>NC_140959.1:90024278-92439278 GCF_014529385.1 Adiantum capillus-veneris | reverse complement strand
ACTAGGGATACATGATGGAGTGCGAGCGCCATATGGTGCATGGCGAAGTTGGAGTTACCGGGGGGGTTAGTTCAGGAAAAACATCAAGACGATGCAGCCACCGACGACGTCAATCACCAACATCGAGAGCTGCCCAAGGTAACATGGTGTCGATGTATTCAATCCAAACGTGCTCATGTTGCCTTGCGGGAGAGTAGTGACTGCCTTATGTGCATGGAGTGGTCGTGACTACTAACTCAACCATGGTGTGGTGGAGAATGGGAAAAATGGTGATGTTGCCAATGCTAAAATGCCCAAACTTGCAACCAAACATGATGCCATGACCTCTCTAGCTTGGGGGGTGTATTATGTGCTTAATGGTGCTTGAAATGTAGAGTGCATGGATCTAATGTGTTCCTCCTTCACTTGTACCTCCCTTTGTGCTTAGCGGAGGCCTCTTTATATAGGCTTGAGAGATGGTCCTTACCCAATGGTCCTTGCTAATATCCACTGGTCGTTGTAGACGGTCTAGATGCCTCTGTAGTAAGAGAGATAGAGAGAGAGAAGGTAGAGATAGAGAGAGAGGAAAGAGTGGGGTGGGGAGAGTTTTTTTACAATCCACTAGCCATTGGCTAGGTTATTGGGGAAGAGTGGGGTTCGGCTGTTTACAAGGGTTTTGTCAATGGTTTGGGTGGTCAGTGTGAGGTTTAAAGCTGCCAGAATTGGTAGTTGTTGCAGGAAGCTAAGATGCTACATGTTACTCCCTCTCGATGCCGGCTGGGGCGTGCCTTCGGCACTACTTCTTGTTTTGGTGTTGGCCGTGCGCGACTTGGCCGTCTTCTTTTGTTGTTGGCGTTGCTTTCCTTTGGTTTTCTTATTTTATCCTCTGGTGTGTGTGTATGCATGCATGTATCATGTGTATGAGTGAGTGCATGTAAGCGTTTCGATCGTAAGTGTGTATGCGTGCGTGTGTGTGTGTGTGTGTATGTGTTTATATATGTGCGCGTGAGTGTATGTGTGCATATGTACAGGGTCGTGGGTGTGTAGGGGGGTGTGTGTGGGAACGAGGGAGAGAGTGATTATATATATTTTTTATTATTATTTTTATTTTTAAATATTTCTTGGCTTGCATGCGGCTCACCGTCTACACAGAGAGAGAGAGAGAGAGACAGAGAGAGAGAGAGAGGCCGGGGTGAGGTGGCGAGGGTGTGTGTGTGTGTGTGTGTGTGTGTGTGTGTGTGTGTGTGTGTGTGTGTGTGTGTGTGTGTGTGTGTGTGTGTGTGTGTGTGTGTGTGTGGATAAGAATAGGAGAGAGAGAGTGCATCGCGGTGTTGTGTCCGCACAGGCCTGCCAGAGAGATAAGAGCAAGCCGTCGACAGCGAGGGTGGGTGTGTGTGAGGGAGTGGGGTGCGGGTAAGAATAAGAGAGAGAGACGCTTTGTATGCGGCTGCCTACAGACTTGAACCGGGAGAGTGAGAGAGAATGAGAGAGAGGGGGAGGGGACCTGGGCTGCTTCTGGCCGTCAGCAAACGAGGAGGAAGGGAGGGGGTGAATGGTCAATGGGGTGGGGTAAGGTAGGGAATTATTACAGAGAGAGAGTGTGTATTATTTAGCCATCCTGCGGGCCTGAACCGGGAGAGAGAGAGAGAGAGAGATAGATAGTGAGGGAAAGAGAGAGAGAAAGAGGGAAAGAGAGAATATTATGCTGCATGGCGGGTTCTACACCGAAGGGAAGAGAGAGAGATAGTGTGTGAATGAGAGGGGGGGGAAGATAGTGAGAGAGGGAGGGAACACGGCCTGGCGGTGGAAAGAAAACAAGAGGGGAGAGAGGGGTGTGTGTGAGGCCAAGAGAGTGTGGACGAGAGGAGAGGGTGGTTGAGGAAAATAATGGAACAGAACAAAACGACGGCCCGCCATAGAAGAAAGTAATTCTTTTATGCGCCCTTTGGGGTTTTTGGCGGGCGTGATAATAAGGAAAAAAAAAATTTTTTTGGTGGTTTTCTTTACCTCCGGCTCCTTGAATGGTGATTCATGCGGTTCTCGGCTTCGAAAGCCGAGAACTTTAAACTCTCAGTCCGGGCTAGAGGGCAGTGCGGCTAACCCAGTGTCATTAGCCCTCCCCCTAAGGTTAGGGACATTCATGCCTCTAACTCATCTGTTTGATCATTGTCGTCAGAGGTGGAGGTTGATGGTGTATCCTCATCAGGAATGTTGATAGGTGGAGCCTGATCAAATCAAAGAAAATAAGGTTTGAGCTGCCAACCATTTACCCTAGTTTTATGAAGTTTTCCATCAGCTTCCATAATCTGGTAACTCCCATTGGCATACTTTTTCCTGATGATGAAAGGGCCCTCCCATCGGAGTAGCAGCTTCTTATCTTTGCGTGTGTTGAAGTGATTGTCATAGTGGAGCACCAACATTCCTTTCTTTAAGTCTTTGCACCAAAGATGCTGGAAAACTAAGCCGTATGTGCTCTACCTGTGCCGCATAATAATTGATTGCTTCTTCTTTGTCTAGCTGTAGTCTTTCCAAGTCAAGGATGTGATATTTCAAGTGCATGTTGGGCAGTTGAATTTGGCTTGCCATCACTCTGAGACTTTGCAGTTGCACCTCAATAGGCAAGATTGCCTCCTTGCCAAATACCATTGATATGGGTTGAACCCCAAGGATGTACGGAATGAGGTTCTGTAGGCCCACAAAGCTGGGAGTAGATACTTATCCCAATCTCCAGGATGATTGTTAGCCTGCTTGTTGATAATTTTACAAACCATTCCCTTCACTTTCTCAACTAGGCCATTACATTGAGGGTAATATAGTGATGAGTGCCTCCTTGTAATGCCAAGTTTTTGCATTAACTCTCCTACCAAGTCTGCTCTGAAACTTGGCCCTCTATCAGAGATGATTTCTAATGGTGTGCCAAACCTGCAGCATATGTGCTCATAGACAAACTTATCTACCTCTACAGCTGTGATCCTAGTTGTGGTTGTAGCCTCCGCCCATCTAGTCATATAGTCGACTCCCATGATGATGTAGAACTTCCCCGAGTTGGCCCTAGGCAATGGTCCTATGGGATCTATACCCCATTTTTCAAATGTTCCATATGAAAGGATAGGTGTCTGTGGTTCAGGCATGAGTGACCTGGTGCCGGCATTTTGACACAACTTACATGTCTTACACCAGTGGTGTACATCACGGTTGAGGTTGGGGCATACAAAACCAGCCTGCAAGATTTTCCTACTTGTTATATCTAGGGCAAAGTGACCACCACAAACACCATCATGACAACTAGCAATTACCCCCGTAATTTCATTAGAGAGAGGGACCTTCCTAGTATTTGGTCCTTACCCTTACAATACAAACCGTCATTGATAAGCCAATACCTTGTGGCCTTCCGGGTAAGCCATTGCTTCTGTCCTTTTGTTAAATCCAGTGGACATTCCCCTGTTTCCAAAAAATGCATGATGTTAGGTAAGGCATCACTACCTTGAAATAGAGGGAGCTTTAGCTTTATAGCCCCAACCACCACTTCCTGCAGTCTCTCACTTGCTAGGGCATCTGCTTCATGGTTTTGAGCCCTTGGGATGTGGTGTAATTGAACTTCTTAAACTTACCCAACAAGGTTTTTACACAGCTTAAGTGAGTCCTCAAGCTAGGATTCTTGCATGTCCATACTCCATTTACCTGCCTTACCAAAAGTAGAGCATCCCCAAATATGTTAAGGCGCTTTACCCCTTGCGAGAGGCACCATTGTAAACCATTTGTTAGTGCTGCATACTCGTCTTTGTTGTTAGAATGGGATTCCAACAACTAGCCAAGCAAAAATACTTTGATACCTTTGTCATCAAAACCACTATGCCTGCAACTGCTTTGTCGGATGCTCGCTTGTAGGCTCCACCAAAGTAGAGAGAGTGTGCTCTTTTTACCATCGGTGGCTCTGGAAGTGATTGAATTCCTTCCCCTTTAGATTGCTTCACCTTCTTCTCAAAGTTTTGGTAGTTCATAAGTCCCCCCAAGCTTGCCCTTGTCGTGCTTTCCAACTGTACCGTGTAGTCAAATTCTTGCATACGAACTAGCCATTTAGTAATCCTAGCAAAAACATTCATGTGTTGTACAACATAGGGAAACATCTCATCCATGGTTAAAATTACAAATTGGCTGGGCAACAAATATGACCTAAACTTTGTAGTTGCAAATCTAAGAGCTAGGACTAGGTGTTCCACATGGGTGAAACCTTTCTCTGCTGATGTCATCATTCGACTGGAGAAGTAAATTGGCCTCATGGAAGATGTTGTTGTATCCTTCTGGAGTAGCATAGCCCCCAAGGAGTCATCACCCACACTTGAGGTGACATAGAATTTTTCATCTCACTTAGGTGGTGAGATAGTTGGTAGGTGGCTAAGACCTCCTTTACCTTGTTGTAGTGATGTTCGCTCTCCTCATCCCAGGTAAAAGTTGATCTTTGAGTGAGCTGTTGCAGTGGTAGAGCAAGTTGTGATAGTAGATGTATGAATCTACTCAAGTACCTCACCTTTTGTAAAAAAGAGACCAGTTGACGTGCGGTTGTTAGTGAAGGTAGGGCTATGAGTGCGAACACCTTACTTGGATCGGCGTTGATACCTTTCGCTGAAATTTCATGGCCTAACAGAATGACTCTGCTTCCCCCAATGTGGCATTTGTCCACATTTAATTGCCCACCTAGGCTTTGCAACCTTGCCAAACCCTCAGTTACCTTTTCTAAGTGTGAAATGCGAGGGCTATATATACAAAAATCATCAATGAACACTCTTATGGATGTTCCAAAGAACGGTTGAAAGACATATGTGACATATCTTTGGAATGTGGCATGTGCATTTCTGAGACCAAATGGCATAACTTTGTATGCAAAACAACCCCATGGCGTAATGAAAGTGGTTTTTAATTGATCTTCCAAGGCTACATATTTGAAAATACCCGGAATAACCATCACACACGGCGTAGCATTCAAAACCCACCACTTCATTCAAAATTTCATCCACGAAAGGAAGAGGAAAGTGGTATCTCTTTGTAGCTGCATTTAGTGGTTTGTAGTCAACGCAGACCCTCCACTTACCATTCTTTTTAGGTGTCACCACTACGGGTGACACCCACTCTGAGTTTTCTATAGGATAGATGAACCCTGCTTCTAGTAGCTTCCTTACCTCGGCCAGGAGTGCCTTTTCTTGTATGACCCCTAGCCATCATAGCTTTTGCACAACTGGTTTTACCCCTTCCTTCAGCTTAATATGGTGTTTTACTACTGTAATCCCTGTGATTCTTTCATAGTTGTCAATGAAAAGATCAGGAAATCCCATCAACCTTTGCAAAAATTTATCTTTCTCCTCAATTGTTAATTCAGTAGACAACATACCCTTCAACCTACTTTCTCTTAGGCCAGGTGATTTACTTTCCTCTTCATTGTGTTGCCCTTCTGGTGACGGATCGTCAATGGTGCTTATCCTTTGTGGATCCTTCATGATGATACCCATCACATCGATGGAACTGACACTTTCATCGGTGGATGTGGTCTCCTCCTCAGAAGCGAAAGACTCACTAGTGGTTTCATCTACTGATGTTTCTAGGTCCATTTGATTCTTCTTGCCAGTCTTCATGTCCTAGTAGATTGTCTCCCCTTTCTTACCAGTCATGCGTAGAAGGCCGGTGCCCCAGTCATGTTTTGCCTTCATGGCCATCAACCATGACCTTCCCAAGATTAATGGATAGCCCTCCCCCTTAGTAGGCATTACAAAAACATCCACTTCTACCTCAGTGTTGCAAGCTTTTATCTTCACAACACTTACCACACCTACACACTTTACTTTTGTGTTGTTTGCCATCTTTGCCTTGCATGGAGAAGGCCTGTCAACCTCGAGCCCCACCCAAAGCATCATAGCTTCACTCATCACACAAATTTGTGCACCTCCATCAATGTAGGTGTTTCCTACCCTCTTACCTTCTATGTTGACGTCGACAATTGGAAGGATGTCATCCATGTTGCAACCCGAAATTGCTCCGGCTACCTTTGCTTTGGAGCGCCTTGTACTTACCAATTTGGACCATTTCCGCCTTACCTTTGGTGCGAGATGTAGCAGCTGTGCCCATGTAATCTTTGGTCCTTGCTCTGCCACATCCAATGTTAGATCATAGGGCCTAGAACTTTCCCCTAACTCGAAGTCGGTGATGCCTAATTTATGTCTCTCCTTTCATGCTTCTCTCATCATCAGATTGTGTAGCTTTCTCCCTCCTAGCTCTCTTTACAGTCATGGCTTCAAATGGTTTTACAAAGGTTACCATCTCCTTACCCTTATCCCTCTCCTTTACTCTTGGTGGATCCACTACTACGGCCTTTCCTTTCTCTTCTAGCCTTATGATGTTTACAGGGTGATCAGGTGGTGATGCCGGTGGAAGAGGTGGAATGGGTGCTTGTGGTGGTGCCTGGGGTGGACGTAGAATTTGTGTTGGTGGGGCTTGTGCTCGGGGTGGGGGTGTTCTCTCTCTAGGGGGTAACAGTTGGTTCCTCCTACCTCCTCTATTATAGTTTTGTCGCGGTTTGGGACAGTAGTACATACCGTGACCATCTTCTCCGTAGTTGTAGCAGTGATACTCCCTGTATTGTCATCGTGCTCTTCCCGGGTCTTGATCTCTTTCTTGATTCCTTCCTTGTTGCTGTATCAAGTGGATAGACAATTCTGCATTTGGTCAGTAATGTGGGCCAACATATCTTGTTGGTCATTTCTTACCCTAGGAGCCGATGGTGGTGGAGGAATGGTGGTTGTCATGGTTATTGGTTGACGCGATGTTCCTGCTTCTGTTGACTTGGCTTCTTTGGCTTTCATCCACAGCTTCTTGTCCTTAAGGCGAGCAATCTCAACGGCTAACTCGTACGTAGCCGGGAATCTACCCTTCACCTTCTCCTTGAGAAGCGGCCATAAGCCATGCGTGAATTGGTCCTTTTTTAGGAAATCGGGTGCATCTTCCCCTCTTGCCAGTGACTCAACCCACCGTTCCCACAAATCCACAAATTTGGACTCATAAGTGGCATATTCTAAAAGACCCTCCTGCTTCAAGTCTCTCAACTTGTCCCACAGCTTCTCTAAAGTGGTACCTCCCCCAAAACGCCTCTTAAAAGCAGTTTTTAAGGGCTCCCAATCATCCTTAGTTGCTTATGGAAGTGTGTTGTACCATGACCTAGCTTCTAGCTTCATGAGATGCTTAAAGATTCTAACCCGGGATTCATCTGTATCTTTGTTGCTTACTACACATGCTACTTCAAAGTCATTTAGGAAATCTGTTACCGAATCCTCCCCCTTCTTTCCTTTGAATGTTGGAAATGCTACACTTGCCATGATTACTAAGAGAGAGAGCTAGAAAGACACACTGCTTAGCTTGCAATCAAAAGTTTTTTTTTTTTCCTTTTTTACAAGGAGACATGTATACCCTTTTACACTAGAGTATAGATTAAAATCTCAAATGGTACATTGCCTTGTACCCAAAGGTAATACAAATGGTTGATCTGATTCCACAACCTCAAAGAAGCGCTCCCCACCCAGCATGGTGTCGATGACGTGTTCATAGTGAGCCTTCAAGTCCAGTATTACCTTTGATTGAGCGTACTCGTATCGGAATGTGTGATCTGTCTTAAGGTAAGGTGTACTGATTCATGTGAAGCTTAGAGGTGCTTAGTCACTGCCCAAGATTGTGGGAGAGGGTGGTGTTCTTTCCTTAAACAAGCTCAGTAGATCCCTATCTCTCTAGTGAGAGCATAAGCATGTGCTTCCGTTATCTGTGCTGCAGCATCAGGTGCGACTTGGAAACTGACTGTGATAATTATCTCAGTGACTTGAGTTACCCGATTCTAGAAGTAGAATAGTGTTGATTCTCTATTGTGCAGAGCTCCCTCCATCTTGTTGTTGCAAGTTGGTTGTAGGTTGCGGACATGGTTTCAACTTTCTCCTTCTTCTTCTTCTTGGCACTCGGCCTATGTATATCCACTAAGTTTGGCGTGTTGGTTGACTCTCCCACTGCAAATTGATTATCGTTACGCCTGGCACTCAAGCTTTGATGGAGATGCGGAGTTCATCTAGTTGTGCTTGGAGCTCTTCTTCTTCTGTTGTCCAGTTAGCGAACCCTGCTAACCATTCATCCATCCATAAAAGTTTAGGGATTTTAGTATTGTAAACTGAAGGGTTTCATGAAAGGATCCTTGGTGGGGGCGTCAAGAAAAATGATGGCCAAAATTGACATGCCATATGGGGTGGCCTCTACACCACACATAGCCTGAACTTCCCCAAGCATCATCTCAAGGTAGGAGTAATCCTATAGGTAGAGAGGGGCACCACCTAGCATAGTGCGGCTATGACGTAGACATACATGACCTAGGGTAGCAAAAGTGAAATTCCCTCTAGGTAACCAACATGAAATGGTGATACAACAAACATCCACATGTAGAAAATTCCTAGTCAACAGTCAGGAGTGTGTGTACGAGGGAGGTATGTGACAAGGTTGGAATGGAGCATATTGACTGATTGGAGAGGTTGCACGTGATGGAGCACAAGCAGAGTGATATACAAGAGACGAAACATCCCGCGAATGTGGGAAAACAAACTAAGGAGAACAGAGAATGGACCCCAAAGTCAAGACAATACTGCACCCTTTATGGACCCCAAAGATCAAGACAATATTGCACCCTTTATTGGCGATGATGATACTTACAAATGGTGGTCTTGACGGTTACAAACCTGGCTCTTGGTACTAGGGATACATGATGGAGTGCGAGCGCCATATGGTGCATGGAGAAGTTGGAGTTAGCGGGGAGATTAGTTGAGGAAAAACATCAAGACGATGCAGCCACCGACGACGTCAATCACCTACATCAAGAGCGGCCCAAGGTAGCATGGTGTCGATGCATTCAATCCAAACGTGCTCATGTTGCCTTGCGAGAGAGTAGTGACTGCCTTATGTGCATGGAGTGGTCGTGACTAGTAACTCAACCATGGTGTGGTGGAGAATGGGAAAAATGGTGATGTTGCCAATGCTAAAATGCCCAAGCTTGCAACCAAAAATGATGCCATGAGCTCTCTAACTTGGGGGGTGTATTATGTGCTATATGGTGCTTGAAATGTAGAGTGCATGGAGCTAATGTGTTCCTCCTTCACTTGTGCTGCCCTTTGTGCTAAGCGTCACGGAGTACGAGCGCAAGTGCTTGTATGAGGGCATTTTGCCTGACTATACCATCTCTGCCACTGAATCCTTCTGCAAAACCTTGCTAGGTGATCTATTTATAAGATGAACAGTTGTTGATACAGCTTCAGCCCAAAACCCATTTGGCAGTTGTGCATTAGACAAGATACTTCTGACCTTCTCTTGTATGGTCCTATTCATCCTCTCAGCAACACCATTTTGAGGAGGATTGTAAGGAGCAGTAAGTTCACGTTTTATACCTTTTGACTCACAAAAGTCCTGAAAGGCCTTTGAAACATACTCTCCACCATTGTCAATGTGTAAGCATTTAAGCTTCTTGCCACTCTGATTCTCCACAAGTGTCACAAACGTTTTGAAAACACTAAACGCTTCATCCTTGTGCTTGAGAAAGTAAACCCATACTTTCCTCGAGTAATCATCTATAAATGTCATAAAGTAAGAAGCTCCCCCTAGAGATAGGTTAGGCATAGGTCCACACAAATCACTATGAACAAGTGCCAACTGTGTATCTCTTCTATTGGTTCTATGATTATGTGGCTGTTGTGTTTGCTTACCATACAGACAATGTTCACAGAATTCAAAATCATTAAATGAAAAGCCAGGCAAATAACCAGAACGAGACAAGATTTCCATTCCCTTCTTGGACATATGTCCTAACCGTCTATTCCACAAAGAAATGTTCGGCTACTCGGTTACATTGATTACATTTTTAGAGACATTTGATACATAAATCATGTAAAGTCCTCCAGACTTTACTCCATGTGCTACTTTCATAGAACCCTTGGATATCTTCCACATGTTCTGTCCAAAAGTGGTGACGTAGCCAGCATCATCAAGTAAACCTGTGTTGATCAAGCTCTTTGTAATTGCGGGAACATGTCTCACATTCTTCAGCGTGAAAGAAGAGCCATTTTGAAACTCCAACACCTAAGATCTCACATGTCTGCCCATTGCCTAGCCGAACATGATCTTTAGTGGTCACATAAGAGGTAAACCACTCCTTGTTTGGAGACACATGAAGTGATGCCCCTGAGTCTATAATCCAATCACTCAGTGCATTTCCATCAAATGCTGTAAGAAGAGCTGAGTCCATTGTATTCTTCAAGAAGTAGATGTCTCCTGACACTAGACTGTCATCCTCTACAACAGTGTTTGTCACATTTATTTCTTGAATCTTCATTGAGGACTTGTTCTTCTCACCGTGGTCTTCAAATTTCTCTTGGCCTTTTTCTGCTTTCCATTCTCTGCAGTCTCTTTTCATGTGACCCTTCTTGCCACAATGGTATCATTCTATGTCACTCTTGCCTTTAGCACTGCGGGATTTGCTACGAGACTGATTCCTCTTTCCACCTTTGTCCTTTTCTTTGGTCGTTCCCCTGACAACTAAGGATGTTCCTTTGCCTTTGTCGATTGTCTTTCTGTTGGTTTCTTCAGTAAGCAAACTGCCTTTTACACCTGCTATGGTCAAACCATCTGGAGGTGCAGAATTACTCAAAGCTGTGCGAAAAGTGTCCCAACTTTCCGGTAATGTGATCAACAGGAACATAGCTCTAACAGGTTCATCAAACTTGACACCTTGAGCTGACAATAAACTATAGATGGTGTTGAATTCATTCAGATGATTGGACATAGGTGTCCCTTCTTTCATCTTCAAGTCAACGAGCTTCTTAAGCCAGTATACCTATGAAGCTGCACTCTGCTTCTCATAAAGATCACTCAACTTTGTCCATGCTTCATAAGCTGACATCTTGTCTGCTACATTGAAGTAAACGCTTTCTGCCAAAGTTAGCATAATGGTAGAAAGTGCCAATTCATCCATTTCGCTCCATTCATCTTCTTCCATATCTTCTGGTTTTATCCCCTTGAGCTTTATAGGTTTTATCTGCTTCTTTTGTACCAACACGTGCCAAATCTGCTTCTTCCACAATGGGAAATTGGTTCCATCCAGCTTCTTGATATTGTAAAGAGAAGTGTCCTGTGATCTACGCTTCACAGTAGTTTACTTTCCTGGGAAAAATTCGGCAGAGTTTTCCCTGTAAACTCACCTCTGAACCAGTATCAACCTATCAAATGAACCAAGAAAGCTTCAGATTCTGCAAAAATTTCGGCAGAGTCTCCTTTGTAAAATGGCTCTGGTGTACTCAAAAAACAGACCAAAAATAGCTTTAAAAAAAACCATTGTCTCTCTAACACTGTAAGCTGTGGGTAAACCTGTCCTGCACCTGTACTGTCTCTCACTGTCCTGTAAGCATAGACTGCGACAATGCCTCAACGGCAGTAAAGCAAAGATGCAATCCCAACTGTCTAACTCACAGTCAATACATCCTAGCTGCCTATCTAAGGGTGCTCGAGGGATCGCTCCAAGACCTGTATCACCAAAAGGATCTCAACATTCGAGAATCCCCCAGCTCAATAAAACCTCACTCGACCCTCAACAAAGGCTGCAGTAAATCTGACAATACATAGACTTCCCACAAAGTCATACATCCACAAATTTCCCACTATATGCTGTAACTTCTGCGGCAGTTGTTTGCTGCGTGACTCACAGCCAGCAAACCCTCAACAGACATACATCATCTCTGACAATACATCCCATGTGGAAGTACCTGCAATGTCAGGATGAAATCTGGAATATCAAGCAGCAAACACAAGCTACCTGATGAACTAGTGGATGTCGCCTACAGTCTGTGTGTAGGTGCGCCCGTGTCGTATGTGACACACCTCCAAGAACTGTGAGCCGTCCTTCGTTGTGTAGACAGCCACAAATCAGCACTCTGGAAGTGAAGATATCATCAGCACTTGCAGTCGTAGGCCGAAACCCCAAATTTGCAGAGTCGGATCTGCACCCACCAAGACCACGTAGTCGAAAATGGCCTGCGCAGAGCTTTGTCAAAGCCGAACGGTGGCCGAGATGACCTCAGAATGAAATTTTGAGAACACCAAGCCCTTCGATCTTTCCCACAAGATTTGGGGCCATGTCTTTGCCTGTCGAATCTCACTCCAATCTAAGCAAGTGACTCTGGCTACCTGCAAATGTTTCCCCGAGCCTCGATCTGAGCTCTGATACCAGTTGAAGGAGTACGAGCGGAAGTGCGACGCGACAGAGAGTGCGAGAAGAAGAGCACGACGATATGGTGAACTCGCTCTACTGTAAAGTGTAGAGCATAGTGAGTTCTTATTAGGTTTTAACAAAAAAATATGTGTACATACCTGGCGGCCCGCCCACTTACCTGGGCGACCACATTGGGCTTTATACCCTTACAAAGCGGAGGCCTCTTTATATAGGCTTGAGAGGTGGCCCTTACCCAATGGTGCTGCTAATATCCACTGGTCGTTGTAGAAGGTCTAGATGCCTCTCTAGTAAGAGAGATAGAGAGAGAGAAGGTAGAGATAGAGAGAGAGGAAAGAGTGGGGTGGGGAGAGTTTTTTTACAATCCACAAGCCACTAGCTAGGTTATTGGGGAAGAGTGGGGTTTGGGATATTTACATGGGTTTTGTCGATGGTTCGGGTGGTTGGTGTGAGGTTTAAAGGTGCCAGAATTGGTAGTTGTTGCGGGAAGCCGAGATGCTACATGTTACTCCCTCTCGGTGCCAGCCGGGGCATGCCTTTGGCACCACTTCTTGTTTTGGTGTTGGCGGCGCATGACTTGGGCATCTTCTTTTGTTGTTGGCATTGCTTTCCTTTGGTTTTCTTATTATTTTCTGGTATGTGCATATATGCATGCATGTATCGTGTGCATGAGTGCATGCGTGTAAGCGTTTCGATCGTAAGTGCGTGTGCGTGCGTGTGTGTGTGTGTATGTGTTTATATATGTGTGCATTAGTGTATGTGTGCATATATACAGCATCGTGGGTGTATAGGGGTGTGTGTGTGGGAACGAGGGAGAGAGTGATTATATATATTTTTTAATTATTTTTTTTTAAATACTTCCTGGCTTGTCTGCGGCTCGCCGTCTACACAGAACAAGGGAGAGGGTGAGGGGGAGAGAGAGTGTGAGTATGTGTGTATGTGTGTGTGTATTAAGTGAGAGAGAGGGTGCATCTCGGTGTTGTTGCGCCTGCGGGCCTCAACGAGAGTGCCAGTGTGGCGGTACCTGCGATCTTGAGCACAGAGCGAGAGAGAGAGAGAGAGAGAGAGAGAGAGAGAGAGAGAGAGAGAGAGAGAGAGAGAGAGAGAGAGAGAGAGAGAGAGAGAGAGAGAGAGAGAGAGAGAGAGAGAGAGAGAGAGAGAGAGGCCGGTGAGGTGGCGACGGTGTGTGTGTATGTGTGTGTGTGTAAGAATAGGAGAGAGAGTGCATCGCGGTGCTGTGTCTGCACAGGCCTGCGAGAGAGAGATGGGAGCAAGCCGCCGACAGCGAGGGTGGGTGTGTGTGAGTCAATGGAGTGTGGATAAAAATAAGAGAGAGTGAGCAAAATAGCAAGAGGGGTCGACCAAGAGAGAGAGGGGGATGATTTTTGCAAGGAATTATCACACACACTCACCCAATCTCATGTGTGAAGCAAAGAAGACTCTCTCTCCTTCTCAAGCTTTAATGGAAAGCTTATCACATACTCCAAGCTTGTGAGAAGGAAGGCCTACACCAACAACTCTTGGCTTTGTGATGCAAATCCAACCAAGAGCCAAGCTTCAATGCATGCTCATATCCTCTACCATGCTAATTACTAAGCTAAGCTATGCTAATATGAGTGATCATGTGAGGAGATGTACATCTTTCTCGTAAGAATACTCCTTCTTCCTCTCAATCTACTCTCATACCCCGCTAGCTCTCACCATCTTCGAAGGTGTGTGAGGTCTTGGGTCTGAGACCGTGAGGGAATTGATGTTGTGTTTGATAAGTGTTTTGCTTAGTGCATGAAGTTTCCATCTTCATTGCACTCACTAGTATTGAAGGAACACAAGAAATTGTATTGTAAATGTCTCTCTTGATGGGAGAAACCATAATACAAAGCCTTTTGGATGGGGGACCAGCTTCATGCAAATCTGGTCCTCAACTATTGTCAATTGCTTAATTTCTCTCTCTTTTGAAGTATTGTTCATGCTATCTAACTAGGTGTTATGCTTTTTGTTGCTCTCTCCACCCAAGCACTCTCGTTATTCTCATTAGGAATCTATTCTAATGAAATGCTCACTATGTCCATGCTATTTTCCACTACACACAAGTTACTAAACCATTAAATGTTACATTGGTATCAGAGCACAAGGTTTCTCTTTTCTTGCTCAAGAAGGAAGGTCCTCAAGCTAGCTATAAATGGTTGGTACTATTACTTGCATGTGAGCAAGTAGAATAGGGATTTTTCATTACAGTGTGTCTGCCTTTGTGTAGTTAACGGGGCATCACCGTCGAGAGCTATGGTCTTAATAGTGGAGTCCTATGGGGCTTGCCTACGACTTAACCACTATTGAGCTATTAGAAGCTTGACAGCAGCCGGTGTTGTTTTGGTGTTGAACGACCCTCTCTTCTATTTCTTGCAATTAATGGTATTCGAGCCATGGGTACAATAGCTTGAGTGCTTTTTCTAAAGGGGTAAAGAGGAGTAGCAACTAGGGCTTGAAGTGCCAAAGTACACCTAAAAAGTTTACACCTAAAAGTTGTTAGAATGGCTGACAATAGTAAAGAAAGTGAAATTAATGTTGATAGCTTTAATTTTGCTAATGAGCAAGCTACTAATGATGCCCCAATGCTTGTTAACTATCTTGTTTCTAGGCTTCAACAAGCGATGGGCAATCCATCCCTCAAAAGTGAAGTGCAATGGCAGCTTCGTGCTCATAGGATTCTCCAAGCTCCCCACCATGATGAGAGAGCACCTAGGAAGCCTCCTTGTGAGACTTCCAAAAGAGATCTCTCTCCGATTCGGGAAGAAGAAGAGGATCCCTATGAAGGGCTCAAAAATTTTCTCCTTGATGACGCATCTCCTTCTCAAAGGAGAAGTTAAGAGCCTCCACCGAAGGAACGAGAAAGAAGTGAGTCTCCCGCCACATCGATGGAGATGGCTCCACGAAGACAGCGGGCTAAACGCTCTCCATCACCTCCAAAACGGAGAAGACCATCGCATACTTCTCCACACCATACTTCAAAGAGGGATGACAAAAAGCAAGAGAAGAAAAAGGCGAGAAAGAGGACACCCTCTTCTTACTCTTATGAAAGTGATAGTGAAGACAACGAAGATCAAGGCAAGAAAAAGGCGAGAAAGAGGTCACCCTCTTCTCCATCTTCCTCAAATTCTTCATCTTCTGAAGAAAGTGATGGTGCAACCTTTCAACCATCAAAAAGAAGAGGCCATAGGAAATCCTATTCCGCGTGGAAGAGGTCATCCAAGCTCAAGAAGTTCAAAGAGGGAGGGAAGAGCATCTCTTTCCTTACCTATGATGGCACCTTTGGTGCTACGAACAAAGTCTTGGCCTTTATCCAACAGTTCGATGGGGCGTTCGGAGATGAGGGCTTCACAGAGTCCTCTAAACTACGCCATGTAGCTATGTCCGCCAGGCAATGGTGGTCTAGCCTACGGGCCAATGGTGAAGCTCCATGAACATGGAAAGCTTTAAGAGCTTCCATTATGAAGCAGTTTTTGGCCATCGATGCCAAAGACAAAGTACTCACCGAATGGCGAAGCTTGAAGCTCTCTCCCTATGAATCCATTCACAAATATGTAGACAAGTTTTGGGACCTACAACTCAAAGCCACTGTCTTCAAAAAGATGGATTTTGGAGAGCAAAAACAACAATTTTGTGCGGTCTTAACTGAAGAAATGGCGGAGTATGTCAACTCCCAAAGGCCACACACCATATCAGCGGTTATACGCCATACTATGGTGGCCTCTCGAATCAATTCCCAAATGGGGGCTAAAAGAAATTATAAGCCCACAGAAAACAAGGGTTCCAATAAGCCTAAGGGGAAGGACAATGTCCAAAAGTCTCCTAAGGGCAACTCCAACAAAGCTAAAGACAAGGGAGTTAACAAAGGCAAAAATAAACTCTCTCTTGAAGAGCTTGAGCGTTATCGCAAGGATAACCGGTGTTTCAAGTGCAATGAACAAAGGCATGCGTACCGTGCTTGTCCCCAAAAGAATAACCGCCATGATCCTCCTAGAGCTACCTTGGTCGAAATCCAAGAGGAGGAAACTCACCACAAAGGATCTCCTCTATGCCATGCTTGGGGAAAGGTAAGAGAACATGATGCTTTTATTCTCTTTGACCCCGGTTCTACTCACAATTTTATATCTATAGAGTTAGCCACCAAGCTAGACATACAAGCCTATGAGATGGGAGATGTCCTACCTGAAGACGGTGCTTTCAAGGGGCAAGAAGCTTCAGTCACTCCCTTAATCGGGAAATTGATGCTCCATGTCCAAAGCTATGTGGACAAAGAGGACTTCTTTATCTCTCCTCTCCAGCATGATGATGTAATCCTAGGGGCACCATGGTTTGATCTCATGGCTCCCAATGTTAAATTCCCTGAAAGGAGAATCTCCATTAAGTTCAGGGAAAAAGATATGTATATAGATGCTAAGGAAATGGGTAACACTATACCCATTGTACATACACAAGCTTTCAACAAGTCAACAAAGAGCTCTATTTCCGTGTACATGATTTTTGTTAAAGATTCTCAAAATGAACCTAATGTTTTAGCAAAAGAAAATGTACACAATCAAAAGGAATTAGAGTTATCCAATTTTCTCAAGGGGTTTCAAGATGTCTTTATTGACGACATCCCTTGTGAGCTACCTCCTAGATGAGGCAATGATGACCATGCAATTGAACTTCTTCTAGGAAGTTCACCGCCTAACAAACCTCCTTATAGAGTTTCTCAAGCTCAACAAGAGGAGATTATGCGGCAAGTACATGAGTTAGTTGAGAAGGGCATGGTTAGGCCTAGCTCATCTCCATTTTGTTCTCCTTTGCTACTAGTGCAAAAGAAAGATGGCACATATCGTATGTGTGTCGACTATAGAGCACTAAATAGGATCACTATCAAAAATAGGTTTCCCGTTCCACGGGTAGAAGACCTATTTGATAAGCTACAAGGGTTCACCTACTTCAGTAGGATTGACCTAAAAAGTGGCTATCATCAAATAAGGATAGTTGATCAAGACATTGTAAAGACCGCATTTTGCACTACATTTGGTCTTTACGAATACATTGTCATGCCTTTTGGCTTGACCAATGCACCAGCCACATTCAACCGCTTGATGGAGAAGCTATTCAGGCCTCACCGAACCTTTACTGGAGTGTTCTTTGATGATATCATCATCTACTCTAATTCATTAGACGAACACAAGTGACACCTCCAGGTAATATTTCAAGTTCTAAGAGAGAATAAACTTTATGTTGATCGAAAGAAAAGTGAATTTTTCTTACAAGAGATTCAATATTTAGGTCACATTACCTCTCAAGATGGCATCCAAATGGATCCATCAAAGTTAGAGGTAATAAAAGGATGGCCTAAACCAAGGAATCTTCATGAGTTAAGAAGCTTTATAGGTATGTGCGCATACTATAGACGCTTCATAGAAAAGTTCTCACTAATAGTAGGACCATTACATGATCTAACAAAGAAAAACGTTAGGTACACATGCTCTGCCAAGGAGAACAATGCTTTCGAAAAGCTTAAAGAAAAGATTATCTCTCAACCTGTGCTTACACTACCGGATCTCTCAAAGGCATTTGAGGTCCAATGCGATGCTTGTGGTGATTGCCTTGGAGCTGTTTTGCTTCAAGAAGGGCATGCCATAGGCTATGAAAGTCGAAGGCTCGACCCTGTTGAGAAAGCTCTAGGCATATATGAAAAGGAACTCCTTGCACTTCTACATGCCTTAGACTCATGGAAGCACTATTTATTGGGGACTCCTTTTATTCTACGAACGGATCACCAAAGTCTTAAGTACTTCATGACGCAAACCAAGCTCTTTGACAAACAAATGAGGTGGGCAAATTTCCTCTCGCAATTTCATTTTCATATTGATCACATTGCTGGCAAGAATAAACAAGTAGCCGATGCACTCTCAACACGCCCGAGAGTGAATGGTTTTCCATAGCAACTCACAATGATCTATCTTCTATGATAGATGAGTATGCTATTGATCCCGATTTTAGAGATGTGATTTCAGCCCTTGCACTAGGGAAGAAAGAGGAACCATTTACTTTACAAGATGATTATCTTCTCTATGGCAATAGACTATGCATTACTAGATCACTACGTGAGAAAGTAATGTATGAATCTCATGCTCCTCCTTATGCAGAGCATAGAGGGATTCAGTCTCTACCCTAAAGGGGATTGAAAGTTCCACTTAAAATACATGAAAAATAATGTAATTTTATAAAAATACTGGCTAGTATTGTAAAATTTCAGCTTCAGATTTGTCTTGGAGGGATTTTTGTATGTTTGTGACAATGTTTTTCCCGAACATTGTTCCCAGTCCTCAGGCTCGCCCCTCCTTCAAAACCCCAAACTTGGACAACTTTCTTCTTTCCTTCTGGTGGACAACTCACGTCCTCGTCGCATGTCTGTCTCGCCGGCGATATAACGGGCGTCCGACCGCAAGGCGGCTCGTTATAATGCTAGGCCTCCTGTATTGCCCCAGGTTTGGTGCTTACTTTTGCAGGTAAATAGTCGCAATGAGAAGCCTTGCCATCAACATGCAGAATCTACTGTGCATGGTCGTGGACCAGAGTAAAGCACCGACCTCCAATTGTGAGGCGAAAATAGAACATAAACTTACCCTTTGCAGTTTTGCCTGGATCGCAGCCCATCTTCCTCACTGGCCACCTTAATGAGAGACAATCATGCAGCACATTTGGGATGACCGATTGTGCCATCATCCGCAGCACAGCTCCCTCGCTACAAGATCTTGCTCTGGTTGACCTTTTAAAGGCCTGTGCTCAGAACAAGGATCTCCATGAGGCACACAGATTGCATGCACAAATCGTCATAACGGGTCTGCTTCAGCAAAATGTATATGTAAGCTGTAGCTTACTCAATGTGTATGCAAAATGTGGTGCGCTTGCAACAGCACGGCGAGTTTTCGATGAGGTCTCTAATCGGAATGCAACCTGTTGGAATGTGCTAGTTGCAGGTTATGCACGACATGGGCTTGGCGATCAAGCTCTGGATTGTTTCCAAAGGATGTCCTTTGAAGGCTTCTCACCTGATGCCTTCACGTTTTCCTGCGTGCTGAAAGCCTGTGGCAACCTAGGCTTAAGTGAGAAAGGCAAAGAAATACATGATGAGATTGTTAGAAAGGGCTTGCTCAGAGATGATAATGTGCTTGGCACTGCATTGGTGGATATGTATGCCAAGTGCGGCTGCCTTGCCAAGGCACAAGGAGTGTTTGACAAGCTTCTTGCCCCGGATGTGGTTGCATGGACTGCATTAATCACAGGGTATTGCCAACATGGTCGTTGTGAGAAAGCACTCAGTTGCTATAAAAAGATGCGGCATCAGGGCCTCTCTCCAAATGCAATGACATTTGCTTGTATCTTGAAAGCTTGTGGCAACATTCAATCAGATGAAACAGGCGATGAGATCCATTGTGAGATTGCAAGAAAGGGTTTGCTGAAAAAGGATCGTGTGCTTGGGAATGCACTGGTTGATATGTATGCCAAGTGTGGTTCCCTTGCTAAAGCACTATGTGTGTTCAGCGCTCTTCTAGCTCGCAATGTAGTCTCTTGGACTGCCCTTATAGTAGGTTTTAGCCAGCAAGGGCATGGTGAGAAAGCCCTTGTATGTTTTGATCGTATGCGTGGGGAGAGTGTCCATCCTGACATTGTTACCTATTCTCATTTATTGCAAGCCTGTGGTTCTGTAGGAGCTTTCAAGAAGGGCAAGGAACTTCATACTGAGATTTTACTCCTAGAAGAGGATAGGGTTCTTGGGAATCTGTTGGTGGATATGTATGCCA
This sequence comes from Adiantum capillus-veneris, assembly GCF_014529385.1. Classification (NCBI taxonomy): domain Eukaryota; kingdom Viridiplantae; phylum Streptophyta; class Polypodiopsida; order Polypodiales; family Pteridaceae; genus Adiantum; species Adiantum capillus-veneris. The sequence continues at coordinate 92,419,187 of NC_140959.1, read as the reverse complement.
AATGTGGTGCACTTGGAAACGCACAAGAGGTATTTGACAAGCTTCCCGATCAGGATATGATTTCCTGGAATTCGTTGATCGCAGGGTATAGCCATTATGGCCTCAGTGAGGAAGCACTCAACCGCTTTCATCAGATGCAGGAGAAAGGTCTCTCTCCAGATGCGGTCACCTGTGCTTGTGTCTTGCAAGCCTGTGCCAGCATGGGAGCAGTAGAGAAGGGCAAAGAATTACATGCCGAGATTGTCAGGCGAGGGTTTCTGGACAAAAATATTGTGCTAGGGAATGCATTGATTAATATGTATGCCAAGTGTGGTGCAATCTCCAAAGCACAAGAGGTTTTTGATAAGCTCTCTATTCGGGATGTAGTATCATGGAATGCACTGATTGCAGGTTATGCTCATGCCGGCGGGGATAGCATTGTTTTCAACCTGTTTAATAAATTGACAGGAGAGGGCTTTGAGCCAAGCCCAGTCACTTACATTGTTGTTTTGAATGTCTGTGGCCATCTTGGCATGGTGAGTGAGGGGCAGCACTACTTTGACACACTTTCTTCAAGTCATGGCATCTTCCAAACCCTGGAGCATCGCTCTCGTATGGTGGACCTTTTGGGTCGTGCAGGACTAATTGACAAGGCAATGGCAGTGATGCCACCTCGTAGTTATCTTCCTGCATGGTTTGCTTTGTTGCGGGCTTCTCAATTATGGGGAAATGTGAAGCTTGGGATATTGGCATTTGAACAGGTAATTGTTTTGGATGCCAAGTTCGCCAAGGCTTATATTTGCATGAGTAATATATATGCAGCTGCGGGTATGCAGAAGGATGCAGAAAAGGCACTTGCAAGGGCGCAACAGTTACTTGAGCTCGAGAGTGGAGATGTAGCTTCTTGGAATTTACTCATTGCTGGTTATTGCGATCAAGGGCGCACTGAGGAAGCTTTGAGAATGTTTGCAAGAATGGAATTCAAGGGCCTCTCTCCCAGTATAGTGACCTTTCTTTGCACTTTGAAAGCTTGTGGCAGCATAGGAGCTGCCACAAAGGGTGAAATAATACACAATGAGATTGTCAGAAGAGGATTGTTAGACTTGAATGTGTTTGGCACGGCATTGGTGGATATGTATGCCAAGTGTGGTGCACTAGTAAAGGCACAAGAGATTTTCAACAAGCTTCCATCTAGGGAGGTCGTCTCTTGGACTGCATTAATGGCAGGCTTCTGTCAGCATGGGTATGGAGAGGAAGGACTGGATTGCCTTGAGAGGATGAAATGTGAGAGCGTCGCCCCAGATGTAGTTACGTTTGTTTGCATCCTCAAAGCTTGTAGTGTTTTAAGAGCTGCAAGGAAGGCCCAATTTTACTTTGCAACTTTGAGCATGAGCGATCCTATGGCTTCAAATGTTAAGCATCACACTTGCTTGGTTGACCTTATTGGATACAATACATGGCAATTTAGGAAGGCTATGGAGATGCTAAAAAGAATGCCGGGCTGTAGTTATTCTTTTGGTAGGTTAGCTTTGCTAGCTTCATGTTGGAAATGGGGAAATGAGGAAGTTGGGAGAGAGGCCTTTGAAGCTGTTGGGTCATGATTTTATGTAGGGAAAGAGCTACAAATTTCTTGATTTCTTGTTTGATGAGGATTATAGAGTGTGACATAGCAATGTAGCTTAATGGTATCAGAGAGGATTGGCACCAAAGATGAGTACCCTATCCTCTAGTAGTGGCTACATGAAAGAAGTGCTATATAAAACTAGACACAGGTACACTTTGAAGTCAATTAATTGAGCGGCCAAGTTATCTATGCTTCCCTCGGACATGGGAAGGATTGGAGAGCCATTGGAACTCAAGCCTAAAGTCTACATGCACTACCACAAGTGGATTATCGCTAATTTATGATCATGCGGGCATGTGCTTGAATTATAAAGCATATGCAGTTAACACTAGATTGGCAACCTAATAGGATATAAAGGTATCCTCTCAATGGTTTTCAATAAAGTTCTCCTACCACGACATTTCTTTGAGAGTCCTTACTTGCGCTTGAAGCTATGACATCACTTTTCACGCTAAAAGCATAAGGAATCTTCTAAACTACCAATGTATTTTTTCCATAAACACCAATGGGTTCTTGATCATAATTCATGGTTGGTCGTTGCATGCCATTTTTGGCCTGCCCAAAGGGGTAAGGTCTTAGTGATGCCTCCTCTTTTTGCTAATGAAAAAGGAGAGATTTTTTTAAAAAAATTGTCGGATATTGTCCGAATTTACTTTTTTTTGGTCGAGGTTTACTTTTTCTTGTTTGTGTTCACCATATAAGGGTGTGTTTTGCCTTGGATGCCATCAAAAGCTACATGGTTAGGACAGTGGCATGTCGACGTGCAAGTCGTGGGTTCGATTCACCTTGAGGCCGTTGACTATGGCCTCCTTTTTTATCGTCCATCCGCCTCGAGATTCCTCTGCTCAGCTTACAGCCGTTGATCACATCTCTCCAGCTTCATCAAATACCCAATGGGACTTGGTGTTGTGGGAAAACATACCCGAAGATGAGTTATGTCACTACCTGGGGCGGATCTCAGCTCGTTGGTGGATGTCATCCCTATGAGTTTAATGCGTTTCAGAACCACAGGAGTTCTAGACCTCTACGATTACAAGTTTGAAGGAGTCAATTGCGTCTTTCTGGTTCAAATTGATGTGTGTAACAACTTCATCCTTGTCCCAATCCCTTCACGTGAGTAGCTGAGCATTGCTTCTTTCGCAGGTCTTGAACATAACCCAGGTCTATGTGGCAAACTCCTTCCACCGTATGTGTCAGAAGATAACAAGAGATCTAAGAGATACATCAGTGGTGGTGCATGTCGACAGTGGCCACTCCATATAATCTATAGGGACATAAAGTCCAGCAACGTGATGCTTGACGAAAATCTTGAGGCTACAATGTTTGTCTTTGGCATGGCAAGGCTAATAATTGCATTGGACACTCATGTGAGAGTGAGCACATTGCCTCCATAGTACTACCAAAGGTTTGGTGCACTTTCAAAAGGGACATGTCCTCATTTGGGTTGATCTTGCTGGGGGTCCTCACTAACCCACATACAAGGAATTTTTTGAAGATACAAATTTGCATGGAGGTTGGGTAAGGAAGCTTGTGAATTAGTGGCGTACGTTTGAGGCTCTAGATCCATGAGTAGATCATAGAAACAACCAAAATCGTGCAGTACTTGTAGATTGCATGTGATTGTGTTCAAGACATTCCTTCCAAGCGACCCACGATGCTGCCAATAGTCTTTATTCCCAAGGGAGCTACTATTACAATGTGATGATCATGGAGGATTTAGTTGCTAAAATAAGTGCATGGTGATGAGCATTGCTATTACTAAAAACTTCGGTGGTTGTAAAAACTTAAGGAGCAATAATTGGTTCAACGAGTTGTCACTAAGTTTATATGGTGCATAATTTTTTAACTGGTTTCTAAGCCATCAACTGCTTAATATGGTCTACCCATGTAGACACTTGCAAAACAAAGATCAGAACTCATCGCCATTCTTTTGCGAAAGACTTTGCTTTTTGGTGAAGCCTAGCAACACATAGAATTATGTATGCTAGCAACATGATACTTTATTTGAAACCCCATAAACTCCAATAGAGAACATTAAATAGAGTTTTCCATTAGCCTTGATTCCTCCAAACACAACTAATGTGTTGTTTTATCATCTCATTAGTCCTTGGTTTGATTGTCCACCGATGATAGATTTTGTGAGCAAGAAAACTTAAATTCAGTGATTTTTTTTTGGTAAAGCTAGCTTAGATTGATGTGCCCTTTTAATTGGCAGGCCTCATGATTTTATCACTTGTTTTTTGTAACATAGAATTAGGTTAAAAACGTTACATTTTTCTTATTCTGCTAACCTATAACCTACCATCGGTGCTTCTGGATTGAGTTGGACGCTTGATAACTATTCCAGAGTTAGGCTCAGAGTAGCTGATGAAAAATTCAAACCGTCAAATATAAGCCGACCAGACGATAGAATCAGACAAGCGGACTTCTAATGACAGAATCAGATAAGGAGACTTCAGACACATGACTGAGCTGAATTGATAAGACAACTGAGCGAGACAATTGAGAATGTATTCAAATTCAGATTTAGATACAATGTTAAAAAACTCTGGAATGATAGATTAGAAAGTACAAATGATATAAAGACAGGCGCTCAGTACTCATAAGCTCTCTTATACTCTCCTCAGTGATATAGAGCAAGTGTCAAGAGATACAAGAGTCCCAAAGGACTAAAACGAGATTAACAGGTCTTATCTATAGATGTCAATATCAGGGTTTGACTGTCTGACACAGTTGTGCTATATAGAACTGCTCTGCGGCGCCTTCACGTGGTTCTTCTTTGTATTTGGACCATAAAGTGTTTTCTTTCCCTTGGTTAATCTAGCTCTTGCCAACTTATGGTATATAGAGGGGAGGATTTCAAATATTTCTCTAAGTTGAGGTTTATGACTGACATTGTTGGACAGATCCTTCTCTAGGATGTTAGAGAGAAGGATGTAAGATCCTTCTCTAGGATCTTGGATGCTTGAACCGTGTTGCATTACTCTTCTTCTTCATAGCGTTAATGCCTTTGTCAGCTTCAGCCCTTGAGCTCCTGTAAAGCTCTCAAAACACTTGCATTATCTGTTTTAATTTGCGCTGCCTATTTCCAGTGCTCATCAAAATCCTGCGCTACCAGATTTTGCTAAGCTTCTAGCTTCCTTGTTATGGCAGTCTCGCACGCACGGGAAGGAGCTAACACCGGGAAGCCGCAGCCGTGCCGCCAACCGAAGCTCTGATACCAATTGTTGCAGCGGGAGCAATGCGCGAGTGAGTGCGTGCGAGGGAGACGGAGAATAAGACTATGCTAATTCTCATTAGCTTCTTATTCTATTGGGCATCAACGAATAAGGTTAGATGGGTTAGGGTAGTAGTGGAAGACAAAGTAAAAATCTACAAAACGGGGAATTTTACTCGTTAGATGGGTTAGGGTAGTAGTGCCTTGGGACTAAGTGACACCCATATTAAACGCGGGGTGGAATAATGGGATCGACGGTCCGGGTTGAGGGGCAGGATCTCGAGGCGTACTAAACACGGTCGCACAAAAAACGAGGCACAGTAAACTCAGCTAGCGAGAAAAACGAGACACGTTGTTGGGTTTTGAACCGGTGACTTTGCAGTCCAGGTTGAGTGTCGCATATGCTAACCACCTCACCCGCGCACGCATCATGTATGCGTAGTCGTTTTTATGGCCTTATATTGTGAGGTGAGGTGCATTTTCCAGGCTGTCCAGGTTTAGTGCCCGTCCAGGTTTAGTTTTTTTATTTGACTACTGCGGCTGTGATCTCCTCCGCTTTTGCGCGTGAGCTTCTCCGCCTTTGATCTCATTGCCTCCCCCTCTTAAATATGGGTGTTACTTAGTCCTGAGGGTAGTAGTGGAAGACAAAGTAAAAATCTACAAGATACGGATTTCGAGTCTCGCTACTGGAATTCTTAGTAGATTAATTACTACTAGTTCAACTCTGAACTTATTAGCTGGAGTCTTCACAGATTCCGATCTATCTACTCCCGGCAAGGGGGCGCAGGAAGCAAAACAGCAGCAGCCAAACAGTAGATTCGAACTGGAACCCCAAATCCAGTATCACGGAGATGAAATACGAGCTAACCGTCTCGCCATGCCGAGCTTCGTGACTTCCTGCCGAGCAAGTGATTTTAATAATAATAATAAAAATGGACTGTGTTTCCTCCTCGCGACGCACATCCCCTTCCCTTTTCTTTCTCTTACGCCTTCCCCCGTTGCCTTCGTGTCAGCCTCCTCTCCTCCTTCTTGCCTCGGATTGTCGCCTCACGATTGCAGCAACACCAGCGCCATCGCTAATCGTATGAACTCAGAGAGAGAGAGAGAGAGAGAGAGAGAGAGAGAGAATCCGTTCAGATTCTCCTCTCCATTTTTTTGGAATGTGTACGAGTTCAATTCTTCACACACTTGGCTCCGCGTAAAAGAAATCCCATTATTTATCAAGAACCCCTAAGATCCCTCCACACCACACCCCAAGAAAATCCCATTAGTTATCAAGATCCCCCCACAATACACCCCAAGAAAATCCAAGTTGCACCTGCGCTCTCCTGCACCCTGCGCCGCTCGCCTACACCTGCACCATGGGTTGCTTGGCAAGTTCACCTCAACCCCATATTTCCAATGTCAATCATCTCCAAGATCGTCCCTTGGGCCCAAATTTCTTGCTCCAAAAGGCTTATTTCGCTTAGCCCTAACAACTAGTCATTGAGAGAGTCTAGGGAGTGCTACCTCTGCTCTGGGGGGAGACAGAGAGAGAGAGAGAGAGAGAGAGAGTCCAAGCTCAAATCCCTTGCTCCAGCAAGGCTACAGCTTGTCATCGAGAGTGTCGAGGGAGCAGTGTCTCTGCTGCGGAGAGACGGAGAGAGAGAGAGAGAGAGAGAGAGAGAGAGAGAGAGAGAGAGAGAGAGAGATGTTAGGAAATATGACGTAGCTAAATAGATATTTGAGTAGATTACTTAATGGAGATAGATAGATTTCACACACAAGAGATTATAGAGTAGAGAGAGAGAGAGAGAGAGTACACACGATATACATGGTTCACCCAATGTGAGCTACGTCCACGGGAAAGCAGCCACTCAATGGCTTTAGTACTTAAAAACAATAAGTAGTTTACAAAGGGATTATACCCTTAATAGAGCTCCTGTCTTGCTTCACTCTCACCACCTCACACCCACCTTGTTGCATCAACTTCACACTATGAAATGTGTGTAGAAATGGCCTCCTTTTATAGGCCAAAAGGGCTACCTCTCTCATGAGAGGCAGCCATGTGTAGCCACCCTTGTGTAGATAAGTCCAAATCGGACCCTCCAATCCGCCCATGTGTGGCCATCCTTGAGAAGACAAGTCCGCTTTTGAATTCGGCCACCGACCACCACCGGCCATTGACTTCCGACCACCGGCCACCGGCCAACCGACAAACCGACCGGTCGTTGTTTGACCACTTTCCCCGCCGGCCGGTCATAATATTCCGGCGAAAAGAAATATTCCAACAAAGGAAAAAAAAGTCTCGGGGGCTTCTGTCCCCGAGGCCCCTAAAGTTGCCCCTGAATTTTGGTCGTGAAAACTTTGGTTTCCGGCGAGTAATTTTTATTTCTGGCGAGTGATTTTCCTTCACGCACGATGGCTTCTCCTCATAATGGGGGCCTTACAAATGTGCGTTTTTACCACAGAAAACTACAAGGGGTAAATCAGGCTCCATACTTTACAACCTCCCACTTTGAGACTGATCTACAAACCAAACCTTTGAGACTGCTTTCCATCCTAGCTTCTTATCCTTGAATGCCGATTAAAGATGAGCAAAAGCTCAACTTCTCCTTGTTGACCACCTTTGTAAACATGTCTGCAGGATTTTCACTTGTATGCACCTTTTCTAGCTTTAGCTATCCCTCTTCCAAAAGAGTGCGTATGAAGTGATACCTCACCTCAATGTGCTTTGTCCTTGAATGAAAGGTTGAGTTCTTCGCAAGATGGATAGTGCTTTGGCTATCATTATACAAGACACAATTGTCTTGTTTGAATCCAAGCTCTTCTAAGAATCTGTGAAGCCACAAAATTTCTTTGCTTGCCTCCGTCATTGCTACATACTGTGCTTCCGTGGTAGAAAGTGAGACCACTTTCTGCAGCTTTGAAGCCCAGCTTACTGTTGTGCCTCCAACCGTGAAGACATAGCCAGTAGCGCTTCTTCGAGTATCTTTGTCACCTGCCATATCTGCATCAGCATACCCTTCTACAAAAATATCAGTTCCTCCAAAATACAAAGCATTTGTTGTTGTCCCTTTTAGATACCTAAGTATCCACTTCACAACTTGCCAGTGTTCTTTACCTGCGTTGTCCATGAACCTACTCACAAATCCCACTGCATGTGCAATATCTGGCCTTGTCCAGACCATAGCATACATTAGAGAACCTACCGTTGCAGCATATGGAACTTTAGACATATAGGCTATCTCCTCTTGTATCTTTGGACACATATCCTTCGTTACTTTAATGTGACCAGCCAAAGGTGTAGAAATTGGTTTTGCATTTTGCATTGCAAACCTTTCTACTACCTTCTTGATGTAATCCTCTTGAGATAGCTTTATTGTCTTCTTCATTCTGTCCCTTGATATTTTCATACCAAGTATCCTCTTTGCAGCACTAAATCTTTCATTGAAAAAGATTTAGATAGCTCCTCTTTTATGTCTTTGATGTCCTGCATGTTAGCAATTGCAATCAGCATGTCATCAACATACAACATTAGGATGATGAACTTCCCATCTCCCAAATTCTTCGTGTAGACGCAATGATCTGAGTTGCATCTTCTAAATTCATGATCTAAAATCCATCGATCGAACTTCAAGTACCATTGTCTTGATGCTTGCTTTAATCCATACAAGCTTTTCTTTAATCTGCAAACCATTTTCTCCTTACCTTTTACTTCATACCCCTTTGGTTGAAGCATGTAAATTTCCTCCTCTAAGTCACCGTAAGGGAATGCCGTATTTACATCCATTTGCTCAAGATTTAAATCATGAGCAGCCACAAGGCTTAAGACAAGCCTAATTGAGTTCATTTTTACAACAGGAGAAAATATTTCATTGAAGTCAATACCTTTCTTTTGAGAAAACCCTTTTACCACAAGCCTAGACTTGTACCTTTTCTTCCTACCTTCTTCTTCCTTCAGCTTGTACACCCATTTGTTTTGAAGTGCCCACTTACCTTTAGGCAACTCAACCAACTCCCATGTTTGGTTGGGATGTAGTGAGTCCATCTCCACTTGCATGCTCTTCGTCCATTCTTCTTTGGATTCATGTTGCATAGCTTCTTCGTATGATTTTGGCTCTCCAGAATCTGAGACCAAGAGATGGTTGAAGGAAGGAACAAACCTTTCTGGAGGTATACTTGCTCTTGTCGATCTTTGGGGAATAGGTTGAGGCTCCTCAATTGGTTGACGTTATTGCACATTGTCCCCGTTTGCAGTCCTTCAGTCTTCACCGTCCTCAAGCTCCATGTACTCATCACCTGTTTCTTTTGTTTATTTTCTTTCCAAGTAATCTTTGTACATATTTTGTTCGTTAAAAATTACATCCCTACTCCTTAAGATTTTACCATCTTCAGGATTCCATAGACGATACCCAAAGTCACCTTCTCCATAGTCAATGAAGAAACACTTTTTGGACTTTGCATCTAGATTTGATCTTAGGCTTCTATCTATGTGCATGAAAGCCTCACACCCAAACACTTTGAGAAATGCATAATTCATCTGTTTACCTATCCATGCCTCTTCTACAACTCCCCCATCCAATGCCATTGAGGGTGAGTGATTGATTAAGTACACAGATGTACTTACAGCTTTTGCCCAAATCTCAAGCGGTAGGCCTACATGTAGCCGCATGGTTCGTGCTCGCTCCATGATTGTCCTGTTCATCCTTTCCAAAATCCCATTTTGTTGAGGTGTCCTTGGGGTTGTCCTTTGCCTCTGAATTCCATTGCTAGCACAAAAGCTTTCAAAAGCTTGGCTGCAATATTCGCCTCCATTGTCAGATCTGAGGTATTTAACCTTGGTACATGTTTCATTCTCCACAAAGCCTTTCCACCTTTGAAATATGAAAAATACATCGGACTTATTCTTCATGACATAAACCCATGTTTTTCTACTCGCATCGTCTATGAATGTTACATAGTACAATGAGCCACCAAGTGATGGTGTACTTGCAGGACCCCAAATATCAGAATGAACCAATTGAAGTTTTTTATTTTTCTTTCATTTCCTAATTTTTGAAATTTTACCCTCTTTTGTTTACCATAAATACAATCTTCACAGAACTCTAAGTCCACTTCTTTCAAAACTGGTAGAAGCTTCTTTGTTTGAAGGATTTGCATTCTTTTGGCACTCATATGCCCCAGCCGGTAGTGCCACACCGCATTGTCGACTTCTGTAGTTGTTGCACGAGCTGAAGATTGCGTGCTAACAGTACACAAGTAAAGTGTACCAACCTTTTCTCCCTTGGCAACCACCAAAGATCCCTTTGAGATCTTCCACCGTTTGCTTCCGAATGCAATGTTGTGACCTTCATCGTCCAATTGTCATGTAGAGATCAAATTTTTGCGAAGAGAAGGAACATGCCTAACATCTTTAAGCTTCCATTCATTTCCGTTAGCGGTTTTGACAGAAATTGTACCTTTGTCGACAATCTCACAAGCTTCATCATCTCCCAAGTATACATACCCAAAATTACCTTTGGTGTAATCTTGGAAATGTTGCTTGTGTGGTGTCGCATGGAATGAAGCCCCGGAATCTACTATCCAAGAATTAGACACATTGTCTAATGAGAGAATTAGAGCATCTTGCTCTACTTTACCTGCCACATTGGCCTTCGATGTTGCTTGTTGTCTTGAGACTCAGTTTCCTTCTTCTTCTTGGACCAGCAATCCTTCTTGATGTGGCCCTTCTTGTCGCAGTTCCAACATTCAAGAACTGACTTTGTGCGTGACTTGCTCCATCTTGAGCGATCACGACCCTTTTGGTTTTTGAACCTCTCCTTAGGCCTTTCTCTTGTTTCAACTGACAATGCAGCACTTGATGATTCTCGTGTGCTTCTCCTTCGTATTTCCTCGCTTAGGAGAACACCCACAACATCATCAAACTTAAGAGTATTTCTGCCAGAAATAGAATTCCTTACAGCCATCACAAGGCTGTCCCAACTATCCGATAGAGATGATAGTATAAGGAGAGCTTGGACTTGGTCATCGAAATTGATTTTCATCGATCGAAGTTGACTTATGTTTGTGTTAAAGTCAATTAGGTGTTTTGCAACATCTGAACCATTCTCTGCCATCTTTAGATTGAACAAGCGCTTCATAAGAAATACCTTATTGGATGCCGATGGTTTCTCATAGAAGTCGTCAAGTGACTTCATCAAGTCCTCCGTGGTCTTCATCTCTGAAACATTGAAGGACACCGTTGACGCCAAGCTTAACCGGATTGTTCCAAGTGCCTTTCGATCAAGGACAATCCATGCTTCATCTGCCATTGTTGCGGCCTTCTTCGCAAGACCACCTAGTAGCAAATAGAGGTCCTTCTGGTAGAGATAGTCTTCAATCTGCATCTTTAATGTTGGTAGTTTTTGCCGTTGAACTTCTCAATCTTGAGCTTCCCTTCCTCCGCCATAACTCCCACTTAATTCAAGGAATCCTTTCCTTCAGATAACTTAGCTACGAGCAAACCTTGCTCTGATACCAGTTGTTAGGAAATATGACGTAGCTAAATAGATATTTGAGTAGATTACTTAATGGAGAGAGATAGATTTCACACAAAAGAGATTATAGAGTAGAGAGAGATTATAGAGTAGAGAGAGAGAGAGAGAGTACACACGATATACGTGGTTCACACAATGTGGGCTACGTCCACGGGAAAGCAGCCACTCACTGGCTTTAGTACTTCAAAACAAGAATTAGTTTACAAAGGGATTATACCCTTAATAGAGCTCCCGCCTTGCTTCACTCTCACCACCTCACACCCACATTGTTGCATCAACTTCACACTATGAAATGTGTGTAGAAATGGCCTCCTTTTATAGGCCAAAAGGGCTGCCCTCTCTCATGAGAGGCAGCCATGTGTAGCCACCCTTGTGTAGATAAGTCCAAATCGGACCCTCCAATCCGCCCATGTGTGGCCTCCCTTGAGAGGACAAGTCTGCTTTTGAATTCGGCCACCGTCCGGGCGATTGACTTCCGACCACTGGCCACCAGCGAACCGGCCAATCGACCGGTCGTTTTCCGACCACTTTCCCCGCCGGCCGGTCGTAATATTCCGGTGAAAAGGAATATTCCAGCAAAGAAAAAAAAAAGTCTCGGGGGCTTCCGCCCTCAAGGCCCGTAAGTTGCCCCTAAATTTTGGCCGTGAAAAGTTTGGTTTCCAGCGAGTGATTTTTATTTCCGGCGAGTGATTTTCTTTCACGCATGATGGCTTCTCCTCATAATGGGGGCCTTACAAATGTGCATTTTTACCACAGAAAACTACAAGGGGTAAATCAGGCTCCATACTTAACGAGAGAGAGAGAGAGAGAGAGAGAGAGAGAGAGAGAGAGAGAGAGAGAGAGAGAGAGAGAGAGAGAGAGAGAGAGAGAGAGAGAGAGAGAGAGCTCCATCTCCTTGAAGAAGCTCTTTATCTCCCTCGTGAAATCTTTAAACAATAGCCCGAGAGAGCGAGAGAGAGAGAGAGAGAGAGAGAGAGAGAGAGAGAGAGAGAGAGAGAGAGAGAGAGAGAGAGAGAGAGAGAGAGAGAGAGAGAGAGAGAGAGAGAGAGAGAGAGAGAACTGCCAATCCTCATGCAGCCTGGGAGTTGTGGTTTCAATCAAATATATATTACGTGTGGTATAGAGAAGAGAGAGAATCTACCTCGATTCTTCTCTCATTTCTTTTTCAAAATGTGTATCACATACTGGAGTATAAGGCAACGTATAAGTTTACAGCAAAAGCTTTGAGTTTGAAAAACAACCCGACCCATTATGTTGTTGGCCAAAGCATTGAATAAGAACTGTTTCTACAATCTGAGTTCTATTATGTACAACATTGTGATAGCCCAGACTAAAAAGATTAAAACCCAGCATATGTTCAAAGCTTGGTATGTCTAGCAATTTGTATGTAGGACTACCTATGTGCCTACCCACTCTAAGGTCAAAGCACTATAAAAAAAGCGAGACCATCTAAACCACCCACAAAGAAGCAGAAGCAAGAAGCTGACAAAATAGTTTTGGGATTCTCTCAAGGGCAAAGTAAATAATATAGCGACAAAATTTAAAAAATAACCTGGTTGAAGGAACATCTGAAGTGGCAAGCGGATCACCAGACAACACAGCCATAGTACCCTTGCCAGGTACAGCTTCGCAAACATCCATTGAGTTGTATAAAGAACCGAGTAAGCTAGCCTAGATTAGGTGACACAGAGACCTGAACAAGCGACAACCAGCACTTGCAAAGCGCAAGCCACCACAACCACTACCATCGTGGTTCATCGACTACCTAGACAGACTACATGTGCTACAAAAAAAACCCCTTGTGGGTAAATTGCAAATGGACATTTCACTCAAATTGACTCCATACATGTGCTGACATTTGACTGTGAGAAGAAGGATGTTGACTCCAGAACAGATGGTTGTTTAGCCACTATCTAAATAGGTTGAAACAATATAGTGAATGTTGTTGTACAGATGCCAAGCTTTGAGATTCCACTAAATTTTCCCAGGTACAATAGCAGTTGGCATAGGAGGCCAACAACACTGCTAAGTGAAAATATGAAACCTTGAAGCTCCACAACCACCTTTAGGAGGAACAAGAAAATTGGGAACAATATAAGAAAACTATTAATGAGATGAAACAAGATTATAAATTGGGATTCATCAACTCCAATCTAGCTGCCAAGAATAAAAATCTAATAAGAAATATGAAGAAGAAAACTACTGAGTTTAAATCAACTCCACACCAAAATCAAGCAATAATTAGCAGTCTGAAGGCAGTAAATAGTGTTATGAAATAGGCCATCCTAAACAAGTATATCTACCAATCTCTGATAGATATGACAAATTCCGAAGAAAGCATAACGCTAAGTCTGAACGAGTTGAGAAGTTTGGTTGAGAACACGAAGAGTGACCTGGAAGACTCTGCTTCCAAATCCCGTTCCAAATACACCAGTGCAATGGTCAATCAAGCACTCATTGAGCACCCGCGGGAGGCAATCTAAGACAAAGATGAAGAGGATGAAAAAGACAAAGAAAAGATGAGGAGGAGGATGACAGGAAGTGGATATAGACGATACCATTGAACCTGACCCAAATTCATTTTCGAAGTCACACAATGATGATGATGAGGATATAGATGCATGAGATCAACTAGAGTGGCTGAGGAAACACCATATTGATCCAAGGGGCGGTCTGATCAAACTCCAGATAGTCAACCTGGTTAGACCCTAGACAACTAGGCTAACAACCAAGACAACTAGGCTAACAACCAAGACAATCATCAGTTGATCTTTAAATGTGCGCATAAGGGAAAGACTATTCAAATAAAATTGTTGTTTGTCAGTTGTTTGGGGTATGCTCACAACCAGCAGACCCCCAAACAACCAACAATCGGTCTTTAAATGTAGTTATAAGGGAAAGGCCATTCAAATAGAATGAGATTCATATTCTCAATCCGATCCCTTTTCTCAACACAACTTTTGAGCCTGAACAAGATGCTAAGGCAAGAAAAGAAGCTCCAAATCTAGACATGCTTAAATGACGATGATGCTTAATCAGATTTGAAGAGGTTCGAAATGCTATATATCTGAAATGTTGTATGTTGGAGCCAAGAGAATGGTAGCTTAGTGGAAATCACAACAATATAATGATTAGGAGGAATGTTGGCTACCCCCTCATCAAATGTAATTCAAGTTCTGAAAAAATTTCTAGAATATATGATTCCTAAAGCAAATGCATAAGGGAGTCCCTAGATCCAAAAACTTACAACAATGAATACACAAATTTTGAGGATTCAGCAAAAAGTTATATTGGGAAACCAACTAGCATACAATTGCATGAAGATAGTCAGAGACAAAATAAAAGCAACTTTGCACAACCTACAGATTGCTCAAAGGATAGTGGATAAGAGGGTGGCAGCGCTACTGGAAAACAATGCATCAAGCAGCAAGAGGCTGGGTAACCTGAATGACAATGTGTGAGCAAGAACATGCGCTCAAGAAACTGTTTCATTTGGTCAAGGTCACCAAGAAAATGATGTTGGCAAAAATGACATTGTCCTTCATTATATTGGAAACTATGCCAGATTCACCTGTCTTGATGTATACATTGCCTATGCGTGAAGATGAGCTGCCAGGATTCTACCCACCTATCTGCCCAATGTATTGAGGCGGTCCGGGGCGGGCAACAAGAAGAGCAATCTCTAGACACCCTTCAAGGCTCCCGTGCTGCTCAATGGGGCTGGGGCACAACACAACACAAACCAAAACAACAAACCCACAGCCAAATCCCAACTACACAAGGGGCACCACCTAGTTTAAGAGCGAACTAAGACGCAAAAGAGGAGAATCGTTAGAGCAACCCACAAACAAGCAAGGAATTTATACTAACCCTAACACCAATGGAACACTCTCACACACTAAAACACGAGAGCGAGAGAGAGAGAGAGAGAGAGAGAGAGAGAGAGAGAGAGAGAGAGAGAGAGAGAGAGAGAGAAAGATGGTGCTCGGGCTGCTTTGAAGTGTATCGTTAATGATCAAGCAAACATAAATATATATATGTAAGAAAGAGAGAGAAGGGGGAAGGGGGTGCTTGTTGCACTAATGCCTTCTTACAAATTTGTCATGACCAATCAAAGTGAGATTAGTATTTGTTCAACATAGCCTGAGTAAATTACACCACAACACATCACAAGAAAAAAGCCTCCCCAATCACTGTCTTAAGGCCAGGGGAGTCCTCTCCACCCTGTCGCCCTCTTACAGCATGTGGGATTTATGGCTAAATTGATAACAATACCCGGAGACAAGCTATCAAGAACTTAAATAAAACACCAAGACACTTACACATCATTATTGTCCATGACTTCACGTTGGAAGGGAGACAAGGTATCCATGCTTAGTCCAAATTCACCCTCCTTGATTCAGCAAATGTTGGGCTTACACTAGTAGGAGAAATGATAGATTTCCTACTCTCAATTTAATGATCACTCTCTCTTACAATGGCATAGAGTTCCCTTGCTAATCACCCCTAATACAACACACACATATGCCTAATGCCAATGAGATTCCACTCAAGAGATCCTTTTCAAGAGATTGAGCTTGGCTTCTCAAGCTATAGCATAGTGCTCTTTCTTCTCCCCCCTTTTGTGCTAGCTACACCCTCCTTTTATAGCAATTTTGAAGGCTAGGGTTACTCCTCTAACCATGGTTGGGTTAGATTTTCAGCAATTTATCTAATTTCTTTTGCTTGGAATTATCAAGAAGTTGGTGGGGAAAGAGAGAGGAGAGAAATGGAGGTGATAGGACAATTCATAGTGGGTTAGTGTTAGTAGAGTTAGTATTAATTTACAAATGGAATTGGATATTTACAATGGGAGTATCCATGTAGGATACAAATAAGGAAGAAAAACTCTTAAGAGGTAAGAAAAGGTGGATTTCTTACAAGGTTGATGCTCCAAGTGTCTTGAGTAGGGCCAATTTTGACGCTTGTTGACGGTCCACTAGCTTTGACGGTACATTTTTTCTCCACTCTTGACCTTCCTTGAGACAAGGTAATTGAAGCTGAGTAATCAACCACCATGATGCTGTCTTTTAAGAGAAGAAGCTGAATTTTGTGGTTTTTTTGATAGATATGGGTAATTTGGAGGAGGAAAAATGAGACTAGGTGGTCAATTTTGGAATGGAATTGTGTGTGGGAGGTATGAGTTCACCATGGTTTCTCTTATTCTTCAAGGTTGAGGAGAAGGTGAGTAGGGTGCAGAGAGGAGTGGTGAGAGAGGTGGGGATGATGAGTGGAGAAGTGTGTGTGAAAGAGGAAAATGATAAAGTGGAAGAGAGAGTGTGGCTGCATAGCATGGGAAAACTGGGGTCCACTAATAAAATCATAGCTCACAGCTCGTAGCTCAAAAAAATATGAAAAAATTTGAGGCAAAAGTTCAGCCCACGAGCTACAACTTTTGTTTGTATCACCTTTTCAAATTTGGAGAGCAAGTGAACTTTAAAAATTCAGCAAAACCGACTTTTTTTTTCCACTGCACAAGGTCCTTGTGGGGTCCTTCTTTGGATGATTCTTTTGAATACCTCCAAGAGTGACCCCTCCATAGTGCATGTATGCATGCCACCTACCCTTGACCTTATTTGGCAGGTCTATAATTGAAGATATTGTTGAGATCATGATATAAGTGAATAGTACAACTAAGAAAATCAAATATTGAGGGGTCTAAAAAATATGTACATGTCAAATATAAATAATATAAGTGGAAAAAATATAAAGGGGTCAAAAGAAATCTCTCTCATTATGAGGCTACCATAAAAAGATAAATATTTTTTGTGTTCTAATTTTTTAGAAAAAAAATAAAATAGATGTAGGAAGGGAAAAATCACAATAGTGAAAAAATATACACATAAATAAAACTAGTTTTTTTGGATTTTTGTTGGGGTGGAGTTACACCAAATATAAGAGAAGCTTACATGAAAATATTTCTATATGGAATAAAGAGTATGAAAAATGGTAAGAAAAATTGTGGTAATGGTGAGGCAATGTACAGAGCATAAATAACACACACCTAAGTAGAAATATTTAAATAAATACCAAAATAATTATGAAAAAATATTTTATTTAGGCCCTATATACAAAGAAATATTTACATACGCATGGACAATAATATACTTATATTTTTTATATTCTTTATTTTTTTGGCTCAACTAGCCCAATGACTAGCTAATTGAGGGTTTTTTATTTCAGTAAGGAGATATGGGAAAAGTCCCCTAACTCACACGCACCTATATACAGTGAAAGGGTGAGGGTAACCACAGTGTTTGAGTGATTTGATAGGGTGAGATAACTCACTATGGCAATTACAGAGAGCCGAAAAACGGCTATCAGTATAGTAAACCTACAGACAGAATGACCTATAATCGGATTATACAGTAGCTTCAAGACTGGAATGAGCATGCCAATGCTCTGTGGGTAGCCTAAAAATCGGTGCTCTACAACACCTAAACAAAAAGACACGGTCTCTAAGTTGAAATACGTCCGAGAAAGAGAGAGCTTCGATGCCTCCCTCACGGCACAAATACATTCAACTAGCAAGAGAGAGAGAGAGAGAGAGAGAGAGAGAGAGAGAGAGAGAGAGAGAGAGAGAGGAGATTTGACAGTGGCCATACTCGGCCACACATACACACACACCTTCGATTTCGGCATCAACGTCTCCCTTCTTCGGCTTTTGGTGGATCTTATCTGACATATCGAGTGACAGAGAGAGAACATTTGCTCCCCTTCGGCATCAACAAACTCGTTGTTTGACTTGCAACATCGGTGAGACACTTCTGTTCGGCGATGAAAGTCAACATTGACACCCAATTTTTGGCATCACAGGTACTTGGCATTTGGCATCGACTACGGTTCTTACACACTCTAGGACATCGTAAAGAGCAAGACAGACAAAGAGTTTTATCGACAGATGCAAAGGTACGCGCAGGTTATAGCTTGCCATTAGTAGCAGCTCTATACATTTTTGAGACTAGATTTTCACTCTCTTGTGCATTTTTTGCCTCGATGTATGCTCTATGTGGTATTGCTTATGCATAGTTTTTGATGACTTTACACGCACAAGGATAGTCACAAGTTCTCTTCACATAGCAATTCTGTCAGCTTTTTTTTTACAGTGATAGGTATTTCAGTTCTAGTGGAAGTTTCATGAATATGGAATATGTGTATGTTGTCATGAATTTTGTGTTGTGAGCTCTGTTCAGAGCGTTTTACTCTCTCCACGTAGCTGAGTTATGTGATTTTTTGTTTGCATACTTGTTGGTGCTTTTTAACGCATAGACTGCATTTTGTAGTGATTTTTACAACATATTGTTAACCACTTACGGACACCCTATCACCTTTGATGGATGCCTTATCACTTTATTTGAGTCGTGGACCGGGCTTGTCAATCCTATAGGTGTGTAGGTGACCATCGATGAGAGGCGCACCACTTATCTTATTTTTACAGTATTTTTGCTATGACCGGCCACTGTGGGTGCCCACTTGTGAATGGATCAAATTCATATAAAAGGTCCATTTTGACCTAAAATCCTTGTGTGTGTGTGTGTGTGTGTGTGTGTGTGTGTGTGTGTGTGTGTGTGTGTGTGTGTGTGTGTGTGTGTGTGTGTGTGTGTGTGTGTGTGTGTGTGTGTGTGTGTGTGTGTGTGTGTGTGTGTGTGTGTGTGCGCGCGCACGCTTGCTTGAGAGAGAGAGAGAGAGAGAGAGAGAGAGAGAGAGAGAGAGAGAGAGAGTGATCGAGCATTGCGGCGGCATCGACGGTTGAGCGCAGCGATGGAGGCTCCCTCTTCTTCACAGCACGGGATCCTTCACGATGGCAAGCAATGATCGGTTAGTGACACACCATTGCCCCTTTGACTTACTAGGATAGTCTAGATGTGTGCTTGCAGCCATTCGTGGCTTGCACACAGTGTTTGGCAAGTTCCCAGCCTCCAACACATGCAATAAAAGCGTACATTTTTGGCGCCACTATCGGGGATTGCCTTGCACTAAGCTTGAAGAGCACTATGTGCTGCCTCTTGAAGCCATTCTTTTCATCTATTTTTGGTTTTTTATGAATTTGCGTTAGATGTGTTAGTGGCTGTAATGTGCAAGTTTTAGCAAATTTTTTTAGATCTATTAAGCTCTGTAATGTGGAGGTTTTAGCAAGTATGTTATTTAGTGTAGTTTTGTAATGTGCAGTAGACAGTGAGCAGTAGACAGTAAGCAGGTTGTTAGTTTTGTTAGTATTGCAGTATGCAATGTTATTTAGTGTGCATAGTTAGTGTTGTTAGTGTGTTGTGCAATGTGTTGTGTGTTGTAGCTGCAAGGAGAAGCAGGCTCTGTACGCATGAGCTCGGAACCACGTAGCACAACATTAGCCACAAAAAAAAATTTGAAAAAAAAGTTTTTAAAAAATCAAAAAAAAAAAATAAAAAAAATACGCGCGAAAAAATTGTTTATATTAAAAGGAAGGATCGGGATCATTGCCCAAGCCCAAGCCTCAATCCTCAGTTTTATGATATAGTATAGATACTACTATATATATATATATATATATATATATATATATATAGAGAGAGAGAGAGAGAGAGAGAGAGAGAGAGAGATAGAGAGAGAGAGAGAGAGAGAGAGAGAGAGAGAGACTACACCCTCAAGGTGAAGGGAGGGCATGTGGGACAAGTCCTTCAAGTCCTCCACCCTTCCCTTCACACTTACACCCTTGAACTTACTAATTTTAGCCTTCTTCTCAATTAGAAAAAGACTATTTTTAAGATTTTGAGGGCCTTAAGTAACCGAATTGGGGGCTATAAAGCATGGCAGTCCCAAGACGCTCGTTTTGAGCTATCACACACCATATTCTGTGGCTTGGTTAAAAAAAAGGACCCAAAAAAAAATTTTGAGAGTAGTTTTGGGTTGCAAAACACCCAAAAAACTAAGTGAGCGGCTTTCACGGGCACTCACCAACAGTTTGACGTCATATGCACCTTTGCTCTGGTCGTGTGCTAGAGGACGATCACATAGAGAGTGTCTTCGTTTATGCGGGCACCCATTATTCCTCCACATTAGGCTCTAGGCCCTCAGTGGGAATACAAGGTAGTACCACTCAGGATCCACATATTGCATCTAGTGACTCTTCCTATGAATACAATGTCATGGAAGGTTACCCAACGCCCAATCATGATAGTTCAAGCCAAGACATGCATTTCATGGGTCCACGGTCCGGACCGATCGTGTTTAGCCGCT
Organism: Adiantum capillus-veneris; assembly: GCF_014529385.1. Lineage (NCBI taxonomy): Eukaryota > Viridiplantae > Streptophyta > Polypodiopsida > Polypodiales > Pteridaceae > Adiantum > Adiantum capillus-veneris. The sequence continues at coordinate 92,398,597 of NC_140959.1, read as the reverse complement.
TGAAAGAGACTCTTAGTAGAGCCACTCACTCCAAACATGGAGCTAACGATGTAAATGAAGGGAGTGGGGAAGTAAAATCACCATTCATGACCAATGTAGACCCCACGCTCCTAGAGAGTGTGCATGTGAATACTCCATTCACTGCACCCCCTGACACTTCAGAGCTATTCCCCTCCGAGGTTATATTACATGATGGTAGAAGCCTTGCCGAAGTGCAAGAGGTTGAGTGATATATCATTGCAGCTAGGGAAAATAAAATCGAGAGCTTACGCAGGGCAGAGCAACGGAGAGATCTAAAGGCGAAGGCCCTTATGTCAGCATCCTTGTTAGTCAAGCAATCGAGTGCTCCTGAATTAGCAACCGCTAAGGGTCAACACATAGAGAGCCACATTGCATCTAGTTCAAAGGACACCTCTAACACCTCAATCCTAGAAGGAGCATTTCTAAATGAAAACTGGGAGTATCAAATACAAACGAAGACTTTAACCAACCTATACATAGGTCATGCCTATCACGTGGGTTGGTTAGATGTCCTACAATCCACATCGGGTGCTACTAGAGTAGAGGAGCAACAACAAAGAATATGTGATGTCATCCATAGGGCTATTGAGCTAGAGAGGCAGAACAAATGGATCCACATGCCTTCAAGGAGTCTCATGAGGTTCTTGTATACATGGAAGGCTAAGCAACCAACTTCATCACCCATGTCTACTTACAATTCCAAGACTCTGTCATTCGAGTTGATCTTGTAACTGGTCGAGCACATCCCTAAAGAAATAGATTTATAATTGATCATAGATCTGACACCACAATTCACTCAGCCCCATTGCAGTATTGTTACACATGTAATGTCATAAAATATAATATCTAACTTTACCAAATGATTTTCTCATATTAAATTGATCATTTAATATGGAAAGATAAAAGGGGAACAAGAGTTAGGATATATATATGCGCTTCTAAACCTATCTCAATAGGGGACCAAAAGGAGAAATGGTTGCATCTCAATAGGGGTCCAAAAGGAGACGGTCTACCAAAGAGCAATGTGCAATAAGTGCTTCTAGATTTACCTTGGCAAGGGACCAAGAGGAGAGACGGTTACATCTCAAAAGGGGTCCAAACGGAGGTAGTCTATCAAAGAGCAATGTGCATCTAGTGGAGCTTCAAAGACTTGAGGGTTAGCTTCATTAAAGACCTCCAAAATTTATTGTTAAAAAGTACTTTGACCTTACGCAAGCTAGGGATAATCTCGAGGTGGGAATCCTACCCAAGCATGAGGTGCTAAGATGCTTAAAGTGGTTGTGGGAACCTTGCCCAACGCTTGAGGTGGATTTTTTGCTTAAATGACTAAGTTTTTGAAATGTTAAATTCAAAAATAAATTCTCAAGAGGCATGAACATTTCCATGCTTGATTGACTAAGGCTTGAAGTATTCAATTCAAAACAAATGACTTAAAAAGCATAAAAGACAAATGCTTGCTTGATTGACTAAGTCCTTGAAGTATTCAATTCAACCAAATGACTTAATAAACATAAAAGACACATGTTCAAATGATCGTCCACATGTGGCCCTCATGATGTGCTTAAATGCTATTGGATAGGTTTTAAAGGGGTCCAATGAGAATTGAGATACATAAAAATAAATAATTAAGTTCTTTCTCTCAAAGAGGAAAAACAGGACACATGTCCAAATGATATAATAAAATAATACGAGAGAGAGAGAGAGAGAGAGAGGTGTGGACCAAGCATGAGAGGAGGGTATACTCTTCCACACACACATACACACACATTCTCTCATTGTGTGGAGTGCAAAGTGCAAGAGCTCCATCTCCTTCTCGAAGCTTGTTGAGAAGTGGAGAGCTTACACCACACTCTTGGCTATGGAATGCAAATCCAACCAAGAACCATGCTTCAATGCTTAAGCTTGCCATCTTCTTCATCTTCATTACTATGCTATTATGCTATAATAAGCAAGAAGAGTGATGATAAGTGAGGAACTATTTCTTTCTCCTATGGAATGTTTCTTCTTCCTCTTCCCTACCCTCATTCCCCGCTAGCTCTCTCCACCTTCGAAGGTGTTTGAGGCCTTGGGACTGAGGCTTGGGATAGTTAATGCTTTTTGCAAAGTTTATGTTAAGTTTGTGATGTATGAAGCTTTCCATCTTCATAGCATCACCAAGGGCACAAGGAACACAAAGATTGTATTGTAACAAAGTCTCTCTTGATGGGAGAATCTATAATACAAACGCCTTTTGGACGAGGGACCGGATCCAAGTAAATCCGGTCCTCAACCATTTTCATGTTCTCTAATACTCTCTCTCTCTCTCTCTCTCTCTCTCTCTCAAAAGTATTGTTCATGCCAAGTTAATTAAGTACTATGTTTATGTTGCTACCATCAATTAAGTTCACCCTCTATATTCTCAAAGTGATTTCACAAAAATGCTCACCTTAATTATCTTAATTCTGCTATTCTCAAAGTTCATAGGCCATTCCCATTACATTGGTATCAGAGCATTTGGTTTCTTTTGTTTTTCTTAAGAAAAGAGGTCCTTAAGTAGCCTATTAATGGTTGATTTTGTTAATTATATTAGGGTAAGTGGGACTAGGATCTATTATCGGTTTTGTTGAGCCCACTATGTGGGGATATGGTACACCCCTCGGGAGCTTTGGTCTTAATAATGGAGTCTTTTTAGACTTGCCTACGACTTTACCATTATTGAGCCATAAGAAGTCCAAAAGGAGCTATCCCTCAGTAATTCTGCTATGTTAGACTCGCTCCACTACTCTCTATAATTAACCAATTCGAGCCGTGGGTGTAGATACGTAAGTTCTTATTTTCAAAGGCTAAGAGGAGTAGCAACTAAGGTTTTGAATTGCCAAAGGATACACTAAGTAAACACATAAGTATAATTAGCATGGCTGACAATAACCAAGAGAGTAGAATGAACATTGACAACTTTGATTTTGCACATGAAGGTGCTAATGATGATGCCCCCATGTTTATCAATTATCTTGTTACTAGGTTGCATTAAGCTATGGGCAAATCTACTGTGCAAGCCGAAGTTACCCGACAACTTTGTGCTTATGGGGTTTCCCTTCCTCCCCAAGAGGAGAGAGAGTTTAGGAGGTCTCTTGATGAGACTCCCAAAAAAGAATCTCTCCCATAAGAGAGGAGGAATCCAAAGAACGAGAAAGAAATGAATCCCTAAGTTCCTCTAAAGATGTGGCTCCATGAAGACGGCGGTTTAGATTATCGTCAACTCCTCCCAAGAGGAAACCCATAGTCCTTCTCCTCGTCATTTCGAAAGGGAAGAGAGGAAACAAAGGAAGAAAAAGGCAAGAAAGAGGTCACCGTCTTCTCCTTCTTCTTCACCTTCCTCCGCTTCCGACGAAAGCAATAGTTATTCTCTTAGAGAATACAAGAGGAGAGGACATTACAAAACTTACCATGCATGGCGAAGGTCCCAAAAGCTTAAGAAATTCAAAGGGGGAGGAAAGAGTATCTCTTTTCTCACCTATGATGTCACCTTTAGTGCCACCGGCAAAGTATTGGCCTTCAACCAACAATTTGATGAGACCTTTGGAGACGAGGGCTTCACGGAGTCCTCCAAGTTATGCCATGTAGCTATGCACTCCCGAAAATCTACTCATCAACGGTGGGCTAACCTTCATGGCAACAGCGAGGCCCCAAAGACATGGAAAACTCTACGAGTTTCCATCATGAAGCAATTCCTTGCAAGCGATGCAAAGGACAAAGTGATTACCAAATGGCGGATTTTGAAGGTACTCTTCAACGAGTCTATCCACAGATATGTAAACAAGTTTTGGGATTTACATCTCAAAGCTACAATCTTTCAAAGGATAGACTTCATCGAAAAAAACCAACAATTTTGTGCGGTATTACTCGAAGAAATGGCCGAGTATGTCAATTCACAACGGCGTAGCACTACCACCAAAGTCATCCACCAAACTATGGTTTCTTCGAGGATCAATTTCCAACAAGGGGCGGGAAGAAATTTCAAGCCCATGGAAAACAAGGATCGAAATGAAGCTAAAGGGAAGAGCAATGCTCAAAACTCTTCCCAAGGAAACACAAACACCAACAACAACAAGGCCAAGGAGAAAGGAGCTTACAAAGGTAAAAATAAGCTCTCTCCTAAAGAATTGGAGACCTTTCATAAAGACCATAAATGCTTTAGGTATGGGGAGCAAGAACATGGTTATTGTTCTTGCCCCAAAAGAAATGTACTCAATGACACTCCTAGAGCTTCCATGGTTGAAGCTCCAAAGAAGATACTCATTGCAAAGGCTCATACCTCTCCTATGCTTGGGAAGAAGTAAGGGAGCATGATGCCCTTAATCTTTTTTACCCTGGCTCTACTCACAATTTCATATCAACGGAGTTGGCCACTAAGTTGGATATTCAAGCTTTTGAGATGGGAGATACTGTAACTTCCGATGCATCTTTCAAGGGATAGCAAGCCTCCGTTACTCCCTTGATTGGGAAATTGAGACTTCATGTCAAAATCTATGTCGACAAAGAAGACTTTTTTATCTCTCCTCTCCAACATGAGGATGTTATCCTAGGGGCACCATGGTTCAACCGCATCGCTACCAACATGAAGTTCCCTGAAAGGAGAATCTATTTCACCTACAAGAAAAAGAGCATGTACATAGATGCTAATGAGTCGGGGGATGCCATATCCAGTAAATACGCTTGCTTTTGATAAGTCAATGAAAAGCTCTATATTTGCGTAAATGATTTTTGTTAGAGAATCTGTAAATGATTCTAATGTTTTCACAAGTAGCAAGGGGGATCAAAAAGAATTAGAGTTTTCTAATTTCCTAAATGGATTCCAAGATATTTTCATTGATGACATCCCTAGTGAGCTACCTTCAAAATGAGGGGATGATGACCATGCAATAGAGCTTCTACTAGGAAGCTCACCGCCTAATAAACCTCCTTATTGAGTTTCACAAGCTCAACAAGAGGAGATCATGAGGCAAGTGCATAAATTGGTGGAAAAAGGAATGGTGAGGCATAGCTCCTCTCCATCCTATCCACCAGTAATTTTAGTGCAAAAGAAAGGTGGCACATATCACATGTGTGTGTCGACTATAGAGCACTAAATAGGATCACTATTTAAAAAAGATTTATCGTTCCGCGGGTAGAAGATCTATTTCATAAGTTACAAGTTTTGGCCTGACAAATGCTCTAACCTCATTCAAACTCACGATGGACAAAAATCCTCAGGCCACTCAAATTCTCTTGAGGAGTACAAGTGACACCTCCACGTAATCTTTCAAGTTGTGAGAGAGAATAATCTTTTCATTAATCAAAAGAAAAGTGAATTTTTCCTACAAGAGATTCAATATTTAGGTCACAGTATCTCTCAAGATGGTTTCCGTATGGATCCATCAAAGTTGGAGGAGATAATAAAAGCATGGACTAATCCAAGGAATCTAGATGAGCTAAGAAGCTTTATTGATATGTGTGCATACCAATAAAGCTTTATTGGCATGTGTGCATACTATAGATGCTTCATAGCAAAATTCTCTCAAATAGCAGGACCATTGCATGACTTAACAAAGAAGAATGTTAAGTACTCATGGACTGCTAAAGAACAAAATTCTTTTGACAAGTTTAAAGAGAATCTTATCTCTCAACCAGTCCTCATGCTTCTAGATCTCTCAAAGCCATTTGGGGTCCAATGTGATGCTTGTGGTGATTTCATTGGAGCAGTCTTGCTTCAAGAAGGGCATGCCATAGCATATGAGAGTCGAAGGCTCAATGTCGATGAACGGGTCTTGGACATATACAAAAAAGAGCTTTTAGCTATTATACATGCTCTAGACACATGGAAGCACTATCTCTTGGTGGCTTCCTTCATCCTACGAATGGATCACAAAGCCTCAAGAACTTCATGACGCAAACCAAGCTTTTCAACAAACAAATGAGGTGGGAAAATTTTCTTTCGCAATTTAAATTTCATATTTCTTACATTGCTGGCAAGCACAATCAAGTGGTCAATGCACTTTCACAATGGCCAAGGGTAAATGTGGTATCTATAGCAACTCACAATGATCTATCGTTTATGATAGATGAGTATGCTACTGAGCAAGACTTTAAGTAAGTAATTACAGTCTTTGCATTAGGGAAGAAACAAATAGACATTCACCTTAAAGGATGGTTATCCTCCAAATGAAAATAGGCTATGTGTTACTCACCCATACAATAAGAAATTCATGTATGAATCCCATGCTTCTCCTTATGCAGGGCAAAGAGGGATTCCATAATCTACTCTTTGAGGAGTAGAACTGTATTTATGTTGGTCTACCATGAAAAGTAAGCATACAAGAGTATGTTTCAAAATGCGTGGGCTACCAAAAATTGGAATTCGATTGAGGGAAGCAACTTAGATTGTTTCAGTTGTTGACAGGCTTAGCAACAAAACACACTCTATGCCTGTCAAAAAGACTATTAAGAAACATCAAACTGCAACTCTCTTTAGATCTCAAATTGTCAAGTATCATGGCTTGCCAACATCCATAATGTCTGACAATGATCCTAGAATGACCAGTAATTTCTAGAAGGGTCTCTTTGAGAATCTAGGAAGTAGATTAAATTTCTCTTTTGGCCTATCATCCACAAACGGATGACCAAAGTGAAATAATTAATCTAACGATTCTTGAATCTACTAAAAGCCTATGTCATGGAAGTAAATCAATGTTCTCAATTTGAGAAGTACCTACCTCTTATAGAGTATGTGTACAATGACATTGTACATACTTCTATGGCGAAAGCACCTTTCAAGGTTAAAGAGGGAAGATCCAAAAGTCCCTTACTACTTAAAGTATATGGAAAGATCTTCGTTGCTGATGAATATAGCTGAGACTCACAAGAATCTTTTCCAAAGATTATAAAGGTTATATCCATCTCAAAGTAAAGGCAAAAAGGGCTACTGCTAATAAGCACAGAAGAGCCTTAGCCTTTAAGGAAAATGATTGGGTCTTGCTAAAGTTTCTCAAGGCTCGTCTAAGGTATACTATGGGCAAGAATCCTATGAGCCACCAAGAGTATTATGCTAAACGAGCAAAAAGATACGATGGTCCTTTCTTTTAAAATTATTAAGCCAATCAATGAGATGGCTTATTAGTTAAAGTTGCCCAACCATTGGCTCATTCACAATGCTAACCATGTGAGCCTACTCAAGCCTTACAAAGGAGAGCCACCAAAAGAACCAATAGTGGAGGACCAGCCAGAGATCGAAGATCAAGAAGAGGTATTGTAGCCCGAATCGATTCTTCGACACGAAGACAAGGTTCTAAGAAACGGTAAGATTATCCAATGATATCTTGTAATGTTTAAGAATTATCCTTTTAAAGATGCTAGATGGATGCAAGGAACCTAGCTTTAGGATAATATGAATCTTGTCAATGCTTACAATGCTACACTAGAGTAAGCAAATGAAAATGCATTTTAAATGAACAATCTTTTTGTCTTATAAGACTTATTTTCTTTCTTTTATTGTGCACAAAATTTAAGAGTATGTATGCTTAGGATAATGTTTGTGGCGACGACGTCTCCCAAACACCAACTAGAACTTGTCACTCTACTTTGGAAGTATGATACGGACTAAAGAGCAAACATGCTTGTGGAAGCTAAGCCTCCCGAGCACCAAATGGATTAGTCATCCATTTTGGAATGATGTCGTAGGGTAAAAAGGGATTCTCTACCCACTAAGAAACATGGACTAATGAATAGGTTTTATCTTCTCTATCTCATAGTTGAGGACGACTATGATTTCAAGAGAGAGATAATTTCATAAAATATAATACCTAACTTTACCAAATGATTTTCTCATATTAAACTGATCACTTAATATGGGAAAATAAAAGGGAAACAAGAGTTAGGATATATATATGTGCTTCTAGACCTATCTCAACAGGGGACCAAAAGGAGAAATGGTTACATCTCAATAGGGGTCCAAAAGGAGACGGTCTACCAAAGAGCAATGTGCAATAAGTGCTTCTAGATTTACCTTGGCAAAGGACTAAGAGGAGAGACGGTTACATCTCAAAAGAGGTCCAAATGGAGGTAGTCTATCAAAGAGTAACGTGCATCTAATGGAGCTTAAAAGACATTAGGGTTAGCTTCATTAAAGACCTCCAAAAGTTGGTGTTAAAAAGTACTTTGACCTTACGCAAGCTAGAGCTAATCTTGAGGTGGGAATCCTACCCAAGCATGAGGTGGGAATCCTACCCAAGCATGAGGTGCTAAGATGCTTAAAGTGGTTGTGGGAACCTTGCCCAAAGCTTGATGTGGCTTTTTTGCTTAAATGACTAAGTTTTTGAAATGTTAAATTCAAAAATAAATTCTCAAGAGGCATGAACGTTTCCATGCTTGATTGACTAAGGCTTGAAGTATTTAGTTCAAAATAAATGACTTAAGAAGCATAAAAGACACATGATTGCTTGATTGACTAAGTCCTTGAAGTATTCAATTCAACAAAATGACTTAAGAAACATAAAAGACACATGTTCAAATGATCCTCCACATGTGGCCCTCATGATGTGCTTGAATGCTATTGGATAGGTTTTAAAGGGGTCCAATGAGAATTGAGATATATAAAAATAAATAATTAATTTCTTTCTCTCAAAGAGGAAAAAGAGGACACAAGTCCAAATGAAATAATAAAATAATACGAGAGAGAGATAGAGAGGTGTACCAAGCATGAGAGGGGGGTATACTCTCCCCCCCACATACACACACACATTCTCTCATTGTGTGGAGTGCAAAGTGCAAGAGCTCCATCTCCTTCTCGAAGCTTGTTGAGAAGTGGAGAGCTTACCCCAACACTCTGTCTATGGAATGCAAATCCAACCAAAAGCCATGCTTCAATGCTTAAGCTTGCCATCTTCTTCATCTTCATTACTATGCTATTATGTTATGTTAAGCAAGAAGAGTGATGATAAGTGAAGAACTATTTTTTCCTACTATGGAATGTTTCTTCTTCCTCTTCCCTACCCTCATTCCCTGCTAGCTCTCTCCACCTTTGAAGGTGTTTGAGGGCTTGGGACTGAGGCTCCAGATAGTTAATGCTTTTTGCAAAGTTTATGTTAAGCTCGTGATGCATGAAGCTTTCCATCTTCATAGCATCACCAAGGTCACAAGGAACACAAAGATTGTATTGTAACAAAGTCTCTCTTGATGGGAGAATCTATAATACAAACGCCTTTTGGAGGGGGGACCGGCTCCAAATAATTCTTGTCCTCAACCATTGTCGTGCTCTCTAATACTCTCTCTCTTGCAAAAGTATTGTTCATGCCAAGTGAAATAAGTACTATGTTTATGTTGCTACCATCAATTAAGTTCACCCTCTATGTTCTCAAAGTGATCTCACAAGAATGCTCACCGTAATTCTCTTAATTCCGATTCTCTCAAAGTTCATAGGCCATTCCCATTACATGTAAAAAGGACATTGATGTTGGGGAAGATTCCCCTTATATGGATGCTCTACCTGGGATGACTGAGTCTGACAATGTGGATTGGGTCCACCTAGCAGCAACCACAGACTCTTGGGGAAATAGGGGGACCACCTGGGTAACACCTGAGGGGGATGAAATGCCACAACTCGTACCGTTAAATATGATAGGAGCAATGCATATAGCTTGTGATGACCTACCGGATGAAGGCTTGACTGACACTGAAATCAGTAGCATCTAAAAAGACTATAGCCCATACGATTGGGAGTCGAAATCATCGATTAAAATTGACTCTAAGGACGAAGAATTTGAGTTAAATCTTGGTGCAAGTATGGAAATGTACCATTTGTAGCCCAACAGTGCCCTAATTGACAATCTATTTGGAAGAGGAGAAGACACAAGTAGTGATTCATCTAGTGACTCTTCACTGGAGGAGGGTCGTAATCAAAAATTAGACAAGAGAAGTAAGAAACATAAGAGGTGACGATATCGAGCAAATGTACGTGCTAGGATAAATGAAAATAAATCTACCGCAGAATGGCTTAACTATGTGGGGGCATGTGATGCCCATCGAAATTTGGTAGATGATTGGGGTGAATACCTTCAAAGCGTCATGTGGTGCAATCCACAACCCATTGACATTGTACAACTAGAAGCTACAGAGAATTTGAGTTAAATCTTGGTGCAAGTATGGAAATGTACCATTTGTAGCCCAACAGTGCCCTAATTGACAATCTATTTGGAAGTTGAGAAGACACAAGTAGTGCTTCATCTAGTGACTCTTCACTGGAAGAAGGTCGTAATCAAAAATTAGACAAGAGAAGTAAGAAACATAAGAGGTGACGATATCGAGCAAATGTACGTGCTAGGATAAATGAAAATAAATCTACCGCAGAATGGCTTAACTATGTGGGGGCATGTGATGCCCATCGAAAGTTGGTAGATGATTGGGGTGAATACCTTCAAAGCTTCATGTGGTGCAATCCACAACCCATTGACATTGCACAACTAGAAGCTACAGAGAAGCCAAAGTTGATCCGTACTATGAGGAGACGACAAAATCGAGAGCTAGCTCAACAACAAAAGGAAGCGAAAAAGAAATCACAGTGCACAAAACAATGAGACCCCACTGATTTACATCCTGCACGTGAGAATTTCAAATCCTACACCACGAAGGAGTGTAAGGTTGTGTATACAAAGGCCTAGAGAACACCTATCGATGGAAGTAATGGAGTCTATGATGGTCCAGCAATAGTTAAGGAAATAGAGTTAGCAGGCCTGGGTGAGGAGTCCAAACCTAATATATTACCCAAGATCTAACAGAGACTAAGGAATGTGTACTTAAGGAGCTTCTCAAGGAATCAAGGATAGATTTTCTTGGACATATCATGATATGAAAGATGTTCCACCTTCCGTGGTGCAACACACAATTCCCATGAAAAGCATGGCTAAAACAGTCCAGCAACGACCCTACCAAATGAACCCTAAGTATGCAAAGATTGTTCAAGAATAGATTGAAAAGCTTGTCAAATGCAAATTCATGTACCCTATTGAGCATTCAGAATGGGTGTCTCCAATAGTTATTGTGCCAAAAAATAATGGGAAACTCAGAGTGTGCGTGGATCTCAAGAAGGTCAATGTCGCCACTAGGAGAGACCACTATCCCTTGCCATATTCAGATCATGTTCTTGAAAGAGTTGCAGGGAAGGAAGCTATAGCTTTTTAGATGGGTACTCTGGCTACAATCAAATTAGAATTGCACTAGAGGACCAAGCTAAAACGGCCTTTATAATCAAATTTGAAGTGTTCGCATTTCGTGTTATGGCTTAACTTAACCAATGCCCCTGCTACCTTCCAAAGGTTGATAAACACTGCTTTTAGGGAATATTTGAGGGAGTTTTGCGGAGCTTACTTAGATGACCTTTGTGTTTATTCTTCTTGGAAAGAACATCTATCATGTTTATGAAATGTGTTTGAAAGTGCACATTGTATCGCATCTCATTAAACCCTTTCAAATGTCAATTTTGGGTTAAACATAGAGTCATTTTAGGGCATATAGTGTCCAAAAATGGGATTTCCACATATGAGAGCAAAATTAAAGCCATTTCCAAATTTCCACCACCTACAAACTATAAAGGAGTTCAAAGGTTCATGGGCCATGTTGGTTATTACTGGCGGTTTATATTAAACTTTGCCGAGATAGCTTGCCCATTGTACAAGCTTCTTATTGCGTTCCACTGGACCGTGGAGTGTGACCATGCTTATGAGTTATTAAAAAAGGCCTTGACAAGTGCTCCCATCCTACGAGTGCCCGATTGGAATGTAATTTTTCATGTGCATATTGCTATTGGGTGTGTTCTAGCTCAACCAGGAGAACATAAATTGGACTATCCCAGTAGCTTTGCAAGTCGTCAATTAAATGATGTTGAGGAACTACACCACTACAGAGCGGAAAGGTTTAGCTATGATTTAATAGTAAAAAAATTCACTACTACCTTCTTGCCAACAAGTTCGTTTTCTATGTGGATCATCAAGCGTTGTTGTATCTAATGAATAAACCTTGTTCCATGGAAAGAATTACACGATGGTTATTAATTCTTCTTGAGTTTGATTTTACCATTGTGGTGAGACCCGGTAAAAGACATGTCATGGCGGATCATTTATCTCGCATATCCAATGGAGAAGCCACTACTAGAATCGATGACGAATTGCCCGATACTTCCCTATTCCTAGTCGAGACCGTGCCTGAATGGAGTGAGAGGATTGTGAACTTTTTTGTTAATGGTTTTCCACCCAAAGAGCTTCGTAAGGATATAGCTCAAAAACTATTAAAGGAATGTGAACCTTATTTTCTAATTGCAGAAAGCTAGGGAAGGAGGATATTCTTAAATGTTGTGCTCGTGAGGATGAGTATTTATACATACTACAAGAAGCCCACATGGGTATAGCCGGAGGACATTTTTCAAGGGAACTAACTGCTAGAAAGGTGTTGAAATTAGGCTATTGGTGGCCTACCCTATTCAAGGATGCATCAATTTTTTCAAAAGGGTGTGATGACAACATTATAAGATCATACAACGAAAGGATAAGATGCCCTTACATCCTATTAAAGTGACTCAACCATTTGAAAAATGGGGTTTACACTTTGTAAGCCCAATTAGTCCGGCAGCTCAAACACTCAATCTCAATATATTATTGTTGCCACTGACTATGTGACAAAGTGGGCGGAAGCCAAGGCGACACGCAAGGCTGATGCAAAGTCAACTGCTAAGTTTCTCTTTAAGAACATTATTACACGATTTGGTTGTCCCATTGGGATGGTGAGTGACAATGTCATTTTATAAATGGATTGATAAAGGAACTTACAACAAACTTTATGATAGCCCACCATATATCTACACCTTATTATCCACAAGAAAATGGCCAAGCTGAGAGAACTAACAAGACTTTAATTTCTATCTTGACCAAAACAGTGGAAGCTCATCGCACAGACTGGGATTACAAGCTGACATCAGCTCTATGGGCTTATCGTACTGCTTACAAAGTGGCTCTTAATTGTACACCATTCAAGATGGTATATGGCCAAGAAGCAGTTATGCCATGGGAGTTTGTAATTCCTAGTCTGCGGGTGGCTTCACAAAAACGTTGGGATGGTAACCCTTTGTTAGGAAACAGAATGTAGTTAAATAGATATTTGAGTAGATTACTTAATGGAGAGAGATAGATTTCACGCACAAGAGATTATAGAGTAGAGAGAGAGAGAGAGAGTACACACGATATACATGGTTCACCCATTGTGGGCTACATCCACGGGAAAGCAGCCACTCAATGGCTTTAGTACTTTAAAACAGGAAGTAGTTTACAAAAGGAATATACCCTTAATAGAGCTCCTGCCTTGCTTCACTCTCACCACCTGACACCCACCTTGTTGCATCAACTTCACACTCTAAAATGTGTGTAGAAATGGCCTCATTTTATAGGCCAAAAGGGCTGCCCTCTCTCATGAGAGGCAACCATGTGTAGCCGCCCTTCTGTAGATAAGTCCAAATCGGACCCTCCAATCCGCCCATGTGTGGCCGCCCTTGAGAAGACAAGTCCGCTTTTGAATTCGGCCATAGGCCACCGGCCATTGACTTCCGACCACCGACCAACCAGCCGATCGTTTTCCGACCAGTTTTCGGCCGCCAGCCGGCCATAATATTTCGACAAAAAGGAATATTCCGGCTTAAAATTTTGGTTTCTGGCAAGTCATTTTATTTTCTGGTAAGTTATTTTTCTTCACGCACGATGGCTTCTCCTCATAATGGGAGCCTTACAAATGTGCGTTTTTAACACAGAAAATTACCAAGGGGTAAATCAGGCTCCATACTTAATAATCTCCCACGTGGAGACTGATCTCCAAACCAAACCTTTGACTGCTTTCCATCCTGGCTTCTTATCCTTAAATGCCGATTGAAGACGAGCAAAAGCTCAACTTCTCCTTGTTGACCACCTCTATAAACATGTCTGCAGGATTTTCACTTGTATGCACCTTTCCTAGCTTTAGCTGTCCCTCTTCCAAAAGAGTGCGTATGAAGTGATATCTCAACTCAATGTGCTTTTTCCTTGAATGAAAGGCTGAGTTCTTTGCAAGATGGATAGCGCTTTGGCTATCACTATACAAAACATAGTTGTCTTGTTTGAATCCAAGCTCTTCTAAGAATCTGTGAAGCCACAGAATTTCTTTGCTTGCCTCTGTCATTGCGACATACGCTGCTTTCGTGGTAGAAAGTGAGACCACTTTCTGCAGCTTTGAAGCCCAGCTTACTGTTGTGCCTCCAATCGTGAAGACATAATTAGTAGTGCTTCTTCGAGTATCTTTGTCACCTACCATATCTGCATCAGTATACCCTTCTAGAAAAATATCAGTTCCTCCAAAATACTAAGCATTTGTTGTTGTCCCTTTTAGATACCTATGTATCCACTTCACAGCTTGCCAGTGCTCTTTACCTGGGTTGTCCATGAACCTACTTACAACTCCCACTGCATGTGCAATGTCTGGCCTTGTACAAACCATAGCATACATAAGAGAACCTACTGCTGCAACATATGGAACTTTAGACATATAGGCTATCTCCTCTTGTGTCCTTGGACACATATCCTTGGTTAGTTTAAAGTGACCAGCCAAAGGTGTAGAAACCATTTTGCCATTTTGCATTGCAAACCTTTTTAGTACCTTCTTGATATAATCCTCTTGAGATAGCTTTATTGTCGTCTTCGTCCTGTCTCTTTATATTTCCACACCAAGTATCCTCTTTGCAGCACCTAAATCTTTCCTTGAAAAGGATTTAGACAGCTCCTCTTTGAGGTGTTTGATGTCCAGCATGTTAGCAGTTGCAATTAGCATGTCATCAACATACAACATTAGGATGATGAACTTCCCATCTCCCAAATTCTTCGTATAGACGCAGTGATCCAAGTTGCATCTTGTGAATCCATGATCCAACATCTATTGATCAAACTTCAAGTACCATTGTCTTGATGCTTGCTTTAAACCATACAAGCTCTTCTTCAATCTACAAACCATTTTCTCTTCACCTTTTACTTCCTACCCCTTTGGTTGAAGCATGTAAATTTCCTCCTCTAAGTCACCGTGAGGGAATGCCGTATTTACATCCATTTTCTCAAGATTAAAATCATGAGCAGCCACAAGGCTTAAGACAACACTAATTGAGTTCATTTTTACAACAGGAGAAAATATTTCATTGAAGTCAATACCTTTCTTTTGAAAAAAACCTTTTACCACAAGCCTAAACTTGTACCTTTTCTTCCCACCTTCTTCTTCCTTCAACTTGTACACCCATTTGTTTTGAAGTGCCCGCTTACCTCTAGGAAACTCAACCAACTCCCATGTTTGGTTGCAATGTAGTGAGTCCATCTCCACTTGCATGCTCTTCGTCCATTCTTCTTTAGATTCGTGCTGCATAGCTTCTTTGTATGATTCCGGCTCTCCAGAATCTAAGATCAAGAGATGGTTGAAGGAAGGACAAACCTTTTTGGAGGTCTACTTGCTCTTGTAGCCTCTTCGGGGAATAGGTTGAGGCTCCTCATTTGGTTGAAGTTGTTGCACATTGTCACCGTTTGCAGTCCCTGAGTCTTCACCGTCCTCAAGCTCCATGTACTTATCACCTGTTTCTTTTGTTTGTTTTCTTTCCAAGTAATCTTCGTACATATTTTGTTCGTTAAAAATTACATCCCTACTTCTAAAGATTTTACCATCTTCAGGATTTCATAGGCGATACCCAAAGTCACCTTCTCCATAGCCAATGAAGAAACCCTTTTTGGACTTTGCATCTAGCTTTGACCTTAGACTTCTATCTAAGTGCATGAAAGCGTCACACCCAAACACTTTGAGAAATGAATAGTTCACCGGTTTACATGTCCATGCCTCCTCTGGAACTCCCCCATCCAATGCCGCTCAGGGTGACCGATTGATTAAGTATACAGACGTACTTACTGCTTCCGTCCAAAGCTCAAGCGGTAGGCCTGCATGTAGCGGCATGCTTTGTGCTCACTCCATAAATATTCATGTTCATCCTTTCCGAAATCCCATTTTGTTGAGGTGTTCTTGGGGTTTTCCTTTGCCTCTGAATACCATTGCTAGCACAAAAGCTTTCAAAAGCTTGGTTGCAATATTCTCCTCCATTGTCGGATCTGAGGCACTTAACCTTGGTACCTGCTTCATTCTCCATAAAGGCTTTCCACCTTTGAAACATGAAAAACACATTGGACTTATTTTTCATGACATAAACCCATGTTTTTCTACTCGCATCGTCTATGAATGTTACATAGTACAATGAGCCACCAAGTGATGGTGTACTTGCAGCACCCCAAACATCAGAATGAACCAACTCAAGTTTTTTACTTTTTCTTTCATTTCCAGATTTTTGAAATTTTACCCTCTTTTGTTTACCATGAATACAATCTTCACAGAACTCTAAGTCCACTTCTTTCAAACCTGGTAGAAGCTTTTTTGTTTGAAGGATTTACATTCCTTTGGCACTCATATACCCAAGCCGATAGTGCCACACCGCACTGTCAACTTCTGTAGTTGTTGCACAAGCTGAAGGTTGCGTGCTAACAGTACACAAGTAAAGTATACTGACCTTTTCTCCCTTAGCAACCACCAAAGATCCCTTTGAGATCTTCCACCGTTTGTTTCCAAATGCAATGTTGTGACCTTCATCATCCAATTGTCCTGTGGAGATCAAATTTTTGCGAAGAGAAGAAACATGCCTAGCATATTTAAGCTTCCATTCATTTCCATTAGTAGTTTTGATAGAAACTGTACCTTTGCCGACAATCTCACAAGCTTCATCATCTCCCAAGTATACATACCCAAAATCAGCTTTGGTGTAATCTTGGAAATGTTCCTTATGTGGTGTCGCATGGAATGAAGCCCCGGAATCTACTATCCAAGAATTAGACACATTGTCTAATGAGAGAATTAGAGCATCTCGCTCTACTTTACCTGCCACATTGGCCTCCGTATCTTGAGACTCTGTCTCCTTCTTCTTGGACCAGCAATCCTTCTTGATGTGGACCTTCTTGCCGCAGTTCCAACATTCAAGAACTGACTTTGTGCGTGACTTGCTCTTCCTTGAGAGATCACAACTCTTTTGATTTTTGAACCTCTCCTTAGGCCTTCCTCTTGTTTCCACTGATAGTGCAGCACTTGATGATTCTCCTGTGCTTCTCCTTCACATTTCCTCACTTAGGAGAACACCCACAACATCATCAAACTTAGGAGTATTTGTGCTAGAGATAGAATTACTTATAGCCATCACAAGGCTGTCCCAACTATCCAGTAGAGATGATAGTACAAGGAGAGCTCGCACCTCGTCATTAAAATGTATTTTCGACGATCGAAGTTGACTTATGTTTGTGTTAAAGTCATGTAGGTGTTTTGCAATTGAACCATTCTTTGCCATCTTTAGATGAACAAGCGCTTTATAAGAAATACCTTATTGAATGCCGATGGTTTCTGGTAGAAGTCGTCAAGTGACTTTATCAAATCCTTCGTGGTCTTCATCTCCAAAACGTTGAAGGACACCGTTGACGCCAAGCTTAACCGGATTGTTCCCATTGCCTTTCGATCAAGGACAATCCATGCTTCATCTAACATCGTTGCGGGCTTCTTTGCAAGACCGCCTAAGTGGAAAATAGAGGTCCTTCTGGTAGAGATAGTCTTCAATCTGCATCTTCCAATGTTGGTAGTTTTTTATGTTGAACTTCTCAATCTTGAGCTTCCCTTCCTCCGCCATAACTCCCACTCAATTCAAGGAATCCTTTCCTTGAGATAATTTAGCTACAAGTAAACCTTGCTCTGATACCAGTTGTTAGGAAACACAACGTAGCTAAATAGATATTTGAGTAGATTACTTAATGGAGAGAGATAGATTTCACACACAAGAGATTATAGAGTAGAGAGAGAGAGAGGGTATACACGATATATGTGGTTCACCTAATGTGGGCTACGTCCACGGAAAAGCATCCACTCAATGAATTTAGTACTTCAAAATAAGAAGTAGTTAACAAAGGGATTATACCCTTAATAGAGCTCACACCTTGCTTCACTCTCACCACCTCACACCCACCTTGTTGCATCAACTTCACACTCTAAAATGTGTGTAGAAATGGCCTCCTTTTATAGGCCAAAAGGGCTGCCCTCTCTCATGAGAGGCAGCCATGTGTAGCTGCCCTTGTGTAGATAAGTCCAAATCGGACCCTCCAATCCACCCATGTGTGGCCGCCCTTGAGAAGACAAGTCCGCTTTTGAATTCAGCCACCGGCCATTGACTTCTGACCACTGGCCATCGGCCAATCGATCGGTCGTTTTTCGACCACTTTTCGGCTGCCGTCCGGCCATAATATTCCAGCTTAAAATTTTGGTTTCCGGCGAGTGATTTTATTTTTCGGCGAGTTATTTTTCTTCACGCACGATGGCTTCTCCTCATAATGGGGGACCTTACAAATGTGCATTTTTAAGATAGAAAATTACAAGGGTAAATCAGGCTCCATACTTAACACCCTTTAGTTGAGCATTTATATATCCTTGAGAGGTTAGATAAAGAAAGACAATTGGCTATGCAAAATGTACTTGTAGAAAAAGATAGAAGAAATAAATGGTTTGATTGGTATTTAAAGAACAAGGGTATCAACGTTGGGGATAAAGTCCTTATGTATGGAGTGTGTAACAAAAAGAAAAAGTTAAAATATGCAAGAAAAGGACCATATTGAGTATGCAAAATCACCCCACAAGGTACCATTCATGGAAACTCTTGATGGAGTTGAAACCATTGGATTCCTCAATGGGAGTAAATTTAAAAGATATTATGATCCTTTAAGCCAAGAGGAGCTACATGCCATCCATTAAAAAAAGGCAGCCAAGGCACAAGTAGAATTTAAAAAGATACAAGCTCAAGCTGAGGCTAAAATGCAAAAACAATGTATTAGATGCCAACAAGAGGCCAACCTTGGAGTTACACATGCATTTCAAGTTGAAACATAGGATGATTGGTTGGACTCTGAAACACCTCTACGCTACCCTATTGAGTTAAATAGCGTCTATGGGAAAGTGCTATATAACGCCTTATTGGACACATGTGCTAAATATAATCTGCTATCAGATATGGCTCGTACGCTAGATTCATCCACTCCTACCTTGGGTGAGAGGTACCCTCTTTACTTTTCATAAGTGTTTCATATAGTCTACTCGGTGCTTTCTTGTGAATGGAATTTGGTAGATACACTAACGTGTGAGAGAAATTTTGAGGAATTAGAATGGCTGATAAGTCTCTTGACCACGACTGATCCCTACTTAGTAGAGAACGTCTCTCCGATTGCACAAGAATACCCTTTTGACCAAGATGACTATACACGCTTAGTGACATTCTTAGTGAACATATGTGCACCTAATGATGAGGAAGATTTACACGATTACATGGATGGCACGTATGGTCTCACGAATGATGACTTTATTTTTCTTGACAATGACTAGGATAGGGGTTTAGACATAGGGCTACCCACCCATCTCTACAATATTGTTCCCTTGACCCTCTACGAGGGTGCAAATAATTTGGTTAGGGTTTTTTATGTTGCTTTGATTGTGTTCGATAAAGGTTGGTGCCTCTTCCCACTGATCTGCCTCCTAAAGTTATTCCTTGTGTTTTCTAGTGTGTACAGGAACGCATTGTAGTTGTTGGAATTTTGAATCTTTGTCTAGTTCACTCTTCGAATCGAGCGCGGTCATCAATTCGAACAGGTGTTTCTTGTCCATTATCATTGCTTCTTGTCTTTTTTAGCATCCATCTTTGTGTGCTTTAACTGTGATTGGTAGCATAATATTCATCACATTTGCTTAGTATTAAATATTAGATTCAAGATAATTTTATGTCATAGTCCCTTGTCTAGGTTTATGAATCAAGCAGTCTGACTAAGCTAGTTTGCCCAAGATAGGCGTTAGAGATCTTCTCTTAATACCATGGGAAATGCCTTCCTAATTGTCAATGGTTACTTTAGGTTCTTAATCCGATTTAGGTAGTATTGTGTGCAATGTACTAGTGCTTTCTAGTGCACTTAATCCCTATTGACCTTTAGCTTAAGTATTATAAAGGGAGTTCACTATTGTGGATGAGCCTGGGAGGATAACAGTGTCAATATGACCCCCAAAGTTACAAAATTGAAATGCAGTGAGAAAAAAACAAACAAGAAAACAAAAGTGCCAAAAATGTAAAACCTTAAGCTTGAAGAAAAATCCCAACTTGATTTGGTACTTCACTCACATGTATTGCCTATCGTACTAGAGCGCTAGATGTTCCCAGTGTGGACGCTTTTCCTTGAAAATCAAAAAGCCCAAGGCGTACAAAATAAGCACACGCGTCAAAATTGAATCAATGTGGAAAACACTTTGGGGGGTCAAACAAAGGGAATAATTTAGGTGATGATTTCATATGCAATTCCTTTATCGTAGCTCAACTACAAGGTCTTCTAGGTATAACCTCTAGTCAGCCCTCAGACATTTAATATGTTCCTCTCACAATTAAACAGTTTAATTAACCAGAGAGAATTAAGAAGCTTGTCCATGGTATCAATAGTTGACCTCTAGTGCCGACCATTAAATTAGCGACCCTAGACTTGTTTCTTTTTGGACCTTTACAAGTGCTTATATGTTTGATTATATTACAGTTTAATGCTTACTACTGAAAAATTGTTTAATATTCTACTATCAATTGTTACCATATACATGTGGTAGTGATGTGTGTGAACACACTAGGACCGCCGGGGCATTTTTTCCCTCTTTAGGAGGTTTTTTCCCCCGTGCATGATATATACGCCCATCACTCTAGGGATATCTATCTTTCCATTGCACACTAAGTAATACACTCTCTCTTGTGTGCCTTGAGCTTCCTTCGTCTTCTCCAAGCTGTGTGCATTTCTCTGCAACCCTAATTCCAACAATTGGTATTAGAGCAAATTGCGTCCTCTCGGGCTTAGTCGCCAGCTGCTCCAGTACACGCCTGCTCACTTTCCCTAATTTCAGTGAGCTTTGGCGAGCGTTCGCAGGTCGATAAATATTTCGGGAGAGCTCGATGAGTTTGGTCTGCTCAGATTTTTGATTTGGGCTCATTTCGGGCTCCGTTTCTACTACAGGCAGTACTGCACAGGCTATTTCGTCATTTTGTGCAAAATTTTTGTTAGTGCCGTTTTCTGCAGAACAGATGCCTTATAGTCTTCTACGGTTTGTGTTGTATAGCACATGTTGTTCCCGCTCCGTTTCTCTTATTTTCGGGCAGTTTTCACATCAGGTGCAGCATTTACCATGGGTGACAACAACAACACAGATGTGTTCAAGATGTTTGCTGCTAAGGACAGGTTGGATGGGGACAACTACCCTATGTGGGCTTATATGATGCAACATGTTCTTGTGTCAAAGGGCGTCTGGAACATTGTACAGGGCATTGATGTGCGTCCTGGTTCTGAGGATGTAGGCGATGTTGAGGATGTTGCAAGGATTGCAGATGTTAGAGTTGTTTTGCCTACAGCAAAACAAGCTCGTTGGGATGTTAAGGATGCGCATGCTCATGCATTGATTATGTTGTCTGTGAAGCGCACCATTGTTCCTCACATCCGTTCAACAAAATCTGCAAAACAGGCGTGGGATATTCTAGCAGGTCTTTATGCAAGCCGCAATGAGGCTAAAATTGCTTTGCTGCGTAAAGAGCTGGAGTCAAAGATTATGCATGAGGAAGATGATATGGAAACTTTCCTTGCTAGTGTCAAGGATATCAATGAGCAACTTATTTCTGCAGTTGAAGTTATTTCAGACAGTTCCCTTGTGCAGACTGTTCTTGATGCCTTACCAGATTCTTACTAGACTTTTGCTAGTACTTGGAGACTTATGACCCAAGGAAATCCATAAGTTGTCAAGTTTGATGCATTATGCACATTGCTGTTGCAAGAGTCACTTTCTAGAAAAAACAAGACTAGGCAGTGTGCAGTTGAACAGGCTTTTATTGCTTCTCAAAGAAAGGGTGGTAACAGTAATGCAGCCACTTCTTATGGTTCTGCTGCGAGTGGAAAAAATTATGTTCCTAATGCTTCTGTTGGCAGCAATTTTTCTGGAAATTCTGGTGACAAGGGCAAAAAGAAGATGCGTTGCCATTATTGTAAAGCTAATGATCACTTGATCAAGTCGTGTCCTAAGTTGAAGGCCAAAGAGGCTAAGAAGAAAGAGGGTGGTTCCACTACAAATGCAGCCATTGTTGAGTCTTGTATGAAAGGAAACTGTAATGCCGATGTTGATGCAGAATGGGATTTTAGCACAAAGTGCACTTACAATCCTGTTGTCCATGATACATGCTTGTCAATTGTTGCAGATTCACATGTGTGGTATTTCCACAGTGGTGCTACAAAGCACATTACCTCACATCGTGAATTGTTTACCTCTCTTGAGTCTGTCCCTCATGGGAATTTAGTCACTTGTGCCAACAACGCCTCTTATCCAGTTCAGGGAGTTGGAAAGATTGTGCTTATTGCTGCAAATAGCAGTTCCTTCACACTTGTTGATGCACTTTATGTACCTGGGATCAAGAAGAATCTCTTGTCTGTATCCGCACTTGCTAGACTTGGACTTGTAGTCAAATTTGTGGATGACAGATATACAGTTCATGATCTCAGTTTTGGTGATGAAATTATTGCATCTGGCCTTTGTGTCGTGGGCTGTATAAGCTCACTTTGTATGACAAGTGTGGACAAAATTTTGCAAATGATGTTGCAGATTCAAGGGCTATTTCAGATGCAAAACTTTGGCATGCACGTTTTGGTCATCTAAATTTTGCCAGTTTGCTGCGTTTGCAGAGATCTGATATGGTTGCTTCTTTGCCGCCTCTTGAAGCACCTGTCAAACATGTTTGTGAAGGCTGTATTTTGGGTAAGATGCAGCGTTCTAAGTTTCCAAAGGATGGTTCAGTCCGGGCCACATGCAGGTTGCAGCTTGTGCATAGTGATGTTTGTGGGCCCATGCAAACTCCGTCCTTGGGCAATTACTTGTACTTCATGACTTTCATTGATGATTACTCCAGGCATGCATGGGTATTTCTACTTAAAGCGAAGTCTAAAGTTTTTATGTGCTTCAAACAATTTCTGGCTATGACTGAAAATGTCTAGAAATGTACTATGGGCACCCTCCGTTCCGATCGAGGGGGGGAGTATATGTCTCATGAATTTAATGCATTTATGGCTAGTCCTGGGATAAAACACCAATGTACAGTGCCTTATACACCTCAGCAAAATGGTGTTGCTGAGAGGAAAAACAGGTCACTGACGGTGATGGGGGCTTTTCACAAGCCAAGCTCCCATACCCCTCTTCTCTCGTCCCCACCCCATGAAAACCCCCCTCTTATGGAGGGAGTGATAAAAGGCATTGGAAAAAGTAAGAAAAAAATAAATTATGATTATGTAAATATATAAGAAAGGTAAAATAGGCCACCTCATGCCTGCGGGGTAGCCCATCCCCACCTTGCCTTCTTTTTCTTCACTGTTGCCCCGCCGGGTGTCCCTTTTCCTCTCCTCCACTCAAAAGGTCAACCCCCTCTCTCTTCCCTTTGTCCTTTCTCCTTTCTCTCTCCCCTCAAGCTACCCCACCTCTCACCAATAATGCATTATAACTCACCAATAATGCACCCTAACTCACATGCAACTTACCCTATCTTCCTAAATAGTATACCCCACCCCCTCTTTCTCTCTCCTATCATATCCCATGACCCAAATACCCCCCTCTATCTCTAAAGGGCGCCATGTCTCTTGTCTTGTAGCTAAATAACCTCCCCCACACTCACACACACTCAGTTTCACTGAAAAAGGTGCCCACAGACCCATCCCCACCCGGTGGTTACCTGATTTTTCTTGTGTTCACACACATCTGCACACAGATTCACCTCTGAGCACACTCCCCTCTCTCCCCTCTTGTAATTACTTTATTCTCCATGTCACCTCTCACTTTTTTTTCATCAACCCATCTCTCTCTCTTAGTCTCTCTCATGAGACTGCTGTTCTGGCACATATACACATAGCCAGACAAGTGGGGCCCACAGTCACATGGCCTATGTAGATAATGATTTCTTCATTTCTAAATTCTAGAATTTCTCCCCCCCTCCTTCCCTATATAAAGAGGGGTCACCATCACACAAAAAGACACACCATCACCAAAGAGTACACTATGCACTGTGTGTGCCTAGTGCACACACACCCACACCATCACCATCACCGCAATCACCATGCTCGTCTTGAGCATGACCTCTACACCCTTGGGCTATGGAAGATGAAGGGAAACTAAATGAAGGATGATGGCCATAACCCTCGTGCGAGTCTTCGCCATCAAATCCCACATATCCGCCATGTGCTCTACCACGCTCTCCCTTCTCATTCCCCTACCCTATGCTCCCCATTTCATCACCTTATTCTCTAAATAAAGCTTGAGGTTTTGTGAATATGTTTTCTTGCAATGTTTTGCCCATGTGAGGTGTGCGGAATCGCCACCTAGTCTTGTGTTTGGAGTGAGCTTGTGTATGTGTGAAGGGTGTGCGGATTCGCCATCCTTTTGTGGTGCCTAAGTACTAAGCCGCTATACCCTCTCTCTCTCTCTCTCTCTCTCTCTCTCTCTCTCTCTCTCTCTCTCTCTCTCTCTCTCTCTCTCACTTGATCTCATTCCCTTTCCTCTTCATCATTACTCCCAAGCATCCATCTCTCTTGGATGAAAACTTTGTTATGGTGGTGTGTTGTTTGCGTCCTAGCCGCTGAAGCTAGGTGGTGCCCCCTGTTTGCTTTACCATGACAGGCTCGAGGCACGCCATTCGGGCCCCGGTGTTTTAGAGGCCGTCGGGATTCGGGGTTCGCTTTGCTCCCGTCATTTAGTGCCCCCACTGAGGATCTTTTCATGAAACCCTTCAGTTTACAAGACTGAAACCCCTAAACTATTGTGAATGGATGAATGGCTAGCAGGATTTGCTAATTGGACGACAGAAGAAGAAGAGCTCCAAGCACAACTAGACGAACTCCGCATCTCCATCGAAGCTCGAGTGCCAGGCGTAACGGTAATCGATTTGCAGTGGGAGAGTCAACCAACACGCCAAACCTAGTGGATATACATAGGCCAAGTGCCAAGAAGAAGAAGGAGAAGGTCGAAACCATGTCCGCAACCTACAACCAACCCACAACAACAAAATGGAAGGAGCTCTACACAATAGAGAATCAACACTATTCTACTTTGAGAATCGGGTAACTCAAGTCACCGAGGTAATTATCACAGTCAGTTTTCAAGTCGCACCTGATGCTGCAGCACAGATAACGGAATCATTGGCTCACACTCTCACTAGAGAAACTAGGGATCTACTGAGTTTGTTTCAGGAAAGAACACCACCCTCTCCCACAAGCTTGGACAGTGACTAAGCACCTCTAAGCTTCACATGAATCAGTACAATCTACCTCAAGACAGATCACACATACCAACACGTGTACGCTCAATCAAGCTAATACTGGATTTGAAGGCTCACTACCAGCACGTCATTGACACCATGCTGGGTGGGGAGCGATTTTTTGAGGTTCTGGCATCAGATCAACCATTTGTCCTACCTTTGGTACAAGGCAATGTACCGTTTGAAGTTTTAATCTATGTCCTAGTATAAGAGGGTATACACGCCTCCTTGTAAAGAAGAAAAAAACTTTTGCAAGTTAAGCAGTGTGTCTTTCTAGCTCTCTCTCAGTAATCATGGCAAGTGTAGCATTTCCAACATTTAAAGGAAAGAAGGGGGAGGATTTGGTAACAGACTTCCTAGATGGCTTTGAAGTAGCATGTGTAGTGAGCAACAAAGATACGGATGAATCCCGGGTTAGAATCTTTAAGCATCTCATGAAGCTAGAAGCTAGATCATGGTACAATGCACTTCCACAAGCAACCAAGGATGACTGGGAACCCTTAAAAACCGCTTTTAAGAGGCGCTTTGGGAGAGGTACCACTTCAAAAAAGTTGTGGGACAAGTTGAGAGACTTGAAGCAGGAGGGTCTTTTAGAATATTCCACCTATGAGTCCAAATTTGTGGATTTGTGGGAACGGTGGGTTGAGTCACTGGCTAGGGGGGAAGCTGCACCCGATTTTCTAAAAAACGATCGGTTCACACATGGCTTATGGCCGCTTCTCAAGGAGAAGGTGAAAGGTAGATTCCCGGCTACGTACGAGTTAGCCGTTGAGATTGCTCGCCTTAAAGACAAGAAGCTGCGAATGAAAGCCAAAGAAACCGAGTCAACAGAATCACGAACATCGCGTCGGCCAGCAACTATGACAACCACCATTCCACCACCACCACCGGCTCTTGGGGTAAGAGATGACCAACAAGATATGTTGGCCCATATTACTGACCAACTGCAGAATTTGTCTGTCCACTTAATACAACAAGGGAGGAGTCAAGAAAGAGATCAAGACCCTGGAAGAGCACGACGACAAAACAGGGAGTATCATTGCGGAGAAGACGGTCACGGTATGTACTACTGTCCCAAACCACGACAAAACTATAATAGAGGAGGTAGGAGGAACCAATTGTCACCCCCTAGAGAAAGAACACCCCCACCCCGAGCACCACCCCCACCAACACAAATTCTACGTCCACCCCAGACACCACTACAAGCATCCATCCCACCTCTTCCACCAGCCCCACCACCTGATCGCCCTGTAAACATCATAAGGCTAGAAGAGAAAGGAAAAGCCATAGTAGTGGATCCACCCAGAGCAAAGGAGAGGGACAAGGGTAAGAAGAAGGTAACCTTTTTCGAACCACTTGAAGCCATGACTGTGAAAAGAGCTAGGAGGGAGAAAGCTACACAATCAGATGATGAGAGAAGCATGAGAGGAGAAACTAGCAAGAGGCCATCCAGGCCACGACGAAAATTGGGCATCACCGACTTCCAGCTAGGGGAAAGTTCTAAGCCCTATGATCTAACATTGGATGTGGCAGAGCAAGGACCGAAGATTACATGGCCACAGCTGCTACATCTTGCACCAAAAGTAAGGCGACAATGGTCTAAAATGGTAAGTACAAGACGCTCCAAAACAAAGGTAGCCGGAGCAATTTCGGGATGCAACATGGATGACATCCTTCCAATTGTCGACGTAAACATAAAAGGAAAGAGGGTTGGAAACACCTACATTGATGGAGGTGCACAAATCTGTGTAATGAGCGAAGCTATGATGCTTCGATTAGGGCTCGAGGTTGACAGGCCTTCTCCATGCAAGGCAAAGATGGCAAACAACGCAAAAGTAAAGTGTGTGGGTGTGGTAAGTTCCGTGAAAATCAAAGCTTTCAACACTGAGGTAGAGGTAGATGTTTTTGTAATGCCTACTAAGGGGGAGGGCTATCCACTAATTTTGGGAAGGCCATGGTTGATGGCCATGAAGGCAAAACAGGATTGGGGTACTGGCCTTCTACGCATGACCGGTAAGAAAGGGGAGACAATCTACTACGACATGAGGATTGGCAAGCAGAAGCAAATGAATCTGGAAACATCGACAGATGAAACCACTAGCGAATCTTCCAGTTCTGAGGAGGAGACCACATCCACCGACGAAAGTGATAGTTCCATTGATGTGATGGGTATCATTATGAAGGATCCACAAAGGGTAAGCACAACTGGTGATCCATCACCAAAAGGGAAACCCAATGAAGAGGAGAGAAAATCACCTGGCCTAGGAGGAAGTAGGTTGAAGGGTATGTTGTCTACGGAATTAACACTTGAGGAGAAAGATAGTTTTTTGCAAATGTTGATGGGATTTCCTAACCTGTTCATTGACAACTATGAAAGAATTACAGGCATTATAGTGGTGGAACATCATATTAAGCTGAAGGAAGGGGTAAAACCAGTTGTGCAAAAGCTACGACGACTGGGGGTCATACAAGAAAAGGCACTCTTGATCGAGGTAAGGAAACTGCTGGAGGCAGGATTCATCTATCCTGTAGAAAACTCAGAATGGGTGTCACCCGTAGTGGTGACGCCTAAAAAGAATGGTAAGTGGAGGGTCTGTGTTGACTACAAACCACTAAATGCAGCTACAAAGAGAGACCACTTTCCTCTCCCTTTCTTGGATGAAATTCTGAATGAAGTAGCGGGTTTTGAATGCTATACCGTCTGTGATGGTTATTCTGGATACTTTCAAATACGCATAGCCTTCGAAGATCAGCTAAAAACCACTTTTATCACACCATGGGGTTGTTTTGCATACAGGGTTATGCCATTTGGTCTCACAAATGCACCTGCCACATTCCAAAGATATGTCACATATGTTTTTCAACCGTTCTTTGGAACATCCATAAGAGTGTTCATTGATGATTTTTGTATATATAGCTCCCGTATTTCACATTTAGAAAAGGTAATTGAAGGTTTGGCCAGGTTGCAGAGCCTAGGTGGGCAATTAAATGTGGATAAATGCCACATTGGGGAGAGTAAAGTCATTCTACTAGGCCATGAAATTTCAGCAAAAGGTATCAACGCCGACCCAAGTAAGGTGTCCGCACTCATAGCCCTACCTTCACCAACGACCGCACGTCAACTGGTCTCTTTTCTACAGAAGGTGAGGTACTTAAGTAGATTCATACATCTACTATCACAACTTGTTCTACCACTGCAACAACTCACTCAAAGATCAACTTTCACTTGGGACGAGGAAAGCGAACATCACTACAACAAGGTAAAGGAGGTCTTAGCCACTCTGCCAACTATCTCACCACCTAAGTGGGATGAAAAATTCTATGTCACCTCAAGTGTTGGTGATGACTCATTGGGGGCTGTGCTACTCCAAAAGGATACGACGACATCTTTCATGAGGCCAATCTACTTCTCTAGTCGAATGATAACAGCAGGAGAGAAAGGTTTCACCCATGTGGAACACTTAGTCCTAGCTCTTAGATTTGCAACTGAAAAGTTTAGGTCATATTTGTTGCCTAAGCAATTTGTGATTCTAACCACGGATGAAATATTTCCCTATGTTGTACAACACATGGATGTGTCTGCTAGAATTACTAAATGGCTAGTTCGTCTGCAAGAGTTTGACTACACGGTACAGGTAGAAAGCACGACAAGGGCAAGTTTGGGGGGACTCATGACCTACCAAGTCTTTGAAAGGAAGGAGAAGCAATCTAAGGAAGGGGAAGTACGATTACCTCCAGTACCACCGATGGTAGAAGGAGCATACTCTCTCTACTTTGATGGAGCCTACAAGCGAGCGTCCGACAAAGCAGCTGCAGGCATAGTGGTCTTTGATGACAAAGGGACAAAGGTATTTTCTTTGGGCCAATTGTTAGATTCACATTCTAACAATGAAGCTGAGTATGCAGCACTAACCAAGGGTCTACAATGGTGCGTCTCGCAAGGTGTACAACGCCTTAATGTATTTGGGGATGCTCTACTTCTGGTAAGGTGAGTAAATGGAGCATGGACATGCAAGAATCCTAGTTTAAGGACTCACTTAAGTGGTGTAAAAACCTTGTTGGGTAAGTTTGAAGAAGTTCAAATAGACCATATCCCAAGGGCTCAAAACCAAGAAGCAGATGCCCTAGCAAGTGAAAGACTACAGGAAGTGGTGGTTGGAGCAATAAAACTAAAGCTCCCTCTATTTCAAGGAAGTGATGCCTTGCCTGACATCATGCATTTTTTGGAAACAGGGGAATGCCCATCATATTTAACAAAGGGACAGATGCAATGGCTAACGCGGAAGGCCACAAGGTATCGACTCATCAATGACGGTTTGTAATGTAAGGGTAAGGACCAAATACTCAGGAAGGTCCCTCTCTCTCAGGAAATCACGGGAGTAATTGCTAGCTGTCACGACGGGGTTTGTGGTGGTCACTTTGCCCTAGACATAACAAGTAGGAAAATCTTGCAAGCAGGCTTCATATGGCCTAGCCTCAACCGTGATGTACACCACTGTTGCAAAACATGTAAGTTGTGTCAAAAGGCCGGCACTAGGTCACTTATGCCTGAACCACAGACACCTATTCTCTCATATGGCCCATTTGAAAAATGGGGTATCGATGCCATTGGGCCATTACCTAGGGCCAACTCAGGAAAATTCTACATTATCATGGGGGTCGACTACATGACTAGATGGGCAGAGGTTATAGCCACCACTAGAATCACAACAGTAGAGGTAGCTAAATTTATCTACGAGCACATATGCTGTAGGTTTGGCACACCTTTGGAGATCATCTCTGATAGAGGGCCAGGTTTCAGAGCAGACTTGGTAGGAGAATTAATGCAGAAACTGGGCATTACAAGGAGGCACTCTTCACCATATTACCCTCAATGTAATGGCCTAGTTGAAAAGGTAAATGGAATGGTTTCTAAAATTATTACCAAGCAGGTAAACAATCATCCTGGAGACTGGGATAAGTATCTACTACCAGCTTTATGGGCCTACAGAACTTCATTTCGTACATCCTTGGGATTCACACCGTATCATCTAGTATTTGGTAAGGAAGAAATCTTGCCCATTGAAGTGCAACTACAAAGTCTCAGAGTAATGGCAAGCCAACTTCAACAACCCAACATGCATTTGAGAGATCACATCATCAACTTGGAAAGACTGCAGCTGGACAGAGAAGAAGCAATAAATTATTATGCAGCACAAGCAGAGCATAGACGGCTTAGCTTTAACGAGCATCTCCGGAAAAAAGAATTGAAGAAAGGAATGTTGGTGCTCCGCTACGACAATCGCTTTGACACGCGCAAGGATAAGAAACTCCTACTCCGATGGGAAGGCCCTTTTATCATCAGGAAAAAGTATGCCAATGGAAGCTACGAGCTTATGGAGGCTGATGGAAAACTTCATAAAACCAGGGTAAATGGTTGACGACTTAAACCTTATTTTCTTCGATTTGACCAGGCTCCACCAATTGACATTCCAGATAAGGACACACCATCAGCCACCACCTCCGACGATAATGATCAAACAGATGAGCTAGAGACATGAATGCCTCTAGCCAAAAGGGGAGGGCTAATGATGGGGGCTTTTCACAAGCCAAACTCCCATACCCCTCTTCTCTCGTCCCCACCCCATGAAAACCCCCCTCTTATGGAGGGAGTGATAAAAGGCATTGGAAAAAGTAAGAAAAAAATAAAGTATGATTATGTAAATATATAAGAAAGGTAAAATAGGCCACCTCATGCCTGCGGGGTAGCCCATCCCCACCTTGCCTCCTTTTTCTTCATTGTTGCCCCGCCGGGTGTCCCTTTTCCTCTCCTCCACTCAAAAGGTCAACCCCCTCTCTCTTCCCTTTGTCCTTTCTCCTTTCTCTCTCCCCTCAAGCTACCCCACCTCTCACCAATAATGCATTATAACTCACCAATAATGCACCCTAACTCACATGCAACTTACCCTATCTTCCTAAATAGTATACCCCACCCCCTCTTTCTCTCTCCTATCATATCCCATGACCCAAATACCCCCCTCTATCTCTAAAGGGCGCCATGTCTCTTGTCTTGTAGCTAAATAACCTCCCCCACACTCACACACACTCAGTTTCACTGAAAAAGGTGCCCACAGACCCATCCCCACCCGGTGGTTACCTGATTTTTCTTGTGTTCACACACATCTGCACACAGATTCACCTCTGAGCACACTCCCCTCTCTCCCCTCTTGTAATTACTTTATTCTCCATGTCACCTCTCACTTTTTTTTCATCAACCCATCTCTCTCTCTTAGTCTCTCTCATGAGACTGCTGTTCTGGCACATATACACACAGCCAGACAAGTGGGGCCCACAGTCACATGGCCTATGTAGATAATGATTTCTTCATTTCTAAATTCTAGAATTTCTCCCTTCCTCCTCCCCTATATAAAGAGGGGTCACCATTACACAAAAAGACACACCATCACCAAAGAGTACACTATGCACTGTGTGTGCCTAGTGCACACACACCCACACCATCACCATCACCGCAATCACCATGCTCGTCTTGAGCATGACCTCTACACCCTTGGGCTATGGAAGATGAAGGGAAACTAAATGAAGGATGATGGCCATAACCCTCGTGCGAGTCTTCGCCATCAAATCCCACCTATCCGCCATGTGCTCTACCACGCTCTCCCTTCTCATTCCCCTACCCTATGCTCCCCATTTCATCGCCTTATTCTCTAAATAAAGCTTGAGGTTTTGTGAATATGTTTTCTTGCAATGTTTTGCCCATGTGAGGTGTGCGGAATCGCCACCTAGTCTTGTGTTTGGAGTGAGCTTGTGTATGTGTGAAGGGTGTGCGGATTCGCCATCCTTTTGTGGTGCCTAAGTACTAAGCCGCTATACCCTCTCTCTCTCTCTCTCTCTCTCTCTCTCTCTCTCTCTCTCTCTCTCTCACTTGATCTCATTCCCTTTCCTCTTCATCATTACTCCCAAGCATCCATCTCTCTTGGATGAAAACTTTGTTATGGTGGTGTGTTGTTTGCGTCCTAGCCGCTGAAGCTAGGTGGTGCCCCCTATTTGCTTTACCATGACATGCTCGAGGCACGCCATTCGGGCCCCGGTGTTTTAGAGGCCGTCGGGGTTCGGGGTTCGCTTTGCTCCCGTCAACGGAAATGGCACGATGTATGGTCAAAAGTCAAGCTTTGCCGCATTCTTTTTGGCTTGAGGCCATCATGTGTGCCACTTATGTACTTAACAGGTGTCCTACGAAATCTTTGCAGTCTATTACTCCATATGAAGCATGGCATGATAGAAAGCCTTCTATTGAGCACATGCGTGTTTTTGGATGTTTGGCATATGCTTTGGTGCCACAAGTGCAACACATAAAATTGGATGATAAGGCTGTCAAATGTATTTTTGTTGGTTATAGTGCTGAAAGCAAAGGTTACAGGTTGTATCATCCGCAAAAAAAACGTATTCTAGTTTCTCAGGATGTAGTGTTTGTGGAAGATTCTGTTCAGCCCTTGTTGTCATGTACTAGAGACAGTAATGTAAGCTCAAAGGACATTTATGACACTTTGTTGCCTCTTTTCAGTGGTGGAAATACGAATGTAAGTTCCAATAAGACAAATGTACAGGCTATGGGGGTTTTTGAAAATGTTTTAGATCAGCCTATTACTGATGCAGATGTGCATGATGTACTTGATGAGGAAAGGGCTGAAAATGAGCAGGCTAAAGGTATGCCAAAATGGCTGGTGCACACTTTGCGTGACAGTAAATTGGATGCACCTTTGTCTAGTCGTACTCGTTCAGGCTCTCGCCATGCA
This sequence comes from Adiantum capillus-veneris, assembly GCF_014529385.1. Taxonomy (NCBI): domain Eukaryota; kingdom Viridiplantae; phylum Streptophyta; class Polypodiopsida; order Polypodiales; family Pteridaceae; genus Adiantum; species Adiantum capillus-veneris. The sequence continues at coordinate 92,365,306 of NC_140959.1, read as the reverse complement.
TCTTATGCATGAGATTGTTATGCTTTGGCTGTGTCTAACTTACATGATGTTCAGGAGCCTCTGTCTTTTGATGAAGCACAGAATTGAGAAAATTGGATGGCTGCCATGCAATCAGAATATGATGCACTTATAGAAAATGACACATGGACTTTATGTGATTTGCCTCCTGGAAAAAAGGCCATTGGTACGAAGTGGGTTTACAAGTTGAAACGCAAGCCGGATGGTGAGATTGATCGCCATAAGGCTCGACTTGTTGCAAAAGGTTATGCACAGCAAAAAGGCATAGATTATGAAGAGACTTTTGCTCCCACTTGTCATATGACTACTCTACATTTTCTCTGTGCATTGGAAGCTCATTTTGGTTGGGATGTACATCAATCAGACATTGTTACTGCTTTCTTGAATGGTGACATTTTTGAGGAAGTTTATGTAACGCAGCCTTACGGTTTTGTTATAAAAGGACAAGAGGACAAAGTGTGCAGATGTAAGAAGGCTTTGTATGGGTTGAAGCAATCTCCTCGTGCTTGGTATGAGAAAGCTGACACTCATTTGGTTAAACGAGGCTTTCATAACAGTCCAACAGAAAGCACATTGTATGTAAAGCGTGAGGGTGATGTACTTCTCATTGTGGTTCTTTATGTTGATGATTTGTTGTTCAGTGGACCAAATGAGAGACATATTGCTGAATTTAAGGCTGATTTGAATGCTACTTTCAAGATGAAAGATTTGGGGTTGTTGCATCATTACTTGGGTATACAATTTAAGCAGTGTGATGGTGGTATTGCCTTGTGTCAGAAAAGTTACATAGAGACATTGCTATGTAAGTTTGGACTTGAGGATTGCAAACCTATTGCCACTCCCATGGAAATAGGTTTGAAGTTGAGTCTACATGATGCTGGCGATCCTGCTGATGTCACTCTTTACCAAATTGTTGTTGGCTACCTCATTTATGTATGCAACACGAGGCCAGATATTCAGTTTGTAGTCTCACAGGTCAGCAAATTCATGCATAGCCCAGGGTCTAAGCATTGGCAGGCTCTCAAGAGGATTTTTCGCTACCTTAGTGGCACTTTACATCTTGGCTTGTTTTATCCCAAGGAGGGATCATTGCCGCCAGACTTACATGCTTTTTCGGACTCAGATTGGGCTGGTTGTTTTGACACGCGAGTGTCCACAAGTGGTTTTTGTTTCATGCTTGGCAGTTCATGTATATCATGGTTGAGCAAGAAGCAACCTACTGTGGACACTTCAAGTTGTGAGGCTGAGTACAGGGCAGTCTTCACATCTATGGTTGAGTGTGTATGGCTCAGACGCCTTATGGCTGATTTGGGTGTTGGACAGGACACTACCAACACTATGTACACTGACAGTCAGAGCGCATTGGCAGTTGTGAGGAACCCAGTTTTTCATGCTCGCACAAAGCACATTGAGGTGCATTACCACTATGTCAGGGAGAGGCTCTCAACAAGAGAGATCAGCTTGGCTTATGTGCCAACACAGGACAACCTCGCAGATCTTTTCACAAAGGCATTGTCTCGTGAGAAGCTTGAAGCTTTCCGCAAAGCTTTGGGCTTACTCCCCTTTGTGGGTTGATCATGTCCTCAGGGCATGGCACTTCCCTTTACTCATGTGCCAGCTCTCGTTCACCGCACCACTCCAGGGGGGATTTGTTACCATATACATGTGGTAGTGATGTGTATGTGAACACACTAGGACCGTCGGGGCATTTTTCCCCTCTTTAGGAGGTTTTTCCCCCCGTGCATGATATATACACCCATCACTCTAGGGCTATCTATCTTTCCATTGCACACTAAGTAATACACTCTCTCTTGTGTGCCTTGAGCTTCCTTTGTCTTCTCCAAGCTGTGTGCATTTCTTTGCACCCTAATTCCAACACCAATCAATTTGTGTGCCTATTCACTGCATATGCTTTTTAATCATATATGAGAATGCAATTACTGTGCCGTTTTTGGTTGATTTTGCAGTGTTTGAAGAACGCTAAAGACATTCAATCTCAGATGCTCATCCACCTCGATGAACGGGCTTCACCTCACTAGCTTTCGAGGATGGAAACTTCATCAAGAAAGGGGCATGTTAACCACTTACAGACACCCTATCACCTTTGACAGATGCCTTATCACTTTATTTGAGTCAAGCACCAGGCTTGTCGGTCCTATAGGTGAATAGGTGATCGCCAATGAGAGGCACACCACTTATCTTATTCTTACAGTATTTGTGCTATGACCGGCCATTGTGGGTGGCCATGTGTGAATGGGTCAGATTCATATAAAAGGTCCATTTTGACCTAAAATCCTCATTCTTTGAGGTGCATGCTAAAGAAGTGCTCTTGCTCTACCTCTACTTTCTTCTCCATCGTGTGCTCACGAGTGTGTGTGTGTGTGTGTGCACGTGCACGTGCGCGCTTGAGAGAGAGAGAGAGAGAGAGAGAGAGAGAGAGAGAGTGAATGAGCATTGCGGCGGCGAGGCAGTTGAGCGCGGTGAAGGTGGCTCCCTCTTCTTTGTGGCACGGGATCCTTCATGACGGTAAGCAATGAGCGGTGAATGACACACCATTGCACCTTTGAGCTTACTAGGATAGTGTAGTTGTGTGCTTGCAGCCATTCGTGGCTCGCACATAGTTTTCGACAAGTTCCTAGCCTTCGACACATTCAATAAAAGCACACACATATGTACTCTATGTTGCAGATACTGGCACTTTACGTTGTTGTGGAGCATTGTTTTTGCTCAATTATTCTTGAGATTCTCATCTCTATATTGAGGAGAGTCTGCCAAAAATTTTACAAAAAATTCACCATAAAATCCTTATCTCTCTCTTATATTTGCTCTTGTCAGTTATGGATGGATCTTATGAGAAAGAATAGTACTATATCAAGAAGTTTGATGGCACAAACTTCACGATATGTAAGCAGTGTATTCTTGATGTTTTGATCAATAAGGACCTTCCAAGACCATTGAAAGAGAGTAAAGAGGATGTTTACACTGATAATCAATGGGAAGAGCTTGATGCTCGTGCTATGCCGACCATTTGGATGCACCTTGGTGTAGATAAGACCACTGCAAATAAATTATGAGAGTCATTATGCTCAGCTTGGGATGGCAAGAGTGCCTCAAACAAAGTTTTTCTTATGGAAAAGCTCATGCATTAGAGGACAGTAGCATCAGTTCACACTTGAATGAGCTTAGTAGCTTATTTTGGCAGCTTACATGTAAGGGACTTAATTTTGATGATGAAATGAAAGCCATTTTCTTTCTATGTTCTTCATCTTCGTCTTGGGACACAATTAACACTGTCATTAGTAACTTTGTCCTTAAAAGGATCCTTGTTTTTCGCGATATTACTAATTCTCAGCTCACAAAAGATATTAAACATCAATCTCTTGACAGTAGTGGATATGGTGAGGTATATATGGCTGGTGATGGTTGTTCCAGGCAAAGAGGTTGCAGCCATAGTCGTGGTCGATCATAGGATCACAAGAATGCTCGTAGCAAGAGTCATGGACATGACCTACAAAATATGGAATTCTATCATTACCACAAGAAATACCATTTGAAGAAAGACTGTTGCATTTCCTAATGTGAAAAGGGTAAAGACATTGTCAATTTTGTACCTTGCCAAAGTAGTGCAAAGATTGAGGAGCTCAATGTAGTTGAGTCTCCACTAGCTCCAGATGTTTCTAATGTGCCGCAACCATCAAGTGTCTTGATATTCATTACCGATTCGACTCTAGATGCATTATTGTCTCTTGATGATTGTTATGCACAAAATTAGATCATTAAATCATGTGTCAGTTCTCTAGTTATGCTTCTATGTATAGTTTAGTCAAACTTGGTGACTCATATGAGCTTGACATTTGTGGCATTGGAGATGTGATGTTATGCATGGTGATAGCATTAGATTTATGCTTCAAGGTGTCATATATGTGTTAAAGTTGACCAAGAGCTTAGTGTGAATTGGTCACCTTGATGATTTGGGCTATACTACAGTTTTTGGTAATGGTTCTTGGATGATTTGCAAGAGGAATTTGGGCATCTTGAAAGGTTAAAAGTCTGGCTCATTGTACTTTTTGTATGTCTCTGGAGTGACTCAGAGAATTCCATTTACATTGTCGAGCTACCTTGTACTGAGCTGTGGCATAGCCAGCTTGGTTATATGAGTCACAAAGGAATGAAACAACTTCAAAATTTGGGCTACTTAGTTGTCATAAACTATTCCTGATTTTATCTTGTGTGAGCAATGCATTTATGGCAAACAGACTAGGGTTCCAACTTCGGAATCCTCTACACTTGGTACATAGTGATTTATGTGGGCGTATGCCACATAGGGGGGCATTATATTTCTTAGAATTCATAGATGATTCTACTCAAAAGATGTCTACCTCTTGAAGAGGAAAGACAAAGTTTTTTCTACGTTTCAGAAATTCTTTGCAATGGTAGAGAACTAGTCAAGCAAGAAATTGGAGGCTTTCCGCTAACAATGAAGGAGAGCACATCTCCACTGAGATCACTAATTTCTTGCAAAAAAGGCATTAGAAGATATTTTATTGCGCCATATACACCTACTTTGAATGGCATTACTACCCTAGGTATAAAGGTGCAGATGTATGCATTATCACTCAAACTTGTGTATCAAAGTTGGAACTCAACATGGTGAAGAATTCAGGTTTTTGTATAAATCTTACAAACTAATCAAGGGTTAAGTGTCTAGGAGTTATAAAGGACTTGGTGATGGATGTATTTGATGTTAAAGGGTTGGTCAATTGTCATGTTATGCCTGCGGGTATTGGTGCATTCCCTCCTATCCTTGGAAGACCATGGTTCAAGGAACCAAAGTTGTATACCATAGAGACACAGCACCATCACCCTCTACAATATTTTGAGACATATTTTAATGAGAAATATGATGAAGAAGAGTAATCAAGTGATGAACAAGAGAATGGGGATGATGGCAAGGAGGTGGAAGATAGTAGCGATAGTGATATGGATGTTTCTTCTTTGCTTCTTGAAAAAGAGCATGATGAGAACCAAATATTTCTTTGACATGACAAGAAAGCAATCTTTAGACACTGATTTTGATGAGCAAGATGATGATTAATAGTAGTCAAGTGAAGAAGAAGACAATGAGGATGATGGCAATGAGGTGGAAGATATCAGTGATAGTGATGTAGATGTTTGAAAGGTATTCACCATAACCTAGTGACACAAGGTGTTGGAGATCCATGCATACATAATCTCAAGCATTGGTGAGGCACTCAAGGCTCAACAATTGAATATGCTACAAGACTTTCTCTCGTTGCCTTGGAGAAGCCACACTTCAAACTCTCAAGGATTACCAAGCTCAAGTGGGTGCATCTTGAGGAATTTATTTGAGGCCTTGAAGCTTCAAAGCCTCAAGGACTTCCAAGCTTGAAAATTTGAAGCAAGATAACCAATAGGTTTGGAAAATTACAGCAATCATAAGCTATCACCAATGAGGATTTTCAAGCCATCAACAAGGATCTTACTATTTTGCAAGGCATACTCTCTGCAAGTTATTTTGCAAAGGTCTATCCTAATCGGTACATTGTCAAAATACAATTACAAGGTAATAGTTTCCCATTAACATGGATTCAAATGTTAATATGCAGCATACTATTGATTTTGAGTGTATGCCACATGTTAGGGCTACCGTTGCCCCACACCAAGATACTTTGATGGAGAATATCTGCATGGCATGGATGACTAGATTAATCTGCTTGACATTCAAGCACTACAATCATGCATGGCTATTTTTGTAGAAAATTTTCTACATCTTAATGAAAATGTCCCTAAAATGTTTGATTCAATATTACAATTCGTGAATCAGTAGGCCAAGGGTATTGTTAGTAAACCAACCAAGACTTTTTCAAGCTAAATCTAATCATGGCATGCCGGAGCAAGGATCCAATCTAGATCCATTGCAATCTCTTACTCAAAAAGAGGTGGATGATCTATTGAAAAACACAAAACCAATAGTCTTTTGGGGAGGAGAAAGAATGCAACAAAAACACAATCAATACATTAATTAATAAATGGGAAGGTATTCACCAGCTTTGTCATACTCCAGATGCGGTCAAGGCGTTGCAAATTAGCTTGATAGTGGAGGGAAAAGCCTATAAATGGTGGATGTCTCTCAAGGAGAAAGGAATTGTACAATGCACATGGGTTTCTTTCAAGAACATGTTCTAGAAGGAATTTCTTCCTACTAATGAGAAGAATAAGAATTGGACAGCATGGGATAAGTATTCTATGCGGTAGCACAAGACACTTCTTGAAAATATCTAGCACTATAGAGATGTTATTTTTAAACACGAGGGTTTTAGATGACTTCTAACATGTATGAGGGTTTATCTATGGGCTAAGTCGAGAGTTTAAGAAGCATGTTAAAACCCAAGACCCTAGAATACTTGAGGAATCCATAGTGCAATTCATGATGATCCCGATGATAAATCATCGCATAACATGCACATGCATGATAGTTTGCATGCACGTGCATCTCACAGTAACAATCCTTCAAGCTACGCCATGTATCTATGCGCTTCCAAGAATCGGCTCGTCAATGGTGGGCTAGCCTTTGTGGCAACTGTTAAGCCCCAAAGACATGGAAAACTCTACGAGTTTCCATCATGAAGCAATTCCTTGCAAGCGATGCAAAGGACAAAGTGCTTATCGAATGGCGTAGCTTGAAGCTTCTCTCTCATGAGTCTATCACAAGGATGTAGATAAGTTTTGGGATTTACATCTCAAGGCCACTGTCTTTCAAAAGATAGACTTTGCCGAGCAAAAGCAATAGTTTTGTGCGGGATTACCTGAAGAGATGGCCGAGTATATCAACTCTCAACGGCCTGGTTCTATCACTAAAGTAATCGACCATACCATGGTTGCTTCACAGATCAACTTCCAACAAGGGGCTAGACGGGAATGTCAAGCCCATGGAAAATAAAGACAAAGGTGATGCCAAGGTGAAAACCAATGCCCAAAATTCTTCTGAAGGCACTTTCAACAACAACAACAACAACAATCAGTCCAAGGAGAAGGGAGTTTACAAAGGCAAAAACAAACTCTCTCCTGAAGAGCTTGAATCTTTTCGCAAGGACCATAAGTGTTTTAAGTGTCGGGAACAAAGACATGGTTATCGTTCTTGCCCCAAAAAGAATGTTAGCAATGAGACTCCTAGAGCTTCTACTATCGAATCTCCAAAAGAGGATGCTCATTGCAAAGGTGCACCTCTCTCCTATGCTTGGGAAAAGGTAAGAGAGCATGATGCCTTCATCTTGTTTGACCTTGGCTCTACTCACAACTTCATATCAGCAGATTTGGCCACCAAGTTGGGTATTCAAGCTTTCAAGATGGGAGATGCTGTAACTGCCGTCACTGCTTTCAAGGGACAGCGAGATTCCATTACTCCCTTGATTGGGAAGTTGAGGCTCCATGTCCACAGCTATGTCGACAAAGAAGACTTTTTCATCTCTCCTCTCCAACATGAAGATGCTATCCTAGGGGCGCCACGGTTTGATCGCATGGCTGCCAACCTAAAGTTCCCTGAAAAGAGAATCTACTTTACCTACAGGGGAAAGAACATGTATATAGATGCTAGTGAGTGTGGTCGTACTATACCACTTGTAAATCCTTCTGGTTTTGATAAATCAATGAAAAGCTCAATTTTTGCGTACATGATTTTTGTCAAAGTGTCTCTAAAAGATCCTAATGTTTCATCAAATGTAAATGGTAGGAATCAAGAAGAGTTAGACTTGTCTAATTTTCTAAAAGGATTCCAAGATGTGTTCGTCGATGATATCCCTATGGACTTACCTCCAAAATGAGGGGATGATGACCATCGCATTGAGCTCCTTCCAAAAGCTCACCGCCTAACAAACCTCCCTATTGAGTTTCTCAAGCTCAACAAGAAGAGATCATGAGGCAAGTACAAGAATTGGTTGACAAAGGGATGGTGAGACCTAGCTCCTCTCCCTATTGTTCTCCAGTCCTTTTAGTGCAAAAGAAAGATGATACATACCGTATGTGTGTGGACTATCGAGCACTAAATCATATCACTATCAAAAAAAGATTTCCCGTGCCTCGAGTAGAAGCACTATTTGATAAGCTACAAGGCTCTACCTATTTTAGTAGGATTGACCTTAAAAGTGGTTATCATCAAATAAGGATAGTGGATAAAGATATCCTAAAGACCGTGTTTCGCACAACGTTTGGTCTTTATGAATATCTAGTCATGCCTTTCGGCTTGACTAATGTAGATTCCACGTTCAATCATCTAATGGAGAAAATTTTTAGACCCTACCGCAAATTCACTGGAGTGTTCTTTGATGATATCATCATCTACTCCAAATCTTTGGAGGAACATAAGCAACATCTCCAAGTGATTTTTCAAGCATTGAGGGAGAACAAGCTTTTTCTCAACCAAAAGAAAAGCGAATTTTTCCTTCAAGAGATTCAATACCTAGGTCATATTATCTCTCAAGATGGTACCCGTATGGATCCATCAAAGTTAGAGGTAATAAAAGCATGACCTAATCCAAGGAATCTACATGAGCTAAGAAGCTTTATTGGTATGTGTGCATACTATAGACCCTTCATAGCAAAATTCTCTCAAGTAGCAGGACCACTACATGACTTAACAAAGAAGAACGTTAAGTATTTATGGACTGCTAAGGAGCAAAATGCTTTTGATAAGCTCAAAGAGAAGCTTACCTCCCAACTAGTCTTCATGCTTTCGGATCTCTCAAAGCCATTTGAGGTGCAATGTGATGCTTGTGGTGATTGCTTTGGAGTAGTTTTGCTTCAAGAAGGGCATGCAATAGCATATGAGAGCCGAAGGCTCAATACGGATGAACGAGTATTGGGCATTTATGAGAAAGATCTTTTAGCTGTCCTACATGTCCTAGAAACATGGAAGCACTACTTATTGGGGACTCCATTTATTCTACGAACCGACTACCAAAGTCTCAAGTATTTCATGACGCAAATGAAGCTTTCTGACAAACAAATGAGGTGGGAAAATTTTCTTTCGCAATTTAATTTCCATATTGCTCACATTGCTGGTAAGCACAATCAAGTGGCCGATGCACTTTCACGATGACCAAAAGTTAATGCAGTGTCTATAGCTACTCACAATGATCTTCTTCTATGATAGATGAGTATGCTACTGACCTTGATTTTAGAGACATAATTTCAACCCTAGCTTTTGGGAATAAAGAGGAACCATTCACCTTGTAGGATGGTCATCTTCTCCACAAAAATAGGCTATGTGTTACCCATTCCCTTTGTGAGAAAGTTATGTATGAATCCCATGCTCCTCCCTATGCGGGGCATAGAGGGAATTCAACCTACTCTCCGAGGAGTAGAGACGTATTTCTATTGTCCTACCATGAAAGTGAACATACAAGAGTATGTTTCAAAATGTGTAGTATGCCAAAAGACCAAGTATGTAGAGGGAAGCAACCTAGATTACTCCATCCATTGCCTATCCCAAATTCACCATGGGAGAGTATATCCATGGATTTGATCTTTGCATTACCCAAGTCTATCCATGGGAATACGGAAATATGGACAATAGTTGATAGGTTTAGCAAGCAAGCACAGTTTATTCCTGTAAAAAAGACTATTAAGGCACACCAAATGGCAACTCTTTTTATATCACAGATTTTCAAACACCGTGGATTACCAACATCCATCGTGTCAGATAGAGATCCTAGAATGACCAATAATTTCTAGAAAGGTCTCTTTGAAAATTTAGGAACAAGATTGAATTTCTCTTCGGCCTATCACCCACAAAGAGATGGCCAAAGTGAGATAGCCAATCTTAGGATACTCGATCTACTAAAGACTTATGTTACAGAAGTAGATCAACGCTCACAATGGGAAAAGTACTTAGCTCGTGTAGAGTATGCCTACAATAATACTGTAGATACTTCTACGAGAAAAGCACCTTTTCAGATCATAGAGGGAAGCCCTAAAAGTCCCTTGCTATCTAAAGTACATGGGAAGATCTTCGCTGCCGATGAGTATAGCCGTGACCTACAATAATATCTTCAAAAGATTAAGGAGGCTATATCCATCTCTCAACAAAGGCAAAAAGCTGTTGGCTGACAAGCACAGAAGGGCCTTAACCTTCAAAGAAAATGATTGGGTCTTGCTTAAGTTTCCTAAGGCTTGATTAAGGCAAACGACGGGCAAAAATCCTACGGGCCATCAAAAGTATTAAGCTAAGCTAGCAAAAAGATACTATGGTCCTTTCCAAATTTTGAATCCTATCAATGAGACGACTTACCAACTCAAGTTGCCCAACCATTGGCTCATATGCAATGCTTTTCATGTGAGCCTACTCAAGCCCTACAAAGGAGAGCCACCAAGTGAACCAATTATTGAAGACCCTCCCGAAGTTGAAGACCAAGAAGAGGTGCTACAACCCAAAGCTATTCTTCGGCATGAAGACAAGGTACTTCGACATGGTAAGATTATTTGACGGTATCTTGTTAAGTTCAAAAATTATCCTTTTGAAGATGCTAGAAGGATGCAAGGAATACATCTTAAGGATAGTATGAACCTTGTCAATGCTTACAATGCTACATTAGAGTAAGAACATGTACAAATTTCTTTTAAATGATGAATTTTTTTGTCTTATAAGACTAGTTCTCTTTTTATTGTGCACAAATTTAAATAGTATGCATGCTTAGAATCATGTTTGTGATGACGACGTCTCTCAAACACCAAGTAGAACTTGTCACTCTACTTTTGGAGAATGAACTAAACTAAAGAGCAGACATGCTTGCGGCAGCTATGTCTCCCAAGCACCAAATGGATTAGTCATCCATCTTGGAAAGATGACGTAGGGTAAAAAGGGATCCTCTACCCGCTAAGTAAGATTGACTAATGACTAAGGATTTATCTCTTCTACCTCATAGTCGAGCATGACTATGATTTCAAGAGAGAGATAATGTCATCAAATCTAATATCTAACCAACCCAAATGATTTTCTCATATTAAACTGATCATTTAATGTGGGAGAATAAACGGGAACAAGGGTTAGGATATAGACATGTGCTTATAGATCTATCTCAACACGGGGCCAATGGTAAAGGGGCCCAAATGAGAGATGGTCTATCAAAGAGCAAGGCTAACCAATGGAGCATAAAGACCTTAGGGTTAGCTTCATTGAAGACCTCCAATAGTTAGTGTTAAAAGTCCTTTAACCTTAGGTAAGCTAGGGTTGTGCTTGAGGTGGGAACCCGTCCCAAGCTTGAGGTGCTTTTCATGCTTGATGACTGAGATGCTTGAGGTGCTTGATGATTGAGAGCTTGAGGTGCTTGTCATGCTTGAGATGCTAGGGCTGTACTTGAGATGAGAACCCAACCCAAGCTTGAGGGGCTTAAGGGCCAAGCTTGTGGTGAGAACTAGGCCCAAGGTTGAGGGGCTTGAGGTGGCACAAAAGTCTAAGTAGATCCTTACAAAGAGGGGGCGAGCCATGCAAGACGGGGGGTGGTTACTTGACCACTCTCTCTCCCAAAGGACACCCCTTTCCCAAGAGGTAGGTATGACACATGTCAAGCCCCTAGCTAGGTTACCCTCATGGTGTGCCTAAAGCCTATTGGTTGGCCTTCCAAGGGGTCCAATAAGAATTTAGTGGATTTAATTAATTGTTTTAGCATTTATGAAGCCCATGTAATGGAATTGGCCTACTAACTTGAGAGTAGCGGAATTCATGAGAGAGTACTTTTGAGAAATTACTTTGTGAGCATAGCGGGTGAACAAACTTGAAGACAACAACATAAACATAGCATTTACTTGCAAGAGAGAGAATTTAGAGAACATGACAAGAGTTGAGGACCCGATTTATGTGGAGCCGGTCCCCCCTCCAATAGGCATTTGTATTATGATTTCTCCCATCAAGAGAGACTTGTTATAATACAATCTTTGTGTTCCTTGTGACCTAGGTGATGCACTCAAGATGGAAAGCTTCATGCATCACGAGCATAATATAAACTTGTGGAAAGCATTAACTATCCCAAGCCTCAGTTCCAAGACCTCAAACACCTTCGAAGGTGGAAAGAGCTAGCAAGGAATGAGGGTAGGGAAGAGGAAGAAGAAACATTTCATAGGAGAAATAATTAGTTCCTCACTAGTCATCACTCTTCTTGCTAGCATACATAATAGCATAGTAATGAAGATGAAGAAGATGGCAAGCTTAAGCATTGAAGCATGGCTCTTGGTTGGATTTATATTCCATAGCCAAGAGCGTTGGTGTTGGCTCTCAACCTCTACTTGCTTGGAGAAGGAGAGGAAGCTCTTGCACTTTGCACTTCACACCATCCGAGTGTGTGTGAATGTGTGTGGGAGAGTATGGCCCTTAAGCAAGCCCCCTACTTGCTTTGATTGACCCCCCTTGTAGCTCATGCTTGAAGCTCATTGGACCCCTCCAGGCCTAGCCAATCACAAGCAAGAGTCATACCAAGCAACAAGGGTAGCCTTGAGACAAGTGTCCCCCTTTCCCCTTTGAGAGAGAGGGCTTGATAAATGCTAAACCAATTGATTAAATCCACTAATTTATCATTGGACCCCTTGGAAGGCCAACCAATAGGCTTTAGGCACACCATGAGTGTAATCTAGCTAGGGGCTTGACATGTGTCCTACTGCCTCTTGGGCAAGGGGTGCCCTTTGCGAGAGAGAGTGGTCAAGAAATCACCCCCCCATCTTGCATGGCTCACCCCCTCTTTGTATGGATCTACTTGACTTTTGTGCCACCTCAAGCCCATCAACCCTGGGCCTAGTTCTCACCACAAGCTTGGCCCTTAAGCCCCTCAAGCTTGGGTTGGGTTCTCACCTCAAGTACAGCCCTAGCATCTCAAGCATGACAAGCACCTCAAGCATCTCAATCTCAAGCACCTCAAGAATCTCAATCATCAAGCACCTCAAGAATCTCAAGCATCTCAGTCATCAGGCATGGCAAGCACCTCAAGCTTGGGCCAGGTTCCCACCTCAAGCACAACCCTAGCTTACCTAAGGTCAAAGGACTTTTAGCACTAACTATTGGAGGTCTTCAATGAAGCTAACCCTAAGGTCTTCATGCTCCATTGGTTAGCCTTGCTCTTTGATAGACCATCTCTCATTTGGGCCTCTTTACCATTCACCCCGTGTTGAGATAGATCTATAAGCACATGCCTATATCCTTCTCGTTTATTCTCCCACATTAAATGATCAGTTTGATATGAGAAAATCATTTGGGTTGGTTAGATTACCTCTCTCTTGAAATCATAGTCGTCCTCGACTATGAGGTAGAAGAGATAAAGCCTTAGTCATTAGTCAATCTTACTTAGAGTATGTTCCTTGCGAAAAGATTCAAGCTCTTCAGGAGTGTTTGTTTTTGCCTTTGTAAACTCCCTTCTCCTTGGACCGATTGTTGTTGTTGTTGTTGTTGGAAGTGCGTTGGGAAGAATTTTGGGCATTGGTTTTCCCCTTGGCATCACCTTTGTCTTTATTTTCCATGGGCTTGACATTCCGTCTAGCCCCTTGTTGGAAGTTGATGCGCGAAGCAACCATGGTGTGATGGATTGCTTTAGTGATAGAACCAGGCCGTTGAGAGTTGACATACTTGTCCAAAGCTCTCGAGGTGTGCACCATATCCCACATAGTGGGCTCAACAAAACCGATTAACTTGAGAGTAGCGTAAATTAGAGAGAGTACTTTTGAGAAATTACTTTGTGAGCATAGCGGGTGAACATAATTGAAGACAACAACATAAACATAGCAATGAGTTAACTTGGCATGAACAATACTTTTGCAAGAGACAGAATTTAGAGAACGTGACAACAGTTGAGGACCGGATTTATGTGGAGCCAGCGGTCCCCCCTCAAAATAGGCATTTGTATTATGATTTCTCCCACCAAGAGAGACTTGTTACACTACAATCTTTGTGTTCCTTGTGACCTAGGTGATGCAATGAAGATGGAAAGCTTCATGCATCACGAGCATAACATAAACTTTATGGAAAGCACTAACTATCCCAAGCCTCAGTCCCAAGACCTCAAATACCTTTGAAGGTGGAGAGCTAGCAAGGAATGAGGATAGGGAAGAGGAAGAAGAAACATTTCATAGGAGAAAGAATTAGTTTCTCACTTATCATCACTCTTCTTGCTAGCATACACAATAGCATAGTAATGAAGATGGAGAAGATGTCAAGCTTAAGCATTGAAGCATGGCTCTTTGGTTGGATTTGCATTCCATAGCCAAGTGTTGGTGTAGGCTCTCAACCTCTACTTGCTTGGAGAAGGAGAGGGAGCTCTTGCACTTTGCACTTCACACAATCCGAGTGTTTGTGAGTGTGTGTGGGAGAGTATACCCTCTAAGCATGCCCCCTTCTTGCTTTGGTAGACCCCCCCTTGTAGCTCATGCTTGAATCTCATTGGACCCCCAAGGCAGTCACTTATCAAAAGACCCCTATATCACGTGCGTTCAAGATGTAGTTAATAATACCCCAATATACATACTATACTTACACTGTGAGCCTATTTAAAAAACCCCCACCCCCCTCTGTATGTATACATTTTGGTCTTTTAATAATCCTCTCTGGTTAACTCACATGATATCATACACATTGTAAAAAGTGACCGCCCCGGGATTGGACCCCTCTAGGCCTAGCCAATCACAAGCAAGAGTCATACCAAGCAACAAGGGTAACCTTGGGACAAGTGTCCCCCTTTGCCCTTTGAGAGAGAGTACTTGATAAATGCTAAAACAATTAATTAAATCCACTAAATTATCATTGGACCCCTTCGAAGGCCAACCAATAGGCTTTAGGCACACTGTTAACCCTCACGGCTCACGGACACCCCATCACGTACGACGGACGTGTATTATGTATTTGGTAGAGTCAGGTACCGGGCTTGTCGGACCAATAGGAAAAGGGTAAGAGTGATCGCCGATGAGAGGCGCACTCTAACTGGGACATTCAAGGGATTAGTTGGCTAAGCATGGGCGCCCAAGTGTGAATGGGGTGAGCTCATATAAAAGCCAACTAAACCTAAAATTCACTCATTCTCTCATTTGTGCAATAGAAGAGTGCTCTTGCTCCATCTCCATCTCCATCTTCTTCTTCTTCACCTCCGTGTGTGTGTGTGTGTATGTGAGAGAGAGAGAGGGAGAGAGGGAGAGTGTGTGTGCGATCGAGCATTACGAAGGCACGACGGCGGCGAAGCGGTTGAGCGCGGCACGACTACAGCTTCTTCTTCATCGCGGCGAGGAATCCACTACGAAGGCGAGCATAGAGCGGTGAGTGACACACCCTTTGCTCTCTTGAGGTTGCTAGTTTAGACTTGTTGTGTGCTTGGAGCCATTTGTGGCTCGCACACGGTGTATCGGCAAGTCCTTTGCTTCGACAGTGAGGCAAGGAGCGCACATTTTTGGCGCCGCTGCCGGGGAAATGCCCTACACTAAGCTCGGTTAAGCACTTTACGCTTTCTTGTGGTGCAATTTCTATCATAGGAAAGGTAGGGAATGAGTGTGTGTAGTTGTGTGGAGAAGGATTTGTGAAGAAGGAAGGTGTGTGGTTGTGTGGAGAAGGTTTTTTGTTACACTGTACTGTCTTTTTTGTTTTCTGTTAAAGAAGGAGTTACATTTTTTTTGCAATGTATTGTTAGAATTAAGGTATTAGCTATGGAATGTTAGTTCTGTAACGTTCAATGTTAGTTCTATAAGGTTAGTTTTGTAGATCTGTTAGCTACTGTAGTACTGTGTAAACAGTGTTAGAGTGTGTGTGGTAGTACCTTCATTAGCTGTAAGTAGATAAGTTAGGTGTAGGTTAAGTGTGTGTGTGCGCGCGCGCGCGACGCGGCCGCGACGACTTTTTTTTTAAAATAAATAAAAAATAAATAAATAAATAATTTAAAAAAATTCAAAAATTTATTTTCGGGCTGGGGATCATTCCCCAAGCTCAAGCCCAAACCCAGACCTTAGTCCTCAATTTTAAAAAATAGTTTATACACCTTTTTATATTTAAAAACTATTTTTAGGATTTCGAGGGCTTCACGTAGCCGAATAGAGAGCTGTAAAGCACGGCACGTTCCTTTAGCTAAAACGCTCGTCTTGAGCTTTTACACGCCATATTTTGTGGCTCGGTTACAAAAAATAACCAAAAATAACGAAAAACTTGGGGTATTAAAAAAAAAAAAAAAAAAAACTAAGTGAGCGGCCTTCCCGGGTACTCACCAACGCGCTTAGAGTGTGGAAGTCATATGAACCTACGCTCTGGACGAGTGTTAGAGCACGAGCATATTGGTAGTGCCTCCATTTACACGGGCACCCATTATTCCTCCACCCTAGGTTCTGGACCTTCGGCCGGGACTCAAGGTAGCGCGACCCAAGATCCTCATATCGCGTCTAGTGATTCTTCCTCTGACTACGAAGTCATGGAGGGGTATCCTACACCAAACCCTGATAGTTCAAGTCAAGACATGCATGCCATGGGCCCACGGCCCGGGTCCAACGTGTTTAGCCGCTTAAAAGAGACCCTTAGTAGAGCTACTCGCTCCGAACATGCGGTTAATGAAATAAATGAAGGGAGTGGGGAAGTAAATTCGTCATTCATGCCTAAAATAGACCCTATGCTTCTTGAGAGTGTGCATGTGAATGTTCCATCCACTGCACCTCCTGATCCTTTAGGACTATCTCCCTCTGAGGTTTTACTACCCGATGGTAGGAGTCTTGCCGAAGTACAAGAGATCGAACGCTATATGCAAGCAACAAGGGAGAGGGAAATTGAGAACCTACGAGGGCTAGAACAAAGTCGAGCTCTGAAAGCAAAGGCTCCTATGACAACAATCATACCAGCTGAGCAACCGAGTGCTCCCAAGGTAGCAGTCACGGAGGGGCAAGCAATGGGGAGCAATAATGCTTCCACTTCAAGGGAAACCTCCAGCACGCCAGGCCTAGATGGGATATTCCTAAACGAAAATTGGGAGTATGACCTACAAGCAGAAGCTTTAACTGATCGGTGCACAGGACACACCTATCATGTGGGTTGGTTAGATGTTCTACAATCCACATCGGGTGCTACTAGCATAGATGAGCAACAACAGAAAGTTTGTGATGTCCTCCATAGGATTGTCGAGTTAGAAAGACAGAACACAGGGATCAACATGCCTTCAACAGGCCTAATGAGATTCTTGGATACGGGAAAGGCCAACCAACCAACCCTGTCACAAATGGAGACTCCCTCATGAGCCCCATTGATCCTCCATATGTTGTTTCGCCAGGAGCCTCCGTACAATCTGAGCCCACAAGTGGCAGCTTTACCTTCCCAGATCTAGCTCATCTTTCTCTTAATGACACTACGGCTACCATGCATATCCCAGTGGTGAGCATGACAAGAAGTACACCATGGAGTTCATTTGTTAATACTGCGCCGATGCCTAGTAGCACAGTGCCCCCAACTATACCTACATGTATGTATCAATCATGTGCAACTGTCGTACCTCAGCCTCATGTAGCTCCTACACCTCCGATTATTCCAAGAGCTTACAATCCACAATGGAATTATCCAAGCTCTTATACAAGTGGAGCCATGCCATTTAATAATAATATGCCATATCAAGCACCCCCTATGCCTAGGGCCACACCTGTAAACTTTGGACCACCGTCTGGTACACCACCATACGAAATATGGGACCCAAGAGCCGCGCGTATGCCAAGGCCAAGGCCAACTCCCATCTCACATGTGGTTCCAGGAGCACATACACCCATTATACCTGCTCAAATAGGAGATTTGGCAGCATTTGCTCAAACTATCGGTCGCTCTATTGCGGAAAACATGCGTGGTGCACCTGATAGAGAGCCTAGGAGCAAGGCAGTTCAAGTAGCTAAGCTCACACAGAAATTCAATGGAGACGGAGATGCTAGAAAGCATATGGAAGTCTTTGAACATGTGTGCGATTCCTTGGAAGAGCACAATGAGCTACATAAGTGTAAGGCTTTGAGTTTGACCCTAAGCGGAAAGGCTGGAGATTGGTATAGAACCTTAAGAGTAGAAGAAAAAACGATCTACTCTACTCTTAGGAGACTGTTCTTAAAAGAATACATACGAGAGGGAGTACTTTGGGGTGTAGCCTCTCAGCTCCAGAAAGCCCAACGAGAAGAAGGTGAATCCATGAGAGACTTCATTAGTCGCCTAAAGAATTTGAATTCTCGATGCAATCCAAACGAGCGATTCAACAACAACCAATTGCTCGATAGATTCATTAGGGGACTACGACATAAAAGTATCTATAATGGCCTAGTCATTAGAGGTATCACTACTTGGGAAGCAGTCACCATGAATGCAATCCAATTGGAGGATAATTTAATGATTGCAGGAGAAAGAGTGTCTGCCGAGCCGAAGTCAAGTAGCTCCCAAGCATCAGGGCATGAGCCAATGAAGATAAAGCCAATCGTGAAAGAGCAAACGATATCTGAGATGACTTTGGCAGATCTCACAAAGGCCATCCAAGAAAGCCTTAGGGGTAATCGTGCTCCACAAAACACTCATATGTATCCAAGAAGGGAGCAACAATGGTGCTCAATTTGCTTGGGCCCACATACTACGAGTGAATGCCCTACTTTCAGAGTAAAGTTTAACGGGACTTGTAACGCGTGTGGTAGGTATGGCCATCAAGCGAAGGATTTCCTAATGCTTAAACGCATCATGGAAAATAAACCGCCTATAGCTTGGGCAGACTCACCTCGAGTTCCTGCATTGATGCCTACCCCACCCATGGAGCAACAGTTGCCATTACAGCACATGGTCCCTAGAACCCAAAATGTGGTCCAAACCACACCGTTGCCACCTCCAGTGCTAGGACTGCAACCCCCTCATCCAAGAGTTACACCTATGAACCAAATAGGTTGCGAGTCATCTAGTACTTATGTAGATTGCGAAGAGGACATAGACTCTAGTATCACCTATGGAGTCGACATGCTTGAGGAGTGTCCCATGTACTATATGGAAGACCATTGGGGACAAATCAAGCCGGTATATCAAGCTACTGCGCTAGCAGCAAGAGGCCAAAACATGAATAGTTTTGCCAGGAGACCACCTCTTCAGTGCTACGAATGTGGTGGACCACATTGAGTAGCTAAGTGCCCCATTAGAATACAAAAGAATGCCGCACTAATGCAAACCAGTCAAGGGAGTGCATTGGCAATGCCAATACTCACTTGTAATCGTTGTGGCATAGATCATTTGATCGCACAGTGTCCTAACAATCCAAACGCACCGAAAATCACACCATTGAACATAATAGATATTGTTGATGGAACACCACCAACTATAAACATAGCACCAGTGAATGCACTCACACGGTCGATGCTCCAAAAGCAAAATTACATCCTCGAAGAGAGAGATGCTGCGTCCATTGGCCGAGCGAGAAAGAAGAAAACACGAAGAAAGAAATCCCTTAATGCTTCTAGCTCAAAACCTAGTTCAAAGACTAACATAGGGACACGAGAGGATCCCGTGTATATGAATGACCCTGAGGATGACTCAGATTCGATAGAGACCACGGAGACCAAAACTGTTACTACAAAGGAAAAAGCCAGTGAGGAGGATCACGAGAGGGAATTACGACGAACACCAAAAGAGTATTCAAAGTTAAACTACCCATTTGTGAACCCCCAAGATAAGCCACGAGAGACAAAATATGAGGATTGCAAGAGAAAGATTGGAACCTATCCAAACCCAACAGTGGAAATTGAACGAGTCCAACAACTGAGGGGCTTGGTGGAAGAAACTCAACGAACATTAGAACCTGAACCCGAACATATCCAGATGTCGGACACAGTGTTTCCCACACAAGTTCAACCTCACAAGAACTATAGGCCGTTAGCTATACCCAGTATCATTCGGGAAGAGAGTGAGGGTAGGACATCTGAAAGTGGACACACACCTTTCCTACTAGAGAGAATGTTTGGTGAGGGAATGCCCGACCCCCTTGAGGAAGTGGAGATTCCATCTTCACCATTCTCTTGTCAGGGTCCTACGTCCCACAAGATGCCATTAAATGTTGCCAAATTGATGGATTTCATGTCTTCAGAAGTTAGAACCACCATCATGTCCAAACTATATAAAGACCCCGAGCTAGTCTCAGCTCTTCGAGCCTTCCTCAATGGAGAATTACCGGCCGGATTACCACAGTTTGCACATATGAACAAACGTGACTCGGTAATGAATGAGGAGGAACATTTAGCACCACCATCTGACCTAGCGGGACATGAATCTGTAATTGAAGTACCCATTAACAAGTTGGGGCAATACTTTGAAGGTGATGAATCTAATGCTACTCTACCAATCACCACTAAAGGATTAACTGTAAAGGGAGTCCTTGACGGTGGTGCGGGAGTCAGCATGGTGACAAAGAGTTGTTGGGAGTCTATGGGGCGACCTCACCTTGAAGCCACAAGCGTAGTGGTAAAAATGGCTAATGGATCTATTGTTACGCCTATTGGAATGCTTAAGGATCTCAGGATCAAGGTCTTGGGACACAAGGTAAGGCAGACTTTCATTGTTATGGATTTTTCCAAGCATCCTATGTCATTTGAGATGATCTTAGGGCGTCCATTCATGAGGGAAGCAAAAATGGTGCATGACTGGTCCAAAAACCACGTCTACTTACAGTTCCAAGACTCTGTCATTCGAGTTGATCTTTTAAGTGGTCGAACGCATCCTCTAGGAAATAAATTCATCATTGATAATCGATCAGACACAACAATTCACTCAGCTCCATTACAGTATTGTTACACGTGTAACGAAGACACGGATATTGGGGAGAACTCTCCTTATATGGATATCCTACCCAGAATGGCTGAGTCAGACAATGTCGATTGGGTACACCTAGCGGCAACTATAGATACATGGGGAGCTAGAGGAACAACCTGGGTAACACCAGATGGGGAAGAGATACCACACATTGCACCAATAAACATGTTAGGTGTAGCGCATGTAACATCCGATGATAAGAAAGAGGCACACCTACCTGAGAGTGAAACCGATGATTCCTCAAAGGCTTCAGGCCAATACACATCAGAAACGGAATCTCAGGGAGAAATGGATTCAGAACCTAAGGAAACATTGAGTGAGCCAAGTATAGAAACTGAACACTCAAGGTCTAGTACGACCATCTATGGTAATTTATATGAGAGTGAAGAAGATACAAGCGAAGACCTATCAAGCGAGTCGAGTTCAAAAATTTACCAAAATCAAAACCTTAACAAGAAACAAAGGTCATATAAGAGACGACGATATCGAGCGAATGTGAGAGCTAGGATAAGCAAGGAAAGATCTACTGCAGAATGGCTTAGCTATCTAGGGGCATGTGATGCTCATCGAAAGCTAGTAGACAATTGGGGTGAACATCTCCAGAGTGTCATGTGGTGTAGCCCGCGACCCATTGACCTCACTCAATTGAAGGTTACGCCGAAATTGAGTCGAACTATAAGAAGACGTCAAAACCGAGAGTTAGCACAACAACAAAAGGAGGCAGAACTAAAAGAAAGGTCTCCGTCAGGACAAGAGCCTGCTGACTTACATACGGCTCCTGAACATTTTAAATCTTATACCACGGGGGAGCAAAAGGTTGTGTATGCCAAAGCCCAACGAATACCTACCAATGGAAGCAGTGGAGTCTATGATGGTCCAGCGGTAGTTAAAGAGATAGAATTAGCAGAACCAGGTGAGGAGTCTAAACCAGTCTTTATTGCTCAAGACCTTACCGAAACTGAAGAGGCTGTACTTAAGGAGCTCCTCAAGGAATACAAGGATATCTTTGCTTGGACATATCATGACATGAAGGGCGTTCCACCTTCTGTGGTGCAACATACAATTCCCATGATCAACACTGCTAAACCCGTCCAGCAACGACCCTATCCAATGAATCCTAAGTACGCCAAAATTGTACAAGAGGAGATTGAAAAACTTATCCAATGTGGATTCATATACCCTATTGAGCACTCATAATGGGTTTCTCCAATAGTCATTGTGCCAAAAAAGAATGGGAAACTAAGAGTGTGCGTGGACCTCAAGAAAGTTAATGCAGCTACTAGGAGAGATCATTATCCCTTGCCATATTCAGAACACGTGCTTGAAAGAGTTGCGGGCAAGGAAGCTTATAGCTTTTTAGATCGGTACTCTGGTTACAATCAAATCACAATTGCATTAGAGGACCAAGCTAAAACTGCTTTTATCACAGAGTTTGGAGTGTTTGCATTTCGTGTTATGGCTTTTGGCTTAACGAATGCACCTGCTACATTCCAACGATTAATAAACACTGCGTTTAAAGAATTTCTAAGGGAGTTTTGTGAAGCTTTCCTAGAAGACCTTTGTGTTTATTCTTCTTGGGAGAAGCATTTGTTATATCTACGAAAAATATTTGAAAGGTGCAGATTTTATCGCATCTCATTAAACCCTTTCAAATGCCAATTTTGGGTTAAGCATGGAGTCATTCTAGGGCATATAGTGTCCAAGAACGGGATATCCACCGATGAGAGTAAGATTAAAGCCATTGCCGATTTGCCACCACCTACAAACTATAAAGGAGTTCAAAGATTTATGGGCCATGTTGGTTATTATCGAAGATTTATTTTAAACTTTGCCGAGATAGCGCGTCCATTGTACAAGCTTCTTATCGAGTTTCACTGGACAGAAGAATGTCATCAATCTTATGAGTTATTAAAGAAGGCCCTAACAAGTGCTCCAATCCTGCGACCACCCGATTGGAATGTACCTTTTCATGTGCATATCGATGCATCAAATTTTGCTATTGGGTGTGTTCTAACTCAACCAGGAGAACATAAATTGGACTACCCTATTAGCTTTGCAAGTCGCCAATTAAATGATGCCGAGATGAACTACACTACTACAGAGCGCGAAGGTCTAGCTATGATTTACGCAGTAAAGAAATTTCGCTATTACCTTCTTGCTACCAAGTTTGTGTTTTATGTTGATCATCAAGCATTGCTATATTTGGTAAACAAGCCGTGTTCCACAGGTCGAATTACACGATGGTTGTTAATTCTTCTTGAGTTTGACTTCACCGTTGTTGTGAGGCCTGGGAGGAAACATGTCATGGCGGATCATTTATCTCGTATCCCTAATGGCGAAGCTCCTACGGGGGTTGATGATGAATTGCCTGATACTCTTTTGTTCATTGTTGAGACAATGCCTGAATGGAGTGAAAAGATTGTTAACTTCTTAGTTAATGGTTTTCCACCCAAGAAACTGCGAAAAGATATAGCTCGAAAATTAATCAAGGAATGCGAACCCTATTGCTTACTGGCTGGAACTCTCTATAAGAGAGGAAAAGATGATGTTCTTAGACGCTGTGCCCGCGAGGATGAGTATTTATATATTCTACAAGAGGCACACATGGGTGTAGCTGGTGGTCACTTTTCAGGAAACTTGACTGCCCGAAAGATCTTACAGTCAGGCTATTGGTGGCCCACTCTGTTTAAGGATGCATCACTTTTTGCAAAGGGATGTGATGAATGCCAACGCTTCAACAAGCCACAAAGAAGGGATAGGATGCCTCTACATCCCATCAAGGTAACCCAACCATTTGAAAAGTGGGGCTTAGACTTTGTAGGACCGATTAGTCCGGCTGCACGTAACACGCAATCACGATATATCATTGTGGCTACCGACTATGTAACCAAATGGGCTGAAGCAAAAGCAACACGAAAGGCGGATGCAAAAACAACAGCTAAGTTCCTCTTTGAGAACATTATCACACGTTTTGGATGCCCCTTTGAACTTGTGAGTGACAATAGAACTCATTTTATAAATGAAGTAATAAAAGAACTCACATCAAACTTCATGATATCTCACCACAAGTCTACACCCTATTATCCCCAAGCAAATGGCCAAGCTGAAAGTACCAACAAAACTCTCATCTCCATTTTGACAAAGACAGTTGAGGCTCATCGCACTGATTGGGACCTAAAGCTTACATCAGCTTTATGGGCTTATCGTACTGCGTATAAAGTTGCTATTAATTGCACACCGTTTAAGATGGTGTATGGCCAAGAAGCAGTTATGCCATGGGAGTTTGTCATTCCTAGTCTTCGAGTAGCTTCTCAAGAAGGTTGGGATGGTAACCCCTTAGTGGAGCGATTATATATCCTGGAAAGGCTAGATGAAGAGAGGCAATTAGCTGTGCGAAATGCTCTAGTGGAGAAGGATAGGAGAAAGAAGTGGTTTGATAGCCATTTAAAGGATAAAGACATCAAGGTTGGTGATAAAGTTCTTATGTACGGGGTACGTAATGAAAAGAAGAAATTGAAATACGCTGGTAAGGGACCATATCGAGTGTGTGAAATTACCCCGCAAGGTACCATTCGCGTAGAGACTCTAGATGGAGTTGAAACCATTGGATTCCTTAATGGGAGTAAATTCAAAAGATATTATGATCCTCTAAGCCAAGAAGAGTTGCAAGCCATCCATCAAAAGAAGACTGCCAAGGAACAAGCAGAGCTTTAAAAAATCCAAGCAAGAGTTGAGGCTCAAGAACGACAACAACGTCTTAGACGCCAACGAGAGGCTAATCTGGGAATCACGCAAGCATTTTTCGAGGACACAGATGACGACTCATTAGAATCTGAGCCACCCCTACGATACCCAATTGAGCTAAATAGCCCCTATGGGAAAGTGCTATACAATGCCTTATTAGATACGAGAGCTAAACACAATTTGTTATCCTATGGAGTTTGGTGTCAATTAGGGAAACCGACCCTATCCCCGAGTACGATGCAAGTCAAGGGCATTAATAAAAAGAAAACTGCTATTCTTGGAGTACTTCAAACCCCTGTTGTCTATGACAATGGAAGCATAGTGCAGAGGTTTCTAGTCATGCCCATGGGAGCTATGGAAGGCCACGTAAACTTGGGACGCACGTGGATGTTGGCAACCAAATGCACTATTGATTGGGATACTGTTAGTGTCACGACGCGACCACCGACTCTTACCCCTATCATTCAAGCAAAGTCACCTACGTTGCAAACTCTAGCAAAGTTGAAGGATAGCCAACATTCACAAGCCAAGGTGCTTAACTCGTCTTTGCCGGCTACCCATGAATCTAGCACTTCAACACTTGTAGTTGCAGCAAGCAGTAATATTGCACGTACTCAACCTGCACGACCTAAGAGTACATATTTATGGGTCCCCAAGGCCTTACTTCCAACTACCTCAACCCTCCCATCCATTCCAAGAAAAAATTTCCTGGGAAAACCAAGAGCGCGCCCTAAGAGAGTCAAGACCAAATCACGATGGATTCCAAAACAACTATTAGAAGCCCAAGGCTACTATGATGGAAATGAGAAAATTTGGGTACCTAAACGTAAAATGTGTCCTTCCCTATCGACAACAAACCCATATGAGTCCAACAGTGTAACGCTAAAGCCAATGGCAGACCGTGGGAAGGGAAAGATCACAGAATGCTACACACCTAGTCCAGAGCTAGTTTGGGCTCCAAGGCAAAACCAATTTATTGCACCTAGCTCAGGAAGGGGGGAATTCCATGAAGCTTCTAGCTCCTCATGTAATACATCCATAGAGGTAAAAGCTTCTACACAGCCTCCATCTATAGTAATGGACCTCCATGAAGCTACAAAAGAGTCCACAACTCCCAGTGTTCAAGAATCACCTGATGAACCACTTCAAGTTCGATCCTGGGAGAGTACCTTACCACCCTTGCAACTTGACAAGGCACCTAGGGTAATAGAAAACTACTGGCAAAAATCCTCACCTATTACCAACTGGAACAATTGGTTTCAAAGGGTGACAAGCTCATTTCAAACAGTATGATCTGCCCAAGGAAGGGGGGAGTGTTTGTGGACATCCATCATTCACTTGCTTCCCTCTCAACCTTTCTCCCTGACCTCTTAATCTCCGATCTTAGGGAATGTATATATAAAACCTTATACTCACAAAAACAAGATAAAAAAGTAAAAGAGCAAGAGCCATAACATAAATCATAAAAACAAATTATGCACAAGAACACGACCCTTGTAAAATTTGCACTCTAACCATCATCTATTTGCGTGTACAGATATGGCTAGTACGCTAGAGTCATCCACTCCTGCCTTGGGTGAGAGGTACCCTCGTTACTTTTCACAAATATTTCACATGGTCTTTCCAGTGCTTGCATGTGAATGGGATTTGATAGGGACGCTAGCATGTGAGAGGAATTTTGAGGAGTTAGAATGGCTGATACGTCTCTTGACCACGTCTGATCCATACTTAGAAGAGAGCGTTTCTCCCATTGCACAAGCCTACCCTTTTGACCAAGATGACTATAGGCGTCTAGTGACCTTCTTAGTAAACATGGGCACCTATGATGAAGAAGAAAATTTACACAACTACACGGATGGCACATATGGTCTCATGGATGATGACTTCGTTTATCTCGACGACGAGGATAGGGGTTTAGCCTTAGGGTTTCCCCCCAATCTCTACAATATCCTATTCCCTTGACTCTCTAGGGGGAGTGCAAATAATTAGGTTAGGGTTCCTTATGTTTTTTGTTGTGTTCAATAAGTGTTGGTACCTTTTTCCACTAATGTGCCTCCTGGAGGTATTCCTTTTGTTTCCTAGTGTGTACAGGAACGTGTTGCTATTGGTAGGATTTGGACCTTCATGGAATCTTTATCTCGACTCACTCTTCAAATCAAGCGCGACCATCGACACAAACAGGTGTTTCTTGTCCATTAGCATTGCCCCTTATCTTTTTGCATCCATGTTTGTCTGCTTTGATTGTGATTGGTAGCATAATATTCAGCGCATTTGCTTAGTATCAAACATTTAATTCAATGTAATCTTTTGTCATAATCAATTGTCTAAGTTTAAAACTCAAGCAGTCCGACTAAGCTAGTTTGACCAAGTTAGGTGTTAGAGATCTTCTCTTAATACCATGGGGAATGCCTTCCTAATAATCAACAGTTACTTAGGTTCTTAATCCGATTTAGGCAGCATTGTGTGAAATGTACTAGGGCTTTCTAGTGGGCTTGACCCTATTGACTTTTAGCTTAAGTATTATAAAGGGAGTTTACTAGTGTGATGAGCCTGGGGAGGTGTATCAGTGTTATATGACCCCCCAAAGTTACAAAATTAAAATGCTGAAAATGAACAAACAAAAAATCAAAGTGCCACACTGTAAAATCTTAAGCTGGAAGAGAAATCTCAGCTTGATTTGGTACTTCACTCACATGTATTGCCTATGGTACTTGAGCCTTAGAGGTTCCCAGTGTGGGCGTTTTTCCTTGAAAAGCAAAAAACCCAAGGCATACAAAATAAGCACACACATCAAATTGAATCACTGTGAAAAGACTTTGGGGGGTCAAAGAAAAAGTAATCAGTCAGGCGATGATTTCATGAGAACTTCCTTTTATGGTAGCTTAACTACAAGGTCTTCTAGATATAGCCTCTAGTCAGCCCTCGAACATGAATACTTGGCTCTCGCGATTAAACAACTTAATTGACCACAGAAAATTAAGAAGCTTACCCATGGTATTAATATTCGATCTCTAGTGCCTTTCGACCGTCAAATTAGCGACCCCAGACTTGTTTAATTTTTTACCTTTACATCTGTTTATGCATTTGATTACATTGCAATTTAATGTTCATTGCTGACAAATTGTTTGAAATTCTTTTACCAATCAATGTGTCTACCTAAAACTGCATATGCTTTTTAATCACTTATGAAAATGCAATTACCGTGCCAATGTTGTTTGATTTTGCAGTGATTGAAGAAGGCTAAGGACATTCATCTCAAATGCTCTTCCACCTCGACGAACGAGCTTCAACTCAAAAGCTTCCGAGGACGGAATCTACATCAGGAAGGGGGGCATGTTAACCCTCACGGCTCACGGACACCCCATCACGTACGACGGACGTGTATTATGTATTTGGTAGAGTCAGGTACCGGGCTTGTCGGACCAATAGGAAAAGGGTAAGAGTGATCGCCGATGAGAGGCGCACTCTAACTGGGACATTCAAGGGATTAGTTGGCTAAGCATGGGCGCCCAAGTGTGAATGGGGTGAGCTCATATAAAAGCCAACTAAACCTAAAATTCACTCATTCTCTCATTTGTGCAATAGAAGAGTGCTCTTGCTCCATCTCCATCTCCATCTTCTTCTTCTTCACCTCCGTGTGTGTGTGTGTGTGTGTATGTGAGAGAGAGAGAGAGAGGGAGAGTGTGTGTGCGATCGAGCATTACGAAGGCACGACGGCGACGAAGCGGTTGAGCGCGGCACGACTGCAGCTTCTTCTTCATCGCGGCGAGGAATCCACTACTAAGGTGAGCGTAGAGCGGTGAGTGACACACCCTTTGCTCTCTTGAGCTTGCTAGTTTAGACTTGTTGTGTGCTTGGAGCCATTTGTGGCTCGCACACGGTGTATCGGCAAGTCCTTTGCTTCGACAGTGCGGCAAGGAGCGCACACACACCATGAGGGTAACCTAGCTAGGGGCTTGACATGTGTCCTACTTGCCTCTTGCGCAAGGGGCATGCTTGTCATGCCCGATGCCAGTGAGGTGCTTGATGATCGAGATGCTTGAGGTGCTTGTCATGCTTGAGATGCTAGGGATGTATTTGAGGTGAGAACCTAGACCGAACTTGAGGGGCTTAAGGACCAAGCTTGTGGTGAGAACTAGGCCCAAGGTTGAGGGGCTTGAGGTGGCATAGAAGTCAAAGTAGATCCCTACAAGGAGGGGGCGATCCATGAATGAAGGGGGGGTGGTTGCTTGACCACTCTCTCTCCCAAAGGGCACCCTTGCACAAGAGGCAAGTGGGACATATGTCAACTCCCTAGCTAGGTTACCCTCATGGTGTGCATAAAGCCTATTGGTTGGCCTTCCAAGGGGTCCAATGATAATTTAGTGGATTTAATTAATTGTTTTAGCATTTATCAAGCCCTCTCTCTCAAAGGGGAAAGGGGGACACTTGTCCCAAGGCTACCCTTGTTGCTTGGTATGACTCTTGCTTGTGATTGGCTAGGCCTGAAGGGGTCCAATGAGCTTCAAGCATGAGCTACAAGGGGGGGTCGACCAAAGCAAGTAGGTGGCATGCTTAGGGGTTATACTCTCCCACACACACTCGGATGGTGTGAAGTGCAAAGTGCAAGAGCTCCCTCTCCTTCTCCAAGCAAGTAAAGGTTGAGAGCCTACACCAACACTCTTGGCTATGGAATGCAAATCCAACCAAGAGCCATGCTTCAATGCTTGAGCTTGCCATCTTCTCCATCTTCATAATTATGCTATTATGTATTCTAGCAAGAAGAGTGATGATAAGTGAGGAACTAATTCTTTCTCCTATGAAATGTTTCTTCTTCCTCTTCCCTACCCAAATTCCTTGCTAGCTCTCTCCACCTTCGAAGGTGTTTGAGGTCTTGGGACTGAAGCTTGGGATAGTTAATGCTTTTCACAAAGTTTATGTTATGCTCGTGATGCATGAAGCTTTCCATCTTCATTGCATCACCTAGCTCACAAGGAACACAAAGATTGTATTGTATAACAAGTCTCTCTTGATGGGAGAAATCATAATAGAAATGCCTATTGGAGGGGGGACCGGCTCCACATATATCCAGTCCTCAACTGTTGTCATGCTCTCTGAATTCTCTCGCTTGCAAAAGCATTGTTCATGCCAAGCTAACTAAATGCTATGTTTATGTTGCTGTCTTCAATTATGTTCACCCGCTATGCTCACAAAGTAATTTCAGAAAAGTACTCTCTCTAATTTCTGCTACTCTCAAGTTAATAGGCCAATTCCATTACATCCCATTGTCGACGTTGACACATCCATACACTATGGGTAGTTCTGATGATGCGGTACATGTAGATAGCACAGGAGAGCCTAGGACAGTTAGGTTTGCACAGATTTCGTCAAGTTCGGGCGTCTCATGTACGACCTACTAGTGTCAAGGCCCGATGGGGGCCCGACCTACCAGCTATAGTTGGAGTATTTGCAATAGGGATTATCAGTCGTACGATGATTGACACTAGCATGATGCATCCTATCCCTAGAGCTGATACGATTGCATGTAATTGATTGAGCGAGCCAGTGGGCATAGGTTGAGAGAGTCTCTCTCCTATTTTCTTGTACATACTAGTAGTTTAGCTAGTACTAGCACTCACTTATCGGCGTATCACCTTTAAGTGGAAAATTGTTAGGGTAAAGGCATCGTGCCTTTGCCCGGGGCCGCACATCTGGTGTCCAACCGTCCACTGTATGTACATACAGTTCACATCTGGTGTCCAACCGTCCACTGTATGTACATACACATTCCTCATTCTTCATATACACAAAGAATAAGGAGCTCCCCACCACATTTTTGGAGGTTACTCCACCCACACAGTGTGTCTTCTACTCTTCTCCTCCTTCGCACTCCGCACATACCGCGCATCGCTTTCTCACCTAGTGCTTTCACGTAGTTTGAGATCTCCACGGGGGGAGTAATGTGAGGCCAAGGATCCGAGCATGGCTCAATGGGAACCAGTAGGGACCTCCCTTTATTATAAACAGAGGGGGATGGCTGGGTGGAGCATAGGGTATCCAAATCCCTAGCCTCATAACATGTGCCCACAGAGGGGAAAATTTGTCAACATGAACATCATTCAGGTCCTCTCTTTGTCATCTCACATGATGCAGTGGCAAGATAGGGGTGGAAAGTAGGTGGGTCCTCTATCTCTCGTTCGGGATGGGGCCCCTTAGAATTAATTGATTGCATGACATGCCTAGCAAAGACACACCTTGGAAGCTTTGAGTCATTTTTGTAGGATGCAAAATAAGGTGTTTTATCCAAAAGTAGCCACATATGCTTTCTTTTCAATGATGGAGGAGATTGACACATGCAAACAACTTGATGATGAGACTGCTAGTCAAAGCTGAGAGAAGAAGGAGGAGTTGAATGAGATTGAAGAGACATGATGGTTAGTTAGCATGGAAGTTCAAAAGCTTGTGGTAAAGGGGCACAATCTTATGCCAAGAGATGGACACCGAAACACTATTGGTTGTAGCCTTGATTGCATGATGTGGGATCGGCATATTGACATCCAACCATAAAGGGGGAAACTTGTTAGCAGGAACGCCTTTTAGGTCCTCTCTTTGTTGTCTCTATTCATGCACTGACAACATAGGAGCAAAAAGTAGGCGAATTTGGGAGGGGTCCCTTAGAATGAATTGATTGCAAGATATGCAGCAAGTCGTTTAAACTAGTAGCTCTTGTTGGACTATAGAAAAGGACTCTAAAGAAGGAGGAGGATAACATTGTCTACACACCCCATCGGTCAAGCTTCCTCAATGGTGAGCAATTGGTAATGGGTTACTTTACACACCGCTGATTGAAACTAAGAATGGCTTTGGTATGTGACTGACTGAGAGAAATTGTCCGAAAGCTTATGACAGTCAACAGGAAAATGACATACTTGGGAAATGGCAATGTATGCAGTGTTGTCCAAAACAATCGTGGCTCAATTTCAATTTTTGTTGTGAGAAACCGCCCTAGACCTCGAGGGGGGCCACACGGGGGCTTGGGAACCATGAAATGCTGAGAAGACGGAGGACGCTTCGAATCCAATAATTCCTTTTCACACTGCGCCACATCAGCAGGAGTCTTTCTGGCATGTCTCTATTTTGTTATTCCTCGCAGCGATGCAGATAACAGATGTTTGCAGGCAAAGACCCATTTTGACGGTAGCAGCAGCAGCAGCTGCTTGGAGAGTGTAATTGAGAGAGAGAGACAGAGAGAGAGAGGTTTCCCTCTTGAGAACCCAATCTTCGTCATGTGGGAGTAGACGGCCATGATACTTATGTCGCGCAGCCTCCTCTCCAGTAGAGCTTTTGGAGGTACCTTCCAGGATAACAGGTTTACCAGGCTGGCTTCACAAAGATCATCAGCTTTGGTCAGATTATGTACCTTGCAGACCTCCTATGGATTTAAAGACTCTATCCTTATGGAAGGCCCTTCTTGTGTCTTTGTTGGACCAGTGGAGACTGCCCAAAAAGACAGATTAGAAGCTCTTTATCAGCAGGTACTATTCAGCTATTTTTATGTATGAGGATGTGCATATCTCTCTCTCTCTCTCTCTCTCTCTCTCTCTCTCTCTCATTATCGTCCATGGAGGTCATATATGACCTATGGGACCAAAAACAAAACATTACATGGATGCTTCTAGATGAAGGCGTTAGGTACATATAAGTTAAGGACTGAGGGTCCATTGGCAAGGAGGAGAGAAAAGAACAAAAACTATGAGGGGTTAGGTGAGGGGGAAGCCGGTTTTGGAGTTCGAAACTCGTGAATGATGGCTTTGCCACCATTGCCCATTTGCCTTGTTTGCGGACTTCGTGCATCTTCTTGTGCTCGCTTGCTTTAGGAGAGAGAGAGAGAGAGAGAGAGAGAGAGAGAGAGAGAGAGAGAGAGAGGAAGAAGAAGAAGAAGACAATGATGAAAGATAGCTCTATTAATGTCCTTAGGAGGCCAAACTTGACATATTGGATTGATCAAGTACATCCTGGTACATTCCACTCTGCCACGGAGGCATAAAACAAAAACAAACTGAAAGTAAAATGCTTCTGGAAGCTCTTAGAAGAAAAAAAGCTTTGTTAATGTTCTTAGGAGGCCAAACTTGACCTACATGACTAATCAAGCACTTCCATATTCCATTCTGGGCATCGATGCCATGGAGGCATAAAACAAAAACAAACTGAAAGTAAAATGCTTTTGGAAGCTCTTAGGACTCTAGAGAGCTATGATCACAATAGGACATGAGATTGAAATAGCTGTAACTATGAAGGGGTGAGTTCACTCCTTGGGGAGTCAGGTATGGAATTTCTCCAATGATTGCTTTTCCTCCTTTGTATGCTGCCCACTCGCCCTTCTTTGCTGCTTCTTTGACTTTAGCCAACTCTGGTGGTCTATCTTTGAATTGTAGTGGTGTTAATTTGTTAGCTATCCATAGCTTTGTTCCTTAGAGGTTTTTTGCCTGCTTTATTGTACCTTTTTTTTTTGCAAGAAAAAAATCCTATTATTAGTTAAGAAAACTGCCCAATGGGCTACAAACGGCCCCTGTTAGAGAGGGCTACGTCAAAATGTGGGGAGACTCTTCGAGTGAAAAGGCAAGATATGTACAATGATGGCTAAATTAGGAGATAGGTGTAATGTATAGCGGAAGTGAATGATGGTGTATGGCTCAGGATGAGTGAACAGTAAGTGCTCAAGGTTCCTTTTACTGATGGGAAGGAAGAGCCTTCTGTCACGATTGTGACTATGTTAACAGTATTACATCAGATACGCGAAGTGTCACAAAATGGTGACGTGGCTGCCCAGTACTCACAGACACCCGCTGGAAGCAGTCCCAGAACAACAAGAAAATGCTGACGTGGCAGGTTCGGGGGAAATGCTGATGTGGCATACTGTACGGACCCCGCAATTTGCGGCGCCAAAAGCGTTGGCAGCAGTGTGGAGAAAAGGAGATGCGTGGGCAGTTTTTTAGCTACGCAATTCTTACGCAAGGAGAGAGAGAGAGAGAGAGAGAGAGAGAGAGAGAGAGAGAGAGAGAGAGAGCTTTTATTTAAGTTGCTTTATTTGCAAAGCTTGTGAGATAAATTACATGGTTTTTGGGGTAGCTTTTTATGGGCAGCTTTTGGGGCTCTGCTTTCAACATCCCTTGTAAACCTTTATAAGTATGGGCAAGCCTCCCACTTCTCAGGGCATCTGGACGCAGAGTCTGAGAGTGAGAGCCTCCCACTCCCTTGTACTTTGAGTTGCAGATTAATACAAAAAGAAATACCGAAAGGGGCGCGAGTCTTTGGGGCCAATATCTGCCAATATCTCTAGGCACGGAACTCCGCCGAGCCAGTGTCGAATCAATTGTGAACTGTGAACTGTTTTGAAGTAAATTCTTGTCGTGTCGCGGTAGAATCTTGACTTGGAGTGTCCAAGTCTGTTTGTCACGTGACACATCCAACCCTATGTGTCCATGGACAAGCTACTTCATGACAAGGGTTCGGTTCAATTCAGTCAGTCTAGAATAGGAAGTGATCTGGCACTTTTGTGTCTGTTCGCAGACCGTGCATGTCCAGACACTTAGATTAGATGCATATCCTCTGGTTGCACACAACATGATCATCATATTTCCATCAGAACCTATCAAAGCATTTTTACAGTGCATAGATCTATTTTCCCTATTTTTGACATTTTTCACTTATTATTTTTAAGTGAATTTTGTTGGAGAGTAGGTAGGGCAAATTTACTAAGTTTGTATAAATAGAAACCTAGCGCTAGCACTTTCTGGCAGAAGAGGCAGCAGGAGCACCTTGCTTAACAGGCAACTTCTCTGCAGAACCCCAGAGAGGCCTAGCGCTTTGCAAGAGACTGCAACACCTAGCGTTTTTGGACTAGATCAGCCATCGTTTTTGATCTTGCAGATTCCTGGCAATAGCAGGAAGCAGAAGACTCCCAGCGTTAGCAGATTCTCCACAGCCAAACCAATTTCAGCCCTAGCGTTTTTGCATCTGCAAGGCACTTCAGCGTTTTTGGAGATCTCCGCGACGAAATCCCCACAAGCATCAGCGTTTTCAGCTAAAGCCAACCAAAATGACTTTCTGGAAGATAAAAGCAAGAAAGTTCGAGAGTTCTGGTTATAGAGATGCTTCGAAGGCTTTGGCTTTCATACAGCAATTTGACATAGCTTTCTCTGGAGGGCGTTACTCAGAGCACTCCAAGATTTGGAGGGCTACCTCTTACCTCAAGGGAAATGCTCGAACTTGGTGGTCCACGCTTCTATTGAACAAGACAGTGCCAGTTAAATGGCTGAATGTCACGTGACAAATCCAACCCTATGTGTCCGTGGACAAGCTACAGCATGGTCAGGGTTCAGTCAGTCCAGATTAGAAGTGATCTGGCACTTTTGTGAGTATATTCGTAGACCGTGCATGCCCAGTCACTTAGTGTAGATGCATATCCTCTGGTTGCACATAGCATGATCATCAGTATTCCCATTAGAATCCATCAGATTCCATTAGGGGAATGTTCCAGTGCATTTAGCCTATTTTACCTATTTTTGGCATTTTTCACTTATTAATTTAAGTGACTTCCCAACAAAAGTTGGTAGGGCAATTTGGGTAAGAAAATATATAAGCAAACCAAAGTTAGCACTCAATGGCAGAAGAGGCAACAGGAGCCAAGCTCAGCAGGCAACTTCTCAACAGAACCTTGGCGGTTTCCCCCTCCAAGCAAGATCCCAAGCCTTTGCGTTTTCTCCAAGCAGCATACCTAGCGTTTTCTTCATCTAGCACTAACGCCAGCAGTACCAAGTCACTAGCGTTTCTGCATCAGATTTACATCGCCACAGTAACCATCACCTAGCGTTTTGCCAACATCCTCAGCGTGGCGTTTTGCATCAGATTGCATCGCCAACAGAACCCTGCACCCAGCGTTTTTGCAAGGCATCAGCTAGCGTTTTTGGAACACAGCAGCCGGCGTTTCTGACATCAGCAAGCTTGCGTTTTCAGCCTCAGCCACAACAATTCAGCAGCAGATCAAGACCAGCCAGATACCCCTAAAGTGTAGCAGATTCAGCCCCGTAAAGACCATCAGTTTTCAGCCTTTAGGAACCTCAGTTTTCAGCCCTAAACCTGCAGAATTTCAGCGTCAAAGACCCACAGAAACAGCCCCCAGAATCAGCGTTTTTGAACTAGTTGCAGATTTCAGCCCATAGCGTTTTTGGACAGCAATAGAAAGATTGCAGATTTCAGCCCTTAGGACGTCGTCCTCATCGTCGTCGACATCGTCGGCAAGTCCAAGCATTTTAGAGATTTGTGCAATCATAAGTAGACCGCTCTCGCCATAGAGAGTGGGGCCTTCGGAGGAGGGTTTTACAACGTCTCTGGTGTCGTGTCTCTCTTCTCTCTATCTCTCAGTCTCATACACTTGCACGCACAATATCCACTCACTTTGTTCGTGATCACAGTACTCTCCACAAAGAACGGAAGGCTCTCCCTTCCATAAGAACTAAAAGGAACCTTGAGCAAATATGGATCACTCATCTTGAGCAAAGCGAAAACATTCATTCCGCTGCACGTGACATTGGTATCAGAGCTTTGGCAGTGTTCTGTATCACTCAAGGAAAGAACCGCAAGAACCACAAGAATTTTTTTGCTTGTTGAGGCCGCACGAACCCAAGTTCGCCTGGGCGTGTCGATTCCTAATCGTGTTTTTGAAGAGTGACAGGAATCGCCAGAAAGAACGGCTTGTCCAGCCTCCCCTTGTGTCTCTTTTCACTCATTGAGAGCAGACCGTGCACTTAGCGGCCGGCCAATTGACGTGAGGTGGGAAAAAGCAACCTTGGTGTGAGCGCAAGGCCGCGAAGGGGTGCGCCCGCGGAAAGGAGTAGAACTCGGGTGAAGAGAAGATCCTTCTCAAACACGGTTTGCAAGCGAAAGAAAACCTCAAGAACCTCAAGAACCTCAAGACCCTCAAGAACCCAAGTCCTCGTGAACTTAAGAACCCAAGATACCCAAGAATCCAAGAATCCAAGTTTGTCGTGAACTTAAGAATCCAAGACTACAAGAACCCACAAGAACCCACAACTTCAGTGGATGGTCAGCACTCGGAGCGGAATGGATACTGAGCTTTGAGGTGATGAGCATGAGAGAGGCGAAGAAGAATTTTCCCCACCAGGAGGTTTTTCTGACCCTCCCCCTTCCCCATCTACGACAAGGATTGCATTAACTCCTATGAAGGGGTTGCCGCAGTTGTTGATGGACAAGAAGTTAGACCGAAAAGCAGAAATAGAGCGTGAACACGAAGAAAAGATGGCAGCCATAGAGCGTCAATACACAAAAAGAGTGGCAGCCATACTTCGCGAGAGCAAAGCAAGACAAGAACAAAGCGACCAACGCATGAAAGAGTTCTTGCGACTCTTTTCGCAAGTTCAGGTACAGATGCAAGAGAATCAGGAAAAGGAGTCTCTCTTAGTCTGTTCTTCTCCAAAGCATGACACACAGGATTTGCATGATGATTTGATTGACAATGATAAGCATGATGATTTGCATGATCAAGATATGATTTCTCACAAGCATGATGATTTGCATGATCAAGATGTGATTTCTCATGAGCATGATGATTTGCATGAAGATGATGTAATTGTTCACAAGGATGATGTGTTAGTTGATACTTTCTCTAGTGAAGCTAACCTCATTGCAGATTCGATCAATCACGAAGAACCGATCTTGGCTCTCAAGCCTAGGTCCAAAGAACCCCCTTAGGAAGAACCGATCTTGGCTCTCGAGCCTAGGTCCAAAGAACCCTCACAGGAAGTATTATGTGTTCGCATGATTGATAAGCACGCATTGTACGAGTGTTTCATTCGTGATCGTTTTCTGTATTTTAGTCCGCGTCTTTATGTGATCCCTTTTACTAGGCATGACATATTGTACGTTGAGCACGTTTCACTCATGAATGAGCACAAATGTATGCGGATTTTTCATGAAAAACTGAAAAGTATGCATTCAAGGAAGTCACATTCCATGTCTCTTCCTTGGCACGACACATTTGAAGAAAGAGCACATGAAAGTATGAGCACCAAGCATAGGCATTTCCGTTGTGAATTGCCAAAGTTGATTTCTCTAGATCATAAGAGAAAGATTCGATCTCATTGTTTGCGTGTGTGGTGAACGGTTTGTCACGCCGTCTATTTGTTCATCTACATTGCATGCATAGTCTTTGAGGAAGACGATATTTTTTCCACTCACTTTACATGGAATGGGTATGTTCATGTTTTTGTGTTGGAAGTGGTTTCAGGAATTTTCAGCCATGGAGATTCTTGAAGAAGGAAGAAGCATGACTCTAGACGAAGTTGAAGCATTGCAGGAGCCAAAGAAGACTGTCGCTTTCGGCGCGGCCCATAGAAGCAAGCGTTGCATAGCTTTATGAAGTTCAAGTACCGCACGACCCACACATCAGAGTGGGCCGGCGAAGAGTCCCTTCGAGGATTCCGGATGCTATTGGCGATCTCCCTCGACGCCATACAGTTCGGTACCAGTACCTCGCTTTGAAAAGGAGGGGATGTCACGTGAAACATCCAACCTTATGTGTCCATGGACAAGCTACAGTATGATCAGGGTTTAGTCAGTCTAAATTAGAAGTGATCTGGCACTTTTGTGAGTCTATTCGTAGACCGTGCATGCCCAGCCACTTAGTGTAGATGCATATCCTCTGGTTGCACATAGCATGATCGTCAGTATTCCCATCAGAATCCATCAGATTCCATCAGGGGAATGTTGAATGTTCCAGTGCATTTAGCCTATTTTACCTATTTTTGGCATTTTTCACTTATTAATTTAAGTGACTTCCCAACAAAAGTTGGTAGGGCAATTTGGGTAAGAAAATATATAAGCAAACCAAAGTTAGCACTCAATGGCAGAAGAGGCAACAAGAGCCAAGCTCAGCAGGCAACTTCTCAACAGAACCTTGGCGGTTTCCCCCTCCAAGCAAGATCCCAAGCCTTGGCGTTTTCTCCAAGCAGCATACCTAGCGTTTTCTTCATCTAGCACTACCGCCAGCAGTACCCAGTCACTAACGTTTCTGCATCAGATTTGCATCGCCACAGTAACCATCACCTAGCATTTTGCCAACATCCTCAGCTTGGCGTTTTGCATCAGATTGCATCGCCAACAGAACCCTGCACCTAGCGTTTTTGCAAGGCATCAGCTAGTGTTTTTGGAACACAGCAGCCGGCGTTTCTGACATCAACAAGCTTGCGTTTTCAGCCTCAGCCACAGCGATCCAGCAGCAGATCAAGACCAGCCAGATACCCCTAAAGTGTATCAGATTCAGCCCTGTAAAGACCATCAGTTTTCAGCCTTTAGGAGGAACCTCAGTTTTCAGCCCTAAACCTGCAGAATTTCAACGTCAAAGACCCACAGAAACAGCCCCCAGAATCAGCATTTTTGAACTAGTCGCAGATTTCAGCCCATAGCGTTTTTGGACAACAGCAGAAAGATTGTAGATTTCAGCCCTTAAGACGTCGTCCTCATCGTCGTCGACATCATCGGCAAGTCCAAGCATTTTAGAGATTTGTGCAATCATAAGTAGACCGCTCTCGCCATAGAGAGTGGGGATGTCACGTGACACATCCAACCCTATGTGTCCGTGGAAAAGCTACAGCATGATCAGGGTTCAGTCAGTCCTGTCAGTCTAGATTAGACGTGATCTGGCACTTTTGTGAGTCTATTCATAGACCGTGCATGCCCAGTCAGTTAGTGTAGATGCATATCCTCTGGTTGCACATAGCATGATCATCAGTATTCCCATCAGAATCCATCAGATTCCATCAGGGGAATGTTCCAGTGCATTTAGCCTATTTTACCTATTTTTGGCATTTTTCACTTATTAATTTTAGTGACTTCCCAACAAAAGTTGGTAGGGCAATTTGGGTAAGAAAATATATAAGCAAACCAAAGTTAGCACTCAATGGCAGGAGAGGCAACAGGAGCTAAGCTCAGCAGGCAACTTCTCAGCAGAACCTTGGCGGTTTCCCCCTCCAAGCAAGATCCCAAGCCTTGGCGTTTTCTCCAAGCAGCATACCTAGCGTTTTCTTCATCTAGCACTAACGCCAGCAGTACCCAGTCACTAGCGTTTCTGCATCAGATTTACATTGCCACAGTAACCATCACCTAGCGTTTTGCCAACATCCTCAGCCTGGTGTTTTGCATCAGATTGCATCGCCAACAGAACCCTGCACCTAGCGTTTTTGCAAGGCATCAGCTAGCTTTTTTGGAACACAGCAGCCGGCGTTTCTGACATCAGCAAGCTTGCGTTTTCAGCCTCAGCCACAGCAATTCAGCAGCAGATCAAGACCAGCCAGATACCGCTAAAATGTAGCAGATTCAGCCCCGTAAAGACCATCAGTTTTCAGCCTTTAGGAACCTCAGTTTTCAGCCCTAAACCTGCAGAATTTCAGCGTCAAAGACCCACAGAAACAGCCCCCAGAATCAGCGTTTTTGAACTAGTCGCAGATTTCAGCCCATAGCGTTTTTGGACAGCAGTAGAAAGATTGCAGATTTCAGCCCTTAGGACGTCGTCCTCATCGTCGTCGACATCGTCGGCAAGTCCAAGCATTTTAGAGATTTGTGCAATCATAAGTAGACCGCTCTCGCCATAGCGAGTGGGGCCTTCGGAGGAGGGTTTTACAACGTCTCTGCTGTCGTATCTCTCTTCTCTCTATCTCTCAGTCTCATACACTTGCACGCACAATATCCACTCACTTTGTTCGTGATCACAGTACTCTCCACAAAGAACGGAAGGCTCTCCCTTCCATAAGAACTAAAAGGAACCTTGAGCAAATATGGATCACTCATCTTGAGCAAAGCGAAAACATTCATTCCGCTGCACCTGACACTGAAATTTAAAAGGCTTTTTATTTCTTCTTGGCTTACTCGAGAGTACGAACAAGACATACGAACTGCTTGGAACCATCTTCGGATGACCAAGAAGGATACTTTGGACGCATATTGCGAGAGATTTTGCAGCTCTTTTCTACTAGCCTCTTCATTTAAGAAGATCTCGTTCAAAGAACAGATTGTGCGGTTTACCTTGGGACTTCCTACGGAGATCCGAGATCACTGCTTAGAGCAAAAGTCAGATTCCATTCAGGAAGTGATGAGTCATGCGAAACGGGGTTTTGCCATTCACTCAGGCAGTTTGACCTACCCCACAGATGAAATCATGACGCAAAGGACCGAATAGACTTCGAATAATGAAAGTAGAAAGAGGAAGAGCAATCCGGAAAGAAAGAAAATGATGCACGACCCAAACTCACTCCTCGAGAGAGAGCTCTTCACATAAAAGAGGGGAAGTGCTTTGGATGTGGGGAAACTGGGCATATCTCCGCGAAGTGCCCTAAAACGGCACCGAAAGATTAGAACGACAAGGATGAAGACAGGCCTAAAGGTTCGAAAGCAGTTGAGGAACGTGGACGACAAGGCAAGATGAAAACAGAACTGGTTCTAGATTGCATGGGTATGGACCCAAGCGCGATGGACGAGAGTACAGAACTTTGCCGAGCTTGGGGCAAAGTGAAAGACCAAGAAGCCCCGATCTTCTTTGATGGAGGAGCCAAGGCCAACTTCATTTCACCTGAATTGGCGGCGTGGCTCGAGATCACACTCGATCAGATGGGACCACTAGCAGAGGCAGTTCTAGCGGCACCTGGCAGGGACGTAGCCATTACACCTGTCATTGGCAAACTTTGGTTGCATTGTCAGGGGTATTTGGGGCACGATGACTGCTACATAATGCCCTTGGAAGGTTGTGATGTCCTCCTAGGAATTCCCTGGTACCAGAAGAACAACGCCGTGGTCGACTATCGGGCGAGAAAAGCGACTTTGACTACAGAGAAGGGCAGAACCATTGTACTAGATGTAAATCTTAAGGGCGAGTCTGTCCCTATTGTATCGGTTTTGGCCGTTTCAAAATTAATGAAATCCAATCTGTTTGTTTCCTCGATCTTTTTGAGAGAGATGAATGATGAGAATAGGACAAATATGTCTGAACTTGATAAAGAACTCCAAGATTTCACACTCACGCCGATTGCTTTTCCGAGGGCCTGCGAGGCGAGTTACCACCCGCTCGTCCTGAGGATCATACCATTGATTTGATACCTGGAAGCACGCCACCGAACCGGCCACCTTACCGTGTGAGCCGAGCCCAGAACGAAGAAATTATGAACCAAGTGAAAGACCTCTTGGAAAAGGGGCTTGTCCAGCCTAGTACTTCACCGTACTGCTCTCCAATGGTGTTGGTTTTGAAGAAAGACGGATCCTGGAGAATGTGCATCGATTATAGAGCTCTCAACAAAATCACCATAAAGAAAAGACTTCCGATTTCTAGAATCGATGATATTCTTGACCGACTACAGGGATCCTCGTGTTTTAATAGGATCGACTTGAAGAGCAGATATCATCAAGTCCGAATCAGCGTAACCACGAAACGTTTCAAGGCCGAAACGTTTCACCTTGAAACGCGGCGTTTCACCACGAAACGTTTCAGTCCAAAATGAGTAAAATTATGAAACGTTTAGCGACTTTGAAACTAAAATTATGGTAACTTGTTGCTAGTGAAACGGCTTGTGTTTCACTTGGTGAGCGAAACATTTCAAGGCCCGAAACGTTTCACCTGTCCTTACCTGCCGAAATGCGTTTCATGGTGACGCTGGGACTCTGAATCGCGCTGGGAGTTGTCTATAAGACAGCTTTTCGGACGACTTTTGGGTTATTTGAGTTTTTGGTGATGCCTTTTGGCCTAACCAATGCTCCTGTGACATTTAACCGGATGATGGACAGGATTTTTCAAGAGTACAGACTATTTGTTGGCACTTTCTTTGACGACATCATTGTTTTCTCCAAGGATGAGGCAAAACATAGAGAACATCTGCTTCAGGTCTTTCAGGCATTACGAGATCACAAGTTGGTGATTAATGCGAAGAAAAGTGAATTTTTCCTTCCAGAGATACACTTTTTGGGACACATTGTGTCAGCAGCAGGAGTGCAGATGGACCCGGCCAAGATAGAGACTATCCGTGATTGGCCCGATTTGAAGAATGTCCATGAAGTTAGAAGCTTCTTGGGCTTGTGTTCATACTACAGTCGGTTCATTAGAAAGTTTGCAGAGGTTGCTTCCCCGTTGCATATGTTGACCCAGAAAGGAGTCCCTTTCTCGTGGGGACCCACAGAGGTGATTGCCTTTCAGACATTGAAAGAGAAATTGACTACAGGACTAGTTTTGACTTTGCCGGACTTGAAAAAGTCATTTGAAGTATATTGTGATGCTTGTGGTCGTAGTCTGGGTGCGGTCTTTATGCAAGAAGGCCATGTCATTGCTTACGAGAGCCGATTGTTCTCAAGGCCGGAATTGATAGCACAGATTTATGAGAAACAGCTTTTGG
Organism: Adiantum capillus-veneris; assembly: GCF_014529385.1. Lineage (NCBI taxonomy): Eukaryota > Viridiplantae > Streptophyta > Polypodiopsida > Polypodiales > Pteridaceae > Adiantum > Adiantum capillus-veneris. Next base: position 92,322,301 of record NC_140959.1, on the reverse strand, counting down.
TGGTTATCCATGCTCTTACCTAGTGGCGACATTACCTACTGGGAGCGGATTTTACTGTCTTTACATACCATCAAAGTTTACGCTACTTCTTGTCACAGAAGCAGCTATCGGAAAAGCAGATGCGGTGGGCCAACATCTTGTCACAGTTTCACTTCCAAATTGTCCATGTGCAGGGACAAAAGAATTTGGTGACAGATGCTTTGTCCCAGAAGCCGTTGGTTCTGTCTATTTCCGCGATACATCATAGGAGCTTTGAGGACTCAGGATATGGTCGATACGTATGCCACAAATACAGATTTTGTAGATATTTTCACTCGGATTCGGAATAGGGAGATAGTAGCGGGATATTCCATTCTGGATGGCTACTTGATGAGGAAAACAATGTTGTGCGTTACACAGCCGTTGAGGGAAAAGGTTATGACTGAATGCCACTGTCTACCTTTTACGGGTCACGGCGGCATTGCTACCACCTTGGACGGGGTAGAGAGATACTTCTTTTGGCCGAGAGTCAAGAAGGATGTGGACGAGTTTGTGCGCAATTGCTTGGTATGTCAGAAGGTCAAGTTTGACAGGCATAAAGCACAGGGATTGTTACAGCCTTTGCCCATACCCACCCGCCCTTGGGAAAGTATTGCAATGGATTTCATTTTTGATCTTCCGAGAACACAGAGTGGTCACGATGGTATCTGGACTGTTATTGACAGATTTAGCAAGCAAGCTCATTTCATTCCAGTGAAGAAAACAGTCAAGGTGGATCACTTAGCGAGACTGTTTGTGGCCCAGATCTTCAGATTACATGGCATGCCCGAGACAATTGTCACAAATTGGTGACGTGTCTGGACAATGTGGGGCAGCAAAGGACATATCCGCACACACCCCCCGGGAATGGGCCCCTTTACATGCCGCTGAAATGCTGAGATGGCAGGTGGCAGCTCTTCAGGGACTCATGCTGTTTTGCTGACGTGGCAGGCCCGTACGGCAGCCCCATAATTCACGGCGGAAAAAGCGGATGATGTGGCTGGCTTTATGGAAAAAGCCCACGCTGATTTCTGGCTGTTTTTTTCTACGCAAATCCAAGCTGGAAAAGTCTACGCAAGTGTTGCTTTATTTTCCACGCAAAGCTTGAGAGAGAGATAGAGCTTTATTTTTTTAAAGTTGCTTTATTCTTAATGGGCAGCTTTTGGGGCAGTTTTTGGGGCTCTGCTTTTGGCATCCCTTGTAAACCTTTAAAAGAGTGGTTTGGGCTCCCACTTCTCAGAGCATCTGGACGCAGAGTCTGAGAGTGAGACCCAATCACTCCCTTGTACTTTGAGCAAGATTTTAATACAAAAAGAAATACTGAAAGGGGCGCCAATCTTTGGGGCCAATACCTCCTGGCACAGAACTCCGCCGGGCCGTCTCGAATCAATTGTGAACTGTGAATTTTTTGAAGTGAATTCGTGTCGTGTCGTGGTAGAATCTTGACTTGGAGTGTCCAAGTTTGTTACAGTGGTATCAGAGCGCAGAAAGATTCTTCTTCTACGGAGGATCCGATCCTTTTTACAACGCACATAGCATGGGAAAGAATCTTGGTGTCCTGACCCTAGACTTATTAGCCACTCCCACCCTTCGAAGATACATCGCGCATCGGGCGCGCTCCCGTCTTCATCGCTCTGTCTTACAAGGCATAAAGCCATTAAAAATCCCATGTGAAGAATCTGACAGAGATGATACCTCTCAGTGGGAAAGCAAAGAAAAGTTGAAGATGCGGCGCGGGAACTGAAGAAAAGAATGAAGATTTGGGCTTTTTTTTTGGATAAGTTTGCCAGAAAAGGAGTACAAATGTCAACTGCAGATTGGCATATGTGTGAACAGATTGATTAAGTACTCTAGGGACCTGAGATTGGTAATACTCCTGAAGAATTACCCGATTAATAAGATTTACTCAAGATGGCGGGTGGCCATTGCTTCTCCTCTCAGGTAGGGAGTAAAGCCGAAAAGACAGACAAGTGCAGAAAGGCATGGGCAAGTGAAGCAAAAAGCAAAGCTTCGGAAAGGGCAAGAAAAAGGCAAAGAAGCCTAGATTTCGCCCCATTTCTAAGAGTTCTACCGAGGACTCATCCTCAAACACTTCGAACTCCGACGATCACATGTTTTATGCAAAGAAGAAACATTTTCATAAAGCCAACCAATATGACTTCCTCGAAGATAAAAGCAAGAAAGTGAAAGAATTTAAAGAAGGTGGACACTTGATTTGAATCCTTTCCGAGATGCTCGAACATGGTGGTTCACTCTTCTACTGAGAAAGGAAGCTTCGATTAAATGTTTGAAAGGCTTTTTCTTTCTTCTTGGCTGACTCGGGAGTACGAACAAGATATACGAGCTGCTTAGAATCATCTTCAGATGACCAAGGGAGATTCTTTGGACGCTTATTGGGAGAGATTTTGGAACTCTTTTCTACCAGCCTCTTCATTTACGACGGTCTTGTTTAAGGAACAGATTGAGCGGTTTTGCTGCGGACTTCCTACGGAGATCCAAGACTACTGCTTGGAACAGAAGTTGAATTCTTTTGAAGAATTGATGGGTCATGTGAAACGGAGTTTTGCAATACCTTCGGGAAATTTGACTTACCCCACTGATGAGATCTTTACTTTGAGAACCCAACAGACCTCTCATAATGAAAGTAGAAAGAGAGAGTTTCCAGAAAGAAAAGAATGATACACGTCCCAGACAGACTCTTAGAGAAAGGGGTATCTATCTCAAAGAGGGGAAGTGTTCTGGATGCAGGGAACATCGGCACATCTCCGCATAGTGCCCAAAAAGGCACAGCAAGAACAGATTGCAGACAGGCGAGAGAGTTTTAGAGCAGCAGAGGAATGTGGCAGAAAAGGCAGATGAAAACAGAACTGGTACCACATTGCGTGGGGCCTGAACTGAATCAAATGAATGAAAGTACAAAACTTTTCCGCTTTTAGGGCGAAGTGAAAGATCAGGAAGCTCTCTTTTTTCTTTGATGAAGGAGCCAAGGCCAACTTCTTTTCACTTGAATTGGCGGCTCGATTTGGAATTATGCTCGACAGGCTGAGGTAGTTCTAGCAGCACCCGGAGGGGATGTTGCCATTACGCCGATCATTGGCAAACTTCGTTTGTAATGTCAGGGGTGTTTAGGGCACGAGGATTTCTACGTAATTCCCTTTGGAGGTTGTGACGTCCTACTCGAAATCCCTTGGTACCACAAGAACAACGCCGTGGTTGACTACCGGGCGGAGAAAGCGACTTTGACAAATGAAGGGCACAGAGATTGTACTTGATGAACTTCAGTTTCTTTACTCGATTTTCTGGAGAGAACTGAATGATGATCGAAGGTCGAATACGTTTTGACCTGAATGAAGAACGCCACGATTTTTCTCCATACTCATGCCGATTGCTTTTCAGAGGGCTTGCCAGGCGAGTTGCCACCAACTCGTCCTGAGGATCATACCATTGATTTGATACTTGGAACCACACTACAGAACCGGCCACCTTACCATGTGAGCCGAGCCCAGAGATACACTTTTTGGGACACATTGTCTCAACAGCAGGAGTGCAGATGGACCCGACCAAGATAGAGACTATGTAATAGACTTGGACACTCCAAGTCAAGAATGTACGGCGACACCACAAGAATTCACTTCAAACAGTTCACAGTTCACAATTGATTCGACATTGGCCCGGCATAGTTCCGTGCCTAGAGATATTGGCTCCAAAGTTTGGTGATGCACATTCTCCAAGATCCGTATTTCTTCAAAACCAACAACATTGGAGAGCAATACGGTGAAGTACTAGGCTGGTCAAGACCCTTTTCCAAGAGGTCTTTCACTTGGTTCAATTTCTTCGTTTTGGGCTTGGCTCACACGGTAAGGTGGCTGGTTTGGTGGTGTGCTTCCAGGCATCCTATCAATGGTATGACCCTCAGGACGAGCGGGTGGTAACTCCCTGACAGGCCCTCTGAAAAGCAATCGGCATGAGTCCTATTCTCATCATTTATCTCTCTCAAGAAGATCGAGTAAACAAACGACTGGATCTCATTAATTTTGAAATGGCCGAAGCCGATACAATAGGGACAGACTCGCCCTTAAGTTTCACATCAAGTACCCCTTCTCTGTGGTCAAAGTCGCTTTTCTCGCTCGATAGTCGACCACGGCGTTGTTCTTGTGGTACCAGGGAATTCCTAAGAGGACATCACAACCTTCCAAAGGAATTATGTAGAAGTCCTTATACCCCAAATACCCCTGACAATGCAACCGAAGTTTGCCAATGACAGGTGTAATGGCTACGTCCCTGTCGGGTGCCGCTAGAAGTGGTCCCATCCAATCGGGTGTGATCTCGAGCCGTGCCGCCAATTCAGGTGAAATGAAGTTGGCCTTGGCTCCTCCATCAAAGAAGATCAGGGCTTCTTGGTCTTTCACTTTGCCCCAAGCTCGATGAAATTCTGTACTCTCGTCCATCGCGCTTGGGTCAATACCCATGCAGTCTGGAACTTGTCCTGTTTTCATCTTGCCTTTTCGTCCACGTTCCTCAGCTGCTTTTGAACCTTCAGGCCTGTCTTCATCCTTGTTGTTCTGTTCTTTCGGTGCCTTTTTAGGGCACTTCGCGGAGATATGCCCAGTTTCCCCGCATCCAAAGCACTTCCCCTCTTTGATGTAGAGAGCTCTCTGTGAAAGAGTAAGCTTGGGTCGTGCATCCTTTTCTCTCTTTTCTGGGTTACTCTTCTTTCATTGTTCGAAGTCTGTTCATTTCTTTGTGTCACGATTTCATCTGTGGGGTAGGTCAAACTGCCTTAGTAAATGGCAAAACCCCGTTTCGCATGGCTCATCAATTCTTGAATGGAATCTGACTTTTGCTCTAAGCAGTGATCTCGGATCTTTGTAGGAAGTCCCAAGGTAAACCGCTCAATCTGTTCTTTGAACGAGATCTTCTTAAATGAAGAGGCTGGTAGAAAAGAGCTCCAGAATCTCTCGCAATATGCGTCCAATGAATCTTTTCTTGGTCATCCGAAGATGGTTCCAAGCAGTTCGTATGTCACGTTCGTACTCCCGAGTCAACCAGGAAGAAATAAAAACCCTTTTAAATTTCAGCCATTTAACTGGTGCTTTCTTGTTCAATAGAAGCGTTGACCACCACGTTTGAGCATTTCCCCTGAAGTAGGAAGTAGCCCTCCGAATCTTGGAGTGCTCTGAGTAACGCCCTCCAGAGAAAGTTTGACACAGAGAAAGTTATGTCAAACTGCTGTATGAAAGCCAAAGCCTTTGAAGCATCTTGAAAACCAGAAAACGTGTTAAATTTAAATGACTGTCCACCTTCTTTGAACTCTCGGACTTTCTTGCTTTTATCTTCCAGAAAGTCATACTGATTGGCTTTGTAAAAATTCTTATTCTTTGCATAGAATCTACGGTCGTCGGAGTCCGAACTATCTGAAGACGAGTCCTCTGTAGAACTATCCAAAACTGGGCGAGATTTAGACTTCTTTGCTTTTTTCTTGCCTTTTTGCTTTTTGCTTCGCTTTTTGCCTTTTCTGTCTTCTTCGCTCAAATCGGAAGAGCTAGAAGAATTCGAAGAAGAAGAAGAAGAACTAAGTAATCCTTCAAACCGCACACGCTTCTTCTGCTTTCTTGCCGAGGCAGCGTCAAAAAGCTGAGAAATCCGTGCATCAACCACCTCTTCTAATTCCTGCTTAGCAAACATCCTCGGGTAGGAGGTTTCTTGAGTACTGGTTTGGGGGTGGTTCTGTGGTTTGCTGCCACTGTGCATACACCTCGTCGAAGGAGGTCTGGGTCATAAATTTTGCAAATTTCGGGTCCTTCGCAAAATTTAACATCATCTTTCCTGCGTTGTCGATCAATCGTCGACGCTCCATCTCTTCAAGCTCCGTCGGAGTAGGCGGAGGCAGGCGGTACTCCTCGCGTGAATCTTCTTCACGATCTCCTCCCGCATCTCTAGATGCCGAGGGAATCGATTGATCTCTATCTGAAGCCATAAGTGCCGCGTAAAAAGGATCGAATTTCCCGGTAGAAGAGAAATCGGCCGCGCTTTGATACCACTGTAACAGACTTGGACACTTCAAGTCGAGAATCTACCGCGACACCTGGCCAAAGAGTCTGAAGCAAGTCTGTAACCGCTAGGTCTCCCATGTGGTGAGAGAACTCTAGGGTCTGTGTCTGCAGCCACTCCAACACTGAGTCTATAGTCCACTCAGCCTGTCCCTGCCGCATAGGGGAAAAGAGAAGCTAACCGCTGAGTCCAAGGCCTCTATCCCCCTAGCTGCAAGGAACAGAAATGTGAACTCTGAAGTAGGCTGCCTCAAGGTCTAGTGAGGGGTCACCGAGAAACCGTGTAAAGTCGTGTCACGTGACACATCCAACCCTATGTGTCCGTGGACAAGCTACAGCATGATCAGGGTTCAGTTCAGTCAGTCATTCTAGAATAGGAAGTGATCTGACACTTTTGTGAGTCTGTTCGCAGACCGTGCATGCCCAGTCACTTAGTGTAGATGCACATCCTCTGGTTGCACACAGGATGATCATCAGTATTCCCATCAGAATCCATTAGGGGAATTTTCCAGTGCATTTAGCCTATTTTACCTACTTTTGGCATTTTTCACTCATTAATTTAAGTGACTTTCCAACAAAAGTAGGTAGGGCAATTTGGGTAAGAAAATATATAAGCAAACCAAAGTTAGCACTAAATGGCAGAAGAGGCAACAGGAGCCAAGCTCAGCAGTCAACTTCTCAGCAAGACCAAGCCTTGGTGGATTCCCTCCAACCAACAGATTCCTCCTCATCCCAACGTTTTTGGAAAGTAAGCCTCAGCATTGGCGTTTTTGCATCAACAGTCATCACCATACCTCCCATCCACTAGCGCTTGCATCCCACTCTCGCCGACGAGAGTGGGGCCTTCGGAGGAGGGTTTACAACATCTCTAGTGTCGTATCTCTCTTCTCCTTCTATCTCTCAGTCTCATACACTTGCACGCACAGTGTCCATTCACTTTGTTTGTGATCATAGCATTATCTCATTAAGAACGGAAGGCTCTCCCTTCCATAAGAACAAAAGAAACCATGAGCACAGTTCGGAGCACTCATCTTGAGCAAAGCGCAAACATTCATTCTGCTGCACCTAACATTGGTATCAGAGCTTTGGCAGTGTTGCTTATCTCTCAAGGAAAGAACCACAAGAATCACATAATTTTTTTTTGCTTGTTGAGGTCGCACGAACCCAAGTTCGCTTGGGCGTGTCGATTCCTAATCGTGTTTTTGAAGAGTGTCAGGAATCCCAAGAAAGAAGGGCTTGTCCAGCCTCCCCTTGTGTCTCTTTTCACTCATTGAGAGGGGACTGTGCACTTAGCGGCCGGCCAATCGATGTGAGGTGGGAAAAAGCAACCTTGGTGTGAGCGCAAGGCCGCCAAGGGATGCGCCTGCGGAAAAGAGTAGAACTCGGGTGAAGAGAAGATCCTTCTCAAACACAGATTGCAAGCGAAAGAAGAACCTCAAGAACCTCAAGACCCTCAAGAACCTAAGAACCCAAGACCCTCAAGAACCCAAGTTCCTCGTGAACTTAAGAACCCAACACCACAAGAACCCACAGGAACCCACGACTTCAGTATGGTGATCACTCAAAGCGGAATGGATACTTCGCTTAGAGGTGATGAGCATGAGAGAGGCGAAGAAGAATTTTCCCCACCAAGAGGTTTTTCCGACCCTCCCCCTTCCCCATCTAGGTTAAGGATTGCACTAACTCCTATGGAGGCTTTAGACCAGATGTTTATGGAAAGGAAGTTAGAACGCGAAGCAAGACATGCAGAAAGAATGACAGAAATGGAACGTAGACACGCAGAAAGAAGAGCAGAAAGAAAAGCAGAAATGGAACGCAAACACCAAGAAAGAATGGCAGCAGCCAAAGCAAGACAAGAATAGAGCAACAGACACATGCAAGAGTTCTTGCGACTCTTTTCTCAAGTTCAGGCACAGATGCAAGAGAATCAGGAAAAGGAGACTCTCTCAGTCTCTTCTTTTCCCAAGCATGATACACAGGATTTGAATTACAATGATTTGCATGATGATTTGAATGATAATGATGCGCATGATGATTTGGATGACACTGACAAGCATGATGATTTGCATGATCAAGATGTGATTTCTCACAAGTATGATGAGTTGTATGAAGATGATGTGATTGTTTACAAGGATGATGTGTTAGTGGATACTTTTTCTAGTGAAGCTAACCTCGTTGCAGATTTGATCAATCACGAAGAACCAATCTTGGCTCTCGAGCGTAGGTCCAAAGAACCCTCACAGGGAGTATTATAGGTTCGCATGATTGATATGCACACATTGTTCGAGTGTTTCATTCGTGATTGTCTCCTATATTTTAGTTAGCGTCTTTATGTGATCCCTTTTCCTAGGCATGACATATTGTACGTTGAGCACGTTTCACTCATAAATGAGCACGGATGTATGCGGATTGTTCATGAAAAGCTGAAAAGTATGCATTCAAGGAAGTCACATTCCTTGTCTCTTCCTTGGCATGACACAGTTGTAGAAAGACCACATGAAAGTATGAGCACCAAGCATGGGCATTTCCATTGTGTTTTGCCATAGTTGATTGCTTTAGATCATAAGAGAAAGATTCAACCTCATTGTTTGCGTGTGTGTGGTGAACGGGTTAGCACTCCGTATCTTTGTTCATCTACATTGCATGCACAGTCTTTGAGGAAGACAAGATTTTTTCCAGTCACTTTACATGGAATAGGTATGTTCATGGTTTTGTGTTGGAAATGGTTTCAAGTATTTTCAGCCATGGAGATTCTTGAAGAAGAAACAAGCATGACAGTCGACGAAGTTGAAGCATTGAAAGAGCCACAGAAGACTGTGTCGCTTTCGGCGCAACCCAAAGAAGCAAGCGTTGCAGACCTTTATGAAGTTCTAGTTCCGCACGACCCGCACAGCACGACCCGCACATCAGAGTGGGCCGGCGAAGAGTCCCTTCCAGGATTCCGGATGTTATTGGCGATCTCCCTCGACGCCATACAGTTCGGTACCAGTACCTCACTTTGAAAAGGAGGGGATGTCACGTGACATATCCAACCCTATGTGTCCGTGGAGAAGCTACAGCATGATCAGGGTTCAGTTCAGTCAAGTCAATCTAGAATAGGAAGTGATGTGGCACTTTTGTGAGTCTGTTCGCAGACCGTGCATGCCCAACCACTTAGTGTAGATGCATATCCTCTGGTTGCACACAGCATGATCATCAGTATTCGCATCAGAATCCATCAGGGGAATTTTCCAGTGCATTTAGCCTATTTTACCTATTTTTGGCATTTTTCACTTTTTAATTTAAGTGACTTTCCAACAAAATTAGGTAGGGCAATTTGGGTAAGAAAATATATTAGCAAACCAAAGTTAGCACTAAATGGCAGAAGAGGCAACAGGAGCCAAGCTCAACATGCAACTTCTCAGCAAGACCAAGCCTTGGTGGATTCCCTTCAAGCAGCAGATTCCCCCTCATCCCAGCGTTTTTGGAAAGCGAGCCTCAGCATTGGTGTTTTTGCATCAGCAATCATCGCCATACCTCCCATCGACTAGCGCTTGCATCAGCATCATCATCCATCACTGGAAAGCAGACAACCTGGCGTTTTTGTCATTAGCATCTCTAGCGTTTTTGGTCCCAGATCCAACGTTTGTAGATCCCAACATATGCAATGTTTTTCGTAGAGATTTTCAGCGTCAAAGACCACAAGAAACAGCCCCCCAAATCAGCGTTTTTGGACTAGTCGCAGATTTCAGCCCATAGCGTTTTCGGACAGCAGTAGAAAGATTGCAGATTTCAGCCCTTAGGTCGATTTCGACAGGGAGTCGACTTCGTCATCCCTGTCGAAATCGTCGAGATAGCCTAGACTTGCATCAGTCTCATGCATCACCATTGTACCAGATTGTGCAATCATAAGTAGACCACTCTCGCCGATGAGAGTGGGGCCTTCGGAGGAGGGTTTACAACGTCTCTGGTGTCGTATCTCTGTTCTCTCTCTATCTCTTAGTCTCATACACTTGCATGCACAGTGTCCATTCACTTTGTTTGTGATCATAGCATTCTCTCATTAAGAACGGAAGGCTCTCCCTTCCATAAGAACAAAAGGAACCTTGAGCACAGTTTGGAGTACTCATCTTGAGCAAAGCGCAAACATTCATTCCGTTGTACCTAACAAGTCGTAGGCAAAGAAATCCCAACGGCGACGAATGTCTCTCGTCAAACCACGAGGAACTGTTGCAAAGGGAGACGTCTGCACTAGAAGAGGGGGTCCCAAGAAAGGCTATCCCTCTCTCGCTAAGCGACTCGTGGCAAAGGCGCTGCCAAGAGATCTCCTAGCAACCGAGGAAGGCCGTGCCCCTTGGGATGGCTGCGAGACTGGAGCGGGAGGAGGTGAGGGAGCGAGGGGGGGCGCGGGGGATCGGCAAAGGTAGGAGGGCGAGATGGAAAGGCAAAGGCAGGTGGAGGAGAGGGGGGGCGGAAGAGGGGGGGGGGGGACTCAGGGGGAGGAGGGACTGTCGAGGGTGAGGCTGAGGTGGAGGCTAGAGTAGGGGCCTTGTCCTGTTGAAGAGAGTCGAAACGGTTTCCTGCGGGAACCCACTGTTGCTGGGCAGGAGCCTGAGGACCACTCTGAGTGCAAGGCTGGCGCGGTGGCCCCTGCGGACGCCCTCCACAGACTTGCTGCCAACCCTCCTTTGCTTGAGCCCCAGGCTCGGAGGGTGACTCTGCCTGCGTACTCTATGACTCTGTCTGCTGCTGCTGCTGGCCAGCCTTTGAGGGTTGGGGCTGGGCCTATGGAGTAGGTCGAGGTCTCCTTCGTGGACAAGCCTTTGCAAGATGGCCCATCTGTCAACAAATGAAACACTGATTCGGGAGGCCTGAATACTCCGAAACCACCCACCGCTCACCCGAGGTAGTAGGATGACCTTTGGGAGAGTGTGGGTGTCCCGAACCAGAACGTGTACTGTGGGGATGCCGGCCGCCTTGGCAGCTACGGAGGCTGCCGTGCGTGGTGTCTCCAGGATAGTCCCAATCGCTTAGCCTATCCTGGAAAGGAGCGGAAGGTTCTCCTTGCTCAGGTCGGGGAAGCAGACTGAGATGGGTAGGTTAGCCTCCTCGACAAGAACGTCGGGTCGAAACGGTGGCACCACTGTCGAAAATGTGCTCTAACTGCACGGATGGCCAGGGGGTTCATCGCAATGACCTTGGACGCCATCTCGGGAGTCTCAAACTCTATCTGGTAGTAGCCATGTCCGAGAAGCTGAACATCGAGAATCTTGCCCACCTCTGCGAGAAGGCGGGCCTGAAGGAGATCGCGCACTTCCCCTCTGCTGGGTCTGGTGCCGAGAATCTTGCAGATAACAGAGGTGGCTTGGAGGCGCGCCACCTCTGCCTCTAGACTCGCTTGCTCTGTCGGCGAAAGAGCAAGTCGGATGGTGGGTTCTGTGGGGTCAGGCGAGGGGGCTTCAGTGGAGTCCCTTTGAGATGGAGCAGAAGCCGCCATTCTGTGTCTGCTGCTGCTGCGAGGCGAACGAGGGGGAGTCGAAAGCGTCGAGGCGAACAAAGCGAGTCGGAGTCGCTGTGAACCAACTCCAACAGAGAACGAGGAGGGAGTGGGGGAAACGAGCAGGCTACGGGCGAAAATTCCATTGCACTGCACAATGAGGGGGGGGGGGGGGGGGGGGGGGTTCACTGTGCAACAAACTAGCGGGGGAGGGTGCTCAGCAGAGAACAGCAAGGGGTGGGCAAGGGGCAGCGGGCGACTGTGTAGACGGCAGCGAGGGCGAGAAAGGGTGAGATCGCAAGGGGGCAGCGTGGCTGAATGTGCAGGCGCAACGGGGGGGGGGGAGGGAAGGGGAGAGGGGAGGGTGCGCAGCAGCGGCGAGTCCTGTCGATACGATTTTTAAATCGATATCCACTCTTCATATTAGTTTTGCTGAAACAAGAGGACCCATGAAGTCTGTCTAGTATATCATCGATCCTTGGGATAGGGAATTTGTTTTTGATGGTGATTTTGCTGAGAGCTGTGTAGTTAATCCACATTCTCTAAGATCCATCTTTCTTGAGTACCAGCAACACCGGCGAACAGAAAGGTGACGTACTAGGTTGGATGAGACCCTTTTTAAGAAGTTCTTTTACCTGGTTCATTATCTCTTCATTTTGGGCTCGGCTAACTCGATAAGGTGGCCGGTTCGGTGGTGTACTACCGGGAATCAAATGAATTGTGTGATCTTTAGGATGTGAAGGAGGTAACTCGCCTGGTAGGCCTTCAGAGAAACAGTCAGCCTGGCATGTAGAAATTCTTCTCGCTCCTTTTCTAGATCAGACATATTTGAATGCTCTGTGTGTGTGCGCGCGCGCGCATGGCACCCTTGGTCTGGAGGGGCGTGCACGCGAGTATGAGATGTGTTTTGGCCATCACGATGTCCCTATTCGCAAAAGAACGCAGTAGTAGAGTGCTGAATCCATAGAGTGATCAACAACGAACCTTCGTGCTCCAGATTGCAGCGGTGGGACTGAGCCATCAGCAAACTGACCCTGTACTTGCGCCCCACACCAAGAGATGAACTTTGATGGAGGATAGGCTCCTCTTGGAAATCATTTTCATCACCAGGCTATGCACCTCCAGAGACAGAACCTTCGAGCAGATGTAGGCGAAGGCATCTTCCACTGAAGTTCCCGATTATTGTTGCTTCGATACGCTGGTGCTGCATTGCTGCTTTTCAACGTTGGAACACAGACGATCAAAAACTTTGGATTAAAGGGTTGGGATCGAGCCAAGTGACTCCCTGGCCTCCTTTAAGGAAAAGCACCTTAGGTTCACCCAGTAAAAAGAGAGTTTGTGTAAACAAAAAGACTAGATTTCATTCATTTGGAAACGGCCGAAGCCGATACAAGTGGAACGGACTCGCCCTTCAATTTTACATCTCATACAATCTCTCTGCCCTTCTCATTCTTGAAGATGGCTTTCCTTGCCCTATGATTGACCACAACGTTGTTTTTGTGGAACCAAGGGATTCTTAGGAGGACGTCACACCCTTTTAGAGGCATGATGTAAAAGTCCTTGTGCCCTAAATACCCATGACAATGCAAATGAAGTTTGCCAATGACTGGTGTAATGGCAACATCCCGTCAGGGTGCCGCTATATCAGCCTCAATCTGTGGCCCGATTTCTTCGGGCGTAATTCCACGTCGTGCCGCAAATTTTGGTGAAGTAAAGTTGGCCTTGGCTCCCCCATCAAAGAAGATTAGCGCTTCTTGGTCTCGCACTTTACCCCATGCTCTGCAAAGTTTAGTGCTGTCGTCCATCTCATTTGGGTTGGTCCCCACATAGTCTTGTACCAGTCCTGCTTTCGCCTTTCCTTTTCTTCCGTGCTCTTCGATTTCTCTGGAACTCTCTGGTTTGACTTCTGTTGTCCTTTAGGTGCCTTGTGCGGCCACCGTGCTGACACATGTCCCATGTTCTCCACATTCAAAACACTTCCCTGTTTCTACCTATTCAGACCGTTGTTCGTCTGTCAATCGGGGACGTGTGTCTTTCTTTTACTAAAACCTTCCTCGTCTTCTATTACCGTTATTGGAATTTTGTCCGGTCCTTGTTGTCAGGAGTTGAACAGTTGCATACGTAAGAGTACCCGCATGCATTGCAAATCCTTGCTTTGCATGTCCCATCAATTGTTGAATGGCTCGGACTTTTGCAACAAACAGTAATCGCGTATCTCTATGGGTAGACCACAACAAAATCGTTTGATCTGTTCCTCAAAGGTGATCTTTTTAAAAGAAGAGGCCGGTAGAAAAGTATTCCAAAATGTTTGGCAGTAGATATCCAAAGTATCTTCCTTGGTCATCCGAAGATGATTCCAAGGAGTAACCACATCACGTTCATACTCCTGAGTGAGCCAAGAGGAAGTAAAAATCCGTTTGAACTGCAGCCACTTCGTCGGTGCTTCCTTTTGTAACAAAAGAGTGGACCACCAAGTCTGTGCATTTCCCTTCAGATAGGATGTTGCCCTCCTGACCTTGGAGTGCTTTGAATAGCGCCATAGCTATGTTAAACTGATGAATAAAAGCGAGGGCCTTGTGGGTATCTCGAAAGCCCGAAAAAGTATCAAAATTTAGTGAAATCTTTGGTTGTCCTCATCACTCGAATTAGAGGAAGAAGAGCTGTCGGAACTATCAGAAGAGGATGGGGACGAATTGGGCACACCCTCAAAGTGTACACGCTTCTTTGTCTTTCGTCCATTTGCAAAAGTAGACTTCTGACCCAAGTAGCCAAGGTAATCTGCTGCTCAACTGCGTCTCTTTGAATGCTTCTTAGTTTTTAAGAGTTGATTGACTTGTCTTTCAAGTACGTTGTCAAGTTCATCTTCAGTGTATACCTGCGGAGTAGGTGTTTTCTTTAGAGCAGGCTTCAAAGGTGAATCGATGGCTGTATGTCATCGAGCATGCACTTCGTCATTCGGGTGCTTGATCAAAAATTTCGCATACTGGGGATCTTTAGAATACCAGAGCATCTGTTGAGCACATGCATCAACCTGTTGTTGAGGCTGCATCTCCAGTCGTTCATACTCCGTGGGCCGAGGTGGCCGTACCTCCTTTTGAATCAACAGAAGGTGGTCATTGTTCGTTTGAATCTTCCATGATGTTTCCTGAACTTGTTTGGTGAGGTGCAACAGTTTGCTCCTTGCGGCATTCGTCGATTGAATCCATGTGTGTTGCAATAGAAGGGATCGCATTCTCTGTAGAAAAGAAATCGATTGAGCTCTGATACCATTGTAACAGACTTGGACACCACAAGTCGAGAATCTGGCACGACACACGAGAAAATACTCAAAACCACTTAACAGAATCTTATCACAATTTAATAGAGAGACGAGACGGCTCGACGTAGTTTTGTGCCTAGAGGTGTTTGCCCCAAAGTCTGGTGCCCCTTTCGGTATTTATTTTTATATTAATGCTTGAGCAAAGTACAAAGTCTGAGGGTCCTTTTGCTCAGTGCTCCCAGGCAAAAATCAGAGAGGGAGTGTCCCCAATTACAACTTTATAGGCTCCATGGCCTTCCAAAAGCAGTACATGAAAAGCTTCAAGTTCTAAAAGCATCCTGGCCCAAAAGCTAGCGCTCCTAGCAGCCAGCACTCCCAACAACCATCGCTATTCACGGAAATCCGTACGCTGCCACGTCAACAATCAGTGGAAATTGCGGAATTGTATGGACAACTTGCCACGTCAGCATCTTTGTGATGGTTCCCTTTTTAATAAGTCTTGTGTTCCCCAGGCCCCATCAGACGTGTCACGTGACACATCCAGCCCTGTGTGTCCGTGGACAAGCTACAGCATAACAGGGTTCAGTCAATCCAGTCAAGTCTAGATTAGAAGTGATCTGGCACTTTTGTGAGTCTATTCGTAGACCGTGCATGCCCAGTCACTTAGCATAGATGCATATCCTCTAGTTGCACACAGCATGATCATCAGTATTCCCTTCAGAATCCATCAGATTCAGTCACGGGAATTTTCCAGTGCATTTAGCCTATTTTCCCTATTTTTGGTATTTTTCACTTATTATTTTTAAGTGACTTCCCAACAAAAGTAGGTAGGGAAATTTTGCTAAGTTAATATATAAGCAAACCCAAGTTAGCACTTTCTGGTAGAAGAGGCAGCAGGAGCTCCCCGCTCAACAAGCATCTTCTCAGCAAGAACCCCTCAAGACCACAATCACCTGGCGTTTGCAGTTTACCTCATCGCCAACACACATTCAACCTAGCGTTTTCAGTTCCCCCCATCAACATTTAGCCGTAGCGTTTCCAGTTTGGCATCGCCACAGTACCCTACAGTCTAGCGTTTGTAGATCGCCATCAGCAGTACCAGATTCCTAGCGTTTTCCATTGCTACCATCGCCATAACTTCCCAGCTACCTAGCGTTTTTCAGATCTGCCAGCGTTTCCTATTTTCAGCCAATCTGTAGCAGAAGAGGCAGCGTTTTCAGCAGTTAAGGACAGCAGCAGATTCAGCCCTAGTTGGTTGCAGAAGACCCCCATTTTCAGCCCTCGAAAACACAGCCAAAACAGTCATTTTCAGCCATTGAAACAGCCCCGAAATTCAGCAGTTAGAAGACCACAGATTTCAGCCCTAAGGTTGTCGTTGTCATCACCGACGTTGTCATCGGCATAGTCCCAAGTTGCGTCAGTCCATTGCATACGCATTGTACCACTTTGTGCAATCATAAGTAAGACCACTCTCGCCGACGAGAGGGGCCTTCGGAGGAGGGTTTTACGTCTCAGGTGTCGTATCTCTCTTCTCTCTCTATCTCTCAGTCTCATTCACTTGCACGCACAATGTCCATTCACTTTATTTGTGTCATAGCATTCTCTCATCAAGAACAGAAGGCTCTCCCTTCCATAAGAACAAAAGAAACCTTGAGCACAGTTCGGAGCACTCATCTTGAGCAAAGCGCAAAGAATCATTCCGCTGCACCTAACATTGGTATTAGAGCTTTGGCAGTGTTCTGTATCACTCAAGGAAAGAACCACAAGAACCACATTATTTTTTTTGCTTGTTGAGGTCGCATGAACCCAAGTTCGCTTGGGCGTGTCGATTCCTAATCATGTTTTTTGAAGAGTGACAGGAATCTCAAGAAAGAAGGGCTTGTCCAACCTCCCCTTGTCTCTTTTCACTCATTGAGAGCAGACCGTGCACTTAGCGGCCGGCCAATCGACGTGAGGTGGGAAAAAGCAACCTTGGTGTGAGCGTAAGGCCGCCAAGGGGTGCGCCCGCAGAAAGGAGTGGAACTTAGGCGAAGAGAATATCCTTCTCAAACGCGGTTTGCAAGCAAAAGAAAACCTCAAGACCCTCAAGAACCTCAAGAACCAAGACCCCCAAGAACCCAAGTTCCTCGTGAACTTACAAACCCACAAGAATTCAAGACTTCAGTGGATGGTCATCACTCGAAGCGGAATGGATATTTCGCTTGGAGATGATGAGCATGAGAGAGGCGAAGAAGAATTTTCCCCACCAGGAGGTTTTTCCGACCCTTCCCCTTTCCCATCTACGACAAGGATTGCACTAACTCCTATGGAGGCTTTCGACAAGAGGATGATGGACTGGAAGTTAGAAAACGAAGAAAGAATAGCAGCCATAGAGCGCAAATACCAAGAAAGAATGGTAGCCATAGTGCGTGAGAGCGGGCAAGCACGCTTGGAAGCCAAAGCAAGAGAAGCAAAATTTGTTCGCGAGAACAAAGAAAGACAAGCAAGATTTGATTGTGAGAACAAAGCAAGCATGCAAGAGTTCTTGCGACTCTTTTCTCAAGTTCAGGCACAGATGCAAGAGAATCAGGAAAAGGAGACTCTCTCAGTCTCTTCTTCTCCAAAGCATGATACATAGGATTTGCATGATTGTGTGAAGCATGATGATGATTTGATTGACAATGACTTGCATGATGATTTGAATGACAATGATAAGCATGATGATTTGCATGATGATCAAGATGTGATTTCTCACAAGCATGATGAGTTGCATGAAGAAGAGGTGATTGTTCACAAGGATGATGTGTTAGTGGATGCTTTTTCTAGCGAAGCTAACCTCGTTGTAGATTCGATCAATCACGAAGAACCGATCTTGGCTTTCGAGTCGAGGTCCAAAGAACCCCCACAGCACGATTCGATCATTCAGGAAGAAGCGATCTTGGCTCTCGAGCCTAGGTTCAAAGAACCATCACAGGAAGTATTATGTGTTTGCATGATTGATACGCACGCATTGTTCGAGTGTTTCATTCGTGATCGTTTCCTGTATTTTAGTCAGCATTGTTATGTGATCCCTTTTCCTAGGCATGACATATTGTATGTTGAACACGTTTCTCTCATGGATGAGCACGAATGTATGCGGATTTTTCATGAAAAGTTGAAAAGTATGTACGTAAGGAAGTCACATTCCATGTCTCTTCCTTGGCATGACACATTCGTAGAACAAGCACTTGACAGTATGAGCACCAAGCATGGGCATTTCCGTTGTGAATTGCCACAGTTGATTGATTTAGATCACCAAGACAAGATTCGATCTCATTGTTTGCGTGTGTGTGATGAATGGTTTAGCACTCCGTCTATTGGTTCATCTACATTGCATGCACAGTCTTTGAGGAAGACAAGATTTTTTCCACTCACATTACATGGAATAGGTATGTTCATGGTTTTGTGTTGGAAATGGTTTTAGGAATTTTCAGCCATGGAGATTCTTGAAGAAGAAAGAAGCATGACTCTCGACGAAGTTGAAGCATCGAAGGAGCCACAGATGACTTTGTGTCGCTTTCGGCGCGGCCCAAAGAAGCAAGCGTTGCAGACCTTTATGAAGTTCAAGTACCGCACGACCTACACATCAGAGTGGGCCGGCGAAGAGTCCCTTCCAGGATTCCGGATGCTATTGGCGATCTCCGTTGACGCCATACAATTCGGTACCAGTACCTCACTTTGAAAAGGAGGAGGTGTCACGTTGACACATCCAGCCCTATGTGTCCGTGGACAAGCTACAGCATAACAGGGTTCAGTCAGTCCAGTCAAGTCTAGATTAGAAGTGATCTGGCACTTTTGTGAGTCTATTCGTAGACCGTGCATGCCCAGTCACTTAGCATAGATGCATATCCTCTGGTTGCACACAACATGATCATTAGTATTCCCTTCAGAATCCATCAAATTCAGTCAGGGGAATTTTCCAGTGCATTTAGCCTATTTTCCCTATTTTTGGTATTTTTCACTTATTATTTTTAAGTGACTTCCCAACAAAAGTAGGTAGGGCAATTTTGCTAAGTTAATATATAAGCAAACCCAAGTTAGCACTTTCTGGCAGAAGAGGCAACAGGAGCTCCCCGCTCAACAAGCATCTTCTCAGCAGGAACCCCTCAAGACCACAAGCACCTAGCGTTTGCAGTTTACCTCATCGCCAACACACATTCAGCCTAGCGTTTTCAGCTCCCCCCGTCAACATTTAGCCCTAGCGTTTCCAGTTTGGCATCGCCACAGTACCCCACAGTCTAGCGTTTGCAGATCGCCAGAAGCAGTACCAGATTCCTAGCATTTTCCATTGCTACCATCGCCAGAACTTCCCAGCTACCTAGCGTTTTTGCTAGCGTTTTTCAGATCTGCCAGCGTTTCCTATTTTCAGCCAATCTGTAGTAGAAGAGGCAGCGTTTTCAGCAGTTAAGGACAGCAGCAGATTCAGCCCTAGTTGGTTGCAGAAGCCCCCATTTTCAGCCTTCGAAAACGCAGCCAAAACAGTCATTTTCAGCCATCGAAACAGCCCCGAAATTCAGCAGTTAGAAGACCACAGATTTCAGCCCTAAGGTCGTCGTCGTCATCACCGTCGTTGTTATCGGCATAGTCCCAAGTTGCATCAGTCCATTGCATACACATTGTACCACTTTGTGGAATCATAAGTAAGACCACTCTCGCCGACGAGTGGGGCCTTCGGAGGAGGGTTTTACAACGTCTCTGGTGTCGTATCTCTCTTCTCTCTATATCTCTCAGTCTCATTCACTTACACGCACAGTGTCCATTCACTTTGTTTGTGATCATAGCATTCTCTCATCAAGAATGGAAGGCTCTCCCTTCCATAAGAACAAAAGGAACCTTGAGCACAGTTCGGAGCACTCATCTTGAGCAAAGCGCAAACAATCATTCCGCTGCACCTAACAAGACGAGACCCTATAAGTTGGAAACAACTTATTTTTTAATTCTTGTCACTTTTTAGGGCGGACATGCCACGTCATCATTTGTGACATCAGACATTATCAAACATCAATTCTTCTCTTCAGTACTCCGCAGTATATCCTTGAAACCAATAATAAAACTAGAGTCAAACAATTCTCAAATTGGCACCAAGATAGGTTCAAAACAAATACAATCCATCTCAAACAATACTTTCTCAAACACAAGCAATTAAAATTCATTTAGGGTTGTGTTCGGACAGTTGAACTTTGAGGACGACTGGCTTGTCCTTCCGTGTCAAGGTGATCGTGCGGTTCCGGACCTGGAGTGTCGCGTCATTCTTGTCGTGCCAAGGCATACCCAAGAGAGGTCGCAATTGCCCAACTTCATGATGTGGAAATTTGCTTTTCTATGGTTTCCTTGGATGTCATCGAAAGAGCACCAATGAGCGGTACCACCTTCTGAGTTTTCCCAGCGGCTAGCTCGGCCTCAAGTTCACCCTGTGAATCATATTCAAAATCCATCTGTTTGAGGAAGTCGAGATGGATGAAATTCTCTGTAGCTCCTTAGTCGAAGAAGATTAGGGCTTTCAAGCCGTTGATTTTTCCATAAGCTGTGCACTATTAATTTGAATTTTCGAGATTAATGCCATAAATATTGGGTACAAGTCCAATGGTAGGTCTAGCTCTCTTAGCTGGAGGTGGTCCTGCGGATCTATTTGCTCCCGGAGCTCGAGGTTGCTCTGAGGATGTCTCGGCTCTCTGAGGACAAGTATTGTACGTATACCCTGTCTGAAAACGTTCAAAGCATCGACCTTCTTGTAACAGGGTTTCTTGTATGCTGTGTCAAACGAGGCCTTTGAGGTTGACTTTCACGTGATTCCCGAGGATTTGTGCGTTGTTGCCGGGAGTTTTGATTTTTTTGTCGGAGTTTCTTTTGTAGTAAATTTTAGCTTCCCTTTCATAAGCTTGTAGCCGACCGCGGCATGGTCCATAAGCTCTTGCATTGTCGATATACTTAACTAGACAGACAGTATTCCTGTAAAGGTGATGGCAGTCCAATGGTATATCGCTCTCATTGGTCCTCCAAGGGAATCAACTTGAAGAAAGACACCGAAAGGTAGACGTTGAGAAACCTTTGGTTGTAGTCTTCCATAGTCTCTGTGGAAAGCATTTTCAAGTTGCCCCATTCTGACAAAATCTGGACTTCAAAAAGGGAGGTCATAAAAGTTCGTGCAAAAATAGTCTTGAAAGCTTGCCAACTCCTTGGAGCATGCGGTTGTGTCGCGGTTGAACTCCACCAGTGTATAGCATTATCTTTAAGAAATCTCGTAGCTCCAGAGATCTTTGATTCTCCTGTGTAATTTCCCAAAGCATAGATGTTGTCGAATTGTTGTAAGAACTGTAGGGCTTTCTTTCGATCCTTCACGAGAGAAAAATTGAAGAATTTTATTGTCGAGCCGCTATCCTTGAAATCTTTTGGTTGGTTAGGCGCAAACCTTGGATGTCGATAGTAGGGATATCTATAAGGGCTCCCAACCATTGTATCGGGGTGGTAGAGGCGGTTGCATTGGATCAAGGTCAAATGGCTGCACCATGTTCCTAAAAACTCCTCAATCGGAACAGACAGTTGAGAAGGTTGCGGATTAGAGGCTCTTGCACTTTCTGGTGCCGGAGGAGGGGGTACCACCATGCACATCACTATATGACTTTGGTTTTCTTCTTGACTTTAAGAGCTGGGACTATCCTTTAATCTTTTTAGGCATGTTATTGAAATATTGTTTACACAGGAGTCTCGGTGCGATTCTGGCCTTAGAAGATCTTACTCTATGCTCTTTTCTTTTATCAGACTTCATACCGAAGGCATATTTATACTACAGTTTAAAAAGACAAGAAGAGAAAGATAAAGGTATTTTAAATCCACGCAGCTTATCAAATTGTCTTGAGGCCCTTGAATCAGGAGTCACTCATGTTCATCTTCTCAAGCACAATGGTAGTAGTAGGCAAGAGTTGGTATTCACATATGCTCATCTGAGTTCAATCAGAATTTACTGCATCCGCTACAGGGTTGTGTTACTGGAAAGGTGACTCACATTGCTTAAAAGATTGTGATTTCACTTTTCAGCAACAAGTGATTGCTGTTGCTTTGAAAGTAAGAGAGGCGTCATACTTTTATGTTGAAAATTTTGGTAAAGTCCGCTCTACTGTTTGCAAGTGACAGTTTTGATACCTTGGATTTGGATACTCCCTCAATAATCAAGTGTGGCTGGTTCCATGGGTTTGTGTAATTTCTATTTTGGTGATCATTGTTCTAGACACTAACCTCTATGTTATGCCTTGGGTTTCATTTCACTCTATTTTGGATGTAATGTGTTGTGATTTGGTACTGTTGTTTGCAAACTGGATGAATGCGTCCAGCAAGGTGGAGTGTAAGGTGTTACTGATTTTATAGTCAATATGTTGTGCATTATGGTAGACATGCATTTTTTTTCCCTCTGCCCAGGCTGTTTGGAAATTTTCTGTCTTTCACACTACAGAATCTCTTTGGATCATGACTTTGATAGTGGTCAATTTTACTGTAGTGATGCAGACTTTGTAGTTCCTGCTCCTGTGACTGATAAGCCTTCTTTAATTGACAGGCACGGGATTCTTATTATAGTGGGCAACCCTTAATTGTTGATGATATGTTCGATAAAGTAGAGGTAATGTGAAGAACCATAAGTTTTGCATTGTGTGTTTGTGCCTCGGGATTTTAACAAGTTATATGTTCTTTTCTCCCGCATGGCCTTTAGGAATTAGACTAAGAATGCTCAGTTTGTTAACTGCTGATTTGGATGCTGTAGTGACCATATATTAGTACAGCAGTTTTGTATCTTCAATCAAGCGTTTCGATATTGGGATCAACCAGTCCTTAACTTTATTTACAACCTTACCATTGATGTTTTGATAGAAAGAAGGCTTTTCCATGTTGTGTTTGTGTGTGTGTGTGTGTGACCCTTTGGATCGCTCAAATGGTACCGATTCTGAGGTCAAGTACGTGACTGAAAGATACAGCATACCCGTAGGAGAAAATTAAGAAGCCATTTACAACTAGCCATAAGGAAAAAAAGATTGAACTGAAAGGTCCAAAAACATCTTCCTCATTTTTGTGCTAATTTTTCCGATTTAATGCTTCTTTTAGTGCTAGGCTTCATTATGGCTGAGTCTGCCCTTGATCTCCGGAGTCATGACAGAAACTGAGTACACTGAACTTTATGTTGATGTATGCTCATGTGTGTGTGCGTGTCGTGTGCGTTGTGTTTGGGAGCATATGTTAGTACCTAGTTCTACAGCAACTATTGGGCATTGAGACGACAATAGTTGGGATGTCGTGGTATTTAGTCAATACTATGCATGATGGAGCTGTTGGTTATATTGTCTTGTGGGTGACTACCATGGGTCTATACCTTGCACTTTCCTGTAAGGGTGAATGTGGGTTTATCCTTGATTCATCTAGGTATATTTGTACATGCAAACTTCACATTGTGAAGTTTTCGTCCGAGTTACGACCGGTTGATATTGTACCTCATTTTTGTGCTAATTTTCCGATCTAATGCTTCTTTTAGTGCTAGACTTCATTATGGTTGAGTCTGCCCTTGATCTTTGGAGTCATGACAGAAACTCAGTACGCTGAACTTTGTGTTGATGTATGCTCATGTGTGTGTGTGTGTGTGTGTGGTGTGTGTTGTGTTTGGGAGCATACCTAGTTCTACACCCACTATTGGGCACTGACGACGCTAGTTGGGATGTCGTGGTATTTAGTCAATACTATGCATGATGGAGCTGATGGTTTTATTGTCTTGTGGGTGACTACCATGGGTCTATACCTTGCACTTTCCTTTAAGAGTGAATCTGGGCTTATCCTGGATTCATCTAGGTATATCTTTTAGAGAGTGTAAAAAGTGCCCTAGCCACCTAAGGATGAGAGATGACCGGACTGTGCTTCAAAATCACAATATAAGTAGAGGGCCACAGTCAGTATCAGCAAGGAAGGAACTGGCTGCTGAGGCAGCAGTTCAATCTCAGGCAGAAGTCCAGCAACTAGTACTATCTACACCCATGGAATTTTGGAAACATAGAAGAGAGGTAGCTGTTGATGAAGAAGATGGGAGATGAAAAGCAACTGGAATCACCAAGAAACCTGCCAAGGGAGATGAGGATGATGAACCATTAGGTGCACAAAACTGGAGCTGCGAAGGAGACTGAAGAAGATAGTCCATTCGTTGAAGGTGGCCCATGTAGTCCGAAGCTCCTGAGGCTAACTGCAAGGAGACAGTAGAGGAAACTCCGAGACTGTCCTGAAAATGTCAGCAGAAATCCTGGTAGAGATAGTAGAGCTCCAACCCAGCATAGCCCGCCGAAAGCAGCAAAAACAAAAAGACAAGCAAACATAAAACCAAAAAAAAAAAAAAAAACATAAAATCAAATGCCATACTGACAGAAAAGCTTCACACACCCTACCACACACGTACACACCCCAAGGCAAGTCTCGAAAGTATGTATATAAAATGAAAAACAAGACCGCGCATGCAGAAATTTAGCTCCGCTTACCCACACTACACACCCACCCACCCATCCATCCACACAAGATTTGGGAAGCAAGGAAAAGAGTGGGCAAAAAATAAATACAAAAGAAAACAAAAACAGAACCAAAAAACAGTTCTCCCAGAAAACAATTGTGAGAGAGATGAGGATTGTGACGAATTGACTGGCGATGGAGGCGTGCACAGGCAACGGCAACAAAAGCTGATCATGTACGGGGGGTGTCTTTGCTAAAGCAAAGTCCAAACGTACAAATCTATGGTGCAGTGTATGGGGTACTTTCGTCCTAGTCCTCAACTTGTCCTGTCGTTGTTTTCCTAAGGCTTCAACATTTCCTTGTGCATCACTTGTTTGTTACCTGTGTTCGGTCAACCTTGATGAGGTGGCCAAGCTGGCCTAGGTAATTTCGCTCTGCGCATTCAGAGAGCGATGATGCACGCGAATCGCTGGCCTTTGTATCAATAAAATATGGGAGGGGTGCAAGCTATGACAAGGTTTGGATGTGATGGCTAAATAAGTCATAATGATCACGATTTGTGTTTGAGATCTTGGCGGGGATAATGATGTGAATGTGATTGTGATTGCTTAGTGACCAATGTTCTAATGCATGGTTCGAGTAATCAAATGCATGCATGCATAGAGTCAATGTCTATTGAGCTGGTTTACTCTTTATTATTTGTTTTGTAGGCGTAATCGAGGATGATTACTCTTCTCTTATTTGGGAGGGAGGGTATGCCAAAATGATGACGTGGCACCTGTTAGGGTAAGCCCAACTTGTGGCAACTTGTGGGAAAGCCCTCTAGCCACCTAAGAAAAGATGAATGATGACATGATCCAATAGCAAGAGGATGCAACCTTTTGAGCCAATGATTGTAAAGCACTAAGCCTATTTGAGAGGCTGTTTTCTAATCAATCTTTGCACTTTGAGCATTATCATTGTGTTTATACTCTCTCTCTCTCTCTCTCTCTCTCTCTCTCTCTCTCTTTATGCTCTTGCACTTGGTATAACCAAACCCTATTCTCCATCTCATTAACCCTAACCCTAACACCATGGCAAAGCTAAGGCTTCATCCACGATAGCCTAATGCTAAGCCATTGGTGATTAGGTAGCACGCTTCCGCTACCAACCCAACAAAGTGGTATCAGAGCCGACAGGCCTATCACTCTACTAATCTCTATTGCATCGGTGTTCTTAATAATCCCACTCCCTAATCACCACTTGGGCATGAGCATGCTCCACTACCCTTTGGTGATCAAGTGAGGAGGAACTCGCATTTGGCATTATTTTCTTGCATTAGTCCAACAATTGAGTATTTTAGTAATCTTGCATTAGTTTTTAGATCAACATTATCGCATTGTGTGTGTGCAATTTCAATTATTGTGCTTCTTTCTATTCATTTCCAACCCATTTTGCATCACCGTTGCTCTCCTTGTAGGCATCATTGCCTTGTGTAATTTATGTGTGCGCAAAGTCAAGAAAATCCCTTGAGCCCCTAACTACTTGATTTGCATACGGTTAGCCCATCTTATTTGATTTCCTTCTTTAGGGTGTGACTGTAGCTTTTGTATGTACCATTGTGCTGCAACACTTCAAGGAAGTGTATGTGTGTGTGGTTTTTTCTGAGACATTTAATGCTCCCTTTTTTGTGAGACCCACCACGTGGGAACCTAGCAAGGCAGTCACATTAGGGCTGCCTGTAACAGACTTGGACACTCCAAGTCAAGAATCAATCGCGACAGCACCAAATAACTACTTCAAAACAATTCACAGATCACAATAGATTTGCACTTGCCCGGCGGAGTTCCGTGCCTAGAGATATTGGCCCCAAAGACTGGTACCCCTTTCGGTATTTCTTTTTGTATTAATCTATTCAAAGTACAAGAGAGTGGTTCGGGTTTCACTCTCAGACTCTGCGTCCAGATGCTCTGAGAAGTGAGGCCCTCACCACTAATTTAAAGGTTACAAGGGATGCCCATAAGCAGAGCCCCAAAAGCTTGAAAGCAAAAGCAACTTCTCTCTCTCTCTCTCTCTCTCTCTCACTGAGAGTAAAAAAAAAAAAAAGCAATTCAACCCTTTCTCTCTCTCAATTTCATGCGTAGCCAAAAAGCAGCTGAGAATGTGTCGCTCATGCTTTTTTTTCAGCTTTTCGTGATTCACGCCGCAAAATCCCGCAAATCCGTACCTGCTGCTGCCACGTGGCATTTCCCCGCCAGAATTTAGGGTTTCCAGCCAGTTAGGGTTTTCAGCCAGCAGTTAGGGTTAGGGTTAGGGTTTCCAGAAATTAGGGTTTTTGTAAAATTAGGGTTTTTGGCAGAAATTAGGGTTTGCAGGATTTTTAGGGTTTCTGGCAGAAATTAAGGTTTCTGCTATCGGTAGCCACGTCATCACTTTGTGACATACCCCCCTCTTGAAAGCATTGTAATCGACCGCGATTACGCCTACAAAACCGACAAAAGCCATAAACCGTCTTAGCAGACACTGACTGTTAGTACCTACGTACTAGGAACACACATCTAGCACATGTACCAAATCGACAGTCACATCACATGACATCACAGGACATCACATGACATTCAACATTCATTCGGATCTTAGACCTTGATTTATCAGCAATGTAGCTAGCAATCACATCTAGGTTAATCGGGACCTCATTGATGTCCGATTGACTAACCCCTATTGCAAGCATGTCTATTCGAGATCAATCAGAGCAAAATGCTGCAGTCATTTCGTCTATCAGTTCCTGCACTTAAGAGAAGTCAAGAACAAATCAGTATCATAATTAGGACTTCCATTTCATTAAAGTCATACAACAGAATACTGTCAGCTTTCAGTATCCCTGAAGCTCAAAGAGACATCAGTGACTCTAGTATCTAAATCAAGGCATCTGTTGACAAAGGAGCGGAGCGACTCCCCTCTTGTGCATCCCACTGCACTAGATCTGCGGCCAAGCTGAATTCTGGGTTCCGTTTGGAATAGACTATGCTAATCCAAAAGCATCGAGGTAAAGTTTCACAATCTGGGGAGTATCTGCTAGGTCCTCCTCCTCCATCCACTTCGCATCCAATGCAGGATAGTTCTTGAACTTAACCAAGAACCGCCTTTAGACTTTACCTTTATTCTTCGTATCCTTATGTGCCAAAATCCGTTCAGGAACAAGGATCTCCTCATTTTCTTCCACTTCGGGTTGCTCATCAGGCTCCCCATTATCAGGCACATCACCCTTAAAAGGTTTCAAGAGACTCACATGGAATGCATTGTGAATCCTCCAAGTATCTGGCAGTTTCAATCGGAAGGAGACATCATTTATCTTTTTAGTGATCTGGAAAGGTCCGTAGTATCGCATACTAAGCTTTGGAAAAAGCCTCTCTTTTCCTTTTTTCTTTCCCTAGGCGTGCCTTCTCAAAACGTAAGAGCACACAATCATCCTCCTTCAATTTCATGTCGCGACGATGGCGATCCGCTGCCTTTTTCTCTCGTTCTTGAGACTTCTGCAAAGTCTCACGAACCTTGGCAAAAGCCGTATCCAAATCTCATGTATATTCATCCACTTCAAAGATCTTATCTTTCGTGCTTAGGAAGGGTGGAACCTTCGCAGCACCTTCAACAATCTCAAATGGCGCCTTCCCTGTCGAAGAGTGTATCGTGTTATTGTAGGCAAATTCCACCAAAGGTAAGTACTTTTCCCATTGAGTCTTCTGATCAGAGATATAAGACTTCAATAAATCTAGAACCACTGAATTTGCAATCTCAGATTGCCCATCAGTCTGCGGGTGGAGCAATGACGAGAACTGCAACCGCGTGCCAATGTTCTCCCAAATTGCCTTCCAAAACAAACTCGTAAGTCTGGGGTCTCTGTCGGAGACAATCGTCTCAGGCATGCCATGTAATCTGAAGATCTGGGCCACAAACAGTCTCGCTAAGTGATCCGGCTTGACTGTTTTCTTCACTGGAATGAAATGAGTCTGTTTGCTAAATCTGTCAATAACAATTCAGATACCATCGTGACCACTCTACGTTCTCGGGAGATCAAAATTGAAATCCATCGCAATACTTTCCCAGGGCGGGTGGGTATGGGTAAAGGCTGTAACAATCCCTGTGCCTTATGCCTGTCAAACTTGACCTTCTGGCATACTAAGCAACTGCGCACAAACTCTTCCACATCCTTTTTGAGTCTCGGCCAAAAGAAGTATCTCTCTACCCCCTTCATGGTGGTAGCAATGCCGCGGTGACCCGTAAAAGGTGGACAGTGGCATTCAGTCATAACCTTTTCCCTCAACGGCTGTGTAACGCACAACATAGTCTTTTTCATCAAGTAGCCTTCCCGAAGGGAGTATCCAGCTACTGTCTCCCTATCCCGTATCCGTGTGAAAATATCTGCAAAATCTGTATCTGTGGCATATTGATCGACCATATCCTCGAAGCTCCTATGATGTATCGCGGAAATAGCCAGAACCAACGGCTTCCGAGACAAAGCATTTGCCACCACATTCTTCTGTCCCTGAACATGGACAATCTGGAAGTGAAACTGTGACAAGATGTTCGCCCACCGCATCTGCTTTTTCGAAAGCTGCTTCCGTGACAAGAAGTAGCGTAAACTCTGATGGTCTGTAAAGACAGTAAAATCCGCTCCGAGTAGGTAATGCCGCCACTGAGTAAGAGCATGGATAACCGCCAAAAGCTCTCTCTCATATATTTGTGATGTCATCTCCAGCCTAGAGAACAATCGGCTCTCGTAAGCAATGACATGGCCTTCTTGCATCAGGACCGCACCCAGACTACGACCACAATATACTTGAAATGACTTCTGCAAGTCCGGTAAAGTCAAAATTGGTCCCATAGTCAATTTCTCTTTCAAGGTCCGAAAGGCAGTCACCTCTGTGGATCCCCACGAGAAAGGGACTCCTTTTTGTGTCAAGTTATGCAAAGGGGAAGCAACCTCTGCAAACTTTCATATGAACCGCCTGTAGTACGAACACAGTCCCAAGAAGCTTCTAACTTCATGGACATTCTTCAAATCGGCCCAATCACGGATAGTCTCTATCTTGGCCGGGTCCATTTGCACTCTAGCTGCTGAGACAACGTGTCCCAAAAAGTGTATCTCTAGTAGGAAAAATTCACTTTTCTTTGCATTAATCTCTAACTTGTGATCTCGTAATGCCTGAAAGACCTGAAGCAGATGATCTCTGTGTTCTGCCTCATCCTTGGAGAAAACAATGATGTCGTCAAAGAAAGTGCAACAAATAGTCTGTACTCTCGAAAAATCCTGTCCATCATCCGGTTAAATGTCGCAGGAGCATTGGTTAAGCCAAAAGGCATCACCAAAAACTCAAATAACCCAAAAGTAGTCCAAAAGGTTGTCTTGTAGACATCTCCTGGCGCGATTCAGATCTGATGATATCCACTCTTCAAGTCAATCTTGCTAAAGCACGAGGATCCCTGTAACCTGTCGAGTATATCGTCGATCCTAGGAATCGGAAATCTGTTCTTGATGGTGATTTTATTGAGAGCTCTATAATCGATGCACATCCTCCAAGATCCGTCTTTCTTCAAAACCAACAACACTGGAGAGCAATACGGTGAAGTACTAGGCTGGACAAGACCCTTTTCCAAGAGGTGTTTCACTTGGTTCATAATCTCTTCATTCTGTGCTCGGCTCACACGGTAAGGTGGCCGGTTCGGTGGTGTGCTTCCAGGTATCAGATCAATGGTATGATCTTTAGGACGAGCAGGAGGTAACTCTCCTGGTAGGCCCTCTGAGAAGCAATCGGCGTGAGAGTGGAGAAAATCTTGGCGTTCTTTATCAAGTGTAGACATATTTGTCCTATCCTTATCGCTCAATTCTTTCATAAAGACCGAGTAAACAAACAGACTGGATTTCATTAATTTTGAAATGGCCGAAGCCGATACAATAGGGACAGACTCGCCCTTTAGTTTTATATCAAGTACAATTATTTTGCCCTTTTCTGTAGTCAAAGTCGCTTTTCTCGCCCGATAATTGACCATGGCGTTGTTTTTGTGGTACCAGGGAATCCCTAAGAGAACATCACAACCCTCCAAAGGCATTATGAAGAAGTCCTCATGCCCCAAATACCCTTGACAATGCAACCGAAGTTTGCCAATGACAGGTGCAATGGCTATGTCCCTGCCTGGTGCCGCTAGAATTGCCTCTGCAAGTGGTCCCATCCGATCGGGAGTAATCTCGAGCCACGCCGCCATTTCCGGTGAAATGAAGTTGGCCTTGGCTCCTCCATCAAAGAAAATCATTGCCTCTTGATCTTTCACTTTGCCCCAAGCTCGACAAAGTTCTGTACTCTCATCCATGGCGTCGAGATCGGTACCCACATAATCTGGAACCAGTCGTGTTTTCATCTTGCCTTTTCGTCCACGTTCCTCAGCTGCTCTCGAACTCTCAGGCTTGTCGTCGTCCTTATCATTCTGTTCTTTCTATGCCTTTTTAGGGCACTTTGCGGAGATGTGTCCCTGTTCCCCGCATCCAAAGCACTTTCCCTCTTTTATGAATCGAGCCCGCTCCTGAGGAGTAAGCTTGGTTCGTGCATCCTTTTTCTTTGGGTTGCTCTTTTTCTTTCTACCATCCCAGAAGTCTGTTTGGCTCGTTGTGTCATGTTCTCATCTGTGGGGTAAGTCAGATTGCCAGAGTGAATGGCAAAGCCCCGCTTCGCATGACTCATCAACTCCTGAATAGAAGCTGACTTCTGCTCCAAGGAGTGATCTTGGATCTCTGTAGGTAGACCCAAGGTAAACCGCTCAATCTGTTCTCTGAACGTGATCTTCTTGAATGAAGAGGTGGGTAGAAAAGAGCCCCAAAATCTTTCACAATAAGCATTGATTGTATCTTTCTTGGTCATCCGAAGATGGTTCCAAGCAGCTCGTATATCTCGTTCATATTCTTGCGTCAACCAAGAAGAAATAAAAAGCTTTTTAAATTTCCGCCATTTAACTGGCGTAGTCTTGTTTAAAAGAAGCGTGGACCACCAAGTACGAGCATTCCCCTTAAGGTAAGAGGTAGCTCTCCGAATCTTGGAGTGAATAGCGTCCTCCCACGAAAGCAATGTCAAATTGCTGTATAAAAGACAAAGCCTTCAAAGCATCTGAATATCCTGAAAAAATATCAAACTTGATCGAGTGGCCACCTTCCTTAAACTCTCGGACTTTCTTGCTCTTATCTTCGAGAAAGTCATACTGGTTGGCTTTGTAAAAATTCTTCTTGTTCGCATAGAAGTTTCCATCATCAGAATCTGAGCTGTCTGTAGACGAGTCCTCAGTAGAACTGTCAGGCTCTGGGTGAGATTTAGCCTTCTTTGCCTTTTTCTTGCCCTTTCCGAAGCTTTGTTTCTTGCTTCGCTTTTTACCTTTTCGGTCTTCTTCGCTCGAATCTGAAGAGCTAGAAGAACTGTCAAAAGAAGAAGAAGAAAAAGAACTGGGTATCCTTTAAATCGAACACGCTTCTTTTGTTTCTTTGCCTTGTCAAAAGTCGACTGACGACCCAAATATCCCGGGAAGTCAGTGCTTTTCTTTTGCTTTTTTCCATGCTTTTTGGCTTTCTGTGCGTCAAAAAGCTAAGCAATCCGTGCATCAACCACCTCTTGTAATTCCTTCTCTGAATACTGTTTGTGATCAGAAGGTTTCTTGAGAGCGGGTTTCAGGGGTGGTGTAGTGGTTTTCTGCCACTGTGCATGCACTTCTTGAAAAGAAGTCTCGCTCATATATTTTGCCAAT
The DNA here is from genome assembly GCF_014529385.1 of Adiantum capillus-veneris. NCBI lineage: Eukaryota > Viridiplantae > Streptophyta > Polypodiopsida > Polypodiales > Pteridaceae > Adiantum > Adiantum capillus-veneris. The sequence continues at coordinate 92,290,251 of NC_140959.1, read as the reverse complement.
TTCGGATCCTTCGCAAAACTGAGCATCATCTTTGTTGCATCGCCGATCAATTGACGACGCTTCATCTCTCTTTGCTCCGCCTAAGTAGGCCGAGGTGGGCCATACTCTTTGTTTGAATCTTCGTTGTGATCCCTGCCCACATCTCCAGATGTAGAGGGAGTCGACTGATCCTTGCGTGAAGCCATAGGTGCGGCTGAAAAAAATTTGGGGATCGGATTTCCCGTAGAAGAGAAATCGGCCGTGCTCTGATACCACTGTAACAGACTTGGACACTCCAAGTCAAGAATCAATCGCGACAGCACCGAATAACCACTTCAAAACAATTCACAGGTCACAATAGATTTGCACTGGCCCGGCGGAGTTCCGTGCCTAGAGATATTGGCCCCAAAGACTGGTGCCCCTTTCGGTATTTCTTTTTGCATTAATCTCTAGGCCCCAAAGACTGGCGCCCCTTTCGGTATTTCTTTTTGTATTAATTAGTTCAAAGTACAAGAGAGTTGTTCGGGTTTCACCCTCAGACTCTGCGTCCAGATGCTCTGAGAAGTGAGGCCCTCACCACTAATTTAAAGGTTACAAGGGATGCCCAAAAGCAGAGCCCCAAAAGCTTGAAAGCAAAAGCAACTTCTCTCTCTCTCTCTCTCTCTCTCTCTCTCACACTGAGAGTCAAAAAAAATAAAGCAATTTAACCCTCTCTCTCTCTCTCAATTTCATGCGTAGCCAAAAAGCAGCTAAGAATGCGTCGCTCATGCTTTTTTTCAGCTTTCCGTGATTCACGCCGCAAATCCCGAAAATCTGTACCTGCTGCCATGTGGCATTTTCCCGCCAAAATTTAGGGTTTCCAGCCAGTTAGGGTTTTCAGCCAGCAGTTAGGGTTAGGGTTTCCAGAAATTAGGGTTTACAGGATTTTTAGGGTTTCTGGCAGAAATTAGGGTTTCTGCTGTCGGTAGCCACGTCATCACTTTGTGACACTGCCCGACGGATGTCAAAAGGGCGCTTAAGCCCATTCTAGAATCGACTTTCGGATCCGTGATTGCCAACGACTGAGCGTTTTTGTTGACCACCATGTGATCACTGTGAGAGCCGGCGTGAGCTGCTCCATCAACGTGGGGTGCGAGTCTACGAGACAATAACATCGAAGCTAGTTGTTGAGGTCATCAACGTGCGATAGTTTGAACTAGCCTCATTCGATGCTTTTCTCTGCACAGCACAGTACTGGCTTCACCCACTCTCAAGTTCTCCACTAAGTTCACTCATCAGCCCCGTTAATGCTCACTGGTTCTTGATCATCACTCCTTGTGCTGCGTTGGCTTGCTGCCGGCTCCCAGCTACCCATCGGCAATATCGTGCAGACTATCCCCAATTGACCTCATAATCTGCGCGCTCCAAGCCTTGCCTCTCTTTGCCAAGTTGCCAACTCGCCTGAGTGCTAAAGGTGGGCCCACCAACCCCACCTTGTCTGCTACTCATAGTCCACTACCCCCCCCCCCCCCCCCCCCCCCCCCCCCTCTCATCCCCCTGCATCATTAATCTACCCACGCTCTCTGCTATCGCTCTTTTCATTGATCTGCTACGCCTTAACTACACCCAGCTCACCCGGCGATCGCGCTGCTGCACCAGGTTCTGTCCTGTTGCAAAAATATGTGTGTGTGTGTGCCGGCATGTGCAAACCATGCCTTTGCTCGTAGCTTTGTTCGGGCTCACAGTTGATGCATTTTTTTAAAAATTGGTTTATGTGGCTTTTTTAAGCACCCATTCCCACTATGCAGTTTCCCAAGAGACCGCCAGTTAAGAAGCTGTTCCCATTGCCTGCAGAAAGCGGAGAAGAAGTTAAAAATCATCACCCTCAAAACTTTTAAAGGAGAACCTCGAGCCAAGGCTTCAAAAGGAGAAATTGAGGGGAATGTTTCATCATCAAAGAAAACCTATGTGAAGAGTGACTTCACTTTTAAAAGTGAAGAGGTGCTTCACTACTACAAACTCTCTCTGCAAAGCTTGAATACTTCTTCAATGGGTCGAAGCTCCTTGCACATACACTCAACCATGCATAACATTGTATCCGCCAAATTTGATATGTATGCTATGACACTCTTTCGAGATGACCTTGTACCTTTTGACATATCACAGAGACTCGACACTGCCACTAAATGTGGTAAGACCTTCCCTACACACATGTGTGCTTCACACGATTGGCCATGGAGGCTGCATCCTCAACACAACGGACCAACGACCAAGACATGAAGATGAAGCAAACAACAACAAATGATGACAACAACAAGATGAAGACAAATTTTGGACGGGATACATATGATTACCCCTTCAGACAAAATGAATGAATGAAATTTCTTGTACTACCTAGGACTACTAGTGAACCTACTAAGTCTCACTTGTGAACCATAGTGATGTATCCGGTAGAGAACCGCTATGATGAATCATGAGACATTGAACCATGGTCGCTAAATCCGTTGAGAATCGCCACGATGTATCCGTTTGAGAAATGTGAAGCATTAAATCTAGTGAGAACCGCCATGATGTATCAGGTAGATGAATCATGTTAGCCTAGGAGTACACCATGACATGAACATATGAACCCAAAAACACATGAAGTCTTCGTAAAACCCCAAGTTTGGCTTAAGGGGGCGATTGTTAACCTCTTGAGCCAATGATTGTAAAGCACTAAGCCTATTTGAGAGGTTGTTTTCTAATCAATCTTTGCAGTGTGAGCATTATCATTGTGTCTACACTCTCTCTCTTTATGCTTTTGCACTTGGCATAACCAAACCCTAATCTCCATCTCTCTAACCGTAACCCTAACACCATGGCCAAGCTAAGGCCTCATTCACCATAGCCTAATGCTAAGCCATTGGTGATTAGGTAGCACGCTTCCGCTACCAACCCAACAACACGTGCGCGAGAGAGAGAGAGAGAGAGAGAGAGAGAGAGAGAGAGAGAGAGAGAGAGAGAGAGAGAGAGAGAGAGAGAGAGAGAGAGAGAGAGAGAGAGAGAGAGTAGCTAAGTTTGTTGATGCGGTGTCATTGTACGACTGTGCTAATGTGGCCTTGAAAAACGCGCCACAAATTGCGCCGCATTTTCTGTCATGAAACGGGGGCTAACATGGTTGGGCTTTTTTTCCTTTTGCAAGAAAAAGATCCTTATATTAGTTAAGAACATTGCCCAATGGGCTAAAACCTACCCTTGCTTGAGAGGGCTATAAAATGTGGGGAGTGAAAAAGTAAGATATGTACACTGATGGCTAAATCAGGATATGGGAGGTGGAAACAACCACACTGGTGGACGGTACCGCCATCTAGTGAAAGCGCGAAGTAGAAAGGTACCGGTAGGTGCGCGTCGCGATGTAGTGCAGGATTGGGGCAAGAAACAGGAGGTGGAATGCAGCAGAGAAGAAGTGCTAGCAATCGAAAGCAGAGAGAGAGAGAGCTCGTACGTTTTTTTGGGGAAAACTCAATAAGTGAGTTTTGGGTTTCCCACTTTTATTATAAGTGACTTTAAAGAAATGTGTCCAGGTTCATATTGAACCTGAACAAAGTATAAAATGTACAAAAAGGGGTTATTTAGGCCTTTAACCCAACAACCTCCGACTTAAAGGCATAAATGACGCCTTTAAGTTAACCAACTTCCACCAGCTGTATGCAATGCTCATGTTGAGCCTTAGCAAGACTCTTGGTGAGAACATCTGCAGGGTTATCCTGTGTATGGATCTTAGTCAAGTTGACTAGACCATACTCCAATACCTGTTGTATGAAGTGGTACCGCACATCTATGTGTTTGGTACGCGCATGAAACATGGCATTTTTGGCTAAGTAGACAGCACTCTGGCTATCACAACCCAATGCAGGTGTATGAGCAGGCATGGCAAGTTCTTTTGCAAGTCTGTCTAACCAAATGGCCTCCTTTGAAGCCTCTGTGGCTGAAATGTATTCAGCCTCAGTAGTACTCAATGCCACAATTTTCTGCAACCTAGAATACCAAGAGACTGCACCACCAACAATAGCAAATACATATCCACTGGTAGATTTCCTCGTATCCATGTCACGTGCCATGTCTGCATCGCAATATCCCTGCAACTTTAAGTCACTTTTACCATAGCAAATACACTTTGACTGTGTACCTTTCAAATATCTCAGAATGCATTTGACAGCTTTCCAATGCGCTTTGCCAGGATTCGACATGTATCGACTAACAACTCCCACTGCATAAGCAATGTTGGGACGAGTGGCAACCATAGCATACATAAGAGAACCACAAGCTGATGCATAAGGGATTCCCTTCATTGCTTTCAATGCCACCTCATCCTTTGGGCAATCTGTCTTGCTAAGCTTAGTGTATGGAGGTAAGGTACTCCAAGAGGCTTAGCATCAGCCATATTAAACCTGTCAAGCACTTTTGCAATCTACTTTTCTTGAGATAAAAACAACAATTTCAGCTTTCTATCTCTTTTAATACGCATGCCCAAAATGTGCTCTGCATCATAGCAAAAGCTGAATTTAGCTTACGTTTCAACCAAGACTAGTCTTATGTTTCCCGGCAAGCAGCATGTCATCAACATAGAGAACAAGTATGATGGGACTACCATCTTCATCCCTTTTCGTATACAAACAATGATCTGCATGGCTGCGTTTAAAGCATTGAGACAACATAAAAAGTCAAACTTCTTATACCACTGCCGTGATGATTGTCTCAAACCATACAGAGCCCTTTTCAGTTTGCATACAAGTTCTTCACATGTAGGAACTACAAAACCTTTAGGTTGTTTCATGTATATGTCCTCTTCAATGTCACCGTGCAGAAAAGCTGTCTTTACATCCATTTGATTCAATTCCAAATCAAGCACCACAACGAGAGCAAAAAGGACACGCAAAGTTGTAAGCTTTACAACAGGGGAAAAGATTTGAAAATTAATTCTTTCTTTCTGTGCATATCCAGCATTAAAAGTCTCACTTTTACTTTTCAACAAATGCACCCATCCTTTCCTAGTACAGTCATCAATGAATGTAACAAAATACAATTCACCAACAAAAGACTTAACAGGCATAGTGCATACATCGGAGTGAATAAGATCAAGAGGATTAGCTTCAAGAGAGACACCAATGTAATAGAAGATTTCTTTTGCTTTCCATAAAGACAATCGTTACAAAAATACAAGTTTTTGCCTTTTACATCAACCCTCATCAGAGAGGAAAGCACATCAATACCCTTTTGGCTCATATGGCCAAGTCTGTTATGCCACAATTCCATGTGTGAATCAACTTCAGCAATAGCAAGAGACTTGCCAGGCAAAGCTTTACATCGAAGATAGTACAAAGTACCTCTTTTAGACCCTTTTGTAACAAGCATAGCGCCCTGAGCAACTTCCATGAACCCCATAAAAAATGGTCGTATAACCATGTGCATCCAATTGGCCAACGGATAGCAGACTTTTCTTAATGCCTGGTAGAAACCTGACATCATTCAACACAAGATCTTGACCATTGTTAAGAGCCAAACACATAGTACCCATTCCCTCAATATTGTAAGCAAAATTATCACCAAGGTACACCTTGCCATAATTGCCTGCAGTATATGTAGCAAAACACTCTAGAGATGGAGTCACATGGAATGAAGCACCAAAATCCACTATCCATGACTGGGATAGGCCATCGTTAGCACTAAGCAATGCGTCAATGACATCTTTCTTCGAGATAAGCATGTCTTCTGCATTAGCTATCACCAAATCTGAGGGGCATGAAGCCGCAACCAAAATTTCCTCAACGTCTGACAACTCCTGTGCATTCTCAGCATCCCTGGAGGAATCACCTGTTGATTTTTCCCCTTTCTTCTTCTTATCTTGCGTTTCCTTCTTCCTTTCCTGCTCTTTCTTGAAATACCTGCATCGGGTTTCTTGTGACCCTTTCTGCCACATTGATAACAAGTGACATCCTTATCCTTTGTCTTGCTCTTACTTCTATTTTGAGTCCTGTTGCCCGCATCACGCTTTTGATTTCTACCTCTTGCAGTGTAGGCAAAACTGCTACCTTTCCCACTAGACTTGCGTCTAATCTCTTCATTGAGAATAGACCTCTCACTATTGCTCAAGGAGACAACCAATGTTTCCCAAGTTCTGGCAATGTCATAAGCAAGAAAATAGCTTTTAGCTTATCATCGAATTGCTGAAGCCCACTATCCTGCAACTGACTCAACACACCTATAAAAGCACTCAAATGCTCAGAAGCTGACTTCGAGTCATCGAGCTGTATATTATTCACCAACTTCCGCATCAAATGCCCTTTACTTCAACTGACCACCCGGAGACCCCCTTCTTCCAGTACACAGCCCGACTCAAACGCCACATACAAACAGCGCAGAGAGGCTCATCTTGCTGCAATGGATCATTGGCAAGAGGAGGGTCTCGCGACCGAGTTTTTGGCAGATTTTTGGAAGCCGAGGAGAGTCACCATGTTCCAGTGCCTAGTTGCCCATTGAGCTACTGCAGTTGGGAGTTGATTGGTGCACACTATCCTCTCTGTGGTATGTGCCGCTACCCTATGATCATCTACTTGAGACCGACAACACTGTCTTGGGACTGCCCCACGAGACAGCAGGTTTGGCTTCGGATTCTTCCGCTAATGCCTACATTTTCTATAGCTAGCCAGTACACTTGGGGTATTACAACTTGGTCCACATTCACGCGCCTAGCACTTCGCTTCACATGGCTTCAGTCCACAGGATAATTGTGACAGGAGGGCCGGCCTACACTCTAGCCCTCCACATAGCTTGTACCTCGGGAGTGGAGCAAAGATTGAGAGTGTTGTTAGGAGCTCATCTACAGCCTAACACTGTGGTTTATCTAGAGAGTCCACTGCTTCCACATCTTCGAGGCTCGACTCGTCCCACCAGCGGAGATTGTACGTGACGTCTCGCTGGAGCTGATCCATGTACTCAAGGGCCAGTTTGAGAGACTTCAGAGAAGCTCCAACCGCGTGCTGGAGCCACGAGGCCTTCCAGTGACTTTGGCAACCAGGGCAATTCTTCACCATGGTTCATGGCACACCTAGATGTTGGGTTAAAGGCCTAAATAACACCTTTTTGTACATTTTTATACTTTGTCCAGGTTCAATATACCTGGACACATTTTTTTAAAGTCACTTATAATAAAAGTGGGAAAACCCAAAACTCACTTATTGAGTTTTCCCCAAAAAAACGTACAAGCTCTCTCTCTCTCTCTCTTTGCTTTCGATTGCTAGCAATTCTTCTCTGCTACATCCCGCCTCCTGCTTCTTGTCCCAATCCCGCACTACATCGCGACGTGCACCTACCGGTACCTTCTGCTTCGCGCTTTCAACTGGTATCAGAGCCCTAGGGTTTCAAAACAGCTCTGCGGAGTCTGCTGGACAGCAAGTTGAAATTGCTCTCCTGCGATCAATTTCACTTCCATCACGAAGCCCCTTGCATCCAGGGTCGAAAAGGTCACCAAAACTGCAAAAACAACCCAAAATAGGTTGTTTTTAGGTCAAAACAGGTGATTTACAGGTTATTACAAGTCAAAACAGCGATACGCAGATGTACCAAAGTTGTGGGATCGCATGTATTGATGTTTGTCGCGACAAAATGAGTGAAAAGCTGAGTACACGTGCTTGAAATTGCACATTTCAACTGAAAATTTAGAGTTGGACAGTTTCATGTAAAGAAATTGTGATCTATCGTATGCAAAGTCTTGTGGTTGCTCCTATTTGCTGAAATTTTCAGCCTATTGCATCTCCCTTGTTTACACACTTGTGGTTGAATTAAGATGGCTTCTTCCTCTTCCGCATTTGACACTAAAAGTTTGATGGTTCCATGGTCAAAGCTTCGACCTCTGGCAAGAACACATGCAAGGTATCCTTTTCTTAAAGGATTGTGAAGATGCATTGGAAGAGAATAAGCCGCAACGTTTGTCTGACGAAGAGTGGGCCAGGTTGAATAAGAAGGCTATGGCCTACATCAAAATGGCTATCAATGATGACATTTTGACGGACATCAAGCGTTTGGACTCTGCTCATGCAATATGGCAAAAGCTAAAGTCCAATTATGAGAACACCACGCCTGCATTTCCCCCGCGTCTCATTGCACTCACACTAGAGGGCAGCTTTATCAAGCAAGAGCTGACGGGTTAGGGTCTATCACACAAGTCCTCCCTCTGATGCCCACCACTTGGATCCGTTGAAAGCAACACTCGGCCACCTTTGGTACCTCGGTAGTGATTTTGCACGTAATCCAAGACCACTTGGGGGTGTTGATCCCTAATCTGTGTTTTTGAAGAGTGGAAGGGCTTGTCTGCCTCCCCTTGTTCCTCTTTACACACATTGAGAGCGGACCTTGCACTTAGCGGCAGGCCTATCAATGTGAGCTGGGAAAAAGCAACCTTGGTGTGAGCATAAGGCTGCCAAAGGGTGCACGCACAGGAAGGAGTTGAGCTTGGGTAAGAGAAAAGCCTTTTTAAACGTAGATTGCAAGGCGTACCAAGTACCAAGAACCCAAGAACCCAAGTACCCAAGTACCCAGGGCTTGGTCATCACTAGAGGTGGAATGGAGACTTTGTGTGAACGTGATGAGAGTGGAGCTGGAGGAGAAGAAGTCCCTACACCAGGAGGATTGTTCCCCGATCCTCCTCCATCCCCATCTACGCGACGGATTCCACCAAGCCTGATAGACACTTTGGTCAAGTCAATGATGGAGATGATGCTACAACAAGAGGCTCAACGTGCGGCCATGGATAGAGATCGTGAAGAAAGAAGGGCAGCTATGGAGCTTAAGCGTGAGCAAACGCACGAAGCTCAACGCATAGCGGCTGAAGAAAGAAGGGCAGCTATGGAGCTCGAGTGTGAGCAAGTACGCGAGGCTCAACGCATACCGGCCAAAGAAAAGCGAGCGGCTATGGAGTTAGAGCGAGAGGCGTAGAGGGACCAACACATACAAGATTGTCCTTCAGGTACTCTCCTCGAAGATCGAGCCACTCAAGGAGGCCGGCGAGTCATCAGGTAGCACAAGTAGAGAGGAAGACTCCAACAATCCAGTCACTATGTTATGTCCCACTCATAGGAGAGGGGATCTAGCCTAGACGCTGTCGGGATGGGCGTCCAGTGTCCAAGCGGACGTAGTGTGAACACAGCCAGTGTGGCCGGCCATTATTATAAAAGGGAGGCCAATGCCTCATTTGCAGTTATCGACCCCCACTGGCATAGTGCTAGTGGGTTAGCCCGCGAGGCTAGGAGTGCGCAAGGTCACCTCGAGGAGGTGAGGCCGGGTGGTATGGGACGCTCGGTCTTACGGGTGCACGCCTACGTCCTCGGACGTTGGCCCCAGCACAGGGGAGCTTCCGGATGGTGGCTATGGTCGGGTGGTTCTTCCGACGCGTGTCTGTAGGCGGTCCGTGTAGCCGGGAGATCCACTCCTTGCGTTCGTTTCATGGTATCAGAGCCAGCACGAGGGACCGTGTGCACACCTACCGATCGGTTCAAGTCGGGGAACCTCGAGTTCGCATATTTTTTAGTAACTAATCGCTGAAATTGTGCGTTTTTCTTCTCATAAGCTTGTGTACAGGTGATGTGTTGCTGATTTTTACTGACTTTCCAACGGAAATCAGATTTTCATTTACAGTTACTGGTTTTTTATTTAAAAACTGCAATTTCCATTGGTCCAATTGCTGAATTTTACTGCTTTTGCATAGGAATCAGAGAATTGATTACTTTGCATGTGATATTTTTACTTACTTTATCAAAATTTGTGTTGTAGTGAACTTCAGCAGACCATGCTCTCTCGGTCGGAGCAAAGACAGTGAGAGAGTCTCTTAGCAGCGCCAAGACAGAGAGAGTTTCTCAGTAGGCGCAGAGAGAGAGAGAGAGAGAGAGAGAGAGAGAGAGAGAGAGAGAGAGACGTTGAAGAACTTGGAGAACAATCCAGTGTGGAGCTGCGCGTATGTTGAGCACGAGCGTGCGCGAGTCATGCCTCTCCCTCCAGTTTACACGTGCTCTCTCTTGCAGGTCACCACGCGGCAAATTTCACCTTTCTCTCTCTTCAATAAACTGCAACGGTGGTCATTTGTTTTTTTTGAACGCTTAAGAAGACCTTATTTTAAGTGGCACCTTTATTTTTAAAGTGGCCAAGGATATTTGGGGTTTTTTAAAGCATGGTCTAAAACCTGTAAATTATAAGAAAACCACTTACAGAGAATGAGTTTTTGCAGAAGAACTCAGTTTTCAGCCCTCTGCTTCTCTCCCGCCACTCCTCTCTCTCACACGCTTGCACTCCCGCGCTCCGGCTCCCGCCATCGCCTGCTTGCCTTCGGACGCGTATCACTCTTTAGAGTTCAACTTTTCGCGATCGAAAAGTGCAGAAAAGGCCCAGTTCCGCGTGAAACTTCTAGTTTTTTCACGTACCTTGCCATGGATTCCTCTAGCTCGGATGTGCAGCGTGACGACGCGCCAGGTAATATTCAAATTCCGTTCACGCATGCTCTATACACACGGATTACAAGTACCTTCTAGAGCTTCGACCAACGTGTTACCGCTCTTTAAAACGCAAACGTTCAGACGAACATTCGCTTGGCCTCTCTCTAAGGGGTCGTGCAAGGGCTTAGTTCCTGACTTACCGCTCTGGAAAATAGGCTCGGTCGACGACTGCGCGAATTTCTGAGGGCGAAACCCATCTCCAGCAATTGCGGACGCAGATTGCTGCTTTTGGGTGTTCGCAGGGTGGTCCAACTGCCACGATTCCGTAAAAAACCACAAATTTCTTAGGGAAGGAGAAGGAACGTACGGAACTGGCCGTAAATAACTGGCTGCATCAGTGGACCACATATTTTGATCTCCATGGGGAGCATGATGAACGGAGGATTCAGACGATTGCTCTCTATCTGCGTAGTAAGGCGCTTACCTGGTGGTGCGACATGACAGAGAAGCCTACGACGTGGGTTTTCTGTGTGAAATTTAAGAGGGATTTCGCCAAAATGGATCCCTTGAAAGCTTATGCCAAACTGTAGAGTCTTTCGCTGAAATCTTTGTCTTTTGATAAGTATACGACAGCTTTCAAAGAGGCGCACACCTTCTGCAAGGGGGATTCTACGCACGCTGTGCATATGTACCCGCTGGGATTAGATGAGGATTACCGTTGGGCCTTAATCAAGGACAAAGCTCCGACTGACGTTGAGGATATAGTCGCAAAGGCCAGGACGTTCCATTTGATAAATGGAGCCAACTATGAGAAGAAAAGAACTGCAAACCATCAATCCAGTGAGGGTGCTTCAAGGAAGCGACCTCGATTCCAGCATAAGTCCAAATCACCGCCGAGATCTTCTTAAGAGAAGAAGAAAGACAAAAATGCTTCAGTTGCTGATGCAGTGAAGAAGGGGGCTTGCTTTGGATGTGGCCAGACAGGTCACCAAATCAAGGATTGCCCCAAGAAGAAGAAGAAGACACAGAAACCGCAAGGTCGTCCTTCGGTTCAGATTCACGAGATCTCATGTAACTCTGATGTCATCCAAGTTGAAATCCATCATCTAGCGCACAGTTCATGCACTAATTGTACTTTTAGTACCAAAGTGTTGTGATAAGCACGATCTTCTTCGTTTCCCCGGGAAGATCAATGGTCACGACGTGATTGTACTCCTTGATAATGGAAGCTCACACAATTTTGTGGATGCAATGCCATGATCTACTCCTCTCGAACGCGGCAAGCTAGGAGGTAGATCATCAGGAAAACCATCCTTGAAATCAGTCATGATTTCTCTCGGATAAGGTTGGATTCGTCGGAATCCCCAAGTTAACAGAAGAACATGAAACATGTTTACGAAATTCAGTGACAAAAGTACCAAGCACTAATGAATCAAACCAAACAGATGGTACACATTGATAAAAGTCAACATCAGAAGACTTTGTATCTTTATACATTTCCAAAGCAGTAACAACTAGTATTGCAAAACCATTATTTATAGAATTCTGATTACAAAGCGACACACATACATGAGGCATGTCCTGCTTAACAAAAACAAGAGAGTGATGAACATAGTCTATATACAATGAGTCTTGTTTATCATAAAACCATGGAATTCCTAAAATAACATCTGCTCTGTCCAGGCGCATGATGTGGAAATCCAGGTTCTCTTTGTAATCAGCTAGCTCGAACGACAAATCTGGAACCATCTGATTCCATACATCCGTATCCTCGCCACGAGCCACCTTCACGAGATACTCATGGTCACTGTCCCGCGTCCACAGGCTCAGTAACCTTATCGGTTTAGTAAAACGAGGAGGACGAGATTCAACGGCAGCTGAAAGATTATCTCGACAAGGGTTTTGTTCGGCCTAGTAAATCCCCTTGGGGAGCGCCAATGTTACTTTCTCGAAAAAAGGATAACACTATGCGCTTTTGTGTGGATTACAAGGGATTGAATAAGCTCACTGTCAAGAATAAGTATCGGCTCTCACGCATGGACGATCTGATAGATCGGCTCCATGGAGCGCTGTATTTTACGAAGATAGACCTGCAATCAGGCTATCACCAAATACGGATCAAACTGGAAGATATTCCTAAGACAGGTTTCCATACGCGTTATGGTCACTATGAGTTTTTGGTCTTGCCTTTTGGTTTGACCAATGCTCCAGCTACGTTTCAGCAGATGATGAATGATTTGCTGAGACCATTTTTAGGCAGCTTCGTTGTTGTATTTCTCGATGATATCTTGATCTACAGCCGAAGTTTATCTAAGCACTTGGCGCATATATGCGCTGTTCTCGAAGTACTGAGAACTGAGAAGCTTTATGCTAAGGCTTCCAAGTATGAATTCTTCAAGAAAGAGCTTCTGTACTTGGGTCACATCATTACTCGCGATGGAATTCGCGTCGACCCTAAAAAATTGGATAAAGTGGGAAATTGGCTCATTCTGAAGAAAGTGCGCCAAGTAAAGCATAGAAACAAGGGACGGGGGGACGTGGCCCATTTATGCGGGGACAGGATGGGGGAAGCCGGGACGGAGACGGGGAGGCATTTTTGGGACGTGGGGACTTCCCTCATAGGGGACGGGGGGTGGGATGGGTCCCGGGACAGATGGGACGCGGGCAAGGGGCGGACTGCAGCCAACGGGGGGGCGGGATATTCAAATTTCAAACACAGTTTAAACGCCCACTTTATGGGGGGTTTTCCAAATTTCAAAAGCCCACTTTTGGGGGGACTTTCAAATTTCAAAAGCCCACTTTTGGGGGCCTTTCAAATTTCAAAATTCAAAGTTCAAACCCCCATTTTGGGGGGATCTCTTTCTACTTAAGAGCACCCAACTTCCAAGCCTCAAGGCTCATAGCCTCATAGTATCATACCCAAGCCTCAAGGCTCAAGGCCACTTCCTTGAAGTTCCCATTGAAGTCTCTCTCTCTCTCTCTCTCTCTCTCTCTCTCTCTCTCCCATCAAGCTTGCTCCTACTCCTCTTTCCTTCTCTTCAACCCTTCTCTAATATCTATCATCAATGGCATCTCAAGATGGATCCCAAGCTTCTCTAAGTCCTCCTCCTTCTCCTTCCTCCGGCCCCGCCACCAGCTCTCAACCCCCTTCCTCCGCCGACTTCACATAGACATGGTGGAATGAGGTGATTGCTCCCAAGTCCGGTGTTGGAGGTGGAAGCAAGCCGCGGAAGTGCCGCTGTTGTGGCTACGAGCGCAATGGTTCTGTGAGGAAGTTGCGCGCCCACTTCCTTCACGAAAAAGGACATCAAGTTCAATTTTGCCCGCAAACCGGCTCGGAAGAGGAGAAGCAAAAGCTCCTAAACCTTGAGAAGACTCTTGCGGATATAAAAGAAGCCAAGAAGAATCATACCAAGCATCGCACGGTGAATCCGAGGGAGATGGCCACGGCGGCTTTCATCCGAGCATCGGCATCCCCTTCTTCGGCATGATTTTGTGCATCAACCGGCATTGACGGTGACCGCCCACCTCCACTCTCTACCAACCCTTCATCGTCATCTGTCCCTCATTTTCGTCCACCCAAGTGGCAAGCAACTCTTGGATATAGTTGGAAACCGGCCTTGAAAGAGGAGGTAGATGTCGCCGTAGCAAGATTTTTCTGCCACGACCATATTGCTTTCAATGCAGCGCGGTAAGCCAAGCTAAGCTTTAATCTTTAGTTTATACAATGTATATCACTCAAGTCTCATTTATACTTTTTTTTTGACATAAAAGATCTCCATATTTCGAAGAAATGGCACGGAAGATCGGAGAATTTGGACCCACATATGTCCCTCCCTCTTCGGAGAGCTTGTGCACCACTCTTCTTGACAGGGAGAAAATCATGGTGGAGGCGGCATGTGCATCCACAAGGGCTTCATGGAAGAAGAATGGAGTATCTCTCATTGTGGATGGGTGGAGTGATACCCGTCACCGCTCCATTGGCATAGTGGCATATTCTCGGGGGGAGATGTATTTCATTGACTCCCATGATGCATCGGGGGCCGGGAAGAGTGCGCAAGTACTTGCATCAGAGTGGGCGCTTACCATTGAGAAGGTGGAAAGCATGATGTTATTGCCATTGTCACCGATAGAGAAAATAGCAATCCTGCCGCCGGAGCCATCATCGAATCCCTTTTATCCACAAACCACAGTCACATATTGCATGGCTCATTGCCTCAACAATCTTCTCAAAGATATAGGCGCCTTGAAATATATTTCCCCCGTCATTGAGCATGCGAATTCAATGGTGACTTTTGTCAATAATCATCAAAAGGTAACCATTAAGTGCTAACCAATCTTATTTTAGTTCGAATCTAATTTCAATATGGAAGGCCAATTCTCGTTTTGAATGTTGAAACTTGATTTTTCTAAATAGGTGAGGGCTGAATTTTCAAAGAGGTCAAAGCTAGCTCTTCTCAAATACTCAGAGACTCGCTTCGCCTACAACTTCATTATGCTCCATCGCTTGAGTTCATGTAGTGGGGCATTGAGGGGACTCTTCATTAGTGATGAGTTCTTGGCAATGCCCGAGTCAAAAAGTGTCAACGGAGTGGCATGCCGAGCACGGGCCGACATGCCGGAATGGTGGGAGGAAGTAAAGATAATCACCAAAATGGTGAAGCCTATCATCCACCTCTTGCGAGTGTTGGATTCCATGAAGCCTTGCATCGGCAAGATATATGAGGCCATGGACACGATGATTGACTCTCTTGAAAAACTTGTGACTGACCCCGATAGGTATTCACGTCGCACGAGTCACTTTTAAGTTTTCCCTATGCTTTACAAGTTTACTCTCTTGAGTTTTAACTTTGTTTTGAATCTTCATAAAGTAGGTACGAGGAGATCCAAGACTTGTGTGTGTCAAGGTGGAATGCCTACCATTCTCCTCTTCATGCAGCCGCTTATGTAGTGGATCCACAGTTCCAACAAGGGAACCAATACAAAGAGGTGATGAATGGTTGGCAAACCATCCTTGCGCGCCTTGTGCCCGACCTAAAGGAAAGGACCGAGATTCGGAGGCAAATCAATGTCTACAGAAATGGAAAGGGAGAAATTCACATGCCCGATGCACAAGCATCTCGCTTTGAGATGGGGAGTGCTCTTTGGTGGGAGGAGTTTGGGGCGGGATTGGGCGGTTTACAGGATTTGACTATTCGCATTCTTAGCCAAGCATGCACTACGAGTTGCTTGGAGCAACTTTGGAGTGTGTATGCTCATGTAGCCTCAAAGAAGAGGAATTGTCTTGATGTGCAGAGAGCCAATGATCTCATATATGTCTCATCAAATTTGAAGATGCTTTCCAAGTCAGACCAAAGTGATGATTTTGCGGAGTGGGCACTTACCGAGGATGATCCTATCCCAGAGACACAGATAGATGCAGAGGTGCCAGAGGCAGAGAGATTGAGACAACACCACTTGAGGATGATTTTTTGGATCAAATGGACTATGCAGGGCCAGTTGACATTCAGTTGGCACCATGGGCCAACATGTAGAGTCTAGAGTCTAGACCACTTGAGTCTCGAGTCTTGACTCGCCACTCTTGACTCGAGTCCTTCCCTTTTTGACTCCCATTTATGCTAAACTCTACTTATCCACTCTTCACTTGTACATCATTATGTTTTACCCCTTGGCGAGGATGATTGATGCTTGATCACCACACCAATGGTGTACTGTGTCGCGCACGCCGCACGCCCTTTGTTATATTTTGGTGTTATGTAATTTGAATGCAAAAACCACTTTTTCTTTGCAATCTTGTGCTCTTAGTGTTCATATTGTCTCAGTATTAAATTTGCAAAGAATTAGTGTTTTTTAAAGCGCGTCCCCTGTCGCCTCCCCCGTCCCCTGTTTTGCCACGTCCCTGTCCTCGGGACCCGCCACGTCCCCGAGACCCGTCCCTGTTCCTATGTGACTATGAAGTAAAGTCCTTTTTAGGCTTTACAGGATTCTTTCGCAAATTCATCAAGGATTACTCTAAAGTTGCTGCTCCGCTTACGCAACTTTAAAAAGGAAGGGTGTAACATACTTGGACACTCTTAGACACTCCAAGTCAAGAATCAACCGCGACAGCACCAAATAACCACTTCAAACAATTCACAGATCACAATAGATTTGCACTGGCCCGACGGAGTTCCGTACCTAGAGATATTGGCCCCAAAGACTGGCGCCCCTTTCGGTATTTCTTTTTATATTAATCGGTTCAAAGTACAAGGGAGTGACTCGGGGTTCACTCTCAGACTCTGCGTCCATATGCTCTCAGGTGTGAAGGCCCAAGCCACTTATTTGAAGGTTTACAAGGGATGCCCAAAAGCAGAGCCCCAAAAAGCTTCAAAATCAAAAGCATCTGTTCTCTCTCTCTCTCTCTCTCTCTCTCTCTCTCTCTCACAGAGTCTAATTGAAAACAAAAAGCATTCTCTCTCTTTCTCATTTGCGTGGATGCTAAAAAGCATGCTACCGTAAAACGTGCCGCAAAACGCGGAATTCCGTACCAGCTGCTGCCACGTGGCATCCCGGCAGATTTTAGGGTTTGCTGAAATTAGGGTTTCAGCCAGAAATTAGGGTTTTTGGCGCATTTTAGGGTTTGCAGGAATTTTAGGGTTTCAGCCAGAAATTAGGGTTTCTGCTCTCCGCCAGGTCATCACTTTGTGACAAAGGGCCGAAGACTTTGGGTCCTCACCGTAAAGGTAACCCCCCTGTTGTCTGGAATGAGCGTCTTGATGAGAGCTTTCGGACACTAAAGCACTTGGTGACTACTGCGCCAATATTGCACATTGTGGATCCTAGCAAACCGTTTGTGATTGAAACGGATGCTAGTGATGCCATTGGTGCGGCATTATACGAGGATGGACGTCCTGTTGCGTTTGAAAGTAAGAAACTTTTTGATCCTGAGATGCGTTATCCAACATATGAGAAGGAGCTTTACGCCGTAGTCCACGCCTTGCGGAAATGGCGACACTACTTATATGGCTCTACTTTTGTTGCATAGACAGATCATCACTCCTTGCGCTATATCTGTGATCAGGGTGATCTCAGAGGCTGGAAGGTTAGATGGGTTGAGCTATGCAAGAGTTTGACTTTGAGATCCGTTATAGAAAAGGATCCAACAATCAAGTTGCTGATGCACTCAGCAGGATTCCTGAGGTTAATGCCTTGTCTATGGCGGAAATCTCGACGGATTTCTATCTCTCTCTCCGAGGGCTATGTCGTTCCGATGGCCATTTTGGCAAGATATGGAATGAGGTCCAAGCGGGGCATGACTCGCGTACAGGCTTTGTCACAAACTGTGACGTGGCTGCCAGTACACACACACTCTCTGCCTTGTGGGAAACCCTAAATGCTGACATGGCTGGCTGTACTCGGAAATGGCGGAGGCTTTGCCACGTGGTAGCAGTACGGACGCTCGCGAATTACGGCAGCTTTTGGGTATTGCTTTTGGCTACGCAATTACAAAGAGAGAAAGAGAGACTTTTTGCTTTATTCTCTACGCAAGAAAGAGTTAGAGAGAGCGAGAGCTTTTATTTAAAAAGTCTTGCTTTGTGCCAAGTATGGCTTGAGAGAGAAAAGGAAAGCTCTTGCTTTATTTGGGCTTTTGATTTTCAGCTTTTGGGCACTGCTTTTAGCATCCCTTGTAACCTTTAAATACGCGGGTAGGCCTTCCACAACTCAGAGCATCTGGACGCAGAGTCTGAGTGTGAGCGCCTGCCTGCACTCTTGTACTTTAAACACAGATTAATACAAAAAGAAATACTGAAAGGGGTGCCATTGGGGCCAATATCTCTAGGCACGGAACTCTGCCAGGGCCAGTGTCGAATCAATTGTGAACTGTGAACTGTTTGAAGTGATTATTTGTGGTGTCATGGTAGATTCTCGACTTGGAGTGTCCAAGTCTGTTACAGTGGTATCAGAGCACGACCGATTTCTCTTCTACGTGAAATCCGATCTCTTTTTTTTCCGCGGCACTTGTGGCTTTAGGCAAAGATCAATCGACTCCGTCTACATCCGAAGATACAGGAAGGGATCACAATGAAGATTCACGCGAGGAGTACGGCTCGCCTCGGCCTACTCGGGCGGAGCGTCAAGAGATGGAGCGTCAACAATTGATCGGCGATGCAACAAAGATGATGCTTAATTTTGTGAAGGACCCAAAATTGGCAAAATATATGAGCCAGACTTCTTTCGAAGAGGTGCACACGGAGTGGGAGAAGACCACAAAGCCACCCCCCAAACCCACTCTCAAGAAACCTCCTACTCCCAGGAAGTATACAGAGCAAGAATTAGAAGAGGTGGTTGATGCACGAATTTCTCAGCTTTTTGACGCACAGAACAAAGTTAAAAAGCGCGACAAAAAGTAGAAGAAAGGCACTGACTTTCCGGGTTATTTGGGCCGTCAGTCTACATTCGAAAAGACAAAGAAACAGCAGAAGCGTGTTCGATTTGAAGGAGTACCCAGTTCTTCTTCTTCTTCTTCTTCTTCTTCTGACAGTTCTTCTAGCTCATCTGACTCGAGCGAAGAAGACAGAAAAGGCAAAAAGCGAAGCAAAAAGCAACGCTTCGGGAAGGACAAGAAAAAGGCAAAGAAGTCTAAATCTTGCCCCGTGGTTGACAATTCTACCGAGGACTCGTCTACAGATAGTTCGGACTCTGATGACAGCAGCTTTTATGCAAAGAAGAAGAATTTTTACAAAGCCAACCAATATGACTTTCAGGAAGACAAGAGCAAGAAAGTCCGAGAGTTTAAGGAAGACAAAAGCAAGAAGGTCCGAGAGTTTAAGGAAGGTGGACAGTCAATTAAATTTGACACATTTTCTGGTTATAGAGATGCTTCGAAGGCTTTGTCTTTTGTACAATAGTTTGACATCGCTTTCGCGGGAGGGCATTACTCAGAGCACTCTAAGATTCGGAGAGCTGCCTCTTATTTTAAGGGGAATGCTCGGACTTGGTGGTCCACGCTTCTATTAAACAAGACTGCGCCAGTTAAATGGCTGAAATTCAAGAGGCTTTTTATTTCTTCTTGGCTGACTCGAGAGTATGAAAGCGACATACGAACTGCTTCGAACCATCTTCGGATGACCAAGAAGGATACAGTGGACGCTTATTGCGAGAGATTCTGGAGCTCTTTTCTACCCGCCTCTTCATTTAAGAAGATCTCGTTCAAGGAACAGATTGAGCGGTTTACCTTGGGTCTTCCTACAGAGATCCGAGATCACTGCTTGGAACAAAAGTCAGCTTCCATTCAGGAGTTGATGAGTCATGCGAAACGGGGTTTTGCCATTCACTCAGACAGTTTGACCTACCCCACCTATGAGATCATGACACAAAGAGCCGAACAGACTTCGACAAATGAAAGTAGAAAGAGGAAGAGCAACCCAGAAAAGAAGGATGCACGACCCAAACTCACTCCACAGGAGAGAGCTCGCTACATCAGGGAAGGGAAATTGCTTTGGATGCGGGGAAACTGGGCATATCTCCGCGAAGCGCCCTATAAAGGCACAAAAAGTGAAACCGGCCCATGGTGGGGCGGTAGGCTTTAGCTTTCACCCGACATTCTTTACTTTAGACACACACACGGAGCACTTTGCAAAAAGAACCTGCGACGGGAATTATCACTTGAATACACACATGGCTCGGAAGCTAGAATGCCTCGAGCAGACGCCGACAACCTGTAGGCCCCAAAATTGCGCCCCTTTCGGTATTTCTATATACTTTGAGGGTAAATTTACAAAGTAGAGTCCTGGGAATCCTTTGTCTATGTCCAACTAGATACCACTTGATTTGGCCAAATTTCGACAGCATAACAGCCCCAAAACTTGCGCGAAACCAATTCCCCTGCTGGAACTCACTTCCACTGGCATAAACCCTTTGATTCCTGCCCAAAAACAGTAAATTCAGCACGCTGTATTTACTGGTTTTTGCCCTGTTTTCATTCACAAACAGTCCCCTAACTGTCTTTTGCTAGTGGGGCACTATTCCCAATGGTTTTGGCGTCCATACGGCTGAAAAACAGTCAATTTACAGTGCATACACAGCGCTGAAAACGCACGTGTACGGTGAGGTTATGACCCTCACCGGTGCCTGCTTTGGAGTAGCAGTTAGCTACCCCTGTTCCTGCTCAAGGAGGCTCTTGCCTCAGCACAAAAGCATGAAACCACACAGCTGTACATCAGTCAAATGAAGAGCCCTCTTGTGGGGCATCACACAATTGGTAGGGGAGAGAGAGCAGTGTGTAGTGTGCAGGTCATCACTCCTAGCACCACACTATACATAGAGAGGAAAGCAAGCACTCCATAGCTCTTAACCTGTTGAGAGGTTCTCAATGAAGCATCCCCCCAACATAAATCGAGCGCCCCCTCTTCTGTGCTTGACCTGTAATGCATCTATGAACAAATAGATGCAAAAAGGAAAGATTTCCATGGCTGCCAAAACCTGCGTATCGCTGAAAATACAGCAAAACAGCCTTGTAAACACGCATCTGATGCCTTCCAATGCTGAAAATGAGCTCCTTGGACCTAGGTGAAGTCATGGGAAGCTCAAAAATGGAGAGAAATGGCTGAAAATCAGCATTAACAGCCTCCAAAACTGCTCCAAAAAGTCAGTTCCGAGTTCTGTTCTCCCAAACTTGGTAAATTGACCAAAAAGTGCCACTTGGCACTCATGCATGCAAATTCCCCGCATTGGGCTTGCTGCTTAAAAATCTCTCAACTGGTGCATCAGTTGACTTTGCAGCAGAGTAATAAAATGTTCCCCTGGTCATACCGAAGGTAATGACGCAAACACATTTCACGGCCCAAAATAGCAATTCCCTAAATTTTAGGAAATGATTCCATTGGGCTTCCACTAGTCATCTGACCATCTATCCTCATTGGGACCGCATCCAAAAGTGCAATGTGGCCCAACTGTCGGATACTTTCTGTTGGTGATCCCACCTTGACTTTATGCCTTTATTGAGTTTACTTCCTAGTATCCACCAACTTGCTAAGTGCGACGGGGGGACCTACATGATCTTGAACTGAGCCTAGACATCCTTTTACTTTACGAGTTCGAGTGCCGACCAACCTCCTGTCTGCTAGTGAAACTATCGTTCACATTGGCCATACAATGTCCGACCGTTTGCTACTTCAAAAAGAGGGTCTCAAAATTAAACAAAACCCAATGGAAAGAAACCAACAACTAAAGTTAGCAGTTGCCACGTCCCCATGACATAGTTAACAGTTGCCACGTCCTCGTGACAGAAAGAACAGAACGACAAGGACGATGAAGGCTTGAGAGTTCGAGAGCAGCTGAGGAACGTGGAAGAAAAGGCAAGATGAAAACAAGATGGTTTCAGATTGCGTGCGTACCGATCCCAACACGATGGACGAGAGTACAAAACTTTGCCAAGCTTGGGACAAAGTGAAAGACCAAGAAGCCCTGATCTTCTTTGATGGAGGAGCCAAGGCCAACTTCACATCACCGGAATTGGCGGCGCGGCTCGAGGTCGCTCCTGATCGGATGGGACCACTTGCGGAGGCAGTTCTAGCGGCACCCGGCAGGGACGTAGCCATTACACCTGTCATTGGTAAACTTTGGTTGCATTGTCAGGGGTATTTGGGGCATGAGAACTTTTACATAATGCCTTTGGAAGGTTGTGATGTCCTCTTGGGAATTCCCTAGTACCACAAGAACAACGCCGTGGTCGACTATCGGGCGAGGAAAGCGACATTGACCAGAGAGAAGGGCAGAACCATTGTACTTGATATTAAACTTAAGGGCAAGTCTGTCCCTATTGTATCGGCTTCTACCATTTCAAAGTTAATGAAATCCAGTCTGTTGTTTACTCGATCTTTTTGAAAGATTCGAGTTGATGAGGATAGAACAAATATGTCTGAACTTGATAAAGAACGCCAAGATTTTCTCCATGCTCATGCCAATTGCTTCTCAGAGGGCCTGCCAGGTGAGTTATCACCCGCTCGTCCTGAAGATCATACTATTGATCTGATACTTGGAAGCACACCACTGAACCGGCCACCTTACCCTGTGAGCTGAGCCCAAAACGAAGAGATTATGAACCAAGTGAAAGACCTCTTGGAAAAGGGTCTTGTCCAGCCTAGTACTTCACCGTATTGCTCTCCAGTGTTGTTGGTTTTGAAGAAAGACGTATCTTGGAGAATGTGCATCGATTATAGAGCTCTCAACAAAATCACCATCAAGAACAGATTTCCGATTCCTAGGATTGATGATATACTCGGCAGATTACAGGGACCCTCGTGTTTTAGAAGGATTCATTTGAAGAGTGGAAATCATCAGATCCGAATCGCACCGGGAGACGTCTACACGGCAGCCTTTCGGACTACTTTTGGGTTATTTGAGTTTTGGTGATGCCTTTTGGCCTAACCAATGCTTCTGCGACATTTAACCGGAGATGGACATGATTTTTCGATAGTATAGACTATTTGTTGGCACTTTCTTTGACGATATCATTGTTTTCTCCAAGGATGAGACAGAACATAGAGTACATCTGCTTCAAGTCTTTCAGGCATTATGAGATCACAAGTTAGTGATTAATGCGAAGAAAAGTGAATTTTTCCTACCAGAGATACACTTTTTGAGACACATTGTGTCAGCAGCAGGAGTGCAGATGGATCCGGCCAAGATAGAGACTATTTGTGATTGGCCCGATTTGAAGAATGTCCATGAAGTAAGAAGCTTATTGGGATTGTGTTCGTACTACAGGTGGTTCATTAGAAAGTTTGTAGAGGTTGCTTCCCCTTTGCATATCTTGACACAGAAAGGAGTCCCTTTCTCGTGGGGACCCACAAAGATGACTGCCTTTCAAGCATTGAAAGAGAAATTGACTACGGGACCAGTTTTGACTTTGCTGGACTTGCAGAAGTCATTTGAAGTATATCGTGATGCTTGTGGTCGTAGTCTGGGTGCGGTCTTAATGCAAGTAGGCCATGTCATTGCTTACGAGAGCCGATTGTTCTCAAGGCCGGAATTGATAGCACAGATTTATGAGAAAGAGCTTTTGGCGGTTATCCATGCTCTTACTCAGTGGCGACACTACCTACTTAGAGTGGATTTTACTGTCTTTACAAACCATCAAAGTTTACGCTACTTCTTGTCTTAGAAGCTGCTATCGGAAAAGCAGATGCGGTGGGCGAACATCTTGTCACAGTTTCACTTCCAGATTGTCCATGTGTAGGGACAAAAGAATTTGGTGCCAGATGCTTTGTCTCGGAACCGTTGGTTCTGGCTATTTCCGCGATTCACCATAGGAGCTTCGAGGATATGGTCGACCAGTATGCCATAGATACGGATTTTGCAGACGTCTTCACACGGATACGGGATGGGGAGACAGTAGCGGGATATTTCATTCGGGATGGCTACTTGATGACAAAATCCATGTTGTGCGTTACACAGCCATTGAGGGAAAAGGTTATGACTGAATGCCACTGTCCACCGTTTACGGGTCACCGCGGCATTGCTACCACCTTGAAAGGGGTAGAGAGATACTTCTTTTGGTCGAGACTCAGGAAGGATGTAGACGAGTTTGTGCGCAGTTGCTTGGTATGCTAGAAGGTCAAGTTTGACAGGCATAAAGCACAGGGATTGTTACAGCCTTTGCCCATACCCACCCGCCCCTGGGAAAGTATTGCAATGGATTTCATTTTTGATCTCCCGATAACGCAGAGTGGTCACGATGGTATCTGGACTGTTATTGACAGATTTAGCAACCAGGCTCATTTCATTCCAGTGAAGAAAACAATCAAGACGGATCACTTAGCGAGACTGTTTGTGACCCAGATTTTCAGATTACATGGCATGCCCGAGATGATTATCGCTGACAGGGACCCCAGATTTACGAGTTTGTTTTGGAAGGCAATTTGGGAGAACATTGGCATGCGTTTGCAGTTCTCGTCATCTTTCCACCCGCAGACTGACGGGCAATCTGAGATTGCCAATTCAATGGTTTTAGATTTATTGGAGTCTTATATCTCGGATCAGAAGACTCAATGGGAAAAGTATCTAATTTGCCTACAACTACACGATACACTCTTCGCTGGGGAAGGCGCCATTTGAGATTGTTGAAGGCGCTACAAAGGTTCCACCCTTCCTAAGCACGAAAAATAAGATTTTTGAAGTCGATGAGTATACGCGCGACTTGGACACGGCTTTTGCCAAGGACCGCGAGGCTTTGCAGAAATCTCAGGAAAGACAGAAAAAGGCAGCGGATCGCCATCGTCGCGATTTGAAATTGAAGGAGGATGATTGGGTGCTCTTACGTTTTGAGAAGGCACACCCGAGAAAGAAAAAGGAAAAGGAGAGGCTTTTTCCAAAGCTTAGTATGAGATACTACGGACCTTTCCAGATCTTTGAAAAGATCAATGATGTCTCCTTCCGACTGAAACTGCCTGATACTTGGAGGATTCACAATGCATTTCATGTGAGTCTCTTGAAACCTTTTAAAGGAGATGTGCCTGAAGATGGGGAGCCCGATGAGCAACCCGAAGTGGAGGAAAAACAAGGAGATCCTTGTTTCTGAACAGATTTTGGCACATAAGGACAGAAGGATCAAGGGTACAGTACGAAGTCGGTTCTTGGTTAAATTCAAGAACTATCCTGCATTGGATGCGAAGTGGATGAGGAGGAGGACCTAGCAGATACTCCTCAGATTGTGAAACTTTACCTTGAAGCTTTTGGTTTAGCATAGTCTATTCCAAATGGAACCCCGAATTCAGCTTGGCCGGAGATCTGGTACAGTGGGTTGCACAAGAGGGGAGTTACTCCGCTCCTTTGTCAACAGATGCCTTGATTTTTAGAATACTAGAGTCACTGATGTCTCTTTGAGCTTCAGGGATACTGAGAGCTAACAATATTCTGCTGTATGACTTTATGAACTGGAATTCCCGAACATGATACTGACTTGTTCTTGACTTGTTTAAGTGCAGGAACTGATAGACTAAATGACTGCAGCATTTTGGTCTGAATGATCTCGAATAGTCATGGTTGCAATAGGGGTTAGTCAATCGGGAATCTATGAGGTCCTGAGTGGATATAGATGCGATTGCTAACTGCATTGCCGATAAATCATGGTCTAAGATCCGAATGAATGTTGAATGTGATTTGTCATGTGATGTGATTGTCGATTGGTACATGTGCTAGATGTGTGTTCCTAGTGCATCGGTACTAACAATTAGTGTTTTCTACGGCAGTTTATGGCTTGTCTGTGTTGCAGGCGTAATTGAGGGTGATTACAACGCTTTCAAGAGGGGGGTATGTCACAAACTGTGACATAGCTGCCCAATACACACACACTCTCTGCCCTGTGGGAAACCCTAAATGCTGACGTAGCCGGCTGTACTCGGAAATGGTGGAGGCTTTGCCACGTGGCAGCAATACGGACGCTCGCGAATTACGGCGCAAATTGCGGCAGCTTTTGGGCATTGCCTTTTGGCTACGCAATTACAGAGAGAGAAAGAGAGACTTTTTGCTTTATTCTCTACGCAAGAAAGAGTTAGAGAGAGGGAGACCTTTTATTTAAAAAGTCTTGCTTTGTGCCAAGTATGGCTTGAGAGAGAAAAGGAAAGCTCTTGCTTTATTTGGGCTTTTTGGGCATTGCTTTTAGCATCCCTTGTAACCTTTAAATACGCGAGTAGGCCTCTCACAACTCAGAGCATCTGGACGCAGAGTCTGAGTCTGAGCGCCTGCCCGCACTCTTGTACTTTGAACACAGATTAATACAAAAAGAAATACCGAAAGGGGCGCCAGACTTTGGGGCCAATATCTCTAGGCATGGTACTTCGCCGGGCTAGTGTCGAATCAATTGTGAATTGTGAACTATTTGAAGTGATTATTTGTGGTGTTGTGGTAGATTCTCGACTTGGAGTGTCCAAGTCTGTTACAGGCTTGGGTGATCCGGGAACCCAAGTGAGTCATGCTGGAGAGACGAGACAACTAAAGGTGGACTATTGTTCAGAAATGGAAAAGTCTGCGTGCCGGAAATCGATGAGGTTCGACAAAGGATTTTGTGCGAATGCCACGA
The DNA here is from genome assembly GCF_014529385.1 of Adiantum capillus-veneris. NCBI lineage: Eukaryota > Viridiplantae > Streptophyta > Polypodiopsida > Polypodiales > Pteridaceae > Adiantum > Adiantum capillus-veneris. The sequence goes on along the minus strand of NC_140959.1, from coordinate 92,263,770 downwards.
TGTTCCTAGCGTTGGACACCCAGGCATTCAAAGAACTTTGGCTTTGGTCAAGCGATCTTTCTATTGGCCTAGTATGTACCAATGATTTAGAAAAAATCGTAAGTTATAAGAATCTCTGAAGATGCGAGCACTCTTAGGAGGGTAAAGGGGCCGTGCTACGTCGGGCAAGGGGCGCAGGTAGGAGACGCAAGGTAAGGGCGAAACGAAGGCGGGGCAGAGCATGAAGGGCTCCGAGCCTGGAGGGTAGGACAGGCGCAGGTATTTTTAAAAATATATGTGGCTTCAATTGTGCATCACCGAGCAGCTCTGGCTGGGATGGTCAGAGCAATGAATAGTTTGTAATGTCGCCGCCATGGTTCGAATCCTCATGATGTGAAGAGCTTTTGCTCTACATGAGGAGAATCGAATGGATCTCAAAGGAATCTGTGAAAGATTCGGGGGCAATATAATAACGAAGTCACCAGTATCCTTCACAATAATGTGCTCTTACATAGAGGGCTATGTGAAGAGGTGCGCTCAATGTCAGGTCAATAAGGCAGAGCTCCTTAGGAAAGCTGGCCTGCTACATCCATTGGAAATCCCAGATGCCAAGTGGCAAAGTATTTCCATGGACTTCATCGTTGGTTTGCCAATTACTAGTCGGGGCAATGACGCCATTTGGGTTGTGGTCGATAGACTCATAAAAATGGCGAAGTTTATACCAACGAAGTCGACAGTAAAAAGCCATGAGTTGGCGGTTTTATTTGTCGATCAGCTTTATAAGTTGTATGGTCTGCCAGAAGATATCGTCAATGATCGAGATACTAAGTTTACTGGCCAATTTTGGCGAGATGTGTTTGCTCATCTTCAGACGAATTTGAGTATGCCGTCTTCTGACCATCCTGAGTCCGACGGACAAACTGAGAGGATGAATCAGACATTAGAGGACATGTTAAGAGCCTATGTCTCTCACAGGCAGTCTGATTTGGAAAGGTATCTTTTACAATTAGAGTTTGCCTATAATAGTAGCAAGCACTCTGCTACTAGATTTAGCCCGTTCATGCTGATGTATGGATTTGAGCCTAAATCCTCGGTTGCTATCGGTTTAGAAAAAGTCAAGGAACGCCAAGCTCGTGATTTCCTGTATGACATGCAAGAAATGCTCGAATTGGCTAAGGATAGTATAAGAATGGCTCGTGATCGAGTCACTACTTACGCTAATCAAAAGAGATCTCCAAGGACTCTAGATGTGGGACAATGGGTCTATTTGAAGATACCCAAGGATTCCAAGACTATGCGAACGGGAAAGCATTATAAGCTCTCAACTAGATATTGTGGTCCATTCTTGGTCACAAAGAAAATTGACCAAGTTGCCTATAAACTCGCTTTTCCTTCGGATGTTAGTGTACATCCAATGTTTCACGTTAGCCGCCTTAAAGTAAAATTGGGCGAAGCCGACGTTGTCGTGCCTATCGAGGAAAATGTATGGCAAGATATGCAAACTAAGTATATTCCTCGAGAACTAGAGGCAGTTTTAGATCATCGTACCCGTCAAGGGGGGAAGTATGTTATGTCCCGCTCATAGAAGAGGGGATCTAGCCCAGACGCCGTCGGGATGGGCGTCTAGTGTCTAGGCGGACATACTGTGAACACGGCCAGTGTGGCCGGCCATTATTATAAAAGGGAGGCCAAGGCCTCATTTGCAGTTATCGACCCCGACTGGCAGAATGCCAGTGACTAGCCTGCGAGGCTAGGAGTGTGCAAGGTCACCTCGAGGAGGTGAGGCCGGGTGGTATGGGACGCCTACGCCCCGACGCTGGCCCCAGCACGGGGGAGCTGTCGGATGATGGCTATGGTCGGGTGGTTCGTCCGACGCGTCTGTAGGCGGTCCGTGTAGCCGGAAGATCCACTCCCTGCGCTCGTTTCACACTGAGAAGTTGAAGTTGAGTAAGTATGATGGTAAGATGGATGCTTCTCTGATTCATTCATGGTTGCATCAATTTAATGCTTTCTTTGCAACTAACAAGAAAACAAGCAACATTAAAGTTTTGAATGCTACCATGTTTCTAGCGGGTGATGCCATTAATTGGTATCAAGCTTGGCAGGAAATCACAATTGACTGAGCATCTTGAGCATGCCGCGGATGGCGTACCCCTCTCTCAGTTGGGGTGACTTTTAAGACAAGCTGAAGGCTCGTTTCATGCCACCACAGAACCTTGATCGGTTAAAAGAAGATTGGCATGGTCTTAAGCAAAATGGCACTCCTGATATGTCTTTTTCTAACCGTATTTTGTAGATTGGCATTCAATTACGCGAATCAGATGCAGAACGAAAGCAAGCTTTCTTTTTTGGGTTGGATGAGTCCATAAAGTTCGATGTGCAAGTCTTCAACTCTACGGACTACAATGCCGCAGTGGCGATAGCTCACGCCTAAGAAATGAAGCACAACAAAGGTAAGCCTAAGGAGAACAAGCCGTCTCAGAGTACCTCGCAGAACCCACCGAATGGTAAGAACGGTAAGACCATTGTTCAGGGTGGAATCCGTACGTATGTATGGTACCATTCCGTACGCTACAGTCGTACGGTACGGTACAGTACGTACCGTACAATACAGCACGGCATTAAAAAAAATTTGGGCGTTCTTGCTCGGACAAGTTTCACTAGGGGCCGCTTCCAGATGGGCTTATTAGTGTGAAGGGGAGAAAGCCTTAGGCTTTTTTTAACGACCACTGTAGCAAAAGAGTCTCTGTTATGTTACAGAGAAGTCTGCAGAGCAGTGCACCAGAGACCTGCAGAGCCAAGCTACACGCGTGAAAAGGTTCTGCTTCTGCCACCATGCACTCCGTACTCTTCTCTTACTCCGTACTCCTCATGTGTGTGTACTCTTTTGCAATTGCAATGTGCAGGATTCATTATGCCGCGTAAAACCAACCCCAACTGGTCGCTCCACACCAATGTGTTGAGCATCATCACAATTACTTCTCAGCAAGGTTCCGACACACACTTATGGCAATGCAAGTATTGTGGGGACCAGTACACCAGCACTATTACGCGAGTCAAAAAGCACTTGACGAGCATCGGGTGCACTGATCAGATTGGTGCATGTGAGAAAATACCACCACCTTTGAGGGAGTAGCTTGTTCAAGAGTATTTTCCTGTTGGTGCTCCTGGTTTGAGAGGTGCTCCCAGCACACAAGATGCTTTACATGATGCTTTTGTTGGAGAGCTGGAGTCTTTAGGTGCAAAGACAGAGGTTGGAGGAGGTTCGGCCTCCATGCAACCCCCTACTTCCAGGAAGAGAGCACGTGTTGGCGGTGAAGATGAGGATTCCTTGCCACGTGAAAAAGGTACATCTGAAACACCAACGCAAACCACTTTGCCTAGTCGCATCTCTTCTCAGGCTTGGGTGAAAGAGCGTCAGAGGGTGGCAGAGATGGAGATATGTCGCACTCTTATTGAGTGCAACATATCTTTCAATGTTTTGCGCATAGATCAGTGGAAAAGAATGGTAAAATCCATTGCACAGGTGGGGCCTACTGAGTCATGGACAGGTCTTGATTACAGCAAGATGCGCACCACTATGTTAGATGAACAGAAGGCCTTAATTGACAAGGCACTTACGCCTGTGAAAGCTGGATGGAAGGAGTTTGGATGCACCATTATCTCAGATGGTTGGGCAGATATACGCAGACGACACATAATCAATATCCTTGTGTCTCCTGCTTTGGGCACCTATTTCTTGCGTGTTGTGGATGCAGGAAAAGCAGGGGAAAAGATCATGGCTGAGTTTATTTTTTGTCACATCAAAACAGCCATAGAGGAGGTTGGCAAGGAGAATGTTGTGCAGGTGGTGACAGATAATGCAGCTAATTGCAAGGCAATGGGATTTATGGTGGAGCAACAGTTTCCTGGCATAGTGTGGACTCCATGTGCTGCACATTGTTTGGATTTGCTCATGGAGGATATTGGCAAACTTTCATGGGTGCAGCCCATAGTTGCAGATGTAGTCAAGGTCACCACATTCTTTCACAAGAAACATCAGGCTCTTGCTATCTTCCGCAGCCATAGCACTTTGGATATGGTTCAACCTTCAAAAACCAGGTTTGCCTACATTTACTTGGTTTTACAGAGGCTCTACAAACTTAGAGATCCACTACTCCAGACAGTGGTGGATCCAAAATGCCGAGGCATGTCAAGATCGCAAGATGAATCTACAAAATACTTGCAGAGGCGGATCCTTGATGAGAGCTTTTGGCAGGAAGTGCACGCTCTTTCAGTGGCACTCAAGCCAGTCTACGTCCTCCTTCGATTGACGGATATCGAGGGATCGACCTTAGTCCATCATCTGTTTATGCAGATGAAAGACCACGTTTCCAAATGCGATCTGTTGACTATTGATCGGTAAGGGTTCCTCATGTTCTAATGGTTGTCTGTTTTAATCATCAAGTCTAAGTTCTAACTTGTATTGACGAGTTGTTTTGATATTTCTGCCGATCAGATTTATTGGGATGTGTTGAGAGCCGTTGGACTTTCATGAGCCGTCCCATACATGCGATGGCTGCCATGCTTCATCCTCTCTACAGGTCGCCAGAGCTATGGAGTGATACCTTGCTCAGCACAAAACAATCAGAGTATGTTAGGCCCATGTTTTCAGAGGATGATCAGCTTGGGATAGACAAGGAATTCATCAACTACATGAATGGCATTGGCGCTTCTTTAACGAGAGCAGTTTCTTTGAGGAAGGAAGCCACAAAGTATCTTTTGACGTGGTGGCACTCATATGGGAGAGTTGGTCTTCCCAACCTCTCACGCATTGCTCTTCGTATCCTTTCGCAGGTTAGGAAACTGCCATCCATGATTCCATTGTATATACTATTTTAAACTTTTAACTTCATCTTTATATTACTTGACACTTGTCACTCTCCTAATTTTGTGTGCATTGATGATTGCGCTCTTGCTTGAGCACTGAGCAGGATTGCTCGGCTGGAGCATGTGAGCGCAATTGGAGTGCTTACTCTCTCATACACACGAAGATTCGAAATCGCCTTAGTACTTCTTAGTTGGAGAAGTTGGTGTATTGCAGAGCCAACATGAGGCTCGTGCGGAGTTACCATTCTTTGGGCAACCCAAACAGGTAAATTATCTTGATGTTGGCCACTTTAAACTCAACCTGCAAGCATATGCCATAAATAAGTCATTTTAACTTTATTTTACTGTGATGCGACAGAGCTGAAAATGGTAGATGATCCTAGACCAGAGGAGGTGGACCGACAGATTAGAGACGAGCAGGAGCAGATTCTTAGAGAGCTGCATAGAGAGCTCGAGAGCATGGATCGTCGTGTGACTAGATCACGTGCACGAGCTCTTAGCCTTCCTCTACGCACGGTGGTAGGAGATCCAGACACTGTGAGACGAGAGAGTATTCGCAGGGGGAAGCTTCCTATTCGCTCCAATCGCAGGCGAGCGAATGAAGCTGTTCGGCTCATCCATGCAGAGATTGCTGATATGCCTGAGGAGGCTTGTGGTGCAGAGGTGCTTGTACCAGAGTTGACATATGCTGAGCCTGACCCTGAGTTTGATGAGGAGGGCAATGTCCTTGATGATGGGGGCTTGCTCTCTACCGACGATTCATCTTCCGCATCTGACACAGACTTTTGAGGCTGCACGTCTTAGTGCACACTGGTGACTGCATGCTTTGGAGGACAGGCTGCAGCAGACTTTTATTGTTATTATGGCATTGTAGTGGTATATGCCGACTTTTGGCTGATGCCATGGACATGATGTTTGTAGTTGTTATTTGGTTTTATGATTTATGGTCATTGGTTTTCTCATTGAGTATTGAGTCTTGAGTCTTTAAGTTTTATGATCAATATGTTCATTTTAAGCATTGCATTGTTAATGAGGCTGAATTTTGAAAGGTCTGTGAACTTAAATTTAGTGTAATTATCTTTTTTTACAAATGGTACGTACCTATCACATACCTAAAGGTTGGTTCAGTACGGAAATACGTTCCGTACGTACCTAAACCGTACCGTACACTACGTACCTTTCCACCTTGCCATTGTTAAGCATAACGGTAATTCTTCTTCTCAATCTTCCTCTACACCTAGAGCACATAACTCTCACAATGATAGTAAAAGAAAGGCTAACACTCAGGATAACCCTAAGTTGACGCCTGATGAAAAATCTGCTCAAGGAAAAGTAGGAGGTTGGTTAACTCTTGAAGAACGAACCGAATATGTAAAGGAAGGAAAATGTTTTGAATGTCACAATGAAGGTCACATAAAACGAGTTTGTCTTACGAAAGCACCTAAAGAACCCACAAAAGAACGTACAAAATCCACATCCTTTGTTAATGCAATCAGTGAGAACATTAATGTGTCCCAAGTTTCTAATGATCATGTAGACGAGTCTCTCATGCAGAGTTATGGTCATGTGAATAGTCAACACATTGTGATCTTGTTTGATTCGGGTAGTATGCATGGTGTGATTAGTGACTCTCGTGAAGAGCGCACGTTTAGAAGCTCTTCCAATAATAGATCCCATTGTGATCTCTGGCTTTGCTCGTGGCAGACACTTCTTTTACGCATGAATGTTCGGATGTGACAATGTTGGTTCAAAATGTCAGTTTTCGTTGTAAGTTTGTGAATTCTCCTCTCATAGGACGTGATTTGATTTTTGGCATCAAGTGGTTTAAAGATTATAATCCACAAATTGATTGGCAAGAAAACTCTCTCTCTCTCTCTCTCTCTCTCTCTCTCTCTCTCTCTCTCTCACAGTTGAAGGAGCACCTCCGGTGGTTCTTTGCTGTGACACGAACATTCCATCTGTGTCATTATCTGACTCTCATGTTTTGAAAGAGGATAAAACACGCAATCTCATAGTCTCTCTCAGTGCACAGTCCCACAATCTAGAAAAGAATCATTCATTGCATGAAAAGGAATTGCTTTCTGTTATTCCTTCTCCCAAGCACAACACACATTTTTTGCATGATAAAGATGTGATTGTAACAAACTTGGACACTCCAAGTCAAGATTCTACCGCGACACAACAGAGATTCACTTCAAAACAATTCACAATTCACACTTGATTCGAGACGGCCCGACGTAGTTTCGTGCCTAGAGTATTGGCCCCAAAGATTGGCGCTCCTTTCGGTATTTCTTTTTTGTATTAATCTGTGTTCAAAGTACAAGAGAGTGGGTAGGTGCTCACTTAGACTCTGCGTCCAGATGCTTTGAGAAGTGAGGCCCTGCCCACTTATTTATTGGTTACAAGGGATGCCCAAAAGCAGAGCCCCAAAAACATTCGCTTTTAAAAGATTCTTAAAATAAAGCAATAATCCCAAAAGCTGCCAATAATTTTCAGCCAACGCTAAAGCAGGAATTCCGTACAGCATCTTCACAAAAAGCGGAATCTCCGTACATTGTGCCACGTCACCCTGTCAACGCGTTTTACGACAGAAATTCCGAAATCCGTACGGTATGCCACATCAGCATGTCAGAGCAATGTACGAGGGTCCGTACTACTGCCAGCTGATGTGAGTGTGTCCGGGCATGCCGCGTCACCAATTTGTGACATACCCTCTTCTTGAAAGCATTGTAATCGCCCTCGATTATGCCTGCAAAATAGACAGAGGCCATGAATTGTCTTAGCAGACACTGACTGTTAGTACCAACGCACTAGGAACAACACATCTAGCACATGTACCAATTGACAGTCACATTCACAGGACATGACATGACAAATCACATTCAAATATCATTCCAAATCCCAGACCATGATTAATCGGCAACGTATTTAGCAATCGCATCTAGATCCAGTCCGGACCTCACAGATAACGGATTAACTAATCCATATTGCAATCATGTCTATAGAGATTTATGAGACTGAAATGCTGCAGTCATTTCGTCTATCAGTTCCTGCACTTAAACAAGTCAAGTACAAATCAATCAGTATCATTTTCATTATCGGGAATTCCAGTTCATAAAGTCATACAGCAGAATACTGTCAGCTTAGCAGTATCCCTGAAACCCAAAGGGACATCAGTGACTTTATATCAAATCAAAATATCGGGGCAATCTGTCGACAAAGGAGTAGAGTGACTCCCCTCTTGTGCATATCCACTGCACTAGATTCGCCCATGTTGAAATCGGTGTTCTATCGAAGTAGACTATGCTAAACCGAATGCTTCAAGACCCAAGAACCGCCTTATCGCTTTACCTTTTATCTTTCTATCTTTATGTGCCAATATCTGTTCTAGAACGAGTATCTCCTCGCTTTCCTCCACTTTGGGTTGCTCATCTGGCTCCCCATCATCGGGCACATCGCCTTTAAAAGGCTTCAAGAGACTCACATGAAAAGCATTGTGAATTCTGCAAGTATCGAGCAACCTCAGTCTAAAGGAGACATCATTTATCTTTTCTTTTATCTGAAAAGGTCCATAGTATCTCGTGCTAAGCTTTGGAAAAAGCCGCTCCTTTCCCTTTGTCTTTCTCAGGCGTGCCTTCTCAAACGTAAGAGCACCCAATCGTCTTCCTTTAATTTCAAATCGCGATGGTGTCGATTTGCTGCCTTTTTGTGTCTTTCCTGAGATTTCTCTAAAGCCTCTCGGACCTTGGCAAAGCAGTTTCCAAGTCCCTCGTGTTCTGGTCGGCTTCAAAGATCTTATCTATCGTGCTTAAGAAGGGTGGAACCTTCGGAGCACCTTCAATAATCTCAAATGGCGCCTTCCCCGTCGAGGAGTGAATCGTGTTATTGTAGGCAAATTCCACCAAAGGTAAAAACCTTTCCCATTGAGTGTTCTGATCCGAAATGTAAGACTTTAATAAATCCACAGGATGTAGACACATTGTGGTGTACTTTTTTGCTGATACGCAGTGTTTGCCTTGCTATGTATACATCCATGAGGACTCCTGGACAGAGGAGGTTGCTTTACGCACGGCTCGCTCTGCTTGGGCTTGGACCAGGCACTCACTGCAGTCTCGCCTATCTAGAGGACGCTCGGATGCGGATTACTCCCCATCCAAGCCAGCCTCGAAGATAGCTCGTCTTGCTGTTGCGGCAGCATCTGTTCTCTCTCGCTCCCCATGAGGATCGTCTCGTGGAACGTGCAGGGACTAGGTGGGCCCCAGTTTCAGCGACAGCGGGGCCGATTGCGTCAGGAGCTTCAGCGTTGCCTTGTGGGAGGAGAGATTGATCTCCTTATGCTTCAGGAGCACCATTTGTCTGAGAGCCGCATTCGGCGATGTGGTCAGATTTTGCGTGGACGCTATGATACCTTTTGGTCAGCTGCTTTTGGACCTGGAGGCATCCAGGGAGGGGTATGTATGACTATTGCGGACTCATTGCAGCAGGCCATTGTGGGCAGAGGGATTATTGTGCCAAGCAGGGCTCAGTGGATTACTATGCAGGTTCAGGGTGGCCATGTGGGTTTCCTGAACATCTATGCGCCCAATGTGGCGAGTGCTCGTGTAGAGTTTTGGTCACAGATTGTTGAGTCTTTGCCACAGGTTGACCAGTGGTGTGTAGGAGGGGACTTCAACATGTTGGAGGACCCTCCTGACAGGATCAGAGGCAGCCATGCTACTGTGCATGGAGTCGAGTTAGCATCTTGGGAGAGGTTGTGTATGACTTTGAGGGTCTCGGATACATGGCAGCATTCTGGCTTTGTGAGGCCATCAGAGAGTCTTGCCTTCTCTAGATCGGACTGCAGAGTGGGAGGAGTGAATCTATCGCGCATAGATCGCTTCTACACTAGTGACCACTTCATTGACTTGGGGGGATCAGTGGGCATCCTGGCAGGGACATCCTTCTCGGACCATGCACCAGTGATCCTCACAGTGGCAGACAGGCAGAGGAGTGGGAGCATGATGCTTCGCATCCCAGAGCGGGTCTTGTTGGACTTAGCACTCAGAGAGAGGGTCGAGGCTCTATGGACAGAGGGCATGGACAGCCAGGCACCACCTGCAGACAGAGTGGCCTCAGGCCTAGCTCGGCTTAGCCACTTCTTTCTCCAGGAGTCTCTGGCTCGACGGGCTACAGCGAGAGAGGAGGAGCAGCGTCTCAGACGAGGCATTGCTTCACTACAGAGGAAGCAGGAGCAGCATCCAGACAGTCCATGGTTGGAGGAGCAGTTACAGCAGGCTCGACAGGAGCTTGCTTGCACAGAGGAGAGGCGCCATGAGTTTGCCTTTCACCGACAGGCATCTCAGTGGACTCAGGTGGGTGACAGAGTGACAGGTGCTTTTTTTGAGACAGTGGGACCTTGGCACTCGCATGCCAAGGTCAATCAGTTGAGGAGACCAGATGGGTCAGTTGTTTGTGAGCCAGAGGATATGCGTGTAGTTGCTACTGACTTTTACCGTGAGCTACTGTCGGCTGAGCCCGAGTCAGAGAGACAGGATGCATGCAGGGAGCAGGTTTGGGCACAGATGCCTTGTCTTGTGACTGAGGAGATGTGCCAAAGGCTAGAGATACCTCTTCAGCTTGAGGAGCTGCACACGCCTCTTAGGGCCCTCCCTCGTGGTAGCTGTCCAGGTGAGGATGGGCTGACTCCTAGCTTCTTCTTGGAGTACTGTGACCTGCTTGGCCCAGATCTTTGTAGTGCCTTTCAGTACATTCTGCACACAGGAGTGATGCCGGATAGCATGAGTGAGGGCCTGATTTACCTCATTCCAAAGGAGGGTGGCTCCTTGGATGAGATTCGACAGTGGCGCCCCATCACCATTCTCAACTCAGCCTACAAAATTCTTGCCAAGGCTCTTAGTTTGAGGATTCAGCCACTTTTGGAGAGCCTTATACATGGGACTCAGACAGGTTTTGTCAAGGAACGCAGTATCCTTGACAACATCTTCACTTTTTGGGAGGCTTCTGCCGTGGCATGGCTCTGTGGGGAGGACCTTGTGATTCTTCTTCTCGATTTTGAGAAGGCATACGACAGAGTTGACTGGGACGTTCTAGAGGGCACGCTACGTAGGATGGGCTTCTCAGATGCTTGGATCAGAGGGGTGTCAGCTTTGTACAGACAGGCTCACAGTCAGGTGCTGTTGGCAGGAGGTAGAGGTGAGCGCTTCATGCTCACACGTTCGGTCAGAGAGGGCTGTCCTCTTGCCCCTTTTCTCTTTCTGTTCTATGCGGAGGCGATGAGCAGATTTTTGGTGTCACAGCAGGTTGGTTTGAGAGGCTTAGCACTCCCTATACAGGGAGATGAGCTTCTGGACGTTGAGTTTGCCGACGACTGAGCCTTGTACTTAGAGGGCCAGGAGGCCAATCTACACAGATGTGAGTAGGCTTTGGAGACCTTCTGCTGTGCATCGGGCGCATTGATCAACTGGAGAAAAACAGTGGCTTTCTCGGTTGGCAGTGCTCCTGTGCCAGATTGGATGCCAGGAGAGGGTTTCAGGTGGATTCCTCCAGGGACTGCAGTTCGGTACTTGGGTTGTCAGGTTGGTCTGGACTTGTCCCCCGAGCAGCAGATTGCTCCTCTTCTCCTGTCCATCAGGAGAAAGCTGTTACATTGGAGCTCAGCACGACTTTCGTTGGCTGGTAGAGTAGTAGTTGCCAACCAGGTGTTGTTGGCGACTATGTGGTACATCACTTCTTGCTGGATCTTCTCGAGTTCTTGTATCAGCCAGGTAGAGAGGCTGATCAGGAACTTCCTTTGGTCAGGTCGCGATACTCAGATTGCCCGAGCCAAGGTGGCTTGGTCGGTCATCACACTTCCTTGTTCTCAGGGAGGGCTTGGGATCATTGATCGTGCACAGCAGAGCAGAGCCCTTCTTGGGAAGTTTGTCGTCAGAGGACTTCTTCCAGGCGAGGAGCCTTGGAAGGAATTCTTGTTGCAGAGGCTTCGTGCCAGGGTGCCTCAGTCAGGAGGTCCTTGGTAGCCTTCGACCAGATGGATCTTTTCAGAGCTGCGCCGAGTTGGTTTGAGCAGGAGACTGGAGGACAGATTCGCTGTGAGTTTGCTTCGATCTTGGGAGCTCTTACGGCGTGGCCTAGAGCAGAGACAGCCGACGTGCACGGAGGAGCGCCTACGGCAGCCCCTCGTCTGGAACCCCATGGTTAGCACTCAGAGAGGCCACTTGGTTGGGAGTCGGCCTCATGTTTCTTGGGGTCCCATGGCGGCAGGTCCAGCGCGCTCTCTAGGTGACTGGCTAGAGTTCAGAGGTTTGTCAGAGGAGGTGCAGGCTGTCCAGCTGAAGGGCATGAGAGGGGTACAGAGCATGTGTCAGGACATCTCAGAGTCAGTTCCAGCTGAGTGGCTCACGCCTCTCGAGCCAGTAGCACCCCGGTGGATGGGAGCCTTCACACGACTGGAGGTTCTCATTTCAGTCAGGGCTTGCTCAGAGACTGTCCCAGCCCTGTTCTTCGAGCTTCAGGGTAGGGGACGATTACAGCGAGTTGCAGTAGAGGCCCTGCAGGTAGCAGAGTGTTGTTTCCAGAGGATCCGAGTTGTGGGCATCTGTGGGAGGACTTGCGTCATAGACCCTGACTCAGCAGCTCTTGAGACTGGACACTGGAGGCTATGGGCTTGGGAGTGTTGTCCACTGGCACGAGTACAGTGGGATCCTGGTGAGTGGCTATGGAGGGACCCCTTCTCTTCTGCCGACCGCCCAGGAGTCCCCTTCTTTCAGTACACTGTTCAGCTTGGACGTCATATACTTGCAGCACAGAGAGAGGCCCGCCCTGCTGCAGCACGTCATTGGCAGGAGGAGGGCCTCACAGTCGAGTTCTTGGCAGCTTTTTGGCAGAGGCTGTGGGACTCCAGACAGCCGAGGCGAGTCACCTTGTTCCAATGGCTGGTTGCACACAGAGCCACAGCAGTAGGGAGCTGGCTGGTGCATAGTGGTCTCTCGGTCGCATGTGCAGCCTGTGACTAGTTGGTGGAGAGTCAGCGTCACTATCTTTGGGACTGTCCCTCGGCCCAGCAGGTGTGGCTACGTGTTCTTCGGCTGATGCCTGCCCTCTCCACGGCTCGACAGTACACTTGGGGGGCAGCGGCTTGGTCCACCCTCACGGGCCCAGCACTTCAGTTTGAGCTATCTTCCACGAGCAGGATGATAGTGATACAGGGGGGGCGACCTACACTCCAGCCTGCTACAGAGATTACTCCACAGGAGTGGTGCGGTGAGAGAGAGGAGTGCTGGGAGCTCATCAGCGGCCTAGCTCTCTGGTTCATCTGGCGGGCCCGCTGTTTCCGCATCTTTGAGGCTCGTCCTGTGCCACCAGCAGAGACTGTTCGTGACTTATGGCTAGAGCTGATCCATACTCTCAGAGGAAAGCTTGAGGGACTACAAGGCAGCTCTGACCGCATGCGGGAGCGCCGCGAGGCTTTTCTTCGACTATGGCGCCCTGGGCCTTTCTACACCATAGTCCAGGGGGTGCTCAGATGGCACTACTATCCACCTGTGTGGCTCTTCCCTCCTCCCATCTCTTGATTTAGCCTCATTGTATATATGCTGTTTTTTCATTGGGAGAGTCTCCCCATCATGCTTGTTGTAGCCCTCTCTCGCAGAGGTGGATGTAGCCCTATGGGCAGTTTTCATTAACTAATAGAAGTATCTTTTTCTCGAAAAAAAAAAAAAAAAGTGCAAGAGAGTGGGTAGGTGCTCACTCTCAGACTCTGCGTCCAGATGCTCTGAGAAGTGAGTCCTTGTCCACTTATTTATTGGTTACAAGGGATGCCCAAAAGCAGAGCCCCAAAAGCATTCACTTTTAAAAGCTTCTTAAAATAAAGCAATAATCCCAAAAGTTGCCAGTAATTTTCAGCCAGCACTAAAGCAAGAATTCTGTACAGCATCTCCTCAAAAAGCAGAATATCCGTACACTGTGCCACGTCACCCTGTCAGCGCGTTTTACAATGGAAATTCCGAAAGTCCGTACGGTATGCCACATCAGCATGTCAGCGCAATGTGCGAAGGTTCATACTGCTGCCAACCGGTGTGAGTGTGTTCGGGCATGCCACGTCACCAGTTTGTGATAGTGATTGTTTGTGAGGATCATCAAGCCTTGAAGTTACTCCAGTCTATTCCGAGTACACCTTGGAGTGATCGTCAAGCTAGATGGTTCGAGTCTTGTGAGAAAATTGGTGGTTGATTGAATGTGTTCCTAGTAAACTAACCCAGGTCCCACTCGCAGATACAATCAGTCACGCAGGACCGATCTTGGCTCTCGAGTCGAGGTCCAAAGAACCCATTGAGGAAGTTTCTCTTGTTCACATGATTAGTCAGGACTCAGTATGCATTGCCTGAGTCTCTCATTCGTGACGGTCTCTTTTATTGTCGTCACCATCGTTTTGTGCTACCTTTTCATAGGAATGCCATATTGCACGATGCACATGATTCTCACCGATGAGCATAGATGCATGAAGATCACTCTAGAAAAGATAAAGAGTTTGCATTCAAGGCAAACATAGTGTTTCACCATTCTCGTTCGAAAAGTAATGTTTAGATTACACTTTTGGCATATATTTAGTGAACGGTTTGGCACTCCGCCACATTGTTCACCTATATTTCATGCACAGTCGTTTACGAAGCATGGTCTTTTCCCAGTCCTTCAACAAGGAACATATGTGTCTATGATATTGTGTTTGAAGTGGTTTCAGGGATATCCCCCAAAGGAGATTTGTGAAGAAGAACCCAAGATCGTAGACGAAGTTGAAGACATGGAGCCGAATACATGGAACGGATTTAGGCGTAGCCTAAAGAAGCAAGTGTTGCAAACTTTCCTGAAGTTCAAGTATCGCGGGACCCACATAGTAGAGTGGGCTGGCGAAGGGTTCTTGGTAGACTCCCAAGAGTTGTTGGCGGACTACAAGGAAGCCATACAGTTGGGTACCAGTACCTCACCTTGAAAGGGGGGGATGTCACGTGCACATCTAACCATATGTGGATGTGGACAAGCTATACCTACTTCTAGGGTTTAGGCTAGCCTAGGAAGTGTTCTGGCACCTTTATGAGCCTGTACGCAGGACGCGCATGTCCAGGCACTTAGAGTAGTTGCATACCCTCTAATTGCACAACCCATTAGCACTAGCGTCAGTACCTTGCATCAAGCATAAGCACTTTCACTGCACTAAACCAATTTTGCCAACTGCACGTGAACCTTCTCTTGTAGGTCATTTACTAATAAAATGACCCTTCAATTTCTTAGGTCGTGGGGACTTCCAGAAGACTGCTTGACCCAGCTATTGGCACCTATATAAGGCAGCCCTTGGGCGCTAGGGAAAGGCAGAAAGACACCAGGGAGCAGAAGCACCAAGCAGTACCGGCAACACCCACCAGCCCCTCGGCGTTTTCTCAAGCAGCAGCAGTGTTTTTGCTCTCCCTTGGCCTCCCACCGCAGTACCACGGCAGATCAGCACTTCTCCGTCGTGGTCGCCCTTTCCATCGCGGCCAAGACAGCGGATCAGTTTTCAGCCAGCAGATCAGTTAGCATTTTTCAGTTTTCAGCCGTCACCAACGACAACAGTTCAGCCCCCTAGCCTCGCTGCACTTGCAAGGTTCCATCAGCATCCATAGCGATCTCAATTTTCAGCCTCAAGCATCAGAAGCATTTTCAGATTTCAGCCCATTAGCCTCGACATCGTCATCGTCAAGCATCAGAGCATTTAGAATCATTGTACGAGACTTTGTGCAATCTAATCAAATACCTCTCTAGCAAAATAGAGGGGGGCCCTTGGAGGGGGTTTTGGGACCCGGTATCTGGTGGCGTCTCTCTCTCTCTCTCTCTCTCTCTCTCTCTCTCAGCTTTTTCTCTCCCAGTTTCCACTCTTTTGTTTGGTCATTGCACAATCTCTCATTAAGTCAAGGAAGGCTCTCCCTTCCCGTCAGTAAAAGGAACCTTGAGCACTCACTGATCAGTCATCCTAAGCATACACCAACATTCACTTTCGCTGCACATTAGAACCTGTGTCTGAGCAAGCCCTGACTGCAACGAGGACCTCTTGTCGAGTGAAAGCCCCCATCTAGCAGGGAGGTGCCGTCAAGAGGGGTGTGCCACTCTGTTGGTATAGCCTTTTCAATATCCCGACACTTCATGTCTCATAGTTGAAGGCTCTAAATCTCCTTGGGAAGTGCTGAAAACTATATCCAGTCCCCAATAGGGCTGTCATGGGACCCTAATAAACATGAGGTCGCCTCTACCAACCATGTGCCCTCGCCGTGTGCTAACCATAGGTTTCCATGTAAGTGGATGCCTCAAGCACTCCCCAATGCATGTGGGCCGGTGCTGCTCAAGGCCACTCCGTAGCTTCTCCCAAGACCAAAGGAGGCTCAAAGCAAAACGGTCCTCCTATCTCCTGCCCATGCCCTCTCTGCGCAACTTTTTTTAAAATCAAGCGAGTGGAAGGGGTCCATGGGCCACGTGTTTATGGGGCCCGGGTACGAATCCGGTGAAGCAAGAGCTCCTTCCGGGGCTCCTCCCTTGGAGGGCGACCTCTAACAATGAGCTTCCTTGTCACGTGACACATCCAACCCTGTGTGTCCGTGGACAAGCTATAGCATGATCAGGGTTCAGTCAGTCCAGTCAATCTAGATTTAGAAGTGATCTGGCACTTTTTGTGAGTCTATTCGTAGACCGTGCATGCCCAGTCACTTAGTGTAGATGCATATCCTCTGGTTGCACACAGCATGATCATCAGTATTCCCACCAGAATCCATCAAATCCCATCAGGGGAATTTTCCAATGCATTTAGCCTATTTTCCCTATATTTAGTATTTTTCGCTTATTATTTTTAAGTGACTTCCCAACAAAAGTAGGTAGGGCAATTTTGCTAAGTTAATATATAAGAAAACCCAAGTTAGCACTTTCTAGCAGAAGAGGCAGCAGGAGCTCCCGCTGAACAGGCACCTTCTCAGCAAGAACCCCATCAGAACCCTGGCGTATGCAGATTCCCTTTATCGCCAGACACTTTCCATCCCTGGCGTTTTTGCAGAGTTGCTTGATCGCCATAGACTTCAGCCCAGCCTTTTTGCATACCCTTAGCACCCCACAGTCCTGGTGTTTTCAGCCATCCCTTGATCGCCATCAGTCTCAAGGATCAGCGTTTTTCACTAACGCTCAGCAGTCAAATCAGCGTTTTTGGTTCTCAGCCATTTCGCATCAGATGCAGCAGCGTTTTCAGCTTTGAAGACGGTAGCAAAATCAGCCCTATTTGGTTGCAGAAGATCTCCATTTTCAGCCACCCCAAAAAGTCCAAAGATTAGCAGAATTTCAGCAGATAGAAGACCACAGATTTCAGCCCTAAAGTTGTCGTCGTTATCGGCATAGTCACAGGTTACATCAGTCCATTGCATCCGCATTGTACCACTTGGTACAATCAATAAGTAGACCACTCTCGCTGACAAGAGTGGGGCCTTCGGAGGAGGGTATTACAACGTCTCTGGTGTCGTATCTCTCTTCTCTCTCTATCTCTCAGTCTCATACACTTGCACGCACAGTGTCCATTCATTTTGTTTGTGATCATAGCACTTTCCATCAAGAACGGAAGGCTCTCCCTTCCATAAGAACTAAAAGGAACCTTGAGCACAGTTCGGAGCACTCATCTTGAGCAAAGCGCAAACAATCATTCCGCTGCACCTAACATTCCTAAGGAGGGCTTTGCTCTGCCGTGCAGGGTCGATGATCTTCAACCCTCCCTGAGAGCAGGGTAAAGTAATGACCTACCAAGATATTTTGGCCCGAGCAGAATGTGTGTGTCGCTCTGACCACAGAAAGTTCTTGATCAGTCCTTACAACTGGCTGATGCAAGAACTTGAGAAAATTTAGCAAGATATGATGTACCACATAGTAGCTAGAAGCACCTGGTTGGCCACAACCATCTTGCCAGCAAGAGAGAGCCGTGTCGAACTTCAACAGAGCAATTTCTGTTGGGGTATAAAGCCCAATGTGGTCGCCCAGGTAAGTGGGCGGGCCGTCAAGTATGTACACATATTCTTTTGTAAAAACCTAATAAGAACTCACTATGCTCTACACATTACAGTAGAGCGAGTTCACCATATCGTCGTGCTCTTCTTCTCGCACTCTCTCTCGCGTCACACTTCCGCTCGTACTCCTTCAACTGGTATCAGAGCTCAGATCGAAGCTCGGGGCAGCATTTGCAGGTAGCCAGAGTCACCTGCTCATATTGGAGTGAGATTCGACAGGCGAAGACACGGCCCCAAATCTTGTGGGCAAGCCCGGAGGGCTTGGTGTTCTCAGAATTTCATTCTGAGGTATCTCGGCCACCGTTCGGCTTCGACAAAGTTCTGCGCAAGCCATTTTCGACTACGTGGTCTCGATGGGTGCAGATCCGACTCTGTAAATTTGGGGTTTCGGCCTACGACTACAGGTGCTGAGGATATCGGCACTCCCAGAGTGTTGATTTGTGGCTGTCTACACATCGAAGGACAACTCACAGTTCTTGGAGACGTGTCACATACGACACGGGCGCATCTACACACAGACCGTAGGCGACATTCACTAGTTCATCAGGTAGCTTGTGTTTGCTGCTTGATATTCCAGATTTCATCCTGACATTGCAGGTACTTCCACATGGGATGTATTGTCAGAGATGATGTATGTCTGTTGAGGGTTTGTTGGCTGCGAGTCACGCAGCAAACAACCGCCGCAGCGGTTACAGCAGATAGTGGGAAATTTGTGGATGTATGACTTTGTGAAAAGTCTATGTACAGTCAGATTTACTGTAGCCTTTGTTGAGGGTCGAGTGAGGTTTTATTGAGCTAGGGGATTCTCGAATGTTGAGATCCTTTCGGTGATACAGGTCTTGGAGCGATCCCTCGAGCACCCTTAGATGGGCAGCTAGGATGTATTGACTTTGAGTTAGACAGTTGGGATTGCATCTTTGCTTTACTGCCGTTGAGGCATTGTCGCAGTCTATACTTACAGGACAGTGACAGGACAGTGAGAGACAGTACAGGTGCAGGACAGGTTTACCCACAACTTACAGTGTTAGAGAGACAATGGTTTTTTGAGCTGTTTTTGGTCTGTTTTTGAGTACACCAGAGCCATTTTACAAAGGAGACTCTGTTGAAATTTCTGCAGAATCTGAAGCTTTCTTGGTTCATTTGACAGGTTGATATTGGTTCAGAGGTCAGTTTACAGAGGAAACTTTGCCGAATTTTTCCCAGGAAAGTAAACTACTGTGAAGCGTAGCTATGGCTGGATCACAGGACACTGCTCTTTACAATATCAAGAAGCTGGATGGAACCAATTTTCCATTGTGGAAGAAGCAGATTCGGCACGTGTTGGTACAAAAGAAGCAGATAAAACCTATAAAGCTCAAGGGGATAAAACCAGAAGATATGGACGAAGATGAATGGAGCGAAATGGATGATTTGGCACTTTCTACCATTATGCTGACTTTGGCAGAAAGCGTTTACTTCAATGTAGCAGACAAGATGTCGGCTTATCAAGCATGGTTAAAGCCGAGTGATCTTTATGAGAAGCAGAGTGCAGCTTCACAGGTATACTAGCTTAAGAAGCTTGTTGACTTGAAGATGAAAGAAGGGACACCTATGTCCAATCATCTGAATGAATTCAACACAATCTATAGTCAGTTGTCAGCTCAAGGTGTTGATGAACCTGTTAGAGCTATGTTCCTGTTGATCACATTGCCGGAAAGTTGGGACACTTTTCGCACAGCTTTGAGTAATTCTGCACCTCCAGATGGTTTGAACATAGCAGGTGTAGAAGGAAGTCTGCTTACTGAAGAAACCAATAGAAAGACAATGGACAAAGGCAAAGGAACAGCCTTAGTTGTCAGGGGAAGGACCAAAGAAAAGTACAAAGGTGGAAAGAGGAATCGGTCTCGTAGCAAGTCCCGCAGTGCTAAAGGCAAGAGTGACATAGAATGCTACCATTGTGGCAAGAAGGGTCACATAAAAAGAGACTGCAGAGAATGGAAAGCAGAAAAAGGCAAAGAGAAAGCTGAAGACCATGGTGAGAAGAACAAGTCCTCAGTGAAGATTCAAGAAATAAATGTGACAAACACTGTTGCAGAGGATGACAGTCTAGTGTCAGGAGACATCTACTTTTTGAAGAATACAATGGACTCAGCTCTTCTTACAGCATCTGATGGAAATGCACTGAGTGACTGGATTATAGACTCAGGGGCATCACTTCATGTGTCTCCAAACAAGGAGTGGTTTACCTCTTATGTGACCACTAAAGATCATGTTCGGCTAGGCAATGGGCAGACATGTGAGATCTTAGGTGTTGGAGATGTTCAATTTAAGTTTCAGAATGGCTTTTCTTTCACGCTGAAGAATGTGAGACATGTTCCCGCAATTACAAAGAGCTTGATCAGCACAGGTTTACTTGATGATGCTGGCTACGTCACCACTTTTGGACAGAACATGTGGAAGATATCCAAGGGTTCTATGACAGTAGCACATGGAGTAAATTCTGGAGGACTTTACATGATTTATGTATCAAATGTCTCTAAAAATGTAATCGATGAAACCGAGCAGCCGAACGTTTCTTTGTGGCATAGCCGGTTAGGACATATGTTCAAGAAGGGAATGGAAATCTTGTCTCGTTCTGGTTATTTGCCTGGCTTTTCATTTAATGATTTTGAATTCTGTGAACATTGTCTGTATGGTAAGCAAACACAGCAGCCACATAAGCATAGAAGCAGTAGAAGAGATACACAGTTGGCAGTTGTTCATAGTGATTTGTGTGCACCTATGCCTAACCTATCTCTAGGGGGAGCTTCTTACTTTATGACATTTATAGATGATTACTCGAGGAAAGTATGGGTTTACTTTCTCAAGCACAAGGATGAAGTGTTTAGTGTTTTCAAAACGTTTGTGACACTTGTGGAGAATCAGAGTGGCAAGAAGCTTAAATGCTTACGCACTGACAATGGTGGAGAGTATGTTTCAAAGGCCTTTCAGGACTTTTGTGAGTCAAAAGGTATAAAACGTGAACTTACTGCTCCTTACAATCCTCCTCAAAATGGTGTTGCTGAGAGGATGAATAGGACCATACAAGAGAAGGTCAGAAGTATGTTGTCTAATGCACATCTGCCAAATGGGTTTTGGGCTGAAGCTGTATCAACAGCTGTTCATCTTATAAATAGATCTCCTAGCAAGGTTTTGCAGAAGGATTCAGTGGCAGAGATGGTATGGTCAAGCAAAATGCCCTCATACAAGCATCTCAGAGTCTTTGGTTGTGAGGCATATACTCATGTTCCAAAGGAATTTAGGAACAAACTTGAGCCAAAGAGTAGAAAGTGCATCTTTCTAGGCTATGGTAATTCTGGTGAGATGGGGTACAGACTTTGGGATCCCGAATCTAGAAAGGTTATCCGCAGCAATGATGTTCACTTTAATGAAGCCAAATATCATTCTAAACCAGAGAGGGTTGAGGAGATTAGAAGAGTTGTCTTCCAAGAAGATGGACCTGCACGTGCAAGACAAAATGTCAGGGCTCAAGAGGAGCAAGGACAGGATAGATTGGAACCACAGGTTGTGGATGAGCCTGAGCCACCTATTGTGCATAGATCTAGACGTGTCACGCGACCTCCTGATAGGTTTGTTCCATCTATGAACTATGTCATGTTGACTGATTGCAATGAGCCTTCATGTTACAAGGAAGCAGTGCAAATGAAGGACTCCGGGAATTGGCAATTGGCCATGCAGTGAGAGATGACAGCTCTGCATAAAAACCAGACATGGAAGCTAGTTAAATTACCACAGGGCAAAAAGGCTCTACCTTGTAAATGGGTTTACAAGTATAAGATCACTGCTCATGATAGTCAGCCAAAGCACAAAGCAAGGCTTGTTGCCAAGGGCTTTAAGCAAGAACAAGGCATTGACTTTGATGAAGTCTTCTCTCCGGTGGTCAAGATGACTACATTGAGATGCTTTCTTGCATTGGTTGCCATATTAGATTTGGTTTTGCACCAAATGGATGTCAAGACAGCGTTCTTGCATGGTGATTTAGATGTGGAAATTTACATGCAGCAGCTAGAAGGGTTTGTTGAGAAAGGCAAGGAAGATTTGGTATGCCAGTTGTTAAAGAGTCTTTATGGCTTAAAACAATCACCAAGGGCATGGTACCATAAATTCCACAAGTTTATGCTTTCTCAAGGCTACAAACGTAGTGAGTTCGATCACTGTCTATATACAAAGAAGGCTAAGGATGGTAGTTGGCTGATCCTTATTTTGTATGTGGATGACATGTTGATTGCTGGCAAGCACTTGGAAGAAATTTCAGCTTTGAAGTCAAAGATGGCAAAATCGTTTGACATGAAAGACATGGGTGAGGCAAGTCATATACTTGGTATGCGCATTGAGAGAGACAGATCAAAGAAGTTGATTTGGTTATCTCAAACAGAGTATATTGACAAGGTTTTGCAACGTTTCAATATGGAGAAGGGAAAGGCATTGAGTGTTCCATTGCCACCATATGTCAAACTTAGCAAACAAGATTGTCCTGTGTCTGAGGAAGAACAGGCTGAAATGGATAAGATTCCATATGCGTCTGCAGTGGGTAGTTTAATGTATGCAATGATTGCTACTCGCCCAGACATTGCATTTGCAGTGGGAGTAGTAAGTCGATACATGTCAAACCCAGGCAAGAAACATTGGGAGGCAGTGAAAGGAATATTGAGATACCTGAAAGCTACAAAGAGTATGCGTATATGCTATGGGAGTCAGGAGCTAAGTGTAAAGGGTTTTACAGACTCAGATTATGCAGGTGACTTAGACAACCGAAGGTCTACGTCAGGGTATGTCTTTACATTGGTTGGTGGAGCAGTATCATGGCGTTCTAGATTACAAGATTGTGTTACTCAGTCTACTATAGAGGTTGAATATGTTGTAGCATCAGAGGCATGCAAAGAATCAATTTGGCTTAATCGACTAGTAACAGATTTGGGAATCAAAGAAGAGATGCCTGTGTTATATTGTGATAGTGAAAGTGCTATACAATTGGCTCGCAATCCAGTTTATCACTCAAAGACAAAGCATGTGGATGTGAAGTATCATTTCATCAGGGAAATGCTCGAGGATAAGCAACTTCAGCTTGTCAAAGTTCACACCACAGAAAATCCTGTTGATCTACTTACAAAAGGACTTCCCTCAGAGAGCTTTGCGCATTTTCGCAAGCAGTTAGGTGTAGGGTAGTACATCACTTCTCTACATCTCTTGTATATTAGCTTGTATAGTAGCTTCTCTCACACTTAAAGTACCACATTGGACTTTAAGTGGGAGGTTGTTGGGGTATAAAGCCCAATGTGGTCGCCCAGGTAAGTGGGCGGGCCGCCAGGTATGTACACATATTCTTTTGTAAAAACCTAATAAAAACTCACTATGCTCTACACATTACAGTAGAGCGAGTTCACCATATCGTCGTGCTCTTCTTCTCACACTCTCTCTCGCGTCACACTTCCGCTCGTACTCCTTCAATTTCCTCCCGATTGAAAGGAGGAGAGGAGCAGTCTGCTGCTCTGGTGACATCCAAATCAACTTGACATCCCAAGTATCGAACTCGTGTCCTCGGAGAGATCCACCTAAAACCTCTCCAAGTGACCAATCGGGCGTGGGAGCATTACTAACCCAAAAAACGAGTGTCTTTCGCTAGTTAATTAATGCTCCCGATGCACAACAGAACACCTCAAGAGACTGCCCACATCTGTCCAAGTTGGCCTCGTGGTCCTCTAGAAACAAGCCTAAGTCCTCAGCAAACTCAACATACAAAAGCTCATCTCCCTAAATAGGTAATTGTAGTACACACAAACCTCTTGCGAGGTCAAAAATCTGCTCATTGCCTCAACATAGAAAAGGAACAGGAAGGGGGACTATTTGAGGGCCGTACAAAGCCGATCAAAATGCATATTGAACCGCCCATGTCACAGATGTGTTCACTAGCGTAAAAACGACATATCTTAGATAGATTCACACCTCCTAATCTGTGGTCAGGACCAAGATAAGGAGAGGCTATTTGAGGGCCGTACAAAACTTGCATGTGCCATACATCCGAAATCCTCAAAGTCATACATAGGCGCTCCCAAGCAGCCAACTTAGCCACATGTAGAGTAGGGCACAATAATACCTCTGTCCACAATGGCGTGCTGCCATGAGTCCGCAATAGTCATACATACACCTCCCTGAATGCCTCCAGGTTCAAAAGCAGTTGACCAAAATGTCTCATAGAGACCACGCAAGATCTATCCAAAAGGCTGAATATGGCTCTCACAAAGGTGATACACCTGAAGCATAAAAATATCTATCACGCCACCCACGACATCTCTGAAGTTCTTGTCTCAGTTGACCTCTTTGGCGTAGAAAGTGGGGTCCACCAAGCCCCTGCACATTCCATGAGACAATCGTCATGGGGTCTGTGAGAGAAAACCGAAGCTGCCATAGTAGCCAACCTCGCAAGCTTTGAAGTCGGCTTGGGGATGAGTGTAATCTATATCCGAGAAACCTCAAGATAGGTGTGCTTGAAGAGACTATCCAACCCATGCCCAAGCTGAGTGCACAATCTGCAGGGCTACATCTTTGTCTAGGAATCCTCATGTACATATACATAGCAAGGCGCACTCTGGGTGTCTGCAAAAAAGTATATCCCAATGTGTCTACAACCTGTTGCATCAAGCGGTTTCACAGAGAACTTGGCTAGCGGCCAAAGGGTCTACATCAAGTCTGTCACTCCCAGGTCCCCTTTGTGGTGAGAGAACTCAAGGGCTTGGTCATAAAGCCAATCTAGCATTGTATGCATAGTACTCTTTGTGTGATCCTTGCCATAGAGCGGAAAAGAGAAACCAACCGTTGTGTCCAAGGCCTCTGCACCTCTGGCTGCCTGAAAAGAACATGTACTCTGAAGCAAGCTACCTCGAGGTCAAGAGATGGATCGCCAAGAAAGCGCATAAAGTCGTAGTCAAAGAAGTCCCATCGTTGGCGAATGTCAAAGCTGGATAGCCCGCAAAGGACTGACGCAAAGGGAGAAGCCTACACCAAAAGTGATCTCCTCAAGTAACGCTGTCCCTCTCAAGCCTGTCGGCTTGTGGCAAAAGCACTACCAAGAGATCTCCGAATTGCTGAGGAGTGTCCTGTCCCCTGTGGTGGGGTATGAGACGGGCTAGGGTTTGATTGAAAATGAAGAGGTTTAAGGGGGGGGGGGGGAAACACTCAGGCACTTTGCATATGTCAATTGTGTTCTATTCAAGAACTCTGTGTGATTTTGTGCCCATTTGGTTCACAAACAGTGAATATTACCTTGTCATTCATATGTCAAATTTTTGCTCAGAGGAAATATTTGATTATGGTTCGTCCTTAACAGGTGAGATTGCGCTGGTATGGTTCAAAACTTGTCATGAAGTACCCTCGTTGCAGCCTTAAAAGATTGTCTGTCTATGCAGATGCTGAGGTGAGTCCTTTGAATGGGATATTGCTTAACGGTTAAGCCTTCCTGGGCATAGTTCAGCTTCTAAAAGGGTCTCTGTGTTGATTCTGGAGGGAGATTAAACAGGTGGACAATTCCCAAGTTATGGCGTTGACCAGCATATGGATAATGTTCCTGGCTCTTGGTCTTGTCACAGCATTAGGTCCACCTGCTTGTGCCCTCAGCAAGGTTTGCAAGGAGACTGTGCATAACCAGTTTTTCCATAATAGCCTTACGCTCACCTCAGATACAGGATCAACTGTGAATATGGCAGTGTTAATAGCAGGTGGTCTGGCTATTGGTGTCCCCGTTACAGCTGCTGCATGTAATTCTATAACCTTCTAGAAGATTGTAGTGCTTGCCACTTACGATCTATGCACTTGTTTTCAGTGTCGTATGGCTTTTATATAGGCAGAATGGATGTGATCATTGGTTGTGTTTTTGGTTGCTGGCACTAGGGGGAGCTCTGAAAGGTCTTTGGAAAGGTGACCTTGTTGCCCTAAAAGGGTCTTGTCCAAGCTGTGGTGAAGAGGTGAGGACCTGCTCTATGTAAACACTGTTTTAATTTTTATCTGTTTCTGTCATAAAGGTGGATCTTGAAGTAGTTGAATCAAAAACCGTTTGTCAAGCTAATCAAAGAATGAACAAAGATTCAATTGTCTTACTCAGGAGACTGTAGTCCAAAGCTGGTATAGAAAGAATTGCATAGCCTGAAGAGAGACCGAGGCACTTTTTGTACCAGCCACATTGTACTTCAGCATTGTACCTAATGCCACCCATGGGAGTCTTAGCGTATTTCATTTTGTAGTCTTTTTTCTAAAAGAATGCTGCAATATATATTGCTCTGCAAAGTTCTTTTGCAAAAATTCGAGGTTCTATTGGCTGCGTGAAAACTGGCCATTCATATTGTAGTCGAGGCCTGCTTTTTTCTAAAAGAATGCTGCAATATATATTGCTCTACAAAGTTCTTTTGTGAAAATTTGAGGTTCTATTGGCTGTGTGAAAACTGGCCATTGTCACAGTTTCATGGAAATTAAAGGTATCATAATGTTTGCTTTTAATGCAATTGTTTAGATTTGTCTATGCCATTTGTTTTTGGTACCTCTTTCTACGAGAGTAGCCTGGTTTGCATTCGTGGCAGATGCAAGGCTCAAGGTACTAAGTACTATCAGTGAAAAGCTTGCTGCTGGTTAGCTGGATGTGCTAATACCCAGGAGCATTATGTCTTAGATGCCTATCTCTCACAGTCGTGAAAGAGACGATACTTACCGGATGTCTGGCGTTGGTGGTAAAGGCAGGAGTGATGGTTTAAGCCAGAGGTTCACCTTCTAGATGACTTCTACTCTTGCTCATCAGTGTTCTGGCCCTTGGTTGTGGGTTTGTACCTTTTCTAGCATATTGCGTGGGCTGGATCCTGTTGCTTGCTCCACTTCACACGTTTGTTTCCCGATTTTCTGTCTGTCGTTGGAGACTAATTTCTCCTCACGTGTTATGGACTGTTTTTCTGCCTTGCAGATCTACTGGTGTCCTGGTCAATGCTGGTTTTGCCTGCAGTTGCAGAGGGTACTGAGAGCTTTGAGGGATTTCTCTTTTCGTAGTTGAGGTTGGAATTGTGAACATGGAGCAGCTTTGTGTGGAAGGCACGTGCTAGTCGAATGTCTAATCTGTTGACAAAAGAAACGGACTAAGAAGCTTGGAGTACTCCACTCAAAACAGATGCACCTATTTCTTACCTGAGGAAGGAGAACCCCTTCCTCGAATCAATGTGAAGTCGGTTTAAAATTATGGTGCTAACATGTGAAGTGCACCCGGGCAGCGAAGAGCAAGAGGACTCATCTGTATCAATTTGGCAATAATATTGGGTGAATCAAACTCGATCTGGTAGTAGCTTTGTCCAAGATCTGCACTCTCTCTCTCTCTCTCTCTCTCTCTCTCTCTCTCTCTCTACCTGCTTCAGCACCTGCAGCGTGAGGTGCTTCAGCGTGAGGAGCTTCAGCCCTGCAGCGCGACCTGCTTCAGCACCTGCAGCGCGACCTGCTCTACCCCCACGTTGGAAGCCAGCCAGCGTGAGTTTTCTCTCTCTCTCTCTCTCTCTCTCTCTCTCTCTCTCTCTCTCTCTCTCTCTCTCTCTCTCTCTCTCTCTCTCTCTCTGTGTCTCTCTCTCTCTCTCTCTCTCTCTCTCTCAGGTTCCTGGAACTGAACCTGCGGACACATCCTCTCCAAGCCTCCCAAGGCCGCATAAGCTCTGGTCAGTCTAGTCTCTGCTGCTCTCCCCAAAGAAAACCTCGGCCCAGTGAAGACTATCCCAAGGTAAGTGTATGCATCTGTATACTCCACAATCTCTTGACCATACGTGAAGGTCGGTGCCGATCTCCTGATCCACTGCGGTGTGGTGTTAAACACCATGACCTTGGTTTTACCAAGGTTTACAGACAATCCACTATCCTCTGCAAAACTGTGTAATGCATCCAACTGTCGCTGCATACCCTCTGGTGAGTCAGAGATCAAGACAATATCATCAGCATATAACAACAATGGGATCCACGTCCCTGCCAGCTGGGCACCTCTATCACCCTCTCTGTCAATGTAATCAGACACCTCATCAACATACATACCAAATAGAGTAGGAGACAATGGGCAACCCTGTTTCACCCCGATAGTGGAGTGAACTAAGTCAGATATCCCCTCTGGGGTGCGTACATGTCCCATCACTGATCTGTATAAAGCCATAATCCCCCAAATCAACACTGTGGGCACCCCCATCTCCTGCAGTTTGCGCATCAGTCGAGCTCTCGGTACCATGTCAAATGCTTTGCGGAAATCCACAAAGCTACAATAAATCCGTCTCCCATGTGACCTGCCCTCCTCAATGATAGCTCTGAGTGTCAGAATATGGTCAAGAGTGGAGAAACCCCTCCTGAAACCTGCCTGTCCCTTTGCCCGTACACCCTCACCCTCTGCCCAATTACTCAACTGCTGCTCAATAATGGATGCATACAATCGTGCCAGTGTGTGTCCAACCATAATAGTGCGGTAATTTCCAGGCTCTGTAGGATCACCTGCCTTGAATATAGGCACAATAGTAGACAACCTCCAAGTCTCAGGTAATCCCTCACACATGGCACGATTGAACAACACTGCAAGAACCTCCATCAGCATATCCCTAGCATGTATAAAGTGCTCCGCTACTAGACCGTCATGATCGTAAGCCCTCCTGGTCCTCATCCTGTCAATGGCTCTCTTTACCATCTCAGTGGTAAAGAAGGTGCTCGTAGGTGGACATGGCTCTGTAGGATCTGGAAGGGGATCCTGCCCAGGAACCGTATATAACGATGTCGCATACTGGCCCCACACATCAGGAGAAGTAATCACTGGGGGAGGGGAGTGCTCATGGAAGAGTCGCCATGCCTCGCCTGAGTCTCTACTCAAGAACAACTGATACAAGTCTCGCTCCATCTAGCCAGGTAAGCTCGTTTCTTCTTTCGCACAAGGCGCCGGAAAGCAATCCGCGACTGTCTGTAGGTGATGACTCCTAAATGAAGATCCCTCTGAAGCTGGGCTCTCATCTCTCTGCACTCCTCATCATACCAACTATTCTGGGGCATGCTCCCAGAATGTCGCCTCCGATCCGGTTGAGTGTGTGGGTATGCCTCTGATGCTGCATCATGTAGTGTCTCAGTCAATAAAGTAGTGCACTCCTCTACTGAGAGGCCTGGAGCAACTGTGCATAGACGATCCCAGATCGCCTCTGTATAAACTGAGTCAGTCTCTGGTGTAAATGTATAACGGGTGTGTGACCTACCTCTTGATTTCTGGGCTCTACTAAACTGAAAAGATACGGACAGTGTCAAGAGAGCATGATCCACTGCTACGCCCACTGGTCTGGCTCCCACTGTGAAATCCTGAATACAAGGAATAAAGCTCGGCTGTGTCATAACATAGTCCACTGTACTGGCCCCATGTCTGTGTGGAAAGCATGTGAAGCTTGCTGCTCCAGGAAACCGCTGTAAGCCATTAAGTATGGCTAGCCCATGTGTAGTCGTCATCTCCGTGAGGTATCTCCCATACTCAGTCTGCTCTCTGTCATGTGAGCATCTGTCAAACCCCAGCTCACCCACATCCAACTGTCTAAGCATCTCATCTGAAGTGTCGTAGAAGACTGTCTGACAGTTGCCCGTTCGAGCATTGAAGTCTCCTAGGAGGATGATATCACCATCCCTAGAAAACTCCCATATATCATCATCTAGAATTGAGAAAGGCGACTGCCCTCTGGATACAGCATATACTGACGTACTGGGGGGGAAGTAACATATAGCAATATATAGAAATCGACCTGTGTCAGCTCTCAGCCTCACCCACATGTATCTAGCCTGATCATCTCTCCGTACAATATGTAGTAGTGGCTGTAGCTCCTCCCTAAACAACACCGCTACTCCTCCTGAACCTCTACTCCCATGCTCAGATCTCGTGACTGTTCTGTGGGCTGTCTCCCATTTGTATCCCACCACATGTGGCAACAGTTGGCCAGGGGCCTGGTGAGTCTCTGAAAAGAAAACAATGTCCTTGTCTCTGAAACTATCCTCAAAGGCACCAACATCCAACCTCATAGACCCATTACAATTCCAAGTCGCCATCCTCAATGTGGTCCCATAGGTCTCGCACCGTCATGTAGAGCGCCGCTCTACAATCACCACCCGACCATCTCTGTAAAAGGCCATCTTCCCCTTCTCCCTTGCCGCTTGAATCTCGGGCATTACTTCTCTCATATGCGCAAGTTGTGAGAGAGTGAGGTCATCGCCTAAGAAAATACCTGTCTTCTTGAGAGTAGGTCTCTTCCTCAAGAATTCCTTCTTCTCTTCCAATGAAGGGAAGCGTAGTATGAGAGCTCTTTCCTTTGAAGATTCTCCGGGGCCCTCACTCTTCTTGCCCACTCTCCATGCCTTTGTGTGTGAAGGCTTCTCCACCCCCATCATTGATGTGAGGCTTGTGACTGGTAGATTCAAAGGGATACCAGCAGACAGCAGTATATGCCGATTATGCCAGAGAGAGCCAGAGACAGAGTTGCACTACATATGTCATTGCACAGTGTTCTATGAGATACGGGGGCGTTTCCACTGCTTATTCAGAGAGGGTTTTGGTCCTCTATCTAGGGTCATGAGTTATGAGGATCAGAGATGTCTTGGACTATATCTACTTGAGTTACACAGGTATAGAGACACTTTACTGGGGAGAGCTAGAGAGAGGCAGTCCCAGAGACACATTACAGATTTCTTTTCACTAGATATGGGACAGCCAGAGGAGCAGCCACCACTGCAGAGCTCGTCCCACACTCATTCGACCACTACTGGCACTCTCATCGACCGAGCATTGGAGCTACAGAGATACAGACGACCGCGACTGAGGAGAGGAGCTACACAGCATCGACGGAGACTACAACAGAAGATTCGAGCCATACTCTCTCGACATCCAGAGTGCAGATGAGGATGGATCCTCACCATTTCTTCCATCTTTGTTTCACACACTGTTACATCCAGTTTACCGGGTACCTATTGTATCAGCTGCTACACCCACATAGTTTTAGATTGTAGTAGTAGTAGTAGTATTTTGTTCCACTTCTAGTTCTTTTCTAGTTCTTTTGTACCCAGACATGGTATTAGATTCACTATTTTGTAACTGATTGGTCTCATAGGTCATTTTGGCCTTTTGAAGACGTTAATATAACATTTCATTTCATTTCATTTCTCTCTCGCGACCTGCTCTGCCAGCGTGAGGACCTGCAGAGCGACCTGCTTCAGCGTGAGGTGCTTCAGCCCTGCAGCGCGACCTGCTATGCCAGCGTGAGGTGCTTCAGCACCTGCAGCGCGACCTACTCAGTCAGCGTGAGGTGCTTCAGCGTGAGGCATTGATGTGACTCGCACGCCCGCAGGTACATACAGCACCCCCACCCCCTTCAGCCCACAGGTACATACACCCGGCAGATTTCAAAACCTAGGCATTTTCCAGATTTTCGAATTTCCGAATTTTTGAATTGAATTTTTGAATTTTCAAAATCAAAATCCTGCGCAAAGGAGACCTTTGAGCCAATCACTTGCAACATGAGGTGGATGAGCCACAACTACGACACTTCGATTTTGTTTTTGATTTGAAACAAATTCGATGATCATAGATACATCGCTACTGGGAGCAGCTTCCGGTTTCGTTTCAAGCGACGCCATCCTGCAGAATTTGAGAACTTCAGGCCAGACAGAGCTGGTAGAAGCACAGTGGGAACAAGTACAAAGCAATCCAAGTCTGAGGGTCATTGTAGAGGAGATGGAAAGAGAGGGACCTGCTACAAGATTGAGGTATATGGATGATCCAGAGGTCTTAAGTAGGCTAAGAAATTCTCTTGGGTTTCCATTTCCAAAAGGATCGACCATTGATCATGAAATTAGTCAAGCAACACCAAGTGTGAGGTTTCCAGGTGAAGATACTGGAGAGGAGGTCGAGGAAGGATTGGCTCTTCACCATGCAGCAAGTACAGGAGATGCAAAGGACCCTGCACAGGACACGGAAGCCGTCAATGTCTCACCTGCTTGCAAGTCACGAGCAAAGGCAACCTTCATGCTCACGAACAAGCGGATGGCACAGATGGAGAGGGAAATGAAGGAGTGGAAAACAGAGATGGAAGGATGGTGGAAGGAGAAGGCCAACCTCCTTCAGACGGTCTTCAATGAAGGCGCACAATGGAAGAAGGAGAAAGAGAGCCTTAACGCAGAAATACAGACACTCAAGGAAGAAGTCTCAGCCCTCAAACAGGAGAACCCAAACGGCGAGATACGGACACTTAAAAATGAAGTCTCAGCCCTTAAACAGGAGCTTGCTGATAGAGTAAGCAGTGGGTTAGAGGAGGGCGAATTTCAGCCCTCAGTAATAGATGAAATCAAGGAAATCAAGGAAAAGGTAAGGATGATCACAGAGGAAGAGAAACTGAGTGTGGCAAAGACATCTTCATGGGCAGAGATGATAACAAGGACACAGAAAAAGGCGGACAAGGCCGAAAAATGGATTGAGGTCGCCAAGAAAGAGAAACTCCTTGTACACCGACGCTTATCAACACGACGCTCGAAGAGGAACAAAGAAGGCGGATGCGAGCACTGCATGTGAGAGTGACCGGTCTCAAGGACATAAACAATGTGGAGAAAGAGGTCACAATCCTTGCATCAATGATGGGGATGGAGAAGCCTTTGCACACAAAGGCATGGAGGGTAGGTAAGAAAAGTGATGGCACGGGAGAGTCTTCAAAGGGGAGAGCTCTCATACTACGCTTCCCCTCGTTGGAAGATAAGAAGGAATTCTTGAGGAAGAGGCCTACTCTCAAAAAGACAGGTATTTTCCTCGGTGATGATCTGACTCTCTCACAGCTCACACATATGAGAGAGGTAATGCCAGAGATTACAGCGGCAAGGGAGAAGGAAAGATAGCCTTCTACAGAGATGGACGGGTGGTGATTTTAGAGCGGCGCACTGCATGACGGTGCGAGATCTATGGGACCACATTGAAGATGGCTACCTGGAATTGTAATGGGTCTATGAGGTTGGACGTGGGTGCATTTGAGAACAATTTCAAAGACAAGGATATTGTATTCTTCTCAGAGACTCATCAGGCCCCTGGACAGGTGATGCCACATGTGTTGGGATACAGATGGGAGACAGCTCACAGGACAAATGCGAGATCTGAACATGGGAGTAGAGGTTCAGGAGGAGTAGCAGTGCTATTCAGAGAGGAACTACAACCATTACTACATATTGTACGAAGAGATGATCATGCTAGATATATGTGGGTGAGACTGAGAGCTCACACAGGTCGATTCCTATATATTGCCATATGTTACTTTCCTCCTAGTACATCAGTGTATGCTGCATCCAGAGGGCAGTCGCCTTTCTCTACACTAGATGATGACATATGGGAGTTTCCTAGGGATGGTGATATCATTCTCCTAGGGGACTTCAATGCCCGAACGGGCAACTCGCAGACAGTCTTCTACGACACTTCAGATGAGATGCTTAGAGAGCTGGATGTGGGTGAGTTGGGACTTGACAGATGCTCAGATGACAGAGAGGAGACGGAGTATGGGAGATACCTCATGGAAATGACGACTACACATGGATTAGCCATACTTAATGGCTAACAACGATTTCCTGGAGCAGCCGGTTTCACATGCTTTCCACACAGACATGGGGCCAGTACAATGGATTATGTTATGACACAATTGAGCTTTGTCCCCTGCATTCAGGATTTCACAGTGGGAGCCAGGCCAGTGGGCATAGCAGTAGATCATGCTCTCTTGTCACTGTCTGTTAAATTTCAGTATAGTATAACCCAGACATCAGGAGGCAGGTCCCACACCCGCTATACATTTACACCAGAGACTGATTTTGTTTATACGGAGGAGATTTGGGACCGTCTATTGGAAGGCACAGCTGGCACAAATGGTACAGGCCTCTCAGTGGAGGAGTGCACCACTCTACTGACTGAGACACTGCATGGGGCTGCATCAGTGGCATACCCACACACTCAGCCGGGCAAGAGACAACATTCTGGGAGCATGCCCCAGAATAGTTGGTATGATGAGGAATGTAGAGAGATGAGAGCCCAGCTTCAGAGGAATCTTCTTTTAGGAGTCATCACTTTCAGACAGTCTCGGATTGCTTTCTGATGCCTTGTGCGACGGAAGAAGCGAGCTTACCTAGCTCAGATGGAGCGAGACTTATATCAGATGTTCTTGAGTAGGGACTCAGGAGAGGCATGGCGACTCTTCCATGAGCACTCCCCTCCCCCAGCGATTACTTCACCTGATGTGTGGGGCCAATATGCGACATCATTATATACGGTTCCTGGACAGGAACCCCTTCTAGACCCTACCAAGCCTTGCCCAGCTACGAGCACTTTCTTTACACCTGAGATGGTACAAAGGGCCATCGACAGGATGAGGACCGGGAAGGCATATGATCATGACGGTCTAGTAGCGGAGCACTTTATACATGCCAGGGATATGCTGATGGAGGTTCTTGTAGTGTTGTTCAATCGTGCCATGTGTGAGGGATTACCTGAGACTTGGAGGTTGCCTCCAGACAATTAGCTCTTAATGGGGATACATCATGCTGGTATGCACAGATGGCATCATGGTTTCAGACACATGGTTTCACCATGGACAGGTTGGCTCCTTTTCAATACTCTCTACAAGCACCCTTGAGGTCTCTGACGCGGGAAGAGATTAATAGACTCATTCGTCAGGATCTAATCCAGCTCGACACGAGGAGGACATAGATAGAGCCGATACAGGAGTTGGGCACAAGGAGTTGGGCACAAAGATGGCTTTCTACAGAGAACATCTTCTCCACCTCACGGGGGATGGGTTTGTGATTCGACCTAGCTATATGGACACGCATCTTTCTCATGGTTTGCGTTGTGCCATTGGCCAGATACGCACGTCCTCACATCAGCTTGAGATTGAGACTGGCAGATTCAGAGGGACACCAACAGATAGCAGGATATGCCGCTTATGCCATCTAGAGCCAGAGACAGAGGTACATTACATATGTCATTGCACAGTGTACTATGAGATACGAGGCCGTTTTCATTGTCTATTCAGAAAAGGTTTTGGGCCTCTATCTAGGGTCATGAGTTATGAGGACCAGAGATGTCTTGGGCTATATCTACTTGAGTTACATAGGCATAGAGAAACTTTACTGAGGAGAGCTAAAGAGAGACAACCCCAGAGACAGATCACAGATTTCTTTACACTAGATATTGTACACCCAGAAGAACAGACAGAGGAGCAGCCAACAGTGGAGAGGTCTGCCCGCACTACTGGCATTCTCATAGACCGAGCATTGGAACTAGGAAGATCTAGACGACCCCCATGGAGAAGAGGAGCTACACAATTTCGAAGGAGGCTTCAACAAAGGATTCGAGCCCTACTTTTTCGTCGTCTAGAGTGCAGATGAAGATGGATCTCCACTTCCCTCCCATATTGTATACACATTGTACTGCTTAGTTCACACATTTCACGCCTTTCACCTTCACGCTTGTCAGCTTAGTTTAGGTTTCCGCAGTATTTATATTTTGTTATCCTAGATTAATTTATTTTGTTAATCTGACTTTGTATCAGATACACCGCATTGTAACTTTCTGGTCTCATAGGTCACTTTGGCCTTTTGAAGACGTTAATATAACATTTCATTTCATTTCATTTCTCTCTCTCCCTCTCTCTCTCTCTCTCTCTCTCTCTCTCTCTCTCTCTCTCTCTCCCCCACAGCCAGCCTACATGGAGACGATCTGGGAGCATGCCCGAGAACAGTTGCTATGATGAGGAGTGTAGAGAGACGAGGATCAAATTACAGAAGGAAGTGCTTATGGGTATTACCACACATAGACAGTCACAAATTATCTTTCGCCGCCTAGTGCGACGAAAGAAAAGGGCTTATCTATATCAGCTAGAGCGGGATCTGTATCAGCTATTTACAAGTCAGGACTCAGGCGAAGCATGGAGGCTATTCCACGAACATTCACCACCACCAGCAGTCACCGCCACTGAGACATGGGGGGAATATGCCACATCTCTCTACACAGCATCAAGGCAACCACCTCTGCCAGACCAACTAGAGACATTCCCGGAGACATGTTCTTTCTTTGCCGCCGAGAGGGTAAGGAAAGCCATTGACAAGATGAAGACAAGGAGAGCACATGATCATGATGGTATGGTAGCAGAGCACTTCATCCATGCCAGAGATATGCTTGCAGAGCTCCTGGCTCTGATGTTTAATTGAGCCATGTATGAAGGTTTCCCTGAGACTTGTAGTATGTCTACGACTGTGCCTATTTTCAAGTCAGGAGATCCCATGATTCCTGGGAATTATCGCACCATCATGGTTGGTCACACATTAGCTAGGCTGTATGCATCCGTTCTTGAGCAGGAGCTGAGTAGATGGGCAGAGCGAGAGGGCATAAGAGCACCAGGGCAAGCAGGTTTCATGAGAGGTTTCTCCACTCTTGACCAGATTTTGACACTCAAAGCTATTATTGAGGAGGGTAGACACCATGGCAAGAGGATCTGTTGTAGCTTTGTAGGTTTCGTCAAAGCTTTTGACACAGTGCCGAGAGCTAGACTTATACGTAGACTACAGGACATGGGTGTGCCTACAGAGCTGATATGGGGTATTCTGGCTCTATACGGGACAGTGATGGGCGGGTACGCACCACTGAGGGAATGTCTGACATGGTCCACTCCACTATTGGAATAAAGCAGGGATGTCCCCTATCCCCGACTCTTTTTGGGATGTATGTGGATGTGTTTTTGGACTATGTAGAGCATCAGGGAGACAAGGGGGCTCAGCTGGTAGGGAAATTGATTCCGTTGTTACTATATGCTGATGATATTGTGCTGATTTTTTGACTCTCCAGAGGGGATGCAACGTCATTTGGATGCTCTGCATACATTTGCTCGTGATAGTGGATTGTTTGTCAACCTGGGGAAAACCAAGGTTATGGTGTTCAACACCACACCACAATGGGTCAGGAGGTCAGCACCCACATTTACGTATGGCCAGGAGACTATGGAGTACACAGATGCATATACTTATCTTGGGGTAGTCTTCGGTGGACCAGTGTCTAAGGAGAGCATCAGAGACTAGACTGACGAGAGCACATGCAGCTTTGGGAGGTCTGGAGAGGATGTGTTCGCAGGTTCGGTTTCAGGAACCACGAACAAAGCTCTAGCTTTTTGACACTCTAGTGACTCCAGCTATGCTCTATGGAGGTTAGGTATGGGGACCCTCAGTAGACCACCATGGGAGATCTGGCAACACAGATGGATGGAGATGTATGGAGAGGCCTCTGGTCTCTATGATCGCTCGAATGATTCGGGCCAAGGCTTCAGTGCCGCATGAGATTATCCGAGCCGAGCTAACTGCTGCCCCCCTCGTGGTGGAGGCATTGACTAGATCAGTATCCTTTATGCACGGTCTATGGGACCTCCCCAGGGACAGATACGCTCGGCTTGCTCTGGAGTCATCTCGACAATTAGCTCTACAAGGTGATACAACATGTTGGTATGGACAGATGACAACATGGTTTCAATCGCATGGTTTCAACATGGATAGATTGCCTCCGTTCCAATACTCCCTGGATGCACCCTCCTTGTCTCTCACACGGACAGAGATCACCAGACTCATACGCCAAGATATGATTTGGATAGATACCAGGAGCACATGGATACAGCCAACACAAGAGTTGGGCACGAAGATGCCCTTCTACGGAGAGCATCTTCTCCAACTCATGGAGGACGGCTTTGTGACTAGGCCTGCATACATGGATACACACTTATCTCATGGGATAAGATGCGGTATTGGCAGATACGCACATCCTCACATCAGCTCCAAATTGAGACTGGCCGATTTCGAGGGTGCCAGCAGGGGCCAGGATATGTCACCTATGTAACTTAGAGCCAGAGACAGAGCTGCACTACACATGTCATTGCCCGGCGTACTATGAGATACGCGGCCGCTTCCACTACTTATTCAGAGGAGGTTTCGGACCTTTTTCTAGAGTCATGAGATACAAGGATCAGAGATCTCTCGGATTGTTCCTGCTAGAGCTGCGCAGACTTAGGGAGAGCTTGCTGAGGACATTAGGGGAAAGATAGTTTCAGAGACGAATCACAGATTTCTTTACACCAGCCAGGGGAGAGCCGGAGGAGTAGTCATTACAGCAGATCTCAGAGCCCACCCATACTAGAGGTACGCTGCTTGACCGAGCCACGGAGCTAGGCAGATCCAGACGCCCACGACCTCAGGGAGTCTCCCACCACCGACGAAGGCTGCAACAGAAGATACAGATCACTCTAGCTCGACGTGCAAGACACCCAACCAGAGTACTGACCATGGAGGAGGTTGATGAGATTCGACAGCGACCGATGAGAGATTTCATCTGAAACCACCCCCCCCCCCCCCCCCCCCCCCCTCCCCCCCGTATCTCGTCTCAATCCTGAATCAACTTCAGATTTATTTCCTTCCTTCTTAGTGTTTTAGTGTTAGTTCTTTGTAATTTCCGTACTCAGACATGATATCAGATTCACCAATTGTAACTTTCTGGTCTCATATGTCATTTTGCCCTTTTGAAGACGTTAATAATACCCGCACGAGAAATCACCAGACAACTTTTTACGATACCTCAGATAAGATACTGAGAGAGCTAGATACCAGTGATATGGGGCATTGGGGCTTGACAGACGCTCAGAGGATGAGTACACTGAATACGGGAAATATTTGATGGAAATGGGGGCCTCACATGGATTGGCCATACTTAATGGCCTATAGCAATTTCCCGCAGCTTACTTGCTTCCTACTTGGGCATGGGGCCAGCACAGTGGACTATGTCATGGCACAGCTTAACTTCATCCCTTGCATTCAGGATTTCACAGTAGGACCCAGACCAGTGTGGGTGTAGCAGTGGATCGTGCTCTTTTGACACTTTCAGTACAGTACAGCTCAGGTGTTAGGAAGGAGGACACATACCTGCTATACATTTACAC
Source organism: Adiantum capillus-veneris (assembly GCF_014529385.1). Lineage (NCBI taxonomy): Eukaryota > Viridiplantae > Streptophyta > Polypodiopsida > Polypodiales > Pteridaceae > Adiantum > Adiantum capillus-veneris. Next base: position 92,224,826 of record NC_140959.1, on the reverse strand, counting down.
CAGAGACTGACCCTGTCTATACAGAGGAGATCTATGACTGTCTATGTACAGCAGCCAGGTCAAAACTTTCAGTGGAATAGCTCACCATTTACTGTCTGAGACAATGCATGATGCAGCAATAGATGCATACCCACACACTTAAGACGCCGTCCTAGGAGCATGCCTCATAACAGTTGTTATGACGAGGAATGTAGAGAGACGAGAGGACAGCTTTAGAGGGATCTTCTCCTAGGGGTCATTGATCACAGACAGTCTCGGACAGCCTTTCGGGCCTTGGCGCCTTGTGCGACGGAAGAAGCAGGCGTTCCTAGCTCAGATGGAGTGAGACTTATACCACTTGTTCTTGAGGAGAGACTCAGGAGAGGCATGGCGTCTCTTTCATGAGCACCCCCCCTCTCCGAGTGATTACTTCCCCCAATGTATGGGGTCAGTATGCAACATCCTTATATACGGTCCCCGGACAGACACCCCTTCCAAATCCTCTTGAGCCGTGCTCATCTACAAGTACCTTCTTTACCACTGAGATGGTAAGACGGCCATTGACATGATGAGGACCAGAAGGGCATATGATCATGATGGTCTAGTAGCAGAGCACTTTATACATGCTAGAGATATGCTGGCAGAGGTTCTTGCAGTTCTGTTCAATCGTGTCATGTATGAGGGTGTTAGGGTCAACCCAAACTTGGGCGGCCAATCCTTCTGTGACCTACCTCTAATTGCCTATAAAAGGCCTAAAAACTAAATGATTATCTCTCTTTCATTTTTGCTCCACCAGTGCCTTATCTTCTCTCCCTCTCTCCCTCTCTCTCTCTCTCTCTCTCTCGTCTACTGGTGTGCTCGCCATGTCTATCAGAGAATCCATACGCTTCTGCTTAGTTCCTACAAGTGGTATCAGAGCATTGGGTTCATGCTCAGGGCAAGTAGGAGAGTTAGTGTGCTGAAGGAGCTCAGCCTGAAGCTCAAGTTTTGAAGGAAATTCAGGCGGGATAAGGCGGCCAGCAGGCAACAATTTTGGTCATTCAAGGGTGCTTCGAGAAGGTGGCGGCATCAACATCAATAGGGGGCGGCCAGCAGTGATCTCTGCAGACCCAGAGCTCTCATGCCGGCTACCCGTACAAAGTTGAGAATCGTTGCACTGCATCTCGTTTCTTTTAAGGTGCATAGTTGTCACTGTGGTGGAGACCGAGAAGCAAGCGAGCCATATTCCAGGCTGCAGCGCCTTGCTCATCAACATTGGAAAACAGGAGTGTACCCTCCTAGCGGGTCCATGGTTCTCTCATGCCCCCCTCTCTTCTGCTACAGTCACTCCCTCTTCCGCTGCAGACTTTCAAGCTTCAAGCGATGATAGCAGCTTTATTAAAGCTTATCAAATTGATAATTTGAATGACTATATTTTATTTTATCTTTTAAGTGGTGGTTCACACAGGTATGCATGAAATCCATTTCACAATGCATACATATTATGTATGATGAATGAACTTGGACACAAAGCCCCACAGATCTCACTTTGTCTATTGTCGACAAAGACATATTATCAAGTTCCATGTTATCAAGCTGTAAATGGGACTAGACACTGCCTCGGCGAGTTTATGATGACACCGGAGGTAAGACCTTCCCGACAGCTCAGTTTATGACTGCCTAGTTAGCCTAGGACGAGTGTCCTTGTGAACCTTGGTGATGCATCCGCAATGAGACCCGCCATGATGTATGAGACACTACACCTAGATGTATCAGTAGTCGCTATGATCAATTTGTGTGCCATGTTTGGTTGAATGGGGTGATTGTTAGGGTCTACCTAAACTTGGGCAGCCAATCCTTGTGTGACCTACCTCTAATTGCCTATTAAAGGCCTAAAAACTTAATGATAATCTCTCTTTCATTTTTGCTCCACCGGTGCCTTATCTTCTCTCTCTCTCTCTCTCTCTCTCTCTCTCTCTCTCTCTCTCTCTCTCTCTCGTAACCTCAGTTAAGGGTCTTTAGGTGCATGTTTGTGTTTATGTTAAATAGCCAATTTGAAGTGTTTTTACAAAGGAGCAATTTAACAACAGGAAATTGTAATCGTAAATTACATGCATAATGCAGGTATATGCATTTGTTCGAGCTGATAATTCTCTACATCCTCGACATAAGACAGAGTGCCACGTCTGTGAGCATCCCATTGTATTCCATGCTACAGTGGAGGTATTATTTTTCTCCAAGTGGTTTTTTATCATTTTAAATAACCATATCATGGTCATAGTTTTCCAGATTTGTCTATATTATTTTGGTCTGCAGAGGGCCGTCTCCGTTTTTGGGAGGCCATGGGCGTATGGCCGTGTGTATCTTGCTAGGCGCTCAAAAGACTTAGCTCCTCCATGAAAAGTCACATACGTATCGACCGTTTTGAAGGCTGTCTATGGGAGGATTAAAGGTTTGAAACCATAGGGCAAGCTTAAGCAGGAGATGGGGACTTGTCGTTTTTCCATTGTCCCCTCAAGGTCTGCCAAAACACCTGCTCTGTATATGTATGAGAGAAATTTCACATGTTTGTCATGAGCAGGGAGGATTCTATAATCTTCATTCTTTGCGGAGGTGTTTTGAATTGTAAAATGTAAATAAGTCAATTCTTTGCATAGTTAGGAGCTATAGAGTCTGAATGGTTTTTTGTTTAAAAACAATTTGGGGGCACCTATTGAACGTTGTCTCCCTCCCCCCCCCCTTGCCCCCCCAAGAAAAAAAGGAAAAGAAAACTCACAATAGATGGATGCTTGCACATGTTTGAACATGTGCACACACATGCTTTTTTTTGTTTTTGTTTTATGTGAAGAAAAAGAATTGTTCACTTGTCTTTCTGATGCATGCTGCATAATGCATTACAATGTATAGCAGTCCAAGGTCGTGATGGTAAACATAGAGCAAGCATGAAACTATCAATCTCGAAATCTCTACTCACTTCGGAGGAATTGGGCACTAGGGAAGAAGCATGTTAGAAATTGCATGCTAAGTCATGCACTACATATATCCAAGCCAAGTTTTCTAGATGCCACTCGAAATAAAAGTGTGTCAATGCTCGTCAATCCCATTATCAATTACTTTTATTATCTTTTCAAGAGGAAATAAGTTTGACAAGAACGCTATACCAACGTCTCCATAAAGCTCACTCTATTGTGACTTTTTATGTTGTAGTGAATTTGTTGATTTTTTTTCAATCGGGGGTTCCTACTGCCACACATATGATTTCTAATGCAAAAGATGGAAATCAAGAGGTATGGGATAGGGTGTGTTTAGCATTGTAATGAGGAATATGGCTAGGCAAGGTTCAATTCACACCAACATGCATCTTGCAATCCTAGAATTCTCTCTCTCTCTCTCTCTCTCTCTCTCTCTCTCTCTCTCTCTCTCTCTCTCTCTCGTGCTTGTCAGATCTTTGTGATCGCTCTTTGGTTGGGGTTCATTTTTCCATCCCATGGGTGGTATGGCTAGGTTCGAATGTGTTTTGTGGTGTTGTTCTGCGAGACACGATGGCAAGTAGTTTTGTGTTGCTCTCAAAAATATTTTGCTATTTGTGTGGAGCTACTGGAGGGGCATTTTGCATCCTTTTTTGCGAGACCTCCTTGTATACGTCCCAACAACTCAATGCCAAATCAATGGACATGGTGAATGTCGAGAGAAACATATTTTGCTATTTGTGTGGAGCCATTGGAGGGGCATCGTGTATGCATCTTGCATCCTTTTTTGAAAGACCTTCATGTGTACTTCCAACAACTCAATGCCAAATCAATGGACATGGTGAAGGTCGAGAGAGACATAAATGGAAGACCGATGGAAAAAGCTACTCACTTGTAGGCATACTTCATAGGTAGACCTTTAGAATGTCAACAATGGTGAAGTTTTGATTGTGCATAGATATTAGCCCCTCCAACCTCTCATAATATTTATCCTCTAATTTTCTCTCTCTCTCTCTCTCTCTCTCTCTCTCTCTCTCTAAAAAAAAAGAGAAAATAATGGTCTGGGCTTAGTTCACAAGAAAAATACGATGTAGAATAAGATATGAAAGCTTTTGGTTGTCTCACACCTATCCCATTCACTCAGCAACATTCATTCTTTTAATTTGTAAAGGATATTTTTTTGATGGAAAGAGAGAAGGTAGCAAGTAAAATGAACGGGCGTGTGCGTATGTGTAGTGTACATGCATCTACTTGCACAAAAGTAATATTGAGCAAACAAACATGGCATAAGAGAAAGAATACTCCCACTTGTTGTGTACAGCAACACATGAACTTTAGAGAGAGAGAGGAAGCTCTCAAAGAGATCCTTAGTTGTGGGCCTACCTAATCTGTGGCAAGGATCACACTGTTTGGCTACTTTCTTGGTATGTTAAGGCGGAGAATCCCATCATTGTCTTGTTGACACAATTTTATACTAGTGATTTTGCTTGGATAGTGTCGTGAATTTCCTTATGTGTTGTTAGCCTTTCATCTTTGTAGACACACTGTCAAAGAACCCCATCTTTTTCTAGGCAATAGAGGATGTCGTTCATCAGAGAAAATTTCAATGATTGTAGTACCAAGGTCCTTTTTGCTAAAGTCCATTGTTTCAAGCATTTGAATGGTTTTAGGAAGTGGACTGTGTCCTTCCATTAGTTTAGTCCAAAGAGACCGAACAACTTGACATCCAGGAATTGATATTGAATATCTAGGAGTTTCATGTGTGTGTGTGTGTGTGTGTGTGTGAGAAAGAGAGGGAGAGAGATCACTGACATCAAATGTGAAAACTTAAAAGAGAGGGAAGATATGATAGACTAGAGGAGTTGGTGTCTATGATTTATTTCCCCATTTCAAGTGTGAACCATGCACTCTATCTATGTTGATTCTCTCATCAACAATGCACAATCACCTTTCTTTTTCCATGATTTTTGTTTCAGAACTCACAAATTGTGAGTGGAATATATTAAAAACCAAAAAAATTACATTGAGAGCCATGCTCATACCAATCCATGGCATCAGAAAATCCAACATAACACACATAGAAGCTAACTAGTCCATAACCGAGCTTTTTACAGGGAAGCTCGAAACCCATACAACCAAATATCATAACAAATCTCTAATGCCGATACATCAAAGCAGGGACTATGTCTTGCTGTTACGCAATCGGGAACCACTACAACACCCCTTTTCACACAAGGAATTCCATGCCAAATCATGCAATAACAAGAACATCACAAAAACGAGCACATATACAAGCTGACATGCCACAGGCAGCTGCAGACACAGGCTTTCGAGGAATCTATATGCCATGTATAAATGAAATAAAATTCTTAAAAACTCAAAATATATGTTTATAAATTGAGAAGTTTTGAATAATGAAAGCATCATATTTTCTTGTGTTGTTTTGAATGTTATATTGCAATAGCATTCTGCAACGATTTGTTCCCTCGTTTGAAGTGTGCAAAGATTCCCTCTATCTGAGTTGATTCTATTATTGATGGTGCCACTATCACCTCAATTTTTCTCCTAGGTGATATTCCATGTGTATATTAATCTACATGCCACATCTTAACATTAATTATATTTTTAAAGAATATTTTTCTGTGTGTGTGTGTGTGTGTGTGTGTGTGTGTGTGTGTGTGTGTGTGTGTGTGTGTATAATTAAGAGCTCAAAATTATATGCATATAAAATAACGAGCTCATAAAATTTATATCCCACACAAGGAAATAAAGTTTCCATTGCATTTCCCACAGTGTGACTTGCAAAACAACATTAACACTAGGTTTGTGTTTAAGCCACATAAGTGGTTTGAGCCACAATAGCGGCTTGGTAACCCATTCTATAAAATTGGTCCTAAAACTAGCTATTTTTCAAGAAAGCATGAACATAGGATATTGTTGAGCTCCCATCACATATAAGAACATTTTAGTTTACCATTTATCTCAAAGAAGTGCAAACCAAAAATAATAATTTTCTAAAAATAGTAAAAAGCCACAAAATTGGCTTTTAAATTTGATAGCATACATGTTTTTGAGGTTTAAAATAAGTCGGCACTCTTTTTTCTAAAAATAGTAGATGCATAATTCTCATTGTATACTTGTTCATGTATTTTTCAAAAAAGTTTCAATGTGCTTTAAAGGTTTTTAAGGGGTCTACATGGGATATCAATTTTTAGAGCAATTTTTGTTCAATTGTATTAAAACATTGGCTCTTGAAAGTAGTGATTTTATATGAAATTATTTATCTATATTTTTTTTCTACTCCCTACATGCCTTGAGAACAAATCCCTAAAAGATTTTGATGAGGTTGGTTTATAAGAACAAGAATTTAGAAAAAAGTTGCTTACAACCACAAAAGTGGCTTGTGTTCACAAATCCCTAGTGTTAAGAGCCAGCATCAAAATTGTGTTTCTCACATTGTGATAAAAGTGTTGGCATGTTTTAAACCCTAAACCGTAAACCATGACATTGAGTATCAAATTTCATTAAGATCATGTCGTTCATTTGTTTGAGCATATCCTATATGGCATTCAAAGGAGCTACCATCGTTGTTCCTACCTTTGCTGGCACGGTAGATGTAGTTCTCTCTCTTTGAATATCTCTCACAATGCTCTCTTTGCTAAAAATTTCAGAGTTATCTCCCAAATCTATTACATAAAGGATACATGCTTGCAAGGTAGTGTGTTTCTTACTATGGAGCATAGCATCCAACTCCTTGTTTACCTTGTGTTTCTTACTATAAATCATAGCATCCAACTCCCTGTTGAGTAGGCCTTCATCAATGAACAATGAGAACATTCTTTCCTCGGTTGGAATTTCCAACTTTGGGCATCTATCAATGTATTATCTCATATGGCTTACACAACCTCTCATAGACTCTCCCTATTTTTGTTTAAAGCTATAGATTTGTGCTACCATACTATGCTTGATTCCCAATTTTGAGCAAGCATCAAGAAATCTCTTAACTAATGTTGGTAGGTCCGTAATCGATCTAGGAGGCATGGTTTGAAACCAAGTCAAAAAGTCATTCCAAATCTCTCAAATTGAGTATGAAAGTCAAAAATTCTTTTTGCTCTTAGCACTTACATGGATCTTGCTAAGTGTTGTATCGATTCTTAGATCCACTGTATTTGTTGACTTATTTTTGAAAATTGGATGGTTTGACTCTTCGGTTATTCTTGGCACTTGCTTTCCTAGCCGGTTGTCCTCCATCTAACTCTTCAAACCAATTGCTCGGTACTGGTGACTCATTTAGCCCTTTACCAGCTCTCGTGTCATATGATTTTTCTCTTTTTGAGATGGTTTTAACTCCTCACACCTAGTTTTCAACACTAAGGTGTGTTCCATGGGCTGCACCGCCCCTTTGATTGGCCATACAGCCATAAGATCTATCTATTGGCCCAAGTTTTTAATATGTATCAACTTCCATTCCCAAGATCATATCCCTAATCAATTATCCTTGATATTTGGTCAATTCAACCTCTCTCAAGGTCATTATAGGAAAGTTCTTGTTAAAACAATCCCTACAGAGGTACATGAGAAGGTTTGCTATACCTTTCTTCCTAATCTTGAAAAGATACATGATTTTCAAGGGTGTTAAGTATCCTCGTTTGGCATGAGCTATCCACAACAAATCTTTAGCATTATTTTCCTTTCAATAGTAAACTCCTAGGCTTTGGTTATTCGTTGGTACACGTTTAAGAGGTTTGATGTCAATTTGATCATAACCACCTACTTTTAACACAGGTGGTCCCTCTTTGGTGGTCATGTCTATAATCAGTGTATCGAATTCCAATCCCCATTTATCCAATGGGATCACAATTGCAAGAATGGCCAAAGGACTAGTCTGCAATTTCTCAATTTCAAAAAACTCAGTTTCTAGAAGCAAACCAGTGTCCAAATGACTCCAATTTTTTCAAGTTATCTGTGTGATATGTGCTCTTCCCTTGGCAACCAAAGAATTTGAAAAACTTCTTGTCTGATTGATAGGAGATAACAAGCATGATTATGGTCTTCTAGCATGAAAAAGAATCCTTTTTTGCACTTTCGATAAAACTTGCTGGTTAAGGGTGTGTTCAAAGAGCTCTAAATCAATTTTTCGTAATTTTGAACAATTTTTGCACAATTTCGCAGGAGTTTTAGTGATTGGTGGACTTTAATATAATACAATTGACTAACTCAGTCAAAACTTTTCCAAATCACTTGGAATTTGACACATGCATTCCATTACTATCATAGATCAAATTCCCTTTAAGAAAGATTCATAAAGTTGAAATTCCAGGGTAGGAGATAATAAGCACGCTTATTATCTCTCAGCTTGAAATGAGAAATTTTGTCCGCTTTTTGATCTATACTAGATGTGAACACTATAGACAAGTCAACAAGTTTCATGAGATTTGGATCAATTTTCAAGTTTCTAGGCCAATTTTTGTATCTGCTATTGAACAAGAAAAAACTAGATCCAACTAACACTTAACAATTCCAAATGACTCCAAACTTTAATCAAAGGCTCAATACACAATTTTCTAAACTATGGTATGCCTAAATGATAAAAATTATGTAGTTTCAAGACTGTAGATAATTAAGTGCGATTATTATCCTAAAGCCTAGATTTGTAAATTTTTAACTTTTGTTGATTTCCACAGTTCGTGCAAAGTTTTTATAGATTTTTCAAGATTTCTTAATCACTTTGGATTAGCTTTGGTGTATTTACCTTCACTTATCTATTGATCAGAGTTGAAAGTAGTTCGGACTTGAAATTTATACATGAATGAGCTGAAGACTTCTAGAGCCTTCACAAATGTGTTTATACTTCACCTTGACAAAGTTATTCCTGAGCTTAAAGTCTAATTTCAGTCTTGAACAAAAGAACAGTTTATTATTACAGGCCTAGAATTGTAGTTTTTTGGAATTTTGATGTCATTTAGGTCTTTAACAGAGTGTTACAAGCACTCTTAGGAAAAAAAAGATTTTCATGCATAGATCACACAGGAGATAATAATCTCTTTTTTTGCAAACCTTTCAAAATCTTCTTCAATGTCGGTGTTGACTTACCACAATGCTTATGCAGCTCTCCCAAGATCAATTTTTGACCTAAAATGTTGTTTGATGACCTTTTAAGCTTACCTTAGGTGTTTGAAATGTGAAAAATCTTAAATTTCAAGGAAACAACCTTTCAAAATTTTCTTTGATATTGGTTATGACTTAGCACAATGCTTAATAGCACTCCCAAGACCACTTTTGACCCGAAATGCTGTTTGATGGCCTTTTAAGCTTACCTTATGTGTCTCAAACCTAGAAAATATAAAATTTCAAGGAACAACTCACTGATGATAGTTTAGAAAGTGAGGTAGGTAGGAAATTCACCAAGTTGTTGTCTACTTAATCTACTACTAATCAAAACAACAAAAAGATAGTGAAAAGTGTCCACAAACGCTAGTTTTTCTCTTGTGTTCTTCAGAAATGAGTGCTAATTTTTTAGACTTTGGCAAAGCCTAACTTATCAATCACTCAAAAACATCCTAATCTATTTCTAAAAGGTCTTTGGAAAGTAAACTACTATTAAATCAACTCTACACAACTGAAGACGATACTCCCCAAGTATGGAGTTTCTATAAGATGGTGTCTTTCTCCAAGTAAACCTAAAGGAAGTGATGGACAACGATATCCAAGTGTTGAGATTTTCCCTAGTTTAGGTCACGTCATCCTGGAAAATGGCACCAATGTATGGGGTATGGGGGCCTGCCAAGTCTCACTCTATCTTATTGTAGACATAACAAGAACCACTAGGATAAATGTCAATCCGTAGGATGTAGCTGACGTCATTAGTGCATGGAGGATACAAGAGTTTGTCAATCTCTTAGAAAACACACTCAATCCCTATCCACTCAATGCAACACAATCATATGCCAGACAACAAAAGCCAATCTTCACATTGGCAAGCAAATTTTGACGGTTCACCAATCAAACGAGCTCCAATCATCACGAAACTGCTTAGGGTCTCAAATACACATTTTTTCCACTTGCCAAAAATTGCTTATTATCCATAGGGATAGTTTTACTTAATCCATTTTGGCTCAAAATGTACTCAAAAGCTTAGCATTGATGCTCCAATACCCCTCCTATAGCTAAAGTGTAGTTTTTATGCTTATTTTGTGAGTGATGAGCTAATTGGCCAGAGGATAAGCAACATAAATTTCAAATAATCATCACAAGAAACTTACGTCATTACGTAGATCTTTCACATGTGAATGCATAGAAGCAGATGACACTTCAAACGAATAATACACAAGGGAGAACAAGCATGGAAGAAAGAGGGATAATATGCAACGCTTAGAGACAACAACAAACGATTCATTAACGGAAACTTTGAATTTTTTTACAAAAGTTGGCTTTTATACCTTAGCCCAAGTTTTAAAATGACAAATTGGCTCAAATTTGGGGTCAGAAGAGACTTGAGATCATATTTGGGTAATGATTACTTACAAATTGGAAGCTCATAGCCCCAACTACCAACTTTACAACTCCGTAAGAATAACCAAAAGAACAGGATTTAGACACGACGAGTTTTACATTCAAAAATGAAATGAAATTACAACATTTGAGCTCAAAAGGAAGTAGGTTTGTTATCCTGGTGCTAACACACCATATCTCTGCAATTGTGTGCCTACACACTCTAAATTTTCACTAATCCCGTTTTAATTGCACTAATTTTTGCTAACTTACACATTTATTTTCTACTGATTGGATCAAGATTTATACTTTGATATTTTCTTCATTAGAGGCTTGAATTGCATTTGAGTGATGTTGATTGGTGTTGAACACTTAACAATTTCTTGATTTTGGAATGCAATTGTAGAGATTTGAAGCTTCAACATAATCGACCTATGAATCAAGCTATTGTCAATTAAATGGTAACCAAGGTGATATCCTCTCGGGGGACACTATGTATAAATTGTGTATATCACGTGCGTTCAAGGACTATTTATAAAACTCTTTATCTTTAAATTTTTGACAAATAAAATACATCCTTTTTCTATAAATGTGTAAATTTTTTTCCCAACTTCCTTTTACTACTAGTAGCCTTCTGTATGTGAAACCGTGAGAAAAAATGAAATTTAATAACCCCTTCTACTGCACTCATGTCATACTCACATAATTATTAAGTGACCCCCCTGAGGTGATATGTCAACTTCCCTATGATACTAAACATGGTAAAAATTCCATGATGTTTCCAAGTTGATGCTATGGATCATTTATTTGCTCATTTTTTATGGCATCATAATGCTGAAATTTTTCTAGAATTACAGGTATAAAAAATTGACGATTTCACTTTGTAAATGGCATTGTGATTTTATAATTGTGTGCTTAATTGGTTCAATTTTAAGTGTGTGCATTAACCAAGTGTGTATGCACTCTAATTGAGTGTGTGTATGAAAAAATTTTAATGTGTATGCACAAAATTATTGTGTGTACTCAAATTAATCAAGGTGTAATTGTAAAATTGGCACTTATGATTGATGATTTTCATGCTCAATTAAAATTTTGAATGTAAATTTGATGTTTGTAATGTCTAAATTATGCACGATTGAGCTGAAATCAGTGATTCACACTCTAATTGCATCAGATTCTAACCAATGTTGTCAATTTAACTCCTTAGTTATTGATTTTAATTCAAGAGATTATTTGGAACTTAAGTTATTGTGAAAATTGTGATTTTAAATGGCTATAAGATTCATCTAAATGTGGAATTTCCAAGAAACTTTTTGGGTATTTTTTTGAATATTTTTGGTATTTTTGGTATTTTTTGCTATTTATTATGATAATATTTCTAAATAACTTGTAAAAATTTGATTATGTATGACATTGCTGAGCTATTTTGAATGCATGTATCTAGCACAATTTTGAGTGCTAGTGTGTTTCTAATAATTTCGTAAAAATTTGATTATGCATGATCTTGGTGAGCTATTTTGAATGCGTGACATTAGGCAAAATTTGGACTCACAAAGAGGCCCTTTAAGGAGTTTGACTTTACCTCTCTCTACCAAAACGGGTGCATGGATAAATTTTTGCAAACAAACTCCAAATGTGCCGGAGGTTTGACAGTTAGAATGTACTCTTCAAGCTCTATCTACTGATATATAGCACGCCATGAGATTCCTCATATTTTAGAAGATTTTTTTTTTGATTCACCTATGATATGAGGAATCTCATGGCGTGCTATATATCAGTAGATAGAGCTTGAAGAGTACATTCTAATTGTCAAACCTCCGGCACATTTGGAGTTTGTTTGCAAAAATTTATCCATGCGCCCGTTTTGGTAGAGAGAGGTAAAGTCAAACTCCTTAAAGGGCCCCTTTGTGAGTCCAAATTTTGCCTAATGTCACGGCATGATTTTGAGTGCTAGTGTGTTTGATTTTATAAATTTTGACATGATTCACTATTTTTGGGACCAATTTGGTGATTTTCTTTATAAAGGATACTTTTCCTAAGGACTATTAATTTGGTGTGGTTGTATGTGCTTGTTATGATTCAATGTGAGCCAATGATTTTCTCAAAATTTTAGAGTTTTTGGATTTCTTTGCATTTTTTGCTTTTTTGGATATTTTGAGAAATTTCCAAGGTTCTTGAGAAAATTTTGGACGTAAATTGGCAATTTTGGGAGTTAATTTTTTTTCTTTAATTGAAAAAAGTGCACACATGTAGACATAGACACTTTGGACCGCACTCGCACTATCTACCATCTACCAAGCCACACCATATTAATGGTAGAAAAATGAGAACTATAGACACAAATATGTCAATTCATGAGACATAGCGGACGCAACTAGTGCATGGAGGTGACAAGAAGTAGCTAACTTCTTGGAAAGCCCCGGTCTACCTTGGTAATCCAAAATACAAATCTCAAGTTTGTGTCAAACACTACTTTCTGATGATTTGAGATGCTACAGTACTCCAAATGCATTCAAACTTACCATGTGAATAGGCCATGCCATAATAGATTTCCCATGATGTCAAATCCTCATTTAAACACCTGGAAAAATCACATCTATTTTCAACATCCTATATTTAGCAGGTCGGTTCACTCAATAGCATCCTCTAAAAAAGCTCTAGCTAATTTTATGTGCAAAACTTGATTTGAACATGTGGTTTGTGCAATATGAGAGAGAAAAAAATGTATATAAGCATGCTTGGAATCACAAAATATTGTGAGAAACTTAGATCAAATAGAAGAGTTTTCACTTATGAACGCATAGCTATGTGCAAGATTGAAATGCACATCGTACAAGTGAGATATGAGCAAGAGAAGCGAGAGGAAACACGCAATTGACAAAAGAAGTCGTACACTCACTTCCATTATCCAAAACTTAGGTTTGTTTCTACAAAAAACTGGCTTATATACCTTAGCTAAGGTTTAAAATAAATACTTTGACTGAATCTCTAGGTAAATGAGGGTTGAGGATCATTTATAAGCAAACGATCATTACAAACTAGACGCTCTTAGCCCATCTACCTATCGTACATCTCCAAATGAATGGGTTCAATTACAAAATGTTGGACACAATGGGAATTTCATGCAATAATCAATGGTGAAGTTTCAATAGTTGGGCTCAAGGTGATATAAATGATATGCTTGTTAGCTTGGCTGCTAACATTTCCCCTCTCCTAGCTTGTGTCATTTGCGATGAGAGAGCTACCTGTTGGCAAGGTAGTGTATTGGTTTCCTCATTGCATGTATTTTCTTTAGCTCTTCCAATCCTCGTTGATAAATTTTGTGAAGCTCATTTGTGCTACTATGATAAACTGCATGGTCAATTTGTTCTTCTACTCCATGGCTGAGTGTGCAATGAATCATGATCTGAGGTTTGCTATCATTGGGCCAAAGATCCTTGATATGTGAGTGAAGAACCTTGTGTAGAAAGCTTCTTTAAATGTCTACATAAAATATGACAATAAGAACATAAGTCGTGCGTAAATGGAGGTGGGTTAAAGACACAACCTCCCAAAGACACAATATGTCAAGAAAAGCTACTTTCAGGTGAGGAGGTGAGTCAAAGTGTGAATGAATTAGGGAAAAAGCCTATAAGTACAGAACAAAAAGAAACTTAGCTAGTGGAAAAGTCACCAATGGCGATGATAAAAGAGAACGAATCCATTCAAGAGCAGCTACCAGAAACAACCAAAGATGAGGTTGGACCTTCCAAAGAGCCTCAAGAAGTATCCGAAGAGTGAGACACAACTGATGAGGTTATCACTCAAGTCAATGAATATGCAAAGCAGATGCAGCTGATGACTGAGAAAATGTGGATAATAGCTCTTGCAGCTTTCCTCTTGAGTACTCGAAGTCGAGCTTCCTCTTGAGCTTCATCAACAACCTGTTGTCGTTTAATCTTCTCTATTTTGCTGCATGCATTTTTCTAACAAATCATTGGTTAGTGAAAAATGACACTTCTTTAAGCGGCATCCACTAATCTAATTAGCCATTGGTTCACCATCTAAAGTGGACAATTTAACTGCTTTCCTTGGAGATACATCTTCAATGACAAACGGCCTATTTCCTTTTTTCTTGAATTTGAGAATGTGTTGCTTAAGGGAATAAACTAAAACTAGGCCCCCTTTTTTTAAGATTTTTGTGACTAGATGTGAATCTAAAAACTATTTTTGCTTCCAATTTTGTGCATAGATGTGAGCTACAGCTGTTAGCCTTTGTTCATCAAGCTTTTCTAAATATTCATGCCTCTCTGACAATTCATATCCTGTCCACTCAAGTTCTTTAGCTACCCTTAGTGTTGGAAATAGAAATTCCATCCGTAGTATGGCATCAAGACCATAAACAAAGTTAAAGGAGGTTGTAGCATTTAAAGCTGTCTTGAATGAAACTCTATAAGCCCGCATGTAGATTCATTTCCAAATCAATTTGTCCTAAACTAACCACTTTAGTCAATACCGAGCTAAGAATTTTATTCGTGTGCTCAGCTTCTCCAGTTGCTTGTGGATGATAAGGAGCGGATTTGTTATAAACGACCATAAATTCATTTAGTAGATACTCAATTACCTCATTGAGAAAATGAGTTCCCCTATCACTGACAATTTTTATTGGAAGTCCATATCTTGTGAATACATTCTCATACAAGAATGTGGTTGTGGTTCTAGCACCATTATTCCTGGTTGCCTTAGCCTCTACCCACTTGGTCAAATAGTCCGTAGCTACAATGATTTATTGAGCTTGAATTCTATAAGCAAGTGGTTGTATTGGTCCAACAAAATCTATGCAAAATCTCTAGCCCCTATCATTGGTCTTTATGGCATGCTATCTACCCTTGTTGTCATTTTTTCTCGTTGGCATGCATCACATCTTTGAACATATTCTTTGGCATCTGCAAAAAGTGTTGGCCACCATATGCATGCATTAGAATTGCTCTAGCGGTGGTTTCACTAGAAAAGTGACCTCTAGCTAATCCAGCATGTACTTGTTCTAGAATGGGTATATATTCATCTTCATTTGCACAGAGATGCAAATGTTGATCCTTTCCCCTCCGATACAATTGGTTTCTAATAAGTGCATAGTCTCTTGCTTCAGTTTCAATAGCTCTTTGGCGGCATTTACTCATATCCTTAGGAAATGTTCTGCTTGATACGTAAGTAACTATATAGTTACTCCACTTAGGAACGAGTGAGATTTGAAATAATTTCAAATGAGGTACGGGTGTTTTTTTCGGCATTGAAGACAATCTTTCACAAATGAGTGACCATCACTCCTCATGGTTGGCCAAAATACTCCCAAGTCTAAGGATCCGTTGCATAGTTTGGTCTTCCACAAAGTGGAGTTCCACTATGGTAATGTGAGCTTGATTTAGGTATTGGGTTTTCTCCTCATGATTAATGAGCCTACATCTTCTCCCTTTGATGCTGATATGCTGGAAGAGATTACTTGTGAGTACCTAGATCGTTTGCTTGATGAGGATGTGCCTCTTGAACTGGTCACAAGAGCTCCGAGGGAGTTTTCGCCCTCTGCTGATGCCTCTAATCTCTTTAAGGGCTTCGTATGCCTCTTTGAGGGAAGTATGCTTTGCAATGCTTCTTGAAGGTAAATGCTCTTGGTGGTGATGATGTGACAAGTGTTTCCCAGACATTGGATATGCTGGATGACGGAGAAGAGGTCACTACAACAAAAACAGGTGTTATCGACGCATATATCGACGTTGCCCGTCGTTATGCGCGTCGCTATACGCGTCGCTGTGAAACCAGTCGCTATTAGCGACGCAGATAGCGATGCTCATAGCGACGGGCATAGCGACGCATATAGCAACGACCATAGCAGAAAAAAAAATTCTTGGGCAGAGGGCAGGTAGCCTGGCATGTGCCCAGTTAAAAGATGGACACACCCATAGCCAGACTTCCTGCCCTCTGCCCAAGAAAGCGAGCAGCACCAAAATATCAACCATGCTCCCGCGCGCAGAAATTTCGACAGAGTTCCCTTTGTTTTTACATAAACTTTTCAAAAAAAACCATATCATGTATACGCCTCCTACATGCTATCCATGTAGGATCTCACATGAGATTTAAGGCCAATGAAAGACAACCGTACCAACTGAAAAGCATAGCCATAACTTAAAAGCATAACCATAACTTAAAAGCATAACCGGTTATAACCACTTTGATCAAAACCATAATGCAGATAACCATAACCATAAACAAAATTAACAATAACCATAAGCATAACCAGAGAGAGAAACAATAACTGTCTATACAATAACAATGACAATAATCATAACCATAAGGAAAACAATAACTGTCTGAACACTAACTGTTTGTACAAAAAAGAGACACAGAAGCGTGTCTGTGTCTCACAAAGCATATAGATGAAATCTGGTCCACTAATGACTAGGCGTCGCAACCTGCACATAGGAAAACTCACAAAATTAGTATTGATATTACTTCACATATACTGACTTAATTAAATCAACTCACACATATTAACGTCTCACCTCAAGCGATCAGCGAGACTGTAAGGCCTCCCAGTCTACAGGCTCTCTTGAAGCTTCAAGATCATTCAGTACTTCATAGATACCTCTGCGATATCCATCTGACTCCTCCTCGCGTGATGGAGCTCGATGCATCGCAAGATTTTGCGTTTATACAAAAATCAAAGTAATGAGAATACATGATTCATCGCGTTTTAAAAAACGCCATAGTTAAGATTGGATTAGAAACTCACAAACTCATAGCGAAAGGTGTCGAAGCCTCCGCTGCCAAGATGAGATGTCCCCCTAGTCATCTGTCGTACCTGCGCGGCCTCACGCTGCTGTCTGAAGCGCGTGGCCGTTGTCCGCTCATCCTCCCTGATCTGCAGCCACGTCTCGTGTGGGATGCCCGAAGGCTTCGGCGAGCCGGTCCTGAAAGCCTTCCGAGCTGTATCTCGTCGATGTTTGATGGTGTCCCGTGCAACACCCTTGATCCACCGCGCCGAAACAACGGAAGAACCCGGAGCAGGCTGGTACTCTCTCAGGATGGTCTCCACTATGTAAGTGACTTTTTCCTTGTCTTGCTGATCCCAAGAAGTCAGAATGCTGGTCGAAAACTACAGCTCCACGAGCTGGCGAATCCACTGTCGCATCTCAGTCCATGTCAACGGAACCATCTCCCCGTACAGTATAGAGCTTGGAGGCACTAGGATCGTGTGTCCCCCAAGGTGTCCGAGGTGTGCCAAGAGGTGTGTCGAGAGGTGTGCCTGGGTAAGACGGGGGTCGTGAGCGAGGAGGGGTCGAAGCATCTGTGGACCCTCCTCCACAGCAACCACCACCTCCACCAAACGATCGCCGAGATCGGCGAGTGCGCCTGTGCTGTGGAGATGAGGACGTACCCGCCTCTGCCCCACCCCTAGGTGTCGAAGCAGCTATGATAGGAGAAGAAGACGTCGTACCCATAGGCGTCCTGAACCCCGTAGGTGTCCCCCCCCTAGGCGTCGGTCCCTCGGGTGTGAAGCCTGGAGGCGTAGTACCCGTGCCTCTGGCTACCCAGTATTGAGAAGCCTTTGCCATCTGAGCAAGCGTCATCCGTGTAACGAAGCCCATGAATGCATCTGCACTCATGGAAGCGGGATCTGGAATCTCATCTGCCATACTAAAGTCCTGCACAAAGAAAGTAAAATAAAGCGTCAGAACACAGTTGTTTAAATTAACTTTAAGCTTAATTTTAAATCAAAGTCTTCACACAAACACTTACAGGCCTAGGCCTCGACAAGTGAGGCATCATCGATAAGATCTTGCACTGTATCATCGTCTATCTCTAATTGCAAACATAACTCTGCCCCAACTCGTTCTGGCAGATTGTCTTCATCCATTGCATCTTCATCTACAAGTGTCAATTCTGGCTCGTCTGCGTCATCCCTCGTATATATGTCAGCTTCCTCTGCCATACCTTCGTCCATCTCATCTAATGTCACAGTAGTATGGACGTCGTCTGACTAACTTTCCTCCAGAAGATCTTGCCCTTCAAATACTTGTTTATTTCTTGGAGCAACCTGAACCACAAACCACCATTGTCGCTCTCGAGGGTCCGGTACAAAGACCACTTGCTCGCAATGTTCGGGGAGAGAAAATGTGTCGCTCGCATATGTCCAAGTCTTTGTAGAATCTATTTGCACAAGCTTGTTTCCATCTCTGCGTACCGTTGCATTGCGACCAGAAGTAATCACCTTGAACCACTTCACATCCAACAAAAACATCTCAAACCGCCTGAAGCTTACTTTCAGGATATCTGACACCAGACCACAGTAATCCAGGTTGCTAGTGCTCTCATTCGTGTCTCTAGCACTGGCCCTGCTCTTTTGCATGAAACTAACCATTAACCCACTGTCAAACGTGTTTCTTCTGTTGTCAATTTGTTGTGTTCTGAAATGCTTTCCATGCGACCACAGTGCCATGTATGTATGATACTTCCAGTCACATCCAATAGCCAGCTCTTCCTCTTTTAGAGATATGGGTTCTTCGATCTATCGAGCTGCTCTCACTGTCTTGTCCAACCATGCCATTGTAGGGAATTCAGGTAGAGGAGCGAGATAGTCTGGCAAGGGTAAGCCTCTAGTTGTTCGACTTCGCCTGAAATCCTGTCGCTCTAGATTGCGTCTCTCTTTCTCTTCTTCGTACCTTTCAAGCCATTTTTGCATCGGCGCTGAATTTAGGATACAGAACTTCATGATCTTTTCTCGCATGGCCAGGTTCATTTTCTTTGGCACCTCTTGCCCTTGCGGCTCCTCTCCCACCAGTCTTGCATCCTTCTCATCGCTCCACAGTCGAGGCATTTCTGGGTCAGAAACGGATAGAAATTCGGTCGTCAATACAAGAGACTCTTGCACCAACCATCCTTCTGCCATGCTCCCCTCTGGACGCGCTTTTTAGCGAACAAAACCCTTAAGTGTTTTCATAAACCGCTCTAGAAAGAACATCCAACGGCTGTGGACTGTACCTGCCACTGCAACCTCATCTACTACATGGACGAGCAAGTGCATTTGGATAGTTAGGCAGCTCGTGGGTAGATGCTTCTCAATCATGCAAACTGCCTCAATGGAGTTAGCCCTTGCGACTGCAATAGATTTCTCTCGTATCTCCTTGGAAGAGATCCACTGCAGTAGCTCTGAAATCTTGTATATGCAGGTCCGCACTTCCTCCGTTAAACACCCCTTGATCGCAATTGGAAGAATGAATTGCAAGAACTTATGCCAGTCGTGCGATTTCAACCCTGACAGTTGATCGTCACGGGTGAATGCTGTCTTGAGACATCGCATATATCCTGTTGGCGTCCTGAACTCTGAAATCACCCTTTTCACTTGTCACTCTTCGTTTTTTAGCAATACCCATGGTGCTCTTGGAAGTTTTGTTTGACCAGCTGCATTGGTGAAAGGCCACAGCTCTGGCATCTTTCCAACCGACTGCAAATCATCTCGTGAAGCTCGATTGTATTTCATTCCCATGATTGTCTTCGAGAGGAGCTCTCCCACATTCTTGAATATATGCATTGGATCCAGCAAATGGTTAATTAGTAGATCACCCCAGTACGGCAACGTATGGAGAATGGACAAACGTTTCATTCCTGGAACAGATTGCCCCTCATGTTGCTCCCATCGGCGACGCCACTCTTGTACATGCAGCTCTATATTGGTCGGACCTTCACGCATAATCTTTTTTCTCTCTCTCTCTCTCAGATGTAGGTGCTATGTCACGGAAATCAATGCCCGTTCCGTAGGAGTCGTATCGCAGATTCTGTACGGTTTCTCTAGCAAACTCTCCGTACTTGTGCACATGCTCATTACATATCCTACGCTTGCGCAGGATTTGATACTTGCAGAGCGTGCACGAGCGTGCAATCTTTTCCTCCATGTTAGTTGATGACGTTGCCATCTACAATGATTATGAATGTTGTTTTAATATATATATATATATATATATATAGTCCTCACAATGTAAACTACCTCGCATTCTCTAGTCTTGCCCAATCTCCGTACACCTCGGTCCAGAGGTGTACGAAGATCAGGACCACCGGGTCAAAATCTCGTCTTTATTGGTCAAATCCTATATGGGTAGACACATACGTGCACTCCCAGGTGTACATGGCAATGCATGTAGCAGACAAAACCCCTTTGCCTCTTTTAGTTCCATAGTTTCTTCTCTGTCTACGAACCCACCTGCCTCCATTCTGAGGTAGCTTGTCAGAGAAAGCTTTCCAATGCCGCACTTGATGAAAGCACAAGCCATGGAAGTTCTCAGCCCACTGAAATTTTTCTACCTGATTGTAAACCGGACGGGGCCTCCATGTCCAAGCCAGAAGATAATGTGGAGATGGATGAGAAACTTGAGAAAGATTCAGAAGCCTTGCATGGTTCTTGCTCAAAAAAGCGATCTCGATCTCTCTTTCTCTCTCGATCTCACTCTCGCTATCTCTCTTTCTCTTGATCTCGCTCTCGCTATCTCTCTTTCTCTCTCTATTTCCTTATTTTCCTATCTCTCTCTCTGTCTCGCTCTTCACTTCCCTACCTCTCTCTCTCTCTCTCTCTCTCTCTCTCTCTCTCTCTCTCTCTCTATATATATATATATATATAAATAAAACTCTCTTTCTCTATCTCTCTATTTCCTATCTCTCTCTCTCTCTCTCTCTCTCTCTCTCTCTCTCTCTACTTCCCTATCTCTCTACTGATCGAACGAGCGACTGAGCTAGGGAGATCTAGACGTCCACGACTGCGGAGGACTACACAACATCGACAGAGGCTGCATCAGAGGATCTAGCTAGGTCACTTTGGCTCGACATGCATAACGCCCGGTCAGACTACTGACCATGGAGGAGATTGATGAGATCCCCCAGCGACAGCTGCTGGATCTCCTATGATCTACCTATCCCAGCTAGCTGGTTTAACCGTTTAGTCCATACCCAGCAGTTTAGGATTCCATAATATTTTATTTTGTCATCTTCTTACTTTGACTTTGTATCAGATCCATCACATTGTAACTTTCTTGTCTCATGTCTCATAGGTCACTTTGGCCTTTCAAAGACGTTAATATAACATTTCATTTCATTTCTCTCTTTAATTAATTTTAATTTCCTAAGCATACATTAATTCTCTATCTCTCTCTCTCTCTCTCTATTTCCTACACACACACACACCTCTCTCTCTCTCTCTCTCTCTCTCTCTCTCTCTCTCTCTCTCTCTCTCTCTCTCTCTTTCCTACACACACACACACACCTCTCTCTCTCTCTCTCTCTCTCTCTCTCTCTCTCTCTCTCTCTCTCTCTCTCTTTCCTACTCTCTCTCTCTCTCTCTCTCTCTCTCTCTCTCTCTCTCTCTCTCTCTCTCTCTCTCTCTCTCTCTCTCTCTCCTACACACACACACACACACGATGTAGAGAGAGAGAGAGGGGGGTTGGGGGGGGGGGGTATAATACCTGTGCAACAGGTGGAGGCCAAGATTTGAGCAGAGCGCAGGCGAAAATGGCCCCTGCTGCTCGCGGGTTTCGCTTTTTTTTCCCAATTTTTTTTGCGTCGCTATACGCGTCGATATACGTGTCGCTATAGGCGTCGATATACGCGTGGGAAGTAAAGCCTTTCCACGCGTATATCGACGTACATTGAGACGCGTATATCGACGCGTATAGCGACGCCCGCTAATTTCGTCGATATACATGCGTCGATATCTCCATGTTGTGTTGTAGTGGGTGGATGCAGATGATGATTGGAGTTTTGACGATCTGGATGTTCCAATGAACCCCTTGCAGGCTGTGTATGTCAACAAGGCTCTTGACAAGATCAAAGCCATGAAAGCCCTTAGTGGTGTTCAAGAGTCAGAAGAGCAAGAGATGCAGCATCCAATGCTACAAGAAACCTCTCTCGATGCTCCTGAAGTAGAGGAGTTCAATCAAGGAGACGCATCTCTTACACAGGAGGGTGGAAATTTTGAATGGTCTTACGGTGGTGTGGCAGCTACTGGGCCCGAGTTGCAGATGGATGGTATGACCTGTATGCACATCTTGTCTGTATGCTCATGTTCTTATGCCGAGGCTTTATGCCCAAGATATAAGCCTCAAGAGGATGTGCAATATCTTTGGGATCCAGGTGGAAGCCAATTCTCAAGTAGGGAGGCTGAAACCTTCCCATTTGATCTAGGCGGGCATTGGACTTCCAGTAGGGAAGCTGAGAGCTTCCCCTTTGATCCAGGAGGATGTTGCTCTTCAAGTTGGAGGGCACAAATCTTTCCCTTTGATTGAGGGAGAGTTTATTTTTCAAGTATCTAGCAGGTGGAAGCATCAGAGGGAGTGATATCAGAGTTGATGACAATGTAAATATGGTTTTTTTTAAGTTTTCGGAGTATTCAGCATGCTGTACAGGTTTCTTGTTGATAGGTGTACATAGTTTTCCAGAAAAGCTTGGGTTGAGCATGAATTCTCAATGAAGGGGTTGGGCAAAGATGATGGATTTCAAATAGTCCTCTGTCGGTGCATCTAAGAACTGCACGACCCTATGGTCGACCATTTTCGTAATGTCGATAATGGTGTTAAAGCAGCTTTAATGTGCATCTGGGTAGAAGCTTCGGAAGTTGAGCTCATTGGATACGGTTTAAATAAGGATCAACACATCTCCACGCTTCAATTTGATCATTGTGCAAGGCAAAATTTGGCCATCAGAGTGAACCTGGATATCAAGCTAAAACCACCAAAGAAAGCGGTGAAACGTAAAGCTACGGATAAGCCACCTCCAGAGATCAGGTGTTATCAATGCAAGACACGAAGATAAGTTGAGCCACCAAGGGCCATTGGAGTCATATGAGATGCTCGGTTACCCTATAGCCGATGTAATTGCTTTGTGAAGGCTCAAAAGAAGTTCAGAAGGTGGGCACATCCCCCTAGTATAATTTTTGTTTTAAATAGCTTTTGTTCTTGAAAGGACTTTTGCATGGTCGAATGTGGCTAGCATGGGCATGCACGTGCAGGGGATGGGCCGCCGCCACGGGCCGCCGCCAGAGGGTCTCAAAGCCGCTTGGAGCAGAAGGAGGCCACGAGGGGAGCCATCCCGGGGCTCCCACTTGCCAAGAGCTATAAAAAAAGAGAGAGTGCTGCAAACCAGGAGGAGGTTCAGAAGCCATTCAAGAGCGGCCAGGGCTCGCGGCCAGCAAGCAACCAAGGTCAGCACATAAAAAGGTGGAGAAGGCTCTCGAGGCTTGCACGAGCTTGCCTAAAAGGGAGTTGCACTAGACCTAGGGGGGACCATCTCAGGAGGAGCTACAGAGGGACGCCAGGCCTGGTACCTGAATTGAAGAAGGGGGTGGCCGTGGACCATTGCGCTGCAGGCCAAGCTCTGAAGCGAGCTCACAAGGAGCAGCAGGAGGCCGCAATCCTGAGCAATTCTGGAGGGAGCACCATAGAGAGAGGCCCAATTCGAGTTGCAGACAGGAAGGGGGGCTGAAGCTCAGAGAGTTACAGGTAGAGCAGTAGGAGGATGCCGTTTGGAGTTGGGGCCGCTCAGACAAGAGAGTAGCGCCAGATAGAGGGTGGACGAGCTATAGAGAGGGCGCTCTATAGGAGCACATGCCGAGGTGCAGGCAGAAGGAGGGGCTGCTCGAGGACTGTAGAGGGCATGCAGGGTAAGGGGACGCAAAGGAGGCGGCAGGAGGGTGACGGGCCTCTTGAGAGCGCGAGAGAGCTAGAGGAAGGGGCCTCAAGCCCGCCAAGAGAAAGGAGGGAGGCCATGCCAAGATTAAAGCTCTGGAGGCCATCGGCTCACGGGTGTTGAGAAGAAAGAGCTCAAAAGGAGACTCACCAGGTGAGAGATAAGGGAGCCGTGCGGCGGCCAAGATCAGAAGGCGGGGGGGAGCCATATGATGAGCTCGGCAGAGGGCTCTCAAGGCCAACATGGGCGGCACAGAGAAGCGAAGAGAGAGAGATTAGAGGGAGCCCGAGCTAAGACATGCTACAAAGAGAGCTGCCAGGTCAAATATAGAGCAGGAGGGCCGCTTGGTGCTGTCGAGGAGGAGTGCCGAGAGTAGAGAGGTGGAAGATGAACTGCCCCTGGTCAGCCGCAAACAGAGAGAGTTGATAAGAGAGGGGTGGCCAGGAGTTTGTAAGAGCATGCTGCAGGAACTGGGCACCGCCAAGGCCGGAGTGGAAGGGGCTGAAAGCTTCTTCTCGTCATTGGGTTATCAAGGCCATCTGAGGCATCTAATATAGCACTGGAAAGGAAGATAAGAGGTAGAGTGGACACTACAATGTCTTGGGGTGGTAGTGCTACACAAGGGAAAGGGGAGCATGGATATTAGTGGGGGTTGAACAGGGCCGTGGGGTAGTCAACATAGACAGGTCAAGTGGAGGGGAAGGTCGCATGATCAAGGTGTAGGTAAAGAGAGAGAGAGAGAGAGAGACTTCCATCTGTGCACTTTCAAGAGTGTGTTTTTTTGCTGGAGGGTTTTGCTTCCAAAGAGCTAGCCCATGTGTGCATTTGAGCTACGGGAAAGAGAGTGAAGATTGTGTTTGGGTGGTGTTTTCCCGAGCCCCATCAACATGATAGCTTTGTCTCTACCATGGCTGAAATTTTGAAAAACGCATTAGAGAAGTAAATCTAAATGTTAACACTAGGTTGGTAACCTAACAGGACATAAAAGTGTCCTTTTAGGGTTTTGAAAAAAACCTCCAAAACCATAGTAGATCGACTCATTTTGTAAAATCCTTTCATGAGGCTATAGTTCAAGGCCTACTACACATGGAAAAAATAAGAAACTTGTAAAATTTCTTATCTTTTGGTCACACCAAGCCTCCAAAGTTGATGGATCAGTACATTTTCATCAAAACAGTCATTTCTTACGTTTTGTTGCATAAAAATAAGATTAGGGATTTTTGTAGGACTTGAGATAAATTCCCTAGTTAACTTCAATGGGTTGGTGATAAGAACATACGATTGCTTCTCAATCACTATTTTTTGTTTTGCCAAAATAAATAGGTACAAAAAAGTTGAATGTTTACCATTCTGCAAACCTATCATCAAAGTTTCTATAGCCACGCTCAATACAAATAGTATATGCATGTTTTCTTAGTTCCTTATTGTCCTTTAGGTTCATAAGGAGCCATGGAGCATGTCAAAAGAATAATATATCTCTTACCAAGGGGAATCTTGGGGACAAAGATGAAGTGCTAAATACAGCAAACATGAAAAAACTGGGTTCAACATTATGAGTTGTAGAATCCCATAGAAACTATTCAATATCTAGCCAAATTTGATCCTTATGACTAGATATGGTTACTACCTACAAAATGCATGTAGTTGTCACAAGAAACTAACAATATTAATATTGAAAAAGCTATACTTGATATACTAGAATGTTTCGTTTTCTTCTATAATTGAAAAAATCAACCATCGTTGTCTACTATGCAAAATAGGGTATTAGGTGCCCCAAAACCCAAGGAATATTAGCTTTATGTTACAATATGCGACATAGAAAATCAAAACTGCATTTGGATATCATGAAAGCCACCAAAAAAATCATAGAAGAGCTAAAATTGGCTAAAAAACAAGATTTGACAATTTTTGTAATTTGGTCATAACTTACAACTTTAACATTTATTTCTCCCTAGAAGCATCAGGACATGCTGAGGACTACTAAAGATAGTTCTCTAGCATTATAGACCTCACAAACATGAATTCTAGAGTGGTATAGTTACAAAAAGTTGAAAAAAGCCAAAAATAGGACCCGTTTTTTCACACAGTTTAGGTTGTGAAATGTTGTGCAAGGACAAGGTGAAAGATGAAATTGATATTCCAAAAAAATGTCGAGTTTTTTTCAGCTCATGAGACAACTTTCTAGACAGATAGCACCTCAAAATCCATTTTGAAACTCTTGACATAATTCAAGGAAAATGGTCACTTCATAGGACATAAAAGTGTCCCAGGACATAAAAGTGTCCCATTACCAACCTAGTGTTAATACATAAAAATATTGTAATAACTTGCATGAAAATGTCAAAGACATAAATGACATCAAGACACAAACATAAAAAAACCTAAATGTCATAATAACTTTGATGAAAATGTCATAAACAAAAATGACATCAAGACATGAACATAAAAGACCTAAATTGATGTAAGTAAACCAAAATGAAAAGCTTAAGAGACATAACTCTCCTTACAGTGTGATGTGGTGGTCTACACAGTCAAGGACAAAAATGACATCAAGAAATAAACATATAAAGACCTAAATTGTTGTAAGTAATTCAAAATGAAAAGCTTATAAGACCTAACTCTCCTTATAGTGTGACGTGTATATTAAACCACGGCTTCCGTACAATGCAACACAATAAAAATAGAACATGTGCACAAATGGTGCACAATTTATATTTCTTAATTATATCGTAATGAATGGTTAGTTACTTTTCTGTAAAAAAATAAATGTCATTCCTAGAGCCCTCTTTGCGGTGCGGCACGGTGGTCTACATAGCCACCGGAGCGTTTGTATTCAAGCCCTCCCTACATTGCGAGACGGTGGTTTACATAGTCACAGACATGGCGTTTTGTTATTTGAACTATGTAGTACATCACTTGTTTAGAATGAACAACTACAAATTTAATGAGAAATAGATCGAAAACATGCACAATTGTCGCATCTCTCATATTTGACTACACAGATAACTTGCTTAAAGGACATAACTTCCTATGCAAGCATTCAAGCAAATGTGTGCACTTAAATACGATAGATGTGATGATAGTGCAACGCTTTTATTTCTCATTGAATTTGTAATGATTTTTACTTTTAAAAATGATCAATTACTTCATTGCATATAAGTGTATCATTTTTTACGCCATCTCTACAATGTGATGTGATGGTCTACACAGCTAGAGATAGAGTGATTAATGAACTCTAAATCCTCTCTACAGTGTGACAAAATGGTTTGCAAAGCTAGAGATGTGGAATCTAACTCTCTATGTACTCTCCTACAATGCAACACAATGGTCTGCATAGCTAGGCAGAAAGTGTCTAGTTTTCTATCCCTCTTGTAGTGTGACGTGGAGGTCTACACAACCAGGAAAAGGTACCTAATCTAAACTATCCCTGCATTATGACACTTTGGTCCTCACAATTAGGGACAAGATACTAACCTAGAGTCTAACCCCAAAGTGTGAGACTATGATCTACAACGTTAGGTTTAACAAAAAATAAAATGTTAATTATAAATAACAAAAATAATTAAGAAAAGTTAAATGATCACCTCAAGCATCTCACAAGGGCTCCCTCAAGTGATCTGACAAATCAAAAGGTGAAAGAATCTGATAGTTGTTGGAACTCTATATACCCATCCCTATGTTATATATAGCTAGGAATCCCCACTATATCTGTACACTAAGTGTGTAGAGTCTACACACTTTGGGGCTTGCAATTGTAGTGTCTCTCTCTCTCTCTCTCTCTCTCTCTCTCTCTCTCTCTCTCTCTCTCTCTCTCTCTCTCTCTCTCTCTCTCTCTCTCTCTCTCTCTCTCTCTCTCTCTCTCGTGCGTGGTTGTTGAACATGGTATTAGAGCGATGGTCGCATGGGTACGCACGACAATTCTGAAGTTCTTCATCACAAGGAAGATAAGTTATTTTTTATTTATTCTGTTCGTATCCTTCTGTTTGTACTATTCTCTTTAGGTTTATTTTTTATAGGTACCACTGAACTTGTGAGTCCTACAGAGATGAACGGTGGATTTTTAGGGCTCTATTGTGAGCAGGCTTTAGGAGAAGCGAAACCAACAAATACTGAGCGTTGTGTTATGGCTTGCAATCCCCGCTCAATATGGCTTTGTCCGCCTGCACGAACGCTATGGCTTGTCACTCATGATACGTTAATAACTAGTGAGCCGACAAACTCATGATACGTTAATCAGTGAGCCGACAAACTCTGCATGGGAAGCACATCTATGTTGCAGCAGCTCGCTCGTGGCTCGCTCATTGCGTAACTCTAGACACTACACACTGAGTGTACATATATACTGGGGACTCCTAGCTATATATAGCATAGGGATGGATATATATAGCTCCAACAATAGCTCGTCCAAACTGTCACCACGATGCTTTTTTGATACAGAACAGCAATTCAATCGAAAAAAGTTCGATCAAAATATATTTTGATCGAACTATAATTTATACGGATAAACACATGTTATACAAAAATACAACGTTTAATTGTGTTTTATACGTACAAAATTTTATCATACGGGCATATAAATGCAACTTAGCCTATTCAACACTCCCACTAAGTGTGGCTATGTGCTTAGATAGTTTGAACTCGGAATTTTCTCTAGCATAGTGGTACCATTCCCTCAAAGTGTTAAGGACCATGCAGTCTGTGGACAATAACCTCTTCTTCTATGCTTTGTTGTGTCTAGTCATAATGTGATTTTGGACCTCGACTCCCATTTGAAGGTACTCTTTGACTATCAATTGTGAAAGAATGTTCACCCATATCCCACGAGGTAAGATGTAGTCATCTATACACACATCCCATCACTCAAATTAATTAGAAAATGGTAAAACTTTAAGTTTCAACTCAAAAGTTATCTCCCAAACAACTCAATCAAGGTAAAAATGAACTCTTTCCAATTATAAATGGTAAAAGGTCATTAGGAAAAATATGAACCCTTTAGGGGCCCTTTGGGATTAAGGTTAATTAGACGCTAGTCAATGAGAAGAGGGTGGTGGTCACACTCTATGCCCTCAAAAATGTAGGGGGACAAAGTAGTCTTACACTTCTTAATGGGCCCTTACCTAGTGAGAAGGGGGGGGGAGTGGGCCATATGGAATCTCCAACTTCCCTCCTTTTTTATCCGGGTTTGAAAAAATCCCAAAATTTTCAAAATTTTCAAAACTCAAATCTTATCTTTTTAAAACCCCCCTAAATCTATTTTATGGTCAAAAAAGCATTTTTTGACCTCAAAAAGTCAAAACGTGCACATAAAAACCCTAAAATTCAATTTTTTGTTAAAACTTTTGAAACATCTTTTTTTACTATCCAGAACCCCTCCAAAAGTAGTCCTTAGGCAAAAGGTGGTTTTCTCTCTCTAGAACCCCTTTTCCAATCCCTCCTTGGTTGCAACCATCACACTCATCCTCTACCCCAACACTCTCTCTGTACATCATCTCCATTGATGCAGCAAGGAAGCTCCTCTCTTCTCCCCTACCACCTCCATTGCCACACCAAGCAAGGATTATCCACCTTCTCCTCCCATTGCCACACCAAGCAAGAGTTAACCACCTTCTCCTATCACTTTATCCCACCTACATTGTAGCAACAAGCAAGGTCCTACTCCTCCTCCTAATTTTCTTTCCTCAACCATGGCCAACTCTACTTCGCAAAAGCGGCCAAAGGATGAGGTCACAGCACTTGCATGCCACAACACTAGAGGTATAGATAATGAGTGGGTGCCACAAGAGTTCACCAAAGGTGCTTGGGTATACATGCAACCATCTGCTATTGGCCCTCATCGTGTGTTGAATCGTGCAAACTTGGATCATCATTGGAAAGGAAAGCTCCTTGGCTTCAAGAACCACAAAGACAAGGGGACCGTAGCCATTGTGCAACATGTTTTTTCAATGTCAAGCATGCAATTGCAACAACCACCTCAATTTCCAACACATTGTAAGTACATGTTTTGAGAATACAAAGCTAGGTGTGAAATCAGAGTGTAATATTATTATGGATTCATACTTAAGATCTGCCATAAATTTATAGTCATATTTCCATCCACGTCACGGTGGAGGAGCAGCCACTACATAGTCTCTCTGGCACATTCAATGCTATACATACAGATATTGGAGCAACAATGTTCACACATCTTTGCCCAACTAAACTTGTTCAAAGAAGGGTTTTCTTCTATTCTCACTCCTATATTGTGCCTACTTCTACACAAGAGTTTAAAACGCTTGAACCCATCAAAGTAACTTCCTTATTAAGTATGGAGTGGCCGGTAGCATCTTTCAAGCAAAAGATGATAATAGATGTCCAAAACTCTTTGAAATACTCTAAAGCTTCTAGGTCTGTGGGCTTGAGTTGGTGTTTGCCTATTCATTGTTTTATGCATATTTCTTAAGAGTTTGGATTTGTGGAGACTACCACAATGCTTGTATGTAAAGATGTACATTATGAGGAATTAGGAAGGCTTTTAGAAGAGGACTGGGGTTTTGTGGAGGACATGCACAATGGGGACCGGTACCGTTGTAAGGTTGGAGCTTCAGGTATTGGAATGCGCTATTTGAAATCCCACACCTCCTTGTACATATGATTTCAATATGATCATTGGATATGCAAGCTTGGAGTGTAAAATCCCTTACAGAGCGTAGACGGCACTATTGCAAGCTTTGACATTGCAGTGAAGATGCCCAACGATGCTTTGGAGGTAGTCCAAGTGAACAAGCATTGAACTCTTAGTAATGTGCGAGAACATTTGGTTATTATGGGTTTTGAAGCCCTTCAACAAGCACAATTTCGTTTACAAGGTCACAAGGTGAGAATGCTTCCACCACATTTTCAATACATCATAGTTTGTCGATCATTGGATGCTTATTGTAATGAATGTCCGTAGATTGGGAAGAGAATGGAAGACAAATTGAAGGTCGAGGAGGACTGGGAGATGGATGGAACTATTCTATCGCTGTTATAGCTTTGTAACTCTTGCAAGTTTGAAAACGATCCCCAATGTAATCAACATAATTTGCTTTTGCAAATCATGTCTTTGAATATAATTTTTCGCATTGAGATGAGAGATCATTTTTTGGTGAAAGTGCCTCTTTTTTTTTAAAAAATGTCTTTAAAAAAGGGACATTATAAACGGGGGACCGCATAACTCATTCACTATTTTCACTTTTGCAACTCTTGAGCTCCTCCACTCTCTATCTACACCCCAGGTTAGACATGGACGCTTCCACAGCCTCTGCATCCGCACCCACATCCACCCCTTTGTCATGCTTCATCCTCTTCCTCGAGGACACCAAATACAAAGGGAAGTTGGACCTCCACACCTTTTTTACTCGTCTCCCTAACCTTGAAGCCACAATTGCCCTTCACATGGATGCATTTGCCGAGCTTTTTGCATTCACGGAGGAGCACATCATAAAATATTCTGTATCTATCTCCCCACATGCAGGGATTTGGGTGCCTTGCGATATTTTGTGCTACATACACAAAGGTGATCGCCCATTCTCCAAGTGGTTATGACGATTCCAAGAAATTGCCACCGATGCAGGCCATTTCTTGGACGAGCAAGCCCCAGGGGTGTCAACGCTCAAGAAGCGCAAGTTGGGGGTGGAGTACCTTTCTTGGCTAGCAACATTTATCTTCTTGGTGAGCGAGGAACCTGATTTGGAGGAGCTCCACTTACCACACCTTCAAGTTGGGTCCTTTATCAAGGACACCAAGGAGCAGGAGGTTATCCCCATGAACCTTGCAGTGGAAAGAAAGACACTTCGGCTCGAGTATCCCAGGGGGCTCGAGGAAGTGGTTGAGAAATCCATCGTTGTGGCAGTTCAAAGTATTTATGTGCTTCATACAATTTTTTGCTATGGCTGAAAATGTCTCGAAATGTACTATGGGCACCCTCCGTTTCGATCGAGGGGGGGAGTATACGTGTCATGAATTTAATGCATTTCTGGCTAGTCATGGGATAAAACACCAATGTACAATGCCTTATATGTCTCAGCGACTGCTGAGAGGAAAACCATGTCACTTACAAAAATGACACGATGTATGGTCAAAAGTCGAGCTTTTCCACATTTGTTTTGGCTTGAGACCATCATGTGTGTCACTTATGTATTTAACAGGTGTCCTACAAAAGCTTTGCAGTCTATTACTCCATATGGAGCGTGGCATGATAGAAGCCTTCTCAACATGAGGCCGGATATTTAGTTTGCAGTCTCACAGGTCAGTAGATTTATCCATAGCCTAGGGTCTAAGCACCGATAGGCTGTCAAGAGGATTTTTTGCTACTTGAGTGGCACTTTACATCTTGCAAAGTCTTGGTACGCTCAAGGATGCATTAGCTATAAGTCCTATTCTAGCTATTGTGGATCCTTTGAAGCCATTCGGTTTGGAAATCGGTGTGAGTAATTGTGCTATTGGAGCAGTCCATCTACAAGAGGGGATGCCAATTGCATTTGAAAGCCCGGGGGATTCACCATGGAAAACTTATCACACCACGTAAGTGCAGGGGAGGGGGGGGTTTTTTACAAGTTACATAAGCGTATAATTTAGGGGCAGGCCCCCAATAATTTATCTCCCAAGCTTAAAAATAAAGAAGGGGGTATCATATTTATGGGGTGGGGGGGAGGGGAGAAGTGAGAAAAGGGGAAAATGAGAGGAATGTTTTGTGTTTCAAAATCACGGCTTCCCAAAAGACTCTGCCCTCAAACTTGTGAGTCAATAGCTACAAAGATACATGCAAGAACTAACATTGCTTTGTATCAATTGCTTATTTGTGATTATAGTTCATTTGTTGAGGGATGAAGGTTATAGAGAGTTTGTATAGATGCAAATTTACACGCAAAACCTAGCACAAATTTATAACCATGTTTTTTAAGTAATTTAGATGGGTCAAAACTGGATCAACAGAAGGGTTTCTTAGTACGTTGCCAATCCCTATGCTACACGGTCTTTGAATAGTTTTACTCAGTGAGATCATGTGAGACCTAAATTTTATATGTAAGATAGGGGTATGATATTTTTTGCATCGATTATTGTATAAGCATAGAAAGGGTGTCATATTCCCTAATATGAGTCGTATATAGGGGTTTTATCAAAGTTGTTCGCTCGTAGGTGGCGTCCCGTTTTGTATATAGAGTGAATCCCCCGGGTTTGAAAGCAAGAATCTTGATTCAGTGTAGAAAAATTATTCTGATTATGAACGTGAACTCTACGCAATAGCGTCTGCCTTAAAGACATGGTGGCATTATTTGTATGGAGCTCAATTTGAGATTGTCTTTGACCATGAAATTATAAAATGGTTTACACAACAAACCAACTTGAAGGGTCAAAAGGCCAGGTGGGCAGTGATTCTTCAGGAGTATGATGCAAAGCTCCGGTATCGTAAAGGACGATACAATGTGGTAGCTGATGCTCTTAGTCATATGCTTGAGATAAATTCTCTTTTGTTCACGGAACTTCGTAGTGAGTTTTTGGATTCTCTGAAGGGCAAATATGAGCATGATGACGCATACTCCAAAGTGT
Organism: Adiantum capillus-veneris; assembly: GCF_014529385.1. Classification (NCBI taxonomy): domain Eukaryota; kingdom Viridiplantae; phylum Streptophyta; class Polypodiopsida; order Polypodiales; family Pteridaceae; genus Adiantum; species Adiantum capillus-veneris. The sequence continues at coordinate 92,191,140 of NC_140959.1, read as the reverse complement.
GGAGCCATGTGCAAATGAGGGAACCTTCTCCCTCCAATGATGGTAGTGTGCCCTTAACCTCCACACACAGTTTTCCTCAATCGACTGATGAGCTACAGAGATGGAAGAATTTTTCCATCGATAATGGGTACCTACTCCACAAGGGGAGAGTTTGTGTACCGATGGACACGGACATTTGGAGCCAAATTCTTTATGAATGTCATGACAGTCCAAGTGCAGGGCACACGGGCATTAAAAAGACTTATGCTCTCGTAAGACGACAATTTTACTGGCCAAGTTTACATGGCTTTGTTCAAGACCATGTCTTGCATGGCCACCAGAAATGTCAAGTTAGCAAAGCAAAGCACCTGAAGGCAGGAGGACTCTTGCATCCTTTGGAGATTCCCAATGATAAATGGGAAAGTATCTCTATGGATTTTATTGTGGGGTTACCAACCACTGTACGAAGTCATGAGTCAATATGGGTGGTAGTAGACCGACTAACTAAACTATGCATTCCAACCAAGTCGACCATAAAGACTCTAGAATTAGCTAAGTTATTTGTGGACAATCCGTACAAGTTGTATGGACTACCAAGTGACATTGTGAGTGATCGTGATCCCAAGTTTAACAATCATTTTTGGACGGTGGTGTTTAAACAATTGGGTACACAACTCAACCTTAGTACAAGAGATGGTCAAACTGAATGAGTTAACCAAGTGCTAGAGGATATGCTATGAGCATACATTAGCAAGAAACAAACAGACCGGGAAGAGTATCTACCTCTTCTTGAGTTTTCTTACAATAGTGCTAAGCATGTCACGACTGGATTTAGTCCTTTCATGCTCATGTATGGTTTTCAACCTAGGTCACCCGTTACGATGGGGTTGGCAACCACAAAACTTGAGCATGTTAAGGATTTTATCCAAGACCATATGGATATACTGAAACTCGCTTGTTAAGATGTCTAATAAGCATAGGATTGGTATAAGAAGTGCGATGACGAGAAACATCGGCAAGCTACCTTTGAGGAAGGGGAAGAGGTATTTTTGTGTGTGCCAGAGCATTCAAAAATTCTGAAGACTGGGCCAACACTTAAATTATCTCCAAGATATTGTGGACCTTTCAAGGTACTCAAGGGAGTTGGTGATCGTGCTTACAAACTCTCATTACCAACACACTCTTGTGTCCATCCGGTATTTCATGTAAGCCGTTTACGTAAACGCTTGCATGGGGACGACAATGTTTTCAACCAACACGTTTTGGTTGATTTCGTTGAACCTCCTACCCCACTGCATGAATCTGAGAAAATTCTCGACTATCATGATTTACATACGCGTCATCATGTACATTGTCAAGCTTTAATTAAGTGGAAAGATCAACCTGAATAAGGTGCCACTTGGGAAAACATTAGTGTTCTTAAGAAGAAGTTTCCCACTTTTGTTTTCGAGAAAGGAAATACTTCTCCAAGGGGGGAGTAATGTCATGCCAAGGGCATACCCAGACGGGGTCACGAACCTGGGCCAGGAGGCAGCAGGCTGCCATAGTGGACTGCTATATATGGGAGGTTAGGTGGTGAATCCATACGAGGTAGTCCTCTGGGCATTATATATGGGGAGCACTCCTCAAGTGGTAGCATAGTCAAAGAGTAGGAAAATTAAGAAAAAGACAAGCAAGGCATGATGGGCTATGAGATGGTGGCTCTTACTCAACCTTAGAGTCCTCATTACGTAGGCCAAGATGAGAATCATGCAAACCGAGGTATGGTAGCTGTTTCTATAGCATGGGGTGCATATAGTCCAAGATATGTCCCAGAAAATACAGGAGTTGCACTTGAGTGTGATAGATAGGGGACAAGCAAGAGGAGGAAGAGGTAGGGCTTGGCCCATTTCCCAGTGGATGTTACAATTGTGGGAAGAAGCTCATTATGTTCCAAATTGTCTACATCTGCCCAGGGAAAGAGGAGGGATATACCTGTTGTTTGGAAAAGGCAGAGAGCAAAGGCAGTTCAATGTTCATAGAGATCAGTCAGACGAGAACCCTATACTGCTAGCTGCACCAAATAAGTCCCTACGGTCAATATCATTGGTGTGGATAAGAAATACGTAGATGTCTTGGCTAACAAGCGGGCATGAGGTGAAAGGGAGACAGAGACTAAGTGGGAAACAAGAGCTCGCAAAGTTAAGGAGAAGGTGTATGAAGGTAGAGAATAGCAAAAGACTAGCTTTCAGCTAGGGTGTGGTCATTTGGGGTATGATCTAGTGAGTGATGTTCAAAATCAAAAGGATAGTATTACTTTTGGACAACTATTGACATTAAATCCCAAGCTAAGAAGGCAGTGGTCTACTAGTCTCAGTACTAGACTTCCTAGGGTCAAGGTTAATATTGTGTAGAATATGTCCTTAGGGGTAGGAAATCTAGTGGATGCACTCCCTCTCTTATTGATGCACTCATTGAGAAGAAGCTGTAGGTACATGATCCCTTTATCATTCCAGGATGAAATCTTGAACCAAGTCACAAGTCAAGGAGGGTACTTGATTATAGATGGATTTTTCAAATACTTCCATATAGGTATTGCTAGACTACATTCATTTCTCCATGGGGATGTTCTGCCTACCACAAAATGCCCTTTGGTTTGGGAAATGCATATGCAGCTTTTCAAGATTGGATGAACAAGGTATTCGGGCCATACTTGGGTAGGTTCATTAGGGTGTTTATGGATGATATTGGATGCTATAGTTCTAGGTCGCAGCATATGTCAAACCTCAAGATGTGTTTTCAAAGGCTTGATGAGGAGGGTGGTCAATTGAATCCCAAGACGTGTAAGTTGGTGCAGCCTCCTACTCAATTATTGGGTCATGTGGTGTAGCAGAATGGTGTAGAAGCTGATCGAGAGAAGGTGAAGGCTCTAGTGTTGATGGAGATTCCATCAAGTGCCCAAGTTCTGGATTCATTTCTTTATAAGTTAAAGTATTTGTCATGATTTTTTGGATGCTTTTGCAATATGTGTATCCTCTTCAAATGATGGCCCAACAGGTTCATGGTCTTCATTGGACTAAAGGTGCACAAGAGTCTTTTGATAGGGTGAAGGAGATTCTTTGTCAGCTACTTATGGTGTGTCCTCCAAACCTTGAGGATGATTTTTATGTTGCCATGACAGTAGGTACTGTTTCTATTGGAGTTGTGTTACTGCAAAAGGTGGATAGGAGCTACATACCTATCTACTTTGAGAGTAGAGTGATAAGCCCTTGGGAGATGATTTCATTGAAGTAGAACAATGGGTGATGGCCTTGGTTTTTGCATGCAAAAAGTTTAAAGTGCACTTGATTGTATGCAAGTTTTACATGCTCACTTCTAACAATATGTTTCTTGAAATGGTACTGCATTTGAAGCCAAGAAGGCATATTAGGAAGTTGGTGTTGGAGTTGCAATAATTTAATATAAGTTTGATCATACCAACAGATCTCATTTAGTAGGCATTTTGGTCAATAAGAGTGCCAACTAATGTAGCCAAGAGTGGCACGAGAAGAAGCCAGAGAAGAACCTAATTTGGAAGGGGCTTTTGTGATGTGGGTCGATGGGGTGTATAGAAGAGTAATGAAAAAAGTGGGAGGCGGTGTGGTAATACAAGACCCACAAGGTAAGGTTATCTTTTCCAAAGCTTATGACCTTGAAGATGTCCACACCAAAAATGAAGCAAAGTACTTGACTCTTCATTTGGGCCTTAAGCAATGTGTGGAGTTTGGCATTTCCAAGTTGGCAGTGAAAGGTGATGGATTTCTGGTTATCAAGCAACTTTTGGCATTGGTTTTTCTCCATGAAAAGGATGTTGAAGTTCTTTGAAGAAATACAATTCAAGCACGTTAAGAGGGCGTAGAATCAAGAAGCTGATCAATTGGCGAGTACTCGAGTGCAAGCCCATGTAGAACATTTATATGTGGCACCCAACACATATGCAGGTACAGAGACCCTGAAGGAGATAGATGAATTTCTAAGCACAATTCAATGTTTGGAGGGTATATCCGAGCTACAAAGATGGAGAATTGTTCAAAACGGTCGCAAATTCACATTGGTTGGTGAGGATCTCATGATGTATGCTAGAGATGGAGTGTTGAGAAGGGTCCTCTACAAAGAGGAAATTTAGTGTCATGAAGAGATCAGACATCAAGGCAAAGACTAGGTACTTGGTTGAGTTCTTAGAGCTAGTTTTTGGTGGCCATCTATTGTACGAGATGTGCACTATTTGTAATGGAAATGGACTATAAACTTTGAGACTAGCGGAATTAAGAGAATTAGAGTGAGCATTTATGTAAGATTACTTTGAGAACATGGAGGATGAACTTAATTGATGGTAGATAGAAACATCATAAACATAGTACTTAATTAACTTGACATGGATAATACTTTTGCAAGAGAGAGTATTAGAGAACATGACAATAGTTGAGGACCGAATTTACTTGGAGCCGGTCTCCCCTCCAAAAGGCGTTTGTATTATAGATTCCCCTATCAAGAGAGACTTGGTACAATACAATCTTTGTGTTCCTTATGACCTAGGTGATGCAATGAAGATGGAAAGGTTCATGCATCACGAGCATAACATAAACTTTGTAAAAAGCATTGGCTATCCCAAGGCCTCAAACACCTTCGAAAGTGGAGAGAGCTAGCGGGCAATGAGGATAGGGAAGAGGAAGAAGAATCATTCATAGGAGAAAGAAATAGTTCCTCACTTATCATCACTCTTCTTACTTAGCATAGCATAATAGCATAGTAATGAAGATGAAGAAGATGGCAAGCTTAAGCATTGAAGCATGGCTCTTGGTTGGTTTTGCAATTCAAACATGATATCTTAAGAAGCATGAAAGACACATGTCAAGATCCTCCCAATTTGGCCCTCATGATGTGCTTGAATCCTATTGGATAGGCTTTAAAGGGGTCCAATGAGAATTTAGATGCATAAAAATAAATAATTAAGTTCTGGGTGGATGCATGAATAGGTGGACCAAAAACCTTGTCCCGGACAGAGGTTTTATAACCGGTACATAAAACCATCTCTATTAGTTCAATTCGATATATTCTTTTGAACAACTTTTTAATTAAATATAGAATTTCCATAGCTTTTTGTTAAATATAGAAGACGGCTCTGTACCTCTTAACCATGCACATCAGCCAGCTCTTTACACCATTACTATTTCCACGTCTTTTTTTCAAATATAGAAGACCGCTCTGTAGCTCTTAACTATGCACGTCAGCCAGCTCTTTGTCTTCCCGCTCTCTCGTTTTCCTCTCTCTCTAACTCTCTGTGTAGGAGCACAGATTGCTGTTTTACTTTGTAGGCCTATCACACATCTATTGCTGTCATATACTGCTCTTGCTCTCTGTAGGCCTATCACCTCGCTCAATCTCTCCCTCTCTAGCATGGAGCAAGAATCTCACACTGTATGTGACTGCTCTCAGCCTCACTGTGAACTGTGTGCTAGGTATGCTGTTGATGCGGTCAAGGAATATCATGCTAGGAGAAAGAGGGAGCAGAGTGCTAAGAACAAGCTTGAGCGGGTAGCACGTGAGGAAGATAATGATCAAAATGGTGCTGATGATGCAAAGCGTCAAAGACTTTGCAATGACCTTGTTATGCTCTTCAATCGGCGTACAAAGGCCCTCGATGTTGCATCACGCTCAGATATTTTGTGCAAGTTTGTCAATCATCCTTCTCTTGGAGACCTTGAAATGCCCAGGGCACAAAAAACCTTCGTTGAAGCCATACGCAACACAATACATGAATCAAGTTACCCAAGAGCGGACAGGAGCTCTTTCTTAAAAGGTTCATCACCACAATGCTTATGAATGTTGAGTGTACATCTACCTCAAAAGTGAATGTTTCAGCTGCATCTAAGTTGCTAAATTTGCACAAGAGGAACTTCATAGTTGCAAAGAATCGGTTGAGGGCAGCAGGTGATGGAAATTTGCCAATCTCTTTGTGTGCTCGACAGCCCATGGATCGTGGTTTCATAACACCTGATGAGAAAGAGTTGATCTTCTCTTTTTGGATGTCTAACACTCGTGTTTCACCCAATAAGAAGGATGTGTGCAGAAAGCGTATTGGAAGAAATTCATATGTCAAACATCCTATGCATCTTCTTGAACAATCTCAGGTAATAACTTGCTTCACTATATCCATTTTTGTTTTCTAATATTTGCATTCATGACCTATATTCACTATAAATGGGTTGATAAGAGTAGATATGAAATCGGATATGAAGGAAGTTATAAATGGAAATAAGGGGAATCTGTATTTGGTCCTAGACTAAGAGTAGATAAATATTGGATGTGAAGGAGAATATAAATGGAAACATAGTTTTTATCATACGCGTATGTTTGCTGAAACATACGTTTGCAGACGCATACTTTCACACGCGTATGATATGTATAAACTGGTTAGGTAAAAAACTGGTTTACATAACCAGTAAAAATCTTTTATTTCTCACTGGTATACATAGTGGTTAAGTGTTCACACGTACTCGTCAAGTGTTCACATGTACTGTTTGTCATGTCAGATAGGTAAAAAACATATCTGTTTGAAAGGAAAATACTGGTTTACATATCTAGTAAATTGTTTTGTACACTTATTTCTCATTGGTATACATCGTGATTAAGTGCTCACATGTACTGGTTAGGTAAATAACATACCGGTTTTAAATGAAAAGACTAGTTTACATCAGTAGTCAGAACATTTGAACTGGTTGACACTTATATACCACTGGTACGTACCAAGGACATGTGTTCATTTTAACCAAACGTAAGTACTAGCTCTCCACCTTGCATCTCCCTTTTCTTGCCCATCTGTGAACACTCGAGATGAACTTTTTTCTAAGAACCTGTACACATGGGCGGTAAATGAGAGGTAAATTGACCATATTTGAATGCTTTGGCACTAAATCTCTCTCTCTCTCTCTCTCTCTCTCTCTCTCTCTCTCTTCTCTCTCTCTCTCTCTCTCTCTCTCTCTCTCTCTCTCTCTCTCTCTCTCCCCCCTTGTTGCCTTGGTTTACTCTTGCCCTATATTGCTTGGGTTTACAGTGGGATACTAATGCCTTGCTTTACACTTGCCTTGTAATACTTGCATTTTCATCTGCATGTGGCATACAACTTCTCTCTCTCTCTCTCTCTCTCTCTCTCTCTCTCTCTCTCTCTCTCTCTCCCCCCCCCCCCCCCCCCTTAATGCCAAAAGATATTCTTTGCCCTAAATTGCCTAGGTTTACACTAGGCTAACAATGCCTTGGTTTACACTTGCACATGGTTTACAAAGTCTCTCTCTCTCTCTCTCTCTCTCTCTCTCTCTCTCTCTCTCTCTCTCTCTCTCTCTCTCTCTCTCTCTCTCTCTCTCTCTCCCCCCCCCCCCCCCCCCGGCCCCCCCCCTTAATGCCAAAAGATATTCTTTGCCCTAAATTGCCTAGGTTTACACTAGGCTAACAATGACTAAGTTTACTTTTGCACATGGTATACAAAGTCTCTCTCTCTCTCTCTCTCTCTCTCTCTCTCTCTCTCTCTCTCTCTCTCTCTCTCTCTCTCTCTCTCTCTCTCTCTCTCTCTCTCTCTCATATAACAGGTCTTGAGTTCACTCTCCTCACCGGATAGATCCTTAAGGTCGATTGGGATAGTTTCTTACGACGTTAAAACCCTCTTCTTCTTCTTCTTCTTCTTATTTTTCTTCTCTCTCTCTCTCTCTCTAAGATTGAGAGGCAATGTTCTATTAATTTCAAGCTTAAATACTTCTTAGTTATGCTTGACAAGATGTGTATTGCCCAGCTTTGTTTTATTTGTGCCCCCTTCTTCAAGATGGCATATAGTTAACTATTATACAAAAACTCGACAATGTTTGTGGCAATGCCATTGTGCCCGATGTCCCAATGCTACCAAATGTTGCTACTAGATCTCCACCTTGCATCTCCCTTTTCTTGCCCATCTATGAGCTCTCAATATTAACTTTTTTCTAAGAACATGGAAATGTACACATGGGCGGTAAATGAGAGGTAAATTGACCATATTTGAATGCTTTGGCACTAAATCTCTCTCTCTCTCTCTCTCTCTCTCTCTCTCCCCCCCCCCCCCCCCCCAACCACCACCACTAATGCCTGGGTTTACTCTTGCCCTTAATCGCTTGGATTTACACTAGGTTGTCTATGCCTTGATTTACACTTGCATATGGTATACAAACTCTCTCTCTCTCTTCCCCCCCCCGCGCCCCCCCCCCACCACTAATGCTTGAGTTTACTCTTGCCCTTAACCGCCTGGATTTACACTAAGCTGTCTATGCCTTGGTTTACACTTGCATATGGTATGCAAACTCTCTCTCTCTCTCTCTCTCTCTCTCTCTCTCTCTCTCTCTCTCTCTCTCTCTCTCTCTCTCTCTCTCTCTCTCTCTCTCTCTCTCTCCCCCCCCCCCCCCATGTAGAAATGCCTTCACGAAAGGAAAAGTTCCAGCAGAAAAATTGGTGCATGTAAACCTGAAACTTTACATCTCTCAATTTTAGAAAACTTGGAGTTGTCTGACGGAACAGAACACCTGAACATAAAAAACCTAATTTTAAGTGAGAAGCATAGAGTAAACGTGGGCTAATTTACATAGACTTAACCCTGGAAAAGTTCATGTTTTTTTATAGAAGTACATTGCAATGCCTTGATGCCCACACAATCAAAATGCAATGAGGCTTGCATGAGAGTTGGAGCCCTCATACAGGATTGCCTCTCGACTAATCAGAGCATCACGTGTATCTCGTGCTCCTTGTCGTGAAGCTAGTGGTAATAGTGCTTGACATGTTTGGCACGAGTCCACACTCTTGGTCCACCAACAATCTATTGTCCTTTTGATGCTTCTTCCTAAGCATGCCCATTTCTGTCGAGGGTTTAGGCCTTGCAACAACAATGAATATGGTGAATCCAAGCAAGTATAAACCTAGGCCTAGGTAGGCTAGACATAAACATGGGCAAGAGAAAATTAGTTCACATTTCAATACCAAATATAAACCTAGGGATGAAGCCACAAAAAAGTCACTACCTTTGATGCATAGTTAGGACACAAAGCCTCATTAGGATAAAATCTCTCTCTCTCTCTCTCTCTCTCTCTCTCTCTCTCTCTCTCTCTCTCTCTCTCTCTTTGTGGGCATATGTACAAATGTACTCACAAAAGGGAAAGTTAAGGCAAAAACACAAGTTAATGTAAACATGGGCAACATTGCGTCTTTGGTTTCAAAAAATTCACAATGTTTGTTGGAAGGAGCCAAAAACTTTAAAAATCCCAATACTTAGATAAAAGCACAGAGTGAGACTCGGGAAAGTTTAGAGTTTTTCACAAAAGTACATTGTGATGCCTTGATGCCCATTTGAGCCAAACGACACTGATGCAATGAGGCATTCATGAGAGTTGGAGTCCTTGTACAAGACTACTCCCCGACCAATTAAAGCATCACGTGTAACTCGTGCCCCATGTCGTGAACTGAGTGGAAATATCTCTTGGCATGTTTGGCATGACTCCACTTTTTGATCCACCAAGAAGGTCTTGGTGAAACAGTGATGGCAATACATTTGATTTCTCTTTGCAAAGCGTGCTTGCTTTCGGCCCCTTTGATGTTTCTTCCTAAGCTTGCCCGTTACTCTCAAGGGTTGAATAGGCACCGTTGTGATTGTCTCATCATTTACAAATCTCCGTTGTCCATGCTCGAGTCAATTGGCTATCACATGCCCCTGAATTCATGCAATGCTTCCCTTCTCTGGCAATTCAATCTCCTTGGGAGCATGAAAGACATGAATAAGCCGATCGTACCTGCCCTATCAATGATTGAAGGTGCACCTCATCACAAGATGGGATACATTTCTCAATCTCATTTAACACACTCTTCAAATCTTCAATGCATTGGTTGAGGATATGCGATGAAAGGGACTGTTGCATGACCATGTCATTGGGAGGATCATTGGGTCCTTCAAGTATGGAGCCAAGGTCCTCTTCTGTATTCTCCATACCCAGCCGTGTCAACGATTAGGAGAATATGGCACAAATGAGGAAAGAAGTCTCTTACTCCTAGTCGCATGACATACAGGTGCTTGCACATGCTTGCCTAATCTGCACAATCACAATAATAGGATTGCAAGATGGCATGATACCATATCTCATGGAATGACATACTCAACACCTTGAAAAGGACGGCCGCTTCCTCAATCACTTCAACGGTTGATGGGTCACTTACATATCTAGAAAGCATTTGTTCTCCACCTGACAAGCATTTCTTTTGCCCCTTGTCATTCCCATACATGTTGTGTTTACCTGAGTCAACTACAAAAGGAAAGGTAGTATAAAGACTTAGTTACTGAGTCTGTAAACCCAAGGAAGGACATAAACCAAAGACACAGTTACCTAGAATGCATGATAAAGATACAATTACTCAAAGTGCAAGGAACTAAACCAAGGACACATTTACTCAAAATGTAAACCTAGGCAAGGACGTAAACCAAAGATACAATTACTCAAAATGCAGTATAAAGACACAATTACTCAAAATCAAAACCTAGGCAAGTTTTAAAAAAGGACACAATTGCTCAGAATGCAGTATAAAGACACTATTACTCAAAATGAAAAGCCATGCAATGGAAAAAGGTAAACCGTGGCATACAAAAAACAAAGGGACATTACCAATCTCCTATTTTTGTCTGAAGAACTCCACAGCAGTAACACCCATCCACATCCCTGTGATTGAATCGCCAATAAGGGCATGCAACAAGTCCAGGGTTGATCAATTGATCCGTACATCCAACAAGGTGTACTTTATGTACTGCCAAAGTCTCTCCACCAAGTTCGTGGTGTCAACATGCCCATGAGGGAAGAGCCACCAAACTTTGGCCACAATAATCGACACCAAGTGCATGTCTTTGTAGTCCATCCATTGCTAACGTATCTTAGAATGTTATTATGCTCTGAGAATTCTCGAAGGAGTTCTCTGTACTTTGAGTCGAGGAACTCTTCCTCCGTCGGGCATTGCATCATATTCTACACTGCACCATACACATGGTCACACATTTCTTTGGGGACCTGCAAGAACACATGAGGAGGTGGGAGGCAATCATAAGCATGGAAAATGGAGAGGCGAAGAAACAAAAGCAAGGCTTTGGATGCACCTGTGAAAGTAAATTCTCCACCCAAGCCTTCTTTGTGAGGAACCAGCATACTAGCACAATGCATGCAACTTGGGTGATACTATCATTTTCACCCACTTCCCAACAAAATGGATCGGTATCAACCACTTTCTTGATGGCTTGTAGTGAAGTGATCCACTCATCAATCAGCAACGCCTTTGGGCGGATGTTGTTCATTCTTTGGAAGACTAGTTTCAAAGTAACCTTCAAGGTGACTTTTTCTTGGCTAGTTCCTACATCACGTGTGCATAACATGAACCACACAAGTAAGTCAACACCATGCTGATTTGGTACCATTGATGCATATAAGGGCATGCAAAATACATTTGTCTTGAAGGTCGAGTCTATTTCCTAGGAACTATTGCTTGAGAAACATATACACATGCGAAGCATCCAATCGTCTTGGATAACTAGAATAAAGGGTCGGTCTATCTCCTCAAGTGCATCGGGATTGTAGGGCTGACAATGTAGCACCTTGTTCTGCTCTATCAACTTAAGAGCCTCCTTGTACATTGATGACCAGTCGTCACTTCCAAGCCTTCCTACAATAATACATAATTTATTTTACATAGGGGATTTGATTTTTTATGGAGTTTTATTTATGGAAGGGTTTTTTTTTATTTTCAAAAATCATAGAACTATAGAAAGTGATGATGTAACCCTTTAAACAAAGATTCTCTATGTCCTCCAAACAAAAACCAAACCCAAAATGCTTTGGTTCCTCGAATAGCTGTATTTAATATATACTACTCACATTTTGCAGTACTCACATTTGTGAGTACTGCAAAAAAAAGGGTTTCCTCTTTATTTCGACCACTTTTCATATCAACAAGAACACAACCGTTGCATAAAGCGTGGAGCCAACTCAACCGTGTTTAATGGATTCTAGTTTTCTCTTATACTTGTGTTTATAGGATTAAGAGCCATAAATGTGCTGACAAGATTCTAGCCCTCATATCTTGTGCAAATCCAAGGCATGACGCAACTCTTAGCCCAAAACTTTAGACTTTTTAAATTTGGTTTTGTTGGGAAAAACCTCTAGGTGACCTTAATAGCGGCTATGATGAAAATGTAATGGGATTTAAATACACAATCTCCTCCCCCACCACCTCTCTCTCTCTCTCTTATTTCACACACACACACACACACACACACACACACACACACACACACACACACACACACACACACACACACACACACACACACACACACATATTTATTCCCTCTCTTTTACACCTGATATGCAAGGGAGTTGGAACACAGATGAAGTTGGTAAGAGCTTTGTTCTTCATTCGTACCCGCTTGTATTCTTTGCATCTGTAAGGCAGTCTCTTAAAACTGTACGTGCAGTGTGCCAACAAAAGTATTAAAATGCATCTTCTCCCTGTGCAGGAGTAACATGCAATTATAGTTGATCGTTTTCTTCGTAATCGTTTTCCTGTAGACTAATCACACGCATTAGCATTTCCTTTTCAATGTTATTTTCTTGCAACATTATTTTAATGCTAGGCTTGTTCACGTAATGGTTGATTATTACATAGCTAATGCCAATTGCACCATTTGGACTGCTTCCTCTTTTTTCAGCTGCACCATTTGGGTTGCTTCAACTATTTTTCAGCTTTGGAGGTGACATTTGTAGAGGTAGCTCCTTTACCTTCTCCTATTATGTTTGATTCTCGTGCGTGCATGCGTGCGCACATGTGTGTGTGTGTGTGTGTGTGTGAGAGAGAGAGAGAGAGAGAGAGAGAGAGAGAGAGAGAGAGAGAGAGAGAGAGAGAGAGAGAGAGAGAGAGAGAGAGAGAGAGAGAGAGAGAGAGAGAGAGAGAGAGAGAGAGAGAGATCATCTTTTGCAAAGTTGAAATCTTTCTCTACAAGTTGAAGTCATTAACAAATAGTTGCACAAAACGCAGCTTCAATAGGTTGAGAGGTAGAATGTTTTTCACAGCAAAGGGGTCGTCATGAGTAGGATCATATTTCTAAGTCCTTACTTTGAGCCTTACTCTAGGCTCTATTTTTAAGACATACAATCTACCTTCAAGAGCTTCTATACCCTATTACGGACTTGAGAGCATAAATTCTTGCATGTGAGAACTAAGCTCCGTCTAAGGGTGTGGCAACTCGATGGGATGATTTAGCCTTGATTACTTAGATTCTCTTTATTGAGGAGAGACTCTTGACTTTTTTAGTTCCTTCCTATAATAGGAGTACTTGCAAGAAACACGTAGATCTACAATCTCAAACAAGAAAACATTACTTGTCAAATCTAAGATATCGAAAAGCAACCAAATCTAGAAAGTAATTTTAGATATGAAAAGCAGCTTGGTTCCAGGATGACCTTAGGTTGTTCCATCTATGATGCTCTATTCATCTGCTATTGATTGCATGGCTGCATCAAGGTCAAGGCTTTTTTTTCAAGGTGGGTTTTATGTGGAGCTAAGAAACCAACACATATGGATCTAGTAATCACACTTTTATATCCCTTTTTGAATCTTTCCTTTATGTGGTGGATGGTGAATTCTTTTGTGTTGTGAATGATTGCTTCTCAAAGTGAATGTAGAGAACGTGGGGAGAGAGAGAGAGAGAGAGAGAGAGAGAGAGAGAGAGAGAGAGAGAGAGAGAGAGAGAGAGAGAGAGAGAGAGAGAGAGAGAGAGAGAGAGAGGGAAGACCAACACACCAATGGGGTCTCAAACACTCTCAAGGGCCTCCAATCTGTTACCAAATTGGTATTTGCTTTTGCATTGCATAAATAGAATGTACATCATGCATAGGACAACAGTCACTCAGAAAGGAGATGATACCGCCTCAAAAGACGCACCTTCAGAGTTGATTTGATATGGCCAATGTGGGCTGCATATGACCATCAATGGAGATTGGTTAGGAGGCCAATAATGTGCTAGGTGAGAAGATTACCTTGGCTGAAAACTGTCCGCAAAAAAACATAGCAGATCTAGGGAACTTTTGCCTCTTTTGTACACCAACGATGCCTTTGACAATGGGATGAATCTCTAGCAATGTGGAGTCACCTTTGAAGCTGAGGAAGAGATTGAAGTGAAGAGATTACATGGGTTGAAAACTGGAAAAAATTGTTCGGACTGAATTCAAGCACTTCTTCACGATGGTATGTCTTGAAAGGGGTCGCTAGTAGATGTAAAGGGTTCCTGGATTGAATCAACTAGTTTTTGGCTGCTAGAAATGATAACACAAATAGGTGGCCATCACTTCAAAAATGCAAGGGTGAGGGAACTGGTCTTCTACAGGCTTTAATGTAGCCAAGTTGAGAGGGCGACTATTCCTCCTAAAAAATACAGGCAACAACACGAGTGACTTCTCAACTTTTGGATCGTGGGGGTTGATTTGACACTGCTCGACCCAGCACTTGACATCTATAAAGGGAGCCCTTTGGGCACTAGGAGAAGAAAAAGAGGTAGTAGCAATAGAAGGAGTTACCGTCTCAATGTTCATGGGCCAAAACCTTAGAGTTTTCAGCCGTGTAGCATCAACATTTTCAGCCCAAAATAGCTAATGATTTTAGCCTATGATCACGATAAGATTTTAGCCCCTAGCCTCTTCATGGTTGCAGATCCTAGCCTTTGACATCACTAGCATTTTTAGCATTCAGCCATAGCCTCTTTGTCTTTGTCGTCATCATCTTTGTCGTCGTCTCTTACAGGATTTAATGTAGCCAAGTTGAGAGGGTGACTATTCCTCCTAAAAAACGCAAGCAACAACACGAGTGACTTCTCAACTTCTGGATCGTGGGGGCTGATTTGACACTGCTCAACCCAACACTTGGCATCTATAAAGGGAGCCCTTTGGGCACTAGGAGAAGTAGAAGAGGCAGTAGAAATAGAAGGAGCTACAGCCTCAATGTTCACGGGCCAACACCTTAGCGTTTTCAAACCCTGTAGTATTAGCATTTTCAGCTCAAAATAGTCAGCAATTTCAACCTATGATCGCCATAAGATTTTAGCTCCTAGCATGTTCATGGTTGCAAATCCTAGCCATCGACATCGCTAGTGTTTTCAACATTCAGACATAGCCTCGTCGTCTTTGTCATCATCGTCTTCATTGTCGTCCCCTACAAGATTTAATATAGCCAAGTTGAGAGGGTGACTATTCCTCCTAAAAAACGCAAGCAACAACATGAGTGACTTCTTAACTTTTGGATCATGGGGGACTGATTTGACACTACTCGACCCAACACTTGGCATCTATAAAGGGAGTCCTTTGGGCGCTAGGAGAAGCAGAAGAGGCAGTCGCAATAGAAGGAGCTACAACCTCAGTGTTCTCGGGCCAACACCTTTGCATTTCAGCCATGTAGTGAGTGGCATAAAATGGTAACCATCTTTTTGCAACATTTTTCAGCCTACTCAACGTCCTCTTCCTCATATGTGTATATATTTTTCTACGTATTAAGTTATCTAGAGTAAATTCCCCCTCTTCGTTTAACCTTTGTGGCGACACATACATTGTACTCTTCCCAAAAATGTCACCTTAGTCATATATTTATATTACCACCCTTTTCTTTTTTGCTTTGTAAATAAAAGTAAGCATACAATAACCAACTATCTACCCCCAAACTTTCTTACCTCTTGTGAATTAGTAGTAGAAAAATAATATATCCATCTTCCATCCCATATAGATAAATTACCATGGAAAATCAACTCTCCACTTGTCTTTATCAAAGATTATGGTCCATCTCTACAAGTCTTCTATGCCCCCTACATAGGTGGCCCAAGATCTCTTAAGAATATACATATAGTTTTTCTCCTTTCAAAAAGACTCAAATTGTATATTCTTTTCACAAGAAAATAATATTGGGCCCTCCTCTATTTGTTTAAGCATCATACCCTTTTGAAAAAGCATGATTCCCCTTGGATGCATACAAGCAAAGGGCCCATACAAGAAGACTTGGAAGCAAAAGGTTCCCTAGCCTAGTGTGGACCTTCCAAACCAAATTCCTTGGTGCATGGGCATGAAGAATAGTCCAAATTCATATCAAACATGTTGAGAAGGTCAAATTTGCCTTTTGAAGCATGTCATTCCGAGCTACAGGTAAAAAGTTATGGTCAAAATAGTGTAAATCTGCCAGATTCGCAGCAAAAAGGAACTGTAAATCAAGTAAATCAAGAGGGTGAGATCATATTTTTCCCCTACTCATCTTCTAGAAGAGCAATGAGTGTTCAAGGTCACTTGCATGTGATGGGACCAACCTAAAGATGCTTTCTAAATGCCAAGACAGACAAGTTGAGATACCCCGCAGGAGCCACCCGTAGGGCCTCATGGTGGGGCCCACCTACATTATGCACCCCTATGGAGCCTTCACCGTCTAAAATGATATTTTTGGTGAATAAATAGTCCCTTTTATGTCCAATATTCAATGAGTGGTCAAAGGACACTTAATTAGGGCTAATCACTCACCCTAATTAAGTGTAGCATAATCCCACTCCTACACAACTATAAATAGCCCCCCTTGGAGAGACTCAAGGACACACACCTATATTTTCAACTTCATGTTGTTTCTTGATCAATAGTAGAGAAAACCCCAACTCTCCCTCTTTCACATCCTCCCTCCTAACCCTCCTCTTTGGAGGAAGTGCAACTCTATCCTCCACTCTTTCTATTCTATAATCTCTTACTCCATCAACCCAATAAATAATTTGTAGCACCTCAATAACTTGTAAATACATCATGATCTCTCTCATGGTTATGTTAATGATCATTAAATCATCTTCAAAACTTTCAAGTGTCGCAATTCGTGGTGGTTAGCCAGCGTCTGTCCTCCCCTTAAAAGGTGTGCAAGAAATCAAGTAAGTGTTCTATTCTCAATTTACCATTGGTTTGTTTCTCCACACTTATTCAATTGGTCTAAAGAAATTTCTCACTCCAACTCTCTTTTGCTCCATTACATATGCATGTGGCTACCTCTCATGGTGATTTTATTTGTGTCACGGCATTGCATAGATGGAGATGAGCTCTCTATGCAAAGTGTGTTAGTTTGATGTAAGTGATTCTCTTGTGTGTTTGAGAGGCAAGTCTTGTGCGCATGATTTTTTGATGAGTGCTTGAGAGAGGAGGAGTTTGGATGTATTATGGGGAGAAGGTGAATGCTATTCCACAAATTGCATATTTCATTTGATGCACGGCATTGGGTTGCATAATCGTTGATGGTGTTCAAGTGTCCAAAGTGTATATAGAGTAAGGGGGTTTTCAAAGTGTGTTGCTTGAGTGGGTGAGTGCAAGTGTTATTTTGATTGGTTTCCTTCTCCACTCCCAAAAGAAGGTGGAGCCCCAAGTAGTGTGCGTACCTCTTTACGAACATTTTATGAGGGTAGGCCATTGGTTTGGGTTTAGAGGCCCCATTTCAAAAAGCTCGCCCTCATAAAGTGGTGCCCCCACTGAGGAACATATTTCCAAGTTACCTTCAAATTTTTTAGTGATGAACAATGGAGCTCCCATCTATCCATGTCATTTTGCACAACACATTAGAGTAAATGTTCACATAGATAGAAAAGTCTTTTTCCAGCAACGCATTGTTTTTATGTTTGGTGCAGAAAGACTTAGAGAAATACTGTCATCACCCAATCCAATTATACTTCCAATCATCAATTATGAAACTTCTTTTGATGTTCACATTTTCATTTTGTTTTAAAGGCAGGAACAAGGAGTGGTGAAGGGGTGCTCAAGGGCCATATGAAGGAACGAGGTCTTCAAACCAACAACGAGGAGTAGCACATGAATCATGATCAAAACAATGAACCTTTTAGGCCTATTGCTCGGCAATCCATTCATAATATCATTGCAACTAAGTTTAGGTTTCAATCTATCATAAGGAGGATATTTGGATCCACTCGCCTCAATGAAATCAATGCTTCAATTAATCCATTTATTCTACCTATGATAAAGTACGAATTAACAATGGATGTGTACATCTTCATTTTAATGTAATCAGATTTATAGTGTCAACAATCTTGTGCGGCCTGTAAGAGAAAAGTTTCTTAAAAAAATAAAATAAAAAAATCAAAAAGTCTAAACAAAATGTCAAGTTCTTTTCCCACGTTCTATGCAAGAAGTGGGGAAGATGTGCAAGAGTTTCTTGATAACTTGGAGATGGCACATCTCATATCCGGGAGAGATGAAGAGGAAGTAAAGCTACGAGCCTTCCCGTTGGTTCTAAAAGCAGAAGCTAAAGCATGGTATGAGACCTTGCAACCCCAAATCAAGTCCAACTGGGAGAGACTGCGAGCAAGCTTCCTCTCCAAGTTCGGGCAAGGTGATACTTCTGAAGGACTATGGAAATGTCTTATTGGACATAAGCAGGTATCACTTGAAGACTATCCCTCTTATGAAGCAACCTTTGTCAATCTTTGGGGTAGGTGGGAGGCTACATTAGAAAATCATGGTGGTGCACCTAACTTTCTAAAAAAAGAGAGATTCATGGTTGGCTTGTATCCACTTTTAAAGGCTAAAGTAGAGCTAAAATTCCCATCCACCTTCGAAGAAGCACTTGAGGTAGCCATCATCAAGTTTAGAAAACTACACTTCCAAGCACATAGAGCAAGGTTTTGAATGAAGTGAGTGAGAGGGAGTCTTCACAAACCATGGAAGCACCAATTAGGGCCCCTCTTGCACAATCTTCACAAATAGGAGATAACTTTCAACAAGAGGTTTTACAAAGGCTAACACAACAGCTTGAGAACCTCACTCTGAATCTAGTACAGGGCCTACCTCAACAACGACAACCAAGAGAAGGGAATCGCAATCAATGAAGACAAGCTCAAGAGTTGCGATGTTGGAATTGCAATGAAATGGGCCATGGAATGTACAATTGTCCATATCCAAGGCAACTTCCGGGAGACATATACCCCCCTAGACTGCCTCCTCTCACTGTGCAGCAAGAACTAGCTCAAGGCCCACAAATCCTTCGTCGACCACCACCACCAGCAAATATACCTCGCGTCCCACATGAGGAGGAAGAAAGAGGAGTCAACATCATCAAGCTAGAAGAGGTAATAGATGAGCATACTCTAAACTTTGATGTTATGCCGACAGAAAAACGCACAAGAGCACATGATAAGGATGAAGACATGAGAAGTGAAGGAACAAATTCAGCCAGAAGGGACAAGAAGAAGAAGTCAAAGATGGAAGAAGCTGAAAGTAGCAGGAAGAAAAGATCAAGGCGAAGGGAAATTGGTATCAACGACTTCCCATTGGGAAAGGAGCTAGAGCCCTACAACATCCTGGAGGATTTACAAACCCAAAAGCCAAACATTTCATGGCCTCAACTTCTACACCTATCAGCCAAAGTAAGAAGGCAATGGCCAAAGTTGGTAAGTACAAGAATTCCAAAAAAGAAAGCAAATCTTTCCATTAAGGTTGTGGCCTCAAAGCTACCAAAAGATGTGGAACCCATTGTGGATGCTTACATAAGGGGTAAAAAGGTGTCTAATGTATATGTTGATGGTGGAGCTCAAATGTGTGTGATCACGGAAAAATCAATGAATAGGTTAGGACTTGAAATTACAAAGTCCTCTAATTGTCAAGCTAGGCTAGCCAACAACTCAAGTGTGAAGTGTTTGGGGATCATTGAAAATGTAAAAGTCTCTGTATGTAACATAGATGCACGAGTGGATATGTATGTCATGCCAGATAAGGGGGAGGGCTATCCCATCATCCTAGGGAGGCCTTGGATCATTGCTATGAATGCAGATCAAAAATGGAAAAGTGGTCGTTTGATTCTTAAGAAGGGTCAACCGGTGGTGTATGATTGGCAAGAAGGAAAGCAACTAGATATCAACTATGAAACCACGGCAGATGAAGAGAGCGAGGAGGAGAGTCCTTACTCAAGTGATGAGGAAGCATCAACCAGTGCATCAACCAGTGAAGAGGAGTCTTCTTTGGAGGTAATGGGAATTGTATTCAATGCCAACACCCAAGATGTTTCTGTAGAAGAAAAGCCAACACACAATCACACACGAGGGGATGAAAGATGCCACCACCTTGAAGAAGGATTTGAGAAGATGCTTGCAAAAGATCTTACTTGTGAGGAGAAGAAGTCCTACATCAATATATTAAGGAGGTATCCCAATTTGTTTATCACTGACTACTCACAAATAAGAGGTGTAGATGTAATAGAGCATCGAATTGAATTGAAACCAGGGACCAAACCCGTGGCTCGAAAGTTAAGGCAACTAGGATCTGTGCAACAAAAGGCTCTCCTACAAGAAGTGAATAGACTCTTGAAGGTTGGCTTCATCTATCCAGTATCCAACTCCGAATGGGTATCACCTATTGTAGTCACTCCCAAGAACAATGGTAAGTGGAGGGTTTGCGTGGATTACAAACCCCTCAACACTGCGACAAAGAGGGACCACTTCCCTCTCCCTTTCCAAGATGAAATTTTGCATGAAGTAGCAGGTCACAAATGCTACTTACAAACACATATATTTAGAGAAAATGTATCATTCAAAGAGGGGTATAAGCAAGGTAGCAAGTAAAGAAAAAGCAACAAAGGAGGATGATGCTAGTTGCATTCTTCATGCATTAGAAGTGATGAAATCCTTCAACAATAAGGAGAATGGTAACTTTTCCTGTTTACCATATAATTGGGACATGTAAATTTGTCTCTTGATAACATATTTTTCAAATATATAACATGTTATGTAGGTGTATCTTTCAAGCTTCTCGAAGAAGGGACACTTCGTGGGAGCAAAGATAAGAAGCTTGTAAGAATACAATGCACTTATGATAACACTTGGATGTCAGTATGTCCTCCTTGTTCAGATCTACATACTATAATAATGGAGCATACACTATCAAAGACGGATACAATGGCCATTAAAAAAGAAACTGGTCCTACAATTCCTGCTCTAAAAGGGCTTCGAGATCGACCAAAAAAAGCTAGTGGAAAAGATGCAAAGCTGTCAACATCTACTGATGCAAATGAGGAGAGTTCTTTTCCAAGTCATAGTATGCTCAAGCTACATCATCCTTTCCAATTGATCCTTTAACCATATTATGATGGGGATTTTGGAATGACACAATAACTATGGGGGCTAAGGCGGTGCATGTCAAGTCACTAATTCATGATCAACAAAATGGTAGAGAATGGTTTTGTGATCCTCAAACTCACACTAGAATCATTCATGGTTCTCAAGAGTTTACGGTTAATGGCCGCTTTCAACATGAAAAATGTGAAAGGATATCGAAGGATGGACAGCCATTTCCTTGTTTTATGTGTCATTTTTGCAAGGATATTCCAAAGTGTAATGAATTTCATTTATGAGATTTTAGAGAAAAATCTTCCTCAATTAAAAGAGGAAACAGAGTAACCAAGATTGGATATGCCTAGACTATCTAACTAAGAAAGAAGTGAAAAAGGAGCACATATCTACGAAGAAAGAGCTAAGAGATAGATTACGACAGCTTTGGTGGACACATAAAAGGATAGCAGCATTGTTAATTAGAGTGAGATCATTGAAAGAGGCTAGCAAAGGAAAGATATTCACCACTTTTGTAATAATGTTATTGAGGCACAAAGGCTTGGAAAGTTTGGAGGAAAACCAACATAGTGGGATTTTTGCAAGATATTTCTCAAAATCTTGTATGAACAAAACAAGGAAAGAGATTTAAAAAAACATCAAAAGCTATATTTGAAACGGTAAAAATATGGGGAGGGGCAAGGCTACATGAATTTCTAGGCCAAAACCTAGGTGGCCCTTCTATGAGCACTACAAAGCGCGAAGGAAGGAAGGCCATAAAGTTCTTGCCCGGCATGCATGAATATAATTTTAAACATATAGGAAAATATATGAAAAGGAGAAGATCAAGCATGGGATTACATCACCAGTTCATTATTGTTGAAGATGAGACTGTTATTAAGTGCTGCATCAGGTATGGATAACATACATGGAATTTTTTGAATAATTTGTATGTAGCTACAATCAGAGGGTTAGCCTTATGTATACTTGATATCTTTGTGAAGATGGAATGCAAAGAATGATGCCCTTATTGGATTTTGTGGCCCAAAAGGTGATAATCGCCAATGCTTTTCCTCCTATGTCATCACCATTGGTGAGGTAGAAGATGCATATGAAAAGTTTATCAATGCCTTCCAAACAAATGATACTGGTCACTATGGGCGAGTTCTCTTAGCCAATCCCCTTCATGAAAAGCTTCCAGGACTTGCATTGGTTGTGCACTCTACATGCAACAAGTTTGATGCTATCTTTGTAAGAAATCAATGGATAGAAGTAAAAATATTTTGGAAGCCAATCGTAGATGAAAATTGATGATTGAGGACTACACAGGTACACATGGTATTCACTTCAAAATAGATAGGTGTGGCTGGAATATATCAGGCCAAAAAATCAATCTGCGCTTCATGATCAAGCCTTCATTCCATAATGGAAAGAAGCTTGTGAATGCTCTTGATAATGCTAGCTGTTCCTTAGCTATTGGTGATGTTTGGATCACCTTGAATCATATTGCATTGCAATATGGCTCATTTCCGTTTGATAGGCATCATTTAAGAGATAGTGATCTATCACAAGAAGATAGACAAAATTGGGGTGCAACACAAAGGCTTGCAAGTAGAAAAGTTAATCGTGTCTTAGCGAGCTGCATGAGAGTGGTCCGTTATCAAAAGAACCAAAAAAAGTGCTCATGGAACACATGCATATTTACAAATTGTGGCTGACTACATCGATATATTCTTATCACCACACCTTGGGTTAAGAAGCCGAATAGTTTTGGCCGCTAACGTTGCATTCTTCTTCAAGCTTTGGAAACTTTGGGTATATCATCATCCACTTTATAACTTAAAAAGCAACTTTATTAGTAGAGAATCCTATTTGGATGTGCAAACCTCATGTCATTTTGTGGTTTTACTTGCAAAAATGTTTTCCCACTACTTTCCAGAGTTGGAATGCCCATTACGTCTTGCAAGTTTTGATGGCGCAACTAAGATATTTTTCAACAAGGTTGGGGAAATGACTAGAATGGAAAGGGCCTTTGATCTACATGACCTCTTGCATTGCACATGTAATCTAAACAAACTTGCTAGGCTTGAGTGTGGTGATACTCGCTTGGTCTTTTCTTGAGCTTATAAGAAACAAGAATACATATGGACAGAATTGAATACGAAAAATGGCGTGCCAATGGAAAATTTGAAGGATTACAATGAAATAGATGATGATGAGAAGATTACCACTTCTTTGAAAGAAGCTTGAAGCTTGCACAAGACTTATGCAAGTCTTTGAATATGGAGCCAACAAATCCCTCTCACAAAAGGTGGTGGATTTCTGCATGGCTTCAGAATGATGGCTCGTGGGTTGACCTTGATAACAAGATAGCTGAAGATAACTGTAATGTTAATGAGGAAAACAATGACTTTCATTGCAGCCTAGCGATAGAGCAAAGTGATGATGAAGAACAAGATGAAGAAATTGTAGCAAGTGAGCTTTGTCATGAAGTGGATTCCATCTTGTATGAGGAATCAAAATCCAAAAGAACAATACATGTGGTTGAAGTGGATGGAAAAGAAATGTACAAGTCAACCTTAGTCAGGCAATTGAATGGAAACCCAACATTATCAAAGGATAGGCTTACTCGTGTGTGGCATTATAGGAGTCTACTTCAGCAAAGACACAAAGAAACAAGCACCAACAAACAAAAATCTATTTGGCATAGGATCAGATTGTGCACTATATTTTACCAATGATGTTCAATTAGAGCCATCTAAAAACCCGCCAAAATCTATCTCATCTACAAGGCCTTGGTATCTTGGTAGAGTCCAAAGAATGCAAAGAAAACTTGGTGTTTAATTAGTCGAATACAAAATGGGGTTTGATTTAATGAGTAGACCTGAAGGATTGTAAGTCCAACTTGGCTGGTATAAAAAGGTGAAGGGAACCAAAATGTTTTCTTATGATTCAATAGATCTAAACATGGTTGACATTGAAAGTATCATAGCCTTGGCAAATCTTGCCTATCACCCATCTTTAGACAAATATAGATTGGATAGTAATGATTGCAAAGTGTTTAATGATTTCATAAATCAAATTAAAGGTGATTTTTTTTATTTTCTTTCAAAAGAATAGATCTTATAATTGCAAGGCATGGCTAATATGTTTTTTTAAAAAAATTAGGATGATATTACAGAAATTTTTTTGAGTTACTATTGGAGATAGACAATGGTTTTGCACAAAGATTACTTTATGGCATTATGATAATATCTACAAGAAGATCTTGGTTTCCATTGAGGACATAGAATGACCTTATACAAAGTCAAATTTTTAGCATTTTGATAAAAACATCCTTTTTTGCTATTGTAAAGACACAACTGAATATGCAAATATCGAGAGTAATTGTTCTACTTGCTTATTGCTACAATCAAATGGATGTATACGTATATTATTGTGTTTAGTTTCTACATGAATTACATTAATCAAATGGATTTTGTTTTGTATCATACATTGCCGTGTGTGTGTGTGTGTGTGTGTGTGTGTGTGTGAGAGAGAGAGAGAGAGAGAGAGAGAGAGAGAGAGAGAGAGAGAGAGAGAGAGAGAGAGAGAGAGATAGATTTTATTATTGTCCTCGGAGGTCAAATATGACCTATGGGACCAAAGTTACATGTGATGTAGTATGTGTATGGCTGATGAGTGACTCTCGATGCTCCAAAATTGTAGTGATGAGAGTCGCAATGGAGAGCCCACACTTTGGCTGGGAGAGGAAAGTGTGTAGGTCTAAGTTATGGCTGAAAATGTGAGAGAAGCAAGTTCGGATGTGATCAAAAGCTGAGCACTCTAGTAGTGTGTGGTACTCAGACTCTCGAACTTGCAGTGAGCATAATGTGCACAATCGATTTGACTCTTCTCCATTTCCCCAACGCCCTATCTCGCATCGAAGGAAATGGGAGCTAAGCCGAATTGCTGCGATAGTGCGTATCGCGGACAAGGGAATAGGCTCAAGCATGTAAGTGTGAGTACGGTTTCCTCTCTCAGCAAAGAACATGGTTTTGTAGTTTGGGGCAATATAGGTGGTGTAATGTATGAAGCGTGACCCACCGGATTTCTCCCAAGCCGTAATACATTGGCGTTGTAGAAAAGCTTCATTCACTTGAGAGTCAATTGAAGCATCATGTAGCAAGTGTAATGCATCCCATCTCCCAAACCACTTCTTTATGTCTTGCATCCATCCCGTGCTCAAGATCTTGCTTTTATGCGTCTTTTGAACTTTTTTGCTTGCTTCCCATGCAAATTGTAGGAAGTCGATGTGAGGGGTTTTGACGCATCTTTATCATGTACTCCACAACCCTTTCCATGCCCATAACCTCAATTGGAAGAGATCCCGACTCAAGAAGTAGGAGCATATATGGTGTTCGTGTCTTAACTTGGAGAAAGTTTGTAAGAAAACGCTTTTGGACATTCTCAAACTCTTTCCAAGTAGACTTTGAGATGCTCCCGCCCCACACTTCAACTCCATAAAGAAGAACCGGTGTCACCAATGCATCAAAAAGATACTTCTTGAGAACCCAACACTTGATGTTTCCCGCATTACACATGTTCTCAAATGCATAATATGCTCTCTTTCCCGCTTCCAAATGACGCATAGCACATTCATGCCACTTGTGGTTGGATGGAACCTCAAGGCCAAGGTACTTAAAGCTCTCAACAACTTCAAGTGTCTCGTTGTTGTACACAATGCATGGCTTCTCCTTATCGTTGGTTTTCACAAGCATAACCTTTGTTTTGGATTCATTTACAATCAGCCCACTATGCAAGCAAAAGTTCTCAAGGACAACCATAAGCTTTTGTGCATCTTCTAAAGTGTGTGCTAGAAGCACTACATCATCCGCATACAACAAAAGCATGATTACCGCATTGCAAATAGTGACCTCTTCAATGCCTTCTTCTTGCATAAAGTCAAGTACCATTTGTTCCAATTGATCGATGCATAGACCAAAGAGAGTTGGTGACAATGGACATCCTTGTTTAACCCCAATAGTGCTTACAAAAATTTGTGAAATTTCTCTTCCCATGCGCAATTGACAAATCACCTTCTCATAGATTCGAGAAACCGCAAGCATAAACTCACTTGGCACTTAAAGTTCTTCCATCCTTCTCCACAAATTGTTACGTGGAATCATATCAAAGGCTTTCTTAAAGTCCACAAAACAACAATACAATCGCTTGCCTTTCAACCGACTTTCCTCCATGAGAACACGAAGAGTGACAAGATGATCAATGGTGCTATGGCATCGACGAAAACCCGCTTGTCCCTTTGCACGCTTGTCATTCTCTTCAGCCCAATCACTCAATTTCATCTCCATTATGCACCCAAACAACTTTGCCATAGGAGACCCAATCATTATAGTCCGGTAGTTGCTTACATTCTTTACATCCCCTCCTTTATGCAAAGGCTTAACCCAATTAGTACTCCAATCATAAGGCATACCATGTTGAAGTGCAAGGTTGAACATATCACACATCCACTCATGGGTAAAATCTCCCGTCCATTTGATCATCTCCGGCTTGATACCTTGAGATCTCCCGCTTTGCGAGTGGCCAACTTTTCAAGCCCACCGCATACATCCTCAATAGTAAAAAAAGACGGCATACATGGGAGTGAACCATAAAATGGCATTTTTTCAGTATTTTCTTGCTCATATAATTGCCTACAATGTGTGTACATATCCACTAGACTCAAGTTACCAAAATTCTCAACCCGCTTGCCTCTCAAGCTTCTCCAAAATCTTCCACATGCATGTGCCTTTTCTTGGACTTGAAATTCTTGTTGCTTTACTTCCCATCTTCTTCTCTTCTTTTGAATCAATGCTTTGTATGTACGCAAATGACTTTGATAGTTGTCTTTGTCCATAGTTGCATCAAGCTTTATCAAGGACTTTCGAGCATCTTGACAATCTTTATCAAACCACCTTTTGCGTGATCTATCTTTGTTGATACCATGGAGATGCTTTATGGCAAAGCATTCTTCCGCACAAGAACAAATAGCTTTCTTGAAAGCTTCCCATTTAGTTTCCAATGGCGCATCACATTGAAGCTTTGTCATCCATAATTTTTGCTCAACCATTTCAATGTACATTGGTGCCCGTTTGAAATCCATACATAGTGATAACTTCTCTTTCCTTTGGCTGAGATTATCATGCTTAGTTGCTTCTCCACATGAAAGGTCAATACATAAGGTGCGATGGTCGGATTCCGGGGTCCATTGACCAAACATAAAACTCTTTATGCGATACATGATGGCTTCAGAGAGTAGCATATAGTCAATCACACTATCCCCATTATGTCTTCTACATGTAAATCCATTGGTTCCACTCCACAAAGATACACCATTGGCAATGAGCATACCCGTGCTATTACACATGTGTAAAAGTAACTTTCCATCGTGATCCGGCTCTTTCTCATCCATTGAAGTACGATCATACAAGTGAACTTCCTCCAACTCCCTTGAAATGTATGGCATATCAAATTGTTGAGTATCATGTTGCAATGTTTTTGTGCGAGCATTCATATCCCCAAATACAATAACATCACCTTCACCTTTGAAATAAGCAATGTCCTCTTCCAAATCAGAAAATGGTTGATCTCTATCCATGCAAGCATAAAAGGGAGAATCATGATGAGGAATTAATGTAGCAACCGGCTACAAAAATGGGTGCTCTTTTTGGTGTCATAATTTTCAGCCATACATAACGTTTGTACTTGTCATCTTTCACAATTGATACAAAATCTTCCAATCCTTTCTTAACCATACATGCTAACCCTCCTTGTCCTCTTCGTTGCTTGAGATTCTTTGACCACATCAATGAATGTACATTGTAATCCTCCAAGCCGTTAATCCTTTGTGTATCATGCTCCCAAGTTTCAACAAGAAGTACAACATCGGCTTTGCTTGTTAGTTCATCAATGCCAACCCCCGCATTCCATGGGTATCCATTACAATTCCAAAAGCATATTTTCAATTGTAACTCGGTCTCATAGGTCACGCATCCCTATTTGCTTGAGAGACTTGCCTCCTCCTTGGGCACATTTTCTTCATGAGAGATCTCCTTGTTTTTATTATTCTTTTCCTCATATGCCTTGCGACGCATATTTTGTTGCTTAATAGTGCGATCTTCACATACAAAACATTTTGTATCCCTCAAATAGATCCAGCTATTATCAAGGATAATCTTTCGCTTGGTCTCATCCGGCATGGTGCATACAATTGGCCGTTCTCCCGAGCGAGGAGCTCCTTGCTTCCCCACTCTATGTGCTCCATAGACCATAACTCCAGACATGCCAAAGTGGGTTTTGAAGAGAGAGAGAGAGAGAGAGAGAGAGAGAGAGAGAGAGAGAGAGAGAGAGAGAGAGTATAATTCAAAGCTTTACCCTTTTTGATTGTTTGCTCATATAATCTAAACACAATAAATTGTCTTCTAATGTCATTTACAAGTTCAAATAATTGACTTAGAAAACATTAGTTTATAGAATCGGCTCTATACTTTTGTGCTTGAAGAAATAGGATGTAGAAAACTATTATTTAGGTAATTTTTATAGCCACATAGTATGTCTAGATGCTAGATACAATATTAAACCGATCAAAATAGCCACTACTCAAAATTTTTGCTATATATATTGATTCTCATATAGCATGATATTAGGTCATGAGAGGTGATGTTCAAACCATCCTTGAGTTCTATGTCATGGGCTCAAAAAATCCACTAACATGGTGTTTTAAAATCAATTCACTAGCCCAAGGCATTTCCTCTAGCCCCCCTCAATTATGGCCATATTCAATTTTACCTATCTCCACTTCAAGGTCTCATTCCTTAGTCTCTCCTACAAAAATGTTATTAGACTTTGAAGCATAATCCCATACTCATTGCAAGCATACACATTGTTTGTCTTCCACTATTGCTTCCTCTTTTACCATTGTTCCTTTATTTTTATCTTCCATGTAAGTAAATATCAAATGATGAGACAAGTGCTTCATATCATCAACAAACAATCCTAGAGAGAGAGAGAGAGAGAGAGAGAGAGAGAGAGAGAGAGAGAGAGAGAGAGAGAGATAGATAGTTCTATTATCGTCCTGGGAGGTCAAATATGACCTATGGGACCAAATGAACATGTCACGTGGTGTGAGTGGAGTTCATAAGTGACTCCCGATGCTCAAAAATGGCTGAAATGAGCGTCGCAATAGAGAGTCCACATCGTGGTTGGGAGAGGAAGGTATGTAGGGAGAGCTCATGGCTGAATATATGGGGAAAAGAGGACCTAATGTGGTCAAAAGCTGAGCACTCAAGTAGTGTGTGGTACTCACTCTCTCGCACTTGACGAGGGCATAAGGTGCAAAGTCGATGACACTCCTCGCCAGTGCCCCAACATCCTGTCTCGCAGCGTAGAGAATGGGAGCTAAGACGAATGGAGGCAATGGTGCGGATCGCACTCAACGGGATGGGCTCAAGGATGTAGGAATGGGTTCGGTTACCTCGTTCCGAGAAGAAGAGAGATTTGTAGTTTGGGGCAACGTGTGTGGTGTAATGGCTGAAGCGAGAACCTCCAGATTTCTCCCAAGCCATGATACATTGGCGTTGTAAGAAGGCCTCATTAACTTGGGAGTCGATCGACGCATCCTTGACCAAGTGACATGCATCCCATCTTCCAAACCATTTCTTGATATCAAGCATCCACCCCGAACTTAGTATTTTGCTCTTGCATGTCTTTTGAACCTTTTGACTTGCTTCATATGCGATTCTAGGAAGTCGATGCAAAGGGCTACGTTGTGTCTTACGCATGTACTCCACAACCCTTTCCATGCCCAAGACCTCAATGGGAAGCGATCCGGACTCAAGAAGTAAGAGCATGTAGGGTGTTTGTGTCTTGACTTGGAGAAAGTTGGTGAGAAAACGCTTTTGGACATTCTCAAACTTTTTCCAAGTAGACTTCCCGATGCTTCCACCCCACACCTCCACTCCATAAAGAAGCACCGGTGTCACCAATGTGTCAAAGAGGTACTTTTTGAGAGCCCAACACTTGATCTCTCCTGCATTGCACATGTTCTCAAATGCATAATAAGCCCTCTTTCCGGCTTCCAAGCGACGCATTGCACAATCCTTCCATTTATGATTGGATGGAACCTCAAGGCCAAGGTACTTGAAGTGATCTACCACTTCAAGTTTCTCATTGTTGTATACAATGCATGGATTTTTGTCATTGAGGGTCTTTACAAGCATAACCTTGGTTTTGGATCCATTCACGATCAGCCCGCTATGTAGGCAAAAGCGTTCCAAGACACTCATAAGCTTTTGTGCATCTTCTAAGGTATGTGCCAAGAGCACTACATCATCGGCATAAAGCAAAAGCATGATCACCGCATTTCCAATCTTAACCTCTTCTATGCATTCTTGCTGCATACAATCAAGAACCATGTATTCCAATTCATCAATGAGTAGCCCAAAGAGGGTTGGGGAAAGTGGGCATCCTTGTTTGACACCAATAGTGCTTGCAAAAAATTCTGAAATTCCATCTCCCATACGTAATCGACATATCACTTTTTGGTAGATGCGAAAGACTGCATGCATAAATTCTCTCGGCACTTGAAGGCTTTGCATACGTCTCCAAAGATTTCCTCGCGGTACCATGTCAAAAGCTTTCTTGAAATCCACAAAGCAACAATACAACTTTTTTCCTTTCAATCGAGACGCTTCCATAAGAACTCGAAGAGTGACAAGGTGATCAATAGTGCTATGATGCTTTCGAAAACCTGCTTGGCCAAGCGCACGTTTGCCATTCTTTTCAGCCCATTCACTTATCTTCATCTCCATGATACATCCAAATAACTTTGCCATCAAAGAACCAACCATTATAGTGCGATAGTTGTTCACATTGTTTACATCTCCTCCTTTGTGCAAAGGTTTGGATGTACTGAAGTCCAATTTGCACTCCAATCATGAGGCATGCCATACTGAAGTGCAAGGTTAAACATATCGCATATCCAATATCGTGTTTTCTTGCTTGTCCATTTAATCATTTCAGCCTTGACACCTTGAAGGTCACCTGCCTTGCGAGTAGCAAGTTTCTCAAGCGCGCGGCATACATCTTCAATGGTAAAGAAGGGAGACATAAATGGAAGGGAGCTACAACCCTCCATCTTATCAACATTGGGTTGCTCATAGAGGTTCTTACAATGCATATACATATCCTCAAGAGTCAAGTCACCAAAGCTCTCAATGCGCTTGCCTTTTAGATTTTGCCAAAACTTGCCACATGCATGTGCTTTCTCTTGTGCTAAAAGAAGTTGTTTTTCGACTTCCCACCTTCTCCTCTTCTTTTGAACAAGTGCTTTGTATGTGTGTGAACATTCCAAGTAAACTTCCTTGTCTTTGATTGCATCCAATCTTAGCAAGTGTTTTCGGGCTTGACTACATTCCATGTCAAACCATTTCTTCTTGGTGCTACCCTTCTTAGACCTTTTGCAAGACATGTGTTTCGCCGAAAAGCATTCCTTCACACAAGAGAAAATTACTTCTTTGAAAACTTTCCACTTGCATTCTAATGTTGGGCTCCCTTGATGCTCTATCATGCTTAACATTTGGTCCACCATATCAGCATATATAAGTGCTCGTTTGAAGTCTAGACGTAGGTACAAATGATTCACATCATGATTGGAGGCTACATGCTCGGGCCGTTTACCACACTTGAGGTCAATACATAACATCCTATGATCCGATTCCGGATTCCATTCACCAAGTGTAAAGCTTTGTATGCATTCTAGAGTGGCTTCTGAGAACAACATATAGTCAATCACGCTAGCACCATTGTGCTTTCTACATGTAAAGTCATTGGTGCCTTGCCATAGAGATACACCATTTGCAATGAGCATTCCGGTACTATTGCACATATGTAGAAGTGACTTTCCATAGTGATCCACTTCTTTTGCATCATTAGAACTTCGATTATACATGTATGAGTCATCCACTCTTCTTGATACATGCGGCATGTCGACTTGTTGTGTGTCGTGTTGTAACATATTTGTGCGAGCATTCATGTCTCCAAAAACAATGACTTCACCTTGATCCTTGTAATAAGCAATGTCTTCCTCTAGTTCAACAAAGGGCTGATCTCTATCCATATTCAAGCGAGCATAAAAGTTGGAGTCATAGTGAGGAATGTAGCAGCCGGCCACAAACATGACTTGACCATTTGGTGGGCTGATTTTCAGCCATAAGTAGCGTTTATACTTATCTTCTTTGACAATGGAAACATATTTCAAACCCTTTTTGGTCATACATGCTATGCCTCCTTGGCCTCTTCGTTGCTTTGCATTTTTGGCCCACATCAAAGAATGTACATCGTATTTGTCAAATCCAAGAATTCGTTGCGCATCATGCTCCCATGTTTCGACAAGAAGTATCACATCGGAGTCATTGGTAAGCTCATCAATGCCAATTCCCACATTCCATGGATACCCGTTACAATTCCAAAAGCTTATTCGCAAGCGAGAGAGAGAGAGAGAGAGAGAGAGAGAGAGAGAGAGAGAGAGAGAGAGAGAGAGAGAGAGAGAGAGAGAGAGAGAGAGAGAGAGAAATCCCCTTAACACATTAAGATCTTTTTCTTTAACAAATTCCCACCTTTCAAGTCATGAGAGGTGTATATTTAAAAGTTTTAGTTTCATATTTGCTTGTAGTTAGGAAATATACTATTTATATTCGGACCTCTCATAAAAATAGAGGCTCAAATAAATAAATATATATATAGGAAGGGCATTTTGAATTATACTTAGGATCCATATAAAGTGGGTTAACTTGCCAAAAAAACTTACATAGGGTTTTTAAAATGTCCCCATGTTTGCACGTGAAATAAGGTGTTTTATCTTAGTGAACTCCCCAGGGTAAAACCATAGAAAGGTTACTACCTTTAACGTGCAATTTGAAGGAGTACGAGCGGAAGTGCGATGCGAGAGAGAGTGCGAGAAGAAGAGCACAACGATATGGTGAACTCGCTCTACTGTAATGTGTAGAGCATAGTGAGTTCTTATTAGGTTTTTACAAAAGAATATGTGTACATACCTGGCGGCCCGCCCACTTACCTGGGCGACCACATTGGGCTTTATACCCCAACAACCTCCCACTTAAATTCCAATGTGGTACTTTAAGTGTGAGAGAAGCTACTATACAAGCTAATATACAAGAGATGTAGATAAGTGATGTACTACCCTACACCTAACTGCTTGCGAAAATGCGCAAAGCTCTCTGAGGGAAGTCCTTTTGTAAGTAGATCAGCAGGATTTTTGACAAGCTGAAGTTGCTTATCCTCGAGTATTTCCCCGATGAAATGATACTTCACATCCACATGCTTTGTCTTTGAGTGATAAACTGGATTGCGAGCCAATTGTATAGCACTTTGACTATCACAATATAACACAGGCATCTCTTCTTTGATTCCCAAATCTGTTACTAGTCGATTAAGCCAAATTGATTCTTTGCATGCCTCTGATGCTGCAACATATTCAGCCTCTGTAGTAGACTGAGTAACACAATCTTGTAATCTAGAACGCCATGATACTGCTCCACCAACCAATGTAAAGACATACCCTGACGTAGACCTTCGGTTGTCTAAGTCACCTGCATAATCTGAGTCTGTAAAACCCTTTACACTTAGCTCCTGACTCCCATAGCATATACGCATACTCTTTGTAGCTTTCAGGTATCTCAATATTCCTTTCACTGCCTCCCAATGTTTCTTGCCTGGGTTTGACATGTATCGACTTACTACTCCCACTGCAAATGCAATGTCTGGGCGAGTAGCAATCATTGCATACATCAAACTACCCACTGCAGACGCATATGGAATCTTATCCATTTCAGCCTGTTCTTCCTCAGACACAGGACAATCTTGTTTGCTAAGTTTCACATATGGTGGCAATGGAACACTCAGTGCCTTTCCCTGCGCATACCAAGTATATGACTTGCCTCACCCATGTCTTTCATGTCAAACGATTTTGCCATCTTTTACTTCAAAGCTGAAATTTCTTCCAAGTGCTTGCCAGCAATCAACATGTCATCCACATACAAAATAAGGATCAGCCAACTACCATCCTTAGCCTTCTTTGTATATAGATAGTGATCGAACTCACTACATTTGTAGCCTTGAGAAAGCATAAACTTGTGGAATTTATGGTACCATGCCCTCGGTGATTGTTTTAAGCCATAAAGACTCTTTAACAACTGGCATACCCAATCTTCCTTGCCTTTCTCAACAAACCCTTCTGGCTGCTACATGTAAATTTCCACATCTAAATCACCATGCAAGAACGCTGTCTTGACATCCATTTGGTGCAACACCAAATCTAATATGGCAACCAATGCAAGAAAGCATCTCAATGTAGTCATCTTGACCACCGGAGAGAAGACTTCATCAAAGTCAATGCCTTGTTCTTGCTTAAAGCCCTTGGCAACAAGCCTTGCTTTGTACTTTGGCTGACTATCAACAACCCTTGCTTTGTACTTTGGCTGACTATCAACAAGCCTTGCTTTGTACTTTGGCTGACTATCATGAGCGGTGATCTTATACCTGTAAACCCATTTACAAGGTAGAGCCTTTTTGCCCTGTGGCAATTTAACTAGCTTCCATGTCTTGTTTTTATGCAGAGCTGTCATCTCTGACTGCATGGCCAATTGCCAATTCTCGGAGTCCTTCATTTGCACTACTTCCTTGTAACATGAAGGCTCATTGCAATCAGTCAACATGACATAGTTCATAGATGGAACAAACCTATCAGGAGGTCGCGTGACACGTCCAGATCTACGCACAATAGGTGGCTCAGGCTCAGGCTCAGCCACAACCTGTCGTTCCACTCTATCCTGTCCTTGCTCCTCTTGAGCCCTGACATTTTGTCTTGCACGTGCAGGTCCATCTTCTTGGACGACAACTCTTCTAATCTCCTCAACCCTCTCTGCTTTAGAATGAAATTTGGATTCATTAAAGTGAACATCATTGCTACGGACAACCTTTCTGGATTCGGGATCCCAAAGTCTGTACCCCATCTCACCAGAATTACCATAGCCTAGAAAGATGCACTTTCTACTCTTTGGCTCAAGTTTGTTCCTAAATTCCTTTGGAACGTGAGTATATGCCTCACAGCCAAAGACTCTGAGATGCTTGTATGAGGGCATTTTGCCTGACCATACCATCTCTGGCACTGAATCCTTCTGCAAAACCTTGCTAGGAGATCTATTTACAAGATGAACAACTGTTGATACAGCTTCAGCCCAAAACCCATTTGGCAGCTGTGCATTAGACAACATACTTCTGACCTTCTCTTGTATGGTCGTATTCATCCTCTTAGCAACACCATTTTGAGGAGGATTGTAAGGAGCAGTAAGTTCACGTTTTATACCTTTTGACTCACAAAAGTCCTGAAAGGCCTTTGAAACATACTCTCCACCATTGTCAGTGCGTAAGCATTTAAGCTTCTTGCCACTTTGATTCTCCACAAGTGTCACAAACGTTTTGAAAACACTAAACACTTCATACTTGTGCTTGAGAAAGTAAACCCATACTTTCCTCGATTAATCATCTATAAATGTCATAAAGTAAGAAGCTCCCCCTAGAGATAGGTTAGGCATAGGTCCACACAAATCACTATGAACAAGTGCCAACTGTGTATCTCTTCTACTGCTTCTATGCTTATGTGGCTGCTGTGTTTGCTTACCATACAGACAATGTTCACAGAATTCAAAATCATTAAATGAAAAGCCAGGCAAATAACCAGAACGAGACAAGATTTCCATTCCCTTCTTGGACATATGTCCTAACTGGCTATGCCACAAAGAAACGTTCGGCTGCTCGGTTACATTGATTACATTTTTAGAGACATTTGATACATAAATCGTGTAAAGTCCTCCAGACTTTACTCCATGTGCTACTATCATAGAACCCTTGGATATCTTCCACATGTTTTGTCCAAAAGTGGTGACGTAGCCAGCATCATCAAGTAAACCTGTGCTGATCAAGCTCTTTGTAATTGCGGGAACATGTCTCACATTCTTCAGCGTGAAAGAAGAGCCACTCTGAAACTTCAATTGTACATCTCCAACACCTAAGATCTCACATGTCTGCCCATTGCCTAGCCGAACATGATCTTTAGTGGTCACATAAGAGGTAAACCACTCCTTGTTTGGAGACACATGAAGTGATGCCCCTGAGTCTATAATCCAGTCACTTAGTGCATTTCCATCAGATGCTGTAAGAAGAGCTGAGTCCATTGTATTCTTCAAGAATTAGATGTCTCCTGACACTAGACTGTCATCCTCTGCAACAGTGTTTGTCACATTTATTTCTTGAATCTTCACTAAGGACTTGTTCTTCTCACCATGGTCTTCAGCTTTCTCTTTGCCTTTTTCTGCTTTCCATTCTCTGCAGTCTCTTTTCATGTGACCCTTCTTGCCACAATGGTAGCATTCTATGTCACTCTTGCCTTTAGCACTGCGGGACTTGCTACGAGACTGATTCCTCTTTCCACCTTTGTACTTTTCTTTGGTCCTTCCCCTGACAACTAAGGCTGTTCCTTTGCCTTTGTCCATTGTCTTTCTATTGGTTTCTTCAGTAAGCAGACTTCCTTCTACACCTGCTATGTTCAAACCATCTGGAGGTGCAGAATTACTCAAAGCTGTGCGAAAAGTGTCCCAACTTTCCGGCAATGTGATCAACAGGAACATAGCTCTAACAGGTTCATCAAACTTGACACCTTGAGCTGACAACTGACTATAGATTGTGTTGAATTCATTCAGATGATTGGACATAGGTGTCCCTTCTTTCATCTTCAAATCAACAAGCTTCTTAAGCCAGTATACCTGTGAAGCTGCACTCTGCTTCTCATAAAGATCACTCAGCTTTAACCATGCTTGATAAGCCGACATCTCGTCTGCTACATTGAAGTAAACGCTTTCTGCCAAAGTCAACATAATGATAGAAAGTGCCAATTCATCCATTTCACTCCATTCATCTTCGTCCATATCTTCTGGTTTTATCCCCTTGACCTTTATAGGTTTTATCTGCTTCTTTTGTACCAACACGTGCCAAATCTGCTTCTTCCACAATGGGAAATTGGTTCCATCCAGCTTCTTGATATTGTAAAGAGCAGTGTCCTGTGATCCAGCCATAGCTATGCTTCACAGTAGTTTACTTTTCTGGGAAAAATTCGGTAGAGTTTCCCCTGTAAACTGACCTCTGAACCAATATCAACCTGTCAAATGAACAAAGAAAGCTTCAGATTCTGCAGAAATTTTGGCAGAGTCTCCTTTGTAAAATGGCTCTGGTGTACTAAAAACAGACCAAAAAACAGCTCAAAAAACACTGTCTCTCTGACACTGTAAGCTGTGGGTAAACCTGTCCTGCAGCTGTACTGTCTCTCACTGTCCTGTCACTGTCCTATAAGCATAGACTATGACAATGCCTCAACGGCAATAAAGCAAAGATGCAATCCCAACTGTCTAACTCACAGTCAATACATCCTAGCTGCCTATCTAAAGGTGCTCGAGGGATCGCTCCAAGACCTGTATCACCGAAAGGATCTCAACATTTGAGAATCCCCTAGCTCAATAAAACCTCACTCAACCCTCAACAAAGGCTGCAGTAAATCTGACAGTACATATACTTCCCACAAAGTCATACATCCACAAATTTCCCACTGTATGCTGTAACCGCTGCGGCGGTTGTTTGCTGCGTGACTCACAGCCAGCAAACCCTCAACAGACATACATCATCTCTGACAATACATCCCATGTGAAAGTACCCGCAATGTCCGGATGAAATCTGGAGTATCAAGCAGCAAACACAAGCTACCTGATGAACTAGTGGATGTCGCCTATAGTCTGTGTGTAGATGCGCTCGTGTCGTATGTGACACGCCTCCAAGAATTGTGAGCCGTCCTTCGATGTGTAGACAGCCACAAATCAACACTCTCGGAGTGTCGATATCCTCAGCACCTGCAGTCGTAGGCTGGAAACCCCAAATTTGCAAAGTCAGATCTGCACCCGCTGAGACCACGTAGTCGAAAATGGCCTGCGCAAACCTTTGTCGAAGCCGAACGGTGGCCGAGATGACCTCAGAATGAAATTCTGACAACACCGAGTCCTTTGGGTTCTCCCACGAGATTTGGGGCCGTGTCTTCGCCTGTCGAATTTCACTCCAATCTGAGTTGGTGACTCTAGCCTCCTGCAGTGCTGCCCCGAGCCTCGATCTGAGCTTTGATACCAGTTGAAGGAGTATGAGCGGAAGTGCGACGCGAGAGAGAGTGCGAGAAGAAGAGCACGATGATATGGTGAACTCGCTCTACTGTAATGTGTAGAGCATAGTGAGTTCTTATTAGGTTTTTACAAAAGAATATGTGTACATACCTGGCGGCCCGCCCACTTACCTGGGCGACCACATTGGGCTTTATACCCCAACACAATTTGCAGGACATCATATAGATTTACTTTGGATCATGAAGAATCTATAGGATACTTGATCTACAAGAGATGCCATGTTGATGTGGATGGCTTCTTTAGATACACCTATCCTTGCAACATGGCGACATGTACCGACGTCAAACAAATCTTCCATGCATCACTTCTTCACCATAGGATGCACACGAAGGTGATATAGGTCACTCCACGACCTTGGAACATGCCCTTTGTGACCTCCAAAGATCCTTATGGTGACCTTCTCTGTGGCACTTCTTGGAAAAACCATAGAAACCATGAAGGGGCATCCACACTTCTTGGAAGCGTGGAGTCGCCGATGCTCTTGGCTGTTTCTTTGCGCGTCACCCCATCGATGGCACACAAATTTCCATTCTGTTTGTACTGCCCAATTTAGATTAACCAATCTAGATTTGTGGTTGGCAACTGCCCTATTTAATGTTTTTTGAATATTAGCAAATCTCACTATGTGCTGCTCAATACACACTTCACTCTTGCTAGCACTCTCACCCCTGTCATGTAAACCTAGGCATGCACTGCGTCACATCTTGCGTCTGCAGGCTATGTCCATCCTCCAAAGCTAAAACTGTAGCACAAGAGAAAAGGTCAAGGACCTCCTTTGCAAATTCAAGTGAAATACCATGCAGCCTAATGTTGGTGCACCATGTTTCTGTGATTGTTGTCCTGGTTGCGGTCCAATCAAGATGTTGACTTGTGTGGCATGAAAACACAATCCTTTCCCAATCTTCTATGCATGGAATCCTCTTTCCAGTGCTATTGACAAAATACATATCACCATCTTCATTAGTGACCGTGTGTAATGATGCTTGGATTCTTCCCCATTTTCTCAAGTCCAAGTGGCCCTGTTTGTCCTTTACTTTGAGAGAATCTATGGTCGGTTCTCGCCCTTTTTGTATGGAAGAAATCATCAATCTGTATGCTTGTCTATCAAAGGCAAAATACTAATTAGTAGATGTAAATGCAAAACCATCTATGTGTTGGAATTAGGGTTGCAGAGAAACACACACAGCTTGGAGAAGACGAAGGAAGCTCAAGGCACACAATAGAGAGTGTGTTACTTAGTGTGCTATGGAAAGATAGATAGCCCTAGAGTGATGAGCGTATATACAATGCACGGGGGAAAAAACCTCCTAAAGAGGGAAAAAATGCCCCGGCGGTCCTAGTGTGTTCACACACATCACTACCACATGTATATGGTAACAAATCCCCCCTGGAGTGATGCGGT
This sequence comes from Adiantum capillus-veneris, assembly GCF_014529385.1. Classification (NCBI taxonomy): domain Eukaryota; kingdom Viridiplantae; phylum Streptophyta; class Polypodiopsida; order Polypodiales; family Pteridaceae; genus Adiantum; species Adiantum capillus-veneris. Next base: position 92,151,260 of record NC_140959.1, on the reverse strand, counting down.
GAACGAGAGCTGGCACATGAGTAAAGGGAAGTTCCATGCCCTGAGGACAGGATCACTCCACAAAGGGGAGTAAGCCCAAAGCTTTGCGGAAAGCTTCAAGCTTCTCACGAGACAATGCCTTTGTGAAAAGATCTGCAAGGTTGTCCTGTGTTGGCACATAAGCCAAGCTAATCTCTCCTGCTGAGAGCCTCTACCTGACATAGTGGTAATGCACCTCAATGTGCTTTGTGAGAGCATGAAAAACTGGGTTCCTCGCAACTACCAATGCGCTCTGACTGTTAGTGTAGATAGTGTTGGCAGTGTCCTGTCCAACACCCAAATCATCCATAAGGCGTCTGAGCCATACACACTCAACCGTAGCTGTGAAGACTGCTCTGTACTCAGCCTCACAACTTGAAGTGGCCACAGTAGGTTGCTTCTTGCTCAACCATGATATACATGAAGTGCCAAGCATGAAACAAAAACCACTTGTGGACACTCGCGTGTCAAAACAACCAGCCCAATCTAAGTCCGAAAAAGCATGTAAGTCTGGCGGCAATGATCCCCCCTTGGGATAAAACAAGCCAAGATGTAAAGTGCCACTAAGGTAGCGGAAAATCCTCTTGACAGCCTGCCAATGCTTAGACCCTGGGCTATGCATAAATCTGCTGACTTGTGAGACTGCAAACTGAATATCTGGCCTCGTGTTGCATACATAAATGAGGCAGCCAACAACAGTTTGGTAAAGAGTGACATCAGCATGATCACCAGCATCATGTAGACTCAACTTCAAACCTGTTTCTATGGGAGTGGCATTATGTTTGCAATCCTCAAGTCCAAACTTACATAGCAATGTCTCTATGTAACTTTTCTGACACAAGGCAATACCACCATCACACTGCTTAAACTGTATACCCAAATAATGATGCAACAGCCCCAAATCTTGCATCTTGAAAGTAGCATTCAAATCAGCCTTAAATTCAGCAATATGTCTCTCATTTGGTCCAGTGATAAGCAAATCATCAACTTAAAGAACCACGATGAGAAATACATCACCCTCACGCTTTACATACAATGTGCTTTCTGTTGGACTGTTACGAAAGCCTTGTTTGACCAAATGAGTGTCAGCTTTCTCATACCAAGCACGAGGAGATTGATTCAACCCATACAAAGCCTTGTTACATTTGCACACTTTGTCCTCTTGCCCTTTTATGACAAAACCGCGAGGCTGCGTTACATAAACTTCCTCAAATATGTCACCATTCAAGAAAGCAGTAACAATGTCTGATTGATGTACATCCCAACCAAAATGAGCTGCCAATGCACATAGAAAACGCACAATAGTCATACGACAAGTGGGAACAAAAGTCTCTTCATAATCTATGCCTTTTTGCTGTGCATAACCCTTTGCAACAAGTCGAGCCTTATGGCGATCGATCTCACCATCTGGTTTGCGTTTCAACTTGTAAACCCACTTTGTACCAATGGCCTTTTTGCCAGGAGGAAAATCACATAAAGTCCATGTGTCATTTTCTATAAGTGCATCATATTCTGATTGCATGGCAGCCATCCAATTTTTTGAATTCTGTGCTTCATCAAAAGACAGAGGCTCCTCGACATCATGTAAACTAGACACAGCCAAAGCATAAAAATCTGATGCATAAGGTGCATGGCGAGAGCTTGAACGAGTACAACTAGACAAATGTGCATCCAATTTACTGTCACACAAAGTGTGCACCAGCCATTTTGGCATACCTCTAGCCTGCTCATTTTCAGCCCTTTCCTCATCAAGTACATCATGTACATCTGCATCCGTAATAGGCTGATCTAAAACATTTTCAGAAACCCCCATAGGCTGTACATTTGCCTCATTGGAACTTACATTCATATTTCCACCACTAAAAAGAGGCAACAAAGTGTCATAAATGTCCTGTGAGCTTACATTACTGTCTCTAGTACATGACAGCAAGGGCTGAACAGAATCTTCCACAAACACTACATCGCGAGAAACCAGAATACGTTTTGTTTGCGGATGATACAACCTGTAACGTTTGCTTTCAGCACTATAACCAACAAAAATACATTTGACAGCCTTATCATCCAATTTTCTCCGCTGCACTTGTGGCACCAAAGCATATGCCAAACAGCCAAAAACACGCATGTGCTCAATAGAAGGTTTTCTATCATGCCATGCTTCATATGGAGTAATTAATAGACTGCAAAGCTTTCGTAGAACACCTGTTAAGTACATAAGTGGCACACATGATGGCCTCAAGCCAAAAAGAATGCGGTAAAGCTTGACTTTTGACCATACATCGTGCCATTTCTGTCAGTGACCTGTTTTTCCTCTCAGCAACACCATTTTGCTGAGGTGTATAAGGCACTATACATTGGTGTTTTATCCCACGACTAGCCAGAAATGCATTAAATTCATGAGACATATACTCCCCCCCTCGATCTGAATGGAGGGTGCCCATAGTACATTTCGAGACATTTTCAGCCATAGCCAGAAATTGTTTGAAGCACATAAAGACTTCGTACTTCACTTTAAGCGGAAATACCCATGCATGCCTGGAGTAATCATCAATGAAAGTCACGAAGTACAGGTAATTGCCCAAGAACGGAGTTTGCATGGGCCCACAAACATTACTATGCACAAGCTGCAACCTGCATGTGGCCCGAACTAAACCATCCTTTGGAAACTTAGAACGCTGCATCTTACCCAAAATACAGCTTTCACAAACATGTTTGACAGGTGCTTCAAGAGGCGGCAAAGAAGCAACCATATCAGATTTCTGCAAACGTAGCAAACTGGCAAAATTCAGATGACCAAAACGTGCATGCCAAAGTTTTGCATCTGAAATAGCCCTTGAATCTACAACAGCATTTGCAAAAATTTTTCCACACTCGTCATACAAAGTGAGCTTATACAGCCCACGGCACAGAAGCCTCGATGCAACAATTTCATCACCAAAACTGAGATCATGAACTGTACATCTGTCATCCACAAATTTGACTACAAGTCCAAGTCTAGCAAGTGCGGATACAGATAAGAGATTCTTCTTGATCCCAGGTACATAAAGTGCATCAACAAGTGTGAAAGAACTGCAATTAGCAGCAGTGAGCACAATCTTTCCAACTCCCTGAACTGGATAAGAGGCGTTGTTGGCACAAGTGACTGAATTCCCATGAGGGACAGACTCGAGAGAGGTAAACAATTCACGATGTGAGGTAATGTGCTTTGTAGCACCACTGTCGAAATACCACACATGTGAATCTGCAGCAAGTGACAAGCATGCATCATGGACAACATGATTGTAAGTGCACTCTGCGCTAAAAGCCCATTCTGCATCAACATCAGCAACACAGTCTCCTTTCACAGAAGACTCAACAATGGCTGCATTTGTAGTGGAACCAGCATTTGCAGTGGAACCACCCTCTTTCTTCTTAGCCTCTTTGGCCTTCAACTTAGGACACGACTTGATCAAGTGATCATTGGCTTTACAATAATGGCAACGCATCTTCTTTTTGCCCTTATCACCAGAATTGCCAGACGAAGTACTGCCTGCAGAAGCATTAGGAACATAATTTTTGCCACTCGCAGCAGAACCATAAGAAGTGGTTGCATTACTGTTACCACCCTTTCTTTGAGAAGCAATACAAGCATGTTCAACTGTACGCTGCCTAGTCCTGTTTTTTCTAGAAAGTGACTCTTGCAACAGCAATGTGCATAATGCATCAAACTTGAAAACTTCAGGATTTCCTTGGGTCATCAGTCTCGAAGTACTAGCAAATGTCTGGTAGGAATCTGGTAAGGCATCAAGAACCGTCTGCACAAGGGAACTGTCTGAAATGACTTCACCTGCAGAAATAAGCTGCTCATTGATATCCTTGACACTAGCAAGGAAAGTGTCCATATCATCTTCCTCATGCATAATCTTCGACTCCAGCTCTTTACGCAGCAAAGCAATTTTAGCCTCATTGCGGCTTGCATAAAGACCTGCTAGAATATCCCAAGCCTGTTTTGCAGATTTTGCAGAACAGATGTGAGGAACAATGGTGCGCTTCACAGACAACGCAATCAATGCATGAGCCTGCGCATCCTTAACATCCCAACGAGCTTGTTCTGCCGTAGGCAAAACAACTCTAACAGCTGCAATCCTTGCAGCAAGACCTGCAACATCCTCAACATCGCCTACATCCTCAGAACCAGGACGTACATCAATGCCCTGCATAATGTTCCAGACACCTTTTGACACAAGAACATGTTGCATCATATAAGCCCACATAGGGTAGTTGTCCCCATCCAACCTGTCCTCAGCAGAAAACATTTTGAACACATCTGTGTTGTTGTTGTCAGCCATGGTAAATGCTACACCTGATGTGAAAACTACCCAAAAATAGGAGAAACGGAGCGGGAACAACCTATGCTATATAGCACAAACCGTAGAAGACTATAAGGCACCTGTTATGCAGAAAACAGCACTGACAAAAATTTTGCACAAAATGACGAAATAGCCTGTGCAGAGTATACTGCCTGTAGTGGAAACGGAGGCCGAAATGATCCCAAATCAAAATTCTAAGCAGAACCGATGTCTTCGAGCTCTCCCAAAATTTTTGTCGACCTACGAACGCTCGCCAAAGCTCACTGAAATCGGAGTAAGTGAGTAGGCGTGTGCTGGAGCAGCTGGCGACTAAGCCCGGGAGGACGTGACCTGCTCTGATACCAATTGTTGGAATTAGGGTTGCAGAGAAACACACACAGCTTGGAGAAGACGAAAGAAGCTCAAGGCGCACAATAGAGAGTGTGTTACTTAGTGTGCTATGGAAAGATAGATAGCCCTAGAGTGATGGGCGTATATACAATGCACGGGGGAAAAAACCTCCTAAAGAGGGAAAAAATGCCCCGGCGGTTCTAGTGTGTTCACACACATCACTACCACATGTATATGGTAACACTATGCATGGTTGTTGAGCCATTTCAAATGAATCTTGCATTTCGTGGCTATCACTAGAGTCTCCACCATACATCTCCTTATCAGAGGTTCTATAAATTTGATACATATCAAGAGGACCTTGTCGCCCAAGCATCGCATTTGAAGAGTCTATCCATTGTGCCTGTTGCTCAACACCTGGGAGTTCATTCAAATCCCAATGACAAGCCATCCCTTCCATTGTCACCCTTATTCCTTGTCTTGCCCCTATTTACAAAAACTTTTTCACCTCACTCCAACTATCCAATCATGAAGCCATGGCAAGATGATACTCTGCCCTAATGATATCCCACCATTTCTCCCATTATTTCACTGCAATACCCCAACTTGCCCGGGTTTACAATGAAATAGCTTAACTGTGGGTGGCTATGAAGAGATGTCGATTCTTCACGAGGAATGCAGCTTGGCAATCCAGAGCAAGGATAGAGGCTCAGAAGTGGTGAGATATTTTAGAAGAGGAGGGGGAGAGGAGAGCTGCATCAACACAAGGCCATGGAGAGCTACAACATCACTTGCTCTACCTGCTTGTGCTCGTGCCATTCAAAAGAGGGGGAGAGAAGGCTTGCAAGAGCCCACAAGCCCCATTGCTTTGCAGCATGGAGGTGCAGAGGTGCGGATGCAGATTTGCCTAGCAATCTGAGGCTTGGCAATGGAAGTCCCTTGAGGCTCTTCCCGCGCATTCGTGTGGAGCATGCATGGAGAACCTTTGTAGTACCACGGTGTAACTACCTCCGCAGCCCACAATCATGCATTTTTGAAATTGTATGACATGGCACCTTGTCCCGTCATCATCCCCCACTTTTTCCAGCCCCGCTATCATCCTCCACCCATCCACGGTGGCCTACCTCGTCACCCCACCATGTCGACACTCCGCAGCCCCCCGACGTGCCCAGGTTGACGTCTTGCAACGGGCAACACTCCCCCCCCCCCCCCCCCCCCCCCCCCCCGTGCTGCCATGCGATTTGTCATGTGTCTCACCAAGATGTCGTTGCTCTCCATACCTGACTTGTGCACCACCAATGTCATCAAATGGGGTTGTCACTATCCTGAGGCAAATAGCCTCGAGGAGGGGCGAGGGGGTTTGTCACTATATCACACAGGGTCCGAGCTGAGAGGGGGGGATCTAGGGCCTAAATTTGGGGTTGTGGATGGCTTTGATCTCAACCGTTTGATCACCCGGTGAACTAGGGGTGAACTCGAGACATCCTTTCTTGCCCCTAGTTCACACAACAAGGATCAAAGTCGTGCGCCCCCCCCTCAATTTGGGCCCTAGATCCCCTCTAAGCTGATACCTGTGTGAGATAGGGGGGGGGGGGGGGGGGGGGGGGTTCAACTATCTCACACGTGGGGTTTTCATGGGGAATGTGTGGTTGCATCACATGTAACCCCCCCCCCCCCCCCCCCCCCCCCCCCCCCCCCCCCCCCCCCAAAACCCTCCTTTAAACTGTTTATACCTTTCATCATCCATTACCTCCTATAGCGGTGCCACTTGTTTAGCATATGGTGGCAAAAGGAGTGAGCCGCTTTTCAAATATACATTCTCAAATTTGCAATGTGGACATGAAATCGGTAGCCTAACTATAGAGTTTAGTACAAATCATGACAGTTCATTGCACAGTCTTAGTGGCGCTAACAAAAAACTTGATAATGCGTCTATTGTTTCCTCTTCATGCCTTCTTGTTGAAATCGAGTGTGATGACATGTGGAAGCTAGAATTCAGTTCATTATTATTAGCACAAGTAATAGATAGAGGATCCATAGCCTCATATGACAATCATGTAGTGGTATCATTGATGATGATGCATAGCAATAGAGTTATGTGGTGATTCTTGCATCAACTAGCATCCAAAAGGGTACGTACAAGTAGATTGGAAAAAGAATTGACTACCTTTCCTTGGATTTTGATTTGTTTGCATACTTACTTTTGTGGGACAAGCTCATACATAGGTTTGTTATCGGCCATAAAGTTGGGGTAAAGGCATTGTGCCTTTGGTCGGATGTCCGATGTTCGGTTGTCCACTTACTCTACTAACTTACTCACTTATTCTTTATACATAGATGAATAAGGAGTGAGTGCTGCTTCTTGACACTCTGCTCCACCCCACATTGTGTTCTATCTCTCTCTCTCTCTCTCTCTCTCTCTCTCTCTTCGCACACACATCACATACGTGCACTTCAACTAGTGTTAGGGCTTGAGGATTGGAGAGCACCATTGGAGCTTGGCAAGGAAGCAGGTAGGAAGCAACAAAATTTTAGTACATCATGGAAATCTGTTTTTGTTTGACAAAAGGTGTCCGTTTAGTCCGATTCCCTCCATTTGATTTTTTTGTGTTCTTCAACTTTACTGAAAATAGTTTTCTCAGAATCCTCACTAATTTTGAGTTACGTCGCTCAGATTGCCTACAGGTCGTATAGGATAGGCTACAGATTTTGCAGATCAAATTTCTTTTGGTTAGAATCAACATTTCATGTCGATTTCTGCCATTGATGGCAAAAATCTATTTATACCATTGATGGCTATTTCTTTCGTGCTCTACAACTTTACAAAATGAAATTTTTGCAAATTCAACACGATTTGGGAGATATCTGCCTCAGACAGCAAGGTGGTCTACTTTTGCAGGTTCTTCTATATACATGTTTTCATTGCAGACTCTTTTTGCAATCTCTGTCATACATGCATATTGGATGCAAGATCTTGAGGGTTTGTTAGGTAATACAAACCACTATAATGGTTATAGAACAAAGCCCTCTAAAGAAAAAAGCAAAGACAAAGGGCAAATTTGATAAGAGAAAAGATCTCTCACTAAGATATGATCTTGATTGACCAGCCAGAAGCAGAAGACCATTGAGTTGCTGAAACAATTCAAAGCCAGAACACAAAAACTAGTAGACACTGATACCACAATAGAGACAACACAAACCACTACTGCAAGCTTGCTAAGCAAGCAATTACCATAGAGCAATAATAGACCGGTAATAACAATGACAAAGAGGGACACCAGACATCTGGTAGTAGCATAATAACCAAGACCAACAATCTACCTCTTGTGAAGTTGGACAAGTTGCAAAGACTACAAAAAGAACCTCTTAAAGGAAGATTAGTCATGAAAAAACCCGATTGGTCTGTCTTACCATATGCTTTTCCTATGATTTTATATGAGACAAACCAAACCGATCCGAATACCATCACCCAAGGATGTGCTAGAATACCCAAGAATCTCTGGCTAGAATACGATTTTCAATGCCATTGGCCAAATGATGGAAGTTCAGGCTTCCAGTTCTAGCTCAAACATAGCAAGTCTCAAGGAAGAACTTCATCAATGCTGAGCTGGAAAAACTGCACAAAGAGAATGCGGGATGGCCAGCTCAATTTTTGGTTTCTGTGATTGATGTAAGATCTTATGTGGTTTATGTATTGATAGAAATATGCAAAGCTTATTGTTGAGGGTGTGGTGCACAAATTTGCAGAGAGTTTTGCAGGCATTTATGGCATGATTGTGAGCTAATTTTTTAGTTGATTTGGATGCTCATTTGATGCATGTTTGGTGCATGCTTTGATGCTTGTTTGTATTGCCATGTGGATGCACATAATGCGTGATTTTCGGTGATAATTTTCTCCGTTTTATGGTGGAATATGTGGGCTGATATTCATCTATTTTTGAGCATCAATTTGTGCTAGATTTTGGCTCCTTTGTATCCAAGTTCTTGCTAGTAATAGCCTCGCTTACAAAGTGCAGTTGATGCAGTTTGTATTTTGGGTTACAAGATTGTTTTCCAAGTTTAGAGAGTTGAGAATTTGGGGCAACTTATGTATGCTTGAGTGCGGATTTTGCACATGCTTTGCTCATGGTTTTAAGCATGTTTATGGCATGTATGATTATTATGGTTAGATAGCTGAAATAGTGCCGAATCTTTGCCGGATTTTTTCACAATTTTGTGTGTTCATGTGCATGGTTTGCAATTGCATTTGATTGAATTTTGGCACTCAGTGGTCGCTTTGCCATAGTGTTTTGGCATCACATCGTGAGAGTGTTTGCTCGTTGGATCATGTCATTTGACGTATGTGGTAATCTCTTCAAGAGGGAGATTACTGATGATAGATTCATTGATTATTGCATAGTGCTCTTGGAACAGAGGGGGTTTTTGGCATCATTTGAGCGATTTTTCTCACTTGTCTCATTACATTCATCGCCATATTTGCTGACAGTTCTCGTGGACTGCTTATGCCTAAATGTATGCTGTATTTTGACTTGCTTAGTGTATGAGTTAGCCAAGATTTGGCTATTGTCAGTTGATCAATTTGTGCTTGATCTTGTTCAATGGTTTGCCATGGATTTGGCAAGTACGTCATTGACAGAGTTGATGCTTTTCCATACGAGGTTTCATGGCTCAAAATTCGAGCATTGTGAAGCAGGTATGCATGATGCATTGACTCATTTTGCCACTACATGGCACGGATGCTAGGCTAGAGTCTATGACCGACGATGAGTGAGAGGACTATCACATTGGTTTGGATGCATGTACATCTAGGGATTTATGGAAGAGATTGTGCAACTCTTTTGGCACAAATGAGTCTAGAGAGATGCCTACAGTTAGAGGGAAATCTCGTGTATAGAGAGATGTTGTGTGTTTGCATTGTGGTCATACATGGCATGTACGTAGGCGTTGTTTTGGGTAGATGAGACAACACAGGAGAGATGCTATCACTTTGACTGACGTGGGAGTAGATGTAACATATGACGCTACACATGACAGAGATGTTGATTTTTCTTCCATGTTTACTCTAAATTTCTTATGTTGGTTTTTGACGACACATTACCTTCGCATTTGATACTAGATGAGAGTGCTAGATTTCATGTCACATGGAGTCGTGAGTGGTTTAGCACATATACTAGTGGTATGGTTAGACGTGTGTGTCTAGCTGATGGTTTAGTGAATGACATAGGTTGTACAGGAGATGCCAGGCTATCATTGCCGAGTGGTGCATCACACATGTTGCAAGATGTATGCTATGTGCCATGTTTGGCACAAAGCTTGATCTATGTGAGCTTGGGGGGTGCACTATTCAATACCCCCTATATAACAACTTTCCGCCCCTTTGTTAACTGTAACTGCAAGAAGCAAGACATCAATTCTAGTTGCATAGTGTCTATTCTGTGGGTTGACCATCTCATTTGGTACGTTTTTCAAAACATACCTAAATTCTTCAAATACTCATCTGGGCCAGCTCAACTGTACGCCTTCATCGGGTGGGTGGCATCCATACCCATCGAAATACGGCATGCCTTGATAGTATACTATGTCTTTCATGAACACATGCTTGAAGCTACTCGAACATTAGCAGTATACATACCAGGGACACAGCTACTTCCAAGGCTAACAAACACACCAATTGCCACCACCATTGAGTCTCTTTTGAGACCATCTAAAGGTAAGGATCCAATGAAGTGCCTCATGAACACACCTGGGAGCTCTTCATCTGTGGCAACCAAAAGACCTCAAATATTTCGAGGATTTGATGATATTGGAGATACTCCAAAAACCTTGGAATTCAACGCCAACAGTGAACAAGATAAGATCTCTTTTTCATAAAGTCAATGGATTGAAACATATTGTTCAAAATAGAAAAACTCATGGTAGATACATTCATTTAACATTCCATAATAAGTTTATGGATTTCATTCATCCGCATCAATTCTTTCAAGATATGTTAGTACATTTTTCTATTCCTCGAACTTTAGCATATTTTAAAATTCAATTTGGATGGAAATTTACAAAGAATTTACAAACTATTTTGTACAAACCTTGGTCCATGTTTGCTATTCCTTTTGAGACATCAGACATTTGTTGCTGAGTTACGCATAAATGGTTCACATCATTTTGCACAGAATTTGAAACATTTGGTAGTCACATATTGACTACAGACCCCAAAATTGCACATCATCCAAAACTTCGGGAGTTTGTTGGAAAAGTTCTTAGTCATATACCACAAGTACCTCTTGATTGGGTGAAAACTGCTAAAGAATTTCAGATGGCATGGGAAAAGGTATGCAAAATTATTGGTATTATAGTAATACCTGAACATCATGCTTTCATCAGAAAAAACTTCGAGAAAATTTTGCTTACCTATTTATTAACCATATAGTCAACCAAGAATCTTGGCTTCTAGATGAGGTTATTTTAGATGAGATAAGCTGAGTTACGGATAATGGTTCACATCATTTTGCACAGAATTTGAAACATTTGGTAGTCACATATTGACTACAGACCCCAAAATTGCACATCATCCAAAACTTCGGGAGTTTGTTGGAAAAGTTCTTAGTCATATACCACAAGTACCTCTTGATTGGGTGAAAACTGCTAAAGAATTTCAGATGGCATGGGAAAAGGTATGCAAAATTATTGGTATTATATTAATACCTGAACATCATGCTTTCATCAGAAAAAACTTCGAGAAAATTTTGCTTACCTATTTATTAACCATATAGTCAACCAAGAATCTTGGCTTCTAGATGAGGTTATTTTAGATGAGATAAGCTGAGTTACGCATAATGGTTCACATCATTTTGCACAGAATTTGAAACATTTGGTAGTCACATATTGACTACAGACCCCAAAATTGCACATCATCCAAAACTTCGGGAGTTTGTTGGAAAAGTTCTTAGTCATATACCACAAGTACCTCTTGATTGGGTGAAAACTGCTAAAGAATTTCAGATGGCATGGGAAAAGGTATGCAAAATTATTGGTATTATAGTAATACCTGAACATCATGCTTTCATCAGAAAAAACTTCGAGAAAATTTTGCTTACCTATTTATTAACCATATAGTCAACCAAGAATCTTGGCTTCTAGATGAGGTTATTTTAGATGAGATAAACTTCTTATTAGAGAACCTCTTTATTTGTGGGCTAGATAAATCAAGTCAAACACCTATGTTCATATGTAAAAAACTCGCCAGAATGGCAGCTCAAACTCGAATCAATTCGATCGAATTCAACCCCTTGTCAGACACTGAAGAGGATATAATAGCAGAGGTCATGAAATTCTCAAGAAACTTTTGCATAGTAGAACCTGATAGACTTACTTTACCTTACCTCATGGGTAACTTTAAAATACACTGTAAAAATGAATTCCGATGGATTACCAATGCCCACAACTTTGTGTTCTCACCCATGACCAATCGTTGGCCTTGTTCTTAAAAGGATTAAACTTAGGATTGAGAGAGTATGCAGAAGGCTATCATAAGAAGATAAAAACAATATCAAAAATCATGACAAACTGTTACTGGATTATCAGTAATCAGTACAATTTATTGATTAATCTACCTAAGGAGATATTGTCTGCGGACACGTTGACATAAAAGCATGTTACAAAGCCATACCATATTTTGGGGAGTATGATCTTATGGACAGACTAGATCAACTCATCAAATTGGTAAGCAAAATGGGATATAAAGGGTTTAAAAAATCTAGAAACAAAATGCTCCTCACAAAGACGCTAAGAGATGTAAAATTATCTTTTGATTTTTTTCGTACGGTAAACAAATTTCTATTGGACAATTGTGTATCAAGACTTGGATAAAATATCTTTAACCAAGTTAAAGGCATTCCAATGGGATACTCATGTTCACCACTATGGTGTAACGTGTATTTACCATGGTTTGAAATTGATTTTATACGCAAACTGTCTCGACTAGGGAAAATGGATATGCTGGCGGCTTTTCACCACTATGGTGTAACGTGTATTTAGCATGGTTTGAAATTGATTTTATACGCAAATTGTCTTGACTAGGGAAAATGGATATGTTGGCGGCTTTTTTATACTCATGGAGGTTCATGGATGATCTGTTGTTTATTAACAATCGCTTTGTTCTTGATGGCATTAGTCACAATAAACCTCTATCTGAAGAGGACACATTTACCATTTACCCACGATATTATTAATATCAAGCCCACATTTGAACCATATTCTACATCATATCTTTCAACAAAAATTCAACTAGTGCGACCTTTTGTGGGCTAGTATACCACTTGTACATATTGGAAAAAGGATAATCTACCATGTCAAAATATCTCGTTCATACATGCAAAAAGCAATAGACCCATAAAAAATGCTACGAAGGTATGCATGTCACAAATGCTTCCTATCATATATAATGCATCACACACATTGATATACAAAAGCTCATTGAATTATTCAATGGAAATGGTTTCAAAAATAGATGTTGATACATCACATTAAACAATTTTTAAGACACAACCAATTCTCTGGAATCAGAATAGATACAAGTGATCTGAGTAAACATATTGGTGGGGAGCAGGTCCACTTGGTGGCCTATTTCCCACCAAGTGGATCTTTTTCCCAGGATGGGGGAGGGCCACACACACACACACACACACACACACACACACACACACACACACACATCAAGTACAGATTAGAAAAAAGTCCCATTTCCTCACTCCCTCCACTAAGGATGTACATAGTAAAAAAATCTGTGCAATCAAAATTCCCATGTAAAGGTTTTGTAATGGTTTATCTTTTAGAATAATACGGCATCCTCCAAACATATAGCAGGGTAAAAGACGTATACCACAAAGTAATTCAGTGGTAGGCCATATGGCACTGAAGACACTACAATACAAAATGGTTTTGGAATGACAGGCTGATCAGAAGGCAATGTTGTTATGAGACTTATCAATTGTAATAAAGGTTTTTATGAATAAATGAGTTCATTTTTTTGTGTCCATAAGGGTAAACGAATACCAAAATCCCAGTCATGGCATTGAGTGGAAATAGGGAACCTCCCTGTAAAACAGTACGAGTCTGAACTGGTCAAATACAATATTCACGAGTGTTTACAAAATGTTCAAGGGGTACTACTGTACGGTGCGGAAACGGAGGCTAAAGAACCTACTAAGGTAGCTGGCAAATAAGTATAATGCATCTTAGCACCGGATAACATGGCAGCTGGAGACTTCACATGCTAAACATTTAACTACCCCACTTGGCTAGCAAAATGGCCATGCTTATAAAAGCGTCATTGCACAAACGCTGGAAACACAAAACTATGCAGCGTGCGTCATTTTTTTGGGCATCTTCTATCATCGCCCCATCGTCGCTGGCATAGCGTCTCTGTCATCGGTCCATCTCCACACACACACACACACACACACACACACACACACACACACACACACACACACACACACACACACACACACACACACACACACACACACACACAACCAAGAGCGGGTGAGGTTGCCGATAGTCCTACATAGTGACTGGGATACCAACAAAATGGATGCCATATCCTGTGTCTCTGCGCATACAAACGCACACACATTGACTGTCCCTTGGTTGTATCAGCCTTGCCATTTGTGCGTAGATAAACCGTACAGTCTGCCATTTGATCAGTTGCAAGGAGTAAAGCCCTTCCCTCTACTGGTGGTCGGAATAAGACGAAACTACACAGTGGAACTTGTTCGGAAGCAAACAAAAGGCTTAGAAGATGACGTCCGCCTCAAACACACAGGTAGGTTTAGATGCCTACTGAGATACATGTTATTTCAGGTTTTCAATATGATACATTCTGATATTGGTTTAAACATATACAAGGAAGTAATAAACAACATAACACATAATCATCATGCTAAACATTGGTAACATCATTCGCATAGGTAAAATGATAAGTACTATATATTTCCACCTTTTGATAATTTCTTACTGTCTCTTAAATGTAATGTAAATGTGGTTTTTTGGCATATGATTGGAATGTGAAGGCAGGCATGGATTACAGGACTTGGGGTTAAATGATATAATATGCAGGTCATATGGTTAAGAATGATGGTTTTTTGGTCAATACAGTAACTGATATGACATTGGATCGGAAACTATGGTTGTTTTGAAAAAAGACACAAAATACAAAGGAAACTCTTGAAAAAAATTTCCAGACCAAAACAAGTCGCCTAACTCCGACATAAGACACTTGATACGGCTGTTGTTTCGTTACTTGTTAAAGACTTGTTCGGGTTTGTTTTACTACACATGTATAGATGGAATAGATAAAGTGTTATGCAAGGCATTTGCAGATGATGTAGTCAAACATAATACATGCATATAAAGTTGGTGAGTAAAAGTTGAGTTGAAAGTATACACAAAATAGAAACACTTAGGTAGGGTCAAACAATGATTGTTTTTTTGGAAAAAAAATTGCATGAAGCCGTATAAAGTAAGAAAGCATTGGAAACAGTGGTACACAATCTAGGCATAGAAAACTTGATAATGGCAAGTATGGGTAATCTGTAATAATAGACATCATAGCCGAGGCACCAAAAAAAAATCGACAAAATTGAAAAAATGACTATTAAAAAAGCATATTATCATAGAGAACTTGGATGCATTGTCAAGTATAATTTCGGATTGTATATAATTTTGGGATGTAAGCATAAACAAAGAGATAGATAGACATGTATCTCATGAATGGTTTGTTTACATGATCACTCCACACCTAAAATTGTCAAATACAAGCAAACTGCTAGGATGTCAACGGTTACTTGTCCAGAGAAACACAAGTTTATTAATAACCAAAAATTAGCAATTCAGTGATCAATTGCAAAATACTCCCCATGTAGAGATAGACTCTTTCTGCCTAGGAAGGCTAAAAACCCTGAATTAAATACACAAATAGAAGAAAGCTAGTGGGTGAGTGAGTGAAAAATCCTGGGTAAGAGACAACGATAACAAGTGGCTGAGGTTGCCTGGTACATGTCTTCCCATTTAAGGCATTATAAGTTCTAACTAGATGTCATTTCTGGATGGTGGCAGGTATAGGTCTCACTCTTCTTCATCTGGGGGCACTGGCATCTCTTCTTCATTCATTGTATCAATATCGCTAGTTTATGTCATCAAAAGCAGGATTGTTTTTGTGAAACTAAAATTGGTATCCATGGTGTCATAATAGAAGGGTTCTTTCGATAAGGTCTTGTTTAGTTATGTTAACTATACAAATCATATTGATGGGGATAATCAAACATAAACACATACACACACACACACACTCACTCACTCACATAGGATGTAGCGAATGGTGCTCTCTCTTACTTACACATGCTCTCTCTCTCTCTCTCTCTCTCTCTCTCTCACACACACACACACACACACACACACACTCTCTCTCTCTCTCTCTCTCTCTCTCTCTCTCTCTCTCTCTCTCTCTCTCTCTCTCTCTCTCACACACACACACACACACACACACACACACACACACGATAAATCAAACGGACCATTCTCTATTTTTCACTACTCTTACTCACACACAAAAGATTGCAATCCACAAAGTCACGTTCTGTGTGTGTGTGTCTCACATACACAACACGTGTAGGACACTCCAACGCTCCAACACCTCAACAAATGGCACATCAACTTTGTCTCTCATACACACACAAAGGCAGTGGGTCTCTCTCTCTCTCTCTCTCTCTCTCTCTCTCTCTCTCTCACACACACACACACACACACACACACACACACACACACACACACACACATGCATATGTGTGCATGCACGTACGTATATAGACAAAACACGAGCACACATGTGCAATTGCTGAGCTTCGAACACCGAGGTGAAAGATCACTTACGACATGGAAGGTCTGTGCAAACGTTGGTGCAGCCAAATCTGGTCGGCCCAGGGGAGGGAGAGTTCAAAAGCCGTTACATGGAGGTTCCCAAGCAGATAGCAAAGTGCTTGAGCAGGTGATTAATGCAATGTTCAATAGATCCAGTTGTGATATGTATGCCAAATGCAGTTCTTGGCAGGCCTAAGAGGACTTTTAGGCTCAGCTGATTGGGTCTTTTAGAAGTGCTAAAGTTGGGTGAGTGGGTATCCTCTCTCACGATGATATCATGATATGTATGCAGAGATTGATCGTGTTTGGCAAAATCAAGTGTTTTATATACTTAAAGGCCAATGTCTAGAAAGTTTATATTTGGAAGCCTTGACAGCTCGTGTTTGTCGACGATCGGGACGATAATGCTATTCTCAGTAAATATTTTGGGACTCGGTCTTTTAAAGAGTCGATTGTATTCCGTTATGGTCACTTGTGGCCATGTCATCAGCAGCGTGAGCAAAGGTCCTTTCTATGAAGATTCGAGTGGAGATGGGCTCCTGGGTGGTGGGACAAATCGCCAAGCAAGAGCTAAGCTAAAAATCGCTTTGAGCTATTTTAAACAAAATAAAAAAATAAAGGTCGTCTGTCTGCAATAGAAGGTGGCGCCAGATGAGAGATTTGCATGGGAAAGTCGCCACCTGAGGAGGAGAGGACCGCCAGTTGGGGAGGGCCAAGGATGGCAAGCCGAAGGAGGGGTGCAGGGCTGAGGGCTGGGCCAGTGAGGGGAGGTGATTGAGGGCGGCTGCATAAGGGATACCAACAGTCGGTTGCAAAAAAAAAAAAAAAGGAAGGCCACTTCAGTTTGCAGGGGGAGGACCAAGACGGCCGCCATCTGCTGAGTGAAGGGGCCGTGAACAGGCGAAGGTCAAGAACTCACAAGAAGGGAGTTGTTTGCAAGCGCTACCAGATGGTGAGTTTGAAGGGGTCGTGAGCAAGAGAAAAGGGCCGCCATCAGGGGCATTGTCTACAAGGCAGAGGGAGATTGAAGGGAGCCACAAGCTGTTATACATGGAGAGAGAGCCGTAAGAAGGGGCTGAGAGTCAGAGGAGGAACACCATTTGAAGGGCTGGCTATGTGCAGGGCTGGGGAAAATATATAGGGCGCCGTGTCAAGAGCTACACCATCATTTGTAAAAGCCTCTACTGAACTTCAAGTTAATCACAGCCAGATTTTTCTATGTTCTTCTCTACCCATTTCCATCATCTACTACATTATCAGATGTGTATGTGTGTCGTCCTTGAGTTGTGTATCAGGTGATTGAAGGAAAGAGATTGTGTACGTGTGTGAGGGAGGTAATGAGGAATTTGAGTCACTCTATGAGCTTGGAACTAGCTTGGCGAGATTTTTGCATGTGAGTGTATCCTTGTGTGGATGTAATGCGTGCAAAGTGGATCCTAGCTAGAGGGAGAACTTACACATGCCATAGGATTTGTGGGTATTCATGTATGTAGAAACCATGATGATAGATGTTGTGAATAGGATGTGTATGCAGTCATGGTTGGTCGGGATCAAGTTTGGACAATAGTCATTGCTAGATTGGGAGTTTAGGTGTGTGTTTGCTAGGGGATAGAGGTGCTGTGAAATCACTGGGCTATAGAGAGGCATTCAGATTGTGTGCAGGTGGTTTTCTCGTTTCCCCCTTTCCATCTTGTGGTGCCCCCCACTGAGGATCCACTGATTGCTTCCTAACAAGGTGTTCGTGAGTCAAGATGAAGTAGGAGTTTGGTCCGGTGTTCAAAGGAGATGAAGATGCAGACAACTGGATAGCCAATTTTGAGCTATTTATGCTGACGGTACTACGGATGCCTGGTGATGAAGCAAAGCTCCGGACTCTACCTTTGGTATTGCGAGATAAAGCAAAAGTTTGGTTTGATGGCTTAGAAGATGTGTGCAATCAGAATTGGGTTGGATTTTGAGAGCACTTTCTACAAAGGTATTGAAAGGTGGTGTTGGCTTCAGAAGAAGATGCAAAGCTCAAAGGCTTGCAGCAGGAAGTAAGTGCAAATTCTGATGCGTGCATCAGACCTGATTGGTAAGCAGGTTTTTGAGGATGATTTGCAAGAGCTAGGAACAGAAGCTGTGGTACGTCAAGTGTTAGGATTTGGATCGTGCTAGCTATGGTGGATGAAAGAGAAACATGGTGCAAGTGTGTGTAAGCAAGCTTATCACTCAAGTGAATTAGGTTCCAAGATAGGATTAGCTTGGACTCATAAACACAATCTTGAGTATTGACTTAGCTTAGCACAAGCTCACCATGGACAAGCATGTAGTGCAAAATGAGTTGTTGTTTATTGATTCAAGAAATGAGCTTTAAGTAGCTCTACAGCTTTGCTCCACAGTATGTGGGATAAATCCACTCTCCTCTCCTTGACTCACACCTTAGGACAAAGCTCACACTTTACAATCCTCCCCTTGAGGTTTGGACTAAGACAAGATACTGAAGATGCATGATCCACACAGGCTAACAAAATCCACACAGGATGGTGATATCCACACAGGAAAATAAAGTCCACAAAGGATGGTGATATCCACACAAGAAAAATCCACAAAGGATGGTGATGTCCACACAGGATGATAAGCTGGTATCCACACAGAAAAAAAAGTCCTCCCCTATAAGTAGAGAGTGCATCTTCAAAATGGGTCTTCCCAAACGCTACCTTCGTCTTCGTCCTTTTTGTCTTCTACTATGTGAACTGATCCTCTGTCAGGTCTCTTGTCTTCGTTACTTCTACTGTTGCTTTTAACTGCTTCATGGTCTGACTTCGTATCCTCCCCTCGAATGAGTACTTCTGTCCCCTTTTGCGCGGTACAATCAGGATTTATTCCATGCGTCATAATGACATGCAACAATATGCTAAAATATTCTATGAAAAGGTTGATGCAAAAATTAATGCTCTCTTCCATCTTGGTTATACTCCGAGAGCCCAAGCATGCGAAATTTCTCATACAATTTGTCACAAATTCTTCACACATGGAGAGATTTTAGCGATTTGGAGACTCTCCAATGCCAATTTCTATCCCATCACAAAAGCACATAATGTCATCCATGTAGACAAATATAATTACATACATTGCAAGAAAGTGTTGTGCTTGGCTGCAAGATTCCAATTTTAATGTCTTCTTAATAAAATGTGAAGTACCTCTTCACTCGAGGTGAAATCACCCTTCACATCTTTGTTTTACCTTGGCGTATTTGGCCTGGAGATGCCTTTTGAAGATCATTTGAAAACTTTGGGGTGTCTTGCTGCAGTTTTGTGGGAGCAAGGCCTTGAGCTTGGGAGCTTTGAACTTTTTGGAGGTGCTCGGCAGGAGGCTGCGGGGAAGGGAGCTTATGCAGGCTTCGCCAGCACCATGGGAGCAGAGGCTTAAGAAAGCCTTGCCTTGGGGTTTTGAGGCCGGATGCTAGGCAGTGGGACCCGGTGCTTAGGATGGGGAGCACCCCTTTGTGGGAAGATGGGAGCCCTTGAGGCTTTGAGGCCAGACTGCCCGCTTGGAAGGTTAATGGGCTTGAAGCCTTTCAAGCAGCACCGTGGGAAGGGGGGGCCCCGTAGGGGTGGACCCGAAAGGGTTTGTTAAGGCGAGTTGAGCGCGGGGGAGCTATGTGGCCGGGCGGTCGGTAGGCAGCGGCTGCGGGCGGCCAGTCGGGGGAGCACGGGCGCCGGTCGGCTAGGGTCCGTTCGGACCCGAAATCTTAATCAAGAAGCGCCTAGAATGGTTTTTGAGGTCCGCCGGTGAGTGCCTTGGTGTGTGTGTGTGACTGGCCCCTTGTGGGTTTGACTTCGCCAAAGAATGGGCTGTTCCTCCACGTGGGCTTACAAGGAGGGTGGGAAAAAGTTGATGAGCATTGAATGCCCTCTTAGGCACACACACACACACATTGCCCTTGTGGATTTGTTCTGTAGAAAATTCCAGAGATTGAGGGTGTGTATGAGACCAAAATCAAGCAAGCTTTAGGATAGGCAAATCAAATGCGATTTTGGCATGGGTGGACTTGACGGAAAGCTTGCGAGGAGAGCTTCGAGATGAGGTGAACAATGCAAAAGGAAAACGAGTTTAATGAATTTAATTTTAGAGGCAAATGATGCAAAAATTGACGCAAAAAATGCAATCTAAAATATAATCCAAATGATGCTAATCCTCTCTCTAATCAAGTCTACCTAGCCATGGAGGGTAGTGGCCTCTTGGGTGTGCTAAGGACATGCCCACACATAGCTAGATTAGTGCTTAATTAGTGAGATATGCAACTTAACTATGAAACTGTTAATGTGCCATGACAACAATTATGCAATGCTAATCGATCTAATGGAGATGCTAATGATTAACACACACTAATGCATAATGACAATCCTAGCTAGCACACCAAAGCTCTGATACCAAATGTTAGGATTTGGATCGTGCACGCTAGCTATGGTGGATGAAAGAGAAACATGGTGCATGTTAGGAAATAAGACGTACTAAATAGATAATTGAGTAGATTACTTAATGGAGAGAGACAGATTTATATACACGAGATTATAGAGTAGAGAGAGAGAGAGAGAGAGAGAGAGAGAGAGAGAGAGAGAGAGAGAGAGAGAGAGAGAGAGAGAACACACGATATACGTGGTTCACCCAATGTGGGCTACGTCCACGGGAAAGCAGCCACTCAATGGCTTTAGTACTTCAAAACAAGAAGTAGTTTACAAAGGGATTATACCCTTAATGGAGCTCCCGCCTTGCTTCACTCTCACCACCTCACAATCACCTTGTTGCATCAACTTCACACTATGAAATGTGTGTAGAAATGGCCTCCTTTTATAGGCCAAAAGGGCTGCCCTCTCTTATGAGAGACAGCCATGTGTAGCCGCCCTTGTGCGAATAAGTCCAAATCGGACCCTCCAATCCGTCCATCATGTGTGGCCGCCCTTGAGAAGACAAGTCTGCTTTTGAATTCGGCCACCGGCCACCGGCCATTGACTTCCGACCACCGGCCAACCGACTGGTTGTTTTCCGACCACCGTCCGGCCATAATATTCCGGCGAAAAAAAAGTCTTGGGGGCCTCCGTCCCCGAGGCCTTTAAAGTTGCCCCTGATTCTTGTCCGTGAAAATTTTGGTTTCCGGTGAGTGATTTTTCTTCACGCACGATGGCTTCTCCTCATAATGGGGGCCTTACAAATGTGCGCTTTTACCACAGAAAATTACAAGGGTAAATCAGGCTCCATACTTAACAATCTCCCACTTGGAGACTGATCTCCAAACCAAACCTGTGACTGCTTTCCATTCTGGCTTCTTATCCTTGAATGCCGATTGAAGATGAGCAAAAGATCAACTTCTCCTTGTTGACCACCTTTGTAAACATGTCTGCAGGATTTTCACTTGTATGCACCTTTCCTACCTTTAGTTGTCCCTCTTCCAAAAGAGTGTGTATGAAGTGATATCTCACCTCAATGTGCTTTGTCCTTGAATGAAAGGTTGAGTTCTTCGCAAGATGGATAGCACTTTGGCTATCACTGTACAAGACACAATTGTCTTGTTTGAATCCAAGCTCTTCTAAGAATCTGTGAAGCCACAGAATTTCTTTGCTTGCCTCCGTCATTGCTACATACTCTGCTTCCGTGATAGAAAGTGAAACCACTTTCTGCAGCTTTGAAGCCCGGCTTACTGCTGTGCCTCCAACCGTGAACACATAGCCAGTAGTGCTCCTTCGAGTATCTTTGTCACCTGCCATATCTGCATCAGCATACCCTTCTAGAAAAATATTAGTTCCTCCAAAATACAAAGCATTTGTTGTTGTCCCTTTTAGATACCTAAGTATCCACTTCATAGCTTGCCAATGCTCTTTACCTGGGTTGTCCATGAACCTACTCACAACTCCCACTGCATGTGCAATGTCTGGCCTTGTCCAGACCATAGCATACATTAGAGAACCTACCGCTGCAGCATATGGAACTTTAGACATATAGGCTATCTCCTCTTGTGTCTTTGGACACATATCCTTCGTTAGTTTAAAATGACCAGCCAAAGGTGTAGAAACTGGTTTTGCATTTTGCATTGCAAACCTTTCTAGTACCTTCTTGATGTAATCTTCTTGAGATAGCTTTATTGTCTTCTTCGTCCTGTCCCTTGATATTTTCATACCAAGTATCCTCTTTGCAGCACCTAAATCTTTCATTGAAAAAGATTTGGACAGCTTCTCTTTTAGGTCTTTGATGTCCTGCATGTTAGCATTTGCAATCAACATGTCATCAACATACAACATTAGGATGATGAATTTCCCATCTCCCAAATTCTCCGTGTAGACGCAGTGATCCGAGTTGCATCTTGTGAATCCATGATCCAACATCCATCGATCAAACTTCAAGTACCATTGTCTTGATGCTTGCTTTAAACCATACAAGCTCTTCTTTAATCTTCAAACCATTTTCTCCTTACCTTTTACTTCGTACCCCTTTGGTTGAAGCATGTAGATTTCCTCCTCTAAGTCACCGTGAGGGAATGCCGTATTTACATCCATTTGCTCGAGATTTAGATCATGAGCAGCCACAAGGCTTAAGACAAGCCTAATTGAGTTCATTTTTACAACAGGAGAAAATATTTCATTGAAGTCAATACCTTTCTTTTGAGAAAAACCTTTTACCACAAGCCTAGACTTGTAACTTTTCTTTCCACCTTCTTCTTCCTTTAGCTTGTACACCCATTTGTTTTGAAGTGCCCGCTTACCTTTAGGCAACTCAACCAACTCCCATGTTTGGTTGCGATGTAGTGAGTCCATCTCCACTTGCATGCTCTTCGTCCATTCTTCTTTGGATTCATGTTGCATAGCTTCTTCATATGATTCCGGCTCTCCAGAATCTGAGATCAAGAGATGGTTGAAGGAAGGAACAAACCTTTCTGGAGGTCTACTTGCTCTTGTAGATCTTCGGGGAATAGGTTGAGGCTCCTCATTTGGTTGACGTTGTTGCACATTGTCACCGTTTGCAGTCCTTGAGTCTTCACCGTCCTCAAGCTCCATGTACTCATCACCTGTTTCTTTTGTTTGTTTTCTTTCCAAGTAATCTTTGTACATATTTTGTTCGTTAAAAATTACATCCCTACTCCTTAAGATTTTACCATCTTCAGGATTCCATAGGCGATACCCAAACTCTCCTTCTCCATAGCCAATGAAGAAACACTTTTTGGACTTTGCATCTAACTTTGATCTTAGGCTTCTATCTATGTGCATGAAAGCCTCACACCCAAACACTTTGAGAAATGCATAATTCACCGGTTTACCTGTCCATGCCTGTTCTGGAACTCCCCCATCCAATGCCGTTGAGGGTGACCGATTGATTAAGTACACAGACGTACTTACAGCTTCCGCCCAAAGCTCAAGCGGTAGGCTTGCATGTAGCCGCATGCTTCGTGCTCGTTCCATGATTGTCCTGTTCATCCTTTCCGAAATCCCATTTTGTTGAGATGTCCTTGGGGTTGTCCTTTGCCTCCGAATGCCATTGCTAGCACAAAAGCTTGGCTGTAATATTCGCCTCCATTGTCGGATCTGAGGCATTTAACCTTGGTACCCGTTTCATTCTCCACAAAGGCTTTCCACCTTTGAAATATGGAAAATACATCGGATTTATTCTTCATGACATAAACCCATGTTTTTCTAGTCGCATCGTCTATGAATGTTACATAGTACAATGAGCCACCAAGTGATGGTGTACTTGCAGGACCCCAAACATCAGAATGAACCAACTCAAGTTTTTTATTTTTTCTTTCATTTCCTGATTTTTGAAATTTTACCCTCTTTTGTTTACCATAAACACAATCTTCACAGAACTCTAAGTCCACTTCTTTCAAACCTGGTAGAAGCTTCTTTGTTTGAAGGATTTGCATTCCTTTGGCACTCATATGCTCAAGTCGGTAGTGCCACACCGCACTGTCAACTTCTGTAGTTGCTGCACAAGCTGAAGGTTGCGTGCTAACAGTACACAAGTAAAGTGTACCGACTTTTTCACCCTTGGCAACCACCAAAGATCCCTTCGAGATCTTCCACCGTTTGTTTCCGAATGCAATGTTGTGACCTTCATCGTCCAATTGTCCTGTAGAGATCAAATTTTTACGAAGAGAAGGAACATGCCTAACATCTTTAAGCTTCCATTCATTTCCGTTAGCAATTTTGACAGAAACTGTACCTTTGCCGACAATCTCACAAGCTTCATCATCTCCCAAGTATACATACCCAAAATTACCTTTGGTGTAGTCTTGAAAATGTTGCTTGTGTGGTGTCGCATGGAATGAAGCCCCGGAATCTACTATCTAGGAATTAGACACATTGTCTAATGAGAGAATTAGAGCATCTTGCTCTACTTTACCTGCCACATTGGCCTCCGATGTTGGCTTGTTGTCTTGAGACTCTGTCTCCTTCTTCTTCTTGGACTAGCAATCCTTCTTGACGTGGCCCTTCTTGCCGCAGTTCCAACATTCAAGAACTGACTTTGTGCGTGACTTGCTCCGCCTTGAGTGATCACGACCCTTTTGGTTTTTGAACCTCTCCTTAAGCCTTCCTCTTGTTTCCACTGATAGTGCAGCACTTGATGATTCTCCTGTGCTTCTCCTTCGCATTTCCTCGCTTAGGAGAACACCCACAACATCATCAAACTTAAGAGTATTTGTGCCAGAGATAGAATTACTTACAGCCATCACAAGGCTGTCCCAACTATCCGGTAGAGATGATAGTATAAGGAGAGCTCGCACTTTGTCATCGAAATTGATTTTCACTGATCGAAGTTGACTTATGTTTGTGTTAAAGTCATCTAGGTGTTCTGCAACTGAACCATTCTCTGCCATCTTTAGATTGAACAAGCGCTTCATAACAAATACCTTATTGGATGCCGATGGTTTCTCGTAGAAGTCGTCAAGTGACTTCATCAAGTCCTCCGTGGTCTTCATCTCCGAAACATTGAATGCCACCGTTGACGCCAAGCTTAACCGGATTGTTCCCAGTGCCTTTCGATCAAGGACAATCCATGCTTCATCTGCCATTGTTGCAGGCTTCTTCGCAAGACCGCTTAGTGGCAAATAGAGGTCCTTCTGGTAGAGATAGTCTTCAATCTGCATCTTCCAATGTTGGTAGTTTTTTCCGTTGAACTTCTCAATCTTGAGCTTCCCTTCCTCCGCCATAACTCCCACTCAATTCAAGGAATCCTTTCCTTGAGATAATTTAGCTACGAGCAAACGTTGCTCTGATATCAGTTGTTAGGAAATAAAACGTAGCTAAATAGATAATTGAGTAGATTACTTAATGGAGAGAGACAGATTTATATACACGAGATTATAGAGTATAGAGAGAGAGAGAGAGAGAGAGAGAGAGAGAGAGAGTACACACGATATACGTGGTTCACCCAATGTGGGCTACGTCCACGGGAAAGCAGCCACTCAATGGCTTTAGTACTTCAAAATAAGAAGTAGTTTACAAAGGGATTATACCCTTAATGGAGATCCCGCCTTGCTTCACTCTCACCACCTCACACTCACCTTGTTGCATCAACTTCACACTATGAAATGTGTGTAGAAATGGCCTCCTTTTATAGGCCAAAAGGGCTGCCCTCTCTTATGAGAGACAGCCATGTGTAGCCGCCCTTGTGCAAATAAGTCCAAATCGGACCCTCCAATCCGCCCATGTGTGGCCGCCCTTGAGAAGACAAGTCCGCTTTTGAATTCGGCCACCTGCCATTGACTTCCGACCACCGGCCAACCGACCGGTTGTTTTCCGACCACTTTCCGGCCGCCGTTCGGCCATAATATTCCGGCAAAAAAGAATATTCCGGCGAAAAAAAAAGTCTCGGGGGCCTCCGCCCCCCCGAGGCCTTTAAAGTTGCCCCTGATTCTTGTCCGTGAAAATTTTGGTTTCCGATGAGTGATTTTCCTTCACGCACGATGGCTCCTCCTCATAATGGGGGCCTTACAAATGTGCGCTTTTACCACAGAAATTTACAAGGGTAAATCAGGCTGCATACTTAACAGTGCAAGTGTGTGAGTGTGTGTAAGCAAGCTTATCACTCAAGTGAATTAGGTTCCAAGATAGGATTAGCTTTGACTCATAAACACAATCTTGAGTATTGACTTAGCTTAGCACAAGCTCACCATAGACAAGCATGTAGTGCAAAATGAGTTGTTGTTTATTGATTCAAGAAATGAGCTTTAAGTAGCTCTACATCCTTGCTCCACAGTATGTGGGATAGATCCACTCTCCTCTCCTTGAATCACACCTTAGGACAAAGCTCACACTTTACATCAAGTTGATTTGTCTATGCAGGGGGTGGGGAAACCTTGCCTTGGTGAGCATGTAGAGGGGTACTTTGAAGTTTCAGAGTTGGTGTGTAGCCGTGGAGAGTTAGCTCCGGCAGATAACTCTATGGAAACTGATACAGGTATAGCCTATGAGAGTGGTGCTCCATGCAAAGAGGAAGGTGCCACCAACCTTGCAGGTGATGAGGTGTTTGAAGAATAGGTTAAAGCTTTAGCAAGTCATGCTCTTGAGTATGAAAAGATGGTTTTGGAGCCATGTTTAGAAGATTTGGATACAGGTATGCAAAGGGAACAGGTTTACTTGGGCTATGCAGTAGGTGGAGGCAAATGGCAGGGTTTCGCTACTTTATGCTATGCTGTTGATAGCTATGTTGTTCCAGGTTGTTTTGCAAGGTGTACTATGCAGGTTTCAATGCTCATATGATAAAGGTGATGATATGGAGATGGAGAGTTCTCTAGCAGATTACATGATAGCTACAAATGGTACTAGTGCTTCAAGTGGTCGAAAGTATTCTTATGGTTGGCAGCAAGGACTATGGATGCATGGTGAAAAAGCTCCATGCTGTGAAGAGCTGGAAGGGTGGCGTGTCTATTGGCCTACAAGTGCAAAGAAAGGCTTGGATGTACATGCTTTACAGGTGGATGGCCACAATCAATATTTTGTTTTTGATCGAGGTGGAGCCTACACTATGATTGGGGAAGCTTTGAGCTTTCCGTTTGATCCTAGCGGATGATGTAGCAGACGCTTTTCTCTCTGTCTCTATCCTATTTCTATAGACACTATATCATTTTTCTTATACAGTATATGTAGCTATTTATATCATTCTCTCTATACAGACTTTTTTTACCTAAATAATGCTATGGTTGAGCATGAATGATCAACAAGGGGGTGGGCAATGATGGTGTAGCCAAATCTGGTCGGCCCAGGGAGAGTTCAAAAGCCCTTACATGGAGGTTCCCAAGCAGATAGCAAAGTGCTTGAGCAGGTGATTAATGCAATGTTCAATAGATCCAGTTGTGATATGTATGTCAAATGCAGTTCTTGGCAGGCCAAAGAGGACTTTCAGGCTCAGCTGATTGGGTCTTTTAGAAGTGCTAAAGTTGGGTGAGTGGGTATCCTCGCTCACGATGATATCATGATATGTATGCAGAGATTGATCGTGTTCAGCAAACTCAAGTGTTTTATATACTTAAAGGCCAATGTCTAGCAAGTTTATAATTGAAAGTCTTGACAACTCATGTTTGTCGACGATCGGGACGATAATGATATTCTCAGTAAATATTTTGGGACTTGGTCTTTTAAAGAGTCGATTGTATTCCGTTATGGTAACTTGTGGCCATGTCATCAGCAGCGTGAGCAAAGGTCCTTTCTATGAAGATTCGAGTGGAGATGGGCTCCCGGGTGGTGGGACAAATCGCCAAGCAAGAGCTAAGCTAAAAATCGCTTTGAGCTATTTTAAGCAAAATAAAAAATAAAGGTCGTCTGTTTGCAATAGAAGGTGGCGCCAGATGAGAGGTTTGCATGGGAAAGTCGCCACTTGGAGGAGGAGAGGACCGCCAGTTGGGGAGGGCCAAGGATGGCAAGCCGAAGGAGGGGTGCAGGGCTGAGGGTTGGGCCAGTGAGGGGAGGTGATTGAGGGTGGCTGCATAAGGGATACCACTAGTTGGCTGCAAAAAAAAAAGGAGGAAGGGGTCGCTAGAGGTGGCGCCACTCACGAAGGCCGTCAGTTTGCAGGGGGAGGACCAAGACGGCCGCCATCTGCTGAGTGAAGGGGCCGTGAACATGTCAAGGTCAAGAACGGTAGATTGGAGGTTGGAGCTCGAGAGGCCTGTGCAAGTTTGGTCATGCAGGGCTGCTCACAAGAAGGGAGTTGTTTGGAAGCTCTACCAGATGGTGATTTTGAAGGGGTCGTGAGCAAGAGAAAAGGGCCGCCATCAAGGGCATTGTCTACAAGGTAGAGGGAGATTGAAGGGAGCCACAAGCTGTTATACTTGGAGAGAGAGAGCCATAAAAAGGGGCTGAGAGTCAGAGGAGGAACACCATTTGAAGGGCTGGCTATGTGTAGGGCTGGGGAAAATATATAGGGCGCCGTGTCAAGAGCTACACCATCATTTGTAAAAGCCTCGACTGAACTTCAAGTTAATCACAGCCAAATTTTTCTATGTTCTTTTCTACCCATTTGCATCATCTACTATATTATCGGATGTGTATGTGTGTCCTCCTTGAGTTGTGTATCAGGTGATTGAAGGAAAGAGATTGTGTACGTGTGTGAGGGAGGTAATGAGGAATTTGAGTCACTCTATGAGCTTGGAATTAGCTTGGCGAGATTTTTGCATGTGAGTGTATCCTTGTGTGGATGTAATGCGTGCAAAGTGGATCCTAGCTAGAGGGAGAACTTACACATGCCATAGGATTTGTGGGTATTCGTGTATGTAGAAACCATGATGATAGGTGTTGTGAATAGGACGTGTATGCAGTCAGGGTTGGTCGGGATCAAGTTTGGACAATAGTCGTTGCTAGATTGGGAGTTTAGGTGTGTGCTTGCTAGGGGATAGGGGTGCTGTGAAATCACTGGGCTATAGAGAGGCATTCATATTGTGTGTTGGTGTTTTTCTCATTTCCCCCTTTCCAACGTGAAAGGATTTTTATTGGTAGACACATAGAGGGAAGCTCTTTACAACTTTGAAAATGCAAAGTAAAGCCACCCTTTAAATGGCTTTCAAATAAAAAAGTAGTGAGTGGTCACTGTTGAAATTTGAGGGAGGGAGTGAATCTCCATGTCCTTCCCAAAGAGTCTAATACTACAAATATTAAAAATATAAATAGGGTACTAAACTTTTTGACTTGACAAGGCTAGGACTGTCAAAAATCTTTTCATCTGCTACCATATTTTTTTTATAGCAAAACCCACAATAGGTGGGTGGAAAGATTCGTTTACTAAACCCCATCAGGCATTAGATCAGACCAAAGACTCAAGGTACATCGGCTAGCAAGGGGAGCCACCCCATCGCAACTCCACAAGACCGACTATCAAGGTACATCGGCTAACAAGGGGAGCCACCCCATCGCAACACGAAAGGAGGAAAAAAATAGCATAGAACTGTAGAAGGGCGGAGTCCAAGCCTCCATCACCAAAGGCCTAAATTAAAGATTTGTTAGGTTAGAGATTTGAGATCTTTTAGTGTGTTCCTATGATATTAAAACTTCTCTCTCTCTCTCTCTCTCTCTCTCTCTCTCTCTCTCTCTCTCTCTCTCTCTCACTCAGGGTTCATTACGATTCGCGAGCTCTCCCTCTCAGGTTGTCCTCCCTTGGGCAAGGGGCAGCCTTGTGGGAGGGGGTCTTAATCCAGTCCTGCCCTACACAAGCCTACAGAGAATCCTTGCCTCGCTCCATCTTTGCAGCAGGTTTTTGACAGTGCACCATGGCATAGGCATGCTGGTCGTGGCTCTAATTCCGGCAGCCTCTGTAGGCATGCAAGTTGTTGCACTGCCTTCAATAGAAGGTCTCTACCTCTAGTAGGTATGCCCGTGGTAGGTCGTCAGAGCCCTACGCAGAGAAATCTAACACATCACCCGTCATATAGCAAACCCAAAGGTTTTCTTTGGAGTTTTGTAATTTCGTGGTCTTACTGTCTTCCACAACCTAGCAGGGATTCTTGCATTGAGCTCTCCTTGGATTTGCTGACCTTCCCAAGCATACGCATGACTACCCCAAAGACCCCTTCCAGAACACGATCAAGTTTTGCAACTGTGGTAGCAGTCCCTAGCAAACTCGAGTGAATTACTAAGCTTTAAGCAGCTCTTGATCGAGTCTTGGAAGAGAACCTCGAGCTCAAATCTCACCTCCGCAAGCTAGAAGAAAGCTTCGATTCTATGGTTGACCTCGCCACCGACAAGGTAAAGGAGGTTGAGGCAAAGGTTAGCCAAGCACATTCAACAAACATCGCCAAAGTACAGACTTGTGTAACAAAGGAGATTTGCAAACGAAGACTTCAAGAAGAGAATGCCCTTAAGGTACACATCGGTGGACTCCCTCCGCCGTGGTGCATAGTTGAGGATAGTCTTGAAGAAGCAATTACGAAACTCAACGACATTCTTGAACCAATCAACATCAAGCCATAGATGATCGCTTGGATTAATGATACACACCGACACGTGCGTGAGCATTCTGTCCTTACTTTCAAGGATAAAGAGGAGCGGGTGAAGCTTCTATGTCAATCCCATCTCCTCAAAGGAACAAAGCTTTGGATTACTGAGGAGTTGACCATAAATCAACTCAAAATAAAAAAGGACGAGCTCAAGAAGATGTCTGAAGCCCGCAAGCAAGGAAAATGGACAGTCTATCGAGGCGGTAAAACTATCATCCAGGAGTTTCGAACTTCAAAAGGGGCTCTCCCCTGAACTGCTCCCCCTTAGATTTTGTTCCTCTTTATTTTTTCTCTTGATGGACCCTTAGTCCTTAACCGATATGTATCTCATGTCTTCACATATAAGCATGCCATTGTAAAATTTTGTTTGGTCCCATGGGTCATATTTGACCTCCGTGGACGATAATACAATCTCTCTCTCTCTCTCTCTCTCTCTTACACACACACACACACACACACACACCTGCATACTGGAGTTCAACCCCCTGATCACCCTCTCTTTCTCCCTCCATCAATATTTTTCTTTTGATGGGCAAATGAAGGCCCATAACTCTCTCTCTCTCTCTCTCTCTCTCTCTCTCTCTCTCTCTCTCTCTCTCTCTCTCTCTCTCTCTCTCACACACACACACACACACACACACACACACACAAACTTAGGAAATTGTTAGTGGAAGCATGCCATACAAATTGTCTCTACAAAAATATGTAATACAATTCTGACAATTGATCCTTGGTGGTATCTTCACCAATAGGGATATGCTCAGTTGCATGGTCTCCAAGAAATTTTCAAGATAAACAGTCCTTCAAGAAATTGATGCTTCTATATGAAAGAAATCTTCAAGAGTTATATGTCAAAATGCAATGTCTTAGGTAGCAAAAATGCAAGAGCCTCTACCTAGAGAAGTTGTTGAAATCATTATCTAGATATCCAAATTCTAATGGTAATATAATTTTGTACACGCCAAGCTCATGAGTCAAACACTAAATTCTTAAATAACACTTCTCGTTTCCCTCAAATGAACCATCCTCTACTTTATTTTGAGCCTCAAAAACACGACCTCAATAGCCAATAGTGTAACTATCTCAATCCAACACTGTAGTTTAACCCTCTTTTGGTGTTCACCACCTTAGCTTCTTGAGTCATAATCAAGAATGTATCAATGCATATTAGGATACTTCATCTTTGGCTTTCCATAATCTTTCCCTTGCAAGGCTCGCATGTCTACCAACTCTAACACCAACACTCTTTCATTTTATGGAGTATGTGAAAGCAAAAATAGCGAGTGCTAGTTAGATAAAGCATTTCTCATTGCAAAATGTATGAGTCCCTTTTTCTTGGAAATGGCATGTATTTGATTTTGGAAGGTTGCTAGTTTGCCAAGGAATCTCTCTCTCTCTCTCTCTCTCTCTCTCTCTCTCCCTCTCTCTCAACTTTGTCTATAATACATTGCTTTATATTAGTACATCTTTATATTTCCTCCCCTGCAATGCATCAATATACTTTTTTATTTGACTTCTCAAAAGCTTAGACAGTGATAAAAAAATCCATCTCTCTCTCTCTCTCTCTCTCTCTCTCTCTCTCTCTCTCGCGTGTTGGTGTCCCATGCAAGGGTGTAACAAATTTTTGATAAGTGCACCTCTTCTCTTTGTGCATAGCTTGTGCTCGAGGTGGTGAGAGAGTGATCATGGATGTACTGAGCATCCAATTTTTTAGTGCCTCTCATGCCCTTCCAATTTGGGTCTATTGGAAACCTATGTTCATAAAAAGAGTTTATTGTATCTTTAACCAACTAAAATTGTAGAACTTGGGTTACATTCCAAGCTTGCCTTGAAGAAAATCAATAGATTTTGCAATTAAGTTTCAATGTAAATCCCAACAGTTCTTCATATTTTAACCTACAAATTGGAAGAATTTTATTTATGCCCTTATTTATTGAATTACTTCAATTAGAAAAAAATAGTATAAGTCGATGAAGCATTTCTTATCGTAGAATTTATTCCCTTTTTTTGAAACAATATGTACTTGCTTATGGAGGGTTGCTAACTTGTTGGAAAAACTCTCTCTCTCTCTCTCTCTCTCTCTCTCTCTCTCTCTCTCTCACATGTAGTTGTCCCATTCAAGAGTGTAATAGATTTTTGATAGGTGCACTCTCTTCTTCGTGGATAGCTTGTGCTTGAGGTGGCAAGAGAGTGACCATGGATATATTGAACACCAAGTTTTCAGTGCCTCTCATGCCCTTCCATTTTGGTCGATTGGAGACCTTTGTTCATAAAAAGAAGGGTTTAGTGTATGTTTAACGTGCTAAAATTGTAAGACCCATGCTACGTTCAAGCTTGCCTTGAAGAAATTTGATAGAATTTTGCCAGTTTTAGTGCAAATATCGACAATTCTTCAAATTTTAACCTAAAATCCAAATTGGTTTTATTTGTATCCTTGTTTATTAAATTACTACAATGAGGAAAATAATATAAGTAGATGAAGCGTTTCTTAGCATAGAATTGACTCCCTTTTTTTAAAAACAATATGTCATTGTTTTTGGTTGGCTACCAGGTTGTTGGGGAGACTCTCTCTCTTGTTCTCTCTCATGTCGGTGCCCCACATGAGCATCTAAGAAATTTTCGACAGGTGCACGTCTCCTTTCATCACATAATATCCTTTGGGTGGTAAGAGAGTGACAATGGATGTACTGAGCTTCCAACTCTTCTACATCCATCATGCCCTTCCATTTTGGGGCTATTCAAGAGGCCCATATTTGGAAAATACCGGGGTTTAGTGTATTTGTAATTGGATAAATTTACAAAATTCGGGCTATATTGTAAGCTTGCCTTGAAGAAAACCGACAAAATTTTGCAAGTTTTAGTGTAAATAGTACCAATTCTTTAAATTTTGACCTTAAAATCAAAAGATCTTTTATTATACCTTTATATATTTCCCATGTTTGCAAAAAACCACGGTTTACTATATTTTTAACCATCTATAATTGCAAAATCTTGGCTAGATTTCAAGCTTGCCTTGAAAAAAACTGGATACGATTTGCAGCTTTTAGCAATAAATTCTCAAATTTTAGCCTAAAACCAAAAGAGTTTTAAGTGTGCCCTTCTTTACTTCAAGTACAATTTTTTTTTGGCAAGCCTAGTAAACTAGTTTGATTAGGAAAAATGTTTTTGGCAAGCCCTATTTGAGACCTCACGTGCCACATGCTTACGTTATCCCACATGAGGCACAGGTGGTGCTAGCCCGATTACGAGACCATCTGACTTTGCCTTTTTGGGTGAAGTTGTAGCATGTACTAGTGTGGATGTCCTCAAGATTAGTAGAATATCGCACAAGTTTTTTGCTTAGCATGGTCCGACGTGTGGAATCATGGAGAACTTAGCATGTGATATTCTTAGGTCTTCTTCTCCTTTTGCTTTGTTCATATGGGCACAATGTTCCTCAATGTGATGGGATGGCCTTGTGGTGGTGGCATCAATACATGTACATGGTTATGGGTTATGCTTCCTTGTAGATGGCCTTTCAAACTGGGATCGCCGGTTGCGCTTTCTTCTCATGGCAACGCTTTCTTCTCATGGCAATGACAATTTCTTGGCATGAGGCTTATGAAATGGTGGTGGTTTCAATCTATTAACCCTTTTAAGTATTGCTATAAATATTTAAAATGATAAATTAATAAAATAGAGTCACCCTTCAAATTTAAGGGCTCTCTAGTGTGGATTTGTGCAGAAAGAAAAGGGGGTTTCTTAATGGCATTCAAAAGAAATTAGAACCATTCTTCAAATCCCCTTCAAGAGTAAAAATAGAGTCCAAGGATTTTTTAAGTTCATAGAAATGAAACATTTTGTAAGTTTTCTTTGAAGTAAACCTAAGAGTAACATGTGGAGGTCCTCTCCTACTTCAAAAATTTTACGCTCCATTTTAGGACTGTTCAAAATTAGTGTTCGCAAAAAATCAAAGTTTATTGTGTTTTTAACCAGCTTAATTGTAAAATCCCAAATAGATTCCAAGCTTATCTTGAAGAAAACTAAGAAAATTCTACAAGTTTTAGTATAAATACGATGAATTCTTCAAATTTTGATTTAAAAATCAAAAGAGTTTTTAGTGTGTCCCTTATTTGCTTTAAAATAATTTTGATCAAGAAAAAAGATTTTGTGCTCTCTTCAAGACCCCCCTCCCTCCCTCCCCCCCCCCCCTCTCTCTCTCTCTCTCTCTCTCTCTCTCACTCACTCTCTCTCACACACACACACACACACACACACACACACACCACTACAAGAGGTTGTGTGCTCTTGTGACGCTGTTAGCGACGGAAATACACTGGGTTTTTATAACTCCCGGCGTCGCTACGAGCGTCGCTACGGGAGCGTCGCTATAAGCGTCGCTATACGCGTCGCTATAAGCGTCGCTATAAGCGTCTCTATATAGAGACGCTCATAGCGATGGTTATAGCGACGTTTACACAGAAGACTATAGCGACGCTCATAGCGATGCTACAGAGCCATAAATAGCGACGGTTATAGCGACGTCCGAGAGAAATTTTTTTTGGTGGCAGGGCATTCAATCAACCATATTGTACTTGATTCACTTTTAAAAAAAAGTGCAAGGGTAGATAATAGACCCAAAATAGTCACCCACAAGACGCATTGTTTGCAAAATTGACAATTATACACATCATAGGCAAAATGAATTCATTGGCAAATGTAATAATGACAATTGTACAACATCATAGGCATAAAGAATTGATTGGCAAAAGGAACTGCGGTGACAAATGTAATAATATATATGGTTCAAAAAGACGTATAAAATCCGTCTCATGATACATAAGCTATGAGAAACCCTAAACTAATGCTATCTAGCTACGGCTAAACTGACGTCGTCTAGTCAGACGTCTCATCGCGTCCAAGCGGCATATCTGTCGGATTCTGCAAAAAAGGACAATAAGACAGCTTTCAGTAAGTATAAACATATAACGGCATTTATAAAACAATACAAAAAATAAAAAAGAGTAAACCCTAATACTAACCATGCCGCCGCGAGAACTGAGAATGTCCATCAGGGCGTTTAAGCCCTTCTTGCCTGCGTACTCGCGCTCGTACGGTGTGGGATCACGTCCTGTCATCGACCACTGTCAAAACATACAAAGATTTCATTATGTTAGAATTAAAAAACTCAAAAACCCTAAACTATCGAACATAAAGAGCAATGTGAAAACACTTACAAAATTGGCCTCAAATGATGTCCATCCACCGCTCCCCAAGTGGTGCGAGCTCCCTGTCTCTACTCGCGCTCTGGCTGCATCCTTTTGTTGCTTCCACTTGTCGGGATTCTCGCGCGCTGCTTTCTTCGCATTCTTCCAATCTTCTTTGGCCAGCCAATCTGGCATGTTCCACCCATTCTTGATTGCTTTTTGCACTTCGGAACGCTTGTGTTTGCAGTATTCGCGCATTCGAATCTTCATCAGGTCTTCATTGAAGCGTTGATCCCGTGTTGGAACGGGAAACTCATCATGAAGTATGCTGATGACTCTGTTTTGTAAATCACTTGGTACTTCACTCCATTTGTTTAGTATGTAGTGTCTAAACAGCTGAGAGCAAAGACCACGCATGCGCGAGATTACCTTCTTGCCGTCATCATCCATGATGATTCCGCCGCTGAAGTCGATGGAGTAAGACAAGCCCTCTGGCCGGTGACGCGTGAACCTGGGTGTCCCGGCAGGGGTCTCTAGCGGCGTGTCGATGGGGGTACGGACGTCAGGTGTCTCCACCGGCGTCTGGGCCCCGAAGCGAGGAGTGTCGAGTGGGGTGGCTCCTGGCGGAGTAGGTAGAGGTGTGTAGCTTCTAGGAACAGTGAGCCGTGCAAAACCTGGCGTAGATGGCGATGCTGTGGCTGGTGTCGGGGCGGGCAAAGAAGGGGAGGGTAAAGAGCTTCGTCGAACACGAGGCGGTGTGGAGGCATCGGTGGCGGAATCCCCACAACAACCGCCACCGCCACCACTAGAGCGCCGGTGTCTAGACGAGTGTGAAGCTCGTCTCGTCGACGCTGAAGCTTCGGAGCGCGCCGAATGCTCCGAAAGAGAGGGAGATACGGATGGAGTAGGAACGCGCGATGATGCGCCAGAGCGATGACGCTCCACGTACCACTGTCTCTGCTGCGGTGACAAAGAAGAAAGAAACTCCTCATCATCCATACCTGCATTAAACACACGAATATTTAAACTTAATATTGAATGAATAGAGTAGACTATCACGCAAAGACCATTAAATACAATGACGTAATGACGCATATAAATACAATGACGCAATGAATTGAGTGATAGAAGAAGCAAGTCAAAAACTCAGAATTTTCAATCAGAAGATGTGAGCGCGAGTAGAAAAGAGCGTTATACACCATGGAAGGTACTTAGAGAGCCAGAGCTTTTACAACACGGAGCAAAATTGTTCAAATGCAATATTTGTGGCTTTAAGAGATCTCTCTCTCATCCTCGCATAACTCAGCATAACTTCCTATATCTATATAGAGCTCTCCGTTTAAACACATATCCTCTGTTTCATTTTGTAGCTCCTCTGCATGCACCCCATATAGAGTAGTAGCATCTTGATGCTCGTCTGGCACCACCGCAGCTGCTTCTCATTGAGCATCTTCTCTGATCTCCTCCATTGATGCCGTTGTGATTGGCACATGGTACCCTTCATACGTCCTTGCACTACGAGGGGCTACCTCTATGACGTACCACCAGTTTGATGTAGACTTTGTAGGATGAAATATTACCTGCCAGAGCCACATAACTTACATGAGAGCTTTCAAGCACATAACTTGTAAAAGGGGGATGTTAACTATTTACATACTTACTTGTTCACAATGCTCGGGTAGTACGAAAGTGTCTCTTAGGTCAGTCCATTTCTTAGTAGAATCCACCTCAAGAAAACCAGACTCTCCTCTACGCACAGTAGCGTTGCGACCCTCCATGATTATCTTGAACCATTGCACGTCGAACAAGTCGACAAAAAATCCTCTGTAATCGATCCTCAAAATCTCTTGCAGCGTGCCGAAGTAAGTGAGTTCCGCCACCATAGGATCTGCATCAGAGGAACGTCGTCGACTAGACTGTTCAAATTTTGCCATGATTCCACAATCTTGAGTAAAACGCTTTTTGTCGATTCGTTCCATCCTAAAATGTCGACCTTTACACCATGCAGCTGTGTATGACTTATACTACAACGAACAAAGATTATGAGTGGCCGTTCAAACGTTTATAAATAAAGTCACTTGCTAGTCGTACATTGCAAACTTACCTTGGTCGCGCAACCTCGAGAGTACTCCCACTCTTCTTCAGTCACTTCGTCACCGCATTGTTGTGCGCTTTTCAATTGGTTGTGCAACCATCTTAAGCTCATGAAGGTTAGTAGGCTCTCCAGAACCGCTGGATAGTGCATCGGTGGTCGTCTTCCCCGTCTCCACTCGATTCGTGCCCTTTGTCGCTCTTGCTTTGCATCCTCATATTGTGAAATCCACTTTTGCATCACTGGATTGTGAAGCATGCAAAATCGGTTGATTTTAGCCTCTAGATCTTCCGTCATCTTCTTCTCAACACCGAGATTGCACATGACAATCCCATATATGCGCTCATCATCTATGGTTCGCCATAGCGTGTTCCGGGATTTATCAAATCCGTCTAGCCACTCTCCAATGTACACTAGGGACTCTGATACCAACCAACCTTCTGCCATGCTACCCTCCGGACGTGCCTTTTGACGCACATATCCCTTAAGCGTTTTCATGAAACGTTCTAAGAAGAGCATCCATCTGGAATGAACTGTGCCAGCTATTTCCACCTCATCAACTATGTGAACAAGAAGATGCACCTGAATGGTTAGCATTGTAGTAGGAAAATGTTTCTCAAACATGCACACAAGCTCCGCAGCATTTAGTTTGGCGAATGGTATGGAGTCTACGTTGATCTCCTTTTGTGAGATCCATTGCACCAGCTTTGCAAGTTTGTAGATTGTGTTACGGATGTCGAGAGACAAACATCCCTCAATGGCAACCGGTAAAATAAACTGTAAAGTATGTGCAGCAATGATATTAAAGTCCACATTTTATGCAATGATATTAAAGTCCACTATGAACGTACCTGACACATTTTATGCCAATCGTGTGACTTCAAACCGGTAAGCTTTTCTTCTTTAGTAAAACACGTTCGGAGCGAGTGCATTACGCCAGTGGGGGTCCGCAAAGATCGAATGGTCTCTTTTACTTTGCGTTCTTGGGCTCCTGTGAAAATCCATGGTGCTTTAGGGAGTTTTATCGATCCATCAGACGCTGTTTGCGGCCAATATTGCTCCATACGATCCACATTTCTAAGGTCAACTCTGGCTCCCAAAGTATCTTTCTTGCCGGTCAGATGGTCCCATAGTAGATTACCCACATTCTTGAATATGTGCATTGGATCGAGCAAGTGATTGATCATGAGTCGGGGCCAGTATGGTAACTCGTACCATAGAGATAGTCTCTTCATCCCTGGAGGCAATCCGTCATCGCACATCTCCTTCTGCTCTAACCATGCTTGTGCAGACATCCTTGGTGGCTCTCTTCCCAAAAAGCCGTTGCGTAACACATGATTCTCTGGAAGATACGCTTGATGACCTTTGTAGATTTGCTTCTTCAGTGAGGGTGCCCTACGTGCATTCAGTCTAGGTCCACATGTGACACATGCTCTGTATCCGCTTGTTTGAAGCCCTGCATGTATACACATGATAATAGATCAACTATGGGAAAAAACAAGATTTACAGTGTTTGAGTGAGGAGTGTCAATAGATCACCTGAGCATTCTGTTAGCCCGGGATAGTCATGCATGGTCCACATTAGAATGCCTCTGATCAAAGCATTCCGTCGTCCTGTGTGTCGGCTCATATCCACCACCTCTATGCCAATCCACAATTGTTGTAGCTCTTCCAATAGTGGACGAAGATACACATCCATATTCCCCACTTTATATCGCCCTGGCACAATCAAGCTTAGCCATAGGTGCCCCTTCTTCGTAGTCAACCACGGGGGAATGTTGTAGTTGACGATGACAACGGGCCATACACTGTAAGATGTTGATCTTTGACCAAATGGATTTACGCCATCCATATTCAGGCCTAAGCGCAAATTTCGAGCTTCCCTGGCAAAATCCGACCATGTTTCATCTATATGTTTCCACGCTACGCAATCTGCAGGAATTCGTAGCACACCATCCGAAGATTTATTCTCCTCATGCCATGATGCTAGGG
The DNA here is from genome assembly GCF_014529385.1 of Adiantum capillus-veneris. Taxonomy (NCBI): domain Eukaryota; kingdom Viridiplantae; phylum Streptophyta; class Polypodiopsida; order Polypodiales; family Pteridaceae; genus Adiantum; species Adiantum capillus-veneris. The sequence goes on along the minus strand of NC_140959.1, from coordinate 92,110,925 downwards.
CGGCGATGGACTTACATTCGAAGAAATGCTTGATGCGAGGAAGCAGAGGGAAATGTCGCAAAACCTTTTGTGGAATTTTTGTCCCGTGGAGATCTACTCGATATCTTTCGGAATCACATTTCCAACACTTCTCCATGTCTATGTATTCCCCTCTGAAAAGAATGGAGTCATTAGGACAAGCGTGGATAGAATTGTAATCCATCCCCAAGTTTCGCAAAATCTTTCTTGCTTCATCTCGGGAATCTGGCATCACATTGTCAGCTGGTAGTATGTGCTCTTTCAGCAATCTACACAACATAAAAATATGATACAGTCGTGTAAAAATCTATCAGATCATTATACATTTAGAGTTTTATTAAAGTAAACTAATTGTAATAGATCACCTGAAAAGCGCTGTGACGCTAGTGTCACTCCATCCAAACTTTGCCTGCATGTTGAGAAGAACCAGGAGTGCTTTCAATCTAGACATACGTGCTCCATTATACAATGGCGTATCGGCTTCACTTTTCATATCATCATAGATAAGCCTTTCTGAATCCATGATCGTCTCGATCATTTCATCAATCTCGGGCTCAAACATTGCCTCGTTGGGAATGTGCTCTGCACGATCATCCCCCGAGCTGTCAGAGGCTACATCTTGTGGCCTCACATATGCTGCTTGACCAAAGCGCCTGCGAACACGTCTATTGGGTTGCAAGATTGCTGCTTGTTGGCCAGCGTCAGAGTCCGACGAGTTATAATTGGCAACAACTCGATCTATAATAGATGGATCGAACTCGCCAAATTCGCGAACGTGCTGCAAAGAAACACGTCTTGTCCGTCGCACAACATGCTTGCATTGATTACAAGGACATAATACCCTCGTTGAGAGATAGGTGTTTCGGTTGGACGGTCCCACATCCTCGTCGCTACTCATAATGAGGATAAAAAACTTATAACCTGGACAACAAATTTAATATTCTATTGGCATTCTTCGTCTTATCTCTCTCTCTCTCTCTCTGTGTCTCTCTCTCTCTCTATCTATCTCTCTCTCTCTCTCTCTCTCTCTCTTTACCTCACATTCTCTAGTCATGTCCAATCCCCGCACACCTCGGTCTAGAGGTGCACGGAGATCAGAACCACCGGGTTATAATCTCGTCTTTATTGGTCAATACCTATATTTGTGGGTACAAGAAATCTACACACCCACGTCTACATGATACTGCATGTAGTGGACAAAACCCCTTTGCCTCTTCTCTAGCTGTAGCACTTCACAGCATCTTAACATCTTTTCACAGTAGATCTTTTCACTGTTCGTCTAACTCTAAACCCTAAACCGTAAGTAATTCTTGCGTGGACTCGATCTAACGTAAATAAGCGTAAATCTAAATAAACGTAAATCTAACTAAAAATAAACCTAAATCTAATTTAACGTAAGTCTACATCTAACCTAATCTTTAACGTCTTTTGGGATAGTTTCCTACGACGTTAAAACTCTCTTCTTCTTGTGTGTGTGTGTGTGTGTGTGTGGGTAAACCTAAATAAACCTAAGTCTAATCCAATATAACATAAATCTAAATCTAACGTAAATTATGTTATATTAAAAACAAAGAACTAAACTAACAGGGATTATAAGAACCTTAAAACTGATTTAACACATAATTTTTCACATAAGTCGGCAAGAGTTGGCATTCTCATCACTAAAGATGTGAGAGTTAACTTCCGGCGGTGACGCTGCCTCATCTCCATCCACATCTGACGATAGCAATTGGCCCTTTAGACCGTTCTTGCTCTTGTTACTAACTTTGAAGTTGCTGTTGAATGACTAGAGGTTGTCTAGATGGTCATTGTGTCGGGGATGTAGTGACTCTTGCCGCCCTGAAGATCCACCTTCTTCCCTATCTTCTGAAGACATTTCACCAGTACTTTTGGATCGACGGAGCCCACCATGAGTGAAGGCAGCAATACCCTATATTCCATTGAGGGCTTTCTTCACCCGCTTCATGCAGGCATCGCAGTCTATGGATATCTAAATCTAATCTAATATAACGTAAATCTAAATCTAGCGTAAATAAACGTAAATCTAGTTAAAAATAAACCTAAATCTAATTTAATGTAAGTTTACATATAACCTAATCTTTAACGTCTTTTAAGATAGTTTCCTACGACGTTATAACTCTCTTCTTCTTGTGTGTGTGCGCGTGTGTGGATGTGTGTGCCAATAAAAAGAGATAAATGGTATAACCTTTCTATCACCCATGCCAAGTATGATAGATTGATTATGCCATTTCTCTCTTGAATAATAGGTCTTGAGTTCAACTCCTAGTCGGCTAGATCTTTAGGTCTTTTAATTTTAATTAGTTTCCTACGACGTTAAATTAGTTTCTCTCTCTTTCTCTCTCAATGTGTGTGCGTTTTTTTGGATCGTATGCATGTTTTCTCTCTCTTTTCCTCTCCCAATGTGTGCGTTTTTTGTTTATGCATGTTCTCTCTCTCTTTTCCTCTCTCTTTTCCTCTCTCAATGCGTGCGTTTTTTGTTTATGCATGCTCTCTCTCTCTTTTTCTCTCTCAATGTGTGTGTGCATTCTTTGTTTATGTATGTGTGTGTACGTTTTTGTTTATGTATGTGTGTGTGCGTTTTTGTTTATGCATGCTCTCTCTCTCTTTTTCTCTCTCAATGTGTGTGTGCATTCTTTGTTTATGTATGTGTGTGTGCGTTTTTGTTTTTGTTTGTACTCTCTCTCTCTCTCTCTCTCTCTCTCTCTCTCTCTCTCTCTCTCTCTCTCAAAAACACTATGTGTGTGTGTGTATGTGTGTGTGTGAGAGAGAGAGAGAGGGAGAGAGAAAGAGGGGAAGGGAACATGAGAATGAGGAGAGGGAAGGAGCATACCTGGCCATGGCTCTCCTTCCTCTCCTCGTGTGTGTGTGTGTGTGGAGAAGAAAAAGAGAGAGAGAGAGAGAGAGAGAGAGAGAGAGAGCGTTACCTGCTCCTTGCTTGAGGGCGCCGAGAAACTCAGATCTGAGATCTGAGTTTTTGGACGCGCTCGATTATTTTTTTAGCCCAGTCGGCGTCGCTATGAGCGTCGCAAATTTACAAAGAAATTTGCGACGCTCATAGCAACGCCGGGAATGTTTTTTTTGAGGGTCGCTGTGTGAGCGTCGCTAATATGAATAGCCTCTTGTAGTGCACACACAAACAAACACACACAGACACAAACACATACCCTTTTATTTTGGGACTATTCGAGACTAGTGTTTGATAAAAAGTGAGGTTTAATATATTCTTACTGGTCTAAAATTTCAAAATCCTAGCTAGATTTCAAGTTTGCCTTGAAGTAAGTGCCAAAATCACAATTATTAACAGCAGTGGATTTTTGACCTAGTTGTTTTCGACCCAAAATGCATCTAAATGCTTAGCAATGATGCCCCAATGCCCCACCTACGCTTAGTTTTTGATTTGAAAGTGTAAAGTCCTAGTTATGATGAAATTAGGCAGCGGGCCGTCGACGATGCCAAAAACTACAAATTATTGTGATATGTTTATGTCAATGCGTAGAGCTCTTACCTGCGGTTGCAATGCAACAAACACGATTGCAATGTGACAACCGGGGAGGAAGTAGGAAGCGCAAGAAGGAGAGGAGTGAGCACCGTTAGCTCACGCTGTTCTATGTTGAATGGCAAGCATGAGGTAAAGTCTAGCTATGAGCAAGCCGTGATAACAAAATAACATCATATCTTCATTCTTATGAGGAGATACCAAAGATGAAGTTGCATTATTATAGCAACAAAAACATTTGAGATTAGGACGCCTTTATATCACAAATAAAATAATCTTAATCACACAATACAACTACACGACATTGTTTGAGATAGTGATTTTTTAATCAGGAAGACCTATATCATTATAAAAGGAAATTTAAGTTTTTCCTTCCTTCCATTAACGCACCAAGTCTTCCACATCCTTTTCAACATGCTGACTACCTAGCAATGATCATGTTATGAATGTCCCTGATTATATTCTCAGCGCAAAAATTTGGCTACTTTTTGTGGGGGCTCTAGGTTGAGGCATCATTGTAGCATGTACAACAAGTCACTTGTTTTATTAACATTAAGACTGGTTTCAAAAAAACATGATCTTCAATTGTATCTTGAAAGAAGCTTTGACTCATGTGGGTATGACACCGGACCTTCTGTTTTTGCAATCAATCCCTTGCCCTGCCTCTGCAATTTTTATAATTGAACACATTGATTCAAATATTGTTCCTTCAAAAAATTTGGCACATTGACATGAGTCTTGCTTCTATCCAAGTAGTAGTTCTCAACTCCATTTCCTTCTAGGTGTTTTGGATTCTAGTAGTTTTTCTGGCATTCACACTTTTCCCCATTAGGCGGACAGGCTGCATACCACTGTCAATGCTAAGGGCAGCAAGGGCCACGTGCTAGAGGGAGGGGAAGGGGCTTGACTCTCCAAAGAAATTGATGTACGTCAAATGTATGGTGCTTGTGGCAGCGTTGCAGATGCTCAAGCCACGTTCAATGTCATCCAAACACCGAATGTGCACTCACACAACATTCTTATACACACTTATATTGCTCTCAATGGGCATTTCAAAGATGTGATTAATGTTTTTGAGTCTATGTCCAAAAGAAATGTTTTGTCGTGGACCACCATCATATCTTCTGCTACACAACAAGGCTTCTGTGCAGAGGCTATGATGCTCTTCCATAGAATAAAAAGTGCAGATAAAGTGCAGGATTTGCCCCGAATATGATCACATTCATAAGAATTCTTGAAGCATGCACCATCCAAGAAGAAGGCTGTGAGATTCATCACTCACTTCTTGTGAGAGGATTTGAAGCAGACACCATAGTGGCAACTGCCCTTATCACAATGTATGAAAGTTGTGGTAGCTTGACAAATGCGAGATATATATTTGCCATCATGCCTAAGAAAAATGTGGTGTCTTAAGTGCATTAATTACCACACTCACCGAGAACAATAGGCCAGAAGAAGCACTAGAAATTTTGTTCAGATGAGTAAACAGCTTGTGGTACACGACAAGGTAATGTACATATGTGCACTCTTTAATCAAATAAAATTGGAAGGGTTTGAGCCCCACACTGCCACACATGTTTCAGTTCTTGATGCATATTGCGATTTAATCAAATGAAATTGGAAGGGTTTGAGCCTCATACTGCCCCACACTGCCACACATGTTTCAGTTCTTGATGCATATTGCGATTTAATCAAATGAAATTGGAAGGGTTTGAGCCTCATACTGCCCCACATAGCCTACTCCTCCATCTCTAGCGCAACCTTCCACTCCCTCTGCTTGCTGCCTTGCTTCGAGCATCCTTTCCTCTCTGTCTCTTCCTCCCCCTCTGACACATACACCCTCTCTGACCTACGACATCTTTTATTTGAAAGAAGAGTACTGCTTGCCCTGATTTATGCTGCCTCTGCCTCGGCCTCTCCTTGCATGTTGTTCATCATACAAGCACTGTGAATACAAGCCATAGTACTCTTGCTCCTCATCCTCAAAGTCATCCAGGCCAAGCCTCATGTAGTGAACGCAAGCGAGCAAAACCCTCTGTCCGGACGACGTCCGCGGTGGACTGATAGGCACGGTGGCGACGAAGCAGCTTGCAAAGGAAGGCGCAGGCCTAGATCTGAAATTCTGCTGGCATTGTGATACCTGTCGAAACCAGTGCGCGCCGGCGCGGAATGGTTCCGACAGGTTCACGATTTACAATGCAGTAGGACTCGACTCTCAAGGGAAGCGACTCTATGACCTGATGAACGTGGCAAGCCCAAAGTCAGCAATGCGGAGAGAGAAATTTCGGTCCAGGAGGATGTTGCTGGGCTTGACATCTCCGTGTATATTAATGGGAGGATTGCATCCCACATGAAGAAAATTCCAAAGCTCTGGCTGTGCCCCCTATTTTCTTGAACATGTTCTTCCAATCCAGACGCTCAGGGTAGCCTTTTTCAAACAAGGCCTCCTGCAAGCTCCGATTTTGCATGCATTCATACACCAGAAGCGTTAATCTTTTTCCATGAGTACAATAGCCAAGCAGGCTTACCACATAAGGCGAATCAAGACCACTGCAAATAAAAAGCAGTGGTGTCTCCAGGTCCATGCATCTTGCAAGACGTGCACAGAGAAGAAGCCAAGCCTCTCTCTCTCTCTCTCTCTCTCTCTCTCTCTCTCTCTGCATAAGACCAAAGTAGCACGTTTTTTTTGGTGCTGAGAGTGAGAGTTCGTCGCATTTTTGGGCTTTTGAAGGACCGCTTCACCATCGCTCCCGTGCGCCTGCACTCGGATCGCCCCATTGCAGCATTGCAGATGTGTGTGATATGCGCAACAAGCCACACAGAGAAGCCTCCATGAAAGGAGCTTGTGAAACTAGTTCTGAAAGCAGGCACAGGCTCCCGCATGCCCGTCTCGCACCGCGTAAGCCTGCTCATGCACAGATTGAACAAAACTAAGAGCTGGATAGTTGCTTTGAAATGCCTAACCCTCATCCACCAAGCTAAAAAATCACCCTACCCTCATGACCCTTCCCCTCCCTGGTCTGTTGCTGCAACCAGTCCGCGCCGGCGCGGACTGGTTGCAGCAGGAAACCAGGGAGGGGAATTAGGGTCATGAGGATAGGTCGTCACTTTTTTAAAAATCGGTTGCAGAGAGGGGTAGTGTCACACAGATAGGGTCAATCCTTTTAAAAAAACAGAATATCACCAAAATACCCCTCTAATTTGTGGAATTTTCCAAATTACCCCTCAAATTTCAAGAATTCCCAAAACATCCCCAATATTTTGTCATAAAATTGCAAAATACCATTCAAATTTTGCAAAATTCCCAAAATACCCCTGGTTGCGAGATAAAAAAATTTCAAAGATAAAAACATATGTAGCTTTTAATTAGAAGATTGGCTTTATATGAATACAAGATGCTAACTAGAATTTGAGTTGGTTATGTAGGTCTTGGAGATGAATTACTTCGTTGTTTTTAGACATAATTGCCTTTTTTTACGAGGTAATTTGTGACAAATTACATGCTAAGCAATTAATTAAAACGGGTCTCAATTGTTAAAAAGGAATAAAGAGTAGAATCTTGAACAATCCAACAAAATAAATACAAGGGTATTTTGGGAAATTTTGAAATTTGAGGGATATTTTGGAAATTTTCACAAATTAGACTCGGGGTATTTTGGTAATTTTTCCTTGAAAAAACGTCAAGCAAACCAGGGATCTGTTGTAGCATGCAATTGCACAGGAAAGGAAAGCAATGCCACATGCATATAATTCAATTGTGTGCCTCTTGGGCAAATGATGGCGAGGTGGCATGATGTTGAGGTATTCACAGCGGATGACAGTACAATGACACGTGCAATGTGATGGCGACCAGTGGGAGGGCTTTTCTTCCATGATTGAAGGGACTGGGGCATTGGATTACAGCCACAGACGTCAGTGTATAGAAGAAACAACTATGCTCCTGTGTTGGTTTTTGCTCTTGTTTACGTGTTGGTGCAAAGGATCTTGCCAGGCTTTGGAAGCTTTAAATTGCCATTATGTGAGTGAGGCATGCCTGCATATCCTATGACGTTGGATGTTTTCATTACTAAGAGCACGCATAATATAGGAGTTTTTAAGAAATTATTTCTTCATTACTTTACCGCTGCATCTTGCAAGCAAACTTCAAACTTGGGCCTTTTCTATGCAAAAGAACTTGCAATTGGCTTTGGGTCGTATCGCTTTTGTTTAATGATCACAATAGACTCATTAGGCAAGAAATTATCCTCACAAAAAGTGGTTCTAGAAGCAAAATGATCATATCAAGTAGCCTTTTGCAAGGCACATCTTCAAGATTTATTTTATCCTTAAATTTGCAATTATAAGGTCTCAAAGAATTAAGAGGTAGCTTAGAATTCAATGTTGCACAAGTTGGTAGGGAACTTAAGCGAGATGAGAACTTTTGGTGATTAGTAAACTAGAGCTTTCCACAACTACCTCTTGTCAAAATACCTTGCCACTTTGCTTTTAGCTTGGACTCCTCCCTTAAAATATTGTCTAAGAGATGTTCACAAATCCATTCACCAGACCCATGACAACTAGACATGTTAACCTCTCAATCAATTAACTTCCTTGTACAAGCACCTGCTAAATTCTATGAAATGGTTCTCCGTTTCACTTAGATTTTTCACTATAACTATGACTCTATCAATTTCTCTCTCAAGCATAGAAATCCAGTTTTCTTCGCAAGTATTAACTCCAAAGGAACGCTCTTAATGTGATGCAACCATTTTGAAAAGAACTAACAACCTTCTGTGCTTCCTTTGTTAATTTTTTCCCTTTCATGGTCTTGTTTGTCCAGACAAGCCCCAATTTCCACTCGCAAGCTTCCTTTAAAGAATGTCATTGTCTGTAAATCTGTTTGAGTTAAGAAGACGTTAGAACTTAGCTTTTGTCACAACTAAGCATTTAGTAACAACTAAACATCTATTTGTTTCACACGAGCCTCATAAAATGGGCCCTTCTCTTGTGTTCTTAGCAGATCTTAACATGGATTAACTGTTAGTCAAGTCTGGTAAAAAGCAATAGAAAAATCATCAATTTTCACTACAAGAGGTTGTGTGCTCTTGTGCGCTGTTAGCGACGGAAATACACTGGGTTTTTATAACCCTCGACGTCGCTAAAATCGTCGCTAATAGCGTCGCTACGAGAGCGTCTCTATATGCGTCGCTATAACCGTCGCTATATAGCGACGGTCATAGCGACGGTTATAGCGACGTTTACACAGAAGTCTATAGCGACGCTCATAGCGACGCTACAGAGCCATAAATAGCGACGCCCGAGAGAATTTTTTTTTGGTGACAGGGCATTGAATGCCCTGCCACCCATCAACCATATTGTACTTGATTCACTTTTAAAAGTAAATGCAAGGGTAGATAATAGACCCAAAATAGTCACCCACAAGACGCATTGTTTGCAAAATTGACAAGCATAAAATTGACAATTGTACACATCATAGGCAAAATGAATTGATTGGCAAATGTAATAATGACAATTGTACAACATCATAGGCATAAAGAATTGATTGGAAAAATGAACTGCGGTGACAAATGTAATAATATACATGGTTCAAAAAGACGTATAAAGTCCATCTCATGATACATAAGCTATGAGAAACCCTAAACTAATGCTATCTAGCTACGGCTAAATTGACGTCGTATAGTCAGACGTCTCATCGCGTCCAAGCGGCGTATCTGTCGGATTCTGCAAAAAAAGACAATAAGACAGCTTTCAGTAAGTATAAACATATAACGACATTTATAAAACAATACAAAAAATAGAAAAGAGTAAACCCTAATACTAACCATGCCACCGCGAGAACTGAGAATGTCCATCAGAGCGTTTAAGCCCTTCTTGCCTGCGTACTCGCGCTCGTACGGTGTGGGATCACGTCCTGTCATCGACCACTGTCAAAACATACAAAGAATTCATTATGTTAGAATTAAAAAACTCATAAACCCTAAACTATCGAACATAAAGAGCAATGCGAAAACACTTACAAAATCGGCCTCAAATGATGCCCATCCACCGCTCCCCAAGTGGTGTGAGCTCCCTGCCTCTACTCGCGCTCTGGCTGCATCCTTTTGTTGCTTCCACTTGTCGGGATTCTCGCGCGCTGCTTTCTTCGCATTCTTCCAATCTTCTTTGGCCAGCCAATCTGGCCTGCTCCACCCATGCTTGATTGCTTTTTGCACTTCGGAACGCTTGTGTTTGCAGTATTCGTGCATTCGAATCTTCATCATTCGAATCTTCATCAGGTCTTCATTGAAGCGCTGATACCGTGTTGGAACGGAAAACTCATCATGAAGTATGCTGATGACTCTGTTTTTTAAATCACTTGGTACTTCACTCCATTTGTTTAGTATGTAGTGTCTAAACAGCTGAGAGCAAAGACCACGCATGCGCGAGATCACCTTCTTGCCGTCATCATCCATGATGATGCCGCCGCTGAAGTCGACGGAGTAAGGCAAGCCCTCTGGCCGGTGACGCGTGAACCTAGGTGTCCCGGCAGGGGTCTCTAGCGGCGTGTCGATGGGGGTACGGACATCAGGTGTCTCCACCGGCGTCTGGGCCCCGAAGCGAGGAGTGTCGAGTGGGGTGGCTCCTGGCGGAGTAGGTAGAGGTGTGTAGCTGCTAGGAACAGTCAGCCGTGCAAAACCTGGCGTAGATGGCGATGTTGTGGCTGGTGTGGGGGCGGGCAAAGAAGGGGAGGGTAAAGAGCCTCGTCGAACACGAGGCGGTGTGGAGGCATCGGTGGCGGAATCCCCACAACAACCGCCATCGCCACCACTAGAGCGCCGGTGTCTAGACGAGTTTGAAGCTCGTCTCGTCGACACCGAAGCTTCGGAGCGCGCCGAATGCTCCGAAATAGAGGGAGATGCGGATGGAGTAGGAATGCGCGATGATGCGCCAGAGCGATGACGCTCCACGTACCACTGTCTCTGCTGCGGTGACAAAGAAGAAAGAAACTCCTCATCATCCATACCTGCATTAAACACACGAATATTTAAACTTAATATTGAATGAATAGAGTAGACAATCACGCAAAGACCATTAAATACAATGACGTAATGACGCATATAAATACAATGACGCAATGAATTGAGTGATAGAAGAGGCAAGTCAAAAACTACGAATTTTCAATCAAAAGATGTGAGCGCGAGTAGAAAAGAGCGTTATACACCATGGAAGGTACTTAGAGAGCTATAGCTTTTACAACACGGAGCAAAATTGTTCAAATACAATATTTGTGGCTTTAAGAGATCTCTCTCTCATCCTCGCATAACTCAGCATAACTTCCTATATCTATATAGAGCTCTCCGTTTAAACACATATCCTCTGTTTCATTTTGTAGCTCCTCTGCATGCACCCCATATAGAGTAGTAGCATCTTGATGCTCGTCTGGCACCACCGCAACGGCTTCTGATTAAGCATCTTCTCTGAGCTCCTCCATTGATGCCGTTGTGATGGGCACATGGTAGCCTTCATACGTCCTTGCACTACGAGGGGCTACCTCTATGACGTACCACCAGTTTGATGTAGACTTTGTAGGATGAAATATTACCTACCAGAGCCACATAACTTACATGAGAGCTTTCAAGCACATAACTTATAAAAGGGGGATGTTAACTATTTACATACTTACTTGTTCACAATGATTGGGTAGTACGAAAGTGTCTCTAAGGTCAGTCCATTTCTTAGTAGAATCCACCTCAAGAAAACCAGACTCTCCTCTACGCACAGTAGCGTTGCGACCCTCCATGATTATCTTGAACCATTGCACGTCGAACAAGTCGACAAAAATTCCTCTGTAATCAATCCTCAAAATCTCTTGCAGCGCGCCGAAGTAAGTGAGTTCCGCCACCACAGGATCTGCATCAGAGGAACGTCGTCGACTAGACTGTTCAAATTTTTCCATGATTCCACAATCTTGAGTAAAACGCTTTTTGTCGATTCGTTCCACCCTAAAATGTCAACCTTTACACCATGCTGCTGTGTATGACTTATACTACAACGAACAAAGATTATGAGTGGCCGTTCAAACGTTTAGAAATAAAGTCACTAGCTAGTCGTACATTGCAAACTTATCTTGGTCGCGCAACCCCGAGAGTACTCCCACTCTTCCTCAGTCACTTCGTCACCACATTGTTGTGCGCTTTTCAATTGGTTGTGCAACCATCTTAAGCTCATGAAGGTTGGTAGGCTCTCCAGAACCGTCGGATAGTGCATCGGTGGTCGTCTTCCCCATCTCCACTCGATTCGTGCCTTTTGTCGCTCTTGCTTTGCATCCTCATACTGTGAAATCCACTTTTGCATCACTGGATTGTGAAGCATGCAAAATCGGTTGATTTTAGCCTCTAGATCTTCCGTCATCTTCTTCTCAACACCGAGATTGCACATGACAATCCCAGATATGCGCTCATCATCTATGGTTCGCCATAGCGTGTCCCGGGCTTTATCAAATCCATCTAGCCACTCTCCAATGTACACTAGGGACTCTGATACCAACCAACCTTCTGCCATGCTACCCTCCGGACGTGCCTTTTGACGCACATATCCCTTAAGCGTTTTCATGAATAATAGGTCTTGAGTTCAACTCCTCGTCGGCTAGATCTTTGGGTCTTTTAATTTTAATTAGTTTCCTATGACGTTAAATTAGTTTCTCACTCTTTCTCTCTCAATGTGTGTGCGTTTTTTTGTTTATGCATGTTTTCTCTCTCCTTTCCTCTCTCAATGTGTGCGTTTTTTGTTTATGCATGTTCTCTCTCTCTTTTCCTCTCTCAATGTGTGCGTTGTTTGTTTATGCATGCTCTTTTCCTCTCTCAATGTGTGTGTGCATTCTTTGTTTATGTATGTGTGTGTGCGTTTTTGTTTATGTTTGTACTCTCTCTCTCTCTCTCTCTCTCTCTCTCTCTCTCAAAAACACTATGTGTGTGTGTGTATGTGTGTGTGTGAGAGAGAGAGAGAGGGAGAGAGAAAGAGGGGAAGGGAACATGAGAGTGAGGAGAGGGAAGGAGCATACCTGGCTCTCCTTCCTCTCCTCGTGTGTGTGTGTGTGTGTGTGTGTGTGTGTGTGTGTGTGTGGAGAAGAAAAGAGAGAGAGAGAGAGAGAGAGAGAGAGAGAGAGAGAGAGAGGGAGAGCGTTACCTGCTCCTTGCTTGAGGGCGCCGAAAAACTCAGATCTGAGATCTGAGTTTTTGGGCGCTCTCTGTTATTTTTTTAGCCCAGTCGGCGTCGCTATGAGCGTCGCAAATTTACAAAGAAATTTGCGACGCTCATAGCGACGCCGGGAATTTTTTTTTTGAGCGTCGTTGTGTGAGCGTCGCTAATATGAATAGCCTCTTGTAGTGTTTCATAATGGTTCTAAAATCTCATTTTGTGTCAATCAAGTGTCAGATTTGTGGTAGTGAAAGTAATGTGCATGGCATAATTTTTTTCTTTCACCATTATTGATATGTTGTATCAATTTGCTCTGATTTATCTTCACTCGGTTTTTCTTGCTCGGTGATTTGAAACCCCCGGTAGGATGGGTGTAAGCACAAAGGCGGCTATAGCTTAGGCACTGTCAACCCCCAGGGCTTGACTAAGTGCTATGCATGTTATGACCTTGCCGCAAAAACCAATTCCAAAAATGGCAATTGCAAGGGAGTTTTTCACCAAAATAATTACACAGGCTGTTTGAGGGAAGGTGGCTAAGCATAGGAGTTTACTAGCGGCCTTAAGCACCCACAAAACAAAATGACTTTTGTGAGAGAAATCCTTGTGCATGATGCACACATATTGCATTGGTAGTTTGCCAATGTAGTGTGCGAGGGCTACTTGAGGCCCCCCCCCCCCCCCCCCCCCCCCCCCCCCCTTTTGGGTAGCCCACATGTCCATGTCCAAAACATCCTTCAAAAATGGAATTAATTACATGCAAATAAGAAAGGTAGAATTATCAACATACAAGATGCTTAGTATTACCTCTTGCTGCTTATCCTCATCATCCATAGTTGGTGTGGCTTCAAGGTTGATGAAGAATTTTCTCTCATCAACTTTGTGGGGGCTGTGCGAACTAGGCAAGTCGGGGTGGAAAGGAGTTTGGTTAGCAACAACCCTGGCTTGTGTTGCAACAAACTCCTAGTTCATGACTTAATTCTACTCTGCATTGAGAATTCCCACTATCACTAGCACAACTGTGTCAACAACAGAGTCTCCTAATGGAAGCAACTTGTCATCTATAGGTTCTGGTGTAGGATCAAGGGGGAAATCTATCTTGGTGCATATGAGGCTAAGACACTCATCTAGCCGGACACCAAAAGCCTTTTCTAGATCGTGCAAGACTAAATACTCTTCCTCTTCTATAATTATTCCATTCATGCGGCTAATCTCCACTTTGGGAATTGCAGTTGGGTCACGGCTCTCGCGATCGGGCACCTCGGACCTGCCAAAAATCTGCTCTCTCACTACAGCTGCCCCTTCCAAGCCGTGTGGATATGCAACAACTTGCAGTCTTCACCCACTCTAGACATCTATAGGAGTGGGCTTGGGATCTTTATGATTCAGCAAAACCCCACCCATTGCCAGATGCGGGATCTCCATCTTCTGCAAGGAGGGCTCCTCATTGACAAGGAAGTAGAGAGTGGCAATGTTGGACAAGAAAGATTGCTCAATTTTGCACTTCTTGAAGAAGTTTGCAAATTCCTTTGTCACTTGGCGTAAGTGGTTTTCCTCTTTTGCAATTGCCTCAAAGCACGCTAGTCTCTTTGACAAAACAATGTTTCTCTTGTGGATGTAGCAAAGTAGATCACATGGCAACCACAGCATGGTGTTGTCTTCAATGTTCATTGTTGGGATGCGAGGTTTTGTTGCATCTCTTATGTGAACAATCTCTTCCACCTAGAAAAGCTTTATGTGTCAAGCCATGTGAAAAGCCTCTTGCAACCTTTGTAAAGAGAAAGACACTTGTATTGTGCATTGGAACCTTTTGTGCTCATGTGTCAAAAGGCTGTCTATTTGTAAAGCCTATATAGAAGCAGGTTCTGCTGAATAATATTAAGCTTTATCATTTGCAAGTATAGTCTATATTGTATTGTCCAATAGTTTCTCTCTCAAGCTCTGATACCAGTTGTAGGGTTAAGGTGGATAGGTTAGTGTGCCATTCATGGCATAAGCATGCTTGGAGAGGTTAGTGTGCCTCACCCTAATGTGTTTTGAGGGGAGGATTGTGTGAGTGATATGCAACCAGAACCCACATAGGGGAGGATTGTTGGGATGCGAGGTTTTGTTGCATCTCTTATGTGAACAGTCTCTTCCACCTAGAAAAGCCTTATGTGTCAAGCCATGTGAAAAGCCTCTTGCAACCTTTGTAAAGAAAAAGCCACTTGTATTGTGCTTTGGCAGCCACTTTTTGTGCTCATGTGTCAAAAAACTGCCTATTTGTAAAGCCTATATAGAGGTAGGTTCTGCTGATAATATTAAGCTTTATCATTTGCAAGTATAGTCTATATTGTATTGTCCAATAGTTTCTCTCTCAAGCTCTACACTAACCTCTCCAAGAATGCTTATGCCATGAATGGCACACTAACGTATCCACCTTAACCCTACATTCACAACATACTTGAGTAAATGCACATGCATATACTCTATGCTGTCGTGAAAAGTGTCATTGTGGAGTTGCATGGTTTTCTCTTTCTCCGTGTATTTCTCTCTGTCTCTCTCTCTCTCTAGCATTGATAGACAATTAAGAAGCCCCATCCCCTTAATATACCCTGCCCCCCCCCCCCCCCTTGTCCGCAGCAAAAAAAGATACCAAACCAAAGCTCTTTGAGAAGTCACATGCTATTCACTGTAGACACATGATATTTGACCCTTCTCCCACATGTGATGGAAATCAATTTCTAGCATTCCACTTTGAGCCTATATAAGGCCATATTGCTTAGCTTGTTTTTTGCTCTTTTCATCCTAATTAATCAAGCGAGTCCATTTTCATTGAGTGCTCTCTCTCTATTTTTTTTGCTCCCGATCAATCAAATGAGTCTATTCTCATTGAATGCTCTCTCTCTCTCTCTCTCTCTCTCTCTCTCTCTCTCTCTCTCTCTAATTTTATTGATCCTAATCAATGAAGTGACTCTATTTTTTCATTGAGTGCTCTCTCTCTAATTATTATGAAACTCTCACTACCATGAATGAAACTGATCTTTTTCTTCCTTACTCAAACCTTACAAGGGGGATCATTGCCACCAGATTTACATACTTTTTTTGGACTTAGATTTGGTTGCTTGTTATGACAAGCAAGTGTCCACAAGTGGTTCTTGTTTCATGATTGACAGTTCATGCCTATCATGGTTGAGCAGGAAGAAAACTATTGTGGCCACTTCTAGTTGTGAGGTTGAGTACAGGGCAATCTTCATAGGTACGATTGAGTTGGACAGTTCACTGCCAACATCATCTACACAATGACAGTTAGAGAGCATTGGTAGTTGCGAGGAACCCAATTTTTCATGCTTGCACAAAACACATTGAGGTGCATTACCACTATGTGAGAGAAAGACTCTTAGTAGGAGAGATCAACTTGGCTTATGTGCTAACACACAACTTTGGAGATCTTTTCACAGAGGCATTGTCTCGTGAAAAGTCCAAAGCTTTTTGACCATGGTTAGTTTGGGGCAAGCCAATGTCTTAATTAATGTTGATGGAAACCAATGCCCACATCGATTTCATATTATGGCTGATACAGATCTCAAAAAGCACATCATGTTGGGAGTTTCGTGGATGCAAACTTATAAAGCGGTTCCAGATTGGAAGGATGACATGTTTCATTATTGTCTAAAAGATCAATCTCATGTTACACCATTCGTGTAGACAGATCACATCTAGGATGAAGAAATGGATTCAACTAGGGATGGAACAGAGGAAGAAGTGCTTGGTTCCATACATGAACTACCCGCCAATAATCCGACAAACAGAATTACCCAAGTCTGGATCAAGAATCCATCATGGCATCAAAACCAACTCGGTTATGGATTCCAAAGGCAATTCTTGTGACTCAATCCTTGTCCTCATCGCCCAATAGATTTTCAAGGGCCCAATCAACAAAGCCAAACAAACCCGACAAAAGAAATTTAGAGAGCCAAGGCTAGCTTGAACCCTCTTCACAAGCTGCAAATGGATAGCCCAAACCTAAGTGGGGCTACCATAGAAATCCACAACAACCAAATGGGAATGTCGATGGAAACCAACAAACAACGTGATTGTGATGCAATCTTTGGAAATAAATCCTCAAATGGATCCTTAAAATACAAACCAATCATCTCATGGCCACACAACGGCCAATTACAAAACCGTTTTTACTGTTTTTGCCAGATTTCTACTCTTATTTGGCAAAGTGTTGAGCAATATCGACAAATTTCGACGGAAAAGATACTGAGAAGGAGAGTATGTACATGTGAGTTTGAGGAATAATTTTGGCAAAAATTTTGGCCAAATAATAATTTTATTAACTTTTTTTGTTTCTTAATCTAATAATGAGAAAAAATTAATAATCATAGCCAAGCCATTTGGAATCAAATTTTGAAAGCAAACACCGAACCTACAAAGTTAGAGCTTTGAGCATGACAACTACGGAGTGATTTGAGAGAAATTAGATTTTGGGTGACCTTCAAAGTGACTAGAATTGCAAAATCAAGCACAAACAATGACCAAAAGCCCAAACAACGAGCCATCTGAGTCGCAGGTGGTATGTCATGGAAAATGTGGCCAACTAAGGTAAGTATGCAAATTGCACTCGGGGTAAGTGGGACACATATATGCAAAATGGGCAAATTTGACTTCATTACAACTTGCACTTTGAGAGAGAGACAAAGAGAGATCTATTGTGACCTGGAGACTCTTTCTCCACCTTATGACTCCAGACCATACTATATTTCACAGGTATGATCCTCCTTAGTGCATGCACAAACTTGTATCGTCAAAACTGTACAAAAAATTCCAAAAAAATTGTATCAATCAAATCAAAGGAAGGATTTTCATAAACTGCCATAGGACTTTTGGGAGACAAGACTAAAGTCAAATTCAAAAAAAAGTGCATGGGAATGATCCTCTTATTCGGTAGAATGAAACCATGCAATGAAAATATGAAACTTAGGTGGAACATGGATCGTGATTGATGACTCCAAAGTCCAATTGCAAGAAAAATGTGAGGCAAAATAATGATGGGGAAGTCGCCTTCAAACTGATGCAATCGCAAAGAAAAAACGCCGCGTTCCGTGACTCCCAACATGGCCAAACTAAAAATTGCCAACGCAAATAGTTTATAACTGCATTGGGAAATGTGCCGTATAAATTTAGGGAAAATTTGACTTTGATACCACCAAAATTCAAGGATAATTGGGTTTTTAGTCACCAAATGGTCATTTTGACCCACAGATAGAAGATTTGACCCAAACTAAGAAAAAAGTGAACCAATTTCTTCGGGAAGATGCCTGGAAGCAAACCTGTAAGTCTTGTCCAGAGTGGTGTCAGAACATGGATCGCAATCCATGACCCCCTGAAGAAACTTGGTCAAAATTTCAATGAAGAAGGGTTGCAATGATATAAAGTAGGGAAATGTGTCAAATTGTGGTTGTTTTCTCATCTCAAACAGGCGCAAACCCAACAAGAGAACCAAGAAGGAGATGAGGAAAAGAAAAGCAAGGAAGTTGAGGAAACTGGAGAGGAGGGTGGTGAGGAATCTTTTGAATTCCATACTAAAGATGATCCATCGAGCTCAAATCCACCCACCACTTCTCCTCCTCAAGATTCAACAGTCTCTCCAGAAAACCAAGAGAAGGATGAACTAACAACAGATGTACCAAAAGAAACAAAAGAGCAAGTATCAGCAACACCGCCCACAGATCAAGCGGTGGGCGTGTCTAAAAACAAGGAAGAAAAAGGCCAGACTATATCGTCATCTCCAGTACAAGAAGAAAAGGACAAAAGAGATAAAGCAACATACCAAGAGGAAAATGGTACCTTGAGCCAACCGCAAGAGACAAAGAAAATGACTACCCACTCTCAAGTAGTAATAAAAGAAGGCAAGCGGTTGGTGAGCGCCTTTGCCATCGACAAGAATTTGGAACAAATAAAACTTCAATTCCAGTGTCAAAGAGTGCTCCATAACTTAAGAGGAATAGAGTTAGATGACATCAAAGTAGAAGCCACAAGAGCAATCAAGGCAAGCTGCCAATTACAAACCAAGATTGAAGAATTACAAAGAGAACAAACCAAACGCCAGTCCAAATTGCAACGAGAGCAAGCAAATGCTGCTCATTACTACCAAGAAGCCCAAGCCTTCAATGAAGTGAATACAAATCTACAGATTGAGCAACAATGACTGGAGGAAGAGCTAGAAAAAAAACAGCAAAAGAACGCAAATCTAAAGGAGTCTTATGGGGTGATCAATAAAACACTCATACATGACACAACTCCTAGCAATGCAAGACACCCCGGCCTATGCTTCTACTTCAACAACACCATACTCGACTATGCAAGAGTTGAAAGATCTCAAGGCGGCCCTAGCTCAAGAGCAATATGACAGGAAAATCATGACAGTAGGGCATAAGTCCATTCAAAAGCAAAAAGAGGATGATATTGCATTGTTACAGGAACAACTAGTAAAATCAAAAGAAGAGCTAGATGCTCAAAGTGCCACACATGCCATGGCTCTAGCCATTAGTGCCATGAAAGCCCAGCCAATAACAGTAGAAGTTCCTCAGACAACCGGGCAGAAACAAATCAGCATGGGTCTTCCTCATAGTTCTACAAAAGCAGAGTTACATGAATTTGAAGATACAGATTGTAAAGAAGATGCTAGAGAAGAGATTCAAAGGTGGATCTCAAAAGTGCATGAACCTCACATAAGGCATATATGCAGTATGAGATCAAGGTACTAGAATCGACCGCACTTTTGATGATCACACCCAATGAGGTTAGCAAGAACCATGGTCAAGAGATTATCTCCCTATTATTGATGCGACAAGAAGCTCTACTATGGAAAAAGAAGATGCTACCAAGTCTAGAGCCAAATTACAAGGGGGATTACAAGGATGTCCCAATAACAACAAATCAAATACAAACAATCCTCAAAAACCAACCCCCCTCGAGAAAGAAGTGGTTCAAGAAGTGCCCGACAGATGAAACGTATTACAAAAATGCACCACAGCATCTAAGGATCAACCCAACCTATTGCTTCTATTCATGGCAAAGAAAGATACCTGTAGTGCTAAATTACTCGATGCTCTCAAAGCTAGTTGCAAATAGTATCAATCAAATGAAAGATATTCCAGATCTCACATGCCAAATATTGTTGAAGATTGCCAAGATGTTAATTACATGCATCACCGCATTTGAGAATATTGAAGCAACGGGCCACCCCTAACATGTCTTCCTAGAAATAACCAGAGGTTTTTACTAGAATCTCGAGACAAATATTCATAACAAAAATGTGATCATGGGATTGTATGTCCGTGTCATGTTTTTTCCATCTCACTACATGCAAACATTCGAAGAGGCGTCCATGATAGGATTCTTTGAAGTCGATTCATCCATCTTCAACCCCATGAAGAAGAACCTACCTTCCAGACATATCGCCTATCAAAGCACATTAAGTAAAAATCCTTTTAGAGATCTGGCTACAAAGGTGGAAATTGAAGCCAGAGCATCAAAGAACATTAAGTAACAACCCTTTTAGAGAGCTGGCTACAAAGGTGGAAATTAAAGCTAGAGCAAAAAAGTTCAAGCAGCTCACTCATACCCTCGAGAAGAGACCACTGGACTACTAAAGCAAGCTACATCAACTCAGTCCAAAGATGCCAAAGCAAGCGGTCCCATTGACAAGTTGACAAGGACAGTTTGCACGAGGGCGTGCAAAGACTAGGAAGGGGGGAATGTTGGCGGTCAAGCTAGATGGGCACCCTTTGAGTTGACCCCTTCTTCCATAAGCCTAAAATTTCCATATCTCTTTATTTATTTTTCAAAAAGCCTTGTAATTATTTGTAGTCCCTGATTATAAATGGGCATGCTCTAAGATGTAAAATTGTAAAAATCTATAAAAGGTCCGAGCTTTGTCAAGTCAGTCATTGTCCAAGAGAGCCCTAGGTATAAAGCCTATGTTGTAAAGTGGAAAAAGGACCCTTATCATTATCAAGTTTTGAATACTGAGCGTACGACTGAGAGTGACAACTCTTTGGCAACTTGTAATCATCATATCTTAAGCTCTGGTAATGACATTTCAGTTTTGAAACTTGCAGTGTGTTCCTTGTTCAATGCTCTTTCATTCAACTACTTTCATTGTGATTTGTGACTACGCATTAGGAGGCTAAATCTGCTAATTTGAGAGCGTTAATGATTGTTTTCAACATTCTGACCATAGGAGAGTGTTTCTAAACCCTAGGGTGACCTTTCTAATATGTATTGTTGCAGTTTCCAAGACCTTGATAATGATGGATCGTGATTTTTGTACCTCGTTGGAATGCAACCAAACTCCACAGGTTAGTGCCCTTTAGTGTTTTGGACATCATCCTAAAGTTTTGTAGCATTTGCATTCCATTTGAGTGCCAAAACAAGTTGATGATTGAGTGCGGTGACATAGGACATAAGCGGATTGCCAGATCTGAGAGTGATAGATTTGTATATGCTAGAGATAATGTTATTCCGTAAGTTTACTTCTTGAGATTGACACCCTCAAAGAGTCTCCATGCCCCCATACGAGTTGCTACCCCGAGTATTGACATTGTAGTAGTTCCGGAAAGCTATGCTATAGACGTTTGTCGCGGTGACCCGCTAACAAAATCATTTAAGAATATTTAAACATGTTTATTTTTGGCACAATAGCAAAGAGAGTGTAAACACTCATTAATATATACATCACATAATTTAGCACGCTCACCCTAACCATCTAAACGTGACAATGTGTGGATCCTCACATATACTAGGATAAACATACACAAACAAAATTCAGCACAGGAGTATGCATGCACCCACGCCATTCTAGTGTGACAATGAGCATCCTACTATGCCAAGTTAATCATGTAATATCATAATTATTTTCCAGGAAAAATAATTATGATTTTAAAAGATTTAAGAAATAATAATACCCTCAAGATATTAAGACAAAATAATACACAAGTATTTCATTACAAATGTGATTACATTTTAAAAAGAGCTCTAACTTTCCCTATCTTTGATAGTGAAGGCGGGATGCACTCGTTGCTAAACAATAGCCTATAGCCAAGGTAAAAGGAATGCTAAAAACACAAGTAAAGACAAGCATTTCCCACAAGAGATTCAAAATATTTTTGATGCTTACACCAACAAAATAAAATGACACAAGTAAATTCAAGCATTTCCACAAGAGATTCAAAATATTTGCGATGCTTACACCACCGTATATTTGAGGGAGACCTTCATGAATCAAGCTTCTCAGAGATTATACAAGAAAGCATAGTGATGATATTATGATCGGAAGCAAGCAAGAGAGCAAGAAAGATTCGGGAGACTAGTCTAGGGCTACCCAAGCCATGTTGTCAACTTGCAAGAAGTATTGACCTAGATAAGAGGCGATAGACATCCATTTTGTAATCTCCAACACCTCAAGGCTCGGCCTGAGCGTGAGGCTATTTTGTAAATTCTATGTTGTGCTTAATACAATCCACTCACAAATTGTGAGTTCTGCAAAAAAATAAAATTAAAAAAATGACACAATTTTTAGAATGCGGTGTCACAACATGAGTTGGTATAGTCATCACCATAAATGTTTCTAAATATGAGTTGCAATAAGAACTAGCATCTCCCATTCTTGAGCCAAATTAAAGTGATAAATTCATTCATGCTCCCTTATATTGCCTTCACCAGCCCACTTCTTAAGATGGCTAAGTGTCACTGAAAATAATTCTTAAAACTAGTAAAACGATTTTTATCGAAAAGCAACACGAAAACCTCCAGAACATAATAGTGGGCCATATGGGAGTCCGTCGCTCGACTAGTGGACCAAGGAGGTCTCGCAATTCATAACTCAGTTGCCCATGCTGAGGCCCCGTGCGCCAAAGTTATGATCTCCTTGGCTAAGCAGGACCAAGCTTGGGTTATCATGACCAAGGATATGTTAGATGCAGCTAAACTTGGTTCAAAAGGTGGGAACTGGAAAGGGGTAGAGTTTCACGATAGACTTCTAGCCCCAACGTGGTCTAGCCTAAGTCTAGGTGGCATCTTGGGGAAACTGGTGAGGAAGTGCAAAAGAGCAGTTGGGGTATTGGAGTGGGGGGAAGAAACCAGGTACTTCAAGAACTCCATCTTGCACTGGTTCCCCTAGCTCGCTAAAGTTTTAGAACCACCTCAAAGCCCCTATTGGATAGAAACTACCAAGAAAATCAATAATAAGGGTATAAATCGGCTTGTTCACTTTTGGAACGGTAACGATAAGAGCTGGAAAACCATTGACTTGCTCACAACCCAATATCAGCTAAATGGCTATGAGATATTGTTAGCCAACAGAGTGTTTAAAGAGTTGGACAAGATTGTAATGCTAACCTCTGAATCTCGGTTTGAGTGGAATGCATGGAGATAGCCCGAAGTAATCTTTTCTAGAAACCCCATTCTAAGGGCATCTATCATGCATTAATGCACGAGAATAAGTGATCTAGCCCCCTCAACTAAATATGGAAGAGGCATTGGCCAGAAGATCTCGGCGGGAAGATGTCATAGAGAAAATTTGGAAGCCAAAGTGGCCACAATTTATGAAGATATTTTTGTGGAAGGTGATGTGGGGTGCTCTATCAAATGGGCATAAAATCCAAGAAAGAGGAATCGGGTCCGATTGTTGCTTGGGGTGCAGGATAGCTAGTGAAGATCTGGCCCACCTTTTCATGGAATGCTAGGTGCTTAGAGACCTAGCAGGGAAAATATGCACTCAAACTATCAGGTACTTCTTCTTTCACCATATATGATGAGTGAGGAACCACCATGTGTTTGAGGGAGACCTTGATGTGGCAAGCTTCTCAGTGATAATACAAGAAAGCAGAGTAATGATCTATATGCTCGAAAGTAAGCAAGACTCGAGAGACTGGTCTAGGGCTACCCATGCCATGATGTCAACCTGGGAGAAGTAAAAGCCTAGAGCTATAGTTCATCGTTTATGATTAGCCTTGGTGAGAGGCAGTAGACATCCATGTTGTAATCTTCAACACCTCAAGGCCTGAGCTTGAGGTTGTTTTGTATTTTTTTATTTTTTTTCCATACTCACAATTGTGAGTTAAGAGAATTTATATTAACTTGAGAAGAATACAATTGCTTTCAAGCACTGCATGTGCCTAGAGGGGGCTAGGGTTCCATTGAAGACTTGTACACAGAGAAGATATCAACCAAAAATATTCCTCCTACCCTCTTGAGTGTTCTAGGTAGCTCAATGCATGCACCCATCCTTCATCTTTGTCAACTACCCCTCTTCTTGCTCCTACAACATGTATGAGCTCAGTGCTCAGACTCACAATATCATAAAAAAGAGCTACATCTAGTTTTCCCTCAAAGACTTGCAGGTTCCTTGACTTCCAGACTTGGTTCAGGTAGCTAAATTTGGTAATTTGTGTGCACACCAAAACGGACTGGCTTTGGATACCATGCCCTCCCAAGATCAGGTCATCCGTCAAGAAGAAGATCTTCCAAGTCTTTTATACCCACTTGCAGACCCTAGCAGCTAGCCCCCGTGTGTGAAGGGGTCTTTTGAAGTTGACCTACAGCCAGAGCAAGTATCAAAGCCGATCCCTCTAGAATGCACCTTAATCCTAGTAGGCAAGGCTCCTCAGAGCACCTTCTAGATGAATACCTTAATGTATTCATACCCTTTACTCTCCCAAATGGTAGTAACACTCTCTTGACAACGTTCTTCTGACCAGTTTTTCTTCCAAGTTCTATTGAGTGGGGCAAACCAATCCGCTTTGTACACCAGCACATTATAGGTACTTTGGGTCTTGGAAAGCGAGAACACTTTGTCTTTTGGCCAATGCCAGGCTCTCCAATCTATTTCTAATCCGTAGACAGGTGGCAATGAGGATACAACTTTTCCAAGAGTCTACTGATCAGAAGCCTTTCATATACCCCCAACTTATGTTGTCAACACCCCTCCAAAAGGGTCCAAGGAGCCCCTTCCAAGTTTGGAGAGCTAGGGGGACCAATAGAGAAAGTAATCCTTGAAGTACCTAAACTTCTCCCCCCATTCCAGAGTTGAAGTTGCTTTGTTGCACTTTCGAGCTAGTTTCCCCGTGCACAAGCTTGACATATGTACAACAAGGTGTCAAAATCTTGTCCGGCACAATGGCCATCTTCCATATGCCCCCCCTTCGACAGGCTGTTTTGTGATGTGCTCAATACAATACACTCACAAATTGTGAGTTTTTCAAAAAAAAAAAAAAGCATCACCGTCAAAACATACAAATTAGGATGTCATTTATACCAATGTCTATTTTGACAAGTTCAAGAAAAATTTTCAAAAGTATAACATACTTTGTCAAACACCATATCATGTGCACTTCGAGGCTTTGCAAAGAACATTAAACTACCTATCCAAATATAAGCTTAAACAATTGCTAAGGGTGTCTCATGTGGTCTATATGTCAAGCATGATTGGGAGAGGAAAGTATGAGATACTCCCTAGTAATATTGGTGTAAAGCAATGGCTACCCAATTTCACAAATTTTCTTTGGGCTATGCATAGTGATGAGTTGGAGAACATGGTTTTAAAAAATGTGCATGAAGAGGTAATTGAAGAAATTCTTGTAAAGACATGTTTTTGTTTGAGAGAGGATATTGAACACACCCATACTTACTTAAGCGCGAGTGCATGCGGAGCATGCATGTAGTTAGTGCAGGAAAGAGAAGACACATAACATGTGGTGGAGTGCAAGATGCAAAGAAACCTCATCCTCCTTATTGTTCTAATAAACCAATGAGTGAATTATGTTAGTGATCGGGTGGTGGGTCTCTAGCCTAGTTATCCTAAAACCCCAACAATCTCCCACTTGAAGGCCAACGTTGCTTAAATTGTCTATCTATGCACAAACTTGTACAATTGTGAAGAATGCATTGTTGAGATGTCGAGCTCTACACCTTGAGCTGGCATCCACTACGGGTCTTGGCCGCTTACGGCATTTACTCACTGGCGCGTTAGGTGACCGACACGGAGGATCTCTGCCAGTGATTCTACAGCTGGACTACACTTATAGTGCCAGCCTAGTACGCTTCTAGCGAGTTCACACTTAGTGACCGCATGTACATATGTGCTACTTTTCAGCTTTAGCACTTAGTCATTTTGTACTCTCTTTTCTGTGAAGAAGAAGAAGAAGCTTTCCATCTCTGTGTGCTTTGTGCTTGTCTTGTGTAGCTCTCTTGCATCCTCATTCTTTACATGGTATCAGAGCCCTGGTGCAGGCAAGAGAGGCTAAGAGAGCAAGAGCATCACAATCCCTTCGTTCGCAATCCATGACCAGATGCCGAAGGCGCCTCGCGCAGCGAAAAAAATTCGCACAAGTTTCTAAACAGGTCCCCAAAGTTTTAGGGGTTTTTCGCACAAGTTTCTGAACAGGTCCCCAAAGTGCAGTATACAGAGATTTACTGTACAAGTACAGTGGTTGTGAAACGCTTGATTGTGGACACTCGTTGAGTGTAGAAAGCGTTACAGAAACCACGATAGCAGGTTCAACAGATTTGCAAGTTTTTGCAGATTGCAGCTATTTTGTCTTGGTGCTTCAAGATGTCTGACGGTTTCAGTCAGATTGTTACTGAGAAGCTTGAGAAAAATAACTACCCTGCATGGAAGTTCAGAATAACTAATTTCCTAAAAGGAAAAGGTTATTGGGACTATGTAGAAGGAGACAATGAAAAGGAACCAGAGATTCCCGAGGCAAATGCTACAGCAGAACAAAGGAAAGCTTTGAGGGACTGGCAACAAGGCCAGAGCAAAGTGATGTATTGGCTTTCTATGAGCATCACAGATGGCATGATGGGCTATCTACAGGATGCTGAAACCCCCGCCATTGCATGGAAAAACTTAGGCAGAGTGTTCGAGGTGAACACCAAGGCCAGGAAGCTTCAACTAAAGTCGGAGCTAAATCAGGTTAAGAGGAACAACCTCTCCATCAATGATTATGCTTTGAAGATCAAGAGTATCATTGAGGCTCTTGGATCTATTAAAGTCTCAGTGGAAGACGATGACATTGTCCGTGCATGCTTGGATGGTCTAGGAGATGAGTATGTACATTTTAGGTCTTCCATGAATACAAGAGACGACATCCCCGTGTTCCAAGATTTGATTTCTATGCTTATTCTTGAGGAGAAGAACCTTGACACATCTTCTTCTCATGGCAGAAATAATTCTGAACAGGCCTTCTATTCTAACTCCAACAGAGGTAGAGGTAGAGGTCGTGGTCGAGGCCCAAGGGGTTGCAGGGGCCAATTTCTGGAAGGTCAATCAAATCAAAACAATACAGGTGGCAGGGGAAACCAGTCTCAAGGCAGGGGGAGTCAAAGAGGTCGTGGTGCAGGATCAAGCAGGCAGCAACATACTCCAGATAGTAGAGAATGTTGGACTTGTGGTGAAAGAGGTCACATGTCACGTGACTGTCCAAAGGGAAAAGCAAGTAGAAAGAGAGAACAGGGCAACTATGCATCTACTAGCAGAGATGCAGATGACAACAAAAACGAGCGCATGTTTGTTATGCAGCATGTAATGAATACAATGACTGCAGAGAATTCCACCCAAGATGATGTTTGGTATGTGGATTCAGGTGCCTCTAATCACATGACGTCTCGTGGAGAGTGGTTTAGAGATATGCGCAAACCAGATGTGTCAGGCTATGTGCAGACAGGAGATGACACAGCTCACCCCATTGCTCATGTAGGGGACATACCTCTAAATACGAAGAGTGGGAAATCAAAGTACTTAGCAGATGTACTTCATGTCCCAAACATTACAAAGAATCTTGTTTCTGTTGGACAAATGGTTGAGCAGGGTTTGCAGGTTCACTTCAATCCAAATGGCTGTTATGTAGAAGATTTCCAAAATGGCTGTAAGCTGATCACAGAGGGAAAATGTGTGGGCAGAATGTTTACGCTGAATGTAGACATGCCTGAGGTAAAAGCTGCATTATTTGCACAGGGCACAGGTGTTGTGGCTGATGTTGACATTTGGCACAAACGCATTGGCCATGTCAATGAGCAGAGATTGCGCAGCATGCAATCAAAACAGATTGTAAACGGTTTGCCCAAATTCAAGGTGGATGGTATGCATAAAGTGTGTGCAGCATGCCAGTTTGGAAAACAGTCAAAGGGCTCATTTCCACATGAGCGCAATGTATGTAAAAAGCCACTTGAGGTGGTGCACACAGATGTTTGGGGTCCAACCGATAATGCAAGTATACATGGTTGCAGGTATTATGTCTCTTTCATTGATGACCATACAAGGAAAGTATGGGTCTACTTCATGCGTAACAAAAGTGAAGTGTTTGGTCACTTTCAAGACTTCAAAGTCATGATTGAGAAGGAGACAGATATGCAAATCAAGACATTGAGGTCAGATGGAGGGGGAGAGTACTTCTCCAATGATTTTTCAGATTTTCTGCGAATGCATGGTATACACAGGCAGTTTACATGCAGATATAATCCACAGCAGAATGGGGTCGCAGAAAGGAAAAACAGGCACATTGCAGAGGTTGCACGTGCATTGATGAATGAGAAGAACATGCCTCATCATTTCTGGGCTGAAGCTGTAAATACAGCTGTGTACATTATGAACAGGACACCTACAGCTGCGGTGCATGATGTAACACCTGAGGAAAAGTTTACAGGTACAAAGCCTG
The DNA here is from genome assembly GCF_014529385.1 of Adiantum capillus-veneris. Taxonomy (NCBI): domain Eukaryota; kingdom Viridiplantae; phylum Streptophyta; class Polypodiopsida; order Polypodiales; family Pteridaceae; genus Adiantum; species Adiantum capillus-veneris. The sequence continues at coordinate 92,082,509 of NC_140959.1, read as the reverse complement.
ATTTGGCACACTTGAAAGTGTTTGGCTGCATAGCTTACGTGCATGTACCAGATGAGTTGCGTAGGAAATTGGATCCTAAAGGAGAGAAATGTATTCTTGTGGGATATTCCCTTGAACAAAAGGGGTACAGGTGCTACAATCCTACTACACGAGAATTACGAGTGAGCAGAGATGTAGTCTTTGATGAGATGAGCAGCTGGTATAGTAATGCACATGGCACTATTGGGGCTGATGTAAAAGATGATGTGGTTGTACAAAATGTGAGGCCACAGTCACAGGTTTTGAGTGGACCACAAGAGTCCTCTTCTCGTGGCTCTGTTGAGAAACCATGGAATGGTAGACTACGTACGCAGGTTACTCCACCAACAGGTACAGGGAATGTATCACGAAAAGGAAAGGAAAAGGTTGATGAACCTCCCTTTATGGTTGATGCATCATCAGGTTTTTCACATGTAGACATGGATTCAGATGGTTCTGAACAAAGTCTTGATGAGGAATTTGGAATTCCGGCTGTCAGGACACCTGGTGTAAGGAAAGTACAAGAAGATGCTAGAGGGCAAAGGAGTGACCCAGGACCGCGCAGATCTAATAGAGTCAGAAATCCAGTTCAGAAATTGACTTATTATGGGTATCTAGCGCATCACCAAGCCTACATGGCTAAGGTGATACAGGATGTGGAGCCCACATGTTTTGAGGATGCAGTTGGAAATGTGCATTGGGATGATGCAATGAATGAAGAGATGGCTGCATTGGAAGCAAATGACACATGGGAGTTGGTGCCATTGCCAAGTGGCAAGAAAGCTATTGGCTGTCAATGGGTGTATAAAACCAAGCATAAGTCTGATGGTAACATTGCGCGTCACAAGGCAAGGCTGGTCGCAAAGGGTTATGCACAGACGTATGGCATAGACTATGAGGAGACCTTTGCTCCAGTGGCAAAGATGACGACTGTGAGAGCTGTCATAGCAGTGGCTGCATCTAGAGGATGGATTATGCATCAAATGGATGTAAAGAATGCCTTCTTGAATGGTGAGTTGCAAGAGGAAGTGTATATGGATCAGCCACCTGGTTATGTCGATCCAGGTTACCCAGATTATGTATGCAGACTTCTCAAAGCTTTGTATGGTTTGAAGCAGGGCTCTAGAGCATGGTATGACAGGATTGCCAAGTATCTTGTCGGTATTGGTTTTAGGAGAGCTCATGCTGATCATTCACTCTATGTACGTGAGAGTGATGTGGGGATTGTGGTCATTACCATATATGTAGATGACCTTATTATTGTTGGTGGCAATGCTATGGAGATTGACCATGTGAAGGGTCTTCTCAAAGAGGAATTTGAAATGAAAGATTTAGGCGAGTTGCGCTACTTTCTTGGCATTGAGGTGATCAGGACTCCAGAGGGTGTATGGCTATCACAGAGACAGTATGCTTTGGACATGTTGTCAAAGTATGGTATGGCTGATTGTAAGCCAATTTCTATTCCCTTGGATGTGAATGCAAAGCTGAGTGCAGAGAAGGGTGATGTTGTTGAGGATGTCAACATGTACAGGAAGATTGTGGGTAGTCTAATCTACTTGACTATCACAAGGCCAGACTTGAGCTACACAGTAGGCTTGGAGAGTCAGTTCATGCAGCTTCCGAAGAAGCCACATTTGGATGGAGTACGACGCACACTTAGGTATGTGCAAGGTACTCTTGACTACGCATTGTTCTATGCAGCAGATGCACCATTAGCATTGTATGGGTATACAAATGCAGATTGGGCAGGTAGCATTGTTGATAGGAGATCTACGAGTGGCTTCATGTTCTCTTTTGGGAGTGCTGCTATTACTTGGAGTAGCAAAAAGCAGCCTACGGTTGCTTTATCGAGCATAGAGGACGAGTACAGAGGTGCAGCAGTTGCGGCGTGCGAGGTAGCTTGGCTACGCACATTACTTGAGGACTTGGGAGTGCAGGTGGACCAGCAGATTTTCATCCATTGTGACAACCTCAGCAGCATGCAATTGGCTAGGAACCCAGTGTTCCATGCCAGGACCAAACACATAGAGGTCCATTACCACTACGTTCGAGAGCGAGTGTTGGCGGGCGACATCGACTTGGTCTACGTCAGCACAGAGGAGCAGATAGCGGATATCTTTACCAAGGCCCTAGGAGCTGAGAAGCTTCGACGTTTCCGGACTATGCTTGGACTTTGCGACATGCAGAGCTCGAGGGGGAGTGTTGAGATGTCGAGCTCTACACCTTGAGCTGGCATCCACTACGGGTCTTGGCCGCTTACGGCATTTACTCACTGGCGCGTTAGGTGACCGACACGGAGGATCTCTGCCAGTGATTCTACAGCTGGACTACACTTATAGTGCCAGCCTAGTACGCTTCTAGCGAGTTCACACTTAGTGACCGCATGTACATATGTGCTACTTTTCAGCTTTAGCACTTAGTCATTTTGTACTCTCTTTTCTGTGAAGAAGAAGAAGACGCTTTCCATCTCTGTGTGCTTTGTGCTTGTCTTGTGTAGCTCTCTTGCATCCTCATTCTTTACATGCATGTGACTTCACCCCACACTCGTCATCTTAATGCAATGTGCAAGCCACTCTGAGGCTATGTTCTTAAGAGAATTTGTAGGGCTTTCATCCATATGGAGTTTGACCAGCTTGATGCATTCACTAGCGAATATATCTTGTATTACAAAAAACCTGACCTCTGTGTGTTTTGATTTTGAGTGAAACACGGGGTTCTTAGCTAATGCTATAGAAATCTGACTATCACAAAGCACCACTAGATTTTGATGAATGCCAAGATCTCCCACTAGACAAGCTAACCATACATCTTCCTTGCTAGGACTAAAAACCATAGCATAATCTGTCTCTGTGGTGGAAGATGAAGTGAAATATTGGAGACATGACCTCCATGAAACGGTTGCTCTAGTAAACAAGAATACATAGCCAAATGTGTATTTTTGCACAACCCACATAATATACATCCATGTAACCCACTATGGATGCATTGGTTGCAATCTTGGAGACATGGCCTCCATGAAACGGCTGCTCCAATAAACAAGAATACATACAAATGTGGATTTTTGCACATCCCACATAATATGCATCCATGTAACCCACTCTGGATGCATTGCTATTTGTAAAGTGTTAGCACACCTTAAGGTATCTCAAAATGTGCTTCACTGCTTCCTTATGCTTTCTACCAAGATTTATCACGAAATTGGTAACTACTTCCACTACAAATTCAATGTGTAGTGTGGTGGCTACCATGGCGTACATAAGACTACCCACTACTGAAGAGTATGACACCTTTTCCATTTCTACTTTCTCAGCATCACACTTGGGAGCATCATCCTTTTGCTAAGTTTTGCAAATGCCTGCATTGGGGTACTTAATGAGATCTTCCCCTCCTACATATTAAAACATTTCAAGATTTTGAGGATAAACATTGCCTGAGATAACTCTAGTATTTCACGCTTTGTGCCTCTCTTGATACACATACCAAGAAAGTGATTTTCATCTTCCAAATACTTCACCAAAAATTGTCTGCTAAGTGATTTCTTCAGAATGAAAATATTGTCCTTAGACTTTTCGACAATGAGCATATCGTCAACATAAAGTAATAAGATGATTAACAAGAAAATATTGGGTATACAAGGAATGGTCTTCTTGGCTCCTCACATAACCTTGAGATTGCATGTACTTGTCAAATTTCTAGTACCACTGCCTTTAACCTTGATTAAGGCCATGCAATGTCTTTCATAGGGAGGCTACACACCAATTCTATGATACTAGGATTATCGGGTTTAACTTCAAAACCCTCAAGTTTATTCATGTAAACATCCTCTTCCAGATCTCCTTAAAGATATGCCATCTTTATATCCATTTGGCCAAGTTCCATGTCCTCAGTGGCTACTAGTCCAAGCACAAGACATAATGTAATCATCTTGACTACTGGAGAGAAAATCTCATCGAAATCAACACCTTTCTTTTTCTTGAATCCGTTAGCAATCAATATAGCCTTATACTTAGGCTCAAGATCTTCCTTTGTGTATTTCCTCTTATACACCCATTTGCAAGGCAAGTCTTGTTTTCCTCTAGCAATTTTATCAGCTCCCAAGTCTCACTATGACAAAATCAACTATATTTTCAATGCATAGCCTACTCCCACGTCATGCTATCTTCCATCTAAGTAACCTCTTGGTAGTAGGTTGGATCTCAACAATCAATGATAGTCTAACAGTGGCTTAAAACACTCAGGTGTACGTGAGACTCTCGCAGATCTCCTCATTTCTTGACTATTCGAGTCCACTTTCTTTGACAGCACTACTAGTGATGGGCACGTCACCAGTAGATTGGGTTGCCAGTCTAATCTCAGTCGAGGCTATATCTTCAAATCTAAAATTTTAATATTCCATCTCTTTGGTAGGTTTTCTATGCATGTTTTATTCACTGAAGATAACATGTGAGCTCCGAATTATGCATCAATATTTGGGATTCCAAAGACGGTATCCCATTTCTCCATCGATGCCATACGCAATGAAAATGTATTTGTGTGATTTGGCATCTAGCTTTCTACATAGATCTTTAAGGACATGTGAGAATGCCTCACACCCAAATACATGAAGTCTATCATAGCTTCGCTTCTTGCCAATCCACATCTCCTTTTAAATATTGTAGTTTGATGGCATACTAGGTGATCTGTTGATAACGTAAATGTCTATAAGAGCAGCCTCTCCCCAAAATTATGTGGGTAAGTTTTCCATAGACTGTGACTATCTCCTATATGGTTTTGTTCATATGCTCTACTAAACCAGTGTGATTAGGTGTGTATGGCGTAGTGTACTATCATTTAATGCATTGTTTGCTACAAAAATCCTTGAACTCTGTGGAGACATATTCTTCCTAGTTGTCATTGCACAAGACTTAATCTTCTTTCTTGACTAGTTTTTAACCAAAGCAAGGAATTTTTGGACAGTATCAAAGACTTCGTCCTAGGATCCTTTTCAACAGGTATACCCACACCTTCTTAGTAGCCTTCATCTATGAACGTTAGGAAATATAGTTCCCCCCTAGAGACTTATGCGGAATAGGCCCCCATAAATCACTATGTATCAAGTCTAAAGGATTCCCTAAATCTTTATTCAATGGCAAAGAAGTAAGCTTAGTTTTCATTCCATGTATATAGTGCTCACAAAAAATAAAATGAGAATCATTTAACACAGGTAAGTAGCCCAAATGCTGAAGTTGTTTTGCTCCTTTCTGACTTATATGACCAAGTAGCGATGCCACAACTTCGTAGAAGGAAGCTTGGCAATATAGATGGAATTATCTTTCACAAAAGAGACACAAAAAGAATACAATGAGCTAGACTTTCGGTCTTTTCAAGATAACCAAGTTCCCTTTGCAAATTGTCCAAGATCCATTCCCAAAGATAGTAGTGTAGCCCAAGTCATTAATCTGACCGGCTACAACAAACTTCTTTGGCACATGTCTGACACCTTGAAGCACAAACTCAGTGCCGTTATGTATACATAGTTTCACATCTCCAATGCCACAAATCTCACGCTGATAGGAATCACCATGGCTTGACCAAACAATGTGTAGGAGAATAATTGGAGAGCCACTTCCTATGTGGAGTAACATGAAAAACTTGGACATGAGTCAATGATCCACTTTTACACATAGCACTCATCTAGAGACAACAATACATCTGAACTCAAATTTACATTGAAAATCAACACATCTGATGGTTATGGCAAGTCAGGGAGACTCAACTACATTAAGCACCTCAATCTTTACCTTTCTCTTTGGAGGATCAGACTTCACAATGGATTTCAATTTCTCGCACATCAAAATACAAAAATATTTATTTGAATGGACCTTCTTGCGGCAATGATTGTAATGGAAATGGCCTATGAACTTTGAGAGTAGAGGAATTAGAAATTTAGATAAAGCACTTTTGTGAGATTACTTTGTGAGCATAGCGGGTGAACTTAATTGATAATATCAACATAAACATGGTACTTAGTTAACTTGGCATCAGCAATACTTTTGCAAGAGAGAGAGTTTAGAACATGACAGCAATTGAGGACCGGATTCATACAGAGCCGGTCCCCCCTCCAATAGGCATTTGTATTATAGTTTCTCCCATCAAGAGAGACTTGGTACAATACAATGTTTGTGTTCCTTGTGACCTTGGTGATGCAATGAAGATGGAAAGATTCATGCATCACAAGCATAACCTAAACTTTGTAGAAAGCATTAACTATCCCAAGCCTTAGTTCCAAGGCCTCAAACATCTTCGAAGGTGGGGACAGCTAGAGAGGAATGAGGGTAGGGAAGAGGAAGAAGAAACAATCCATAGGAGAAAGAAATAGTTCCTCACTTATCATCACTCTTCTTGCTAGCATACATAATAGCATAGTAATGAAGATGGAGAAGATGGCAAGCTTAAGCATTGAGGCATGGCTCTTGGTTGGATTTGCATTCCATAGCCAAGAGTGTTGGTGTAGGCTCTCACTTCTCACAAGCTTGGAGAAGAAGGTGGAGTTCCTCAACTTTCACCAAGTGAGAATGAATCCACAAAATGAGTGTCTGTGTGTGTGTGGTGTATATACCCTAGCACCCCCCTTGCTTGCTTGGGGCGAGTTGTAGCTTTTACACATGTTTCAAGCTCATCGGACCCCTCTACCCCTAGCCAATCACATGCAACATGCATTCAAGTACATGGGTAGTCTTTTGACAAGTGTCCTCCTTACCCCTTAGAGAGAGAGCTTGAAAATTTCTAGATATTTGTTGGATGGAACTAGAAGCTCATTGGACCCCTTGTTAGCCAAACCAATAGCATTCAATCACACCATGTGGTTAAGCATAGGGAGAGTTTGACATGTGTCCCATGTGTCCTTTGAGAAAAGAGGTGCCCTTTGGGTGAGTGGAAGGTTAAGTCAAACATTCCCCTAACTTTGGGACTTTCATGCATAGGAAGCTTCTCAAGCACCTTCCTCATTAAGTTTGTAGGTCTCTTTTTGACTCAAGCACCTTACCCCCCTATGCATGAGAAGCTTCTCAAGCCACTTCCTGATTAAATTTGTAGGGTCTCTTTTTGGCTCAAGCACCTTACCCCCCATGCATGGGAAGCTTCTCAAGCACCTTCCTCATTAAGTATGACAAGCACCTCAAGTACCTTAGTCATCAAGCATGACAAGCACCTCAAGAAACTGAGTCATCAAGCACGCACCTAGTCATCAAGCACGACAAGCACCTCAAGCACCTTAGTCATCAAGCACGCACCTTAGTCATCAAGCACCTCAAGCACCTCAGTCATCAAGCACGCACCTTAGTCATCAAGCACGACAAGCCCCTCAAGCTTAACCCTAGGTTGCCTAAGGTCAAAGGACTTTTAACACTAACTATTGGAGGTCTTTAATGAAGCTAACCCTAAGGTCTTTTAAGCTCCATTAGATGCACATTGCTCTTTGATAGACTACCTCCTTTTGGACCCATATTGAGATGTAACCATCTCTCCTCTTGGTCCCTTGTTGAGATAAGTCTAGAAGCACTTATTGCACATTGCTCTTTGCTAGACCATCTCCTTTTGGACCCCTATTGAGATGCAACCATCTCTCCTTTTGGTCCCTTGTTGAGATAGGTTTAGAAGCACATGTCTCTATTCTAACTCTTGTTCCTGTTATTCTCCCACATTAAATGATCAGATTAATATAAGAAAATCATTTGGGTTAGCTAGATATTAGATTTTATGCCATTACCTCTCTCTTGAAATCATAGTCGTCCTCGACTTTGAGGTAGAGAAGATAAATCCTAGTCATTAGTCCATGTTACTTAGCGGGTAGAGGATCCCTTTTTACCCTGCGACGTCATTCCATGATGGATGCCTAATCCATTTGGTGTTTGGGAGACATAGTTTCTGCAAGCATGTCTGCTCTTTAGTCCATATCGTACTTCCAAAGTAGAGTGACAAGTTCTACTTGGTGTTTGGGAGACGTCGTCACCACAAACATGATTCTAAGCATGCATACTATTTAAATTTGTATACATTAAAAAGAGAACTAGTCTTATAAGACAAAAACATTTTTCATTTGAAACGCATTTTGATATGCTTACTCTAGTGCAGCATTGTAAGCATTGACAAAATCCCTTCAAAGTAAGGTTACTTTGAAGGGATCCCTTACATTTGACAAAATCTCATCATCAAAATGGAATCCCTTCAAAGTAAGCTTTGTAAACAAGCTATTGAATTTATTCAAATCTGACCTTTGATACCCTCTTTCATGTTTAAACATATAAGTTTCTTCATAAGAAACACTTTGTTTGCAACACTTTTACCATCCATGTTGAGCATAAAGACTCTCATTTATTTTTTACATTGGTTTTGTCTATAATGGTGAAGACTATGGATTCTAAAGGGTTTAAACAAATAGTTGCCCTAGCGTGAATCTCAAGCTCCTCCCACTGATCATCAGGGTATGCATTCTCTTTGCTTTCTTTCAACGGAGCTACAAGACCCTTATTGATTAGCATGGTTTGTTTTCAAATCATGAAGTTTGCTCCATCAAACTTCTTGATGTAATAATTGCCTTTTTGAGAGGAACCATCCACATCTACCAAGAGAAAATACAAGAGAATCGAACTTTTAATTTATGGGGTGAATTGTTTGCAAATTTTTTGACAATGTCTCATTTGCACGAAGAACAATATCTCAATAAAATCTCAATAATATATCAAGCAAAAGAGTATAAACTGAGCATAAACTATCAAATCTCACTGCCAAAGCACTTATATCACTCTCTACATAACCTATGGTGAGGATACTAAATTAAAAAACTCCAACAACCTGTATCACTAAAGGTATCTTAACATTAGAGAATACCCAAGCTCCATGTAAGCAGACTCAAGACACCAGCCACAATCTCAAAAGGGGCTCTTCTAGACTGAATCTTAGAAATGGCCGCATAACTACTTAAAAATGCCAAAAAATGGCTCCACACAATATGATCAATCAAACATTGCACTTGCCGCTCGGAAACCACAATTTTCTCTTAAAGACAAAGGCTACAGACAATGATAAATCTTTCGTGAACTAGCAAGGGCACAATTTTACCTACAAGGACTTGGTGTACTCAAAAATGGAATTGCCACTTCGACTCATCGCACAATACCTCAAGGTCCAGAAGCCACCAAGGTATATCGAACCGAATCTCCACAGTGCGGTGGTAATGGCCATTGAACTATCTGAACAGAGAACAATAAAATGTGATCTAGGAACATACATTCTTGAAAATTTAGTGGAGGAAAATCTGAAGAACAGTGACCGCAACAAAGCAATGTGCGCAACTTAATATACATGAGTAAAAATCATGCATGAACAAGCCCCAAAAACTGATACAAGTTGTAGTCCAAATCTATCCAAGGATATTTTCTCTTAGAATAGCTTACATGACATAAGCACTGCCAACATATGCATAAACCAATGCATAAACTCCCACCGAAACCAAGAACTAGTGCAAAACCTATATCGAGCTACTTGTAAACCCTTTGTTTGTAAATGAGCTATAAACTATAGAAATAGATATAAAAAAATCTCACAGATGAGTGACAAGTGTATACATAAGTCCCAACAATCGCATATGGCCATACAACCACTCTTAACACGCATAAAGATCACAATACACCTGTGTATGCAAAAGTAGTTGTCCCTAACAAATAAACTTCACCTATACAGTCATTGCCAAAAGCTACGCCTCGATCCAAATGAAGTCCTTGATCAGAACTCCGATGCTAACATAACACTACTAGTGATGTCGTTGCAGAAAACTTCACCTCCAAGCGTAGGAAAAAATTCTCTCAATTGACTCTATGGGAGTGGAAAGTACACTTCCACTGTAAGACAACACCCTTAAACACATCAGAGTACTCTCTCGTTGGCGTCAGAGAACATGTCTGTATGCAGAAATAATACGTAGGGGTGTCGATACGAAAAATACATGCAAGTGGGATGGCCATGCCATAGGATGATTGTCAAAGGTAGATAGTCTACAGTGAGGACACTAGGGATGCCAAATATCAATGGGATGCAAAGAGGTTTATTATCAAAAATCGAATCAATGGTGCAAGCTGAGAAGTGTGAAGCCGGTTGAAAGCTACCTTCTTTCGTGCTTCTCTGATGGAGATTTTTAAGGGGGGATAAATCCCCCAGACACTTAAAATCTTAGGACAACTCTCAGCAGGACGAGGAAGTTGCATCAATAATCGGAACCACACGTGCGCAATGTAGATGAGAATTTCATCTCTCTCTCTCTCTCTCTCTCTCTCTCTCTCTCTCTCTCTCTCTCTCTCTCTCTCTCTCTCTCTCTCTCTCTCTCTCTCTCCTCTCCCTCCCCCCCCCCCCCCCCCGGCTCTGAGCTCTCCACGAACCCTCTTCTCTCTCTCTGCTCCGATCAGTGTGTGCTACACTCTGTGTTCTATGTGCTATCGAGCTCACTTATAGCTCTAATGCTCTTTGCACACAACCTTAATCCACCCAAGCTTTAGTTTGCCAGGTAGAGAGATCTCATGTGGATGTGGGAGAGGAAAATACGGCATCACCAAAGCTTTGATACCACATGTGAGTGCATGCAGAGTGTGTGTGCGGTAGGTGTAGGAAGGAGAAGACACACAACATGTGATAGAGTGCAGGATGAAAAGAAACTTGAACCACTCCTTATTGTTCTATTAAACCTATAAGTAAATTATGTTAGTGATGGATTAGTGGGTGTTAAGCCTAGTTGGCCTGAAACCCCCAAAATTAAGCCTATCGTGTCATCCACAGCATAGAAGCAAGCCGACTCAATTCTCATGCCACCATCATACTCACATTCCTCAAACATTGAGGATAGCCAACTTAACATGGAGCATGAACGTGTTTCACTTGGTCCCATAGGTCGTATTTGACCTTTGAGGATGATAATCTCTCTCTCTCTCTCTCTCTCTCTCTCTCTCTCTCTCTCTCTCTCTCTCTCTCTCTCTCTCTCTCTCTCTCTCTCTCATATTTATAAATTGGAATTCTTTTGATGTCTTTTGTCTTTACATGTCAATTATAAATTTAGTTTTGATTCTCTTATTTATTTTAATCTATATTGCTTTTTAACAATCTAATAATGAAAAGAACACTAGATTAAACACTAACTAAATTTAACACCAACCAATCCTCAAATGAAAAGACAAAATTGATGCTTTATTTTTGTATTAAACATAGGCTATAAATACTACAAAGGAACAATTTATGTGTTCAAGGGGACACCTAACCATCGGATGTACAAAAGCTTATACTGCCATAAAATTTTGTGCTCATAGTATGATGAATGAAAATTCATTTTGAAAAGTCAAGCGAAGAACCTATCTTTCGTGCTTCAAGTCTGTACAAGTAAGCAATTCAAACACAAAAGGAGGGCCCTCACATGCATCCATACAAACAACAAATGATATTTCATTAGTGTAGTGTGTATATTAAAGCGTTGAGGCAAAATCAGCCAATTGTTATCCATGTCCCTATGTACCACCTAAAATAGCAAAAATATAAAAAAGGGAAAATTACCAAAATACCCTTCTAATTTGTGGAAATTCCCTAAATACCCCTCAAATTTCAAAAATTCCCAAAATACCTCTAATATTTTGTCATAAACTCCCAAATGCCCTTCCAATTTTCCAAAAATCATGAAGTTTGTTCCATCAAACTTCTTGACGTAATAATTGCCTTTTTGAGAGGATCCTCTTGCTATAGAGTTGACTCATGTTGTGGAGTTGATGAGAAAGGGAGGGGGACAAGTATGTCTACCTTCTCCATTTCAAGCTCACCTAGGTTTACATGTTGGGTCCAGGTTTGCACGTCAAGCTTTCTTGAGTTTTCATGTCATACTGGGATTGCTAGGGTTTATCTATCAAGTTTATGGTGCGAAAAGTTTGCATGTCATGGATTCTTTTTATAAGGTGGGTTGATTCCAAGGTTTTACTTGTGGGCAAAGGACAAAGCCCAAGGTTGATGAAGGCCCATACTGAAAAGCCAAATGAGAACAAGATAAGAGTGTGGATGGGAAGAGACCGCTTGCGAAGCCCAAGGAGAAGGTCCAAATGGAGGGTTTTGATGTATAGAATCCCCTTGTGAAGCCCAAGGAGAAGGCCCTAATGAAGGGTTCTTATTCAAAGAAGCCCCTTGTGAAGCCCAAGGAGAAAGTCCCAATGAAGGGTTCTGACATGGTTTGAAAGCCCGTGACTATCGGGCCACTTGAAGGGTCATGAGGTAGAGAAGCAGCCCAAGGTGACCATTGAAAATGGGAACGGAAAGATTCACTTACAAGAGAAGCCCAAGACAAAAGCTGCAACTACCATCACAAAATAATTTGAGCGGAAGTCTTGTAAGTCACTCTCTATCTCGGGTCTACACTTAGCCTTGAGCAAGCCCAGGATTACATTAGGTTAATAAGGCTAGCCTACCATTTCTAAAGTTATGCAGGTATGTTCTTTTATACAGGTGAGGAAGCCAAGTCATTGTTGTCATCCTAGCCATATGCAGAGCTTATGTTGATGGAAAGCTTGTGCGGATGTGCCTAGAAGATCTGGCTTGCCCAAGCAGAAACACACGGATGGAGAAGCGGCAACAAATGGTGGAACACCTTCGCAAGCAACATGCACTGAGGGTGGAGATCACACAATGTGGGAGGGTGGAGAGAGGGTAATTGGTGCTCCCTTAAACCCCATTCCAAAGTCTTCAACCAAAGATAGGTTATGCACGCAAAAGCAATTCAAAGATGTGGACTACAATCATGAGCTGAGTCGTAAGGCTATTTAAGAAAGGCCCCTCATTAGGGGTTTGGAAGCCTGAGATTGTATCCCCAAGAAGCAAGAATGATGTAGAAAAGATGACTTTCTCCTTGAATTTGTGACCTCTTGTATGCGAAAGGTTGATGCTATGCAAGAAATCAAGAATGATGCTATAGTGAGGAAGATACGCCAAGGATATGAATGCCGTATGAGTCTCTCTCTCTCTCTCTCTCTCTCTCTCTCTCTCTCTCTCTCTCTCTCACAGTTTTCTGCCAACCAATGCCTGATTCTACACTGTCTAACATTGCTCAGGTGTACATAACCAGTTTGTGCATCGACATGTTTGGAGCTTGAGTCCCCCAAGTGAGGATGAAGAGAAAGGGGGGGGGGAGATGGTAGCAGTGATGATGATGGTAGGGATGATGAAGAAGTTGATGACGACCAAGGGAGTGATGAAGAAGGTCAAGAGGATCATGAACAAGGGGGAGATAGGGAGGGGAGTGATGAAGGGATTGAGCGTAGTGGGGATGATAGAGATATTAGCGGGAGTGATATTGATAACAAGGAGGATGGCGACAACGATGATGGGGAGGATAGCACGGATGATGGGAAGAGGGATGATGGGGACTATGTAGATGGAAGTGATGAAGGGGATGCTACTGGTGATAAAGGCAAGGAGGCATCAACAGATAGGGACGGGGAAGGTGATAAAGGCGAGAAGGTGGCAATGGATGAGGACTTTGCATCACACATGAGTGGACATGGTGGTACCCCTAGGGGGCAACTGTCCTTGCATTATTGAAGTTGGTTTAGGGCAGATGCATTGATGAAGCTTTTTTTGTATTCAATCTCTTGGCTTGTTGCTATGTTTTGAATGACATGTGTGTTGCCATGTTTTGTATGAGAAAGAGTCTATAAGTTTTGTTAATTCTTTGTCCAAATGTTGTACCTAATTATGTTGAAGGGTTTTTTTTAATTGATTTGTGTACAAGTTCTCTCTCTCTCTCTCTCTCTCTCTCTCTCTCTCTCTCTAAGAAAGTATAAACCTTTGTAGGCTAGACATAAATCTGGGTAGGCAAACCAGTTCACATTTCAATACACAGTATATAAACCCAAGTATTAAACTGAAAAAATGTCACTACCTTTGATTTGCAATTAAGATTCAAAGTCTTGTTAGGATAAACTCTCTCCCTCTCTCTCTCCTCTCTCTGGGGTCATATGTACAAATGTCTTCATAAAAGGGAAAGTTAAGGCAGAAACATAGGTATATGTAAACCTAAGCAACATTAAATCTTGTGGTTTCAAAAAATTTACAATGTTTGCTAGAACAAAAAACATCAATACAAAAAAAATCCATATAGAAGCACAGAGTTAAACCCGAGGAAGTTTACATTTTTCACAAAAGTACAATGCGGTGCCTTGATGCCCACACATGATCAATTCTCTATCCAATGGCCAAGGTCAATGTGAAAGCACGCTTTTTGTCCTCGTTTGAGCCACACGACACTAATGCAATGAGGCATTCATGAGAATTGGAGTCCGCATACAAGATTACTCTCCGACTTAACAAAGCATTAAGTGTATCTCATGCTCCGTGTCATGAAGTAAGTGGAAATATTGCTTGACATTTTGGCATATGCGACTTCACACTTTGATCCACCAATAGGTTCTTGGGGCAACAAGGAAATACACTTGGTTTCTCTTTGCAAAGCACACTCACTTTCAACCCCTTTGATGTTTCTTCCTATGCATGCCCGTTTCTCTCGAGGATTAAGTAGGCGTCATTGTGATTGCCTCATCATTTCCAACTCTTCATTGTACATGACCGAGTTGGGTGGTTGTCACATGTCCTTGAATTTGTGAAATGCCTCCCTTTCTTGGCACTTTGATATCCTTGGGAGCCCTTCCATGTGAAAGACATGAATAAGTTGATCGTACCTACCGTGTCAATGATTGTAGTTGCACCTCATGACAAGATTGGATACGTTTCTCAATCCCATCTAACACACTCTTGAAATATTCAATGCATTGGTTGAGAATATGCGATGAAAGGGACTCTTACATGGTCATGATTGGGAGGCTCATTGGATGCTTCAAGTATGGAGCCAATGCCATCTTGTGTGTCATTTCCCTAGCCATGTCAACGATTGGGAGAATATGGCAACAAAGAGGAAAGAAGTCTCTCACTACTAGTCGCATGCCATATAGGTGCTTGCACATGCTTTCCCAATCTGCACAATCACAATAATAGGATTGCAAACTGACATGATACCAGATCTCGTGGCATGGCATACTCAACACCTTGAATAGGAGGGCCGCTTCCTCAACACCTTGAATAGGAGGTCCTCAATCACTTCAACAGTTGATGGGTCACTACATACCTGCAAAGCATTTGTTCTCCACCTGACAAGCGTGTCATTTGTGACTTGTCATTCCCATACATGTTGTGTTTACCTGCTACGAAAGGAAAAGTAGTATAAAGACACAGTTACTCAGAATGTAAACCCACACAAGGACATAAACCAAAGACACAATTACTTAAAATGCAGTACAAAGACACAACTACTCAGAATGTAAACCCAAGCAATGATATAAACCAAAGAGACAGTTACTCAAAATATAGTATAAAGAGATACTTACTTAGAATGTAAACCTAGGCAAGGACATAAACCAAAGACACAGTTACTCAGAATGTAAACCTAAGCAAGGATATAAACTAAAGGCACAATTACTCAGAATGCAAAATAAAGACATAGTTACTCAAAATGTCAACCAAGCAAGGACATAAACCAAAGACACAATTACTCAAAATGCAGTATAAAGACACAATTACTCATAATGTAAACCAAAACAAGGACATAAATCAAAGATACAATTACTCAGAATGCAGCATAAAGACACAACTACTTAGAATGTAAACTTAGGCAAGGACATAAACCAAAGACACATTTACTCAGAATGTAAACCCAGGCATGGGCACAAGGTAAACCCATGCATACAAAAAGAAAAGGGGCATTACTAATCTCTTGATTTTGTCTGAAGAACTCCATAGTAGTACCACCCATTCACATCCTTGTGATCGAATCACCAATAAGGGCATGCACCAAGTCCAAGGCTGATCGATTGATATGTGCATCCAACAAGGTGCACTTTATGTATTGCGGGTGTATTGCCAATGTTTCTCCACCAAGTTTGTGGTGTCAAGTGCCTGTGAGGGAAGAGCCTACCAAACTTTGGCCACAATCGGCGCCAAGTGCTTGTCTTTGCAACCCATCCATTGCTAATGTACCTTACAATGTTATTGTTCTCAAGAATTCTTGAAGGAGTTATTTGTACTTAGAGTCAAATTCTTCCTCCATAGGGCATTGCGTCATACTCTCCATTGAAGCGCACACATGGTCGCACGTTTCTTTGGAGACCTACAAGCACACGCGGGGAGGGGGAGGCAATCATAAGCATGGAAAATGGAGAGGTGGAAAAACATAAGCAGGAATTTGTACACACTATGGAAGTAGATGCTCTACCCAAGCCTTTATTTGTGGAGAACCAGCATACTAGACAATGCATGCAACTTTGGGTGATGTTGCCATCTTCACCCACTTTCTAGCAAAATGGATTGGCATCAACCACTTTCTTGATGGCTTGTAGTGAAGTCATGCACTTATCAATCACGAATGCCTTTGGGCGGATGTTATTCATTCTTTGAAAGACCAGTCTCAAAGTGACCTTCAAGGTGACACTTCCTTAACTAGTTCCTACACCATGTGTGCATAACATGAACCACACAGGCAAGCCAACGCCATGTTGATTTGGTACCATTGCTGCATACAGGGGCATGCTAACCATGTTTTACTTGAAAGGTTGAGTCTATTGCCCAAGAACTATTTCTTGAGAAATGCATGCACATGTGAAGCATTCCATTGTCTTGGATAACTAGAATGAAGAGTCGATTTGTCTCCTTAATTGCATTGCGGTTATAGGGCTAATAGCGTAGCACCTTGTTCTGCTCTTTTAGCTTAGAGACTCCTTGTACATTGATGTGACCATTCCTGACTTCTTACCCTTCCAGTAGCAATGAATATGGTAAAGACAGGTAAGTATAAACCCGCATAGGTCTAAACTCAGCTACATTTCAAGACACAAGTTGTAGCTTTAAATGTTTTTGTGAAAGCTAGACTCTTCTCCTGGAAAGACTAGTAGAGGTACGTCCAAAGGATTAAGGATCAAAGAATTTTTTGTACTTTAAGTATTTTAGCAACTCAAGTTTAATTTTTTCTATAGTGGCAAAATTTTTGCTGTAATATAATGGTTTTGCTTGGTAGACAACACAATGATAGACTTCCCCTAAAAAACTATATGATAGAGATCTAGTGGTAGAGTGTTACTTCAATATTGGATCCATATTTATACCATATGTAATCTAAGTAGGCGGACAATTAAATTGTAATGGTATAATCATTACTCTGGAATTCTTTTGTCACAGTCAAAATAATTCTTTGTCATAGTGTCCTATTGTTATCTAATATATGTGATAAAATTGTACTTGTATGGCTCATATTATGAAGGGATTTGTTGTACATAAACACACACACACCCTATTTCCTTTGCTAGTCTTTGGTCTACGACTAGTCATACAAGACAATTGTATATAAGTAATAGGGAAAATTACCAAAATACCCCTCTAATTTGTGGAAATTCCTAAAATACCCCTCAAATTTCAAAAATTCCCAAAATACCCTTGTATCTATTTTAGCTGGATTGTTCACAATTTCCTAATCTTTTTTCTTTTTTGACAATTTGTATATCCGTTTTTTAGTGCTTAGCATGTAATTTGTCACAAATTACCTCCCAAAAAAAGATAATTATGTCTAAAAATAATGAAGCAATTCATCTCCAAAGCCTACATAACGAGCTCAAATTCTAGTTTTCGTATCTTGTATTCATAGAACAATCAGTCTTCTTATGAGTGAAAAGCTACAATTTTTTTAATCTTTGGATAAATTTACTCTCAGAGCCAGGGGTAATTTGGGAAATTTGGAAAATTTGAAGGGCATTTTGGGAATTTGTGACAAAATATGAGGGGTATATTGGGAATTTTTGAAATTTGAAGGATATTTGGGAAATTTCCACAAATTAGAGGGGTATTTTGGTAATTTTCCCTAAGTAATAAGTCGAATAATAATAGGTTGTTTTTAGTTTATCGTGACCCTAATCAAGGATTTTTGTCACGACATTTAATCAAGAACCCTTGGAATTGGAGTTTATGGAAGAACTTATTTCATACAACATTCACTCACTTTTTAGTTGGTTTATGGTTCATAGTTTGACAAGTAAATTTTAGCAAGTGGCATTCTAATGATCATCCAATGGGCTTTTTCTCCATACTTCCAATTTTTTGGGTTTACGATGGCAGGCGATGGTTACACACACTTCGTGTATCACTTGAAAATACCATACCTACGTTTATTTTTGCTCTGGAGGAATCCTTTTAAATCATTTTTATTTATTGTGCTCATACTCTTACACACAATACTTTTTCAATTTTATCATTTGATGGGGGGTTCTACTTGGTGAGCCTTGCTTCCCACCTTCTTGATCCTACAGTCGAGTTTGGGAGGGCCGTGCGCACACACACACACACACACACACACACATATCTTACATTGGTTGACCCTAAATTGTTGCAAGATTAATAATTATATGCACCACCAACATATACCGGCTTGACCACAAGCCATATGTATCATTGATACACAAGTGATCCACGTACATACACTCTTCATCTTCGCATGCTGGTTATAACACTTTGAATTTTTGATACACATTGTGTGATGTAGAAAAGTCTCGTATGTGGGAATATCAACACAAAAAGTTTTGGACAAATCCTCACAATATTTCCCACATTGTGACTTACCTCAACATAAGCTTCTGTGAGGGAGGCGCAACATACCTAGCTAGGTATGCGGTGCCTCTCGAGCAGAAGCTCATGATGTTATGCATTGTATGGAAAACACTAAGAAAGACTCCGTTTTCCTACATGAGAAATTTTCTAAATCTTCTTCTGCAAGTCTTGCAACACTATCACATTGGGCAGTATATAAGGATATGATTGGTATGATGCCTACAAGTGTTGTTCTCTCAAGATTTCTACCCATATGGCCTAATCTGTTGTTGAATGAAATTTCTATTGCTTGTATTGGCAATGTACTCCTCTATGGTTTATAATGATTTTCGTATGCATTCCAATATCTTGATCACTTGAAAGTATTAAAGCTAAACGGAAAAAATAACCCTTTCACATTATTAGGGCTAAGTGTGGTTTGGCAAAATGAGGACCACTCTTGGTATCCCACCGTATGAATGTGCCCATATTTTTTATAGTGTGTAATGATTAAGCACTTCCGTATGCATTCCAATATGGTAGATGTCTTCCTGGTGGGGGGGGGGGGCGGTGGTTCCATACCCCCAATCGTACCTAGCTAGGTATGTGGTGCCTCTCGATCAGAAGCTCATGATGTTATGCATGGTATGAAAAACACTGAAGAAGACTCCGTTTTATTACATGAGAATATTTCTAAATCTTCTTGTGTTAGGACTACACTTAGTCTACATCTTCATCACGTTACTCTGTACACCTGAGAGGGGACGCACGCTCACGTGCACACACACGTCATACACACATACTCTCGATAGACTATGGCTTCCTGTGTTTACATCTACATTGCAATATTTGGCACAATATTCACTGCATACACACACACACACACACACACACACACACACACACTTGGTGGGTTGCTACTCCCCTTCGGCCTATCCATCACCTGGCCTAGGCACTTGCATGCAACCAAAGACTTGCACAGTTTGGCTCTCCGATTGCCCCTCATCTAGTGATACTTACGAGATAAAGCGCATCTCATGAGAATGGCTACGACTTTGAACATTTAGGTAGGCAATAATGCCTACTGAGATCTATGGCTTGTGTCAATATTCAGAGAAACTCGTATAAATTAGTGCTCATTCATCTCTTTATGGATGGTCTTGAAGAATGCTTTTATCTAATGGTCTTGTAACTGCATTTTCATAATGCTTGACTCACATGGCTTGACTTCTTGTCCATTCTATACTTTTAGAATGCTAAAGTGAAGCTTTACCTTGCATAATTCTAGTAAGTTCTCTCTCTCTCTCTCTCTCTCTCTATATATATATATATATATATATATATATTTTATACATACACACATACATATATATGAACAAACCATGGTAAAGGGGGGAAAAAACCCGATGAAATATGTGAGAACTTAGTTCAAAAATCTTACAAATTTTGAAATTTTTGTTAGTATTTCCGGTTTGCTTCTTTACAAGGAGGAAACTCTGTCGCTTAATAAAAGAGACATTTTCGAACAATGCTTCATCTTATATAATTCTGATTAAACTCAACCTAATGATTTTATCACTTTCTTATTGTTTTAGAAATCCACAGTGACCCTTTCACTTGTTAAATATTGCTAGAACAAACAGAATGCTAGAATTTTTCATATGGATTTACTAAACATGTAAATACTAAGCCGGAGTGCGTCATCTAACGTCCTTTCATTATTGGTTGCTTAGAATACGGGCCCTCAAGGTGGCAATAGGCAAGTAAGGAAAGCAGTAGTAGGTTGAAAGGTTAGCCCTAATAGAGGCTCTCATGGTCGCATGGGGATGCAGCTTGGACTGTGCATTCCCTCTCCCCCCCCCCCCCCCCCCCCCCGCCCGAGAGCATGCATGTCGAAGATTCGTAATTGCATCCCCCAATCATGCATTTTTGAATTTGCATGATGTGGCACCCCCCCCTTAATATCCCTCACTTGCTCCACTATGGCATGCCTTGTCACCTCCCCTATGTCCCACCACGACGTCACTCCCCCCCCCGATTGCTTGGGTTTACATCTAGCAGAGGGCAAACCCGCCCCGCCCAGGCTGCCAAGTCCCCCGCCACATGGCTGGTCGAGAACACGTCGCTCCTCGAGACCGACTTTCGCACCCTCGATGCCATCAAAATGGCTTGTCACAATCAAAAGGCATGTAGTCCTGAGGTGCTAGTTAGCCTAGTTGTTATGCAAAAATCCAGCTCAACTACAATGCTTAATTTTTCAATAACGGCGCGAGCGAGTACCTTGAGAGGTAGAGATGGCGAACCACAGTTCAAGCTTCTGGACGGGTACCTTCACCTGCGGAGAGCATGCTTTGGGGATGCCTTCTTTGATGGAAATCTATCATGATCCACAGAAGCAGGGCGTTCTTGAGCACCATAGCCCAGCAAAGAGCCCAAGAGGACATTTCTCTTGTTACCCTCTTGAAGGCTTGCTCTGCAGAAAAGGACCACTTCAAGGGATGCCAAGCCCATGCTGTTGCTCTCAAAAGGGGCTCTCTTGGCGAGAACATCTTTGTCGGCAGCGCCATTGTTAACATGTATGCCAAATGTGGTGCGCTCGCAACATCTCGAAGAGTTTTTGATGAGCTCCCTGTTCGAAACGCCGTATCTTGGAATGCCCTTATCATGGGCTACGCTCAACATGGGCTGGGTAAAGAAGCACTCAGTTGCTTTGATGAGATGAAACATGAGGGTGTCTTCCCCAATATGGTCACATTCCTTGGATTTTTGAAAGCCTGCGGCAGCATTGGAGCCGCTGAGAAGGGCAAAGAGGCACATGATGAGATGGTCAGAGCTGGGTTACTGGACAGGAGTGTTGTGCTCGGCACCGCATTGCTGGATATGTATGTCAAATGTGGTGAACTTGTAAGAGCACAAGAAGTGTTTGATGAGCTTCCTCTTCGCAATGCCATTTCGTGGACTGTGTTAATCACAGGATATTGCCAACATGGGCATGGTCATAAGGCACTTGTTTGCTTTGATCGGATGAAACGGTCTGGTCTCTCTCCGGACGCAGTAACCTTTAGCTGTATTTTGAAAGCCTGTGGCAGCATAGGGGCCACAAAGAAGGGTGCGGAGATACATGAGGAGATCCTCAGAAATCGGATGCTGGCAAAAGACAATGTGCTTTGCACCGCATTGGCAGATATGTACGTAAAATGCGGCCAGCTTTCCAAAGCGCAGCAAGTGTTTGAGAAGCTTCCCGGATTGGATGTAGTTGCTTGGAATGCTCTTATAGGAGGTTACTGTCAGCATGGACATTGCTTAGCAGCAATCGAGTGTTTCGACAAAATGCAACAAAAGGGATTCTCTCCTGATGCTGCGACATTTGCTTCCATCTTGAAAGCCTGTGGCAGCACAGGAGCAGCCGAGAAGGGCCAAACGTACTTTGATACTATGAGCCAAACCTATGGCATTGTCCCCTGTGCAGAGCATCATACCTCTATGGCCGATCTTTTTGGGCGTGCAGGGCATTTTGACAAGGCAATAACAGCAATTACAAAAATGCCTAGTTGTGAACATTTTCCCTTATGGATTGCTTTACTTGGTGCTTGTCAGAAATGGGGCAATGTTAAGTTTGGGGGCTTGGCCTTTGAACATGTCTTACAGTTTGAAAATGCCGCTCCTTTCTGTATGGATGGTATTTATTCTACTAGTAACACTCATGGTGGTGGTGCGCATTCTTGCTCTTTGTATGCGCTGTAGCCCCCAACAAGTGATATCAGAGCAATGGCTTGCAATCATTGCAGCAGCAATACTGTGCTTCTTATTCTCTGTTGCGATAAAGAACAAGTTAGTGATGAATAGTTAGTCAAATGTTCGGGCATTTCTCCTCAGCCAGGGAATTGGCCTTCAAACCCAACAACTCAACATTGATGAAGAAATACTACATTTTGCCTCTCAAAAGAGCAGAGAAAGGCAATGCACATTTTTGTGGCGCATTTTGTACATGCCTGGGGTTTATATTGCTGGGAGTTGTACATATAGCATGAATAGGAAAATTGATACTAGACTAGCTCTATGGGTGATAGTCTCAATCCTACTTGTTTCATAAGGTTGTACAATATGCGACTAACTCTGGATACTAGTTGTATTATCTTTTGAGTGTTTGCAGGAGTTTGGATAGACCTGGGCTCGATCCCCAGCGGAGCTCAAGTTATTGAAATTGAAATTCGTTCATGGTTGAGGAATTTTGAAAATGTTTAAATACCGTGTGTTTCTTGTTTACTGTCTTGTCTAAAATATGAAATTCCATTTTCATATGTTTTAGAAATTCCATTTCTAAAACATGTAGAGATTTTATGTAGACTTTAGACTACCAAACTTCTTTGCTTCAGCTAGATTTTGCCTTACAAGTGTGCCCCTTTAGTCTCATCCTTTCCCCAATTGCAACATGTTGATGGTGTTACTAATTCTGAAAAGATATCTACTTTTTAAGGTTGAGGCTCTCCTTAACTGGATTTCGTTTCTCTTAGAATTTTGTGTGAGTTCTCTTGAAGCAAGCAATTAGCCTGTCCGAAAGAATTCTATTGCAGATGGGTCCATTCCAATAGCTGGGCGGTGCCTTGATTGATATCACTTGTAGGAAATGTGAGGCTTTCTATTGTGGTGAATGGTAACATGAACTGTGTTAAACATTCAAAATTTGGGGAGAGTAGTTTTTTAGAAAATTATTTGGAAGCTTCAAAGATAGCTCTTGATATTTGGGTTAGAAGTATGTAGTCAATTTGTGCTATATTGTTACTCCACCAATTGTTGCTATTAGATTAGACAGTGGAAATCGTCCACGTAAAATACATATTCTAGAAATGTCCTTTGAGGAAAGAGATGGGTACCTTTCTAATTGTTGACATTTAGAAGCACATGGAGCTACCTTTATGTGTAAACATTTGATTAATCTATCATTTTACATATTCTAGAAATGTCCTTTGAGGAAAGAGTTGGGTACCTTTCTAATTGTTGACATTTAGAAGCACATTCATGCTTGAGGAGCTACCTTTAATGTGTAAACATTTGATTAATCTATCGACTAGGCTTAAGATCTTTTGTAAGTTGTAAGTGCCAACAATAATGTAACATCTATTGTCTAATTGTGATTTTCCTTCATTCAAGCTCCTTTCAAAGTTCTTGTGGCACACCTTATGTGCTTGTTCAATCTTTGAGAAACATTGATTGCTTTAGTCCAAATATTGTTTAGGGTGTGCAATTGATTACGAGTGGACGCACAACACTTGTCTTATCAAATGAAAAAAGGTCAGATGTCCCAATATGAAAGATAGGCTCTACTTTTGTAGGAGTTGACTATGGTAAGTGCCTTTTAGCATTGGTGCTCACATAACCCTGTTTGTAGTATAGGTATCTCAATTAAAAATGAAAAGCCTTGTTTATGATTTGTTTGGGCCTTAACTTTCAGTTATATATATTTTAAAATGTAATATAAACTTGATAGCTCTTTAGGACCATATTGGTCCTTTTATAAACATTTTTTTAAAGGGAAAATTACCAAAATACCCCTCTAATTTGTGGAAATTCCCAAAATACCATGTATCTATTTTGGTTGGATTGTTCGAGATTTTCTAATCTTTATCCCGTTTTGACAATTGCGATCGTTTTGGAGTGCTTAGCATGTAATTTGTCAGAAATTACCTCGCAAAAAAGGTAACTATGTTTAAAATAATGAAGCAATTCTTGTCCAAAGCTGACATAACAAACTCAAATTTTAGTTTTAGCATCTTGTATTGATACACAATCCGTCTTCTTGTAAAAGTCTAGAATTTTTTTATTTTTGGAGAAATTTAATCTCACAGTGAGGGGTATTTCGGGAATTTTGGAAAATTTGAAGGGCATTTGGGAGTTTATGACAAAATATTAGGGGTATTTTGTCATACGGCATTCATATCCTTGGCGTATCTTCCTCACTATAGCATCGTTCTTGATTTCTTGCATAGCATCAACCTTTCGCATACAAGAGGTCACAAATTCAAGGAGAAAGTCATCTTTTCTACATCATTCTTGCTTCTTGGGGATACAATCTCAGGCTTCCAAACCCCTAATGAGGGGCCTTTCTTAAATAGCCTTACGACTCAGCTCATGATTGCAGTCCACATCTTTGAATTGCTTTTGCATGCATAACCTATCTTTGGTTGAAGACTTTGGAATGGGGTTTAAGGGAGCACCAATTACCCTCTCTCCACCCTCCCACACTGTGTGATCTCCACCCTCAGTGCATGTTGCTTACGAAGGTGTTCCACCATTTGTTGCCGCTTCTCCATTCGTGTGTTTCTGCTTGGGCAAGCCATATATTCTAGGCACATCCGCACAAGCTTTCCATCAACATAAGCTCTGCATATGGCTAGGATGACAACAATGACTCGACTTCCTCACCTGTATAAAAGAACATACCTGCATAACTTAGAAATGGTAGGCTAGCTTTATTAACCTAATGTAATCCTGGGCTTGCTCAAGGCTAAGTGTAGACCCGAGATAGAGAGTGACTTACAAGACTTCCGCTCAAATTATTTTGTGATGGTAGTTGCAGCTTTTGTCTTGGGCTTCTCTTGTAAGTGAATCTTTCCCTTCCCATTTTCAATGGTCACCTTGGGCTGCTTCTCTACCTCATGACCCTTCAAGTGGCCCGATAGTCACGGGCTTTCAAACCATGTCAGAACCCTTCATTGGGACTTTCTCCTTGGGCTTCACAAGGGGCTTCTTTGAATAAGAACCCTTCATTGGGGCCTTCTCCTTGGGCTTCACAAGGGGATTCTATACATCAAAACCCTCCATTTGGACCTTCTCCTTGGGCTTCACAAGCGGTCTCTTCCCATCCACACTCTTATCTTGTTCTCATTTGGCTTTTCAGTATGGGCCTTCATCAACCTTGGGCTTTGTCCTTTGCCCACAAGTAAAACCTTGGAATCAACCCACCTTATAAAAAGAATCCATGACATGCAAACTTTTCGCACCATAAACTTGATAGATAAACCTTAGCAATCCCAGTATGACATGAAAACTCAAGCAAGCTTGATGTGCAAACCTGGACCCAACGTGTAAACCTAGCTGAGCTTGAAATGGAGAAGGTAGATATACTTGTCCCCCTCCCTTTCTCATCAACTCCACAACATGAGTCAACTCTATAGCAGGAGGATCCTCATGCAAAATTTGATACCCATTCCCATCCAAAGATATGGCTATCTCCTTGCCCTTCTCATCACACGACATAAAGAGGAAGAGTTAGAGCATGCCCCAATGGCCGTGAATAGGCATAAATGCGGACATACCTAGATATACTTGCTAAATTCCTGAATTTATTTCAAGCCATTGTAATATTCTAATGTGTTATGGACCCAATGGGAGTTCCAAGATGTAAAGAACAGGTCAGTTAGTGTGCTTAGGTTGCAGATTCAGTAAGTGGTGGAGCCCTAAAGGCCTTGGGCGCCCAGACATTGCATATTTTTACCCTAGGTATATAAGGCAATGTGTAAAAGAAATTAGGGTTCTCAAGCTCATTTGTTGAGAGCACTCTTTGTTGAGAGCCATTAGGAAAAATATGAACCCTATAGGGGCCCTTTGGGATTAAGGTTAATTAGAGGCCAGCCAATGAGAAGAAGGTGGTGGACACACTCTATGCCCTAAAAAATGTAGAGGGACAAAGTAGTCTTACACTTCTTAAATGGGCTCTTACTTAGTGAGAAGGTGGGGGGGAGAGGGGGAGTGGGGGGGAGCCATATGGAACCTCCAACTTCCCTCCTTTTTGATCCGGTTTTGAAAAAATCTCAAAAAATTTAAAATTTTTCAAAATTTTCAAAACTCAAATTTCATCTTCTTAAAACCCCCCTAAAACTATTTTATGGTCAAAAAAAGCATTTTTTGACCTCAAAAAGTCAAAACGTGCACCCAAAAAACCTAAAATTCAAAATTTTTTAAAAACTTTTGAAAAATCTTTTTTTGCTATCCAGAGCTCCCCCAAAAGTAGTTCTTAGGCAAAAAGTGGTTTTCTCTCTCTAGAACCCCTTTTCCAACCCCTCCTTGGTTGCAACCATCACACTCATCCTCTACTCCAACACTCTCTCTCTCTCTCTCTCTCTCTCTCTCTCTCTCTCTCTCTCTCTCTCTCTCTACAACAACGGAAGCAATGATCATGGCTTACTTGATCTCGTTACCAGAAACCGTCAACAAGCAAGGTGAAGAGTTGCGCGCACTTGCAATGGAGAATGGTACTTTAAGAGTTCTCGTTGTGGAGAATGAGCACCTCAAGAAGGTTCTTGAAATGCAAAAAACACGCTTGATGCATCTTGAGAATGAAGTTCAAGAATGTAAACGCTCTCTTGTGGACATGAATGTAGTGAAAGAGCGCTTGAGCAAAGTTGAGAGTGATCATGTATTGAAAGAGGAAACGATAGATACAATACGACATGATGTATGTGAGATGAGAAATGCATCCAAATCATGGGCTGATATATGTAAGGATAATGTGGTTTCTACATCTCCTATCACGCAAGCCGTTGTCCAAGCAAAGAATGTAGAGAATGTGGACACTCAAGAATTGCAAGAACGACAAAAACGCTCAAAGAACATCGTCATTCGTGGAATCAAGGAGGAAAGCATGGAAACACCCCAATCTCTTGCGGTAGCTATTGAAGAGTTTTTTGCTACACACTTTGGCATGTCAGGAATCATGGCTTATGGTGCACATCGAGTTGGAAAACAAGGACTCCCTCGCTCGGGAGAAAGACCTATTGTATGTACCATGGCTGATGAGGTAAAGAGAAAGATCATCCTTGACAATGGTTGGATCTACCTCAAAGGAACGGGTTGTAATGTATATGAGGATCGCACTCTTATGCAACAAAATGTACGTCGCAAAGCATACGAGGAAAGAAGCAAGAAGGTTAAGGTATCATCTCAAGAAGAAAAGGCACTTGAGGAGGATGCAAGTCCACCCAACAAATAGGGACACATGATCTATGAGACCAACTCACGCTTGCGAATAAGCTTTTGGAATTGTAACGGGTATCCATGGAATGCGGGAATTGGCATTGATGAGCTTACCAATGACTCAGATGTGATACTTCTTGTCGAAACATGGGAGCATGATGCGCAACGAATTCTTGGATTTGACAAATACGATGTACATTCTTTGATGTGGGCCAAAAATGCAAAGCAACGAAGAGGCCAAGGAGGCGTAGCATGTATGACCAAAAAGGGTTTGAAAGATGTTTCCATTGTCAAAGAAGATAAGTATAAACGCTACTTATGGCTGAAAATCAGCCCACCAAATGGTCAAGTCATGTTTGTGGCCGGCTGCTACATTCCTCACTATGACTCCAACTTTTATGCTCGCTTGAATATGGATAGAGATCAGCCCTTTGTTGAACTAGAGGAAGACATTGCTCATTACAAGGATCAAGGTGAAGTCATTGTTTTTGGAGACATGAATGCTCGCACAAATATGTTACAACACGACACACAACAAGTCGACATGCCGCATGTATCAAGAAGAGTGGATGACTCATACATGTATAATCGAAGTTCTAATGATGCAAACGAAGTGGATCACTATGGAAAGTCACTTCTACATATGTGCAATAGTACCGGAATGCTCATTGCAAATGGTGTATCTCTATGGCAAGGCACCAATGACTTTACATGTAGAAAGCACAATGGTGCTAGCGTGATTGACTATATGTTGTTCTCATAAGCCACTCTAGAATGCATACAAAGCTTTACACTTGGTGAATGGAATCCGGAATCGGATCATAGGATGTTATGTATTGACCTCAAGTGTGGTAAACGGCCCGAGCATGTAGCCTCCAATCATGATGTGAATCATTTGTACCTACGTCTAGACTTCAAACGAGCACTTATATATGCTGATATGGTGGACCAAATGTTAAGCATGATAGAGCATCAAGGGAGCCCAACATTAGAATGCAAGTGGAAAGTTTTCAAAGAAGTAATTTTCTCTTGTGCGAAGGAATGCTTTTCGGCGAAACACATGTCTTGCAAAAGGTCTAAGAAGGGTAGCACCAAGAAGAAATGGTTTGACATGGAATGTAGTCAAGCTCGAAAACACTTGCTAAGATTGGATGCAATCAAAGACAAGGAAGTTTACTTGGAATGTTCACACACATACAAAGCACTTGTTCAAAAGAAGAGGAGAAGGTGGGAAGTCGAAAAACAACTTCTTTTAGCACAAGAGAAAGCACATGCATGTGGCAAGTTTTGGCAAAATCTAAAAGGCAAGCGCGTTGAGAGCTTTGGTGACTTGACTCTTGAGGATATGTATATGAATTGTAAGAACCTCTATGAGCAACCCAATGTTGATAAGATGGAGGGTTGTAGCTCCCTTCCATTTATGTCTCCCTTCTTTACCATTGAAGATGTATGCCGCGCGCTTGAGAAACTTGCTACTCGCAAGGCAGGTGACCTTCAAGGTGTCAAGGCTGAAATGATTAAATGGACAAGCAAGAAAACACGATATTGGATATGCGATATGTTTAACCTTGCACTTCAGTATGGCATGCCTCATGATTGGAGTGCAAATTGGATCAAACCTTTGCACAAAGGAGGAGATGTGAACAATGTGAACAACTATCGCACTATAATGGTTGGTTCTTTGATGGCAAAGTTATTTGGATGTATCATGGAGATGAAGATAAGTGAATGGGCTGAAAAGAATGGCAAACGTGCGCTTGGCCAAGCAGGTTTTCGAAAGCATCATAGCACTATTGATCACCTTGTCACTCTTCGAGTTCTTATGGAAGCGTCTCGATTGAAAGGAAAAAAGTTGTATTGTTGCTTTGTGGATTTCAAGAAAGCTTTTGACATGGTACCGCGAGGAAATCTTTGGAGACGTATGCAAAGCCTTCAAGTGCCGAGAGAATTTATGCATGCAGTCTTTCGCATCTACCAAAAAGTGATATGTCGATTACGTATGGGAGATGGAATTTCAGAATTTTTTGCAAGCACTATTGGTGTCAAACAAGGATGCCCACTTTCCAACCCTCTTTGGGCTACTCATTGATGAATTGGAATACATGGTTCTTGATTTTATGCAGCAAGAAGGCATAGAAGAGGTTAAGATTGGAAATGCGGTGATCATGCTTTTGCTTTATGCCGATGATGTAGTGCTCTTGGCACATACCTTAGAAGATGCACAAAAGCTTATGAGTGTCTTGGAACGCTTTTGCCTACATAGCGGGCTGATCGTGAATGGATCCAAAACCAAGGTTATGCTTGTAAAGACCCTCAATGACGAAAATCCATGCATTGTATACAACAATGAGAAACTTGAAGTGGTAGATCACTTCAAGTACCTTGGCCTTGAGGTTCCATCCAATCATAAATGGAAGGATTGTGCAATGCGTCGCTTGGAAGCCGGAAAGAGGGCTTATTATGCATTTGAGAACATGTGCAATGCAGGAGAGATCAAGTGTTGGGCTCTCAAAAAGTACCTCTTTGACACATTGGTGACACCGGTGCTTCTTTATGGAGTGGAGGTGTGGGGTGGAAGCATCGGGAAGTCTATTTGGAAAGAGTTTGAGAATGTCCAAAAGCGTTTTCTCACCAACTTTCTCCAAGTCAAGACACAAACACCCTACATGCTCTTACTTCTTGAGTCCGGATCGCTTCCCATTGAGGTCTTGGGCATGGAAAGGGTTGTGGAGTACATGCGTAAGACACAACGTAGCCCTTTGCATCGACTTCCTAGAATCGCATATGAAGCAAGTCAAAAGGTTCAAAAGACATGCAAGAGCAAAATACTAAGTTCGGGGTGGATGCTTGATATCAAGAAATGGTTTGGAAGATGGGATGCATGTCACTTGGTCAAGGATGCGTCGATCGACTCCCAAGTTAATGAGGCCTTCTTACAACGCCAATGTATCATGGCTTGGGAGAAATCCGGAGGTTCTCGCTTCAGCCATTACACCACACACGTTGCCCCAAACTACAAATCTCTCTTCTTCTCGGAACGAGGTAACCGAACCCATTCCTACATCCTTGAGCCCATCCCGTTGAGTGCGATCCACACCATTGCCTCCATTCGTCTTAGCTCCCATTCTCTACGCTGCGAGACAGGACGTTGGGGCACTGGCGAGGAGTGTCATCGACTTTGCACCTTATGCCCTCGTCAAGTGCGAGAGAGTGAGTACCACACACTACTTGAGTGCTCAGCTTTTGACCACATTAGGTCCTCTTTTCCCCATATATTCAGCCATGAGCTCTCCCTACATACCTTCCTCTCCCAACCACGATGTGGACTCTCTATTGCGACGCTCATTTCAGCCATTTTTGAGCATCGAGAGTCACTTATGAACTCCACCCACACCACGTGACATGTTCATTTGGTCCCATAGGTCATATTTGACCTCCCAGGACGATAATATAACTATCTATCTATCTATCTATCTACACCATCTCCATTGCTGCAGCAAGGAAGCTCCTCTCTCCTCCCCTACCACCTTCCATTGCCACACCAAGCAAAGGTTATCTACCTTCTCCTCCCATTGCCACACCAAGCAAGGGTTATCCACCTTCTCCTCCCATTGCCACAAGGGTTAACCACCTTCTCGTATCACTTTATCCCACCTACATTGTGCAACAAGCAAGGTCCTTCTCCTCCTCCTAGTTTTCTTTGCTCAACCATGGTCAACTCTACTTCGCAAAGACGGCCAAAGGATGAGGTCACAACACTTGCATGCCACAACACTAGAGGTGTAGATGATGAGTGGGTGCCACAAGAGTTCACCAAAGGTGCTTGGGTATACATGGAATCAGGCAAGCCATTGGGCTGCTGAATGCTCATTGGTCCCCTTGGGATACTGTCCAATAGGCTTCTAGAGAGCTTAATTCTTATTGGTTCTTTTATTAAGTATTTTTGAATTAATTAAACTAGATTTACTCTAGCCTAATTCTCATTGGTCCACCTCCATGGCCATTCAATAGGATTTGAGTACACCTTGTGGGCATCTGGCCTAGGGAGCTGACATGTGCCCCTCTTTCCCCTTATGTACAAATGAAGCTTGTGAGTGTGTGTGGGTGTTTCTCTCTCATCCCCTACTTCTTGGGCTCGCCCCCTCGTATGTAGGGCAAGTGACAAAGACTTTTTGGGATACACTCAAAGCATCCAATTCCCCTAATGTTTGACCTTTGGACACAACCTTTAAATTTTGGAACCTTAGCATTTTGGAAGTCTTAATGGGCTGAACCCTAGGGTCTTTTGAGACCATTGTTTCACATAGCTCTTTTGATAATGTCCCCCCCTTTGGATCCCTATTTTCCTCACCTCTCTTTCTGTCTCTATACAAGTCGGCGCTGATGCACCATCCCCCTCTTGAAGCCAGGCCCGCAATACGCCTATGAAGGAAGGTGGCTACTTGCTGCAAACCCTATAAAAAGGTGAGCTTTACATGCTCACTTAGCATTGGGGGTATGTGTGAGTACTTGTGAGTAGTTGTTTATACATTAAGACTAAGGGTTTTTCCTTCAAAGGGATAGTGCTAAGTGTCGGATCTATGGTAAAGGGCATGGATAAGTAGGCTATTGTGGAGCTTGCTGCTCTGACTCAATCTCAGATGACTCTTGGTTTTGAAATGGAACTGTTGTACGAATGTTTAATGGGTTGTAATTCACTTGTTGGTATGGTAATATTCCTCATGGTAATATTCCTCATGGTAATATTCCTCATGCTATTGTATATATGGATCTTGGGAAATATTGCTTAAATGGGCCGAATGAATGTTTGTTGTGAACAAGGTTATGATGGATTGTGGCTGAATATGGTTATGATCGGTTGTGGAATATGGTAAATATGTGTTAATGGCTGCTCATGAAGCTGTAAGTGGTTGCTTATTCCATTGATGTTATGGGCCTTTGTGGCATACATCCCTGGCTTTTTGAACAAATGAGGAAATATGGTATATCCCACCTATATGTATTATGATTTTGGGGTTTAACTCTTATACTTACTACCTTACATGTGGTCTTAGACTCTGACTAAAGGGTTGTAGGACCTATGTACAAATGTATTTTTATGTTACAAATTATTTCGAAGAATAGATTGACTGCACGAATGAGTACTATCACTAACGCATAAAAAATAGCGGCAATTAAATGCCGAACTTTGTAAAGGCAAGAAATAGGTATATGTGGCCCACTTCGGGGCTGAATTACCTCATAGAACTTGTCTCCTGTCTTATCTCATAAGAGCTTGTAAAGCACAAGGGGCTCCATATGGTTTTTTTCCTCCTTGTAAATGAAAACATCTCTAAATATGTGATAAGCTTTACCTTTCTTATTGTTTATCTTTGAAAGAAATTACGTTGGGTGACATCTTTAAGATGTGGGATACCCATGCATCACCTGCATATGGTGCCAATACTAACTAAAAGTTGTGTGGTTTCCAGAGGTGCAGGTGAGGGTTACCTTCTCAACTATGGTTTTCAAAGTTCCTTGGCTTAAAGATGGTGGACTATTATATCTTATGGCTCTTGATTTCAATACTTATGTATAAAGACAGTTCTGTACTATGAATGGGGATTAAACCACCTTTTCATTGAAATGGGTTTTTAATGTCTTTTGTAATTTGAAAGGATTATTTGGTGTATATGTTTTATTGTTATTTGAGAACACACACACACACACACACACACACACACACACACACACACACACACACACACACACACACACACACACACACACACACACACACACACACAATTTCATCTGGTCTAAGGACATTTTAAAGAAGGCATCCAGAGGATGCTACCAGTGCTCTTTACCGAGAAAACTTTATAAATACATGATTATCGGTAGCTTTTCACAATGTAGGACAGTTGCAGGCTACAACGATGAAGGAAAAAAATTATGCAAAGTCCAAGCACAACAGCATCAACTAACTCGTGTGGTCTCTCTCTCTCTCTCTCTCTCTCTCTCTCTCTCTCTGCGCACTAGCCGCCTGTGTCGCCAAGCTGCAGGACACACTCACTTGCTCAAAGAGGTTACACCAAGTGTTAGGGGGAGGGCCGGAATCCCTTCCCCCATCATATATAGTATAGATGGTTTAATATGTAGACAAATATATCTTGCTTAAGATTTGATTTTCCTCTCGGTTTACTAAGAGGAAAGATCAAATCTTTAGTGCTTTTAAAGATCGACTCTTTCATGTATTGTGATAACTCTTGCATTCCATATACCACGTGGTATCCTTGCCCTCATTGGCTACGAAATGCCATATCTACATGGCAGGATTCAATCTCTCTCACATCCTACTTTTCCTGATGATCTCTAATTGAATTTGTTCAAAAATCTGCATTCATTTTGTATTTGCTTCCGTAGAGGAGGGATTGAGTTGCATGACCATATCATATGCAAAATCATCTCTTGAATATCTATAGGTTCCACAAAGGGGATAGACATTGTCTCCATTGCTCCACCTTGTTTTTCATCACCTCCCTTACTAACTCTTCCTACCTCAATCCAAATCTACGCAATACCTTGAACCTTCAAATTATATGTGATAGTGGTACATAGCACTAGTCGGACAAAATAACCATTACTACATAAGTAATATGTTTTGGTATATTTCAAATTCTAGAGTGTCATTATTAGGCCGCTTTGTAGTTAGGGACGTGTTTTTACGTCTCTCTCTCTCTACAATACCATCTCTCTCTCTCTCTCTCTCTCTCTCTCTCTCTCTCTCTCTCTCTCTCTCTCTCTCTCTCTCTACTTGGCAGCCCTCCTTTGGAAGAGGGGGACATTGAAGGGGAAGAGGGGGACGGGTGGCATGGGTGGTGCAAGGAAGCAAAGCTACTACTTTGTTGCTGCTGATTGCTCTCTCTGCAAAATTTCACGGGAGTGAAAATGGCTCTCACGACAAATTTGGGTTCTTTTTTGAAGTTTTTTGCGTCTCATAACAGTTTGCAGATGTTGCTATGCGCATCGCAAGTTGCGATGCATTTAGCGACGCCATTAGAGATGCTGCTAGGGATGCTATAGTAATTTTCTGGGGCAAAAAAATTGGTATCACATAAGTTTCCTAGGTGTCCCTAATTACAAAGCGCCCTTGTAGTGTATACACATATAAACTCTTGATCGATAGATGTTTTAATCACTATCTTTTTTGATGAAAAGTGCTTTCAATCAAAATCTTGAGTTATATATCAATCAAAAGTACATTGTTTGTCACGATCTCGTTCTATTAGTTTGATGAGCTTTTGAGATAGTACCGATCTTGATGGTGTTCTATAGCTTCTATAAAATCTTCTTCTACAATCAACTAGCACATGTAGTGCTCAATGATGATTTATCAACTCTCCACTATTTGATCACTTGAGTTTTCTTTTTTTTTTTTAAATTTTGTGATGCTCAAGATTGCATTCAAGCTTTTTTTTGCATGCTCGCTCTTTGAGTTTTGTGGTATTTACACATAGATGCCTCCTATGTTGTCTTAGAGCTTTGCCTCAAAGATAACATGCAGGGTTAGGGCTAAAAAAGCTACCTTCATTATCTTAGAACCTTGTCGTTTTTATTTAGAGAGTTTAGATGCAGTCCTTATTGTCTTATATCTTTAATTTGCTCAAGTTTTGGAGCTAGCAATACTCAAAGTTGTGTTGTTAATGTGGAGTATAGTATTCACATTATGAATTTCAACTTAGAGCATTGATAATCTTGATTTCTTTTAGCTGTTAGATCCTTGGCTCATACGATGGAAGGAATTAGCAATGGACCCAAACAAGCATTGTCTTGATACCTTGTCTTCCACGATGAATACTTTCTAATGGTTTGCTTCAATGTTTAAAGTGTATCAATTGTATATATTAAGGCTTTGATTCATACTTAAGATTTGATTTAAGATTGAGTTTGAGAAACCTTCTCACACAATCAAATTGCAAAAAAAAGGGTATGTGTTTGAGAACCAATATATGCAAGTTGGTAAAACCTCAGAGAATGTTTGTTAAAGTTTAGGCTTGGCATAGGGTAGTGGTAATCCCAATACTTAGAAGACTTCATCATGGATGAAGTGTAACATTTAATGGCCTAATAACTTATGTCTAGCGGAAATTAGCATGAACATAGTGGGCATTTCATTAGAATAGATTCCTAATGAGAATTACAAGAGTGCTTGGGTGGAGAGAGCAACAAAAAGCATAACACGTAGTTAGATAGCATCGACAATACTTTCAAAAGAGAGAGCAATTAAGCTATTGACAACAGTTGAGGACCGGATTTTCATGGAGCCAGTCCCCCCTCCAGAAGGCTTTGTATTATGGTTTCTCCCATCAAGAGAGACATTGTACAATACAATTCTTTGTGTTCTTTCAAGACTAGCTAGTGCAATGAAGATGGAAACTTCATGCACTAAGCAAAACACTTAACAAACACAACTTGAATTATCCCCGTTCTCAGACCCAAGACCTCACACACCATCGAAGATGGTGAGAGCTAGCAGGGTATGAGAGTAGATTGAGAGGAAGAAGGAGTATCTTACGAGAAAGATGTACATCTCCTCACATAATCACTCATATGTAGCATAGCTTAGCTTAGTAATTAGCTTGGTAGAGGAGATGAGCATGCATTGAAGCTTGGCTCTTGGTTGGATTTGTATCCACATGCCAAGAGAGTGTTGATGTAGGCTTCTATCTCACAAGCTTGGAGTAGGTGATGAGTTCTCCATTAAAGCTTGGGAAAAGATAGTATTCTCTTTCTTCACACATGAGCTTGTGTGAGTGTGTGTGTGATAATGCCTTGCAAAAATCAGCCCCCTCTCTCTCTTGGGCGAGCCCTCTTGCTAAATGCTCTTCCTGAAGCCTCATTGGCCCTCCCCAAGTCAAGCCAATTACAATTAAGCAGCATAAGTGATAGCCTTCTGACATGTGTCCCCCTTTCCCCTTTTGTGAGAGCTTTAGGTAATTAAATAATTAAACTAAACTCTCATTGGACCCCTTTGCCTCCTGGCCAATAGGAATCAGGCAAGCCATGGGGCTCCTGAATGCTCATTGGACCCCTTGGGAGACTGTCCACTAGTCTTCTAGGAGACTTAATTCTCATTGGTTTCTTTTATTAAATGTTTTTAAATTAATTAAACTAGATTTACTCTAGCTTAATTTTCATTGGTCCACTTCAAGGGTCATCCAATAGAAATTGAGCACACCTTGTGGGCATCTGGCCTAGGGAGCTGACATGTGTCCCTCATTCCCTTTGTGTAAAGGGAGCCTGTGTGTGTGTGTGTGTGTGTGTGTGTGGCTTTCTCTCTCATCCCCTACCTTTAGGGCTCGCCCCCTCCCATGTAGGGATGTGCAAAGACTTTTAGGGCACACACAAAGCATCCAATTTTCCCTAGGGTTAACTTTGGACACAACCTTTGAATTTTGGAACCTTAGCATTTTGGAAGTCTTAATGGGCTGAACCTTAGGGTCTTTTCAGCCCATTGTTGCACATGGCTCTTTTGCAGATGGCCCCCCCTTTGGATCCCTATTTTCCCTCCTTTGGATCCCTACTGTGTCCGGTCTGCTAGCTTAACCAATATTCTAGCTTTTTCTCCCCTGGCCTTCCCCACATTAAATGATCAGTTTAATATCAGAAAATCATTTAGGAGAATTAGATATTGATTATTATGACATTACCTCTCTCTTGAAATCATAGTCGTCCTCGACTATGGTGTAGAGAAGATAAAGCATGTTCATGAGTCCTTTTCTTAGCGGGTAGAGGATCCCTATGTTACCCTACAACATCATTTCACAATGGATGACTAGTCCATTTGGCGCTTGAGAGCCTGAGGCTGCCGCAAGCATGTCTGCACATTAGTCCTATCAGTCTTCCATAGTAGAGTGACAAGCTCTACTTGGTGTTTGGGAGACGTCGTCTCCGCAAACTTGATCTAAGCATGCATACTACTTCATTTTTGTGCACAAATAAAGAAAAAGAGAGTCTTATAAGACAAAAATTTTGTTCATTTTTAACATTTTGTACATTTGCTTACTCTTGGGAAGCATTGTAAGCATTGACAAGGTTTAGGTTATCCTTTAATTGTATGCCTTGCATCCATCTAGCATCTTCAAAAGGATAATTCTTAAACTTAATAAGATATCGTCGGATAGTCTTACCACCTCTTAATACCTTGTCTTCATGTCGGAGAATGGACTCGGGCTGCAGCACCTCTTCTTGGTCCTCGATCTCCGGTGGGTCTTCAATAGTTGGTTCTTGAGGTGGCTCTCCTTTGTAAGGCTTTAATAGGCTCACATGAAAATCATTGTGTATGAGCCAATGATTGGGCAACTTGAGTTGATAGGCCATCTCATTGATTGGCCTAAGAATCTGAAAGGGACCATAGTACCTTTTTGCTAGTTTAGCATAGTACTTTTGGTGACCCGTAGGATTCTTGCCCGTTGTGTGCCTTAATCGTTGTGGGCTCTTCTTTGCTTGTCAGCAGCAGCCTTTTTCCTGTGCTGTGAGATAGAGATAGCATCCGTAATCTTTTGGGAAGATTCTTGTAGGTCTCGGCTATACTCATCTGGAACGAAGATTTTCCCATGTACCTTAAGTAGCAAGGGACTTTTTGATCTTCCCTCAATTACCTCGAAAGGTGATTTTCCTGTGGAAGTATGTACAGTGTTATTGTAAGCATACTCCACTAAGGGTAAGTACTTCTCCCATTGGGATCTTTGATCTACTTCCGTTACATAGGCTTTTAGTAGATCGAGAATGGTTAGGTTAGCTATTTCACTTTGGCCATCAGTTTGTGGATGATAGGCCGAAGAGAAGTTTAGCCTTGTTCCTAAATTCTCAAAGAGACCCTTCCAGAAATTACTGGTCATTCTAGGATCTCTATCCGACACTATGGACATGGGCAAGCCATGGTACTTGAAAATTTGTGAAATAAAGAGGGTTGCCATTTGATGGGCTTTGATAGTCTTTTTGACAGGTATAAAATGAGCTTGTTTACTAAACCTGTCTACTATCGTCCATATTCTCGTATTCCCATGGATAGACTTAGGCAATCCAAAGATAAAATCCATGGATATGCTCTCCCATGGTGAATTAGGGATTGGCAAGGGTTGAAGCAATCCAAGTTGCTTCCCTCTATCAAATTTTGTCTTTTGGCATACCACACATTTGGAAACATTCTCTTGTATGCTCACTTTTATGGTAGGCAATAGAAACATGTTTCAATTCCCTTTAAGGTAGACTAAATCCCTCTATGCCCCGCATAAGGTGGAGCAGGTGATTCATACATTACTTTCTCACGTTGTGAGTTAGTAACGCATAGTCTCTTGCCATAGAGAAGATAACCATCTTGTAAAGTAAATGGTTATTCTTTCTTTCCTAATGCAAGGGCTGAAATCACATCTGTAAAATTAGGATCAATAGCATACTCATCTATCATTGAAGATAGATCATTGTGAGTTTCTATGGAAACCGCATTCACTCTCGGCCGTCTTGAGAGTGCATCATCTACTTGATTATGCTTGCCAGCAATGTGAGGAATATGAAAATGAAATTTCGAAAGGAAATTTTCCCACCTCATTTGTTTGGCAGAGAGCTTGGTTTGTGTCATGAAGTACTGAAGACTTTGGTGATGCGTTCGTAGAATGAATGGAGTCCCCAATAAATAGTGCTTCCATGAGTCTAAGGCATGTAGAACTGCAAGGAGTTCTTTTTCGTATATGCCTAGAGCTTGCTCAACAGGGTGGAGCCTTCGACTCTCATAGCCTATGGCGTGCCCTTCTTGGAGCAAAACAGCTCCAAGGCAATCACCACAAGCATCGCATTGGACCTCAAATGGTTTTGAGAGATCCGGTAGTGTAAGCACAGGTTGAGAGATAAGCTTTTCTTTAAGCTTTTCGAAAGCATTGCTCTCCTTAGCAGACCATGTTTACCTAACGATTTTCTTTGTTAGGTCATGTAATGGTCCCGCAATTTGTGAGAACTTTTCTATGAAGTGTCTATAGTATGCACACATACCTATGAAGCTTCTTAGTTCATGCAGATTCCTTGGTTTAGGCCATCCTTTTATTACCTCTAACTTGGATGGATCCATTTGGATGCCATCTTGAGAGATAATGTGACCTAAATACTGAATCTCTTGCAAGAAAAATTCACTTTTCTTTCGATTAACATAAAGTTTATTCTCTCTTAAAACATGAAATATTACATGGAGGTGTTGCTTGTGTTCCTCCAATGAATTAGAGTAGATGATAATATCATCAAAGAACACTCCAGTGAAGGTTCGATGAGGCCTGAACAGCTTCTCCATCAAGCGGTTGAATGTGGCTGGTGCATTGGTCAAGCCAAAAGGCAAGACAATGTATTCATAAAGACCAAATGTAGTACGAAATGTGGTCTTTATAATGTCTTGATCAACTATCCTTATTTGATGATAGCCACTTTTTAGGTCAACCCTACTAAAGTAGGTCGATCCTTGTAGCTTATCAAACAGGTCTTCTACCCGTGGAACGGGAAACCTATTCTTGATAGTGATCCTATTTAGTGCTCTATAGTCGACACACATACGATATGTGCCGTCTTTCTTTTGCACTAATAGCACAGGTGAGCAAAATGGAGATGAGCTTGGCCTAACCATACCCTTCTCAACTAACTCATGCACTTGCCGCATAATCTCCTCTTGTTGAGCTTGAGAAACTCTATAAGGAGGTTTATTAGGCGGTGAACTTCCTGGAAGAAGTTCAATTGCATCGTCATCATTACCTCGTTTAAGAGGTAGCTCACAAGGGATGTCGTCAATAAAAACATCTTGAAACCCCTTGAGAAAATTGGATAACTCTAATTCCTTTTGGTTGCTTTTATTTTCTTTTGCTAAAGCATTAGGTTCATTTTGAAAGTCTTTAACAAAAATCATGTACACGGAAATAGAGCTCTTTATTGACTTGTTGAAAGCTGGTGTAAGTACAATGGGGAGGGTGTTACCCATTTCCTTAGCATCTATATACATATCTTTTTCCCTGAACTTAAAGGAGATTCTCCTTTCAGGAAATTTAACATCGGCAGCCAGGCGGTCAAACCATGGTGCCCCTAGGATTACATCCTCATGCTTGAGAGGAGAGATAAAGAAGTCCTCTTTGTCCACATAGCCTTGGACATGAAGCCTCAATTTCCCGATTAAGGGAGTGACTGAAGCTTCTTGCCCCTTGAAGGCACTGTCTGCGTGTAGGACATCTCCCATCTCTTAGGATTGTATTCCTATCTTGGTGGCCAACTCTATAGATATAAAATTGTGAGTAGAACCAGGGTCAAAAAGAATAAAAGCATCATGTTCTCTTACCTTTCCCCAAGCATGGCATAGAGGAGATCCTTTGTGGTGAGTTTGGTGAGTCTC
The DNA here is from genome assembly GCF_014529385.1 of Adiantum capillus-veneris. Classification (NCBI taxonomy): domain Eukaryota; kingdom Viridiplantae; phylum Streptophyta; class Polypodiopsida; order Polypodiales; family Pteridaceae; genus Adiantum; species Adiantum capillus-veneris. Next base: position 92,041,441 of record NC_140959.1, on the reverse strand, counting down.
CTCCTCTTGGATTTCAACCAAGGAAGCTCTAGGAGGATCTTGGCGGTTGTTCTTTTGGGGACAAGCGTGGTACGCATGCCCTTGTTCTTCGCTCTTGAAACACTGGTTATCCTTACGATAACGCTCAAGCTCTTTAGGAGAGAGTTTATTCTTACCTTTGTAAACTCCCTTCTCTTTAGCTTTGTTGGAGTTGCCCTTAGGGACTTTTGGACATTGTCCTTCCCCTTAGGCTCATTGGAACCCTTGTTTTCCGGGGGCTTATTATTTCTTTTTGCCCCCGTTTGGAAATTGATTCGAGAGGCGACCATAGTGTGGTGTATTACCGCCAATATGGTACGTGGTCTTTGGGAGTTGACATACTCCGCCATTTCTTCGGTTAAGCCCGCACAAAATTGTTGCTTTTGCTCACCAAAATCCAACTTTTTGAAGACAGTGGCTTTGAGTTGTAGGTCCCAAAACTTGTCTTCATATTTGTGGATAGATTCATTGGGAGAGAGCTTTAAGCTTCGCCATTCGGTGAGTACTTTGTCTTTGGCATCGGTGGCAAAAACTGCTTCATAATGGAAGCTCTTAAAGCTTTCGGTGTTCGTGGAGCTTCACCATTGTCTCGTAGGCTAGACCACCATTGTCTGGCAGACTTTTGAAAGTGCATAGCTACATGGCGTAGCTTAGAGGACTCCATGAAGCCCTCATCTCCAAACGCCGCATTCAATTGTTGGATAAAGGCCAAGACTTTGTCCGTAGCACCAAAGGTACCATCATAGGTAAGGAAAGAGATGCTCTTCCCTCCCTCTTTGAATTTCTTCAACTTGGACGACCTCTTCCATGTGGCATAGGATTTCCTATGACCTCTTCTTTTTGATGGTTCAAAGGTTACACCATCACTTTCTTCAGAAGGTGAAGAATTTGAAGAAGGTGGAGAAGAGGATGACCTCTTTCTTGCCTTTTTCTTGTCTTGATCTTTGTCGTCTTCACCATAGATTTCATAAGAGGAAGAGGATGAAGAAGATGGAGAAGAGGGTTTCCTCTTTCTCGCCTTTTTCTTCTCTTGCTTTTTATCATCCCTCTTTGAGTTATGGCGTGGAGAAGAGTGTGATGGTCTTCTCCGCTTTGGTGGTGATGGAGAGCGTTTAGCCCGCCGTCTTCGTGGAGCCATCTCCGCCGAGGTGGCGGGAGACTCGCTTCTTTCTCGTTCCTTCGGTGGAGGCTCTTTAGTTCTCCTTTGGGAAGGAGATGCATCATCAAGAAGTAAATTCTTGAGCCCTTCATATGGATTCTCTTCTTCTTCTCGAATCGGAGAGAGACCTCTTTTGGTCGTCTCACAAGGAGGCTTCCTAGGTGTTCTCTCGTCATGGTGATGAGCTTGGAGAATCCCGTGAGCACGGAGCTGCCGTTGCACTTCACTTTGGAGAGATGGATTGCCCATGGCTTGTTGAAGCCTAGAAACAAGATAGTTAACAAGCATTGAAGCATCATTAGTAGCTTGCTCATGAGCAAAATCAAAGTTATCAACATTAATTTCACTCTCTTTACTATTGTCAGCCATTCTAACAACTTTTAGGTGTAAACTTTTTAGGTGTACTTTGGCACTTCAAGCCGTAGTTGCTACTCCTCTTTACCCCTTTAGAAAAAGCACTCAAGCTACCGTACCCGCGGCTCCAATACCATTAATTGCAAGGAATAGAAGAGAGGGTCTTTCTACACCAAAACAGCACCGGCTCCTGTCAAGCTTCTAATAGCTCAATAGTGGTTAACCGTAGGCAAGCCCCGTAGGACTCCACTATTAAGACCATAGCTCTCGACGGTGATGCCCCGTTAACTGCACGAAGGCAGGCGCACTGCAAGGATGAAAAATCCCTATTCTACTTACTCACAGGCAATTAAGAATACCAACCATTTATAGCTAGCTTGAGGACCTCCCTTCTTGAGCAAGAAAAGAGAAACCTTGAGCTCTGATACCAATGTAACATTTAATGGCCTAATAAATTATGTGTAGTGGAAATTAGCATGAACATAGTGGGCATTTCATTAGAATAGATTCCTAATGAGAATTACAAGAGTGCTTGGGTGGAGAGAGCAACAAAAAGCATAACATGTAGTTAGATAGCATCGACAATACTTTCAAAAGAGAGAGCAATTAAGCTATTGACAACAGTTGAGGACCGGATTTTCATGGAGCCGGTCCCCCCTCCAAAAGGCTTTGTATTATGGTTTCTCCCATCAAGAGAGACATTGTACAATACAATTCTTTGTGTTCTTTCAAGACTAGCTAGTGCAATGAAGATGGAAACTTCATGCACTAAGCAAAACACTTAACAAACACAACTTCAATTATCCCCGTTCTTAGACCCAAGACCTCACACACCATCGAAGATGGTGAGAGCTAGCAGGGTATGAGAGTAGATTGAGAGGAAGAAGGAGTATCTTACGAGAAAGATGTACATCTCCTCACATAATCACTCATATTAGCATAGCTTAGCTTAGTAATTAGCTTGGTAGAGGAGATGAGCATGCATTGAAGCTTGGCTCTTGGTTGGATTTGCATCCACATGCCAAGAGAGTGTTGATGTAGGCTTCTATCTCACAAGCTTGGAGTAGGTGATGAGTTCTCCATTAAAGCTTGGGAAGAGATAGTCTTCTCTTTCTTCACACATGAGCTTGTGTGAGTGTGTGTGTGATAATGCCTTGCAAAAATCAGCCCCCTCTCTCTCTTGGGCGAGCCCTCTTGCTAAATGCTCTTGCTGAAGCCTCATTGGCCCTCCCCAAGTCAAGCCAATTACAATTAAGCAGCATAAGTGATAGCCTTCTGACATGTGTCCCCCTTTCCCCTTTTGTGAGAGCTTTAGGTAATTAAATAATTAAACTAAACTCTCATTGGACCCCTTTGCCTCCTGGCCAATAGGAATCAGGCAAGCCATGGGGCTCCTGAATGCTCATTGGACCCCTTGGGAGACTGCCCAATAGTCTTCTAGGAGACTTAATTCTCATTGGTTTCTTTTATTAAATGTTTTTAAATTAATTAAACTAGATTTACTCTAGCTTAATTCTCATTGGTCCACTTCAAGGGTCATCCAATAGAAATTGGGCACACCTTGTGGGCATCTGGCCTAGGGAGCTGACATGTGTCCCTCATTCCCTTTGTGTAAAGGGAGCCTGTGTGTGTGTGTGTGTGTGGCTTTCTCTCTCATCCCCTACCTTTAGGGCTCGCCCCCTCCCATGTAGGGATGTGCAAAGACTTTTAGGGCACACACAAAGCATCCAATTTTCCCTAGGGTTGACCTTTGGACACAACCTTTGAATTTTGGAACCTTAGCATTTTGGAAGTATTAATGGGCTGAACCTTAGGGTCTTTTTAGCCCATTGTTGCACATGGCTCTTTTGCAGATGGCCCCCCCTTTGGATCCCTATTTTCCCTCCTTTGGATCCCTACTGTGGCCGGTCTGCTAGCTTAACCAATATTCTAGCTTTTTCTCCCCTGGCCTTCCCCACATTAAATGATTAGTTTAATATGAGAAAATCATTTAGGAGAATTAGATATTGATTATTATGACATTACCTCTCTCTTGAAATCATAGTCGGCCTCGACTATGGTGTAGAGAAGATAAAGCATGTTCATGAGTCCTTTTCTTAGCGGGTAGAGGATCCCTATGTTACCCTACAACATCATTCCACAATGGATGACTAGTCCATTTGGCGCTTGAGAGCCTGAGGCTGCCGCAAGCATGTCTGCACATTAGTCCTATCAGTCTTCCATAGTAGAGTGACAAGCTCTACTTGGTGTTTGGGAGACGTCGTCTCTGCAAACTTGATCTAAGCATGCATACTACTTCATTTTTGTGCACAAATAAAGAAAAAGAGAGTCTTATAAGACAAAACTTTTGTTCATTTTTAACATTTTGTACATTTGCTTACTCTTGGGAAGCATTGTAAGCATTGACAAGGTTTAGGTTATCCTTTAATTGTATGCCTTGCATCCATCTAGCATCTTCAAAAGGATAATTCTTAAACTTAATAAGATATCGTCGGATAGTCTTACCGCCTCTTAGTACCTTGTCTTCATGTCGGAGAATGGACTCGGGATGCAGCACCTCTTCTTGGTCCTCGATCTCCGGTGGGTCTTCAATAGTTGGTTCGTGAGGTGGCTCTCCTTTGTAAGGCTTTAATAGGCTCACATGAAAATCATTGTGTAGGAGCCAATGATTGGGCAACTTGAGTTGATAGGCCATCTCATTGATTGGCCTAAGAATCTGAAAGGGACCATAGTACCTTTTTGCTAGTTTAGCATAGTACTTTTGGTGACCCGTAGGATTCTTGCCCGTTGTGTGCCTTAATCGAGCCTTGGGAAACTTTAACAAAACCCAATCGTTTTCTTTAAAGGCTTGGGCTCTTCTGTGCTTGTCAGCAGCAGCCTTTTGCCTTTGCTGTGAGATAGAGATAGCATCCTTAATCTTTTGGAAATATTCTTGTAGGTCTCGGCTATACTCATCTGCAGCGAAGATCTTCCCATGTACATTAAGTAGCAAGGGACTTTTTGATCTTCCCTCAATTACCTCGAAAGGTGCTTTTCCTGTGGAAGTATGTACAGTGTTATTGTAAGCATACTCTACTAAGGGTAAGTACTTCTCCCATTGGGATCTTTGATCTACTTCCGTTACATAGGCTTTTAGTAGATCGAGAATGGTTAGGTTAGCTATTTCACTTTGGCCATCAGTTTGTGGATGATAGGCCGAAGAGAAGTTTAGCCTTGTTCCTAAATTCTCAAAGAGACCCTTCCAGAAATTACTGGTCATTCTAGGATCTCTATCCGACACTATGGACATGGCAAGCCATGGTACTTGAAAATTTGTGAAATAAAGAGGGTTGCCATTTGATGGGCTTTGATAGTCTTTTTGACAGGTATAAAATGAGCTTGTTTACTAAACCTGTCTACTATCGTCCATATTCCCATATTCCCATGGATAGACTTAGGCAATCCAAAGATAAAATCCATGGATATGCTCTCCCATGGTGAATTAGGGATTGGCAAGGGTTGAAGCAATCCAAGTTGCTTCCCTCTATCAAATTTTGTCTTTTGGCATACCACACATTTGGAAAATACTCTTGTATGTTCACTTTCATGGTAGGCCAATAGAAATATGTTTCAATTCCCTTTAAGGTAGACTGAATCCCTCTATGCCCCGCATAAGGTGGAGCATGAGATTCATACATTACTTTCTCACGTAGTGAGTTAGTAACGCATAGTCTATTGCCATAGAGAAGATAACCATCTTGTAAAGTAAATGGTTCTTCTTTCTTCCCTAATGCAAGGGCTGAAATCACATCTCTAAAATCGGGATCAATAGCATACTCATCTATCATTGAAGATAGATCATTGTGAGTTGCTATGGAAACCGCATTCACTCTCGGCCGTCTTGAGAGTGCATCAGCTACTTGATTATGCTTGCCAGCAATGTGAGCAATATGAAAATGAAATTGCGAAAGGAAATTTGCCCACCTCATTTGTTTGTCGGAGAGCTTGGTCTGCGTCATGAAGTACTTAAGACTTTGGTGATCCGTTCGCAGAATGAAAGGAGTCCCCAATAAATAGTGCTTCCATGAGTCTAAGGCATGTAGAACTGCAAGGAGTTCTTTTTCGTATATGCCTAGAGCTTGCTCAACAGGGGAGCCTTCGACTCTCATAGCCTATGGCGTGCCCTTCTTGGAGCAAAACAGCTCCAAGGCAATCACCACAAGCATCGCATTGGACCTCAAATGGTTTTGAGAGATCGGTAGTGTAAGCACAGGTTGAGAGATAAGCTTTTCTTTAAGCTTTTCGAAAGCATTGTTCTCCTTAGCAGACCATGTATACCTAACGCTTTTCTTTGTTAGGTCATGTAATGGTCCCGCAATTTGTGAGAACTTTTCTATGAAGCGTCTATAGTATGCACACATACCTATGAAGCTTCTTAGTTCATGAAGATTCCTTGGTTTAGGCCATCCTTTTATTACCTCTAACTTGGATGGATCCATTTGGATGCCATCTTGAGAGATAATGTGACCTAAATACTGAATCTCTTGCAAGAAAAATTCACTTTTCTTTCGATTAACATAAAGTTTATTCTCTCTTAAAACTTGAAATATTACCTGGAGGTGTTGCTTGTGTTCCTCCAATGAATTAGAGTAGATGATAATATCATCAAAGAACACTCCAGTGAAGGTTCGATGAGGCCTGAACAGCTTCTCCATCAAGCGGTTGAATGTGGCTGGTGCATTGGTCAAGCCAAAAGGCATGACAATGTATTCGTAAAGACCAAATGTAGTACGAAATGCGGTCTTTACAATGTCTTGATCAACTATCCTTATTTGATGATAGCCAGTTTTTAGGTCAACCCTACTGAAGTAGGTCGATCCTTGTAGCTTATCAAATAGGTCTTCTACCCGTGGAACGGGAAACCTATTCTTGATAGTGATCCTATTTAGTGCTCTATAGTCGACACACATACGATATGTGCCGTCTTTCTTTTGCACTAATAGCACAGGTGAGCAAAATGGAGATGAGCTTGGACTAACCATACCCTTCTCAACTAACTCATGCACTTGCCGCATAATCTCCTCTTGTTGAGCTTGAGAAACTCTATAAGGAGGTTTATTAGGCGGTGAACTTCCTGGAAGAAGTTCAATTGCATGGTCATCATTACCTCGTTTAGGAGGTAGCTCACAAGGGATGTCGTCAATAAAAACATCTTGAAACCCCTTGAGAAAATTGGATAACTCTAATTCCTTTTGGATGCTTTTATTTTCTTTTGCTAAAGCATTAGGTTCATTTTGAAAGTCTTTAACAAAAATCATGTACACGGAAATAGAGCTCTTTATTGACTTGTTGAAAGCTGGTGTAAGTACAATGGGGATGGTGTTACCCATTTCCTTAGCATCTATATACATGTCTTTTTCCCTGAACTTAAAGGAGATTCTCGTTTCAGGAAATTTAACATTGGTAGCCAGGCGGTCAAACCATGGTGCCCCTAGGATTACATCCTCATGCTTGAGAGGAGAGATAAAGAAGTCCTCTTTGTCCACATAGCCTTGGACATGAAGCCTCAATTTCCCGATTAAGGGAGTGACTAAAGCTTCTTGCCCCTTGAAGGCACTTCTGCGGGTAGGACATCTCCCATCTCGTAGGATTGTATTCCTAGCTTGGTGGCCAACTCTATAGATATAAATTTGTGAGTAGAACCAGGGTCAAAAAGAATAAAAGCATCATGTTCTCTTACCTTTCCCCAAGCATGACATAGAGGAGATCCTTTGTGGTGAGTTTGGTGAGTCTCCTCCTCTTGGATTTCAACCAAGGAAGCTCTAGGAGGATCTTGGCGGTTGTTCTTTTGGGGACAAGCGCGGTACGCATGCCCTTGTTCGCCGCACTTGAAACACTGGTTATCCTTACGATAACGCTCAAGCTCTTCAGGAGAGAGTTTATTCTTACCTTTGTAAACTCCCTTCTCTTTAGCTTTGTTGGAGTTGCCCTTAGGGGACTTTTGGACATTGTCCTTCCCCTTAGGCTCATTGGAACCCTTATTTTCCGGGGGCTTATTATTTCTTTTTGCCCCCGTTTGGAAATTGATTCGAGAGGCGACCATAGTGTGGTGTATTACCGCCGATATGGTACGTGGTCTTTGGGAGTTGACATACTCCGCCATTTCTTTGGTTAAGCCCGCACAAAATTGTTGCTTTTGCTCACCAACATCCAACTTTTTGAAGATAGTGGCTTTGAGTTGTAGGTCCCAAAACTTGTCTACATATTTGTGGATAGACTCATTGGGAGAGAGCTTTAAGCTTCGCCATTCGGTGAGTACTTTGTCTTTGGCATCGGTGGCCAAAAACTTCTTCATAATGGAAGCTCTTAAAGCTTTCCGTGTTCGTGGAGCTTCACCGTTGTCTCGTAGGCTAGACCACCATTGTCTGGCGGACTTTTAAAAGTGCATAGCTACATGGCATAGCTTAGAGGACTCCGTGAAGCCCTCATCTCCAAATGCCGCATTGAATTGTTGGATAAAGGCCAAGACTTTGTCCGTAGCACCAAAGGTACCATCATAGGTAAGGAAAGAGATGCTCTTCCCTCCCTCTTTGAATTTCTTCAACTTGGACGACCTCTTCCATGTGGCATAGGATTTCCTATGACCTCTTCTTTTTGATGGTTCAAAGGTTACACCATCACTTTCTTCAGAAGGTGAAGAATTTGAAGAAGGTAGAGAAGAGGATGACCTCTTTCTCGCCTTTTTCTTGTCTTGATCTTTGTCGTCTTCACCATAGCTTTCATAAGAGGAAGAGGATGAAGAAGATGGAGAAGAGGGTTTCCTCTTTCTCGCCTTTTTCTTCTCTTGCTTTTTATCATCCCTCTTTGAGTTATGGCGTGGAGAAGAGTGTGATGGTCTTCTCCGCTTTGGTGGTGATGGAGAGCGTTTAGCCCGCCGTCTTCGTGGAGCCATCTCCGCCGAGGTGGCGGGAGACTCGCTTCTTTCTCGTTCCTTCGGTGGAGGCTCTTTAGTTCTCCTTTGGGAAGGAGATGCATCATCAAGAAGTAAATTCTTGAGCCCTTCATATGGATTCTCTTCTTCTTCCCGAATCGGAGAGAGACCTCTTTTGGTAGTCTCATAAGGAGGCTTCCTAGGTGTTCTCTCGTCATGGTGATGAGCTTGGAGAATCCCGTGAGCATGGAGCTGTCGTTGCACTTCACTTTGGAGAGATGGATTGCCCATGGCTTGTTGAAGCCTAGAAACAAGATAGTTAACAAGCATTGAAGCATCACTAGTAGCTTGCTCATGAGCAAAATCAAAGTTATCAACATTAATTTCACTCTCTTTACTATTGTCAGCCATTCTAACAACTTTTAGGTGTAAACTTTTTAGGTGTACTTTGGCACTTCAAGCCGTAGTTGCTACTCCTCTTTACCCCTTTAGAAAAAGCACTCAAGCTACCGTACCCGCGGCTAGAATACCATTAATTGCAAGGAATAGAAGAGAGGGTCTTTCGACACCAAAACAGCACCGGCTCCTGTCAAGCTTCTAATAGCTCAATAGTTGTTAAGCCGTAGGCAAGCCCCGTAGGACTCCACTATTAAGACCATAGCTCTCGACGGTGATGCCCCGTTATCTGCACGAAGGCAGGCGCACTGTAAGGATGAAAAATCCCTATTCTACTTACTCACAGGCAATTAATAATACCAACCATTTATAGCTAGCTTGAGGACCTCCCTTCTTGAGCAAGAAAAGAGAAACCTTGAGCTCTGATACCAATGTAACATTTAATGGCCTAATAACTTATGTGTAGCGGAAATTAGCATGAACATAGTAGGCATTTCATTAGAATAGATTCCTAATGAGAATTACAAGAGTGCTTGGGTGGAGAGAGCAACAAAAAGCATAACATGTAGTTAGATAGCATCGACAATACTTTCAAAAGAGAGAGCAATTAAGCTATTGACAACAGTTGAGGACCGGATTTTCACGGAGCCGGTCCCCCCTCCAAAAGGCTTTGTATTATGGTTTCTCCCATCAAGAGAGACATTGTACAATACAATTCTTTGTGTTCCTTCAAGACTAGCTAGTGCAATGAAGATGGAAACTTCATCCACTAAGCAAAACACTTAACAAACACAACTTCAATTATCCCCGTTCTTAGACCCAAGACCTCACACACCTTCGAAGATGGTGAGAGCTAGCAGGGTATGAGAGTAGATTGAGAGGAAGGAGGAGTATCTTACGAGAAAGATGTACATCTCCTCACATAATCACTCATATGTAGCATAACTTAGCTTAGTAATTAGCTTGGTAGAGGAGATGAGCATGCATTGAAGCTTGGCTCTTGGTTGGATTTGCATCCACATGCCAAGAGAGTGTTGATGTAGGCTTCTATCTCACAAGCTTGGAGTAGGTGATGAGTTCTCTATTAAAGCTTGGGAAAAGATAGTATTCTCTTTCTTCACACATGAGCTTGTGTGAGTGTGTGTGTGATAATGCCTTGCAAAAATCAGCCCCCTCTCTCTCTTGGGCGAGCCCTCTTGCTAAATGGCGAGCCCTCTTGCTAAATGCTCTTCCTGAAGCCTCATTGGCCCTCCCCAAGTCAAGCCAATTACAATTAAGCAGCATAAGTGATAGCCTTCTGACATGTGTCCCCCTTTCCCCTTTTGTGAGAGCTTTAGGTAATTAAATAATTAAACTAAACTCTCATTGGACCCCTTTGCCTCCTGGCCAATAGGAATCAGGCAAGCCATGGGGCTCCTGAATGCTCATTGGACCCCTTGGGAGACTGTCGAGTAGTCTTCTAGGAGACTTAATTCTCATTGGTTTCTTTTATTAAATGTTTTTAAATTAATTAAACTAGATTTACTCTAGCTTAATTTTTATTCGTCCACTTCAAGGGTCATCCAATAGAAATTGGGCACACCTTGTGGGCATCTGGCCTAGGGAGCTGACATGTTTCTCTCATTCCCTTTGTGTAAAGGGAGCCTGTGTGTGTGTGTGTTTTTGTGTGGCTTTCTCTCTCATCCCCTACCTTTAGGGCTCGCCCCCTCCCATGTAGGGATGTGCAAAGACTTTTAGGGCACACACAAAGCATCCAAGTTTCCCTAGGGTTGACCTTTGGACACAACCTTTGAATTTTGGAACCTTAGCATTTTGGAAGTCTAATGGGCTGAACCTTAGGGTCTTTTTAGCCCATTGTTGCACATGGCTCTTTTGCAGATGGCCCCCCCTTTGGATCCCTATTTTCCCTCCTTTGGATCCCTACTGTGGCCAGTCTGCTAGCTTAACCAATATTCTAGCTTTTTCTCCCCTGGCCTTCCCCACATTAAATGATCAGTTTAATATCAGAAAATCATTTAGGAGAATTAGATATTGATTATTATGAAATTACCTCTCTCTTGAAATCATAGTCGTCCTCGACTATGGTGTAGAGAAGATAAAGCATGTTCATGAGTCCTTTTCTTAGCGGGTAGAGGATCCCTATGTTACCCTACAACATCATTCCACAATGGATGACTAGTCCATTTGGCGCTTGAGAGCCTGAGGCTGCCGCAAGCATGTCTGCACATTAGTCCTATCAGTCTTCCATAGTAGAGTGACAAGCTCCGAGAACAAGAGGATGAAGCATGACGCATTGAGGCCTTTGGTAAAAATATGTGCAATCATTTGGTCACCTAAACAATGTTCAATCATGATAGTGCCTTTGCTACTTCATATCGGACATAATAATTCATAGCATTGTGCTACGACTTGTTATGTTGAACATAGTCTTTTGCAAGACTAATAGCACTTTGATTATCACACCGTGCAAAGGTGTGCTAGAAAGAGAAGAATGACCAATATCAACCAGTATTTGTTGAAACCAGATCGACTCCGAGATGCAAGTGACGAGGAAAAATATTTAGACTCGATCATAGAAACTTCAACACAATGTTGTTTCTTGCTGGTCCAAGAAACAAGACAACCATTAATGAAGAAGCAATTTCCACTAGTAAATTGCGTAGATAAATGCGAGCTCTCCCAATTTGCATTGTTGTAACCCAAAAGAGAGAGAGATTGCATAATGTCCGATGTCAATTGTTGTCAATAGATCAAACCAAAATCTGTAGTGCCTGTATTTCAGCACATGTTTTGCTGCAAACTAATGCTTAAGAGAGGGACGTGCAAGATGTTTTCCAAGATAATTGGCAACAAATAAAATATCAAGGTGAGTGTTTTTGCCAACAAACTAAAGACATCCAATCAAGTTAGCATAAGCTTGATTTGTGACAAGCTGACCATCACTTTCAGATGTGTTCTTTGTAGAGTTGACAAGACAAGGAGTGTTGACTAAATGTGTAGATTCCAAACCAAATTATTGAATAGTATCTGCAATAAACTTTGACTACCAAAGCAACAAAATACCTTTCGTGCGGTTTCTTTGAATTCGAATGCCAAGACATCAGTGAAGCTCTCCAAGATCCACCATATCAAATGTTGAAGACAACAACTTATTTACTTATTGAAGAAATCCCAAATCGTTGGAAACAAGGATGGGACCATCCACATAAAAAGCAAGAATAACAAAACTGCCACCTTAGCATTTTATATATAAGTTGGGGTCTGAAGAGCAAGAAAGAAATCTTTTGGAGGTGAGAAAAAGGTCAAACTTTATATACCATGCCCGCAAAGCTTGTTTGAGACCATATAACGCCTTGTGAAGTTGAGCAATAAAATCTTCCTTACCTGGAATAACAAACCCTTTTGGCTGCTCCATATAAATTTTCTCATTCAAATCAACATTCAGAAAAGAAATTTTCACATCCATTTGGTGAGTCTTTAAATCAAATTAAACAACAAATACTAATAAGACTCGAACACTTGTAATATGAACAATTGGTGAAAGGGTCTCTTGATAATCAACACCAACAACTTGAAAATAACCTTTGTCAACTAAACGTGCCTTGAAAGCTTCAAAATATCCATCTTCTTTTACCTTTGTCTTATACACCCACTTACACTTGATAGCTGTATGACCATGAGGCAGTTCAGTCAATATCCATGTACCTTTAGAGATAAGAAAATCATACTCTGCTTCCATAGCCTCTTGCCATTGATCCTTTTGTGGTGGAGAAGAGATAACTTCAGTATATATGATACATCTTTAGAAGTAGAGAAAAACTTTTCAACAATATCATCATCATAAAGATGATAGGAATCATGTGCAAAATCAATAGGCAGATCAACAAAAATGTCAATATCATCATTAGTGACATTTGGAACTGATGGCTGTGAAGAAGGAAGCTCCTCTTTAGGAAGAGGTTCATCATCTGAAACAAATGAAAAAGCTTGAAGTAAAGATTAAGTATCATCAACATCATCCATGGACCATGAGCCTCCCATAATCTGTTCAATAAAGGAGCATCATGATTCACGATTACTTTCTTGGAGGAGAGGCCATAGAATTTGTAGCCTTTAGAAGTGTCAAAATATCCAATGAAGACAAATTTAATACTAGGCACATCAAGCTTTGTTCGAATCTCTTTCGGAACATGAATATAAGAAATACATCCAAAGGTTCAAAAATGAGATACAAAAGGAATTTTACTTGTCCATGTTGTGATGGATATCTTACCATAGGGAGCAGTGGTAGGAAGATGATCTGGACAAATATTGTTGTCAATATGTTACAAAAGTAGATCAATGCTCACAATGGGGAAAGTACTTACCCCTTGTAGAGTATGTGTACAATAATATTTTCCATACTTTTATGAGAAAAGCACCTTTTGAAATCATAGAGAGAAGACCTAAAAGCCTCTTGATACTTAAAGTACATGGGAAGATCTTTGTTATCGATGAGTATATCCATGACCTACAAGAATCTTTCCAAAATATTAAAGAGGCTATATCCATTTCTCAACAAAGGAAAAAAGTTGCTGCTGATAAGCACAAAAGGGCCTTAACACTCAAAGAAAATGATTGGGTCTTACCCAAGGCTCGATTGAGGCATAGGACGGGCAAAAATCCTACAGGCCATCAAAAGTATTATGCTAAACTAGCAAAAAGATACTATGATCCTTTTTAGATCTTGAAGACCATCAATGACATGACTTATCAACTGAAGCTTCCCAACCATTGGCTCATACACAGTTCTTTTCATGTGAGCCTATTTAAGCCCTACAAAGGAGAGCCACCAAGTGAACCAATTCTTGAAGACCCTACAAAAATCGAAGACCAAGAAGAGGTGCTACAACCCAAAGCTATCCTTCGGCATGAAGTCAAGGCACTACAACATGATAAGATTTTTCGATGATATCTCATTAAGGTTAAGAATTATCCTTTTGAAGATGCTAGATGGATGCAAGGAATACACCTTAATGATAGTATGAACCTTGTCAATGCTTACAATGCCACATCAGAGTAAGCAAATGTACACGTTTCTTTTAAATGACCAATGTTTTTATCTTACAAGGCTAATTTTCTTTTCATTGTGCACAAATTTAAGTAGTATGCATGCTTAAAATAATGTTTGTGATGACGACGTCTCTCAAACACCAAGTAGAATTTGTAACTCTACTTTGGGAGAATGAAATGGATTAAAGAGTAGACATGCTTGCAAAAGCTACGTCTCCCAAGCACTAAATGGGTTAGTCATCCATCTTGGAATGATGTGATACGGTAAAAAGGGATCCTCTACCTGCTAAGAAATTTTGACTAATGACTAAGGCTTTATCTCTTCTACCTCATAGTTGAGGACGACTATGATTTCAAGAGAGAGGTAATGTCATAAAATCTAATATCTAACCAACCCAAATGATTTTCTCATATTAAAATTGATCATATAATGTGAGAGAATAACCGGGAAGGAGGGTTAGAATATAGACGTGTACTTATGGATCTATCTCAACACAGGGCCAAGGTTAAAGGGGTACAAATGAGAGATGATCTATCAAAGAGCAAGGCTAGCTAATGGAGTTTAAAGACCTAAAGGTTAGCTTCATTGAAGAACTCCAAAGATTAGTATTAAAAGTCCTTTGCCCTTAGGCAAGCTAGGGCTGTGCTTGAGGTGGGAACCCGGACCAAGCTTGAGGTGCTTGTCGTGCTTGTTGACTAAGGTGCTTGAGGTGCTTGTTGTGGTTGCTAACTAAGGTGCTTGATTGCTAAGGTGCTTGAGGTGCTTGAGGTGCTTAAGGTGCTAAGGTGCTCCATGACTAAGGTTCTTGATGGGTTAAAGTGTTCAAAAAGTTAATGCCTATCCCTGCACAAGGGGGGGGGAGCCCTCATTGTAGGAGCTAGATAGAGAACACACACACCCTCACACAAGGCAAGCTTGGTACAAAGAAAGCATCTAGGACACTTATCAAGCTCCTCTTTATGTTGCCCTCATGGTATGTCTAAAGCCTATTGGTTGGCCTCCCAAGGGGTCCAATGATAATTTAGTTAATTTAATTAATTTTCTATGCATTTATCAAGTCCTCTATCTCAAAGGAGAAAGGGGGACACTTGTCCCAAGGCTACCCTTGTTGCCTGATATGCACTAAGGATGCAATTGGCCAAGATTGATGAGGTCCAATCAAGTGCACCATAGTGCTATAAGAGGGGTCGATCAAACCAAGGAGGGGGCTAGCTTGGGGGGTATACTCTCCCACACACACACACACACACACACACACACACACACACACACACACACACACACACACACACACACACACACACACACACACACAGTCTCTCTCTCTCTCTCTCTTTCTATGTCTCTCTCTCTCTCTCATTGTGTGAAGTGCAAAGTGCAAAAGCTCCGCCTCTTTCTCCAAGCTAAGTAGTGAAGTTGAGAGCCTACACCGACACTCTTAGCTATGGAATGAAAATCCAACCAAGAGACATTCTCCAATGTTTAAGCTTGCCATCTTCTCCATCTTCATTACTATGACATTATGTAGTCTACCAAGAAGAGTGATGATACGTGAGTAACTATTTCTTTCTCCTATGAATGTTTCTTCTTCCTCTTCCCTACCCTCATTCTCTGCTATCTCCCTCCACCTTTGAAGGTGTTAGAGGCCTTTGGACTGAGGCTGGGGATGGTTTATGCTTTCTACAAAGTTTATGTTATGCTCATGATGTATGAAGCTTTCCATATTCATTGCATCACATAGGTCACAAGGAACACAAAGATTGTATTGTGCCAAGTCTCTCTTGATGGGAGAATCTATAATACAAAAGCCTATTGGAGGGGGTACCACCATTCTCCACATAAATCCGGTCCTCAACTATTGTCAAGTTCTCTAAACTCTCTCTCTCTCTTGCAAAAGTATTGTTCATGCCAAGTTAATTAAGTATTATGATTAAGTTTCTATCCGTAAATAAGTTCACCCTCTATGTTCTTAAAGTAGTCTTAAAAAAAATGCTCTCTCTAATTCTCTTAATTCCACTATTCTCAAAGTTAATAGGCCATTTCTATTACAACTTGGCTGACTTGACTTTGACATTTGCCATGGAATATGGCCACACTGTGCTCTTTTCATTGAGTTTCCACCACATACGCCTTTTTGGATATTGTGATGGATTATTCTTCTTGCTCGTAGGGTGGATATCTTGTAGCTTTTGCTTCATATCCTTCCTCTTTCGGGCCGCACTTAGTAAGAACCGCATGGATCTTGTATGGTTGAAAGTTTTTTGTAAAGTAATTACACTTGAGAGTTCAAAACCCTTACTTGATCTTGAAGATACCAATTTCACTTTTGATTCTTAAAGGTCATTACTACATCTTAGTCAAACATGATGCAACTAAAACATTCATCTTAACAAAAAAAATCCAAGTTATGATAATAGTTGCAATTATTATCTAGGAAATGATTTTGGAAAGAATTATTATCTTTTGCATATCACAAGGTTGGGAAGCACGATAAGTAGGATTTGAATTTTGGTAGAATCTGGGTGAAAGCAAAGGTTTGGGTCAATTTTTGACATTGGATCTCTCAAAGGGATAGCTAAGATTTTGAGGACTCTTGTGATCCAATTTCTCAAAATCTTGCAACACATGCTTATAGTGGAACACTTCACCAATGGGTAACAAAAAATCATGAAAATGGACTCAATTTGGACAAGGTTATCTATAATGTCTTTTATCAGCACTTAATTAAAATTAAGTGCTATGAATTCCAATATTTCTTCTTCAATTAGACATTTTTTTGTGGCTTTTACCTTCTTTAGAACTAAATCTATATCAACTTTTTTAGTACTTCCAATTATATTAGCTTTTGGTTCTATGGTTTAATCATTGTGTGAGTGATCCTCACTGGATTATGATAGGCTTCCCATATAGATGTTTCCATATGAGGGATTGGATAAATTTTCCATTTGGTCTCCATGGTTTGAACTTCTTTTAGTGTTGTTGGGAATGCTGCCAAGGCTGCATTGATAAGCTCATAAATTTTTTCCACAAGTATTGACCTGCCTGAAATTGGTTTTGATTCTTTGAACTCTGTTGAGGATGACTTAGCTGATTCATGGATTGATTCTAGGGATTTGTTTCCTCTATTTCTATTTTCTTCCCTCTAATTTTGGTTTTGTTTCTTGTAAGTTCATTGAGGAGGATGACTTAGTTCATTCATGGACCGATTCTTGCAATTTCTTTCAATAGTTGGCAACTCTGGCTTTCTATCAGTAAGTACAAGAGATTGCAAAGAAATGTGGAGACAAATGGGATGCTTTTTCAAATGCTTTTACACAAGAAACCTTGGTCTTTATGGAATGGGAAATGGAGCGCTTATTACTTCTACAAAAGTCGATGTTGTGCAGAATGTTGAAAGTAACAAATTGGATTTCCCCCTCCTTGTAGGGATTGATTTGACTTTTCAAGCTCATGCCTAGCTTAAGCATGCACCTTAGTTACACTAACCATTGGAGGTCTTTAATGAGGATAACCCTAAGGTCTTTCAAGCTCCATTCTAGTAGTTCTCTTTGATAGATCATCTCTCATTTGGACCCTTTGACTTTGGCCCCGTGTTGAGATAGATCCATAAGCACATGTCTATCTTCTACTCGTTGTTCCCGTTTATTGTCCCATATTAAATGATAAATTTCATATGAGAAAATCATTTGGGTTGGTTAGATATTAGATTTGACAACAAGTAATCCATCAAATAATTTTGTGGGCTCAAGGCCTGAGAATTTCAACTGTGAAAAAATGATTTCCCTAAACCTAATAAAAATCTTAAATACTTGAGGCTTATTGCATGCAATGTGGAAAAGAGAGAGACCATCATCAAGAGGATTTTCTTATAAACCGTGCTTACAAAGAAAAAATGGTGGTAAAAATAGTCAATCTCTTACATGCTAGTTCCTTTGATGGTAAACCAACATTTCCAATCAAAGTAATCATGAGAGGACAAGCCAAAAAGCACAAACAAAGCGAGGGCATGAGTGAGAGAGAGCCCATACTCTTGCTAAGCTTGTGATTAAGAGAACTTTGGACTCACTTTTGGGCCTTTTAGTTCTAGAGAGAGAGTGGCGCTCAACGAATGTGGAAGAGGCTATTGTTACGGCGGTGAAAATAAGCAATTTAGAGTGAAACTCGTTGAAAAAATAAGGAAAAACAAAAATTTTGTTATTCAAATTATACAATGTCACACTTTCAAAGGGTAAATGTTGTAAACCATACAAACTTTGTACCAAAGAATTTCAAAAACTTGCATTAAACGCTCCATCCAGTATCTATGTTCCCGTCCAAATGTAACCTTTGAGTAACTCTACTTCCCTCTCAAAAGTGTCTTCCCTTTTTCATATTTTCGTTAACTCTATTGTCTGTTCTATTGCACACCATGACTACCTATTGAAGGCCTAGCAGTACAATTGACTTTGTTACCATTTTTAATAGTTATACTAAAGATGATCAATCATGGATACCATCTAGAATAACTATCGGGAGTTGGGTACTATTGTAGACAAGGAGGAGAAAGAGGAGGTAACATAGTGATTTTGTGGAGGCTTTCAAGGGTCAAGTTAAAGAGTTTAAAGTGTGTGCACAAAGAAAGCGGGTGAAAGAGGTCCTCATACAACATGATTTCCATGAGGATTTCGAACACGCAGACTTAAGGTTGCAAACATCTCCTCCTAGTTTTCCACGGGATCGACCCAACTGTATAGTCTTTTGAGCATATATCTCATTCAGTGCATGCTTATTTTTGAAGGCTTATGGTTGATATCATGTTTGATATGGTGCGGATATTCATCCATCAAACAGTATGGACTGGCAACTAGTTAGAGCATAGTTGGGATTTTTGATGCTTTCCATGCATTTATTGGTGAGAAAATGTACCGAGGAAGATCGCACAAGCAGCTTGTAGATAATGGAATATTCTTTTAGGATATGTCATATTTGGAATCCCAAATATCATCTGCCTTGGGTCATGTGACTCATTTGCACTTCCATCATTTAACAGCAAGGATTGGTATTTGCCAATGTCCCAAAAACTAGTGAAAGCTTCATAAATAGGTTGTTTCAAGATATACAGAAGTCCCTCAAGTATTCAATTGCTACAAAGGTTGTTAGGATTACTCTATTTATGCGTTGCTACAAAGATTGTTAGGCTCACTCTATTTATGAGTATTGAAGTGTTTGTAGGTTTCTTCTTCGATGAGAAAATAAGAACTACCACAACAATGTTCATTTGCAAGCCTGAGAGCTGTTTAGACTTTTTAGATGATAATTGGGATAGGAAATAGTCGGAGGGCAAAATCTATATTTTGCAAAAGAAGTCCATAAGTTGTAATTACATTATAAGATTTCAAAATTTCATAGTATCATTTTACTTTTGAGAGAGCCTACTTACTATGATGGACACAATGTCAAGTACAACTCTTGCACAACTTAGGGGTAGATCTTACATATGAAGACCTTCCACTGCTGCAACAAGTGTACGCATTCATTCTCAACAATAGAAAGGTACTAACTAAATGG
Organism: Adiantum capillus-veneris; assembly: GCF_014529385.1. Classification (NCBI taxonomy): domain Eukaryota; kingdom Viridiplantae; phylum Streptophyta; class Polypodiopsida; order Polypodiales; family Pteridaceae; genus Adiantum; species Adiantum capillus-veneris. The sequence continues at coordinate 92,022,004 of NC_140959.1, read as the reverse complement.
CAAAATTGAACTTGTCTTCAATGCCTTAAATTTATAGATACTAACACTTTGTTTTCCTCAAATTTCAGTATGCAAGGAGAAAACTACATTGTGCAAGGAGTCCTTCTCAAATGCACTTCACTTGATTGCTTCACCCAGAGGCTAGGTCACAAACCCTGTGCACGCAATGAGTGCACCCAAGATATACACCACAAAACAATTAATACAAAGACATTTTGTGCCATTCATACATTGTCTCAAAATCACAAATTTTCTATTGTCTCAAGGCTTTATACATTGTTATTTTTTATTCAAAATTTATACAAAGGGGCTATGATTACTACCTCATGCCCGTGTTGCTACTACCACTCCCCTACCCCTTGCCTCGGTTACTACCATTGCTTGTCTGCCCGTTGCCTTTGTTTCTACCACTGCTCTCCTACCCTCTCCCTCGGTTGCTACTTCTTCTCCCTCAAGGGACACTGGTCTTGAGTGCCTTTTGCGTCTCTCAAATGCGACGGCTTCGTCCATGTCTTCCCATGTGGCTCCATGAAGATGGCGGTCTAGACAGTTGCCAACTCCTTCCAAGAGGAAATGGTCAACTCATAGTCCTTCTCCTCATCACTCCAAAAGGGAAGAGAGGAAACAAAGAAAGAAAAAAGGCAAGAAAGAGGTCACCCTCTTCTCCTTCTTCTTCGCATTCCTCCTCTTCCGACAAAAGCAAGAGTTATTCTCCTAGAGAATATGAGAGGAGAGGACACTGCAAATCCTACCCTGTGTGGAGAAGGTCCCAAAAGCTAAATAAATTCAAAGAGGGAGGAAAGAGTATCTCTTTTATCACCTATGATGGCACCTTTGGTGCTAATGACAAAGTATTGGCCTTCACCCAACACTTTGATGCGGCCTTTGGAAACGAGGGCTTCACGGAGTCCTCCAAGCTACATCATGTAGCTATGCACTTCCAAAAATCTGGACATCAATGGTGGGCTAGCCTTCGTGGCATCGGCAAAGCCCCAAAGACATGGAAAATTGTATGAGTTTCCATCATGAAGCAATCCTTGCAAGCAATGCAAAGGACAGAGTGCTTACTGAATGGAGGAGTTTGAAGCTGCTCTCCAACAAGTCTATCCCCAAATATGTGGACAAGTTTTGGGATTTACGTCTCAAGGCTATTGTCTTTCAAAAGATAGACTTCTCCAAGAAAAAGCAACAATTCTATGTGGGATTACTTGAAGAAATGGCCGAGTATGTCAATTCTCAGCTGCCTGGTTCTATCACTGAAGTAGTCCACCACACTATGGTTACTTCATGCATCAATTTCCAACAAGGGGCTAAAAGGAATGCCAAGCCCATGGAAAACAAAGATCGAACTAATGCAAAGGGAAAAAACAATGACAAAAACTCTTCCCAAGGAAATTCCAACAACAACAACAACAATCGATCCAAGGAGAAGGGAGTTTACAAAGGTAAAAATAAACTCTCTCCCCTGAAGAGCTAGAAGCTTCTTGTAAAGACTACAAATGCTTCAAATGTGGGGAGAAAAGACATGGATACCGTTATTGCCTCAAAAGAAATTCCCTCAATGAGACTCCTAGAGCTTCGATGATCGAATTTCCAAAAGAGTATGCTCATTGGAAAGGATCACGTCTCTTCTATGCTTGGGGAAAGGTAAGGGAGCATGAAGCCCTCATTTTATTTGGACTTTGCTCTACACACAACTTCATATCAATGGAATTGTCCACTATGTTGGGCATTCAAAATTTTGAGATGGGAGATATTGTAACTGTCAAGATGGAGCTTTCAAGGGACAACATGCCCCGTTACTCCCTTGATTGGGAATTTGAGGCTTCATGTCTAAAGCTTACATTGACAAAGAAGAGGTTTAGGGAGAGAGGCTTCCTCCGACGCATCGTTACAAGAGAGCTTCTGCTTCTGTAGATGTGTGTGTTCAAAGTGAGAGGAGAAGGGTCCTTTATATAGGCCCTAGGGGGGTGCTAAGAATACTTAGAAGGTTTCAAGAATAGGAGAAGGAAAAGCTCGCGTGTCGTCACGGCTCTTTATATAAAAAAAAAATTATTGGTTTTTTTTTTTGACGTTCGCGAATCTTATGCGCGATTTTTAAAAAGCTCTATACTTACAAGTTCCCATTCTATCTTGAGAGAGAGAAAGAAAGAAGTATCCTAATCTTGACTCACCTCTCTTTCTTTCCTAAAAATACTCTCTCTAAACTTTTCCTTCACACATAGATTAGGTTTCCACATAAACCTATTGTTCCACATAAAGAACGATCATAAATGAATAGATTCTGAACCCGATTTTCAGTCCGGTTGCTATGATAAACTCACGATGACTCACAAAATTGAGAATCTCAATTACTTTGCAAAATAACTTATATGGATAAATGTTGGGTTTGAAGTAAAGATTTAGTATCATCAACATCATCCATGGAACATGAGCCTCCCATAATCTGTTCAATAAAGGAGCATCATGATTCACGATTACTTTCTTGGAGGAGAGGCCATAGAATTTGTAGCCTTTAGAAGTGTCAAAATATCCAATGAAGACAAATTTAATACTAGGCACATCAAGCTTTGTTCGTATCTCTTTCGGAACATGAATATAAGAAATACATCCAAAGGTTCAAAAATGAGATACAAAAGGAATTTTACTTGTCCATGTTGTGATGGATATCTTACCATAGGGAGCAGTGGTAGGAAGATGATCTGGACAAATATTGTTGTCAATATGTTACAAAAGTAGATCAATGCTCACAATGGGGAAAGTACTTACCCCTTGTAGAGTATGTGTACAATAATATTTTCCATACTTTTATGAGAAAAGCACCTTTTGAAATCATAGAGAGAAGACCTAAAAGCCTCTTGATACTTAAAGTACATGGGAAGATCTTTGTTATCGATGAGTATATCCGTGACCTACAAGAATCTTTCCAAAATATTAAGGAGGCTATATCCATTTCTCAACAAAGGAAAAAAGTTGCTGCTGATAAGCACAAAAGGGCCTTAACACTCAAAGAAAATGATTGGGTCTTACCCAAGGCTCGATTGAGGCATAGGACGGGCAAAAATCCTACAGGCCATCAAAAGTATTATGCTAAACTAGCAAAAAGATACTATGATCCTTTTTAGATCTTGAAGACCATCAATGACATGACTTATCAACTGAAGCTTCCCAACCATTGGCTCATACACAGTTCTTTTCATGTGAGCCTATTTAAGCCCTACAAAGGAGAGCCACCAAGTGAACCAATTCTTGAAGACCGTACAAAAATCGAAGACCAAGAAGAGGTGCTACAACCCAAAGCTATCCTTCGGCATGAAGTCAAGGCACTACGACATGATAAGATTATTGGATGATATCTCATTAAGGTTAAGAATTATCCTTTTGAAGATGCTAGATGGATGCAAGGAATACACCTTAACGATAGTATGAACCTTGTCAATGCTTACAATGCCACATCAGAGTAAGCAAATGTACACGTTTCTTTTAAATGACCAATGCTTTTATCTTACAAGGCTAATTTTCTTTTCATTGTGCACAAATTTAAGTAGTATGCATGCTTAAAATAATGTTTGTGATGACGACGTCTCTCAAACACCAAGTAGAATTTGTAACTCTACTTTGGGAGAATGAAATGGATTAAAGAGTAGACATGCTTGCAAAAGCTACGTCTCCCAAGCACCAAATGGATTAGTCATCCATCTTGGAATGATGTGATACGGTAAAAAGGGATCCTCTACCTGCTAAGAAATTTTGACTAATGACTAAGGCTTTATCTCTTCTACCTCATAGTTGAGGACGACTATGATTTCAAGAGAGAGGTAATGTCATAAAATCTAATATCTAACCAACCCAAATGATTTTCTCATATTAAAATTGATCATATAATGTGAGAGAATAACCGGGAAGGAGGGTTAGAATATAGACGTGTACTTATGGATCTATCTCAACACAGGGCCAAGGTTAAAGGGGTACAAATGAGAGATGATCTATCAAAGAGCAAGGCTAGCTAATGGAGTTTAAAGACCTAAAGGTTAGCTTCATTAAAGAACTCCAAAGATTAGTATTAAAAGTCCTTTGACCTTAGGCAAGCTAGGGCTGTGCTTGAGGTGGGAACCCGGACCAAGCTTGAGGTGCTTGTCGTGCTTGTTGACTAAGGTGCTTGAGGTGCTTGTTGTGGTTGCTAACTAAGGTGCTTGATTGCTAAGGTGCTTGAGGTGCTTGAGGTGCTTAAGGTGCTAAGGTGCTCCATGACTAAGGTTCTTGATGGGTTAAAGTGTTCAAAAAGTTAATGCCTATCCCTGCACAAGGGGGGGGGGAGCCCTCATTGTAGGAGCTAGATAGAGAACACACACACCCTCACGCAAGGCAAGCTTGGTACAAAGAAAGCATCTAGGACACTTATCAAGCTCCTCTTCATGTTGCCCTCATGGTATGTCTAAAGCCTATTGGTTGGCCTCCCAAGGGGTCCAATGATAATTTAGTTAATTTAATTAATTTTCTATGCATTTATCAAGTCCTCTATCTCAAAGGAGAAAGGGGGACACTTGTCCTAAGGCTACCCTTGTTGCCTGATATGCACTAAGGATGCAATTGGCCAAGATTGATGAGGTCCAATCAAGTGCACCATAGTGCTATAAGAGGGGTCGATCAAACCAAGGAGGGGGCTAGCTTGGGGGGTATACTCTCCCACACACACACACACACACACACACACACACTGTCTCTCTCTCTCTCTATGTCTCTCTCTCTCTCTCTCTCTCATTGTGTGAAGTGTAAAGTCCAAAAGCTCATGCCTAGCTCATGCCTAGCTTAAGCATGCACCTTAGTTACACTAACCATTGGAGGTCTTTAATGAGGATAACCCTAAGGTCTTTCAAGCTCCATTCTAGTAGTTCTCTTTGATAGATCATCTCTCATTTGGACCCTTTGACTTTGGCCCCGTGTTGAGATAGATCCATAAGCACATGTCTATCTTCTACTCGTTGTTCCCGTTTATTGTCCCATATTAAATGATAAATTTCATATGAGAAAATCATTTGGGTTGGTTAGATATTAGATTTGACAACAAGTAATCCATCAAATAATTTTGTGGGCTCAAGGCCTCAGAATTTCAACCGTGAAAAAATGATTTCCATAAACCTAATAGAAATCTTAAATACTTGAGGCTTATTGCATGCAATGTGGAAAAGAGAGGGACCATCATCAAGAGGATTTTCTTATAAACCGAGCTTACAAAGAAAAAATGGTGGTAAAAATAGTCAATGTCTTACATGTTAGTTCCTTTGATGGTAAACCAACATTTTCAATCAAAGTAATCATGAGAGGACAAGCCAAAAAACACAAACAAAGCGAGGGCATGAGCGAGAGAGAGCCCATACTCTTGCTAAGCTTGTGATTAGGAGAACTTTGGACTCACTTTTGGGCCTTTTAGTTCTAGAGAGAGAGTGGCGCTCAATGAATGTGGAAGAGGCTATTGTTACGGCGGTGAAAATAAGCAATTTAGAGTGCAACTCGTTGAAAAAATAAGGAAAATTAAAATTTTTGTTATTCAAATTATACAATGTCACACTTTCAAAGGGTAAATGCTGTAAACCATACAAACTTTGTACCAAAGAATTTCAAAACTTGCATTAAAGGCTCCATCCAGTATCTATGTTCCCGTCCAAATGTAACCTTTGAGTAACTCTACTTCCCTCTCAAAAGTGTCTTCCCTTTTTCATATTTTCGTTAACTCTATTGTCTATTCTATTGCACACCATGACTACCTATTGAAGGCCTAGCTATACAATTGACTCTGTTACCATTTTTAATAGTTATACTAAAAATGATCAATCATGGATACCATCTAGAATAACTATCGGGAGTTGGGTACTATTGTAGACGAGGAGGAGAAAGAGGAGGTAACATAGTGATTTTGTGGAGGCTTTCAAGGGTCAAGTTAAAGAGTTTAAAGTGTGTGCACAAAGAAAGCGGGTGAAAGAGGTCCTCATACAACATGATTTCCATGAGGATTTCGAACACGCAGACTTAAGGTTGCAAACATCTCCTCCTAGTTTTCCACGGGATCGACCCAACTGTATGGTATTTTGAGCATATATCTCATTCAGTGCATGCTTATTTTTGAAGGCTTATGGTTGATATCATGTTTGATATGGTGTAGATATTCATCCATCAAACAGTACGGACCGGCAACTAGTTAGAGCATAGTTGGGATTTTTGATGCTTTCCATGCATTTATTGGTGAGCAAATGTACCGAGGAAGATCACACAAGCAGCTTGCAGATAATGGAATATTCTTTTAGGATATGTCATATTTGGAATCCCAAATATCATCTGCCTGGGGTCATGTGACTCATTTGCCACTTCCATCATTTAACAGCAAGGATTGGTATTTGCCAATGTCCCAAAAACTAGTGAAAGCTTCATAAATAGGTTGTTTCAAGATATACAGAAGTCCCTCAAGTATTCAATTGCTACAAAGGTTGTTAGGATTACTCTATTTATGCGTTGCTACAAAGATTGTTAGGCTCACTCTATTTATGAGTATTGAAGTGTTTGTAGGTTTCTTCTTCGATGAGAAAATAAGAACTACCACAACAATGTTCATTTGCAAGCCTGAGAGTTGTTTGGACTTTTTAGATGATAATTGGGATAGGAAATAGTCAGAGGGCAAAATCTATATTTTGCAAAAGAAGTCCATAAGTTGTAATTACATTATAAGATTTCAAAATTTCATAGTATCATTTTACTATTTTAGATATCATCTTCTTAGTGGGCAGCTTATTCCACTCGACCAAGATATAGAGTCTAGCTTTGAGAACAAACCTTTAGCAATGGAGATTTACTTTTGAGAGAGCCTACTTACTATGATGGACACAATGTCAAGTACAACTCTTGCACAACTTAGGGGTAGATCTTACATATGAAGACCTTCCACTGCTGCAACAAGTGTACGCATTCATTCTCAACAATAGAAAGGTACTAACTAAATGACAAAATTGAACTTGTCTTCAATGCCTTAAATTTATAGATACTAACACTTTGTTTTCCTCAAATTTCAGTATGCAAGGAGAAAACAACATTGTGCAAGGAGTCCTTCTCAAATGCACTTCACTTGATTGCTTCAACCAGAGGCTAGGTCACAAACCCTGTGCACGCAATGAGTGCACCCAAGATATACACCACAAAACAATTAATACAAAGACATTTTGTGCCATTCATACATTGTCTCAAAATCACAAACTTTCTATTGTCTCAAGGCTTTATACATTGTTATTTTTTATTCAAAATTTATACAAAGGGGCTATGATTACTACCTCATGCCCGTGTTGCTACTACCACTCCCCTACCCCCTGCCTCGATTACTACCATTGCTTGCCTACCCGTTGCCTTTGTTTCTACCACTGCTCTCCTACCCTCTCCCTCGGTTGTTGCTTCTTCTCCCTCAAGGGACACTGGTCTTGAGTGCCTTTTGCGTCTCTCAAATGCGTTGGCTTCTTCCATGGCTTCCCGTGTGGCTCCATGAAGATGGCGGTCTAGACAGTTGCCAACTCCTTCCAAGAGGAAATGGTCAACTCATAGTCCTTCTCCTCATCACTCCAAATGGGAAGAGAGGAAACAAAGAAAGAAAAAAGGCAAGAAAGAGGTCACCCTCTTCTCCTTCTTCTTCGCATTCCTCCTCTTCTGACAAAAGCAAGAGTTATTCTCCTAGAGAATATGAGAGGAGAGGACACTGCAAATCCTACCCTGTGTGGAGAAGGTCCCAAAAGCTAAATAAATTCAAAGAGGGAGGAAAGAGTATCTCTTTTATCACCTATGATGGCACCTTTGGTGCTACTGACAAAGTATTGGCCTTCATCGAGCACTTTGATGTGGCCTTTGGAAACGAGGGCTTCACGGAGTCCTCCAAGCTACATCATGTAGCTATGCACTTCCAAAAATCTGGACATCAATGGTGGGCTAGCCTTCGTGGCATCGGCAAAGCCCCAAAGACATGGAAAAGTGTATGAGTTTCCATCATGAAGCAATCCTTGCAAGCAATGCAAAGGACAAAGTGCTTACTGAATGGAGGAGTTTGAAGCTGCTCTCCAACAAGTCTATCCCAAAATACGTGGAGAAGTTTTGGGATTTACATCTCAAGGCTATTGTCTTTCAAAATATAGACTTCTCCAAGAAAAAGCAACAATTCTATGTGGGATTACTTGAAGAAATGGCCGAGTATGTCAATTCTCACTTGCCTGGTTCTATCATTGAAGTAGTCCACCACACTATGGTTACTTCATGCATCAATTTCCAACAAGGGGCTTAAAAGGAATGCCAAGCCCATGGAAAACAAAGATCGAACTAATGCAAAGGGAAAAAACAATGACAAAAACTCTTCCCAAGGCAAATTCAACAACAACAACAATCGAACCAAGGAGAAGGGAGTTTACAAAGGTAAAAAGAAACTCTCTCCCTTGAAGAGCTAGAAGCTTCTCGTAAAGACTGGAAATGCTTCAAATGTGGGGAGAAAAGACATGGCGACCGTTATTGCCTAAAATAAATTCCCTCAATGAGACTCCTAGAGCTTCGATGATCGAATTTCCAAAAGAGTATGCTCATTGGAAAGGATCACGTCTCTTCTATGCTTGGGGAAAGGTAAGGGAGCATGAAGCCTTCATTTTATTTGGACTTGTCTCTACACACAACTTCATATCAATGGAATTGGCCACTAAGTTGGGCATTCAAACTTTTGAGATGGGAGATATTGTAACTGTCAAGATGGAGCTTTAAGGGACAACAAGCCCCGTTACTCCCTTGATTGGGAATTTGAGGCTTCATGTCTAAAGCTTACGTCGACAAAGAAGACTTTTTCATTTCCCCTCTCCAACATGAAGATGTTATCCTAGGGGCACCATGGTTCAACCGCATGGCTGCCAATGTGAAGTTCCCTAAAAGGAGATTCTACTTTCCCTACAAGGAAAAGAGCATGTATATAGATGCTAATGAGTCCGGTTGAACTATACCACTTGTAACCTCACCTGCTTTTGATAAGTCAATGAAAATCTCAGTTTTTGCATACATGGTTTTTGTCAAAGAGTCTCTAAATGATGCTAATGTTTTATTAAATGAAAATGGTAGTAATCAAGACGAGTTAGACTTGTCTAATTTTCTAAAATAATTTCAAGATTTTTTTATCAATGAGAGCCGATTATACTTACTGGAGATTCGTATACACAGAGGACCTCTTGAAGAGGAGCACAATGAGAGAGATCCAACAATAGTGGAAGATTATAGATTTCTTTCAGTCCTAGATAGAGGAGTTCAAGCAGGCCCCACATCATAGTAGCACCAGAGGCATTAGAGGCAAACTACTTAATTGAGTGATAGAGTTTGGGCTGTCTCGTCACCCACAAATGAGGGGGCCCTCTCGACATTGATGAAAATTGTGATAGAGGATCCATACCATACTGGTGCGACGTAGGAGCCGTCTGGACAAAGTGCTAACCTTGGAGGATAATGAACCTCTATATCCTTTTGGATACTGATGTATATAAATATGATGCCTCTACTGTCAAAGAGATCCATTCTATCAGCTCACCCTTTATATTCCCTTTTTATCAGTGTTTACCCCACCCCTACCCACTTTTTTCTTTTCATTTCTTTGTACTTTCTATACCCAGACTTGGTATTAGATTCACCACATGTAACCTTTTGATCTTTGTAAGGTCCCCAAACCCGCAGACACCTAAAACGGGATGGGACCATTGACAGGTCTATATGCCTACTAGAGTCAGAGTCCTTAAACAAGAAAAATTCCAGGGAATTCCCCCTTACCATTGACAATGGTTTAGGTTTATATCCCTAGAAAGAGACCTAGTCCTATCTCGCAGTGGAAACGGGACTAAAACAAAAATCTCCGGCCCTATAACTGCATCATTCCGATTATGGTTTCCTTAGCCAACGCTTTCCCCCCCCTAACATATGTGAGGGCACAGCCGTTGGTGGATTCCTCCTCCTTGTGAAGAAGTTTCTAAACATTTTAGTGCGCGGGAATTGATAGTTACCTGACTAATCAAGTCCACCCGTCCATGATTGACAACCTTAGTCAATCCCCACTTATCACCCTGCACTCACACATGATTTCTGTGTTGATTAATTACTACCACATTCTTTTCACAATTAAAACAATGATTCCTTTTATCTTTCACAACTGAATTTTATTAAGACAACCTTTGAAAATAGTATTGAAGACATTCTTTCAGCAAACAAACATCTTTAGACTTAAGACAAGGTACTGTCATTTTGAAGTATCTCTGACTAGTACTGGCCTGTCTCAAGACCACCTATACAGGGGTGAAAAAACGGCACCCATTCCTTATTTATAAAAACCGGGGTGGAAAAAGCCATCACCCAAAGTCCGGGCCCCCATATGCCAACCGGTTGCCCATACAACCGGGCGGTTCCTCTAGGATAAACTTGAAATCTTAAGTAATATCCACAAACACAAACAAGCACTGGGTAAAGACTCCATGTGTGTTGAGGAAACCGACTCATCCATGGAGGAATCGCCATCATTACTCATTACTTGGAGTAAAATATTTCCAAGGAACGAGAGGTGTCTTGAGACAAGCTGTCTTAAGGATGGTCAAACAGTTCTTTCCTAGGTCAATCAGTCATAACCCAATCATTTCTTTCCTATTTACAATCATTGCTCGTTGGTTTCGTGGAAGTTACCTTCCATTTACAACCAATTTATCCTTCCTGACCTTACATATGAAATGCTAGCTTAAAAATAAACTTCAAAAGATTTTAAGTGAACAAAATAGAAATCCACCTTGGACTGCTTGTCCATGTGCTGCTGCGCTGGAGCCTGCAGACTTTCCTCCGTCGGCCTATGACTAGGCCCAGTCTCATGGTCATTAGTGGCTTTATTTCTTTTGTTTCTAATATCCTCTTCCCCGGTAAGAGGATTTCCTCGGGTTCTCTTTGGAGCCATATCGGCAGCCTTATAAAAAGACTTAATCGATTAGAGGTTTAATTGAATAATCTCTTTTCTTCCTTTTTACCCAAAAATAAGGATTTTTGGAGTAAGTAGGTATTCTTGATAGTTAATTGGATGAGATATTCCTCCTATAACTTCCTTATACTATAAGTAATTTCCCATAATTACCATTTAATTAGGGAAGCTGTTTAACTAGGTTTCTCCTTAGTCTATATTCCATGAATATTTTATATTTAACTTAGTAAATTATAATTCCTATCGCCTAATGGATTACTCAGCCTAATTGTAATTTGATATGTTCTATCTTTAGGAATTTTCATAAATTTAATTTATAACCTTTCCCTCCTATACTTATGGTCTAATTTAGGCAAAATTTTGCTGATAGTAATTTGTTATACTAACCATTTAGGTTGAGGTAATTTTTTCAACCTTCAATAGTGATTTTGAAGCTCAGGTATTTATTTGGTAGTTAGATAAATTCATTTACTAATTTCCTTTCTCTATTTTATACACAATATCAGTTACTTTTAATGAAGATAAGTATTTAACTATTTATCTGAGAATAGGGTATTTGTTACGGATTCCTCAAGGTGTGTTCTACCTTTGATAATTATATCAAAGGTTTTTGAATGAATTTACTATTTTCCCCTTTTATTTTCTCCTTAAAAAAATATAATTTTATTGAGATAATTAGGTAAACTAATTATCTGAGGTGAACATAATTATCACGGGTTTCCTAACATGTGATTAAACTCTGATAAATAATTCAAATCATTCTAAATCAATTTGCTAATTTTTTCCTTTTAATTTGTCCTAAAAACAATGTAAATCTGCTAAAATAATTAGATAAATTATTTATTTGAGGTTAACATAATTATCATGGGTTTTCTAACATGAAATTAACCTCTAATAAACAACTCAAAACATTTTGAATCAATTTACTAATTTCCCCCTTTTAATTTGTCCTACAAAACAGTGTAATTCTGCTAAGATAATTAGATAAATTAGTTATTTGAGATTAACATAATTATCACAAGTTTCATAGCATATAATTAACCTTTGATAAATAGCTCAAATCATTTTAAATGAATTTGCTAATTTTCCCCATTTAATTTGTCCTAAAAATAGTGTAATTTTGCTAATATAGTTAGATAAATTAATGGTTTGAGAATAACATAGTTATCATGGATTTCCTAACATGTAAGTAACCTCTGATAAATAACTCAAATCATTTTGAATCAATTTGCTAATTTTTCCCTTTTCATTTGTCCTAAAAATAGTGTAATTTTGCTAAGATAATTAGTTGAATTAATCTCTTAGAGTTAATATAATTATCACGGGTTTTTCTAACATATGATTAACCTCTGATAAATAGCTCAAAGTATTTTGAATTAATTTGCTAATTTCCCCGTTCATTTTTCTCTAAAAAACAGTGTAATTCTGCTTAATTAATTATGAAAATTACTCAAAAAATTATAAGATAAGTATTCTAGCTTAATGATAGTTTAGTGCAGCTCTAATAATTATGTCAACTTAATATATACTTAATTAATATATTTCCTTATTAATTTATGATTAATATGGATAATTTAGCCCTAATATGATATAATAATTAGTTAACTTAATATCCCTAAGCTTAATGACAACAATCCATAGTGAATATTTAATTAAGAGAGTATTTTTGACTATACATATGATTAATATTTAATTTATTAGAAAAATAGGTTAAGCTAGCTTTGCTAATTAAAAAGGATTAGGCTGATTACCGTTTAATTTAACCAATTAGAGCTTGATCTCTAGTGATTTCTGCGTAGCGGTCTCTCTAGATGGGAGAGAGTGTGTCAAGGCTCCGAGTCTAAATTTTTATGAATGAAAGGGGGTCTTTTTATAGTTTTTCTGGGCCCCGAGCTGTGCCTCCAGCTTCAGGTAGCGCCAACTGCTGCTATTTCTATCTCTCGTAGGTTCCCCACAGCTCCACACTGCCCCCTCAGCTTCCAGAATCGATTTTGGTTGATTTTATTGATTTTTAATGATGAAAATTGGAATATCAGTTAATTCTAGAACCTTAAGATAAGAAAGTCTTTGTTAATAATAATTACTGAAACCATCCAATTTTTATTAACTAATTGAATTCCTAGTGTAACCTTGTAGGGTCCGTAACTTTTCCAATTTTTATCGGATTCTGATTCTGAAAATTACTAACCATAGTAAAGCTCTGCCTATGATTCCAAAAATACCAACATCAGCCATGATTGAATCATTCAACAGTGGTTTTCAAGTTAATTTTACAAGATTTGTAGAATTTTTAAGGTTTCAGAAATTGGAAACCTTACAATCACCCAACTTAAGGAATTGAGATGTCCCCATCTCAACCGAAATTGGGAAAATCTTTTCGAAGTGATACTTCATCCTCCCATGTGGGGTCTTCAGCGGTGTAGTCCTTCCATTTTACTAAATGTTCTCTGATAACTCTGTTTCATCAACTCCTTTCCCTAGTGTCAAGAATACAATCTGGTTGGAGTTCAAGAATTCCCTCATTCTGCATCACAATCTGTTCGTCATCTAGAGTGTGATTGGGATTTGCGATGTAGGGTTTTAGAAGACTGATATGGAATACATTATGGACCTTCAGGTGCTCAGCTTCCCAAGTCAAACATGAATAGCAATGCATAATTATAAATTTGTCTTACCGGATTTGGAGCGCGTGCAGCTAATTCCTATGCTGGAGGTTGGACGGCTTCGACTTCTTCTTCGATTCATGCTTTCACATGAGATACGTTCGGAGTAGACACCTTCCTTCCCACCTTCCTTGGTGGTGCAATGGCATGGGCGTCCTTAGAACTTCGCGTTACATGCTTCGGAGCCATAGCTTCGGAATAGAGAAAAGAAAAGCGCATTGTTGGAGAGAGAGAGAGAGAGAGAGAGAGAGAGAGAGAGAGAGAGAGAGTGTTCACAAACCGGGAGACGGTGTGAGCGGGATGAAAACACACACAACGCCTCTATAACGACCCGACACACACTCTTGGAAGGATATACACACACACTATGGGGCACCACTCGGCTTACACAACACACCTGGCCGAAACAGGGAACACACCTCTGGAGTGAGAGTAGAGAGACTATCCACTTGCCCACTCCACAGAGACACACACACACACACACACACCCAAAAAACTCAGCTCAAAAGAGGGGAAATTATGATAATTAGATACAAATGAGCTTGGGCCAACACCAATGGGGCAAATAGCTCACACAATATGGGTAAAAGAAGCCAGATACAATCACAAACTGGAGCAGAAACTTCGCTCATAGGAGAAACTTACACAGAAAAATAGCAGGAAAAGAGTGAGGAATTTGGCAAAATGGACAGCGCCATCGCGTCCGGAACGGTCCAAAACCCCAGTCTACAATGTCAAAGTGCTCAAATCCGACCTCGGATGAGCAGTTTACGGCCAAAACAGGCTCCAAAATGGGCAAAAACACACCTGCGGCTGTTCCTCCTCTCTTCTCCACGTTTTTTCTGGTCTTCTCTCTGTTTTTTCAGTTCCCACACTTAGCTTTTTTACTTGGGCACCCTTGGCCTTTTAGATGACCTCAAACGGACCTCGAACAGGCCAAAAACTGACCTCGCAGTGCATAGTTGTCACCTTTTTGCATCATCCGCACACCTGGCACTCAGCTTTTTTCCAATAATGCATCTCGCCACCACGTGAAGTGGCCCCAAAAAGTGGTCCTAATGATGACCTTTCTGCGTAACTCTCACAAGAAAACACCCACGTTGTGTCCGTCCTCATCTGCGTGCAAATATTGACCTTGTTCGCCCTCCTGACGCCACTAGATGCCATCTGACGTACCTGCTGACCTCACGTCGTCGGCCCGCGGATAGCTTCCTCGAGAAGTTTTACACGCTATAAACTCCTCATTATTGTAGAAAAAACACATTGGTACTGATAATAGTGAAAATCGATGCACTATGTACATGTTGTCCTACCTGTACACATGTGGGCCCCACATAACCACCTGGCTAAGGAAAATGGGCAATCCTTTATTTGATGCACCATGCATGTATATGTACATATGCGCAATCCCTTGCTCCAAAAAACTCCTGACATAATTTGCCCACCCCCTAGCCTGCTAGAGCATTCATGCTCAGCAGCAGCAAAGAGCGATATGAGACTCGCCGCATCACATGTCTCCTCATCCTTCACCAACATTGCTTGCTCCACAGACAGTTCATCTTGCTCCACCATCATCAATCTAGCATGATACAATTTAAGACGCAATCCATTTACCCTTGACTTATGTAGAACACCATCCAGGTTAGCGAGCTGATATGTGCCATTTGGAAAACACTCTACTACCTTGAAAGGGCCTTCCCACTTAATTTGAAACTTCTTTTGGAAGGTGTTGTCCAGCTTACTGTTGTAGCGCAAAACCAAGTCATGTTTCTTGATACCCTTACTTTTGACCTTTGTCAAAGCCTTATCCTGCATCTGCCCATAATGCTCCAATGCGCTCATCCTATCCAATTGGACCTCTTGTCACTGCAAGAGCCTCTCTTTGAATGCATCACTAGGCGGCCCAAGCAACTTCTCTGACATCTTGACCGCAGGCAACTCTACCTCCACAGGCAATAGTGCTTCCTTTCCATACACCAAATGAAATGGAGTAAACCCTGTACCTGTCTTCACCGAAGTACGGTAAGCCCATAATGCACTAGGCAATTCCAAATCCCAATTCTTTCCTTGGTGCTCTGTCACTTTAGAAAGAATTTGTACCAACTCACCATTGAATCTTTCATTTAAGCCATTACACTGCGGGTAATAAGGAGTGGTATGTTGGTGCTTAATCTTCATCTTTGTGCATAAGAAGTCTAGCAATTTAGCTCTAAATCCTGGCCCCTTATCTGAAAGTAGCTCTAATGGCACCCCAAACTTGCAACATATTTCATCATACACAAATTTTGCCACATCCTTTGCAGCGATCTGTTTTACTGCTATAGCCTCTGCCCATCTAGAAAGATAGTCCACTGCCGTCAAAATATAGCTTTTGCCCCTGCTTGTGATAGGTAACGGGCCTATTGCATCAATCCCCCACTTTTCAAACACATCAAACGCCATAATGGTTTTTCGTAGCTCTGGCTTCAACACTCTCTTCCCAAATGCTTGACACCTATTGCAAGACCTACACCAATGGTGAACATCCTTGTGCAAACTAGGCCATACATACCCCTCTTGCAAAATCTTATGCAAGGTGATCTTTAGAGCAAAATGGCCACCACATGCGCCTTCATGATTCTCTTCCAACACTCTGTAAAGCTCCTCCCGCCAAGGTACACGTCTCAACACGAGATCAACCCCTTTCATGTATAAGACATCACCAATCAATTTGTACCTGTATGCTCTACGCACAAAGACATACTTCTTAGACTTCTGAATCTCCTTTGGAATGATTCCTGTTAACAAAAACTCCTCTTCTTGAGCCAAACCTTCCCGGCCATGATAAAGAGGTAAATTGGTCCTCAACACGAATAGCTCCCCAATCATGCCTTGAGCTGCTTCATGTGCCTCTCCATTTAGAGCACGTTCAATGTGTCTGATGCTCCATGCTTCGAACTTTTTTAACAGGCCTTTAATTCTGAAGCACATTTCCTTCAATGAGGTGTTCTTGCTCTTCCACACACCCAGCACTTGCTTCACCACTAACAAGGCATCACCTTTTATGCTCAACCTTCGAACCCCATGCTTCAAACAAATGTGTAATCCGGCTTCCAATGTAGCATATTCATCCTCATTGTTACTATGCGCATCCAATTTGAACCCTCTCTTGCATACTAGCTTCTCCTCTGGATCATAAAGTGCTATACCCCCTGAAGCTGCATCGTGGCTCTTTCTGTATGAACCATCAAAGAACAACACATGTGCATTGCTGATCTGTGGCACTTCTTCAACTACCTTTCTCACCACCTCTTCCTTAACAATAAGGGGATTCTCCTTGTAGGTCAACAAATCAGCTAGGGTAGCCTTTGTACTATCTTCCACTAGAAAAGAGAACTCAAACTCTTGCAGCTCAATTACCCATTTCTTCACCACATTTGACATGTTAGTACCATTAATTAACTGTGGCAAAAAGGCATAACCTGTCAAGAAAACAAAAGGCCGTGGTAGCAAGTAATGATGAAATCGTCGACAAGCAAATATTACACTGGCCATCACTAGCTCTAATTCCGATAACTTTCTCTCCGCTACCAACTTCACTCGGCTTGCACAATACACTGGCCTCATATAATGGCTGCCCTTCCCCTTTTGCAATAGCATAGCTCCAATGGCATCATCCCCTACTGATGGATTTACATAAAAAACTTTCTCCCAATCAGGAGCCTGCATGGCTGACAAACCCCCTAACACCTCTTTCACCTCTTGAAACACTTCTTCACACTTGTCATCCCATTGCAATGGATCATGCTTTGCCACTTGTTGTAATGGATAAAGAATCTGAGAAGACAATGGAATAAACCTTGCCATGTACTTCACTTTGTGTATAAAGGTTGCCAATTGCTTCGTACTCGTAGGTGATGGAAGAAGAATAATAGACTTAACCTTATCTGGATCAGCCTCAATGCCATTTTCTGACACCATATGGCCCAATAACTTCACCCTTGGCTGTGCTAGATGACATTTCTTTGGATTTAGTTGTCCTCCAAATTCATCATATCGAGCCAATACCATCTGCAACTTCTCATGATGCTCAGCCCTACTGCTATAGACACAGAAGTCGTCCATAAAAGCCTTAACACAACTACCAATGAATGGTTCCAGCACCCAATTTGCTCTTTCTTGATAGAAAGATGGTCCATTTGACAACCCAAATGGCAACACTGTGTAGGAGTAGCAGCCCCATGGCGTAATAAAAGTTGTCTTTGTGCGGTCTTTAAGAGCAATCTTCAATTGAAAATAGCCTGAAAAACCATCACACACACTGTACCTCTCATAACCTGCCACTGAATCCAAGATCTGATCGATGAATGGAAGAGGATATGGGTTCTTCTTAGTGGCTGCATTTAAGGGTTTAAAATCTACACAAATTCTCCACTTCCCATCCTTCTTTGGACTGACTACTACTGGACTCACCCATTCTGTGGTCTCCACAGGGACTATGAACCCTTCCTTCAACAACTTGTCCACCTCTACCCGCAAGGCTTCCATTTGCTCTTGACCCATCCTTCTTAGCCTTTGCCGCACTAGCTTAGCACCTTCTTTCAGCTCTATATGCATCTCTTCACCCTTAAACCCTCTGATCTCTTCATATGATGTAATGAACAAATCAGGAAAACTAGCCAGCATATGCAAAAATATATCCTTCTCCATAGCTGAGAGGTCTCCACTAATCATTTGCATCATTAATTCCTGCTTCTTTGACAACTCAACCTTGCTTTGCATCAGCCCTTCAATCACTTCATAAGGCCCTTCCCTTTCATCTTCAACCTCATTCGCAAATGCAACTAAGCCAATCTCCTGGATTTCTTTGTCCATCAAAAGAAATGCAACATCAGCATCCTCATCACTGCTGGTAGTGCTATCACTGTCCTCATCTATCACCGTGGAAGAGTCTTCATCACTAGACTCATCCTCATCTTCATAAAGCTCCTCTAATTGTTTCCTTGTGTCCATATTATAAAGCTTCTTGGTACCTGTCTTTCCATAGAGGCTAATCGTACCATGTCGCCAATCTTGAACAACTCCCACTGCACGTAACCACGGTCTGCCCAGTATAATAGGATATGCTCCCAACCCTGCTGGCATCACATGAAAATCAACCACTTCCTTTGCATCATATGCCTCCACTTCTAAGCTCTTTACAACACCCAAGCATTTTACTTTTTGATGGTTTGCCAATCTGATCCGAAAACCTGACACCCCAGCCACTGTGAGACCCATCTTCTCAACGCATGAGTGTGTTATGACGCATATTTGGGCTCCGCCATCCACATAACCTTGTCCCAAATTTTTCCTTTTATGCCACACATCTACTATTGGACAAATGTCTGGTAGCTCGTCCATTGCCAACACCTTCACTGAACCTCTCTCTGGCTCTTTGTCCATTGGGTTAACCATCCTCTTCCACTGTCGCTTTAGCTTAGGCACCATCTCTATCAGCTGCCCAAAAGTAACACCTGCCTTCCTGCTCGTCAGATCCTCCTTCAAGTCATAGCTTAATTGCCCATCCCCTAGTGGAAAATCTGAAACATGAAACTTTCGACGAGCTCTCCTTTTCCTCTTGGCCTTGACATCCTCGCCTTCATGGCTCTTTCCCTTCTTCTTGCTAGGACCTGGGACACTTCTTCCTTTCTTTTCCTCTGTCGTCCTCTTCCCAATAGGCATCACTAATGTATCCTCTAGCTTTGATGCCTTCTCCAAGGTGACTACACTTAGCACTTTTGTCTTTCCCTTTTTCTTCTGGGTTAATCCGCTGGTTCCTTCATCTCCCTTAATTTCGATGCCATAATCATGCGACCTAGTTAGCACCTGTTTTGGCAATGGATACATGTCTCCCCCCATCCTTGGTGGCTTATCACATTGCGGGCTGATGTGACCCAACTCTCCACAATTATAACATGTGGGCGTCTGTCTCCAAAACCTACCATTGCTTTGTCCAACACCATTCCTAGGCCTTTCTTCACCTCCTGGCTGATTTGCAAACCTCCCTCGACCTCGATTATTTCCCACTTGACCTATCATGTTTAGGCTGAGATTCTTCATCAAATCTACCATTTGCCTCATGTCTTGCCTTAGCCCATCATCTTGCACTGCTGTAGTGACCACTGCTGGCATAACCTGAGTAGTAATAGGAACCACTGGTTCGTGATGAACCCCTGACATGCGACCTTGTAAAGACTCTATAGGCTGAAATTCAGACCTCATGGACAAAGACTCCACCCCTAACTGGCTCATTTTCCTCAGCTTCCACTCTTTGTTCCTTGCTATCTCTAGTGCATCCTCATATGTCCTAGGCTTCTTTAGCTCCACTCTCCAACGTATATTCTCCCAAAGACCAGCCAAGAACCTGTCCTTCTTCATCATGTCAGGCGGGGGTACCTGTGGTGCTAAGGCCTTGCACATTCGCTCCCATGTCAATGAAAACTTACGTATGTACGCATCTACTGGCTCACCTTCCTTCTGCACCAAACCTTGTACTTCTTGCCACACTTTGTCAGGATCTTCTATCTTCACAAACTCCACTTCCAATCCATGCCTTAGATTGTCCCAACTCAATCTTATAGGTGGATCAGCCATATGCAACTCCTCTTCAAATGCTTTGGACCAAGCTCGTGCATCACTCTTCAAACAAATTTGGAGAAGGCGTAACATTTGCGTAGGGTCATGAATCTGGTTGCTAATGCAGGCAACCTCCATCTTTTCCAGAAAGTCCTCCACATCTTCATCACTTCTTCCATGAAACTCCGGATAAGAGAAAGCCATGGCTAGAGAACCCCTTCAAACACACGTGCAAGAACCCAAAACTTTTCACTACCCAATCCCCAGAAACTTCAATGGAGCTCAGCTTTAGATGAGAACAAACACATGCACATCAAATGAGTTTTCATAGTTGATCATCGGAATTACAACAGGCAAAGGACATTCCAGGATCTCTCTCAATCTTCTTGGCCCAAACATAAAGACTATGCGCTGCTGGAAAAAGATCTTCCTGGACACATGAACATTAATCTGAATTCTTTGAGTTAAATGAAAATGAGTGAACTGAGGGCCATTTTGATCATCCATTAAAGCCAACCATGAAGCTCCCAAGAAGGCACACCTGACTCAACCATTGATTTTGCCAAAATTTCAGCAGCATAACATCATAAATGGCTCAAAATACCAAAAAACCAGCCATCATAACTTGGGAAAATTTCAACAGAGTTTCCCCAGAAGTAGAGCAATGAGAACCCAAAATATAGACTGTATCTGTATGCATAAACTGCCAACAATAGAACCCGAGCATCAAATAGGACTCACTAGTACATAGCCTATGGCGAGGTCACATAAAGGGTGCTCTAGCTACGTGTATCACCGAAAGGATCTCCACATTTGAGAATCCCCCAGCTCAATAAAAACCTCACGCTATCGACCCTCACACGAAGGATAATGCAAATCGCGTATAGTCAAGTCTCAGAAATGACTATCTTCCAGACCAAGTCTCAGAAATGGCTGGGACTGCCAAATACAACCAAGTATGGCTCCACAAATGTGTACAATGGTAGTTTCCACAAGTAACGTACAATCCAGCAGACAATGCG
Organism: Adiantum capillus-veneris; assembly: GCF_014529385.1. Lineage (NCBI taxonomy): Eukaryota > Viridiplantae > Streptophyta > Polypodiopsida > Polypodiales > Pteridaceae > Adiantum > Adiantum capillus-veneris. The sequence goes on along the minus strand of NC_140959.1, from coordinate 92,000,723 downwards.
CTCAAATAGGCGCCAAATTATGCATTCCCACAAGAACTGCAAGTGACATCACTGCTAGTATATCACTGTACTCCAGCTACATGTACCTATCTGAATTACCTGTACCTGTACCTGTACCTGTCCCTGTAACCTGTAACCTGTAATCTGCAACCTGTAATTTGCAACCTGCAACCTGTAATCCCGAATCTCGAAGCTCGAAGCTCGAAGCAGAAGGTACTCAAAGAAGATCCTCAGTGGGGGCACCAAAAGAATGTGAGCGGGATGAAAACACACACAACGTCTCTATAACGACCCGACACACACTCTTGGAAGGATATACACACACACTATGGGGCACCACTCGGCTTACACAACACACCTGGCCGAGACAGGGAACACACCTCTGGAGTGAGAGTAGAGAGACTATCCACTTGCCCACTCCACAGAGACACACACACACACACACACCCAAAAAACTCAGCTCAAAAGAGGGGAAATTATGATAATTAGATACAAATGAGCTTGGGCCAACACCAATGGGGCAAATAGCTCACACAATATGGGTAAAAGAAGCCAGATACAATCACAAACTGGAGCAGAAACTTCGCTCATAGGAGAAACTTACACAGAAAAATAGCAGGAAAAGAGTGAGGAATTTGGCAAAATGGACAGCGCCATCGCGTCCGGAACGGTCCAAAACCCCAGTCTACAATGTCAAAGTGCTCAAATCCGACCTCGGATGAGCAGTTTACGGCCAAAACAGGCTCCAAAATGGGCAAAAACACACCTGCGGCTGTTCCTCCTCTCTTCTCCACGTTTTTTCTGGTCTTCTCTCTGTTTTTTTAGTTCCCACACTTAGCTTTTTTACTTGGGCACCCTTGGCCTTTTAGATGACCTCAAACGGACCTCGAACAGGCCAAAAACTGACCTCGCAGTGCATAGTTGTCACCTTTTTGCATCATCCGCACACCTGGCACTCAGCTTTTTTCCAATAATGCATCTCGCCACCACGTGAAGTGGCCCCAAAAAGTGGTCCTAATGATGACCTTTCTGCGTAACTCTCACAAGAAAACACCCACATTGTGTCCGTCCTCATCTGCGTGCAAATATTGACCTTGTTCGCCCTCTTGACGCCACTAGATGCCATCTGACGTACCTGCTGACCTCACGTCGTCGGCCCGCGGATAGCTTCCTCGAGAAGTTTTGCACGCTATAAACTCCTCATTATTGTAGAGAAAACACACTGGTACTGATAATAGTGAAAATCGATGCACTATGTACATGCTGTCCTACCTGTACACATGTGGGCCCCACATAACCACCTGGCTAAGGAAAATGGGCAATCCTTTATTTGATGCACCATGCATGTATATGTACATATGCGCAATCCCTTGCTCCAAAAAACTCCTGACAACGGCACGTCGATGATTGGAGATGGAGATGCCTTGAGGTGAGAGGTTTAGGGAGAGAGGATTCCTCCGACGTGTCGTTGCAAGAGAGCTTCCGCTTCTGTAGGTGTGTGTGTTCAAAGTGAGAGGAGAAGGGTCCTTTATATAGGCCCTAGAGGGATGCTATGAATACTTAGAAGGTTTCAAAAATAGGAGAAGGAAAAGCTCGCACGTCGTTGCGACTCTTTATAAAAAAAATAATAAAAAATAATAATAATAATAATAATTATTATTATTTTTTGACGTTCGTGAATCTTATGCGCGATATTTAAAAAGATCTATACTTACAGTTCCCATTCTATCTTGAGAGAGAGAAAGAAAGAAATATATATCCTAATTTTGACTCACCTCTCTTTCTTTCCTAAAAATACTATCTCTAAGCTTTTCTTCACACATAGATTAGGTTCCCACATAAACCTATTGTTCCACATAAAGAACGATCATAAATGAATAGACTCTGAACTCGATTTTCAATCCAATTGCTCTGATAAACTCATGATGAGTCACAAAATTGAGAATCTCAATTACTTTGCAAAATAATTGAAATGAATTATATGGATAAATGTTGGGTACATTACAATCTCCCCAACTTAGGGATTCGAGATGTCCTCATCTCGAGAAAAAGTGAGAATACTCCTGAGTGTACATCAAGGTTTATAATAATTCAAATCTATAGGGTACTTTCCAAACTTAGACTTATCCAGTCCACTAAAAGCTCAATCGTATGACTTAACCAATCATTACTTATCCGATTCATTAAAACTCAATCACATGATCTAACCAATCTTAATTTAACCAGTCCATCAAACTTAGTCATATGACTTAACCAGTCATGACTTATCCAATCCGTCAAAACTCAATCATATGACTTAACAAGTCATGATTATCTCAATCACATGACTTAACCAGTCATGGGTCATCCAATCACATGACTTAACCAGTCATGGCTCCTTCAATCCACACAAGAAAACTCACTTACATGACTTAACCAGTCAAACAATTTCTTTGTAGAAAACAACTTAATCTTCTGATCATAAAGTCATATAGGGGTCTACAAAAGATCTCTCCAAGAGCAACCATAATAGAGGTTTCAACCATAACTATGATACACATCAATCGGCATATTGTAATATCTCTACGAGTCTCATAATGGGTATAGAAAACCATACACATGAGGAAGCTTGAAGTAGCCAACTAAATCTTTTTAACCTACGCTCTGATACCAATTGTGAGGTCCCCAACCTCGAGAAGATTGGGGCGACTTTGATAGATGGCCTTCCCTTATTCTCCTTTTTCATTGACGACACCCTACTCTGTTTCCACAAAGTAGAGATACGAGCAACAGAAGAGAGGAAGTACTCTATCCATCATTTGCGTGGTTATAAGGGTCATACGCCACAAGCCAGGTCGATAATTTAGGATTTTGATGAAACTGTTTCCTAACATAAAGATGAAATCCCATTGACATATTTAGAATCCATAAACAACACTTTTTTCCCCATGTTTAAGAGGCACGCCCGCCATCCATAAACCATAAATATGATATGAGACTTAGTTTAACTAAGTAGTAATCTTGTGTCACGTAGATTTGGGCCATCTCGACTCTTGGCACAATGAGTCTCTACTTTCACTTCTCTTAATAAGAGAGAGGGGATAGTTTCTTGACTAATCGAGACCACCCATCCTTGACTGGCAACCTGAGCCAGCCCCCGCTTTCCACCCCACACTCACACTTTTTACCACACTGTTTTACATATACAAGCAATATTCCTTAATTAATTTATACACAGGTTCTTTTATACAGTCCTTTAAATAATACCAAAACAATTTAAACAAGGCCTAATGAAGACAACCCTATTATTCAACAAAACTAACTTTTCCAGTTTCTCATGAGTTTACCGCTACCCGCGGACTTCCTCTGTCTAACAAACAGAGCCTTTGCAAAGGATTTATTCACGAAACACGGATTGCACAACCTTCCCATCTCGCTAACCGCGAGGCATCCTGCTAACTGCGAGGCATCTTGTAAACCGCCAGGAATCCTGATAACCGTGAGGTATCTTGTTAACCGCTAGGCATCCCACTAACCGTGAGGCATCTTGCTAACCGCCAGGCATCCCGCTAACCGCGAGGAACAAAATATATTCTTTCAATAATTTTTCTCTTTAATTGATTCTTCAAACATGATCATCCAATTCTTCATATCAATCAGAATCCACGTATCAAACAACAACAATTTATTAAGCAAAAACAATTCAACAATCAGTAACAATTTATCAAACAGTTCTTTCACTAATCTATGAAAGTATATGCTTGTTTCTTGTGATAGAATCACGTTTCTCGGACAGTTTAAGGGGTTCTCTATGCTTAGCTTCCCAAGTCAAACATGAATAGCAATGCAGCATTATAAATTTGTCTTACTGGATTTGGAGCACGTACGGATAACTCCTATGCTAGAGGTTGGACGGCTTCGACTTCTTCTTCGATTGATGCTTTTGCATGAGATACATTCGGAGTAGACACCTTCCTTCCCACCTTCCTTGGTGGTGCAACGGCATGGGCATCCTTAGAACTTCGCGTTACAGGCTTCGGAGCCATAGCTTCGGAACAGAGAAAAGAAAAGCGCGTTGTTGGAGAGAGAGAGAGAGAGAGAGAGAGAGAGAGAGAGAGAGTTCACAAACAGGGAGACGGCACGTCGACGATTGGAGATGGGGATGGCTTGAAGGTGAGAGGTTTAGGGAGAGAGGCTTCCTCCGGCGCATCGTTATAAGAGAGCTTCCGCTTATGTAGATGTGTGTGTTCAAAGTGAGAGGAGAAGGGTCCTTTATATAGGCCCTAGGGGGGTGCTAAGAATACTTAGAAGGTTTCAAGAATAGGAGAAGGAAAAGCTCGCGCGTCGTCGCGGCTCTTTATATATAAAAAAAATTATTGTTTTTTTTTTTTTGATGTTCGCGAATCTTATGCGCGATTTTTAAAAAGCTCTATACTTACAAGTTCCCATTCTATGTTGAGAGAGAGAAAGAAAGAAGTATCCTAATCTTGACTCACCTCTCTTTCTTTCCTAAAAATACTCTCTCTAAGATTTTCCTTCACACATAGATAAGGTTCCCACATAAACCTATTGTTCCACATAAAGAACGATTATAAATGAATAGATTCTGAACCCGATTTTCAATCCGATTGCTATGATAAACTCATGATGACTCACAAAATTGAGAATCTCAATTACTTTGCAAAATAACTGAAATGACTTATATAGATAAATGTTGGGTACATTATAGAAACAAGCAAACTGGAACACCTCTATAGCGATGTCACCCAAGAGCGTTGAAAGAGCACTACAAGAACACCAAAAGCTTTGGGAAACCCCTTTGAAACACCACAAATCCAACAAGAGTAGTCCCATTGGGAATTTACTGGCTGTAGCCCACCCAAGAGACTATGCTACAAAGAAGTAAGAAACCTGTTTAGGCATGCTCTTGAAAAAAAAGCTTCTCCCCTCATAAAAAAAAAGGCCCCCATCAAAGCATACATCACCAATAGGATGTATGGGTTTCCACAGCACCTACATAGTTTTTCCCCAAAGATGCCATACACTGTAAGTTGAAGAGAACAGACCATAACCGCAAAACCCCAACTCCAAAAGATATGATTTCAAACTTCAAAAAATATATGCAAACTCTGCAAAAAAGTGTTGAGATCCTTCAAATCAAACCCACAAACAACTATGTGAAAAATCAATGCGAACAAGATGTTGTCGTAGGAATAGTAGGTGTAGAGAGAGCTAGTCGAGGACAAAAAACTACATCCAAAGGCATCAAGAAGCCAGAACGAGCTCAAACGTGAAAAATTCTGAACTTTGGCTGAAATTTTTTTAAGTTTGTACATGAGTTTAAGTTATATACAAGTTTCAATTCAAAAAAACTCACTCACGGCCACTTACAGTAGCCCGAAAGCTCTCACTAGACTAGCGACTTGTAGTGCATGTACATGTTCTTGCTAAAGCAAGCTAAAAACACCACAAAAAGAAATCCCACACACCCTTTTGACATCAAAGTCATGTCCATATGTACAAATTTACAAAAAACGGGATGTCAAAGATGCGGCCAACATAGTTTTCCACACCCCAACCTGCTAGATCATTTCATGATTAGCAGCACAAAATAGATCCTGTAAACCACATGAGGGAGTCTTCACTTCATCTTCATCCTTAGACACATGATAAAAAATTATTCAAAAGAAAGCTCATCCTCAATCACAGTCATGAACCTTGCAATATACTTCTTCAACCTGTATCCATTCACACGTGCTTTATGTGGGGTACCATCCAAGCCAGCAAGCTGATATGTGCCATTTGGAAACCTGTTTAAGACCAAGAAAGGAACTTGCCACTTGATTTGAAATTTCTTTTGAGAAGTTCTATCAAGATTACTATTGTAACAAAGAACCATGTCATCCTTCTTGATGTCCTTGTCCTTCACCTTCTCATTTGCCTTTGCTTGATTGTTCTTCAAGACCTGCTCATAATGCTGCTCAAAAGCCAACAACCTATCCAACTGTACACATTCCAAATATAGAAGCCTTTCCTTGAGTGCATCATTGGCATCTTCTTCAAGCTTTAGCATCATCTTCAAAGCTGGTATCTCCACCTCAATAGGAAGGAAGAGAAACCAGTACCTGATTTTATGGCAGTCCTGTAAGCCTATAGAGCACAAGGTAGCTCTAAATCCCAAGTCTTCACATTGTTTCTTGTCATCTTTTTAAGCATCCTTATGAGCTCTCCATTAAACCTTTCATTCATGCTATTGCATTGGAGATAATATGGAGTAATAAACCAGCAATATATGAACATGAAGCTTCTCACATAGATAATCCACGAGCTCTCCGGTGAAACCTGGACCCTTGTCAGAAAGTAACTCCAATGGCATCCCAAATTTGCAGCAAATATATTCATATATAAATAAGGAAACATCTTTACTCATGATGTGCTTAACAGCGTTGGCTTTGGCCCACCTGGACAGATAGTCAACAGCAGGAAGTATGTAACATTTGCCTCTAGCTGTCATAGGTAGAGGACCTATTGCAGCAATACCCCCCTTCTCAAACCCATCATAAGACACAATGGTGCCGCTAATTTTTGATTTGAGAACCCTATTTTCCATGCTTTGACACTCTTTACAAGACTTGCACCAATGATGAACATCATGTTGAATGCTTGGCCACACATACTCCTCCTGCAAGACTTTATGCAAAGTAATCTTTGAAGCAAAGTGACCACCATAAGAACCTCATAATTCTCCTCTAAAATTTTGTAAAATTCCTCTTTCCAAGGAACTTTTCTCATCACAAGATCAACCCCCTTCATATATAAGGCATCAACAAGTAGCACATACCTTTTGGCACGGCGTAGGAAGGCATACTTTTGTGACTTCTCCAACTCTGATGGAAGCATACCTGTTTGTAGAAACCCTTCCTCCATTTCTAAATCTTCCCTTTCCAAATAAAGAGGAGAATAAACCCTTATCATATACAATCCCCAATTGAAGCCTGTGCCGCACCATGTGCTTCTTCATTTTGAGACCTGTCCAACATGCCTTAAACTCCAAGCTTCAAAATGCTTAAGCAGATTCTTCACTTGAAAACACATATTTTTCAGCCTTGGATTCTTACTTTGCCACACCCCAAGCACTTGCTTAACCACCAAAAGAGCATCACCTCTTACCCTCACACGATGGATGCCAAGCTCAAGGCAAAGGTTGAGACCTTTCTCCAGAGTAGCATACTCAGCTTCATTGTTGCTTTGTGCTGTAAGCTTCAAACTCCTTTTAGTTACCAAAGCACCTTGAGGATCATAAATTACAACACCTCGTGAAGCTTCACCATGCGCTTTCCTGTAAGAGCCATCAAAAAATAATAGATAGGCATTGTCTATGTCAAGAGCTTCCATGTGTTGCTTCTTCACCGTGTCCTCCTTAAGAAGAAGAGGGATTTCCTTATAAGTAAGAAAATCACCCAATGTAGCCCTTGTACTCTCCTCAACAAGAAAAGAGAATTGGAATTCTTGTAACTCCAGAATCCACTTCATGAGCCTCTTTGACAAAGTAGGGCTATTCACCAATTGAGGTAGAAGAGTGTAGATAGTGAGGAATGTGAATGGTTTAGGGATAAGGTAGTGCCTAAACCTTCTACATGCATAAATAACACTCGCCATGATGAGCTCCACCTCAGTATAGTCCCTTTCCACCTCTAGATTCGCCCTGCTAGCACAATAGATAGGCTTCATGTATTGGTAATTGTTACCTCGTTGAAGAAGCATAGCTCCAATAGCATCGTCACCTACTACTGATGGATTCACATAAAACTCTTTATCCCAATTAGGATCTTGCATAACAGGAAGAGAACCAAGAACCTCTTTGATACCTTGAAAAACCTCTTCACATTCACTTGTCCATTGTAGAGGATCCAACCTTGCTACTTGTTGTAGAGGATAAATAATTTGAGAGGACAAAGGAATGAACCTTGCCATATACTTCACATATTGAATGAAAGTAGCAAGTTGCTTTGTATCTTTAGGTGATGGGAGGAGCACCAAAGCCTTCACTTTTTCAAGATCCGCTTCCATCCCATTCTTTGAGATCATATGCCCCAAAAACTTCACTCTTGGTTGAGTAAGATGACACTTCTTTGGGTTGAGTTGACCTCTACTTTCATCATATTGCTTCAATGCCATTCCAAGATTTGCACAATGATCCTTTCTAGAGCTATAAACACAAAAGTCATCAATAAGATCCTTCACAAACTTGCCAAGAAAGGGAGAGAACACCTTATTGACGTGCTTTTGATACCACACACAACCATTGATAAGACCAAAAGGAAGCACACAATAACAAAAGCATCCCCATGGTGTGATAAATGTGGTCTTCTTTTGATCTTCTAAATCCAAGGTGAGCTCAAAATATCGAGAGAATCCATCACATACACTATACCTCTCATGCCCTACAACAGAATCAAGTATGTCATCTATGAAAGGAAGAGGGTATGGATCTCTCTTCATGGCTGTGTTTAGAGGCTTAAAATCAACACATATCCTACACTTTCCATCCTTCTTGGGTGTGACAACAATAGGACTCACCCATTTTGCAGTACTCACAGGATATATGAGACCTGCTTCAAGAAGCTTGTCTACTTCTTCCTTTAAAGCATTAAGTTGTACTATCCCATTCTCCTTAGCTTTTGGCGTACGGGGTGAGCTTCTTCCTTGATTGGAATGTGAATTCTCTCTCCATTAATGCCTCTAATATCCTCACAAGAAGTGATGAATAAATGGGGAAATTGTTGTATCATATGTAGGTACTCACCCTTCTCATGACTAGCCAAGTCGAGAGACAACATACCTTGTATCAACTCCTGTTTGACATTAGGTTGAATTTTGGTTTGAATCAGCTCTTCAATTTTCTCATAAGGACGAGAGATATCCTTATTCTCCATAAGGCCAAGAAATCTTTGTTTCTCATCATGATCTTCTTCAAGAAACAAGGAGGAAACATCTAGATCACTATCACTGCTATCTTCCACTTCACTGCCATCATCCCCATTGTCTTCTTCTTCACTTGAGTACTATTCTTTGTTACATTTCTCATCAAAATCAGCATCCAAAGATTGATTTCTAGCCATGTCAATCCTCTTCTTATCACCCCTTCTATTGTAGAGAGTGATGGTACCATGCCCCCAATCCTGTACAGCTTTGGTTGCATGTAACCATGATCTTCCAAGGATGAGAGGGAAAGCACCAATACCTATGAGAATAGCATGGAAATTGACCAGCACTTAAACATCAAATACATCCACCTCTAAGTCCTTTATAACTTCCAAGCACCTCACCCTTGATTGATTGGCAAGCTTTATGCAAAAACTTGAATTCTTCACCATGTTGAGTCCCAACTTTGATACACAAGCTTGAGTAATAACACATACCTGTGAACCTCCATCAATATAAGCCTCTCCAATGAACTTCCTCTTAAGCCATGCATCCATAGTAGGGCATATATCAGGTAGCTCATTCAAAGAAAGGACTCTCACTGACCCCCTTGCAGACTCCTTCTTCATGGGGTTAACTACATGCTTCCATTGCCTCTTTAACTTAGGACACATCTCCATGAGTTTCCCAAAGGTAACATCAGCCTTTCTACTCACCAAATCATCCCGTAAGCTATAATTTGTTTGCCCTTATCCCAAAGGAAAGTTGGATGCATTGTAATGTTGCTTGGGTTTTCTCTTCTTCTTCTCTTTACTTGTACCTATTTCAACCTGTTTCCCTCTTTTATGGCTGGGACTTGCATCACTCATGTCATGATCTATTGTAACCCTCTTAGCTACACGAATGACCATAGCTCCCAAATCATTCTCTTTCTTCTCCAAATGGATTATGCTTACCACTTTTGTTTTGCCCTTCTCTTTAGCTGTCAAACCACTTGGCCCTGCTTCCCCTTTAATCTCAATACCATAATGTTGTGGAGGAAGAGGAAACATGTCACCAACCATTCTCTTTGGCTTGTCACATTGAGGGCTTTTATGACCCCATTCACCACAATTGTAACATTGAAACATATCCCCTCTTCCAGCCATGCCTCTTCCTCTACCACATGTAAACCCCTCATTGCTTCTATACCCACATCCATATCCATAGCTTTGACTCCTCCACCTCCCATCATTTGCACACTAAGACTCTTCATAAGACCTACAACCTCTTGCATCTCCTTGCAAAAAGCATTCACATCATGAGAAGCTTGTTTCTCGTAACCTAGCTCCCTAATGAGGACTCTTGGTTGTTCTACCGCTTTCACTCTAACCTTTGGCTCGACATTGATTCCAAGTTGATGAAGAAACTCTGCTTTCCACTCTTTATTCTTTGCAATTTCAACTGCCTCCTCAAAGGTCCTTGGCTACTTAAGCTCTACCTTCAAGTGTAGATTACTCTTCAAACTTGCAAGAAACCTATCCTTCTTCAACATGGATGGAGGAATTTCAGCCCCCGAAGATGTACAACACTTTGTCCATAACACATTGATAGCAAAGTCTTGTATGGTCTGACCTTCACCCTGTACCAAGCCTTGAATACACTACCATACCTTTTGTGGGTCTTCCACCTATTGAAAGTGTGTAAGAAAATCATGTCTTACCATTTCATAAGTCATAACTTGAGGGGGTTGGGATTATTGTCGCTCCTTTTTGTAGCCTTCCAACCATTCCCTAGCATCTCCCTTCAAACAGAAGTAGAAGATTCGTAGCACCAACACTGGGTCTTGCTTGTTGTCAGCAAAGAAGGCAAGCAAACTCCATTATGTCAATGAAACCTTTGGAACTTTCATTTGATTTCCCACTAAACTCCAGAAAACTACACGCCATGTCTTCCAAATGTTGTAAACTGAAGGTAACTTGAAGCGATTCCTCGATGGGGGGCACCAAAACACTGTTGGGAAATAAGAAAACTGGAACCCCTCTATAGCGATGTCACCCAAGAGCGTTGAAAGAGCACTACAAGAACACCAAAAGCTTTGGGAAACCCTTTTGAAACACCAAAAATCCAACAAGAGTAGTCCCCTTGGGAATTTACTCGCCGTCGCCCACCCAAGAGACTATACCACAAAGAAGGAAGAAACCTGTTTAGGCACGAAATTACAGAGGTCGCCCACCAATGATCTTTAAAAAAAGGCTTTCCCCTTCATCAAAAAATAATTTAAACGTCCCCCTTCAAAGAATATATCACCCACAGGATGTATGGGTTTCCACAACTCAACCTACATAGTTTTGTCCCAAAGCTGCCATACACTGTAGGCTGCAGAGAACAGACCATAACCCCATAGCCCCAACTCCAAAAGACATGATTTCAAAATTCAAAGAATCTTTGTAAACTCTGCAACAAAAGTGCTAAAATACTTCAAATCAAACCCACACACAACTATGTGCAAAATCGACGCGAACAAGATGCTATAGCAGGAAGACTAGGTGTAGAGAGAGCTAGTCGAGGGCAAAAGACTGCATCCAAAGGCATCAAGAAGCCAGAACAAGCTCAAACCTGAAAGATTCTGAACTTTGGCTGAATTGTTTTTACATTTGTACATGAGTTTAAGTTATATACAAGTCTTACTTCAGAAAAACTCACTCACGGGCACTTACAGTAGCCCTACAGCTGTCACTAGACTAGCGACTTGCAGTGCATGTACATGTGCTTGCTAAAGCAAGCTAAAAACACCACAAAAAGAAATCCCACACACCCTTTTCACATCGGGCATCATGTCCATATGTACAAATTAAAGACAAAACAAGGTGTCAAAAATGCGCCTAACAACGTGTATATGTGCCTTGACCACGGACGAGATCACCTCTATATTGGAGAGTGAGACGCACAGAGATCATTTCTTTGATACCGTAATTGAAGCAATTCAGGAATACTTCTCAGCTGTAGATGCAAAGGCTATCCGTAGGCTAATAGATAATATTGTGGGAAATATGACACAATGCTTAAGAGACTTGGGTGTTGATGCACCAGCGGATGTGGATCTAGCCAAGCGGATGTAGCAAAGCTACACCATTGGACTAATATATGGCGTGTAGAGAGGTGAAAGTCGAAAAGAGTGCACAATATTGATGCTCAAGATGTCCATAGCCACAAATCTAGATCCATCTTTTATTCAGCAGCGTCCTCCTAAGATGCAGTAGTAGGAAGATCAGATACAAAAGCTGGGACGGATCACGAGCATTTGTTATGCACCCGTTTTATTTCTTAGTGTTCCATTGGTGTTTACCTCACACCTAAAGCTAGCAAATATGGTTGAAAGCTTGGGAAAGTATGCTACGGAGTTGTGTCACAGTGCACAATTGGAGTCACTTGGTTGCCACTAGAAGTGCAATATTTGGTCAAAGACTTCAAAGGAGATGCATCAGAGAGCCGCCAATCTTTTTCTCTAGAGGTGAGCATGCAATTTTTCCACATGGGCATTGTTAGATGCATAGCACAAACACACCAAGATCCATGGTCCCTGGTTTTTCCTCGCTTCAATGGAATGGATCTGAATGGCATTGTTAGATGCATAGCACAAACACACCAAGATCCATGGTCCCTGGTTTTTCCTCGCTTCAATGGAATGGCTCTGAATGACATGATAGAGTGTGTTCCACCACCCAATGGAAAATTTTCTAACATACTGGCGGCTCAAAAAGAAGATCCTAGACGCCCTCCCACAGAGCAAGAGTTAGAGATGTGCAAGCATATGCTCAATTGGGTGCCTTTTTTACATGAACAGAGCAAAGGAATTATACACCGTGACTCGCACCCATGGAACATCATGATTGACTTCACTAAGAAGGGTGTGCCGCATGTGGGTGTCATTGATTGGGGGTTGGCACTACGAGTGGGCATTGAGAAGCAAGAAACCAACATCAAAGACCCCATAAAGCATGCCCTACTTCCTTGGAGGGCCCCTGAGCTTTGCAACCCAAAATTGGCTTTTGCCATGGCACATTGTAATGCTCTAAAAAATCATTGCACCAATCACATAGTTGCTCAATGCAAAAAGCAACTGCGTAGGTGTCAGTGGATTTCAAATAGACAATGAGTGAGCATTTAGATATGTTAGAGCTCAACTCACACTGCAACAAAAAAAGGTGTCATCGACGTATATATCGACACTTAACGTCGCTATCTGCGTCCCTGTGAAACTGTCAAAATCTGCATCGATATATGCGTGGAAAGGCTTTATTTGCGACGCAGATATAGACGCAAATATAGACGTAGTTATAGACGCAGATAGCGACGCAAATTTTGACGGAAATATAGACGTATATATCGACGACCATAATAGAAAAAAATTTTCTTGGGCAGAGGACAGGTAGCCTGGCCTGTGTCCAGTGAAAAGATGGACAGCCACCATAGCCAGACTTCCTGCCCTCTGCCCAAGAAAGCGAGCAGCACCAAAATCAACCGTGCTCCCGTAGAAATTTCGGCAGAGTTCCCTTCGTTTTTACATAAACTTAAAAAAAAAACCATATCATGTATACGCCTCCTACATGCTATCCATGTAGGATCTCACATGAGATTTAAGGCCAATGAAAGAAATGAAATGAACTTTGTGCAAAACCATAACCATACCAACTTAAAAGCATAACCATAACGAACTTAATTTGTGCAAAACCATAACCAAATTCAAACCATAACCGGCCATAACCACTTTGATCAAAACCATAATGCAGATAACCATAACCATAACAAAATTAACAATAACTATAAGCATAACCAGAAAGTTAAACATAACCATAAAGAAAACCTGAACCATAACTATGTCTATACAAGAATAGGAGAAATAACCATGTCTATACAATGACAATGACAATAACCATAACCATAAGGAAAACAATAACTGTCTGAACAATAACCATAACCATATATGTCTATACAAAAAAGAGACACAGAAGCGTGTCTGTGTCTCACAAAGCATATATATGAAATCCGGTCCACTGATGACTAGGCGTCACAACCTGCACACAGGACAACTCACAAAATTAGTATTGATATTACTTCACATATACTTACTTAATTAAATCAACTCACACATATTAACGTCTCACCTCAAGCGATCAGCGAGTCTGTAAGGCCTTCCAGTCTACAGGCTCTCCTGAAGCATCAAGATCATTCAATACTTCATGGATACCTTTGCGATATCCATATGACTCCTCCTGGCATGTCGGGGCTTGATGCATCGCAAGATTTTGCGATTATACAAAAATCAAAGTAATAAGAATACATGATTCATTGCGTTTTAAAAAACACCATAGTTAAGATTGGATTAGAAACTCACAAACTCATAGAGAAAGGTGTAGATGAGATGTCCCCCTGGTCGTCTGTCGTATCTGCACGGCCTCACGCTGTTGTTTGAACCGCGTGTCCGATGTCCGCTCATCCTCCCTGATCTGCAGCCACGTCTCATGTGGGATGCCCGAAGGCTTCGGCGAGCCGGTCTTGAAAGCCTTCCGAGCTACATCTCATCGATGTTTTACATGATTCATCACGTTTTATACAAAAATCAAAGTAATAAGAATACATGATACATGATTCATTCGCGCAAGTGATGGCCATATGGAAGATAACGGTGGTGGCCTTGATAAATTGTCTTTCAAAGAGAGGCAGAATAACGCACATCCAAAGACTGCCCGCAAATTGGACATGCATTGTATCCCGAAGTTGTTAGCCCTACATATATTAAAGCATGAGTTAGGCCAAGGCAAAGTGCTTGTGAATAGCGAAAATTTTGTAAATCAAGAACCATTACCAGAAGCTTCTCCGTATCCTGGCCAATCATGCATAGTCCACATAAGAAGTCCATGGATCCTTGCATGCTGTTCTCCTACTGGTTCAACTGCATCTGCTATGTCGATCCCATGCCATAACTCCTGGAGCTCGTCAACTAGTGGAGCTAGATAAACATCCATGTTTTTTGCCTTGAACTTACCAGGTACAATCAATCTTAATATCAAATGATCCTTCTTGATGGCAAGCCACGGTGGGAGGTTGTAGTTGATAAGGCACACAGGCCAAGTGCGCCATGACGAGCTTCTCAAGACAAATGGATTGACTCCATCCATTTCCATGCCCAAACGCAAATTGCGTGGTTCACTCTTAAAATGTGGCCAGGTATCTTCAATGTGTCTCCAGGCCTTTGAATCAGCGGGCACCCTAAATGTTGCGTCAGTGGATCAATTCGTAGAATGCCACCACATCAACTTTGCAATGGAACCACAACGAAACATGCTTTTTATCCTAGGAATAATAGAGAAATGCCGCAACACTTTAGCTGGCACTGTCTCACCAACTGCATCTTGTTTGTAGCGCATTGCTCCGCACTTAGGACACGACAGACAATCTGCAAATTCATTGCGAAAAAGAATGCAATCATTTGGACATGCATCAATCTTGTTGTAGTCCAAGCCAACTGAGGTCAATAGTTGCAAAGCGTTTGGCCTGGAGGGGGCCATTTCATTGCCAGCTGGGAGAAGTTGCTCACGCAACAACCTGTTTAAGCCACATTAAATTAAAAAGCTCTCCAAGCACGTCATCGTTGCAATCGGAAAATATCTTTTGTAAATTACGTACCTAAACAAAGTAGTGACGCTTGCATCTGACCACCTGTACACTGATTGAAGATTCAAAAATTCCAGACAAGTACAAAGCGTCGATATTTTGGCGCCTTCATAAATTGGTTGACGTGCCAACTTCCTCAACATGTCTTCAGGAGATAGGCGCACAGCTTCTGGTGCTGCTTCGTTAGCGTTCTCCTCGCTTGTCTGGAAGAAGGCATCCAGCATCTCCTCCATGCCGTTGTCTTCTGTCTGTAAGTCCTTTTTTGCTTCCATCCTTGGCTCTATATTGGTCGGACCTTCACGCATAATCCTTTCTCTCTCTCTCTCTCTCTCTCTCTCTCTCTCTCTCTCTCTCTCTCTCTCTCTCTCTCTCTCTCTCTCTCTCTCTCTCTCTCTCTCTCTCTCAGATGTAGGTGCTATGTCGCGAAAATCAATGCCCCTTCCGTAGGAGTCGTATCGTAGATTCTGTACGGTTTCTTTAGCAAACTCTCCGTACTTGTGAACATGCTCATTACATATCCTACGCTTGTGTAGGATTTGATACTTGCAGAGCGTGCACGAGCATGCAATCTTTTCCTCCATGTTAGTTGATGACGTTGCCATCTACAATGATTATGAATGTTGTTTTAATATATATACTCCTCACAATGTAAACTACCTCACATTCTCTAGTCTTGCCCAATCTCCGTACACCTCGGTCCAGAGGTGTACGGAGATCAGGACCATCCGGTCAAAATCTCTTCTTTATTGGTCAAATCCTATATGGGTAGACACATACGTGCACTTCCAGGTGTACATGGCAATGCATGTAGCGGGGAAAACCCCTTTGCCAGTTTTAGTTCCATAGTTTCTTCTAGAGGGAGAGAGAGAGAGATAGAGAAAGTTTCTGTCCTTTTCACACATGCAATTGGTCAGCCAACCTAACTCTCTCTCTCTCTCTCTCTCTCTATCTACTATCTATCTCTCTCTCTCTATCTTTGTAGCTATCTCTAGTTAATTCTCTCTCTCTCTCTCTCTCTCTCTCTCTCTCTCTCTATATATATATATATATATATATATATATATATATATATCACTCTCTATCTCTTTATTTCTCTCTCTCTCTCTCTCTCTCTCTCTCTCTCTCTCTACGTACCCTATCTCTCATTCTTTCTCTCTCGATCTCGCTCTCTCTCTCTCTCTCTCTCTCTCTCTCTCTCTCTCTACGTACCCTATCTCTCATTCTTTCTCTCTCGATCTCGCTCTCTCTCTCTCTCTCTCTCTCTCTCTCTCTCTCTCTATCTATCTCGCTCTCGCTATCTCTCTTTCTCTCTCTCTCTCTCTCTCTCTCTCTCTCTCTCTCTCTCTTCTCTCTCTCTCTCTCTCTCTCTATATATATATATATATATATATATATATATATCACTCTCTTTCTCTCTTTCTCTCTCTCTCTCTCTCTCTCGCTCTCTCTCTACTTCCCTATCTCTCTCTCTCTCTCTCTCTCTCTCTCTCTCTCTCTCTCGCTGTCTACTTCCCTATCTCTCTACGTACTGATCGAACGAGCGACTAAGCTAGGGAGATCCAAACGCCCACGACTGTGGAGGCCAGACTACACAACATCGACAGAGGCTGCATCACTTTGGCTCGACATGCACAACACCCGGTCATACTACTGACCATGGAGGAGATTGATGAGTTCCGCCAACGGACAAATGCTGGATCTCCTATGATCTACCTATCCCAACTAGCTGTTTTAGCTGCTTAGTCCACACCCAGCAGTTTAGGATTCCATAATATTTTATTTTGTCATTTTGCCATCTTGTTATTCTGACTTTGTATCAAATCTACCACATTGTAACTTTCTGGTCTCATAGGTCACTTTGGCCTTTTGAAGAGTTAATATAACATTTCATTTCATTTCTTTCTTTAATTTTAATTTTTTACACAAACCATAATTCTCTCTCTCTCTCTCTCTCACTCTCTAGTTTTAATTTCCTACGCACATTTTTCTCTCTCTATCTCTCTCTTTAATTTCCTACACGCACACACACTTCTCTCTCTCTCTCTCTTTCCTACACACACACACACACATTCCTACACAAACACACACACGCACACACCCACACACACACCGCTCTCTCTCTCTCTCTCTTTCTCTCTCTCTCTCTCTCTCTCTCTCTCTCTCTCTCTCTCTCTCTCTCTCTCTCAACATTAGAATGCAAGTGGAAAGTTTTCAAAGAAGTAATTTTCTCTTGTGCGAAGGAATGCTTTTCGGTGAAACACATGTCTTGCAAAAGGTCTAAGAAGGGTAGCACCAAGAAGAAATGGTTTGACATGGAATGTAGTCAAGCCCGAAAACACTTGCTAAGATTGGATGCAATCAAAGACAAGGAAGTTTACTTGGAATGTTCACACACATACAAAGCACTTGTTCAAAAGAAGAGGAGAAGGTGGGAAGTCGAAAAACAACTTCTTTTAGCACAAGAGAAAGCACATGCATGTGGCAAGTTTTGGCAAAATCTAAAAGGCAAGCGCGTTGAGAGCTTTGGTGACTTGACTCTTGAGGATATGTATATGCATTGTAAGAACCTCTATGAGCAACCCAATGTTGATAAGATGGAGGGTTGTAGCTCCCTTCCATTTATGTCTCCCTTCTTTACCATTGAAGATGTATGCCGCGCGCTTGAGAAACTTGCTACTCGCAAGGCAGGTGACCTTCAAGGTGTCAAGGATGAAATGATTAAATGGACAAGCAAGAAAACACGATATTGGATATGCGATATGTTTAACCTTGTACTTCAGTATGGCATGCCTCATGATTGGAGTGCAAATTGGATCAAACCTTTGCACAAAGGAGGAGATGTAAACAATGTGAACAACTATCGCACTATAATGGTTGGTTCTTTGATGGCAAAGTTATTTGGATGTATCATGGAGATGAAGATAAGTGAATGGGCTGAAAAGAATGGCAAACGTGCGCTTGGCCAAGCAGGTTTTCGAAAGCATCATAGCACTATTGATCACCTTGTCACTCTTCGAGTTCTTATGGAAGCGTCTCGATTGAAAGGAAAAAAGTTGTATTGTTGCTTTGTGGATTTCAAGAAAGCTTTTGACATGGTACCGCGAGGAAATCTTTGGAGACGTATGCAAAGCCTTCAAGTGCCGAGAGAATTTATGCATGCAGTCTTTCGCATCTACCAAAAAGTGATATGTCGATTACGTATGGGAGATGGAATTTCAGAATTTTTTGCAAGCACTATTGGTGTCAAACAAGGATGCCCACTTTCCCCAACCCTCTTTGGGCTACTCATTGATGAATTGGAATACATGGTTCTTGATTTTATGCAGCAAGAAGGCATAGAAGAGGTTAAGATTGGAAATGCGGTGATCATGCTTTTGCTTTATGCCGATGATGTAGTGCTCTTGGCACATACCTTAGAAGATGCACAAAAGCTTATGAGTGTCTTGGAACGCTTTTGCCTACATAGCGGGCTGATCGTGAATGGATCCAAAACCAAGGTTATGCTTGTAAAGACCCTCAATGACGAAAATCCATGCATTGTATACAACAATGAGAAACTTGAAGTGGTAGATCACTTCAAGTACCTTGGCCTTGAGGTTCCATCCAATCATAAATGGAAGGATTGTGCAATGCGTCGCTTGGAAGCCGGAAAGAGGGCTTATTATGCATTTGAGAACATGTGCAATGCAGGAGAGATCAAGTGTTGGGCTCTCAAAAAGTACCTCTTTGACACATTGGTGACACCGGTGCTTCTTTATGGAGTGGAGGTGTGGGGTGGAAGCATCGGGAAGTCTACTTGGAAAGAGTTTGAGAATGTCCAAAAGCGTTTTCTCACCAACTTTCTCCAAGTCAAGACACAAACACCCTACATGCTCTTACTTCTTGAGTCCGGATCGCTTCCCATTGAGGTCTTGGGCATGGAAAGGGTTGTGGAGTACATGCGTAAGACACAACGTAGCCCTTTGCATCGACTTCCTAGAATCGCATATGAAGCAAGTCAAAAGGTTCAAAAGACATGCAAGAGCAAAATACTAAGTTCGGGGTGGATGCTTGATATCAAGAAATGGTTTGGAAGATGGGATGCATGTCACTTGGTCAAGGATGCGTCGATCGACTCCCAAGTTAATGAGGCCTTCTTACAACGCCAATGTATCATGGCTTGGGAGAAATCCGGAGGTTCTCGCTTCAGCCATTACACCACACACGTTGCCCCAAACTACAAATCTCTCTTCTTCTCGGAACGAGGTAACCGAACCCATTCCTACATCCTTGAGCCCATCCCGTTGAGTGCGATCCGCACCATTGCCTCCATTCGTCTTAGCTCCCATTCTCTACGCTGCGAGACAGGACGTTGGGGCACTGGCGAGGAGTGTCATCGACTTTGCACCTTATGCCCTCGTCAAGTGCGAGAGAGTGAGTACCACACACTACTTGAGTGCTCAGCTTTTGACCACATTAGGTCCTCTTTTCCCCATATATTCAGCCATGAGCTCTCCCTACATACCTTCCTCTCCCAACCACGATGTGGACTCTCTATTGCGACGCTCATTTCAGCCATTTTTGAGCATCGAGAGTCACTTATGAACTCCACTCACACCACGTGACATGTTCATTTGGTCCCATAGGTCATATTTGACCTCCCAGGACGATAATAGAACTATCTATCTATCTATCTATCTCTCTCTTACAGACACACACACACGATGTGGAGAGAGAGAGAGAGAGAGGGGTTGGGGGGGGGAAGAGTGCATAATACCTGCTGCGCAGGTTTCGGTCAAGATCTGAGCGTGCGTGTTGAGGGCGAAAATGGCCCCTGCGTGCACGTTTGGCTTTTTCCCCCGCAGTTTTTTAGCGTCGATATGCGTGTCAATGTACGCGTGAAAAATTTTACCTTTCGACGCGTATTTCCACTTCCATATCGACGCAGTTATCGAGGCGCATATCGACGGAGTGTAAGAACGTCGATATGGACGTGGAAAGGTATGGGCATTGATATATAAGGCGTCAATAACTTTGGGTTATGTTGTAGTGTCAAAGGTGTGTTTACATGCGCTTAGTGAGATGATGCCTAGATTTTAGTTTACTTTGGTCACTTTTGTAAACAGTTGTCTTTTTTGGATTATTTGACAAATGTAAATGGAACTTTTTGTATATTCATCGACCATTGAGTTAAATTGTACCTTTTTATAATGACAGAGTCATGGTGCAAAGCGATTAACACAATGTGGTGTGTTGTGATATTTTCTGCTGATTTTTGGAATCTATATTCAAAAGTAAAGTCTTTTTAAAATTATGGAGCAAAGCAATTAATATAGAAGGTGGTGTATTGTTATATTTTCTATTGCAATTTGGACATCTATTCGCAAGTAAATTCTTCTTATAATATTGGCGTCATGGTGCAAAGAAATCAATGTAGAATGTGGTGTGTTGTTATAGTTTTTGTTGAAATCTGGATACTTTATTTGTAAGTAAAGTATCTTAATAAAGATGGAGTCATGGCGCAAAATGATTAATACAGAATGTGGTGTGTTGTGATAACTTAAAACAATGTGTACCATTGGATTTGCAATCGTATTTGTGATGCAAACTTAAGTTCTATCGCTCATTGAGATAGTGTAAATGTGTTTGTGCCACGTATGGATGGGCATGAGAAATCTAAAAAAGCATACGATCGCTTGCGTACACTTGCAGATGCAGTTGGCCTAAATGACCAAGCGAGAGTTGCAACAAGGGCCAGTGAGTGGGTGCAAGGCAAATGGCAAGCAATGGAAAGATATCAACAAAGACATCACCCCATAGATGGTCAAGGAATAAGCATGGCCAAATGTGTTTGAATTCTCTATCTGCAAGGGAAGATGGAAGCTGGATAAGTGTGTTGTGCTAGACATTCACACGCATGCCAAAGCTATATACCTTGCATGCATGGGGAGTACACTGAACCACACATATTGTCCCTTGTGATTTGCAAAGATACTATACATCCATTTTGTTGAAAATGAGCCAATGGACTTCAGCAGCAGAGCCCCCAATAAAATCATTATGGATATTCGAAGTGAGACAATCACAATATCACTAGAGAAGCTAAGATATGCATTGGATGGCTTCGTTATGCAAACACATGACACTGTGGAGAAATTGCAAACACAGCTTTGTATCTCCACACAGACGACAGGGGAAGGGGACTCAAGCAATAACAAAGGATTAAGAGAGATATCAAGTTGTTCAGGCATTATCAGCATGCAAATGACAAGGAAAACGAGTGCCTCTATAGCCTTGCACGAGTCACACCATCGGAAGAAAAAACTATTGCA
Organism: Adiantum capillus-veneris; assembly: GCF_014529385.1. NCBI lineage: Eukaryota > Viridiplantae > Streptophyta > Polypodiopsida > Polypodiales > Pteridaceae > Adiantum > Adiantum capillus-veneris. The sequence goes on along the minus strand of NC_140959.1, from coordinate 91,978,851 downwards.
CCACCAAAACCACCTGAGTAGCACCTGTAAATATTTATGAAGAACCCTTCTTGCATGAATCACACTTATAATTAGGAGAAACTAAGGACATAATGACATATCTCATCTTGAGTAGATGTCCATAGAGTATCCTTAGGCTAAAAACAGATAAAAGATGAGAGAGATATGGCCATTAAAAGTTGGGGTGTACTCTCTCTTGCTTAAAAATGAGCTCTCTGGAAAGTTTGCAGGTGTTGCAGCTATAAATGGGGCCTGTTTTGATCTTTTATTCCAAAATATTTCTTCTCTCTCCTCAACCAACAAGGCTCTCCTCCAAGGCTCCATTTAATTTGTCCATTTTTTGCCTTATTTGGGTAGGAAATGGGGTAGCTGGTGACTTTTGGGCCAAGGGAAGGGGTGGGAGCTAGTGTCTCGGGGAACAAAACATGGGGCCAGGTTCCTAGGCAGGCAAGTGGGAATTTAAAATGGTGCCCCCTTCTCCCTCAAATGTCCACGAGCCCCCATAGCCAAGCTCCTCTCAAGTGATACAACCCAAATGGGCTCCCAACTTGCCCTATATACCCTTGCTTTGAGCCCACTCTCCCCTATGTGGCATTATTCCATTATTCCCACATGGCACCTTCCCCATAGTTTCCCAATTTCCTCCTTTGCCCACCAAAAATTCTTAGCTTACCCTTCTTTTCGGGCCAACTTTCTAGAAGTATAGTGCACCGCCCGAGTATTACCAAGCATCGAGCAAACTTTACTGAGCAAACATAATAACCGAGCAAACTTTAAGTGAAACACACACACACAGACACACACACACACACACACAGGGGGAGAGAGGGATAGAAGAAATGATGTCTTACCATATCCAAGCCAATAATACACTTTAGTGAAGACCATCTAACACCACTCTCACATTTGGTTTCATCAGGTACAAAACATGATACTTTACCATGAATCACACTAATCATTGATTTAGGTATGCCTTTTGCGTACAAAAGAAAGAAAGATAGATAGAGAGAGAGAGAGAGAGAGAGAGAGAGAGAGAGAGAGAGAGAGAGAGAGAGAGAGAGAGAGAGAGAGAGAGAGAGAGAGAGAGGCCATATGAGAAGAAATTATTTCTTACGATATGAAAGAAAATAGTAACATTTTAATGAAGACCATCTAACATCATTTCTTAACAGCAAAGAAATTCTGACATTTGATTTCATCAGGTACAAAACATGATACTCTAGCATAGCAGAAGTACATATTTGTTACCATATCCAATTCAAAAGTAATGCTTTAGTGAGAAACTACCAAAGAAATTCTCACATTTGGTTTCATCAAGTACAACACATGATACTTTAGCATGAATCACACTCGTCATTGATGAAGGCTTGTCTTTTATGTGGTTTATTGTAGGTTTGAACATTGTACCGTGGATCTCGCACCATCCTTCTAACCTCCACCTCAATGTACAATGGTAATGCACTTCAATGAAGCAAAAATTAGCACATCAAAGTAAATCAACCAATCTCATATAGTGTAAACAAAGTTTTTTTCAAAACCATTCAAAACCACAGTGATTGCAGGCTAATTGTTCTTAGATATTGCAATAAGAATACACGGCTTGCAAAAGCAAAATCCAGGTAAGAGAAGGCACCTATAAAGTAGCATGTCCATGACCAAGAGAAATGTAATGCTCACAATTGATCAAATGGGTTCCCAACGGGAGGTTTATTCTCCTGATTCACCACATCTTTCCTGATTCGCCTCTTGCCTATCTTTCCCTCTTGATTGGGGATGAATAAGATGCAACACAAATGTCAAAATCAAAGCCTCATCACTATCCAATGACGCACAAGCACGCCTTAAAGAGAGACATGCCCTAAGAATAGGAGCATGCGCACATCCAGACTCCAAACAGAGGCCCTTTGGCTTACACAAGAGCTCCACAAGACTAGCAATGAAGATCTATGTTGCATGCTTCCGTGCCAAGGAAGCCCAGAATCCATGACTGCATAAGCGAACTCTGGCAAGTAGTTTCCCATGATTATGTATGTAGGAGTCATGCCCATAGCAAAAAATTGGCATGCTCTGAGCAATCTAAAGTGGAGATGTTGCACCACGCCTATGAATGAAGGACAACATCGAACTATCACACTACAAATAAAAATGATAAACAATGAGAACAACATAGTTTTATCATTATACTCACAAGCTCATTCTTTGAAGACTTGTAAGCAAAGCAATCTCTGGCGCCCTTGTAGCATCAATGATCGTATACAAAACTCTACAATGCTTGTCTTTATTTGTAGAGTACACTTCTTTAAATGCAGCTTGCCAACCGATGGTTGCCTTCCCACACATAAAACATTTTGTGTGCAAGGGCTTCAAATTGAGGGAGTGCAACAACTTCTTCTTCAAACTCTAAATTGACTTGTTTCCATATTGTGTCCCACCTGTCCACAATTGCATCTTAACAAACAATAAATATAATTTTACTAATGATTATCAAAAGAAATGGTTATAAGTGAAAATTAGAAAGCATACATGTGACCAACATTTCTTCCCTTTGACCTATAGACATGACACTATATATGCACCCTTCTCTTTGATATATCCTTCTCTAGCAAATGCAGATTTCAAGCCACTAACATCTGATCTCAAACCATGTACTTTAGCATGTGGAATAAGCCTACAAAGTGGAATGACATGGCATTCAAAGAAGCTAAATGCTCTTATATTACAAAGGATGTCCTCTCTCCCGTCCATGTGCAATGTGCTATCATCGTCATCTACAACAATTGGATGTATTTCAAGTCCCATACTAAATGGCACTATCTGCATGACAGCTTCAACTGTAGCTCTCTCTTGGTCTACATCATGCAAAGAGTCTAAACCAATGTCATGACTATTATTATCATCCGATAACTCTATCTCACCAACCAAATTTACTTGATCACTACAAACAGGATTTTGTGTGGATACACTGCTAACACGTCTTCTAGGACTACCCTTAGAAAAAGATGGACTAAATTCAAAAAGAAAAAAAAATCATTTAACAGCAAATCAAAAGCAAAAAATCTTAATTCAAACAAACTTTCAATAACATATACACAATCCACTAAAAAATAATCCCTCATTCTTACAAATGATTAAATCATTAAATTATATACACCAAATATTTGATGAAAATTCAAACATTATGATAACAAATGTGGCTTAATGATGTGAGCAAAGGACATTGCCATAACTTGTCCCGCGTCAACGCGGGACCACTTATGATAATGTCCCGCAAAGCTTTAGAAGAAGAGGATAAGCCTCTTCACCTATTTAATGACTAAAACTTTTTATACACTTCACTCAAAAAAAGGTAAAAATTTGAAGGTTTTTATCAGTAATAACAATTTTAGGTGAATATTTAAAGCTTTTACCAGTAAACAATTTCATTGACAATAATTCATAATTTTAATAATGCTAAACTAAACCAATGCATGCCCACTAACCATCCCGCATTGGCGCGGAAGGATTTTGTGCAATTTCCCAAATGCATCACGATTAAAAGTTCTCATTAAAAAAATCATATTATTCTCAAGACTCCTATTATAAATTAAAAATCCTATTATAGCATGTTCGGGTACATGTTATAAACTTGCAATGTACTCGTACATGGTCCTAATCTATACCGTGCCGACGTGGAAGGCTTTAGAGTAGAATCGTGAGAATAATAGGATTTTTTATGTTATGGTTTTCATAACAATTTTTCATACAAGACATGCAATAAACTTGCAAAGTCCAAAGGCTGTTTGCACTCATACGTGGTCCGAAGACCTATCGCGTTGGCGGGGAAGGTTTAAGAGTAGAGTCCAAAGAACAATGGAAGTGTCGTTGTGATGGCAATTCAATTGAAATTTTCAAGAAGACATGCAACAGCCTTGCAATGCCCACACACACTATGCACTTGTACACGGTCCTAACCTATACCGCGCTGGCGCGGAAGGCTCTCAAGTAGAGTCCGAAGACTAATAGACCTGTCAGTATTGGCACACTCAGGATAGACTCATGAAATCCTCCTCCATCGCTCAGCCCCCAATTCGGGCCTGCCTAAGGGAGCAGCCGTCAGGGTGGAGCACCATTTCTAAACATTTCAAATAAATTAATTAACGTTTTTTTTTTTCTAACCTTCCAAGCCGAAGCTTCTGGTCTGCAGACCGGCGCTACTTGTGAGCAATGAAACCCGTTCCAAATCTGCAGCTTTTGCACATTACCGATATGCAAGAAGCCCGTTTTTGTTTTTGCTCAGTACAATTAACACGTGTGTGGTCTTCTTCTATAACAGATTTTCCCCTCTGGTTTCTGCCCTTCAACCTCTTGCGCCGACGCGGTAGTGGTTAGGCTAATGTCCCAGAGACAATTGAGAGCATGCAGCATTTACCCCATTTCATTCCGTGCCAACGCGGTATACTTTGGGCCAATGTCCCTGCTTATTAAAAGTTTGGGAAAATTAGCAAAATACCCCTCTGATTAATGGAAATTCCTAAACTACCCTTGTTTGTTGGATTGTTCAAGCTTTTATAGATTCCTTTTTACTCGGTGAGCCCAAGGTGCTTTTTGCAGCAACTGAACACAGAAGCCACCACGTGGATTAGATTTTTTTTTAATAAAAAAAACATCACCCTAATGAAAAGCTCTAAAAAAAACTCCGCGCGAAAAGGTGCCAAGTGCATTAAATCAATCTCGTTGCTCTTATACAGAAACAGGTCGCTCTTCTCCACAAGCAGTTCGTTGGTTCCCAGAAGCAGCTCGGAGCTTCGAATCGGCCTCCTTTGGCAGTGAAGTCTCAATACCTAATCGGCCTTCTTTTGCAGTGAAGCCTGCTTGCGCCTCCTAATCGGCGTTCTTTTGCAATGCAGCCTACTTGTGCCTTCCCCACATAGCGATCATAGCACCTGTGTCCAACAAGACCCAGTGGCGAGTTGAACGGTATGTCCAGCTTCAACTACCTTACTCAGCTCTTTTCGACAGACACAACTAGTTATGGACAACATTATTCCGCTCCAAGTATATAATCTCGTACAGATTCAACAACCCTGTGCCCTCGACCATCCTTCAATGTTCATGGAAATGATATGCAACAGATCCCCATTCCTAATTCTCAAGATTCACACCAATTCTTTTCCGCGCAGTTTGCCTGTGAAGCAGTAAGCCAAGCAGAACCGGAAAAGAGTACCAAAGACCTTTCAAACCCTCGTTATATTTCGTAGATCATCAAGCTAGAGGGTACTTCGGATGCTTGCCGACGCGATGAGCATTCTCAAAGATCAGATATTTCGTGCGATCGACCAATGGCAGAGGTCTGTTCTAGCTCTACTGAATCAGATTTCAATCGATGAGAAGTTGGCCTAATCTGGAGTCGAACCACCAAAACTCGCCCGTTCAACACATTTTTTTACTACTGCTATCAGGGTGTTGGCGATGCAACTGGAAGAGGCCGAAGAAATGAAAAGAATAGACGTCGAAGTGGACATGAGGGCAGAAAAGCTTAGCAAGATCGATCGCACAGAAGCTGTGATGGTTGTCCTCAAGTAATTAAGCCAGCGGCTTGAGTGCTAATTGCTTGCGCTTTTAGCAGAGAGTGTGAGGGGATTAGTAAGAGACAGCTCAATGTCGAGGGAAAGGCATTGCCAGGGAATATTGTCACTAGTGCAAGTCATGGTTTGATGAGTTGTTGACTTGAGTCGCACTCCTCGTCCAACTCTACTGATAGCCTATCTGAAAATTTGATGAGACAAGCATTTCAGAACGATCTGCAGACAAACAAAAGCATCTCTCATGACCAATTTAATGTCCGTGGGAGTTGGTTAATGTGTAGCTCCAAGGAGATGCAGCAGTATTGCAGCGAAAGTTACGTAGTCAATCATGCAGGTGCCTACGTTGCGGACTAGGATCAAAAGAATAGTCAAAGATCAGCAGAAGCGGAAGCTAATTCTTTTTTCACACAAAGAGCTTTGATGCTAGAGAAGCTGAAGAACAAGGACTGCGGAGTAATGGCATATCGGGAGACATGCATACCAATATGTCAGGACCTAGTAGCATCCAGCAGTAGTTCACTGTTGGCAATTCAATATTTGGGTGGGATAGCAGAAATTTTACAAACAATGTGGCCAATATTGCGGCATGTAAAGAGATTCTCTTTCTAAACCGTGTGTGGACGGCAGCCAATGCGGCCGCAATTGAGATTAGCAACAACAGTATACTGTAGCGCTGCTCTTCAATAGATGCATACAAAGCAGGGAATGCTCGTGGTGTGGATTTGAACGCATAGCATTTGCTGCTTTAGAGCTCTCTTCTTGCCAATAACCATGATTTGGTGGCGGATTCTATGAGCAAAGATCCATGTACACAATAGCTATCGAATCAAGTTCGGACGGTTGCAAATGCAGACATCAATTTGGTATCGATACATAATGCAGGTTAGCCAACAAGGAGGCAAGAAGACATAATTGTTGATCGAAGCAGCTTACAACTCAGAGAGAGAGAGAGAGAGAGAGAGAGAGAGAGAGAGAGAGAGAGAGAGAGAGAGAGAGAGAGAGAGAGAGAGTAATATTGATCATAGGACATAGAGCATAAAGTTACATTTGCAGGTTTTGTGTATGGCAGGAAGGACATATATTCACAACAATGCACGTTCCAATTGCACAAGCGCGACTCCGGCTCGACAACATTGCAAGGTCCGTTATCTGTATCCAATTTTCCATGCGCATGCGTTTGCTTGGCGCAACACATAAGCGCTACAGGGCAGGGCACGACTTCCGTTTCTTATAACTTTTTGGAGAGACCATAGTGCCAGCTCTCCACCATACTTTTGTATGGCACCTCTGTATGACGTGCACAACATACTTTGCACTTTTAGTGTGACGTTTCATTGCAATACGATATATTTAACTATTCACATTGCTTTGTTGTAGCTTGATTCACATATCGGCGGCGTGTAGATTGGACAATTAGAAAGCAGGAGTACAAGATTGCAGGTCAGTATAGCACCTCATTTATTGTTGCAATTCATTCATGCTTTATCTATTTTCTTGTTTTAGAATTTTCCGCATTACTTCCTTTGCTTTGGTTTATTTGGATCTTGTTTTCAGAACTATACACTCAATGTCGATCAACATCTGCACGTGAGTTACACACGTAACTTTTTGCATACGGTTGCTTGCAAAATGTATGTGATGACGTATTACATTAGTGAATACACAAGTAGTGAATGCATGTGGTGTATCACAGTAGTGAATTCACCTTGTGCATCTTTACTTTAGCTCTAAATAAATTATACCATACTAGGTTGATGCCATACTATATACGTCCTCGTTTCTCCCATACTTAGGTGTCAGTATGAAGTTCTCAAGACCTAGAAGATTACAGTTCAAGCGTCAATAAGCTAAAAAGTAAATTTCAACCACCTTGAAACTAGCTTACCGACCATATGCTAGGTCATGGTTTGAATTCACTGCATTGTATAAAGATTGGAGCATGCAATGTGACATCTTCGCTCACAATCTAGAAGTATGTCTCTGCTGCGCGACGATATACCTCACATATATATCGATAAACAAGGTCGACAGATAAATGAAATAAACACTCTTGTTGCCCTCCCTTCTGTATTATTGTTGGCCGCTTTTTCTGCTTAGCAGCATTCTATTTACAATCCATTATCAGTTCAAGATACCAACCACGAATCAACAATATCCTCCCTCTATTCATCATGAGAGTGATGAGTGATATTTGGACATAGAAGAGGCAGATATTATAATTATGGAGACGAGCTATCCATGTTAACCCAAACGACTTTTGACCTTATAGTAAGACAAAATATCAATGTAACAACCTGTAAATTGACAGATCCATTCAACAACAAATGTGTTCACTTGCTCGATGATCTTGCCCAACTACCCCCAGGTTGTAGTCAGTACACGAGAGCTTTGTAACACATGTCATATCACAAGCTCGGTTCACTGGCGACATGCAGCTTTGTACAAGATGGCATGCTCTATAAGACATGCAATGTACCCTGAATTGCTTCAATTCTTCACCATTTTTCGTGAAAGAAAACCAGTCACGCAAATAAGATCAATTGTACCTTGGGTGCATGTAGTATAGATGAAGCGCATGTGCATGTCACATCACAGACGTCCAACACTAAAACAACCTTTCCTTGAATAAATTGTACAATGAAACTGACATTAAAAAACTTGAAATGAAGATGAATGCGGGTAACATAAATGTCCTTGAAAATATCACTGAAAATATCGACTTGAAAATCGGTGCGGCAAACGGTGCAACATGCATTGTCGATGCCATAACACAGAATGTGAAGTTACATGTATCATTGTCCTCATTCATTGTACTGGTAATAACTACAAAAGAAGAAAGGCAACACACAAACAACTATAAAAGAAGAAAGGCAAAACACACTCAAAATTCACCTTAAAAAATGCGAGCCGACGTGTTGTGCTAGCAACCATTTAATAAAAAAATCATCTATAATACAACCTCGCTTGGATATAATCTCAAGTGTAACCACTCCTATAACCTCTAACAATTGATCCCATAAACATTATAGCATTTTTCGACTGTATATCCCTTTCACGCAATGCTGCCCTTCCCAAATTAGTCTTGCTTTTGTTTCCTTCTAGTCATGCTAGCTGCTAAAAGTCAATTTGCATATTTCATGTTATATTCTATAGATGTTATATAGCAAGGCCCACCAAGCAAGACTAGTTGACAATTGAGGTCCGTTTTTGAGTGCATAGCAAGTAATTCGTCAAAAATTACCTAGCAAAAAAAGGCAATTATGTCTAAAAATAATGAAGCAATTCATCTCCAAAACCTATTTAACCAACTCAAATTCTACTTTTAGCATCTTGTACTTATAGACAATTATTCTTCTTATAAAAAGCTACACCTTTTTTATTTTTGGAGACATTTAGTCTCACAACCTGGGGTACTTGGGAATTTTTGAAATTTGAGGGTTATTTTGGAAAATTCCACAGATTAGAGGGGTATTTTGGTTATCTTCCCTAAAAGTTTTACCTGGTGGGTAGACGCTGCTTCAAAGCCATGAGAAGCTTTGCAAAAAACCACAGACCGAGCCTCCATTCCACCAGAGCGAGCTTCCCAAAAAGAGGTGAAAGCATAGAGAAGTGATAAGATTAGGTTTGTTGTTGTGTCGATCATTGTTTGGGAGAAAATGAAGGCTAAAAGAAATGCAAATGTTAGGAGACTATCTCCATTTGATTTTTCTTGTAGAATACAAGGGAGGAAAATGAGGTTGAGAGTTTCTCTGATATGAAGGTGACGTTGACCTAGGTAAGAGAAAATAACGATCGTACATATAGAAAAATTGTGAATGTATTTTGAAATACATCCTTTTGCCCTAAGTTTTGACCATTTCACATTGGACGCGTGACAGAGAGTAGCCTTGGTAAAAGAGCACTGTTTCTTTTATTTTTCCAAGAGATTTTCTCGTCTATTGAAAGTGGTTTCTGTTTTTCCTATAAAATTAGACAGATGCACAATGCCACATTGGGGACACAAGTTTGTTGCTCAAGGTTAATTAGGAGCTTTTGTCCCGATAAAAAATCTTTTTGAGGCTAAACATGCAAGTACGCATGCTTCACTTGTTATAAATCAAATATTGGCCTTTATGATATCACATTTTCATATATGTCATTGGTAGACTATTAGTTCTTCAAAGTGTACATTACAATGCCCTTTATGATGTCACGTTTGCATATATGTCACTAACAGACTAGCAGTTCTTCAAAGTGTACATTACAATGCTTATTTGAAGGGCATGCAATCATCAACAAGACTAATGATGAAATACCTGACAACCAGATTTATGAACAATCAATTAGTTTTTGCATCAAATAGAAAACTTGTTGGTGCAACTCAATCAGCAGCTCTGGAAATGCAACTACCAAGTCCAGAGATGAATAGAAATACAGTACGAGAAAAGAGTGTGCAAAAATCAAGGACAATCTTTGTTGACCATGGCGAGACTCTTGAAGATGACTACCACAAACCAGAGTTTGTTACTATCAGTACACGAGTTCAAACTGTACCACATATCAAAAAAAATGCTTTTGCCTCTCCAAGTCTCTGGCTAGAGAAGAAGGTGCCTAAAATGGTATGGACAATTAGACAAATAGAGCCTGGCAAAAAAATGACGTGTTTTGGTATGAGATAAAGTATGTTGTGTTAGGTTCATAAACAAAAATATTGATAATGTGCAAAATGGTGTTCCTGCTCCATGATTTTGGGGAGGAAAATATCCAGTTGTGGGTGCCAAACTAGGTGGAATTGTGGAAGGGTTCGTATGGTTTTGCAATGATAGTAATACTCATGCTTGGAATATTGATGAGATGATTATTGGAACTCTTGTACCAGGCCCATGGATGTGTATTCTAGATGAAAGTACCTGTCTGCTTTCATGGGAGGTTGAGATACTGCAAAGAAACGTATTTTTGTTGCAGGGTGAAAGCATGTTAACGTGACACACTTTTTCATGTCCTGGACAATGCTAACTAGCACAATTTTGACATATGCTAATTAGTGCAATAACATGAGCTACATCTCCAAGATCTATGACGTATGATATATCGGTAGAAATCTCTTGAAGTAAGGAATCCAAATTATTTGTGAAAATTTTACTAGGTGCCCAGCTTTTTTAAGATGTGCTAACTTGGAAATGCTAACTAGAATAAAAAGCGCAACACGTTATCACCCTGCAAGGTGAAAATGCTGCAGCACGACCCAACAATCTCACTACTACTGGGCAATGCGGAACACAACCTAGTTTTTTCCGTGATAAATTCAGAGATGGAAAGCATGTTAGTTGAGGTCAAAACTAACCAAAGACTTCAATGAGAGGATAAAATTGGACCGAAGCATGCAAGCACATCTAGTGAGAGAGTTCATATTGGTGCCTAATGCATCCCATTTTTTCATGTTAGCACTCCTGGATGTGTTAAAAAGGGGGTGACGTATGTTGTGACCATTTAGACTTACGCAGTATTTGTGAGGATTTTAAAAAAAGAGACTCTCAGTACTCATATACGTGTCTTGCAAACACATGTGCTTTGTGTATTTTCGTGTCCTTGGGTTGGAATCTACAATTCATGAGTTTGTGCATCATGGTGCAATGACAAAAGTTGAGCTACTCCAAGGATTAGGCAGGGCTAGAGTTTCAGCATAGCATCAGCATTATAAGCCAAGGTCTATATAGAGTCCTCTTTGGATTTGGCCTTTTTTTGAATTCCATGCAATTGCTTGGAGTTTTGATAGCTTATGTTACTTAATCAACTACAAATATATATTTAGTAGTAATCACCTTCAAGCATTGTAGTTTTAAATCCTAGTATGGATTGACAATTTTGTTGGACTGCCTGTACTTGACGTTATGGCAGGGCTCAATCGGTAAAGAAATTTGTCTCAGAATTCTCTTTACTTTCGCTCAAAAAAATGAAATGCTCGGTTTTTTTGGCTCAGTGTATGGATTTGCCCCACTGCTCCAGCCACCAAATGTGACGCCGTAAAGTACGGCTCAGAGCCCATTACTTCAGCTACTTCCAAAAATTTGAAATCTCAACATTTCTAATTTAAACCATCAAGTTAGACCAGTTGCCTTTGTCGCATGTATCTACAACCACTTTTTAAGTCGTGACCGCCCACTTGGGACGCACATATCTCATGATGTATGAGTCCGATTCACAAGCTATAAAGCATGGCTAAAAATACTTATTGAAAACTATCTTTTGGAGACTCAGCTAATCCAAATCTCCAATAAACAAGCCCAAAAAAATCAAACCTTTGTACATGAATTTTAACATGGTCACTCTCAAGACTCAAAGCACTATGTACACATATATACATGAGGCTAGTTAGCAAGCTTTTTGGCATGATCCTACTGGCTTTATGTTCATCCAAAAAATGCCTGACATAGATTGCCAACCCCCCCTAGCCTATTTGATCATTTATGACAAGCAGAGATTTCTAGAGTGAACAAGTGATGTAGCTCATTCCCTGAAACCTCATTCATATCCTTGGATATCTTTGCATTTCTTCTTCCATTGATAGCATCTCATCTATCACAATTGTCATCAAACGTGCTAGATATTTCTTTAGTCTGTAGCCATTAAAATGGCATTTATGTTGTGTACCACCCAAATGATCTGCCAACACCCAACTGATATGTGCCATTGTCAAACTTGTTCACAACAATAAAAGGAACTTCCAACTTAATTTGAAACTTTTTCTAGAAAGTATTGTCCAACTTGCTATTGTATCGTAACAGACGATCACCCTTTTCACTTTGCTTATCCTTTACATACTCATTAGCCTTTATCTAAGCTTTCTTTGACACTTCCTCATAGTAGCTCAAAGGCAAGACTCTGTCCAATTGCAAACATTGTAAGCCCAACAACCTTATCTATCACATATCTCTTTGCTCTTCATCTCCCCAATGACAACAATTTAACTGCAAGAATCTCCACTTCAATTGGCAATAAATCTTCCTTGCCATAAATCAAGTGGTAAGGGGAAAACCCGATGCTTGTTTTGACATTATAAGAGGGTAGTCTATAACCGCTAGCATTGCCGCGGAAAAACAAAGGAAAATGGAAAAAGAAAATATTGCATACGTGGCAATAACCGCGGCTCAGATCGCAGTAGTGGTTTGAAAGCAATAATCACAATAATAGATGTGGTAATATACCCGCTGGTATTACCGTGTCTATTACCGCACTAATTATTGCCAAACACCCATTTGACATTAAAGGTGCTCGTTTGGGCCACCCAATTTGAGCACCTTTATTTTTGACCTGCATAAAACAATGAAACATCAATTATTTTTTGAAAGAGTATACAAAAAAACCAAATAATTGAAATCGAATCTACTTTATCTTCACAATTTAATGTGCAGAAGATCAACTATTTAAAACAATTACAAATACATACTTGTATATACATTGTGCCACATTGGAACTTTACAAAAGTTTGGACAAATATTTTTCTATCTAATCCTCCTCATTATCATCGTCGTCCTCCAGAGGCACGTACGTTTGATCACCTTGAATCTACATAGACCCAAACCAAATTAAACAATTATCAACAACTCAAAACAATTGATACAAAATTATTTGTTTAAACTTACCGCTTCTAGTGATCCAACCACTACATCGAATTGCTCGCTAGGGATGTGGTTGTTCTCGAACAACCATCACCAAGTATCAAATTCTGTATGTCACTCTCGATTCTTGACCATCTCTCTAGCTGGTCAAGTAAGAGTGATATTCTCCTAAGTTAGCAATAACAATAACAAATCATCAACTATAATCTTTTTTAGGTTGTAATTTAATCAATCTTACATATTTGTCCTTCCAAGTTGACTGGACTGCTTGTTTTTCAAAAATATTTTTATGTAGCCCTCCAACCACTGTTGTGAAAAACGTTGATGAGGGATATTTGGAATTCTAGCATGCACTGCATCCTCAATGTAGCGTGCATGATCGGACAGTTGGTCTTTAAACTTTACAAAACAGTTCTTATACGTCGAATGTATAAGGAAGATGGCATCAAAATGCCCTACCACTGTACCGAAGTCCACCTTCCCGCCATATTTTACCTTATAGTAGAGCCCATGCGTGTTTGGCACGGGCACGTCCCTCTGCATCAGGGGCGGAATGCTCTAAATAGGGGACTCTGTTTCCCCGCCACTACCAAAACAAGCGAAGCCACTAGATCCCGTGCCGCTTCGTCTCTCCCGGTGCTCGCTGCCTTGAGACGAGCTTTGACGCGCATCGCTAGATGAAGTACATCGATGGTGTTTTGGCAAAGCAGGAGTGGAATGAAGTGGCGTCGGACCATGTGAATGCGATGGGAGTGGGATCCTGTGATGGAAGGGGATGATAAGAATGGGACATAGACCGAGGTGCCATCGGTGCAAGGCTCTGGATATAAGGAGTCCCTCCCTGACTCCCCCATGGTGTGGACTGCGGAGAAAGACCATAGGTCGCAAGCTGCTGCGGTGTGTAAGGGACAAACAACTCCTCTGTCAAAGGGAGGTATTGGTATCGTAAATAGAGAGCCCGCTATAGGTCTGGATCTACGATCGGTGGAGGAACCTGAGTAGAGTAGGTGTAGGATGGCCATGCGTGTAAACAAAAAAAATAAACATATGACTCTCATGGTTTAGGGTTAACTAGATAGAAATAATCTTTATTTCTTTGCTTGTTTCACCACCTCAAGACTCGGGTCCACTGGAGGCGATGTCCACCCTGGGTTGGAGCCCACCTGGGATGTGAACCAACCAAAAGAAGAGCCAGATGGATGCTCCCCACCAGATGGTCTCTCATCTGACATCCACATTACAAAGAGCAATATGAGATTTAGATTTCTCCCCTACTCACTCATCTATAAATACGTACACAAGTATATTATCACACAAACACATAGATACATATAAATACTAGTAGACCTAAGAAGAGGCCAGTAGTGCCAAAGGTCAAGTGGCACCTCTTTAGACATCATCACAATCTCAACCGTGGTAAAACCAAAGGTATGTTGTAGTAATCCATGTAGGAGTGGATCAATGACCGCAATGCCACATTAAAAAAAGGACTATACCCACGAGGAAGGTCTAACCTTCAGGTGCTATGCTCCTGTACTTAGTGCCTACATACATGCATAAACAAATATATATGTACACACACACACACACACACACACACATATATATATATATATATATATATATATATATATATATATATATATATATATATATATATATATATACAATTACGTAAATGTAGCCATCGTCCTGAGTAGATAAAGAGTTATGGTCGTAAATGTAGCCATTGTTTTGTGTTGTGCGCAATGTGAGTGATCTTGCTTCTATAGAATGCTATGAAGAAGAGCTTCTTATTCTTCTTCTTACGTAGCATCTCTTCACAGCAGCTCCTTGTTCAAGGGATTACTTTGCACATTGAATGTCTGCCTCCATGATGAGGAACGGTACCGTTGAAAGCTATCTAACCTAATGCCTATTTCCAGGGGGAGAAAGAGATAGGAAGAGAGAGAGAAAGATAGAGAAGCTAAGGAGAAGAGAGAAGAAAGTAATTTTTGAATTCCATCGGCTTCACGTTGTCGTGATGTGACACGTACATAGTGGGAACGCATCCTACAAGATCTATCTTGTAACTTTTTAGATACATAATTATCTTTCCTATAATGTACATATGAATATTTAAGTATAATAATAAGCCTTCTATCTCATCCTATTATTTTTCTCAAGGGTAACCTATCCTTACTTTACCATCAGAAAATACTATGGGAAAATCTCAATAGCTCCGCCTCTTTAACTTGGGGCAAAAAGCATTGATTCTTTATTTCTACTATCTCATTATCATCTCACACCCTAGCTAGATCCTATATCTAGGGTAAACTCCAAGATATATATATTCTATGTATTTTTTATACTTTTCTTATATTTCTTTTTAAATAGCTAATAGGAGGGAATCAAATCCTAGTGGGACACTAGGTGGCATGATTTCAAAGATACACTTATTTTAATGCATTATTGCAAGCATGATTGCAAAACTTTGTCAAGGACCAATGTCATGCTTTCATATGGCATGAGGTGTCCTTTGGAATTAAATGAAAGTCTACGCTAAGGGGACCACGGGAAGACTTTTGCTGCCAAAAATTGACCCTATTTTGATGAATTTTTAACACAAGGTTTCAATCTGAATTGGAAAATAATTTTAAAATGAAAATCGTAGCTAATGAGCTGAAGTTTCTGTCCATATTTTTACTTTTTTATTTAGAGCCACGGTTGAGGAGATATGATCAAAATACTGGACCCCAGTTTGCCCACATCATGCAGGGACAGCTCATTTCCAACTTTTCCAATTCCTATTCACATTGGCTCCTCTCTTCTTGTGTAAACCCTTGGGGGTTACCTTCACCTATAAAAGGGGACCTCTTCTTCCTTGAAAACAAAAGTGAAGCATTCAAGCCATTGATGAGAGGAATTCTTGAGGGAGTGAGTAGTAATGCCTAATTGTACTTAGCCCCATTAACATAAGCCCAAGCCTACACTTTCTCCTAGAGGAAGACTAGCCATTCTTGTGCGTTATCCTTGGAAGATCAACTCTAATCAAAGAAGGTGTTGTACTTGGCGTATCAATCAAAGTGGAGTGCTCCCCTCTTCTTCTCTCTCCATCAATAATGGTGCCGAAGGGTTTGTCAAGTAAGATGTGTTCTACATTGATGTTTTCTTGATTTCTTGTTGTTTTCTTTTTCATCTCTAATCCGACATATATATATATATATATATATATATATATATATATATATATGTATCTAATCTCATCTCCTTAACCAAACCTATCTCTCTCATTCTTAGTAATTCATCCTCTCTGCAAATTCTAGGTTCTCTTTTCTACAGGTACATCTCTCCCTGCAGTATCCTTATTGCCTACGGGCAAGAATAGGGCTTGGGAGGGAAACTTCTCATTTCTTCACTTCTCTCATATCTACATTTCTCACATACTATCCTAGATGAATAACCCACATGATGATCATTTCTATCGCTTTCACTTTGTACGATCTATTAGAATTAACGTATGGATTAGCCGAAAAATACACTTTCAACAACGTATAGTGTTTCTCTTTGGTCCAGAAAGGCTTAATGAAATACTTCTATCACCGGATCCCATCATACTACCTCTCATAGACTATAAATTTTCTTTTGACGTAAGCGTAGTTATCTTGCTATGAACCAAGAGGATTTGTACACACACTTAATCACAATCACTAGACAAAATATATATATTATGGTAAGCACAAAACTACAATTCCAAAGAACAATTCGTAGCCTATTTGGTCAGTCAAGATTGAATGCCATTAACTCATCTATTAACCCTTTCATATTACCCATGATACAATATGACCATAGCCTTGATGTTTTCATTTTTGTATTGTTTTGACATTCTCTTTTGTGTTGTTTCTTTGTGTGTGTGAGTGCAAGAGAGAAAGAGTGAGTCTTCTTTGATTGCACTTCTTTCCAAACCCTAGTCTTCATGGCATCTATGGTTTAACTCCTTCATATATTTTTTGTTGAGTTCTCTCACAAACTCTCACAGCCATAAGCCCGGTGCTTTCCTGGCAAGACCGCAAATTTCTCGACATATTTTTGGTGAACCCGACGTGAAAGTGCCAGGGTGAGATTTCGGGGGTAACCATGGGTGATCATGTTGAGCAAGAGGGTATGCATTTTGACCCAGCAACACTGCAAATGTTTCAAGCATTTGCAATGTTCATGCAACAACAACATGTCACTGAAAGAAGTGAGATTTCAGCAACGAAGGCCATAGAAGCAGTCCTCAATAGAATGGATCAGTTCAATGGCAAAGATGTAACCAAGTACTTACGCGAGTATGTGAAGGAGATGGAGCTGCATCGCGTGTCAGAAGGTGAGATGATTCAAAGCTTTGAGCTAGTTGTTGCTCCAGAAATTAGGGAGCATGTTAGGGTAATTAAAGATGGGCATGGGAGAAATTGGGAAGAACTCAAAGTAGCTTTAAAGGAGGAATATTTCATGGAGGACTCTGAGAGAGTGACCAAAAGGACATTCTTAGAATGGGTAGTCAAGCCAAAGCAAGGACTATCAATAACAGAGCTACTTAGGGAATTTGAGCCGCGCTATGCACAACTCACCAGGACAGAAAGGGCCACACTAGATGCAGAGAAGACAGATCTTTTCTTACAAGCTGTAGGTAAAGAGTTTCAAGAAAATTTGGAGCTTCTTCTTGAAGATAAAGATGCTGAGCAAGGACTAAAGACCGACTGGAATGAGGTTGAAGGTGCTGTCTCACTGCTTGCCAAACGACAAAGAAGAAGGGACAAGATGGTAGTAAACACTACAAGTCCTTCCACCTCAACTTCTGACAAAATGGTAAAGCCTACTTTTATCTCTCCTAAGTTTGATGAGTCCATGCTAGATGAGCTTGTGAAGGGAATGCGTGACTTGAAGGTGAAGTTTGCAAAGCTTGAAGAAAAAGGCCAACCATGAGGGCCACTTCCTAGGAAAAGATAACAGCCCAAAGAAGGGTTTGTTCATAGATGTATTTGGTGTGATAGTACAGACCATGTAAGCAGGGATTGTGATGATTTTAGTGATGCTTTGTCAAAAGATGTTGTCTTTTTTAAGGATGGTAAAATCCACTTAAGAGAGACAGGTCTACCCTTGAGAACTAACTTTGGGAAGGGGGGAATGCAAACCTTAGTTGAAGATATGGCAACTAAGCATGCCACCTCTTCAGTTGAGGCAGCTACTTATGGAGTAAAAATTGAACATTTTTGTGATGAAGAGGTGAGTGACCATCATGGTCAAATTTGGCCAAATGTCATGTAATTAGCTAAAAAGGAAAAGATTACAAAAGAGATTCTACATGAAGCAGGTGATTGCATACGACTAGAAACGGGATGGAATGATCCAGTGGACTCATTGTCAGTGCATGCCTACATTACAAAATGCCAACAAAATGAGGCAATTGTAGAAGAGAAGCGCAGACGTGAGAATGTTGATGAAGGGCCATCAAAAAGAGTTTCTAGAAGTGGGGGAAGAAGAGACTCAATGCCTTCTCAAACACCCTCAACACAAGGAGCATCTCCACCTGAAGTACTCATGGAGGAGTCTACAACAGGAAAGAAGAAAGATCCAATGAAGGTAAGACAAAAGGCCCAACTTATAAACTACAATCTGATATTGAGGTTGCTACAGATTTAAAGAAAGTCTTGGAGGAAAGGATCTTGAATAGCAAGATTGAGTTTACTCTGGGAGAAGTTCTTGGCATTGCAAAGGGTGAATTCCATGAGGAGATCATGGACATCATCAAGAGGAAGAGACAAACCCTTGCTGAAGTTTCTCGTCCACAGGTTGAAGGGGAAACCTCATAGACACAAGGGATGCAACTGTAAAATAAGAAGAATGATGGAGCTATGGTAGGATGATACCAATCTAGTGGGAGAGTGAAGCAAGTGCATTTCTCAAATGATGATGAAGAAGTTGAAGATATTCCTAGGAGTTACTATTCACGAAGTCATTAGGCAAGGGCTACTACAGAAACTTTGGTCAAGGTAGGTGATCTTGAAGAGCCATTTGTTGCCTTGATTGACCATGGTTCATAAATAAACATAATGTCAAAGAGTGTCTACAACAAGTGCAAATGGACGATGGACACAGATCATGGTTGGATGGTAAAAGTGGCAAACAATTCATCCGGTGAATTGTATGCATCATGTCCAGGTGTGAAGGTAACAATAGGTGATGTAAAGATTGACCAAAACTTCTTTGTATAGGATACATCTTCATATCATCTCATCCTTGGACAACCCTACATTGTGGGAGTTCAAATGGAAACAAAGGTAATGGATGATGGTTCAACATATGCTAGGATACGTAGCAAAGATGGTAAACGAGCTGTCCAATTTCTCACAGTTTGTGTGAACCATGAAAGAAATCGTGACAACCTCAGAGAACATACTCTACCAAAGGTGAGCAAAGAGTTTCATGATCATAGAGAAATGATGGGTTCTGGCTAAGTACCATTGTAAAGCGGGATTGCAGTGGTACAAAAAGAAAAAGGGTCTCGCCTGATCCAAAAATAGGTGAAGCGTTTTCAATGAGCTCCTTGGTAACAAAGAATGGATCAGTATTTTTTACAAAACTTGAAGATTTGAAGAGATGTGAGAGGCAATATGTGCATAATGTACAAATAGGCATGAAAAAGAGTGGGTTGCTAGAGCCTACTGAAAATGTTTTGGGTTTGTGTGAACAAGTTTCTTTTGTAGATACTATGGGTGAGCTTGATGCTATAATGGGGTCTAATTTGCATCTTGAAAATGAAGTTGTGGAAGTTTGCTCTATGGAAATGTATCAAGTAATAGAAGCCTTTAAAGAAAGCCAAACAGTTGGCCCAGAAGTCCATGTTGAAACTAAATACAAGAGTGTAGCAAATAAGGTGAAACCAGTAGCTTCACCCTTACCACCCAACAACAGGGAAAAAATTGAGCAAGCTTCTTTACAACCAACTTTGAGGAATCCTAAAAAGATTGGGCATACCTTCACAAAGGAGTCTTTCCAAGACTTGCAGATTGGTCGCAAGGAGTTTCTAACACACGAGGAGACAAAGTGCTTCAAAGAAATGCTTTCAAAGCATGGTAAGGCTTTTGCATTTGAGCCACATGAGATAGGATGTGTCGATCCTTCTATTGTAGCTCCTATGGTAATTTTCACAATACCTCATGTGCCTTGGAATCTACGGCCTATTCCGGTTCCAAATGATCATTTGCCAAAGTTAGTAGAGCTACTGAATGAGAAAATCAAAATGGGAATCTTGGAGCCTTCTTGTGCTCCATACTCAAACAGGTGGTTCACAGTTCCGAAGAAGAATGGTTCTCTACGGTTCATCCAAGATATGCAACCAGTGAACAAGGTAACAATTAGAAATGTAGGTACAGGTCCAATTGTGGATGAGTTTGCAGAGGCATTTGCAGGGAGGGCAATCTACTCAATGGGGGATCTCTACTCATGGTATGATCAATTTTAGCTTGCAATCGAAAGCAGAGACTTGACAACCATGAGCACACCTTTGGGTTTGGTAAGGATGTGTACCTTGCCACAGGGAGCAACCAACTTGGTTGCACATATGATGAATGGGATGAATAAGGTCTTACGTGACTTTATTCCTCAAATCACAATTCCTTTCATTGATGATTTGCCTATCAAAGGATGTGAAGAAAGTGACAAAGATGAAACTTTGGATCTCAAGGGATGTCGCAGGTTTGTGGTAAATCACATAAATGATTGTGATAAAATTTTGTCTAGGTTGGAAGAAGTGAATCTTACATTGTCAGGGAAAAAGTCTATGTTTGGTGTCAATGAAGTGCTTATTGTGGGGCACATGTGCGGGCCATATGGTAGGAAACCTTGTCCAACAAAGGTAGATGCCATCCAAAGAATGAAAGAAACGTGCACTAGCATCACTGAGGTTAGAAGGTTTCTGGGAGCATGTGTCTTCTATGTTATTTGGATTCCACATTATGCACATGTAGTTGATCCTCTTTATCAGCTGCTTAGAAAGAATCAGAAGTTTAAATGGACAGAAGCACATGTAAAATCCATGAAAAAGCTAAAGGAGTTGCTCCAGTCAGCAACAACTTTGAGAAAGGTAGACTATGAGTGTCAAAGGCCAGTAATTGTGATAGTAGACACCGGTCCTACGGGGATTGGATGGGCAATAGGGCAAGATGACAAAGAAGGACACAGGTATGTGGTAAGATTTGGAGCAAAGGTGCTAAGTGCTTGCCAAAGAAACTATCCACAGATAAAGAGAGAGTTATGGGGTATGGTTACAGCCTTGAAAAGTGGAAAAGAGTACCTAATTGATGCATGTGTGGTTGTAGAAACAGATTGTCTACCACTTCTTGGGATGATTACAAGATGCTCAACTCCTGACATTGCTATGTTGCGGTGGATTGCCTACATTAAGTCCTTAAATCCTGAGTTTAAGCACATTGCAGGTAAAGACAATACAGTGGCAGATATGCTATCAAGTGCAAGGTATGAAGATGAGTCACAAATGATTGACGAGGGAGATGATGTAGGCACAAAGTTCTATGCTATCTCTCATGTCAAAGGTAACAATGTCTGCATGACTAATCTACTTGAATCATTCTTGAAAGAGCTTTATGAAGGTGATTGGCTTCTTATTGGAAGCTACTTGAGTACTTTAACAAAACAGGATGATTGGTCTAAACAAGAATTCAAGAGGATACGCAGGAAAGCATATGGGTACTTTTTGAGGGATGGTTACTTGTGGAAGCATCCTAAACAAAAGGGTGCTACACCACAAAGGGTTTTATGTAAAAAAGAGACTCAAGTAAAGCTCATGCAAGAGTTTCATGAGAGTCTATGGGCTGGACACAGGGGTGTATGGGTAACCTTCTCCAAGTTGAAAGAAAAATACTGGTGGAAGGGTATGTATAAAGATGTATCTCAGTTTGTAGAGACATGTGTAACTTGTTAAGTGTATTTAAATGTTCGACATTGTGATGGATTGCACCCTACATATCCACTAGCCATGCACTATAAATGGGTTGTGGATCTAGTCACAATGCCTCTAGGACTCTGGCAGATGAGAGACTTGGTTCTTGCACGAGAAGACCTAACTAATCAGGTTGAAGGAAGAGCATTAAGAGCTAAAACCACAAAAGCTGTGTGAAGATTACTTCTTGATGAGGTGATTTGCCGTTATGGTTGTGTGGGAAAGATCACTGCAGATAGAAGTGAGCTGGATGCCGAAGAAGCAAGGGAGTTATTTTCTAGATTAGGAATCAAGATTTCTCTTACCACAGCTTACAACCCTGAAGTCAATGGAAAGAGTGAAAGAGGGCATCCTCCTATCATCAAAGCTTTGGCCAAGGCTTGCGAAGGAAGAGTTGGTGAGTGGCCAAAACTGTTACCATATGCTTTATGGGCTGATCGTACAACACATAGCTCAGTAACTAGCTACATGCCTGCGGAGCTAATGTATGGTCAAAATCCAGTGATGCCGATTGAAGATGCCCACATGGAATGTACTACCTTGGCAAGAGGGGGTTAGCAGGGAAGATCTCCTTGCACTGCATATAAGGAAGCTAGAGAGAAGACCTGGAGACATTGAAGCTGCAAAAGAACCACTCAAAAATGCAAGTTTGAAAAACAAGGAATACTTTGATAAGCGACATTGACTCAGGAGCAAAGCAATTGACAAAGGTGACTGGGTTTTGGTGTATGATAGTAGCGTTGATAACCAGCACACAGTCATGCGTAAGTTTTCAAAAAGATGGTTTGGACCGTACGTTGTAATGCATGTGCATGAAAATGCTACTTACAGCTTGTCTGAACTAGATGGTACAGAAGTAAAGATTCCCATTGCAGGAAAAAGGATCAAAATGTTTAAGAGAAGAGGAGACAATGATCCAGAAGATGTTGATGAGAAAGAAGAGCAAACCACAGGTAAAGATCAAAGTGAAGATGAAGCTTTGGAATCATCCAGTGAAGAAGAAAGTAATGAAGATGTACAAGAGGGCTGATCTTACAAAGAAATAATGTGGCACATACCGGAGGATGTACAGGTTTAGAGGAGGTGGATGTCGTGCTGTGACAGGTATATAGTGGGAACGCATGCTACAAGATCTATCTTGTAACTTTTTAGATACATAATTATCTTTCCTATCATGTACATATGCATATTTAAGTATAATAATAAGCCTTCTATCTCATCCTATTATTTTTCTCAAGGGTAACCTATCCTTACTTTACCATCAGAAAATACTATGGGAAAAGCTCAATAGCTCCGCCTCTTTAACTTGGGGCAAAAAGCATTGATTCTTTATTTCTACTATCTCATTATCATCTCACACCCTAGCTAGATCCTATATCTAGGGTAAACTCCAAGATATATATATTCTATGTATTTTTTATACTTTTCTTATATTTCTTTTTAAATAGCTACTAGGAGGGAATCAAATCCTAGTGGGACACTAGGTGGCATGATTTCAAAGATACACTTATTTTAATGCATTATTGCAAGCATGATTATAAAACTTTGTCAAGGAGAAATGTCATGCTTTCATATGGCATGAGGTGTCCTTTGGAATTAAATGAAAGTCTAGGCTAAGGGGACCACGGGAAGACTTTTGCTGCCAAAAATTGACCCTATTTTGATGAATTTTTTACACAAGGTTCCAATCCAAATTGGAAAATGATTTTAAAATGCAAATCGTAGCTAATGAGCTGAAGTTTCTGTCCATATTTTTACTTTTTTATTTGGAGCCACGGTTGAGGAGATATGATCAAAATACTGGACCCCAGTTTTCCCACCTCATGCAGGGACAGCTCATTTCCAACTTTTCCAATTCCTATTCACACTGGCTCCTCTCTTCTTGTGTAAACCCTTGGGGGTTCCCTTCACCTATAACCTCTTCTTCCTTGAAAACAAAACTGAAGCATTCAAGCCATTGATGAGAGGAATTCTTGAGGGAGTGAGTAGTAATGCGTAATTGTACTTAGCCCCATTAACATAAGCCCAAGCCTACACTTTCTCCTAGAGGAAGACTAGCCATTCTTGTACGTTATCCTTGGAAGATCAACTCTAATCAAAGAAGGTGTTGTACTTGGCGTATCAATCAAAGTGGAGTGCTCCCATCTTCTTCTCTCTCCATCAATAATGGTGCTGAAGGGTTTGTCAAGTAAGATGTGTTCTACATTGATGTTTTCTTGATTTCTTGTTGTTTTCTTTTTCATCTCTAATCCGATATATATATATATATATATATATATATATATATATATATATATGTATCTAGTCTCATCTCCTTAACCAAACCTATCTCTCTCATTCTTAGTAATTCATCCTCTCTGCAAATTCTAGGTTCTCTTTTCTACATGTACATCTCTCCTCGCAGTATCCTTATTGCCTACGGGCAAGAATAGGGCTTGGGAGGGAAACTTCTCATCTCTTCACTTCTCTCATATCTACATTTCTCACATACTATCCTAGATGAATAACCCACATGATGATCATTTCTATCGCTTTCACTTTGTACGATCTATTAGAATTAACGTATGGATTAGCCGAAAAATACACTTTCAACAACGTATAGTGTTTCTCTTTGGCCCAGAAAGGCTTAATGAAATACTTCTATCACCGGATCCCATCATACTACCTCTCATAGACTATAACTTTTCTTTTGACGTAAGCGTAGTTATCTTGCTATGAACCAAGAGGATTTGTACACACAATTAATCCCAATCACTAGACAAAATCTATATATTATGGTAAGCACAAAACTACAATTCCAAAGAACAATTCGTAGCCTATTTGGTCAGTCAAGATTGAATGCCATTACCTCATCTATTAACCCTTTCATATTACCCATGATACGATATGACCATAGCCTTGATGTTTTCATTTTCGTATTGTTTTGACATTCTCTTTTGTGTTCTTTCTTTGTGTGTGTGAGTCCAAGAGAGAAAGAGTGAGTCTTCTTTGATTGCACTTCTTTCCAAACCCTAGTCTTCATGGCATCTATGGTTTAGCTCCTTCATATAGTTTTTGTTAAGTTCTCTCACAAACTCTCATAGCCATAAGCCCGGTGCTTTCCTGGCAAGACCGCAAATTTCTCGACAACGTAAAGAAGGTCATTTTCATAGAACTCTATAGAAGCAGAAGCATACCCGCACTGCGCACACCACAAAATGGTTGCTTTGCCTACATCACTGCTCTTTATCTCCCTATTTCTTTATCTTCCTCTCTCTCTCTCTCTCTCTCATTCTCTTTCTCTCTGTCTTTCTATCTCTTTCTCCCCATGAATATCTCTATTTCTCTCTCTCTCTCTCTCTCTCTCTCTCTCTCTCTCTCTCTCTCTCTCTATTTCCCTCTCCCTCTATCTATCTCTCTCTCTCTGTTTCTCTCTCTTTCCCTCTTTCCCTATTTCTCTCTCTCTTTCCCTCTCTCTCTCTCTCTCTCTCTCTCTCTCTCTCTCTCTCTCTCTCACACACACACACACACACACACACACACACACACACACACACACTTTTGTAGCCGGTTGCTACATTCCTCATCATGATTCCCCCTTTTATGCTTGCATAGATAGAGATCAACCATTTTTTTGTTTAGAAGAGGACATTGCATATTGCAAAGGCGAAGGTGATGTTATTGTATTTGGGGATATGAATGCTCGCACAAAAACATTGCACATGATACTCAACGATTTGATATGCCATACATTTCAAGGGAGTTGGAGGAAGCTCACTTGTATGATCATACTTCAATGGATGAGAAAGAGCTGGATCACTATGGAAAGTTACTTTTACACATGCGTAATAGCACGGGTATACTCATTGCCAATGGTTCTTTGTGGAGTGGAACCAATGGATTTACGTGTAGAAAACAAAATGGGGATATTGTGATTGACTATATGCTACTCTCCAAATCCATCTGTATCACATAAAGAATTTTATGTTTGGCCAATGGACCCTGGAATCCGGTCATCAAACCTTATGTATTGACCTTTCATGTGGAGAAGAAACTAAGCATGATAATCTCAGCCAAAGGGAAGAGAAATTATCACTATGTATGGATTTCAAACGAGAACCAATGTACATTGAAATGGTTGAGCAAAAGTTATGGATGAAAAAGCTTCAATATGATGCACCATTGGAAACTAAATGGGAAGCTTTCAAGAAATTTATTTGTTCTTGTGCCAAAGAATGCTTTGCCATAAAGCATCTCCATGGTGTCAACAAAGATAGATATCACAAAAGCTGGTTTGATAAAGAATGTCAAGATGCTCGAAAGTCCTTGAAAAAGATTAATGCAACTATGGACAAAGAAAACTATGAAAGTCATCTGCATACATACAAGGCACTGATTCGAAAGAAGAGAAGAAGATGGGAAGTAAAGCAACAACTTTTTCAAGTCCAAGAAAAGGCACATGCATGTGAAAGATTTTGGAGAAACTTGAGGGGCAAGTGGGTTGAGAATCTTGGTAACTTGAGTCTTGTGGATATGTACACACATCATAGGCAATTATATGAGTAAGCAAATGCTAAAAAAATACCATTTTTTGGTTCACTCCCATGTATGTCCTCTTTTTTTACTATTGAGGATGTATGCGATGGGCTTGAAAAGTTGGCCACTCGCAAAGCAGGAGATCTTCAAGGTATCAAGCTGGAGATGATCAAATGGACGGGAGATTTTACCCATGAGTGGATGTGTGATATGTTCAACCTTGCACTTCAACATGGTATGCCTTATTATTGGAGTACTAATTGGGTTAAGCCTTTGCATAAAGGAGGGGATGTAAAGAATGTAAACAACTACCGGACTATAATGATTGGGTCTCTTATGGAAAAGTTATTTGGGTGCATAATGGAGATGAAAATGAGTGATTGGACTAAAGAGAATGACAAGTGTGCAAAAAGGACAAGCGGGTTTTTGTCGATGCCATAGCACCATTGATCATCTTGTCACTCTTCGTGTTCTCATGGAGGAAAGTTGGTTGAAAGGAAAGCAATTGCATTGTTGTTTTGTGGACTTTAAGAAAGCCTTTGATATGATTCCACGTAGAAATTTGTGGAGAAGGATGGAATAACTCTAAGTGCCAAGTGAGTTTATGCTTGCGATTTCTTGAATCTATGAGAAGGCGATTTGTCAATTGCGCATGGAAAGAGAAATTTGAATTTTTTTTGTAAGCACTATTGGGATTAAACATGGATGTCTCTATCACCAACTCTCTTTGGTCTATGCATCAATCAATTGGAACAAATGGTATTTGACTTTATGCAAGCAGAAGGCATTGAAGAGGTTACTATTTGCAATGCTCTGATCATGTGTTTGCTATATGCGGATGATGTAGTGCTTCTAGCACACACTTTAGAAGATGCACAAAATCTTCTGGTTGTTATGGAGAACTTTTGCTTGCATAGTGGGCTAATTGTGAATGAATAAAAAACAAAGGTTATGCTTGTGAAAACCAACAAAGGATAAGCCATGCATTGTGTACAACAATGAGACACTTGAAGTTGCTGAGAGCTTTAAGTACCTTGGCCTTGAGGTTCCGTCCAATCACAAGTGGCATGAATGTTCTATGCATCATTTGGAAGTGGGAAAGAGAGCATATTATGCATTTGAGAGCAGGTGTAATGTGGGAAACATCAAGTGTTGGGTTCTCAAGAAGTATGTTTTGGATGCATTGGTGACACCGATTCTTCTTTATGGAGTTTAAGTGTGGGGTAGGAGCATCTCAAAGTCTACTTGGAAAGAGTTTGAGAATGTCCAAAAGAATTTTCTTACAACTTTCTTCAAGTTAAGACACAAACACCATATATGCTCCTACTTCTTGAGTCAGGATCTCTTCCAATTGAGGTTATGGGCATGGAAAGGGTTGTGGAGTACATGATAAAGATGCGTCCAAACCCCTCACATCAACTTCCTACAATTGCATGGGAAGCAAGCAAAAAAGTTCAAAAGACGCATAAAAGCAAGATCTTGAGCATGGGATGGATGCAAGACATAAAGAAGTGGTTTGGGAGATGGGATGCATTACACTTGCTATATGATGCTTCAATTGACTCGCTCTTCCCCCCCGCCCCCCCTCTCTCTCTCTTTCCCTCTTTCCCTCTTTCTCTAATTCTTTCTCTCTCTTTCCCTCTTTCCCTCTATCTATCTCTCTCTCTTTGTCTATCTCTCTCTCCCTCTCTCTCTCTCTCTCTCTCTCTCTCTCTCTCTCTCTCTCTCTCTCTCTCTCTCTCTCTCTCTCTCTCTCTCTCTCTCTCTCTCTCTCTCTCTCTCTCATCAAACCCTAACCCTAAGTCTCCCACAATCTCCCGTAGGCAAGGGGCAGCCATGTGGGGGCATTAAGCCCAACATATGCCCCACCCTCACCAAGACTAACAACAATGAACGTCATCTCTGCAAATATTGCCCCCAAGCTTGAGCTCTGTCATCTACAGCTCTGCACAATAACAGCCCCACACCGACTTGTCTTTGCATGTTATGCCCACAAGCATGAGCCACATCGTTGGCAGGTCTATGAACAACAAGGCCAGATTGGTTGAAAAACGCAAGCTTTGCAAGGTTGATTGAAAATGCAAGCTTTGCCTTCTGCAGGTCCGTGCTCAACCATCAACAACACATGCTTGTGCTGCTCTCGGCAACTTGCCGGCTGGCTTAACAATAAAAATGTTTAGAGAGTGTTTCCCACCTTAGCAAAGGGTTCTAGCCCTCTGCCAAGCTCTAGCAAGTTCAAAGCCTAAGTTTAACTTAGGTGTTCACCCCATCCAGAAAATTTCAAGCTTGTGCAGTGAGTACAATGTCGAGTTTTGGTACGCCCGTCCCGAGCACCCACAAGAGTTTTCTTACGGTGGTAGCTGCCCGAAGGAAAGATCTGATGACTTGTCAAGATGACAAGATTACCACCTTGGAAGCTTAGATCCAAGCACCCATTGAAGAGAATGAAAGACTCAAGAAACACATGTGTAACCTTCAGGACACAAAGGAAACAGAGAGTGAAGCTCTACTTGCTAAAGCAAAATTATTCAAAGTCTCCCTCGCCGAGTCTGTCATGGCCGTTCAAAAGGAAGTGCACGAGGAAGATATCGACACCAAGATACAAGTAGTCTTACAAGAATGTAGACTACAAGAATCCCTTGGTCTCAAGGTTAGGATTGGAGGGCTCCAATCCCCATGGTGCATGGATGAGGACACTCTCAAAGAAGCAATCACCAAGCTCAATGACATCCTTCAACCAGTCAACATCAAGGCTGAAACCATCACTTGGATCAACGACACACATAGGCACATTGGATGGGGGGGAAAGGGGAGCACACTCGGATCCCAAATAATTTGCCTCTCTATAGCGTGGGATAATCACTACACCCAAATCCACTAGAGTTCACCTTCAAAAACACGCACAATTAACAACAGTCCACACCGGTTTGGCCCGTTTACAACCATGCCACAACACACACCACTCTCTCTTTCTTCCTTACACACACAGAGGCCCAGGGAGGTACACACATCTCCAACATTGGCGAAGGGGGAAAAGAGAGCAAACCACACCAAAAATTGATATGCTCTGCTTCAATTATGGAAGAAAAACCTCATCTACACAACCATGAAAATTTGCTACAATGGCTTGGCATGGAGACCTCGAGCAACAACAAAAAAACATGCAATCTCTAGATTCACCGCTCCTGCGCCTCTCCTTGCTGAGAGTACGGCAATAAAGCCCATCTACGGTGGCAAATTTTATTCAAAAGAAAACCCGCCTTTGTCCTACCTCAAGAGATCAGGAACACACCTTTGATTTTTCCTACTCTAGGCCGAGAGCTCCTCCCTTGAGCAAGAAAACCGCCCGCTCTTCTTCTTCCTCGGCCCTCTCCTCCAAAAACCCGTCTAGATTTCTCCTCGAATTGCCAAAAAAGGGGGTACCCCCTCCTTCTATTTTTAGACCCTTCACCTCCTATTTTTAGCCTCCTTTACTGCATGTGAAAGCCCCCCATGGACTTTCCTTGAGCCCCACACCTTGCACAAACCCCTTCCTATCCAAGCGGGGCACCGACGGAGGCATCGATGCACCCCGTCCTTGCTCTCAAAAAAGTGTGGCCCCTACGGGCGTGTGAAACTATCCAAACCAGATTTGACACGTCATCACTCTGTGTTGAGATGTCGAGCTCTACACCTTGAGCTGGCATCCACTACGGGTCTTGGCCACTTACGGCATTTACTCACTGGCGCGTTAGGTGACCGACACGGAGGATCTCTGCCAGTGATTCTACAGCTAGACTACACTTATAGTGCCAGCCTAGTACGCTTCTAGCGAGTTCACACTTAGTGACCGCATGTACATATGTGCTACTTTTCAGCTTTAGCACTTAGTCATTTTGTACTCTCTTTTCTGTGAAGAAGAAGAAGAAGCTTTCCATCTCTGTGTGCTTTGTGCTTGTCTTGTGTAGCTCTCTTGCATCCTCATTCTTTACATGGTATCAGAGCCTGGTGCAGGCAAGAGAGGCTAAGAGAGCAAGAGCATCACAATCCCTTCGTTCGCAATCCACGACCAGATGCAAGTTTCTGAAGAGGTCTCCAAAGTGCAGTACACAGAGATTTACTGTACAAGTACAGTGGTTGTATGTACGCTTGATTGTGGACACTCGTTGGGTGTAGAAAGCGTTACAAGAACCACGATAGCAGGTTCAGCAAATTTGCAGGTTTTTGTAGATTGCAGCTATTTTGTCTTAGTGCTTCAAGATGTCTGACGGTTTCAATCAGATTGTTACTGAGAAGCTTGAGAAAAATAACTACCCTGCATGGAAGTTCAGAATAACAAATTTCCTAAAAGGAAAAGGTTATTGGGACTATGTAGAAGGAGACAATGAAAAGGAACCAGAGATTCCCGAGGCAAATGCTACAGCAGAACAAAGGAAAGCTTTGAGGGACTGGCAACAAGGCCAGAGCAAAGTGATGTATTGGCTTTCTATGAGCATCACAGATGGCATGATGGGCTATCTACAGGATGCTGAAACCCCCGCCATTGCATGGAAAAACTTAGGCAGAGTGTTCGAGGTGAACACCAAGGCCAGGAAGCTTCAACTAAAGTCGGAGCTAAATCAGGTTAAGAGGAACAACCTCTCCATCAATGATTATGCTTTGAAGATCAAGAGCATCATTGAGGCTCTTGGATCTATTAAAGTCTCAGTGGAAGACGATGACATTGTCCGTGCATGCTTGGATGGTGTAGGAGATGAGTATGTACATTTTAGGTCTTCCATGAATACAAGAGACGACATCCCCGTGTTCCAAGATTTGATTTCTATGCTTATTCTTGAGGAGAAGAACCTTGACACATCTTCTTCTCATGGCAGAAATAATTCTGAACAGGCCTTCTATTCTAACTCCAACAGAGGTAGAGGTAGAGGTCGTGGTCGAGGCCCAAGGGGTTGCAGGGGCCAATTTCTGGAAGGTCAATCAAATCAAAACAATACAGGTGGCAGGGGAAACCAATCTCAAGGCAGGGGGAGTCAAAGAGGTCGTGGTGCAGGATCAAGCAGGCAGCAACATACTCCAGATAGTAGAGAATGTTGGACTTGTGGTGAAAGAGGTCACATGTCACGTGACTGTCCAAAGGGAAAAGCAAGTAGAAAGAGAGAACAGGGCAACTATGCATCTACTAGCAGAGATGCAGATGACAGCAAAAACGAGCGCATGTTTGTTATGCAACATGTAATGAATACAATGACTGCAGAGAATTCCACCCAAGATGATGTTTGGTATGTGGATTCAGGTGCCTCTAATCACATGACGTCTCGTGGAGAGTGGTTTAGAGATATGCGCAAACCAGATGTGTCAGGCTATGTGCAGACAAGAGATGACACAGCTCACCCCATTGCTCATGTAGGGGACATACCTCTAAATACGAAGAGTGGGAAATCAAAGTACTTAGCAGATGTACTTCATGTCCCAAACATTACAAAGAATCTTGTTTCTGTTGGACAAATGGTTGAGCAGGGTTTGCAGGTTCGCTTCAATCCAAATGGCTGTTATGTAGAAGATTTCCAGAATGGCTGTAAGCTGATCACAGAGGGCAAATGTGTGGGCAGAATGTTTACGCTGACTGTAGACATGCCTGAGGTAAAAGCTGCATTATTTGCACAGGGCGCAGGTGTTGTGGCTGATGTTGACATTTGGCACAAACGCATTGGCCATGTCAATGAGCAGAGATTGCGCAGCATGCAATCAAAACAGATTGTAAAAGGTTTGCCCAAATTCAAGGTGGATGGTATGCATAAAGTGTGTGCAGCATGCCAGTTTGGAAAACAGTCAAAGGGCTCATTTCCACATGAGCGCAATGTATGTAAAAAGCCACTTGAGGTGGTGCACACAGATGTTTGGGGTCCAACCGATACTGCAATTATACATGGTTGCAGGTATTATGTCTCTTTCATTGATGACCATACAAGGAAAGTATGGGTCTACTTCATGCGTAACAAAAGTGAAGTGTTTGGTCACTTTCAAGACTTCAAAGTCATGATTGAGAAGGAGACAGATATGCAAATCAAGACATTGAGGTCAGATGGAGGGGGAGAGTACTTCTCCAATGATTTTTTAGATTTTCTGCGAATGCATAGTATACACAGGCAGTTTACATGTAGATATACTCCACAGCAGAATGGGGTCGCAGAAAGGAAAAACAGGCACATTGCAGAGGTTGCACGTGCATTGATGAATGAGAAGAACATGCCTCATCATTTCTGGGCCGAAGCTGTAAATACAGCTGTGTACATTATGAACAGGACACCTACAGCTGCGGTGCATGATGTAACACCTGAGGAAAAGTTTACAGGTACAAAGCCTGATTTGGCACACTTGAAAGTGTTTGGCTGCATAGCTTACGTGCATGTACCAGATGAGTTGCGTAGGAAATTGGATCCTAAAGCAGAGAAATGTATTCTTGTGGGATATTCCCTTGAACAAAAGGGGTACAGGTGCTACAATCCTACTACACGAGAATTACGAGTGAGCAGAGATGTAGTCTTTGATGAGATGAGCAGCTGGTACAGTAATGCACATGGCACTATTGGGGCTGATGTAAAAGATGATGTGGTTGTACAAAATGTGAGGCCACAGTCACAGGTTTTGAGTGGACCACAAGAGTCCTCTTCTCGTGGCTCTGTTGAGAAACCATGGAATGGTAGACTACGTACGCAGGTTACTCCACCAACAGGTACAGGGAATGTATCACAAAAAGGAAAGGAAAAGGTTGATGAACCTCCCTTTATGGTTGATGCATCATCAGGTTTTTCACATGTAGACATGGATTCAGATGGTTCTGAACAAAGTCTTGATGAGGAATTTGGAATTCCGGCTATCAGGACACCTGGTGTAAGGAAAGTACAAGAAGATGCTAGAGGGCAAAGGAGTGACCCAGGACCGCGCAGATCTAATAGAGTCAGAAATCCAGTTCAGAAATTGACTTATGATGGGTATCTAGCGCATCACCGAGACTACATGGCTAAGGTGATACAGGATGTGGAGCCCACATGTTTTGAGGATGCAGTTGGAAATGTGCATTGGGATGATGCAATGAATGAAGAGATGGCTGCATTGGAAGCAAATGACACATGGGAGTTGGTGCCATTGCCAAGTGGCAAGAAAGCTATTGGCTGTAAATGGGTGTATAAAACCAAGCATAAGGCTGATGGTAACATTGAGCGTCACAAGGCAAGGCTGGTCGCAAAGGGTTATGCACAGACGTATGGCATAGACTATGAGGAGACCTTTGCTCCAGTGGCAAAGATGACGACGGTGAGAGCTGTCATAGCAGTGGCTACATCTAGAGGATGGATTATGCATCAAATGGATGTAAAGAATGCCTTCTTGAATGGTGAGTTGCAAGAGGAAGTGTATATGGATCAGCCACCTGGTTATGTCGATCCAGGTTACCCAGATTATGTATGCAGACTTCTCAAAGCTTTGTATGGTTTGAAGCAGGGCTCTAGAGCATGGTATGACAGGATTGCCAAGTATCTTGTCAGTATTGGTTTTAGGAGAGCTCATGCTGATCATTCACTCTATGTACGTGAGAGTGATGTGGGGATTGTGGTCATTACCATATATGTAGATGACCTTATTATTGTTGGTGACAATTCTATGGAGATTGACCATGTGAAGGGCCTTCTCAAACAGGAGTTTGAAATGAAAGATTTAGGCGAGTTACGCTACTTTCTTGGCATTGAAGTGATCAGGACTCCAGAGGGTGTATGGCTATCACAGAGACAGTATGCTTTGGACATGTTGTCAAAGTATGGTATGGCTGATTGTAAGCCAATTTCTATTCCCTTGGATGTGAATGCAAAGCTGAGTGCAGAGAAGGGTGATGTTGTTGAGGATGTCAACATGTACAGGAAGATCGTGGGTAGTCTAATCTACTTGACTATCACGAGGCCAGACTTGAGCTACACAGTAGGCTTGGAGAGTCAGTTCATGCAACTTCCAAGGAAGCCACATTTGGATGGAGTACGACGCACACTTAGGTATGTGCAAGGTACTCTTGACTACGCATTGTTCTATGCAGCAGATGCACCATTAGCATTGTATGGATATACAGATGCAGATTGGGCAGGTAGCATTGTTGATAGGAGATCTACGAGTGGCTTCATGTTCTCTTTTGGGAGTGCTGCTGTTACTTGGAGCAGCAAAAAGCAGCCTACGGTTGCTTTATCGAGCACAGAGGCCGAGTACAGAGGTGCAGCAGTTGCGGCGTGCGAGGTAGCTTGGCTACGCACATTACTTGAGGACTTGGGACTGCAGGTGGACCAGCAGATTTTCATCCATTGTGACAACCTCAGCAGCATGCAATTGGCTAGGAACCCAGTGTTCCATGCCAGGACCAAACACATAGAGGTCCATTACCACTACGTTCGAGAGCGAGTGTTGGCGGGCGACATCGACTTGGTCTACGTCAGCACAGAGGAGCAGATAGCGGATATCTTTACCAAGGCCCTCGGAGCTGAGAAGCTTCGACGTTTCCGGACTATGCTTGGACTCTGCGACATGCAGAGCTCGAGGGGGAGTGTTGAGATGTCGAGCTCTACACCTTGAGCTGGCATCCACTACGGGTCTTGGCTGCTTACGGCATTTACTCACTGGCGCGTTAGGTGACCGACACAGAGGATCTCTGCCAGTGATTCTACAGCTGGACTACACTTATAGTGCCAGCCTAGTACGCTTCTAGCGAGTTCACACTTAGTGACCGCATGTACATATGTGCTACTTTTCAGCTTTAGCACTTAGTCATTTTGTACTCTCTTTTCTGTGAAGAAGAAGAAGAAGCTTTCCATCTCTATGTGCTTTGTGCTTGTCTTGTGTAGCTCTCTTGCATCCTCATTCTTTACACTCTGTACTGCCTACCCAGAGCCACTGGACATCGCAAGGCGCCAGCATGACACCAACTGTCCAAAATCCTAGTGCCATGCCCCCCCGACAGGGCTGCGAGCACAACCAACACAACACCCTAGAGGGGCGCCATCGCCAGCGCTCAAGGGGAGCTCTCATTTCCTCATACACTCCCAATAGAGCTGCACGACCCGACTCTTATACCCTTGCTATTTGCCAACAAACCCCGCATATGGGACAACTGCCTACCATGGGGCAGCTCCCCTGGAATTTCCCCCTTTGAACATTTGAAAAGCACATTTAAAAAACCGCCTTGAGTGCCTCTTTTGACCTGCTACTACAGCTTCCTACTCACATGTTCAATGGCCGTGAAGCTTGGCAACAAAAGCACAAGATTAGCTCCACACTCCTCCAGCTTTGCCACACTTTAAAATTCTTTGAGACCTCGAACCGAGGCCGCAAAAAGTGAGAAAATTATATGTAGCCAACTCCGAGCAACTGCACCCTTACTTCCAACTGCTACAAATGTTTTCTCTGGGCTCCGTTTGACAAGCAGTCAGTTCTCCGTTTGACCTGTTCCTTCAGCACTTCAAGCTCTACACATTTGGACCAAAAAATAGCACTTTGATCACCCTCCATCATCCACCCTATTAGGCCTTATTTGGAGCCCTTTTGGACTAAAAAACCACATAAAGCATACATCTCCATTGTCACTTGCCTGTACAGGCTCTTCCCATCTGCTCTAGCTCTCTGCTATGCATCTGTAAGCATACACATCACTGCCTATTCCCTCTACTAGGGTAGACACACTTCGGCTGCACCATCATTGCCTACCCCCTTGTTGAACATTCATGTTCAACCAAAAAACATGTTTCTTATTCTACTAAATGCAAAAATTGGCAAACACTATCAGAACTGTGAGCAAACCACAAAAATCCTACCATATGTACAAGGCCCTATGCCTTCCAACTACTACCAACCTCAAGTGGGTTGGCCCACCCCCTACATCAACTTTGATCACCCTTCATCAGCCACCCTATCAGGACTTATATGGAGCCCTTTTGGCCTAAAAAACTACATAAAGAATACATCTCCATTGTCACTTGCCTGCACAGGCTCTTCCCATCTGCTCTAGCTCTATGCTATGCATTTGTAAGCATACACATCACTGCCTATGCCCTCTGCTAGGGTAGACACACTTCGGCTGCACCATCATTGCCCTACCCCCTTGTTGAACATTCATATTCAACCAAAAAACATGTTTCTTCTTCTACTAAATGAAAAAACTGGCAAACACTATCCAGAACTGTGAGCAAATCACAAAAAGCCTACCATATGTATAAGGTCCTACTTCTTCCAACTACTACCAAACCTCAAGTGGGTTGGCCCACGCCCTGCATCACATAGCTTCTGCCTGGATCAAAAACCTGGCATTGACTCCTTCCATCCATCTATAGCACCCTCCAATAGTGTTTTACCCATGTCCGCAACCACACCATGCACACAGTATGACCAAATCACCTTAGCACTTCTTCTCACCTTTACCTACCTTATCAACATACCTGGCTTGGTAAGCATACCACCTGTACTAACCAATGCACCTGGCACTTCAATCACACCATCCACATCGACCAACAATTTTGACCCTCCCTCCGAACCATGTAAAGTAGAGTTCATCTCAAAGGAACTCTGTATCTGGCAGATAACATACCTCACTGCTGCACTTACAAGAATACACTTCAACCATGTGTTGCATACCTCTTTTGATAGCTTGGACACAACTGGGAAATCTCCTTCATTTTCCATATGGAATGTCACTTGCACTGGAATCTCCACCTTCTCTAAACTTGTACACTCCTCTCTGCCATCATCATTAAGATCTTCTTCTTCAACCACTGGCTCCTCAAGATCGATCTGTTCTACCTTCCTGTCATCTTCAATTGCCTATTCTTTGACCACCTCTTCTATCACTGCATCATGCTCTGCCAAGGTAGAGAGAAATTCTCCCCACATTGCATCATCCTGTCCTCATCCGTAAGCAAGGCTGCATCACCCCATTTGGCAAAATCGTGCACCATTTCTAGTTGTATATCTTCATAGGTGGACATAGACTCCTCCACTTGATCCTCACTAGGTACATCGGCATGCACTGCTCCTTGCTCTTCAAACATATCCACCATATTTCCATGCACATGGAGAAGATCATACTCTTCATACATGAACTGTGTTGACTTTGTCTCCCAGCTTGTATCAACATCCGTGGAGCTGCATTTGCTTGGCTCAACTTCATCTTCTATCTCCAACTCTGGAATCTCTTCCAGCTTTACTACCTCGACTTCATCTGCAAATCGTACCCTCTAGTATTTACCATTCCTCAAAGAATACTGAACATCCGTACCTCAATTGGTACTACTTCTCTTGCTCAATTTGGAATTGTCTCCACCTCTTGCACAATTAGAGCCGCCCTAATTGGCAACCTCGGCACGGGAACCACCCCATCTCTTTGCATCCACAAAACCTTGGGCTCTTCTCGCACTGGTACACTCCTTTGCACCACTTTTGGCTCAACTCTCACCACTTCCATTTGCTTTGGCATCACCACATCTGGCAGACCTTGCTTGGCCTGCTGCTTCTTTAATATCTTTTTGGTCCGGCTTCTTGCCAATTCCACCACCTCAGCATATGTCACAGGCCCATCCGTCCCCACTTTGTCTCGGACCTCCTCATGTAGACAATCTAAAAACTTGTTCAATTTTAGAAAATCAACACTTTGAGTACCAGTTACTTCCATCAGCTCTCGCCAAAGAACTTTGAAATCCCATATGAACGTCTAGAAACTTCCATTGAGATTTTGCTTTAAACCGTCCAATTTTCTCTTTACCTCATACATCTACATCGCTGGCACATATTGGCGTTGAAAAGCTGCTTCTAAATCAATCCAATCCACCTTTTCTTCATCTTGCAATTTGCGGTACCATCTTTTTGCTTTTCCACGAACCAAGAGTGGAAAAACTGGACCCACGTCTTCTTCTCTTGATAACCTGCTTTCATGCACTAATAAAGCATAATCTTGCAACCAGATTTCCGCATCTTCAACCCCAGTGAAAATAGGAAAACCCGACCAAGCCCATATCTGCTCTTCAAAATTTGCACTTCATCTACTCTCAAACCACAACTTCGTCTTCAAACAAAATCCATTAGATAGCTCATCCATGGGGGCACCAAAAGAGGGAGGGGGGGAAGGCGGAACACACCGAAAACCCAAATAGTTTGCCTCTCTATAGCCCATGATAATCACTGCACCCCGATCTACTAGAGTTCACCTTCAAACCTCGCACAATCAACAACAACCCACACTGGTTTGGCACGTTTATGGCCGTGCTACATCACACACCACTCTCTCGTTCTCCCTCACACACACAGAGGCCCGGGGAGGTACATACATCTCCAACACCGGCACCAAATTGTCGGAACAGAGAAAAAAGAAGAAGGAGGGAAAGGGAGGAAACGACACCAAAAGTTGATATGATTTTCTTCAATTATGGAAGAGAAACCTCATCTACACAACCATGAAAATATGCTACAACAGCTCGGCATGGATACCTCAAGCAACAAAGAAAAAACCTGCAATCTCTGGTTTCACTTCTCGTGTGGCTCTCGTCGCTAAGAGTACGGCAACAAAACCCATCTATGGTGGCAGCTTTGCTTCCAAAGGAAACCCACCTTTTTCTTGCCTCGAGACCTACCTTGAGACATCAGGAACACACCTCCAATTCCGCCTACTCTAGGCCAAGAGCTCCTCTCTTGAGCAATAAAACCGCTCGCTCTTCTTCTTCCTCGGCCCTCTCCAAGGGCTCCTCCTCCAAAAATCGGTCCAAAACTCTCTCTGAACTGCGAAAAAAGCCCCCCCCCCTCCTTCTATTTTTGGACCCTTCACCTCCTACTTTTAACCTTCTTTACTGCATGTGAAAGCCCCCTGTGGACTTGCCTTGAGTCCCACACCTTGCATGAACCCCTTTCTATCAATGCGAGGCACTGACGGCTCCATCGGTGCACCTCGGCCTTGCTCTCAAAAGAGTGGGCCCCTCGAGGTGTGTGAAACTACCCCAAGCGGGCTTGACATGTCATCACCCTGTACCGCCTACCCAGAGCCACTGAACGCCGCAAGGTGCCAGTGCGCCACCAACTGTCCAAAATCCTAGCGCCGGCGTCCCCGTAGGGCCGGGAGCACCACCAACACAGCACCCTAGAGGGCCACCATCGCCATCGCTCAAGGGGAGCTCCCATTTCCTCATACACTCCCAATAGAGCTTCACGACCCCCGGCTCTTATACCCCTGTTATTCGCCACATCAAACCCTGCATATGGGACAACTTCTTGCCACATGGAAAATACCATGGAATTGCCCCCTTTGAACATTTGAAAATCACATTCAGAAAACCCCCTTGAGTGCCTCTTTTGACTTGCTACAGCTTCCTACTCACATGTTCAATGGCTGAATCGTGAATCCTGGCAACAAAAGCACATGATTGGCTCCGCACTCCTCCAGCTTTGCTGCAATTCAAGATTCTTTGAGACCCCAAACCGAGGGCGCAAAAGTGAGAAAATCATATGTAGCCAACTCCGAGCAACTGCACCCCTACTTCCAATTGTTACAACTTTCCGCTCCGGGTTCTGTTGAGGAGCAATCAGTTTTTTATTAGCTCCATCCACTACATAGCACCTTCTTGAACTCTATCAAGGCCCAAAAAATGCCATATGGTATGACTCCCCATGGGGTCAGGTGGGCACCAATCCAACCCCCCGCAAACATACATCGACATCCACTTGGGCCACCTGTCCCCAGCTGCCCTGTCTGGCGAGGATCTACAACACATTTCACCTTCAAACTCCAACATTTTGGGCTCCATAGCTCTCTTTGATGAGCCCCCTAGACTTGCTTCTTCAACACTTCAAGCTCTACACATCTAGGCCAAAAAATAGCACTTTTGGGCAAAATTGTACTTGACTTTATGCAAGAAGAAGGCATTGAAGAGGTCACTATTTGTAATGCGGTAGTCATGCTTTTGCTGTATGCGGATGACGTAGTGCTTCTAGTACACACTTTAGAAGATGCACAAAAGCTTATGGTTTTCCTTGAGAACTTTTTCTTGCATAGTGGGATGATTGTGAATGAATTCAAAACAAAGGTTATGCTTGTGAAAACCAACCATAAGGAGAAGCCATGCATTGTGTACAACAATGAGACAGTTGAAGTTGCTGAGAGCTTTAAGTAGCTTGGCCTTGAGGTTCCGTCCAATCACAAGTGGCACGAATGTTCTATGCGTCATTTGTAAGTGGGAAAGAGAGCATATTATGCCTTTGAGAACACATGTAATGTGGGAAAAATCAAGTGTTGGTTTCTCAACAAGTATCTTTTTGATGCATTGGTGACACCGGTTCTTCTTTATGGAGTTGAAGTGTGGGGTGGGAGCATCTCAAAATCTACTTGGAAAGAGTTTGAGAATGTCCAAAATCATTTTATTACAAACTTTCTCCAAGTTAAGACACAAACACCATATATCCTCCTACTTCTTGAGTCGGGATCTCTTCCAATTGAGGTTATGGGCATGGAAAGGGTTGTGGAGTATATGATAAAGAGCGTCCAAACCCCTCACATCGACTTCCTACAATTGCATGGGAAGCAAGCATTAAAGTTCAAAAGATGCATAAAAGCAAGATCTTGAGCACGGGATGGATGCAAGACATAAAGAAGTGGTTTGGGAGATGGGATGCATTACACTTGCTACTTGATGCTTCAATTGACTCCCAAGTGAATGAAGCTTTTCTACAATGCCAATGTATTATGGCATGGGAGAAATCCGGTGGGTCAGGCTTCATACATTACACCACCCCTATTGCCCCCAACTACAAAACCATGTTATTCACTGAAAGAGGAAACAATACTCACACTTAGATGCTTGAGCCTATCCCCTTGTCGGAGATACGCACTATTGCAACCCATTTCCTTCGATGCGAGATAGGGCATTGGGGCAATGGAGAAGAGTCAAATCGACTATGCACATTATGCTTATGCAAGTTTGAGAGTTTGAGTACACCACACTACTAGAGTGCTCAGATTTTGGTCACATGTGAACTTGCTTCTCTCACATTTTCAACCATGACTTAGACCTACACACTTTCCTCTCCCAGGCACAGTGTGGGCTCTCCATTGCAACTCTCATCACCACAATTTTGGAGCATCAAAAGTCATTCATCAGCCATACACATGCTACATCACATGTAACTTTGGTCTCATAGGTTGGATTTGACCTCCGAGGATGATAATAAAATCTATCTCTCTCTCTCTCTCTCTCTCTCTCTATATATATATATATATATATATATATATCCCTCTTTCTCTTATAATCCATTGCCTAACAAATCTACCATGCACATTTATTTGCAAACAAAGATTACATATTACAACAACGAGCAAGAAGATTGCATCAACATCACTAAGCAGCCTACAACAAAAGAATGAGGTCTCTCTCTCTCTCTCTTGCTTTGTTTCTTCATTATGCATGTAAATATGTGTGTGTGATGTGTGTAGGTGTTTGCATGTGTGTGTGTGTGTGTGTGTGTGTATGTGTGTGTGTGGATTAGAAGCCATTAGGGAAAGGGGGGACTGTTTAGTGATTACCTTAGGTTGTAGAAAAGTTTCCTGCTAGGTTGAGCTTCCAAAGACAAATGCGATAAACCCCCTTCAATGGAGTCGTTGAAAACAATCAAAGCTCCTCTTTGAACCGAATGTGTGTGTGTGTGTGTGTGTGTGCGTGTGCATGTTGTTGTGTTTGTGGGAGAGAGAGAGTGAGGGTGTGGGAGCTGTAGGAGGGGGAAGGGAGCTT
Source organism: Adiantum capillus-veneris (assembly GCF_014529385.1). Taxonomy (NCBI): domain Eukaryota; kingdom Viridiplantae; phylum Streptophyta; class Polypodiopsida; order Polypodiales; family Pteridaceae; genus Adiantum; species Adiantum capillus-veneris. The sequence continues at coordinate 91,936,421 of NC_140959.1, read as the reverse complement.
GAAGCAGACGCAATGGCGGAGAGGAAGAAGGAAGGGTATGCCGCAAAAACGTGGCATACTCTGCCCTTATTCTTTTTTTTAGGCACCAGGCATTACCACAACTATTACCGCGGTTATTATCGCGACCATTACCGCAATAATTATTGCAATTATTGTCGTGAAATGTCATTTCAATAGACATAAATGTATCCAAGGTTGCAGGGGGGAGGGGGGGTACAAACCACCCCCTCTACCCTTAGATATCAATAGTTTTCTTTTGAGCCTTTTGAGTCTTTTGATGAGGACTTTTATTTTTTCTATGCGTAAATTTTTTGTAGTACTTTTAGATATTTTTAAGTGGATTTTTAAAGTACTTCTACATATTTGCGATTAAGAAATTAACCCATTTAGTGTGCACATTGATTGTACTTTATTTAGAAAAAATAAAGGCACTTATTATACTTTATTCTCTTTGACTATATAGTCATTTTTTTAATTGAAGTATATATATATATATATATATATATATATATATATATATATATATATATATATATATATATATTAACTACTTATTTTTTAGGGCACATATGACTAAATAATTTTTTTTTTGTGTGTAGGAATCAATTGGGATGATTGTGGCCCCCCTGGAGGACCTGAATGCGATCGATGGCTCAAGGAGAAACTCCCTTGTCCTTGCGCCAAGTGCAAAAGGGAAATCCCTCACTTGAGGCGCATTGCATTGGAGCACGTGGAGAATGAAAGGCTTTGACATTCTTGAAAAACTCTTGGAGAGATGAGAGCACCACTCACCCCTCGCTTGAGGAGCGCACTATGTCTACTTGATGGAGCACTTGGCCTGTGGTGATTGTCAACTATAATATTTCACCATGGGAGACAACCAAGAAGGGCAATATACTTCTTTCCTTGCTTGTGCCAGGGAAGTACAAAGTGTCAAATATTGACGTCTACCTCGAACCCCTCATTGAGGAGTTGGAGGAGTCATGGAGAGGCATTCCTGTTGTAGATATCTCACTTGCAAAGGGGGGAAGAGAAACCATTGTGAGGGGAATCCTTATGTGGACTATGTACGACTATTCTATGCTTGGAGAGATTTTCGGTATATCCTCTCTCCTCTCTCTCTCTCTATGTCTCTCTCCCTCTAGCCCTCTATATCTCTAGCGATATGATATGTATGCAGGGTTGTCCACATTGGGTCACAATGCATGTCCTACTTTTGTAGGCCATCACTGGGGACAGAGAGGCCCGATGACTTGCGCAAGGTAATCTATCCAAACAACCATCATTTCTTACCCCAAGATCATAGCAAGCACAAGGCTCCAACAAATGGGAAGACACCTCTAAAGCTCACGATGGCAAATTGGGAACCATTTGGGAAGAGCACTATAACAACAATCCGGTTACGTGTCCTCATCAAAAGGTATGTCAAGGTATTCCTTATTTTTAAGGCTTCCATATTGGAAGGACTTAAAAATACAACACCTCTTGGATCTCATGCACATATTGAAGAGTGTAGCCTAACTACTATGGGACCACATTATTGGAAAGAAGGACTCATTGAATGCGAGGGAGGATTTGAAGCTTTTGAAACATCTCCCTACCTCTAATATTCCACGCCGTGCTCCCAATGGAAAGATTGTTCTTCCTAAAGAACCATGGATGCTAGCCAAATAAGAATCAGACAACAGTGAAGGGTACCATTTCTTCTATTTGCACACCAACACAATACATGAGGTTGCTAAAGGGAGCTTTCACAAAAGAGAAGAAGGGTGGAGGCATTCAATTGTATGGGTTGAAGTCCCATGATTGGCACAAGATGCTTCAAGTAATGTCCCTCTCCATATTCTATCTATAGTTTGTGTGTATGACTTTCTCTCAATTTCCCTTCCCCTAATTTACATTGTAGTTCATTCTTTCGGTGAGTATGTGTACATGTCAAGACAAGAAAGTCAAGGATATTATTCTCAAGCTTGGAGAGCTACTAAGGTACACCAGAAGACTCAACTCAACTACGCTTTCTTTATGTACACAATAATCTCAACTAGCACTTAGTGTATCCTTGTGTGTTTTCTTGCAGCTTTGTGAGCTCCAAGGAAATTGAAAAAGATAGCATCCCTATTGCTCAAACACTTGCAACAGAAATTGTGTGTGCCATTGAGGATTCATTTTCTTGATTGGTCCTTCTTAGTGAAATCCACCTCTTAGTTCACGTGGTGGAGGAGATCACTATATGTGGATAAGTGCACACACGATGAATGTTCTTCTTAGAGAGGTTTTTAAAGACTTCAAAGATTTTGTGCGGCTATGGTCTCAACCAGAGGCATGTATGGCCAAAGGGTGGATTGTGAAAGAGGCATTTGTTTACATCTGAGGGTATTTGGCACAAGTTGATCCTTCAATGCCTTGCATGTGGTCAGACGAGGAAGATGCAAGGATAACTTCACACTTGCCAAGTAGAAAGAGAAAACTACTTAACATGGATATGAATCTATCGCGAGTGGTCAATAGCTTTTGTATTCTCAATGAAAAGGTTATGACCAAGTGGGTGGACTTGTGGATAGTGGCAAAGGCAAGGTGTTTGCAAGAGAGAGAAGCATGGAAACAAGCACATGGAGGAAGGAGGGCACCCCCAGTGCCTAGACACCTTGCATGTTTCCTAGATCTCATTAGTGCGGAGTGGATTCACGAGAGAATTACTGAAGCAAAAGCGTGCGGAGAAGACATCACCAACAAAGAATGGGAGTATGTATGAGTGTGCGTACCAAGGTAGAGTACTCATATACCTAAACCATATTGTATTTTTTTATAAAATTTTATCTTTGTATTTGATAAAAGATATTTTCCTATTTTGTAGTGCCTTTCCTTTAACTCTATGTGGTCAAAGGGTTTTGACTTTCGTACGTGCCACATTGACGAGCGTAGAACCACCATGGATTGTGGCATCATGGACAACTTTGACACAGACGGTGATGAAGCTAGATACTATGAAACTATTGAAAGGATACTAAAAGTTGATTTTAGAACCTTTCATACCTTCATCTTTGAGTGCAAGTGGTTTGCGAATGTGTCTAAACAACATGAGAATGGACTCTACATGGTGGACTCTAGTGTGCATCACACAGGAAGGTATGAAAATTTACTTTTACCGCGCAATTGTGAACAGATGAGTGACTACCTTTTTTGTTCTTATTTGCTTGTAACATTAATCATACCAATGTTACTCACTTTGACTCTCTTGTATAGGTCATCTATATCCCAGCAATCCACCAATCAACACTTTGGTTCATAATTCCCGTAACACCCTTGGAAGAGAACCATTTTTTTCACTAATGAAGTGGAGACCATCTTCCACCCTCTTCCACCTCCTACTTTGGATGCGGTGGAGACAAAGGAGAGGGAGGTGGATAAATCAAGTCCGGTGGTGGCAAGTCTTAGCGAGGTTGATTGTCATGATGATGAAGATGATGAGATGGAGGATGATGAATTCAAAGATGATGAAGCCAACGCATCCACAAATGACAATTTCGTTTCTCCCTTTATTGATGTAGGAGCCATGGGCTTAGAATTGGATGATGCTTCATGTAGGGATCTTTTTCTTACTTTGAGTTATGAAGATTTTTGGTAGTGTAATCCATTCATCTCTCTCTCCCCCCTTTTCCTCTCTCTAATTTTTTGAACATGCTCAATTATGTTAATCAAGTGACAGTGATTAGTTTAGTTGTAACCAAGTGTAATCTTAAATAGCTAACTATTGCTACATGTTTTCATATCTTTGCTTTTTTAAATTTGAAAATTTCATATAACATTCTTTATTTTTTATTGAGAGGAGGGAAACACCAAGAGGGGGGGGGGGGGGGGGGGGGAATGTTTAAACCAGCGCTAAATCTCCCCACAAAAATAAACGCGATAATAATAATAGCAATAACTGAGGTAATAAACATGGTAATAATAGCAAAAATAGTTGTGGTAATAGTTTAAATACAAAAAAAACCCACCCCGTCCTCCTCTGTCTTCCCTCTAGCTAGATTTGGACCTTCTCTCTACAAAACGCGGTAAAAGACCACGATAAACAATTAGAGATTTTCATAGTGCTGATAGCAATTCTATAAGCCCATAATGCACAAAGCAACTCTGCATCCCAAGTTTTTCCATGTGTCTTGGTCATCTTTATCAAGATTCTCACCAACTCTCCATTGAACCTTCATTGAGACCATTACATTGTGGATAATAAGAAGAACTGTACCGGTGATGTATATTGAGCTTTTTGCATAGGAAATGAAACAGCTCTCCTCTAAATCCTGGTCCTCTATCAGAAAGTAGTTCTAGTGGCACACCAAATTTGCAGCATATATGTTCATACACAAACTTTCCCATTTTCTTACTGGTGATCTATTTGATAGTTTTAGCTTCTGCCCAACATGACAAATAACCCACTGTTATCAAGATGTAAGCATTCCTTTTACTAGTCATGGGTCCAATAGCATCAAGACCCCCTTTTTCAAACACATCAAAAGATAGAATTGTCTTTCGTAATTCAAGATTCAAATTCTCTTTCCCATTTTTTGATAAAACAAACAAGACTTGCATCAATGGTTAACATCCCGCTGGATACTTGGCCACACATAGCCTTCTTGCAGAATCTAATGTAACATAATCTTCATGGAAAAATGGCCTCCACAAGACCCCTCATGATTTTCTTCCAAAATATTTTAAATTTCTTTTTTCTAAGGCACACGAAGCAATACTAAATCACTTCCTTTCATGTAAAGCACATAATCAAGCATTTTCTACTTTCAAGCTTTTCTTAAAAAAACATACTTTTTGGAGGATGGCAGACCTTCAGGTAAAACACCTATCAATAGAAAATCCACCTCCTTTGCACGTCCCTCCCATTATATAAAGGGGCATTAGCCTTCAACACAAACACACAAGTGATCATTTCTTGGGCAAGCTCCTTCATTTTGAGACCTTTCAATATGTTGCAAACTCCATGCTTCAAATTTTTTGAGTACCAATTTCACCTTGAAGCATAAATTTTTCAGTTTAGGATTCTTTTTCTTCCATACTCCCAATACTTGCTTCACAAACAACAAGGTTCCTACTTTGATTTTTAGGCGTCTAATTCCCAACTATAAACAGATGTGCAAGCCACCTTCAATAGCCATGTACTTTGCTTCATCGTTGCTTTTTGCATCAAGTTTGAGGCCTTGTTTCCTTACAAGTTTTCCTTGTGCATCATAGATGACAATTCCTCCAGAAGTAGCATTATGACTTCTTTGATAAGAGCCATCAAAACATCATAGTGAAGCATTGGATATGGCAAGAGGTTCCACCTTATTTCTTTGCACCACCTCTTCCTTAACCAAAATAGGAGTCTCTTTATAAGTGAGTAAATCTGCCAAGGTAGCCCGAGTACTCTCTTCCACCAAAAAGGTGAACTGAAATTCTTGCAATTCAATAACCCATTTCATCCCTATCTTTGATATATTTGAATCATTAAATAGCTGAGGAAGCAATGAATAACTGGTGAGAAAAGTGAATGACTTTTGCAACAGGTAATGTTTGAACTGTCTGTAAGAATAAATTATACTGGTCATCTCACCAATTCAATTTTTGGGTAATCTCTTTCATGGGAGTCTTCACTCTGCTAGCATAATGACCAGGTTTCATATGTTGAGATTCCTTCCCGCTTTGCAACAACATAACTCCAATGGAATTATCTCCCACTGATGGGTTAACATAAAACTCCTTTTCCCAGTTAGGAACTTGCATAATGGGTAGTGTACTCAAAACTTCTTTGAATCTGTCAAAAACATCTTCACAAACACGTGTCCACTCCAATGGATCATTCACGTGTTCACTCGTGGCTATGCCAAATGACATTTCTTAGGGTTTAACTGACCCTCACATTCATCATACCTTGCAAAAGTCATTTCAAGCTTCTGAACATGCTCTTTTCTTGAATTGTATGCACAAAAATCATCTATATCCCCTTGGACAAACTTCCCAAGAAATAGGGTAAGAACCCAATCCACTTTTCTTTCAAAAGCTCCAGGCCCATTTGTTAACCCAAAAGGAAGGCAATAAAAGTAGAAACAACCCCATGGAGTAATAAAAGTAGTCTTTTTTTCGGTCTTCAGGAGCAAGGATACGTTGAAAATACCTTGAATAACCATCACAGACACTATATCTTTCAAAGCCAGCCACCACTGCATCCAAAAGTTGATCAATGAAAGATAAGGGGTAAGGATATTTCTTGGCCAATGGCTTATAATCAATGAAAACTCTCCAATGCCTATCTTTCTTCGGAGTGACCACTACAAGGCTTACCCATTTAGCATTATCAACTGGCACAATGAACCGTGCATCCAGAAGTTTATCCACTTCTTCCTTTAAAGCATTCATTTTCTCCTTACCCATCCTTGTTAATCTCTATCTTATTGGCTTTGCCCCTTCAACTAGTTCAATCTTCATAGGATCTCCAAAAAAACCCCTTATTTATTGATACAAAGTGATGAAAAAATTTGGAAATCTCTCCAACATTGTTAAATGCTCCCTTGTTTCTCCTTGTATCAAATCGGTACTTAGCATGTTTTGAATCAACTCCCTCTTCACTAACAATTCTTGTTTAGGCTGCATCAACTCCTCAAGTTGTTCTAAATGGCTTGAAGCATTTATATCCCCTGACACTTGCAATACTACTTCACTAGTTTCTCTCTTCTCCTCATCCACCACTAAGAATGACACTTCACCCTCATCACTAGAACTAGAAGTAGTGCTACTTTGTGCATCTTCAGAACTATCTTCACTTATAACTTTAGATTTATCATTTTCACTTACATCTTCTAGTGCCAAAGGTTTCTTGGTAGCCATATTATCAAACACCCTCTTTTCACCCTTCTTGACATACACACAAATTGTGCCCTTGCCCCAATCCTGCACAACACCAATAGCTCTCAACCAAGATTGTCCCAAAATGAGAGGAAAAGCTCCTAGGCCAGCTAGCATCACATGATAGTTCACTATAACCTTCACATTAAAGACTTTAATTAGCCCCAAACACTTTACTTTGGCATGGTTTTCTAGTCAAATCCTAAACCCAGAGCTTTCGCATGTAATGAGACCCAATCTCTCAACACATGACTGTGTGATCACACAAACTTAAGCACCTCCATCAATGTAGGCCTCTCCCATGTCTACATCTTTGTGCCAAGCATTCACCACAGGACAAATGTCGGGTAACTCTCCCACAGCCAACACTTTAACTTGTCCATGCTTTGGCTCTTTCTTTGGATACACTAATAATGACTTCCATTGCCTCTTAAGTTTGGGCACCATATTCATCAATTGTCCAAAAGTACAATCTACTTTCCTCCTAATCAGGTCTTCCTTTAAATTGTAAGCTGTTTTGCCTTCTCCCAAAGGTAAATCTGCTACTTCAAACTGTCTATGAGGTCTTCTCTTCCTCTTAGGTTTTGCATCTTCACCCTATTTCTCTTTCCCTTTTCTATTATTGAGACTTGGAGCAACATAACCTTTCCTCTGTATTTTGCCTACGGGCATCATATCCACTTCTTTCTTTTCAACCCGCAAAATACGGACATGACCACCAAAGGGTGAGGCCTGATTTTCCTACTCAATATTTTGCTCTCCTCGTATATCCACTGCATAACCATTAGCCCTATTAGGAATTTGCTGAGGATGTGTAAACATATCACCTCCCATCCTTGTTGGCCTTGGACAATGAGTGCTAATATGACCAAGTTCAGCACAATCATAACAGGTAGGGATGAACCTCCATTGTGGCTCAAAGACACCTTGGAAACAACCCACATTATCATTAGGCTAAGATTCATATGGTTGGGCCATTCCTCTACCACGACCACAACCACAACCACAACCACGACCACCTCCAAGAACACCGAGTTTCAATTCCTACCTAATATGGATACTTTTTGAAAGATGGGTACTTATGGAAGCATCTGAAACAAAGAAATGGAATGCTGTTGAGAGTCCTGAATGATAAGGATGCTCAAAATGAGCTTATGAAAAAGTTTTGTGAGAGTCTTTATGCTGGACATAGAGGTGTAGGGGCCACCTTTACTAGAATGAAAAGAGAGGTATTGGTGGAAAGGTATGTATAAAGATGTATCTTACTTGTGGAGTCTTGTGAAACCTATCAAATGTATTCAAATGTACGTCATCGTGATGGGTTGCACCCTACTTACCCATTAGCCATGCACTATAAGTGGGTAGTAGATCTTGTTGAAGATGGTGAAACAGGAAACAGAAGGAAGACAACAACTCAGAGTAGAAAGAAGATGGAGAAGGAGAAGACACAGAGCTTGCGTACGAGATCTCTGTAGTCTATCTCTCTGTATTAGATTAATAGAGTATGTACAAACTTAGAGCTACAAAGCTTATATGAAACCCTAAGAGATAAGGTGTCCTTTCACACCAGATGTCCAGGGGAAAAACCCAGTGGGAGAAAAGTGCCCCTGGTGAAGCGCGTATACACACTAACACTACTACATGTCTACAAATCCCCCCTGTAGTGATAGTGTGAATCCGTACAAGGTAGCAGATCATCATGTGTATGAGAGTAAGCCCAAAGCTTTTCGGAAAGCTTCAAACTTTTCTCGTGATAACGCCTTCGTAAATAGATCTGCAATGTTATCCTGTGTAGGACAGTAAGTTAGTGTGATCTCCCCTGCATGTAGCCTTTCCCTGACATAGTGGTAGTGACCCTCTATGTGCTTTGTTCTTGCATGAAATACTGGATTCCTTGCAACTGCCATAGCACTCTGACTGTTAGTGAAAATGGTAGTGCGTTCCTGTTGACACTCACAAAGATCTGCCAATAACCTGCGTATCCATACACAATCAACTATTGCCGTGAAAGCTGCCCTGTACTCAGCTTCACAAGTTGATGTAGCCACTGTGGGTTGCTTCTTGCTTAGCCAAGATATACATGCATTTCCCAAGAAAAACAAATTCCCAATTGTGGAATGTCGTGTGTCAAAATCACCAGCCCAATCTGAATTGCTGTAACCAAGAAGCTGCATAGAACTGTGCTTTCCATACATATTCCCCCTTGGAAAGAACATGGAAAGATTAGGGGTACCTGAAAGGTAACGAAGTATGCGCTTCACAGCCTACCAATGATGCATACCTGGGCTCTACATAAATCTGCTTGCTTGTGAAACCCCAAATTGAATGTCTGGACGAGTGTTGCCTGCCAAATATATCAAGCAACCAACCGCTGCTGCATAAGTATGTACATCAAAAGGTTTTCCAGCATCGTACATGCTCAACTTTGATCCAGTTTCTACACGTGTAGAGATTGGTTTACAATTTTGCATACCAAAATTGTCCAAAATTTTATGCAAATATTTTGCCTGCAACATGTATATGCCATCCTCTGATTGCACAAACTGAATACCCAAGTAATAATGTAGCAAACCAAGATCAGACATCTCAAAGGTTTTTCTCAAAGCATCTTTAAACGCTTCAATTTCATATGGAGTATTGCCTGTAGGAAGCATATCATCCACATAAAGTGTTAGCATAATGAGAACTCCATCTCTCTTTTGATGTACAAAGTACTTTCTGTTGGACTATTCTGAAATCCCTGGCCAATCAAATAAGTATGTATCTTCTCATACCATGCTCTTGGAGCCTGTTTGAGACCATACAAAGCTTTACGCAATCTACATACCTTTTGCTCTTGACCTTTTACAACAAAACCACTTGGTTGACTTACATAAACTTCTTCCTGCAAATCACCATTCAAAAAAGCAGTTTTGATATCCAACTGATGCACTTTCCAACCATGATGAGTAGCAATTGCAACTAGTGATCTAACTGTGGATGCACGAGAAGTAGGAGCAAAGGTTTCATCATAATCTATGCCTTTCTGTTGCGCATAGCCTTTTGCCACAAGCCTTGCTTTGTACCTGTCATCAGTACCATCTTGTTTCCTTTTAACCTAAAAAACCCAGTTTGTACCAATAGGCTTTTTACCTGTAGGCAAGTCCACTAGATCCTATGTATGATTCTTATGAATAGAATCAATTTCTAGGTGCATAGCATCTTTCCAGTGAACACACTCTAAAGCTTGTTCAAATGAATCAGGCTCATTTACATCACAAAGAGTGCTAAAGCAAGCCAAATCTACTTGCTCTCTGCCAAAATTAGTACCAACACGTGTTTTTCGTGGCAACGGTGCATCCAACTTGCTATCCTGCAAAGTTTTCTGAACCCATTTAGGCAAGGTTCTTTCTTCCCTGAGAACTTCTTGCTCTTCACACACAATTTCCTCTACATCATGAGGTGTCACATGCTGATCAAAAGATTGATCAAGATTATCAACCTATTGTAATTCTTGATTCTCCACAAAAGAAGGAAGAAAACCTTCAAATACATCATGTGTCTGCATATGAGGTACATCAAAAGCAACCATAGGTTGAGCAGTAGTTTCTACAAAAATTACGTCACGAATTTCAAAAATCTTGTTTGTAGCAGGATTGTAAAGTCTATAACCTTTACTTCCACTACTGTACCCCACAAATATACATTTGATTGCCTTATCATCAAGCTTCCCACGTAACTGCTGAGGGATGTGAGCATAAGCAAGACAACCAAAAACACGAAGATAACTGACTGAAGGTTTTCTGTCATACCAAGCTTCATATGGAGTAATGGTATTCAAGGCACGAGTAGGACACCTGTTCAAAACATGTGTTGCACAAGCAACTGCCTCCATCCATAGCTTATGAGGCAAACTCTTAGCCTTGAGCATACATCTAGCCGTCTCCATTAAAGACCTGTTCTTCCTTTCTGCAACACCATTCTGTTGTGGTGTGTATGGCATAGTGCATTGGTGTTTAATGCCTTTCTTTCCCAAAAAATCCTTAAATGCACCTGACATGTATTCACCTCCTCGATCGGTACGAAGAGTTTGTACTTTGCAACCTGTTTCATTTTCAACCATGGCAACATAATGTTGAAAAACTTCAAACACATCTGACTTTGCTTTGAGTGGATACACCCAACAAAACCTGGAAAAGTCATCAATGAAGGTCACAAAATAAAGGCTGTTTCCCAAAGATGGCGTCCTCATAGGACCACATACATCACTGTGTACAAGCTGCAACTTTCGTGTCCCTCTAACTGAACCATCCTGCGAAAATGCAAATCTGTGCATCTTTCCAAGAACGCAACCTTCACATACATGTCTTGGTGGCATCTCCAATAAAGACAAATCATGCACCATATTATGACATTGTAAAGTCATCAAACTGCCATAACCAACATGCCCAAATCTAGCATGCCACAACTCAGCATCCTGCATGGCCCGAGTCTTTGTTTCTGCAATACATACCTGAATGTGCTTTTCATAACAATCTAGCACAAATAGTCCATTTTCCAGCGTACCTGTAGTGATAAGAGAATAACCACTCTCTCTATCTCGTACAACACATCTGTCATCCTCAGAAATGACCCGAAGACCATTTTTTGCAAGAGAGGATACAGACAACAAATTCTTCTTGATCCCTGGAACATATAAGACATCTGGAAAGCATAAACCTGAACCATCTGAAATGGTAATCAAAATCTTACCAATGCCTTTGATTGGATAAGAAGCATTATTTGCACATGTCACCTTCTTTCCTGCTCGAGCTGCATCCAATGAACAAAACAAATCCTTCCTTGAAGTAATATGCCTGGATGCACCACTATCAAAGTACCAAATCATTTGTGTCTCGTCAACACTGTAAGCAGAAAAATCTGAATATACTAAGAAAGCATAAGAATCCTGCACAAAGTTTGCAGACTCTTCTTTAGCTGTAGAAGAATCACGAGAAGCTGAAACAACCACATTTGACTCTTTCTTCTTTTATTTAGCAATTCGCTTTTTACACTCACTAATGTAGTGACCAGGTTTCTTGCAGTAGTGACATTTACCTTTCTTCTTGGACTTGTCGAAATCACCTTTAGACTTCTGTGAAGACTGTCCTGCACCAGACTTGGAGTGATGAGCACTCTCTTTACCCTTGTTTTTGTTCTGTACAACAAGAGCATGATCCATACCATCCACCTGTAAAGACTTGTTCTTACGTGATTGATACTTCTGCAATAGCAAAGCCACTAACTCTTCAAAATGAAGAGGCTCAGGATTAGCTCGCAAAGACAGAGTCAAAGAAGTCTGAAAAGTCAAATAAGATGGTGGTAGTGAATTGAGTGTTTTGGAAACCAAGTCCTTCTCTGGAATCACTTCATCAATGCTAAGAAATTGCTCTTTAAGATCCCTGATTTTTGTAAGATGCTCGACGATATCGTCACCTTCGTCCATCTGTATTTTGTCAAGTTGTTTCTTCAAAAACTCTATTCTGGCAGCGTTTCTTCCTCCAAACATAGCTTGTAGAGTGTTCCAAGAATCCTCAGAAGTTCTGCAAGATCTGATATGTGGTGTGATTGTCCTCTTTATGGTTAAGGCAATCACAGCCATAGCTTGTGCATCTTTAGTATCCCATCTCTTTTGCTCTGGAGTGACTTGTGAGGGTCTTGCACCAATAGCTGCACCACGACCAGGCATGGCAGGTGCAATGCTACCTGGATGAACTTCATCTCCAGATACATAATCCCACAATCCTTTACCAACCAAAACATTTTTGGCCATAAAAGACCAAAGAGAATAGTTGGTACCATCCAATTTGTCTTCGGATGTAAACGCACAAAAAATCTCTTTCTCCGTAGATTGAGCCATACTGTGGATGCACACAAGAGAGCAAAAGAACCTCCAAGAGAGTCACAAATCTCCTCTCCAATCCAAGAAAAACTCTACACAAAATCTTAGCACAAAGCTAAGACAAGCTGCTTCCCAAAAGAACTGTTTACCTGAAGAAAATCTGTCAAAAAGCACACCCTCTTGATCTAAACGCCTCCGAAAAGTAACTTCTGCTACGCTGATCAGAAAAAAATTCTGAGGGCTCGAACGGCTTCAAAAGGGGGGTAAAACATCAGGTCACCTGGTTAGAATACTCCCGAAACGTCGAGGATGCTCCCACGAGCAAATTTTCCGAAAACTGCCTGAAAACTGCGATTGCGCGCGCGGACACGAAAACGCAAGTAGAGGCTCTGGAAATCACCTTGCTCTGATACCAATTGTTGAAGATAATGAAATAGGAAACAGAAGGAAGACATCAACTCAGAGTAGGAAGAAGATGGAGAAGGAGAAGACACAGAGCTTGCGTACGAGATCTCTGTAGTCTATCTCTCTGTATTAGAATAATAGAGTATGTACAAACTCAGAGCTACAAAGCTTATATGAAACCCTAAGAGATAAGGTGTCCTTTCACACCAGATGTCCAGGGGGAAAAACCCAGTGGGAGAAAAGTGCCCCTGGTGAAGCGCGTATACACACTAACACTACTACATGTCTACAGAGCTGGTTACAATGCCATTGGGCTTATGGAAAATGAGATACATAGTGCTTGCATGAGAAGACATAACCAGCCAAGCTGAAGGTCGTGCTCTAAGAACGAAAATTACAGAAGGGATATGTAAGATCCTCTTGGATGATGTAATTAGCCATTACAGCTGTGTTGGGGAAATTAACATCAGACAGGGGTGAGTTGGATGATAACAAAGTAAGGGAGTTTTTCTCTAGGCTGGGCATCTTCAATGACATCTTCAATGAAGGACCACACAATCCTATCATAAGCCTTGTTTAGATCTAGCTTCAAAAGAGTGAATTCCTACTTTGTGAAGGCTGCATACTCAATGCCAACAATTGTTGTCAATATGTTGTCATAAATTGACCTTCCTTCAATAAACCCGTGATGTGAGGGGAAATGACTTTATCAAGGAGGGCTGCTATTCTAAGAGCGACTACTTTGGCAATGATTTTGTACGCAATGGACATCATGGTCATAAAACACCAGTGCTTAAGTTGCAAGCGGCAAACTTGTTTTGGGATAGTCTTGAGAAGTCCTCTTTTCACATTGAGATCCAAGGATTCCTTGACCAGAGCCTGGCTAGCCTTACACCTGACCAAGACCTTGAGGTCCTCCTATAACTCCCTGCAGAACTCAGTGGCTAGACCATCCTAACCAGGTAATTCTCCTTGCTAATAGCTTGTAGAGCAAGAAAGAATATCTTTAAAAAAGGACATCTCAAGTTGATTGACTTCAGGTTGGGAGACTTGCCTGTTGACACTCTTGAGCAAGCTGATTGATCTAGCTTCATACACCTCTTGAGAGCATGTCTGTGGTGGTCCAATGATCTGGCTAAGGTGATCAAGCATCAACCTAGGCATTTTGTCTTGGTCTTGTGTAGCATTCCCATTCTCATATGTGAGCGAGTGGATGGTGTTGTGGATTTTCTTGATTTTTAGGGCCCTAAAAAAATGTGCTTGGTTAGTGGCCTCTGGATAGAGGAAGGTCTCTCTAGAGATCAATCTGGCCCTCTTGACCTCCTCGAGTTGCTGCTCAACCAGGTTGGATTTTTCTTCCAGCCACCTTATGTGTTCTTCTTTGGAGGCCAATCCAACATCTTTTTTGGAAGTCAACAGATTAGCAACCATTAGGAAAGAAATGGACTCATTTTTGGGCCTTTTAGCTCTAGTGAGAGAATGCTCCTTAGCCAATAGGAAGAAGGCTAACTTTATGTAGAAAAATATTTTTTCTCATTTTGAAAATGTTCATGAAAACCATTTTGGTGAAATTGTTACTATCACTAGAAAAGTAAGGCACTTGATAGTGACATCTTGCACAAGCGTCGAGCGCCTTTTTGTGACCCGATGTTGCTATCCTATAAAGTGAAGTATTTGTACATGTGCATCTCATACAAGCATCAAAAAATCTTTTTATGAAGTACTCGCAAATCAAATTTGAATGAACCGTACTTGATAGCGATTGATAGGTATTATTTAAGACTATGGAGGGGTCACCAAGCAAATAGAGGCCCTTGAGAGGTCTTTAGGGAATCTATTCACTTGATTTTGACCTCATGATGTCCTAGGCTTAAGATATAGAACTTTTCAAGCCTTAGAATGCATTTGGAACGTCCAAAAACCTTAGGAGAGCACTTTAAAACACTAAAATTTGATGTTTTTAGCTCAAGATATGGCATTTTTAAGCCTAGGGCCTAGGGCCTCATGAGGTCATAACCAAACCAAAAGAGGCCCTTGAGACCCCTCAAGGGCCTCTATTTTGCTTGGTTCTAACCTCATGAGGCCCTAGGCTTAAAAATGCTTTATCTTGAGCTAGAGACTCATATTCTAGAGTTTTAAAGTGATATCCTGTAACATTTAATGCACTAGTAACTTGTGTGTAGCAAAAATTGATACCATAGTGAGCATTTCATTAAGAACAAGTTCCTAATGAGCATAGAGAGAGTACTTAATTTGAGAAAGTAACATAGATATTTACACCTAGCTAGTTTAGCATAGAAAATACTTGAAAAGAGAGAGAAATAGAACAATTGACAACAGTGAAGGACCGGACTTACATGGATCCGGTCCCCCTCCAAAAAGGCTTTGTATTATAGCTTCTTCCATCAAAGGAGACTTTTTTACACTACAATCTTTGTGTTCCTTGACAAAACTCATTGGTGCAATGAAGATGGAAGCTTCATGCACCAAATTATGCTTGAAAAACACGCCTAGTGTCCCTAGCCTCAGTCCCAAGACCTCACACACCTTCAAAAATGGTGAGAGATAGTAGGGAATGAGAAAATATTGAGAGGAAGAAGATATATCTTACAAGAAAGAAGTATTCTCCTCACATAATTACTCTAATAGCATAGCTTAGCTTAGTAATTAGCATGGTAGAGGAGATGAGCATGCCATTGAAGCTAGGATCTTTGTTGGATTTCCATTCCATAGCCAAGAGTTGTTGGTGTAGGCATCCACTTCTCAATGCTTGGAGAAGGAGATGGAGTTCTTGATCAACACATAAGCTGGGTGTGTATAGCAGAGTGAGTTAGACTAAAAATGCCAGCTCTCTCTCTACTTGGTTGACCCTTCTTACTTTTCGCTCTTGCTGGCTTTCCACTCCTGCAAAGCTTAGCCAATCACAAATTAGAATCATAATTGATAGCCTTGTGAAATGTGTCCCCTTTACCCTTTTGTGAGAGCTTTATGTAATTAAATAAATTATTTAAACTCTTATTGGACCTTTTAGTCTTCTAGCCAATAGAAATCAAGCATGAAGCCATTAGGCTGCTGGATGCTCACTTGACCACTTGGTAGACTGTCCAATAGTCTTCTAGGGAGCTTAATCTATATTGATTCTTTTATCAAGAATTTTTAAATTGATTAGACCAATTTTACTCTAGCCTAATTCTCATCGGTCCACCTCTATGGCCATCCAATAGGATTTGAGCGGAGATTGGGGGCAACTGGGCTAGGAGCCTACCATTGTCCATTCTTCCCTTTGGGGAGAGCTTGGGAGTGTGTGCGTGTGTGTTTCTCTCTCATCCCCTACATTGGGGCTTGTCCCCTCCTTCCTAGGGATGTGGGAAGACTTTTTAGTCTTCCCATAACCATCCAATATTTTCCACTTTGGCCATTGTATTTATTAGTTAATTTTTGGAACCTTAGCCTATGGAAGTCTTAGTTGAGCTGAACCTTAGGTATGTTAAGCCCCATTGAAGCACATGGCTCTTTTGCAGACTGTCTCTGTTTGGACCCCTATTTTCCCTCCTTTGGATCCCTGTTAAGACCGGCCTGGCAGCCTTACCAATATTCTAGCTTTTACTCCCCTGGTACTTCCCCATATTAAATGATCAATTTAACATCAGAAAATCATTTGGGAGAATTAGATATTAGTTTTTATGACATTACCTCTATCTTGAAATCATAGTCGTCTTTGACTATGAGGTAGAGAAGTTAAGCCTACTCATTAGTCCATTTGCTAGTGGGTAGAGGATCCCTATTTTACCCTACAACATCGTTCCAAAATGGATGACTAGTCCATTTGATGCTTGAGAGCCTTAGCTACCGCAAGAATGTCTGCACATTATTCCATATCAATCTTCCATAGTAGAGTGACGAACTCTCCGTGGTGTTCGGGAGACGTCGTCTCCACAAACATGATCCTAAGCATGCATAATTATTAACATTTGTGCACAATAAAGAAAAGAGAGTCCTATAAGACAAAAACCTTGTTCATTTATACGTATTTACATTTGATTACTCTAGGGAATCATTGTGAGCATTGACAAGGTTTAGGTTATCCTTTAGTTGTATCCCTTGAATCCAACCGAGATCTCCGGTGTGTTGTGATGTCGAGCTCTACACCTTGAGCTAGCATCCACTATGGGTCTTGGCCGCTTACGGAATTTACTCACTGGCGCGTTAGGTGACCGACACGGAGGATCTCTGCCAGTGATTCTACAGCTGGACTACACTTATAGTGCCAGCCTAGTACGCTTCTAGCGAGTTCACACTTAGTGACCGCATGTACATATGTGCTACTTTTCAGCTTTAGCACTAAGTCATTTTGTACTCTCTTTTTTGTGAAGAAGAAGAAGAAGAAGCTTTCCATCTCTGTGTGCTTTGTGCTTGTCTTGTGTAGCTCTCTTGCATCCTCATTCTTTACATGGTATCAGAGCCTGGTGCAGGCAAGAGAGGCTAAGAGAGCAAGAGCATCACAATCCCTTCGTTCGCAATCCACGACCAGATGCAAGTTTCTGAAGAGGTCTCCAAAGTGCAGTACACAGAGATTTACTGTACAAGTACAGTGGTTGTATGTACGCTTGATTGTGGACACTCGTTGAGTGTAGAAAGCGTTACAGGTACCACGATAGCAGGTTCAGCAGATTTGCAGGTTTTTGCAGATTGCAGCTATTTTATCTAAGTGCTTCAAGATGTATGACGGTTTCAGTCAAATTGTCACTGAGAAGCTTGAGAAAAATAACTACCCTGCATGGAAGTTCATAATAACAAATTTCCTAAAAGGAAAAGGTTATTGGGACTATGTAGAAGGAGACGATGAAAAGGAACCAGAGATTCTCGAGGCAAATGCTACAACAGAACAAAGGAAATATTTGAGCGACTGGCAACAAGGCCAGAGCAAAGTGATGTATTGGCTTTCTATGAGCATCACAGATGGCATGATGGGCTATCTCCAGGATGTTGAAACCCCCGCCATTGCATGAAAAAACTTAGGCAGAGTGTTTGAGGTGAGCACCAAGGCCAGGAAGCTTCAACTAAAGTCGGAGCTAAATCAGGTTAAGAGGAACAACCTCTCAATCAATGATTATGCCTTGAAGATCAAGAGTATCATTGAGGCTCTTGGATATATTAAAGTCTCAGTGGAAGACGATGACATTGTCCGTGCATGCTTGGATGGTCTAGGGGATGAGTATGTACATTTTAGGTCTTCCATGAATACAAGAGACGACATCCCTGTGTTCCAAGATTTGATTTCTATGCTTATTCTTGAGGAGAATAACCTTGACACATCTTCTTCTCATGACAGAAATAATTCTGAACAGGCCTTCTATTCTAACTCCAACAGAGGTAGAGGTAGAGGTCGTGGTCGAGGCCCAAGGGGTTGCAGGGGCCAATTTCTGGAAGGTCAATCAAATCAAAACAATACAGGTGGCAGGGGAAACCAGTCTCAAGGTAGGGGGAGTCAAAGAGGTCGTGGTGCAGGATCAAGCAGGAAGCAACATACTCGAGATAGCAGAGAATGTTGGACTTGTGGTGAAAGAGGTCACATGTCACGTGACTGTCCAAAGGAAAAAGCAATTGGAAAGAGAGAACATGGCAACTATGCATCTACTAGCAGAGATGCAGATGACAACAAAAATGAGCGCATATTTGTTATGCAGCATGTAATGAACACAATGACTGCAGAGAATTCCACCCAAGATGATGCTTGGTATGTGGATTCAGGTGCCTCTAATCACATGACATCTCGTGGAGAGTGGTTTAGAGATATGCGCAAACCAGATGTGTCAGGCTATGTGCAGACACTAGATGACACAGCTCACCCCATTGCTCATGTAGGGGACATACCTCTAAATACTAAGAGTGGGAAATCAAAGTACTTAGCAGATGTACTTCATGTCCCAAACATTACAAAGAATCTTGTTTCTGTTGGACAAATGGTTGAGCAGGGTTTGCAGGTTTGCTTCAATCCAAATGGCTGTTATGTAGAAGATTTCCAGAATGGCTGTAAGCTGATCACAGAGGGCAGAATGTTTACGCTGAATGTAGACATGCTTGAGGTAAAAGCTGCATTATTTGCACAGGGCACAGGTGTTGTGGCTGATGTTGACATTTGGCACAAACGCATTGGCCATGTCAATGAGCAGAGATTGCGCAGCATGCAATCAAAACAGATTGTAAAAGGTTTGCCCAAATTCAAGGTGGATGGATATCTAGCGCATCACCAAGCCTACATGGCTAAGGTGATACAGGATGTGGAGCCCACATGTTTTGAGGGTGCAGTTGGAAATGTGCATTGGGATGATGCAATGAATGAAGAGATGGCTGCATTGGAAGCAAACGACACATGGGAGTTGGTGCCATTGCCAAGTGGCAACAAAGCTATTGGCTGTAAATGGGTGTATAAAACCAAGCATAAGGCTGATGGTAACATTGAGCGTCACAAGGCAAGGCTGGTCGCAAAGGGTTATGCACAGATGTATGGCATAGACTATGAGGAGACCTTTGCTCCAGTGGCAAAGATGACAACTCTGAGAGCTTTCATAGCAGTGGCTGCATCTAGAGGATGGATTATGCATCAAATGGATGTAAATAATGCCTTCTTGAATGGTGAGTTTCAAGAGGAAGTGTATATGGATCATCCACCTGGTTATGTCGATCCAAGTTACCCAGATTATGTATGCAGACTTCTCAAAGCTTTGTATGGTTTGAAGCAGGGATCTAGAGCATGGTATGACAGGATTACCAAGTATCTTGTCAGTATTGGGTTTAGGAGAGCTCATGCAGATCATTCACTCTATGTACGTGAGAGTGATGTGGGGATTGTGGTCATTACCATATATGTAGATGACCTTATTATTGTTGGTGACAATGCTATGGAGATTGACCATGTGAAGGGTCTTCTCAAACAGGAGTTTGAAATGAAAGATTTAGGCGAGTTGCGCTCCTTTCTTGGCATTGAGGTGATCAGAACTCCAGAGGGTGTATGGCTATCACAGAGACACTATGCGTTGGACATGTTGTCAAAGTATGGTATGGCTGATTGTAAGCCAATTTCTATTCCCTTGGATGTGAATGCAAAGCTGAGTGCAGAGAAGGGTGATGTTGTTGAGGATGTCAATATGTACAGGAAGATGGTGGGTAGTCTAATCTACTTGACTATCACAAGGCCAGACTTGAGCTACACAGTATGCTTGGAGAGTTAGTTCATGTAGCTTTCGAGGAAGCCACATTTGGATGGAGTACGACGCACACTTAGGTATGTGCAAGGGACTCTTGACTACGCATTGTTCTATGCAGCAGATGCACCATTAGCATTGTATGGGTATACAGATGCAGATTGGGCAGGTAGCATTGTTGATAGGAGATCTACGAGTGGCTTCATGTTCTCTTTTGGGAGTGCTGCTGTTACTTGGAGCAGCAAAAAGCAGCCTACGGTTGCTTTATCGAGCACAGAGGCCGAGTACAGAGGTGCAGCAGTTGCGGCGTGCGAGGTAGCTTGGCTACGCACATTACTTGAGGACTTGGGAGTGCAGGTGGACCAGCAGATTTTCATTCATTGTGACAACCTCAGCAGCATGCAGTTGGCTAGGAACCCAGTGTTCCATGTTAGGACCAAACACATAGAGGTCCATTACCACTACATTCGAGAGCGAGTGTTGGCGGGCGACATCGACTTGGTCTACGTCAGCACAAAGGAGTAGATAGCGGATATATTTACCAAGGCGCTCAGAGCTGAGAAGCTTCGACGTTTCCGGACTATGCTTGGACTCTGCGACATGCAGAGCTCGAGGGGGAGTGTTGAGATGTCGAGCTCTACACCTTGAGCTGGCATCCACTACGGGTCTTGGCCGCTTACGGCATTTACTCACTGGCGCGTTAGGTGACCGACACGGAGGATCGTTGCCAGTGATTCTACAGTGCCAGCCTAGTACGCTTCTAGCGAGTTCACACTTAGTGACCGCATGTACATATGTGCTACTTTTCAGCTTTAGCACTAAGTCATTTTGTACTCTCTTTTCTGTGAAGAAGAAGAAGAAGAAGCTTTCCATCTCTGTGTGCTTTGTGCTTGTCTTGTGTAGCTCTCTTGCATCCTCATTCTTTACACGGTGGGTCTCCAATGGTTGCTTCTTGAGGTGGCTCTCCTGTGTAAGGCTTTAGTAGGATCGCATGGAAAGCATTGTGTATGAGCCAATGGTTGGGCAACTTGAGTTGATATGTCATCTTATTCATTGGCTTAAGAATCTGAAAGGGACCATAGTACCTTTTTGCTAACTTAGCATAGTACTTTTGGTGTCTCGTAGGATTCTTGCCAGTAGTGTGCCCTAATTGAGCCTTGGAAAACTAAAGGAAGACCCAATCATTTTGTTTAAAGGCTAGAGCTCTTCTGTGCTTATCTAGAGCTCTTGCTAATAGCATCATTAATCTTCTGGAAAGATTCTTGCAGGTCTCGACTATATTCATCTACAATGAAGATCTTCCCATGTACCTTGAGTAGCAAGGGACTTTTTGATCTTCCCTCTATCACCTCAAAAGGTGCTTTTCCCGTGGAAGTATGTACAGTGTTATTGTAATTCCACTAAAGGTAAGTACTTCTCCCATTGGGAATTTTGATCTACTTTTGTGAAATAAGCTTTTAGTAGATCAGGAATTTTTAGATTATCTATTTCACTTTGGCCATTTGTTCAGGGGTGATAGGCTGAAGAGAAGTTTAGCCTTGTACCTAAATTCTCAAAGAGACCCTTCCAAAAATTACTAGTCATTCTAGGATCTCTATCCGATACTCTGGACATTGGCAAGCCATGGTACTTGAAGATTTGTGATATAAATAGGGTTGCCATTTGATGGGACTTAATAGCCTTCTTGATAGGTATGAAATGTGCTTGTTTGCTAAACCTGTCTACTATCGTCCATATTCGTATATTCCCATGGATAGACTTGGGCAATTCAAAGATAAAATCCATGGATATGCTCTCCCATGGTGAATTAGGAATTGGCAAAGGTTGAAGTAACCCAGGTTGCTTCCCTCTATCAAACTTCTTCTTTTGGCATACCAAACATTTTTAAAACATACTCTTATATGTTTTCTTTCATAGCAGGCCAATAAAAGTATGTTTCTATCCCTTTTACAGTAGATTGAATCCCTCTATGCCCCACATAAGGAGGAGCATCAGATTCATATATTACTCTCTCACGTAGTGAGTTAGTAACGCATAGTCTATTGCCATAGAGAAGCTAACCACCTTGTAGGCTAAATGGCTCTTCCTTCTTCCCTAGTGCAAGGGCTGAAATCACATCTCTAAAATCGGGATCAATAGTGTACTCATCTATCATAGTGTGAGTTGCTATGGATACTGCATTCACTCTCGGCCGTCTTGAGAGTGCATCGGTCACTTGATTATGCTTGCTAGTGACGGCCAGATTTTGAAACCGTGACCGCGAGAACCAAACCCCAAGAAGGGGAGAGCATATTACCAAGAAAGAAAACTAAAGTTTCTTTAACAATCATCACCTCTAGGCTTAACCACTAGCGAGGCGCCACCAATTTGGCCACATCTCCCCATTATTGCCAGAATACAGAGCTCTCTCTCTCTCCTACTACTCGGCTCCGCCAACCCACTCTTTCTCACTTACCCTGCCGCTGCATCACACGGCCCAATGGGCGCATAAAAAAAGCATTTCCTATATTCCCTAGTGGGCCGCTAGTTTTGTAAATTCTCTCTCTCTCTCTCTCTCTCTCTCTCTCTCTCTCTCTCTCTCTCTCTCTCTCTCTCTCTCTCTCTCTTCGCTCGTCCATATCCCAGCCCAGCGGGCCACCATACCTCATCCCTCCCTCTTCCCTCTCGTCCACACCCCTTCGGCTCCACTCTCCTCCCTATTCTCCCCATCTTGTTTTCTTCCCACCGGCGGACCACCACCCTATCCTCCCCTATCTTCCCCTCCCTCATTTAGCTCTCTCACTCTCTCTCCCTTTGAGTGAGCAGCCCCACGGGCATGAAATAGAATGACACTCTTTCTCTCTCTCAATTCACCCCCTCCACATAACTTCTCCCTCTTGTCTATACCCCCCCCACTCACACACTCTCTCCCACGGGTGGGAACCCACCACAATATTATTCTCTCTCTCTCTCTCTACAACCACTAACCCCCCCCCCCCCCCCCTTTTCCCATTCCGTTCACTCTCACACCCCCCCGCCTTCTCACTCTATGTCGGCCACGGGCCACCCGAGCCCTCGCTCCCTTAGACTCTCTATCTCGCACTCTCTCTGCTCAAGCCCAAAGGCCGCAAGCAACCATACCAGGGCTCTCTCTCTCTCTCTCTCTCTCTCTCTCTCTCTCATCCACCCTCACTTTCACCCAAGCCAAGCGCTCCATCACCCCGCCCTCTTGCATTCTCTCTGTGTGGAGCCCATAGCCAAAAGGCCACCATGCATGAAGTAGAAATGCTCTCTCTCTCTCTCTCTCTCTCTCTCTCTCTCTCTCTCTCTCTCTCTCTCTCTCTCTCTCTCTCTCTCTCTCTCTCTCTCTCTCTCTCTCTCTCTCTCTTTCTCTCTCTATGAGTCGGCCCGAAGGCGCATCATGGCACCGAACCGTTTGCTCTCTCTTAAACACACCCACACACCCACACCTCAATCTCCTCAGCATCCAGATATCCCCCCCCCCCCCCCGCTCACTCACGTTCTCTCACCCTCTCCCTCGCTCTGTGCAGTGGGCGAGCCTGCGTGCTAGAAAAAAATTTGATTTTTTTATATAATATATGATTTATTACACCCTCATTCACACACACACATTCTTGTTCACACACACTCACCCACACGGCACACACAACCCCAAGCTATACACACACATACACAAAAACAATAACATATGCACTCGCATATATAGCACGTACGCCTACACATATGAGTTTAAGTATATACATGCACACGCATGTAGATAGGCACACACCAAAAAAAACAAAAACAAACCAAAGGACATTGACGACATCGACAAAAAAAGAAAGGAGATAGTCAAGTCTTGCATCGCAAACACCAAAACAAGCAAAGGCGCCGAAGGCATGCCCCAGCCGACCCCAAAAGTGACGAATGCGCTACACCGACGCACCAACTATGCGGCCATTCACTGGCATCGCGTCCACAACACGCTCTTTAGTAAAACCCATAGGTTGTCGTCTTTTTTTTTTCAGTTTCAAACCACATCTTGTAATAAAAAATCCCAAATTTGTAAATTCTCATCTCTCTAGGTGATGGCCACCTAGAGGTTTTCCTTATAATATTTCCCAAGACAAAGCAAGGGTCAACTACCCAAGGCCCACCGCCTTGCTTTGTCTCCCCTAATTAGATTACCCTAATCAAACCAATTACCCTAATCTAAAGCAGCCAACACCTATAAAAAGGCACTGAGAGGTCACTATCGGGGCGGGGGGGGGGGGGGGGGGGGGGGGGCAAGTTCATTAGAAGTAAGCACTTTGTAGTATTTTGGTGGGAGGAATTGGCAACATTTGCATCACAAGAGAGGGGACTTAGTGTAGCAATTTTCTTGGGGAATTTGTACTATGTAAAGAAGCTATGCCTACATCTCGATGCCAATGGTCGATGCACACACATTCATGTTAGCAAGGTTATCGTGTCGGTGAGTCATCTCTAGAGAATTCACCAACAAGTAGGCTCACTATCTCTCCCTCTATCTCTATCACCATGAATTGCCACCTCTAATAAGGTTGCTGTAAATATTGCAAGAAAATAATCCTCTCCCTCACACCCCCGAGGGTTTTCATCACCTGTCATTTTTCCTCTCTCTCTCTCTCTCTCTCTCTCTCTCTCTCTCTCTCTCTCTCTCTCTCTCTCCGTGTGTGTGGAGAGTCCGTGATATTTCAAATCACCGTTGTCTGCATCCTAGCCGCTCAAAGCTAGGTGGTGCCCCTCGTGAGCACTTCACTGTGACCGGCTTGCAGCGTGCATTGGCTCCCGGCATTTTCGAGGCCGTCGGGGTTCGTGTCGCGCTTTGTGCTCGTCATTTGGTGCCCCCACTGAGGAGGGCTTCTTGGAAACCTCCAGTTTACAATGCTAAAACCAACGCACTTCATCAATCATGGATGAATGGCTGAAGGAGTTCTCTAACTGGAGAACAGAAGAGAAGGAGACTAAGGAGGCACTAGCCGCCTTCATTGAAGTACTACTGCCAGGCTGTAGTGTCGTCAGTATTCAAGAGGTAAGCTCCCTATCTTGTGTTGCTCGTTCTAACCACAAATTGAGAGCATCAGGTGGGAGGCCTATGAAGTGCTATCACTGCTGTCAACCAAAACACACTATCAATGAGTGCCAGCAACGAAGGGGCTGAAATCATCTACATCGACATTCACCGCGACAAGGTCATCCATATCAAAGGAGGAAAGAAAATGGTAAGGCCTCTCTTCCCTAAGGAAACTGCAATCAAAGGTATAACCTCTACTCCAAAATGGCCTAAAGGGGCTGCTCGATCCAAAGGTAAGGAAAGGCTAAGCGAGTCTGGAAACACATGACCCCAAAGGAAGAAGCATCTGGCCACGCGAGTGCTTCAAGTTCGAAAGCCGGGTCGTACCCAGTTTGCCAAAGAGAAGGTCATCCGAGGCTAAGCGACAGAAGGTCGCCTATCTATTCGCACGGCTCATGCAAGTACTGCCATTCCATTTCGACAATACTGAAGCAGAAGTGGTAAGAAGGTTTCCATGCCCTAAGGAAGAGTGGTTCGGCTACTGCTCTTGCTGTTTTGGAAGACGGGTAGAGGGCTTCCTCCTCTACCCGTACAACTCATCCTGAAGAAGCTCTCCACCACAGGTGAAACCGAGTGGGCTGGAGACGATGGGCTGGAGACGAGTTACAGCTGAATGGAGTGGAGTTCATGCAACGTGCTGACTACGATAATTATCTGCAGTTTCTACTAGCCAAAAGGTTGGGAGTAGTCAGACACGTGGCCATCACCCCATACGTGCTGAGCGACGAAGGAAAAGTAGAGCCTATGAAAGGCGACGACCTCCTGTGGATGTGGCGACTCATCAACATTGGCATGGTAAGAGTATAAGTAAGTGTTCCACCCTCTGTGCATGATGAAAAATGAGCCAACAACATTTTCGTTTAGATTTTTGCAACATATGAATGTGAATATTTATGTAGATAGGAAAATATTCTACTAACAAAAGATTGTGTATTTGTTCGGTGCTGCGATGCTAGGAGAACTCCTTAGCTCCTCAAACCCTATCATTCTTCCCATATTGGATTACCACCACTCCTTCAATGTTTCCATCTTTATCCTGTTTTAATCTATCCACCCAACCCTGTAAAACACCGCTATGAGCCACTACTATCCTTAATCTTATAAAAAAAAAGTTTGTAATTTCTTGAGTCACTACCATGGCAAGTGTTTCTTTCCCCACGTTCAGTGGGAAGAAGGGAGAAGACGTCGCCACCAACATTTTGGATGATTTCGACATCGCTTGTGTGGTTTCCAACAAGGATGACAATGCCTCACAGCTATAAATTTTTCCTCTACTGATGAAAGTAGAGGCCAAGTCTTGGTACAATGCTTTGCCCCAAGCTACCAAAAATTCATGGGATGTATTACGTGTTGCCTTTGTGAAAAGGTTTGGTGGAGGCACAACCTCGGAAAAGATATGGCAGCTACTGACGGAATTAAAGCGGGAGGTCTTCTAGAGTATGCCACCTACGAGTCCAAGTTTGTGGATTTGTGGGAGGGATGAGTTGCCTCAATGGCGGAAGGTGAAGGAGCGCCTAATTTCTTAAAAAAGGACAGTTTCATTGCTGGCATGTGGTCGCCGCTTAAAGAAAAGGTGAAGGGAAGGTTTCCTGCAACATATGATTTGGTAGTGGAAGTAGCCCGCCTTAAAGAGAAACAGCTGCACATGTAAGCAAGAGTCAACGAGTCAGAGGAATCAAGCCCAGTCCCACTAACCCCAGTGACTGCAACAACCGTTCATAGAGCCCAACCACAAGAGGCATCAAAAGAGCAGCAAGACCTGCTGAGTCGCATCACTACCCAACTGGAGATTTTATCCGTGCATCTGGTGTAGCAAGGGCATGCACCTGTCAGAAATCCAGAACAAGGAAGAGGTCAACGAAGGTAAAAACGAGAGTACCATTGCTATAATTGTGGGGAAGAAGGCCATGGAATGTACTGCCCACATCTCAGAAGTCAGAATTTCAATAGAGGAGGGACACAGAATCAGATCTCTCCGCCAAGGGCAAGACCACCACCACCCACACAACCAGGGCCGATTTCATCGGTCTAAATCCTTCGACCACCTGTACAACAAGCACCACCACAACCTCTTATTCACCAATACCCCAACCACCTGTTGTAAACGAAGCAGTAAGTGTTATTAGCTTGGAAGCTAAAGGAAAGGTAAAGGTAGAAGAACCAATTCGACAGAAGCACAAAGGGAAAGCAAAAGTAGAAGAAGTGGATGCCATGGGAGTGAAGTGTGCTAGGCACAAAGAAGACTCTCAAAAAGAAGAGAGAATGAAAGGAAAAGGCGAGTCTAGCAAGTAGGAATCTAAGCCGCGACGGAAGATAGACATCGTGGATTTTTCACTAGGTGAGTATGCTAAACCATATGACTTAGTTTAGGATGTGTTTATGCAGGTCCCGAAGATAACTTGGCCCCAATTACTCCACCTTGCACCAAGGATGAGGAGGCAATGGACGAAGATGGTAAGTACAAGAAAATCAAGACCAAGGATAGCTGGGGCTATCTTTGGGAGGGATCTTGACGACATCCTACCAACTATGGATGCCCACATCAAGGGGCAACGAATCTCAAACGTCTACTATAGATGGTGGCGTGCAAATATGCATCATGAGTGAAAAAGTGATGCACCATCTAGGCCTAGAGGTGAGTAGGCTGGCACCCTATAGAGCCAAAATGGAAAATAATGTAAGAGTGAAATGCGTAGGCATTGTGAATGAGGTCAAAGTAAAGGCATTCAATACAGAAGTGGAGGTAGACATCTTTGTCATGCCACACAAAGGGGAGGGCTACCCTATTATTCTTGGGAGACCCTGGATCATAGCTATGGAAGCTAAGCAAGACTAGAGTACCGGAATGATTCAGATGAAGAACGCTAAAGGGAAGTCCATATTCTATGACATGAGGACTAGGAAGCAACGCGACATGATCTTGGTGGCTTCAGAAGATGAGTTCACCAGTGACTATTCATCCACCTCACGAGAAGAGACAAAAGAAACTGAAGAAAGTGACATTAGCATCGAAGTGATGGGGGTCATCCTAACAGACCCAAAAAGATTGACACAATCTGAAGCACCATCGATAAACTAAGAAGGACCATCAGGTACGCAATCCTTTGAGGATACAAGTAAGTTACATTGGATGCTCTCCAATGAGTTAACCAATGAAGAGAGGAAGGAATATGTCTCCATGCTAGGTAACTTCTCTACATTGTTCATTGATGGTTATGATAAGATCATAGGAATCACAGTAGTGCAACACCGCATAAAACTCAAGGAAGGAAGTAAACCCATAGTACAAAATCTCAGAAGACTTGGGGTAATCCACAAGAGGCACTACTCAAAGAAGTGAGGAATTTGCTACATGCACGTTTCATCTACCCTGTCGAAGACTCAGAATGGGTATCTCCAGTAGTAGTCACACCAAAGAAGAATGGCAAGTGGAGAGTCTGTGTGGACTATAAACCTCTCAATGCATCTACAAAGAAGGATCACTTTCCCCTCCCATTCCAAGATGAAATTCTGAATGAAGTGGGAAGTCATGAGCGCTACATAGTATGTGATAGCTACTTAGGATACTTTCAGATTAGCATTTAAGAAGAAGACAAGAAAAAGACAACTTTCATAACACCTTGGGGATGCTTTGCTTACAGAGTGATGCCTTTTGGCCTCACCAACACTCCGGCCACATTCCAGCGTTATGTGACTTTTGTCTTCCAACCATACTTTGGAACGTCAATACAGGTCTTCATAGATGATTTTTGCATCTATAGTTCATGCTCCCTCCATTTGAGCAAGGTCTATGATGGCCTGACTAGGTTGCAAACCTTGGGTGGCCAACTCAATGTGGATAAGTGTCACATTGGTGAAAGCAAAGTCACCCTCCTTGGCAATGTAATTTCAGCAAAAGGGATTGAGGCTGACCCTAGCAAGATTCAAGCTCTGGTATCTTTGTCATCACCCACCACCACTAAGCAGTTGGTTTCTTTCCTTCGGAAGGTAAGATACTTAAGTAGGTTCATTCACTTGCTATCTCAAGTGGTCCTCCCTCTACAACAAGTCACTTAGAGGGATGTCTTCTCATGAAGTGAAGAAAATGAGCAACAATTTACCGAGGTGAAGCAAATCCTAGCCACGCTCCCCATCATTCCACCCCCTAGATGGGACGAGCCATTTTATGTGAACCCCAGTGTAGGAAGTGATACACTCGGAGCCGTACTAATGCAAAAGGACCCCGAAACTTCTTCCATGCCTCCTATCTACTTCTCTGGTCGTGTCATGACCCCATCAGAAAAGGGATTCACCGCAGTAGAGCACGTGGTGCTCGCACTAATGTTTGCTACCACAAAAATCTGCTCTTATCTACTGCCTAGATCCTTTGTGATTTTGACAATGGAGGAGGTTTTTCCGTATGTAATGTGACACATGGATGTATCATCTAGGATTTCTAAATGGCTAGTAAGGTTACAAGAGTTTGACTACACTATGCAAGTAGAAAACTCCACCAGGGCTAGTTTAGCAGGTATTCCTACTCATCGCCACTATGAGAAGAAGCTGAAGGTCAGCAAGGAAGCAAAAGTAGAGACACCAATGGTAGAAAATCCTAAGCTAGAAAGAGGTCACTCTCTTTTCTTTGACGGAGCATACAAGAGAACAGTGGACCAGTCTACAGCTCGCATCGTCATTTTCAATGAACAACAGGAAAGGATATTCTCCATCGGGCAACTATTACACTCCCACTCCAACAACGAAGCAGAGTATGCAGCTTTAATTCTTGGGTTAAAACAATGTATTTCGCACGGGATTCAACACCTAAATGTGTTTGGCGATGCTCTGATTTTGATAAAGCAGATAAACGGCACTTGGGTTTGTAAAAATTAGGTTTTACTTGGTCAACTACGCCAAGTTAAGGATCTTTTAAGAAAGTTTGAAGCAGTAGAATTATTTCATGTCCCCAGGACAGAAAATCAGGAGGGAGATGCTCTAGCCAAGGAAAGAATACAAGACGTTCCCATTAGAGGAATCCAACCAAAACTACCCCTCTTTCAAGGTAGTGATGCTGATCCGAGCCTATCACAAATTTTTTGTTTACTATATTTTGTTGGTTTTCCTTGCTTCTAGAGGTTTACAATAAAAGAAAGAGTGAGAACAACCTCTTGGAAAAATTCAAAAAAATGATTTGATGGGAATTTTTCCTTGACTAGTTCACTGGAGGTGAAAGGTAGAACCTAATGGTAAAGGGAAGGGAAAATATGTAAATGTGAAAAGAAAAGATATGATGTGTTTGTGGATCCATGCCATGATTCAAGGGTAATGAGGGGCTCATATCATGATGGCTTTTGAGCCATATGATGATTCAAATAGATGGGACCCAGGTGGAAGACTTGGTGAAGGAAGGAAACAGACACGTGATTTTGCTAGATTTTTAAAAAATATGTCCACTCCGATCCAAGAAAAGTTGTCTTTATCAAAGTTGTAGCTTATTAGCTGGAGATTTTGACCATATTTTTTAAATAATTTTTGCATCTACGGTCTAGGAGATATGGAAAAAATGGTGGATGTCAGTTTTTTCAACTGTGGTGGAGACCACCCCCTCTACCTTTACACACCCTTCCTTTTCCACATTGATTCCTTCTCTAAAAATCAGCCATTAGTCTCCTCACCCTCCCCTTCTTCCTCCTCTCTCTCAAGCTCATAAAACCATCACAAATTCCTCTTCTAATCACCTCTCAAATCATGCTTAATCTTGTTGTAATTCATAAGTTTTCATTCAACCCCTTTCTATTATTACTAGATATGCATTGATTTTATGTAGATTCTTTACATTTTAAAATAAGGAAGCTCTTGGAATCAAGCTATGGAGGAAGGAGTGAAGACAACACAAGTGATGATGGAGCCAATTAGTTGCAAATTGGTCAACAAATCACTTGGAAGGAGCTTCTTCATTGGTGGAATGTCCCTAATCAAGCTTAATTTGTACAAATTGCACTTGGATCTTAACCTCACTCCTAATCACTCTCTTGCCTATATAAAGAGGCCTCCCCCTTTGTAATTTCAAGCCTCCCTCAGCCTCATTGAGTCTTTGTATCACTCATCATGAGCCCATAAAGCTCATTCATTCACTCTATTCTTTGCACATTCTAGAGTGCAAAATGTTTTATGCTAGTAACCTCCCCCCTCTTACTTATGTTAATTAAGACAGATCTTTTATGTGTGTGTGAGAATGCTTGATGTGATTTTGGCTAAATCTTGATTTGTTGTTTAGTAATCTACATGCTATTTGTGTTGCGAGTGCTTGAAGTTATCCATTCCTTGTACACACATTGAGGTTAATGCTTCATTCATAGTGATCTCTCTCTCTCTCTCTCTCTCTCTCTCTCTCTCTCTCTCTCTCTCTCTCTCTCTCTCTCTCTCTCTCTCTCTCTCTCTCTCTACCTCTTTGCGTAGCGGTCCTAGTTCACGCTTCCAAGACTAGGTGGTGTCCTCATATCATTTCCCCTGTGGCACAATGGAGTTTGTTTTGGTGTAGAGGCCGCCATTCCAAATTTCCTTCGTCATAAATTGGTGCCCCCACTGAGGAGTTCTCAAGCAGCGCTCTGCCAATCCTATGAAGGAAGGTCCATCAAATTCTCCAAGACTTCCACTTGGTCTTCCCAAGAAGCTCAAGAGAAGAAGCGTCTTTATCGACAAGCGGCATGTATGCAGGTAAAGAGAGTTAACTACATACACCCTTCTTTGCTTCAAGGAAAATCTTGTAGTCATCAAGTCCCTAGGTGAAAGCATTGTGTTGAGTGCTTCGTGGCTAGTGTAAAGACACTTCCTTTGAAGCCTCGACTTCAGGTGGTGAAAGCACTCTCAAACTCGTGTATTAACAAGTTTTTGGAGGGGGAGCTACACATCAATGGTGCGCGGTATTGGCAGAGGCTACATATGGTGATGCACTCCAACTACTACTAGCAAGAAGGCTCAAAGTGGTTGAGAATGTATCCATTGAACCCTATGAACTGTACAAAGCTGAAGATGGTCACACCAAAGCTAGGATAATCACTGGTGAGCAAATTCCTTGCATCTCTCAAATGGTGGGATCCAAGAGATCTAAACTTCAATGAAGTGCTTCATGAAAGTTTGTAGTTAATGCACAGATGAATAATCCCATTTTCTACAACTTTCAATCAGTTCAGAACATTAGGGTGAATGTGCACATTGATAGAAGGATTTTTTTCCAACAAAGATTGGTCTTCTATTTTGGAGCTGAGAGGTTGAGAGAGATATTGTTGTCCCCTAACCCTATAATATTTCCTATTTTGGAGTATAATGTATCTTTTGATGTTCACATCTTAATCTTGCTTTAAGCATACTCCATGAATCATAGGGATTTATATGGACCTATCCAACCTCTTGCTAGACAAACTGTGCATATAATAGCTAGCACAAAGCTTAGGTTCCAAAACATCATAAGGAACTTACTAGGCCCTCGTCATCTAGCTGACATGAATGCGTCTATCAATCCATTTATTCTACCCTTAATAGGATATGATTTGGGCCTAGACGTTTTCATCTTTGTGTTGTATTGAGAGGAAGGCAACCCATCCTATCATGGCTTTGCCTAATTTTTTTGGGCGTAGTGGGGAAAATGCTGGGGATTTTTTGGATAACTTGGAGATGGCTTTTCTTGTCTCTGGGAGAGATGACGAAGAATTGAAATTGCGAGCTTTTCCTTTGATGCTCAAAGAAGAAGCTAGGGTATGGTTCCAGGCTCTAGATCTAACCCAAAGAGCTGAATGAGAGGGATTGAAGGTGGCTTTCCTATGAAGATTTCAACGAGCCAATTCCGCAGAAGAACTATGGCAACGGCTTCTGGCCCTTCATCAAGTTGAGCCTCATGGTTATGCAACCTGTGAGGAAGGTTTTCTAAAACTTTGGGGGCAATGGTCAGACTCACTAAACCCTGGTGAGCGAGCTCCCAATTGCCTCCAAAAGGATCGATTTATCTCAGGTTTGTACCCCTTGCTAAGGGAGAAGGTAAAGAGAAAATTTCCAAATACTTTTGAAGATGCCTTAAGAATTTCTAGGGAAAAGAATCGAAAGATTCTCTATCAAGCCCAAGCTCGCCAGCTAGCTTCGAGAGGCAATATCACAACTATGGAAGCTTCTCACGTACCTCCAAATGTGCCTAATGCACCAGGCCTCAATAGAGGTCAACAACAAGATATGCTCCAGCAAATAAACAATCTCACAAACCAGCTAGAGGGTTTGAGAGTAAATCTTGTGCAGGGTGCAAGAAGGCCTATTGAGGGGAATGGTGGGAATCGGCCACCAATGCGACGTCAAGCAAGGGAAATTTTGTGTTACAATTGTGGGGAAAATGGCCACGGCATGTATAATTGCCCTCATCCGAGAAGATATGACTACCCTGTCAGAGGTACTCGACAACAAGTAAGTCCTCCCCGTGCTAGAGCTCAATCACAAGAGCAACTGCAACCTCAAATTTTGCAGCCACCTCGTGCTCAAGCTCAAGCCCCTGCTACTCAACCAAATGTGAGCATCATAAGGATGGAGGAGGTCGTCAAGGGCAGAAGCAACCAGGAAGAAATAGTTAAAGGGAAGATGAAGATAGATGAAGTGGCTACAATGCCTATCAAGCGTGTGCGTGTCCAAGATGAAGTAAGTAAAGAAACAAGCAAAGATGCAAGCAATGAAGCAAGTACATCTCGGGAAACTAAAGATGAAGCCAAGAAGAGAAAGACCCATACTAGGTCTCAAATTGACATCTCTGATTTCCCTATGGGATCTCGGACACAACCTTATGACTTGACAGCTGATGTGAGTTCTCAAGGACCAAAGATTACTTGGCCACAACTACTTCATATCTACCCAAAGCTGCGACAACAGTGGTAAAAAATGGTGAGCACGAGGGCAAAGCGAAGTAGGATAGTAAGTGTAATCAAAGCCTATGGTCTCAAGGATATAGTGCCTTTGGTGGAGGCTCAAATCAAGGGACAACGGATTCCAAAAACTTACATTGACAGTGGAGCAGAGGTTTGTGTCATGACAGAAAAGCTAATGCATCAATTGGGTTTAGAGGTAATGGAATCATCAAACTTTAGGGCAAAAATGGCCAATAATGTCTCTGTCACTTGTGTGGGTGTAGTGAAAGCTTTGAGAGTTTCTGTTTTCGGAATCACTACAGAGGTTGATGCTTATGTGATGCCAGTGAAGGGAGAAGGATACCCCCTTATTTTAGGACGACCTTGGCTCATGGGTATAGGAGCTAGGCAAGATTGGGCAACAGGAGACTTGGAGTTGAGGCCTCGTGTGGGAGGCCATAGTCGGAAGGTGGTTTATAACTTGAAGAATGGGCAACAAGAGAACCTTGAACTAGAGACATCAGCTGACGAGTGGAGCTCAAGTGGATGCTCCTCATCCATGGACGAGGAAGAGAGTTCAAGTGAAGAGAGTGATAGCACTCTCGAAGTCATGGGCGTCACCATAAAGGAAACTACCTAATTAGAAGACAACCCAAGGATCCAAATGGAGAATGTGTGGGATGCCAGCCTAGAGAAGATGTTATCCAAGGATATAAAGGAAGAAGAAAGGGAGGGTTATGTAAATGTTCTCAAGAAGCATGCATCATTGTT
Organism: Adiantum capillus-veneris; assembly: GCF_014529385.1. Lineage (NCBI taxonomy): Eukaryota > Viridiplantae > Streptophyta > Polypodiopsida > Polypodiales > Pteridaceae > Adiantum > Adiantum capillus-veneris. Next base: position 91,901,360 of record NC_140959.1, on the reverse strand, counting down.
TATTTCTGATTACACTCACATCACAGGTGTCACTGCAGTGAAGCATCATATACATCTAAAAGAAGGGAGCAAGCCAGTAGTACAAAAACTAAGAAGATTAGGAGTTGTGCAACAAAATGCACTATTGTCCAAGGTGAAGAGACTCTTAGAAGCAGGATTCATATATCCAGTAGAAGATTCACAATGGGTCTCCCCAGTAGTGGTGAGGCCAAAGAAGAATGGTAAATGGCGAGTGTGCGTGGATTACAAAACACTAAATGCTGCAAAAAAGAGGGACCACTTCCCTCTCCCATTTCAAGATGAGATTCTAAATGAAGTAGCAGGCCACGAGGGATACACAGTGTGTGATGGTTACTCCGGCTACTTTCAAATACGTATTGCAGAGGAGGACCAGAAAAAGACTACTTTCATCACATCATGGGCCTTTTTTTCATTTCGAGTCATGCCTTTTGGTCTCACCAACGCTCCATCCACCTTTCATTGATTCATGAATATGGTCTTCCAACCTTAATTTGGTAAGTCCATAAGGTTTTCATAGATGACTTTTGTATTTACAGCTCCAAAAGTATGCATCTCGGCAAGATTGATGAAGGATTTACTCGTTTAGCTAAGCTGGGTGGACAACTAAACAAGGACAAATGTCACATTGGGGAAAGAAAGGTTACACTATTGGGGCATGTAGTGTCCGTTGATGGAATCGAGGTAGATCCTGAAAAGATAGAAACATTGCTAAATCTACCTTCCCCAACTTCCATCAAAAAATTAATCTCTTTCTTGCAAAAGCTAAGACATTTGAGTAGATTCATACACTTACTCTCCCAAGTGATATTTCCTCTACAACAGCTGACTCGTCAAGAGACGCTTGTTTGGAGTGAAGAAAGTGATGGGCATTTTAGAGAGATAAAAAAAATGTTAGGGTCACTCTCTGTAATCCTCCAACCTTGTTGAGAAGAAACATTCTTTGTAAACCCTAGTGTGGGAGAAGAGGCCATTGGTGCTGCCCTCCTACAAAAAGATCCAAAAAAATCCTTTATGAGGCCTGTGTATTTTGCTAGCCGCCTCATGGAAAACACAGAGAAGGCCTACACCCTAATGGAACAGCTAGTGTTAGCCCTCATGTTTGCGGCGGTAACCAAATTTCGGCCATACTTGCTGCCAAAGAGGTTTGTAATTATCATGGAAAACACAGAGAAGGCCTACACCCTGATGGAACAGCTAGTTTTAGTCCTCATGTTTGCGGCGGTAACTAAATTTCGGCCATACTTGCTGCCAAAGAGGTTTGTAATTATCACTATGGAGGATATGTTTCCCTATGCACTACAACATATGGAAATCTCTAACAAAATAGCAAAGTGGGTGGTGCGACTTCAAGAGTTTGATTATACAATACAGGTTGAAAGAACAACTCGAGCATGCTTAGCCGAAATTTTAACAAACAAGTGGTATGAAAAAGTTTTCCATTTGAAGAGAAAGGAACTTCCACCACCTCCAGCTCTAGAGGCTCTGGTCAATGCTTATAGCCTCTACTTTGATGGAGCATAGAAGATAACCAAGGATAAGGCATCTGTAGGCATCGTGGTCTTATCTCCATTGGGAGAGAGGATCCATGGTGAAGGGATCACTCTAGAAGATGTCCACTCCAACAATGAAGCAGAATATCAAGCTCTAATTCATGGCCTTTGTTGGTGCTTGGATAATTCAATTGAAAGATTAAATGCTTTTGGTGACTCCATGCTTTTGGTAAGGCAAATGCAAGGTACATGGGCTTGCAAAAATGCCAGTCTCTCTACTAAAATGAGAAAATCCAAAGCTCTTATGAGGAGATTTAGGGAGGCACAAGTACATCATGTGCCAAGAGACCAGAAGAAGGATGCAGACCACCTAACATCATCGAAATAAAATGAGTCAATAGTGGGAGCAATGGCCATCAAACTTCCACTTCAGCAAGGCAAGGAGGACTTAGAAGATATTATGCACATTTTGGAGCAAGGAGAGGCTCCTAACCACTTGAATGCAGGGGAAAGGCAATGGTTAGCTAGGAAGGCTACCAGGTATCGCATAGTAAATGATAATTTGTATTGTCTTGGTAAGGATGGTGTGCCTAGGAGAGTTCCTTTGAAGAGTGAAATTGAAGAGATTTTAAAAGCTTGTCACGATGATGTGTGCGGAGGACACTTTGCACACGACATCACTAGTAGAAAGGTTCTACAAGCTGGGTTTACTTGGCCAAGTCTTCATCATGATGTCAAATACTTGTGTCAAACATGTGATGAATGTCAGAAAGCAGGACCACGACGGCTCATAGCTGAACCTCAGAACCCATAAAGGTATATGGGCCCTTTGAGAAGTGGGGAATTGATGCCATAGGGCCTCTACCACGCACTCAGTCAGGTAAAGAGTACATCATTATGGGAGTAGACTACATGACTAGATGGGCTGAGGCTATTCCAACTAATAGAATTACTGCTAAGGATGTGAGTCAGTTCATCTTTGACCACATCTGTTGCCGGTTTGGCACCCCTCTTGAAATACTATCTGATAGAGGACCAGGGTTTAGAGAAGAGTTGGTAGGAGAACTCATGCAGAAGCTAAATATTCAGCATCAACTCTCTACTCCTTACTACCCTCAGTGCAATGTCTTGGTGGAAAAGTTAAATGGAATCATTTGCAAAATTATCACCAAACAGGTACATGCCAGGCGCCAAGATTGGGACAAACACCAGAATGGAGCTCTATGGGCCTATAGAACCTCCTTCAAAACCGCATTAGGGTACACACCCTTTCATTTGGTTTATGGAAAGGAGGCGCTTTTGCCCATTGAAGTGAAGTTAACAAGTCTTCGAATATTGGGTAGCTAGGTAGGCTCTCAAAAGGAGAAAGTACATCAAAGGATCATGGATCTAGAGAGGCTACAATTGGATCGTGAAGAAGCCATCAACCACTACTCTCAAGAAGCAGAGAGCGTAGAGAAAAGTTGAACAAAAAGCTAGCATCTAAAGACATCAAAAAGGGATCTCTAGTGCTTCAATATGACAATCTCTTCGACACTCGTAAGGATGGAAAGTTTCTTTTTCGATGGGAAGGCCCGTTCTTGGTCACCAAAAAGTTCAAAAATGGCTCTTACAGACTTCAAGACATTGATGGTAAAGTGCACAAGACCAGGACAAATGGATGGCGTCTAAAGCCTTATCACATCAGAATAAGGTCAGCCCAAGATCAAAGAAAGTAGGCGAGAGGCATAAATACCTCTAGCCAGGTTTGGGGGGGCTATGATCCGAGCCTATCACAAATTTTTTGTTTACTATATTTTGTTGTTTTTCCTTGCTTCTAGAGGTTTACAATAAAAGAAAGAGTGAGAACAACCTCTTGGAAAAATTCAAAAAAATGATTTGATGGGAATTTTTCCTTGACTAGTTCACAGGAGGTGAAAGGTAGAACCTAATGGTAAAGGGAAGGGAAAATATGTAAATGTGAAAAGAAAAGGTATGATGTGTTTGTGGAGCCATGCCATGATTCAAGGGTAATGAGGGGCTCATTTCATCATGGCTTTGGAGCCATATGATGATTCAAACAGATAGGACCCAGGTGGAAGACTTGGTGAAGGAAGGAAACAGACACATGATTTTGATGGATTTTTTAAAAATATGTCCACCCCGATCCAAGAAAAGTTGTCTTCATCAAAGTTGTAGCTTATGAGCTGGAGATTTTGACCATATATTTTTTTATAATTTTTGCATCTGCGGTCTAAGAGATATGGCAAAAATGGTGGATGCCAATTTTTTCAACTGTGGTGGAGACCACCCCTTCTACCTTTACACACACACCCTTCCTTTTCCACATTGAGTCTTTCTCTAAAAATCAGCCATTAGTCTCCTCACCCTCCCCTCCTTCCTCCTCTCTCTCAAGCTCATAAAACCATCACAAATTCCTCTTCTAATCACCTCTCAAATCATGCTTAATCTTGTTGTAATTCATAAGTTTTCATTCAACCCCTTTCTATTATTACTAGATATGCATTGATTTTATGTAGATTCTTTACATTTTAAAATAAGGAAGCTCTTGGACTCAAGCTATGGAGGAAGGAGTGACGACAACACAAGTGATGATGGAGCCAATTAGTTGCAAATTGGTCAACAAATCACGTGGAAGGAGCTTCTTCATTGGTGGAATGTCCCTAATCAAGCTTCATTTGTACAAATTGCACTTGGATCTTAACCTCACTCCTAATCACTCTCTTGCCTATATAAAGAGGACTCCCCCTTCGTAATTTCAAGCCTCCCTCAGCCTCATGGAGTCTTTGTATCACTCATCATGAGCCCATAAAGCTCATTCATTCACTCTATTCTTTGCACATTCTAGAGTGCAAAATGTTTTATGCTAGTAACCTCCCCCCTCTTACTTATGTTAATTAAGAGAGATCTTTTATGTGTGTGTGAGAGTGCTTGATGTGATTTTGGCTAAATCTTGAGTTGTTGTTTAGTAATCTACATGCTATTTGTGTTGCGAGTGCTTGAAGTTATCCATTCCTTGTACACACATTGAGGTTAATGCTTCATTCATAGTGATAGCTCTCTCTCTCTCTCTCTCTCTCTATCTCTCTCTCTCTCTCTCTCTCTCTCTCTCTCTCTCTCTCTCTCTCTCTCTCTCTCTCTACCTCTTTGCGTAGCGGTCCTAGTTCACGCTTCCAAGACTAGGTGGTGTCCTCATATCATTTCCCTTGTGGCGCAATGGAGTTTGTTTTGGTGTAGAGGCCGCCATTCCAAATTTCCTTCGTCAATGCTATGCTTGATATTATCAGCTTTCTAGATACAGGAGAATGTCCGGAAGGGAACACTAGGGGCTAGAAACAGTGGCTAGTAAGGAAGGCTACAAGATACCACCTTGTAAACGCCCACTTGTATTGTAAGGGCAAGGATCAGATTCTCAGGCGAGTACCAACCTCCAGTGAGATCACATAGGTAATTTCAAGTTGCCATGATGGTGTCCGCGGTGGTCATTTTGCTTTAGATATCACCAGTAGGAAGATTCTACAGGCAGGATACTCTTGGCCTAGTCTGAAGAGGGATGTGCATCATTGGTGTAAAACATGCAAGGCTTGTCAAGTGGTCAGTGATCGCACACTAACCTATGAACCACAGACTCGTATCATCTCATACGGTCTGTTTGAGAAATGGGAAACAGATGCAATCGGTCCTCTACCAAGGGCCCAATCAAGTAAACTATACATTCTAGTTGGTGTAGACTACATGACCCAATGGGCGGAAGCAACAGCCACCACCCGTATTACAGCCCAAGAGGTAGCAAAGTTCATATTTGAGCACATCTGTTGCCATTTTGGAACTCCTCTTGAGATAATATCTGATAGGGAACTAGGTTTCAGAGGCGATCTGGTGGGAGAACTGATGAAAAAGTTAGGCATTACACGCCAACATTCCACACCATACTATCCACAGTGTAATGGCCTAGTAGAAAAGGTAAATGAAATGATCTTCAAAATCATCACAAAGTAGGTGAATAACCACACAGGAGACTGGAATAAACATCTCATGGCCGCTCTATGGGCCTACTGAATGACGTTCCAAATATCATTAGGTTTCACGCCTTTCCATCTAGTTTATGAAAAGGAGGCAATTCTGTCCATTGAGGTACAAATAGCCAGCTTACGAGTCATGGCTAGCCAATTACAGTGCCCAATTGTAAATCTACGCAACCACATCCTGGATCTGGAAAGGCTCCAACTAGATAGGGAAGATGCAATCAATCACTATGCACCGCAGGCAGAGTGATGCCGGCTCACCTTCAATCAAGGGCTTAAGGAAAAGGGCCTGGAAAAGGCATGTTAGTATTGATATTTGACACCAGGAAGGACAAGAAATTTCAACCCCGATGGGAAGGACCATTCATTGTCAAAAGGTGCTATGACAACGACAGCTATAAGCTGATGGAAGTAGATGGGAGAATTCACAAGACTATAGTCAATGGATGGAGGCTAAAAAGGTATTTCCTTAGGTTTGATCCATAGTTCATGCTAGATATTCTAGAAGAGGGGGAACCCTCCAACTCCACGACTAAAGAATCAGAGGTAGGGCTAGAAGCATGAACGCCTCTAGCCAGACGGGAGGGCTAATGACGGCCAGTTTTTGAAACCGCGACCGCGAGAACCAAACCCCAAGAGGGGGAGAGCATATTACCAAGAAAGAAAAGAAAAGTTTCTTTAACATTCACCACCTCTAGGCTTAAACACTGGCGGGGCACCACCAATTCGGCCACATCTCCCCATTATTGCTAGAAGACAGAGCTCTCTCTCTCTCTCTCTCTCTCTCTCTCTCTCTCTCTCTCTCTCTCTCTCTCTCTCTCTCTCTCTCTCTCTCTCCTACTGCTCGGCTCCGCCAACCCACTCTCTCTCACTTACCTTGCCGTTGCATCACCCGGCCCAATGGGCGCATTAAAAAAACATTTTCTATATTTCCTAGTGGGCCGCCAATTTGGTAAACTCTCTCTCTCTCTCTCTCTCTCTCTCTCTCTCTCTCTCTCTCATTATTCACAAGCTCTCTCTCTCTCTCTCTCTCTCTCTCTCTCTCTCTCTCTCTCTCTTTCATTATTCACACGCTCTCTCTCTCTCTCTCTCTCTCTCTCTCTCTCTCTCTCTTTCATTATTCACAAGCTCTCTCTCTCTCTCTCTCTCTCTCTCTCTCTCTCTCTCTCTCTCTCTCTCTTCGCTCGTCCATATCCCAGCCCAGTGGGCCGCCATACCTCACCCCTCCCTCTTCCCTCTCGTCCACACCCCCTCGGCTCCACTCTCCTCCCTATCCTCCCCCCCTTGTTTTCTTCCCACTGGCGCACCACCGCCCTATCTTCCCCTCCGTCAGTTAGCTCTCCCACTCTCTCTCCCTTTGAGTGAGCGGCCCCATGGGCATGAAATAGGATGACTCTCTCTCTCTCTCTCTCTCTCTCTCTCTCTCTCTCTCAATTCACCCCCTCTACATAGCCTCTCCCTCTTGTCTATAACCCCCCACTCACACACTCTCTCCCACTCTTTCTCCCCGGGTGGGAACCCACCACAATATTATTCTCTCTCTCTCTCTCTACAACCACTAAACCCTATCCCCTTTTTCCCATTCTGTTGACCACTTTCAACCCCCCCTTCTCACTCTCTGCAGCCACGGGCCACCTGAGCCCTTGCTCCCTCAGACTCTCTATCTCGCGCTCTCTCTGCTCAAGCCCAAAGGCCGCAAGCAGCCATACCAGGGCCCTCTCTCTCTCTCTCTCTCTCTCTCTCTCTCTCTCTCTCTCTCTCTCTCTCTCTCTCTCTCTCTCTCTCTCTCTCTCTGAGTCGGCCCGAAGACGTAGCATGGCACCCAACCGTTTTCTCTCTCTCTTAAACACACCCACACCCACACCCACACACACCCACACACAAACACACCTCAATCCCCTCAGCATCCCACCATTCCCCCCCCCCCCCCCCCCCCCCGCTCACTCACGTTCTCTCAGCCTCTCCCTCGCTCTGTGCAGTCGATGAGCCTGCGAGCCAGGAAAAGAAAGGATTTTTAAAAATATAATATATGATTTATTACACCCTCATTCCCACACACACATTCTCGTTCACACACACTCACCCACACGGCAAACCCAACCCCAAGCTATACACACACATACACACAAACAATAACATATGCACTCACATATATAGCACGCACGCCTACACGCACGAGTTTAAGTATTCACATACACACGCACGCATATACGCACACACCAAGAAAAAACTAAAACAAACCGAAGAACATCGAAGACATCCACAAAAGAATAAAGGAGATGGTCAAGTCTTGCATCACAAACACCAAAACAAGCAAAGGCGCCAAAGGCATAAGTGACGAATGTGCTACACCGATGCACAAGCTAGGCCACCATTCATCGGCATCGCGTCCACGACGCCCTCTTCAGTAAAGCCCGTAGGTTGTCGTCATTTTTTTTAGTTTCAAACCAAATCTTGTAAAAAAAAATCCCAAATTTGTAAATTCTTATCTCTCTAGGTGATGGTCACAACAGCCCACCTAGAGGTTTTCCTTATAATATTTCCCAAGACAAATCAAGGGTCAACCACCGAGGGCCCACCGCCTTGCTTTGTCTCCCTTGATTAGATTACCCTAATCAAACCAAATTACCCTAATCTAAAGCATCCAACACCCATAAAAGGCACTAAGAGGTCACTATCGAGGGGGCAAGTTCATCAGAAGTCAGCACTTGGTAGTATTTTGGTGGGAGGAATTGGCAACATTTGCATCACAAGAGAGGGGACTTAGTGTAGTGATTTTCTTGGGAAATTTGTACTATGTAAAGAAGCTATGCCTACATCTCGACTCCAATGGTTGATGCATACACACTCATGTTAGCAAGGTTCGTGTGTCGGTGAGTCATCTCTAGAGAACGCACCAAGGAGGCTCACTATCTCTCCCTCTATCTCTCTATCACCATAAATTTCCACCTCTTTGGAAATAAGGTTGCTATAAATATTGCAAGAAAATAATCCTCTCCCTCACACCCCCGAGGGTTTTCATCACTTGTCATTTTTCCAGTGTGTGTGTGTATGTGTGTGTATGTGTGTGTGTGTGTGTGTGTGTGGAGAGTCCATGATATTTCAAATCATCGTTGTCTGAATCCTAGCTGCTCAAAGCTAGGAGGTGCCCCCCCTATTCGCTTCATCGTGACCGGATTGCAGCGTGCATTGGCTCTCGGCATTTTCAAGGCCGTCGTGGTTCATGTCGCGCTTTGCGCTCGTCCCTAGCAATGTGAGCAATATGAAAATGAAATTGCGAAAGGAAATTTTCCCACCTCATTTGTTTTTCAGAGAGCTTGGTCTGCGTCATGAAGTACTTAAGGCTTTGGTGATCCGTTTGGAGAATGAAAGGAGTCCCCAATAAATAGTGCTTCCACGATTCTAGAGCATGTAGAGTTGCTAAGAGTTCCTTCTCAATAAATAGTGCTTCCACAAGGCTAGAGCATGTAGAGATGCTAAGAGTACCTTCTCATATATCCCTAGACCTTGCTCAATAGGGTCAAGACTTTGATTTTTGTAGGCTATGGCATGCCCTTCTTGTAGAAAAAAAACTCCAAGGCAATCACCACAGGCGTCACATTGGACCTGAAATGGCTTTGAGAGATATGGTAGTGTAAGCATAGGTTGAGAAATAAGCTTCTCTTTAAGCTTTTTGAAAGAATTGTTCTCCTTGGTGGACCATATATACCTAACGTTTTTCTTTTTGACGTCATGTAATGGTCCCGCAATTTGTGAGAACTTTTCTATGAAGCATCTATAGTATGTACACATACCTGTAAAGCTTCTTAGTTCATGCAAATTCCTTGGATTAGGCCATCTTTTTATTACCTCTAACTGTGATGGATCCATTTGGATGCCATCATAAGAGATAATGTGACCTAAATACTAAATCTCTTGTAAGAAAAACTCAGTTTTCTTTCCATTAACATAAAGGTTATCCTCTTGTAAAACTTGAAATATTACCTGGAGGTGTTGCTTGTGTTCGTTTAATAAATTAAAGTAGAGGATTATATCATCAAAGAACACTCCAGTAAAGGTTTCGTGAGGCCTTGAATAGCCTCTCCATCAGGCGGTTAAATGTGGCTGGTGCATTGGTCAAGCCAAAAGGCATGACAATGTACTCGTAAAGACTAAACGTAGTGTAAAATGCGGTCTTTACAATGACTTGATCAACTATCCTTATTTGATGGTAGCCACTTTTTAGGTCAATCCTACTAAATTAGGTCAAACCCTGTAGCTTATCAAATAGGTCTTCTACCCATGGAATGGGAAATTTATTCTTGATAATGATCCTATTTAGTTCTCTATAGACGACACACATATGATATGTGACATCATTCTTTTGCACTAATAGCACTGGTGAACAAAATGGAGATGAGCTAGGCCTAAACATGCCTTTCTCAACCAACTCATGCACTTGACGCATAATCTTCTCTTGTTGGACATGGAGCCTCAATTTCCCAATTAAGGGAGTGACTGAGGCTTGTTGCTCCTTGAAAGCACCATCAGCAGGTAGGACATCTCCCATCTCATAGGCTTGGATGCCTAGCCTGGTGGCCAACTCTATGGATATGAAATTGTGAGTAGAACCAGGTCAAAGAGAATGAAAGAATCACGTTATTTTACCTTTCTGCAAGCATGACATAGAAGAGATCCTTTGTGATGAGCATCCTCTTCTTGAATTTCAATCAAGGTAGATCATTATGTGTATTCTTGTGGGGGCAAGTACGATAGGCATGCCCTTTCTCCCCACACTTGAAACAATGGTTATCTTTTTGATAACACTCTAGCTCTTCAGGAGAGGGTTTATTTTTGCCTTTAAAAACTCCCTTCTCCTTATCTTTGTTGTTGTTGGAATTGCCTTTGTGAGACTTTTGGACGTTGTCCTTCCCCTTAGGCTCATTACGGCCCTTGTTTTCCATGGGCTTAAGATTTCTCTTAGCCCCTTGTTGGAAGTTGATTCTTGAAGCCACCATGGTATGGTGTATGACCTCAAATATGGTGCGTGGCATTTGGGAGTTAACATACTCCGCCATATCCTCAAATAAATCCACACAAAATTGTTTTTTTTTTCTCCCCAAAATTCATATTTTTGTAGACAGTAGCTTTGAGATGTAAATCCAAAAGCTTGTCTACATATTTGTGAATAGATTCTAGGGAGAGAGCTTCAAGCTTTGCCATTCGGTGAGTACTTTTTCTTTGGCATCGGAGCAAAAAACTGCTTCATGATGGAAGCTCTTAAAGCTTTCCATGTTCGTTGAGCTTCACTGTTTGCTTGTAGGCTAGACGACCATTACCTGACGAACTTGTAAAAATGCTTAGCTACATGATGTAGCTTAGAGGACTCTGTGAATCCCTCATCTCCAAACGCCACATCGATGGATAAAAGCCAAGACTTTGTCCGTAGCACCAAAGGTGACATTGTAGGTAATGAAAGAGATGTTCTTTTCTCCCTCTTTGAACTTTTTGAGCTTGGACAACCTTTTTTGAGTGGCATAGGATTTACTATGGCCTTTTATTTTGGGTGGTTTGAGAGCTACACCATCAATTTCTTTAGAAGAGGAAGAGTACGAGGAGGATGTAAACGAGGGTGACCTCTTTCTGGCCTTTTGATTCCATTGCTCCTCCTTGTCTGCACCATCACTTTCTTCAAAAGAGGAAGATAATGAAGAAGATGGAGAAGAGAGTGACCTCTTTCTTGCCTTTTTCTTCTCTTGTTTTCTCTCTTCCCTCTTTGAATTATGGTGAAGAGGAGTATGTGATGGCCTTCTCCGTTTAGGGGGTGTTGAAGAGCATTTTTCCTGCCATCCTTGTGGAGCCATCTCCACCGAGGTGGCAGGAGACTCACTTCTTTCTCGTTCTTTTGGTGGGTCTCTACCATTGAAACTTGGGCTCTCGTTTCAGAGGGAGATGCCTCATCAAGTAGTAATTTTTTGAGCCCTTATCGGAGAGAGTCCTCTTTTGGAAGTCTCACTAGGAGATTTCCTAGGTACTCTCTCTTCTTGGTGGGGAGTTTGGAGAATACCATGGGTGCGCAATTGCTATAGCACTTTGCCTTGGAGGGATGGATTTCCCAGGGCTTGTTGAAGCCTAGAAACAAGATAGTTTACAAGCATAGGGGCATCATTAATTTCTCTTTCATTAGCAAAATCTAAGCTATAAACATTCATTTAAATCTCTTTTCCCGTGTCAGCCATACTAGAAAATTTTAGGTGTAAATATTTACTTGTGTTCTGTTACTTCAATCCCTAGTTGCTACTCCTCTTTACCTTCAAAGATAAGCAATCAAGCATCTATACCTTTGGATCAAATATTAATAATTGCAAGGAATAGAAGACAGAGTTTAACAGATCCAAGACAACACCAGTTCTTGTCAATCTTCTAATAGCTCAATAATGGTTAATCCATAGGCAAGCCCCGTAGAACTTCATTATAAAGACCAAGCTCTAGATGGTATCCCCGTTAATTGCATAAAGTAGGCGTGCTTCAAGGATGACAAATCCCTATTCTACTTACTCTTTTGCAATTAATAACACCAACCATTTGTAGCAAGCTTGAGGAACTCTCTTCTTGAGCAAGAAAAGAAAAACCAATAGCTATGATACCAATGTAACATTTAATGAACTAATAACTTGTGTGTAGAAAAAATTGATAACATAGTAAGCATTTCATTAAGAACAAGTTCCTAATGAGCATAGAGAGAGTACTTAATTTGAGAAAGTAGCATAACAATTTACACCTAGCTAGTTTAGCATAGAAAATACTTGAAAAGAGAGAGAAAATAGAACAATTGACAACAGTCGAGGACCGGATTTACATGAAGCCTGTTCCCCCTCCAAAAAGGCTTTGTATTATAGCTTCTCCCATCAAAGGAGACTTTTGTAGAATAAAGTATTTTTTTTCCTTGACCAAACTCATTGGTGCAATAAATATGGAAGCTTCATGCACCAAATTATGCTTGAAAAACACACCTAGTGTCCCTAGACTCAGTCCCAAGACCTCACACACCTTCAAAAATGGTGAGAGCTAGCAAGGAATGAGGAAATATTGAGAGGAAGAAGATGTATCTTATGAGAAAGAAGTATCCTCATCACATAATTACTCTAATAGCATAGCTTAGCTTAGAAATTAGCATGGTAGAGGAGACGATCATGCCATTGAAGCTTGGCTCTTGGTTGGATTTTCATTCCATAGCCAAGAGTTGTTGGATGTAGGCCTCCACTTCTAAATGCTTGGAGAAGGAGATGGAGTTCTTGCTCAACACATAAGTTGTTTTTGTTTGCAAATTGTCTCTCTTTAGATCCCTATTTTCCCTCCCTTGGGTCCCTGGTGAGACCCGATCTAGCAAGCTTATCAATATTCTAGCTTTTACTTCCCTGGTACTTCCCCATATTAAATGATCAGTTTAACATCAGAAAATCATTTGGGAGAATTAGATATTAGTTTTTATGACATTTCCGAAGGTTTTTGGAAGTTTCAAATGCATCCGTGGTATTCGTTTGGCATTTTGAAAACATGTCTTATGTGGTTTCTCTCATCGCACATCACATCACTCATTAAGATTCACTTACATGGATTTTTTTGTATACTTAATTTGGGCTTTCAAAAAGCATTTTGTACGAGCATGCATTTAAGTGATCGAGAAAGCTTTTATGTATGTACTATGAGAAATATATTTCCAAAAAATTACTTTTATATTTTGTTGGGGGGGATGCACTATGTAATCATGTTAATGTATAACATGAGTTCAAAAGGAGGGTTTTTAAAATGCAAAAAAATTATGTAATTTAACATAGATACATTAAAATGAGGTATTAATATTCAATTTTGGAAGAATATCCTAAAATAAGGGGTCATTTTATTCATATAGACATATTAAAAGAGGGGTTTTTCTAATACCCCACGAATGCACATTATATGGGGGGGGTACTGAATGGTGAACTCCCCAAGTGTATTATCTAGAATTACCTGTCTCTATGTTGAGTTTGTGTTTCTTACAAGGCTCAAAATTGAGTCCAAGTTTCTCCTAATGCTCCTTTTAAGTTGCTTCCAATGCTCTACCGGAGCTTTTTTATCAAAGCGTCTTTTTTCATCAGAGGGCGTGAGCTTTTTGGATACTTTGAGCAAAGAGGTCCCAAGCTTTAGGTATTTCAAGATTAACATATTTATTGAGTTTGCTTAGATATTTCTTGGTAAGACTTCTAAATAGAGGGTCCTTGAACAGGTGTGTCCTTGTAACAAGAAGCTTCGTATTCCCCTTGGGGGTCTGACCCACCCACTGGCTTTCCTAAGTTCCAATTGTAACGGTATATGGTCTGCCATGCTCTTTGTTGGTACCACCTTTATTTCAAGTAGCGACGAGATCCAATTGGCCTAGTGAGAGCAGTAGCACCTATCAAGGTGGAAAGTTGTGCAGAAATACTGAAGGCTTGTGTACATGAAGCCCGATCTGTTGTTCAAGGGACCCATCTCCCATAGGTCTATCAAAGCCTATTTCTCATAGAGACCCAGCCATTCAAAATTTTCAAAGCCTACCAATAGATTGGTTGATTGAGTTCTATCCTTGCTCTTCTCCACCATATTAAAGTCCCCGATAATAAGCCACTCTCCTTCAATAGGAGAATCCCTAAGGTGCATCCACAATTTGGCTCTATACTTTGCATTGCAAGGTGTTGACTATAGTAATAGGCTGACTTTCCCACATAATTCTCAATACTAGGGATCTCCAAAAGGGGTGATTAAGGACCACTTTGGGCTCCAGGACCTTGTCCACAATAGAGAGGACTCCATTGAAACAATCCACTCCCTCTCCATAATACACCAACTTATTTTGTAATGCCTATTTTGAATTGCTGTGAGCATCAAGATGATGTTCTTGAATGGCCCATCAACTAACTTCCTTCTCCTTTCTAACCTCCTCCCAGAAAAGGGCATGCTTATTTCTAGTCTTCACGCTGATAGCCGCTTTTCGAAAATCAAGAAAAAAAAGAAAAAAAAATATCTTTCCTCTGCCCGAAGCCTTGGCGACACCGTCGGAGGACTCGGCAATGCCCTGGTCGACCTCACAGCCCTAGCTTTTACTGGCATGGCCTCGTCACATGGCCCCCTCACTTGGCCAGCCTTATTACCCTCATGGCCTCGCTCGTCATCCCCATTCTGCAAAAGCTACACACACATACACCCCACCAACTCACCCTCGCCCTATCTCTTATTACCCGCTCTCTCAGCATCTCTTTCTCCCAATAAATCTCCTTCCTCCCTCTCTCGTTCTCTTTTCGGCCGAGCCCATAGGGAGCAAGGTATTATATCTCTCTCTCTTTCTCTCTCTCTCTAGTAAAAAACCTCTCTCCCTCGTTCAACCCCAGCCCCACCTTCTCTCTCTCTCTCTCTCTCTCTCTCTCTCAACACACACTCTCTCTCCCTCATCCACTCTCTCTCATTTCCCGTTGAGAATATCTCTCTCTAACTCTTGTCGGCAGTCTATGAGGGTGCAAGCGTAGTCGTTCTCTCTATTTCTCTCTCTCTCTCTCTCTCTCTCTCTCTCTCTCTCTCTCTCTCCCCCGTTGCCTATACACAAACACACACACCCCACCTAACCCCCCTTGGTGCTCATTGTCAAAAGCCCTAGCCCTTCACCCTCACCGTCACCTTGGAGCACAAGCAGCCAAGCTCATGGCCCGTCACTACTACAAGATGGAGCCCTGGCTCCATGATGCCGTCACTTGGACCACCTACTCGGGGGCTGCTCGTCATCTTCCTTCACCCCATTGACTCTCTCCCCTCCTCTTGTTTCTTGAGATGCCATGCAGCCCATGCGGGCACATAGGATAATATCCCTCCCTCTCCTCACCCTGTCACCCCTCAGCTGCACCGTCCCTTGGCGCACTCTCTTACTCACCTCGTTGATAAATCCCCCCCCCCCCCCCCCTCCCTCCCTCGCTCTCGGTCAGCCATGCGCTGGCCCGTCAAGCTCTCTCTCTCTCTCTCTCTCTCTCTCTCTCTCTCTCTCTCTCTCCACTTGCGAGTTGGTCCCTGGTTGGACGTCGTTTGGAGGGCATAGCTCGGGGCACTGTGGTCTCTTTGTAGACTTGAATGGGTCTTCAGCTCAGCATGGGCCACAAAACGTGGCCGGGGCGCGACGAACACCGTTGGCTTAGTTCGTCGCGTTTTTGGTCTTTCTCTATTTTTGTCATAAAGAGCCCTGTCTGGCTCGCTCTACCTTTTCTTCATGTGGAGAGCCCTGTCTGGCTCACATCTTTGCTTTTTGTGTTTGGAGGTGCCCGGCTCGGATCGGGGCCGGCGCGGGTCACGGGTGACTGCCCGGTGTTTGAACGCGTCACGGAGCGGAGGGCGTGTGGTTTTCCCGTTAGGGCCCCTCGTCTCACACAACGGGAAAACCACTATGCTCCAGCAAAGATCGATACACGAGGGCTTCTCAAGCCCGAGAGCAAACCATGGCCGGGTCTATAGTGGCCGGCGTCACTAGAGGAGCCAACTCGGCTCAATCCAAAAAGGAGATACAATCGGGTTCGGAGCCTCAGGCTCACCCGTATGGCATACAACAAAAATGGGCTCGAGTCTCTGTCGAGAGACCAGCCGAAAACTTCAGAACCGGCTCGACACTCTGGCTCAGCTGAGACCAGGTGGATATGCAAAGTTGCCACACAAGGCCTCGACGCTCTGGCTCAGTGGAGACCAGGCGGAGAGCAATGATCCACAACCCACTACGGGTGTATTCCAGTCCACAGCCCACTGCGGGCATCAGCAATAAACCAACATAATGTAGGGTCCTTGCGCCCAATAACCTGTCAAACTGTCCGGACTGTCTCGCATGCGATACGCTGCCCCAATGGTAGCCTTTGAACCCAATACCTGCTGTAAAACAACCACACACGCAGCCTGTCCCAACGGTGATGGCCTGCGGATCCAATCTGTGATGGTAAGGGCACAACCCCTCAGTCGGTTGCCCCGCGCACTGTACCTGCTTATGCTGAAAACAGCCCTCGCGCTGCCTGTGATACCCAAGAGCAGTACCCACTGTGCGAGGGGCCTGCTGGTCCACTCTCACAACCTGGGCAGTAGGAGGCTTATCCCAAAGGCCTGCTGCCCCGAGCCTGTGTAGCTGAGGGCGCTGTTTGCTGCCCCGCGTCCTGATCTTGAGCAGCGATGGAAATGCTCGAGACCCCCACTCTTGGGTAGCCTCACGGCTGAAGGTGACCCCGCAGGGCACTGGCAAGGCCCGCCTCTGAGCAGGCTTGGTGAATGAAATCCAGGCACGCGCTCCCGCGGCCTGGGCGATGGGGAATGAAAGCCAGGCACGCGCTCTCGCGGCCTGGGCGATGGGGCTCACCCTGTATCTCTGTGTAACGGGCCCGTGAACCCGAAGGTTCGATGATCCTCGCTTTTGCATGCATTTGGGCCTTAATCCCCTAGGCTCCCGTAGGTTGCCTTCACATCCGACCCTATTACCTAACCATCTTAAAACCACCAAGAGGCGTTCTCGCGCATCAGCCCCAGTCGAGCACTTGATGCTTCTCTCCACTAACGGGTCTTCCCACACCGGGAGCCTCTCGTCGGCTCGGAGCCCTCGAGGCCTCGGGACATGAAATTGAGCTAGTCTCGAGGAGCCAAGGAGAGGTGGAGGGTCCCGAAATGCTCTCCAAAAGGGGGACCCGTAACACTCTCCCCTCCCCAAAAAAAGTTCGATGTCCTCATCGAGAACATATACCTTACCCAAAAAGCAATGTGTTTCAGCCTCAAGACTCGGCTTACATCGTCCAGCATCACGCGCATGTATGAATCCCAATTCCTTTCCTGACGTATTCGTCGTCCAAGCAACCAGCCAAGGGAAACCATTTGCCCCCTTTTTGCGTCGAGCAACCGTATCTCCTGTTTTTGAGCCGTCCCCAGCATCAGTCCTCATCAAACTATCCGAACATCTCCTGACCTTAGGGGGCTTCCTCTTGTCCCGCCCTGAACCTTCACAGTTAGTGCGATGTGGAGGAATCCACCGTGCATCTATGGCTGCTGGCAGCGTCACCCATTGAACATTCATCCCCTCTTCTGGTGTTCCGTGCGTAATTCTCCGCCGCATTCTCTCCCTGCTGAACTTCATTCCCTTGCATCGATTTTCCTCGTGACACTCATCGAGTGCCCACCATGTGAGCAGCATGACCATGATCAGTGTGACCCCACTCTTCACTAGGGAGCCCCACGCTCTTAGTGCTGTTAGCAATCCTGTCCAAAAATTCCTGGTGTACCGTCCACTGCTCAGTGTTCCGTGAGCCCACTCGGACCAGCACCGGCTAAAGTGTAAACACCTGAGCGTAATCACTCGCTAGCCCAGCTACCGAATGAAAGGCGGGCTGGTGCTCACCGGAGCCCGCCTTCTTGCGCTGCGTATTTATGTTGCCTTCGCTTTGTGTGGCCAGCCCACCTCGTCGAGGGACATACCTCGGCCATACATCTCTGGCCTCAACATATCGTCTTTCTTGCACCTACCTATCTCACCACGCATCTCATTTATTTGCTGGTCCTTCGACTCAGCTCGACCCATCCCGATTGTGATACATCCCCGGCTACTCGCTTTGGTCCCTGGCTGTCGAGGTGGGACCCATCGGCCATCCGTAGGCTGCCTTTGTGCCAGCCCTTGTTTTGCTACATACTGCATATCAGAACCAGAGAACGGCTCCAGCTCTTCTCCGATTTAATTGCCTCGGCTCCATATGTCCCAGCATGCTGTCAACTCAGCTATTCTGCGCATTCCACAAGCGGACACATCCCTGCATGGGTACTTCTCTCCGGATCCCATACGCATATCCTCACTCCCCTAAGGTCTTTGTCGGGCACATTAACTAACCCGTAAGATACAATCCCAAGCAACCCAGGTCGCCATGCCCGGCTCGGGTAGTCGCGCGTCTTCACAATCATCCTAGAGTCTTCGTTCAGGGCCCGCTTTACCAACGGGGCGCATGGCTGGGGGGTCGTAGACCCCTGTCTTTCCATATCAACAAGTCGGCTGTCCCATTCGATACTGCTCCCAGCGAGCATCCTGTCCACGTACCAGCATCTTATCACAGAAAAAATTATGGGTCCTCTATCCCAAGGTCCCCACATCATGTCCTGCTTGGGCACACACTCGGCCCCCTCCTTGGTTACCTCTCTGCATCTTGCCCGGCTCCTTAGTGCAGGTTGCCTTGGCTTGAATGCTCTCGGCCCTCGAGGAGATCGCCCACCCGCATCGCACGGCGTCTCGAGTAAAGGGGCACCGGCCTCTAACTACGTTATCTCTGGTCCGTCAGGCCCGTCCATGAGGTTCACGTTCCCCACGGTTATGCTTCGCCGCGCTTTTCAACCAACTGTCCCTCATCGAGGGCGACGTATACGCGAGCTGGCTAGCTCTGGCCATCCTCAGCCCCATGCCTGGGCGTCCTCTACAGGGGACCTGCTCTTTGAAGCCAAAAAGCCGTCCTGCGATGCTGATCCGGCTGGCTTTACTTCAGCCCGCTCCTCACTCGCATTCAATCTATAAGGCCACTTGTGATACATCCCCAAGGATCTCCCTGACCCATGTCGTGACAATCACTGTGCATCATTGTTAGCATATACTTGGCTGAGTCTCGCATCTCAATGACCACTCGCACCCGACTCGCAATCCTCTGTAATCACTTCACACGCAAGCGTCAAGACCAACCTGCCATATCCCAGATTCACCGCGTCTCCTTCCACTTCTTCGCATACGATTGGATTATTGTCACATATTTCCACAATCCTTTTCTCGGGTAATTCGAATGCTTGCAGCCTGTAGGTCGCTACATGCTGCATGTTCCAACTCTCCCCTCTCATGAGGGGGATAGGAGTCAGCAGGGACCACCTGGGCTCCTCTTCAATTCCTCACGGGTACCGTACCCATCAGTTAAGTATGGCTCGCAAAGCCACCACTCCCCCTCCAACAGGGTATGACCAGCATCACCCTCGGTAACCTACAGTAGCTTTTCCTCATAACGGGCCTCGACATAGCCGGGAAACATAGCATCCAATTTCCTTGTCCACTCCTCTTCACTCATGCATTCTTCTCCTTCGTCCACACACGGAAGGTCAGATGCAATAGGGGCTACCACTTGCCCTTCACGATCGCTCACACTCAGCTGAGCATTTGGAGCCATACAAAGCTCAGGCACAAGTATACCATCATCACACTCTCCATTCACACGATCGTGCATTGCATTATACATCCAATCCCCTCCGGGAAGAGTCTCCTCGGCGGGAGCTAACGCATCGATTCTTTGTGTCACCTCACAGTCCAGCATACGAAGCATTCTTATCTCCTCATCGCGGTCTATTTGCCCCAATACCGTTGCCATCCCGTCATGGAACGCCTTCCGCTCCTGTTCCTGTCTCTTCAACTCCTCTTGCATACCTTTTCTCTTCCTCTTCAACTCCTTTCGCATTCGTTTTCCTTTTCGAAGCATCTCTTCGCAATCCCAATCGAAACGCCTTTTATTCCTGTCATAGGTGTGATCCAGTTGGCGTAACGCTTCCTTTACCTCCTTTCCGCGGCTCAAGCGCTCTTCCATTTCACCTTCACCCCAGGACAACGTTAAGCACTTGCCCCAACTGTCCAATCCTTCGCATAATCGGCTCACCGCCATATTGAAGCAAAAAACTGCTACTTCCACATCGAACCCAGCATTTAAAGAAGCCATTGGTCTAGCTCTGATACCAAATGTTAGGGCCCCTCATCTCACACAACGGGAAAACCACTATGCTCCAGCAAAGATCGATACACGAGGGCTTCTCAAGCCCGAGAGCAAACCATGGCCGGGTCTATAGTGGCCGGCGTCACTAGAGGAGCCAACTCGGCTCAATCCAAAAAGGAGATACAATCGGGTTCGGAGCCTCAGGCTCACCCGTATGGCATACAACAAAAATGGGCTCGAGTCTCTGTCGAGAGACCAGCCGAAAACTTCAGAACCGGCTCAACACTCTGGCTCAGCTGAGACCAGGTGGATATGCAAAGTTGCCACACAAGGCCTCGACGCTCTGGCTCAGTGGAGACCAGGCGGAGAGCAATGATCCACAACCCACTACGGGTGTATTCCAGTCCACAACCCACTGCGGGCATCAGCAATAAACCAACATAATGTAGGGGCCTTGCGCCCAATAACCTGTCAAACTGTCCGGACTGTCTCGCATGCGATACGCTGCCCCAATGGTAGCCTTTGAACCCAATACCTGCTGTAAAACAACCACACACGCAGCCTGTCCCAACGGTGATGGCCTGCGGATCCAATCTGTGATGGTAAGGGCACAACCCCTCAGTCGGTTTCCCCGCGCACTGTACCTGCTTATGCTGAAAACAGCCCTCGCGCTGCCTGTGATACCCAAGAGCAGTACCCACTGCGCGAGGGGCCTGCTGGTCCACTCTCACAACCTGGGCAGTAGGAGGCTTATCCCAAAGGCCTGCTGCCCCGAGCCTGTGTAGCTGAGGGCGCTGTTTGCTGCCCCGCGTCCTGATCTTGAGCAGCGATGGAAATGCTCGAGACCCCCACTCTTGGGTAGCCTCACGGCTGAAGGTGACCCCGCAGGGCGCTGGCAAGGCCCGCCTCTGAGCAGGCTTGGTGAATGAAAGCCAGGCACGCGCTCCCGCGGCCTGGGCGATGGGGAATGAAAGCCAGGCACGCGCTCTCGTGGCCTGGGCGATGGGGCTCACCCTGTATCTCTGTGTAACGGGCCCGTGAACCCGAAGGTTCGATGATCCTGGCTTTTGCATGCATTTGGGCCTTAATCCCCTAGGCTCCCGTAGGTTGCCTTCACATCCGACCCTATTACCTAACCATCTTAAACCCACCAAGAGGCGTTCTCGCGCATCAGCCCCAGTCGAGCACTCGATGCTTCTCTCCACTAACGGGTTTTCCCACATCGGGAGCCTCTCGTCGGCTCGGAGCCCTCGAGGCCTCGGGACATGAAATTGAGCTAGTCTCGAGGAGCCAAGGAGAGGTGGAGGGTCCCGAAATTCTCTCCAAAAGGGGGACCCGTAACACTCTCCCCTCCCCCAAAAAAGTTCGATGTCCTCATCGAGAACATATACCCGAAAGCCACGGATTCACTACCATCTTCGTGATCGTGGACTACTTTTCAAAGCAGGCGCACTTCATTCCGGCAAAGCCGCCCCTTACAGCCTACCAGACGGCGCAGCTTTTCTTCAAGCATGTCTTCAAGAATCACGGACTCCCACTGGCCATTGTTTCGGATCGCGATGGGCGATTCTTAAGCGACATGTGGCGGGAGTTATTCAAGCTCCTAGGCACACAGCTCAGGTTTTCTTCGGCCTATCACCCCCAAACAGATGGGCAGACTGAGCGAATCAATCAAGGCATCGAAGATTACATCCGTTGCTATGTCCAAGCAGATCAAAAGGATTGGGCAGACTTTCTGGAAGTCCTTGAGTTTCAGTACAATAGCAGTGTGCACTCGGGGACAGGATACACCCCATTTGAGCTAGCCACAGGAAAAGAGGTGATTACGCCCATGGCACTTGCTTCAGGCACTATGCATGCAGAAGATCAGGATGCTGAGCAGTTTTTGACGGCTTGGCAGAAACGTTTGGATGTATCCAGAAAGCACTTGATGAAGTACAAAGATAAGTATGTAGCCAGACATAACGAAAAAGCACGAACAGAGTTCTTTCAGAAGGGTGACTTGGTGCTGGTAAGTGCCCAGAACATCAACCTTCCCGAAAACTTAACACCCAAATTCAACCACCGCTTCTATGGTCCATACCGGGTACTGCAAGATTTCAACAACGTCCGTCTCCTACAAGCTGGAGCTACCTTCCAACGTGAAGATCCACAATGTTTTTCACATCAGCCTACTCAAACGATTTCAGGTTGATGGGAAATACGGCCGCCATGTACCTCTACTAGACAAAGGAGTAAACCCCTTTGAGCCAGAAATTATCATCAAACACCGTTTCAGGCGCAACAACCTAGAGTTCTATGTCAAGTGGAGAGGGCGGCCAATGTCAGATTGCACTTGGGTGCCAGAAGATAGAGTCATTGCAATGGATAAACAGTTGTTGCTTCGGTACTACAGGATTCCGGACCTCAAACACATGCCTAGGGCATAGAAGACCACAACCATGTACAGCAAGTAGTATAGGATGCAGTAGTTTGTCAGCACAGTTATGCTCAGTTTTTTCAGCAGCATAAAGATGCGTTATGCGACAATTATGCGATGTATGCACTATGTGGTCAGATGCTTTACAATCTTGACGAGGACGTCAAGTTCCTTGAGGGGGGGGAGAATGTTGGGATCCTCGTGAGAGGGAACTTTTTCCCACGCGCGCCGGCGGTCCCTCCTTGCCCCTAGCGCCCCCACATGGGCTGTCCCTCATGCGGCCCGGCGGTCCACGTTCCCATTTCTAACCTAACTCCCGCTAACCTAACTTCTCACCGTGGACGGCACTTGAGGGGGACCGAGGCCCCGTTTAGTGAATTGCCCCTCTCCGCGGCCATGCTCCCCGCGGGCCAATATTACCACTCGTGGACCCGTTGCTCCTGTGGACAAAACATGACTCCGGGAGCCCCCGAAAGACTCTATGCAAGTAAGAGCCCCGCTTGGGCCGTGGCCGGGTCCCCGGGGGTCCCGTGGACCAAAACGGCCCGGGACGCAACCGCGGGGCCGTTTCGGCATTTTGATCAGATTTTGGAACCGCGGCTCCTGGACGGGACCGACGGTGACTCCTTGAGAGGGATTTCTACCTCAAGGCCTTGGGGCTTGGGTGGTTTGCCTGAGCGCCCCGAATTAAAGGACTTATAAAGGGAGTAGTACTCCACTCTTGGTGAACTGTGCGCATCCTGCCGGGGTAGCCAAGAGGGGGCCGGTTGTTCAACCGGAGCCGGGGTGGCAGTCCTCACGTCCATAAAACCATTTACACATTCTAGGTTGGAGTTAGGTTAACCCAGTCTTCAGAGGTGCTGGAGAGGCCTCCGTCCCTTTTTGTAATCAACTTTTTGAATCAATACAAAGCGCCCGTCACGGGCTTGTTTCAACAATCTTGTCTCGTGCGTCCCTTTGAAATACTTGCTCAGCTTGTTGTGAAGTCGGCTAACTTGTGTTCAGGTGAAGGATCGGCGAACGCGCGCGGCCCCTAAGTTCCATTTACGGGCCGCTCTTCAGGGTCCCGTAACTTTAGGCTTCGTTGTGTAACGGGACCCTGAAGAGCGGCCCGTAAATGGAACTTAGGGGCCGCGCGCGTTCGCCGATCCTTCACCTGAACACAAGTTAGCCGACTTCACAACAAGTTGAGCAAGTATTTCAAAGGGACGCGCGAGACAAGATTGTTGAAACAAGCCCGTGACGGGCGCTTTGTATTGATTCAAAAAGTTGATTACAAAAAGGGACGGAGGCCTCTCCAGCGCCTCTGAAGACTGGGTTAACCTAACTCCAACCTAGAATGGGTAAATGGCTTTATGGACGTGAGGACTGCCACCCCGGCTACGGTTGAACAACCGGCCCCCTCTTGGCTACCCCGGCAGGATGCGCACGGTTCACCAAGAGTGGAGTACTACTCCCTTATAAGTCCTTTAATTCGGGGCGCTCAGGCAAACCACCCAAGCCCCAAGGCCTTGAGGTAGAACTCCCTCTCAAGGAGTCACCGTCGGTCCCGTCCAGGAGCCGCGGTTCCAAAATCTGATCAAAATGCCGAAACGGCCCCGCGGTTGCGTCCCGGGCCGTTTTGGTCCACGGGACCCCCGAGGACCCGGCCACGGCCCAAGCGGGGCTCTTACTTGCATAGAGTCTTTCGGGGGCTCCCGGAGTCATGTTTTGTCCACAGGAGCGACGGGTCCACGAGTCGTCATATCGGCCCGCGGGGAGCATGGCCGCGGAGAGGGGCAATTCACCAAACGGGGCCTCGGTCCCCCTCAAGTGCCGTCCACGGTGAGAAGTTAGGTTAGCGGGAGTTAGGTTAGAAATGGGAACGTGGACCGCCGGGCTGCATGAGGGACAGCCCATGTGGGGGCGCTAGGGGCAAGGAGGGACCGCCGGCGCGCGTGGGAAAAAGTTCCCTCTCACGAACGCATAATTGTCGCATAACGCATCTTTATTCTGCAGCTGAAAAAACTGAGCATAACTGTGCTGACAAACTACTGCATCCTATACTACTTGCTGTACATGGTTGTGGTCTTCTATGCCCTAGGCATGTGTTTGAGGTCCGGAATCCTGTAGTACCGAAGCAACAACTGTTTATCCATTGCAATGACTCTATCTTCTGGCATCCAAGTGCAATCTGACATTGGCCGCCCTCTCCACTTGACATAGAACTCTAGGTTGTTGCGCCTGAAACAGTGTTTGATGATAATTTCTGGCTCAAAGGGGTTTACTCCTTTGTCTAGTAGAGGTACATGGCGGCCGTATTTCCCATCAACCTGAAATCGTTTGAGTAGGCTGATGTGAAAAACATTGTGGATCTTGACGTTGGAAGGTAGCTCCAGCTTGTAGGAGACGTTGTTGAAATCTTGCAGTACCCGGTATGGACCATAGAAGCGGTGGTTGAATTTGGGTGTTAAGTTTTCGGGAAGGTTGATGTTCTGGGCACTTACCAGCACCAAGTCACCCTTCTGAAAGAACTCTGTTCGTGCTTTTTCGTTATGTCTGGCTACATACTTATCTTTGTACTTCATCAAGTGCTTTCTGGCTACATCCAAACGTTTCTGCCAAGCCGTCAAAAACTGCTCAGCATCCTGATCTTCTGCATGCATAGTGCCTGAAGCAAGTGCCATGGGCGTAATCACCTCTTTTCCTGTGGCTAGCTCAAATGGGGTGTATCCTGTCCCCGAGTGCACACTGCTATTGTACTGAAACTCAAGGACTTCCAGAAAGTCTGCCCAATCCTTTTGATCTGCATGGACATAGCAACGGATGTAATCTTCGATGCCTTGATTGATTCGCTCAGTCTGCCCATCTGTTTGGGGGTGATAGGCCGAAGAAAACCTGAGCTGTGTGCCTAGGAGCTTGAATAACTCCCGCCACATGTCGCTGAAGAATCGCCCATCGCGATCCGAAACAATGGCCAGTGGGAGTCCGTGATTCTTGAAGACATGCTTGAAGAAAAGCCGCGCCGTCTGGTAGGCTGTAAGGGGCGGCTTTGCGGGAATGAAGTGCGCCTGCTTTGAAAAGTAGTCCACGATCACGAAGATGGTAGTGAATCCGTGGCTTTCGGGTAAGTCGACAATGAAGTCCATGCTTATCACATCCCAGGGGCGAGATGGTGTAGGCATAGACATCAAAAGCCCTGCCGGCTTTATTCGCTGTGCCTTGACTAGCTGGCATGTTGGGCACGTTCTTACATATTCCACCACATCTTCCTGCATCTTTGGCCAGAAAAAGTGACGGCTTAACCTGTCAAAGGATCTCTTTTGCCCACCGTGTCCTGCAACTTTGCAGTCGTGGGTTTCCCAAAGTAGTTTTGCTTTGAGTGTAGGATCATCTGGTACATACACACGGTTATGAGCATACCATAGCCCATCCCGCAGGTCGAACAGCCCCACGGAAGTCTTGCCTTGTCGCCAACTCTGCATCATCTGTAATACTGCGGGGTCTGTCTTACTGGCCTCGCGGATCTGATCCAGTACTTCATCACTGCTTATTACGCTAACTGCATTAACCTCAGGCATGCGACTGAGGGCATCTGGCATTGCATTCTGCTTGCCCGGCTTATGGATGATTTCTATGTCATATTCTGCTAGCTGATCTTGCCACCGACTCTGTTTGTGAGAGAGCTTAGGTTGTGTCTGGAAATACTTCAGGGAAACATTATCTGTGTATACTTTAGTATGCTTGTCCAATACGTAGTGACGCCATTGGTCAAGACAGTATACCACTGCATACATCTCCTGCTCGTGTGTAGCCCATCTCTTCTGTGGGTCTGTAAACTTCTTCGAAATGTAGGCTACTGGTCTTTCAGCTTGCATTAGTACCCCTCCCAGTGCGATGCGTGAGGCATCGGTGTGAATTTCGAATGGCTTGTCGAATTCTGGGAGTTTAATTACCGGTAGGGAACACATTACTTGTTTGATGTGCTCAAAAGCTCGTTGGGCTTCATCTGTCCACTTGAACGCTAGCGAACCCTTGGTGGTGTCTGTTATGGGGGCCATGATCTTCGAAAAATCTTTGATGGACTTTCGGCAATACTGAGTGAAACCCACGAACTCGCGTACCTGTGTAACTGTTCGGGGGGCAGGCCAGTTCACCACGGCCTCAATCTTTTTAGGACCCACGCGAATTCCATCTGCAGTGACCAAGAAGCCCAAGAATTCCACTTCCTGTACTGCGAAGACGCACTTTTCCAGTTTTGCGTACCACTTGCATTCTCTGAGTCTGCGGAGCACTGACGCACATGCTCTACGTGCTCTTCAAAAGTTTTGCTGTAGATTAGCATTCCAGGTACACAATGAGGAATTCATCCAGCATGTCGCCGAAATCTGTATCCAACCAGCTGAGAAGGTAGCTACTCCATTGGTGAGGCCAAAGGGGAGCACTAGCCATTCGTGAGCTCCATACCGTGACCTGAAAGCTGTCTTGTGCACATCTTCATCCCACAATCCGAATCTGGTGGTATCCTGATCGCAGATCGACCTTAGTGAAGTATTTTGCCCCTGCCAACCTGTCTGTTAGATCATCCATGTGCGGCAGAGGGTACCTGTTCTGGATGGTTATTTTATTCAGGGCTCTGTAGTCAACGCAGAGCCTGGATGAGCCGTCCTTCTTTGTGACAAAAAGCACCGGGGCCCCGTAAGGGGACTTGCTGGGTGATAAAACCTGCTTCAAGTAGTTCTCCTAGTTGCTTCTTCAGTTCTTGTAGTTGTGTGGCATCCATTCGATAGGGTGGACGGGCTGGCGGCGAATGGCCAGGCACTAGATCGATCTTGTGGTCCACTGCTCGCTTAGGTGGGAGCCCAGCTGGAAGCTGCGGCGGTACCACGTCCTTGAATTCTTCAATCACCTTGATGATGCGACTATCCCCGATAGTGCACTCTTCGTCTGAATCTGCTAGTGTTACTTTCATCACACAGCAGTGAACCTGGGCCCTTGTTTGAGAGCCTTCTCTGCTTGCTTTGGTGAGATCCACATTGAGTCTGGGACTAGGTCATCCCAGCTAACTCGAGTCTTCCCTTTTTCGTTTTCGTCGGTTGGTGTCTAGTTTGAGTCTGCCCTCGGGCTTGTAGGTGGTTGTGGCTTAGCTTTCTTGCTGGCAGGAGGCTGGATTCGGGACAATCACCCCCTTACCATCATGTCCAGCACAGTTGATTCAAGCCTTATACACCCCATCACGTAGTTCGTAAGGTTGTGGTTTAGGCGGAGCTTTTTCTTGAGTAGTCTTGCGGGCAGGAGGCGTGTCCATAGGTCGGATGATCGGGACAATCACCCCCTTACCATTCATGTCCAGCATCAGTTGATTCATGCCCTTGGCATACAACCCCATCACGTAGGAGTCATACCAGGCCAGGCCAAACATCATGTCGTAGGAATCCATGGGTACGACGATGAAGTCCACTTTGGCTCGCCATTCACCTACTTGGACCGCCACGTCATAAGCCATCGCGGTGTTTGAGTCTTCGCCTTGTACGAAGCCCACTGAGATGCTTCGTCCTCCTCCGGGCTTGCAGGTCTTTACTCCCAAGCGTTTGGCACATGATGGTGAGATGAAGTTGTGACTCGCTCCCGAGTCGAGCATCGCCAATTGTGATTGCCCGTTGATCACCGTCTTGACATACATATTTGGGATCTGTTTGATACGAGCTGCTAGGCAGTGTAGAGAAGCTTTGATGGCTCCTACACGGACCGTCCCTTCGGTAGACTCTTTGTTTCCACTTTCAGACTCTTGTTCCGTGATCTCAGTGATCTGCACTTGTGAAGATCCTGTCCTGTCAGCGTTGGTCTCATTGGCCCAAGCGGAGTGAGCTCGAGACTGAGAGCTAGCTTTGTGACAATCATTATCCCAGTGAGGACCCCCACAGTTACGGCATGGGCGGGAAGGATTCGCCCTCCAAGGCAGCGTCCGTTGAGGGGGCCCTCCAGGCTGGTTCACCGAGAAGTTCCTGCTACTCGACGAACCGCTGTAGCTGCTTGGCGCATTGTTGCGAAAGTTCCCGTACAGTCGGGGCTGGTTTGACAAGCTGCCTGCGGGCTCACTCCTTTGGGGCCCAGCTGAAGACTGATTTTTGTTCGAGTTGGAAGGGGTATTCCCACTTCCCCCAGACTTTGTGTTGGTGGCCCCCTTTCGGCGCAAGTCTGAGTCCACTAGCCTTTCTGCCATGGCCAGCGCTGCCATGTAGTCGGCTGGATTCTGCTTTTCGATCTCCCTACGGGCCCAGTCTTTGAGCCCATAGAGGAAACCATGGAGTCTCACTCTCTCCCAAGTCATCTGTTCCACTTTCAGCATGGACTGCCTGTATTTGGACACATACTCCTGCAGCTTGCTTTCGCCTTGGGTGATGGCCCTCCATTCGTCTAAGTGTCTGAAGTCTTCATTCTTCGGAACGAAGTAGTCCCGCATCTCAGCCTTGAGGCGGGTCCATGACATGTAGGGGTTTTTCCTCTCTTCTAGGAGGAACCAACTGTAAGCGTCCTCTGCTAAGAAATGAGACACCACGGATGTCCATAAATGTTCTTCCATTTTGCTTGTGCGGTAGAAACTCTCTGTGTCGCGGATCCATTTCTCCAGTATCATTGAGTCCCGTTGACCCGAGTAGGGAGTGGGTTTGATAGGCTTGAAACTCCCCATCCCATCACTCCCACTCGCGGGAGATCTCAACGTGCTTGCCGGCCCTTTTCCTTTGTCTGCTGTGGCATTCTGAGCATTCAGGAGACTTACCTGTACGAGTTGTTGAACCAGCGCGGCTTGAGACTCTAGTATAGCCTCCCACCTTTCCATTCTGTCATTGCGGGGAGGGTCGTTCCTCTCCCCATGGAATGAGTCTCCATCCGCGTGACTCATTTCGTTGGGTGACGAAGGCGCGGACTCAAACTCTGGCCCGGCTTCGCTGATAGGGTCTAGGCGTTGTAGTCTCCCTTGAGGACGTATCCACCTGGAATACTCCCAAGAGTCAATTACACCGTCCGCTGTGATTTCTTCTAATCTTGCGGCGGGTAGGGGAGTGCTGCTGGAGTCACTTTCGGCGGGTCTTTGTCCCCCTCTGTTAGGCATAGACCAGCTTTTGAATTTCTAGCTCTGATACCAAGTGTTACGGGACCCTGAAGAGCGGCCCGTAAATGGAACTTAGGGGCCGCGCGCGTTCGCCGATCCTTCACCTGAACACAAGTTAGCCGACTTCACAACAAGTTGAGCAAGTATTTCAAAGGGACGCACGAGACAAGATTGTTGAAACAAGCCCGTGACAGGCGCTTTGTATTGATTCAAAAATTTGATTACAAAAAGGGACGGAGGCCTCTCCAGCGCCTCTGAAGACTGGGTTAACCTAACTCCAACCTAGAATGGGTAAATGGTTTTATGGACGTGAGGACTGCCACCCCGGCTCCGGTTGAACAACCGGCCCCCTCTTGGCTACCCCGGCAGGATGCGCACGGTTCACCAAGAGTGGAGTACTACTCCCTTATAAGTCCTTTAATTCGGGGCGCTCAGGCAAACCACCCAAGCCCCAAGGCCTTGAGGTAGAAATCCCTCTCAAGGAGTCACCGTCGGTCCCCTCCAGGAGCCGCGGTTCCAAAATCTGATCAAAATGCCGAAACGGCCCCGCGGTTGCGTCCCGGGCCGTTTTGGTCCACAGGACCCCCGGGACCCGGCCACGGCCCAAGCGGGGCTCTTACTTGCATAGAGTCTTTCGGGGGCTCCCGGAGTCATGTTTTGTCCACAGGAGCGACGGGTCCACGAGTCGTCATATCGGCCCGCGGGGAGCATGGCCGCGGAGAGGGGCAATTCACCAAACGGGGCCTCGGTCCCCCTCAAGTGCCGTCCACGGTGAGAAGTTAGGTTAGCGGGAGTTAGGTTAGAAATGGGAACGTGGACCGCCGGGCCGCATGAGGGACAGCCCATGTGGGGGCGCTAGGGGCAAGGAGGGACCGCCGGCGCGCGTGGGAAAAAGTTCCCTCTCATGAGGATCCCAACATTGGAATTGTAATGGATACCCATGGAATGCGGGGGTTGGCATTGATGAACTAACAAGCAAAGCCGATGTTGTACTTCTTGTTGAAACTTGGGAGCATGATACACAAAGGATTAACGGCTTGGAGGATTACAATGTACATTCATTGATGTGGTCAAAGAATCTCAAGCAACGAAGAGGACAAGGAGGGTTAGCATGTATGGTTAAGAAAGGATTGGAAGATTTTGTATCAATTGTGAAAGATGACAAGTACAAACGTTATGTATGGCTGAAAATTATGACACCAAAAAGAGCACCCATTTTTGTAGCCGGTTGCTACATTCCTCATCATGATTCTCCCTTTTATGCTTGCATGGATAGAGATCAACCATTTTCTGATTTGGAAGAGGACATTGCTTATTTCAAAGGTGAAGGTGATGTTATTGTATTTGGGGATATGAATGCTCGCACAAAAACATTGCAACATGATACTCAACGATTTGATATGCCATACATTTCAAGGGAGTTGGAGGAATTTCACTTGTATGATCGTACTTCAATGGATGAGAAAGAGCCGGATCACTATGGAAAGTTACTTTTACACATGTGTAATAGCACGGGTATGCTCATTGCCAATGGTGTATCTTTGTGGAGTGGAACCAATGGATTTACATGTAGAAGACATAATGGGGATAGTGTGATTGACTATATGCTACTCTCTGAAGCCATCATGTATCGCATAAAGAGTTTTATGTTTGGTCAATGGACCCCGGAATCCGACCATCGCACCTTATGTATTGACCTTTCATGTGGAGAAGCAACTAAGCATGATAATCTCAGCCAAAGGAAAGAGAAGTTATCACTATGTATGGATTTCAAACGGGCACCAATGTACATTGAAATGGTTGAGCAAAAATTATGGATGACAAAGCTTCAATGTGATGCACCATTGGAAACTAAATGGGAAGCTTTCAAGAAAGCTATTTGTTCTTGTGCGGAAGAATGCTTTGCCATAAAGCATCTCCATGGTATCCACAAAGATAGATCACGCAAAAGGTGGTTTGATAAAGAATGTCAAGATGCTCGAAAGTCCTGATAAAGCTTGATGCAACTATGGACAAAGACAACTATCAAAGTCATTTGCGTACATACAAGGCATTGATTCAAAAGAAGAGAAGAAGATGGGAAGTAAAGCAACAAGAATTTCAAGTCCAAGAAAAGACACATGCATGTGGAAGATTTTGGAGAAACTTGAGAGGCAAGCGGGTTGAGAATTTTGGTAACTTGAGTCTAGTGGATATGTACACACATTGTAGGCAATTATATGAGCAAGAAAATACTGAAAAAATGCCATTTTATGGTTCACTCCCATGTATGCCGTCTTTTTTTACTATTGAGGATGTATGCGGTGGGCTTGAAAAGTTGGCCACTCGCAAAGCGGGAGATCTTCAAGGTATCAAGCCGGAGATGATCAAATGGACGGGAGATTTTACCCATGAGTGGATGTGTGATATGTTCAACCTTGCACTTCAACATGGTATGCCTTATGATTGGAGTACTAATTGGGTTAAGCCTTTGCATAAAGGAGGGGATGTAAAGAATGTAAGCAACTACCGGACTATAATAATTGGGTCTCTTATGGCAAAGTTGTTTGGGTGCATAATGGAGATGAAATTGAGTGATTGGGCTGAAGAGAATGACAAGCGTGCAAAGGGACAAGCGGGTTTTCGTCGATGCCATAGCACCATTGATCATCTTGTCACTCTTCGTGTTCTCATGGAGGAAAGTCAGTTGAAAGGCAAGCGATTGTATTGTTGTTTTGTGGACTTTAAGAAAGCCTTTGATATGATTCCACGTAACAATTTGTGGAGAAGGATGGAAGAACTCCAAGTGCCAAGTGAGTTTATGCTTGCGGTTTCTCGAATCTATGAGAAGGTGATTTGTCAATTGCGCATGGGAAGAGAAATTTCAGAAATTTTTGTAAGCACTATTGGGGTTAAACAAGGATGTCCATTATCACCAACTCTCTTTGGTCTATGCATCGATCAATTGGAACAAATGGTACTTGACTTTATGCAAGAAGAAGGCATTGAAGAGGTCACTATTTGCAATGCGGTAATCATGCTTTTGTTGTATGCGGATGATGTAGTGCTTCTAGCACACACTTTAGAAGATGCACAAAAGCTTATGGTTGTCCTTGAGAACTTTTGCTTGCATAGTGGGCTGATTGTAAATGAATCCAAAACAAAGGTTATGCTTGTGAAAACCAACCATAAGGAGAAGCCATGCATTGTGTACAACAACGAGACACTTGAAGTTGTTGAGAGCTTTAAGTACCTTGGCCTTGAGGTTCCATCCAATCACAAGTGGCATGAATGTGCTATGCGTCGTTTGGAAGCGGGAAAGAGAGCATATTATGCATTTGAGAACATGTGTAATGCGGGAAACATCAAGTGTTGGGTTCTCAAGAAGTATCTTTTTGATGCATTGGTGACACCGGTTCTTCTTTATGGAGTTGAAGTGTGGGGCGGGAGCATCTCAAAATCTACTTGGAAAGAGTTTGAGAATGTCCAAAAGCGTTTTCTTACAAACTTTCTCCAAGTTAAGACACAAACACCATATATGCTCTTACTTCTTGAGTCGGGATCTCTTCCAATTGAGGTTATGGGCATGGAAAGGGTTGTGGAGTACATGATAAAGATGCGTCAAAACCCCTCACATCGACTTCCTACAATTGCATGGGAAGCAAGCAAAAAAGTTCGAAAGACGCATAAAAGCAAGATCTTGAGCACGGGATGGATGCAAGACATAAAGAAGTGGTTTGGGAGATGGGATGCATTACACTTGCTACATGATGCTTCAATTGACTCTCAAGTGAATGAAGCTTTTCTACAACGCCAATGTATTACGGCTTGGGAGAAATCCGGTGGGTCACGCTTCATACATTACACCACCTATATTGCCCCCAACTACAAAACCATGTTCTTCGCTGAGAGAGGAAACCGTACTCACACTTACATGCTTGAGCCTATTCCCTTGTCCGCGATACGCACTATCGCAGCAATTCAGCTTAGCTCCCATTTCCTTCGATGCGAGATAGGGCGTTGGGGCAATGGAGAAGAGTCAAATCGATTGTGCACATTATGCTCACTGCAAGTTCGAGAGTCTGAGTACCACACACTACTAGAGTGCTCAGCTTTTGATCACATCCGAACTTGCTTCTCTCACATTTTCAGCCATAACTTAGACCTACACACTTTCCTCTCCCAGCCAAAGTGTGGGCTCTCCATTGCGACTCTCATCACTACAATTTTGGAGCATCGAGAGTCACTCATCAGCCATACACATACTACATCACATGTAACTTTGGTCCCATAGGTCATATTTGACCTCCGAGGACGATAATAAAATCTATCTATCTATCTATCTATCTCTCTCTCTCTCTCTCTCTCTCTCTCTCTCTCTCTCTCTCTCTCTCTGCTCTTGCTCTTGCTCTTGGACCAAGCCCGAAGGTGCTTCATAGGGTTTTTTTCCCTCTCATTCACACCACTCACTCACACACACACACTCCCTTGCCCTCACGAGCACCATCTCTCTCTCTCTCTCTCTCTCTCTCTCTCTCTCTCTCTCTCTCTCTCTCTCTCTCTCTCTCTCTCTCTCTCTCTCTCTCTCTCTCTCTCTCTCTCTCTCTCTCTCTCTCTCTCTGTGCTCGAAGGCGCGCAGCAGAACAGGAGCGCTCTCTCTCTTCTCTAACTACACACAGACACCCACTATACACACACAACACACACTCAAAAACCCTCTTTCAGACCCTCGTCATTCCCCCTCACACACACACTCACACCATCTCCCATTCTCGTCCTCCCGTTCTCTACAGCAGGCAACCTAAAAAAAAATTAATATATATATAATTTATACTCCATTGTTCCCATGCACGCACTCTCCCGCTTACACACCCACACACAACCTCGAGCCATATGCACACACACTCACAACGGTTTTCATAAAAAACACTCTCGCACACACAATTACATACATCCACAAGCACACACGCCTACGTGCACTCACATATATAGCACACATGTTTACACGCACGAACATAAATATATCCGAACGCGCACACCATATGCACCCATCAAAGAAAATAGAAAAAAGACAAAGGATTCGACGACATCGATGTCATCAACAAAAAGAAGACGGCCAAGTCGCGCGTCACCAACACTGAAACAAGAAAAGGCGTCGAAGGCATGCCCCGGCCGACCCAAAAATGATTAATGCGCTACACCGACGCACCAGCTATGCCTCTGTTCACCGGCATCACATCCACGATGCCCTATTCAGTAAAATCCATAGGTTGTCATCATTTTTCCCAGTTTTAAACAAAATCTTGTAAAAAATCCCAATTTGTAAATTCTCACCTCTCTCTAGGTGATGGCCACAAAGGCCCACCTAGGAGTTTTTCTTTATAATATTCCCCAAGACAGAGCAAGGGTCAACCATCAAGGGCCCCCCACCTTGCTTTGTCTCCCCTGATTAGAATCCCTAATCTAATCAGATTACCCTAATCTAAAGCAACCAACACTTATAAAAGGACACCGAGTGGTCCCTATCAAGGGGGGATTCATTTGGGAGATTGACAAGAGATTGTGAGATATTGAGGGGCGTGTGCAATTGCATCAGAGGTCAGAACTTGGTAGTATTTTGGTGGGAGGGATTGGAAACATTTGCATCACGAGAGAAGGGACTTAGTGTAGCAATTTTCTTTGGGAACTTGCACTATGTAAAGAAGCTATGTCTACATCTCGACTCCAATGGTAGACACACACACACTCATGTTAGAATGGTCTCCGTGTCTGTGAGTCATCTCTAGAGAACACACTAGTAGGCTCACTATCTCTCCCTCTATCTCTCTATCACCATGATTGCTACCTCACTAGAAATAAGGTTGTTGTAAATATTGCAAGAAAATAGTTCTCCCTCACACCCCGAGGGTTTTCATCACCTGTCTTATTCTCTCTCTCTCTCTCTCTCTCTCTCTCTCTCTCTCTCTCTCTCTCTCTCTCTCTCTCTCTCTCTCTCTCTCTCTCTCTCTCTCTCTCTCCCTTTCTCGGTGTGTAGAGTTGGTGATATCTCCAATCACCGTTGTCTGCGTCCTAGCCGCTAAAAGCTAGGTGGTGCCCCCTGTTCGCTTCACCGTGGCTGGCTTGCGGCGTGCATCGGCTCCTGGAATTTTTGAGGCCATCGGGGTCCGTGTTGTGCTTTGCGCTCGTCATTTGGTGCCCTACGGTGGAGGGCTTCTCGAAAAACTCTAGTTTACAATGCTAAAAACAACACACATCATCAATCATGGACGAATGGCTGAAAGAATTCTCTAATTGGAGAACGGAGGAGGAGGAGACTGGAGAAGCACTGACCGCCTTGATAGAAGTAGTGCTCACAGAATACACCGTTGTAACATCCCAAGAGGTAAATTCCCCATCTCGTATTTCTTGTGCTAACTGCAAATTGAGAGAATCAGGTGGGAAGGCTATGAAGTGCCATTACTGCTGTCAACCAAAGCATTCTGTCAAGAGTGTCGACAAAGGAAGTGAAGAAAGAGCGGTGAGTTTTGCTTTTGAAAACTGCAACACTCTCACGATAGTCAGATTTTCTGTAGCACCAAGTGTTTTCTCTCTAATGGTCCGAGAAGAGTTGTCAACTACATCAACCACAAAGCCTAAGTCCAAAAGCCTAAAGAATTTGGTGGACGCAAATGGGCATATGCTCTCTCTAGGCTTGGAGAGTTCAAATGAAGTTCGACCACCCAAGCGCCACCGCCGCATGCAGAGGAAAGCCGATTGAGCTAGACTCTTCTTGCCCAGTCTATTTTGAACCAAATGTGGAGGATTTTATGGACTTCTACAAGAGGTAGAATCATGTGGTGAAGGTGTCACCTCGTCAGCACCTGAGGTACGCAGTCCTAGTGGTCAAATCCTTGCCCTACACCCGACATGGATAATAACAATAGGCCAGAAGTATTTCCTTTTCGTTTCTTGCAACATATGCATGTAAACGTGTATATTGATAGGAAGATATTCTACCATCAAAAGATTGTTTTCCTATTTGGAGCCGAGATGCTTGATGAAATCCTTAGATCCCCACGTCCCATCATCTGCCCCTTCTGGATTACTACCACTCTTTTGATGAAGCATCTTTATTATGTTCTAGCTTTGCGATCCAGTTTTAATCTATCCACCCAGCTCTGTAAAAAGCCGCTATGAGCCGCTAAGGTCATTAATGTTATAAGAAAAAGAAAAAGAAAAGTTTGTAATTTCCTGAGTTACTACCATGGCAAGTGTTTCTTTCCCCATGTTCAGTGGAAAGAAGGGAGAAGACATCACCACCGACTTTTTGGATGACTTCAACATCGCGTGTATGATTTCCAACAAGGATGACGATGCCTCACGGCTACGAATTTTTCCTCTACTAATGAAAGTAGAGGCCAAGTATTGGTACAATTCTTTGACCCAAGCTACCAAAAATGCATGGGATGTACTACGTGCTACCTTTGTGAAGAGGTTTGGTGGAGGCACAACCTCAAAAAAGTTATGGCAGCTGCTGCTGATGGAATTAAAGCAGGGAAGTCTGCTAGAGTATGCCACTTACGAGTCCAAGTTTGTGGATTTGTGGGAGCAATGGGTTGTCTCGCTGGAGGAAGGTGAAGGAGCGCCTAATTTCCTCAAAAAGGACCGTTTCATTGCTGGCCTGTGGTGGTCGTCGCTTAAGGAGAAGGTGAAGCGGAGGTTTCCTGCATCGTATGAGTTGGTTGTGGAAGTAGCCTACCTTAAAGACAAGAAGCTATGCATGCAAGCAAGAGTCAATGATTCAGAGAAATCGAGCTCAGTCCGACCAACCCCAGTGACTGCAAACAACAGCCGTTCATAGAGCCCAACCACAAGAGGCATCAGAAGAGCAAAAAGACCCGCTGAGTCGTATCACTACCCAGCTTGAAAGTTTATCCGTGCATCTGGTGTAGCGAGGGCATGCACCTATCAGAAATCTTGATCAAGGGAGAGGACAACCAAGGCAAAACCAGGAATACCACTGCTACAATTTTGGGGAAAACGGCCATGGCATGTACTATTGTCCACATTCGAGAAGGAGGAACTTCAATAGAGGAGGAAGGAAAAATCAAATTTCTTTGCCAAGGGTGAGACCAACGCTGCCCATGCAACCAATCCCACCTGTTCAAATTCCACCACCAGCCTTGCAACCACAGCTAGCCCCACTAGTTCAATTCCCACAGCCACCGATGCAACCACCACCATAATCACCACTTACACTCATCCTACGCACACCACCAGTTGGTACCCACACACCAAGTGTCATTGGTCTTGCAAAAGAGGTCAAGATGAAGATAACAGAAGAAGGATCAAGTGCGAAGTCTGTTCAAACGACTTAGGTAGTGGAACAAGAGGTTAAAGAATCAAAAGATGCTACCCCAGTGAGGGAGGTAAGTCAAGAAGATCGTGTTACAAATGCTAGTACATCTCTAACCTTGGGTGAAATAGGCACCAAAGCGATCAATCGACATCATTAGGCAGTAAAGGTAACAGGTGTAAAGTGTTGATTAGGCCTCGTCAGAGTAAGAGGAATGCAATGAGCATGGAAGATACAAGAGAAGAGGAAAACCAGCTTGCTAGCAAGGCTTTGCAAAAGATGGACAACATATCAAGAAAAGGGGAGGGCTTTGAAAACAGAAGCCTGTGCACTAGCATGGACGAAGAATAGTGTAGCAAGCTAAAGGAATCCTACATCAAGGAAGATTCACCAGAGGACCATAACGAAGAGGTAAGTATGAATGAAGGTTTGGAGCTGGATATTGTTCCAGAGGCTTGGCAGCTGAGCAAGACTTTATTGTGTAGTGTCATAGACTTAGAGATGGGTAATGCCTCTAAGTCTACTGAAAGGTGTCATAAACTTGGAGATGGGTAATGCCTCCAGTTTATGTAAGGATGTTCAGAGTAAGTTTGATGATCAACATGTTGCCAACCTTTTAAGGATGTTCCAAACTCCTCCACAACAAAGCATTGTGTTTGCATGGGATGCATCAGACCTATGGTTATGGTTAAGTGCTAGAACATATAGAGGTAAGATCAGCATGGAGATAAAAGTTAAGGAGCCATTGATAGACAAATGGCTAATAATGTGCAAGAATGGAGGCCTCATTCCCAATTTGGTGCAATTTTTTACAATTATTGCATTCTCTCTTTTTAGAGAGGTAAGTGGATTACATTTGTATTTAAGCCGCAAGGTAGGTGGCTTACTATCAACATCAAAAAAGATAGCTGACATTTTTGAGCACATCCAAGAGAAGCATGATATGCTTGCAGGTTTTTCCAGTCATGGCAGTAAGCAAGGTTCTGAAGATAAATCATGGAGCTCACCACACCAACAAGGCATCCATATATGGTGGATTCTTGGCACACTCTTGGGAATCATAATCTTCACTTCTGCCTTTGTAGGAGCCAAGACGCTCATTTCTCCTCTTGCTATTGGTGGTTACAAATTTGGTCCTATTTGGCATGCAAATTTTGTTGTTCAGACACTGCAGATAATGATCTTATTCTTCACGTGGGATCCAGGAGGACACTGGCATAAAGTTCTGGAAGCCATGGGCTTCCCATTTAATCAACCCACACTATTCCAAGGAACACGATATCACCCGGACCTGTTGCAGATGCATGAATATCCCAAAAATCTCACCAATGGATAAATGGAATGGCTAGTTCAAAAGGAAACTCGATATTGGCTCCTACAGATCCGCTGAAGAAGAATCAAAGTCAGGGCTAGAGACATAATTTTCTCTTCCCGAAGCCTTAGCGACACCGTCGGAGGGCTCGACAATGCCCTGGTTGACCTCACAGCCCTAGCTTTTACTAGCATGGCCTCGTCACATGGACCCCTCACTTGGCCAGCCTTATCACCCTCATGGCCTCGCTCATCAACCCCATTCTACAAAACCTACACACACATACACCCCGCCAACTCACCATCGCCCTATCTCTCATCACCCGCTCTCTCAGCATCTCTCTCTCCCACTCACTCTCCTTCGTCCCTCTCTCATTCTCTTTTCGGCCAAGCCCATAGGGTGCAAGGGATTATATCTCTCTCTCTAGTCCAAACCTCTATCTCTCCCTCGTTTAGCCCCAACCCCATTTTATCTCTCTCTCTCTCTCTCTCTCGTTCTCAGCACACACTCTCTCTCCCTTATCCAAACTCTCTCTCTCTCATTTCCCCTTGAGAATGTCTCTCTATCTCTAGCTATTGTCGGCAGCCTATGAGGGAATAAGCGCAATCGTTCTCTCTATTTCTCTCTCTCTCTCTCTCTCTCTCTCTCTCTCTCTCTCTCTCTCTCTCTCTCTCTCTCTCTCTCTCTCTCCTGTTGCCTATACACAAACACACACACCCCACCTAACCCCCCCTTGGTCCTCATTGTCAAAAGCCCCAGCCCCTCACCCTCGCCATCACCTTGCAGCACAAGTGGCCAAGCTCATGGCCTGCCACTACTACAGGACAGAGCCCCGGCTCCATGATCCCGTCACTTGGACCGCGTACCTGGGGGCTGCTCGTCATCTTCCTTCACCCCATTGACTCTCTACCCTCCTCTTGTTTCTTGAGACGCCATGCAGCCCATGCGAGCACATAGGATAATATCCCTCCCTCTCTCCTCACCCCATCACCCCTCAGCCGCACCCTCCCTTGGCCCACTCTGTTCCTCACCTTGTTGAAAAACCCCCCCCCCTCCCTTGCTCTCAGTTGGCCATGCGCTGGCCGGCCAAGCTCTCTCGCTCTCTCTCTCTCTCTCTCTCTCTCTCTCTCTCTCTCTCTCTCTCTCTCTCTCTCTCTCTCTCCTCTCTCTCTCTCTCTCTCTCTCTCTCTCTCTCTCGGACCAAGCCCGAAGGCGCTGCATAGGGTTTTTATCCTTCTTATTCACATCACACACACACACACACACACCCTCACACACTTCCTTCCCCTCGCGAGCACCATCTCCCTCCTCTCTCTCTCTCTCTCTCTCTCTCTCTCTCTCTCTCTCTCTCTCTTCCTCCTCTCTCTCTCTCTCTCTCTCTCTCTCTCTCTCTCTCTCAGCTCAAAGGCGCGCAGCAGAACAGGAGTGCGCTCTCTCTCTCTCTCTCTTCTCTCTCTCTCTCTCTCTCTCTCTCTCTCTCTCTCTCTCTCTCTCTCTCTAACTACACACACACCCCACTACACACACACAACACACACTCACACACCCTCTCTCAGACCCTCACCATTCCCCCTCACACACACACACTCACGCCATCTCCCATTATCGTCCTCTCGTTCCCTACAGCAGGCAACCGAAAAAATATATATATATATATATAAAAATATCTTATACTTTCTTGTTCCCACACACACACTCTCCCTCTTACACACCCGCACACAACCTCGAGCCATATGCACACACACTCAAAACGCTTTTCATAAAAAACACTCTCACACACACAATTACATACATCCACAAGCACACACGCCTACGTGCACTCACATATATAGCACACACATTTACAGGCACCAACATAAATATATCCAAGCACGCACGCCATACGCACGTGATGCATGGTTTTTAGGACCCCTTCTGAAGATGCAATAAAGGCACAGTCAGTTGTTGGGGAGATAAGGATACTCTAGTCGAAGGGATCTCGAAAGAGAAGAAAAATCTACTTCACAAGCACCAAAGAGTAAAAAGTGCCATGGACAGAAGATACGTGGGAACGAGCTCTTATGCATGCCTACAACCTATATCTTACAGAATAGCCCATTCTAGGTGTGAATTTCTAGTGAAATTTACACGAGGATGTTTGTGTGGACTCACAACACAGCATACTCCGTTTTCACTTTTTTACCGACAGTAAATATTTTTTACCTACAGTAAATATTTTTCACCTACATGGTAAATACAAATCAATTTTTACCTACAGTAACTTTTTTTACCCATGGTAAATATTTTTTACTACACCATAAGTATTTGGTAGGTAACAGTTCACTGTTACTAGAAGCAGTGATTGGGCATCAACAATGCAGTTACAGGAGGAGAAAAGGGGAAAATCTTATGGTAAAGGTGAGTCAACAGGGATAAAGACTTTTGAGTTGAAAAGAGACATGCTGATTTTTTCAAAGAACACATGTCAAAAGAAGCCATGGTTGAGGATTTTTTGAGGATTTGATATTCAGGAGGACCCAGCTGCCACCTCCCCCCGCAGGTCCCCCCCTGACATGTGCAGAACCTCCAGTTTCAACAACCACCTTACCTGCTCTTAAATGCTGGTCAAGGACTTATCCCCATGTGTCACAATCAGAAAAATCAGCATTTACCCTCCCCTCTCACATCACTCTAGAGAATATCTTGATGGTGACATATCAGGTGACCTCAATCTGTTGACCACCCTAAGCAAAAAGTAACCCCAATCAGCGGATTTAAGCATGTTTATCGCTAATCCTAAACCCTCTCAGAAACCTATATAAGGAGGCCTTCTCTCACTCAAAACCAACACTTGACCCACTTCACCAAGCAACGAAGCTATGACGACATTGCTCACAACGAGGAGCTATGGATGGAGCTCTACTCTCTCTCTCTCTCTCTCTCTCTCTCTCTCTCTCTCCCTCTAGTATGCTACATTACTAGCCCTAAAACCTAAATAAGGAGTCTTCTCTCATGCTCCATGGCCACCATCCTCGCCATCATTCTCTAAGGTATTGATGTGTTGCTAGTAGGATCATACCTACTTGCTGGGTTGATTGTTTTTGACAAGGGGTTATGCCATCCTTGGCTTGCTTCTTTATATCCTTGTTATGTATGATCAGATGCCGTTGTATTGTTAAGCTGATGTCTTGTGTATATATATGCTACATAAGGTCCCTAAGCTTCGTTTCTATGTGTTTTGCCATATGTTTTGATGCCATCATAATGCCAGAAGTCTCACTTGCCTATGTGCTCCAGAAACCTCCAACGCACACGAGCTTGAAATATTCTACATCAACATACACGAAGGTACTGTGACACACATTAAGGGAAGAGACAGCATCACCAGACCTCTCCTTCCTGAGGAGCCGACTAAGAGGAGGAAGATCACCTCTACACCTAAGTGGCCCAAGGCCGCAGCGCGTGCTCAAGAGTAAGGTAACATTTGGCTTAATCTCATTAATAAGGGATTACATGACCACTACAGGCAAGAAAAAGGCTAGTGAGCAACCAACTTCAACCTCCAACTTGCAACCACGACTCTCACCCCTAAATCCTCCTGAAGCAAAGAGGCGAAGGCTTGCCTACAAGATTGCCGCCCGTCTCCGAGTGCTCCCAGTGCTTTTTGTGAATCCAAACACCACCAATCCCAAGTCAACCTCCTGTCCGCGTGAAGATCACTTTGGATATTGTCCAAAGTGCTTTGGAGACCGGGTGAAAAGCCTCCCTGCCCTACCTTTGCTGCTAATTTTCAAGAAGTTATCTCAATCTAAGGAAACTATCTTAGTTGATGATGTGCTGCACATTAATGGTGTCACTTTCATTCGTCATGCTGATTATGGTAATAGCATCCAATTGTTGCTTGCTAAAAGGCTCAGCATTGTACAAAGTAATGCCATCACGCCTTACGTCTTCACAGATGCATCAGGAAGAGTCGAAGTGATCCGAGGTGCTGACCTTCTGTGGCTGATTAGGCTCATTGGTCCCAAGGTGGTGCAACTAAGCTAGGCTCTTGTGTGTAAGTATGGATGCCAATAATGAGAATGATGATCCCCGCATGTTTCCTTTCCATTTTGTGCGTCATATCCGTGTGAATATTTGTATTGATAGAAAAATCTTTTATCAGCAAAGAATAGCCTTGTTGTTTGGAGCCGAGAGACTTGGGGAAATCTTGCGCTCTCCTCATCCTGTCATTCTACCCTTACTAGACTATTACCATTCCTTTGATGTGTCGATCTTCATCCTATTTTGAGCTAAGTTGTGCTAAAGATCCAAATTGTAATTACCATACTCTATTTTAAAATAAATTGGAGCTGTTTGTGTAATTGTTTACTCTCTCACTTATGGCCTTCCCTAATTTTTATGGTAAGCCTGGAGAGGTTGCTACAGACTTTTTGGATAATTTGGAAATGGCCTTTCTGGTATCGGGAAGGGATGACGAAGCTACTAAGTTAAGGGCCTTTCCTTTGGTCTTGAGGGAAGGTGCAAAATTATGGTATCAAACTTTGGCACCTGAAGAAAGAAGAGACTGGGAGTCCTTAAAGATGGCCTTCAT
This sequence comes from Adiantum capillus-veneris, assembly GCF_014529385.1. NCBI lineage: Eukaryota > Viridiplantae > Streptophyta > Polypodiopsida > Polypodiales > Pteridaceae > Adiantum > Adiantum capillus-veneris. Next base: position 91,857,393 of record NC_140959.1, on the reverse strand, counting down.
CGAAGAATTTCGCCGCCATGAGCCTCCAGAGGAGATATGGAGACAGCTCTTAGAGCTACGCCAAACATCACCCAATGACTATAGAAGCTATGAAGGAAAGTTTTCCAACCTGTGGGAGAAATGGTGTGCATCACTAGGTGAAGGAGAAAGGGCGCCAGAATGCCTAAAGAAGGATTGTTTCCTGGTAGGGCTTTACCCCATCCTTCGAGAAAAGGTAAAAGGTAAATTCCCAGATACCTTTGATAAAGCTATGACTTATGCAAGGGAGAAGGATAGGAAGTTAAAATTCCAAGCTCAACTACAAGGGGGAATGGAGCCTCCACCGCTAGCTCAACCTACGGCAAGGGTAGTAGCAGGGACAGGAGCAACAGACCATGAGTCCTCTCAACAAGAATTACTTCAACAAATCACCAATCAACTAGAGAGCCTGTCCATCAATCTGGTTCAAGGTGTAAGGGCTCCCCAGCCACGAAATGAACGAAATAGACAAGAAGGACAAAGGCAAGCACGTGAGTACATTTGCTACAACTGTGGAGAGGTAGGTCACCGCATGTATTATTGCCCCCATCCACGACGCTATCAAGGAAATGGTAATCAAAGACGGCCTCCTCGCCAGCAAGTCACTCCTCCTCGAGCTAGGCCACTAAATGGACAAAATGCACACGTGGCTCCACCAATCCAAATATTGAGACCCCCTCCTCCACCACCACAAGCACCAGCAGAGATCCCTCCACTACCATCGGGAGGGGAGGACAGGGCTGTCTCTATCATAAGTCTTGACAATGGTAAGAATAAAGGGAAAGAAAAAATGGAGGAAGCTGTTGCCATGCCAATAAAGAGAGTTAGGAGACAAAGAACTGATGAAATGGAAGCTTCAGAGATGGATAAAGGGAATGAGGGTTCCTCCCAAGTGATAGGAGACAAGAAAAGGAAGAGTAGGTCAAGGAGGCACATAGGAGTAGAAGACTTTCCACTTGGGGGTAGGATCCATACCTTACGACCTGGTAGCAGATGTGAGTAAGCAAGGACCAAAGATTTCATGGCAGCAACTCCTCCACCTTTCCCCAAAGATGCGTAGAACCTGGTCTAAGATGGTCAGCACCAGGAGGTCTAAGGCAAAGTCAGTTGGGTCTATTAGTGCAAGAGGCATGAAGGATATCGTGCCAGTCATTGATGCAAAGATTAAGAGTCAGCGAGTCTCCAATGTGTACGTAGATGGTGGAGCCGAGATTTGTGTTATGACAGAGAAATTAATGCACAGGTTGGGTTTGGAAGTAAACGAGCAAACTTCCTTACAAGCTAAGATGGCAAATAATGTAAGGGTGGCTTGTGTGGGAAAGGTTAATGGAGTGAAGGTTTCAGCTTTTGGTGTGGCAATCTCAATTGATGTTTATGTGATCCCAACTAAGGGGGAGGGCTATCCACTAATACTTGGAAGACCTTGGCTTATGGCTATGAAAGCTAGGCAAGATTGGGAGACAGGTTCCCTTGAGTTGCTACCAAATCATAAGGTAGGTGGCAAGCAACAAAAAATTTTGTATGACATGAAGCAGGGTAGACAACAAGACCTAGAGATGGAGACTTCTATGGATGAATGGAGCACAAGCACCTACTCTTCATCTGAGGATGAGTCATCCGAGGAGGATGCTAGCTCTTTGGAAGTCATGGGTATAATACTACGAAACCCAGAAGGAGAAGGTGGTCAAGACTCTCTAAACAAGGTAGAAGCCACAGGCTTAGAGGAGATGCTAGCTAAGGACCTACTAGAAGAAGAGAGAGAACCCTATTTGCAGGTACTAAAGAAGCATGTTGGCCTCTTTATAACTGATTACGAGCACATTAAAGGAGTGATGGTAACCCAACACCATATCCAATTAAAGGAAGGTGCCGAACCAGTGGTGCAAAGGCTAAAGAGATTAGGGCTAGTGCAGCAAGATGCAATCTTAAAAGAAGTAAAAAGATTACTCAAGGCAGGATTTATCTACCCAGTGGAAGATTCTGAGTGGGTGTCTCCAGTTGTGGTAGCACCAAAGAAAAATGGGAAGTGGAGGGTATGTGTGGATTACAAGCCTCTAAACGTAGCCACAAAAAGGGACCATTTTCCTTTGCCTTTTCAAGATGAAATACTAAATGAAGTGGCTAGTCATGAAAGGTACACAGTGTGTGATGGGTACTCATGCTACTTCCAAATCAGAATTGCAGATGAAGACCAAAGAAAGACTACCTTCATAACACCTTGGGGGTGTTTTGCTTATAGAGTTATGCCTTTTGGTTTAACTAATGCCCCAGCTACTTTCCAGAGGTTTATGAAATTGGTGTTTCAACCTTACTTTGGTAAGTCCATACGAGTCTTCATTGATAATTTTTGCATTTACAGCTCTAGGGAAGTACATCTGTCCAAGGTTGATGAAGGTTTCACTCGTCTGGCCCAATTGGGTGGGCAATTGAATAAAGACAAGTGCCACATAGGTGAGAGCAAGGTCACTCTACTAGGCCATGTTGTGTCTCAAGATGGTATTGAGGCTGACCCTGAAAAGGTAAAGACATTGTTAGCTTTACCTACTCCTTCAAACGTGAAGCAACTAGTCTCCTTCATTCAAAAGGTTCGCTACATGGGACGATTCATACATCTCCTTTCTCAGGCAATCTATCCTTTGCAGCAGCTCACTAAACACACTACATTGACATGGAGTGAGGAGGGTGAAAGGTGCTTTCAAGAAGTTAAAACCATTTTGAGCTCATTGCCTGTCGTCCTACAACCCACATGGGGTGAATTATTCTATGTAAATCCTAGTGTAGGTCCAGAAGCTCTACGAGCTGTCTTGATGCAAAAAGACCCAAAGACATCTCTCATGAGACCAGTCTACTTCTCTAGTAGAGTGATGACAACTGCTGAAAAGGGTTTCAGCGCAGCTGAGCAATTGGTGCTAGCTCTTAAGTTTGCAGTGGAGAAGTTTCGGGCTTACTTACTTCCGAGACAATTTGTGGTGATCACAACTGAGGAGGTTTTTCCATATGCCCTACAACACATGGAATTGTCTCAAAGAATAGCAAAGTGGGTGGTGCAGCTTTAAGAGTTTGACTACACACTACAAGTAGAGGATTCCACCCGTGCTTGTTTGGCAGATGTCCTCACACAAAGGTGTTATGAGAAGGCCAAGAAAGAGACACCTAGTAAGGTACCGCCTATCCCGGAGCCTGAAGTTCTACTGGGAGCACACAGTCTGTATTTTGATGGGGCTTACAAGAGGACCAAAGACAAGGCATCAGCGGCATAGTAATATTAGGTCCAGAGAAGGAGAAGATATTTGCAAAAGGGTTTCATCTAAAAGAGGTTCATTCTAACAATGAAGCAGAGTACCATGCCCTTGTTTTAGGGTTGCAATGTTGTCTTTCTCAGGGCATCACAAAGCTAAATGTTTTTGGTGACTCCATGTTGATTGTTAAGCAAATGGTTGGTGTATGGGCCTGTAAAAATGACAAATTGTCTGTTAAGATGAGGGAAGCAAAGGCCTTGTTGAAGGGTTTTAAAGAATTTCGAGTGCACTTTGTACCTAGAGATCAAAATCGAGAAGCAGATGCCTTAGCAGGTGAAGAACTACAAACTCTCATAGTAGGTGCTATCCTTGTGAAAAGTCCTTTATACCAGGGAAAGGAGGAGCTGCATGATTTACTTTACTTTCTTGAGCATTGTGAAGCACCCTCTGGTATGAGTAAAAGTGAACGTAGGTGGTTGGCAAAAAAGGCTACCAGCTATAGCTTAGTGAATGAGGACTTGTATTGTAGAGGGAAAGATGCTGTCTTAAGGAGAGTTCCTGCATCCCAAGAGATAAAGGATATTTTGTTTAGTTGTCATGAAGGTGTGTGTGGTGGCCACTTTGCACAAGAGATTACTAGCAGAAAGATTTTACAAGCAGGGTTCACGTGGCCAAGCCTCCATCGAGATGTACAACATTGGTGCCGCACATGTGAGGTTTGCCAAAAAGCTGGACCAAGGCGTCTTACCCATGAAAATCAGCATCCAATCAAAACCTATGGGCCATTTGAAAAATGGGGGATAGATGCAATAGGGCCACTACCTTGCACTCAATCAGGAAAGGAATACATCATTATGGGGGTGGAGTACATGACCAGATTGGCAGAAGCTCGTCCCACAAAGCGCATCACAGCCAAGGACGTGAGTGATTTCATTTTTGAATGCCTTTGTTGCCGTTTTGGCACACCTTTGGAGATTCTCTCGGATAGGGGACCGGGATTTCGAGCTGATTTAGTCGGGCAATTGATGAGCAAGTTAAAAATCAAGCGCAGGCACTCTACACCATACTACCCTCAGTGCAATGGTCTTGTGGAAAAGGTAAATGGTCTTATATGTAAAATCATCACTAAGCAAGTGCATTTACATCCTAAGGCATGGGACAAACACCTAGATGCAGCACTTTGGGCCTACAGAACATCCTTTAAAACATCCTTGGGGTATACACCTTTTCACTTGGTTTACGGGCAAGAGGCCTATTGCCTATAGAAGTGGAGCTAGCGAGCCTCAGAGTTCTAAAAGCACATCAAGAGGATAGTCAAGAGAAGCAGGTGGAAAGAAGAATCATCGATTTGGAGAGGTTAGGGCTAGATCGAGAGTCAGCAGTGAAGTACTATGCAGCCCAGGCAGAGAAGAAACGAAAGAAGTTCAATCACAACCTTGTCAAGAAAGGTATCAAGGAAGGTTCTTTAGTGCTCAGATACGACAATCGCTTTGATCGCAGGAAGGATGGTAAGTTCTTGCTTAAGTGGGAAGGCCCTTTTGTAGTGATACAGAGGTTCTCAAATGGTAGTTACCAACTAGGTGACCTAGATGGTAAGGTACATCAGACCCCGGTAAATGGTTGGCGATTGAAGGCCTACCAATGTCGTCTTTCACAGCCATATGCTAGTGAAATCAATGCTAAGGATGGTTCAGAGGAGAGCTCATCATATTCGAGCTCCAACTAAGGTAACAATGGCATGTACATAGTCGTTTCAAAAAAAAAAAAAAAAAAAAAAAGAAAAAAAAAAAAAAAAAAAAAAAAAAAAAAAAAAAAAGAAAAAAAAAAAAAGGAAAAAAAAAAAAAAGAGAATGCTATCAGTGAAAGTGGATATTGACAATGGATGGGGTATGGCTTTCAAGGGTCTAGGAGACCAGTTGTTAGTCATGGATGGATACAATTATTCATCAGAAAGAACTAAACAGGGTGCATCAGCCAAGAAAGCAGTAACATGGCAACTTTAATTGGTACCAGGTGGGTAAGTATTCAAGAGAACCCTATTGTAGCACAACCTACAGCTAGAGGCATCAAATACCTCTAGCTTAAGGGGGAGGGCTATATGATGCATGGTTTTTAGGACCCCTTCTGAAGATGCAATAAAGGCACAGTCAGTTGTTGGGGAGATGAGGATACTCTAGTCCAAGGGATCTCGAAAGAGAAGAAAAATCTACTTCACAAGCACCAAAGAGTAAAAAGTGCCATGGACAGAAGATACGTGGGAACGAGCTCTTATGCATGCCTACAACCTATATCTTACAGAATAGCCCATTCTAGGTGTGAATTTCTAGTGAAATTTACACGAGGATGTTTGTGTGGACTCACAACACAGCATACTCCGTTTTCACTTTTTTACCGACAGTAAATATTTTTTACCTACAGTAAATATTTTTCACCTACATGGTAAATACAAATCAATTTTTACCTACAGTAACTTTTTTTACCCATGGTAAATATTTTTTACTACACCATAAGTATTTGGTAGGTAACAGTTCACTGTTACTAGAAGCAGTGATTGGGCATCAACAATGCAGTTACAGGAGGAGAAAAGGGGAAAATCTTATGGTAAAGGTGAGTCAACAGGGATAAAGACTTTTGAGTTGAAAAGAGACATGCTGATTTTTTCAAAGAACACATGTCAAAAGAAGCCATGGTTGAGGATTTTTTGAGGATTTGATATTCAGGAGGACCCAGCTGCCACCTCCCCCGCAGGTCCCCCCCTGACATGTGCAGAACCTCCAGTTTCAACAACCACCTTACCTGCTCTTAAATGCTGGTCAAGGACTTATCCCCATGTGTCACAATCAGAAAAATCAGCATTTACCCTCCCCTCTCACATCACTCTAGAGAATATCTTGATGGTGACATATCAGGTGACCTCAATCTGTTGACCACCCTAAGCAAAAAGTAACCCCAATCAGCGGATTTAAGCATGTTTATCGCTAATCCTAAACCCTCTCAGAAACCTATATAAGGAGGCCTTCTCTCACTCAAAACCAACACTTGACCCACTTCACCAAGCAACGAAGCTATGACGACATTGCTCACAACGAGGAGCTATGGATGGAGCTCTACTCTCTCTCTCTCTCTCTCTCTCTCTCTCTCTCTCCCTCTAGTATGCTACATTACTAGCCCTAAAACCTAAATAAGGAGTCTTCTCTCATGCTCCATGGCCACCATCCTCGCCATCATTCTCTAAGGTATTGATGTGTTGCTAGTAGGATCATACCTACTTGCTGGGTTGATTGTTTTTGACAAGGGGTTATGCCATCCTTGGCTTGCTTCTTTATATCCTTGTTATGTATGATCAAATGCCGTTGTATTGTTAAGCTGATGTCTTGTGTATATATATGCTACATAAGGTCCCTAAGCTTCGTTTCTATGTGTTTTGCCATATGTTTTGATGCCATCATAATGCCAGAAGTCTCACTTGCCTATGTGCACTATGTGTGAGGTCCCTAAACCTCTTAATTTAGGGTGGTGTGCCCTTTGTTTTGTTCTTTTCTTGTTTGCATGAGGCGTGGTTTGTGGAGTGTGCACGAGTACAGAGGCCACCCGATTGCACTGCTCTTTTTCCCGCTATCAGCACCCATCAAAGAAAATAGAAAAAACACAAAGTATTCGACGACATCGACGTCATCAACAAAAAGAAAACGGCCAAGTCACGTGTCGCCGACACCGAAACAAGAAAAGGCGTCGAAGGCATGTCCCGGCCGACCCCGAAAATGACAAATGCGCTACACCGACGCACCAGCTAGGCCTCCATTCACCGGCATCGCATCCACGATGCCCTCTTCAGTAAAATCCATAGGTTGTCATCATTTTCCTAGTTTTAAACCAAATCTTGTAAAAAATCCCAATTTGTAAATTCTCACCTCTCTCTAGGTGATGGCCACAAAGGCCCACCTAGGAGTTTTCCTTTATAATATTCCCCAAGATAGAGCAAGGGTCAACCATCGAGGGCCCCCCACCTTGCTTTGTCTCCCCTTATTAGAATCCCTAATCTAATCAGATTACCCTAATCTAAAGCAACTAGCACTTATAAAAGGACACCGAGTGGTCACTATCAAGGGGGGATTAATTTGGGAGATTGACAAGAGATTGTGAGAGATTGAGGGGGGTGTGCAATTGCATCAGAGGTCAGCACTTGGTAGTATTTTGGTGGGATGGATTGGCAACATTAGCATCACGAGAGAGGGGACTTAGTGTAGCAATTTTATTTGGGAACTTGCACTATGTAAAGAAGCTATGTCTACATCTCGACTCCAATGGTCGACACACACACACACACTCATGTTAGCAAGGTCTCCGTGTCTCTATGAGTCATCTCTAGAGAACACACTAGTAGGCTCACTATCTCTCCCTCTATCTCTCTATCACCATGATAACCACCTCGCTGGAAAGAAGGTTTCTATAAATATTGCAAGAAAATAGTTCTCCGTCACACCCCGAGGGTTTTCATCACTTGTCTTATTATCTCTCTCTCTCTCTCTCTCTCTCTCTCTCTCTCTCCCCCCCCCCCCCCCCTCCCTCTCTCGGTGTGTAGAGTTGGTGATACCTCTAATCACCGTTCTTTGCGTCCTAGCCTCTCAAAGCTAGGTGGTGCCCCCCTATTTGCTTCACTGTGGCCGGCTTGCGGCGTGCATCGGCTCCTTGCGTTTTTGAGTCCATCGGGGTCCGTGTCACATTTTACACTCGTCAACACCTTTGATGTTCAAAGATTGAATAGCCAATGCTTCTATCATTGGGAGAGGGAGACAAACTCTTCAGAATTTGATCCCTCCCCGGTCCTTGTGTTTGTTTTTGAAATTCACAGATAGGGATTCTAAAAATAGTCCTTAAAAGCACATGATATACATAATTTAAACAGTGACCCCCCCCCCCCCCCCCCCCCCCGCGAGGTTGATCACCATACATTTTGGTGGTGTCCTAGACGTATTCCATCCTATACAAACCCAATTGGAGGACCGTCCTCGCCCCCTTTGATTAGGGACAAACAAGGTGGTGCCCAATTGACTGAAAAGCATCCTGATATTATCCTATAGCCAACTGGGTAGGCCCACAAACTCCACCTAGACAGGATGGATCCCCTTGAGGGACTCAACAGAGTCAAACATTGGCTCCCATGGTAGAACATAGAGTGTTGTGCTATTAAATGTGAGGGGACCCTTACCAAGGATCTTTCCGGATACCTACTTGAATTTAAATGAGAAAAACCCTTTGGCAAGGTAGGTAGTATTTTCAATTGCACCTCCATGACCAAGGATTTGCGGCCCCTATATCCATTTGCATAGCTCATATCTATTTGGGATTCTCCCATTGAAGCCTAACACAAGCATAAGTAAGGCTTGCATGGCTAGATGGATTTTAAACAGAACTGGCGAAATTGCGAGAGTGACAGCCTCCTTGATCTCCACCTGCTTTGGCAGTGACTTCTTAAGAGCACAAAAGCCTCCATCCGCTAGCCCGTCTTTGATTACGCCATTTCTTTCTACTTGTGACCAGGTTCTTTTTATACCATTCAAGCTGATATCTAACTACTTGTTGACTTCCTTAAGATATTGTTCAAGCCTAGTCCTAACATTCTTTAGACTTTCATGGCTTGTATCACCCAAAGATTTAGCAATTGTGACAACACCACCAACCGTAGAGTCAAGACCCTTCACAATGTTTGCAAAAGATATTCTCAGTCCGAGAGCTGCAAAACTCATTGCTGTCTTGTTTTTATATACACATTTCCTACCTAAGTCTCCCCTACCTTGAGGGTTATCACCTCAAAGTTGTAGCCTTTAGATTTTTGGTTAATCGTGCTTCCCTTTTCTTCCGTAGAACCGCCTTGTTTAATCAACCACATTGGGTCCGGATCCGTTGTAAAATCCCCTTCCCCCATCGTGGCAGGAATCGGGTAATGTTTTCATCTATGGCGAGCATGTCCACTTCCATGTTTAGCCCCACAAAACCCAAGCCAAAAGTGTGGTTACAAGGAAAGGGGCCCTTGTCAAGGGTACAAGCTAATAAGAAAAAAGACGCTTAATATAGATTTTTTAAAAACGCATAAGATAACTTAATTGGACATACCAAAGATAATGTAGTAGCACTTCAAATAAAGAAAGTCCCAAATGAGCATGCTGATTATAGAATTAAATGGAGTTGATTATAGGTAAAATATGTGCGTGATAAGGAGGAAATACTCTGGCATGGAGCGAGTAGGAGGCGGCTCCAAAACTCAAGTAGAAGGTCAAGCAGGGGCTCTAGCCAAGGATCCCCCGATTTGAAAAACCAAATCCTACAAAGGAAGGGCCAACAAGGGTTGTGATCCTAACAAAATCTTCAAGCTAATTAAACATGCTTGAGTTCTCAGAGAGATTGAGCTGCACCTACGCCCCCAAGCAACCCCTCCAAGAAACACCCAACCTGTATTCTCAAAGTTGTTACCCTAGCTCATCTCTTGCCATCTCACCACTTCTAACACCATTTCTACTATCGGGGGTATTTTCTCTTTGGAGAACATCTTAGCCATGGTCATCATATCCTTTGCCATAATCTCCCATGCTTGGTTTTGATTTGCTATTGAGACCACAAATTTGGCACATTGATGCTATATGAAACTTTCTTTTTGTGCAAAACTCACAAGAGTGATGTTATATTAAGCAAATAAGACAATTACAAGCCAAGGCATCCATAGGACAAGGAAGATACAAGAAGGGGTTCAAAATGCACACAAATTACCTAGGCTATTCCTAACTTACCAACATTGCATGGATGGCCCAATTCTATTCAAGGGTCTTGCTTTTAACAAACGAAGGGACCAATTCTTTACTTTCTTGTACGATCTCCAAGAAATAGGCACTAGAAAAATCATTCTCAAAGCCCCCCCAATTCTTGGCCTTCTGGATTTGCTTCACATAGCAAAATCTGACAATTTGTGTACAAATCAGCAGCACTTGGATTTTCATCCCCCTACCACCAAGGAATAGGTTGTTCTAGTAGAAGCCAATCTTCCAAGTCTTTTGAATCCATTTGCACATCTTGCTTGCCAACCCACATGTAGTCAGGCACTCATTGAAAAGGTGCACAAGGTCCTCACTCGCCACTTTGCAGCCATAATACCTATCTGATCCAATCCATTTGGTTGAGATCTTCACTCTTGTCGGTATAGCCCCCCATCAACAATCTTGCCAGTTGTGCCCCCCAATCTTAATATGGACCAATGAGGGTTGAGCAGCTTGTAATAAACCTCTAAATGTTTCCACTAGCCACCCTTAGATTTCACTTTTTCCTTTTTAATCAAGTCCCCTACCATGTTAGCCCATGCTTTCTCTTGTATCATAATTGACGTGAATAGCTTGGCACACTAGGCCTCTGCATGGATAGAGGGGTTGATTGATCTTTTGACTTCAAAAGCAACCACAGTCCATTCATTAAGAGCAGCTAAGAGTGGATTCCAACACTGAGAGTGCAAACAAGCGGGCATATTCAAGGCCCAAAGCCCAAAGATTTCATGACAGATACACTCTTGACTGGTTAGTGATGCATATTCAATGAAAACCATGGCCACCAAGATGTTATCATAAATTGATATTCCTTTAATGAACACGTGCTGATGCGGAGTAATGGCTCTATCCAAAATGGGAGACAACTTGAGGGAAATTTTCTTGGTAATGATTTTATAAGCCACTGTCATCATGGTTATTGGACACCGGTGCTTCAACTGAGAGATGAATATTTGCTTAGGATTGGTTTAATGAGTGCCCTTTTGATACTTGAATCTAGGGTTCCACAATGCTTGGTTGGACCATTTTGTAATGGGTACTTTGAGATCATCCCAAAATTTGATGAAAAATTCTCTGGTCAACCCATCTAGCCCAGGGGACTTCTCTTTATCTAGAGCCTTCAGTGCAAGGCAGCATTCCTCCTCAGTAAAGTCTTTCTCTAGGAGATTGGCTTTGAAGTGCAAAAATTTTCCCTTGACAATTCTCAGGAGACTACTTTTGGCTTCATCCACCTTTGCAACATGGACCTCACGCTGATCAATTTTTTGACAGAGGTGATGGAGCATCAGCTTTGCCATTTTATCTTGGTCCTCTACTTCATTCCCCTCTCCATTTAAAAGAGAGAGTGAACAAGGCCTTGAACTCTCTTAACTTTTAAGGATTTGAAAAAATTCCCTTGATTGGCTGCCTTGGGATGGAGATATGTTTCCTTAGACAACATCCCGACTTTCTTGATTTCATGCATTTGATTAGCTGGCTAGGTCAATTTTAGCTTCAAGCCACCTATTGTGTTTAGCTTTTAGATGTAATCCTTTAGTATTTATTGTTGTTAGACACTCTACTCCCTCTCCCAACTACATCAGGCACTCCTCCCCACAAGACTTCTCTAATCTCGTGCATGTGGTTTTTTGATTGCTTTCTTCATACTTTGGGTGAACAAGTCCCAATCTTTTGGGTTATCTGAGAGGACATCTTTGTTGAGCTTTGCCAAAGCTTTTTTTGAAAGGCATCTGAACATGGAATCTCTGAAGAGATGCACTCAAAAAGGGAGAAACTTCTTAGACCCTTTGGGGTGTAGATCCTTGTCTTTGGATTTTCTAAAATTGATATATAGGGGCGCGTGATCTGACAAAGCCCGTGTAGTGACCACCTTCATGTCTATCAAGGAGGGGATCCAATCAGCCTGATGTGAGTAGTAGCACCTATTGAGCCGAGATGTTGTCCTGGCATATTGAAGGTTGATATAAGTGAAGCCTAGAATGTTCCACGAACGAGTCTCCCACATGTCCAACAATGCCCACTTTTCATAGAGACTTTTCCATTTGGATTTGTTGGAGCCAACGAGCATGCTAGAGGGCCAAGTTCTATCTTTAATCTTCTCCACCATATTGAAGTCTCCAATGAGGAGCCATTCCCCTAAAATAGGGAGGTCTTCAGGTGCTCCCGTAACATTGCTCTATCCTTTGTTGTACACGAACGATATATGTTGACAATGGTGAACGGTTGGGTAAGAAGACCTTATTTTCTGCAAGGCCCAAGGCTTTGCGAGATGACACAAACAAAGGGGTGACAAGGAATGTTGCTAAGTCCTTCAGGTTGCTTCTTAGACACATTGAGAGGCTTACAAAATCCACCCACACCAAACACATTCCATGAATGCATCAGTCGATTCAAAGGATGGGTCCCATGGAAGCACACACACTGATGTTCGATTAAACAAAAGTGGGTTTTTGGCAAGATTTTTTAATGCAGCTGATTCATCGTTGAATTGCACCAAAAAAAACCTTTTGCAAGGTATTGGGCCATCACCCCAAGTCCACCCTGATTAAGGACATTGGAACAGTGCATCTAATTGATCACTTTAGCTTTAGCTGGCACCCTGTCTATAAATCCAAAAGCCAAGGTAGAGCTTGCCAGCTCATCCAACTACTTCTTTATAATAGTGGTGGGATAGCTACCATGATTGCATCCTCAAATTCAAACCTTTTTGGAAGCGGTCTCTTGAGAGCTTGGAAGGCTATGCCAGAGCGCCACTGGGAGTCTCTGCTTCCTCAAACGTTCTCTTGTTGAGACATAGAGCACTCTAAATTTCAACAAGCTCTTTCTCAATCAACATCTTGCAATCTTTTAGTTTGTATTTGTTAAGTCTGATGATGCATCCAAAGGTTTGAAACTCTCAGATTCTATATGAAACTTCTAATGAGTGATCATCCTAAGGATATAAAATAATCAAACAAATTCAAGACTTCTCTAAGGTACACATTTTTTTAATGTGCTAATGCAATACATTTCACATACTCACAATATCATGATTGTTGGCTGACTGCCAAGCCTCACCATATCGATGCTAGCAAAGCAAGAACCACAAACATAAAATGTCAAATCCATGGGATGTAGCTGACCAACCAACTAGTGCATGGAGGCTACAAGAGATAGATAAACTCTTGGAAAACCCAAGTCCAATGTCCTCTGGCCTAAATTGGTCTCAGATATGTGCTAAACATCCAAAGCTTCTTTACTTACTGCAAGCTTCAACCGATGATTTTGTATAGCTATGATGCTCCAGATGCAATGAAACTTACTACGTAGAATGTACAGAGTATCCTCAACATCCCCATATGATCAAAAGTCATTTTTGACACTCAGACAAAATTGCACCTAAGATAAACATTCTATTTTTGGTAGGTCAATTTCAACCTCCAAAGCACTCTATAGCTTCCTTAAGACGTGCTCTATCTATTCCTATGGTGAAAAATTAGTTTAGATGGGTGTGTTGTGCATAGGGAATGAAAATAGCTCATAGATGGGAATGCCTAAAAACAAAACTTCATCACGAGAAACTTACATAGAAAGAGAGAGCTTTACCTGCGAGCGTGTTGGTATGCTCGGATTCACAATGCAACAGTGCACGAGGGAGACATGGGCAATCGAAAGAATCAAAGAACTCACAATACTGAGGTGCAGCATATGCTCACTTTCATTATCCAAAAAGATTATGTCACAAAAATCTACAAAAATTGGCTTTTACACCTTAGCCAAGGTTTTAAAACTGGATTCTTAGCTAATTGGGCTCACTGATAAGGCTCAAAAATTGCACATAATTACACATTTGGAAGCCCTCATCCCCTTTCCACTCTTTGACAGTCAATGATAATACAATGGCTTTGGAGTTTTATGAGATTTCTTATTAATACATGAAGTTGTGATACATTCAATGAGGATAAAAATAAAAAAATGATGTCCTTTTGTTATCCGAGCAGCTAACATTCCCCCCCTCCTTGAATGTGTCATCCATGAAACAACTACTTAGGGTGCTAAGTAGTCGTTGTTCTTTCTAGCTTCAGTCCACTTTGCATGTTGTCCTAGGCCTTGTTGATACTTTAGGCAAATCTCTTTATCTGTGGTGACATGAATTGCATGGTGATTTTGTGCCTCTACTTGACTGCTGAGTAGCTTACAAACCTCACTCAAAGATTTGTGATGATGTGGCCAAAAATCTTGGATCTATAAGTGAAGAAGCTTGTATAGAATACCCCTTCAAAAGTTTTCATATAATAGGATGGAAATGACATCACCTAGGCTTTAAATCCATGGAGCACTTCCTCCAAAGGTAGTCCTGATAGATCATAAAATAATCCTTTATTACCTTTAAGGAAGGACATCCATGATGCATCTGCTTGCTTCATCTAGTGGAAGGTTTGTAAGCAAATAAGAAGCATTTTGGAGATCTTGATCAACATGACGTGGGCCAAATTTGGTATTCCACAAAACAACTGAATAGTCGAGGAGAGGCTATCCACCATATAGTCTTCACTGGGTGTACCAATTGGTGGTGGTGGAAACCTTGGATAATTTAGCCAGGTTGGCCACTTTTGCTGGATGATAAAGTAATGTTGACAACTTTGTAGGGCTTTGAAGTCCTCATGCATGACTTGTAGTGTGGCCATAATGGGGTTATCTTTGAGTTGATTTAGTAGTTTGTTTTGTTCTTGACAGCAAGATTTTAACTGTGCTACTTGTATATTGGCAATGTTTAGTTTTATGTGCAATCTTTGAACTGTTGATGTGGAGTCTTGTGACACTGTGGTTACCTCCTGGGACCGTTTCTCTTGTTGTTGGATCTTTGCTCTAAGGGATTTCAAGTTTTCTTTGGACTTTGCAGATAGCTTGTCAAGCTGCTTGTTTTTTATTTCCATTGCTTCTTTGTATGCTTCATGAAAGTTGTTTGCATGGTCGAGCTTTTCATTTGAGTTCTCCAGTTGTTGATACATGTTGTGAAGCTTTTGATGGTGGTGAGCATAAATATCTTCTTTCATTCTATCCGCAACTTCATGTGCATACTAGGTATACTTGTCAATTTCTTCTAAGATTTCTAGCTTTCCATAAGTGACCACTTTAGGCTAATCTAATTGTGAATCTTGAGCTTCTATCAAGAGTGCTTTATCTGGCTTGTCAACTTGTTCTTCCTCACGTTTCTTGAGAGGTTCTATTTGTTCTTCAAAATTCTCTACATTTGGAGCACTTACGTCTTGTTGAGGTTTCTCACTTGGAGGAGCTGTGTGTGGAGCTTCTTCATTGTGATCTTGTTCCTATTTGTGCAATTCCTCTTTGGGTGGTGTTGACTTTTGTTCTTGTGCCTTTGCACGTTCTCCTTGATGCTCCTCTTTTTGATAGAGATATTCCAATCTTGTCGTAGGATCATCATGAAAATTGTACATGGGATTTTTTGTTCAAACCTTGAATTTCTTGATTGAGGGTTTCCATTTCATTTCAAAATCACCTTTGAGCCCTCTTTAGAGCTCAAATGTGGAGGATTCTCTCTCTACCCTTGTTGCTTTCTGAATAAGCTCCTCTACCGGTGCTGTGGAACGCGGCCTTTTCTTGGGCTCCTCGTCATCCATTTTAGTTTTCCCTCTTTCTCTAGTTTTCCTTGTTTACCTTGCTATAAGAGTTTCCTCTTCCTCTTCTTCTTCCTTGTCGTCCTTGTCGCTTTCTGTTGCCTTTGTTGTGGCTGCAGGTGATATGTTTGCCTCTTGTTCCCATACATTGACAAGTCTTGTCCACAAACTTGTGGCTAATGTTGGTGCTCTTGTTTGTACTTTGTCTTCTTATTCTCTTTTGCCTGGTAGCGATAGATTTTCTTCTG
This sequence comes from Adiantum capillus-veneris, assembly GCF_014529385.1. Taxonomy (NCBI): domain Eukaryota; kingdom Viridiplantae; phylum Streptophyta; class Polypodiopsida; order Polypodiales; family Pteridaceae; genus Adiantum; species Adiantum capillus-veneris. The sequence continues at coordinate 91,841,461 of NC_140959.1, read as the reverse complement.
GGGCTAGCAGTAGATGTTCTACCTAGTCGATTGCATGATATGATATCCTTCTAAGCACTTCTGGATCCCCTAAGAAAGAGATATTTTCTAGATTCTTCACAAGTATGAGGGTGGTATGAATGTAATGGGCATGGTTTACTTTGGTGGCTCCTTCTCTCTTGGATGCATGGGTGAAAGTAGAAGCCACTGCATGGTTTAAAACAGTATATCTTGGTGGCCTCTTTGTAGTGAAGTGAAAGTGTTGATGACAAATTCAAAGAGTGCCCTCTATCTCCTTTTGTTTGAAATCCAAGAAAGATGTGGATCTGCTAGTGAATATACTAGTAGTGGAAAATTGGCGGTCTCTCATTGGCTTTACCCCCTTGGGAAATCATAGAGAATTTACTACCAAATTTTCTGTGACGTTCACATCATTTGGGGTGTCATTTAAATCGGAGATTGTAGCCCAACCTTCTTGAGTGATACTCTGTAGAAATTCATAGAATCTCTTGTAGTTCACACCACATGGTTCTAGCTCAATGTAGTCTTTGAGGCCAATTTTTTCCCATACTGGCCTAACTATATCTTCTTATGCAAGATCCTGAGCTTCCTTGGTAGAATTTTCACTTCTACCTCAGATCCTTGTGCAATTTTGAATATGCCATGGTATATTGTTGGTGCAGCCAAAGTGTGTCGACCCTAGTAGAGGACATAGACAATGATGTGTATGCTTACATGTGTAGGCATGGGTGACAAAGCAAATACAAAGTCCCATTACAAGTAGGGAGATCCAGGAAGTTTTATGTGGTTATGAAGGCCTAAGTGTAGACATTTCAAACTTGAAGAAAAGGTTTTTACATGTGAAAAGTCTCTTAGGACATGCAAGGCAACTTGGGTAGAGGAAGACATGTGGTCAGTGGTGGTAAAAAGGAAAGTTTGTGAGAGACTTCACACCTTTGCATGAGGGAGTCCAAAAAAGTCTTAGTCTGTAAAATTTTTCAAAATGTGTTTTTTGTAAAAATGGGCCATCAAGGACAAGGAAAACGACATTTTGAGCACTTTTGCATCTCACGCACAGGAACATATTCTGCATTGATTAGGAGATATTTAAGTTTTCATACTCTAGTATGTTTGGGGGACTGCAAACAGGACATAGAAGGAGAGAGCTCTGTGAGAGATTTGGTTATTGTATGCTCCACCATAGCCCATCAAGTGAAGAAGAAGCAAGCTCTGATTGTGTTTCTTTCGGTGTTGTTCCCCCTCACCTTTCTTCTCTTCTCTTCTGCTCTGTTGTGTAGTGTTTTCGACTGTGTGTAGGCAGGTGTGCCCTTCCGCGAGGGTGTGATGTGCAAAGAGAGAGAGAGAGAGAGAGAGAGAGAGAGAGAGAGAGAGAGAGAGAGAGAGAGAGAGAGAGAGAGGTGATTGTGTGCAAGGGAAATAAGAAATTGATGTGTTTATCGGTGTGTGGTTGTTTGTGATCCGCACAAGTGTTTGCGTGTTGATTTGGGTGTAGTTGTGAGTTTGTTTCAGAAAAGTGTGTGTCTGTGTGTATGATTCTGTGTGGATAGGTAGTGGAATCCCTGGGCTATAGAGAGGCAAACATTTTGTGTGCTGGGTGTGGTCCCCCTTCCCCCTTTCCACCGTGACATGTTGGCTCTCTAGTTGCTCCTTTTCCAGCCATGTAACATTAGCCTCTTTCAGAAATTCTTCTTATAGCTCATATGGGGGAAGCTCTACAAATTTAGCCTTCATTGTCTTCTTCTTTGGATCTCCCAAAGTTGACGAGAGATAATAACATAGAAAATCATAAGATTTGGTTGTCAAGCCAATTCTAACAATCCCCATCAAGTAGCAAAGATAACAAAGCAAATAAGCAGCACTCAAATCACAATTTTTGGCAATCTCTATCTTAGGTGCACCTAAGATGCAGGTGTGTGTATGCATCTAGAGTGGATGCATAGGGTGTGTATATGTTGCAAGTAACAAACATGGAGTGTGATGGCTTATTGACACCTGTGGTGAGAGCTATGGACAACTTTGTGTTCGCTTTTTCCACTTTCAAAGGTTGTGGTGATTGATGGAGTTGTGCTTTGCAAAACATGATGAAATTTGACATGGTGCTAGATGAGCCATATAAACATTTTTGTGGCAAAATTTGATGAGTTAGGCCCCTCTGGTCACAACTCTATCTTAGGCATGCCTAAGATAGACTTGTTTGGTTTTTGGCTATTTTGGGCTCCTGTCAACTTGATTGGTTTTGTAAAGTGGAGACTTGGTGTTTGAGGAAGTTTGGGCTCAATTGAAAGGCTAAAAGTTTGTTATGTCCACTTTTAGTGTCTTTTGGGTGTTAAAGTGCAATATAAGATAATGCATGCATTAAAAATGTGTACAAGGATGATGTATGCTATGTGTCAGGTAGGGGATCATACTTATGTGGAGAAATGTGAAAAAAGTGCTAAAAACATGGCATATAATCTTCGGTGCGCCTAAGATAAAAGTTGCATTTTATTGCCATTTATGCCCCTAACTTGCCATATCTAGCTTCTACTATGTTAGTTATGGTGGGTGATGGCTTTGATTGTGTCTCTTGCCCCCCTGGTGTTGACCCTGATGAAGTTGATTGTTCTATTATAAACCGAACCCAATTTGGAGTCACTAGCTAGTAGTTGTGTGCCCACTTAAGGCTAGCAAGGGTCAAGTGTAATGCGTAGAGTGCCCCCCTTGAGTTTGAGGTCAAACGGATAAATATTATATACGAAAGTGCAAAATGTCTCTTTGCAGTGGAGGTATGGTTGTTATGATCAGTTTTGATGAGTTGGAATCTAATGAACCCCCAATTATCCACAGTTTCCCAGCATGATGGTATCTGCACATGGGTCAAATTTGGTCCAGCATTGAGATCCTTCTCTTTGGCGTGCCTAAGATACTAGGTCATTTTTTATAGTGGTTTTTGCACTTTTGAGCTTACGGAGTTGTTCCCCTAATAGTGATATGCCTATGGTTCAAGTTTGGTGTGCTTTGGATGTTCGGAATGGCCGGTATACTCGCCTTTGTTCTCGAAAGTTCCCAAGTTACCTTATGTTGCCGTGCCCTCCACAGCCTAGGTGGTTGACAAAGTGATAAACAAAATTCTTCTTGGTATAGTTAGGAACTTACCCCTCATGGATGGAGCAAGTAGGAATTGACAGATGATGCATAGTAGCTCGCAAAAGGTCGTCAAAATCTAGAGCTCTATCTCACGTGTAGAAGGACGCCAAAATCCACTAACTAGAGCTCTCTCTCAAGAGACTAGAATGCAAATGAGAGTAAAAATGGCCTAAAGGAATATACATACCAGGACTTTCCTGGCACCCCTTGTCCTATACCTACCCATTGATCCTAATAGGTTTCACAATGTACTCTGGGATAAAAACAATTTGAAAATGGACATCAAAGGACCTTTTTGTCGCAAGTTGCCCTAGATGGTTAGTTAGTTGGAGTTGCCATCGAGGTTTCTGATTGGAATTTCCCCAAATGTTTTTTATCCTTTCCATTGAGCTTCAACATTTGGTGTTTGAAGTTGGAATCCCATTTTGACATTCTTGCTTATTTATTTATTGATTTTGGCTTTTATTAGCTTTTATTAACAAAAAGTGAACAAAACTAACCAAACCACTAAAAAAAATTCCATTCCACACTCAAAAATACCAAAACACTTCTAATGTTATTATTTGACCATAGTTTTGTGGATTAATCCATTTTGATCATGTTTTTGGCATAAAAACACACAATACGAATAAAAATTGCACTATTTCTGGGCTTTTTTGACATGTATGTACATTATAAACTCACACCTACGGTATCATATGTTATTATAGTATTTCATATAATTTTCCAAAACAATTCGCGCATTAACACACAATTACTTCAAAACATTTTCTTTTCTCTTCCAGATTCATACACTTGGGTCCACATTCAAAATGTTGCCACCCCTTTCTCAAGTCCTCTAATACTATAGAGTACCGTTCGGGTTGTGTAGTGCATGCATTAGGGAAATTTTGCACTCTCAAATGGGTCCTATAAGGACTTTGACTTTCTCCCTCTTGTCCAGAACGTGTGCACGGTAAAATTTTTACAAATGAAATCAAAACTTGTTGGAACTTTTAAATTTAGAATGTACTCATTGAGATCTATCCATTGATATATATCATGCCATCAGATTCCTTATATTCTAGGAGATTTCATTTTTTGAGGTGACAACTCCATCTTATAAATGGAATCTCTTCCCACATTTCAACTTTAGTAGGGAGGCCATAATTTCTACAAATCAATTCCAGATCTGTTGGAGTTTGGGGATTTATAACCGACTTTCTAAAATCTTTCCAATGATATGTTGGTTGATCGGTTTTTGACAAAGAGTTTATGTACTTCATCGGGTTGCCCACTTTGGACAACAGAGGCAAAGTCAAACCTCCTTATAGGGCCCATTTGAGAGTCCAAATTTTCCCTAATGGGCTAGAAAATTGTTTTATTCATGGCCATGATTGGTCCTATTATGCTATTGATGTCAAGGTGTGTGTAAGATCAGGTGTACCCAGTTTTGGCAGCTAGGTGGAAAGTGTGACACTCAAGATGTTCAACACATTTGTCTACACCTCATATGTTGGCATGGCCAATTAGGACTAAGATGCTGTAATATACCCTTGGAGAATTAAAAAATGCCAATTTTTAATCTTTGATAAATTTTTGACCCTAAGATGTACACTAAGGATAATCCATAAGGTTGCACATAAGTAAAATGGATAAAAGATAATCTTATGAAGCCTTACAATATACAATATTTTTTTTATGGGCTCCTTGTACCACAAAATATAGGAGCTTCTTTGTATGCTCTACTTGACCGTTCGCTTGAGGATGGTAGGGTACAAACTTGTTATGGAGTACCTTAAGCTTGTTTTATAAGTGTTCTTTCACCTCATTGAGGAAATGCGATTCACAACCACTTACAATCTCAATAGGAAGTCCATACCTAGTGAATATGAATTCATACAGAAATGCAATAGTAGTTCTAGCATCGTTCTTCCTAGTATCTTGTGCCTCCGTCCATTTGGTTAACACTAGGTTGGTAACCTAACAGGACATAAAAGTGTCCTTTCAGGGTTTTGAAAAAAACCTCCAAAACCATAGTAGATCCACTCATTTTGTAAAATCCTTTCATGAGGTTATAGTTCAAGGCCTACTACACATTGAAAAAATAAGAGACTTGTAAAATTTCTCATCTTTTGGTCACACCAAGCCTCCAAAGTTGATGGACCAGTACATTTTCATCAAAACAGTCATTTCTTACGTTTTTTTGTTTAAAAATAAGATTAGGGATTTTGTAGGACTTGATATAAATTCCCTAGTTAGCTTCAATGGGTTCGTGATCAGAACATATGATTGCTTCTCACTCACTATTTTTTGTTTTGCCAAAAGAAATAGGTACAAAAAGTTGAATTTTTACCATTCTGCAAACCTATCATCAAAGTTTCTATAGTCACGCTGAATACAAATAATATATGCATGTTTTTTTAGTTCCCTATTTTCCTTTAGGTTCATAAGGAGCCATGGAGCATGTCAAAAAAATAATAAATCTCTTACCAAGGGGAATCTTAGGGACAAAGATGAAGTGCTAAATACAGCAAACATGAAAAAACTGGGTTCAAAATTATGAGTTGTAGAATCCCATAGAAACTATTGAATATCTAGCCAAATTTGATCCTTATGACTAGATATGGTTACTACCTACAAAATGCATATAGTTTTCACAAGAAACTAGCAATATTGAAAAAGCTATATTTGATATACTAGAATGTTTCGTTTTCTTCTATAATAGAAAAAATCAACCATCGTTGTGTACTATGCAAAATAGGGTATTAGGTGCCCCAAAACTCAAGGAATATTAGCTTTATGTTACAATATGGGACATAGAAAATCAAAACTACATTTGGATATCATGAAAGCCGCCAAAAAAATCATATTTGAGATAAAATTGGCTAAAAAATAGGATTTGACAATTTTTGTAATTTGGTCATAACTTACAACTTTAACATTTATTTCTCCCTAGAAGCATCAGGACATGTTGAGGACTACTAAAGATAGTTCTCTAGCATTATAGACCTCACAAACATGAATTCTAGAGTGGTATAGTTGCAAAAAGTTGAAAAAAGCCAAAAACAGGACCCGTTTTTTCACACAGTTTAGGTTGTGAAATGTTGTGCAAGGACAAGGTTAAAGATGGAATTGATATTCCAAAAAAATGTCAAGTTTTTTTTAGCTCATGAGACAACTTTCTAGATAGATAGAACCTCAAAATCCATTTTGAAACTCTTGACATAATTCAAGGAAAATGGTCACTTCACAGGACATAAAAGTGTCCCAGGACATAAAAGTGTCCCATTACCAACCTAGTGTTAAGTAATTTGTGGTTACAATAATTTATTTCACCTGAGTTTTGTATACTAGTGGTTGTATCGGGCCCACAAAGTCCATGCCTCAATTAGCAAATGTACATGCTCCCATCATAGGTTGCAGCGGAATACTATCAACTTGTGTCAGCATCTTTACTTCTGACATGAATCACATCATCAAATACCTTCTTTGGCATCGGCAAACAAGGTTGTCCACCAGATGACTACCATCAGTATAGCCTTAGCTATGGTTTCATGAGAGAATTGAACCCCTGTGGGACGCATGTCTAACCTCACCATCCTATCTTATTGCAGTATTAGAGAGAACCACGATTAATTTGTCAAACCATGGGACGAAGCTGACTCGACTAGTGCATAGAGGCTACAAGAGGTTGTCAATCTCTCAAAAAACAACTAACAACTCGCATCTATCTCAAGCTACACTCAAGTGACTGAAATCACCAAAAGCCAATCACTCATCGACAAGCAAATCACATCCGTTACAGCATCAAATGACATCCAAATGTAACAAAAATTCTAGGACAAGTTTATAAGACCTAAGCACACCTGCCTATGGCCTCAAACCCCACTTTAGGTCAAGTTCCAAAATCGCGATTATTAACAGCAGTGGATTTTTGACCTGGTCGTTTTCGACCCAGAATGCATCTAAATGCTTAGCAATGATGCCCCAATACCCTGCCTATGCTTAGTTTTTGATTTAAAAGTGTAAATTCCTAGCTATGATGAAATTAGGCCACGAGTCGACGATGCCAAAAGCTAAGAAATACTGTGAATGGCTTACGTCAATGCGTAGAGCTCTTACCCGCGAGGTTGCAATGCAACAAACGCAATCACAGTGTGACAACCGGAGAGGGAGTAGGAAGCGCAAGAAGGAGAGAAGTAAGCGCCGTTAGCTCACGTTGTGTATTTCTTATCCAAAAACTTAATAAAATGTTTACAAAGTTGGCTTTTATACCTTAGCCACGGTCTAAAATGTGTAATGTCCGACGCCCAAGACTTGTGAGACTCTACACTTATTGTATCTACAACGTAGGTATAGTAATTGACCTGTTCTTTACAACTTGGAACTCCCATTGAGCCCGTAACACATTAAAATATTGCAATGGCTTGAAATAAATCGGGAATTTACAATACGTGACCATTTTGGGAAAATGTGTAGCTCCAATATTTACTGCTTCTTCACTTTGATCTTTGATGTGCATCCGTACGTCTTCAGTCTTTAACAGCTTTTGTTAACTGACGTTGACTTAGTTAACATTCCCCCCTTCCTATTTTAGTGCACGTCCCGGAGCACTGTTGAAAAAGTGTCCTTGGAGGTTGTGGAAGGTTTTGATTGGTTGTTGATGGACTGATCTTCATTTTGTCGTTGGATTTGTTGAGGAGGCTCAATTTGCTGCAACATCTTCATTGGTCCGAGTAGTCGATTTTGAGAGATGATGTTGCATTTGTCCGTTGTAATAGCATCATGATGAGTCTGTTTATTTATGAAAAGTATGTACAAGGGAAATAGAATGATGAGATCCTAAGTTAGGGTCTAATACCTGGATGACCAAAGGGAAAAAACCTAGTGGGAAAAAAGTGCCTCTGGTATACGCGCATTATTGGAGTATTTATTAGCATGGGAAATATTAATAAAGTACTCAAGGGACTATTTGCTGATAGATAAAAAAGGCTGAAAATATGAGAGAGTAGCATGATGGAACATCGGTTTGCCTATTGTAGTCCACTCAAGGTGCATAGGTGGAAGCAAAAAAGAGTATCTAATGTCCAATGATGGGACATCCTATTTATGCATACACAAAAATGCATGGAAAACAATATGCTGTGCAAGAAAGATTTTGAGGGGTTATTCAGAAAGATGGTGTAGCTATAAAATCATATGACATGGCTTTGCAAGCTGGCACCCCTTTAAGAATGGTTTTCGTTGATGAAGATATGTGGTCTCATCTTATTGTGTAATGTGTGTGAGTGTTGGACTCTACGACATCACCAATTGTAAGTTAATAGACTTTGACTCTTATGCTCATCTCATCCAGCATGAGCGACACGACTTTAGATATGCTCAACTCTTCCAGCTTGAGTGTAAGCCTAATAACTACAACCTTAGCACATTGTTTAATATGACTTGAAGCTTTGGGTCTTGTGCTTTGCTCATTTTATGGCTTAGCAGCCCGACTTTGGCTATGCCAAAAAGTGTTTTTTTCACCCTGGCGACTTGACTTTTTACATTCTTGAGCTTACTACAAAAATTTCTTCAGGTAAAGGTAAGCTTGAATCCTCAAAAAGAGGATTAGTGAAGGACCAGGTTGGCATTGAAGGTATCTTTTGCCATACCTGTTTTATCTTCTTTGAATCAGCATTCGCGTTGGTGGGGTTGTCCTTCTTTGACTGTGAAGACTCCATTATCTATTTGATTCTCCAAGTAGTCCTATTGATAGGAGTCTTTGATGTTGTTGTAGGCCTCTGTTGGCTATCGGCATCTGGCTTTTGACTAGGAGCATTGGAAGACTTAGGAATCCAAATATCTTGATGACCTTTGTATCTCCTTTGTTGATTTTTCTTTGCTCGAGGTTTTGTCAAGTTCTTGAGATCTTCATGCAAATCTGGTGTAGTTGCAGTTGACTTGTGGTTTACTGGTAGCCAAATCTTTGTATATCTTGAGAAAAATCCTTGTCCAAGGGGAAGACACTTTGAGATTCGTCTTTTTTCTGTATCCTCTTGAAAGTTGTGGTAGACTTTAGCCTCTTTTGATGTTGTTCTGTTGTATACCTAATTCTTAGGTATTCTAAGATATTGTCGAGGTTGATACCTTGTGGGCCTTCTTTCCTGGGAGGGACTTGAAGTAACTTCATATGCCCTAACCTGCGTTTTTGGCACCCATATCTGTCTGTTACCTCCGTAGTACTCCTGTTCCTTTAAGCTCCAATGTGATGCTATACATCCCATGTGTTAGTCTTTCTATGTTGATTTCCCATCTTTGACCCAAATTGGATCATTGACTTTGACTAAACTGCTCGAAACGAACACTTGCTTAACTTTTCTTTGTTTTCTTGAGTACTTTGGCTGATATACCTTTGCTTTTCTGGGTGTCTCCATTGAGGTTTCAGTTGGGCCAGCAATTGACTTGAAGTTTTGAAAGCCTAACTTGCTTGAAGAAGCTGATCCATGAGGATTCTTTGATGTAGAGGCATATGCTTTCACACCTTCTTTGCTAACAGGAGGAGGGTCCACTTTGGCCTTACCTCTGTCTGCAATTTTGATCTTCGCTCCTTCTAGCTTTGGTGGCATTTTTTTCTCCACACCTATCGTGGTTTCTCTTTGCTCTATTTGATTTGCACTTTCTGTTTCTTGATTTGCTTTAAACTCTTCTGAAGTTTTGATTGATGGAGATGAATCATCTTTAATAAGATTTGCTTTGGCATCGGTCTCCATTTTAAATGTGGTTGAGGACTTTGTGCTGTCGTCGGTGGGTGACCAGGCTTGGTCTTCCTTCTTTGTTGTCTGTGAAGGCTGCATCTTCATTGAAATTTGTATCTCTAGGACCTTTTGGTCCATTGGCATTCCCTTTATGATGTCTTCTGGCATATCCTTTGTTGTGATCACGTGGAATTGAGCATTGATGATCTGTGAACATACTTCAATGGTGGTGGATATGATTCCCCAGCATTCTGCTCGTTTGTCTCCAGATATGCTCACAAATTCAGAAGCATCTTCCAGTTCTGGTTGTCCACATCTTTTCCAAGTGCGAAAGGACATGAGGTTCTTGTCTAGCTGAAAATTTAGCTTTACTTCTTTTGACATCTTTTCTTTGTTTTCACCAACAATGTTGCACTTGATCTTCTTGAAATCTTTTTCTATATTGAGTGCTTTTGTTGTGGCAATGTCCGTGGGTTGAACTTTTTCTACATTGTCTTTGTCTTGATCACCTGCTTCCGTTGATGTTGGCTCGTTTTTTTGTAATACCACACCTTTTTCTTGCAATTGTTGAGCATTGTGTGCCTGCATTTGAGTAACTTTTGATCTTAGACGATCCACTATACTTTCTGGCACATTTGTCTCTTCGAAGGAGATTTTGATGGTGACCTTTGTGTGGCCCCTTGGACTTTAGCTTTCATTGATTTTGTCTTTAGCTTGAGGCTTTGCATCATCTTCAGATAGTCCTTGACTTCAGGTTTAGCATCCATGGGGGCTTGTACAAGGTCATGAACTTGCTGAGAATTATTGCCATTTGCATCTCGATATGCATATGCAAGCTTGGTCTCATGCAATTGCTTGAACACTATGGGATTTGTCAGTTTTTGACTCTGACTTGTGGAGATCAACTGAAGCTTTTGTCCCCAATGATCTTAATAGAAGAATTTTTCTGCAGATTTTCATGGTTTCTGGGTCAATGGAAAACTTCCAACAACCGTATGATCTTTCAATGGTTTTTTCTTTGAAGGGGTCTGCTGGCTAGAAGTTCTTGGGCTTCTAACTGGTGTAGCATTTTCTGGTACTAGAGCTGAGCTTGATGAGTTTGCAGCTCCCCCCTTCCTAGGGTGATCACTATAGCTTGCTTCATTGTGAGAGCTCAAAACTGTCTGGCTCTGGTTGAGTCTCACATTTTGGAATTGTGAAGGTACACTTTGGGTAGCACTATTGACGTTCGGCATCTGTAAACCTTCTACATAGTTTCCTATGTATCTCCGTGAAACATGACAAATTATTCCCCAAATCAAGCTATAGATAGCATTATCTTTGCCCTGATATTTTCTATCCCATGGATCTCCTAAGATACGAGCTTCTATGGTTTTAGGACCCAAGGCATCATAGATGCTAGACTCCCGTCTATATCTATGACTATTTTGGTCAAAGTATATGCTCGTTTGATCACAACATCAAAGCTTGATTTCTAATGAAGGAGAATTTGGCTCTAAACAGATTTTTGGATTCACTTGGGTAATATCCTTTAGCTCTAGAGAGGATGGGCTATAATAGATTCTTTCCTTTGAAATTGTTGAAGATGATGAAACAGGAAACAGAAGGAAGATAGCAACTCAGAGTAGGAAGAAGATGGAGAAGGAGAAGACACAGAGCTTGTGTACGAGATCTCTGTAGTCTATCTCTCTGTATTATAATAAAAACTCAAAGTATATACAAACTCAGAGCTACAAAGCTTATATGAAACCCTAAGAGATAAGGTGTTCTTTCACACCAGATGTCCAGGGGGAAAAACCTAGTGGGAGAAAAGTGCCCCTGGTGAAGCGCGTATACACACTAACACTACTACATGTCTACAAATCCCCCTTGTAGTGATAGTGTGAATCCGTACAATGTAGCAGATCATCATGTGTATGAGAGTAAGCCCAAAGCTTTTCGTAAAGCTTTAAACTTTTCTCGTGATAACGCCTTCGTAAATAGATTTGCAATGTTATCCTGTGTAGGACAGTAAGTTAGTGTGATCTCCCTTGCATGTAGCCTTTCCCTAACATAGTGGTAGTGAACCTCTATGTGCTTTGTTCTTGCATGAAATACTGGATTCCTTGCAACTCCCATAGCACTCTGAGTGTCAGTGAAAATGGTAGTGGGTGCCTGTTGACACTCACAAAGATTTGCCAATAACCTGCGTATCCATACACAATCAAATGTTGTCGTGAAAGCTGCCCTGTACTCAGCTTCACAAGTTGATGTAGCCACTGTGGGTTGCTTCTTGCTTAGCCAAGATATACATGCATTTCCCAAGAAAAAACAATTCCCACTTGTAGAATGTCGTGTGTCAAAATCACCAGCCCAATCTGAATCGCTGTAACCAAGAAGTTGCATAGAACTGTGCTTTCCATACATATCCCCCCTTGGAAAGAACATGGAAAGATTAGGGGTACCCGAAAGGTAACAAAGTATGCGCTTCACAGCCTGCCAATGATGCATACCTAGGCTGTGCATAAATCTTCTTTCTTGTGAAACCCCAAATTGAATGTCTGGACGAGTGTTGTCTACCAAATATATCAAGCAACCAACCGCTGCTGCATAAGTATGTACATCAAAAGGTTCTTTAGCATCGTGCATGCTCACCTTTGATCCAGTTTCTACGGGTGTAGAGATTGGTTTACAATCTTGCATACCAAACTTGGCCAAAATTTTATGCAAATATTTTGCCTGCAACATATATATGACATCTTTTGATTGCACAAACCAAATACCCAAGTAATAATGTAGCAAACCAAGATCAGACATCTCAAAGGTTTTTCTCAAAGCATCATTAAATGCTTCAATTTCATCTGCAGTATTTCCTGTACGAAGCATATCATCCACATAAATTGTTAGCATAATGAGAACTCCATCTCTCCTTTTGACATACAAAGTACTTTCTGTTGGACTATTCTGAAATCCCTGGCCAATCAAATAAGTATGTATCTTCTCATACCATGCTCTTGGAGCCTGTTTGAGACCATACAAAGCTTTATGCAATCTACATACCTTTTTCTCTTGACCTTTTACAACAAAACCACTTGGTTGACTTACTTAAACTTCTTCCTGCAAATCACCATTCAAAAAAGCAGTTTTGATATCCAACTGATGCACTTTCCAACCATGATGAGCAGCAATTGCAACTAGTGATCTAACTGTGGACGCACGAGAAGTAGGAGCAAAGGTTTCATCATAATCTATGCCTTTCTGTTGTGCATGCCCTTTTTCCACAAGCCTTGCTTTGTACCTGTCAACAGTACCATCTTGTTTTCTTTTTACCTTAAAAACCCACTTCGTACCAATAGGCTTTTTACATGTAGGCAAGTCCACTAGATCCCATGTATGATTCTTATGAATAGAATCAATTTCTTGCTGCATAGCATCTTTCCACTGAACACACTCTAAAGCTTGTTCAAATGAATCAGGCTCATCTACATCACAAAGAGTGCTAAAGCAAGCCAAATCAACTTGATCTCTGCCAAAAGTAGTACCAGCACGTGTTTTTCGTGGCAACGGTGCATCCAACTTGCTATCCTGCAAAGTTTTTTGAACCCATTTAGGCAAGGTTCTTTCTTCCCTGAGAACTTCTTGCTCTTCACGCACAATTTTCTCTACATCATGAGGTGTCACATGCTGATCAAAAGATTGATCAAGATTATCAACCTGTTGTGATTCTTGATTCTCCACAAAAGAAGGAAGCAAACCTTCAAATACATCATGTGTCTGCATATGAGGTACATCAAAAGCAACCATAGGTTGAGCAGTAGTTTCTACAAAAATTACATCACGACTTTCAAAAATCTTGTTTGTAGCAAGATTGTAAAGTCTATAACCTTTACTTCCACTACTGTACCCCACAAATATACATTTGATTGCCTTATCATCAAGATTCCCACGTAACTGATGAGGGATGTGAGCATAAGCAAGACAACCAAAAACTCGAAGATAACTGACTGAAGGTTTTCTGTCATACCAAGCTTGATATGGAGTAATGGTCTTCAAGGCACGAGTAGGACACCTGTTCAAAACATGTGCTGCACAAGCAATTGCCTCCATCCATAGCTTATGAGGCAAACTCTTAGCCTTGAGCATACATCTAGCCGTCTCCATTAAAGACCTGTTCTTCCTTTCTGCAACACCATTCTGTTGTGGTGTGTATGGCATAGTGCATTGGTGTTTAATGCCTTTCTTTCCCAAAAATTACTTAAATGCACCTGACATGTATTCACCTCCTCGATCGGTACGAAGAGTCTGCACTTTGCAACCTGTTTCATTTTCAACCATGGCGACATAATGTTGAAAAATTGCAAACACATCTGACTTTGCTTTGAGTGGATACACCCAAAAAAACCTGGAAAAGTCATCAATGAAGGTCACAAAATAAAGGCTGTTTCCTATAGATGGCATCCTCATAGGACCACATACATCACTATGTACAAGCTGCAACTTTCGTGTCCCTCTAACTGAACCATCCTGCAAAAATGCAAATCTGTGCATCTTTCCAAGAACGCAACCTTCACATACATGTCTTGGTGGCATCTCCAATAAAGACAAATCATGCACCATATTATGACGTCGTAAAGTCATTAAACTGCCATAACTAACATGCCCAAATCTAGCATGCCACAACTCAGCATCGTGCATGGCCTGAGTCTTTGTTTCTGCAATACATACCTGAATCTGCTTTTCATAACGATCTAGCACAAATAGTCCATTTTCCAGTGTACCTGTAGTGATAAGAGAATAACCATTCTCTCGATCTCGTACAATGAATTTGTCATCCTCAAAAATGACCCGAAGACCATTTTTTGCAAGAGAGGATACAGACAACAAATTCTTCTTGATCCCTGGAACATATAAGACATCTGGCAAGCATAAATCTGAACCATCTGAAATGGTAATCAAAATCTTACCAACGCCTTTGATTGGGTAAGAAGCATTATTTGCACATGTCCCCTTCTTTCCTGCTAGAGCTGCATCCAATGAATAAAACAAATCCTTCCTTGAAGTAATATGCTTGGATGCACCACTATCAAAGTACCAAATCATTTTTGTCTCGTCAACACTGTAAGCAGAAAAATCTGAACATACTACGAAAGTATAAGAATCCTGCACAAAGTTTGCAGACTCTTCTTTAGCTGTAGAAGAATCAGTAGAAGCTGAAACAACCAAACTTGACTCTTTCTTCTTTTCTTTAGCAATTCGCTTTTTACACTCACTAATGTAGTGACCAGGTTTCTTGCAGTAGTGACATTTACCTTTCTTCTTGGACTTGTCAGAATCACCTTTAGACTTCTCTGAAGACTGTACTGCACCAAACTTGGAGTGATGAGCACTCTCTTTACCCTTGTTTTTGTTATGTACAACAAGAGCATGATCCATACCATCCACTTGTAAAGACTTGTTCTTGCGTGATTGATCCTCCTGCAATAGCAAAGCCACTAACTCTTCAAAATGAAGAGGCTCAGGATTAGCTCGCAAAGACAGAGTGAAAGAAGTATGAAAAGTCAAATAAGATGGTGGAAGTGAATTGAGTGTTTTGGAAACCAAGTCCTTCTCTGGAATCACTTCATCAATGCTAAGCAATTTCTCTTTAAGATCCCTGATTTTTGTAACATGCTCGACGATATCGTCACCTTCGTCCATCTGTATTTTGTCAAGTTGTTTCTTCAAAAACTCTATTTTGGCAGCGTTTCTTCCTCCAAACATAGCTTGCAGAGTGTTCCAAGCATCCTCAAAAGTTCTGCAAGATCTGATATGTGGTGTGATTGTCCTCTTTATGGTTAAGGCAATCACAGCCATAGCTTGTGCATCTTTAGTATCCCATCTCTTTTGCTCTAGAGTGACTTGTGAGGGTCCTGCACCAACAACTACACCACGACCAGGCATGGCAGGAGCAATGCTACCTGGACGAACTTCATCTCCAGATACATAATCCCACAATCCTTTACCAACCAAAACATTTTTGGCCATAAAAGACCAAAGAGAATAGTTGGTACCATCCAATTTGTCTTCGGATGTAAACGCACCAAAAATCTCTTTCTCCGTAGATTGAGCCATACTGTGGATGCACACAAGACAGCAAAAGAACCTCCAAGATATTCACAAATCTCCTCTCCAATGCAAGCAAAACTCTACACAAAATCTCAGCACAAAGCTAAGACAAGCTGCTTCCCAAAAGAACTGTTTACCTGAAGAAAATCTGTCAAAAAGCACACCCTCTTGATCTAAACGCCTCCAAAAAGTAACTTCTGTTACGCTGCTCATAAAAAAATTCTCAGGGCTCAAACGGCTTCAAAAGGGGGGTAAAATCCAGGTCGCCTATTCAAAATACTCCCGGAACGTCGAGGATGCTCCCACGAGCAAATTTTCCGAAAACTGCCTGAAAACTGCGATTGCGCGCGCGAACGCGAAAACGCAAGTAGAGGCTCTTGAAATCACCTTGCTCTGATACCAATTGTTGAAGATGATGAAACAGGAAACAGAAGGAAGATAGCAACTCAGAGTAGGAAGAAGATGGAGAAGGAGAAGACACAGAGCTTGTGTACGAGATCTCTGTAGTCTATCTCTCTGTATTATAATAAAAACTCAGAGTATATACAAACTTAGAGCTACAAAGCTTATATGAAACCCTAAGAGATAAGGTGTTCTTTCACACCAGATGTCCAGGGGGAAAAACCTAGTGGGAGAAAAGTGCCCCTGGTGAAGCGCGTATACACACTAACACCACTACATGTCTACAGAAATGAACCATCCTTTTTGATCTATCACTGACGCACTCCTCTGAGCTGGTATGTGGGCCGTTCAAACACTGGTTGATACAGTTTCCCTTTTTAGTCCACATAGTGTGCATATGAATTATGTGTACCATATAATGCTAAAATCATTCTGTTTAATATGTCCCTTAGACTTGTGAATGATTGCACACTTGTGTCAGTGGATGCAAAATCATTTGCAAACCTAACAGTCTTTTCAATCGTTGGTGATATCTCGAGACCTTTACCGAATTCATGCAAGAATTTGTTGTTCAAAGAATCAATTTTAAGCTTTCCACGTGACTGTGCATCTTTATGTTGATTTTGAACATGTAATGTTTTTACCGATGCTTCTGATGGTAATGTAGAATCATCCGATTGCATTAAAAGTAACAAGTTTGATGCACTTTCATCGAAATTCACATTTCCAAAATTTTTTGTACCTCGCCTGGCAGTTGATGTATCCTTGTTGGTTGGATTTCTTGGACAATCTTCAGCAAAATCCACCTTTTCGTCCACAATCTGAGCAATATGCCATGACTGGTGATATTTCAATTGGCTCTATCATGTCAAGCTCTTGAAGAGGAGCTTCTGTTTCTGTGCTTGCCAAATTGTTGGCATCTTCTTTTAGAACACTGAGCATCAAGCTGTAGACTGCTCCATCTTGACCTTTGTACCGTCTTTGGCTTGGTTCTCCAATTAGATTTGCTTCTATCGGTTGATATGTTGGATCTTGCATTTTTGGTTCTCGATTGTAGATCTGACCATTGTAATCCATATACAATGATCCTGATTGCATATGCACCAAATGTATGCTTTGCTGGCTTGTGCAGATTTCTAGATAACCACTTGGGTTGATTTTTTGAACTTCTATCTGCACTTCATCTTTGAGCTTGCAATACCTGGCTCCACTGAAGTCTATGAACATCTGGGAGTTCTCTTAATCTGGTTTTACTATGATCAATAGGATCTTGGCTCCTGTGCTACTTTTGTTGTTCATCAAGTATCTATGGCCTTTTGAATCTGTATACAAGACTTTATCTCCATTGTAGCCATAAAGCTGTAAAATTTGCTTCGTTACACTTGTACTCTCAGCTCGAGATGAGTCCATGTCGGCTGGTTCTATAAAAACTATCTCCTAGTAGACTTTGCTATTGATTAGCAAAAAACAAAATCTCAAGTTTGATAAGACTGCTTTTGCCAAAGTACTTTTGGCAGTTGATCTCTCTTAAACTTACAAGAGTTGATTAACTCTAGCTCGAAAGTGTTAGAATTGATTGCAGCCTTTGAAATGATGAAAATCTAGGCCTTGAATAACCTAACCTGCAGATTCGATTGTTATCCGTTTTTTCCACTTGACTTGAATTCAGCTCTTGTCAAGCTCCCAATTCTTTGCCTACAACCCGGTTCTTCAATCTGAGATAAGTGAGTCAGCGAATGAGATTTCCAAATTCTATCCTTGCAAGGAGCTAAAGGACTAATTTGTAACTTGAAACTGAGTTAACATGTATCAATTTTGGATCCGATGCAACCCAAAATTGACCAGTGGCCTTGTATTATGTTGTTCTAGCACTGTACAAGCTCAAAAGTCCAAAATCTTGTTTCTGGGGCTCAAAAGTAAATAATCTCGATTATTTACTTTTCTTAGTTTTTACACATTTTAGGCTTGTTTTGCCAAGTAATTACCTTGTTGTGGTCTTTGGACAAGTTTGGTTGAGTTTGATCAAGATTTGTCCAAGTTATCAACTGTTTAGTGTCCGCAGACTCTGATTCCAAGAATTTGGCTTAAGTCTCAAATTTGTGATCCAAATTTCACCAAATTTGATTTGTGGAGTCTACTTGATGTGCTTGACCCTGTGATATACTCAACTGTGCAGAATTTTTCAATTTTAGAGCAAAAATAAATAATCAAGATTATTTACTGTTGGGGTTTTTTTTGAGATTTTTTTTTTCCAAAAGTAAATAATTGCGATTATTTACTTTTGGTAATTTTTGGTCAACTGAGCATGTACACTTGTTTAACACATCAATATAAGCCTATGAGTCAAGTTTCACTGAATTTGAACAAGATTTACCAAGTCACACTCAAGTTCTCGACAACGAGTACATATTTCAGTTTTTATCAATGTTTTGGTCTGTTTTGTGATCCAAACTTCATGAGCCTTCACAAAAGATGTTTGCAATCATGATTAGAGTCTATGGTATCAACCTTGGTCAGTTTTGAGCCAAAATTTAATAATCACGATTATTAACTTTTGACCTAAAATGACAACTTTTTTTAACTTTTTCAGAGAAGAGTCTTTTTATGATCTATTTTGAGCCTATGAATCAAGTTAAAACTTAATTTGAACAAGATTCACGAAGTCAGACTCAAGTTCTCGACAATCAGTACAGATTTCACTTTTTAAAGTGTTTTGTGATCCAAATCTTTTGTGCCTTTACAAAAGTTGTTTGTACACATGTAATGAATCACTGGTATCAACCTTCATCAGTTTTGAGCCAAAAGTTCATAATCGTAATTATTAACTTTTGACCTAAAATGACAACTTTTTTCAACTTTCTCAGAGGAGTCATTTTATGATCTATTTTGAGCTTATAAATCAAGTTAAAACTTAATTTGAACAAGATTTACCAAGTCTGACTCAAGTTCTCAACGATCAGTACAGATTCCAGTTTTTATGAAGTTTTTAGCCTGTTTTGTGATCGAAATCTTTTGTGTCTTTACAAAAGTTGTTTGTACACATGTAATGAATCACTGGTATCAATCTTGATCAGTTTTGAGCCAAAAGTTAAGAATCACGATTATTAACTTTTGACCTAAAATGACAACTTTTTTCAACTTTTTTCCTAAACAGTCTTTTTATTATCTCTTTTGAGCCTATGAATCAAGTTAAAACTTAATTTGAACAAGATTCATCAAGTCAGACTCAATTTCTCAACAATTAGTACAGATTTCAGTTTTTGTCAAGTTTTTCGTCTGTTTTGTGATCCAAACTCTATGAGTCTTCACAAAAGATGTTTGCAATCATGATTAGAGTCTATGGTATCAATCTTGATCAGTTCTGAGCCAAAAGTTAATAATCACGATTATTAACTTTTAACCTAAAATGGAAAAAAATTCAACTTTTTTCCTAAACAACCTTTTTATGATCTCTTTTGAGCCTATGAATCAAGTTAAAACTTAATTTGGACAAGATTCATCAAGTTTATCAACTGTTTTGTGTCCGCAGACTCTGATTTTAAGATTTGTGGCTTAAGTCTCACTTTTGTGATCCAAATTTCACCAAAATTGATTTGTGGAGTCTACTTGCTATGCTTGACCTTGTGGTATGCCCAAATATGCAAGATTGTCAATTTTTGGAGCAGATTTAAATAATGGTGATTATTTACTCTGACATTTTTTTTGCCAGTTTTTGTCCCAATCTTGACACAGATCTGTTAAGGAACTCAAGTTAAGGTCGCTAGCCAAGTTTCATCAAGTTTGGACAACTTTTGGTCAAATGGTCATCAATATTCTATCCGCAGACTGAATTTGCAAAATTGGTCACAATTTTTAATCCAATGATCCAAATCTTACCAAATTTGGTTTGTGGGCTTATTCCAACATGGTAAAACTAGTGGTATGCTGACTTGGTCAAAAGTTGAAAAATGGGTCAGATATAAATAATCACGATTATTAACAACTGGCAACTTTTTTCATCTTTTTGATCAACTAAGCATATACACATGTTTGTCACATCAATATAAGCCTATGAATCAAGTTTCATAAAGTTTGGACAAATTTTTTTCCAATTTACACTCAAGACTCAAAAAGTCAGTACAAACTTTAGTTTTACCTAGTTTTTTGCCAGTTTGGTGATCCAAATCTTTTGGGGCTTTACAAAAGTTGTTTGTATACATGCAAGGAGTCAATGGTATGAACCTTGGTCAAATCTGAGATGAAAGTTAATAATCGCGGTTATTAACTTTATGCCCAAAATTGACACTTTTTGGAACTTTTTCACTAGACAATCTTTTCATGATCTATTTTGAGCATATGAATCAAGTCAAAACTTAATTTGGCCTAAAATGTCAAGAAAAAGAAAATAATTTGAGTTTTGGCTAACTCTTGAAAATTTTACCTCAAAGTGTCCTTGAGTGTACCCACTGGTTCATACAACTTTTAGGCTTACTATCCAGTTGGATTGACTGGTTTGGAGTCTTTTCATGCTATCTCTAGCCGTAGATCTGAAACTCTGCAACTTTACATAAACAACTCATAGATGATTCCTTTGGAGTGAGCAATGTTCTGAAATCCACCTCGAATCCTACTTACCCTACTCCTAGGTTCTCATGCAATGGGGTTGTGGAAAGTGTCCACAAACACTTGTTTTCTTGTGTTTTTTACGGTTTTCAGAGCCTTGATTTCAAGACTTGTCTTGCCTTTCAATCATTCTCCAAATCCTAATCTAAATCTACAATCCTACAATCCTAAAGGCACTCGGCAAGTACAACTTACCTCCAAGCTACCTCTACACATCAAAAGACGACAATCTTAAGCTATGCGGTTTCTAAAAAGAAAGTTTTACTCTAGGTGAACCTAGAGGAAGTTAATGGACAAAGTTACACAAGACGCTCGTGTTTTCCTAGTTTAGGTCTATTCATCCCCGACAGCGGATTCAAATATGGGACGCATGTCTAACCTCACCATCCTATCTTATTGCAGTATTAGTGGGAACCACGATTAATTTGTCAAACCATATGACAAAACTGACTCGACTAGTGCATTAGAGGCTACAAGAGGTTGTCAATCTCTCGAAAAAAACTAACAACTCGCATCTAACTCAAGCTACACTCAAGTGACTCGAATCACCAAAAGCCAATCGCTCATTGGCAAGCAAATCACATCCGTTACAGCATCAAATGACATCCAAACGTAACGAAACTTCTAGGACAAGTTTGTAAAACCTAAGCACACATGTCTATGGCCTCAAACCTCACTTTAGGTCAAGTTCCAAAATCGCAATTATTAACAACAGTGGATTTTTGACCTAGTCGTTTTCGACTCAGAATGCATCTAAATGCTTAGCAATGATGCCCCAGTACCCCGCCTATGCTTAGTTTTCAATTTAAAAGTGTAAATTCCTAGCTATGATGAAATTAGGTCGCCGATTGGCGACTCCAAAAGCTACGAAATACTGTGAATGCCTTACGTCAATGCCTAGAGCTCTTACCTGCGATTGCAATGCAACAAACGCAATCTCAATGTGACAACCGGAGAGGGAGTAGGAAGCGCGATAAGGAGAGAAGTGAGCATCATTAGCTCACGCTGTGTATTTCTTATCCAAGAACTTAATAAAATCTTTACAAAGTGGGCTTTTATACCTTAGCCAAGGTCTAAAATGTGTAATGTCCAACGCCCAAGACCTTTGGGACTCCACACTTATTGTATCTGCAACCTAGGTACAATGACTGACCTGTTCTTTACAACTTGGAACTCCCATTGAGCCCGTAACACATTAAAATATTACAATGGCTTGAAATAAATCGGGAATTTACAATACGTGATCATTTTGGAAAAATGTGGAAAATATGTAACTCCAATTACTGCTTCTTCACTTTGATCTTCGATGTGCATTCGCACGTCTTCAGTCTTAGCAGCTTTTGTTAACTGATGTTGAATCAGTTAACAACCCCTGCTAGACCTGCGTGCGCTTTCTTCAAAGAGGAAGATACTCCTCTTCATTGGCACATAGTCTTAGATGATTCCCAATCACTGCATAGTTGGCTTCTTTAGTCTCTCTATTGCCCTTCATCTTTGTTTACTCATATCTTTTGGGAATATTCTTTTAGTCAGATATTCCACCAGGTATTTACTCCACTGTGGTGTCACTAAAATACAAAATAGCATGGCATGGGGTATGGCGGCTCTTTCTTTACATTTATAGAATTTGTCCACATATCATGAATGTCTCTCTTCAGGTAAGCCAATAAACTCCCAACAAAGTCAACTGTCGTAAGGTTTGAATTTGTGCAAAATGCAGACCTGCTATCATGGTATGAGCTTGAATGAAGTAGGTTTGTTTCTCCTAGGATCAATGTACAAAAGCAAGATCTCATCCTTGTTTTTGCGATACAACCTTCTTGCTAGCAATTGATATAGGGCGGATTGCTCTATCAATCGTGGTGTAATAAGAAATGGTATTTGGGAATCTACTTGTTCTATCCTCTATGGTCATTAAGGATATAAGATCTTTTGACTATCTTGGAACCATTTCCACAGAGAGCAAATATGCATCTGGTAAATCATCTTCTATCCCTTTGGGTGGTTCCCCTGTGGTGAGTCTTGATAGATGATCTACTCTTTGGTACATAGTTCCCTTTTTGACTATCATTGTGAAGTCAAATTTTAGTAAGATGATAAACCATCTCACAATCTTTCTTATATTTCCACGATTTGTTCACCAAATAGAGTAACGCTTGATGGTCTACAAAAAGACAAACTTGTTAGCTAACAAGTAGTCTTGGGTTTTTTTGACTGGATACACCATACCAAGACCTTCTCTTTTAGTGGTTGTGTAGTTATTTTCTATTAGGTTTAGTTGTTGATTGTCATAGGAAAATCCATGGTTCCCTCTCTTGGTCAACCAATAACAAAACTTCAAGAATCTACATGAACATGGAACGCTTTGTTCCAATCTGGAGGTTTCAGGATCGATGATGCGATCAAAGGCTGCTTAAGCTTTTAAAATGATTCCTCACATTCATTTGTCCATTTGAAGTGAGTGATAAGGCTATAAATGGGTTTTGCTATGACTTCATACATGTAGATAAATATACAATAATAACCACAATGTCCCATAAATGCCTGATGTTAACTGAGTCAACGTCAGTTAACAGAAGGAGCTAAAGCTATGTTTCTGTTGACCACTTTACCAGAAAATTGGGATACTTTTTGTATGCTAGTTAGTAACAGTCTTACAACAGTGAAGTGATAATTTTCTATGAAAGAGCGGAGCTTTCAACCACTCGATATATTTTCAATGGAAAGGTAATCAAGGTGGTATTCTCAACCTCCTTAGAATCTAAAGATATATGTAGAATTGTGTAGAGATCCCACCATTATGCAATGTAATGTTGATGCTATGTTGAATTGAAAATTTTTTGATTGTTCGTTTTCATGCCTTCATAGTGCCTAAATTTTTAAGATTTGGTGGCGTATGAATTTGACAAGTTCAATTGTTGATTGGTGAATGTGCGTTGCTAATTGTATGCCTAATTTTAGGTGTGTGTGCACTATTTTCCCCTTGTTTGTGCACCTAAAAATCAATGTGTGCTTAATAATTTTTCAATTGTGATAATTGATTTGTGTTGTGGTCATGCCTAACTAATGATTTGTGAAATCACATTGCAATTTTGACAAAGTTAACCCTTTTGTCTGTGCACCTAAAGATTGGTAAAAACTGCCAATTTTATTAGTGTGTGTGTGTGTGCCTAAAAAGTGTTTAATGTGCATGATTGATCCATTTTTTGATTGCATATTTGATGTGTGTAATGGTTAATTGCTGCGTTTTTTAGCTCAAAACAGGGATTTACACACTTCAATTGTGTCAAATTTTGACCTAATTTTGCCGGTTTAATTGCTTAGTTTTGATTTTATTGATGAAATTGTTTGGCAATTGAATTGATGTGTGTTTTGTAATTTTATTTGGCTGCACTATTATCCTATGTATGGAGAATTTCTAGGGATTTTTAGGGTATTTTTTGGATAATTTGTGTAAATTTTTGGTAATGTTTTGCTAGTTTTTGCATTAATATTCGCTTAATTCCATAAAAAATTGATATCTTGTGATCTTTATGAGCTGTTTTGAATGTGTGTTTTTGGCATTGTTTTGAGCGCAATAGGGCCTTCATTTGCCAAATTTTAAGCCATTTTGCTATTTTCGAGGGCCGGGTTGATGATTTTGACGATTTTGGCATTTTTGGTAAAAATTGCTATTTTTGGTATGCTTTTGCATGCCAAAATTTTTTGAATAACAATGATTTTCTAAGGTTTCCATAATTTTTTTGGATTTTTTTGGCATTTTTTGGATTTTTTGGGTCAATTTTGGGGTTTTCGGCCTAATTTTGGCATTTTTGGAAGTTTGGAAATTAAAAAATAATAAAAAGCCGGGTTCGAGTTGCGAGGGCGGTGCCGATGGATAGATCCTTACTATCCGTTGGGATAATTTTCACCTGCGTTGAAATTCTCATCTTCTTCTTCCCTCTCCGTGTGAACCCACCCACACACCCTCTCTCTCTGTAACTCTCTCTATTTCTCTCTCTAAAATCGCGAGATGATTAATATATCCCTCTCAACCTCTCACTAACTCCCTCACTCTCTCACTAATTTTCCCACTCTCTCTCTCTCCCAGTGTGACCTCCCTCTCTCTCTCTCTCTCTCCCTTTTGTCGACGCTACAGGCCGCCTTGATTTTTGCAGGTCAACATTGTCCGGTACCGTCTCTCTCAGCCCACACGTGCGCGCATACACCCCCCTCCCTTTTTTCCTCTTTGTCGTCACTCTCCCTCTGGAGTCTGCCGGCTGCCACGCTATCCCGCATTCACGTTGCCAACCCCTGCTCCCTGCCTCTCTCTCTCTCTCTCTCTCTCTCTCTCTCTCTCTCTCTCTCTCTCTCTCTCTCTCTCTCTCTCTCTCTCTCTCTCTCTCTCTCTCTCTCTCCTCGTGCCCTGCCTAGTTTTGTACTACACGCTAGGAATCTTGCGAGTCGCGACGCCGGCGCCATCCGCCCTCTCACTCTCTCTCCCCTCGTGCCTCATGCACCAGGTGCGCGCAGGCTGTTGTCAGACACCCTAGGTCAACGCCATCCAGGTAAGCATGGTAAGTTATTTATATAAAATAAAATATTTAAAAAAAACAAAAAAAACAAAAAAAAAATTCTTTTAAAATAAATAAATAAATATATATATATAAAACAAAGAAATAATCAAAAAATCAATGGAAAAAAACTCATAAAAATTAAAAAAGAGGTTAAAAAATTACAAAAAAGAGAAAAACATTACAAATTCATTAAAAAAAAAACCTCTTAGAAACTTCATAAAACATAGAAAATTCACAGAAAAGATCACAAAATAAGTAAAAAACTCATAGAAAATTCAAAAACTGACCGAAAAACTTCCATAAATCACAAAAAATTATAAAACCTTCAAAAAAATCCATAAAAATTACAAAAATCACAAAAAATTAGAAAATTCACATAAAAATAATAAAAAATCAAAACTTTTCCAAAAAAATCATAAAAATACTAAAAGCATTAGAAATTTCAAAATTTTATAAAAAATTAAGAAAAATAAAAAGAAAGTCGTCGAAAGCACCAAAAAAAGCTAGAAAGACCGTGAAAAGCAAAAAAAGCAAAACCGCAAGAGTCGCACACCGAATAAACCACACAAAAGCCAGAAGAGTTGTAAATCGAGCATACTGCGCAAAAGCGAGCAAGTCAAAAGAAGAAAAGCCAAGAAATTACGCACCGCAAAGCGAATGAGATCAGCCGAAAAAAGCGAACAAAAAGATCAAATTGAAGCAGTGGAGCGTCAATCAAAATTCAAAAATTTTACATGTTAGAAATTGGCAAGTGCAAGCAATTGCATTGCAATTGAGCTTCTACGAACATACACAAATCACGGTGGATTGTAGATTAGGCTATTCAAAACCCATATTTTCATCGTTTCAAAAGGCTGCAATCAATTCTGAAACTTACAAGCTAGACTTAATCAACTCTTCTGAGTTTGAAGAGCAGTCAACTGCAAAAGTGCTTTGGCTAAAGCAGTTTTATCAAAACTTGAGCAGCATAAATTCTGCTAATCGATATTAAACTTTGTTAGGAGACAGTTTTTTCAGAACTAGTCAACATGGACTCAAATCGAGCCGAGAGTTCAAGTACGACCGAGCAAGTCAGTAGCAGTGGCAACATATGCACAACTGCAAAAGAGCAGATTTTACAGCTATATGGCTACAAAGGAGATAAAGGCCATAGAAACAAAAGCAGCATAATAGCCAAGATCTTACTGATCAGAGTAAGGAAAACTCCCAGATGTTCACAGACTTCAGTGGAGCCAGGTATTGCAGGCTCAAAAATGAAGTGTAGATAGAAGTTCAGAAAGTCAACCCACGTGTTTATCTAGAATTCTGCACAAGCCAGCAAAACATACAATTGGTGCATATGCAATCAGGGTCATTGTACATGGATTAACGTGGTCAGATCTATAGTCAAGAGCAAGAATTGGAAGATCCAACAGATCAATTAATAAGAGACGATCTAATTAGAGAACCAAGTCAAAGACGATACAAAGGTCAAGATGGAGCAATCTACAGCTTGATGCTTTGTGTTTTAAAAGAAGATGCCGACAACGTGGAAATCATAGAAGCAGAAACTTCTCAGGTAGAGCTTGACATGACATAACCAAATGACATACCACCAATCATGGCATATTGCTTAGATTGTGGACCAAAATTGGTCATTGTTTTGAAGATTGTCCAAGAAATCCTAACAACAGGGATACATCAACTGCCAAGCAAGGTACATAGAAAATTGGAAATGAGAATCTCGATGTAAGTGCATCTACTTGTCACTTTTAATGCAATCGGATGATTTTGCATTACCATTAGAAGCACTAGTAAAAACATTGCAAGTTCAAAATCAGCATAAGGATGCACAAGCACTTCAAAAGCTTAATTGATTCTTTGAGCAATAAATTCCTGCATGGATTTAGTCAAGGTGTCTAAATATCATTGAAGGTTGAAAAGACTGTTAGGTTTGCAAATGATTTTGCATCCATTGCCACAAGTGTGCAATCATTCATGAGTCTAACGGACACATCAAACAAAATGATGCTAGCATTGTATGATAGTACACATAATTCATATGCACACTATGTAGAACAAAAAGGGCAACTGTACAAAAAGGATAAACCAGTGTTTGAACGGCCCACATATGTGAGGTCCCCACCCCACCGTATCAAACGACGGATCTGATGGTGAACCTGGTGGCCACTAGATCTATAGCAAAAGCAAACAAAATGGTTCAGGGTTCAACTAGCAGACCATCTCTCATCACAAAGTGAGTGGAGTTCGAGCCTACTAGCAATGAGATCTAGCTCCACCTCGCAGGGGAAGCGTACTTAAACTATCTAGCAATCCTAAGACCCACCTTCCAAGAGGAGAGAAATCCCGAGTGCCTTTTTCCCCATGTTTCAGAGGCACGTACACTTGAGACTTAGCCGCTCTAGGAGCAATGAGTATTACTAGTATCGATTTAAACACTATGGGGACAGAGAGTTCCCGACCAATCAGGACCACCCTTCTCATAGGCATTGGCAACCTGAGCCAAGCCCTCACTTTCCACCCCCACACTCACACTTCCTTGTGTGTCCTAATTACTACCACAATGATTGTTCAACATAAACATTCCTTGATTAGATTCCGAATCACAATGTTCGTTAAGACATCCCTTCAACCAGTATTGCAAATGGCACCAAGACAGTATACTAGTGAAAATTCTACTCAAACTTATTCATTAAAATTCCAATGTTTTGGAGGTACAACTTCCCCCCTCCAGCGAGAGTTTACTCCTCCCGTTGGTCGCCTAGTTGCCCATACAACTAGGTATGTCCACCGCATAGAAAGCACGACATGGAAATTCCAACCGCATAGAAAGCAAGACGTGGGTTCCCATCGCTTAACTAGCAGACATGGGTATCCACCGCTTAACCAAGAGACGTGGATTCAAGAGCCCTTAACCAGGAACTCTGCCCCCTGTGATCAAGAGGGGGTTCAGGACTAGTTCAACATTGGAAATAGAATGAACATGCTGAGCTAAATTTTCCCTAGCAGACATTATTTCCTATTGCAAACAGTATATCCATCAACCATTCTTTTCTACTTAAACTTTAATATACAATTGAATTCAAATGCCGAGGTTTCCGCTGGATTTCTCCAGCATTTTTAGGGGTATTTTCATTCCTAGCTAATCGTATGCAATGTTAATTAACCAACTTGAATAAAATTGTGACCTACATCTTCCATTTCTTCGTCGATGGCTCGTGAGATGGCCGGTGCTTGTTCGTCCATAGGAGCTTTTCCTTTTCCATTCACATTGCTAGTTCCCGCCTCGCGGTCGTGGGTACCACCGAAGCGAGTTCTCTTAACCAGGGCCATTTTATACTCACTACTTTAAGTAATAAACTTGGAGAAAAGAGCTAATGTCTGAGAGCATCATAACAATCCAAATGATAGATTAGAATCATTGAACAATCCCCCTTATACGAGAGGGTTAGATTTTTTCTTCGAGACATAGTAATTTTATGGATAATACTTTACTTGTTCTATGGGAACCGGCTCTAAAGTTAATCACTTGGCTTAGATGATTAAGAATTTCAGAATTTTACTAATCAAATTACAAGAGAGATGAATTAAGAAAGCTTAATCACTTTCTTAGTGCAATTAGAAAGATGCAGAATTACCGCATGCGTAGGTGACAGAAAATTCTCTTCTTAATGGCTTAATGATGGATTAACTTTGACTTAATCACATCTTAATGTATGAGAAAATTGAATCTAACTTAGCTACAACAATATTGATTGGTAAAAGAATGAATTTCATCAAATCTACATCATTACCGGCTTGACTATTAATTACCATGCTGCCTAGAGAGAGAAATCTCTTCTAATCATGTATTAATCATTGATTAAGAGTGATGAATGTCTGCATAATTAGCTATTGGATGATGATTATGTAATGGAATATAGATATGGAGATTTAGAGAGCAGCTATTGGGAATTATAGTTGGTATTAAGCATAGTAGAGAGAAATTAAGAGAATGATGAAGAGAACTACAGAAGAGCATAAATCATGATTACCGTGATTAGCGGCTGAAAATCCTCTCAATTTTTTGATCCAAATGAGTTCTCAAGACGAGAAGCCGGCAGCACTTCCCTCCCTTGGTTCTCCTCCAAAAACTGTGTGTGCCGGCAGCACCTCCCCAAGGTGTGTGTGTGTGTAATGAGTGTGTGTAGGTGTGTGTGTGTGTGTGAGCATGTGTGTGTGTGTGTGTGTGAGCACACCTTTAAATAGGCTCCTCCAAGCTGAAAATCGAACCTAGCTGCTATAAGCATCTGAGTGAGGACTTACTTCATGCATTGGCAAGTCTAGTTACCTTCTCACCAAGTGTCCAGTTAGCTAGTCTAACTGGCTCTCACATTCACTCTCAAGCTTGGAAACTCTCCCAAAAATCCCACAAGACAAGAGGGCGCCCCCTAGCTGCTAAAGCTGGATCAGAGTGACCTGGAACCTGTTCACACACAGCCTCGAGCCCCGATATCTCCCCGCACAACTTTAGGAAAAATTGGTTTTAGGCTAAAACGGCCCATACGAGTCGGAATTTAATGCCGTAAATTGCTATACTGAGCTCTAAATAAGGCGTACTGGTCTGAGTACCTGCCATATTTAGGACCCCCCGGGGTCCTAAAATGCTTTGTTTTCAAATTCGGGATACGGGTGTAGTATTTCGAGACGGTCGAAACTAGACGGGTTGGGTGACCAAAAACTTACTATTTTTGGAAATTTTTCACAAAAATTATTTTAATTTACATTTTGAAGCTTTATAACATTTTAAACATCATGGCACTGATAGAATTTAGAAAACTACTAAAAATAGTAACTTTTTCCATTATATTCATTTCATGGTACAATGGTGCTCTTTTTTGGTCGGGGTCAGAGACCTTACAACCTCCCCAACGTGAAAAATTTGAGATTTCCTCATCTCAAGAATACATTTGGATAAACTCTATGCTAACTACTTAGGTACATATATCCTTTGTCTAAAGTAAAGACATCCTTTGATAATAGAATAGTCTTTAGCTTTATGCATCTTATTCTACTGAACTTTGATGAGATCTTGTTGCTTGAATTATTGCTCACTAGGATTAGTAGTTGCAGCATACAGAGCTGCTCTCTTATCAGCTTCGTCACCCAGAGCTGGTTGTCTCACTGCGGCATTAGCGAAAGCTCCGCTTCCTTGTCCTATGTTTCCTCTTCCTCGGCCTCCTCTTCCGTTTGGTTGACCTCGCCCGTTGACGTTCAGAGGTACATTATTAGCACCAGATGTTTGGGAAATCCTTTTTGGACATCGGCTTTTGTAATGTCCATACTCTTGGCACTCAAAGCATCTTATATTGGGAAACTCGGTAGCTGCCGTAGTAGCTACTACCGGATGATGGTCGTACGCAGGGTTGATTGCCCTGTTACTCTAGTTTTCTATCCTGGCCCTCTTTGACAAATAGTATTGACTATCTTGGGTAGTCCTCTGAATCTCTTTAGCTAACGGTTTGGCCCTTAGCAAGGCATCTTGCAGAGTTGCTGGCCTGAGAGCTTCTAGTCGGTTGTTCAAAGGGTCGATGAGTCCTTGGCAGAACCGTGCTACCTATTGTTCCAACGTCATCTTAGGAGCATATCTCCGAAGAGTGACAAAATTTTCATAATATTCTCTGACAGATGAAGTCAGCTATCTGCTGCCGAAGTGAAAAGAACTCGTTCATCTTCAAGGTTTTATAGGCGGGTGGTAAATAAAGTCCCATTATTGCAGCCTTGATGTCTTCCCAGGATTGGGAAGATCCCTTAATATCCAAGTCCCTGCAATGTTGCTTCCACCATATCTTGGCATCGCCAGACAAGAGAAACATCGCAAGCATGGTCTGATTCACGGGTTGGGGTCGCGCAGCTTCAAAGTAATCGTCCATTGCTTCCATCCACACTTCTGCATCTCACTCCACATTTTCCCCCTCGCCTTAAAGAGTGGAGGCTGGGCTTGTTTAAGGAGGAGCTTCTTCTCTTGCGCTGCCGAGTAGACAGCAGAAAGCAGTACCTATCCAATGGTATAAAACTCATTACGATAGCACTCTTCTCAAATGAACCTAGGCTTTTCCATACTCAAGAAGAAATTTAACTTTTGGGCTTAACCAACCTACTCAATCTGTACATCTATCACAAAGGATTTAACCATTCCACCATTAGTTTAAATTCTATCGAATACATCCAAAATTTTCCGACAAATAATGGTAAAAACTTTACTCGAGAGCTTTGATCCATACTTATAACTTTATGTACATACACAGGCTACTTGCTCGCAGCACTAGTTGCACCAACGACTTCTCAAAAAACATCATGTGGAACCCACTGAATCCCAACAAGCTCAACGAGTAAAAATCTTTAACATCACTCAGGAGACAATCCACTAGACAAGTCCAATGTCATTATTCTGGGAAACATCGTGCTCAAGCTTTGAGTACGAGCTATCCTACTATCCCTTATTTTTAAAAAAAATTCAAACAACATCATTTTTCAGTTCTTAAACCTATAGCTCTGATACCAGGTGTGAGGTCCCCACCCCACCGTATCAAATGACGGATCTGATAGTGAACCTGGTGGCCACTAGATCTATAGCAGAAGCAAACAAAATGGTTCAGTTTTCAACTAGCGGACGATCTCTCATCACAAAGTGAGTCGAGTTCGAGCCTACTAGCAATGAGATCTAGCTCCACCTCGCAGGGAAAGCGTACTTAGCCTATCTAGCAATCCTAAGACCCACCTTCCAAGAGGAGAGAAATCTCTAGTGCCTTTTTTCCCATGTTTCAGAGGCACGTACACTTGAGACTTAGCCACTCTAGGGTCAATGAGTATTACTAGTATCGATTTAAACACTATGGGGATAGAGAGTTCCTGACTAATCGGGACCACCCTTCTCATAGGCATTGGCAACCTGAGCCAAGCCCCCACTTTCCACCCCCACACTCACACTTCCTTGTGTGTCCTAATTACTACCACAATGATTGTTCAACATAAACATTCCTTGATTAGATTCCAAATCACAATGTTCGTTAAGACATCCCTTCAACCAGTATTGCAAACGGCACCAAGACAGTATTCTAGTGAAAATTCTACTCAAACTTATTCATTAAAATTCCAATGTTCTGAAGGTACAACATCCCCCGCCCAACGAGAGTTTACTCCTCTCATTGTCGCCTAGCTGCCCATATAACTAGGTATGTCCATCGCATATAAAGCACGACATGGACATTCCCACCGCATAGAAAGCAAGACGTGGGTTCCCACCGATTAAGCAGCAGACGTGGTATCCGCCGCTTAACCAGGAGATGTGGATTCAAGAGCCCGTAGCCAGGAACTCTGTCCCCCTGTGATCAAGAGGGGGTTCAGGACTAGTTCAACATTGGAAATAGAATGAACATGCCGAGATGTGGATTCAAGAGCCCTTAGCCAGGAACTCTGTCCCCCTGTGACCAAGAGGGGGTTCAGGACTAGTTCAACATTGGAAATAGAATGAACATGCCGAGCTAAATATTCCCTAGCAGACATTCTTTCCTATTGTAAACAATATATCCATCAACCATTCTTTCCTACTTAAACTTTAATATACAATTGAATTCAAATGTTGAGGTTTTCGTCGGATTTCTCCAGAATGTTTAGAGGTATATTCATTCCTATCTAATCGTATGCAATGTTAATTAAACAACTTGAATAAAATTGTGACCTACCTCTTCCATTTCTTCGTAGATGGCTCGTGAGATGGCCGGTGCTTGTTCCTCCATAGCATCTTTTCCTTTTCCATTCACATTGCTCGTTCCTACCTCATGGTCGTGGGCACCACCGAAGCGAGTTCTTTTAACCGGCGCTATACTCACTACTTTAAGTAATAAAATTGGAGAAAAGAGATAATGTCCGAGAGCATCCTAACAATCCAAATGATAGATTAGAATCGTTGAACAATCCCCCTTATACGAGGGTTAGATTTTTCCTTCGAGACATAGTAATTTTATGGATAATACTTTACTTGTCCTATGGAAACCGGCTCTAAAGTTAATCACTTGGCTTAGATGATTAAGAATTTCAGAATTTTACTAATCAAATTACAAGAGAGATGAATTAAGAAAGCTCAATCACTTTCCTAGTGCAAGTAGAAAGATGCAGAATTATCGCATGCGTAGGTGAGAGAAAATGCTCTTCTTAATGGCTTAATGATGAATTAACTTTGCCTTAATCACATCTTAATGTATGAGAAAATTGAATCTAACTTAGCTACAACAATATTGATTGGTAAACGAATGAATTCCATGAAATCTACATCATTACCGGCTTGACTATTAATTACCATGCTGCCTAGAGAGATAAATCTCTTCCAATCATGTATTAATCATTGATTAAGAGTGATGAATGGCTGCATAATTAGCTATTGGATGATGATTATGTAATGAAATATAGATATGAAAATTTAGAGAGTAGCTATTGGGAATTATAGCTAGTATTAAGCATAGTAGACGAGAAATTAAGAGAATGATGAAGAGAACTGCAGAAGAGCGTAAATCATGATTACCGTGATTAGGGGCTGAAAATCCTCTCAATTTTCTGATCCAAATGAGTTCTCAAGACGAGAAGCCGGCAGCACTTCCCTTCTTTGCTTCTCCTCCAAAAACTGTGTGGCGGTGATCTGAGCCTATCACAAATTTTTTGTTTACTATATTTTGTTGGTTTTCCTTGCTTCGAGATGTTTACAATAAAAGAAAGAGTGAGAACAAACTCTTGGAAAAATTCAAAAAAATTACTTGATGGGAATTTTTCCTTCACTAGTTCATAGGAGGTGAAAGGTAGAACCTAGTGGTAAAGGGAAGGGAAAATATGTAAATGTGAAAAGAAAAGATATGATGTGTTTGTGGAGCCATGCACCCATGATTCAAGGGTCATGAGGGGCTCATATCATCATGGCTTTGGAGCCATATGATGATTCAAACAGATGGGACCCAGGTGGAAGACTTGGTGAAGGAAGGAAACAGACACATGATTTTGTTGGATTTTTTAAAAATACGTCCACTCCGTTCCAAGAAACGTTGTCTTCATCAAAGTTGTAGCTTATAAGCTGGAGATTTTGACAATATTTTTTTTATAATTTTTGCATCTACGGTCTAGGAGATATGGCAAAAATGGTGGATGCCAGTTTTTTCAATGTGGTGGAGACCACCCCCTCTACCTTTACACACACACCCTACCATTTCCACATTGAGTCCTTCTCTAAAAATCATCCATTAGTCTCCTTACCCTCCCCTCCTTCCTCCTCTCTCTCAAGCTCATAAAACCATCACAAATTCCTCTTCTAATCACCTCTCAAATCATGCTTTATCTTGTTGTAATTCATAAGTTTTCATTCAACCCCTTTCTATTATTACTAGATATGCATTGATTTTATGTAGATTCTTTACATTTTAAAATAAGGAAGCTCTTGGACTCAAGCTATGGAGGAAGGAGTGAAGACAACACAAGTGATGATGGAGCCAATTACTTGCAAATTGGTCAACAAATCACTTGGAAGGAGCTTCTTCATTGGTGGAATGTCCCTAATCAAACTTCATTTGTACAAATTGCACTTGGATCTTAACCTCACTCATAATCACTCTCTTGCCTACATTAATATAAAGAGGCCTCCCCCTTTGTAATTTCAAGCCTCCCTCAGCCTCATTGAGTCTTTGTATCACTCATCATGAGCCCATAAAGCTCAATCATTCACTCTATTCTTTGCACATTCTAGAGTGAAAAATGTTTTATGCTAGTAACCTCCCCCCTCTTACTTATGTTAATTAAGAGAGATCTTTTATGTGTGTGTGTGTGAGAGAGTGTCTTGAGTTGTTGTTTAGTAATCTACATGCTATTTGTGTTGGGAGTGCTTGAAGTTATCCATTCCTTGTACACACATTGAGGTTAATGCTTCATTCATAGTGATAGCTCTCTCTCTCTCTCTCTCTCTCTCTCTCTCTCTCTCTCTATACACGTAGCGGTCCTAGTCCACGCTTCCAAGACTAGGTGGTTTCCTCATATCATTTCCCTTGTGGCGCAATGGAGTTTGTTTTGGTGTAGAGGCCCCCATTCCAAATTTCCTTTTTCATAAATTGGTGCCCCCATGGAGGTTTCTCAAGCAGCGCTCTGCCAATCCTATGAAGGAAGGTCCATCAAATTCTCCAAGACTTCCACTATGGTCTTCCCAAGAAGCTCAAGAGAAGAAGTGTCTTTATCGACAAACGGCACGTATGCGGATAAAGAGAGTTAACTACATACACCTTTCTTTGCTTCAAGGAAAATCTTGTAGTCATCAAGTCCCTAGGTCAAAGCATTGTGTTGAAAGCTTCGTGGCTAGTGTAAAGACACTTCCTTTGAAGCCTTGACTTCAGGTGGTGAAAGCACTCTCAAACTCGGGTATTAACAAGTTTTTGGAGCGGGAGCTACACATCAATGGTGTGCGGTATTGGCAAGAGGCTACATATGGTGATGCACTCCAACTACTACTAGCAAGAAGGCTCAAAGTGGTTGACAAGATAGCCATTGAACCCTATGAACTCTACAAAGCTAAAGATGGTCACACCAAAGCTAGGCTAATAAGTGGTGAGAAAATTCTTCGCATCTCTCAAATGGTGAGATCCAAGAGATCTAAACTTCGATGAAGTGCTTCATGGAAGTTTGTAGTTAGTGCACAAATGAATAATCTCATTTTCTACAACTTTCAATCAGTTCAGAATATTAGGGTGAATGTGCACATTGATAGAAAGATTTTTTTCCAACAAAGATTGGTCTTCTATTTTGGAGCTGAGAGTTTGAGAGAGATATTGTTGTCCCCGGACCCTACAATATTTCCTATTTTTGAGTATAATGTATCTTTTGATGTTCACATCTTCATCTGGCTGTAAGCACACTCCATGAATCATAGGGATTTATATGGACCTATCCAACCTCTTGCTAGACAAACTGTGCATATAATAGCTAGCACAAAGCTTAGGTTCCAAAACATCATAAGGAACTTACTAGGCCCTCGTCGTCTAGCTGAGTTTAATGCATCTATCAATCCATTTATTCTACCCTTAATAAGATATGATTTGGGCTTAGACGTTTTTATCTTTGTGCTGTATTGAGAGGAAGGCAACCCATCCTATCATGGCTTTCCCTAATTTTTTTGGGCGTAGTGGGGAAAATGCTGGGGATTTTTTGGATAACTTGGAGATGGCTTTTCTTGTCTCTGGGAGGGATGAAGAAGCATTGAAATTGAGACCTTTTCCTTTGGTGCTCAAAGAAGAAGCTAGGGTATGCTTCCAAGCTCTAGATCCAACCCAAGAGCTGAATGGGAGGGATTGATGGCGGCTTTCCTACGAAGATTTCAACGAGCCAATTCGGCAGAAGAGCTATGGCAACGGCTTTTGGCCCTTCATCAAGTTGACCCTCATGGTTATGAAACCTATGAGGAAGGTTTTCTCAAACTTTGGGGGCAATGGTCAAAGTCACTAAACCCTGGTGAGCGAGCTCTCAATTGCTTCCAAAAGGATCGATTTATCTCAGGTTTGTACCCCTTGCTAAGGGAGAAGGTAAAGAGAAAATTTCCAAATACTTTTGAAGATGCCTTAAGAATTGCTAGGGAAAAGAATCAAAAGATTCTCTATCAATCCCAAGCTGGCCAGCTAGCTTTGGGAGGCAATATCACAACTATGGAAGCTTCAATAGAGGTCAACAAGAAGATATGCTCCAACAAATAAACAATCTCACAAACCAGCTAGAGGGTTTGAGAGTAAATCTTGTGCACGGTGCAAGCAGGGGAATGGTGGGAATCGACCACTAATGCGACGTCAAGCAAGGGAAATGTTGTGTTACAATTGTGGGTAAAATGGCCACGGCATGTATAATTTCCCTCGTCCCAGAAGATATGACTACCCTGTCAGAGGTCCTCGACAACAAGTAGGTCCTCCCCGTGCTAGAGCTCAAGCACAAGAGCAACCGCAACCTTAAAGTTTGCAGCCACCTCGTGCTCAAGCTCAAGCCCCTGCTACTCAACCAAATGCGAGCATCATAAGGATGGAGGAGGTCGTCAAGGGCAGAAGCAACCAGGAAGAAATAGTTAAAGGGAAGATGAAGATAGATGAAGTGGCTACAATGCCTATCAAGCGTGTGCGTGTCCAAGATGAAGTAAGTAAAGAAACAAGCAAAGATGCAAGCAATGAAGCAAGTACATCTCGGGCAACTAAAGATGAAGCCAAGAAGAGAAAGACCCATACTAGGTCTCAAATTGACATCTCTGATTTCCCTATGGGATCTCGGACACAACCTTATGACTTGACAGCTGATGTGAGTTCTCAAGGACCAAAGATTACTTGGCCACAACTACTTCATATCTCCCCAAAGCTGCGACGATAGTGGTCAAAAATGGTGAGCACGAGGGCAAAGCGAAGTAAGCTAGTAAGTGTAATCAAATCCTATGGTCTCAAGGATATAGTGCCTTTGGTGGAGGCTCAAATCAAGGGACAACGGATTCCAAAAACTTACATTGACAGTGGAGCAGAGGTTTGTGTCATGACAGAAAAGATAATGCATCAATTGGGTTTAGAGGTAATGGAATCATCAAACATTACGACAAAAATGGCAAATAATGTCTCTGTCACTTGAGTGGGTGTAGTGAAAGCTTTGAGAGTTTCTGTTTTTGGAATCACTACAGAGGTTGATGCTTATGTGATGCTAGTGAAGGGAGAAGGAAACCCCCTTATTTTAGGACGACCTTGGCTCATGGGTATAGGAGCTAGGCAAGATTGGGCAATAGGAGACTTGGAGTTGAGGCCTCATGTGGGTGGCCATAGTCAGAAGGTGGTTTATAACTCGAAGAATGGGTGACAAGAGAACCTTGAACTAGAGACATCAGCTGATGAGTGGAGCTCAAGTGGATGCTCCTCATCCATGGACGAGGAAGAGAGTTCAAGTGAAGAGAGTGATAGCACTCTCGAAGTCATGGGCATCACCATAAAGGAAACTACCTCATCAGAAGACAACCCAAGGATCCAAATGGAGAATGTGTGGGATGCCAGCCTAGAGAAGATGTTATCCAAGGATATAAAGGAAGAAGAAAGGGAGGGTTATGTAAATGTTCTCAAGAAGCATGCATCATTGTTTATTTCTGATTACACTCACATCACAGGTGTCACTGTAGTGAAGCATCATATCCATCTAAAAGAAGGGAGCAAACCAGTAGTACAAAAACTAAGAAGATTAGGAGTTGTGCAACAAAATTCACTATTGTCTGAGGTGAAGAGACTCTTAGAAGCAGGATTCATATACCCAGTAGAAGATTCAGAATGGGTCTCCCCAGTAGTGGTGAGGCCAAAGAAGAATGGTAAATGGCGAGTGTGCGTGGATTACAAGCCACTAAATGCTGCAACAAAGAGGGACCAATTCCCTCTTCCATTTCAAGATGAGATTCTAAATGAAGTAGCAGGCCACGAGCGATACACAGTGTGTGATGGTTACTCCGGCTACTTTCAAATACGCATTGCAGAGGAGGACCAGAAAAAGACTACTTTCATCACACCATGGGGCTGTTTTGCATTTCGAGTCATGCCTTTTGCTCTCACCAACGCTCCAACCACCTTTCAACGATTCATGAATATGGTCTTCCAACCTTACTTTGGTAAGTCCATAAGGGTTTTCATAGATGACTTTTGTATTTACAGCTCCAAAAGTATGCATCTCGGCAAGATTGATGAAGGATGTACTCGTTTAGCTAAACTGGGTGGACAACTAAACAAGGACAAATGTCACATTGGGGAAAGCAAGGTTACACTATTGGGGCATGTAGTGTCCATTGATGGAATCGAGATAGATCCTCAAAAGATAGAAACATTGCTAAATCTACCTTCCCCAAATTCCATCAAACAATTAATCTCTTTCTTGCAAAAGCTAAGATATTTGAGTAGATTCATACACTTACTCTCCCAAGTGATATTTCCTCTACAACAGCTGACTCGTCAAGAGACGCTTGTTTGGAGTGAAGAAAGTGATGGGCATTTTAGAGAGATAATTTTTTTTAAAGGATCACTCCCTGTAATCCTCCAACCTTGTTGGGAAGAAACATTCTTTGTAAACCCTAGTGTGGGAGAAGAGGCTATTGGTGCTGCCCTCCTACAAAAACATCCTTTATGAGGCCTATGTATTTTGCTAGCCGCTTCATGGAAAACACAGAGAAGGCCTACACCCTGATGGAACAGCTAGTGTTAGCCCTCATGTTTGCGATAACCAAATTTCGGCCATACTTGCTGCCAAAGAGGTTTGTAATTATCACTATGGAGGATATTGTTCCCTATGCACTACAACATATGGAAATATCTTACAAAATAGCAAAGTGGGTGGTGCGACTTCAAGAGTTTGATTATACAATATAGGTTGAAAGAACAACTCTAGCATGCTTAGCCGACATTTTAACAAACAAGTGCTATGAAAAAGTTTTCCATTTGAAGAGAAAGGAACTTCCACCACCTCCAGCTCTAGAGGCTCTGGTCAATGCTTATAGCCTCTACTTTGATGGAGCATACAAGAGAACCAAGGATAAGGCAGCTGCAGGCATCGTGGTCTTATCTCCATTGGGAGAGAGGATCCATGGTGAAGGGATCACTCTAGAAGATGTCCACTCCAACAATGAAGGAGAATATCAAGCTCTAATTCATGGCCTTTGTTGGTGCCTGGATAATTTAATTGAGAGATTTAATTCTTTTGGTGACTCCATGCTTTTGGTAAGGCAAATGCAAGGTACATGGGCTTGCAAAAATGCTAGTCTCTCTACTAAAATGAAAAAATCCGAAGCTCTTATGAGGAGATTTAGAGAGGCACAAGTACATCATGTGCCAAGAGACCATAACAAGGATGCAGACCACCTAGCATCATCGAAGTTAAATGAGTCAATAGTGGGAGCAGTGGCCATCAAACTTCCACTTCAGCAAGGCAAGGATGACTTAGAAGATATTATGAACATTTTGGAGCAAGGAGAGGCTCCTAAACACTTGAATGCAGGGGAAAGGCAATGGTTAGCTAGGAAGGCTACCAGGGATCGCATAGTAAATGATAATTTGTATTGTCTTGGTAAGGATGGTGTGCTTAGGAGAGTGCCTTTGAAGAGTGAAATTGAAGAGATTTTAAAAGCTTGTCACGATGATGTGTGTGGAGGACACTTTGCACACGACATCACTAGTAGAAAGGTTCTGCAAGCTGGGTTTACTTGGCCAAGTCTTCATCGTGATGTCAAATACTGGTGTCAAACATGTGATGAATGTCAGAAAGCAGGACCACGACGGCTCATAGCTGAACCTCAGAACCCAATAAAGGTATATGGGACCTTTGAGAAGGGGCCTCTACCACGCATTCAATCAGGTAAAGAGTATATCATTATGGGAGTGACTACATGACTAGATGGACTGAGGCTATGCCAACCAATAGAATTACTGCTAAGTATGTGATTCAGTTCATCTTTGACCACATCTGTTTCCGGTTTGGCACCCCTTTTGAAATACTATCTGATAGAGTACCAGGGTTTAGAGCAGACTTGGTACGAGAACTCATGCAGAAGCTAAATATTCAGCATCAACACTCTACTACTTACTACCCTCAGTGCAATGGATTGGTGGAAAAGGTAAATGGAATCATATGCAAAATTCTCACCAAACAGGTACATGCCAGGCGCCAAGATTGGGACAAACACCTGAATGGAGCTCTATGGGCCTATAGAACCTCCTTCAAAACCGCATTAGGGTACACACCCTTTCATTTGGTTTATGGAAAGGAAGCGCTTTTTCCCATTGAAGTGAAGTTAACAAGTCTTCGAATATTGGGTAGCCAGGTAGGCTCTCAAAAGGAGAAAGTACATCAAAGGATCATGGATCTAGAGAGGCTGCAATTGGATCGTGAAGAAGCCATCAAACACTACTCTCAAGAAGCAGAGAAGCGCAAAGAAAAGTTCAACAAAAAGGTAGCATCTAAAGACATCAAAAAGGGATCTCTAGTGCTTCGATATGACAATCGCTTCGACACTCATAAGGATGGAAAGATTCTTTTTCAATGGGAAGGCCCGTTCTTGGTCACCAAAAAGTTCAAAAATGGCTCTTACAGACTTCAAGACATTAATGGTAAAGTGCACAAGACCAGGAAAAATGGATGGCGTCTAAAGCCTTATCACATCAGAATAAGGTCAACCCAAGATCAAAGAAAGTAGGCTAGAGGCATAAATACCTCTAGCCAAGTTTGGGGGGGCTATGATCCGAGCCTATCACAAATTTTTTGTTTACTATATTTTGTTGGTTTTCCTTGCTTCTAGAGGTTTACAATAAAAGAGAGAGTGAGAACAACTCTTGGAAAAATTCAAAAAAATGACTTGATGGGAATTTTTCCTTCACTAGTTCATAGGAGGTGAAAGGTAGAACCTAGTGGTAAAGGGAAGGGAAAATATGTAAATGTGAAAAGAAAAGATATGATGTGTTTGTGGAGCCATGCACCCATGATTCAAGGGTCATGAGGGGCTCATATCATCATGGCTTTGGAGCCATATGATGATTCAAACAGATGGGACCCATGTGGAAGACTTGGTGAAGGAAGGAAACAGATACATGATTTTGTTGGATTTTTTAAAAATACGTCCACTCCGTTCCAAGAAACGTTGTCTTCATCAAAGTTGTAGCTTATAAGCTGGAGATTTTGACAATATTTTTTTTATAATTTTTGCATCTACGGTCTAGGAGATATGGCAAAAATGGTGGATGCCAGTTTTTTCAATGTGGTGGAGACCACCCCCTCTACCTTTACACACACACCCTACCATTTCCACATTGAGTCCTTCTCTAAAAATCATCCATTAGTCTCCTTACCCTCCCCTCCTTCCTCCTCTCTCTCAAGCTCATAAAACCATCACAAATTCCTCTTCTAATCACCTCTCAAATCATGCTTTATCTTGTTGTAATTCATAAGTTTTCATTCAACCCCTTTCTATTATTACTAGATATGCATTGATTTTATGTAGATTCTTTACATTTTAAAAATAAGGAAGCTCTTGGACTCAAGCTATGGAGGAAGGAGTGAAGACAACACAAGTGATGATGGAGCCAATTACTTGCAAATTGGTCAACAAATCACTTGGAAGGAGCTTCTTCATTGGTGGAATGTCCCTAATCAAGCTTCATTTGTACAAATTGCACTTGGATCTTACCTCACTCATAATCACTCTCTTGCCTACATTAATATAAAGAGGCCTCCCCCTTTGTAATTTCAAGCCTCCCTCAGCCTCATTGAGTCTTTGTATCACTCATCATGAGCCCTAAAGCTCAATCAATTCACTCTATTCTTTGCACATTCTAGAGTGAAAAATGTTTTATGCTAGTAACCTCCCCCTCTTACTTATGTTAATAAGAGAGATCTTTATGTGTGTGTGTGTAGTGCGAGTTGTCTTGAGTTGTTGTTTAGTAATCTACTGCTATTTGTGTTGGGAGTGTTGCTTGAAGTTATCCATTCCTTGTACACACATTGAGGTTAATGCTTCATTCATAGTGATAGCTCTCTCTCTCTCTTCTCTCTCTCTCTCTCTCTCTCTCTCTCTCTCTCTCTCTCTCTCTCTATACACGTAGCGGTCCTAGTCCACGCTTCCAAGACTAGGTGGTTTCCTCATATCATTTCCCTTGTGGCGCAATGGAGTTTGTTTTGGTGTAGAGGCCCCCATTCCAAATTTCCTTTTCATAAATTGGTGCCCCATGGAGGTTTCTCAAGCAGCGCTCTGCCAATCCTATGAAGGAAGGTCCATCAAATTCTCCAAGACTTCCACTATGGTCTTCCCAAGAAGCTCAAGAGAAGAAGTGTCTTTATCGACAAACGGCACGTATGCGGATAAAGAGAGTTAACTACATACACCTTTCTTTGCTTCAAGGAAAATCTTGTAGTCATCAAGTCCCTAGGTCAAAGCATTGTGTTGAGTGCTTCGTGGCTAGTGTAAAGACACTTCCTTTGAAGCCTCGACTTTAGGTGGTGAAAGCACTCTCAAACTCGGGTATTAACAAGTTTTTGGAGCGGGAGCTACACATCAATGGTGTGCAGTATTGGCAAGAGGCTACATATGGTGATGCACTCCAACTACTACTAGCAAGAAGGCTCAAAGTGGTTGACAAGATAGCCATTGAACCCTATGAACTCTACAAAGCTGAAGATGGTCACACCAAAGCTAGGCTAATCAGTGGTGAGAAAATTCTTCGCATCTCTCAAATGGTGGGATCCAAGAGAGCTAAACTTCAATGAAGTGCTTCATGGAAGTTTGTAGTTAGTGCACAAATGAATAATCTCATTTTCTACAACTTTCAATCAGTTCAGAATATTAGGGTGAATGTGCACATTGATAGAAATTTTTTTTTCCAACAAAGATTGGTGTTCTATTTTGGAGCTGAGAGTTTGAGAGAGATATTGTTGTCCCCGAACCCTATAATATTTCCTAGTTTGGAGTATAATGTATCTTTTGATGTTCACATCTTCATCTGGCTTTAAGCACACTCCATGAATCATAGGGATTTATATGGACCTATCCAACCTCTTGCTAGACAAACTGTGTATATAATAGCTAGCACAAAGCTTAGGTTCCCAAACATTATAAGGAACTTACTAGGCCCTCGTCATCTAGTTGAGATTAATGCATCTATCAATCCATTTATTCTACCCTTAATAAGATATGATTTGGGCCTAGACGTTTTCATCTTTGTGCTATATTGAGAGGAAGGCAACCCATCCTATCATGGCTTTCCCTAATTTTTTTGGGCGTAGTGGGGAAAATGCTGGGGATTTTTTGGATAACTTGGAGATGGATTTTCTTGTCTCTGGGAGGGATGACGAAGCATTGAAATTGAGACCTTTTCCTTTGGTGCTCAAAGAAGAAGCTAGGGTATGGTTCTAGGCTCTAGATCCAACCCAAAGAGCTGAATGGGAGGGATTGAAGGCGGCTTTCCTAGGAAGATTTCAACAAGCCAATTCGGCATAAGAACTATGGCAACGGCTTCTGGCCCTTCATCAAGTTGACCCTCATGGTTATGCAACCTATGAGGAAGGTTTTCTGAAATTTTGGGGGCAATGGTCAAAGTCACTAAACCCTGGTGATCGAGCTCCCAATTGCTTCCAAAAGGATCGATTTATCTCAGGTTTGTACCCCTTGCTAAGGGAGAAGGTAAAGAGAAAATTTCCAAATACTTTTGAAGATGCCTTAAGAATTTCTAGGGAAAAGAATCAAACGATTCTCTATCAAGCCCAAGCTGGCCAGCTAGCTTTGGGAGGCAATATCACAACTATGGAAGCTTATCACGTACCTCCAAATGTGCCTAATGCACCAGACCTCAATAGAGGTCAACAAGAAGATATGATCCAACAAATAAACAATCTGGATAAACTCTATGATAACTACTTAGATACATATATCCTTTGTCTAAAGTAAAAACATCCTT
The DNA here is from genome assembly GCF_014529385.1 of Adiantum capillus-veneris. Taxonomy (NCBI): domain Eukaryota; kingdom Viridiplantae; phylum Streptophyta; class Polypodiopsida; order Polypodiales; family Pteridaceae; genus Adiantum; species Adiantum capillus-veneris. The sequence goes on along the minus strand of NC_140959.1, from coordinate 91,796,482 downwards.
TTGATAATAGAATAGTCTTTAGTTTTATGTGTCTTATTCTGCTGAACTTTGATGAGATCCTTTTGCTTGAATTATTGCTCACTAGGGTTAGCAGTTGCAGCATACAGAGCTGCTCTCTCATCAGCTTCATTACCCACAGTTGGTTGTCTCACTACGGAATTAGTGAAAGCTCCGCTTCCTTGTCCTATGTTTCCTCCTCCTCGGCCTCCTCTTCCATTTGGTTGACCTCGCCCGTTGATGTTCAGAGGTACATTATTAGCACCAGATGTTTGGGAAATCCTTTTTGGACATCATCTTTTGTAATGTCCATACTCCTGGCACTCAAAGCATCTTATATTGGAAAACTCGGTAGCTTCCGTAATAGCTACTATGGGATGATGGTCGTATGCAGGGTTGATTGGTTTGTTACTCCAATTGTCTGTCCTGGCCCTCTTTGACAAATAGTATTGACTATCTTGGGTAGTCCTCTGAATCTCTTTAGCTAACGGTTTGGCCCTTAGCAAGGCATCTTGCAGAGTTGCTGGCCTGAGAGCTTCTAGACGGTTGTTCAAAGGGTCGATGAGTCCTTGGCAGAACCGTGCTACCTATTGTTCCAACGTCATCTTAGGAGCATATCTCCGAAGAGTGAAAAAGTTTGCATAATATTCTTTGACAGATGAAGTCAGCTGGGCCGAAGTGAAAAGAACTCGTTTATCTTCAAGGTTTTATAGGCGGGTGGTAAATAAAGTCCCATTATTGCAGCCTTGATGTCTTCCCAGGATTGGAAAGATCCCTTAATATCCAAGTCCCTGCAATGTTGCTTCCACCATATCTTGGCATTGCCAGACAAGCAGAACATCGCAAGCATGGTCTGATTCACGGGTTGGGTTCTCGTAGCTTCAAAGTAATCGTGCATTACTTCCATCCACACTTCCACATCTCTCTCCACATTTTCCCCCTCGCCCTTAAAGAGTGGAGGCTGGGCTTGTTTAAGGAGGAGCTTATTCTCTTGCGCTGCCAAGTAGAGAGGAGCAGGCAGTGCCTATCCAATAGTATAAAACTCATTACGATAGCACTCTTCTGCTTTTCCATACTCAAGAAGAAATTTAACTTTTGGGCTTAACCAGCCTACTTAATCTGTACATCTTTCACAAAGGATTTAACCATTCCACCATTAGTTTAAATTCCGTTGAATACATCCAAAATTGTCCGACAAATAATGGTAAAAACTTTACTCGAGAGCTTTGATCCATACTTATAACTTTATGTGCATCAACAGGCTACCTGCCAGCAGCACTAGTCGCACCAACGACTTCTCAAAAAACATCATGTGGAACCCACTAAATCCCAACAAGCTCAACAAGTAAAACTCTATAACATCACTCAGGAGACAATCCACTAGACAAATCCAATGTCATTATTCTGGGAAAAATCATGCTCAAGCTTCGAGTACGAGCTATCCTACTATCCCTTAAAAAAAAATAAAAATCAAACAACATCATTTTCCAGTTCGTAAACCTATAGCTCTGATACTAGGTGTGAGGTCCCCATCCCGCCCTATCAAACGAGAGATCTGATGGTGAACCTAGTGGCCACTAGATCTATAGCGAAAGAAAACAAAATGGTTCAGGGTTCAACTAGCAAACGATGTCTCATCACAAAGTGAGTCGAGTTCGAGCCTACTAGCAATGAAATCTAGCTCCACCTCGCAGGGGAAGCGTACTTAACCTATCTAGAGATCCTAAGACCCACCTTCCAAGAGGAGAGAAATCCCGAGTGCCTTTTTTCCCATGTTTCAGAGGCACGTACACTTGATACTTAGCCGCTCTAGGGGCAATGAGTATTACTAATATCGATTTAAACACTATGGGGACGGAGAGTTCCCGACCAATCGGGACCAACCTTCTCATAGGCATTGGCAACCTGAGCCAAGCCCCCACTTTCCACCCCCACACTCACACTTCCTTGTGTGTCCTAATTACTACCACAATGATTGTTCAACATAAACATTCCTTGATTAGATTCCGAATCACAATGTTCGTTAAGACATCCCTTCAACCAGTATTGCAAACCGCACCAAGACAGTATTCTAGTAAAAATTATACTCAAACTTATTCATTAAAATTCCAATGCTCTAGAGGTACAACATCCCCCCTCCAGCGAGAGTTTACTCCTCCCATTGTCGCCTAGCTGCTCATACAACTAGGTATGTCCACCACATAGAAAGCACCACATGGACATTCCCATCGCATCGAAAGCAAGACGTGGATTCCCACCGCTTAACCAGGAGATGTGGGTATCCACCGCTTAACCAGCAGACATGGATTCAAGATCCCTTAACCAAGAACTCTGCCCTTTGTGATCAAGAGCGGGTTCAGGACTAGTTCAACATTGGAAATAGAATGAACATGCCGAGCTAAATTTTCCCTAGTAGACATTCTTTCCTATTGCAAACATTATATCCATCAACCATTCTTTCCTACTTACACTTTAATATACAATTGAATTCAAATGCCAAGGTTTCCGTCGGATTTCTCCAACATATTTAGGGGTATATTCATTCCTAGCTAATCGTATGCAATGTTAATTAAACAACTTGAATAAAACTGTGACCTACCTCTTCCATTTATTCGTCGATGCTCGTGAAATGGCCGGTGCTTGTTCGTCCATAGGAGCTTTTCCTTTTCCATTCACATTGCTCGTTCCCGCCTCGCGGTCGTGGGTACCACCGAAGCGAGTTCTCTTAACCGGGTCCATTTTATACTCACTATTTTAAGTAATAAACTTGGAGAAAAGAGCTAATGTATGAGAGCATGATAACAATTCAAATCATAGATTAGAATCATTGAACAATCCCCCTTATACGAGAGGGTTAGATTTTTACTTTGAGACATAGTAATTTTATGGATAATACTTTACTTGTCCTATAGGAACCGGCTGTAAAGTTAATCACTTGTCTTAGATGATTAAGAATTTCACTAATCAAATTACAAGAGAGATGAATTAAGCAAGCTCAATCACTTTCCTAGTGCAATTAGAAAGATGCAAAATTACCGCATGCGTAGGTGAGAGAAAATTCTCTTCTTAATGGCTTAATGATGGATTAACTTTGCCTTAATCACATATTAATGTATGAGAAAATTGAATCTAACTAAGCGACAATAATATTGATTGGTAAAAGAATGAATTTCATCAAATCTACATCATTATTGGCTTGACTATTAATGACCATGCTGCCTAGAGAGAGAAATCTCTTCTAATCATGTATTAATCATTGATTAAGAGTGATGAATGGCTGCATAATTAGCTATTGGATGATGATTATGTAATGGAATATAGATATGGAAATTTAGAGAGCAGCTATTGGGAATTATAACTAGGATTAAGCATAGTAGACAAGAAATTAAGAGAATGATGAAGAGAACTACAGAAGAGCATAAATCATGATTACCGTGATTAGGGGCTGAAAATCCTCTCAATTTTTTGATCCAAATGAGTTCTCAAGACGAGAGTCTAGCAGCAGTTCCCTCCTTTGCTTCTCCTCCAAAAACTGTGTGTGCCGGCAACACCTCCGTAAGGTGTGTGTGTGTGTGTATACTGAGTGTGTGTGTGTACTGAGTGTGTGTGTGAGCATGTGTGTGTGTGTGTGTTTGTGTGTGTGAGCACACCTTTAAATAGGCTCCTCCAAGCTGAAAATCGAACCTAGCTGCTATAAGCATCTCAGTGAGGACTCACTTCATGCATTGGCAAGTCTAGTTACCTTCCCACAAAGTGTCCAGTTAGCTAGTCTAACAGGCTCTCACACTAACTCTCAAGCTTGGAAACTCTCCCACAACTCCCACAAGACAAGAGGGCACCCCCTAGATGCTAAATCTGGCTCAGAGTGGCCTGGAACCTCTTCACACAGCCTCGAGCCCCGGTGCCTTCCCGCACAACTTTGGGAAAATTTGGTTTTAGGCTAAAACGACCCATACGAGTCTGAATTTAATGCCGTAAATTTCTATACTGAGCTCTAACTAAGGCGTACTGGTTCGAGTACCTGCCATATTTAGCAGTCCTTGAGGTCGGAAAATGCATTTTTTTCAAATTCGGGATACGGGTACAGTATTTCGAGACGGTCAAAACTAGACGGGTTGGGTGACCAAAAACTTACTATTTTTGAAATTTTTTCACAAAAATTGTTTTAATTCATATTTTGAAGCTTTATAACATTCTAAACATCATGGCACTGATAGAATTTAGAAACTACTAAAAATAGTAACTTTTTCCATTATATTCATTTCATGGTACAATGGTGCTCTTTTTTGGTCGGGGTCAGAGATCTTACAACATACCAACTCATAGAAGTGCATCCAGTGATACATCAGAAAGGATGGTTCATTTAAAAGGAAAGAATCTATTATAGCCCATCCTCTCTAGAGCTGAAGGATATTACCAGAGTGAACTTAGAAATCTGTTCAAAGCCAAATTCTCCTCCATTGAAAATCTGACTTCGATGTTGTGACCAAACGAGGATATAGTTTGACCAAAATAGTCGTTAGATATAGACAAAAGTCTAGCATCTATGATGCCTTGGGTCGTGAAACCACAAAAGCTCATATCATAGGAGACCCATGGGATAGACAATATCCGAGACAAGAGAATACTATCTACAGCTTGACTTGGGGAGTAATTTGTCATGTTTCACGGAAATACATAGGAGACTATACAGAAGTTTTACAAATGCCAAACATCAATAGTGCTACCCAAAGTGAACCTCCACAGTCCCAAAAGGTGAGATTAAACCAGAGCCAGACAATTTTGAGCTCTTACAATGAAGCAGGCTATAGTGATCACCCTAGGAAGGGGGAGTTGTAAATCCATCAAGCTCAACATATGTAACAGGAATCACAATGTTAGTTAGAAGCCCTAGAGATTCTAGCCAACAAACTTCTTCAAAGCAAAAACCATTGAAAGGTCATATGGTTGTTGGAAGTTTCCAAGTGACCCGGATTCCATTAGAGTCCACATACAAATGCTTATATGAAGATTATCAGGGAAAAAAATTTCAGATGATCTCCACAAGTCAGAGTAAAAAACCGACAAATCCAATAGTGTTCAAACAGTTACATGTGACCAAGCTCACATATGCATATCAAGATGCACAGGGTAATGAATATCTACAAGATCATGACCTTGTACAAACCCATATGGATGGCTCGACTGAAGTCAAAGACTATTTGAAGATGATGAAAATCCCTCAAGCTGCCAGAATAGGTGATAGAAAAGTCAAAGTCAATGGGAGCTAAAGTCTGAAAAGCTTCACAAAGGTCACCACCAAAATCTCCTCCAAAGAGACAAATTCTACCAAAAAGTACAATGGATCTTTTAAGATCAAATGTTACTCAAATGCAAGTGGACAATGCTCAAGAATTGCAAAAAGGTGCAATATACAGTCAATGAAGTCAACATCAATTGAAGAAGGTGATCAAAGCAAAGAAAATGCAAATAAAACTTAATCAAAGGACACTGCCACAACAAAAGCAGTCAATATAAAAAGAAACCTTGAGACGATCAAGTGCAACATTGTTGGTGAAAACAAAGAAAAACTCTCAAGTGAAGTAAAGCTAGATTTTCAGTTAGACAAGAACCTCATGTCTTTTTGCACTTGGAAAAGATGTGGACAACCACAGTTGGAAGATGCTCCTGAACTTGTGAGCATATCAAGAAACAAACAAGCAAAATGCTCGAGAATTATCTCCACCACCATTCAAGTAAGTTTACAGATCATCACAAGTCAATTCCATGTGATCACAACAATGGATATGCCAGACAACATCAAAATGGGAATGCCAATGGCCCAAAAGATGTTAGAGATACATGATGTAAACAGGATGCAGTCTTCAGAGACAACAAATAATGAAGACCAAGACTAGTCACCCGCGGACCACAGCACAAGGTCCTCAAGCATAGTTCAAATGGAGATTGATATCAAAGCAGACCTTATTGAATATGATTCATCTCCATCGAACTGAAATTCAAAAGATCTCAAAGCAAATCAGGCAATAGCAAGTGAGATCAAATAGAGCAAAGAGAAACCACAATAGCTATTGAGCAGAGAATGCCACCAAGACAAGAAATAAAGAAGATCAAAATTGCAGACACCCAGGAAGCAATAGGAAGTCCAAAGATCCAGACATTGCCAGCCTAAGTTGCATTTATATGCCCGTATATTATAAATTGTACGTATATTACGGATTTATATGCTGTATATCCGTATTATACGTCGAAATATATTTATACTTATAAAAAAAAGAGGTGTTGCGGTAGTTTGAACGAACTGCTGCAATAGTGATTGCTAGAGAGATAGAGACAGAGTTGCTAGAGCTTTAGAGAGAGCAGTAGACACCGAGCACAACACATCCAGAGCGAGCCACAGAGCAGGTAGATATTCTTTCAATGTTTTTTTTTTTTTTTTTTGTAGTTAATTTGTTAACACTGTTGTTGTGGAGCTTTGCTTGCACCTCAGTGTTAGTTTGTATTTTGTTTTTTGCTAGCGCTGCTGCTGTGGAGCTTTGCTCACACCTCAATGTTAGTTTACAGGTTTAGACACCCGTCCTTGGCTGTGTTGATCCTCGTGACACACTGCAAGGGGGGTTAGACTTTAGACGCTTCGTCCTTGACTATTGCTGACCTCCGTGTCGCACTTCAGGGAGTAGCTTAGGTTTTACAATTAGACTTTTCATCCATGGTTTTTGATGACCACCGAGTCGCACTATAGGGAGGAGTTAGCTATCATGCATCTTTTCTTCCTAGTTATTGCTGACCATTGCGTCGCACTATTGGAAGATTGGATTTAAAAAAAAAAGAGTCCTCATCTTTGGTTGTTGCTGACCACCATGTCGCACTGCAGGGAGAGGTTTAGGGTTGTCACATCCATCGTCCTTGGTTGCTGCTGACCATCGTGTTGCACTCCAAGGAAATTGGATTCAATAGATTCCTCATCTCTAGTTGCTGCTGACCATTGTATCGCACTGCAGGAAGAGGTTTAGGATTCTTATATCCATTGTTCTTGGTTGTTGTTGACCATCGCGTCGCACAACAAGGAGATTGGATTCAATAACTTCCTCGTCTCTAGTTGTTGCTAACCACCGTGTCGCACTGCAGGGAGAGGTTTTGAGTTTTTAAATCCATCGTCCTTGGTTGTTGCTGACCATCGTGTCACACTCCAAGGAGATTGGATTCAATAGATTCCTCATCTCTCGTTACTGCTGACCATTGTGTCGCACTGCAGGGAGAGGTTTAGGATTTTTAAATCCATCGTTCTTGGTTGTTGCTGACCATCGTGTCGCACTACAAGGAGATTGGATTCAATAATTTCCTCGTCTCTGGTTGTTGTGGACCATCGCATCGCACTGCAAGGAGATTGGATTTAATGAATTCTTCATCTTTGGTTGTTTTTGACCATGTGTCGCACTGCAAGGAGAAGATATATATTATACATTCTTCAATCCTGAATGCTTTAACCATCGAGTCTTTCATTATTGTTGTTATTATGATGCATGAAATCTTTAGATCTTTCATTACTGGAGGTTATTATTGGCCATGAAATATTTTTGTTTAGACTTATTAACAATCATATATGTCAAATTTTTATCTATTCTGGATTTACCTTACTTCTATTTCCTTCATGTATTTTCAGGCTTCAGTCATGGTAGAGGAAAAGTTAACGCGTTAGCATCGCAAAATTATTAGTGATGCTCTTATTCTGTCTCTCTATGGAGCTTCAAACGATCATTTGCGACGAGTATTTGATCCACTGGAGGTAAAGTTCGATGATTTTGTGATTGAACTTGTGGAACATTGTTGACTGAAGTTGCGTAGTGCATTCCCAGTTTCGTTTGACCCAACTCTGCGCACTAATGGAGTGATGCATAACACAGTAAAGCAATTATTAGGCGAGATCACTAGAAGTTTTGAAAGTATGGTTCATCCAGAAATCAAAACCAAACCTGGAATCAAAGAGCGAATGCAGCTTGTAGCACAGCTACATTCAAGATTGAAGAGCAAAGATAAGATCGAAGGCTCTTCAAAACGTCGTAGGACAGAAGAGGATTTACCTACTTCATCAGGTGCTCAGTCGTCCGCTATAAACCTGGATGATACGATGTGTCCTCCTGTCCTACACTTACTTGGGGAGCATTCCATCTTTCACTTGCAAGCACCCCAATTAGGTGAAGGACGTTTTGCAAATGTGAAACAAGTATCAATGGATCATCCTCTCTTCAAAGATCACGTCTATGTGGTGAAGATATACAAAGACCAAATAGGAAGCAAGCCAACATTGGAGATCGTGCTAGAGGAGGCAACTGCTACAACTGTTCAGCATTGTGGCATGATATTGCCCAGTTGTCGTGCTCTGACACGTACATAGTGGGAACGCATGCTACAAGATTTATCTTGTAACTTTTTAGATACATAGTTATATTTCCTATAATGTACATATACATATTTAAGTACAATAATATGATTTCTATCTCATCCTATTATTTATCTCAGGGGTAACCTATTCTTTCTTTACCATCAGAAAATACTATGGGAAAAGCGTCAATAGCTCCGCCTCTTTAACTTGGGTCAAAAAAGCATTGATTCTTTATTTCTACTATCTCATTATCATCTCACACCTAAGCTAGATCCTATATCTAGGGTAAACTCCAATATATATATATATTCTATGTATTTTTCATATATTTCTTTTTAAATAGCTACTAGGAGGGAATCAAATCCTAGTGGGATACTAGGTGGCATGATTTCAAAAATACACTTATTTTAATGCATTATTGCAAGCATGGTTACAAAGCTTTGTCAAGGAGAAATGTCATGCTTTCATATGGTATGAGGTGTCCTTTGGAATCAAATGAAAGTCTAAGCTAAGGGGACCACAGGAAGACTTTTGCTGCCATAAATGGACCCTATTTTGATGATTTTTTAACACAAGGTTCCAATCCGAATTGGAAAACAATTTTCAAGCAAAAATCGTAGCTAATGAGCTGAATTTTCTGCCCATATTATTACTTTTTTATTTGGAGCCCCGGTTGAGGAGATATGATCCAAATACTGGACCCCAGTTTGCCCACATCATAGAGGGACAACTCATTTTCAACTTTTCCAGCTTCTGTTCACACTGGCTCTTCTCTTCTTGTGTAAACCTTTGGGGGTTCCCTTAACCTATAAAAGGGGACCTCTTATTCCTTGAAAAAAAATCAAGCATTCAAGCCATTGATGAGAGGAATTCATGAGGGAGGGAGTAGTAATGCCAAATTGTACTTAGTCATTAACATAAGCCTCAGCCTACACTTTCTCCCAAAGGAAGACTAGCCATTCTTGCATGCTATCCATGGAAGATCAACTCTAATCAAATAAGTTCTTGGACTTGGTGTATCAATCAAAGTGGAGTTCTCCCTTCTTCTTCTCTCTCCATCAATAATGGTGCCGAAGGGTTTGTCAAGTAAGATGTGCTCTACATTGATGTTTTCTTGATTTCTTGTTGTTTTCTTTTTCATCTCTAATCCAATATATATATATATATATATATATATATATATATATATATATGTATCTAATCTCATCTCTTTAACCAAACCTATCTCTCTCATTCTTAGTAATTCATCCTCTCTAAAAATTCTAGGTTCTCTTTGCTACAGGTACATCTCTCCCCGCAGTATCCTTATTGCCCACGGGCAAGAATAGGGCTTGGGAGGGAAACTTCTCATCTCTTCACTTCTCTCATATCTACATTTATCACATACTATCCTAAATGAATAATCCACACGATGATAATTTCTATCGCTTTCACTCTGTACGATCTATTAGAATTAACGTATGGATTAGCCGTAAAATACACTTTCAACAACGTATAGTGTTTCTCTTTGGCCCAAAAAGGCTTAATGAAATACTTCTATCACCGGATCCCATCATACTACCTCTCATAGACTATAATTTTTCTTTTGATGTAAGCGTAGTTATCTTGCTATGAACCAAGAGGATTTGTACACACAATTAATCCCAATCACTAGACAAAATATATATATTACCTATTTGGTCAGCCAAGATTGAATGCCATTAAATCATCTATTAACCCTTTCATACTACCCATGATACGATATGACCATAGCCTTGATGTTTTCATCTTTGTGTTGTTTTGAAATTCTCTTTTGTGTTCTTACTTTGTGTGTGTGAGTGCAAGAGAGAAAGAATGGGTCTTCTTTGATTGCACTTCTTTCCAAATCCTAGTCTTCATGGCATCTATGGTTTAACTTCTTCATATAGTTTTTGTTGAGTTCTCTCACAAACTCTCACAGCCATAAGCCCGGTGCTTTCCTGGCAAGACTGCAAATTTATCGACACCGTGCTCTTGTTCGGTATAGAAAAAGACCTATGTTGATCTTCAACCTTGGGAATGGAGGTCATCTTGAGCAGTGGATTCAGGCATGTGATCAAGATGGAAGAAAGCCTGCAATCAGAGAGTTCCAACATACATCTCTATTTGTTGGAACAAATAGACGTGACAGATGTTTTTGCAATTGTGTAAGTTATGTTCTCTCTACTACCCTCTTTGTAACAATGAGAGAGAGAGAGAGAGAGAGAAGGTATGGATTGTAAATGTCATAATAATCAATATCTAATTCTCCTAGATGATTTTCTCATATTAAACGGATCATTTAATGTGGGGAAGTTCCAGGGGAGAAAAAGCTAGAATATTGGTTAAGCTAGCAGACCGGCCACAGTAGGGATCCAAAGGAGGGAAAATAGGGATCCAAAGGGGGGGCCATCTGCAAAAGATCCATGTAAAACAATGGGATAAAAAGACCCTAAGGTTCAGCCCATTAAGACTTCCAAAATGCTAAGGTTCCAAAATTCAAAGGTTGTGTCCAAAGGTCAACCCTAGGGGACATTGGATGCTTTGTGTGTAACTAAAAAGTCTTTGCATATCCCTACATGGGAGGGGGCGATCCCTTCTTCTAGGGGATGAGAGAGAAAGTCACACACTCACACACAGGCTCCCTTTACACAAAGGGAATTAGGGACACATGTCAGCTCCCTAGCCCAGATGCCCACAAGGTGTGCCCAATTCCTATTGGATGGCCTTGAAGGTGGACCAATGAGAATTAGGCTACAATAAATCTAGTTTAATTAATATAAAAACACTTAATAAAAGAACCAATGAGAATTAAGTCTCCTAGAAGACTATTGGACAGTCTCCCAAGGGGTCTAATGAGCATTCAGGAGCCCAATGGCTTGCCTGATTCCTATTGGCGAGGAGGCAAAGGGGTCCAATGAGAGTTTAGTTTAATTATTAAATTACCTAAATCTCTCACAAAAGAGGAAAGGGGAACACATGTCAGAAGGCTATCACTTCTGCTGCTTAATAGCCATTGGCTTGACTTGGGGAGGTCCAATGGGGAGCCTGCAAGAGCAATTAGCAGGAGGGCTCGCCCAAGAGAGAGAGGGGGATGATTTCTGCAAGGAATTATCACACACACATACACACTCACACAATCTCATGTGTGAAGAAAGAGAAGACTATCTCTTCCCAAGCTTTAATGGAGAGCTCATTGTTAACCCTCACGGCTCACGGACACCCATCACCTACGATGGACGCGTATTATGTATTCGATAGAGTCAGGTACCGGGCTTGTCGGACCAATAGGGAAAGGTAGAGTGATCGCCGATGAGAGGCGCACTTTAACTTGGACATTCAAGGGATTAGTTGGTTAAGCATGGGCGCCCAAGTGTGAATGGGGTGAGCTCCTATAAAAGCCAACTAAACCTAATTTTTACTCATTCTCTCATTTGTGCAATTGAAGAGTGCTCTTGCTCCATCTCCATCTTCTTCTTCTTCACCTCCTTGTGTGTGTGTGAGAGAGAGAGAGAGAGAGGGAGAGTGTGTGTGCGATCGAGCATTACGAAGGCACGACGGCAGCGAAGCGGTTGAGCGCGGCACGACTACAGCTTCTTCTTCATCGCGGCGAGGAATCCACCACGAAGGCGAGCATAGAGCGGTGAGTGACACACCCTTTGTTTTCTTGAGCTTGCTAGTTTAGGCTTGTTGTGTGCTTGGAGCCGTTTGTGGCTCGCATACGGTGTATTGGCAAGTCCCTTGCTTCGACAGTGCGACAAGGAGCGCACATTTTTGGCGCCGCTGCCGGGGATATGCCCTACACTAAGCTCGGTTAGCACTTTACGCTTCCTTGTGGTGCAATTTCTATCATAGGAAAGACAGGGAAGGAGTGTGTGGAAGATTTCTGTTTTTTGCGTTTTCTGCAATTGCTGTCAAGTTTCAATTTTTGCTATTGTCTGCGTTTTTTCAATTTCTGCAATTTCTGCATTTTCAAGTTCGGCGTTTTCAATTTCTGCATTTTTGTCAATTTGCTGCAATTTCTGCGTTTTTTCTGCATTTTCTGCAATTTCTGCGTTTTTTCTGCATTTTCTGCGTTTTTCTGCATTTTTTTTAATTTCTGTATTTTCTGCATAAACAAAAAAAAAAAAAAAAAAAAAAATTGGAAAAAAAAAAGTTTTTTGAGAAAAAAAAAATAATTTTGAAAAAAAAAATTTAAAAGGAAAAAAATTCAGAAATTAAAAACGCGAGCGAGCGGGCGGCGAAATTTTTCGAAAATAAAAAACGTGACTCTTAAAACGGACGGGTTGGTTTGTATAAAAGATAGATCGGGATCGGCTTCCCAGGCCCAGGCCCAGGCCTCAGTCCTCAGTCTTATGATATATACTATACTCACTCTTATATATATACCCTACTCCCTCAAGAGAGAATGAGAGCATGTGGGACAAGTCCTCCACTCTTCTCCTTTCTCTTCCCACTTGCACTCTTAGACTTTCTAGTTTGGGCCTAGTTCCCTACTGGAAATTGACAGTTTTAGGGATTCCGAGGGCATAGAGTGACCAAACGGAGGGCTGTAAAGCACGGCACGACCCTCTGACCGATACGCTCGTTTCGAGCTATCACACGGCCCATTCCACGACACGCTCTAAAAAATCTAGCAAAAAAACAAACAAAAAACACGCTAAAAACTAGTCACAAGGCCTCCTAGAGCAGCTTTTTGACACCTTAGGGTATCAGAAGCACATGCACTTACGCTCTGGGCGGGTGCTAGAACACGAGCATATTGAGAGTGCCTCTGTTCATACGGACACCCATTACCCATCCACGATAAGCTCTAGACCCTCAGCGGGGACACAAGGTAGCACCACCCAAGACCCTAAAATAGCCGCTAGTGATTCCTCCTCCGACTCAGAAATCATGGAAGCATACCCTACCCAAAACACTGAGAGAGAAGGCCATGCACCTCCCGAAGCTCCACAGCCTAGTACTAGTATGTTTAGCCGTTTCATGGAAACATTAGGTAGAGCTACTCGCTCGGAACCTGATGCAGATGAAGCACGCGAAGGGGGTGGGGAAGTGGAATCTCCTTTCACATCGCACGTGGACCCCACACCCCCAAAGAGTGTCCATGTGGATATCCTACCAACTTCTTACCAAGAAGGCCCTGTTGAGCTGCCTCCTTCAGAAGTTCCCTCTAGAGTACCGTTGGTGACAAGTAAAACTACGGGGAGCAACATTTCTTCTACCTCACAAGAAACCATTAACACGTCGACTCTAGAAGGATTGTTCATTAATGATCATTGGACATACGACCTCCACACTGAGGTGTTGACGGATCTACACTCTGGCCACGCCTACCATGTAGGATGGATAGAGATTGTACAATCCACCTCTAGTGCCACGAGCATCGAAGATCAACAGAAAATGATCTGTAATGTTATCCATGGCATTATTCAATCAGAAAGGCAAAACCGAGGGGTAAATATACTCTCAACTGGCCCCATGAGATTTCTGGATACGAGCAAGGCTCAACAGCCTACTCTATCACAAATGGAGACTCCTCTAATGAGTCCCATGGACCCATCTTACGTCATTTCACTTGGGGTCTCTATGCAATCTGAGCCTCCGAGCGAAAACTTTAGCTTCCCTAACTTGGCTCAACCCTCTATTAAGGAAAACACAGTGCTCACTCCAGGGATAAGCCTGACAGAGAATGTACCGATGACATCTACGGTTAGCGCAGTGCCACTACCTAGTGTCATAGTACCTAATATGGGGCCTCGACCATATGTGCCTCTATCCCCTTATGCACACATGGCCCCCACACCTCCAATTGTACCACTTGCTTATGCTCCTCGAGTGCCGCTCCCTAGCTCTTATCCGAGTGGACCTATGCCCGGTTATGTTCCATATCCTGCATCATCCACACATATGCCAAGACCGTACCCGTTCCTCTCCCACATATGATTCCAAGAGTACCTCCACCGGCCCTACCTCCTCACATAGGTGACTTGGCAGCGTTTGCTCAAACCATAATGGTCGATCTATCGCGGAAAATATGCGTCATGCATATGATAGAGAGCCTAGAAGTAAGGCAGTACAAATTGCCAAACTCACGCAAAAATTCAATGGGGACGAAGATGCTAGGAAACACATTGAAGTGTTTGAACAAGTATGTGATTCCTTAGGGGAACGCAACGAACTACATAAGTGCAATGCCTTAAGCTTGACATTAAGTGGGAAGGCTGGAGATTGGTATAGGACCCTAAGGGTGGACGAGAAAACAATCTACCCTACCCTTCGAAGGTTGTTTCTAAAGGAGTACATACGAGAAGGTGTGCTTTGGGGTGTAGCATCTCAGCTACAGAAGGCCGAACGTAAGGAAGGAGAGTCAGTAAGGGACTTCATTAGTCGTCTAAAGCACTTAAACTCTCGTTGCCCTGTAAATGAGCGCTTCAACAATAACCAACTGCTTGATCGATTCATTCGAGGGTTGAGGAATGAAGGAATCTATAATGGACTAGTGATTAGAGGTATCACAACCTGGGAAGATGTCACTGCCAATGCAATCCAATTAGAGGACAACTTGATGATAGCAGGCATGAGGGTGTCTACTGACACGAGATCCACTAGCTCACAAGCCATTGAGTATGAACCCATGACTGCAAAGCCCATTGCCAATGAGCCAAAGGTATTTGAGACATTCTTGACAGACCTCACCAAGGCAATCCAAGAGTCTCTTAAGGATAATCGACCCCCTCAAAATAGTCACATGTATCCAAGAAGGGAGCAACAATGGTGTTCCATTTGCTTAGGTCCACATAGCACTAGTGAGTGCCCTACGTTTAGAGTAAAATTTAATGGAACTTGCAACGCATGTGGTAGGTATGGTCACCAAGCTAAGGATTGTTTAATGATCAAACGTATGATGGCAAATAGACCACCTGTAGCCTGGACGGATGCACCTCGAGCTCCTGTATTGATGCCTACTCCACCTGTTGAGCAACTACCGCAACACATGGTCCCTAGATCTCAAAATGTTGTACAAGCTACACCGTTACCACCTCCTGTGCTAGGACCGCAGCCCCCGCATCCAAGAGTCGCCCCTATGAACCAAGTGGGTTGCGAGCCATCAAATGCTTATGCAGATGGTTGTGAGGAGGAAATAGACACTAGTATTGCCTACGGACTTGATACATTGGAAGAATGTCCTATATACTACATGGAAGATTGTTGGGGACAAGTCAAGCCGGTTTATCAAGCTGCTGCTCTCGCATCCAGAGGTCAAAATATCAACACCCAGGCTAGGAGGCCACCTCTTCAATGCTACGAGTGTGGTGGACCACATCGAGTTAGCGGAGTGCCCTATTAGGCTGCAAAAGAATGCTGCACAGATGCAAATGAATCAAGGGAGCACGTCTGCAATGCCAATACTCACATGTAATCGTTGTGGCATAGATCACTTGATTGCCCAATGCCCCTATAACCCAAATGCGCCTAAAATCACACCCCTGAATTTGGTCGAAATTGCTAGTGTGACATCGCCAATACCACCCGTCGCACCCGCTTATGCGATTACACGGTCCATGCTTCAAGGGCCAGGCCATATCCTCGAAGAGAGAGATACCGCGTCAGTTATCCAAGCAAAGAAAAAGAAGACACGAAGGAAGAAGTCGCAGAATACGGAAAATTCAAAGCCAAGTTCCAAAACAAACATAGGAACAGGAGATGACCCCGTGTATATGAATGACCTCGAGGATGATTCAGATTCAGTCGAGACAATGGAGACTAGAACCAATACCACAAAGGGAAAGACCGACAAAGAAAACCGTAACATGGAACCAAATGAAAACCGAATATGAGAAAAACCATAAAGAGCCTCTGAAAACACCACAAGTGTTTCCAAATCCAATCCAAGACCCCCAAGATAAACCGCAGGGGCAAAAAGGGAAAAATCGTAAAAAGAAGATTGGGACGTACCCAAACCCAGTAGACGAGATTAAGCAGGTGAAACATCTAAGAGGTTTAGTGGAGGAGACTCAAAGGAAACTAGAACCAGAACCCATGCATGTCAAAATTCATGACACAGTGTTTCCCACGCAAGTTCATCCACCCCACATGAACCATAGACCGTTAGCCATATCTAGTATCATCCAAGAAGGGAGTGAGGACAGGACATCAGAAAGTGAGCATACACCCTTCTTGTTGGAAAGGATGTTTAACGAAGGAATACCTGATCCCATTGAGGAATATGAGATTCCATCCTCACCAGTTCCTAGTCAAGGACCTACACCCTGCAAAACGCCAATGAATGTTGCCAAACTAGTGGACTTCATGTCTTCTGAGGTCCGAACCACGATCATAGCAAAGCTGTATGGAGATCCTGAGTTATTCCTTGCACTTCGAGCATTCCTTAACGGAGAGCTACGAACGGGATTACCGCAGTTTGCGCAACCAAATAGGCCTGACTCGATTATGATTGATGAGGAAAATCATGTGCAATCACTTGACTTAGATGGACACGAGTCTGTGATCGAGGTACCCATTAACGAATTAGGGCAGTATTTTGAAGGCGACGAGTCTAATGCGACCCTACCCATCACTACCAAGGGATTAACTATAAAGGGAATTCTTGATGGTGGTGCGGGAGTTAGCATCGTTACAAAAGATTGTTGGGAATCCATGGGAAAACCCCGCCTCAGTGTTACTAACATTGTGGTAAAGATGGCAAATGGTACCATAGCCAAACCTATGGGGATGCTCAAGGATCTTAAGATCAAAGTTCTAGGACACAAGGTACGACATACGTTCATTGTAATGGATTTCTCTAAACACCTTATGTCATATGAAATGATTTTAGGACGACCATTCATGAGGGAAGCACAAATGGTTCACGATTGGTCTAAAAATCATGTCTATTTGCAATTCCAAGACTCTGTCCTTAGAGTGGATTTGGTGACTGGTAAGGTACACCCCTTAGGGAGTAAAACCATTATTGATCATCGCTCTGACACCACAGTTCACTCGGCCCCACTACAATATTGTTACACTTGTAAGAAGGATACAGACATTGGCCAAGATTCTCCTTACATGGATGTGTTACCGGGTATGACGGAATCAGACAATGTGGATTGGGTCCACCTAGCATCAACCATAGACACTTGGGGAAATAGGGGGACGACCTGGGTAACACCTGAGGGGGATGAAATGCCTATACCCTTAAATATGCTACAAGCAATGCATATCGCTTCCGACAAGACTCATCCTAATGTAACAGAGAAAAAACATACAAGTGGGTCCCTAAAGCTTCTTTAGTGACCATAGCTAGTGCAAAAAAACAGAAGCCTTGTAAGAAACGTACCACTCGCTCCAAGAAAAGTAAGAAAATGTTGCGATGGATCCCTAAACGACTATTGGAAGCCCAAGGCTACTATCAAGGAAATGATCAAATCTGGGTGCCAAAACGTAGATTGTGCTCTTACCTATCACCTGACCCATGTGAGCCCAATCCCGTAGCTCCAAAACGAATCAAAATTGCGAAAAGAAAAAAATCACAGAATGCTACACAGCTCCCGAGCTAGTTTGGGTACCAAAGAAAGAACGATTTGTTCCACC
Source organism: Adiantum capillus-veneris (assembly GCF_014529385.1). NCBI lineage: Eukaryota > Viridiplantae > Streptophyta > Polypodiopsida > Polypodiales > Pteridaceae > Adiantum > Adiantum capillus-veneris. The sequence continues at coordinate 91,778,511 of NC_140959.1, read as the reverse complement.
TAGCTCAGGAAGGGGGGAGTCCCATGAAGATTCTAGCTCCTCATGTAATACATCCATAGAGGTAAAAGCTTCTACACCGCCTCCATCTATAGTAGTGGACCTCCATGAAGCTACAAAAGAATCCACACCTCCCAGTGTTCAAGAATCACCTGATGAACCACTTCAAGTTCAATCCTGGGAGAGTACCTTACCACCCTTGCAACTTGACAAGGCACCTAGGGTAATAGAAAAATACTGGCAAAAATCCTCACCTATTACCAACTGGAACAATTGGTTTCAAAGGGTGACAAGCTCATTTCAAACGGTATGATCTACCCAAGGAAGGGGGGAGTGTTTGCTGACAGTCATCATTCATTTGTTTCCCTCTCAACCTTTTTCCCTGACCTCTCAATTCCAATCTTAGGGAATGTACATATAAAGCTTTATACTCACAAAAAAAAAAAAGAGCAAGAGCAATTAGCAAACGAGTATGCACATTAAATTCAAAACATTGACTCAGACCTACACATGTCACATCTGGTACAGTGAATCAAAAACCTATGCCATAAAACACCTTTGATCCTCATCACTTGAGTGATGGAGGGTAGGTAAGATTAGTACGATAGGAGTGTTTCTGTTTTAGAGTTGAGTGATTAGCGAAGTTCTCTTTTCCCACTGATGTGCCTCCTAGAGGTATTGTTTGTGTTTCATAGTGTGTACAGGAGCGTGTTGCTATTGATAGGATTTGGACCTTCATGGAACCTTCAAATCAAGCACGACCATCAACACAAACAGGTGTTTCTTGTCCATTGGCATTGCCCTTATCTTTTTTGCATCCATGTTTGTCTGCTTTGATTGTGATTGGTAGCATAATATTCAGCGCATTGGCTTAGTATCAAACATTTAATTCAATGTAATGTTTTGTCATAATCACTTGTTTAGGTGTAAAAATCAAGCAGTCCGACTAAGCTAGTTTGACCAAGCTAGGTATTAGAAATCTTCTCTTAATACCATGGGGAATGCCTTCCTAATAAGCAATGGTTACTTAGGTTCTTAATCCGATTTAGGCAGCATTGTATGAAATGTACTAGGGCTTTCTAGTGGGCTTAACCCTATTGACCTTTAGCTTAAGTATTATAAAGGGAGTTTACTAATGTGATGAGCCTGGGGAGGGTAACAGTGTTATATGACCCCCCAAAGTTACAAAATTAAAATGCTGAAAATGAACAAACAAAAAATCAAAGTGCCACAATGTAAAATTTTAAGCTGGAAGAGAAATCTCAGCTTGATTTGGTACTTCACTCACATGTATCGCCTATGGTACTAGAGCCCTAGAGGTTCCCAGTGTGGGCGCTTTTCCTTGAAAAGCAAAAAACCCAAGGCATACAAAATAAGCACACACATCATAATTGAATCAATGTGAAAAGACTTTGGGGGGTCAAAGAAAAAGTAATCAGTCAGGCGATGATTTCATGAGAAATTCCTTTTATGGTAGCTTAACTACAAGGTTTTCTAGATATAGCCTCTAGTCAGCCCTTGAACATGAATACTTGGCTCTCGCGATTAAACAACTTAATTGACCACAGAAAATTAAGAAGCTTACCCATGGTATTAATATTCGATCTCTAGTGCCTTTCGACCGTCAAATTAGCGACCCCAGACTTGTTTAATTTTTACCTTTACATCTGTTTATGCATTTGATTACATTGCAATTTAATGTTCATTGCTAACAAATTGTTTGAAATTCTTTTACCAATCAATGTGTCTACCTAAAACTGCATATGCTTTTTAAGAGAATGCAATTACTGTGCCAATGTTGTTTGATTTTGCAGTGACTGAAGAAGGCTAAGGACATTCATCTCAAATGCTCTTCCACCTCGACGAACCAGCTTCAACTCAATAGCTTCCGAGGACGGAATCTACATCAGGAAGGGGGGCATGTTAACCCTCACGGCTCACGGACACCCATCACCTACGATGGACGCGTATTATGTATTCGATAGAGTCAGGTACCGGGCTTGTCGGACCAATAGGGAAAGGTAGAGTGATCGCCGATGAGAGGCGCACTTTAACTTGGACATTCAAGGGATTAGTTGGTTAAGCATGGGCGCCCAAGTGTGAATGGGGTGAGCTCCTATAAAAGCCAACTAAACCTAATTTTTACTCATTCTCTCATTTGTGCAATTGAAGAGTGCTCTTGCTCCATCTCCATCTTCTTCTTCTTCACCTCCTTGTGTGTGTGTGTGTGTGAGAGAGAGAGAGAGGGAGAGTGTGTGTGCGATCGAGCATTACGAAGGCACGACGGCGGCGAAGCGGTTGAGCGCGGCACGACTGCAGCTTCTTCTTCATCGCGGTGAGGAATCCACCACGAAGGCGAGCGTAGAGCGGTGAGTGACACACCCTTTGTTTTCTTGAGCTTGCTAGTTTAGGCTTGTTGTGTGCTTGGAGCCGTTTGTGGCTCGCATACGGTGTATTGGCAAGTCCCTTGCTTCGACAGTGCGACAAGGAGCGCACACTCATCACCTACTCCAAGCTTGTGAGATAGAAGCCTACATCGACACACTCTTGGATTGTGGATGCAAATCCAACCAAGAGCCAAGATTCAATGCATGCTCATCTCCTCTATCAAGCTAATTACTAAGCTAAAGCTATGCTAATATGAGTGATTATGTGAGGAGATGTACATCTTTCTCGTAAGATACTCCTTCCTCTCAATCTACTCTCATACCCTGCTAGCTCTCACCATCTTTGAAGGTGTGTGAGGTCTTGGGTCTAAGAACGAGGATAATTAAAGTTGTGTTTGCTAAGTGTTTTTCTTAGTGCATGAAGCTTTCATCTTCATTGCACTAGCTAGTCTTGAAGGAACACAAAGAATTGTATTGTACAATGTCTCTCTTGATGGGAGAAACCATAATAGAAAGCCTTTTGGAGGGGGGACCGGCTCCATGCAAATACGGTCCTCATTTGTTGTCAATAGCTTAATTTCTCTCTCTTTTGAAAGTATTGTTGATGCTATCTAACTAGGTATTATGCTTTTTGTTTCTCTCTCCACCCAAGCACTCTTGTAATTCTCATTAGGAATCTATTCTAATGAAATGCTCACTATGTTCATGCTAATTTCCGCTACACATAAGTTTTTAGGCCATTAAATGTTACATTGGTATCAAAGCACAATGTTTCTCTTTTCTTGCTCAAGAAGGGAGGTCCTCAAGCTAGCTATAAATGGTTGGTATTATTAATTTCCTGTGAGTAAGTAGAATAGGGATTTTTCAGCCTTGCAGTGCGCCTGCCTTTGTGCAGTTAACGAGGCATCACCGTCAAGAGCTATGGTCTTAATAGTGGAGTCCTACGGGGCTTGCCTACGGCTTAACCACTATTGAGCTATTAGAATCTTGACAGGATCCGGTGTTGTTTTGGTGTCGAAAGACCCTCTCTTCTATTCCTTGCAATTAATGGTATTTGAGCCGCGGGTACAGTAGTTTGAGTGCTTTTTCTAAAGGGGTAAAGAGGAGTAGCAACTAGGGCTTGAAGTGCCAAAGTACACCTAAAATGTTTACACCTAAAAGTTGTTAGAATGGCTGACAATAGTAAAGAGAGTGAAATTAATGTTGATAACTTTGATTTTGCTCATGAGCAAGCTACTAATGATGCTTCAATGCTCGTTAACTATCTTGGTTCTAGGCTTCAACAAGCCATGGGCAATCCATCTCTCCAAAGTGAAGTGCAACGGCAGCTCCGTGCTCATGGGATTCTCCAAGCTCATCACCATGACGAGAGAACACCTAGGAAGCCTCCTTGTGAGACTCCCAAAAGAGGTCTCTCTCCGATTCGGGAAGAAGAAGAGAATCCCTACGAAGGGCTCAAGAATTTACTTCTTGATGATGCATCTCCTTCCCAAAGGAGAACTCAAGAGTCTCCATCGAAGGAACGAGAAAGAAGTGAGTCTTCCGCCACCTCGGCGGAGATAGATCCACCAAGACGGCGGGCTAAACGCTCTCCATCACTACCAAAGCGGAGAAGACAATCACACTCTTCTCCACGCCATAATTCAAAGAGGGATGATAAAAAGCAAGAGAAGAAAAAGGAGAGAAAGAGGACACCCTCTTCTCCATCTTCTTCATCCTCTTCCTCTTATGAAAGTGATGGTGAAGACAACGAAGATCAAGACAAGAAAAAGGCGAGAGAGAGGTCACCCTCTTCTCCACCTTCTTCAAATTCTTTACCTTCTGAAGAAAGTGATGGTGCAACCTTTGAACCATCAAAAAGAAGAGGCCATAGGAAATCCTATGCCGCATGGAAGAGGTCATCCAAGTTGAAGAAATTCAAAGAGGGAGGGAAGAGAATCTCTTTCCTTACCTATGATGGTACCTTTGGTGCTACGGACAAGGCCTTTATCCAGCAATTTGATGCGGTGTTTGGAGATGAGGGCTTCACGAAGTCCTCTAAGATACGCCATGTATCTATGCACTTTCAAAAGTCCGCCAGGAAATGGTGGTCTAGCCTATGAGCCAAGAGTGAAGCTCCACGAACATGGAAAGCTTTAAGAGCTTCCATTATGAAGCAATTTTTGGCCACCGATGCCAAAGACAAAGTAATCACCGAATGGCGAAGCTTAAATCTCTCTCCCAATGAATCCATCCACAAATATGTAGACAAGTTTTGGGACCTACAACTCAAAGCCACTGTCTTTAAAAAGTTGGATTTTGGAGAGCAAAAGCAACAATTTTGTGTGGGCTAACCGAAGAAATGGCGGAGTATGTCAACTCCCAAAGGCCACGTACCATATCGGCGGTAATACACCATACTATGGTGCCTCACAAATCAATTTCCAAATGGGCTAAAAGAAATAAATAATCCCCCCAAGGGTTCCAATGAGCCCTAAGGGGAAGGACAATGTCCAAAAGTCTCCTAAGGGAAACTCCAACAAAGCTAAAGAGAACGGAGTTTACAAAGGTAAGAACAAACTCTCTCCTGAAGAGCTTGAGCGTTATCGCAAGGATAAGCGGTGTTTCAAGTGCGGTGGACAAGGGCATGCGTACCGCGCTTGTCCCCAAAAGAACAACCGTCAAGATCCTCCTAGAGCTTCCTTGGTTGAAATCCAAGAGGAGGAGAATCACCAAACTCATCACAAAGGATCTCCTCTATGCCATGCTTGGGGAAAGGTAAGAGAACATGATTGTTTTATTCTCTTTGACCCTGGTTCTACTCACAATTTTATATCTATAGAGTTGTCCACCAAGCTAGGCATACAATCCTACGAGATGGGAGATTTCCTACCCGCTGAAAGTGCCTTCAAGAGTCACTCCCTTAATCGGGAAATTGAGGCTTCATGTCCAAGGCTATGTGGACAAAGAGGACTTCTTTATCTCTCCTCTCAAGCATGAGGATGTAATCCTAGGGGCACCATGGTGACCGCCTGGCTGCCGATTTTAAATTTCCTGAAAGGAGAATCTCCTTTAAGTTCAGGGAAAAAGACATGTATATAGATGCTAAGGAAATGGGTAACACTATCCCCATTGTACATACACCAGCTTTCAACAAGTCAATAAAGAGCTCTATTTCCGTGTAAGTGTTTTTTGTTAAAGATTCTCAAAATGAACCTAATGCTTTAGCAAAAGAAAATAAAAGCAACCAAAAGGAATTAGAGTTATCCAATTTTCTCAAGGGGTTTCAAGATGTTTTTATTGACGACATCCCTTGTGAGCTACCTCCTAAACGAGGTAATGATGACCATGCAATTGAACTTCTTCCAGGAAGCATGTACCTTTGAACAAGGTCAGAGAGTATTGCGAAGGAGGAGAGGGGAATACAACCTTACCAGTTGAATTCCATGGAGTTAACACGATGGAAATACTTGACAGCGGGGCTGGACTAGCCATTGCTACAAAAGAAATCTGGAAAAAATGGGAAAAACCGGCGATCAGAAAAACGAGGTTGAAACTCCAACTAGCGAACGGACATATGGAGAGACCTTTGGGACTATTAGAGAAAGTTGTAGTGATTTCTTATAGAATTGAATACGAGCATACTTTTGCTATTGTTGACTTTGGCAAGGAGAATAACTATGATATTATACTTGGAAGACCGTTCATGAGACAGTTGAAAATGGTCCACGATTGGGGTTACGACCACATATACTTGAGACATATGGAAACCACTACTCGTGTGAACCTAAAAGACCATAGCTACAAGGATGTGAACCGAACACTAGTTGAAGAATTTGATTAAGCTACTTTGGCAGGATCAGAGTTTCCAACTTGGTTAGGAAAACCCAAAGAGTTATGGATGTGTGGAGCTTCGAACTGTGGAAGTTTGAAGCGCGAAGAATGTGTTTTAGAAAGGGCAATTGAAGACGAAAATTATATAGGTGAACCCTTTCCAGAGGCTGCACTTGAACCATTAGAATGGACACACATTCTAGCAACCCTAGATGTTTGTGCAATTCCAGACGGTCCCACAACGAAGTTTTGTGATAAATATGGATATGATGTGGTTCCGTACTTCATGATGAGAGATGTACTCGAAAAGGAGACTGAAAATATTAATACACCAGACAACAGAGAGGAAGAGGAGATGTTTCACGACATTCCCGATCATCCATAATGGGGAAATGAAGCTGACAACGAGTCCACAGACAACTCAAGCGAGAACAAGGAAACCATAAAGCATGTCAGATTCTAGAACTTCCCAAATTAGACTGAAAAATGCCAGAAACGCTACAGAGAAAAGAGAAAAACGAAAGGGGTTAGAAACACTCCGATGCCTAGGATAAGAGGGAAAAACCAATTTCTAATGCTAGTAAAGGCGGATGATTGTGTCAAGGACAAGATTTCCGGAAGAATGAGAGGAAATGTGGAAACGAGCTCACGGAAAGACAAACGAAGCTCAAGAAATCGAGTTCAACCCAGTGGAATGAAAACCAAAACAGATAAAGCGGAAAAGAACATTAGAAACAAGGAAAACAAAGAGTCCAAATTAGAACGCCGAAACAAGTACAGAGAGTTAAAGAAAACTCTGAAAGAAGTTTGGACGACTAAAATCGAGAGTAGTGAGGACGAAAATGCCAATGTCAAGGGAAACATGAATGTTCCCTCTCACTACAGGAAATTTATGATAGACGATAGGAAGGTGATATTAACCCAGCCTATCAGAGAAAGAAAGGAGAAGGAATCCTATGATGGACCGGAGGACGCTAAAAAGGTTGATTTAGCAGCTCCAGGAGAGGAACCTAGACCGGTATACATAGCTACAGATTTGTCAACGGAAGAAGAAGAGAGACTTTTGAGTCTTCTCAGAGAATACAGGGATGTGTTTTCATGGTCGTACAAGGAGTTGAAAGGATCCATCCATCAATATGCCAACATACAATTCCTTTGAAACAAGACGTTAAGTATAGCAGACAGAGACCGTATACGTATAACGACACATTTGCTAAGCGAATCAAAGAGGAAATAGACAAGCTAATGGAAGCTAAATTCATATATGAGATTGAACACACGGACTGGGTATGAGTCCGATTGTGGTAGTGCCTAAGAAAACCGGGAAACTCCGAGTGTGTGCCAATTTGAAGAAAGTAAATGTTGCGAGAATCAGGGACAATTATCCCTTGCCGATAACTAATAATGTTCTAGAACGTGTATCGGGGAAAAGAGCATATTCCTTTCTAGATGGATTTTTAGGATATTATCAGCTTGCCATTGCGCCAGAGGATCAGCACAAAACAACTTTTACAATGGAGTGGGAAATTTATGCGTATCGAGTTATGCCGTTTGGTTTAACTAATGCTCCCGCAACATTCCAAAGGCTGATGACTCATGCTTTCAAAGAGTACTTGAGGTTGTTACTAGAAATATACATGGATGATTTGTGTGTACACTCTCTTCTGAGAGATGAGCATCTAGAACACCTAAGAAAGGTATTCGAGAAATGTAGGACATATCGCATTTGTCTCAATCCTGAGAAGTGTGTGTTTATGGTCCGACAAGGCAGAATTCTGGGACATATTGTCTCACATAATGGAATATCCCCACGGATATGGAAAAGATAAAAGTAATAGTGGATATGCCTAGACCAACCAATGTGAAACAAGTGCAGAGCTTTATGGGACATTGTGGATATTATAGACGATTCATTTACATGTACACTATAATAGGCCAACCACTTTACAGGCTAATAGTGAATTATGAATGGACAGAGGAGTGTGAGGAATCCTTCAAGAAACTGAAAGAGGCACTCATCACTGCTCCAGTCTTGAAATCACCAGATTGGGAGAAGATATTCCATGTGCATATAGATGCTTCGGCATATGCAATAGGATGCATCCTGGCTCAGCCAGAAGAAGGAAACATGGATTTTCCAATCTGCTATGCTAGTCGACAGCTCAACAATGCTGAAAGGAACTACACAACAATGAAGCGAGAGGGATTAGGAATGATTAATGATGCGAAGAAATTTCGGCATTATCTTCTAGCCAATAATTTTGTGTTTTTCACAGATCATCAATCCTTGCTCTACCTAGTGAACAAACCATGCAATACGGGACGGATAGTAAGATGGTTCATCATCTTATTAGAATTTGACTTCACGGTAGTAGTTAAAAAAGGAAAGACACATCTCAGAGCTGATTACCTTTCAAGGTTGACGAATGGAGAAGACCCTATAGGTGTAGATGACGACATGCCGGATGCGTACTTATTCAACATAGAAATGATACCAAAGTGGTATCAGGATGTTGTTAATCTATTAACCTATGGAGGAGAGTTTGATAGAATAGAATACAGCCAAAAGCAAGTTATTATTGAGCAATCCAAAAATAGTCAGTTGATTGCAAGAAGGTTGTATCACTTAGTAACCGATAACATTTTAAGGTTATGCATCGATCCTGAAGAATATAACATATATCTGCAAGAAGCACATGTTCACGAATGTGCATTTCATTCTTCAAGAAGAAACATGTACAGGAATGTGTTACAACTAGGAGTCTACTGGTCACGAATGAAAGAGAGTGTACATGAATATGTCATGTTATGTATTACATGTTCGTCAAAACCGCCAACTGAGTATTCAACCTTGTATGAGATAATGATCTCTCTTGAATGGAGTCATTATATTGTTGAATATCTCACAAATAGAACTTTTCCAGAGGGAACCTCAAAAGTGCATCAGAGAGAGGTAGAGACAGAAGCGCGAGATTACGCCTTGTTACGGCATAAGCCGCACAATGCGGTCCTGCGGAGGTCTGGACATTGCGGATCAGGAGTCATGTGGCGGCCGTGGCGGCAGTTCTTCACAAGATGTCATGGGATAGGAGGAGTGTGTGCACCATTCCCGATCTGCACTGGAGAAGCGGTTGTATATGGGGGGGCATACATGTCTTTGATGTACTTACCTTATGTTATCCATACTTCTTCTGTTGTAACTCTGTGTGTCCGGATTACATATGAATGAAGTAGGAGGTGTTCTGTGCCTTTGTACTGTGTATTGTCTTCTATCTTATTTTCATGTGTTTGATGTTCACATAATGTAAGGCAGTTGAGGGTAATCATTCCCATAATGCCTATTGATCCTTTGCGGGCAATAGCCATTACATCTGGCAACCACGATGCGTGATGGACGACCTGCGATGAATATGCATGCGCACTAGGTCGCAGGGTCCGCCTGACCCTGTGGTTCCAATTGTACGAAGACATCGGAGGAGAGGCGGTTCAGATGAATTTGTTTTTTCTTCACCACAAGTTGAGGAATTTGTATCTCCATCACCAAGCTCGGTGCGTGGTAGGCGGTTGCAACGGGCAAGGCGTACTCCACGCAGTCAGTCATGTCCCCCTGTCGTACGTTCACCCTCACCCACATAGGTTGCTCCACCACCGTCTCCGGTAAGCAGTCCGGGGGTGTCTCCGCCACTGTTCCCACCTCCTAGTGTTCAACAGCTTTTTCCGGGAGGAGGCACAGTTGGGCAAGGGATGATGGCACATCCTCAGATTAAGTATAATCGGTTTCGAGGTCTTTTGAGAGAAGACCTTGATGCACATTTGTGCCAATTTAATAAAAGTTGTGGATTGAATCATCCTGGGGTGGTGATTCCTCTCCATCAACAATGAGTGTTTGAATCTACACTCTCGGAGAAAGCTGCAAAATGGTTGTCCGAATACCCTGATGATCATTTTCAAACATATGATGAAGGATCCAGAGTGTTCTTACGAAGGTTTAGAACGGAAAAGACAGTCCCTCAACATTTGGAAAAGCTTCGAACGTTGTGGCAGAATTCGTTGCTAGTGGAGGATTATGTTGCAAAATTTTGGATGCTTTTGCAGAGGGTACCTCAGGCACAAAGGCCGGCAGCAGAAGTGTTGAATGATTATTTTTTGCGGGGGCTCAACAAGGATCTGAGAAATTCTATGGAAACAGTGGATAAGGTAACTACTCCACTGGATAATGTAATTGCTAGGGCTGTAGTAGCAGGAGAAGCTTTAGAGGATACAGAATCCCCAAAGAAATCAAAGAAAAAAGACAGGAAGAAATCTCATCGGAAGTTGCTAGCTAGCGGTAGTGATAGTTCGGAGTCGGAGTCCGCAGTATTAGACTCCTCAGACTCAAGCAGCAACGATTCGGGGAAAGAGTCGCAAGAGACACCTTGGAAAAAATCCCAGCGTCACGAGAAAGGTGTTTCCCTCGGATCGTCGGAATCTGCTATGGTGGCTAAAAGTCTGAAGGAGCTATGGTGTACCCAGTGTTGAAATCCAGGCCATGCTGCTCAGGAATGTGCAATGAACCAGAAGTGGTGTGCGATTTGCACGACCAATACTCATAATACAATGGAATGTTATTTCAATGGTCGGGGACACGGTGTCGAGGAGACTCTTCTACATGGAAACAACCACAGACAGGGCAGGGACAAGAGCCTGCTGTGGCGATGGATCATGCTCATACATCAGAGACGCCTTTGCAAGGTCAAGAAGGAGGATGGGGTCAAGGGGGAGGACGAGGTCGCGGAAGAGGTGGCCGAGATCCTAATCGCCCCAAGACATGCCTTTTCTGTTTGGGGGATGGGCACTGGCAATCCGAGTGTACTAAAGCTATGGAATATGATCGAAGCAAGAACGCACTGTAGGGAAACAACCTAGTGTGGCTATGGTTTAGATTGAAGGATTGGAGGAGTATGATCCAGTGATTTCATTAATCACGCGATTGGGTAAAAATGTGGTTCCAACATCCGATGTAAAGATTCCAGGTTGGACAACACAGGAAGAAGTGCGGAAAAAGACGGTGTCCTGGTTGCCACAGTCCGCACCACCATTGAAATCATTAGGACCATTGATTGTGGGCCTGGAAATAAAGGAAGGAAAAGCTAGAAATAAGGATGATATTGAGGCGGTTCAGGGCGGGCAACAAGAAGAGAAACCTCTAGACACCCTTCAAGGCTCCCGTGCTGCTCAATGGGGCTGGGGCACAACACAACACAAACCAAAACAACAAACCCATAGCCAAATCCCAACTACACAAGGGGCACCACCTAGTTTAAGAGCGAACTAGGACGCAAAAGAGGAGAATCATTAGAGCAACCCACAAACAAGCAAGGAATTTACACTAACCCTAACACCAATGGAACACTCTCACACACTAAAACGCGAGAGAGAGAGAGAGAGAGAGAGAGAGAGAGAGAGAGAGAGAGAGAGAGAGAGAGAGAGAGAGATAGAGAGAGAGAGATAGTGCTCGGGCTGCTTTGAAACGTATCGGCAATGATCAAGCAAACACAACTATATATTTAAGAAAGAGAGAGAAAGAGGGAGGGGGTGCTTGTTGCATTAATACCTTCTTACAAATCTGTCATGACAAATCAAAGTGAGATTAGTATTTGTTCAACATAGCTTGCGTAAATTTCACCACAACACATCACAAGAAAATCCACCTCAATCACTGTCTTAAAGCCAGGGGAGTCCTCTCCACCCTGTCGCCCTCTTACAGTATGTGGGATTTATGGCTAGATTGATGACAACACCAGAGACAAGCTATCAAGAACATAACAAAAAAACACAAAGACACTTACGCATCATTGTTGTCCATTACTTCACGTTGAAAGGGAGACAAAGTATCCAAGCTTAGTCCAAATCCACCCTCATTGATTCAGCAAATGTTTGGCTTACACTAGTAGGAGAAATGATAGATTTCCTACTCTCAATTGAATGATCACTCTCTCTCTTACAATGGCATAGAGTTCCCTTGATAATCCCCTATTACAACACATGCACGTGCATAAGACAATGAGCTTCCACTCAAGAGCTCCTTCTAGAGAGGCTGAGCTTGGCTTCTCAAGCTATAGCATAGTGCTCTTGCTTATGGCTCCCCCTTTTGTGCTAGCTACACCCTCCTTTTATAGCAATTTTGAAGGCTAGGGTTACTCCTCTAACCATGGTTGGGTTAGATTTTCAGCAATTTATCTAATTTCTTTTGTTTGGAATTATCAAGAAGTTGGTGGGGAAAGAGAGAGGAGAGAAATAGAGGTGATAGGACTTTTCATAGTGGGTTAGTGTTAGTAGAGTTAGTATTAATTTACAAATGGAATTGGATATTTACAATGGGAGTATCCACGTAGGATACAAATAAGGAAGAAAAACTCTTAAGAGGTAAGAAAAGGTTGATTTCTTACCAGGTTGATGCTCCAAGTGTCTTGAGTAGGGCCAATTTTGACGCTTGTTGACGGTCCACTAGCTTTGACGGTACATTTTTTCTCCACTCTTGACCTTCCTTGAGAGACAAGGTAATTGAAGCTGAGTAATCAACCACCATGATGTTGTCTTTTAAGAGAAGAGGCTGAATTTTGTGGTTTTTTTGATAGATAAGGGTAATTTGGAAGAGGAAAAATGAGACTAGGTGGTCAATTTTGGAATGGAATTGTGTGTGGGAGGTATGAGTTCACCATGGTTTCTCTTATTCTTCAAGGTTGAGGAGAAGGTGAGTAGGATGCAGAGAGGAGTGGTGAGAGAGGTGGGGATGATGAGTGGAGAAGTGTGTGTGAAAGAGGAAAATGATAAAGTGGAAGAGAGAGTGTGGCTGCATAACATGGGAAAACTGGGGTCCACTAATAAAATCATATCTCACAGCTCGTAGCTCAAAAAAATATGAAAAGATTTGAGGCAAAAGTTCAGGCCACGAGCTACAACTTTTGTTTGTATCACCTTTTCAAATTCGGAGAGCAAGTGAACTTTAAAAATTCAGCAAAACTGACCATTTTTTTCCACTGCACAAGGTCCTTGTGGGGTCCTTCTTTGGATGATTCTTTTGAATGCCTCCAAGAGTGAGCCCTCCATAGTGCATGTATGCATGCCACCTACCCTTGACCTTATTTGGTAGGTCTATAATTGAAGATATTGTTGAGATTATGATATAAGTGAATAGTACAACTAAGAAAATCAAATATTGAGGGGTCTAAAAAATATGTACATGTCAAATATAAATAATATAAGTGGAAAAAATATAAAGGGGTCAAAAGAAATCTCTCTCATTATGAGGCTATCATAAAAAGATAAATATTTTTGGTGTTATAATTTTTTAGAAAAAACACAAAATAGATGTGGGAAGGGAAAAATCACAATAGTGAAAAAATATACACATAAAATAAAACTAGTTTTTTTGGATTTTTGTTGGGGTGGAGTTACACCAAATATAAGAGAAGCTTACATGAAATTATTTCTATATGGAATAAAGAGTATGAAAAATGGTAAGAAAAATTGTGGTAATGGTGAGGCAATGTACAAAGCATAAATAACACACACCTAGGTAGAAATATTTAAATAAATACCAAAATAATTATGAAAAAAATCTTTTATTTAGGCCCTATATACAAAGAAATATTTACATACGCATGGGCCATAATATACTTATATTTTTTATTTTTTTTGGCTCAACTAGCCCAATGACTAGCTAATTGAGGGTTTTTTATTTCAGTAAGGAGATATGGGAAAAGTCCCCTAACTCACACGCACCTATGTACAGTGAAATGGTAGGGATAACCACAGTGTTTGGGTGATTTTGGTAGGGTGAGGTAACTCACTATGCCAATTATGGAGAGCCGAAAAACGGCTATCATTAGCCCTCCCCCAGGATGATGGTATATTCATGTACCATCATAGAGAATCTTTTCCAAAGAGAGTGCTTTAGAGTCCTTGACGAGATTTTCATTGTTTGGCCCCTCAAAATTTTGGCTGGAGTTACACTCATGCTTCATGTAACAATACTTACATGAGACAGCGGCCTTTGGACAGATCTTTGGTAGATCCTTTGGTAGAAGGCGACTCAAATAGGGCTTCAAGCGATACCCGTTTACCTTCCTGGAGTGCTCTTTCCCATTCAAGTCCATAAGTTGATAGTAACTTGAATTGAAAGCCTTCTTGACTATGTATGGCCCCTGCCATCTTGTTTCAAATTTGGCATCAAAACGATTATCGAGTCGATTGTCATACCTTAGCACAAGATCTCCTTCATTGATGCCTTTGTCCTTCAGTTTCTTGTCGTGCGTTTCTTTCGCTTGTGTGGCTTTCCTCTTGTAGCACTCATATGCTGCTTCTCTTTTCCACTCAAGCTCCACTAACGTAAGAAGTCGATCCATCCATACCTCTTGATCATCTTGTGCTCCTTTGCCATGAAGTCGCATTGTTGGAATGTTGAGCTCGATAGGCTGCAAAGCCTCTTGACCATAGACCAAGTGAAATGGTGTGAACTCCGTGGCTTCCCTATATGTGGTTCGATACGCCCACAAGGCACCGTCCAAGAAGTCATCCCATAATTTTGTCTTGTTTTGCACCATCTTTCTAATGATTCCTGCAATGACACCATTAGCCTTCTCCACCAAACCATTTGACTGTGGGTAGTATGGTGTGCTATGACGATGTAGAATGTGAAGCTCTTCACAAACTTCTGTGAGCAAGCCCTTCCTAAACCCTGGACCATTATCAGAAACAATCTCCAAAGGTGTGCCAAATCTGCAACAAATGTGATTGTACACAAACTTACTAACTGTCCTCTCATTCACTCTTGCCACACTTTGAGCTTCCACCCACCTAGTCATATAGTCTACAGCCACTAGAATGTAGAGTTTACCATTTTTTGTCCTATGCAGAGGACCCATAGCATCAATACCCCACTTTTCAAAGGGTCCATTTGCAAGCACTATTTGCCTCGGGCCATGCACCAACCTTCTATTTCCATTTATCTGACAATTGTGACAGCTTTTACACCAATGTTGAACATCCACATGCAATCTTGGCCAAACATACCCCGCAAGCAAAATCTTCTTCAGAGTTGATTCTTGGGAAAAATGACCACCACATGCCTCTTCATGCAAACCTTTTAGAATGGCTGGAATTTCCTCGATAGTTGGTACTATTCTGCACACTTGATCCTTCCCTCTTTGATAGAGGGAGCCTTCTAGGAAGAGATAGAAACTTGCCTTCTTCATGAGTCTCCTCTTCTGAGCCTTCGTGAAGTCTTGTGGAAACTCACCCTCCAAAATGTATCCGATAATGGGAGCCAATGACTCCAATCCCTGGTATCTCGGTTGCTTGACAGCTGCTGTCACCATGATGACCTGCACTTCTCTCTCAACACATGTAACTGCTTGTTGTGCAAGTAAATCGGCATCTTCATTTTGTTTCCTCGGAATATGATATAGTTGCACTTCTTCAAACTGATTAAACATCTTACGAATGGCATGAACTTTTGTCCTTAAGCTTTCATTCTTGCATGCCCAAATGCCTAAAATCTGTTTAACAATGAGAAGTGCATCTCCCTTTACCATGAGACGTTTTATCCCTTGGCCAATGCACATCTTCAAACCATGAAGTAGTGTGTCGTATTCTGTTTCATTGTTGCTAGTTGAACCTGGTAGATTGACCTTCTCTTTCATGACCACCTCTCCACTTGGGTTGAGCAACACTATCCCTCCCCCTGCTTTCCCTGTGGCTCGTCGAAAAGCTCCATCAAAGAACAAGGTAAAAGCATTAGGAATACTTTTTGGTGGTGGCAATGGTAGGGTCTTTACTTGAGGCACCTTAATTTCCTTCTCATGTACCTTATAAGTGAGAATCCCTGCCAATTGTGCACGCACACTATCTTCTACCTTGAAAGAGTATTGAAACTCTTGCAACTCCATAATCCACTTTGAGATCCTAGTACTAAGATTCATTTGAGATGACACCCAAGGGAACAAATTCTCTGCGGTGAGGATTACAAAAGGTTTTGGGAGCAAGTAGGATCTAAACTTTCTCACCGCAAGCATGAGAGAAAGCATCATGAGTTCTGCTTCTGTGTAGTCTCTCTCCAAAGCATTCATGACCCTACTAGCAAAGTAGATGGGTCGCATCCTTGTACTGTGGGGATCTTGTTGTAGCAACACGGCACCAATTGTTTCCCTTCCAACACTAGAGCTAACAAAGAATGTGTACTCCCAACAAGGAGGCATGAGTGTTGGTAGCTCTGACAAAATGACTTTAATGTTACAAAAATACTCTTCAAGCTAATCAGACCATGCAAATTCTACTTGTTGTGTCAACTTTTGCAAAGGATGAAGCAACTCCGAGGCTAAGTGAATGAAGCGTGACATATACTTCACCTTCTGAATGAAAGAGATGACCTCCTTAAGACTCTTCGGTGATGGGAGCTCAATAAGAGCCTTTGCCTTTGAAGCATCCACCTCAATGCCTTTATAGGAAACCTTGTGACCGAGCAAGATCACTTCATCCTCACCTATGTGGCACTTGTCGGGGTTGAGTTGACCTCCGATGTCGTAGAGCTTCTTTAAACCTTCTTCTACCCTTTGTAGATGCAATGATTTTGAGCTATAAATGCAGAAATCATCAATGAAGACCCTAATTGACTTTCCAAAGAATGCTTGAAACACCATGTTCATGAAACGTTGGAATGTTGCAGGAGCATTTGTCAGACCAAATGGCATGACACTAAAAGCATAACAACCCCAAGGAGTGATAAAGGTTGTTTTCAATTGATCCTCCAATGCGATACCTATTTGAAAGTAGCCTGAGTAGCCATCACACACAGTGTACTTCTCATGACCAGCTACCTCATTTAGTATCTCATCCTGAACTGGGAGGGGAAAGTGATCTCTTTTTGTTGCCTCATTGAGTGGACGGTAATCCACACACACCCTCCACTTTCCGTTTTTCTTAGGAGTGACAACAACGGGAGAGACCCACTCTGAATTCTCCACTGGATAAATGAAACCTGCTGCTAGAAGCTTTCTTACCTCCTTGAGTAAAGCCTGCTCCTTGATGACTCCTAGCCTTCGTAGCTTCTGAGCCTTAGGTGTGGCCTCTGGCTTCAACTCAATTTTGTGTTGAACAGCATCTACTCCACGCACATCGGTGTAGTCTTTAGCAAAAATCCTAGGAAATTTCCTTAGCACACATTTGAACTCCTCTCTTTCATCCTTTGTAAGTGTTGTTGATAGAATACCTTCGAGCATCACTTCATCTTGAACACCTTCGTTCTCTTGAGGACCTACCTCCTCCAAGACTTGACAAGAGGTCTCTTGGTTGCTTGGCTTAAACCTTACCCCCATGACTTCGATGGAAGACTCGTCTTTAGTAATGCTGCCGCTACTTTCTTCTTCTGAAGTGCTATCGGTCCAACCTTCTTCCGTTTCACTTTGAGATGATTCTTCATGGAGCTCCTCTTGGCGTTGCTCCTTCATGTCAAAGACAACCTTCTTATGATTGTCATTCCTGCAAATTAATTTCCCACTCTCCCAATCCTGCAAAGCTCGCATTTTCATTAGCCATGGTCTTCCTAGGATAAATGGATAACCACTTCCCTTGGTCGACATAACATAAAAATCCACCGCTTTCTTAATGCCAAAAGCCTCTACAAAGACATTTTTACAAATGCCTACACACCTAGCCTTGCTATTGTTTGCCATCTTGACTTCGATTTCAGGTGTCTCATGGATGTGCATGCCTAGTCTTTGCATGAGTCCCTCTGTCATGATGCAAATTTGTGCACCCCCATCCACTAGACCTTTCCTAACCAATCTTCCTTTGATGTAACAGTCTAGCACCGGTGTAATGTCCTCATTCATTTCAGCTTGTGCAATTTTTACAACAGGCACACTGTCTTTTAGCTTTCTCCTAGTGCTAACTGCCCTTGTGAAATCCCTCCTAACTTGTGGACATAATGCAAGAAATTGAGGCCATGAAATATCAGGACCCTTACCTCTCATGTCTTCCAACAAGTTGTACGGAGCCATACCATGTCCAAGAGGGAAGTCTTGGAGGTTGATACGACGTCGAGTCCTCTTGGTTTCCTTGGTCTCCTTTGCCTTTTTGCCTTGTCCATGGTCACTCTGTGATGTGACTCCTTCTTTCTCTTTACCTTTTCCTCGGCCACGCTTAATGCCATTGGCTTCCATGTCAACCTCATTTGAATTTGTCACCTCTACCACATGCACATTTGGATCTGGCAAAGGTGGAACTCCTTCTACCCCTTGTGGAGGTGGTCTTGGTCCATTTTGCCTTTGTAGAAGCCTTGGTTGTTGACCAACTCCTTCTCCTGCATTCATCATTGGGTAATTCAAGTTAGGTCTCCCTGGCTCTCCACGGGGCCAAGGACAATTATACATCCCATGTCCAGACTCTCCGCAATTCCAACATTGCAAGACTCTCCTAGTTCGTGGCTCTCTCTCTTCTGACTTCTTTGCTTGTCCCTTTGGACCTACAGCTTGTGCAAGGTGAATTGACAGGCTGGTTAAAGATTCATTTAACTTCTCAATCACTTCAGCCGTTACCTCAGGAAACTCCCTAGATGTTGATGCTTGTGACTTACCTTTGGGTCTAAGACCTTCTATTGGAACCTCTCCCCTTAAACACTTGAGTTTCCTATACTTCTCAGCAGCCCTAGTTTCAGCTGCATCAAAAGTAGCAGGTGCACCCGCCTCAACTTTTACCTTAAGGTCAGGAAAGAGTCTGGCTATGAACCTCTCCTTCTTTAGGATATGAACCTCTCCTTCTTTAGGAACTCTGCACCATCACTAGGGTTAGCAACATTTCATATCCATAGAGCCCAAAGACGTAGAAACTCTTGCTTGTACAAGTAGTAGTCATCTAAGTCTTTTGGCTTATGAGAAACAATGTCTTGCCATAGTTTTAGAGTGTTTTGGGGATCAAAGAAGTATCTCTTAAACCGATTCAAAACTTCTGTGTAATTCCCCTTAACTTCCTCAGGCAAAGAGTCAAACCAAGTACTAGCATCTTTCCTAAGGACCACCTCAAACATTTCTACACGTTCTTGATCGGTTACTATCCTCTTGATACGGCAAGACATCTTGAAATTTCCTAAAAATAATTCTGCATCCTCTCCAGGCTCTCCAAAGAAAAGAGGATATCCAGACATTTGGCATTGGCTCTCCATTGAATTGATTTCAAAGTGACGCGTTTTTGTTTTTTCTTTCTTTAAAAGATTTACACAATAATATTTTCTAAATTGCAATCTATTCTACAACAAAATAAAAATATTCACATCAAATGACCTATGATAATCAATAAGAGGTAGGATGACAGGGTTTGGTGATGCGAGAATTTCTTTTGCTCTTTGGGCACCAAACATGAATACCATACGTTGTTGAAAATGGACTTTTCTACTAATTGCAATGTTTACTCTAATGTGTGGGGTGAAATGAAAGGGAAAAACCTGTATTCCTGGGCCATTATCCATGGTCTATGCATGACCTAATTCTTAAAACAAAACAAAAATATAGACGTCCAAACCAAGGTCGTACCTAATGAGAGGCAAAATAAAAGGATTTACTGATGCGTTTATCTCTACCAACCTAAGAGGACCTAAAATTCTACGAATTACTCGCTGAAATTGCAACTTAGTACTAACAATTATGTGTACCTTTTGCCTTGCAATGGGAATGAAGGGATCATACAAATTCTCGTGATTCATGCAAGCTACTTGATTTTGCTAAAGGTTGAGCCTTCCCAAAACATACACAAGCCTGTCCTCCGTGGGGGTACCAATTTGAGGCGGTCCGGGGCGGGCAACAAGAAGAGCAACCTCTAGACACCCTTCAAGGCTCTCGTGCTTCTCAGTGGGGCTGGGGCACAACACAACACAAACCAAAACAACAAACCCACAGCCAAATCTCAACTACACAAGGGGCACCACCTAGTTTAAGAGCGAACTAGGACGCAAAAGAGGAGAATCGTTAGAGCAACCCACAAACAAGCAAGGAATTTACACTAACCCTAACACCAATGGAACACTCTCACACACTAGAACGCGAGAGAGAGAGAGAGAGAGAGAGAGAGAGAGAGAGAGAGAGAGAGAGAGAGAGAGAGAGAGAGAGAGAGAGAGAGAGAGAGAGATAGTGCTCGGGCTGCTTTGAAACGTATCGGCAATGATCAAGCAAACAAAACTATATATTTAAGAAAGAGAGAGAAAGGGGGAGGGGGTGCTTGTTGCATTAATACCTTCTTACAAATCTGTCATGACAAATCAAAGTGAGATTAGTATTTGTTCAACATAGCTTGCTTAAATTTCACCACAACACATCACAAGAAAAGCCACCCCAATCACTGTCTTAAGACCAGGGGAGTCCTCTCCACCCTGTCGCCCTCTAACAGTATGTGGGATTTATGGCTAGATTGATGACAACACCAGAGACAAGCTATCAAGAACATAACAAAAAAACACCAAGACACTTACGCATCATTGTTGTCCATTACTTCACGTTGGAAGGGAGACAAAGTATCCAAGCTTAGTCCAAATCCACCCTCCTTGATTCAGCAAATGTTGGGCTTACACTAGTAGGAGAAATGATAGATTTCCTACTCTCAATTGAATGATCACTCTCTCTCTTACAATGGCATAGAGTTCCCTTGCTAATCCCCTATTACAACACATGCACGTGCATAAGACAATGAGCTTCCACTCAAGAGCTCCTTCTAGAGAGGTTGAGCTTGGCTTCTCAAGCTATAGCATAGTGCTCTTGCTTATGGCTCCCCCTTTTGTGCTAGCTACACCCTCCTTTTATAGCAATTTTGAAGGCTAGGGTTACTCCTCTAACCATGGTTGGGTTAGATTTTCAGCAATTTATCTAATTTCTTTTGCTTGGAATTATCAAGAAGTTGGTGGGGAAAGAGAGAGGAGAGAAATAGAGGTGATAGGACTTTTCATAGTGGGTTAGTGTTAGTAGAGTTAGTATTAATTTACAAATGGAATTGGATATTTACAATGGGAGTATCCACGTAGGATACAAATAAGGAAGAAAAACTCTTAAGAGGTAAGAAAAGGTGGATTTCTTACGAGGTTGATGCTCCAAGTGTCTTGAGTAGGGCCAATTTTGACGCTTGTTGACGGTCCACTAGCTTTGACGGTACATTTTTTCTCCACTCTTGACCTTCCTTTAGAGATAAGGTAATTGAAGCTGAGTAATCAACCACCATGATGCTATCTTTTAAGAGAAGAGGCTGAATTTTGTGGTTTTTTTGATAGATAAGGGTAATTTGGAGGAGGAAAAATGAGACTAGGTGGTCAATTTTGGAATGGAATTGTGTGTGGGAGGTATGAGTTCACCATGGTTTCTCTTATTCTTCAAGGTTGAGGAGAAGGTGAGTAGGGTGCAGAGAGGAGTGGTGAGAGAGGTGCGGATGATGAGTGGAGAAGTGTGTGTGAAAGAGGAAAATGATAAAGTGGAAGAGAGAGTGTGGGTGCATAACATGGGAAAACTGGGGTCCACTAATAAAATCATATCTCACAGCTCGTAGCTCAAAAAAATATGAAAAAATTTGAGACAAAAGTTCATCGCACGAGCTACAACTTTTGTTTGTATCACCTTTTCAAATTCGGAGAGCAAGTGACCTTTAAAAATTCAGCAAAACCGACCGTTTTTTTCCACTGCACAAGGTCCTTGTGGGGTCCTTCTTTGGATGATTCTTTTGAATGCCTCCAAGAGTGAGCCCTCCATAGTGCATGTATGCATGCCACCTACCCTTGACCTTATTTGGTAGATCTATAATTGAAGATATTGTTGAGATTATGATATAAGTGAATAGTACAACTAAGAAAATCAAATATTGAGGGGTCTAAAAAATATGTACATGTCAAATATAAATAATATAAGTGGAAAAAATATAAAGGGGTCAAAAGAAATCTCTCTCATTATGAGGCTATCATAAAAAGATAAATATTTTTGGTGTTATAATTTTTTAGAAAAAACACAAAATAGATGTGTGAAGGGAAAAATCACAATAGTGAAAGAATATACACATAAAATAAAACTAGTTTTTCTCGATTTTTGTTGGGGTGGAGTTACACCAAATATAAGAGAAGCTTACATGAAATTATTTCTATATGGAATAAAGAGTATGAAAAATGGTAAGAAAAATTGTGGTAATGGTGAGGCAATGTACAGAGCATAAATAACACACACCTAGGTAGACATATTTAAATAAATACCAAAATAATTATGAAAAAAATCTTTTATTTAGGCTCTATATACAAAGAAATATTTACATACGCATGGGCCATAATATACTTATATTTTTTATTTTTTTTGGCTCAACTAGCCCAATGACTAGCTAATTGAGGGTTTTTTATTTCAGTAAGGAGATATGGGAAAAGTCCCCTAACTCACACGCACCTATGTACAGTGAAATGGTAGGGATAGCCACAGTGTTTGGGTGATTTTGGTAGGGTGAGGTAACTCACTATGGCAATTATGGAGAGCCGAAAAATGGCTATCAATATTACTGAAGAGAAGGATTGGAATTCTGATTGGAAAGAGGTCTTCACGTCGCCAAAACAAGTACCTCTGGGTTCATTACTGAAATTGGTCCCGAATTTTCATAATGCATTGCTGAGACAAAAGTCCACAGAGCTGAGGGAAGTCGCCATTGGGAAAGTTGAAAGTGAGGAGGATGATTCAACCCCGTTGTCGGCAAATAGGATCATGGATACCCGCGTTCCGGAGCTTTCAGTTAGATACCATGGAACATACATTGACAAGGTACTATTGGATGGAGGAGCGGGACTAAACATTATTACTCAAGCAACTTGTGAGCGTTTTGGACTTAGTGATTGGGAGCCTGCACCCTTTGTAGTCTGCATGGCAAATCAAAGAAGAGTGCAACCAGTGGGGTTACTTCGGGGCATTGTCTTGGATGTGGCGGGCTTGTCTTTTTTTGTTTCCTTAGTAGTCTTGAATATTGAGGATCATAATCAAGATTATCACATTATCTTGGGGAGACCCTGGTTACGACAAGCGAGGGTAAAGCATAATTGGGAAGCAAATATGCTGAGGCGGTCCGGGGCAGGCAACAAGAAGAGCAACCTCTAGACACCCTTCAAGGCTCCCGTGCTGCTCAATGGCACTGGGGCACAACACAACACAAACCAAGACAACGAACCCACAGCCAAATCCCAACTACACCAGGGGCACCACCTAGTTTAAGAGCGAACTAGGACACAAAAGAGGAGAATCGTTAGAGCAACCCACAAACAAGCAAGGAATTTACACTAACCCTAACACCAATGGAACACTCTCACACACTAAAACGCGAGAGAGAGAGAGAGAGAGAGAGAGAGAGAGAGAGAGAGAGAGACAGAGAGAGAGAGATAGAGAGAGAGAGAGAGAGAGAGAGAGAGAGAGAGATAGTGCTCGGTCTTCTTTGAAACGTATCGGCAATGATCAAGCAAACAAAACTATATATTTAAGAAAGAGAGAGAAAGGGGGAGGGGGTGCTTGTTGCATTAATACCTTCTTACAAATCTGTCATGACCAATCAAAGTGATATTAGTATTTGTTCAACATAGCTTGAGTAAATTACACCACAACACATCACAAGAAAAGCCACCCCACTCACTGTCTTAAGGCCAGGGGAGTCCTCTCCACCCTGTCGCCCTCTTACAGTATGTGGCATTTATGGCTAGATTGATGACAACACCAGAGACAAGCTATCAAGAAATTAACAAAAAACACCAAGACACTTACGCATCATTGTTGTCCACTGCACAAGGTCCTTGTGGGGTCCTTCTTTGGATGATTCTTTTGAATACCTCCAAGAGTGAGCCCTCCATAGTGCATGTATGTATGCCACCTACCCTTGACCTTATTTGGTAGGTCTATAATTGAAGATATTTTTGAGATTGTGATATAAGTGAATAGTACAACTAAGAAAATCAAATATTGAGGGGTCTAAAAAATATGTACATGTCAAATATAAATAATATAAGTGGAAAAAATATAAAGAGGTCAAAAGAAATCTCTCTCATTATGAGGCTACCATAAAAAGATAAATATTTTTGGTGTTCTAATTTTTTAGAAAAAAAACAAAATAGATGTAGGAAGGGAAAAATCACAATAGTGAAAAAATATACACATAAATAAAACTAGTTTTTTTGGATTTTTGTTGGGGTGGAGTTACACCAAATATAAGAGAAGCTTACATGAAAATATTTCTATATGGAAAAAGAGTATGAAAAATGGTAAGAAAAATTGTGGTAATGGTGAGCCAATGTACAGAGCATAAATAACACACACGTAGGTAGAAATATTTAAATAAATACCAAAATAATTATGAAAAAATCTTTTATTTAGGCCCTATATACAAAGAAATATTTACATACGCATGGGCCATAATATACTTATATTTTTTATATTTTTTATTTTTTTGGCTCAACTAGCCCAATGACTAGCTAATTGAGGGTTTTTATTTCAGTAAGGAGATATGGGAAAAGTCCCCTAACTCACACGCACCTATATACAGTGAAAGGGTGAGGGTAACCACAGTGTTTGAGTGATTTGATAGTGTGAGATAACTCACTATGGCAATTACAGAGAGCCGAAAAAACGGATATCATTAGCCCTCCCCCAGGATGATGGTATATTCATGTACCATCATAAAGAATCTTTTCCAAAGAGAGTACTTCAGAGTCCTTGACAAGATCTTCATTGTTTGGCCCCTTGGAATTTTGGCTAGAGTTACACTCATGCTTCATGTAACAATACTTACATGAGACAGTGGCCTTTTGACAGATATTTGGTAGATCCTTTGGTAGAAGGCGACTCAAATAGGGCTTCAAGCGATACCCGTTTACTTTCCTGGAGTGCTCTTTACCATTCAAGTCCATAAGCTGATAGTAACTTGAATTGAAAGCCTTCTTGACTATGTATGGCCCTTGCCATCTTGTTTCAAATTTGGCATCAAAACGATTATCGAGTCGATTGTCATACCTTAGCACAAGATCTCCTTCATTGATGCCTTTGTCCTTCAGTTTCTTGTCAAGCTTCTCCTTTGTCTGTGTGGCTTTCCTCTTATAGAACTCGTATGCTGCTTCTCTTTTCCACTCAAGCTCAGCTAAGGTAAGAAGTCGATCCATCCATGCTTCTTGATCATCTTGTGCTGATTTGCCATGAAGTCGCATTGTTGGAATGTTTAGCTCAATTGGCTGTAAAGCCTCTTGACCATAGACCAAGTGAAATGGTGTGAACTCCGTGGCTTCCCTATATGTGGTTCGATACGCCCACAAGGCACCATCCAAGAAGTCATCCCGCAACTTTGTCTTGTTTTTCACCATCTTCCTAATGATGCTTGCAATGACAACTTTAGCTTTTTCTACCAAACCATTTGATTGGGGATAGTAGGGTGTACTGTGACGATGTAGAATGTGAAGTTCTTCACAGACTTCTGTGAGCAATCCCTTTCTAAACCCTGGACCATTATCAGAAACAATCTCCAAAGGTGTGCCAAATCTACAACAAATGTGAGTGTAGACGAATTTGCTCACTGTCTTCTCATTTACCTTTGCCACACTTTGTGCTTCCACCCACCTAGTCATATAGTCTACAGCCACTAGAATGTAGAGTTTACCATTTTTTGTCCTAGGCAGAGGACCCATAGCATCAATGCCCCACTTTTCAAAGGGTCCATTTTCAAGCACGATTTGCTCACTGTCTTCTCATTTACCTTTGCCACACTTTGTGCTTCCACCCACCTAGTCATATAGTCTACAGCCACTAGAATGTAGAGTTTACCATTTTTTGTCCTAGGCAGAGGACCCATAGCATCAATGCCCCACTTTTCAAAGGGTCCATTTGCAAGCACGATTTGCCATGGACCATAAACCAATCTTCTATTCCCATTTACCTGACAATTGTGACAACTTTTACACCAATGTTGGACATCCACATGCAGACTTGGCCAAACATACCCCGCAAGCAAAATCTTCTTCACAGTTAATTCTTGGGCAAAATGACCACCACATGCTTCTTCATGCAAACCTTTTAGAATGGCTGGAATTTCCTCAATAGTTGGTACTCTTCTGCATACTTGATCCCTCCCTCTTTGATAGAGGGAGCCTTCTAGGAAGAGATATGCGCTTGCCTTCTTCATGAGTCTCCTCTTCTGAGCCTTCGTGAAGTCTTGTGGAAACTCGCCCTCCAAAATGTAGCTAATAATGGGAGTCAATGACTCCAATCCCTGGTATCTCGGTTGCTTGACAGTTGCTGCCACCATGATGACCTGCACTTCTTTCTCAACACATGTAACTACTTGCTGTGCAAGTAAATCGGCATCTTCATTTTGTTTCCTAGGAATATGATATAGTTGCACTCTTCAAACTGATTAAACATCTACGAATGGCATGAACTTTTGTCCTTAAGCTTTCATTCTTGCATGCCCAAATGCCTAAAATCTGTTTAACAATGAGAAGTGCATCTCCCTTTACCATGAGACGTTGTATCCCTTGGCCAATGCACATCTTCAAACCATGAAGTAGTGTGTCGTATTCTGCTTCATTGTTGCTAGTTGAACCTGGTAGATTGACTTCTCTTTCATGACCACCTCTCCACTTGGGTTGAGCAACACTAGCCCTCCCCTGCTTTTCCTGTGGCTCGACGAAAAGCTCCATCAAAGAACAAGGTAAAAGCATTAGGAATACTTTTTGGTGGTGGCAATGGTAGGGTCTTTACTTCAGGCACCTTAATCTCCTTTTCATGCACCCTATAAGTGAGAATCCCTGCCAATTGTGCACGCACACTATCTTCTACCTTGAAAGAGTATTGAAACTCTTGCAACTCCATAATCCACTTTGAGATCCTAGTACTAAGATTCATTTGAGATGACACCCAAGGGAACAAATTCTCTGCGGTGAGGATTACAAAAGGTTTTGGGAGCAAGTAGGATCTAAACTTTCTCACCGCAAACATGAGAGAAAGCATCATGAGTTCTGCTTCTGTGTAGTCTCTCTCCAAAGCATTCATGACCCTACTAGCAAAGTAGATGGGTCGCATCCTTGTACTGTGGGGATCTTGTTGTAGCAACACAGCACCAATTGTTTCCCTTCCAACACTAGAGCTAACAAAGAATGTGTACTCCCAACAAGGAGGCATGAGTGTTGGTAGCTCTGACAAAATGACTTTAATGTTACAAAAATACTCTTCAAGCTCATCAGACCATGCAAATTCTACTTGTTGTGTCAACTTTTGCAAAGGATGAAGCAACTCCGAGGCTAAGTGAATGAAGCGTGACATATACTTCACCTTTTGAATGAATGAGATGACCTCCTTAAGACTCTTCGGTGATGGGAGCTCAATAAGAGCCTTTGCCTTTGAAGGATCCACCTCAATGCCTTTATAGGAAACCTTGTGACCGAGCAAGATCACTTCATCCTCACCTATGTGGCACTTGTCGGGGTTGAGTTGACCTCCGATGTCGTAGAGCTTCTTTAAACCTTCTTCTACCCTTTGTAGATGCAATGATTTTGAGCTATAAATGCAGAAATCATCAATGAAGACCCTAATTGACTTTCCAAAGAATGCTTGAAACACCATGTTCATGAAACGTTGGAATGTTGCAGGAGCATTTGTCAGACCAAATGGCATGACACTAAAAGCATAACAACCCCAAGGAGTGATAAAGGTTGTTTTCAATTGATCCTCCAATGCAATCCCTATTTGAAAGTAACCTGAGTAACCATCACACACAGTGTACTTCTCATGACCAGCTACCTCATTTAGTATCTCATCCTGGAATGGGAGGGGAAAGTGATCTCTTTTTGTTGCCTCATTGAGGGGACGGTAATCCACACACACCCTCCACTTGCCATTTTTCTTAGGAGTGACAACAACAGGAGAGACCCACTCTGAATTCTCCATTGGATAAATGAAACCTGCTGCTAGAAGCTTTCTTACCTCCTTGAGTAGAGCCTGCTCCTTAATGACTCCTAGCCTTCCTAGCTTTTGAGCCTTAGGTGTGGCCTCTGGCTTCAACTCAATCTTGTGTTGAACAACATCTACCCCACGCACGTCGGTGTAGTCTTTAGCAAAAAGCCTAGGAAACTTCCTTAGCACACATTTGAACTCCTCTCTTTCATCCTTTGTAAGTGTTGTAGACAACATACCTTCTAACATTCCTTCATCTTCCACCTTTTGGTTCTCTTGGGAACCTACCTCTTCCAAACCTCGACAAGAGGTATCTTGGTTTCGTGGCTTAAACCTTACCCCCATGACTTCGATGGAAGACTCCTCTTCAGTAATGCTGCTGCTACTTTCTTCTTCTGAAGTGCTATCGGTCCAACCTTCTTCCGTCTCACTTTGAGATGATTCTTCATGGAGCTCCTCTTGGCGTTGCTCCTTCATGTCAAAGACAACCTTCTTATGATTGTCATTCCTGCAAATTAATTTCCCACTCTCCCAATCCTGCAAAGCTCGCATTTTCATTAGCCATGGTCTTCCTAGGATAAATGGATAACCACTTCCCTTGGTCGACATAACATAAAAATCCACTGCCTTCTTAATGCCAAAGGCCTCCACAAAAACATTTTTACAAATGCCTACGCACCTAGCCTTGCTATTGTTTGCCATTTTCACTTTGATTTCAGGTGTCTCATGGATGTGCATGCCTAGTCTTTGCATGAGCCCTTCTGTCATGATGCAAATTTGTGCACCCCCATCCACTAGACCTTTCCTAACCAATCTTCCTTTTATGTAACAATCTAGCACAGGTGTAATATCCTCGTTCATTTCAGCATGTGCAATTTTTACAACAGGAAAACTCTCTTTTACCTTTCTCCTAGTGCTAACTGCCTTTGTTAAATCCCTCCTAACTTGTGGGCATAATGCAAGAAACTGAGGCCATGAGATATCAGGACCCTTACCTCGCATGTCTTCCAACAGGTTGTATGGAGCCATACCATGTCCAAGAGGGAAGTCTTGGAGATTGATACGACGTCGAGTCCTCTTAGCTTCCTTGGTCTCCTTTGCCTTCTTGCCTTGTCCATGGTCACTCTGTGATGTGACTCCTTCTTTCTCTTTACCTTTCCCTCGGCCACGCTTAATGCCATTGGCTTCCATGTCAACCTCATTTGAATTTGTCACCTCTACCACATGCACATTTGGATCTGGCAAAGGTGGAACTCCTTCTACCCCTTGTGGAGGTGGTCTTGGTCCATTTGGCCTTTGTAGAAGCCTTGGTTGTTGACCAGCTCCTTCTCCTGCATTCATCACTGGGTAATTCAAGTTAGGTCTCCCTGGCTCTCGACGGGGCCAAGGACAATTATACATCCCATGTCCAGACTCTCCGCAATTCCAACATTGCAAGACTCTCCTAGGTCGTGGATCTCGCTCTTCAGACTTCTTTGCTTGTCCCTTTGGACCTACAGCTTGTGCAAGGTGAATTGACAGGCTGCTTAAAGATTCATTTAACTTCTCAATTACTTCCGCCGTTACCTCAGGAAGCTCCCTCGATGTTGATGCTTGTGACTTACCTTTGGGTCTAACACCTTCTATTGGAACCTCTCCCCTTAAGCACTTGAGTTTCCTATATTTCTCAGCAACCCTAGTTTCAGCTGCATCAAAGGTAGCAGGTGCACCCGCCTCAACTTTTACCTTAAGGTCAGGAAAGAGTCCGGCTATGAACCTCTCCTTCTTTAGAAATTCTGCACCATCACCAGGGTTAGCAACATTTCGTATCCATAGAGCCCAAAGACGTAGAAACTCTTGCTTGTACAAGTAGTAGTCATCTAAGTCTTTTTGCTTATGAGAAACAATGTCTTGCCATAGTTTTTGAGTGTTTTGGGGATCAAAGAAGTAATTCTTGAAACGATTCAAAACTTCTGTGTAATTCCCCTTAACTTCCTCAGGCAAAGAGTCAAACCAAGTGCTAGCATCTTTCCTAAGGACCACCTCAAACATTCCTACACGTTCTTGATCAATTATTATCCTCTTGATACGGCAAGACATCTTGAAATTCGCTAAAAATAATTCAGCATCCTCTCCAGGCTCTCCAAAGAAAAGAGGATACCCAGACATTTGGCGTTGGCTTTCCATTGAATTGATTTCAAAGTGACACCTGTTTTTGTTTTTCTTTCTTAAAAAGATTTACACAATAATGTATCTAGCTTGCAATCTATTCTACAACAAAATAAAGATATTCACATCAAACGACCTATGATAATCAATAAGAGGTAGGATGACAGGGTTTGGTGATGTGAGAATTTCTCCTACTCTTTGGGCACCAAACATGAACACCATACGTTGTTGAAAATGGATTTTCCTACTAATTGCAATGTTTATTCTAATGTGTGGAGTGAAATGGAAGGGGAAAATCTCTATTCCTGGGCCATTATTCATGGTCTATGCATGACCTAATGCTTAAAACAAAACAAAAATATAGACGTCCAAACTAAGGTCGTACCTAATGAGAGGCAAAATAAAAGGATTTACTGAAGCGTTTATCTCGGCCAACCTAAGAGGACCTAAAATTCTACGAATGACACGTTGAAATTGCAACTTAGTACTAACAATTATGTGTACCTTTTGCCTTGCAATGGGAATGAAGGGATCATACAAATTTTCGTGATTCATGCAAACTACCTGACTATGCTAAAGGTTGAGACTTCACAGATCATACACAAGCCTGTCCTCCGTGGGGGCACCAATTTGAGGCGGTCCGGGGCAGGCAACAAGAAGAGCAACCTCTAGACACCCTTCAAGGCTCCCGTGCTGCTCAATGGGGCTGGGGCACAACACAACACAAACCAAGACAACGAACCCACAGCCAAATCCCAACTACACCAGGGGCACCACCTAGTTTAAGAGCGAACTAGGACGCAAAAGAGGAGAATCGTTAGAGCAACCCACAAACAAGCAAGGAATTTACACTAACCCTAACACCAATGGAACACTCTCACACACTAAAACACGAGAGAGAGAGAGAGAGAGAGAGAGAGAGAGAGAGAGAGAGAGAGAGAGAGGGAGAGAGATAGTGCTCGGTCTGCTTTGAAACGTATCGGCAATGATCAAGCAAACACAACTATATATTTAAGAAAGAGAGAGAAAGGGGGAGGGGGTGCTTGTTGCATTAATACCTTCTTACAAATCTGTCATGACCAATCAAAGTGATATTAGTATTTGTTCAACATAGCTTGAGTGAATTACACCACAACACATAACAAGAAAAGCCACCCCACTCACTGTCTTAAGGCCAGGGGAGTCCTCTCCACCCTGTCGCCCTCTTACAGTATGTGGCATTTATGGCTAGATTGATGACAACACCAGAGACAAGCTATCAAGAAATTAACAAAAAACACCAAGACACTTACGCATCATTGTTGTCCATCACTTCACGTTGGAAGGGAGACAAAGTATCCAAGCTTAGTCCAAATCCACCCTCCTTGATTCAGCAAATGTTGGGCTTACACTAGTAGGAGAAATGATAGATTTCCTACTCTCAATTGAATGATCACTCTCTCTCTTACAATGGCATAGAGTTCCCTTGCTAATCCCCTATTACAACACATGCACATGCATAAGACAATGAGCTTCCACTCAAGAGCTCCTTCTAGAGAGGTTGAGCTTGGCTTCTCAAGCTATAACATAGTGCTCTTGCTTATGGCTCCCCCTTTTGTGCTAGCTACACCCTCCTTTTATAGCAATTTTGAAGGCTAGGGTTACTCCTCTAACCATGGTTGGGTTAGATTTTCAGCAATTTATCTAATTTCTTTTGCTTGGAATTATCAAGAAGTTGGTGGGGAAAGAGAGAGGAAAGAAATGGAGGTGATAGGACTTTTCATAGTGGGTTAGTGTTAGTAGAGTTAGTATTAATTTACAAATGGAATTGGATATTTACAATGGGAGTATCCATGTAGGATACAAATAAGGAAGAAAAACTCTTAAGAGGTAAGAAAAGGTGGATTTCTTACAAGGTTGATGCTCCAAATGTCTTGAGTAGGGCCAATTTTGACGCTTGTTGACGGTCCACTAGCTTTGTCGGTACATTTTTTCTCCACTCTTGACCTTCCTTCAGAGACAACGTAATTGAAGCTGAGTAATCAACCACCATGATGCTGTCTTTTAAGAGAAGAGGTTGAATTTTGTGGTTTTTTTGATAGATATGGGTAAATTGGAGGAGGAAAAATGAGACTAGGTGGTCAATTTTGGAATGGAATTGTGTGTGGGAGGTATGAGTTCACCATGGTTTCTCTTATTCTTCAAGGTTGAGGAGAAGGTGAGTAGGGTGCAGAGAGGAGTGGTGAGAGAGGTGGGGATGATGAGTGGAGAAGTGTGTGTGAAAGAGGAAAATGATAAAGTGGAAGAGAGAGTGTGGCTGCATAGCATGGGAAAACTGGGGTCCACTAATAAAATCATAGCTCACAGCTCGTAGCTCAAAAAAATATGAAAAAATTTGAGGCAAAAGTTCATCCCATGAGCTACAACTTTTGTTTGTATCACCTTTTCAAATTCGGAGAGCAAGTGAACTTTAAAAATTCAGCAAAACCAACCGTTTTTTTCCACTGCACAAGGTCCTTGTGGGGTCCTTCTTTGGATGATTCTTTTGAATACCTCCAAGAGTGAGCCCTCCATAGTGCATGTATGCATGCCACCTACCCTTGACCTTTTTTGGTAGGTCTATAATTGAAGATATTGTTGAGATTGTGATATAAGTGAATAGTACAACTAAGAAAATCAAATATTGAGGGGTCTAAAAAATATGTACATGTCAAAAGAAATCTCTCTCATTATGAGGCTACCATAAAAAGATAAATATTTTTGGTGTTCTAATTTTTTTTTAAAAAAACAAAATAGATGTAGGAAGGGAAAAATCACAATAGTGAAAAAATATACACATAAATAAAACTAGTTTTTTTGGATTTTTGTTGGGGTGGAGTTACACCAAATATAAGAGAAGCTTACATGAAAATATTTCTATATGGAATAAAGAGTATGAAAAATGGTAAGAAAAATTGTGGTAATGGTGAGCCAATGTACAGAGCATAAATAACACACACCTAGGTAGAAATATTTAAATAAATACCAAAATAATTATGAAAAATCTTTTATTTAGGCCCTATATACAAAGAAATATTTACATACGCATGGGCCATAATATACTTATATTTTTTATATTTTGTATTTTTTTGGCTCAACTAGCCCAATGACTAGCTAATTGAGGGTTTTTATTTCAGTAAGGAGATATGGGAAAAGTCCCCTAACTCACACGCACCTATATACAGTGAAAGGGTGAGGGTAACCACAGTGTTTGAGTGATTTGATAGGGTGAGATAACTCACTATGGAAATTACAGAGAGCCGAGAAAACGGCTATCAATGCTTACAGTAAAAAAGGGTCAAAGGAAAGTGAATGTGATGTTGGGAACATGCACACAACTAGTTCAGGCAGCATGGCCTATGATAGCAGAAACAATAAATATGGTGGAA
This sequence comes from Adiantum capillus-veneris, assembly GCF_014529385.1. Classification (NCBI taxonomy): domain Eukaryota; kingdom Viridiplantae; phylum Streptophyta; class Polypodiopsida; order Polypodiales; family Pteridaceae; genus Adiantum; species Adiantum capillus-veneris. Next base: position 91,744,806 of record NC_140959.1, on the reverse strand, counting down.
AGATTAAAAGAGGATGAAGAGGAGCAATTTTTGAAAGCGAATCCGGATTTGGTTTCTTTATATCTGGCGGATATTTCTCTGATTCCGAAGGGGAACTCGGTATGGGTTTCAGGAACTCCAACAGGAATAGGGGAGCAACAACTGGCATTTCCAAGTCCTGAATCATTGGAGGACGTTATTCAAGAAGAACATACGTTTGAGACGCAGATGGAAAAAATTACAAGGGTTAAGGAAGATGAATTGGAGAAGGTCTTTCTTGGGGAGCAAGCGGAGTCGCAACCCATATACATTAATAAGCAGCTTGAGGCAAGTTTCAGAGGCGATTTGATTAGGTTGCTGATAGAATTTAAGGGTGTTTTCGCATGGGAATATGTGGATATGTAGGTATTGGACCCTAAGTTTTATCAGAATACGATAAATCTAAAACCGGATGCGGTGCCAGTGAAGTAGCACTCATATAGGATGAATCCGAATGTGGCAAAGCAAGTTAAGATGGAAATTGATCGTCTTTTGGAGGTGGGTTTTATTACCCCTATTGATAATCCGGAGTGCATTTCTCCAATTGTGGTCGTACCAAAGAAAAACAAGCAAATCCGAATTTGTGTGGATTACCGAAAATTGAATGCGGCTTTCTGGATGGGTTTAGTGGATATAACCAAATAAGAATGGCATTGCACGATCAGCCAAAAACAGTTGTTATTGCCGCCTGGGGTGTGCTTGCATGCACAGTGATGTGGTTTGGATTGTGGAATGGGCCTTCAACTTTTCAAAGGGATATGTTTTAAAATTTTTGTTCCTTATTTGACGAATTTTATGAGAATTTTTCTGGATGATCTCAGTGTTTTTGGAGCGCAATTAGACCACTGAAGCAATTATGGCTATGCTTTATGAAATGCCGAGAGGTGAAATTCAGTTTGAATCCTTTAAAGTGTGCATTTGCTGTTCGCATTGGTGGCAGGCTATTGGGGCATATAATTTCCAAGGATGGCATTTCCGTGGATCCGGATAAAATAGCCGCAATTATGGAAGCACCTGCACCGGTGAACCAGAAGCAGTGTCAGGTTTTCCTGGGTCAAGCCCGTTGGCATGGGAGGCATTTGAGGTTTGTCGTGCATTTGGCAATACCAATTACTTAGGCAGCGCATGCTACAGATTTTGAATGGACGTAGGAATGTGATCTGGCTTTTCGGAGATTAAAACTCCATCTGTCCAAAGCTCCGATTATGCTTCCTCCGAATTGGGGTAAGGATTTTCATGTGTTTGTGGATGCTTCGGATCGAGCTATTGGTAGTGTGTTGATGCAGGAACAAAGTCAAGGATGGTTTCCACCTATCTATTATGCCAGCAGCAGACGATTATCATCCACAGAAAGGAATTATTCAGATCGAAAGGGAATGTTTAGGGATGATTTATTCAGTGAAGAAATTCCGACATTATCTGTTGGTCCGACGCCTTTTCTTCCATGTGGATCATTCGGCTCTTTTATACCTGGTACGCCAAGAGAATTTGACGAGAAGATTGGCCAGATGGGTGTGCTTTTGCTGCAGGAATTTGACTTTGAGGTCATACATCGGCCAGGAGCTCAGCATGCGGTGGCTGACTACCTATCCAGGTTAGATTAAGGTGAGCCGCCGACCGGTGTAGCTGATGCATTTCCGGATACGTCTCTATTTCGAGCAGGTGTGGTTGCAGAGGATACATCAGTTCCGCAACAGGCAAGGGTCATCCCTAGCATCCCATGGACATGGTATGAGGAGATGTTTCATTTTCTCGACAGTGGCGAAACGCCTTCTTTCTTGTCCAGTCATCAGAGGAAAGGTATGGCTATCAAAAGCTGGAATTTTGAGATTATTATGGGGAATCTCTATTATCATACAGTGGCGGATGTATTACTCAGATGTGTGCTACCACAAGAGTAGGAAGCGGTTTTGGAGGAAGTCCATACCGGTATTGCGGGAGGCCACTTTGCAACATTAATCACGGCTCGAAAGGTTATCCAATCTAGATTGTGGTGGCCTACATTGTTTCAGGATGTGGAAAATTATGTGCAACAGTGTGATGTGTGTCAGCAGATGGGGCAACCTACCAAACGGTCCAGAATGTCTTTTTAGCCAGTTTTGCCCTCGGAGCCTTTTCAAAAGTGGGGATTGGATTTTGTGGGACCTTTTAAACCAGTTGCAGCTCACACAGTGATAGCCGACTTTCAAAAATCAAAGAAAAAAAAAGAAAAAAAAACTTATTCCCCCCCCCCCCCCCCCCCCCCCACTCTCAGTACCCCCCCAGTAGCTTATCCCCCCCCCGCCCGACGGGCATTGGATAAAATAATACCCTCTCTCTCTCCCCCTCATTTTCCCTACATACCCCTCCCTAATACCCTCTCTCCCAATTTACCCCCACTCTCATTACCCCCCCCCCCCGGCAAGGGGAAAGCTTTGAGCACTCACCCCCCCGACCCCTCTCTCGTGCTCCCTTTGTGTGAGCCGCGTGGAAACGCCCCCCCCCCCCCCTTTGCCCGCTAATATTCCCTCCCCGACCCCTCCCCCCTCTTCCCCACCCGCTCGCCTCACCCTCCCCTCGGCCTCATTCCCTTCCCTTGGCCCGCTGATATATTCCCTCACTCCCACCCATTGACTTGCTTCCCTCCTCTCGTCCTCAAGCTCCCATGCAAGACAGTAGAACCCCCCCCCCCCCCCCCTTCCTTCACTCTCTTGTCCGGTGGCCCACAAGGCGCGGCCCTCCTCCCTCTATTCCCTCACTCTCTCTCTCTCTCTCTCTCTCTCTCTCTCTCTCTCTCTTATCCACACACACACACACACACCATCACTCCCCCCCCATTTGGCGCTGTGCACGAGCCCACACTAGCAACCTCTCTCTCCCATTCAGGCGCTCAGGACGCACAAGCAGAAATCTCTCTCTCTCTCTCCGTCTCTCTCTCTCTCTCTCTCTCTCTCTCTCTCCTTCTCATGGACAGCAGTAGTAGAACCTCACTCTCTCTCTCACCACACACACACACACACACACACACCATCACTCTCCCACGTCCCCCCCCTTTTTCGCACTGTGCATGAGCCCGCAACAATAATCTCTCTCTCGCCCACCCGAGCGCTGACGCACCACAGCAGACCGTCATCCACACACACACACACACACAATACACACACACACACACCATACCTACACACACACACACACACCGCACACAAAATGACGCTCTCTTTCTACCCCATCTTCCCCCCCCCATCCGCCTCGCGCAGTAGAAGGCAGGCAGCCAGCCGTCCGCCATCAACGAAAAAACCAAAAAAAATAAAAATAAATATATATTGTATATATATAAAGCCCCTTTGAAGGGGATCGGGGAGCACCACAGACTGAGAGTGAGAGAGAGAGAAGGAGACACACACGATGTGGGTGGGGAGACTGAAAGTGGCAGCTCCCCCTATACAATATACTCACTATAAGTATAGGGTAACAGTGGGCGGGCGCCCATGACCTGGGCGACCGGTCAAGGCACATAGGCCTTAACCCCAACAACCTCCCACTTAAAGGCCAATGTGACATTAAGCAATATCTACTAGTGTACAACTAATAGAAGGTGAGATATTCTCTCAACCTATGCCCACTGACTCTCGATGAGCTAGTGCATCCGGCTTTACTGATAGACAAACATCCCGCTGCAGAAGCCACACAGAGCTAGCTCCAAGGTCTGCAAAGAGTCTAAAAGAGCTCATGTACTCCTGCAAGTATGGTCCAATACCTGCAAACCTCCCCTATGCTCTATGCCGAGATCAGTCATCGAACAACTAATCAAACCTGCTGCGAATGCTCCCACTGCAGCTGCTATGTCGGGCCTCGAGATCAGCATCTCGTACATGAGGACACTGAAAGTTGATGCAACCCCGGCAACCTCTGCCACCTCCAACTTAGAACTCAACTCATGGCAATCCTGTCCCCTATCATAGAGACCATGGCACTCTGACTCCGAGCTCTGGAGTGACTCCTCGTGCCCACCACATATCACATGTGTACCAAGAGTATCCATCTGTCCTGAATCTGCATCAAGCTCTGGCATAAGCATATCAAGAAATGACTCCACAATAGCCGACTGCTCAGCATCCATGTGAGTCATCTCTGTCATCACCTCTGATGACTCATCCTGCTGTGACTCACTAGAGCTATCCCGCTCTACCTGTGCATCCGTAGACGCAACCTGCACAACAAGGTCACTTCTCTACACTCCATGCAAAGCATCCTGCAACCCACAAGCAAAAGAGACTCGCCTGCTCTCTCGCTCTCTACATGGCTGCATGATCACAGAGACAACACCGTCTCTCGTGTGATCCACATGCAATGGGTAACCTGTACCACTCCTGGCACCTCTCGCAATCACTAGCAAACCCAAATGCATCACAAAATCTCGCTCTCGTAGAGAAATCTGACATCCACAATCTCTGAGCCGACCAATCGAGATCAAACTCACTGTCAAATTTGGTACATAGCGCACATGTCGTAACAAGTAAGATGCACCACTCGGTAATGACAGTCTCACATCTCCTGCACATGCTATCGCATGCACCGATCCATCGGTCAAACGTACACTGCCAAGAATCCCGCTAGAATAGCTACAAAACCATGCACGATGCTGCGTGACATGAAACATAGCATCTGCGTCTAGCAACCACTGCGAAGGGAGTGCACTATCCACATGTATAGCATCTCGTGCATAGCTCAAGGTAAAAGTGACATCCCCGTCACTAGTATACTCTGACACTACATTTGCCTCAACTGTCAAAGCAACTGAGTCCATGGCATCACTACGTACATCTTTGAGACTGCCATGTCTCCTACGATGTCGCATACGACGAAAACAACGCCGTCTAACGTGTCTAGAATGACCACAATACCAACATGTCACCTGTCGGCGTGCTCGTGAATGTACATGTCTCACACGAGTCCGTGATTACTCAGATCTATCATACATATCATGTAATCTGCGCCAAAGTGCTCTCGAAGTAGTCTCATACATAACAAGAGCATATACAGATTCCGCAAGGTGCAAAGAGAGCGTAGATAGTGCCATCTCCTCTAGCTCCTACCACTGATCGTCAGACATGTTTGAAGGTCTACCTGCATCACCACTCAATGGTCGATGCAACCCTCGCTGTGTCAATGCATCAAGCATACACTCTCTCCATGCCGCAAAGTCTGACCCATCAAACACGCACATCTGTGAGAGGTCACAATCTAATCGATCACCTGTCTCTGCCATGAGCACAATGTAGCAAACTAGAAAGCAAAACCACCTAACCAACAACACCTGGAAACTGTCTACCAATATGGCCAGAAACACAATGTAAAACCTATGAGACACACTCCAAAATAGAGCTCCCGCAATGTCAATACCACCTCACCAACAACACCTGGAAACTGTCTACCAATATGGCCAGAAACACAATGTAAAACCTATGAGACACACTCCAAAATAGAGCTCCCGCAATGTCAATACAGCCTCACCTGCTCTAGTATCACATTGCAATCTGTGAGCTAATCACCAAGCCCACACTATGCGGTATCGATGCATACACATGCACAAATCTCCCACTTGCAGAGAACACCGCACACAAATGCTGAGTGCAATCCGCAATCTCTACCTAGATCACATAAATGATATGCATAAAACTCCTGGGAAAATTTTGCCAGAGTTTCGATGCACAATGGCTGTCAACACAAAATAACCATTGTCGTGCAAGCTCAATACAATGAGCAATCAATGTGCATCAAACTACACTCAACATACATGCATAAGCTCTGCAAAACTATGGCAAACAATGCTCGAGATCACAAGACTCTCCCACTTGAGAGCAAACCACTGTCTCAAGCAAAGAAAGATACACAACTCCTCACTCTTGCGAGAGTGGATACAAAAATACAAAACTGTGTCCAAACTGACAAAACCTGTCAAAGTGAGAGTAAACACTCGATCACAAACAATGGCGAGAATCTGGGAAAAATCTGACAGAATTTCCCCTGAAAACTGAGCAAAAAACTCAAGTACAATCTCTACCATAAACCATAACACTACTCAATGCCAATGAGTAGAAATGCCAAAATGGCTCCACATTTTCACATACAATGGCAATCTGCACTCAACGTACATCAACGGAGTGACTGCGCATAAGCAAACGCCAAAAGATTTGCAATCCGGAAACTTGATCAATGCGAAAACAATGCTCTCAAGAGAGCTTACCGGCACTTGAAAGTGCTCGCCAAAATGCATATATAATGGGCATCAACCATGTGCCATAACCATATGCAAACCATCCGTAAAGACCATGAATCCAAGCACAAAATCACTGCCAAAGTATTTTGTGAAAACCAGTGAAAGAAGCTCCACCTGTGTGCTCCAAAAACCTGCGTCTCTCAAGAGACCGCTTCGGTGGTGTGTAAACGCCTCCGTACTTCGTTGCCCAAGTCTACCAAAAAACCCTCAAACCATAAGCTTAACACAAGCTGCAATTGCATCTTCAGCTCAGAATTTATGCACTCAACTTCAAGCATCTCCCGTGCTTCCAAAAGTGCATCAAACTCGCACACAATGCGACAACAGAAAATCTGGAATTTCTGTATATAGTCAGTCTGAGCTGAATATTAGCAAAACGGTGAGGAATTTGCAAAACGTTTCTTCTGCAAAGTTGTAGACCACGTCGAAATGGATGGGCGCATTCTACAAGGAGAAAAACAAATCTGAAAACAGTGCTGCTGCGCACATAGTTTTAGGGCAGCACCTTCACTTACACACAATCTTCCACACTCCTTTCTGAGCTTCCACAAGAGCATACATCACTCTCAATTGAGCTCACAAGCTCCCATTGCATTCTCACAAAGCTTCCAAGCTTTCTTAATCTCTCTACCGTCAAGAGCGAGCGAGCTATCGCCTCGAAGCTCTCAAAGCCGTCGTGCTCTCCGCGGTCACCATAGCTCTGATACCAATTGAAGGGGATCGGGGAGCACCACAAACAGAGAGTGAGAGAGAGAGAAGGAGACACACACACGATGTCGGTGGGGAGACTGAAAGTGGCAGCTCCCCCTATACAATATACTCACTATAAGTATAGGGTAACAGTGGGCGGGCGCCCATGACCTGGGCGACCGGTCAAGGCACATAGGCCTTAACCCCAACACCCTTCCCACGCACGTTTTTGTGCACACACATATATATACATACACACACACCGGCCCTCATGCACCAATACATACACACACACACGCATATACGCACCGCACCAAAAATACAAAGGAAAAACGACTACGACATCGACGAATAAAGAAGAAGGATCCAAAGTACGCGCCGCCAACAACAAAAAGAGAAAATGCGCCAAAGGCATGCCCCAGCCAACTCCGAAAAGAAGTACGCTTGACATCGACGCACCGGCAGCACACCATTCGCCGGCAACACGCAACCACGATGCCATCCTAGTAATTTATAGGTTATTTTAATCATTATCTTCAGTTTTCACCCAAGCCATTCTAAATTTCCACTTTTTTGTAAATATCCTCTCTCTAGGTGATGGTCACAAAGGCCCACTTACAGATTCCCATCTTTTAATAACCTCCCAAAACAAAGCAAAGGTCAACCATACCGGGCCCACCACTTGCTTTCTCTCCCCGATTAAGCTTACCCTAACCACACTGGGATTACCATAATCCAAGCAGCCCCAGCACCTATAAATTGGCACTGAGAGGTCACTATCGGGGGGGGAGGGGGCAATTCGTGAGGAGCCAAGCATCTTGTAGAGTGTAGTGGGAAGGATTGACACTATCACCATCACGGGGAGGGGGTTTGTGTGTTGGGTTTTCCTTGGGAATTTCACCATGCGAAGGGAACCACATCCATCTCTCGACTCAAATGGTTGATGCACACACTCATACACACTCTTGGTAGTAAGTATTCACAATCATTGAGTCGTCTTAGAGAACGCACCAAGTAGGTTGCACCACCTCCTCTCCCTACCTCTCTACCACCACGGCATGCCAGTTTGTAAATGTTGCAGAAATAACTCACCCTCACATCCTCGAGGGTTTTCATCATTTGCAAATCTCTCTCTCTCTCTCTCTCTCTCTCTCTCTCTCTCTCTCTCTCTCTCTCTCTCTCTCTCTCTCCTGATATAATGCATTGCCTCAGGCTACCAAGAATACATAGGATGTGTTAAGGGCTGCTTTTGTAAAGAGGTTTGGTGTAGGCACAACCTCGGAGAAGCTATGGAAACCTACTGACAGAATTAAAGCAGGGAGGCCTGTTGGAGTATGCCACCTATGAGTCAAAATTTGTGGACTTATGGGAGAGATGGGTTGCCACACTGGAGGAAGGCAAAGGAGCGCCTAATTTCCTAAAGAAGAACTGTTTCATTGCTGGTCTATGGTCACCGCTTAGAGAGAAGGTGAAGGGAAGGTTTCCTGCAACATATGAGTTGGTAGTCGAAGTAGCCCTCCTTAAGGCAAGAAGCTGCGCATGCAAGCAAGAGTAAAATAGTCAGAGGAAAGAAGCTCGGCCCTACCAACCCTAGTGGCTGCAATAGCCAATCATAGAGTCCAACCGCAGGAGGCATCAGAAGAACAGCAAGACCTGCTGAGTCGCATCACCACCCAACTAGAGAGTTTATCTGTGCATCTGGTGCAGCAAGGGCATGCATCTGGCAGAAACCCAGAACAAGGAAGGGGACAACGAAGGCAGAACCCAGAGTACCAGTGTTACAAGTGCGGGGAAGATGGCCATGGAATGTACTACTGCCCACACCCGAGGAGGCAGAATTTCAATAGATGGGGGAGACAGAATCAGATCTCTCTGCCAAGAGCAAGACCACCACCACCTAGGCAGCCAGGACCAATCCCATCGGTCCAAATCCTTCGACCACCTGTACAACAACAACCACCACCCCAACCTCTCATTCTGCCACTACCCCCACCACCTGCTGTGAACCAACCGGTGAGTGTTATTAGCTTAGAGGCTAAAGGGAAGGCGAAGGTAGAAGAATCAGCTGGAGAGAAGCACAAAGGAAAAGCGAAGGTAGAAGAAGTGGATGCTATGGGAGTGAAGTGTGCAAGGCACGAGGAGGCATCTCAAAGAGAAGAGAAGATGAAAGGGAAGGCCGAGTCTAGCAAGCAAGTAGCTAAGCCGCGGCGGAAGATAGACATCGTGGACTTCTCACTAGGTTTGTATGCAAAACCCTATGACTTAGTTCAGGATGTGTTAATGCAGGGCCCGAAGATAACTTGGCTCCAATTACTCCACCTTGCACCCAAAATGAGGAGGCAATGGATGAAAATGGTAAGTACTAGGAAATCAAGACCCAAGATAGCTGGGGCTATCTCTGGGAGGGATCTCGACGACATCCTGCCAAACATGGACGCTCACATCAAGGGGCAACGGATTTTAAACTTCTACATAGATGGTGGCATGCAAATATGCATCATGAGTGAAAAGTTGATGCACCATCTAGGTCTAGAGGTAAGTAGGCTGGCACCCTACCGAGCCAATATGGCAAACAATGTAAGCATTCAATACAGAATTGGAGGTCGACATCTTCGTCATGCTACACAAAGGGGAGGGCTACCCCATCATTCTTGGGAGGCCTTGGCTTATGGCTATGGAAGCTAAACAAGACTGGAGCACCGGGATGATCCAGATGAAGGATGCTAAAGGGAAGTCCATATTCTACGACATGAGGACTGGAAAGCAGTGCAACATGATCTTGGAGTCTTCAGAAGACGAGTCCACCAACGACTACTCGTCTACCTCAGGAGAAGAGACGACCACCACCGACGCAAGTGACAATAGCATCGAAGTAATGGGAGTCATTCTTAAAGACCCAAATAGATTAACACAATCTGAAGCAACCTCGGAAAACCAAGAGGGATCATCAGGTATGCAGTCCTTGGAGAATGCAGGTAAGCTACAAAAAATTCTCTCAAATGAGTTAACCAATGAAGAAAGGAAGGAGTACGTCTCCATGTTAGGTAACTTTACTACTTTGTTCATTGATGGCTATGATAAGATCACAGGAATTACAGTAGTACAACACCACATAAAGCTCAAGGAAGGCAATAAACCCGTAGTAAAAAAATTCAGAAGACTTGGAGTAATCCAACAAGAGGCAAAGAAGTGAGAAGTTTGCTACAAGAAGGTTTCATCTATCCTGTCGAAGACTCAGAATGGGTCTCCCCAGTAGTAGTCACAAAAAAAAAAATGGTAAGTGGAGAGTTTGTGTGGATTATAAACCTCTCAATGCAGCCACGAAGAGGGACCACTTTCCCCTCCCATTCCAGGATGAAATACTCAATGAAGTGGCAGGTCACGAACGATACGCAGTATGCGATGGCTACTCAGGATACTTCCAGATTAGCATTGCGGAGGAGGATCAGAAGAAGACAACCTTCATCACACCTTGGGGATGTTTTGCCTACAGAGTGATGCCGTTTGGCCTCGCTAACGCCCCGGCCACTTTTCAACGCTATGTGACTTTTGTTTTCCAACCCTACTTTGGAACATCAATCGGGTTTTCATAGATTATTTTTGCATTTATAGCTCACGAGCCCTTCATTTAAGCAAAGTCTATGATGGCTTAACCAGGCTGCAAACCTTGGGTGGCCAACTCAACGTGGAAAAGTGTCACATTGGTGAGAGCAAATTCACTCTCCTTGGTCATGTAATTTCAGCAAAAGGAATCGAGGCTGACCCGAGCAAGATTCAGGCTCCGGTATCTTTATCATCACCCACCACCGCCAAGCAGTTGGTTTCTTTCCTTCAGAAGGTAATATACTTAAGCAGGTTCATTCACCTGCTATCTCAAGTGGTCCTTCCCCTACAACAACTCACCCAGAGGGATGTCTTCTCATGGAGTGAAGAGAACGAGCAGCAGTTTACTGAGGTGAAGCAAATCCTAGCTAAGCTTCCCACTATTTCACCTCCTAAGTGGGACAAGCCATTTTATGTGAACCCTAGTGTGGGAAGTGATACACTCGGAGCAATGCTAATGAAAAAGGATCCCAAAACTTCTTTCATGCGCCCTATTTACTTCTCTAGTCAGGTCATGACCCCGTCAGAAAAAGGATTTACCGAAGTAGAACACATGGTTCTGGCACTAATGTTTACTACTACAAAGTTCCGCTCCTATCTCCTGCCTAGACCCTTTGTAATCCTGACAATGGAGGAGGTTTTCCCATATGTAATGCGACACATGGATGTCTCATCTAGGATCTCAAAGTGGTTAATTAGACTGCAAGAGTTTGACTTTACCATGCAATAGAAAACTCCACCAGGGCCAGTTTAGCGGGAATTCTCACTCATCGCCATTATGAGAAGAAATTGAAGGTCAACACAGAAGCAAAGGAAGGAACACCAACGATAGAAAGTCCTAGGCTAGAGAGAGCTCACTCTCTTTTCTTTGACGGAGCATACAAAAGAACAATGGATCAATCTACAGCAGGCATGGTCATTTTCAATGAATAGCAAGAAAGAGTATTCTCCATGGGGCAATTATTACACTCCCACTCCAACAATGAAGCATAATATGCAGCCCTAATTCTTGGGTTGGCACAATGTATTTAACAAGGAATTCAGTGCCTAAATGTGTTCGGCGATGCTTTGATTTTGATAAGGCAGATAAATGGCACCTAGGATTGCAAAAATCAGGTTTTACTTGGTCAACTTCGCTAAGTTAAGGACCTTCTAAAGAAGTTTGAAGCAGTGAAACTCTTCCATGCCCCCAGAGCAGAAAATCAAGATGCACATGCGCTAGCTAAAGAAAGAATACAAGACGTTCCCGTAGGGGCGATTAAATTAAAACTACCCCTCTTCCAAGGTAGTGATGCTATGCCTGATATCATCAGTTTTCTAGATACAGGAGAATGTCCAGTAGGACACACCAAAGGCCAAAAACAGTGGCTCGTAAGGAAGGCTACTAGGTACCGCCTTATAGACGACCACTTGTATTGTAAGGGCAAAGATCAAATTCTCAGGCGGGTGCCAACCTCCAGTGAAATCACAGAGGTAATTTCAAGTTGCCATGATGGCATCTGCGGCGGTCATTTTGCTCTAAATATCACCATTAGGAAGATTCTACAGGCAGGATACTTTTGGCCTAGTTTGAACAGGGATGTACACCATTGGTGTAAAACATGTAAGGCTTGCCAGGTGGCCAGTGATCGCACGTTAACCTACGAGCCACAAACCCCTATCATTTCATATGGTCCTTTTGAGAAATGGGGAATAGATGCAATCGGTCCTTTACCGAGGGCCCAATAAGGTAAACTGTACATCATAGTGGGTGTAGACTACATGACTCGATGGGCAGAAGCAACGGCCACCATCCGCATTACAGCCCAAGAGGTGGCAAAGTTCATTTTTGAGCATATTGTTTTCCATTTTGGCACTCCTCTTGAGATAATATCAGATAGAGGACCAGGATTCATAGGTGACTTGGTGGGAGAACTAATGAAGAAGTTAGGCATCACACGTAGGCATTCCACACCATACTATCCACAATGCAATGGTCTGGTAGAGAAGGTAAATGGAAGGTAAATGAAAACAGGTGAACAACCACACAGAGGACTGGGATAAACATCTCATGGCAGCTCTCTGGGCCTACAGAACTAAGTTCTGAACATCACTAGGTTTCACTCCTTTCCATCTAGTTTATGGGAAGGAGGCAATTCTACCCATTGAGGTACAAATAGCCAGCTTACGAGTCTTGGCTAGCTAGACACATCGTCCAATTGTAAACCTCCGAAACCACATCTTGGATCTGGAGAGACTCCAACTGGATAGGGAAGAAGCAATCAATCACTATGCATCATAGGTAGAACGACCTCGGCTCACTTTCAATCAAGGGCTTAAAGAAAAGGGATTGGAAAAAGGCATGTTAGTACTGCGATACAACAATAGATTTGACACTAGAAAGGATAAGAAATTTCAACCCAGATGGGAAGGGCCATTTATCATCAAGAAACACTATGACAATGGCAGCTATAAGCTGATGGAAGCAGATGGGAGAATTCACAAGACCAAGGTCAATGGATGGAGACTGAAAAGGTATTTTCTTAGGTTTGACCCAGAATTCGTGCTAGACATTCCAGAAGAGGGAGAACCCTCTCACTCTACAGCTGAACAAACAGAAGAAGGCCTAGAAGCATGAATGCCTCTAGCCAAAGGGAGAGGGCTAATGATAGCCGACTTTCAAAAATCAAAGAAAAAAAATTAAAAAAAACTTATTTTTCCCCCCCCACTCTCAGTACCCCCCCCCCCCCCCCCGCCCCCGCCCCCGTAGCTTATTCCGCCCCCCCCGCCTGACGGGCATTGGATAAAATAATACCCTCTCTCTCTCTCTCTCTCTCTCTCCCTCATTTTCCCTACATACCCCTCCATAATACCCTCTCTCCCAATTTACCCCCACTCTCATTACCCCCCCCCCCCCGACCCCTCTCTCGTGCTCCCTCTGCGTGAGCCGCGTGGAAACCCCCCCCCCCCTTGGCCCACTAATATTCCCTCCCCGACCCCTCCCCCCTCTTCCCGACCCGCTCGCCTCACCCTCCCATCAGCCTCATTCCCTTCCCTTGGCCCGCTGATATATTCCCTCACTCCCACCCATTGACTTGCTTCCTCCTCTCGTCCTCAAGCTCCCATTCAAGACAGTAGAACCTCCCCCCCCCCTATCTCTCACCCACACATCTCCCCTACCCCACTCCATTGTCAACCCCCCCCCCCCCCCCCTCCTTCACTCTCTTGTCCGACGGCCCACAAGGTGCGGCCCTCCTCCCTCTATTCCCTCTCTCTCTCTCTCTCTCTCTCTCTCTCTCTCTCTCTCTCTCTCTTATCCACACACCTCACCCCTCCCTCTCCCTCACAATCATTGTCTCTCTCTCACCATACACACACACACACACCATCACTCCCCCCCCCCCCCCCCTTTTTTGGTGATGTGCACGAGCCCATAACAATAAGCTCTCTCTCTCTCCCATCTGGGCGCTGACGCACCGCAGTAGACCATCATCCACACACACACACCATACCTACACACACACACACACACACACACATCGCACACACACTCACGCTCTCTCTCTACCCCATCTTCCCCCCCCCCCCCCCCCCCCCCCCCCCATCCGCCTCGCGCAGTAGAAGGCAGGCAACCCGCCGTCTGCCATCAACGAAAAAATAAAAGAAATAATAAATAAATATAAATATAAATAAATATATATATATTGTATATATATAAAGCCCCTTCCTACGCACGTTTTCGTGCACACATACATATACATACACACACACCTGCCCTCATGCACCAATACATACACACACACGCATATACGCACCACACCACAAATACAAAGGAAAAATGACTACGACATCGACGAATAAAGAAGAAGGATCCAAAGCACGCGCCGCCAACAACAAAAAGAGAAAATGCGTCGAAGGCATGTCCCGGCCGACTCCGAAAAGAAGTACGCTCGACATCGATGCACCGACAGCACACCAATGGCCGGCAACACGCAACCACGACGCCATCCCAGTAATTTATAGGTTATTTTAATCATTATCTTCAGTTTTCACCCAAGCCAATGTAAATTTCCACTTTTTTGTAAATATCCTCTCTCTAGGTGATGGTCACAAAGGCCCACTTAGAGATTCCCATCTTTTAATAACCTCCCAAAACAAAGCAAGGGTCAACCACACCGGGCCCACCACTTGCTTTGTCTCCCCGATTAAGCTTACCCTAACCACAAAGAGATTACCATAATCCAAGCAACCAACACCTATAAATTGGCACTAAGAGAACACTATCGGGGGGGGGCAATTCGTGAGGAGCCAAGCATCTTGTAGAGTGTAGTGGGAAGGATTGACACTCACCATCATGGGGAGGGGGTTTGTGTGTTGGGTTTGCCTTGGGAATTGCACCATGCGAAGGGAACCACATCCATCTCTCGACTCCAATGGTCGATGCAAACACGCATACACGCTCTTGGTAGTAAGTATTCACAATCATTGAGTCGTCTTAGAGAACGCACCAAGTAGGTTGCACCACCTCCTCTCCCTACCTCTATACCACCACGGCATCCCAGTTTGTAAATGTTGCAGAAATAACTCACCCTCACATCCTCAAGGGTTTTCATCATTTGCAAATATCTCTCTCTTTCTTTCTCTCTCTCTCTCTCTCTCTCTCTCTCTCTCTCTCTCTCTCTCTCTCTCTCTCTCTCTCTCTCTCTCTCTCTCTCTCTGTCTCGGTGTGTAAGTTTGCGGTGTTCATATCATCGTGGTTTGCATCCTAGCCACTCAAAGCTAGGTGGTGCCCCATGTTCACTTTACCGTGGCAGGCTCAAGGCGCGCCATTCGGCCCTCGTCGTTTTAGAGGCCGTTGGGGTTCGGGGTCCGCTTTGCACTTCGTCAACAGGTAATAAGTATATTTTGATAGCCACGGATTACGCTACCAAATGGGTGGAGGCATGGCCCTTGAGAGATAATACTGTAGTTTGTGTGGCTGGGTGCTTATATAAGGATATCTTTTCCAGATATGGCTGCCCTATTGAGCTGGTCAGTGATCGGGGAAGTCATTTTTTGAATAAGGTGATGGAGAGAAAACTACGGTTTTATTTTGTATTGCACAGGAAATCTTTTCCATATTATCCTCAAGCGAATGGGCAAGCAGAATCAACTAATAATCAATTGATTCGGATATTAACAAAGTTAGTGAATATGTATAGAACAGATTGGGATGTGAAACTTCCTTCCGCCTTATGGGCCTATCGGACAACTTATAAAGTGGCAATAGGATTGACTCCTTTCAAGTTGGCGTTTGGCATGGAGGCAATTAACCAAGTGGAGCATGTGATTCCGAGTCTGCGGCCGATGCTGATTGCGGATTGGCTTCTTCCGAAAGGCTCTGTTATTTATCGTCTGGATGTTTTGCAGGAACTAGACGAAGAGCGGTTGCATAGCTTTCCGGTGCTACAGGATCTGCAATCGAGGCGGAAAAAATAGCTGGATCGCCCGAAAGCACGGCAATTTGTCCGGGGACAGTTGGTCCTTGTCTTTAATTCCCGCCTTGGGAAGATGCCTGGGAAGCTTAAATTACGGTGGTCTGGACCATTCTGGATCTTTCAAGCATGCGGGTCCATCTATTTTTATTTGGCGGATTTGCGTAGGGAGGTAATTTCTGTACTAGTCAATGGTTTCAGACTGCGTCATTATGTTTCACCTACCCCAATTGAGTGCCCCTTTGCTGTGGTACAAGAGCCGGAAGCCGCCCTAATAATGATTGGGGATTCTTTTGCATGCAAACTTGGAAAGCGGGAAAAGGGCTATGATGGTTGCAACACCGTGGCTCGCCCTATTTTGGGAACTCATTGTGAGAAGGTTAGTGCATGCAGACGATTGTTTTTGTGCTTCTCCTGTTTTGTGTATCGCGCCTTCAAGGTGTTCTTAGCTCAATATTTTTTGCTCCTGCATCTCATCTTCGCCATGATAGCTTCTCTTCTACAATGCATCCCCTTTACTCCAATCCAGCAGTTAGCGCTTCGCCCAGTGGATGCCTGGCTGCAAGATTTACAGCTGCGAGTGCTCGCCAACTTGGATTGGCAAGGGATACCTGTTCACCCGTAGGCCGCAGGTTTGATTGAGCAACTTGCTGTTGGAGACATGGTGCAGCTTAACAACCAACAGATTCAGCTGACAGCAGAAAGAATTTCAAGGTGTTGTTGTTTGCCCAATGATGGAGCCGTGCGAGCATCTCATGTGATTCCTTTTGCCAATGTCGAGCAGGAATTTGGATTGAAAGTGAAAGGTGAATACAAGCTTTCAGGGTTAACAGATGTAGCGACAAGGGATGCGTACAGATGGTTTCTCGAGACAATTTGGCTACAAGCCAAAACCTATACCATCTCGACCAAAGCGAGAAATGTGTTGCATTCAGCCAACTTTGGTCCAGTGGCTTGGGCAGCAGTTGTCAGAGAGAGACTGCTGGCAGAATTCCAAAGAGTGGTGGCACAGCTGAGGCGAAACACCCCAACAAACACAAAAGTCGGCCAACTATTGACATTGATCTTTCCCTTATGAGAATTTTTCCCTCTCGCCCTGCGTACTCTATGCCATTTTGACGATGACAGATTGGTGGTCCAAGGGACTGTTGCACCACTATCGCAAACCCAGAGTTTGGAAGTTCCTGCTGGGCGAGAAACACAGCAGAATGTTTGTACTGCAGATTTGCGGGGCCCATCGACTGCAGTGGTATCCTCTGGAGCACAAGAGATGGCCACTGCAGGTCCAGCAACCCGCAAGTGCGGGTGGGAGGAACAAGTGTTTTCTACACCACCTCCTGCGACTGCATCTCCTGTGCCAGAGGATTCTGCAGTGGCACGCTGGAGACACCGAATGCAGGAAAGGGCGGCAATGGCGACTCCGCCGACTAGGACTGGCTCTCCAGGTGCAAACATTCCCTCGCAACCGGAAACTTCTGGAACCACCAATGCGGCTACTTTGACGGGAGGTACTCTTCCCGCAGCACTACCATAGGAGGCGACGCCAGCAAACCTTGCTGACCAAATCCAGGCGTGCGGCACTTTTCTGAGCAGACTTGCGGAGTCTATTCATGCGGCCTGGCCAGCTCCCGTAATAGAGGGCCGAGTTAATGATCTAGAAACGCAGGTCACGGCTTTGCAGACTCGCATTGCCGATTTGACCAATTAAAATGAAGATTTGACTGCGATGGCTCGCAAGCAAAATGAAGAAATACAAACGCTTAGGGGGGCTAATGCTGTGTTTGTGGCTTCCATTCAAGATGAACTGCTCCAGTTGCGAATGCAGCATAGCCTTGCCTCATACTTAGCCTTGCATCCTGGTGCTGTCATGATTAATATGAATGATTTGGATGCTTTAGCAGTGGAGATGCGGTAGGACCTCCATCTCTTTTTGGAAAATCAAATACAGAGCTGGAGAACACGGTTGTCTGCTGAGGTGAGAGCATAGCCACCAACTCAGCAAGTTGTGATGCAGCAACCTAAGTCATCCAACACTGACAGAGGTAAGAGTGTCATTCCAGAAGGTTTTGATATTTCTGATTGGGCGCAAGCTAGAGAGGATTGTGCTGAGGCCCAGGCTCATGTATCTCGTTTGTAGAGAATGATTCGTCGATTTCGTAAGGAGCGGCACATGGTGTGTTTTTGGGTGGAGACTTTGGCTCACTCTTTCTCCCTCAATTTACCCCCATGTCCTCCATTTTGGTCTGCTCTCAATAGATACCTCTCTCGCTATTATCCTCTACATACGCCTCTGGCTCCTTTGTCCCAGGCGCCGTAGTCTATTTCTTTGCCGGATAGTTTACCAGGGCTCCTTGGCCGGAGCACACTGAGATAGATCCACATCTTTTGGATGAGGTCTATCGGGCCCATACTGCAGATTTTAGAGGATTTGGATACATTGACATTTCATCTTCACCAGAACAGGTCGAAGATCAGCAACCGGAACCTTCCAACCGGAGGGGCTGAGTGTGGGTTCGTGCGATCCACCGTGCGTTTCAGGTGTTACGGCATAAGTCGCACAATGCGGTCCTGCGGAGATCTGGACATTGCAGATCAGGAGTCATGCGACGGCCGTGGCGGCAGTTCTTCACAAGATATCATGGGACAGGAGGAGTGTGTGCACCGTTCCCGATCTGCGTTGGAGCAGTGGTTGTATATGGGGGGGGCATACCTGTCTTTGATATACTTACCTTATGTTATCCATACTTCTTCTGTTGTAACTGTGTGTGTCCGGATTACATATGAATGAAGCAGGAGGTGTTCTGTGCCTGTGTACTATGTACTATCTTCTATCTTATTTTCATGTGTTTGATGTTCACATAATGTAAGGCAGTTGAGGGTAATCATTCCCGTAATGCCTATTGCTCCTTTGCGGGCAATAGCCATTACACGTCTTAATAGGAAATCAACTCTATAAGAGAGGAAAGGACAACCAGCTTAGGATATGCGCATCAGAGTCAGAGTATGTGATAATCCTAGAGCAGGCTCATGGAGGAGTAGGTGGGGTCGATTTCTCAGGTGAAAAGACAACAAAAAATTTCTTAGCTGCAGGAATATGGTGGCCGACATTACACATGGACGCTAATGAATACATAAAACAATGTGATGATTGTCAGCGGACAAAAGAACCACTGAAAAGAGATGATATGCCGCTTAGACCAATGATGGGAGTAAGAGCCTTTGCAAAATGGGGTATTGATTATATTGGACATATTTCACCTCCAGCATATAGGACTCATGCACAATACATCATTGTGGCGACGGCCTATCTACTAACAAAGTGGGTTGAGGCAAAAGCAACTCAAAAATCCGATGCCAGGACCACGTCACAATTTCTGTATGAATATGTCTTTGCACGATATGGATTACCAATAGAAATTGTGAGTGATCAAGGCACACACTTCATAAATGAAGTGATAGAGATCCTTCTAGACGAATTCATGGTAATACATCGCAAATCAGCTCCATATCATCCACAAGCCAATGGACAAGCTGAAGCGACGAACAAAACCATATGCACGGTCCTTACAAAGATTGTATCTGAGTCGCGAACTGATTGGGACCAGAGATTGCATTTGACACTATGGACGTATAGGGTAGCATATAAAACATCCTTAGGAACGACCCCATACAACATGGTTTTTGGTTTGAATGCTACTTTACCAATAGAATTTTTAATTCCAACACTGAGAGTAGCTAAGGAATTAGACTGGACAGGACATCAGCTTTCAGATAGAATAGGCGACCTTGAAAAGCTAGATGAGCTTCGCTTAAAATCCGTGGCTTCAATCTAAGCTCAGAAAAGGCGACAAAAAGAGTTCTTTGATAAGCATGTACGAACTAAAGAGTTTAAGATTGGGGACTTTGTCCTAGTATACACTCTAAAACAGCATGCAAAAAAACTCAAAAAGCGAGGGATGGGACCACTTGTGATTAAAGATCTATCACCAAGTGGGGCCGTCAAGCTTGCTACATTAGACGGAGAAGAAATGCCAAACTGGATTAGTGGATGCAGATTGAAGAAGTATCATTTTCCCACTAACCCAGCACATGCTTCTCAAAATACATCAAGATAAACTGCGACTTCAGAAAAAGAACAAGATTTTTGATGAAGCGCAATGGAAGCAAAAGAAAGAATGGAGAAAAGAATACTACTACGTCAGCGACAACGCAATGAAGGAGCCTTACGATAAACGCAGTCAGTGTATAAGAAATGGGTGAAGATAAAGTAGAGCCCATCATCGAGGTCAAAGTGGGGCCAAACCAGATTAAATTCAGAGCACTATTGGATTCAGGAGCACAAGTTAACCTGCTTTCAGTCAGTTTGTACAAACAATTGAAACATGACACTAAGCTGCAAATTGCCAAACAAGAGTTGAAGAATTATTCAAAACACTCAATTAAAGCAATCGGATGCATAGTACTACACGTACAGATAAAACAATATGTGTCTCCACATATGTTTTATGTGGTTGAAGACAAAGCTACGCAACATCCTTTGTTACTAGGACAACCATGGTAAAAGCAGTACAATGCGATGATTAATTGGTGCTCAAATTCAGTTAACATCAAATATGAGGAGGAAAGTCAATCAATTCCGTTCTCCAAAGCAACCGTATAGGTGCTTGCTGAAGAATCCAGTGACAAGGGTAAACGACCTAAAGAGGTGAAGAAGGAGCGATGACAACCAAAAGCCACTTCTACACAACCGGAATGCTCCTCAAAGAAGAAATCTCAGACATGGGTAGACACGATAAAAAATACACGCACAGCTCAACCTTGGATAAAGACAGACTCAAAGTTGGTATGGAGGCCAAAGAAGGTTGTGCCAGAGAGAACAAAGGTGGAAAACAAAGTCTTCAACACCAGACAATAGAGTGATTTCAAACAGCCAAATTCAGTGAAACTGATCTGGATTCCAAAGAAGTTGATGACATCACAAAGCGATAGCAAGGAAATTTGGATTCCAAAGATTTGTAAACAGAAACTCCCTTCAGTACAATCAACAGAGAATCATCAGTATTCAAGGACAGAGACGTCACAACCTAAAATCAAGCAGATTTGGGTAGCAAAGAGTTTGTGGCAAGCACAGGCAAATCGGAAGCAGATTTGGATTATCAAACAGGACACAAATGTAAACAAGAACCCAAGTAGTAGTAATTCTACAACACCAGTGCTACAGACAACCCAAATATTGCCCAACAACTTGACAATCAAACAAAGAGCAGCATCATTGTAACTATTGCTATTTCATCACTCTACAATTGAATTCACCAGGCATGACCACAACAACTACAATGCTTCACCCTTAGACACTTCATAGTCGTCCAGGAGGACTCAGACTAGGAGGGGGGGAGGTATACAGGTATACAGGAACTACAAGCAATAAGGACAAAGAAAATGATATTACTAGGCCAGTGTCTTACATGATTTCGAATTTTTTATGTTTGATTGCAGATATTGATAATATGTATGCCCTTATACATACTTTGTTTTGCAATAATAAGAGATCAAATGATGAATTTGAGTCTCTAAGTTTGTAAATACGACTAAATATGCGTGTTTTTGGAGCCAAAAAGTGGTAATCCAAGCCGAGAAACCACAAATAAGTGTATATACATATACACGGGGTTACCAGCTAATTATGGTGTATTTTTGAAAATTTTTGGTTTCAATTTGGCATTTTTCTTTATTTTTTAGGATTTTCTTAATAAAAGTAAAAGAAAAATTAAAAAACAGGTGAAACGAGATCAGAAAAAAGAAAAGAATAGATGGTGATGATCCTAATGACAGGAGCAACCCATGGTAAAATTCGGGAAAAGTTGCGGAAAGCTCGAAATGGCAGAATTTTGGCAAAGTGGACAAATTTCTTAGAAACAGGTCAAACGTAGTCCAAAATGAGAAATTTCAAATCCTAAAGTGTGTTTCACGACGAGATAGGAGCACATGTCAAATTTGGTAACAAGTGAGCCGGGAGGTCCAGAGTTAAGTATTTTTGACTTCACTTAGAAGCTCATTTGCACTATTACCCACTTGGAGAGAGCAAAGAGCACACGGGAGCATCCAACCTTCTACAGCCTTCTACGACCGCTACGAGAGCTCAGAGGACTCCAGATATGAGAGGTAGACTCGTTTCCATAAGCTTTTGATGCTTATCACTAACTTTTGTCGCGAAAACGAACCAAAACAAAGAAACAAGAGTAGACGGGGAAATGGGTAGAATGCTAGGTAGAGGCACAACCGCCTAACCAAACCATGCAAGAACCAATAGGTGGCTTGCCCTAGTGTAGAAGATGAGTTCCTAACTCTCAAATTACGAGAAAGACCAATTAAAAAAACCCTAGGTCAATAGAGCCTGCAAGCGGCCGTCGGCAAACAGGAAAAAGTTGTCGAAACAACACCAAACTTCACAAGAAGCTTAACAACATCAAGGACAATGCAGCCATGGAGTATCTCCAGGTTTGGACCACCAAAAGTGGGTCAAAACAACCGATTCGGCGGCAGATTCACAAAGTGTAATTTTGGCATAACGGCCAAAATTGATGACCGACTGCCATAAAACTTCACAAGCAACTTCAAATAGTCATCAATGACACATGTGTACAAGCAAAACCCAAACGAAATCCGTTTTCCTTACCAAAGGTGAAAAAGACGCTTTCGGGCAATCAAATGGCTAAAGGTGGAAAAGAAGGAACCAAAGTCGAGTCCAACCACATAGATGACTTCCCAACACCTCAAATGAGCTCGGGATGCAACTCTCGAGGAGAAAGATCGAGGAAAATCAACTCCAACACCAAAACACGACTTCGAAGACTGAAATGCCTACAAAGGGGCTTTTAACTAAACTGATGATTTTTAAGGTTGAAAACTAGTTAATAGGGCTTAGGGCACTAGCACAAACCATTCTTTGCACAAAAAACACTTTTTATCAAGAATAGACATCATACGCTTATGATGTCTCACAACATGATTTTCACATCATCTTGAATGCATAGCCTCTTTCTATATGCTAACAACATCAAATGTACAAAGTATCATGAGATTTGGAGTTGAAAAACCAATTGGAAACTAAAAAGACGCAAAGTAGGGCAAAAAACCGACTTATGGCCCTAAATTTGCCAAAATAGCTCCAAAGTCAATGAAACTTTGTAGGGATGTTGTTCAACACATGCACAAGCTATCTGGAACCAAAAAGTACCATTTTGGCCAAAAAGACATCATACGCGTATGATGTCACTTTGCACATACAGAGGCAAAATTGATCATTTTTCATCATATATCCATTATATATATCAAATACATACCACATATGGAGTTTGGTACCATTTGGTCAAGGGGATCACTCTATTAGCCCAATCAACGGAAAATCCTCTGTTTAAAGCCTGATCTTGCCAATATTCATCATACGCAACTTCAAGTCCAGATTTGAGTACACACAGTCCTTTACTATCATATGAGGAGCCCACATAATCAATCTCGTGCAAAAATGACACAAAAGACATCATATGCGTATGATGTCTCCAGAGCCAATTTTAGTCCAAACTATACCCAAATTTCATAAAATCATTGTCTAAGCCTATATAAAGCCAAATCCCAGCTTACAATGCAAAATGGTTCAGTTTTACCCAAAAAGACATCATACGCGTATGATGTCTCCCTACTTGATTTTTGCATTTCAAAGTTGCAACCACCACACAGAAGTGATCTACATGCCATTTGAGAGCCAACCACCAAGTTTCATCCAATTTGGATCACAAAATCCCATTCCCCCTCAATATCTTGCAAAGAGCCTGACCAGGACTACTGACCAAGACTAAAATGACCATAACTTGACCAAATGGGACCCAAATTCAAATCCAGACATATAGAATGGATGTATGCACTATCAGCTACAAGCACAAACAATATCAAGCCATTTTGACACAAAAAAAATCATACGCGTATGATGTCTCCTGCATGATTTTTGACCCAAATGTTATATTTTTCCATATGCATTGCATCCTTAGGCCCTGAAGAGCTTATGTTTCCATTTTTAAGTCATTTGGATGTTAAAAGCTTAATTTCGGCTTTCAGTACTGAAAAAGAAGCTAACTTCTGAAATTGGAGTTACAAGATCCATGCATTCGGGGAAGTCGTCACAGCAAAGAGAAAGAGACCGACACTCAGGGAAGCAATAGCAAAAGCCGAGCCATTTTCTATTCCCTGAGAGACTCTCAAGCCCACAAAGACTTGGATAGAAGAAGCGGTGTTAGAAGAAAAGGGGATAAAGATATACCATGGTTCTTTCAGAGACCCACGGGGACAAACAGTGGATATCCCAATGATTCCCCAAGAACTGGTAGACTAGAGCAGAATAGAGGAGATAAGCAGATACCTGTAAAGGGCAGATCTCCGTAAATTTTTTACTTCCAGACCATTAGGAGTAGACGCTCAAAGAGTGTATGAGTTGGTAACCACCATATAGAAAGACGGAATGGCTACACTCACAGCCTGGGACGGGGAAAAAGTTGAAGTGGTTATCACTCCTCGGCTCATTACAGATGCTCTGAAGTTGCACAACAAAGGAAGATCACTCAGGAAAAGACGATGTTAGGAAATAAGACGTAGCTAAATAGATAATTGAGTAGATTACTTAATGGAGAGAGATAGATTTATATACACGAGATTATAGAGTAGAGAGAGAGAGAGAGAGAGAGTACACACGATATATGTGGTTCACCCAATGTGGGCTACGTCCATGGGAAAGCAGCCACTCAATGGCTTTAGTACTTCAAAACAAGAAGTAGTTTACAAAGGGATTATACCCTTAATGGAGCTCCCACCTTGCTTCACTCTCACCACCTCACACTCACCTTGTTTCATCAACTTCACACTCTGCAATGTGTGTAGAAATGGCCTCCTTTTATAGGCCAAAAGGGCTGCCCTCTCTTATGAGAGACAGCCGTGTGTAGCCGCCCTTGTGCGAATAAGTCCAAATTGGACCCTCCAATCCGCCCATGTGTGGCCGCCCTTGAGAAGACAAGTCCGCTTTTGAATTCGGCCACCGGCCATTGACTTCCGACCACTGGCCATCGGCCATTGACTACTGGCCACCAGCCAACCGACCGGTTGTTTTCCGACCACTTTCCGGACGCCGTCCGGACATAATATTCCAGCGAAAAGGAATATTTCGGCCTTTAAAGTTGCCCCTGATTCTTGTCCGTGAAAATTTTGGTTTCCGGTGAGTGATTTTCCTTCATGCACGATGGCTTCTCCTCATAATGGGGGCCTTACAAATGTGCGCTTTTACCACAGAAAATTACAAGGGTAAATCAAGGCTCCATACTTAACAATCTCCCACTTGGAGACTGATCTCCAAACCAAACCTGTAACTGCTTTCCATTCTGGCTTCTTATCCTTGAATGCCGATTGAAGATGAGCAAAAGCTCAACTTCTCCTTGTTGACCACCTTTGTAAACATGTCTGCAGGATTTTCACTTGTATGCACCTTTCCTAGCTTTAGTTGTTCCTCTTCCAAAAGAGTGCGTATGAAGTGATATCTCACCTCAAAGTTCTTTGTCCTTGAATGAAAGGCTGAGTTCTTCGCAATATGGATAGCGCTTTGGCTATCAATGTACAAGACACAATTGTCTTGTTTGAATCCAAGCTCTTCTAAGAATCTGTGAAGCCACAGAATTTCTTTGCTTGCCTCCATCATTGCTACATACTCTGCTTCCGTGGTAGAAAGTGAAACCACTTTCTGCAGCTTTGAAGCCCAGCTTACTGCTGTGCCTACAACCGTGAACACATAGCCAGTAGTGCTCCTTCGAGTATCTTTGTCACCTACCATATCTGCATCAGCATACCCTTCTAGAAAAATATCAGTTCCTCCAAAATACAAAGCATTTGTTGTTGTCCCTTTTAGATACCTAAGTATCCACTTCACAGCTTGCCAATGCTATTTACCAGGGTTGTCCATGAACCTACTCACAACTCCCACTGCATGTGCAATGTCTGGCCTTGTCCAGACCATAGCATACATTAGAGAACCTACCGCTGCAGCATATGGAACTTTAGACATATAGGCTATCTCCTCTTGTGTCTTTGGACACATATCCTTCGTTAGTTTAAAATGACCAGCCAAAGGTGTAGAAACTGGTTTTGCATTTTGCATTGCAAACCTTTCTAGTACCTTCTTGATGTAATCTTCTTGAGATAGCTTTATTGTCTTCTTCGTCCTGTCCCTTGATATTTTCATACCAAGTATCCTCTTTGCAGCACCTAGATCTTTCATTGAAAAAACTTTGGACAGCTCCTCTTTTAGGTCTTTGATGTCCTGCATGTTAGCACTTGCAATCAACATGTCATCAACATACAACATTAGGATGATGAATTTCCCATCTCCCAAATTCTTCGTGTAGAAGCAGTGATCCGAGTTGCATCTTGTGAATCCATGATCCAACATCCATCGATCAAACTTCAAGTACCATTGTCTTGATGCTTGCTTTAAACCATAGAAGCTCTTCTTTAATCTGCAAACCATTTTCTCCTTACCTTTTACTTCATACCCCTTTGGTTGAAGCATGTAGATTTCCTCCTCTAAGTCACCGTGAGGGAATGTCATATTTACATCCATTTGCTCGAGATTCAGATCATGAGCAGGCACAAGGCTTAAGACAAGCCTAATTGAGTTCATTTTTACAACAGGAGAAAATATTTCATTGAATTCAATACCTTTCTTTTGAGAAAAACCTTTTACCACAAGCCTAGACTTGTACCTTTTCTTCCCACCTTCTTCTTCCTTTAGCTTGTACACCCATTTGTTTTGAAGTGCCCGCTTACCTTTAGGCAACTCAACCAACTCCCATGTTTGGTTGCGATGTAGTGAGTCCATCTCCACTTGCATGCTCTTTGTCCATTCTTCTTTGGATTCATGTTGCATAGCTTCTTCATATGATTCCGACTCTCCAGAATCTGAGATCAAGAGATGGTTGAAGAAAGGAACAAACCTTTCTGGAAGTCTACTTGCTCTTGTAGATCTTCGGGGAATAGGTTGAGGCTCCTCATTTGGTTGACGTTGTTGCACATTGTCACCGTTTGCAGTACTTGAGTCTTCACCATCCTCAAGCTCCATGTACTCATCACCTGTTTCTTTTGTTTGTTTTCTTTCCAAGTAATCTTTGTACATATTTTGTTCGTTAAAAATTACGTCCCTACTCCTTAAGATTTTACCATCTTCAGGATTCCATAGGCGATACCCAAAGTCTCCTTCTCCATAGCCAATGAAGAAACACGTTTTGGACTTTGCATCTAACTTTGATCTTAGGCTTCTATCTATGTGCATGAAAGCCTCACACCCAAACACTTTGAGAAATGCATAATTCACCGGTTTACCTGTCCATGCCTCTTCTGGAACTCCCCCATCCAATGCCGTTGAGGGTGACCGATTGATTAAGTACACAGACGTACTTACAACTTCTACCCAAAGCTCAAGCGGTAGGCCTGCATGTAGCTGCATGCTTCGTGCTCGTTCCATGATTGTCCTCTTCATCCTTTCCGAAATCCCATTTTGTTGAGGTGTCCTTGGGGTTGTCCTTTGCCTCCGAATGCCATTGCTAGCACAAAAGCTTTCAAAAGCTTGGCTGCAATATTCGCCTCCATTGTCGGATCTGAGGCATTTAACCTTGGTACCTGTTTCATTCTCCAGAAAGGCTTTCCACCTATGAAATATGAAAAATGCATCGGATTTATTATTCATGACATAAACCCATGTTTTCTAGTCGCATCTTCTATGAATGTTACATAGTACAATGAGCCACCAAGTGATGGTGTACTTGCAGGACCCCAAACATCAGAATGAACCAACTCAAGTTTTTTATTTTTTCTTTCATTTCCTGATTTTTGAAATTTTACCCTCTTTTGTTTACCATAAACACAATCTTCACAGAACTCTAAGTCCACTTCTTTCAAACCTGGTAGAAGCTTCTTTGTTTGAAGGATTTGCATTCCTTTGGCACTCATATGCCCAAGTCGGTAGTGCCACACGGCACTGTCAACTTCTGTAGTTGCTGCACAAGCTGAAGGTTGCGTGCTAACAGTACACAAGTAAAGTCTACCGACTTTTTCACCCTTGGCAACCACCAAAGATCCCTTTGAGATCTTCCACCGTTTGTTTCCGAATGCAATGTTGTGACCTTCATCGTCCAATTGTCCTGTAGAGATCAAATTTTTGCGAAGAGAAGGAACATGCCTAACATCTTTAAGCTTCCATTCATTTCCGTTAGCAGTTTTGACAGAAACTGTACCTTTGCTGACAATCTCACAAGCTTCATCATCTCCCAAGTATACATACCCAAAATTACCTTTGGTGTAGTCTTGGAAATGTTGCTTGTGTGGTGTCGCATGGAATGAAGCCCCGGAATCTACTATCCAGGAATTAGACACATTGTCTAATGAGAGAATTAGAGCATCTTGCTCTACTTTACCTGCCACATTGGCCTCCGATGTTGGCTTGTTGTCTTGAGACTCTGTCTCCTTCTTCTTCTTGGACCAGCAATCCTTCTTGACGTGGCCCTTCTTGCCGCAGTTCCAACATTCAAGAACTGACTTTGTGCGTGACTTGCTCCGCCTTGAGCGATCACGACCCTTTTGGTTTTTGAACCTCTCCTTAATCCTTCCTCTTGTTTCCACTGATAGTGCAGCAATTGATGATTCTCCTGTGCTTCTCCTTCTCATTTCCTTGTTTAGGAGAACACCCACAACATCATCAAACTTAAGAGTATTTGTGCTAGAGATAGAATTACTCTAGTTCTATCTCTAGCACAAATACTCTTAAGTTTGATGATGTTGTGGGTGTTCTCCTAAACGAGGAAATGAGAAGGAGAAGCACAGGAGAATCATCAATTGCTGCACTATCAGTGGAAACAATCTCTACCGGATAGTTGTGCTAGAGATAGAGTATTTAACCGGATTGTTCCCACTGCCTTTCGATCAAGGACAATCCATGCTTCATCTGCCATTGTTGCGGGCTTCTTCGCAAGACCGCCTAGTGGCAAATAGAGGTCCTTCTGGTAGAGATAGTCTTCAATCTGCATCTTCCAATGTTGGTAGTTTTTGCCATTGAACTTCTCAATCTTGAGCTTCCCTTCCTCCGCCATAACTCCCACTCAATTCAAGAAAATCTTTCCTTCAGATAATTTAGCTACGAGCAAACCTTGCTCTGATACCAGTTGTTAGGAAATAAGACGTAGCTAAATAGATAATTGAGTAGATTACTTAATGGAGAGAGACAAATTTATATACACGAGATTATAGAGTAGAGAGAGAGAGAGAGAGAGTACACACGATATACGTGGTTCACCCAATGTGGGCTACGTCCACGGGAAAGCAGCCACTCAATGGATTTAGTACTTCAAAACAAGAAGTAGTTTACAAAGGGATTATACCCTTAATGGAGCTCCCGCCTTGCTTTACTCTCACCACCTCACACTCACCTTGTTGCATCAACTTCACACTCTGCAATGTGTGTAGAAATGGCCTCCTTTTATAGGCCAAAAGGGCTGCCCTCTCTTATGAGAGACAGCCATGTGTAGCCGCCCTTGTGCGAATAAGTCCAAATCGGACCCTCCAATCCGCCCATGTGTGGCCGCCCTTGAGAAGACAAGTCCGCTTCTGAATTCGGCCATCGGCCACCGGCCATTGACTTCCGACCACCGGCCATCGGCCATTGACTTCCGACCACCGGCCATCGGCCATTGACTACCGGCCACCGGCCAACCGACCGGTTGTTTTCCGACCACTTTTCGGCCGCTGTCCGGCCATAATATTCCGGCGAAAAAAAGTCTCGAGGGCCTCCGCCCCCGAGGCCTTTAAAGTTGCCCCTGATTCTTGTCCGTGAAAATTTTGGTTTCTGGTGAGTGATTTTCCTTCATGCACGATGGCTTCTCCTCATAATGGGGGCCTTACAAATGTGTGCTTTTACCATAGAAAATTACAAGGGTAAATCAAGGCTCCATACTTAACATACGAGAATCTATAGAAGTGTATGGGCCAAAGAAGCAAAATGCCACCTATGAAGACATGGCAGATCCGAGAGCGGCAAAGCTTTGCCGGCTCTACAACCAATTTTTACACATATGCAGCAAAAGACCACAAAAGTATACCACACCACCACATGCCATTGCCACAACCATCACTTGGGCAATAAAGAGCAACATCCCGAAGGAAGTCAATTATGCTCAGCACATTCATGAGCAAGTAATTGCTTTGCAGAATGAGAAGCCAAAGTACATTGGGGGAGCTGAAGTGTTGACTAAGATAGCTTATGAAGCTATCGGAGCAAGGAATCAATGGCCAAAGGCTCCCTTGCAAAACCAATTGCTAAAAGAGATAGATGAAGATGAAGACCAGCCAGAGGTCACCGAGAGAGTGTCAACAAGGGCAAGGCGGAAGCTAGAGATTGTTTCCAAGCCAGAAGAAGAAGAAGACAAGCCCCCCAAGAAGAAACCCGCTCCCAAGCAAACTAAGAGCCACAAAGCTGCCAGAATAGAGAGGCTGATTGAACGAGCTTTAAAAGGAGATTTTCAGGAAAAGTGGGTACCACACCCAACTAAAGTTGGAGCCAGCTCAACAAGACCAAATACTGATAAGTACGATCAATATATCAAGGCTTATGAAGAATCAGAAGCTATATTGGAGCATCAACC
The DNA here is from genome assembly GCF_014529385.1 of Adiantum capillus-veneris. NCBI lineage: Eukaryota > Viridiplantae > Streptophyta > Polypodiopsida > Polypodiales > Pteridaceae > Adiantum > Adiantum capillus-veneris. The sequence continues at coordinate 91,714,060 of NC_140959.1, read as the reverse complement.
AGTAGAGCCATACACCGAAGCAGAAGTTCAGCACATTAAAGCTGAATTAAAAGGAGGTGACAAGGGCAAGGGGAAGGTAGAAGAATATAGTCCTGAAGGAGAGGAAAAGATAGTGGAGGAAACAACTACTGAAGTGGAGGTGGATGTGCCAGAAAAGCCCAAAATACAGCAAGAGGAGAAGGCAACGGATCCAATTCAAGAGAAGAAAGAGCAATATGATGTTCTAATAGACACAGGATATACTCAAGAAGAGGCCCTCAAAGTTGTGTATGGCATTGCTTAACACAGGAAGAACAGAGAGGAGGACCAAAAATTGATTCGACAAAGAGAGGAGGTTGGTAGCTGATAAGTCAAAGGATGATCTTGAAGAGGAGGATGAGCTCAAAGATGAGGATGAAAGAGATATCCAGAAAGTGCATCAACTGTTGTAGCAGATCAAAGCCCGATCAAAGGCAATGAGGGACAGCAAAGAAGAAGCGGAAAAGAGAGAAGATGAGATGGAAACAAAATATGAGAGTGTAGTAGAAGAGTCAGAGTACCTCAAGGCATCTCTCCTAGAAGCATAAAATGAAAGAGATGGACTAATCTTTCAACTTGCTGATGCTTCAAGAGAGGTGGCCAGTGCACAAGAAGACAGAGAAAAAATTAATGAGGAATTGGAAGATGCAAAGGACGAGCTCATTGAGCTACGAGAAAGGATGGACTTGCAGGATAGAACAATCCTAAGGCTTAGATCCACACCAAGATCTAGCAGAGCAGGAGTAGAGCTAGTGGGAGCAATAATCCCTGGTGTGGAAGATCAAATCTAGAGTTTGCAAAGAGAATTGCGGCTAGAGCAAGTGCAGAGATTGCACATTGCGAAGGGCTCATTGGCTGTAGAAGAAAGACTGACATTAGAGACCCGAGCATTGAAAGCGGAGAATGAGACCCTCCGAAAGCAGCTCCAAGATCTGCAAGACAAAGTGATAAAAGATACAGAGGATCAGCAAGAAGAAATAGGCGGGGCAGCCGTGGAGCTTCCAGAGACTGGGGAATCCACAACAAGTGAAGATCCAGCCCCTGCACAATACGAGACCGCAACATCAAGACTTACCAAGGATGAGGAAAAAGATTGCACGAGCAGATAGAGAAGGTAATGGAGGAGAGTGCAAAGGTGTCCATGGAGTGGAAAGGAAGACTCCTGTTCTCAATTGGACTTCAAGGGGTGGATACTAAGGTGCTGCAAGAACAGCGGATGCAACCTACATTGCCCCTTCCTCTACTAAAGTTTGAAGTGCTGAAGACAAAATAAAGGATAGAAGAAGAGCAGTAGGTCGCACTATACAAAGGCGACATCACAAAAGAGGAGGAATCAAAGAAGATAGTAGACTCCCAGCCGAGATGGAGGAAAGGGTGGTTGACAAAGTATCCAACCTACCTAATCTATTTGGTCGAGGCACCCAAGGAAGTTAGAGAAGATGCAACATTCTGTCCAGTGCCACAAGTCAGGAGTTGGCAAGAACATGACAGAATCACAGCAAAGAAGCCGAATTGGCTTAATTACCCCAGGATGCGGACCGAAGGTGGGAGAGAGAATAAGTAAGGCCTACATGGTGAAAACCCTAACGGGCACCATTAAGCTCTTTACTGGCTCTCCTGACCTTTTGTGTCAAATGCTCAAAAAGATTTTGCAGGACATTATTGGCTTGCATTGAAGTGTTCGCGCCAGGTAAAGCTACCAGCTCAACATTGTTGTCAACGGCCGACACTCATAGATATGATGTATGATTTAGCCTTGCAGCCATCTCCAAAAGTATTACACCTTGTTTATCAAAGAATCATGTTTATGTCGAGTTTCCACATGCAGGCCTTTGAGGAGGCATTCTATACTGGTTTCTTTACTCATGAAAGTAAAATATTCGGCCCTACACTGGCTATTGGAAACCTAAGATGCGAGTCACATCTTTAGATGCTGAAATCGACGGAACTCCACTAAAGACAAAGCAAGGATGTCATGTCAGGGACGACATGAACGCGGAGGGGGGGAGTGTTGAGCAGAGAGACTAACCTATACATTTTTGCTCACACTCATATTTTTTAAACACTTATTGTAATAAATGTCTTTCCGACATTTCATTTTTTGATGGAGCTGACTCAATGTAATCAGCGGGACTCAATTGAGTTTCCAGCTTGTATTCCCCAAGTGGTTTCACCTGCTTATGTAATTAGATTAGAGATGTGTTCACACCTCCAAGGCTGAGGTATAAGAGCCAATTATTGTAAACCTAAGGACAATTTTTTTGAATCATTAATCAAGATAAGTTTTGAAGCGTCGTGACTGTGTCTGAGAGAGAGAGAGAGAGAGAGAGAGAGAGAGAGAGAGAGAGAGAGAGAGAGAGAGAGAGAGAGAGAGAGAGAGAGAGAGAGAGAGAGAGAGAGAGAGAGAGAGAGAGAGAGAGAGTATCCTCTTGCTACGCGAGCTACGGAGATGCCATTGGAGAAGTGACACCGCCATTGTGTTAGCAATGGTGAGACCTACGCACTGATACCAAGCGTGCGCACATTCGGCTTCTACGCGAGGTGAGCTCCCACGAGCTCCTATGTGAGTTTTCTCCTTACCTGTGTGTCAGAATTGAGCATGCCATATATCTATAGAACCGCAGCGAGTAGAGCTACACATTAGTACCATCGAAGTCGAAATTTGGTCACCTGAATTTTTCGGCCTATCTTCATACGCATTTATCGGAGTGCGTGTATTACCATGTATACTAACAGGCACATGACTATTATGTGTTTTCTTCTCGTCAGAATCATCATGAATATGTGCTTTCACTATGCTTTCTCAAATGTTTTAGGGTCTTGGGTCTTGACATACTTCTTAAGCTCAGGTGCCAGACCTCATATGAACCCCCGTACTTGTTGAAAGGTATCTAAGCCTTCCAACTTGAGGATAACATCCCGATAGTGGGAGATATATTCAAGAAGTGAGAGGTATTGGCGCATGGAACATGTGTCCCAAGCCGTCCAATTCCGATCGGCCTCGTTTGTAGGGAAAAATTCCTTGCTCAACATTGCTTCAAAAGCTGCCCAACTCTATGGTATGATGTTCTTCTCCTTGAGAGACATCCACCATTTGTAGGCCTTGCCTTCCAGAGTTAAGCTTGTTTGCAGAGCTCTGACTGCATTCAAAATACACTGTAAGGCTTGAATTCCATCCCACTTGCTGAGAAAGATATTCACAACATCCTTATTGCGGTCTCCGTCTTCTCCCTTAAAAATCAGTGGTTTGGAGAGTTCTTTAACAATTCATCCACCTCTTTTGTAGTGAGAGTATGCAATGTATCAGCATTTGGGCCTTGCCCTATATTAGAAATGCCCTGCCCTTGTGTGGCAATGTGCTCATGCATGTGCGTGTCAGCGGGACTATTAGACTAATGATGCATTAATTGAATTACTAATGTGGATAGTTTAGTAACATTTTCATTTAAAGCTTTAAAATTTTCATCCATGACTGTCATGCGTGTCTGAAGTGCGCAAAATTCTTGAATATTGAGTAATTCGTAAGTATCTTCTCTTGTCGTAGCGTCACGGGTACTCTCCTTGAGAGGATCCAGCCGCAGGCTATCATTGGCAGGATCAGGAGTACTTTTCTCAAAATCAAATGTCAGATTCATAACCGAATCCATGGCTACATAGTGCGGTGAAATAAGTACTCAGAAGAAATACGTGATATTGAGAGCACTCGTAAAGTATAATGTGCCTTGCTAACTCCGTCAAAATCGAGAGTAGTCTGGTGGAAAGTGATTTGAATTGTTAGCCGTATATGGAATTCCACGAGTTCTTGATAGACGAATCAATTAGGCGTGAAAGCAGTAATTGATTTCACCAAAAAATTGTACTGCAACTCCGCCAATTTGGTTGTCTTGAAAACTCTGAGTTTTTTCATAATACACAGGAAATTTTTGTTGGATTCATCGATGCCGTCCTTTCTGGCCTTTCCGTACTTGCACGTAGTGGAGTAGGGAGGGTGGCGTACCCACTGTGGGTACCACCCCTTAGGATTATTATTTTTGTGTATGGCCACTACCCCTAAGGGGGTTGGCCGTCCTCAAGTGGAAAAATGAACGCACAATCGGCTATGGACTTGAGAGGGCAGTGCGCAGGGGCTTGGAGAGCTTGGGGCGGACGATGCAAGGTCTAAGGGGCTTCGTCCCCATGTCGAAAAATGTTGAGCAGGGCCTTGTGACTCCAACAAGCCCGTGTGCCGGCCGTTTGGTGCTCCTGCACCCGGTGGCTCTCCCTTGCCAAGCTCGTGTGCCAACGGCTTCGTCTTCATTTACCTCCTTGCTAAGGGGTGATCCCCACTGTCTTGGACCTTGACATGCAAGCCTTGAGTGGCTAGAAAGCACCATGCCCTTCCCCTTTCCCAAAATAGACACAAGCTCTGATACCAGTGTAAGACAAGGGAAGCTAGAGACTAAGAGTCCACCACCCAACCACCCATTATATAGGCAAGCCCCTAGCCCTTTTCCCTAGTTGGTGGACTCCCCATTCCACACCGCCTAGCCCGACCCTACCCTTGTCTAGTCCGGCCTTGCCGGTGTCCTGACAATGAAGATCTCAAGAACTCAACAACACCTAGAGAAAAATAAAGTCAACAATGGTGATACAAAGGCCATCAAGAGATTTGGATTCCTAAGTCTTCCAATGCTCCTAGTCAAAAGCCACATGCCGACAACCAACAAAGGCCTACAACAACATCAAAGATTCCTATCAACGGGCCTAATTGGAGAATCAAACACATAATGGAGTCTTCACAGTCAGAGAAGGACAACCCAACCAACATGAATGCAGATTCAAAGATGATAAAGCAGGTATGGCAAAAGAAACCTTCAATGCCAACTTGGTCCTTCACCAATCCTCCTTTTGAGGATTTAAGCTTACTTTTACCTGAAGAAATGTTTGTAATAAGCACAAGAATGTAAAAAGTCAAGTCACCAGGGTGCAAAAAACACTCCTGGACATAGTGAGAGTTAGACTGCTGAGCCATAAAATGAGCAAAGCATTAGTCCCAAAGCTTCAAGTTGTAATAAACTCTTTGCTAAGAGACGTAGTTATTAGGCTTACGCTCAAGCTGGAAGATTTGAGCATATCAAAGTCATGTCGCTCATGATTGATGAGATGAGCATAAGAGTCAAAGTCTATTAACTTACAATTGGTGGAGTGTCGTAGAGTCCAACACTCACGTACAGTGCACAGTAAGATGAGAGCACATATCCTCGACAACCAAAACCAATCTTAGAGGGGTGCCAGCTTACAACTCCATGTCATATGATTTTATAGCTACACCATCTTTCTGAAGAACCCCTCAAAATCTTTCTTGCATAGCATATTGTTTTCCATGCATTTATGTATATGCATAAATAGGATGTCCCATCATTGGACATATGCATTAGACACTCTTTTTTGCTTCCACCTATGCACCTTCAGTAGACTACAATAGGAAAACCAATGCTCCATCATGCTATCCTCTGATATTTGCTACATTTTTAATTACATATCTATCAGCAAATAATCCCTTGAGTACTTTATTAAATATTTCCCATGCTAATAAGTACTCTAATAATACACGTATCCCAAAGGCATTTTTTTCCACTTGGGTATTAGACTGTAATTTAGAATCTCATCATTCTACTTCCCTTGTACATACTTTTTATAAAATAAACAAAAGCCTCCTCATTATGCTATTACAATGGACAAATGCAACATCATCTCTCACATTAGACATATTTGGACCAAGGAAGATGCTGTAGCAAATTGAAACTCATCAACAAATTCAACGACAAAATGAAGACAATCAATCCATCAACAACCAATCAAAAACCTTCCACAACCTCCACGGACACTTTTCAACAGTGCTAGAGGATGGGCACTAAAATCAGAAGGGGGGAATGTTAACTCAGTCAATGTCAGTTAAGAGAAGCTAATAAAGACCAAAGACGTACGGATGCACATCAAAGATCAACATGAATAATCAGTAAAGATTGGCGTTACACATTTTCCACATTTTCCCAAAATGATCACGTGTTGTAAATTCCCAATTTATTTCAAGCCATTGTAATATTTCAATGTGTTACCGGCTCAATGGGAGTTCCAAGCTGTAAAGAACAACTTAGTGAGTGTCCCTAGGTAGCAGATTCAGTAAGTGGTGGAGACCTAAAGGCCTTGGGTGGCCCGACATTGCATATTTTTACCCTTGGTAGATAAGGCAGTGTGTAAAGGAAATTAGGGTCCTCAAGCTCATTTGTTGAGAGCACTCTTTCGTGAGAGCTCTTGAGGTGTGTGGCTATGGAGTCCTTGAGCTTCTCCTTGCTCATAAGACTTGATTAATGAATCAAGTCTTATGATTCATTCTCTTCCACTATGCCTCTCTCATTCAAATTGTAGTGAAAACTTCCCTATTGCTTGGATGATTGCCTATGATGATTAGATTACCTAGATCGTAACTAATTAGTGGTTAATCCCTCTTTAATCTTGTGTGTTTGCCGTCTCTTGCTTGTGTCTGCATGTAGGTTTGATTGGAGTGTGGTGCTCGATAGATCTATGTGTGTGTGTCAAGACAAGGGTCCTGTACCCTAAGAACTAGGATGGTCATGGACTACGGCCAAGGGTCGGGCTAGACAATGTGGACAGGCGATTTGTCTACGGCAAGGGGCTAGGAGCCTGCCTATATAAAGGGAGGTTGGGAGGAGGATCTCTAGTCTAGTTTCCCTAGTTCTTACACTGGTATCAGAGATTAGGAGTCTCTCTTCCACTCTCTCTCTAGGCGTGGTCACTTTAGGCTCCTAAAAGTAGGGTCTTTAGGTGAGAACCGTGGCCTTCGTCAGGCTTTTCCAAAAATAGAATTTTTTCTTTCTAATTTGGGATGTCTTTCTCATTTTGGACACCACTGTGTGGTGCATGATTTCGGGAGGGCTTGGGCTTGAAGGAAGCGCCCTGGGGAGGTAGAAGTTTTGCCAAGACCTCGCAGCCGCCACAGGCCTGAGCAAGCCGCACCAAGATCTTTCTCTCTCCTCGCGCTGTCAACTGGGCTGCCTATGTAGTTTTTCCTCAAAAAAATTTCCATATACACATTGCAAGGCCATTTGGCCATTGGTTTTGAGCCTAGGCCATTGTTAGTGGCCCTTCTCACAAGAAAGGCGACAAGTCAAGGCAACACACGCAAGGCAGAGCAAGCACTAAGAGCACTCGGCTTTCCATCGAGTCTCATGACGTACGGCTACGCTCAGTTATTGCAGAGATTTCCAGAAACCTGCATATTTTTATAGTTATGACACTTTCAGTTGGCGTTTATACAACATAATCGTTCGCTGATTAAGTAAGCTTTCAATAATCAACGTTCTTCGCAATGGTGACACTTCAACCATCTACCCTACACGATTTCAGTCGTCTGGTGAGCCACGGGAAATTGTACAAAGTTCGTCTTTTACGCCGTAAGAGCAAATTCTTCTTTTTTCAACGGTCAAGTGCTACGACGCGCAAAGGGGAGTTAGCTATACTTGGCAAGTGCTACCAAAATCATGTATTTTTTTTCTGAGTACTTCTTTCACTGCACTGTGTAGCCATGGATTTGGATATCAACATGACATTCGATTTTGAGCAAAGTACTCCTGATCTAGCCAATGAGACTTGTGGCCGGATCCTCTCAAGGAGAGTACTCACGACGCTACGACAGGAGAAGATACTTATGAATTGCTTGATATTCAAGAATTTCGTGCACTTCAGACACGCATGACAGTCATGGATGAAAATTTTAAGGCTTTAAATGAAAATTTTACTAAACTTTCCACATTAGTCATTCAATTAATGCAACAACAGACTAAGAGTACTACGGACATCCACATGCATGAGCACGTTGGAACACAAGGACAAGGCCCAATTAATAAAACACTGCATACTCTCACTGCGAAAGAGGTAGATGACTTGTTAAAAAACTTTAAAACACCAGTGTTCAAGGGCGAAGACCGGGGCTGCAATAAGGATGCAGTGAACATCTTTCTCAGTAAATGGGATGGAATTCACGCCTTACGGCGTACTCCGGATGCAGTAAGAGCTTTGCATACAAGCTTAACTCTGGAAGGCAAGGCCTACAAATGGTGGATGTCTCTCAAGGAGAAGAACATCATACCACAGAGTTGTGCAACCTTTGAATCAATGTTTAGCAAGGAATTTTTGCCTACAAACGAGGCCGATCGGAATTGGACCGCTTGGGACACGTGTTCCATGCGCCAATATCCATCACTCCTTGAATATATCTATCACTATCGGGACGTCATCCTCAAGTTGGAAGGCTTGGATACCTTTCAACAAGTACGAGGGTTCATACGAGATCTGACTCCAGAACTTAAGAAGTATGTCAAGTCTGAGGACCCTAAAACACTTGAGGAAGCCATAGTGAAAGCACATATTCATGATGACCCTGATGATAAGAAAACACAGAATAGTAACGTGCCTGCTAGTATACATGGTACTACACGCACTCAGTACGGGCACAATAAATGAAAATTTATAGTTTCTAATTCAGATGCATCTAAAAAACCCAAGGGGTCCAGGGGTCCTCTCTCTCTTGAGGATTATTTTGATAAAGCCAAGAAAGAGAAGCTATGTTTTCAATGCTTAGGAAGAGGCCATGGACAAAAGGATTGTCCCAAGGGGAAATTTGCTGCTCAGGGGAAGGAGAAAGAAGTGCACATGGCGCAACTACTGCCTGTTGAGTCTTCCTCTAAATTCTCCACAGTGGAAGTAACACACACTGAGGTGGTGCATGAATGCTGTCTCACAGCTTCTATATGGCAACAAACCTTTGGACCACATGTTTTAGTACGTATGCATGGATATTTGCAAGGGCACAAGGTGTGCATCTTGGTAGATGAAGTGCTACTCACAATTTCATCAATTATGGATTGGTGAAAAAGCTCAAACGGCCTCAAACTCCAAGTACCCACCGCTACAGGGTAGCAATAATGAATGGACATGATACTAAAATATGGGATACTCAATGCCGAGCTGTTCCATTGGAAGTACAAGGGTACTCTACTTGTTTGGATTTTCAAGTTATGAACATGGAAAGGGCTGATGTGGTTCTTGGTATTGAGTGGTTGCATAGCCTAGGACCATCACTGATGCGTAGCTATGAGCACAACAGTTTGATGTTTGATTCCCATTGCACACATGTGTGGTTGTTAGGAGAAAAGGATATACCTTCATCACCACTGATTTGTACTGTCGATCTTATGCAGTTCATTTCTGATAATGAAATAGAACAGGTTTTCTTGTGTTACTCACTGTCTCATTTTCTTTCTAACATTGAGTCTGTTGAACATTCCTTAACGTCGCATGCTTTTCTCTCCTCTACTCCACCAATGGCTAATTCTACAGAAGAAAACGTTGCTAATCAATTACAAAAATTATTAAAGGAATTTCAAGATGTCTTTACTAATGATTTACCATCAGGTTTACCACCGACACGCTCAGTACAACATGGTATTGACGTGACTGCAGGCTGTAAACCTGTCAATAAGCCACCTTACCACATGAGTTACTCAGAGGCTTCTGAGGTGGAACGTCAGCTTGCTGACTACCTTAGCAGAGGGTTTATACAACCCAGTTCTTCGCCATGGGCTTCTCCTATCCTTTTGGTGAAGAAAAAAGACGGCAGTATGCGCATGTGCATAGACTACCGGGGCTTAAATGCGATTACAGTTAAGAACAAATACCCATTGCCAAGGATAGATGAGTTATTTGATAAGCTAACACATGCTTGAATTTTTACGAAAATCGACTTGCGGTCAGGATATCACCAAGTCCGTATTCGGCTTGCCAATATACCTAAGACTGCATTCCGAACACGGTTTGGACATTACGAGTTTTTGGTGATGCCCTTTGGGTTAACCAATGCGCCTTCAACATTCATGACACTTATGGATAGTGTCTTGAAACCATATTTGGGCAAATTTTTCATTGTGTTCCTCGATGAAATTCTAGTTTCCAGTGCTTCTGAAGAAGAACACTTACAACATCTTAGGCAGGTGTTTGAGTTGTTATGCACAAACAAGTTATATGCCAAGGAATCTAAATGTGATTTTATCAAGGAGGAAATTCATTATTTTGGGCATGTTATTTCAGCTAATGGCCTTTACATGGATCAATCCAAAGTGGATACCATCCGGAAATGGCCACCTTCTAAAAATCTGAAAGAATTACAGATCTTTTTAGGCTTTGCAGATTTTTACCGAAGGTTCGTTAAAAACTATGCTCACATTGTTGTACCTATGACGGACCAACTAAAAGGAAAAGGTAAAGCTTTTCAGTGGGGTTCCGCTCAACAACACAGTTTTGAAACACTCAAAGATGCGTTAGCTACAGCTCCTATACTGGCTATTGTAGATCCTTTGAAACCATTCGTTTTGGAAACGGATGCCAGTGATCGTGCTATTGGAGCATTCCTGTTACAAGATGGACGGCCAATTGCATTTGAAAGTAAGAAGCTGGATGCAGCTCAGTAGAATTATTCTGCTTACAAACGCGAACTCTATGCAATAGTGTTTGCCTTAAAGACATGGCGGCACTACCTGTATGGTGCTCAGTTTGAGATTGTGTTTGACCATGAAAGCATTAAATGGTTTACACAATAAACGGATTTAAAAGGTCGGAAAGCCAGGTGGGCCGAGATCCTTCAGGAATATGACACCAAGTTAAGGTATCGCAAAGGCCAATACAATGTAGTGGAAGACGCTCTTAGTTGAATTCCGGAGATCAATTCGCTCTTGTTCATGGAACTTCGTAAGTGAATTTTTGGATTCTCTCAAGGGCAAATATGAGCATGATGAAGCATATTCCAAAGTGTGGAGCCGTGTTCAAAAGAGGGATCCTTCTCACTCCAATGCAGGTAGTGTATAGTTATCCTCCACACCTAGTTCTCCTTTATCAAGTGATGAACTACAACGATGGAAGAATTTTACCATCGACAATGGGTACCTACTACACAAGGGGAGAGTTTGTGTACCGACGGACACAGACATTCGGCACCAAATTCTTTATGAATGTCATGATAGTCCAAGTGCACGGCACCCGGGGATTAGAAAAACTTATTCTCTCGTACGACGACAGTTTTACTGGCTAGGTCTACATGGATTTGTTCAATCTTATGTCTTGCATTGCCAAAAATGTCAAGTTAACAAAGCAGAGCGCCTGAAAGTAGGAGGACTCTTACATCCTTTGGAAATTCCCAATGGAAAATGGGAAAGTATCTCTGTGGATTTCATTGTAGGTTTACCAACCACTATAGGAGGTCATGACTCAGTATGGGTGGTCATAGACAGGTTGACTAAACTATGTAAGTTTATTCTAACCAAATCAACGGTTAAGACACTGGAACTAGCAAAGTTATTTGTGGACAATCTATACAAACTGTATGGGTTGCCAAGTAACATTGTTAGTGACCATGATCCCAAGTTTAACAGCCACTTTTGGAGAGTTGTATTTAAACGATTGGGTACACAACTTAACCTCAGTACAGTTGATCATCCAGAAACAGATGGTCAAACAGAATGGGTTAACCAAGTGCTAGACGATATGCTAAGAGCATACCTCAGCAAAAAACAGTCAAACTGGGAAGAATACTTACCTATTCTCGAGTCTGCCTCCAACAGTTCTAAGCATGTCACAACAGGTTTTAGTCCTTTCATGCTCATGTACGGGTTTCAACCTAGGTTACCAGTTACGGCGGGGTTGGCAACCAGAAAACTCCAACAGGTTAAGGATTTTCTCCAAGACCACATGGATATGCTGAAACTTGCTCGTTAGAATGTTCGACAAGCATAGGATCGGTATAAGAAATACACGGATGAGAAATGTGGGCAAGTTACCTTCGAAGAAGGAGAGGAAGTATTTTTATGTGTGCCAGAACATTCAGAAAGTCTGAAAACTGGATCGACACCTAAATTATCTCCCCAATATTGTGGGCCTTTCAAAATACTCAAGCGAGTCGGTGATTGTGCCTACAAACTATTACTACCATCACATTCTCGTATTCATCCGATGTTTCATGTAAGCCGTCTACGCAAGCGGTTACATGGGGATGAAAACGTCATTGAACAACAAGTTTTCGTTGATTACATTGAACCTCCTACCTTACTGCATGAACCTGAACGTGTTATGGATTATCATGAGTTGCGTACAAGACATCATGTACGACAACAAGCCTTAATCAAGTGGAAAGACCGACCTGAAGAAGGTGCCACTTGGGAAAACATTAGTGTTCTTAAGAAGAAGTTTCCCACTTTTGTTTTCGAGGACGAAAACTCTTCTTTAAGGGGGGAGTAATTTCAGGACAAGGGTCCTGTACCCTAAGAACTAGGATGGTCATGGACTAGAGCCAAGGGTCGGGCTAGACAATGTGGACAGGGGATCTGTCTAGGGCAAGGGGCTAGGAGCCTGTCTATATAAAGGGAGGTTGGGAGGAGGATCTCTAGTCTAATTTCCCTAGTTCTTACAGTGTGTGCTTGCAATTAGTGTGTTTCATGATAGGATTAGTGTTGTGTTCATCTTGCAATCGTTAGTGTGTGTAATTGGGTTGATTAGAGGTGAAGAGAAGTGGATGTGGAGATTTCCATTCATTGTGGCTTAGCTCCTTTGAGAATATCATGTCATATAGTTAACCATTGATGTCGCAATGATTAGGTCACTAATCATGTGAGTGTTTCCATGCCCTAGCCGGGTAGCTCATTCCTCTGGATTGATAATTTTGTTGGTCATTGGAGCTATTGCAATGATGGGACCCCCCAACACCTGAACTCTTTAATGTTTGTTGGTCTTGCCATTTCAGCGTCACCTTCTCCATGTTTGTGGCTATACGAATTTTTGATACAATATGTTTGAGAGTTTTACATTTTTTAACCATAAAAACATATTTTTTAGGATTCCTATATAGATGGCATTTCTCAAAGACACAACACCGTAAATTTTTGAAATGACTCTCTCTTTTTGTGGAGTGCACACAAAGATCATCCATGTATACTTCTAGGAAATTCTGCAAATATTACTTAAAAGCATGGCTCATTAGCCTTTGGAATGTTACTGGTGGTCATACCAAAAGGCATGACCCGATAAGAAAAAAAGGCATGACCCGATAAGCAAAAAATTCCCATTCTGTGGTGAAAGCCATTTTATGTTGATCTTAAGTATCTATGTTCAATTGGTTGTAACATGAGAACCCATCCAAGAAACTAAACGTCTCCTTGCCAACTACTCGTTCTAGCACATGGTCTATGATAGGAAGAGTAGATTTATCTCGTATGGTGGTAGCACACACTTTGAGTTTAACATTCTTTTTAGACACCACGGCAATAGGTGATACCCAATAAGTGTGTTCTATTTTGTACATGAATTCAACTTTCTTGAGTTTCTCGATCTCTTCCTTGATATTTTTGGCAAATGTCTCACTATAGGTATATGGTCTTTGTCTAGTTGTCTTAGCATCATCTCTCATGGGGATTGTATGCTAGCAGATGGCAGGATCCACCCCCTTGATATTTTTATAAGAGCATGCAAAGACATCCCTATTCTCCTTTAAAGTATGAATGAAAGTCTCTTCTTCTTCTTGAGACAGATTTGTAGCTATGTATGCGAGCCTTGACTCTTCTACAGGCTTTGAAAGGTCAATTTGTTTGGCATTCTCTAGATCTTCATAGGATCTCCCTAGTTCTTTTGGTTGTTGCAAGGGCTGCTCAACAATGATCCTTTGATCTTGAAAAGTGTATTTTTTATAATGGGATGGAACATTAATTGCTCTTGGTTTGTCACTATCCCGTTGTCACTATCCGACTCCATCTCTGTGGTCAAGACTTCATTCAAAGTCCGTTTTAGTGCTTTGTATTTTACTTTGCATTTAGTTTTTGTCATTGGAGGTTCTTTTTCTTTGGTCTTATCGGGCTTGCATGACTTTTGTTTCATTTTGTTTTGTAGCTCTAAAAGTTTTGTGCTTGGATATCTTCCCGTTATCTTGTCTTTTATGCAATCAGTTGCATCTACTTTCACCAAGAATTGAGTTTTGTTTCCTATTGCATTTTTTTGTGCTTTCCTTTTCATGTTAGTGTCCCATTTCTTGTGATACCTTTGTTGGCGTCTTTGATGCTGGTTTGAAAACTCAAAAAACTTTTCTTCCCCTCCCTTGAGTAGAAGTCTTTCAATTACGTGCTCTTTTTTTTATTTTGATTCCTCCAATGTAATTGTTTCTTCTTCCAACTCATCTGTGGAATCATAGTCGTGATCAAAGAAGACCTATTGCTCCTCGATCATTTCAATAAATACCATCTCAATCCGGAATATATCATAGTCCTCCTCATTACAAAAGTGTGTAAATACAGACTCATTAATGTGCACATCCATAGCAGCCAGAATGTGAGTCCACTCAAGAAGTCCAAAAAAATGTTCAAGGAATGGTTCAAGTATGTAATCTGCATCATTCACTTCTCTATCTAAAACACAGTCTTCCCATCGTAAACTACCCAATTTAGAAGCTCCACACATCATAATTGGAGTGTCTTTGTGAATGCAAGATGAGAATTTATTCTCTACTAAGGTTTTATAATCCAATTCATATATAGGTGTCTTCTGGACATCCTTGTAGGAGTGGTCTTTCAAATTTACTCTCTTAATTGGTCCTACTTGTTTTAGGTAGAGATAATAATTCCCTAATCTTAGATTAATTGTATCCATTTCATGAATGTTCTTACCGATATGATTTTGTAGTTGAGTTTCTTTCAAAAATATACAATGGTAAAAGTGTGCTGGTAGTTAATTCCACAAAAATTGACTATCACATTCTCTAGTAAGCCCATAGGTTTGTCAATGTGTCCATTTGCTAGTTGCAGCTTTATCCTTGTTTGCATGATTTTTGGTTTTCCCCAAGATTCCCAAACAACTTTTGTTGCAATGGCTATGCATGTCCCACTATCCAAATTAGCCATGCTTGTTAAGTCAGTGAACTGTATTGGAAGGGTTGTGTTTCCCTTGTTCCACTCACAATAGTTGCCTAATTTGTTCATGGGCACAAAGTTTACAAGTTGAGTCTGTGTCTCCTTGTTTTGTAATTTTTCCAATAGGGTTTGATATAATCCATTTAATTACATCTTCTCCACGGTGGTTTGAAGATCTCCCCATAGGTGTGGTTGTAACTTTAGTAGCTCACCCAATGTGATTTTGCAATGAGTTGGGGTTGACATAATGGATTTCAAATTTGCCATACCCAAGGTTTTTTTGGGTCTATTTAGTTTTGGCATTGTGTAGACCACTAATTTCTCTTCATTCTCACCTAGGTACGAAGGTAGAGTCTGCAATGTTTTAGCTTTTAGTAAGCCTAACTTCTCAAATCCCCACTCTCCATACAGAGATTGTTCATCTAATTCCATGGTGGTCTATCTAGCCATACCTCTTCAATTGGAGCCAATTTCACAGTCAGACTCCCTTCTTTTTGTCTTTCTTAACTCGTTTTCACAAGTGGTTTGGCTAATCTTCTTCGACTATGGACGCTCTATCCCATCCTTCCTTGCTATCAATAGCTATTAGTTTAGCTGATTGTGTATCACCGTTCTCTAAATTTTCTAGCTCTCTCATCTCTTGTGCTTTTCTCTAATGGTCTCAATCTCAAGTTCTATTGGTTTCCCTATGATTTCCAAGTGAGATTTCTCTTTTTCTAGCATGGCTTGCATGATTTTCACTAGTTTTTGTATGCTTCTAATTAGCTGCTTCTATATCACGTGTTGGATAATTTCTTCATTTGGTTTCCAATGTTTGACCGGATTTGAATCTAGCTTGGAAAGATTCCAACGCTGCATTGATTCGTTTGTAAGTTTTATTGATCAATATTGATCTTGCCAATTTTGGTTTTGGATCCTTAAAGTTTGACAACAAGGTTTGCATCTTTCTTTATACCTCATTATGTATCTTTTCTTTGACCCCCTTTTGTAGCTTTTGTCTCTTGAGTGCGTATTGTTTACGTCGTTCTTTTCTAGAGTTTGTGGAGGAATTGCTAGGTATGTCTGATCCACTTGTATTTTTCTATTTATTTTCCTTGTCCTATGCACTAGTCACTACTCCAACTGGAATTGTGGGTTCTTCTTATGATCATATATTGGATTAGAGATGAAAATGAAAACAACAAGAAATCAAGAAAACATCAATGTAGAACACATCTTACTTGAAACCCTTCGGCACCATTATTGATGGGAGAGAGAAGAAGAGTGGATAATTCCACTTTGATTGATACACCAAGTGCAAGACCTTATTTGATTAGAGTTGATCTTCCAAGATTAGCTTGTTGCAAGAATGGCTAGTCTCCCTCTAGGAGAAAGTGTAGGCTTGGGCTAATGTTAAGGGCTAAGTACAATTAGGCATTACTACTCACTCCCTCAAGAATTCCTCTCATCAATGGCTTGAATGCTTGAGTTCCTTCCAAGGAAGAAGAGGTCCCCTTGTATAGGTGAAGGGAACCCCCAAGGGTTTACACAAGAAGAGAGGATCCAGTGTGAACACGAATTGGAAAAGTTGGAAATGAGTTGTCCCTGCATGATGTGGACAGACTGGGGTCCAGTATTTTGATCATATCTCCTCAACCGTGGCTCCAAATAAAAAAGTAAAAATACTGGCAAAAACTTCAGCTCATTAGCTACGATTTTTATTTGAAAATCATTTTTCAATTCGGATTGGAACCTTGTGTAAAAAATTCATCAAAATAGGGTCCAATTATGGCAGCAAAAGTCTTCATGTGGTCTCCTTAGCCTAGACTTTCATTTAATTCCAAAGGACACCTCATGCCATATGAAAGCATGACATTGCTCCATGAAAATTTTTTGTAATCATGCTTGCAATAATGCATTAAAATAAGTGTATCTTTGAAATCATGCCACCTAGTGTCCCACTAGGATTTGATTCTCTTCTAGTAGCTATTTAAAAAGAAATATAAGAAAAGTATAAAAAATACATAGAATATATATATATTGGAGTTTACCCTAGATATAGGATCTAGCTAGGGTGTGAGATGATAATGAAATAGTAGAAATAAAGAATCAATGCTTTTTGCCCCAAGTTAAAGAGGTGGAGCTATTGATGCTTTTCCCATAGTATTTTCTGATGGTAAAGTAAGGATATGTTACCCTTGAGAAAAATAATAGGATGAGATAGAAAGCCTATTATTATACTTAAATATGCATATGTACACTATAGGAAATATAATTATGTATCTAAAAAAAATACAAGATAGATCTTGTAGCATGCGTTCCCACTTTGTACGTGTCACAGCACGACATCCACCCTCTCTAAACCTGCACATCCTCCGGTATGTGCCACATTGTCTCTTTGTAAGATTAGACCTCTTGTACATCTTCCTTGTCTTCTTCTTCACTGGATCATTCCAGAGCTTCATGTTCACTTTGATCTTCACCTGTGTTTTTCTCTTCTTCCTCATCCATATCTTCTAGATCATTGTCTCCTCTTCTCTTAAACATTTTAATCCTTTTTCCTGCAATGGGAATCTTTACTTCTGTACCATCTAGTTCAGAAAAGCTATAAGTAGCATTTTCATGCACATGCTTTACAACATACGGTCCAAACCATCTTTTTGAGAACTTACGCATGACTGTGTGCTGGTTATCAAGGCTACTATTATACACTAAAACCCAGTCACCTTTGTCAATTGCTTTGCTGCTGAGTCGATGTTACTTATCAAAATAGTCCTTGTTTTTCAACCTTGCATTTTTGAGTTGTTCTTTTGCAGCTTCAATGTCTCCAGGTCTTCTCTCTAGCTGCCTTATACGCAGTGCAAGGAGATCTTCCCTACTAAGCCCCTCTTGCCAAGGTAGTACATTCCATGTGGGAATTGTATCCTCAATCGGCATCACTGGCTTTTGACCATGCATTAGCTCCGCAGGCATGTAGCCAGTTACTGAGCTATGTGTTGTACGATCAACCCATAAAGCATGGTAACAATTTTGGCCACTCACCAACTCTTCCTTCGCAAGCCTTGGCCAAAGCTTTGATGATAGGAGGATGCCCTCTTTCACTCTTTCCATTGCCCTCAGGGTTGTAAGCTGTAGTAAGAGAAAGCTTGATCCCTAATCTAGAAAAGAACTCCCTTGCTTCTTCGGCATCCAATTCACCTCGATCTGTAGTGATTTTTCCCACACAACCATAACGGCAAATCACCTCATCAAGAAGGAATTTTCAGACATCTTCTGTGGTCTTAGATCTTAATGCTCTTCCTTCAACCTGGTTAGTTAGGTCCTCTCGTGCAAGAACCAAGTATCTCATCTGCCAGAGTCCTAAAGGCATCGTGACTAGATCCACAACCCATTTATAGTGCATGGCTAGTGGATATGTAGGGTGCAATCCATCACGATGTCGAACATTTGATTACATTTGACAAGCTACACATGACTCTACAAACTGAGATACATCTTTATACATACCCTTCCACCAGTATTTTTCTTTCAACTTGGAGAAGGTTGCCCACACACCCCTGTGTCCAGCCCATAGACTCTCATGAAACTCTTGCATGAGATTTACTTGAGTCTCTTTTTTACATATAACCCGTTGTGGTGTAGCACCCTTTTGTTTAGGATGCTTCCACAAGTAACCATCCCTTAAAAAGTACCCATATGCTTTCCTGCGTATCGTCTTGAATTCTTGTTCAGACCAATCATCTTGTTTTGTTAGAGTACTCAAGTACCTTTTAATAGAAAGCCAATCACCTTCATAAAGATCTTTCAAGAATAATTCAAGTGAATTAGTCATGCAGACATTGTTACCTTTGACATGAGAGATAGAATAGAATTTTGTGCCTACATCATCTCCCTCATCAATCATTGTGACTCATCTTCATACCTTGCCCTTGATAGCATATCTGCCACTGTATTGTCTTTACCTGCAATGTGCTTAAACTCGGGATTTAAGGACTTAATGTAGGCAATCCACCGCAACATAGCAATGTCTGGTGTTGAGCAGCTTGTAATCATCCCAAGAAGTGGTAGACAATCTATTTCTACAACCACACATGCACCAATTAGGTACTCTTTCCCACTTTTCAAGGCTGTAACCATACCCCATAACTCTCTCTTTATCTGTGGATAGTTTCTTTGATGAGCACTTAGTACCTTTGCTCCAAATCTTACCACATACCTGTGTCCTTCTTTGTCATCTTGCCCTATTGCCCATCCAATCCCTGTAGGACTGGTATCTACTGTCACAATCACTGGCCTTTGACACTCATAGTCTACCTTTTTCAAAGTCGTTGCTTACTGGAGTAACTCCTTTAGCTTTTTCATGGATTTTACATGTGCTTCTGTCCATTTAAACTTTTGATTCTTTTTAAGCAGCTGATAAAGAGGATCAGCTACATGTGCATAATGTGGAATCCAAATAACATAGAAGACACATGCTCCCAGAAACCTTCTAACCTCAGTGATGCTAGTGCATGTTTCTTTCATTCTTTGGATGGCATCTACCTTTGATGGACAAGGTTTCCTACCATATGGCTCGCACATGTGCCCCACAATGAGCACTTCTTTGACACCAAACATAGACTTTTTCCCTGACAATGTAAGATTCACTTCTTCCAACCTAAACAAAATTTTATCACAATCATTTATGTGATTTACCACAAACTTACGACATCCCTTGAGATCCAAAGCTTCATCTTTGTCACTTTCTTCACATCCTTTGATAGTCAAATCATCAATGAAAGGCATTGTGTTTTGAGGAATAAAGTCACGTAAGACCTTATTCATCCCATTCATCATATGTGCAACCGAGCTGGTTGCTCCCTGTGGAAGGTACACATCCTTACCAAACCCAAAGGTGTCCTCATGGTTGTCAAGTCTCTGCTTTCGATTGCAAGCTGAAATTGATCATACCCTGAGTAGAGATCCCCCATTGGGTAGATTGTCCTCCCTGCAAACGCCTCTACAAATTCATCCACAATTGGACCTGTTCCTACATTTCTAATTGTCACCTTGTTTACTGGTTACATATCTTGGATGAAGCGTAGAGAACCATTCTTCTTTGGAACTGTGAACCACTTGTTTGAGTATGGAGCACAAGAAGGCTCCAAGATTCCCATTTTGATTTTCTCATTCAGTAGCTCTACTAACTTTGGCAAATGAGCCTTTGGAACCGAAATAGGCCGCAGATTCCAAGGCACATGAGGTATTGTGAAAATTACCATAGGAGCTACAATATAAGGATCAACACATCCTATCTCATGTGGCTCAAATGCAAAAGCCTTACCATGCTTTGAAAGCATTTCTTTGAAGCACTTTGTCTCCTCCTGTGTTAGAAACTCCTCACAACCAATCTGCAACTCTTGAAAGGACTTCTTTGTGAAGGTATGCCCGATCTTTTTAGGATTCCGCAAACTTGGTTGTAAAGAAGCCTATTCAATCTTTTCCTTGTTGTTGGGTGGTAAGGGTGAAGCTACTGGTTTCACCTTCTTTGCTACACTCTTGTATTTAGTTTCAACATGGACTTCTGGGCCAACTGTTTGGCTTTCTTTAAAGGCTTCTATTACTTGATACATTTCCATAGAGCAAACTTCCACAACTTCATTTTCAAGATGCAAACTAGATCTCATTATAGCATCAAGCTCACCCATAGTATCTACAAAAGAAACTTGTTCACACAAACCCAAAACATTTTCAGTAGGCTTTAGCAACCCACTCTTTTTCATGCCTATTTGTACATTATGCACATATTGCCTCTCATATCTCTTCAAATCTTCAAGTTTTGTAAAACATACTGATCCATTCCTTGTTACCAAGGAGCTCATCGAGAAAGTTTCACCTATTTTTGGATCAAGCGAGACCCTTTTTCTTTCTGTACCACTGCAATCCCGCTTTACAATGGTACTTGGCCAAAACCCATCATTTCTCTATGATCATGAAACTCTTTGCTTACCTTTGGTAGAGGATGTTCTCTAAGGTTGTCACGATTTCTTTCATGGTTTACACAGACTATGAGAAATTGGACAGCTCGTTTACCATCTTTGCTACGTATTCTAGCATATGCTGAAGCATCGTCCATTACCTTTGTTTCCATTTGAACTCCCACAATGTAGGGTTGTCCAAGGATGAGATGATATGAAGATGTATCCTGTACAAAGAAGTTTTGGTCAATCTTTACATCACCTATTGTTACCTTCACACCTGGACATGCTGCATACAATTCACCGGATGAATTGTTTGCCACTTTTACCATCCATCCATGATCTGTGTCCATCGGCCATTTTCACTTGTTGTAGAGACTCTTTGACATTATGTTTATTTCTGAACCATGGTCAATCAAGGCAACAAATGGCTCTTCAAGATCACCTACCTTGACCAAAGTTTCTGTAGTAGCCCTTGCCCAATGACTTCGTGAATAGTAACTCCTAGGAATATCTTCGACTTCTTCATCATCATTTGAGAAATACACTTGCTTCACTCTCCCACTAGATTGGTAGCATCCTACCACAGCTCCATCATTTTCCTTATTTTGCAGTTGCATCCCTTGTTTCTTTGAGGTTTCCCCTTCAACCTGTGGACGAGAAACTTCAGCAAGGGTTTGCCTCTTTCTCTTGATGATGTCAATGATCTCCTCATGGAATTCACGCTTTGCAATGCCAAGAACTTCTCCCAGAGTAAACTCAATCTTGCTATTCAAGATCCTTTCCTCCAAGACTTTCTTTAAATCTGTAGCAACCTCAATATCAGATTGTAGTTTATAAGTTGGGCCTTTTGTCTTACCTTTCGTTGGCTCTTTCTTCTTTCCTGTTGTAGACTCCTCCATGAGTACTTCAGGTGGAGATGCTCCTTGTGTTGAGGGTGTTTGAGAAGGCATTGAATCGCTTCTTCCCCCACTTCTAGAAGCTCTTTTTGATGGTCCTTTATCAGCATTCTCACGTCTGCGCTTCTCTTCTACAATTGTCTCATTTTGTTGGCATTTTGTAATGTAGGCATGCATTGACAATGAGTCCACTGGATCATTCCATCCTGTTTCTAAACGTATGCAATCACCTGCTTCATGTAGAATCTCTTTTGTAAGCTTTCCCTTTTTAGCTAATTGCATGACATTTGGCCAAATTTGACCATGATGGTCACTCACCTCTTCATCACAAAAATGTTCAATTTTTACTCCATAAGTAGCTGCCTCAACTGAAGAGGTGGCATGCTTGGTTGCCATATCTTCAACTAAGGTTTGCATTCCCCCCTTCCCAAAGTTAGTTCTCAAGGGTAGACCTGTCTCTCTTAAGTGGATTTTACCATCCTTAAAAAAGACAACATCTTTTGACAAAGCATCACTAAAATCATCACAATTCTTTCTTACATGGTCTGTACTATCACACCAAATACATCTATTAACAAACCCTTCTTTGGGCTATTGTCTTTGCCTAGGAATTGGCCCTGATGGTTGGCCTTTTTCTTCATGCTTTGCAAACTTCACCTTCAAGTCACGCATTCCCTTAACAAGCTCATCTAGCATGGACTCATCAAACTTAGGAGCGATAAAAGTAGGCTTTACCATTTTGTTAGAAGTTGAGGTGGAAGGACTTGTAGTGTTTACTACCATCTTGTCCCTTCTTCTTTGTCGTTTGGCAAGCAGTGAGACAGCACCTTCAACCTCATTCCAGTCGGTCTTTAGTCCTTGCTCAGCATCTTTATCTTCAAGAAGAAGCTCCAAATTTTCTTGAAACTCTTTACCTGCAGCTTGTAAGAAAAGATCTGTCTTCTCTGCATCTAGTGTGGCCCTTTCTGTCCTAGTGAGTTTTGCATAGCGCCGCTCAAATTCCCTAAGTAGCTCTGTTATTGATAGTCCTTGCTTTGGCTTGACTACCCATTCTAAGAATGTCCTTTTGGTCACTCTCTCCGAGTCCTCCATGAAATATTCCTCCTTTAAAGCTACTTTGAGTTCTTCCCAATTTCTCCCATGCCCATCTTTAATTGCCCTAACATGCTCCCTAATTTCTGGAGCAACAACTAGCTCAAAGCTTTGAATCATCTCACCTTCTGACACGCGATGCAGCTCCATCTCCTTCACATCCTCGCGTAAGTACTTGGTTACATATTTGCCATTGAACTGATCCATTCTGTTGACGACCGCTTGTATGACCTTCGTTGCTGAAATCTCCCTTCTTTCAGTAGCATGTTGTTGTTGCATGAACATTGCAAATGCTTGAAACATTTGCATTGTTGCAGGGTCAAAATGCATACCCTGTTGCTCAACATGATCACCCATGGTTACCCACAAACTCTCACACTAGCAGATGCGCGTCGGGTTCACTAAAAATATGTCGAGAAATTTGTGGTCTTGCCAGGAAAGCACCGGGCTTATGGCTGTGAGAGTTTGTGAGAGAACTCAACAAAAACTATATGAAGGAGTTAAACCATAGATGCCATGAAGACTAGGGTTTGGAAAGAAGTGCAATCAAACAAAACTCACTCTTTCTCTCTTGCATTCACACACACAAAGAAAGAACGCAAAAGAGAATGTCAAAACAATACGAAGATGAAAACATCAAGGCTATGGTCATATCGTATCATGGGTAATATGAAAGGGTTAATGGATGAGTTAATGGAATTCAATCTTGGCTGACCAAATAGGCTACGAATTGTTCTTTGGAATTGTAGTTTTGTGCTTACCATAATATATATATTTTGTCTAGTGATTGGGATTAATTGTCTGTACAAATCCTCTTGGTTCATAGCAAGATAACTACGCTTACATCAAAAGAAAAATTATAGTCTATGAGAGGTAGTATGATGGGATCCGGTGATAGAAGTATTTCATTGAGCCTTTCAAGGCCAAAGAGAAACACTATACGTTGTTGAAAGTGTATTTTACGGCTAATCCATACGTTAATTCTAATAGATTGTACAGAGTGAAAGCGATAGAAATGATCATCATGTGGGTTATTCATCTAAGATAGTATGTGAGAAATGTAGATATGAGAGAAGTGAAGAGATGAGAAGTTTCCCTCCCAAGCCCTATTCTTGTCCGTAGGCAATAAGGATACTGCGGGGAGAGATGTACCTATAGCAAAGAGAACCTAGAGAGGATGAATTACTAAGAATGAGAGAGATAGGTTTGGTTAAGGAGATGAGATTAGATACATATATATATATATATATATATATATATATATATATATATATATATATATATATATATATATATATATTGGATTAGAGATGAAAATGAAAACAACAAGAAATCAAGAAAACATCAATGTAGAACACATCTTACTTGAAACCCTTCGGCACCATTATTGATGGGAGAGAGAAGAAGAGTGGATAATTCCACTTTGATTGATACACCAAGTGCAAGACCTTATTTGATTAGAGTTGATCTTCCAAGATTAGCTTGTTGCAAGAATGGCTAGTCTCCCTCTAGGAGAAAGTGTAGGCTTGGGTTTATGTTAATGGCTAAGTACAATTAGGCATTACTACTCACTCCCTCAAGAATTCCTCTCATCAATGGCTTGAATGCTTGAGTTCATTCCAAGGAAGAAGAGGTCTCCTTTTATAGGTGAAGGGAACCCCCAAGGGTTTACACAAGAAGAGAGGATCCAGTCTGAACACGAATTGGAAAAGTTGGAAATGAGTTGTCCCTGCATGATGTGGGCAGACTGGGGTCCAGTATTTTGATCATATCTCCTCAACCGTGGCTCCAAATAAAAAAGTAAAAATACTGGCAAAAACTTCAGCTCATTAGCTACGATTTTTATTTTAAAATCGTTTTTCAATTCGGATTGGAACCTTGTGTAAAAAATTCATCAAAATAGGGTCCAATTATGGCAGCAAAAGTCTTCATGTGGTCTCCTTAGCCTAGACTTTCATTTAATTCCAAAGGACACCTCATGCCATATGAAAGCATGACATTGCTCCTTGAAAAATTTTTGTAATCGTGCTTGCAATAATGCATTAAAATAAGTGTATCTTTGAAATCATGCCACCTAGTGTCCCACTAGGATTTGATTCTCTTCTAGTAGCTATTTAAAAAGAAATATAAGAAAAGTATAAAAAATACATAGAATATATATATATTGGAGTTTACCCTAGATATAGGATCTAGCTAGGGTGTGAGATGATAATGAAATAGTAGAAATAAAGAATCAATGCTTTTTGCCCCAAGTTAAAGAGGTGGAGCTATTGATGCTTTTCCCATAGTATTTTCTGATGGTAAAGTAAGGATATGTTACCCTTGAGAAAAATAATAGGATGAGATAGAAAGCCTATTATTATACTTAAATATGCATATGTACACTATAGGAAATATAATTATGTATCTAAAAAAAATACAAGATAGATCTTGTAGCATGCGTTCCCACTTTGTACGTGTCACAGCACGACATCCACCCTCTCTAAACCTGCACATCCTCCGGTATGTGCCACATTGTCTCTTTGTAAGATTAGACCTCTTGTACATCTTCCTTGTCTTCTTCTTCACTGGATCATTCCAGAGCTTCATGTTCACTTTGATCTTCACCTGTGTTTTTCTCTTCTTCCTCATCCATATCTTCTAGATCATTGTCTCCTCTTCTCTTAAACATTTTAATCCTTTTTCCTGCAATGGGAATCTTTACTTCTGTACCATCTAGTTTCGAAAAGCTGTAAGTAGCATTTTCATGCACATGCTTTACAACATACGGTCCAAACCATCTTTTTGAGAACTTACGCATGACTGTGTGCTGGTTATCAAGGCTACTATCATACACTAAAACCCAGTCACCTTTGTCAATTGCTTTGCTCCTGAGTCGATGTCGCTTATCAAAATAGTCCTTGTTTTTCAACCTTGCATTTTTGAGTTGTTCTTTTGCAGCTTCAATGTCTCCAGGTCTTCTCTCTAGCTGCCTTATACGTAGTGCAAGGAGATCTTCCCTACTAAGCCCCTCTTGCCAAGGTAGTACATTCCATGTGGGAATTGTATCCTCAATCGGCATCACTGGCTTTTGACCATGCATTAGCTCCGCAGGCATGTAGCCAGTTACTGAGCTATGTGTTGTACGATTAGCCCATAAAGCATATGGTAACAATTTTGACCACTCACCAACTCTTCCTTCGCAAGCCTTGGCCAAAGCTTTGATGATAGGAGGATGCCCTCTTTCACTCTTTCCATTGCCCTCAGGGTTGTAAGCTGTATAGGGGGTTGCTCACTCTTTGAGTCTCCCCACCCATATCTGTGTGTCGTGTGTCTCCTTCTCTCTCTCACTCTCCATCTGTGGTGCTCCCCGATCCCCTTCAATTGGTATCAGAGCTTTGGCTTCGCGACAGATGAGTGCTACAGAGAAGTGAGCTTTTGGCTATGGTGAGCTCGCTTTCGGTGGAAGCTTGAGATCGGTGAGCAACCACCAGATTTGTGCTCATGGAAGCTTGAGGGGCATTCCCAACCTTGAGGGAAGAGTGTATTGCAAGTGTGTATGGTTATTTGCAGCCATACTTGCAGGAAGAATGCAGATTTTCATTTTCGCAGGTCATTTTTTGGGCCCTAAAAAACAGTGTTTTTTGCATAACTTTTGCATACGGAATGCGATTTATGCAATGTTAAGGTGTAACCTGGGGTTTTGGCACGCTCCGGACGCAATGGTGATATCCATTTGAGCTGATTTTGACCTCTAAAATTTCTGCAGCAGCAGCAAGTTTTTGTTGCATTTTTGTTGCGTTTTTGGACCGAAAACAGTGTTTTTGGCATATTTTGCACACTCGAACTCGGATACATGTGATCCAGGAGTCTATCTTGGGATTTTGACATGCTCCGGACGCGCTCGTCATATCAGAATTTTAAAATTCTGAACGCTGAATTTTCTGCAGCAGCAGCAGTTGTTTATTATGTGTCGAGGATTCCACACATGGTTTGCTCTTAGATGTGAGAGTGACATTTGCTACAAGTTTCCTCACAGGTGGGAGGATACGATGTATGGCTTATGTGGTTTGATGCTCAGGGAGACTAATGTGATTGTATTTTGAGCTCGGCAATGTATGCCTCGAGCATGTTTTTTGACAGTCACAGGTAGAGCAGATATTTGTGTACTAGATTTGCAGGTGTTTGCAATGATGTATGCAAAGTGTGGAGATTGGTGCATGCATTTAGAGTGCGGTTTGATGCGCTTTGGTTGCTCATGGCTTTGAGCGTGCAGTCAGTTTGGTTATTGGTTTTGTGGCCGTTTTACTGACGAAACTCTGGCGAAATTTTCTCAGGAGTTTTATGCGCGTCATTTATGCGATCTAGGTAGAGATTGCGGGTTGCACTCAGCCTTTGGGTGCGGCGTTCTCTGCAGGTGGGAGATTTGTGCGTGTGTATGCATCGATACCGCACAGTGTGGGCTTGGTGATTAGCTCACGGTTTGACATGCGTACAGTTATCTTGGCACACTCACAGGAGTGAGTATTGTGATGTATGCTTGTGTGGCTACGAGCTAGGTAGCCGGATTCGAGCACTAATGGCTTGAGGTTTTTCAGCAGGTTTTAGCTACAGGTTTACAAGTTTACAGGCAGGTTTGACGTCTTATTTGGGCGCTGAATTTTCAGCCATTGTTTCCCCTTTACAGGTGTCCATGTATGGCTCAATTGTAGGCTGATCTGGGACACGTGTGTGACTTGTTAATGTAGCTTGTTTAAGAGCTGAATTTTGGCTTGATTTGCAGCCATATTTCTTGCAGACTTTGATGATGCGATTTGAGCCAGTTTGCATAGGGCTGATATGTTGACGTATTTGCTACTGCATTATGGTTGCTCTTTTGCGAGCATTATGGCTGATTTTTCATTTGACTTCCAGCGTTATGGTCTGACACAGTTTGATGGTGCAGATTTTGTTGCTTGGAAGGAGCATATGCTTGTTGCATTGGCGGATTTGGGGCAGGATAAACCCTTGCGTGGTTTATCGGCTAAGCCCATGTCTACGATTCGTTTGCATCTGGTTGAGTCTGTTTACTAGCACGTCTCGAGGGAGACTACAACTCATGCTTTATGGCAGAGCTTACATGCTATGTACGCGACATCCATGTCTATAGGGGAGTCTAGTCCCACTTCTATGTCCATGGGAGAGATTGGTCCCACACGCAAGTCTCGACGGCATAGAGACTTGACATGTTGGCATTGTGGACATAGAGGGCACATTAGGCGTCGATGTTTCAGGCGTTTGAGACAACGAAGGCGACAGATGTGTGATGCAAATTTGGGCACGACAGATGCTAGTGAGATCAGTACGGTGGTTACTGAGTATGCTTGTGACGACGATGTCACATTTACATCTAGCTTGTCTTCAGACAATCTTATGTCTACGGATTGCATATCGGATTGCACATTGTCTTCACATTGGTTACTAGATTCAGATGCTACTTTCCATGTCACGTCGCATTGTGAGTGGTTTAGCACGTTTTCTAGTGGGAGACTTGGTTGTGTGCAGATGGCTGATGGTGTTGTGTATGACATTGAGGGTGCAAGAGACGTATGTTTTTCCTTGCCCAGTGGTATGAGATTTACCCTGCGTCATGTGCGTTATGTGCCAGATCTGAGACGGGATTTGATCTCAGTCAGACAGTTACGGGATAGTGGATGTTAGATTTCGTTACGAGAGCGAGATTTTGTGATGCATTTGGGTTCGCTAGTGATTGCGAGAGGTGCCAGGAGTGGTACAGGTTACCCATTGCATGTGGATCACGCGAGAGACGGTGTTGTCTCTGTGATCATGCAGCCAGGTAGACAGCGAGAGAGCAGGCGAATCTCTTTTTCTTGTGGGTTGCAGGATGCTTTGCATGGAGTGTAGAGTAGTGAGCTCGTTGTGCACACAGTTGGGGCACGACTTGAGCAGTCACACAGAGAGGTGACAGAGTCAGACATGCATGCTTTGCTAGTGACTAAGCAAAGCAGAGAGTCAGTTGTGCGAGATACTTCTATGCAGGATAGACAGGTAGAGCGGTCTTGCTCTAGTGAGTCACGACAGGAGGACGTTGTGCAAGAGTCTATGCATACGGAGTTAGAGCATGAGAGCTCTAGTGAGTCACAGCAGATTGAGTGGTCATGTTTATAGTGGATGATTGCAGAGGAGGCTGAGATGTCAACGATTATGCAGTCATTCCTTTCTATGCTCGACAGTGAGCATGGGGATATAGTTGTGCAGGATATGTCTTCCAGCAGACATCTAGAGCAGCTGGTTTGCTCTGAGGTTGCAGGGTAGGTTGATGCGTCTTTTGCGGACAGTCAGGAGATGCATGTGGCTGACACGCCTTGTCAGTCAGACATGCCTATTGCCAGGGATATATATGTTGATGCATGCTCCGTAGAGCTAGCAGGGCCCGCTAGCATTGCATCGGCATTCGGTGGTCTCATGTATGAGATGTTGATCTTGAGACCGGATATCGCAGCTGCAGTGGGAGCATTTTCAGTTGGGGTTGTCAGTCGTTTGTTGACTGATGATGGCATAGTGCACGAGGGAGATATGCAGGTATTGTGTACATACTTGCAGTACGTGTGCGGTACGTCTGGTGGTGTATGGACTTACACGGGAGCAGGACAGCCGGATGCACACGATCACAGCCAGCTAGTGGGCATCGGTTGAGAGCGGTTTTCTCTCACCTTTTGTAGTCTTTAGACTAGGTTCCCTTGCTTAAATGCACAGTCGCCTTTAAGTGGAAGGTTGTTGGGGTATAGGCGTCTGTGCCTTGCCCGGCCGCCCAGAGTCTGGGCACCCACTGACTTGTATACCTTATACATAGCATAAGTGTATAGGGGGCTACTCACTCTTTGAGTCGCCCCACCCATATCTGTGTGTCGTGTGTCTCCTTCTCTCTCTCACTCTCCATCTGTGGTGCTCCCCGATACCCTTCAATACTCATCTATCATTGAAGATAGATCATTGTGAGTTGCTATGGAAACCACATTCACTCTCTGCCGTCTTGAGAGTGCATCAGCTACTTGATTATGATTGCCAGCAATGTGAGCAATATGAAAATGAAATTGCGAAAAGAAATTTGCCCATCTCATTTGTTTGTCGGAGAGCTTGGTCTGTGTCATGAAGTACTTAAGACTTTGGTGATCCATTCGCAGAATGAAAGGAGTCCCCAATAAATAGTGCTTCCATGAGTCTAAGGCATGTAGAACTACAAGGAGTTCTTTTTCGTATATGCCTAGAGCTTGCTCAACAGGGTCGAGCCTTCGACTCTCATAGCCTATGGCGTGCCCTTCTTGGAGCAAAACAGCTCCAAGGCAATCACCACAAGCATCGCATTGGACCTCAAATGGTTTTGAGAGATCCAGTAGTGTAAGCACAGGTTGAGAGATAAGCTTTTCTTTAAGCTTTTCGAAAGCATTGTTCTCCTTAGCAGACCATGTATACCTAACGCTTTTCTTTGTTAGGTCATGTAATGGTCCCGCAATTTGTGAGAACTTTCTATGAAGCGTCTATAGTATGCACACATACCTATGAAGCTTCTTAGTTCATGCAGATTCCTTGGTTTAGGCCATCCTTTTATTACCTCTAACTTGGATGGATCCATTTGGATGCCATCTTGAGAGATAATGTGACCTAAATATTGAATCTCTTGCAAGAAAAATTCACTTTTCTGTCGATTAACATAAAGTTTATTCTCTCTTAAAACTTGAAATATTACCTGGAGGTGTTGCTTGTGTTCCTCCAATGAATTAGAGTAGATGATAATATCATCAAAGAACACTCCAGTGAAGGTTCGATGAGGCCTGAACAGCTTCTCCATCAAGCGGTTGAATGTGGCTGGTGCATTGGTCAAGCCAAAAGGCATGACAATGTATTCGTAAAGACCAAATGTAGTACGAAATGCGGTCTTTACAATGTCTTGATCAACTATCCTTATTTGATGATAGCCACTTTTTAGGTCAACCCTACTGAAGTAGGTCGATCCTTGTAGCTTATCAAATAGGTCTTCTACCCGTGGAACAGGAAACCTATTCTTGATAGTGATCCTATTTAGTGCTCTATAGTCGACACACATACGATATGTGCCATCTTTCTTTTGCACTAATAGCACAGGTGAGCAAAATGGAGATGAGCTTGGCCTATTGAGCTTGAGAAACTCTATAAGGAGGTTTATTAGGCGGTGAACTTCCTGGAAGAAGTTCAATTGCATGGTCATCATTACCTCGTTTAGGAGGTAGCTCACAAGGGATGTCGTCAATAAAAACATCTTGAAACCCCTTGAGAAAATTGGATAACTCTAATTCCTTTTGGTTGCTTTTATTTTCTTTTGCTAAAGCATTAGGTTCATTTTGAAAGTCTTTAACAAAAATCATGTACACGGAAATAGAGCTCTTTATTGACTTGTTGAAAGCTGGTGTATGTACAATGGGGATGGTGTTACCCATTTCCTTAGCATCTATATACATGTCTTTTTCCCTGAACTTAAAGGAGATTCTCCTTTCAGGAAATTTAACATCGGCAGCCAGGCGGTCAAACCATGGTGCCCCTAGGATTACATCCTCATGCTTGAGAGGAGAGATAAAGAAGTCCTCTTTGTCCACATAGCCTTGGACATGAAGCCTCAATTTCCCGATTAAGGGAGTAACTGAAGCTTCTTGCCCCTTGAAGGCACTGTCTGCGGGTAGGACATCTCCCATCTCGTAGGATTGTATTCCTAGCTTGGTGGCCAACTCTATAGATATAAAATTGTGAGTAGAACCAGGGTCAAAAAGAATAAAAGCATCATGTTCTCTTACCTTTCCCCAAGCATGGCATAGAGGAGATCCTTTGTGGTGAGTTTGGTGAGTCTCCTCCTCTTGGATTTCAACCAAGGAAGCTCTAGGAGGATCTTGGTGGTTGTTCTTTTGGGGACAAGCGCGGTACGCATGCCCTTGTTCGCCGCACTTGAAACACCGGTTATCCTTACGATAACGCTCAAGCTCGCTCAAGCTCTTCAGGAGAGAGTTTATTCTTACCTTTGTAAACTCCCTTCTCTTTAGCTTTGTTGGAGTTGCCCTTAGGAGACTTTTGGACATTGTCCTTCCCCTTAGGCTCATTGGAACCCTTATTTTCCGGGGGCTTATTATTTCTTTTTGCCCCCGTTTGGAAATTGATTCGAGAGGCGACCATAGTGTGGTGTATTACCGCCGATATGGTACGTGGTCTTTGGGAGTTGACATACTCCGCCATTTCTTCGGTTAAGCCCGCACAAAATTGTTGCTTTTTCTCTCCAAAATCCAACTTTTTGAAGACAGTGGCTTTGAGTTGTAGGTCCCAAAACTTGTCTACATATTTGTGGATAGATTCATTGGGAGAGATCTTTAAGCTTTGCCATTCGGTGAGTACTTTGTCTTTGGCATCGGTGGCCAAAAACTGCTTCATAATGGAAGCTCTTAAAGCTTTCCATGTTCGTAAAGCTTCACCGTTGGCTCGTAGGCTAGACCACCATTGTCTGGCGGACTTTTGAAAGTGCATAGCTACATGGCGTAGCTTAGAGGACTCCGTGAAGCCCTCATCTCCAAACGACACATCGAATTGTTGGATAAAGGCCAAGACTTTGTCCGTAGCACCAAAGGTACCATCATAGGTAAGGAAAGAGACGCTCTTCCCTCCCTCTTTGAATTTCTTCAACCTGGACGACCTCTTCCATGCGGCATAGGATTTCCTATGAACTCTTCTTTTTGAGGGTTCAAAGATTGCACCATCACTTTCTTCAGACGGTGGAGAAGAGGGTGACCTCTTTCTCGCCTTTTTCTTGTCTTGATCTTTGTCGTCTTCACCATAGCTTTCGTAAGAGGAAGAGGATGAAGAAGATGGAGAAGAGGGTGTCCTCTTTCTCGCCTTTTTCTTCTCTTGCTTTTTATCATCCCTCTTTGAATTATGGCGTGGAGAAGAGTGTGATGGTCTTCTCCGCTTTGGTGGTGATGGAGAGCGTTTAGCCCGCCGTCTTCGTGGAGCCATCTCCGCCGAGGTGGCGGGAGACTCGCTTCTTTCTCCTTCCTTCGGTGGAGGCTCTTGAGTTCTCCTTTGGGAAGGAGAAGCATCATCAAGAAGTAAATTCTTGAGCCCTTCATATGGATTCTCTTCTTCTTCCCGAATCGGAGAGAGACCTCTTTTGGTAGTCTCACAAGGAGGCTTCCTAGGTGTTCTCTCGTCATGGTGATGAGCTTGGAGAATCCCGTGAGCACGGAGCTGCCGTTGCACTTCACTTTGGAGAGATGGATTGCCAATGGCTTGTTGAAGCCTAGAAACAAGATAGTTAACAAGCATTGAAGCATCATTAGTAGCTTGCTCATGAGCAAAATCAAAGTTATCAACATTAATTTCACTCTCTTTACTATTGTCAGCCATTCTAACAACTTTTAGGTGTAAACTTTTTAGGTGTACTTTGGCACTTCAAGCCCTAGTTGCTACTCCTCTTTACCCCTTTAGAAAAAGCACTCAAGCTACTGTACCCGCAGCTCGAATACCATTAATTGCAAGGAATAGAAGAGAGGGTCTTTCGACACCAAAACAGCACCGGCTCCTGTCAAGCTTCTAATAGCTCAATAGTGGTTAAGCCGTAGGCAAGCCCCGTAGGACTCCACTATTAAGACCATAGCTCTCGACGGTGATGCCCCGTTAACTGCACGAAGGCAGGCGCACTGCAAGGCTAAAAAATCCCTATTCTACTTACTCACAGGCAATTAATAATACCAACCATTTGTAGCTAGCTTGAGGACCTCCCTTCGTGAGAAAGAAAAGAGAAACCTTGAGCTCTGATACCAATGTAACATTTAATGGCCTAATAACTTATGTGTAGCAGAAATTAGGATGAACATAGTGGGCATTTCTTTAAAATAGATTCCTAATGAGAATTACAAGAGTGCTTGGGTGGAGAGAGCAACAAAAAGCATAACACGTAGTTAGATAGCATCGTCAATACTTTCAAAAGAGAGAGAAATTAAGCTATTGACAACATTTGAGGACGGGATTTTCATGGAGCCGGTCCCCCCTCCAAAAGGCTTTATTATGGTTTCTCCCATCAAGAGACACATTGTACAATATAATTCTTTGTGTTCCTTCAAGACTAGCTAGTGCAATGAAGATGGAAACTTCATGCACTAAGCAAAACACTTAACAAACACAACTTGAATTATCCCCGTTCTCAGACCCAAGACCTCACACACCTTCGAAGATGGTGAGAGATAGCAGGGTATGAGAGTAGATTGAGAGGAAGAAGGAGTATCTTACGAGAAAGATGTACATCTCCTCACATAATCACTCATATGTAGCATATCTTGGCTTAGTAATTAGCTTGGTAGAGGAGATGAGCATGCATTGAAGCTTGGATCTTGGTTGGATTTGCATCCACATGCCAAGAGAGTGTTGATGTAGGCTTCTATCTCACAAGCTTGGAGTAGGTGATGAGTTCTCCATTAAAGCTTGGGAAGAGATAGTCTTCTCTTTCTTCACACATGAGCTTGTGTGAGTGTGTGTGTGATAATGCCTTGCAAAAATCAGCCCCCTCTCTCTCTTGGGCGAGCCCTCTTGCTAAATGCTCTTCCTGAAGCCTCATTGGCCCTCCCCAAGTCAAGCCAATTACAATTAAGCAGCATAAGTGATAGCCTTCTGACATGTGTCCCCCTTTCCCCTTTTGTGAGAGCTTTAGGTAATTAAATAATTAAACTAAACTCTCATTGGACCCTTTTGCCTCCTGGCCAATAGGAATCAGGCAAGCCATGGGGCTCCTGAATGCTCATTGGACCCCTTGGGAGACTGCCCAATAGTCTTCTAGGAGACTTAATTCTCATTGGTTTCTTTTATTAAATGTTTTTAAATTAATTAAACTAGATTTACACTAGCTTAATTTTCATTGGTCCACTTCAAGGGTCATCCAATAGAAATTGGGCACACCTTGTGGGCATCTGGCCTAGGGATCTGACATGTGTCCCTCATTCCCTTTGTGTAAAGGGAGCCTGTGTGTGTGTGTGTGTGTGTGTGGCTTTCTCCCTCATCCCCTACCTTTAGGGCTCGCCCCCTCCCATGTAGGGATGTGCAAAGACTTTTAGGGCACACACAAAGCATCCAATTTTCCCTAGGGTTGACCTTTGGACACAACCTTTGAATTTTGGAACCTTAGCATTTTGGAAGTCTTAATGGGCTGAACCTTAGGGTCGTTTTAGCCCATTGTTGCACATGGCTCTTTTGCAGATGGCCCCCCCTTTGGATCCCTATTTTCCCTCCTTTGGATTCCTACTGTGGCCGGTCTGCTAGCTTAACCAATATTCTAGCTTTTTCTCCCCTAGCCTTCCCCACATTAAATGATCAGTTTAATATGAGAAAATCATTTAGGAGAATTAGATATTGATTATTATGACATGTGCCATCTGGGATTTTTTGGAGCTTGACACAGTTTGAGAGGGTGATGCTTAGTATATGGGGCTAGCAAGAAGTGACTTAACGTCCAATCAAAACCTGGATCAGAAAGATATAACAAGTTGAAGTTTGTGTTAGCTGTTGATCGGGTGTTACCAGATGATTTGGTGCCAATTTGTTGCCCGTCGTTCAAGGCCATGGAGGGAACATAATGCGAAGAGGTTGGTACAACTCAAAACTAGGCAATGAGAAATTCTAGTGGGTTGTCATGGCTTGGCCATCGGGTTTGGGTGCACCCCCAATGGCAGGCAGTCAAAAAAGGAAGAAAATTTGAGCTATAAGGGTGAAATTTTGAGAGAACTTTGGAGGCCATTAGGAGGGGAGCCCTTGGAGGACTGCCATGTGGCATCAGCTGATGTGCACGCAAGAAAGAAGATTGTGGGGTACTTAGGATGCATGAGGCTCCTAATGTGGCCAATGATGAGGAGTAAGGGCTTGTGAGATCATGTGGATATGACGCCTGGAGCTGCGGGTGCTGCTCACGATCGAGCTTGATGATGGGGCGCTTTTGGGTGTCGCACTGGCATCAGGTGGCATCCGATGGGCAGCATAGCATGATGATGTGGCAGGCCTGAGAGGCCAGTTCACAGGCTCCTTGGGGAAAAACCTTTTTTGAGATGGAAGTCGGGAGCACGCACGGTGCTGTCAATGCCTCGACTAAGCGGTGTTCATGTTAAGAAGGCTTGGGGCTCAAGAAAGCCACGCTAGAACTAGCAAAAGCAAGGCATCCCATGCAGGGGGGACTGAAAATAGAAAAAATGTCATGCTAAAGGGGGGGGTCCTCACATGCCCATAGGGGGGCCATTTTTTTGTATTAGGAAGTTGTTGTTGAAAGTGTGAAGAGTCAGAGAAGAGGAGGAAGGGACAAGTGTGAAGAATAGGAGAAGGGAAAGTCTTTATCTAGAGTCACGTAAAAGATATCTCTCTCTCTCTCTCTCTCTCTCTCTCTCTCTCAATGTGGACCTTGAAGAAACAAAGGAGGAGGTTGTGGGAAGCAGCGAACGGGAGCTTGGCTCCATATTGCTCTCTCACTCTCTTGGAAGGAGGTATTGAGAACTGCACATGGTGCTATGTGGACGGCATTTAAACAAGCTTCACACAAAGGAGGAGAAGAAAATGGGACAAGGAGGTTGTGGGAGATTGAGGAATTGAGAACTGCACATGGTGCTATGTGGACGGCGTTTAAACAAGCTCTCAAAGATGAATATTTTCTTGAAGATAAGGAGCACGTCACAAAGAATATTTTTGTGAAGTGGGTGCAACAACGTAATAAGGGGCTATGTGCTCTTGAATTGTTAAAAGAATTTGAAAAGAGATTTTCCCAATTGTCTACAACAAAATGGGTTGCTTTTAATTTGGAGAAAGTAGAACTTTTTGTGCAGGCTGCAGATCCAAAATTACAAAAAAGCTCAATGGATCTCCTCGAGGATCCCACAGGGGAGTTAGGGCTGAAACTAGATTGGAAAGAAGTGATTAAAACAGTCAATATGGTGGTGAAAGTGCAAAAAAATTGGATAAGTTAGTTGGAATGAATGCAGATGTGGGAGAAAAGAGAGGTTCTTGTGCCAGTAAAAAGGAGAAGATTTCAAAGCTAGAGGAGTCGTTCATGGATGATCTTATGAAGGGAAAGGTTCAACTTCCTGGTTGAGAGAAGGTGGTCCACAAACAGGAAGTGGGAGTAAAAACTATATGTGGTATGACACTCTTGATCATGTCATGAATGAGTGCAAGGAATTTGTTGAAGCCAAGCGTAAAGATGTGGTCTTTTGGAAAGATGGATTGATACACTTGCGAGAAATAGGGCTATCTCTAAAGACCAAATATGGAAGAGGTGGTATGAAGAAAAGCATGGAAGAGATGTTGAAGGAACATCATGTGAGTGTAGCTGAAGCACTAAATTACAGTTTGCAGATTGAGGATAAGATATAGAAAAAACAATTGAAG
This sequence comes from Adiantum capillus-veneris, assembly GCF_014529385.1. Lineage (NCBI taxonomy): Eukaryota > Viridiplantae > Streptophyta > Polypodiopsida > Polypodiales > Pteridaceae > Adiantum > Adiantum capillus-veneris. The sequence continues at coordinate 91,676,707 of NC_140959.1, read as the reverse complement.
TTTCTAGCAGGAATGGGACCTTCTAACCGTATGCTATGACAACAACAAAAAAAGAAAAAGTTGTGTTTCAACAGTTTTGTCAAGTGGGAAATTGTATTAGAAATACTACCGGGTGGGAAGACCCTGCAGATTCCCTCTAAGTATATGCATACATAACTAAATCTCAAAACAATGAGGTTTTTGTAGAAGAAAAGAGAAAGAGGAAAGAGGATCTGGCAGGAACTTCAAAGACGATGAAGAGATCAAAGATACCAAAGGGAAAAGAGTCTAGCTCAGGATTGCCTCTTGCCCTGCCCGATGTCTCAAATGGATGAGTCCAAGAAGGAGAAAAAGGCGAGAAAAGCACAAGGTCCTTCATGTAAGTTGTAATCTGATATTGAATAGGATGTTGATGTGAGGAAGGTACTTGAGGAGAGCATAATGAATAGTAGGGTGGAGTTCACCTGAGGTATAAGACCTAGGAGACTGTGATGCTGGATCCACCGCCCTACCACCCCATGTATAGACCGGCTCCTAGCCCTAGCCATCATGTGGATCCCCAGTCTGCATTGGTCCAGTCCGAGCCCCTGGATTAGGTCCCTGACCCCCTAGGATTAGGATCCTTGTCCTGGCATTACTCCCCCCTTGGAGAAGCATTTTCATCCTCGAAAACACAAGTGGTAGTATCTTCGTAAGAACACTGATGTTTTCCGTGTTGGCATCCCATATGCGACCCAACTGATACTTGATGTAATGAGGAGGTTCAATGAAACCAAGAGCAACATCTTGATTTTCAAAATTGTTGTCCTTTTGCAAGCACTTGGGTCTAAATGGTAACTCCATTTATAACTCACTTGAGTACTGTAAAGGAGTAACCATAACTAAGAGTTGTCCAAAGGCATAACCAATTTTCAGATCTTCAGAAGGTACTAGAATAATGCAAGAAAATCTTGGTGCAATTTTCCATGAAGTTGTGAGCCAGATTTCCAACTGGCGTGAGTATTTAAAAAAACTCATAGCTACTAAGAAGTAGAATAGGGGGTGTGCTTATGTCAGACTTCTGAACATTTTCCCCTTGCTCAGGTCCTGACCCCCTAGGCTTAAGATCCTTGTCCTGACATTAGGCAAGATCCTAGATATTGCAAAATGAGAATTCCATGACAATATCATTGATCTCATGAAGAGAAAGTGCCACATCTTGTATGGGCCTAAAAACGACCCAACCAAGTCAGAGGGGGTGCAAAGTATTTATGAACAAATTGAAGCTATTTTGGGCAGTATTAATGAAGAAGAACTAGGTGAAAATGAATGGGGAAGCATAGTAGACAACAATGAGCTTCCAAGATGGGTAAAGCACGTCATATTTCACGAGGATGAGTATGGAGAAGATGTACCTCACAGTCATTTTACACAAAATCATCGGGCTAGGGCTACTACTGAGACTTTGGTAAAGGTAGGTGATTCAAAAGAGCCAGTTTTTGAATTGGTAGATCATGGGTCAGAAAAAAACCTTATGTCAAAGAGATTATTCTTGAAAGGAAAGTGGCATGTTGATGTGGAACATGGGTGGTGTATCCGAGCTGCCAATGCATAATCAAGGGATTTGTATGGTGCATGCCCTAATGTTAAAATAACCATAGGGGATGTAAGCGATGCACATTTGTTTTTTGTACAGGATCACCCTACATATCCAATCATCTTAGGGCAGCCTTACATTACGGCGGTGCAGATGTAAACCAAGGTGTTTGGATGATGGATCTATGTATGCTAGGATCAGGAGTTGTAATGGTAAGAGAGCAATACAATTGCTAACTGTTTGTGTGAACCATGCCAGGAACAGGGATACCAAGGTTGACAAAAGAATTCAAAGAGAACAAAATATTTCAGGATTTTTTCCAAGTGAGCGGGACTACGATGGTGCTTTGAAGGAGAAGTTCTTGCTGATAGCAGATGTCTACAGAGAGACTTTTTCTTCAGGATTTTTGAGGTTGGCTTCATAGGGTTCGATATCTTACAGAAAATTCAATGATTTGTGAAAATGGGAGAGGAAACAATGTGTTTGCAATGTCCAAGGCATACTTCAAGGATGTAAAATATTAGACCCAGATGAAGCAATTTCAGGTATTTTTGAAGAATGCACGTTAGTGGATACAAAAGGGGAATTGGATATAATCATAGAATCTAATGATCAAGCAAGGATAAATATGGTTAAGGTAAACTCTCTTAACATGTATGATTTTATTTTTCATTCGAAGAAGATCTAGATGCAGAAGAGGTACAAGTGAATACAAAATACAAAATAGTGGCAAAGAGTTCTGACCAGTGGGCATTTCATTGCCAAAAGAGAGTAATACAGTTATGGAGAAAGCATCTCAACAACCTATCCTCTGAGATCCAAGTAAACTTGGGCACTCAAAGATTGGTGATACAGATTTTTTAAATCAAGAAGAGATAAGATGTTTTTGAGAAATGTTAAAGAAGCATGGGAATGCTTTTGATTTTTAACCAGGTGAGATCGGTTGTGTTGAACCTAGTGTTGTAGCTCCCATGGTGATATTTACTATTCTGCACTTTCCCTGGAATTTATGGCCTATTCCTGTTCCAAAGGCTCATCTTCCTAGGTTGGTTGATTTGCTGAATGAGAAGATTAAGATGGGCATTTTGTAGCCCTCTTGTTCTCCTTACTCTAGCAAGTGGTTTACAGTTCCCAAGAAGAATGGTACATTGAGGTTCATATAGGATATATGCAACCGGTAAATAAGGTAACTATAAAAAATGTGGGAACAAGTCCAGTGGTTGATGATTTTGTAGAGGCTTGTGCAGGAAGAGCCATCTATTCCATGGGAGACTTGTACTTAGGCTATGATCAATTTCAACTGGTTGTGGAAAGTAGGTGTTACCATCATATACATGTCGTAGTGATGTGTGTGAACACAGTAGGACCGCCGGGGCATTTTTTCCCTCTTTAGGAGTTTTTTTCCCCCGTGCATTGTATATACGCCCATCACTCCAGAGCTATCTATCTTTCCATTGCACACTAAGTAACACACTCTCTATTGTGTCAAGATGAAAGATTTGGGAGTTGCATCATTACTTGGGTATACAATTTAAGCAGTGTGATGGTGGTATGTAAGTTTGGACTTGAGGATTGCAAGCCTATTCCCACTCCCATGGAAATAGGTTTGAGTCTACATGATGCCGGAGATCCTGCTGATGTCACTCTTTACCAAACAGATGTTGGATGCCTCATTTATGTATGCAACATGAGTCCGGATATTCAATTTGCAGTCTTGTAGGTCATCAAATTTATGCATAGCCCAGGGTCTAAAATTGGCAGGCTGTTAAGAGGATTTTTCACTACCTTAGTGGCACTTTACATCTTGGCTTGTTTTATCCCAAGGGGGAATCATTGCTGCTAGACTTACATGCCTTTTCGGACTCAAATTGGGCTGGTTGTTTTGACACGCGAGTGTCCACACGTGGCTTTTGTTTCATGCTTGGTAGTTCATGTATATCATGGTTGAGCAAGAAGAGACCTACTGTGGCCACTTCAAGTTGTGAGGCTGAGTACAAGGAAATCTTCACAGCTACGATTGAGTGTGTATGGCTCAAATGCTTTATGGCTGATTTGGGTGTTGGACAGGACACTGCCAACACTATCTACAATGATAGTCAGAGTGCATTGGCAGCTATGAGGAACCTAGTTTTTCGTGCTTTCACAAAGCACATTGAGGTGCATTACCACTATGTCAGGGAGAGGCTCTTAGCAAGACAAATCATTTGGCTTATGCGCCAACACAGGACAACCTTGCAGATCTTTTCGAAAAGGCATTATCTCATGAGAAACTCAAAGCTTTCCGCAAAGCTTTGGTCTTACTCCCCTTTGTGGACTGAACATGTCCTCAGGGCATGGAACTTCCCTTTACTCATGTGCCAGCTCTCATTCGCCGCATCACTGTAGTGGGGATTTGTTACCATATACATGTGGTAGTGATGTGTGTGAACACATTAGGACCTTCGGGGCCTTTTTTCCCTCTTTAGGAGGTTTTTTCCCCCGTACATTGTATATACGCCCATCACTCTAGGGTTATCTATATTTCCATTGCACACTAAGTAACACACTCTCTATTGTGTGCCTTCAGCTTCCTTCGTCTTCTCCAAGCTGTGTGTGTTTCTTTGCAACCCTAATTCCAATAGTAGGGATCTGACAACCATGCATACTCCTTTGGAATTAGTAAGAATTTTTACTTTTCCACAAGGTGGAAGCAATTCAATTGCTCACATGATGAATGGGATGAATAAAGTGTTGCGGGATTTCATTCCTCAGGTTACCATGCCTTTTATTAACGACGTGCCGATAAAAGGGTGTGAACAGGGTGAAAAAGATGAAGCCAAGGGTAAGAGGGGGTGCAGATAGTTTGTGGCTAACCATATTGTTGATTGTGATAGGATATTATCAAGGCTTGAAGAGGTCAACCTTACACTGTCACGCCAAAGTCTATGTTTGGGGTAAAATAAGTCTTGATTGCGAGACACTTATGTGGACCATCTGGTAGAAGACCCAACCCTATCAAAGTGGATGCAATTCAAAAGATGAAAGAGACATACAATTCAATTAGATAAGTGCAAAGATTTTTAAGTACATGCGTTTTTTACTTGATATGGTTATCACATTTTTCACATGTTGTAGATGTGTTATACCAATTGCTCAGAAAGGGACAAAAAATTGTTTGCAAAGCAGAACACTCAAAGGCTAGATGTTACAAGAGGCTCCTACATTAAGGAAAGTAGACTACAAAAGTAGGAAGCCAATCATTTGACCATTGACACGAGTCCCGCAGGTATTGGGTGGGCTATTGGACAAGATGACGAGCAGGGGAAAAGGTATGCTATTAGATTTGGTGCCAAAGTATTAAGTGTTGGCATAGATCATATCTGCAAGTAAAAAGGGAGCTTTGGGGCCTATCAACTTCCCTAAGGTGGAACAAGGAGTACTTTATTGGTACTTCTTAATAGTGGAGATAGATTGCTTTCCATTACTTGGGATGACCACAAGTTGCTCTACACCAGATATAGCTATGCTACATTGGATTTCATATATAAAGTTATTGAATCCTAAGTTTTATCACATTGTAGGCAAGGATAATCCGGTAGCTAATATGTTGTCCAGGGTTAGACTTGAGGATGAGGAGACTATGGTTTTAGAAAATGAAGACGTGGGATTGAGGTTCTTTACCTCTTCAAAACTGCACGTAGAATGTAAGAGCATGGTTTTTGCATTACAATATTTTGTAGAAGATAAATATGAAGGTGAATGGTTATTAATTGGGAAATATTTGAGTGCATTAGAGAAGCAAGAGGACTAGACCAAACAAGAGTTTAAGCGAACCCCTCTAAGAAGGTTTATGGGTATTTCTTACAGGATGGGATTTTATGGAAACATCCAATGAAGCAAAGTGGAACCCCTTAACGAGTGGTTTGTAATAGGGTAACCCAACTCCAAGTACTTAAAGAATTCTAGAGTCATTATGGGCAGGTCACAGGAGAGTTTGGGTCACTTTTGCTAAAATCAAAGATCGATATTGGTGGAAGGGAATGTATAAAGATGTGGTACACTTTGTTGAAGCTTGTAGTGTATGTCAAATGTACTCAGATGTAAAGCATTGAGATGGGTTACACCCAAAATATCCAGTGTGTATGCATTTCAAATGGGTAGTTGATTTGATTACAATGCCTACAGGATTATGGAAAATGAGGTATATTGTGCTTGTCAAGGAAGATTTGACAAACCAGGTTGAAGGGAGGGCTTTGCCAACCAAAGCTACAAGTGTGATATGCAAGTTTTTACTTCAAGATGTAATATGCTTGCCAAGGAGGATTTGACAAACCAAGTTGAAGGGAGGGCTTTGCCAACCAAAGCTACAAGTGTGATATGCAAGTTTTTACTTCAAGATGTAATATGCAGATATGGATGTGTTGGTAAAACTACTGCGGATAGAGGAGAGCTTGATGTTGATGAGGCCAAATAACTTTTTGTTCGTTTAAGTATTAAGTTATCTCTCACTATGGCATATAACCCGGAAGGAAATGGTAAAAGTGAGAGGGGACATCACCCCATTATCAAGGAATTGGCTAAAGCATGCAAAGTACACATTGGGGATTGGTTTCGATTGCAACCATATGCTTTATGGGCTAATCGTACCACACACAATACTGTAACAGTGTTCATGCCGTCAGAGTTGATGTATGGTCAAAAACTTGTTATGACTCTTGAGGAGACAATAGCTACATGGAGTATATTTCCTTGGAATACAGAGATAGCCAGAGAAGAAATTAGGATGTGGAGATTGCAAGTGCAAAACTAAGAAATGCTCGTTTAAAGAACAAGGATGCTTTTGATGAATGACACAGGCTAAGATCGTGCTATTCAAGAAGAGGATTGGGTTCTTGTTTTTTATAACAATTTAGATAATCATTACACAGTTATGCACAGAATGGTCAAGCTATGGTTTGGCCCCTATGTGGTCAAACATGCTTTCCTAATGCTACCTACAAGTTATGTGAAATTGACGGTACAGAGTAAAAGGTTCTAGATGCAGAAAAACGTGTCAAAATGTATAATAAAAGGGATGCAAAGCTTCAAATTGGTGGATGTCGTGCCGCTTTGGAGGCACAAAAAGAAAGATGAAAATTTGCATACATATTCAAGGTTCTACCAACTTATGAATAATGGTAATAGTTGTTATGTCAGCAAGAGGTCCGAGAAGTATGCTTTATGTGGGTTTCTAGACCAATATAAGCTCCATAATAGGGTGAGACAGGGTGGCAGTGAAGAATGTCCAAGGTGCTGGATTTTGGCCCAAGCATGTAGAGATTGAGGTGCTAAAGGAATAGATCCAGACGGCTCGTCAAACGGAGCCACAATGTGCCAGATACGAGGCTTAGAAGTTAGAAGTGATTGTAGACCCGAGACAAATAGACCAAGTGATGCCAGGTAGTCCAAGCAACTTTGGAGCTATGGGTGTGTAAAGCTCCATTTATGGAGCCTACTAGTCTTTGCAGATTAGAAATTGGAGCTTTGGATGCCAATTTATTAGCCGTCAAAGTTTTGTCGGGCTCCATGTGGGTGGCAGTTTGTCCGCATTGAGAAACGTGCCATCTGGGGTTTTTTGGAGCTCCACATGGTTTAAGAGGGTGATTCTTAGTATATGGGGCTAGCAGAAAATGACTTAGCATCAATCGAAACCCCCAAGTCAGAAAGATATAACAAGTTGAAGTGTGTGTCAATTGTCGACCGGGTGTTAGCTGCAGATGATTTGGTGCCAATTTGTTGCTCGTCGTTCGAGGCCATGCAGGGACCAGAATGCGAAGAGGCTGGAAGAGATCAAAAGTCGGCAATTAGAAGTCCCAATGGGGTGTCGCGGCTCACTCACCGGGTTTGGGTGCAAGAGGCTAGAAGAGATCAAAAGTCGGCAATGAGAAGTTTTAGTGGGGTGTCACGGCTCAGTCACCGGGTTTGGGTGCGCAAATGGTAGGTAGTCAAAAAAAGAAGAAAATTTGAGCTATAAGGGTGACATTTTTAGAAACTTTTGGAGGCCATTAGGAGGGGATCCCTTAGAGGGCTGCCATGTGGCTTCAATTGGCCCCATATGCGCACGCAAGCAAGCAAATCACGAGGTAATTAGGCTACATGAGGATCCTAATGTGGCCAAAGATGAGGAGGAAGGGCTCGTGAGCTCGTGTGGATATGGTGCTTTGCATTGCAGACGCTGCTCACAGCCGGGCTTGATGATGGGGGCGCTTTTGGGAATCTCACTGGCATCGGGTGGCGTTGGATGGGTGGCATGGCATGATGACATGGCAGACCCAAGACGCCGCCTCACACGCCCCTAGGGGCAAAAACATTTCTGAGAGGGAAATTGGGAGCACCGACAACACCGTCATTACCTAGGCTAAGAGGTGTTCATGTGAAGAAGGCTTGGGGCTCAAGAAAGCTAGCAAAAGCAAGGCGTCCCATGCAGGGGAGCCAAAAATAGAAAAGATGTCATGCTAAAGAGGGGGTCCTCACACACCCATAGGGGGGCCGTTTATTTGCATTAGCAAGTTGTTTTTGGAAGTGTGAAGAGTTAGAGAAGAGGAGGAAGGGGCAACGTGAAGAAGATGAGAAGGAAAGATCTCTCTCTCTCTCTCTCTATCTCTCTCTCTATCTCTCTCTCTCTCTCTCTCTCTCTCTCTCTCTCTCTCTCTCTCTCTCTCTCTCTCTCTCTCTCTTTCTTTCTCTCTTTCTCTCTCTCTCTCTCTTTCTCTCAAGACCTTGAAGCAACAAAGGAGGAGGTCGTGGGAAAGTAGTAGACGGGAGATTGGCTCCATATTGCTCTCTCACTCTCTCCAAGGGAGAATGGAAAAAGGAAAATTTTATCAGCAAGCTTCTCGTTTGGGAAGAATCTAGCATGAAATTCAATAGCAAAGGAGTAGTACATGGTGGGTTTTTTGCTTGGTAGTTACGAATTGGTTTGATCGGGTTTGGATTATCTAAATAGGGGATTTCAAATCAGCAAGAATACCGATGTTGGCGTATGCAACCGATTTGTATCAAGTGTTACAAATATGTGATTAATGGAAACATCTTCTGATTGCCAACCTCAATTAAGTGTTATTATCTTTTCTAAGCTGAGCTTTAGCCATTAACTCTGTTTCGATCTGTGATATTATCCTACAATGTTCTTTAATCATATCTATATCGTCTTATTAACACCAAATTGGCCTTAACTGCACTGATATCCCTTGGTTTGCACCTTGATTTCTTCTCTATCTACAACCAAAAGCCCGACGCTTTCTCAATCGCTCTAGAGAGGCGTGCATTCAAACAAGATAAAGAGATATAGTCAAAGATTATGCATGAGAAAGATGATATGGGAACTTTCCTTGTTGGTGTCAAGGATATCAATGAGCAACGTTTTTCTGCAGGTGAAGTCATTTCAGATAGCTCCCTTGTGCAGACTGTTCTTGATGCCATGCCAGATTGTTACCAGACTTTTGGCAGCACTTGGAGACGTATGACCCAAGGAAATTCTAAAGTTGTCATGTTTGATACATTTTGCACATTGCTATTGCAAGAGTCCCTTTCAAGAAAAACAAGACTAGACAGTGTGCACCTAAACAGGCCTTTATTGCTACCCAAAGAAAAGGTGGTAAACAATGTAGTCACTTCTTATGGTTCTTTAGCAAGTGGAAAATCACCTGTCTGGAAATTCTAGTGATAAGGGAAAAAGAAGATGCGCTGCCATTATTATAAAGCTAATTATCACTTGATCAAGGAGTTTCCTAAGTTGAAGGCCAAAGAGGCTAAGAAGAAAGTGGATGGTTCCACTGCAAATGTTGGTTCCACTACAAAAATGCAGCTATTGTTGAGCCTTTTGTGAAAGGAGACTGTGATGCTGATGTTGATGTAGAATAGGCTTCTAGTGCAGAGTGTACCTATAATCTTGTTGTCATGATGCATGCATGTCAATTGCTGCAGATTCAATGTGTGGTAATTTGACAGTGGTGCTACAAAGCACATTACCTCACATCATGATTTTTTCAAATCTCTCGAGTTTTTCCCTCATGGGAATTAAGTTACTTGTACCAACAATGCCTCTTATCTGGTTTAGGGAGTTGGAAAGATTGTACTTATTGCTACAAATGGCAGTTCTTTTACACTTGTTGGTGCAATTTATGTACATGGGATCAAGAAGAATATTTTGTCTGTATCTGCACTTTCTAGACTTGGACTTGTAGTCAAATTTGTGGATGATAGATGTACAATACATGATCTCAGTTTTGGTGATGAAATTGTTGCATCTGACATTTTATGTTGTGGGTTGTATAAGCTCACTTTGTATGACAAGTGTGGGTAAAATTTTGTAAATGGATTTGTGGACTCAAAGGCTATTTCAGATGCAAAACATTGGCATGCATGTTTTGGATATCTAAATTTTACTAGTTTTCCGCGTTTGCATAAATCTGATATTGTTGCTTCTTTGCCGCCTCTTGAAGCACTTGTCAAACATGTTTGTGAAGGCTGTATTTTGGGTAACATGCAACATTTGAATTTTCCAAAGGCATTAGGAAGGGGATGGGGTCTAAGAGGGCCTGATTATTTGCCATGAGCTTATGGAGGTGATTAACATTTTGACAAATAGGTGTATGCCATGCGTGCAAGAATGGTGGATGTGTAAGAGATGTGTAAGAGTGGTCTAAGAATGCACTTTCCCCCCCAAAAAAGAGGGGGAGAATTTTACTATTTCCTTTCTTTCATAACTTCCACATATGATCTTTAATTTGAGCGGAGGTCATATATCTGGAATCTATGCATTTAGCTCTTTCCATGGATATGCTATGGTTTTACCTGCTAGATTTTAAATTCTTTTTTGGGAAAAAATTTTGAATTCAAATAAACTAATCGTCTTGCCTGTTTGAGCTTAAAAGCTGTCCTTTGATTACTTTCTTAATACTGAAGGTTTGACTTCCTTAAATTGCCAAATAAAGAGGCCCTTCTAGACCCCATTCTCTTCCCTAATGGATGGTTCAGTTAGGGCCACATGCATGTTTCAGCTTGTGCAAAGTGATGTTTGTGGGCCCATGCAAGCTCCATCCTTGGGTAATTACCTTTACTTCATGTCTTTCATTGATGATTACTTCACACATGCATGGGTGTATCCGCTTAAAGCAAATAAAGTCCAAAGTTTTTGTGTGCTTCAAATAATTTCTGGCTGAAAATGTCTCGAAATGTACTATGGGCATCCAAATTTTTGTTGAATTCCTCATTTATGTATGCAACACGAGGCCGTATATTTAGTTTTCACTGTCACAGGTTAGTAGATTCATGCATATCCCATGGTCTAAGCATTAGTAGGCTTTCAATAGGAGTTTTTGCTACTTGAATGGCACTTAACATCTTGGCTTGTTTTATCCCATGGGGGATCATTGCCGCCACATTTTCATGATTTTCTGGACTCAAATTGGGCTGGTTGTTTTCACATACGAGTGTCCACAAGTGGCATTTAACATCTTGGCTTGTTTTACCCCAGGGGGGATCATTGCCGCCGCACTTTCATGCTTTTCTAGACTCAAATTGGGCTGGTTGTTTTGACATACAAGTGTCCACAAGTGGTTTTTGTTTCATGCTTGGCAACTCATGCATATCATGGTTGAGCAAGAAGAAACCTACGTACTGTGGCCACTTACAATTGTGAGGCTAAGTACATGGCTTTTTTCATAGCTATGGTTGAGTGTGTTAGGAAATAAGACATAGCTAAATAGATAATTGAGTAGATTACTTAATGGAGAGAGACAGATCTATATACACGAGAATATAGAGTAGAGAGAGAGAGAGAGAGAGAAAGAGAGTACACACGATATACGTGGTTCACCCAATGTGGGCTACGTCCACGGGAAAGCAGCCACTCAATGGATTTATTACTTCAAAACAAGAAGTAGTTTACAAAGGGATTATACCCTTAATGGAGCTCCCGCCTTGCTTCACTCTCACCACCTCACACTCACCTTGTTGCATCAACTTCACACTATGAAATGTGTGTAGAAATGGCCTCCTTTTATAGGCCAAAAGGGCTGCCCTCTCTTATGAGAGACAGCCATGTGTAGCCGCCCTTGTGCGAATAAGTCCAAATTGGACCCTCCAATCCGCCCATGTGTGGCCGCCCTTGAGAAGACAAGTCCGCTTTTGAATTCGGCCACCGTCCATTGACTTCCGACCATTGGCCAACCGACCGGTTGTTTTCCGACCACTTTTCGGCCGCTGTCCGGCCATAATATTCCGGCGAAAGAAGAATATTCCGGCCATAATATTCCGGTGAAAAAGAATATTCCGGCCTTTAAAGTTGCCCCTGATTCTTGTCTGTGAAAATTTTGGTTTCCGGTGAGTGATTTTCCTTCATGCACGATGGCTTCTCCTCATAATGGGGGCCTTACAAATGTGCGCTTTTACCACAGAAAATTACAAGGGTAAATCAGGCTCCATACTTAACAGAGTGTGTATGGCTCAGATGCCTTATGGATGATTTGGGTGTTGGACATGATGTTGCCAACACTATCTACACTAACATTTAGAGCACATTGACAGTTGCAAGAAACCCAATTTTTCATGCTTGCACAAAGCACATTGAGGTGCATTACCACTTTGTCAGGGAGAGGCTTTGAGGAGGAGAGATGAGCTTGGCTTAACTACCAACACAGGACAACCTTGCAGATCTTTTCACAAAAGCATTCTCAAAACCTATTTGAAGCTCACTAAGTGGTCATACAAATCCTCTAAGACACTGTATTTTTTGACCCATTTTTGGAATTTTGCTGGTTTGACTCTACGGTTTTGTTTAGCACATGCTCTCTCTCTTCTAGAAGGCGTTTCTCCCATTAAACCTTCAAACCAGTTGTTTAGTAGATGTGACTCATGTGGACCCCTCCTTGTCCTAGCTTCACCCATTATTTCCCTATTACAGGTGGTTTTCCATTTCCTCCCTCCATCATTAACACTAGAATGGTAACCTAACAGGACATAAAAGCGTCCTTTCAGGGTTTTGGGAAAAATTTCCAAAACCATAGTAGATCCACTCATTTTGAAAAATCCTTTCATGAGCTTATAGTTCAATAACTACTACATATGAAAAAAATGAGAAACTTTTAATTTTTCTCAGCCCTTGGTCACTACAAGCCTCCAAAGTTGATGGACCAGTGCATTTTGCCCAAAACAACAATTTCTTACGGTTGATTGCATATAAATAAGAGTGGGGATTTTTGTAGGACATGAGATAAAATGCCCTGTTAACTTCAATGGGTTGGTGACCAAAACATATGGTTGCTTTTACCTCACTAATTTTTTTTTGGGCAAAAAAAATAGGTACAAAAAAGTTGCATTTTTGCCATTCTGCGGACCTATCATCAAAGTTTCTATATTCACGCTCAATACAGATACTATATACATGTTTTCTTAGTTCCCTTTGGGCCTTTGGATCCAAAAGGAGCCATGGAGCATGTCAAAAGGATAATGGATCTCTTACAATTGGAACCTTGGGGCAATGATAAAGTGCTAAATACAGCAAACATGAAAAAACTGGGTTTAGCATTATGACCTCTAGAAACCCATAGAAACTACTCAATATCTAGCCAAGTTTGTAGTCTATGCTTAGATATGGTTACTATCTACAAAATACACACAATTGGCCTAAGAAACTAGCAATATTGAGAAAGTTATACTTGCTACTGTAAAATGTATCGTATTCTTCAGCATCAAAAAACTCAACCATCATCATATACTATGCTATATAGCATATTAGGTCCCCCAAAAATCAAGGAAGATTAGCTTTACGGTTATACATTACACTTACACAATCAAAATTGAATTTGGATATCACAAAAGCCACCAAAAAAATCATAAAAGTGCTAATTTTGGCCAAAAAAACAGGATTATACAATTCTTGTAAATTGGTCATAACTTTCAATTTTAACACTTAGCTCTCCCTACAAGCATCAAAACATGTTGAGAACTATGAAGGCCTACCCTCTAGCCATCTAAACCTCACAAACATGAAGTTTAGAGTGGTATAGTTGCCAAAAATGGAAAAAAAAAGCCAAAAACAGGACCTGTTTTTTCACACAGTTTAGGTTCAAAAATGTTGTGCATGAGTAAGGTTAATGGTGAGATCGATACTCCAGAAAAAATGCAAAGTTTTTTTCAGCTCATAAGGAAACTTTGTGGATATATAGCACCTAGAAATTCATTTTCATACTCTTTAAATAATTCAAGCAAAATGGTCACTTAACAGGACACAAAAGTATCCTGTTACCATTCTAGTGTTAAGGCGGCTACCCTTGGCTGTGCTTCCTCTCTGATTGACCATACTATCATAGTCTACATTATGTTCAATTTTAGGTATAGTTCTCATAATCATTTCTTGGATCTGCCCGTGGTATTTGGTTTGCTCAATATCCTTTGAAGCCATCATAACAAAATCGTTGTTATAATTATCCTTAAAGAGATGGACCAATAGTTTTGCTAATCCCTTCTCCTTGATCTTGAAAATGTACATGATTTTCAAGGGTGTAAATTGTCTTGGTTTGGAATGGGTAGTCCATACCAAGTTCATGACATTGTTGTCTTCCCAACAATAGACTCCAAGCCTAGGGTTGTTAGTGGATATGCACTTCAAAGGTTCTTAGGTTTGGTATCTATCAACTCATATCCTTTTAATTTTAGCACAAGAGTTCCTTCTTTCATAGCCTTATTAGGAATTAGAGTATCAACCTCCAATCCCCATTTTTTTACTAAATTAGGATCCTATAACTTGAGGTATTGCACCCCATTTTGGTCCATATAAAAGTTGTCTTGTTAAGTTTGCCCTAACCTCCTCTTCCAACTCAACGGTATGCTCATCTTCCCTTACAAAAACCTCCTCATTTGGATCCAAGTAAATCTAGGCTTTATACTTGTTGGCTTTGAAGAAAGTCAAGATATGCTTGAACTTGATAGAGGTCCTAGTTCTCGATTGACTTGAAACAGAAGACATCTTGAAGCTTGAGTCAAAAAAAGCATTAAGAATTTCTTCCACAATAGTTTTTAATGGTCTTCCTTGGTTAAAAATCTCTTCTATGGATGGTCTACTCCTATTCTCCCCTAAGGTACCCAAGTTTCCCAAAACTGTACCAGATCTTAAGTTCATCATGGGCTCAAACAACACAATTGAACAAATACTTTAAACCTAAAAAGCTGTGTTTGGTTTCAGACACAATGCTTCCACTGCTTGTCTCGCCCTTTTCCACAGAGTCAAGATTCCCTGCACACCAGCACTTCAAATTGTATGTGATTCCACAATTTTTAATGTGAACTCACAAAACATCTAACAATTCCTTTGTCCAAGCATTGGATACACCCAATACGCCATATCTCTGAAATTTTGCGAAGGCTATCTTAGGCGCGCCCAAGATGGTTGCACCTATTTGTGGAGATAAATTCAACTTTTAGCACTTGGATGGGGTCTTGGGGGCTCACTATGTATAAATTTTGTATATCACGTGCATTCAAGGACTATTTATAAAATTGCTTATCTGTGAATTTTTGACAAATAGAATACACCATTTTTCACTTCAATCTGTTAATTTTTTTCACAGTTTCCTTTTACAGTACCCTTATGTATGTGAAACTGTGAGAAAAAATGAATTTTATTAACCTTTTATACTGCTCACGTGATAGTCACATAATTAGTAAGTGAACCCCCCCCCCCCCCCCCCCCCCCCTTCCCCCCCTTAGGATGGGGTCCCCACAATTTAACAAAGATATCGCTAGTCTCAATTTCACAAAATGACCCTCTTGGTGAGAGATTTATCTTCGGCGTGCCTAAGACAAATCTTCTCTATTTCATCATACTTTTTGTCCAATGTGACTTGTGAAAGTTTTATATGTGATTTCAAGCTTGTCTAATGAGTTTCACACTGTTTGGACAGTTTACCATTGTTTGTTTTTAATCCCATACCCAAGGTTTTCAGTTTTCTTCGTGTTTTTTTCCCTTCACACCTCCCAACTTTTTTAAACTTTCTCAAGAGCTTTATTATGGTCTAAATAAACCCTATGAGTTGAAAGTTTGACAAGATACTCCCTCTTGATGGAATTCTATCTTCGGTGTGCCTAAGATAAAACTCTACCAGAATTTGACATTTTGCAATTTTTATTTCACAGATTGATTTTCTAACAAGTTTTAGGTTTTATTCACATCCTGGTTTCAAGTTATAGCTAGTATTGAATTTAATTTTGTTCATTTACTCAAAAGGCAATAATTTTTTCCATTTTTGGGCTTGACCAGACCCTTTGGTGATACAAATGTTTCCAAAATCGATGGAAATAGTCTAATCAAGTTGGTCTACCACCTTGCAAGTTCAGTTTCTCAGTTTTGGCCCTAAAACCCCCTATCTATCTTAGGTGCACCTAAGATAAATTTGACAAATTTTTTTGTTTTCTTCAATGCACATGAGATCAGATGTAGTCCTGATGGTTTTCTACTTACCCTACTCCTACTTAATATGAAAAAAGAGCACAAAAAGTGTAAAATCTGAACTTTTAGTCTCAAATATCTACTTTCTACTTAGGTGATACCCTTACTGACCACTAGATAGTCTCAATGACCCTTCACCTAATCCGTCCTACTAAACTAATTCTCTCGAGGTCCTTACCGAGTATCCCTACTCTCAAGCACCTCTCAATAGTGATAAAGTAAAAAAATGTGTTACTCTAGCCGAAACTAGAGTAAGTAATGCAATTTCAAGTGAATGCTTTGTTTTTTTCCTAGTCTAGGTTCTAGCGGGGTTTATTATGTGTAAAACTACCATATCACGTGCATTTAAGACATGTTTGTAAAACCCCTTATCTGTGAATTTTGTTAAGAATATAATATACCATTTTCTTTTAAAATCTGTAAGTTTTTTCAAATTTGAAAAAATAATGCCCTTTTGTATATATATTTTTGTAAGTTTCAAGAACTTTAAATACCCTTCTGTTGAACTCATGCGATAGGTTACATTTTTATTATGTGACCTCCCCGGGTCTAGGTTGCCCCATCCCCGGCAATGGTGCCAAAATGTCGGCCGACTTTCAAGCCTCATCATATCAATGATAGCAAAGTAAGAACCATATCATAGAATTTCAATCTATGGGACGTAGGTGACCCAAATAGTGCATGGAGGCTACAAGAGATAGCTAATCTCTTGGAGAACCCATGTCCAATATGCTCTTGCCTAAAGATGTGTGTCAAAAATCAATAGCTACTTTCCTTATCACAAGCTTACTCGATGATTTTGTATAGCTATGATGCTTTGAATGCAATGAAACTTACTACCTAGAATGTACAGAGTATCCTCGGCATTCCCATATGCTCAAAAGTCATTTTTGACACTCGAACAAAGTCCCACCTAAGAGAAATAGCCTATTTTTGGTAGGTCAATTTCAAACTTTGAAGCACTCTATAGCTTTCTTTGGATGTGCTCTATCTATTCCTATGGTCAAAAACCAATTTAGATGTGTGTATTGTGCATAGGTAATGAAAATAGCTTGTAGACGGACACACCTAAAAACACAACTTCATCACGAGAAACTTACATAGAAAGAGAGAGCTTTCACCTGTGAGCATGTTGGTATGCTTGGATTCTCTCTCTCTCTCTCTCTCTCTCTCTCTCTCTCTCTCTCTCTCTCACTCATTCCTTTCTAGTTCTGCATGCCTATCTGCCATGGTGACCCACTAGTCTCATCCACCTTTAGCTCTGTAACTCAACAACTGCTATTAGATCCTAGGCGTGGCACTTGTCAAAACATTACATCTACTAGGCGGGTAGAGCATAATGAAGGCAACTTGGCAAACTATGTTTAGATAGGCAAATTTTGTGGCAGATCCAAGAAACCGTCATTGTCATTGCCCTCTTAGGCAGCAGTAGGTGGGCATTCTATAACATAGGCAAGAAACAACCAAGGTGGCACTCCTCTAGAGGCATCATAGAGAGTTTTCAAAGCTTTGGCAAATGAGTATCTCAATATGCTACCCGGCTGAGTGGCCACTTGGGGTAGACAAAGCATCCCATCCAAGGGATTCTCAAAATGCTATCTCTAGAAATGCCATGGTGCAAGAGGTGAGCACACCTATGAAATTGCTCTGTAGATTTTGTGACCATCGACTGTTCCATATTGAAATGCTATCAATGGTGGTACTTGTTGCCTACTACAAGAAGTTTTACCAAAGGGTGGATGATCTCTTTGCCATGTATATATGGACTTTCAATTCTACGGAGGATCTTTGGTCATGACTTTGTAAATGGAGATTGGAAACTGTTAGTAGCAACCTAACATGGACACCATTTTTGCACCACTTTTCGGAGTTCTCCTTGTAAAACATTTATTATTTTGATAAATTGGGAATATTGTAACTCCTATTTTCTCGGAAAAACCTTGTAATTAATGAGCCGGGGCTACAAGCTTCCAGATTGTATCAGTGAGTCATTTCCCAGCTTGGGTAGAACTCCACATTATTAGTTTTGACCACCCAAAAAGCTTGGCTAAGGTATAAAAGACAATTTTTTGTAAGTTTTGGATAAGAAATACATAGCGTGAGCTAACGGCGCTCACTTCTCTCCTTCTTGCGCTTCCTACTCCCTCTCCGGTTGTCACATTGCAAATGCGTTTGTTGCATTGCAACCTCATGTAAGAGCTCTATGCATTGACGTAAGCCATTCACCATATTTTGTAGCTTTTGGTGTCGCCGAACCGCGGCCTAATTTCATCATAACTAGGAATTTACACTTTTAAATCAAAAACTAAGCATAGACGGGGTAATGGGGCATCATTGCTAAAAATCCATTGCTGCTAATAATTGCAATTTTGGAACTTGACCTAAAGTGGTTTTTAAGACCATAGGCATGTGTGCTTAGGTCTTGTAAACTTGTCCTAGAAGTTTCGCTACGTTTGGATGTCATTTGATGCTGTAATGGATGTGATTCACTTGCCGATGAGCGATTGGCTTTTGGTGATTTCAGTCAGTTGAGTGTAGCTTGAGTTAGATGTGAGTTGTTAGTTGTTTTCCGAGAGATTGACAACCTCTTGTAGCTCTATGCACTAGTTGAGTCAGCTTCGTCCCATGGTTTGACAAACTAATCGTGGTTCTCACTAATACTACAATAAGATAGGATGGTGAGGTTAGACATGCGTCCCACATTTGGCACCGCTGCTAGGGATCGAAGAGACCTAAACTAGTGAAAAAACGAGTGTCTTGTGTAGTTGTCCTTTAACTTCCTCTAAGTTAGCCTAGAGTTCAAAACTTTCTTTTAGAAGCCGCATAGCTTAAGATTGTCGTCTTTTGCTGTGTAGAGGTAGCTTGGAAGTAATCGTACTTGCTGAGTACCTTTAGGACTGTAGGATTGTAGATTTAGATTAGGATTTGGAGAATGATTGGTAGACGAGACAAGTCTTAAGATCAAGACTCTGAAAAACATAAAAAACACAAGAAAATGAGTGTTTGTGGACACTTTGCACAACCCCATTGCATGAGAATCTAGGAGTAGGGTAAGTAAGATCCGAGGTGGATTTCAGAACATTGCTCTCTCTGAAAGAATCAAGTGTGAGTTGTTATTGGAAGTTGCTGAATTTCAGGTCTATGGCTAGAAATAGCTTGAAAAGACTCGAATCCACTCAATCCGACTGGAGAGTAAGCCTAAGAGTTGTCCAAACCTCGGGCAAGCTCAAAGACATTTCAAGGTAAATATTTTAAGAGTTGACCAAAATTCAGATTATTTACTTTTTCTTGACATTTTAAGCCAAATTAAGTTTTGACTTGATTCATAAGCTTAAAAAACATCATATAAAGACTGTCTTTGAAAAATTTGCAAAAAAGTGCTCATTTCAAGCCTAAAATAAATAATCATGACTGTTAACTTTCTGCTCTAACTTGGACAAGGTTCATACCATTGACTCATTGCATGTGTACAAACAACTTTTGTAAAGGCCCAAAAGATTTGGATCACTAAACTAGCAAAAAACTGGGTAGAAACTAAAGTCTGTATTGACTTTTTGAATCTTGAGTATAAATTTGGGAAACATTTGTCCAAACCTGTTGAAATTTGATTCATAGGCTTATGTTGATGTGATAAACATGTGTCTATGCTCAGTTGACCAAAAATTTGCAAAAAATTGTTAGAAGTAAATAATCCCGATTATTTACATCTGCCCTATTTTTTAACTTTTTTAACAAAGTTTGCATACTAGTTGCTTCACCATGTTGTAATAAGCCCACAAACCAAATTCGGTAATATTTGGACCACTGGAGTGAAATTTGGGACTAAAGGTTGCAAAGTTAGTCTATGGACAGATAAATGATGACCATTTGACCAAAATTTATCCAAACTTGATAAAAGTTGGCTAGTGACCTTAACTTAAGGTGCTTAACAGATCTGTGTCTAAGTTGGAACAAAAATTTATAAAAATATAGATGGAGTAAATAATCGTGATTATTTACATCTGATTCAAAACTTGACGATTTTGCAAATTTGAGTATACCACAATGTCAAGCACATCAAGTAGACCTCACAAATCAATTTTGGTAAAATTTGGATCCCAAAAGTGAGACCGAGGCCAGATTCTCGAAATCAGAGTCTACAGACACCAAACAGTTGATAAACTTGATCATAATGGGTCCAAACTTGTTGAAATTTTCCTAGGGACTCTAACAAGTTGTATACTTGCCAAAACTATTGAAAAAGTGCAAAAAACTGACAAAAGTAAGTAATCGTGATTATTTACTTATCTATCTAGAGACATCATTTTTTATACAGTGATATACCAACAGAATATAAAGCCACAGGGCAAATTTGGGTTCAATCGGATCAAAATTAATACATGTACACTCAGTTTACAGGTTGCAAATTAAACCTTTGAATTCTACTAAAGTCGAATCTGGAAGTCAAATTTTGACTCCCATAGCTCGATTTGAAGTGATACACAGAGACCAATCACGAGAGTTCTCAAGAGTTCGACTGTCTTTATAGAAGAATAGCTAACTTGATTAAATTTTTATAGGAATCAGGTTGCAGACGAGGAATCAGTGTCTTGACAAAAAGTTGCAATTTCATCGAGTGGAAATTGACGATAAGTCAATCCAAAGGTGAGTACTCTATCTAGGGCTTCATAAGTCTATATGAACCTTAGATCTAGTCGTGTACTAGGAAATCAGGGCATACTTGGAGAAACCTCCAGTAGAGTAACTACCGAAGAAAGCGTGAATCAAGGCAATTCCTTGCACACAATTCGAGACACTTTTTCAGATTCAACATCCAAAATGTCTTCTTACTCGACTCACTCTGAAATCAGAACGATAGTGTGCTATAAGCATATACTATCTTTGTACAAGACTAACAGTCATGGATCCCAGGTTTACTTGGACCCTAATGAGGAGTATGCTATTCGCATTGGTGACCATGGTATTGAGTTCAAAGAAAAGGTTAGGAAAAACAAACAAGGAAAAATGTACATGGATTGAAATGGAACTCAATATTTACAGGTCAAAAATTGACGTGATAGACAATTGGGGGTTAGAAGTAAACACTATAATCCCAGATATGTCAGCAAAAGAAGGACCACCAACCTTAGAATTCGAGGGATACGTTTAAGTAGACTTGAAGCCTTTGAAGCGGCTTAGTACGGATAATCCTAGGAGCGGAGTCTATTGTTGGGAAGATAGAAACATTAAAGATGTTTTGTGGACTTCTCATGCCAAACTAGGACAATTAATTGCCATGAAGATCATCTATATCTTCAAGATCAAACATAAGGGATCAACAGACCTATCAACCTACCTGTTTAGGGATTTCTATAACAACAACTTTGTTATGATGACTCCTGAGGAGGTATAACAAACCAAATACCAAGGGTATTCCATATGGAATTGGATATTGGGGCAAGGACCAGAAACAATTCCAAGAGAGGAACACCATGAGAGATTATCTGAGAGTAATGTGAAGAAACGAGAAACCACCTCATCACATAGAAAACCGGGTGACACTAAGGCCAGTCCAGGGCTACATGAGTCACTATTTCCAACAGACTGGTTTGAAGACTCGGAATAGGACCAACTCCCAGAAGACCTGTAGTTGAACCAAACAGACGTGTCAGACTAGCTGATTTTCAAAAATGGGTCAGAAAATACAGTGGATCAGGGGATCCATATGACCACTTAGAAAGCTTTAAGCAAGTGCTAAGAGCAAAGCATATATTCGATTTCCATACTCAATTTGAGGGGTTTAGAATGACATTAGAAGTAAAAGCTTTGACATGGTTCCAATACATTCCACCAAGGTCGATCATGGACTTGAACACATTAGCTCAAGGATTTGTAGCTACTTGTTCCAAAACGAGGAGTAAACATAATACGATAGCTCAAATCTATAGCGTTAAACAGAAACATGGTGAGTCAGTTAGGGATTGTGCAACTCCAGTGAAACAATACATTGCCAGATGCCCAGAGATGGAGATACCTGCAAAAGAACGTCGTGTATCCTTGTTTTTGGAGGGACTACTAAACAAAGAACTTCATGCTATACTCTATAGTAAAAAGCATACAACCCTAGAAGCGTTGTCGTGCTGTGGCACGTATATAGTGGAAACAAGCATTAAACGATTTATCTTGTGACTTTTTGACGCATAAGTATACTTCATATAATACTCATATGCATAAATAAAAGCTTTCTACCATACCTTAGTATTTACCTTTGAAGTAATATAAATGTACATTACTATTAGAAAGTACTGAAAGCAAGTATCAATGATTGTGCCTCTTTTTGTCTGGGGGAAAAGCATTTGTATATTTCTTCTAATATCTCAGCTATACCCTACCATATATAAATTATTTTATTCTTTTCACATTTATCTAATAATATAATCCTTCAATAATGCATACCTTCTTGGATACATACAAGAGGGAAGGGCCTACTAGAAGACTTTATGAAAAGGAAGATCCAAAGCTTCTTGGACCATCCCAGTTTGAAAATTCCGACCTAAGGCCGTGGAGAAAAGGCCAAAACCAATTCAAGCTCTTTTAGTAGGCCAATTTTGTCTTTTGAAGCATGTCAATCCGATTTACAGGTCAAAAGTTACACGGAAACTAGTGAAAAACCCTCTCACAACTACACTGCAAGAAGAGATGGTAAACAAGTGAATCAAGTGAAAAGAGGTAATCTTGGTATTTTTCCATAAAATAAGATATTTGGAGGATAAAAGACATAAGCATGTGAATGTGACACCTCAAATATGCCTTGAAGGACAAGACACACAAGTTGGGACCCCATGCTGGAGCCACACAAAAGATGCCTAGGTGGGGCCCATATACATCATGCACCCACATGGAGCCTCAACGACCAAAAATGTTGAATTTCATGATATTTTGAGTCCTAATATAGACCATTTTAAGAAATATCCAAAGAACATTTGATTTGGGCTAACTCTTTAGCGTAATCAAGTGATTATGTAAAACATGGCTCCCTCACCTATAAAAAGGGCAACCTTCTCTTCATTGGGGCAAGTTATGAGTGAGTGAGAATAGCTCAATTCCATAGAGATACAATCATCTTATTGCCACACTTTCTCTGAAGAAAGGCTGAAGTCTTGCCTCATCTTCTCTCTCCATTAAGGCGGTGGCAATTGCTCTCATGTAAGATATATGTTGCTAGTTTTACTTTCATTTGCATGCATATCTAGTCCAATACTTGTCTCTAACTCTATCTCTATCTCTCATTATCTATCTCTGATTCTATCTTACTCCTCCTTTGATCTCTCTTGTTGTGTCCTAATTGTTTCATAGGAAGGTATTCAAGCAGCAACCTTGTCAACAACCTTCTTGCGGGAAACAATTATGAGCACAAGGTTAGTAACCATATCTTCATCTTCCACAAGCATCTCTCTCTCTCTTAAGGTTCTCATTCTCTTCCACAAACTCTAGAATCTCCTTGCTATAGGTGCTTCTCTCCCCGCACTATCCTTATTGCCTAAGGGCAACAATAGGGCTTGGGAGAGAAACTCTCTTCTTCTTCTCCTTTCACTTCTTTCACACCTTTATCTTTGAACATACTAGGTATATCATTGATGAATAACCATAATACACATAGAGATAATTTTTTTCAATTCCATTCAGTGCAATCTATTAGGGTCAACATTTGGATTAGTCGAAAGATTCACTTTCAGCAACGCATAGTGTTTCTATTTGGTCCTGAAAGGCTCAACGAAATACTTCTCTCACCATATCCCATCATACTACCTATTATTGACTATGACTTCTCTTTTGATGTGAATGTGGTTATTTTATTATGAATCAAGAGGATTTTTACTCACAACTAATCCCAATGGCTAGACAAAACATATACATTATAGTAAGCACAAAGCTACAGTTCCAAAGAGCAATCCACAGCTTATTTGGACAACAAAGATTAAATATCATTAACTCATCCATTAACCCTTTTATCCTACTTATGATATGATATGATCGTAATCTCGATGTTTTCATTTTTGTTTTGTTCTGACTATCTTTCATGAGTTCTCTCCATCACGTGTGTGTTTGTAAGGAAAAGTGAGCGGCTTCTTTGGCTACATTTATTCTTTAGCTCTAGAAGCTATGTTATCTACATCTTAGATCTTTCTCATAACCCTTGAGCTTCGTCACAAACTCTCACAGCAAGAGGCCTGGTGCATTCCTCGCAAGACCGCCCTACCTTTTGACAGCGTGTGTCTCTGATGCTATTGACCTAGGAGACAATTGTGAGATCTTCAACGAATAAGATGTCGCTAAGGATAACCAAAGTCGGAAGACATCATCCATTAAACCACCACAAGTGGGAACGGCTGCTGTGGCACCACTCTCATCCATAGAAGGTATGTTGAAAGGATGAAGGACATGATGAACAATATGCAAAAAGCACTTATGAGAGGACCAGGACAAGGGATACCTCCACAAGGACAACCAATTAGGCCACAAAAATGGTGTGCAATCGAGGGTAAATGGAGACCCACGACTGCTACTTCAGACTAAAGTATGACGGGAATGTTCACTACATGCCCATGAGGCCACAAGGACAACCCATGTATAGTTATCAGCCTAATATGGCGCAAGCTCAAAGACCACCAATGGGTATGTGAAGAACTCAACCTGTGTTGGGACAACAACCTCCGTATCCAGGACATAATGTAGTTCCTGTAAAGTACATGCACTTTGAAGGAGTCATAGATGAACAAGCATTAGTGCCTGTTACACCCTATGCAGAGCCTAGTCCATCTACAATAATAGTAGAAGGAGATTGGTATAATCCACATCCACAACCAATGGAAGAAACCATGACTTATGCTCCATCAAAACTCACACCAATATATTATGTAGCTAATCAAGGTGTCAGACCTCCCATGGGAAGACCCATGATGAAGCCTAGAACAGGAAACTGTCATAACTGTGGTGCTGATGACCATTGAAAGAACGAATGTCCAGAGCCTGACAAAAAACTCAAACCAATCAAAGCCTATTGCATACAATTTTGCAAAAAGGGAGGAAACTTTCTGAAAGATTGTCCTAAGAATCCTTTGAATAAGGGAAGAACTATCGTAAATGTAGTCCAAGTGATGCCTAGTAGCTCATCAGAGAGTGAACTGATTGTTCCAGTCAAGGTAATCACTAGAGGCAAAGAAAAAGGAACACAACTCGTCTGATGATTTGGAGAACAAAAAAATTTCTTCTCAAAGAATCAAAAGGAGCAGAAGCAAAAGATATGAGATGAGAAAACAAAATCAACGGGTTGAAATTGAAGAGAAAGCAAAAATGCTAGCCCACGACAAGTTGAAAGAAACTGGCAGTGAATTCAAGAAAACAACTGTGAAATCTAGAGGATCCATTGTGGTTGATAAAATTTTTGGGCCTATTAATGCTGCCTTGGAAGCCTACCAAGCAGCCCAAAACATGGAAAACAAGTGGAAAAACTATCCATCTCCAGACATGGAAGAAGCAAAGCTGGAAGCTTATCAAAATTTGGTAAGAATCACGCAAGAAATGTTGGATAAACAAAAATCCAAGCTTGAAAGTATTGCAAAACCTGAAGAGCTTGCGGTAGAAGGAATGAAAACAAAATCCGATGTGATGGCAGAACCCCACCTTGAAACAATGAACCAGAGCTTATAGTGTCGGACAGCGAATATGCCTTAGATGGAATTCCATTCGTAGAGGAAAACTGGACAGGACACTTATGGGAAAAAGGTAGAGAGATCAATGATGGGAGACTAACTTTAAAGTCAGCTCCTATAGAGGAATTCTAGTTGGATAACCTACCTTCTGATATAAACATGGATTTACAATCTTTGTATGGGGATTGCGGATCGGAAGCTTCAGCAATGTCTAAACCATCAACATTAAAAACATTACCTTCATACTTGGGAGATAATGAAGATGATTCCATTGTTTGCAAGAACACTCAAGTAAAAAGAGTTGAACAGACCCTAGAAGTAGACAACATTCATTCAATCATGTCTACATCCATCCACTACACTCTTACTTTGGGAGAACTGTTGAAACTCAGACCATACTTGTGGAATGATTTACCAAAAACCCTAGAGATGGTGGGGATAACGGGGTTAATCTCTAAGAATTTGGAAAATTTGAAAAATGAAATGGAAAACAAAGAGACTCGATGAGTTCCTATGAACAAGGTCGGAGAATATTATGAAGGGGAAGAAGAGAACACCACCCTCCCATTGAAATATAATGACATTGAAACCATGGCAATACTGGATAGTGGAGAAGGCATAGCCATATCCACTAAAGCAATATGGGAATCCTGGGGACAGCCAGCCATTAGACAAACTCGAATGAAATTGCAATTCACGGAAAGACACATTGAGAGACCATTAGGGATGCTTGAAAAACTGATAGTTACTTCCTGTGGAATTGAATATCAACACACTGCCATAGTAGACTTTGGGAAAAAATTCAACTATGAGATCATATTGGAAAGACCTTTCATGTGACAGGTACAACTTATCCAAGATTAGGGAAACAACTATCTGTACTTGAAGTAGGTGGGATCTATAACAAGAGTCAATCTAAAAGATCACACTTATAGAGATGCCTTGAAAACACCCATCCAAGAGTTTGATTCAGTCTCTTCGGCCGAAACTAAACTCCCATCCTGGCTAAACAAAGACACTCTGATTTGGTTGTGCGGAGCTTCAAAAAATTGAAGCTTAAGACGAGAAGAATGTATTCTAGAAAGGGACTGCACAAACGAAGCCTACGTACCTAAACCCTTTCTAGAGCATTTATTTGAGCCATTCGAGTGGACTCAAATTTTAGTGACAATGGATGTATGTTTGAATAAGTCTATGCCTACTCAATTTTGCAATGAGGATGGGAACAACAAAATTCCCATCCAAATGATGTCAGTCCTCAACATTGAAAACGAAGATGAGGAACCCAAGGACTTGACGAAAGCTCAACAAGTCTTTTGAGACCTCTATTACGATGCAACTGATGAGTTAGATGAACACTCAGCTACCTCAAAAGATTCGGGGTCAACAAAAGAGCATACAAGAGCTAAGTTACTCTTAAAGGGAGGGGAGGAAAATTTTTTTGACTTTCCAAACCAGAAATCAAGAAGACAAAAGTGGTATAGACGAAAGAGAGACACCAAAATTGTGAAGACACAACCTATGCCATCAGTCTCTAGTCAAACACAATTCCTGATGTAGATAGATGCTAATGATTGTGTCAAGGACAAAATAACTGGCAGATATCCTTCGAACAAAAATTCAAAAATGTCTCCGACATTAAGAAAAACAAGGAAGGGTACTCAAGAAAAATCTCAGGATAAAAAACCACTCATGACCAGAGTCAAGCAGAAAAAGAAATATCAAGAGTTGAAAAAAGCTCTAATGGAGATATACACAACAGAAATGGAAATGATGGAAGAGGATGGTAAGGATGTAATCATGATTGAACAACCTATTAGGGAACTACGGAAAAAAGGTGAATCTTACGAAGGGCCTGAAAACGCGAAAAGGGTAGACTTGGCTGAACCAGGAGAAGAGGCTAGACCTGCTTACATTGCAAATGACCTAACAGAAGAAGAAGAAAAGCTTTTGTTGAGCTTGTTAAAGGAATATCAAGAATCTTCGCTTAGTCTTACAAGGATCTCAAGGGTGTTGATCCATAAATCTATCAACATACTATACCCATGAGAGATGATGCGAAACCAAGTAAACAGAGACCATGCACTTATAACAAAACATTTTCCAGGAAGATCAAAGAAGAGATTTAAAAACTAAAGGAAGCTGAATTCATTTATAAAATTGAACACACAGATTGGGTGTTTCCAATTGTGGTAGTACCTAAGAAGAATGGGAAATTACGAGTGTGTATTAATCTCAAAAAGGTGAATGCAGCTACCATTAGAGACAACTTTCCTCTTCCAATAACTGAGCATGTTTTAGAACGAGTTGCAAGAAAAGAAGCTTACAGCTTCTTAGACGGCTTTTTGGGATACAATCATCTTTTGGTTGACCCAAAAGATCAACAGAAAATTGCTTTTGCAACAGAATTGGGTATATTTACCTATCGGGTTATGCCGTTTGGGTTAACTAATGCTCCAGCCACGTTTCAGAGGTTGATGAGCCGTGCTTTCAAATAGTATCTTCAGAAATTATTAGAAGTATATATGGATGATCTATGCATACATTCGTCAATCCGGGCTGATCATTTTGAACAGCTCAAAAAGCTATGCGAGAAATGTAGACTTTATAGGATTTGCTTAAATCCTGAAAAGTGCACATTCATGGGAAGACAAGGAAAAATTCTTGGACATATAGTGTCTAAAAATGGCATAGCTACTAATATTGCGAAGGTTCATGTCATTGTTGAATTGCCTAAACCAACAATAGTCAAGGGGGTACAAGCCTTCATGGGACATTGTGGATATTACGGACGGTTCATCTACATGTATGCTATAATTGCAAAACCCATGTATAGCTTGAATACGCACTTTGAATGGACCGAGGCATGTGAAGAATCCTTTATGAAGCTTAAGAAATCTCTCACTTCAGATCCAATATTGAAAGCACCAGATTGGGATAAGGTATTCCACATAAATGTAGATGCTTCTAATTTTGCTATCGGTTGTATACTAGCTCAACCAGGAGAAGAAAAAATTGACTTTCCTATTTCTTATGCTAGCTGACAATTCAACATGGAAGAAAAGAATTACACCACCACTGAAAGAGAAGGACTAGGAATGATCTATGCCATTAAAAAGTATAGATATTACCTATTAGCCAACAAGTTTGTGTTCTTTGTGGACCACCAATATTTGTTGTATTTGGTCAACAAGCCATGAAACACAGGGAGATTAGTGAGATAGTTCATCATTCTTCTCGAATTTGATTTCACTGTGGTTGTAAAAAAAGGCACTACACATCAAAGAGCAGATCATTTGTCAAGGATTGTTTCAGGGGAATCACCTAAAGGGATAGACGATGACCTACTAGAAGCCTATTTGTTCTCCGTGGAAATGATACCTAGATGGTTGGAAACATTGTGTCATTGATGAAAATAGCTCAAGTGGATTCACAAATACCACTTCCTATCACAATCAGTTTAATCGAGCAATCATCTATGTATCAATTACTAGCTGGAAGGCTATACAAAAGAAATCGGGACGGGATATTTATTTTATGCATTAACCGTGAAGAAAAAGAACATTACCTAAGTCAAGCACATGTTACCATAGTAGGAATTCACTTTGCAGAAGACCAAACTATGCAACAGACCTTGAGACTTGGAGTAATTTGGCCGAGTATGAGGAGATATGTTAGATCTTTTGTAAAAGATTGTCCTCAATGTCAAAAAAAAACACCCATTCCTCATGTAACATTGTTTCAAATGTCACATGTTCCTAAGTGGAGTAATTATCTGGTTACTTACTTATCGAGCCGAACATTTCCTCAGGATATGAGTAAACGCCATCAAAGAGAAACTGAAACTAAAGCAAGAGGCTATCCTCTTACTGGGAACCAATTGTATCGGAGAGGTAAAGATCAACATTTGCATCTTTGTGCAAATGAAAACGAGTATATTCAGATTATAGAACAAGCACATGCTGGATTAGCTGGATGTCACTTTTCTAGTGAGACCACCGCAAGAGCGATCTTGATGGCAAGCATATGGTGGCCAACACTTTTTGCAAATACCAAAGAATATGTTCGAAGGTGTGATGCTTGTCAACGAGCAAAAATTCCAACATGAGTAGATAACATGTCCTTAAGACCAATGATGGGTTCTAGAGCCTTCGCAAAATGGGGTATAGATTTTGTTGGACCGATACAGCCACCTTCTTATAGAACCTAAGATCAATATATCACTGTAGCTACGGACTATTTGACCAAGTGGACCAAGGCTAAAGCAACTCAAAAGAATAATGCCAGAACCACTGCTGCATTCTTATATGAGTATGTACTCATGAGATATGGACTACCAATAGAGATTGTCAGTGAGATCGGGGAACTCATTTCCTCAATGAGGTAATCGAGTATTTACTTAATGAGTTTATGATCATCCATAACAAATAAACTTCCTATCACCCACAAGCAAACAAACAAGCTGAGCATACGAATAAAATTCTTAGCTCGGTGCTGGCTAAAGTGGTTAGTTCAGGAAGGACAAATTGGGAAATGAATCTCCATGCTGCTCTATGGGCTTATCGAGTTTCATTCAAAACAACTCTAAATGCTACACCCTTTAACCTTGTTTATGGTCTCAATACCATACTGCCAATAGAATTTCTATTGCCGACATTACTAGGTAGCGCAGAATCTTGAGTGGACTGGACATGAATTGTGAGAAAGACTTGAAGATTTGGAAAAGCTAGACGAGCAAAGGCTAACTGCTGTAGCTCATATCTATGCGCAAAAGCAGAAACAAAAACAATTTTTTGATTCCCACTTAATCACAAAAATCTTCAAGAAAGGGGACTTAGTTATAGTCTATTCCCTTAAGCAACACACTCCCAAGTTTAAGAAAAAGGGAAATGGACCATTCATCATTGAAGATGTATCTCCAAGTGGAGCAGTAAAATTGTCCACCCTAGATGGTGAACCAATGGCTAATTGGATTAGTCGATGTTGTTTAAAGAAATACAATTTGCCACTAACCAATGAATTGCTAGAGAGAATGCATGCAGCCAAACAAAGAAAGATCAAGCGATAGCAAGTTATTGATGAAGCCCAAGAGGAAGCTAGACATCGGGTACTCAAGCGTAAACCTGCTCTCAAGAATCAACATATATCGATTCCCATCAACAAGGTGGAAATATATTATCGACAATGGGAATTACCTAAAGATATAGTTTCAATAGATGAGGACTAGTTAGATGGAATGGATCTGCGCATCAAAGTATAGCTCAACAATCATAGCACCGATGCTTTGGTCAACACAGGATCTAGAGTGAATGCAGTCAATTATTCCACATACAAGAAGGCAACAAGTCAAGCATTGATAGCAGGAATAGCGACAATCAAAGGATGCAACAAGAATCCAACTCCAACTTGAACGTGATAGTACATGAATGTTCATGTCCTCATCAGTTTGTATGCTTGCCAGATGAACACATGAATGAGACGATGATTCTTGGAATTCCCCGGATGCGTACATACAAAGCAGTACCAGATTGGGATACGAATCGACTAAAGCTATCACCTAAAGGAGGGCAACTCATTGTTCCAATTGCACCAAGCAAGGAGGAATGGAAAAGAAGAAATCAACAGACCAATCAACGAAGCCAATCTTCTCAATCCCCTTGAAAATCAAATGCTACATGTAACATGCAAGGAGTCAGGAAAATTTGGGTACCAAAAGCACAGCTTAAGGATAAACCGATTCAGATCTGGGTGCCTAAAACTTCACTGACAAAACAAAAGAAGGTTCCAAGGTTTTGAACACAGAATCGAGCAACTCTGAGCAAGGAACCTAACATGAAAATGGTTTGGAAGAAAAGTGAGAATTTATCTTCTCCACAATCCGCAAAACCAATCAAACAATGGCGAGTTAAGAATCAACAGACTCCACCACACCATGCAGCAAGCCGACCGAGCTACCAATGGAGAGAAAAAGCTCGACAGTAGTTGAAAGTGCTACCAACAGCTCAAGCAATAAGAGTGCTAAATCACTCGGATGGTACAATCAAATAGAGAGCACAAAAACTACAAGATTTGCTCTTTCGAAGACATCAGCAACAAACCGGGACATTGGAAACCCTTGAGTTAATTACTCAAGACCCAGCTCTTGCACAGCATATTGGTTTGAATTGAATTGATCTTCATATCATGGTACAACCAATCACGGCTATGCATAGACACAATTGTTCAACCCATGCACACAGTCGTCCCGGAGTTTGCCATCTAGGAGGGGTGGAAGGGCACTAAGAACTAAGTAATTAAGGGCAATGTTTGAAGAGGGAGGAAAAGTTCTATGTTAACGTGTGATTTTTTGCAAAATTATCTAGTAATGCCCTTATAATTCATCATCAAGGGAAAATTCACTAATAATATCTTCCCGATGAGTGTAAATAGTGTATATAGTATCAAAAAATCATTAAAAAATGGCCCTTTTTGGGTATTTTTCATCATTTTTGTTGATAAGGAGGCTTAAAAATGGAGAAATCCAACAAAAAACAATAAAGCTCTATTTTTCAAGGGATTTTCTTAATTATTGGATTTTTACTCTACTTTTTTATAGCTTTTTGTTATTTTCTTTGATTTTTTTAAATAAATAAGTCAAAATTAATAATAAATAGCGGGGAAGCTCAGATGGAAAAATGGAGGACATGATGGTGATAAGAAAAACAAGGCGGACAAGCACAAAAATTTTCAATGAAATCAGAAGATGAAAGCGGGAAGCCTAAATTAGGCGGCTAGGCTTACTTTTGCAAAATTCTTGCAGAATGAGTTACAAGAATCCAATCAGGGAAATTTTTGAGTCTAACATAGATTTCATGGTCTAGTAGGACTAACGGGGGAATCCGGGGAAATTTGGTTTGGGAAGTCCAAGTTTAGATATCCATGGTAGTCTAAAACCACCTCATGTCCACTTGGAGCCTTTGCAAAGGGAGATTTCAGCCTCTTTCGCGCGACATTTCCGGAGCCCACAATTGACCATTTTCAGCGCCGTCTCACACGAGACATAAGGTGTAAGTTCTTTACTCGATAATGATCCATTTTGTACGGCCGGTAGCTAGTCTAAAGCCTTAGAAAAAACCCTAGAAACCGAGCAGTCCACAAAGACCTACGACCTACAACTGACCATAGCGGCTTGCCAGCTTGACCAAATTGGATGGGATTTTGAACCATAGCATGCTCTAACATAATAGAACCTTTCTATACCATCAGATGAACCTTCGGCTAGGGTCAAGGGGATCCCTAGTAGGAAAGTTAGGTTTTTGGCAAATGCCAGAATTCCGACCTGACTCCACAGATGGCTTGCTAATGAGGTTCATATACAATGTATATGATTGGTTTGGTGACATCCAGCAAGAAAATCCCTCAAAAAGAAGAAAACGACTCGAAGGTTACAAAGCGTCAAATTCGACATACGAGGCCAAACTGACTCCAAATGAACCAGAATTGGACAGGTTGTTTCACGACAATGTTACGGACAAGTGCAAAGCCTCAAGGTTGACCGACCAACCCAACAGACAGAGTAGTTACAAAAAACGGTGATTTCAGAGTCGACAGAGCACAAAGTGATGCCGGCATGACCAAACTTGATCAAATTTAATTTAGGACTAGGTGTATGAAACATGTCTAGGTCAAAATTTGCGGGTTTTCCAAAGTTTTTGTCACCGAAGTTAATAATCGTGATTATTTACTTTTGCATCAGTTTTTCTTGGAAATTGTCAAATTATCTCACCTATCATGTGTACATACTATTACATGTCAAAAATCATGTATGAGCCAAAATGACCACCCCATTACTTGTAAAATTGCGAAAAAATGCAAAGAAGTCTTTGCAAGCCAAAATTTGGGTTATGAATAACTTTTCTTGATCCAAATCACCTCATATCTCATACCCAAGGTCTATACCATGCCTAGAACCCGTTTGTACCAAAAAATGTCAATTTTGGAAGAAAAGTTAATAATCGTGATTATTTACTTTTTTGTCAAAATTGGGGAGTTTTGATATTTTGTCATCATACATCCAAAGTACACGTTGTGATAATTCCAACAGCTTTTGAATCAAATTGGAGTTCAAAATCTCAAATTTCCTTTATATCTACTGTTTCAGAGACCTAAAGCCAAAATCTGGTACCATTTTTATCGTGTGCATCCAAATGAGCCCAAAATTCACTCAGAGCATGTATTTGGTATATACTTCAAACCTATAAAGCCAAGTTTGCAAAAAGTTGGAAATTTTCCTCAGCTGTAAATAATCGCGTTTGTTGCAAATTTTTATTTTGACCATACAATTTTGTTCCTTGCATGATTTTATGCATCTTTGCTTGTTCAAAAATTGATTTGAAGCAATTTGGACCAAATTGTCAGCATTTCAGTCTAAAAGGACATTCCAAAGAAAAATCCGACAAATCTTCTAACTTTGCACTCTATTCACTGAATAGGAGCAATGCAAGCAACGGAGAGGGCCAAGAAGGAGCTAAACGAGAAAGAGAAACTACAAGAACTGCCTGCGTATCAACTAGACCCCGAGCGGTCAAAGTAGCAAAGGCATCCTACCTTTGTAGCGAACAGCTAGAAGAACACCACACCACGGTCTTCAGTGGCAGGTTTAAGAGTGACGAGGGGCATCAAGTGGAGTTGCAACTCCTGCCCAAAGAACTCTATGATGTAGTTGCCAAGCAGAGATAAAAGAGGCTAACCGCAGGTTGGGGCTTAGGCATTTCTACAAACAAGAGCCTTGCGGAGTGGACTTTTAGAAAGCTTACGAGCTTCTATCCACCATCAAAGAGGACGAAACCACACAAATATCCGATGCCCAAGGGAACAAGGTGGAGGTAGTAATCACAAAAGAGATAGTGGCAGAGGCACTCAGATTGCCAGCTAAAGGAATGACCATGTGGCCAAGAGACAGGAAAATTGCAGGCACATTTACCAAGGAGATAGCCGCGGCTACATTCGCCGATCTTATCCACAAACAGGTGGAAGAGACACCCCGTTTGTACCATCAACACTTCCATTTTCTGGCAAAAAGGCCACCAAGGTGCACTACGACAAATCACGTCGTGGCCACCACCTTCACTCACGTTCTTAAGTCGACAACAAGACAACCCGTGGACCACACACAGTATATCTTGGCAACCTTGAAGGGCACCAAGAAGGAAGACAAAATCACATACTTGGGCGTGCCAGAGGTGTTGACTAGAATAGCGTATCATGCCATCGGCATGGCTGACAACCTACCGCCTATCCCTGATCAGAATACTTGGATTTTGGTAGCACAACCTTCTCCACGAGCTTCAAGGTCAGGTAAAAGGTCACAAAAATCAGATGGTGAGTCAGCAGATAACTCACTAGAACGGCACAGCAACGAGAGCTTTGACAACGAAGAAAAGAGAGCTCGGAGAGAAGAGACAAAAAGGAAAGTTGTGGCTGCACACCAAGAGGAGCCAGCTAAAAAGAAGCACGTTTTGAAAGATAAAAACAAGATTATCAGCGCAGTAGGCAAGCACAAGGGAAGGACCCAGAAAAGTGGGTACCCATAGGACTAAAAGGACCTCAAACAAAGCATCATATGAGAAAAGAGGCAGATGATCCAACAGAATATTTAGAAAGAATGTACCAAGAGGCCGAAGCCCTAAAACTGAAAGAGGTAGAAGAGGTTGCAAATAAAGCCAAGAAAGTGGTTGACCAAAGGCAAGCCAAGGAGACGGCTAGCCAAGAGCAAAGCCATGGATATCCCAGACGCACCTCACAGCCTTCGAAAGAACAAGACTCTCCCATGCCTAGCCCACCACCATCACTAGCAGGCAAAGATACCAATTAAGAAGCAAAGATGGAAAAAGAGAAAGATTCTTAGTCCACCCAACGAACAAAATCTACACAAGAAGCCGACCACCCCAACAGACAAAAGGAAAAATAAGCCGAGCGAGAACCGGAGCAAGCAGCAGAAGAGACTCAAAAGCCAAAAGAGGAAAATACAAGTCGATCGGAACAAGAAACTGATAAGGAAGCAGATGTAGAACATGAGCCTACCTACCACTACACATGAGATGGAGCCCGAGCCAGAGAAGGAAGAAAGACTGGCACCTGAAGAGACACCAAGGGTTGAAACAACACCATCCACTTCTACTCAGCCAGAAACTGTCAAGGCATCAAATCCGCAGGATGGCCAAGAAGAAGATCGACCATCTACCTCCACACAAGAACCACCAGCAATTATGACGCAGCAAGAAGCAACACCTGAGGCTGCAGGCACATCCCAACTGGCACGACAGGAGGAGTGGCAATCGAATGATGAAGTAATAATATAGGTCAATGAATATGCACATCAGATGCAGGAAATGACGAAGAGACTCCGTTTAGCAGCTTTAAACCGTAGCACAAAGGCCAAGGAACTGGAAATGGTGATCGACGCTCTTCAAGGAGAGCTAGAAGACAAGATGACTATCATCAATGATCTCCAAAGGAAAGTGCAACAATTGAAGGAAGAAGCGGAACATCATCATATAGCCAGGGATAAACAACAAAAAGAAATGGAGGAGTTAGGTGATCTCCTTACCAAATTATCTGATGCCTGCAAGCTAAAAGATGAGCAGTTGATAGAAGTCACGAATGAACTTCTTATGACCTCTTTGTCATCTCAAAAAATTCAAGTGCAGTTAGATGTTTCCAATGCTTCTCTGCAATATTCTGAACAGAGAATCAATGATCATGCCATTTTCTTACGGAAAATCAAAGAAAACCCAGTCGTGGCCTCGATCAAGGGAACTGATGAAGTGTAAAAGGCACTTGAGAAGAAAAACAAAGGCCTAGAATTGGAATTAAAGCTTGAACAATCACGGTGCAAGGACCTGGCACTGATGCGGGTTCAAAGAGAGGAGGAACTCCTAAAGGAGATAGCATAACTCAAGCGGATAAATCAACTCCTCACAGATGGAAATCTAGACATGCAGGAAGAGGTAGGCACTTCAAAGCTGCCATAAATATAAATACCCTCGGTCACGTTTGCTAAATTTGAGACGCGGTCCACAGCAGAGCCGAGTGGTGATGAAGATTTTCAGATGCAGATACAGTGCCAATGGTCGAGCTGTCAAAAGCTGAAGAAGACGCACTGAAGGAGAATATCACCTTAGAGTTGGATGAGCAGTGGAAGGCCGCTATGGATGGGAGTTGAGAGTTTTACAATCTGTCAACATCACTCAACTCACTCTCAATCAGATCAATGCTCAATGGCACCAATAATCCCTGCCATACCCTCTCATCAAAGTAGAACTTTTACAGGTAAAAGAAAGGCTGTACAAGGATATGCAAGAAGATGGTGCAAATAAAGACCACCCAAAGTGGAGGTTAAGTTGGTTGAACAAGAATCCGAGATACTTGATTCTGTTCACAAGAGCACCTGTAGCCCTACAAAGAGATCCAACATTCTGTCCTGTACCCAGAGTAAGGACATGGCAAGCGCATGAAGCACTATAGAAGAAGAGGCCAACTTGGCTCAACTTCCCCAGGCTGCCAGCTCTAGAGAGAGGCCAAGCGACAGAGGAATACATGGTGAGAACCCTAACGGGCACCATGTCATTCTTCAAGAGTCTGCTAGATCTCTCCTGTGAAATGTTATATAAGATCTGCAGGATGATACTCACATGCATACAAGTTTTCAATGAGCCTGAGCAAACATGAGCCCCATGGCTCTCATTCTTGGAAGGAAACAAAGATTATGCTACGATCTGAGTAGGCAACCTTCAGAAGAAATCCTTTAAAGAATCTATGCCAGATGCATGTTCCTGCCCTCGAATAATATGGTAGCCTTTGAAGAAGCATTCTACATTGGATTCTTCACATGGAAAACGAAGATATTTGCACCACCGGTGATAAGCAACCTAACATCCAGGTTTGTAGGCTACTTAGCAATGGAGCTGAAGAATCAAGTCACCATGCAATTTTTGCACGTTCTTGACAAAGAACGAAGAATCAGATACCAGAAGGCACTGGACGCACTTAAAGACCGCCTCACCCGTCGTCAACCCGAAGACTACTTCAGTCCATAAAGTTGTGTCAAGGGAAGACACAAGCGCAGAGGGGGAGAATGTTAGCAACAAGATAACACGGACACCATTTTTGCACCATTTTTCGGAGTTCTCCTTGTAAAACATTTATTATTTTGATAAATAGAGAATATTGTTACTCCTATTTTCTCGGATAAACCTTGTATTAATGAGCCGGGGCTACAAGCTTCCAGATTGTATCAGCCAGTCATTTCCCAGCTTGGGTAGAACTCCAGATTATTATTTTTGACCACCCAAAAACCTTGGCTAAGGTATAAAAGCCAATTTTTTGTAAGTTTTTTATAAGTTTTGGATAATAAATACTTAGCGTGAGCTAACGGTGCTCACTTCTCTCCTTCTTGTGCTTCCTACTCCCTCTCTGGTTGTCAAATTGCAAATGTGTTTGTTGCATTGCAACCGCATGTAAGAGCTCTACGCATTGATGTAAGCCATTCACCGTATTTTGTAGTTTTTGGTGTCGCCGAACTACGGCCTAATTTCATCATACCTAGGAATTTACACTTTTAAATCAAAAACTAAGCATAGGCCGGGTATCCGGGCATCATTGCTAAGCATTTAGATGCATTCTGGGTCGAAAAAAACTAGGTCAAAAATCCACTGCTGTTAATAATCACGATTTTGGAACTTGACCTAAAGTGGGGTTTAAGACCATAGGCATGTGTGCTTAGGTCTTGTAAACTTGTCCTAGAAGTTTGTTACATTTGGATGTCATTTGATGCTGTAAGGGATGCGATTTGCTTGCCGATGAGTGATTGGCTTTTGGTGATTTCAGTCACTTGAGTGTATCTTGAGTTAGATGCGAGTTGTTAGTTGTTTTCTGAGAGATTGACAACCTCTTCTAGCCTCTATGCACTAGTCGAGTCAGCTTCGTCCCATGGTTTGACAAATTAATCGTGGTTCTCGCTAATACTGCAATAAGATAGTATGGTGAGGTTAGACATGCATCCCACAGAAACTACCCTTCTGATAAGACCTTCTCCTCACACACTAGGGGTACACTAACATGGGGAAAGATTTCTTTCAATTTGATGGCACATGATTTCACAAATTTCATGTTAAGTTAAAGGTCTACTTGATGAAGAAGGGGTAATTGATAGCAGGTCAAGTTAAAGGTCATTACATAGTCCAGATGGAATTACCGGATAAATAAATGATCCCCATTTGGTGATGAATGTGGCTTTGGCCCGATCTTCAGGCTCTATCTTGAGCTGATTGTAGCCACTATATCCATCCATAAAACTATATATTTTGTGGCCCGCAATCTCGCCTAGTAACATGTCTGTGAGGGGTTGCAAAAAAGGGTCCTTGATGGTCCAAACATACCCTCAATTTTCCATTCTTTTAAGGAACTACCACTATTGGAAACATCCAATTACTGCTTTCTACCTCTGTTATGAACCTTGCATTGAGAATATCTTCTATCTCTTTCTTGACTTTCTTGGCATGATTGGGATTCATCTTGTAGCTTTCTGATCTGATTGGTCTGTCATCAGGCTTTACTGGTATCCTATGCTGGAAAATTTTTGGATCTACTACTTTGTATCAGTATGTTCGCATGCAAATACATCATTGTATTTCTAGAACAGTGCCTTTGCTTTCTCTTGATCTCTAGCTTCATATGTCTATTGATTTTAATCATTTTAGGGTTTTCCTCTGAGACAAGATTCCACTCTTTGACTTCTTAATCGTTTGAGAGCAACCATTTTGCACCCCCTCCCTTTCTTTTAGCGAGTGACTCTCACTCTTTCTTAGTTCTAATACTAGTAACATAATCATTGAATGGGTCTCCCAACTCCAGCAATCCATTTTTAATTTTTGTCTCATTGATTACTAGGATTTCTTGGTATAAAGTTGCTTGACTTGTTTTCTGTCCTATTTTGAAGTAAAGCTTATCCCTCTCTTGTTGCTTTGTTGGTTGCCAATCAACTCAGTAAGATGCTCATGGTATTGTTTCTTCTCTCTTTCAGCTTGTTCCTTATCCATTAGCACAACATTCAAATCTATTTCTATTAATGGAAAGATGTTCATTGAAGCAAGCATTCTCTCTATATTATTTGCTTCATATTTCTTGCACACAACTCTTTTGTCCTTAAAGATTTCTTTCGACTTCTTGTGTTATCAATTTTTATCTAAATTATCATGCTAGTCCTTTGAATTGTCAATGTTTGGTTAGCATACTCATGTATGGCTCTAGCAGTTGTGATCCATGGCTTGCCCAAAACTATTCCATATGCTCTATGTACATCTAAGACTAAGAACTTGATTTTGAACTTTTCTTTTCCCACTCTGATAAGCATATTTTTTATTAAGATAATAGTCTGAACCACTATATGGTTAGCCATGCTGACCGTGAACGGTGCTCGTTTCAAGTCATAAATTCCCAATTTTTTTCTTAAATGTTCTCCAAGTATATTAACACCAACTCCCCCATACAATATCACCATTGATAGTTGTTCCCACTACTTCCTCAATTTATAGTCAGCCTAAATTATTGGAACCTCGTCCTCTCTAATGGCCGTCAAGTATAATGCTCTTGCTTCAGTCTCTTCTTTTCTCTTATGTCTGATAAAATTTGTAGCCTTTGCTAATGAGCATTTGATTTCATCGAGATCCGTCAGTAACTTTTAGATGCGTTCACAAACCTTCACATAACTTTTATCTTGTTCATCCCCAAATTTGTAGTCTGAGCTCTAAGATTTCTCTTCTTTGCTATCTTCATAGTTCCATTCAATTGTCAATTGTCTTCCCTTGTCTGGTTGTTAGCTGATCTTGAGATGGATCCCGTGATTAGTCCTTCCTCAATTAAATGGCTCCAACCTTGACTAAGTCTAATCTGACTTGCTATGCCTCATTTACCAGACTCTGCACTACAATGCTTGTGGACTCATTCAATCTAGATGCTACCTTCTCACTCTAGTGCTCCTACAACTTTGAAGACTAGGGTGGTAGTTTTTGAATCTTGCGAGCATTAGAACATTCTTGTTGTTCTTGTAGTTTCTTGGCTAGATTTTTAGTGATCTTTTTCACAAGATCACGATGTTCTTGCCACTCATCCACTACCTTCTGCTTGCCATTCGCCTTCCATACTCCTCTTTGTTGCTCTCACTTCTTGGCTTGAGCAATTTACTTTTTGTCATTTTCATCTGGAATCTCTTCAATGATAACACCCTTGCTTCTGGTCAAAACCCTAATTGCCACTGGCTCTGGTGACTTCTGTTCAAGTGCTTCTTGCTTACTAGCATATGAGAATTGGGTTCCAAAGTGACGATACTTCCTGCATGTGTAACAATTCAAGCTTTGTTTTGCAATGTCTCCTCTACTCCTACCCCAACTACTACCTCCCTGGTACATGATCCTGCTAGTACTAGTACCTATGTTGATATCATTGTCCTTAGACCCATTCGCTTCATCTGCTTTGACTGCTTTTGGATTTGTTAGTGCAATCATTGACATATCCTTTCCCTTCTTAAAATGGTGAATTCTAATACCACAATTGATCTAAAAATGACCATAGGCTTTACAATAGGTATAATGTGGACACTTATCAGACCTATGGTCTCTTGACTTGCACTTTGAGCACCAAATCTCTGTCTTCTTAACTAAAGGTCTGGTCTTGGCTATTTCAGCAATCTGTTTTGACATTTCCTCCAATTCCTTGGTCCACAATCCCTTTTTATTTCCTTTTCCTTTGTCATTGGACTCACTCTTAGATGAACCAGAATAGGTGTGAGATTTTGACTCTTTAGTCAATAACTCACTATCATTGGACTATCTCTTCTTGTGACGTTTCTCTTTCTTGGCATGTTACAATGTCCTTTGCACCAAATCATTGAACTTCTTGGTAGGTGTTGGTAGTTCCTATTCCCATTATTTTTTTTCTTTTGAAACAATTCAAAAACCAGGATCTCATTCATATACCTAATAGAGGATTTTGCAGTTATCTAGATATTTCTTTTATCTTTTTTACACATCTCCCTACTGACAACTTTCCTTGTTTGATTTTTTGTATAGCTTGCTCACAATGTCCTCATCTCTAGTGTTGTCTAAATATTATAATAAAAAATCCTCAATGAGTTTGCTGTATGACCTGAGATGGTAGGGTGTGTAATGGTAGTACCATTTTGTGGCCGTCTCTTTCAGTGTTTGAGAAAAATATTCACCCCATTCATCTTCATTGATATTGTTGAGTTCTACATATTTCTCAAATGCTTGAATGTAGACATCAAGGTCATCCATCTTGCCTCCTATGAAAATTGGAAATGAAACTTTTAGATTAATGGAATGCTTAGTGTGCCTGGTTCTCATTTTGTTAATTTGTTTCTTCTCTTTTGATCTCCATTTACTATCATGGTATGTGTTAGCTTCCTAATCACCGTCTTTTTGAGTCTCAATTATTGTGTCCTTAGCCCTTTTATTTGCTAGTTTAAGTCATGATCTATTATTTCTCTTGTTGCTCCCCACTTTTATTAGTATGATTTTAGCTCACGTGAGTACCATGAAATCGTTTTTCTTGCTCTACTTCTTTGCACCTAGAAGGAGTTGATTGCTGAAAATCCTAAGATTCAGCAGTTGCTATTGGCCTTGGACAAACATTCATTTTAATCCTAGGTTCCCTCTCAATATTAGAGACTCGCTTTGATTCTTCCTAGATTGGATTGACATGGTTCGAATCATCCATGAATCTAGTAGTTGGCTTTCTACCCCATGCAACTCTTTGGGGCGGCATGACTGATGTCTGATGACTCTAACACTAAATTGGGAGTTGGTTTTTTTGTCAAGAGAAACCTAGCTCAAGCCACTATGATCGCCAAAATGGAATGATCTCGATACTTTTAGAGTGTTATTTTAGGTTGGTAGTTAGAGTTAGTTCAACTCAGTATGAGACTTCAGATCAGATAACACTAGAAATGAAATACAAGACTAAAAATGGAAATGACAATGAACACTAGAACTGTAAAAGAGATTGATTACTAGAATTGGGAACTAAACCAGGAATTGTATGTTCAAAATATAGACAAGCACAACAGTGAGTTAAGTATGCTTTGTGTGTGATTAGGATTACAAGAGTGTAACAACTCCAAGATACAAGATACAAGGACTAAGAATCCCAAGAATTAGTAGTCCCCAAAAATAAATTAGTGAGCCCTATTTATAGCTTTCCAATTGGGCTTCTAACATACTAGACACTATACTAACTACCACCATAACTGGTTGCAGTAATTATTCTTGGAGTCACCAATCTAGTCACATGCTAAGTAGTTGTTCTTGTGGTCAAGACACATATAAATACCCGCAAATGCTTCAAATTCTGACCTAGCAACTGAAATATTTTTTAGTGTACACTCGTTCTCCGCAGTTAAGAAAAATGTGTTTTGCGAGGTTTGGTTAGGACCAAGCATATCATAATGGTATCGGAATCCAATACAATTTTCGCACTCATCCATGTTGTAGGGGCCATCCTTGCTCCATCAGAACATGTGTGGTCCTAGGACCAAGCATCCAAGCTTTCAAATTCTTCTGACTAAGAATTTGAGTTTTGTCCTAGGAATGAGCATCATATCATATTCTAAGGAG
Organism: Adiantum capillus-veneris; assembly: GCF_014529385.1. Taxonomy (NCBI): domain Eukaryota; kingdom Viridiplantae; phylum Streptophyta; class Polypodiopsida; order Polypodiales; family Pteridaceae; genus Adiantum; species Adiantum capillus-veneris. The sequence goes on along the minus strand of NC_140959.1, from coordinate 91,633,324 downwards.
CTAATACCGAAGCGTGGTCATCCAACCATAGAAAATTTGTGTACTCAATCTCAAGCATCATCATGGGAAGAAGTATTCAATTTTTTCCTTTAGGTTAAGCATATTTCAGCCATGTAATTGGATTAAAAATTGTGAGACCAAGCATGCCCACTCTTTGCACTCGAGGATGTCCTTGGGACAAAGCAAGCTAGCATGGTATAAAAAGCCAACATAGCTTGTATACTTGTGGGACGCGTGTCTAACCTCACTATCCTATCTTATTACAGTATTAGCAAGAACCACGATTAAATTGTCAATCCATGGGATGAAGCTAACGCGACTAGTGCATAGAGGCTACAAGAGGGTTTCAATCTCTCAAAAAATAACTAACAACTCGCATCTAACTCAAGCTACACTCAATTGACTGAAATCACCAAAATCCAATCGCTCATCGACAAACAAATCGCATCCATTACAACATCAAATGACATCCAAACATAAGGAAACTTGCAGTACAAGTTTATAAGACCTAATCACACATGCTTATGGTCTCAAATCCCACTTTAGGTCAAGTTCCAAAATCGCAATTATTAACAACACTGGATTTTTTATCTAGTCATTTTGGATCCAGAATGCATCTAAATGCTTAGCAATGATGCCCCAATACCCCGCCTATGCTTAATTTTTTATTTGAAAGTATAAATTCCAAGTTATGATGAAATTAGGCCGTGGGTCGGCAATGCCAAAAGCTACAAATTACTATGATGTGTTTACGTCAATGCATAGAGCTCTTACCTGCGATTGCAATGCAACAAAAGAGATTGCAATGTGACAACCGGGGAGGGAGTAGGTAGCGTGAGAAGGGGAGAAGTGAGCGCCTTTAGCTCACACTGCGTTTCTATTATCCAAAACTTAATAATAACTTACAAAATTTGTCTTTTATACCTTAGCCAAGGTTTTTGGTGGTCAAAACTAATAATCTGGGAGTTCTACCAAAGATGGGTAATGACAGGTTGATACAATCTAGAAGCTTGTAGCCCCGGCTCATCAATTACAAGGTTTATTTAAGAAAATAGGAGCTACAATATTCTCAATTTATCAAAATAATAAGTGTTTTTACAATGAGAACTCCAAAAAATGGTATCCGTGGTATTTGTGTTAGCTTGCTACTAACATTCCCCCCTCCTCGCGTGTGTTGTTCCTTGACACAGCTTTATGGGCTAAAGTAGTCTTCGGGCTGACGGGTGAGGCGATCTTTAAGTGTTGTTAGAGCCTTTTGATATTTGATTTTCCGTTCCTTATCTGGCACTTGCAAGAACTGCATAGTTACTCTGTTTTTTAGTTCCACTACTGAGTAGTCTACAAACCTTGATGTCAGATTGCTGATCACTGGTGCAAATATCTTTGTTCCCCAAGTGAAGAATCCCGTGTAGAACGCTTCCTCAAGTGCCAGCATATTGTGAGAAGGTAGAAACATGCATTATGCGTAGAAGCCATAGAGGACTTCTTCGGTAGGTTGGCCACTGAGATAATAGCATAAACCTTTGTTACCCTTGAGGAATGACATCCAAGGGGTGCCTGCTTGCTCTGGCTCATTGAACACTTCGATGCATGTGAGCAGCATTAGGTAGATTTTGTATTGCGTAGCACATGACAAATCTGGTAGACTTTTAAAGAATGACATGGTGCTCCTTAGGATTTTCACCATGTAATCTTTAGTCGCTAGTCCATTTTCTGGAGCAGGCAATTTGGGGTAATTCAGCCAAGTTGGCCACTTCTTTAGTAGTGCCTCATGTGCTATCCAACTCCTTTTGTAGGGCTGCAGGTGCTCCATGAACAGAATCAAGTAACTTGGGTTCTTGTTTAGCCAGCTCAACCTCCACTTTGGGCGGTCTTTATCTGCACCATCGACTCGCATGTCTATATAAAGTCTTTCTTTTACTTGTAGCAATTCAACTTTAACCAAAGGGTAAGACAGGGATTGTTGGTGCCATTGCGCATTTATTTGATTGGGAGTGAGTTGTGTGACATTAACAGAACGAATTAGTCTCAGCTCCTAGTCCATTGCTCCCTTCCACTGCTCATCCACCTCTTGTGTAACTTTTTCTTTCAGTGCATATTCTTCAGCCTTTGAGAGTTGGACCATGGGCACTGTGTCTTCTTTTGTAATGGGTACCTAAAACTCTTCTTCGCCACTCATCTCTATTGCAGATTGTGTCTCCATCTCAGCAAATGATAGAGAGGGGATTTCTAATTGAGGATGCTCCAAAGTGCCTGCCTCTTCTTGCCTTTCTGTCCTTCCTTCTCTCAGTAGCTGGTTGATTCATTTGAGTTCAGCTATCTCCTTCAGCAGTTCGTCTTCTCTTTGGACCCGCTGTCATGAAGCTCCGCTTCCATGATAGGAAAAAGAGCAAAGAAATATAAGCTAAGCTTCTTTGAATCCTATACATTTAGTGATCAGTGATCAGGGCTTGATAACAGGTCAAGTTTAATGATTAATGTATGCCAGATGCATCTTAAAAGGGCCAATTGATGTCTTAATGATGCTAAAAATTACTATGCTTGAAGTGAGAACAGATGGGATATTATGATCTAAAACTGTAGTGCTTGAAGTTCTCTACCGGCTTGTCTTTACGGCTCGTCAATTAGAGCTAGGGTGAAGAAGTTATGGCAGTTTAAAGTTCAAGTCGAATGCAGATCCGTACCGGATCGGGTAACTGCAGCTCAGGTGACAAAAATGAAATGAATGCACGGGCCTGAAGTGCTCACTTTGTGGAGCACGTCGGTCTTTTCAGATTAGCGATTGGCCGTTAAAGATTCACCGGGGTCGGCTATGTACTAGTTCGGTCCGCTCGATCGGTGTGCCATCTGGGAATTTTACAGCCTTAGTAGGGTTTGCATGCATTCTAAGTATCTTGAGAAGTCTATAGGAATTTACGGCTTGCCAGGGGAGTCCGGAACTGTAAAATATTAATGTTTGAAGTCGGTGACAACGACTGATGATGAGGTACCATATGACTTTTGGCAGGTTTGGTAACCTCAATTAGTGGGCCCACAAAGCTCGGGACAATGGATTCACAGTTCTTGATGAGTTATTTGTATGAATGTCATCTCACTGAAAGCATGTTGATTGTGGGATTTACTCAAGTGCTGTTGGAGAAAAGTGTTGTGCGAGGCAATGCCCGGGTGAATATGTATGCTAAATGGGGTGTGCTCATAAGGCCGCGCCCAAAGGCAAGGCTGCCCCATGAATTAATAAAGCCGCCCAATGTGGCACTAAGGTGCCCTTATGAAGGTATGGTTGCCAAAGGAAAGGGAGCCCATTATGAAACCATGGCGCCAATTGTGGCTTAACACTAGGTTGGTAATAGGACACTTTTATGTCCTCGGACACTTTTATGTCCTGTGAAGTGACCATTTTCCTTGAATTATGTCAAGAGTTTAAAAATGGATTTTGAGGTGCTATCTATCTAGAAAGTTGTCTCATGAGCTAAAAAAAACTCGACATTTTTTTGGAATATCAATTCCATCTTTAACATTGTCCTTGCACAACATTTCACAACCTAAACTATGTGAAAAACGGGTCCAAATTTTGGTTTTTTTCAACTTTTTGCAACTATACCACTCTAGAATTCATGTTTGTGATGTCTATAATGCTAGAGAACTATCTTTAGTAGTCCTCAACATGTCCTGATGCTTCTAGGGAGAAATAAATATTAAAGTTGTAAGTTATGACCAAATTACAAAAATTGTCAAATCCTGTTTTTTAGCCAATTTTAGCTCTTCTATGATTTTTTTGGTGGATTTCATGATATCCAAATTCATTTTTGATTTTTTATGTCGCATATTGTAACATAAAGCTAACATTCCTTGAGTTTTGGGGCACCTAATACCCTATTTTGCATAGTACACAACGATGGTTGATTTTTTCATTATGGAAGAAAAAAAAACATTCTAGTATATCAAGTATAGCTTTCTCAATATTGTTAGTTTCTTGTGACAACTACATGCATTTTGTAGGTAGTAACCATATCTAGTCATAAGGATCAAATTTGGCTAGATATTGAATAGTTTCTATGGGATTCTACAACTCATAATGTTCAACCCAGTTTTTTCATGTTTGCTGTATTTAACACTTCATCTTTGTCACCAAGATTCCCCTTGGTAAGAGATGTATTATTCTTTTGACATGCTCCATGGCTCCTTATAAACATAAAGGACAATAGGGAACTAAGAAAACATGCATATATTATTTGTATTGAGCGTGGCTATAGAAACTTTGATGATAGGTTTGCAGAATGATAAAAATTCAACTTTTTTGTACCTATTTATTTTGGCAAAACAAAAAAAAGCGAGTGAGACACAATCATATGTTCTGATCACCAACCCATTGAAGTTAACTAGGAGGCTTGGTGTGACCAAAAGATGACAAATTTTACAAGTTTCTTATTTTTTCCATGCTTAGTAGGCCTTGAACTATAACCTCATGAAAGGATTTTACAAAATGAGTGGATCTACTATGGTTTTGGAGGTTTTTTTCCAAACCCTGAAAGGACACTTTTATGTCCTGTTAGGTTACCAACCTAGTGTTAAGAGAGAGAGAGATGCTTGTGGAAGATGAAGATATGGTTACTAACCTTGTGCTCATAATTGTTTCCCGCAAGAAGGTTGTGCTTATTACATTGACAAGGTTGCTGCTTGAATACCTTCCAATGAAACAATTAGGACACAACAAGAGAGATCAAAGGAGGAGTAAGATAGAACTAGAGATAGATCTAAGTGTGGTGGTGGTATTAAAGATAGATAATGAGAGATAGAGATAGAGTTAGAGATAAGTATTGGACTATATATGAAAATGAAAGTAAAACTAGCAACATATATCTTACATGAGAGCAATCGCCACCACCTTAATGGAGAGACAAAATGAGGCAAGACTTCAACCTTTATTCAAGAGAAAGTGTGGCACTAAGATGAGTGTGTCACAATGGAATTGAGCTATTCTCACTCACTCATAACTTGCCTCAATGAAGAGAAGGTTGCCCTTTTTATAGGTTAGGGATCCATGTTTTACATAATCACTTGATTAGGCTAAAGAGTTAGCCCAATGGAGATAAAAGGAAAATAATCACCACCTTAATGGACAGAGAAGGAAATTAATGTCTAAATGTGTGAAGGAAAGGAAAAGCAAGAGAGAAGGAAATTAATGCCTAAATGTGTGAAGGAAAGGAAAAGCAAGAGCGTGGTGATTATTTTCCTTCTCTCTCCATTGGGCTAACTCTTTAGCCTAATCAAGTGATTATGTAAAACATGGCTCCCTAACCTATAAAAAGGGCAACCTTCTCTTCATTGAGGCAAGTTATGAGTGAGTGAGAATAGCTCAATTCCATTGTGACACACTCATCTTAGTGCCACACTTTCTCTTGAATAAAGGTTGAAGTCTTGCCTCATCTTGTCTCTCCATTAAGGTGGTGGCGATTGCTCTCATGTAAGATATATGTTGCTAGTTTTACTTTCATTTTCATATCTAGTCCAATACTTGTCTCTAACTCTATCTCTATCTCTCATTATCTATCTTTAATACCACCACCACACTTAGATCTATCTCTAGTTCTATCTTACTCCTCCTTTGATCTCTCTTGTTGTGTCCTAATTGTTTCATTGGAAGGTATTCAAGCAGCAACCTTGTCAATGTAATAAGCACAACCTTCTTGCGGGAAACAATTATGAGCACAAGGTTAGTAACCATATCTTCATCTTCCACAAGCATCTCTCTCTCTTAAGGTTCTCATTCTCTTCCACAAACTCTAGAGTCTCCTTGCTGCAGGTACTTCTCTCCCCACAGTATCCTTATTGCCTAAGGGCAACAATAGAGCTTCGGAGAGAAACTCTCTTCTTCTTCTCCTTTCACTTCTTTCACACCTTTATCTTTGAACATACTAAGTATATCATTGATGAATAATCATTATCCACATAGAGGTAATTTCTTTCAATTTCATTCAGTGCAATCTATTAGGGTCAACATTTGGATTAGTCAAAAGATTCACTTTCAAAAACACATAGTGTTTCTATTTGGTCCTGAAAGGCTTAACGAAATACTTCTCTCACCAGATCCCATCATACTACCTATTATTGACTATGACTTCTCTTTTGATGTGAATGTGGTTATTTTATTATGAATCAAGAGGATTTGTACTCACAACTAATCCCAATCTTTAGACAAAACATATACATTATAGTAAGCACAAAGCTACAGTTCCAAAGAGCAATCCACAGCTTATTTAGACAACAAAGATTAAATATCATTAACTCATCCATTAACCCTTTTATCCTACCCATGATACGATATGATCGTAATCTCCATGTTTTCATTTTTGTTTTGTTTTGACTATCTTTCATGAGTTCTCTCCATCACGTGTGTGTTTGTAAGGAAAAGTGAGCGGCTTCTTTGGCTACATTTCTTCTTTAGCTCTAGAAGCTATGTTATCTACATCTTAGCTCTTTCTCATAACCCTTGAGCTTCCTCACAAACTCTCACAGCAAGAGGCCCGATGCCTTCCTGGCAAGACCGCCTACTTCTTGACACCGTAAAGAAGAAAAATTAAATGGATGAAGCTTTGGATGTAGCTTTAGATGCAGTATACGACGAGAGACGACTCTTTGATGGATACGATCCAGAGGGCCACCTAGAGTGCTATGAGTTGGAGACCATGGTAATAGGGATACCAAAAGAGTTGATGATCAAATATTTTGAGCAGTTAGTGAGTTTAGATGTGAAGGAACAGATTGAAGAAGTTACCAAAGCTTGCAACGATGATTGGGAGTATTTCAAAGAAGCTATTGTGCAAGTACGTTATGAGCAATATGAAAGCTATCAAGAACAAAGTTCATGTCTACTAGACTACGCAGATAAAAATTACGATCAAAGTTAGAAGCTGTGATTGATGAGTTTATTGTGCAGGATGCTACTTTTTTACACGCTAATGATGAAGACATAGTTGAAGCTGTGTATGCAAAGTTGGGTTTGCAGATTTTGTGCATGAAGTAGAAGTCTTTGAGGGTGAGGCTTTACAGCTTCAGGACACGCAGGGTGAATTTTTCAAAGAATCTACACATGCAGTTTGTAATACACATAATGAATTTTGCAAAGAACCTATGCATGTAGTACATGAAGAAAAGAAATTAGGGGATCAAAACAGTGAAGTGGCTAAAGCCCAAGAAGAAATTTTTCACGTAAATGAGTGCAGCCAAATTCAAGTAGACATGCAGGAAGATTCAGTTACAACTGATACTTTTGCTATTGAACCAGAATTAAAGCAAAAACTTTCTAGTACAGATTTTGCCATAGAGGTGATTGATGGTACTGGTACAGATTTTGCCAAAGATTTGATTAATGATACAGATGTCATAGGTCAAAGCAGGGCTGCTGTTGAGAGCAATAGGACCATGGATTTTGATATACCAGATTGAGGACTTGGCTAAGCAAGAGTATGTGCTTGATTCAAAGGGGGTGCAGACTCCTTCATTGACAAGTTTTTGTGAAGCACAACTATCAAATTGGAAAACTGATCTTGAACGTGATTATGATGATTCAGAGGGGGTGCTAACTCCTTTGACACGCTTCTGTGACCTAGAGCTATCGATCTGGCAGACTGATCCTGAATTTGCTGGTGATTTAGATGAGGAGAAAACTTCTTCTTTATCAAGAATTTGTGACACAGGGCTGACACTATGGCAAGATTATCATGAACTTGATGATGCTGATTCAGAGGAGGTGCATAGTGAAGTGCAGTCTCTTGATGTTGAATATTATTGGTTTCATTGTGCCCATGATACAGACAGGGTAGTAGATAAAATTTTCAATGTGCATGTTGAACTTTGTGCTACAGAAGTGCAAAGATATTTGGATGAGGGTGAAAGACTTAAAGGGCAGTTTACAGAAGATGTATTTAGTATGCATGTTATATGTGGAAATCTTAGTTTACAGCAACCTGAGATGTGCAGGATAGAGGAACCTTCTGAAGCAATGGACGTAGACCTTATGTTCTTACTGGACGAAGCTTTAGAAGGGTTCTCAAATACAAACGCTAAGGATACCAATCAATCCAGAATCATGCATGAGCCAGTTTGTTCAGATTCAGCAGATGATGAACTTATGCAGCTTTTGGATGATGCTCTACTTGATTTTGAGCCTCTACGAGATAGAGAATTGTTTTCTGATGCATCCTTTGAGACTAATGAAGAAAGTTTTAACAGAGACTTGATGTATTCAGATATGCATGATTGGGATTCCAATACTAGTGAGAGTGAAGGTGCACTACCAATGGCTTTACCTCTGATTGATGATCAACAATTAAATGAGCCAGCTGCACAGAGGATATGGAAGTATCTGATGCTACCTGATGCTATATGGGATTTGATGTTACCCTATGATGTAGGGGATTTTGAGCTAGATTTTGACCCAGGAGGTGACAAGTATATGCATGGTCCTAGGAAATTGGCTTATAAGACATATGATCCAGGTGGTTTGTATGAAGATTTGTCGGCTAATATATGTTTATGTTGTAATGATTGGAAATTCTTGTATATTCCCTATGATCTTGGAGGATCGTGCAATTTTTTTAAAGGAATTCTTACAGTGGGACAGATGATTTGGTTCATGTTTGATCCCGGGGGCTACTAAAGCGCTTGCAGATTTGAAGAGTACCAGCTATCTGATGTAGCAGGTTGCATGGTACAAGGTATTATTTTCTAGATTATGCTCAGTCAGAATAGTTTTGGTTATGCATTCAATAAGATTACATGACTGGCTTCCAGATGACTTCTTTGGACAATTGATAAAGTATCTTCACATCTTTTGAGTTGGTTCTGCTACAAGAACTTGAGGTAAAGGACTTGACGGCCATTCTGTGTGCAGACAGAGTAAGGCATACTTGAGCTTGGCAGGATTCCTTAAAGAGAGCTTAATGGTCAAGCCATGTGCATCATTAACTGGAGTACTTGAGTCTGGCAGGGTTCACTAAACATGTTATCCATGATTGAATGCTTTGAAGATACGACAGATGTGGTTCAGAGATTTTTGATGGGCAGCTACCTAATGATTAAGCTAGAACATTGACGATAGGGTATAATCCTTATTTCATTTTTCATATGTTTAACAGTAAAGTGAGTTTGAGGATGGTAAGGAGCTTAAGGTACCTGTAGCAGATGCGGATTGAAGTGCTATTGGCATAGACCGGAGGCTGTGCAAGTTCAGAGGGGGTGGATGTCGTGCAGCTCCGCTTCCATGATAGGAAAAAGAGCAAAGAAATGTAAGCTAATCTTCTTTTAATCCTACACATTTAGTGAGCAGTGATGAGGGCTTGATAACAGGTCAAGTTTAATGATTAATGTATATCGGATGCGGCTTAAAAGGGCCAATTTATGTCTTAATGATGCTAGAAAGGACTATGCTTGAAGTGATCACAGATGGGATATTATGATCTACAACTAGAGTACTTGAACTTCTCTACCGGCTTGTCTTTACGGATCGTCGATTGGAGCTATGGTGAAGAAGTTATGGCAGTTTAAAGTTCAAGTCGATTAGATCCGTGCCGGATCGGACAACTGCAACTGAGGTGACAGAAATGAAATGAATGCACGGGCTTGAAGTGCTCACTTTGTGGAGCGCGTCGGTCTTTCAGATCAGCGAGATCGAAGTTCCGATTTTCAAGATATTAGCCGTTAAAGATTCACCGGGGGCCAGCTCCGTACTAGTTCGGTCCGCTCGATCGGTGTGCCATCTAGGAATTTTACAGCCTCAACAAGGTTTGTATGCATTCTAAGTAGCTTGAGAAGTCTATCGGAATTTACGGTTTGCCAAGGGAGTCCGGAATTGTAAAATATTAATGTTTGAAGTCGGTTACAACGACTGATGATGAGGTACCAGATGACTTTTGGCAGGTTTGGCAACCTCAATTAGTGGGCCCACAAAGTTCGGGACAATGGATTCACAGTTCTTGATAAGTTATTTGTATGAATGTCATCACTGAAAGCATGTTGATTGCAGGATTTACTCAAGTGCTGCTGGAGAAAAGTGTTGTGCGAGGCAATGCCCGGGTTAATATGTATGCTAAATGGGGTGTGCTCATAAGGCCGCGCCCAAAGGCAAGCCTGCCCCATGAATTGATAAAGCCGCCCAATGTGGCACTAAGGTGCCCTTTTGAAGATATGGTTGCCAGAGGCAAGGGCGGCCCATTATAAAATCATGGCACCAATTGTGGCTTATCACTAGGTTGGTAACCTAATAGGACATAAAAGTGTCCTTTCAGGGTTTTGAAAAAAACCTCCAAAACCATTGTAGATCCACTCATTTTGTAAAATCCTTTCATGAGGTTATAGTTCAAGGACTACTACACATGTAAAAAATAAGAAGCTTGTAAAATTTCTCATCTTTTGGTCACACCAAGCCTCCAAAGTTGATGGACCAGTACATTTTCATCAAAACAGTCATTTCTTACGTTTTGTTGCATAAAAGTAAGATTAGGGATTTTTGTAGGACTTGAGATAAATTCCCTAGTTAACTTCAATGGGTTGGTGATCAGAACATATGATTGCTTCTCACTCACTATTTTTTGTTTGTCCAAAAGAAATAGGTATAAAAAATTTGAATTTTTACCATTCTGCAAACCTATCATCAAAGTTTCTATAGCCAAGCTAAATACAAATAATATATGCATGTTTTCTTAGTTCCCTATTGTCCTTTAGGTTCATAAGGAGCCATGGAGCATGTGAAAATAATATTATATCTCTTACCAAGGGGAATCTTGGGGACAAAGATGAAGTGCTAAATACAGCAAACATGAAAAAACTGGGTTCAACATTATGAGTTGTAGAATCCCATAGAAACTATTCAATATCTACCCAAAATTGATCCTTATGACTAGATATGGTTACTACCTACAAAATGCATGTAGTTGTCACAAGAAACTGACAATATTGAAAAAGCTATACTTGATATACTAGAATGTTTTGTTTTCTTCTATAATTGAAAAAATCAACCATCGTTGTCTACTATGCAAAATAGGGTATTAGGTGCCCCAAAACTCAAGAAATATTAGCTTTATGTTACAATATGTGACATAGAAAATCAAAACTGCAGTTGGATATCATGAAAGCCACCAAAAAAATCATAGAAGAGCTAAAATTGGCTCAAAAATAGGATTTGACAATTTTTGTAATTTGGTCATAACTTACAACTTTAACATTTATTTCTCCCTAGAAGCATCAGGACATGTTGAGGACTACTAAAGATAGTTCTCTAGCATTATAGACCTCACAAACATGAATTCTAGAGTGGTATAGTTGCAAAAAGTTGAAAAAAGCAAAAAACGGGACCCGTTTTTTCACACAGTTTAGGTTGTGAAATGTTGTGCAAGGACAAGGTTAAAGTTGGAATTGATATTCCAAAAAAATGTGGAGTTTTTTTCAGCTCATGAGACAAATTTCTAGATAGATAGCACCTCAAAATCCATTTTGAAACTCTTGACATAATTCAAGGAAAATGGTCACTTCACAGGACATAAAAGTGTCCCATTACCAACCTAGTGTTAAGGCCGCCCGGATGCCCATTGAGAGAAAATAATGTCTAAATGTGTGAAGGAAAGGAAAAGCAAGAGCTTGGCGAGCAGGCAACAGAGAACGATGGTGCAGGGAAGAAGAATCACTTGCAGCAGGTTGTAGAGAGCTCGGTTGAGCGCGGCTAAGAAGGGAAAAGTCTTCAGCACGCCAAGGTGCATGTTTGTGGAGCTTGTCCCGTCAGATTCCATGTTGGTCGGACCTTTGCTTGCAACACCATCAAGCTCTTTCACACTCCACGTCACTCACGGTGCGGTGACTGCGTGGTAGGGCAAAAACTTGGGTAGCTATTATTGGAGGCTTCAAGGAGTGAATAGGAGAAGGGGCTCAAGGGGGGGGAGGAAGAAAAGGGAAGAAGGAGGGGAAGAAGAAGGGAGAACGGGGAGGAGGAAGCAACGGCTCTCTCTCTCTCTCATGCTTGAGAGAAAGTCGAGGAGGAGAAGGAAGTAACCTGGGCTTGACGAAGGAGACCGGAGGTGGACTACTCTACGAGAGTAGGGCATGCAAAGAAGTTGGAGGAAGTAGAGGCTCTCCATCTTGGCTCTCGATCTCTCTCTCGTGTTGGAGAAGCAAAGCGAGGACTCTTTCTATTTCTCTCGCTCTCGGCTCATCGTCGGCTATTACAAAGCATCGAGAGGCAAGGCAAAGGCTATCTCTCTTACTCTCAACATCAAGCAAAAAGAGAAATATCTCTCTTTATCCCTCTTTGACGGCACAACAGGAAATTCAAGGAGGATTTGGAGTAGAAGCCGTAGTAGCTAAAGCCGGAACCGGAGTCTAAGCAAAGATATAAGCAGAAGTCTGGAACTTACTGATGGTAATTGAAGCAGTGAGCAGGATTTAAGATTGCAAAATCCAAGGGCAGATGAAGTAGATAAAATGACAGGAGGAATTTTTTGTCACCATCATCAGCTAAAGATTGATTAATCGTCGTGTTAATCTTCGGTGTCGTTAACGGCCCGGTTAATTTTGTAAACACGAGCTTAAACTCCTAGTTAGCAGATGATCCAAGTGACAGTGCTGTTAACAGTCCACCTTGGCTAAGAATTAGGTTGGACTCAAAGTATTATTCAATTAATTATGATTCCGGTGATTGCCAGAGCTGTCTATGTCTGTTGTTCTCTCTCTTTTACACATGCTACAGCTAGAGGCCCAGCGCATGCCCGACTCACCTAGCAAACACATATCCCCCGACACCACATCAAGGCCCGGTCTCGGAGTTGAGACTACTCTAATTTCAGCTCTAGATCAAGTTCTTTATTCTTCTTTTCCAATGCCTTTTAGACCTCGTTTGTACCTTTGATCAAGACGACGGCTGGTTTTTCTTGTATTTGTCGCAAGAATATCGCCTGATCATTGATTGTTTGTTCTGAGTACTGTAGGGAAGCGTTGGCTACATCTAACTGTACCTGGATTTTTTGAGCTGAGAGGGTGGTAGTTAGAAGCTAATTTGTAACTTCCATCAGTTGATCATCCTTGGTTTTGCATGCATCTGACAGTTTGGTAAGCAACTCACCCAGTTCTTCCATTTCTTTATGTTGCTTATTTCTTGCGAGCTGATGTTGTTCAGATTCTGCTCTCAACTCCTGCACTTGCCTCTGTAGATCGGTAATGACATTAAGTCTGTCGTCTAACTCCCCTTGGAGTGCGTTGATCACCATCTATAACTCTTTCACCCTTGGTGCTATGGTCGAGCGCTCTTGAGCGAAGTCTTTCAGTCATCTCTTGTATTTGCTTAGCATATTTGTTAGCCTGCAGAATGACTTCGTCATTGGATTTCTAGTCTTCATTTTGTGCCAGCTAACTTGATGTTTCTGCAGCCTCTTGTGTGTCATTTGTTTGTGTCAGGATAGCTGGTTGCTTTTGTTCTTGTGGCTGTGGCTGTTATTTTTCTGTGGAGGTAGAGGGTGGTGCCTCGGCCTTCTCTTGTTGTGATGAGGTAAAGAGTGCTTCCTGTACCTTTTTCTCATTTGGATGGTCAAACTGTGTGGTGTCCTCTTCTTGTGCAGGATTGGCTACCTTTTCTGTCTCTGGCTCTTTCTCTATTTGCTACTCTTGAGTAGATCCAGATGCTTGTTGTGTAGGTTCAGCTTCTTGTGCAGATTCATCTACCTTTCGCTATTCATGTTCTTGTGTAGATTCAAATACCTTTTGTTGTTCAGGCTCTGCTTCTTTTGTTGGTTCAGTTGTTGTGGTTCTAGCTGCCGATGATGGTGGTGGGCTCGGCATTAGTTGATCAAAGTGATCAGAGACAGGAGAAGGGGTGGGGGGAGACACATCACCTTGGGCATTTTTTGCAGTTCTGCCACCTCTGTCGCTTGCTTTGTCGCCTCTTGTGCTTCTTTTAGTTTTATAGTTTCGGCTTCTTCATGCATCTGTTCTAGCACCTTCGCGGGTTCTTCAGCCTGCTTCTGGTGTTCTGCTTTGTTCTTGATCCTTTAAGTTCAATAGGCACCCACTTTTTTGGGTCCTTTCCTTGTGCTTGGTAGCTACGTTGGTAAGAGTGTTTCTCTCTTTCAAACCGGGCTTGCTTTTGGACAGGCTTGTAATGGCTATTGCCCGCAAAGGAGCAATAGGCATTACGGGAATGATTACCCTCAACTGCCTTACATTATGTGAACATCAAACACATGAAAATAAGATAGAAGACAGTACACAGGCACAGAACACCTCCTGCTTCATTCATATGTAATCCGGACACACAGAGTTACAATAGAAGAAGTATGGATAACATAAGGTAAGTACATCAAAGAGAGGTATGTCCCCCCCATATACAACCGCTGCTTCAGCGAAGATTGGGAACGGTGCACACACTCCTCCTATCCCACGTAATCTTGTGAAGAACTACCGCCACGGCCGCCGCATGACTCCTGATTTGCAATGTCCAGACCTCCGCAGGACCGTAGGATCACATTGTGCGACTTATGCCGTAACACCTGGCACGCACGGTGGATCGCGTGAACCCACACTCAGTCCCTTCGGTTGGAAGGTTCCGGTTGCTGATCTTCGACCTGTTCTGGTGAAGATGAAATGTCAATGTATCCAAATCCTCTAAAACCTGTAGTATGGGCCTGATAGACCTCATCCAAAAGATGTGGATCTATCTCAGTGTGCTCCGGCCAAGGAGCCCTAGGAATAAACTGTGTCGGCAAAGAAATAGATTGCGGCGCCTGCGGCAAAGGAGCTAGAGGCATATGTAGAGGATAATAGCGAGAGAGGTATCTATTGAGAGCAGACCAAAATGGAGGACATGGGGGTAAACTGAGGGAGAAAGAGTGAGCCAAAGTCTCCACCCAAAAACACACCCTACGCTGCTCCTTACGAAATCGACGAATCATTCTCTACAAACGAGATACATGAGCCTGGGCCTCAGCACAATCCTCTGTAGCTTGCGCCCAATCAGCAATATCAAAACCTTCTGGAACGACACTCTTACCTCTGTCAGTGTTGGATGACTCAGGTTGCTGCATCACAACCTGTTGAGTTGGTGGTTGTGCTCTCACCTCAGTAGACAACCGTGTTCTCCAGCTCTGTATTTGATTTTCCAAAAAGAGGTGGAGGTCCTGCTGAATTTCCATTGCTAAAGCATCCAAATCATTCATATTAATCATGAAATCACGAGGATGCGAGGCTAAGTATGAGGCAAGGCTATGCTACGTTTGCAATTGGAGCAGTTCATCTTGAATGAAAGCCACAAACGCAACATTAGCCCCCCTAAGCGTTTGTATTTCTTCATTTTGCTGGCGAGCCGTCACAGTCAAATCTTCATTTTGATTGGTCAAATCGGCAATGCGAGCCTGCAAAGCCGTGATCTACGTTTCTAGCTCATTAACTCGGCCACACGAATAGACTCCGCAAGTCTGCTCAGAAAAGTGCTGCACGCTTGGATTTGGTCAGAAGGGTTTGTTGCCGTCTCCTCCCATGGTAGCGCTGCGGGAAGAGTACCTCCCGTCGAAGCAGCCACATTGGTGGTTCCAGAAGTTTCCGATTGCGAGGGAATGTCAGCACTCGAAGAGCTAGTCCTAGTTGGAGTCACCATTGCTGCCCTTTCCTGCATTCAACGTCTCCAGTGTGCCACCGCAGAATCCTCTGGCACAAGAGATGTAGCCACAAGAGGTGGTGTAGAAAACAGTTGCTCCTCCCGCCCGCGCTTGCGGGTTGCTGGATCTGCAGTGGCCATCTCAATAGCTAGCCGACTTTTGTGTTTGTTGGGGTGTTTCGCCCCAATTGTGCCACCACTCTTTGGCATTCTGCCAGCAGTTTCTCTCTGACAACTTCTGCCCAATCCACTGGCCCAAAGTAGGCCGAATGCAACACATTTCTCGCTTTGGTCAAAATGGTATAGGTTTTGGCTTGTAGCCAAATTGCCTTGAGAAACCATTTGTATGCATCCCTTGTCGCTACATCTGTTAACCCTGGAAGCTTGTATTCACCTTTCACTTTCAATCCAAATTCCTGCTCGACATCGGCAACAGGCATCACATGAGATGCTAGCACAACTCCATCATTGGGCAACAGCAACACCTTGAAATTCTTTCTGCTGTCAACAGCTGAATCTGTTGGTTATTAAGGTGCACCATGTCTCCAACAGCAAGTTGCTCAATCAGACATGCGGCCTGCGGGTGAATAGGTATCCCTTGCCAATCCAAGTTGGCGAACACTCGCAGCCACAAATATTGCAGCCAGGCATCCACTCGGCGAAGCGCTAACTGCTGGACTGGAGTAAAGGGGATGCATTGCATAAGAGAAGCCATCATGGCGACGATGAGATGCAGGAGCAGAAAATATTGAGCTAAGAACACCGTGAAGGCGCGATACACAAAATAGGAGAAGCACAAAAACAATCGTCTGCATGCACTAACCCTCTCACAATGAGTTCCCAAAATAGGGCTTCTACAGTATTATCTCTCAAGGGCCATGCCTCCACCCATTTGGTAGCGTAATCCATGGCTATCAAAATATACTTATTGCCCGTGTGAGTTGCAACTGGTTTAAAAGGTCCCACAAAATCCAATCCCCACTTTTGAAAAAGCTCCAAGGGCAAAAACCGGCTGAAAAGGCATTCTGGACCATTTGGTAGGTTGTCCCATTCGCTGACACACATCACACTACTGCAAATAATTTCTCACATCTTGAAACAATGTAGGCCACCACAATCCGGATTGGAGAACCTTTGGAGCCGTGATTAATGCTGCAAAGTGGCCTCCCGCAATACCAGTATGGACTTCCTCCAAAACCGCTTCCTGCTCTTGTGGTAGCACACATCTGAGTAATACATCCACCATCGTACGATAATAGAGCTTCCCCATAATAATCTCAAAATTCTTGCTTTTGATAGCCATACGTTTCCTCTGATGACTGGACGAGAAGGAAGGCATTTTGCCATTGTCTAGAAAATGAAACATCTCCTCATACCATGTCCATGGGATGCTAGGGATGACCCTTGCCTGTTGCGAAATTGTTGTATCCTCTGCAACCACACCTATTAGAAACAGAGACGCATCCAAAAATTCATCAGCTACACCCGTCGGTGGCTCACCCGAATCTAATCTAGATAGGTAGTCAGCCACTGCATGTTGAGCTTCTGGATGATGTATGACCTCAAAGTCAAATTCCTGCATCAGAAGCACCCATCTGGCCAATCTTCCCGTCAAATTCTATTGACGTACCAGGTAAAAGAGCCAAATGATCCACATGGAAGAAAAAGCGTCGGCCCAACAGATAATGTCGGAATTTCTTCACTGAATAAATCATCCCTAAACATTCCCTTTCGATTACTGAATAATTCCTTTCTGCGGATGATAATCGTCTGCTGCTGGCATAATAGACAGGTCGGAACCATCCTTGAATTTGTTCCTGCATCAACACATTGCCAATAGCTCAATCCGAAGCATCCACAAACACATGAAAATCATGACCCCAATTTGGAGGAAGCATAATCGGAGCTTTCGACAGCTGGAGTTTTAATCTCCGAAAAGCCAGATCACATTCCTGCGTCCATTCAAAATCTGTAGCATGCGCTGCGTGAGTAATTGGTATTGCCAAATGCGCGACAAACCTCAAATGCCTCCCATGCCAACGGGCTTTGACCCAGGAAAACCTGACACTGCTTCTGGTTCACTAGTGGAGGTGCTTCCATAATTGCGGCTATTTTATCCGGATCCATAGAAATGCCATCCTCAGAAATTATATGCCCCAATAGCCTGCCACTGCGAACAACAAATGCACACTTTAAAGGATTCAAACTGAATTTCACCTCTCAGCATTTCATAAAGCATAACCGTAAT
Organism: Adiantum capillus-veneris; assembly: GCF_014529385.1. NCBI lineage: Eukaryota > Viridiplantae > Streptophyta > Polypodiopsida > Polypodiales > Pteridaceae > Adiantum > Adiantum capillus-veneris. Next base: position 91,615,445 of record NC_140959.1, on the reverse strand, counting down.
TGCTTCAAGTGCTCTAATTGCGCTCCAAAAACACTGAGATCATCCAAAAAAATTCTCATAAAATCCGTCAAATAAAGACCAAAAATTTGAAACATATCCCTTTGAAAAGTTGAAGGCGCATTCCGCAATCCAAACCACATCACTGTGCATGCAAACACACCCCATGCAATAATAAAAGCTATTTTTGGCTGATCCCGCAATGCCATCCTTATTTGGTTATATCCACTAAACCCATCTAGAAAAGTATACATCTCATGTCCTGCTACATCATCCAAAATGGAATCCAGAAATGGAAGAGAAAAAGGATCCGGAACAGAAGCCGCATTCAATTTCCGGTAAGCCACACAAATTCGGATTTGCTTGTTTTTCTTTGGTACGACCACAATTGGAGAAATCCACTCCGGATTATCAATAGGGTTAATAAAACCCACCTCCAAAAGACGATCAATTTCCATCTTAACTTGCTTTGCCACATTCGGATTCATCCTATATGAGTGATGCTTCACTGGCACCGTATCCGGTTTCAGATTTATTGTATGCTGATAAAACTTAGGGTCCAATCCCTGCATATCCACATATTCCCATGCAAAAACATCCTTAAATTCTGTCAGCAACCTAATAAAATTGCCTCTGAAATTTTCCTCAAGCTGCTTATTAATGTATATGGGCTGCGACTCCGCTTGCTCCCCAAGAAAGACCTTTTCCAATTCATCTTCCTTAACCCTTGTAATTTTTTCCATCTGCGCCTCAAACACACGTTCTTGCTGAATAACGTCTTCCAATGATTCAGGACTTGGAAATGCTTGTTGTTGCTCCCCTATTCCTGCTGGAGTTCCTGAAACCCCCAACGAGTTCCCCTTCGGAATCAGAGAAATATCCGCCAAATATAAAGAAACCAAATCCGGATTAGCTTTCAGAAATTTCTCCTCTTCATCCTCTTCTAATCCTTCCACCATATTTATTGTTTCTGCTATCACAGGCCATGCTGCCTGAACTGGTTGTCTGCATGTTCCCAACATCACCCGCACTTTCCTTCGACCCTTTTTTACTGTAAGCATATTTGCTTCCCAATTATGCTTTACCCTCGCTTGTCGTAACCAGGGTCTCCCCAAGATAATGTGATAATCCTGATTATGATCCTCAATATTCAAGACTACTAAGAAAATAGCAAAATACAAGCCCTCCACATCCAAGACAATGCCCCGAAGTAACTCCACTGGTTGCACTCTTCTTTGATCTGCCATGCGAACTACAAAGGGTGCAGGATCCCAATCACTGAGTCCAAAACACTCACAAGCTGCTTGAGTAATAATGTTTACTCCCGCTCCTCCATCCAATAGTACCTTGTCAATGTATGTTCCATGGTATCTAACTGAAAGCTCCGGAATGCGGGTATCCGTGATCCTATTTTCCGGCAACGGGGTTGAAACATCCTCCTCACTTTCAACTTTCTTGATGGTGACTTCCCTCAGCTCTCTGGACTTTTGTCTCAGCAATGCATTATGAAAATTAGGGACCGATTTCAGTAATGAACCCAGAGGTACTTGTATTAGCGACGTGAGGACCTCTTTCCAAACTGAATTGCAATCCTCCTCTTCATTAATATCATCCTTATTTCCAGCTTTTCCTTCCTTTATTTCCAGGCCCACGGTTGATGGTCCTAATGATTTCAATGGTGGTGCGGACTATGGCAACCAGGACACCGTCTTTTTCCGCACTTCTTCTTGAGCCGTCCAATCTGAAATCTTTACATCGGATGTTGGAACCACATTTTTACCCGATCGCGTGATTAATGAGACCACTGGATCAGACTCCTCCAATCCTTTAATCTGAACCATAGCCACACTAGGTTGTTTCCCTGCAGTGCATTCGTGCTTCTTTCGATCATATTCCATAGCTCTAGTACACTCGGATCACCAGTGCCCATCCCCCCAAACAAAAAAGGCATGTCTTGGGGCGATTAGGATCTCGGCCACCTCTTTCGTGACTTCGTCCTCCCCCTTGAACCCGTCCTCCTGCTTGACCTTGCAAAGGCGTTGTCAGGAGTTTTTTGGAGCAAGGGATTGCGCATATGTACATACCCATGCATGGTGCATCAAATAAAGAATTGCCCATTTTTCAGAGCCAGGTGGTTACGTGGGGTCCACATGTGTACAGGTAGGACAGCATGTACATAGTGCATCGATTTTCACTATCACCAGTACCAGTACGTTTTTTCTACAATAATGAGGAGTTTATAGCGCGTAAAACTTCTCGAGGAAGCTATCCGCGGGCCGACGACGTGAGGTCAGCAGGTACGTCAGATGGCATCTAGTGGCGTCAGGAGGGCGAACGAGGTCAATACTTGCACGCGGAGAAGTACGGACACAACGTGGGTGTTTTCTTGTGATACTTATGCAGAAAGGTCATCATGAGGACCACTTTTTGGGGCCACTTCACGTGGTGGCGAGATGCATTATTGGAAAAAAGCTGAGTGCCAGGTGTGCGAATGATGCAAAAAGGTGACAACTATGCACTGCGAGGTCAGTTTTTGGCCTGTTCGGGGTCCGTTTGAGGTCATCTAAAAGGCCAAGGGTGCCCAAGTAATAAAGCTAAGTGTGGGAACTGAAAAAACAGAGAGAAGACCAGAAAAAACGTGGAGAAGAGAGGAGGAACAGCCACAGGTGAGTTTTTTGGGTTTTTGGAGCCTGTTTTGGCCATAAACTGCTCATTCGATGTCGGATTTGAGCACTTTGACATTGTAGACTGGGGTTTTGGGCCGTTCCGGACGCGATGGCACTGTCCATTTTGCCAAATTCCTCACTGTTTTTCTGCTGTTTTTTCTGTGTAATCTTCTCCGGTGAGTGAAGCTTCTTCTCCAATTTGTGATTGTATCTGGTATCTTTTACCCATATTGTGTGAGCTGTTTGCCCCATTGGTGTTGGCCCAAGCTCAATTGTATCTAAACATCAAAAATTCTCCTCTTTTGAGCTGAGTTTTTTGGGTGTGTGTGTGTGTGTGTGTGTGTCTGTGTGGAGTGGGCAAGTGGATAGTCTCTCTCCTCTCACTCCATAGGTGTGTTCCCTGTCTCGGCCAAGTGTGTTGTGTAAGCCGAGTGGTGCCCCATAGTGTGTGTGTGTATCTTTCCAAGAGTGTGTGTCGGGTCGTTATAGAGGCGCTGTGTGTGTTTTCATCGCGCTCACATTCTTTTGGCGCCCCCACGGAGGATCTTCTTCGAGTACCTTCTGCTTCGAGCTTCAAGCTTCGAGATTCGGGATTACAGGTTGCAGATTACAGGTTACAAGGACAGGTACAGGTATAGGTACAGGTGTAGGTACAGGTACAGGTACAGGTGATTCACACAATTACAGGTAGCTGGAGTACAGTGATATATTAGCAGTGGTGTCACTTGCAGTGGTTGTGGGTATGCATCACTTGGCGCCTGTTTGAGTACATTGTCTGTTGGATTGTACGTTATTTGTGGAAACTGCCATTGTACGCATTTGTGGAGCCATACTTGGTTGTATTTGGCAGTCCCAGCCATTTCTGAGCCTTGGTCTGGAAGATAGTCATTTCTGAGACTTGACTATATGCGATTTGCATTAGCCTTCGTGTGAGGGTCGATAGCGTGAGGTTTTTATTGAGCTGGGGGATTCTCAAATGTGGAGATCCTTTCGGTGATACAGGTAGCTGGAGCACCCCTTTTTGTGACCTCGCCATAGGCTATGTACTAGTGAGTCCTACTTGATGCTCGGGTTCTATTGTTGACAGTTTATGCATACATAGACAGTCTATATTTTGGGTTCCTACTGCTCTACTTCTGGGGAAACTCCGTCGAAATTTTTCCAAGTTATGATGGCTGGTTTTTTGGTATTTTGAGCCATTTATGCTATTATGCTGCTGAAATTTTGGCAAAATCAAAGGTTGAGTCAGGTGTGCCTTCTTGGGAGTTTCATGGTTGGCTTTAATGGATGATCAAAATGGCCCTCAGTTCACTCCTTTTCATTTAACTCAAAGAATTCAGATTAATGTTCATGTGTCCAGGAAGATTTTTTTCCAGCAGCGCATAGTCTTTATGTTCGGGCCAAGAAGATTAAGGGAGATCCTGGAATGTCCTTTGCCTGTTGTAATTCCGATGATTAACTATGAAAACTCATTTGATGTGCATGTGTTTGTCCTTATCTAAAGCTGAGCTCCATTGAAGTTTCTGGGAATTGGGTAGTCAAAAGTCTTGGGTTCTTGCACGTGTGTTTGAAGGGGTTCTCAAAGCATAGTAGCGTGGGTAGCCATGGCTTTCTCTTATCCGGAATTTCATGGAAGAAGTGGTGAAGATGCAGAAGACTTTCTGGAGCAAGTCGAGGTGGCATGCATAAGCAACAATATGTGTGATGAGGAGAAGATTTTGAGGCTATTTGGATTGCTTTTGAAAGATGAGGCCCGTGTTTGGTTCATGGATTTGGAAGCTAAAGAAGCAGTGGCTTCTTCTTATGGTTTGAGTCTTGACAAGTTTCTAGAAGCTGTTTTAGAGCGTTTCCAGGTTTTTGAAGATGCAAATGCAGTATGGAATGAGATCAATGCTCTTAAGCAAGGTTCTTGTCAAGGTGTTGATGCCTATGTACAAGGTTTTACAGATTTATGGACTCGTTGGTGTGTTGCTCTTAAGGATGAGACCCCCCCTTGTTCATTGAAGAAAAGTTCTTTTGTTGATGGTTTGTCACCTTGGTTGCGGTTCGAGGTTGAGTTGAAGAGGCCCGAGTCTTTTGAAGATGCAGTATGCATTGCAAAGCACAAGGAATGGAAGTTTAAGCGTCTTGAGGAACATGGTATCAGTACAGGTATGCATGTGCAAAATGGATTTGACATGGAAGATGAAGTTAAGCCTAAGCAGGTGAAAAGTAGCCTATCCTATGATGTTTCTCGTTTCTTCCCAAGGTCTATTGTGAAGCGTAAAGAGGTCTTGCAGGTTGACAATTTTATGGAAGAGCCTAAAGAGGTGAGTAATTCTTTGCATAAAGGATTGAAAAGTCTTGAAGAGGATGCATTGGCTACTTGTGTACCTTGTGATTCTGGGTGTGAGTGTGAGGTTGAGGTTATTGATGATGAGCACGTATCTTTGGATACTAGTTCCTTGGAAATTAGGGAAGAGGGTAAGGTTGAGAGCCATTTTGTGGATTTGTTGGATATGGAGCCTGTTTTGAAGCCATATTTTGATGTATGTGCAGTGATTGAACCGATTTGTGAGCATGATTGTGGTTTAGAGCAGGAATCTGTATCCTTGGAAACTGATGAACCCATGCTAGAAGCTATGGATAGTGGTGATAGCCATGATTATGATGTGGATGAAGTTATGTTTGATGATGAGTATGCTTATGATGATGAGAAGGGGTTTGGCTATGTGGATGCCTATGCTAGGGATATGTGTGCTGCGGGGATACTTTTGTGCTTTGGATATCAACAACTTTACCTTCACACAATGCTTTTAGCTACTTGGGTGCATGATTTGCAGGTTGTTTCTATGGCTGGTGAAGCCAAGATGCCAGGTGATGAGTCACTTGAGTTGTCTCTATCGGTTGGGTTGAATGTGGCATGCAATATGTATGCTTTTGGAACTCCAAACAAGGCGAATGGGTTAGTTGAATATGCCTATGGTGCATTTTGGTTGATTGTTGACAAATGTAGGTGTGGTGTTATGATGCTTCTTGTGAATCAGGCGATATGCCTTTGGCCTTTTGATCCAGGTGGAATGAGCATCTACTAGTGCTGCTGCTGAGCATGAATGCTCTAGCAGGCTAGGGGGTGGGCAAATTATGTCAGGAGTTTTTTGGAGCAAGGGATTGCGCATATGTACATACCCATGCATGGTGCATCAAATAAAGAATTGCCCATTTTTCAGAGCCAGGTGGTTACGTGGGGCCCACATGTGTACAGGTAGGACAGCATGTACATAGTGCATCGATTTTCACTATCACCAGTACCAGTACGTTTTTTCTACAATAATGAGGAGTTTATAGCGCGTAAAACTTCTCGAGGAAGCTATCCGCGGGCCGACGACGTGAGGTCAGCAGGTGCGTCAGATGGCATCTAGTGGCGTCAGGAGGGCGAACGAGGTCAATACTTGCACGCGGAGAAGTACGGACACAACGTGGGTGTTTTCTTGTGATACTTATGCAGAAAGGTCATCATGAGGACCACTTTTTGGGGCCACTTCACGTGGTGGCGAGATGCATTATTGGAAAAAAGCTGAGTGCCAGGTGTGCGAATGATGCAAAAAGGTGACAACTATGCACTGCGAGGTCAGTTTTTGGCCTGTTCGGGGTCCGTTTGAGGTCATCTAAAAGGCCAAGGGTGCCCAAGTAATAAAGCTAAGTGTGGGAACTGAAAAAACAGAGAGAAGACCAGAAAAAACGTGGAGAAGAGAGGAGGAACAGCCACAGGTGAGTTTTTTGGGTTTTTGGAGCCTGTTTTGGCCATAAACTGCTCATTCGATGTCGGATTTGAGCACTTTGACATTGTAGACTGGGGTTTTGGGCCGTTCCGGACGCGATGGCACTGTCCATTTTGCCAAATTCCTCACTGTTTTTCTGCTGTTTTTCTGTGTAATCTTCTCCGGTGAGTGAAGCTTCTTCTCCAATTTGTGATTGTATCTGGTATCTTTTACCCATATTGTGTGAGCTGTTTGCCCCATTGGTGTTGGCCCAAGCTCAATTGTATCTAAACATCAGAAATTCTCCTCTTTTGAGCTGAGTTTTTTGGGTGTGTGTGTGTGTGTGTGTGTCTGTGTGGAGTGGGCAAGTGGATAGTCTCTCTCCTCTCACTCCAGAGGTGTGTTCCCTGTCTCGGCCAAGTGTGTTGTGTAAGCCGAGTGGTGCCCCATAGTGTGTGTGTGTATCTTTCCAAGAGTGTGTGTCGGGTCGTTATAGAGGCGCTGTGTGTGTTTTCATCGCGCTCACAGCGTCTGTGATGTATGAGCATGAGCCATCGCCACAGTAGGCTCTTGTCCCCGCCCTGTCTGTGGTTGTTGCCATGTAGAAGAGTCTCCTCAACTCCGATGCCCCCGACCATTGAAATAACATTCCACTGTATTATGAGTATTGGTTGTGCAAATCACACACCGCTTCTGATTCATTGCGCAATCCTGAGCAGCATGGCCCGGATTCCGACACTCGGTACACTATAGTTCCTTCAGAATTTTAGCCATCGCAGCAGATTCCGACGATCCGGAGGAAACACCTTTCCTGTGACACTGGGATTTTTTTTGAGGTGTCTCTTCCGACTCTTTCCCCGAATCGCTGCTGCTTGAGTCTAAGGAGTCTGATGCTGCGGAACTCCGACTCCGAACTATCACTGCCGCTGTCTTGCGACTTTCGATGAGATTTATTCCTTTCTTTTTTCTTTGATTTCTTTGGGGATTCCGTATCCTCTAAAGCTTCTCCTACTACTACAAACCTAGCAATTACATTATCCAGTGGAGTAGTTACTTATCCACTGTTGCCATAGCAGTTTTGAGATCCTTGTTGAGCCCCCGCAAAAAATAATCATTCAACACTTCTGCTGCCGGCCTTTGTGCCTGAGGTACCCTCTGCAAAAGTATCCAAAATTTTGCAACATAGTCCTCCACTGGCAACGACTTCTGCTGCAGCGTTCGAAGATTTTCCAAATGTTGAGGGACTGTATTTTCCATTCTAAACCTTTGTAAGAATGCTCTGGATCCTTCATCATATGTCTGAAAATGATCATCAGGGTATTCGGACAACCATTTTGCAGCTTTCCCCGAGAGTGTAGATTCAAACACTGATTGTTGATGGAGAGGAATCACCACCCCAGGATGATTCAATCCATAAGATTTATTAAATTGGTGCAAATGTGCATCAGGGTCTTCTCTCGAAAGACCTCGAAACCGACTATACTTAATCTAAGGATGTGCCATCATCCCTTGCCCAAGTGTACCTCCTCCCAAAAAAAGCTGTTGAACACTAGGAGGTGGGGACAGTGGCGGAGACACCCTGGACTACTTACCGGAGATGGTGGTGGAGCAACCTGTGTGGGTGAGGGTGAACGTACGATAGGGGGACATGAGTGATTGCGTGGAGTACGCCTCGCCTGCCGCAACCGCCTACCACGCACCGAGCTTGGTGATGGAGATACAAATTCCTCAGCCTACGGCGGTGAAGAAAAAACAAATTCATCCGAACCGCCTCTCCTCCGACGTCTTCCTACAATTGGAACCACAGGGTCAGGCGGACCCTGCGACCTAGTGCGCATGCATATTCATCGCAGGTCGTCCATCATGCATCGTGGTCACCAGATGTAATGGCTATTGCCCGCAAAGGAGCAATAGGCATTACAGGAATGATTACCATCAACTACCTTACATTATGTGAACATCAAACACATGAAAATAAGATAGAAGACAGTACACAGTACATAGCCACAAAACACCTCTTGCTTCATTCATATATAATCCGGACACACAGAGTTACAACATAAGAAGTATGGATAACATAAGGTAAGTACATCAAAGACAAGTATGCCCTTCCATATAAAACCGCTGCTCCAGTGCAGATCCGGAACGGTGTACACACTCCTCCTGTCCCATGATATCTTGTGAAGAACTACCGCCACGGCCGCCGCATGACTCCTGATCTACAATGTCCAGACCTCCGTAGGACCGCAATACCGCATTCTGCGACTTATGCCATAACAAGGCTCTTCTTGGTGTGCTACCATGGATTTTCTCTTCATTTCTTCAATGTGCACTCTCCTTTCTTCATTATGCAAGTTGTCACTACTATGCCGTTCCGGCGAGCTCTCGACGGACTCTTCACCTGATTTGTATGATCTTTTGGCAAATCTTGTAGCTCAAGGATATGGTTGAGCCGACACTATCCAAGTGTTTTGATCTAGGGCAGGTGGTAGGTTGTCGGCCATGCCGATGGCATGGTATGAAATTCTTGTCAACACCTCTAGTGCACCCAGGTATGTAATCTTTCCTTATTTATTTGTTCCTTTCAAAGTGGTCAAGACATATTGTGCATGGTCCATCGCTTGCTTGTTTGTTGACTTGAGGACTTGCATGAAGGTGGTGGAAACCACATGATTGGGTGTGGTATACCTTGGTGGCCTCTTAGCCAGGAAGTGGAAATGCTGGTGGTATAACCTTGCTGGCTCTTCAACCTATTTGTGAATAAGGTCAGCAAAGGTGGTTGCGGCGGTTTCTTTGTGAAAGTTTCGGCTGTCTTCCTATCCCTTGCCCTTATTGTCATTCCTTCTGCGGGTAGTCTGAGTGCTTCTACCGCTATTTCCTTGGTGATCACCACTTCAACTTTATTCCCTTGTGGGTCAGAAATATGCGCACTTCCATCTTCTTTGATCGTGGACAAAATCTTGTAAGCTTTTTGGAAGTCCATGCCACACGGCTCCTGTTCATAAAATTCTCTGAGTCCTAGTCTGCATTGGCTTCCTTGGTCTCAGGTCTTGCGGAGACATCATACACTTCTTTGGATAGGAGTTGCAAACTCTACCTGATGTCCCCCTTCGACATTGAATCTTTTGGTGAACACTGTGGTGTAATGCTCTCCGAGCTGTTCTTTTGAAAGATAAGTTTCCTTGGTTGTTTTACTGAATCGGGGTCGAGTTGGTATGTTGGTAGTTCTTGCAACTTTTCTTTCTGGTTGAGCTTCTCCTTGGCCCTTTCTATTGCTTCCATGGCCCTTGTTCAGTGAATAGAGTGTCAAAGTTAGCAGATTTGACGGATTTTTCTTTGAAATGTCCTTTAGTTTGAAATGCTGAAAATTTTGGCCCAATTTTCTTCAAATCAATTTTTGAGCAAGCATAGGTGCATAAAAACATGTAAGGAACAAAGTTGTAAAGTCCGAACAAAATTTGCAACCAAAGTAAATAATCGCGATTATTTACAACTGAGTAATTTTTCCAACTTTGTGCAAACTTGGCATCACAAGCTTGAAGTATATACCAAATACATACTTTGAGTGAAATATGGGCTCATTTGGATGCATAGGGTGAAATTGGTACCAGATTTTGGCTTTAGGTCTTTGAAACTGTAGATATAAAGGAAATTTGGGATTTTGAGCTCCAAATTCAAACTTGGCTAGTGGGCTGAACACATCATGTACTGTGGATGTATGATGGCAAAATAGCAAAATTTCACCATTTTGGCTATAAAATAAATAATCGCAATTATTAACTTTTTTACCAAAATCAATATTTTTTTGTACAACCTGGTTCTAGGCATTGTATAGACCCTGTGTATGTGAAATGAGGTGATTTGGATCAAGAAATGTGGTCCATAACCCAAAAATTGACTTGCAAAGACTTCTTTGGGTTTTCTAGCAATTTTCCAAGTTATAGGTGCTCATTTTGGCTCATACTTGATTTTTGGCATGTAATAGGTGTGTACACTTGATAGGTGAGGTGACGATACAATTTCCAAGCAAAAAGAGTGCAAAAATAAATAATCTCGATTATTTACAACAGTCATAATGTTTTTGCAAAACTTCAAAATTTTGACCTAAACATATTCTATACACCTAAAACAAGCCCTAAATTGAGTTTGGTCAAGTTTGGTCTTATCGGCATCACTTTGTGCTTTGTTGACCCTGAAATCACCGATTTTTGTGACTGCACTGCCTATTGAGTTGGTTAGGCACTTTTGAGGCTTTGGACTTGTCCGCAACATAGTCGTGAAGCAACTCAACCAATTTTGCCTGGTTTGGAGTTAGTTTGACCCTGTATGTCGAATTTGACGCTTTGTAGATTTCGAGCCATTTTCTGCTTTTCGAGGGCTTTGCTTGATTGATTTCATGAAATCATATACATTGTATATGAACCTCGTAGGCAAGCTGTTTGTGGAGTCAGATTCGAAATCTGGCATCTATAAAAAACCTAGCTTTTCTACTGGGTAACCCCTCGACCCTTGCCAAATGGTCAAATGTTGATAGAGAAATGTTCTATTATGTTGGGGCATGCTACAGTCCAAGTCTCATCTGATTTGGTTGAGCTGACAGGCCGCTGTGGTCAGTTTTTGATCGTAGGTCTTCCTGCACTGCTCGATTTCTAGGGTTTTTTTAGGGGTTACAAAATGGAGCATTGACAAGTAAAGAACTTACCCCTCATGTCTCATGTGAGACGGCGCTGAAAACGGGCAATTGTAGACTCCGGAAAAGACGCGCGAAAGAGGTCAAAAAGCTCTTTTTGCAAAGGCCACAAGTGGAAATGAGGTGGTTTTAGCCTACTTGGGATATCTATACACGGACTTTCCGAACCAATTTTCCCCAGATTCCCTCGTTAGTCCTACTAGGCCGCAAAATCTATGTTAAACCCAAAAATTTTCCCGATCACATTCTTGTAGCTCATTCTTCAAGGATTTTGCAAAAGTCGGTCTGGCCGCCTAATTTAGGCTTCCTGCTGCCGTCTTTCGATTTCATTGAAAATTTCTATGCTTGTCCGACTTGTCTTTTTGATAAGCATCGTGTCTTTCGTTTTTCCATATGAGCTCTTTTACTATTTATTATTAATTTTTGACCTGTTTATTGGAAAAAATCAAAGAACATAACAAAATGCTAAAAAAAGTAAAGTGAAAATCCAATAGTCAATAAAATTTATTAAAAAACATAGCTTTATTAATTTTCGTTGGATTTTTCATTTTTAAGTCTCAGTATTAAGAAAAATGATGAAAAATAACAAAAAAGGACTATCTTTTATGATCTTCTGATAATATATACACTGTTTACACTCATCGAGAAGATATTATCAGTGATTTTGTCCTTGTTTGATGAATTATAAGGGCATTATTAGGTAATTTTGCAAAAAATCACACGTTAACATCAACTTTTTTCCTCCCTCTTCAAACATTGCCCTTAATTACTTAGTGCCCTTCCACCCCTCTTAGATGGCGTACTCCGGGACGACTGTGTGCATGGGTTGAACAATTGTGTTTTATGCATCAGCGTGGTTGGCTCTACCATGATTTGAAGATCAATGGAGTTCAAACCCATATGCTGTGCAATAGGTGGGTCTTTAGGAATTAACTCAAGGGTTTCTGATGTCGAGGTTTGTTGTTGTCTTCCAAAGAGAAAATCTTGTAGCTTGTGTGCTCTCTATTTGATTGTGCCATCAGGATGCTTTAGCAGGCTGATTGGTTGAGGTTTCGGTATCAACAATGGTTGTTGTCGAGCTTTTTCTCGCCAGTGGTAGCTTGATTTGCTTGGTGTTGAATGGTGTGGTGGAGTCTTCTAAGACTTATCTCTTTATTGCTTGATTGGTTTTACGGTTTGCGGAGAAGATAAGTGCTCCTTTTTCTTCCATACCCTAGGTTCCTTGTTTGGAGATGTTCATCTCTATGATTTGACTTGTGGGACCTTCTTTGGTTTTTTGGATGATGTTTTGGGCACCCACATTTGATTTGTCTTGTCCTTAAGTTGTGCTTTTGGTACCCAAATTTGCCTGACTCCTTGCATGCTACTTGTAGCATTTGCTTGTTGAGAGGATGGAGAAGATTGATAACTTTGTGGTTTTCTCTACTGCTGAATGCCTTTCCATTCCTCTTTGCTTGGTGCAATTAGAACAATGAGTTGTCCGCCTTTCGGTGATAGCTTGAACTGATTTGTATCCCAATCTGATAGTGCATCGTATGTCCACATCTAGGGAATTCCAAGAATCATTGTCTCATTCATGTGTTCATCTGGTAAGCATACAAACTAATGAGGACATGAACATCCATGTACTATCACGTTCAAGTTAACTACTCCCAATGTTGGTGTTGGGTTCTTGTTGCATCCTTTGATTCTCACTATTCCCGCCATCAATGCTTGACTTGTTGCTTTCTCGTACGTGGAATAACTGATTGCATTTACTCTAGCTCCTGTGTCGACTAAGCATTGGCACTATGATTCTTGAGTTGTACTTTGATGCGCAGGTCCATTACGTCTAACCATTCATCATCTGTTGATATGGCATCTTTAGGCAATTCCCATTGTCGATCATCTATTTCCAGAGTGTTGATGGAAATCGATATCTGTTGATTCTTGAGAGCAGTTTTCTGTAGTACCCAAAGTCGAGCTTCCTCTTGGGCTTCATCAATAACCTGTTGTTGTTTAATCCTCCTTTGCTTGGCCACATGCATTCTTTCTAGCAATTCATTGGTTAGTGGAAAATTGTATTTCTTTAAACGGCATCCACTAGTCCAATTAGCCATTGGTTCACCATCTAGGATGGACAACTTTACTGCTCCACTTGGAGATACATCTTCAATGATAAACGGTACGTTTACCTTTTTCTTAAACTTGGGAATGTGTTGCTTAAGGGAATAGACTAGAACTAAGTTCCCTTTCTTGAAGATTTTTGTTATTAGATGGGGATCAAAAAACTATTTTTGTTTTCGCTTTTGTGCATAGATGTGAGCTACGACAATTAGTCTTTGCTCATCTAGCTTTTCCAAATCTTCAAGTCTTTCTGACAATTCATGTTCAGTCCACTCAAAATTTTTAGCTACCCTTAATGTTGGCAATAGAAATTCTATTGGAAGTATGGCATCAAGACCATAAACAAGGTTAAAGGGTGTAGCATTTAAAGCTGTTTTGAATGAAACTCGATAAGCCCATAGAGAAGCATGGAGATTCATTTCCCAATCTTTCCTTCCTGAACTAACCACTTTAGTCAATACCGAGCTAAGAATTTTGTTCGTATGCTCAGATTGTCCGTTTGCTTGCGGGTGATAGGGAGATGATTTGTTATGGATGACCATAAATCATCAAGCAAATACTTGATTACCTCGTTGAGGAAATGAGTTCCATGATCACTGACAATTTCTATTGGCAGTCCATATCTCGTGAATACATACTCATACAAGAATGCAGTAGTGGTTCCGGCATCATTCTTTTGAGTTGCTTTAGCCTCGGCCCACTTGGTCAAATAGTCCGTAGCTAAAATAATATATTGAGCTTGGGTTCTATAAGCAGGTGGATGTATTAGCCCAACTAAATCTATACCCCATTTTGCAAAATCTCTTGCCTACATCATTGGTCTTAAGGGCATGCTATCTACACGTGTTTGCATTTTTGCTGGTTGACAAGCATCACACCTCCGAACATATTCTTTGGCATCTGCAAAAAGTGTTGGCCACCATATACCTACCATCAAGATTGCTCTTACAATGATCTAACTAGAAAAGTAACCTCCAGCTAATCCAACATGTGCTTGTTCTATACTCTTTTGCATTTGCACAAAGACACAAATGCTGATCCTTACCTCTTTGATACAATTGGTTTCCAATAAGAGCATAGTCTCTTGCTTCAATTTCAATTTCTCTTTAACAGCGTTTACTCATATCCTCAGGAAATGTTCGCCTTGATAAGTAAGTAACTAGATAGTTACTCCACCTAGGAACAGGCGACATTTGAAACAATGTTACATGAGGTATGGGTGTTTGTTTTTGACATTGAAGACAATCCTTTACAAAATAACAAATATCACTCCTCATAGTCGGCCAAAATACTCCAAGTCTCAAGATTCTTTGCATAGTTTGGTCTTTCACAAAGTGAAGTCCTACTATGGTAACATGTGCTTGACCTAGGGACTGGTTTTTCTCTTTTGCTCTATTAATCCGATTGTAATAGGAAGTGGTATTTGTGAATCCACTTGAGCTATTGTCATCAATGACACCATATTTTTTGATGATCGAAGTCTCATTTCCACGGAGAACAAATAGGCATCTGGTAGATTATCGTCTACCCCTTTAGATGATTATCATGAAACAATCCTTGACAAATAATCTGCTCTTTGATGTGTAGTGCCCTTTTTTACAACCACAGTGAAATCGAATTCCAGAAGAATGATGAACCATCTCACTATTCTTCTGTGCTGCATGGATTGTTGACCAAGTACAACAAGGCTTGGTGGTCTACAAAGAACACAAACTTGTTGGCTAATAGGCAATGTCTATACTTTTTAACGGCATAGGTCATTCTTACTCCTTCCCTTTCAGTGGTAGTGTAATTCTTTTGGGCCATGTTCAACTGTCGGCTAGCATAAGAAATAGTAAAATCAGTTTTCCCATCTCCTGGTTGAGCTAGTATACAACCGATAGAAAAATTAGAAGCATCTACATGTATGTGGAATATCTTATTCCAATCTGGTGCTTTCAATATTGGAGCTGAGGAGAGATCTTGCTTAAGCTTCATGAAGGATTCTTCACATGCCTTGGTCCACTCGAAGTGTGTAATCAAGCTATACATGGGTTTTGCAATTGTAGTGTACATGTAGATGAACCATCTTTAATATCCACAATGTCCCATGAAGGCTTGAACCCCCTTGACTGTTGTTGGTCTAGGCAAATCAGCAATGACATGAATTTTTTTAATATCAGTAGCTATGCCATTTTTAGACACTATATCCAAGAATTTTTCCTTGTCTACCCATGAATGTTCACTTTTCAGGATTTAAGCAAATCCTATAAAGTCTATATTTTTCGAATACCTGTTTGAGGTGTTCAAAATGATCAACCCATATTGATGAATATAGGCATAGATCATCCATATATACTTCCAAGAATTTCCCAAGATATTTTTTAAAATCATGGCTCATCATTCTTTGAAAAGTGGCTGAAGCATTAGTTAACCCAAACGGCATAACCCGACAGGCAAAAATACCTCATTCTATTGCAAAAGCAGTTTCGTGTTGATCCTTTGGGTCAACCAAAAGTTGATTGTATCCCGAAAAATCATCTAAGAAGCTGTAAGCTTCTTTCCCTACAACTTGTTCTAAAACATGCTCAGTGATTGAAAGAGGAAAGTTGTCTCTAATGGTAGCTGCATTCACTTTTTTGAGATTGACACACACATGTAATTTTACATTCTTCTTGGGTACTACCACAATTGGAGACACCCAATCTATGTGTTCAATGTTTTAAATGAATTTGGATTCCTTTAGTTTTTCAATCTCCTCTTTGATCTTCCTGGAAAATGTTTCATTATATGTGTATGGCCTTTGTGTACTTGGTTTCGCATCATCTCTCATGGGTATGGTATGTTGACAGATTTCTTGATCAACACCCTTGAGATTCTTATAAGACCAAGCAAATATATCACGGTATTCTTTTAGTAAGATTAACAAAAGCTCTTCTTCTTCTTCTGTAAGGTCATTTGCAATGTAAGCAGATCTACACTCTTCTCCTGGTTCAGCTAGATCTATCTTTTTAGCATTTTTAGGCCCTTTGTAGGACCTACAAAGGACCTACAGAGGGAGTCCTCTCTTGAAGAGTATATTTCTTAAAATAGGATGGAACACTCATTACATCTTTATTATTCTCTTTTGTGGTCTCCATTTGAGTCGTATATATCTCCTTTAGACCTTTTTTCAACTCCTTATACTTCTTTTTTTTCTCAACTCGTGTCATGGTTGGCTCCTTTTCTAATTTCTTTCGTTTTGCTTGAGTATCCTTCCTTGTTTTTCTCGATGTTTTAGACATTTCTAGATTTTTGTTTGAAGCATATCTATGAGTGATTTTGTCCTTGACACAATCGTGTGCCTCTATCTGCATCAGGAATTGTGTTTTACTGGAGACTGATGGCATAGGTCTAGCTTTTCCGTTTTTTGTGTCTCTTTTTCGTCTATACCATTTCTATCTTCTAGGTTTCTGGTTAGGAAAGTCAAAAAACTTTTTCTCCCCTCCTTTCATGAGTAACTTAGCTCTCACATGTTCCTTTTTTGACCCCGAATCATCTGAGATAGCTTAATGTTCTTCTAACTCATCTGTTGCATCATAATAGAGGTTTGAATGGACTTGTTGAGCTTTCATCCAAGCTTTCATCAAGTCCTTGGGTTCCTCAATTTCATCTTTAATGTGGAGGGTTGAAATCATTTGGATGGGAATTATATCATAGCCGTCTTCATTGCAAAATTGAGTAGGCATCGACGTATTCACACATACATCCATTGTCGCTAAAATTTGAGTGCACTCAAATGGCTCGAGAAAAAGCTCTGGAAAGGGTTCAGGTACATAGGCTTCGTCTGTGCAATCCCTTTCTAAGATACATTCTTCTCATTTTACACTCCTGTTTTTTGAAGCTCCGCACATCTAAATAGGAGCGTCTTTGTTTAATCAAGATGGAAGCTTAGTTTCATCCAAAGAGACTGAATCAAACTCTTGTATGGGCGTTTTCATTACATCTCTGTAAGTATGATCTTTTAGATTAACCCCTGTTATAGATCCCACTTGCTTCAAGTACAGATAGTTGTTACCCCAATCTTGGGTAAGCTCTACCTGTTGCATGAAAGGTCTTCCCAATATGATTTTGTAATTGAGTTTCTTCCCAAAGTCTACTATGGAAAAAGTGTGTTGATATTCAATCCCACAGGAGTTAACTATCACTTTTTCAAGAAATCCTAAGGGTCTTTCAATGTGTCCATCAACCAATTGCAATTTCTTTCGAGTTTGTCTAATGGTTGGTTGTCTCCAGGATTCCCATACTGCTTTTGTGGCTATGGTTATTCTTGCTCCACTATCCAGTATTGCCATGGTTTCTATGTCATTATATTTCACTGAAAGGGTGGTGTTTCCTTCTTCCCCTTCGCAGTATTCTCCATCTTTGTTCATTGAAATAGATCAAATCTCTTTCTTGTCCATTTCGTGTTTCAATTTTCCCAATTTTTTTACGATTAGCCTCATTATCCCCACCTTCTCTAGGGTTTTTTGTAGATTATTCCATAAATATGGTCTGAGTTTTAATAGTTCTCCCAAGGTAAGAGTGCATTGGATGGGTGTAGACAAGATTGAATGAATGTTGTCTACTTTCCACTCTTTTTACTTGAGTGGTTTCACACACTATGGATTCATCTTCGTTATCTCCTAAGTAAGAGGGTAATGTTTTCAAAGTCAGTGGTTTCGACATTCTTGAAGCTTCAGATCCGCAATCCTCATACAAGGATTGTACATGCACGTCCATATCAGGAGGTAGGTTGTCTAACCAAACTTCCTCTATAGGAGATGACTTTAGAGTTAGGCTCCCATCATTGATCTCTCTAATTTTTTGCCATAAGTGTCCTGGCTAGTCTTTCTCTACGAATGGAATTCCATCTAAGGCATTTTCTGTCTGGCACTATAAGTTCTGGTTCTTTTGTTTCAAGGTGGGGTTCTACCACCACTTCAGATTTTTCTTTAGTTTCTCTTACCACGAGCTCTTCCGGTTTTGTGATACTTTCAAGCTTGGGTTTTTGTTTTTCCAACATTTGTTGCGTGATTCTTACCAAATTTTGATAAGCTTCAAGCTTAGCTGCTTCCATGTCTAGAGAGGGATAGTTTTTCCATTTGTTTTTCATGTTTTGTCTTGCTTTAAGTCCTGCTTGGCAGGCTTCCAAGGTTGCATTAATAGGCTCAAAAAATTTATCGACCAAAATTGATCCTCCAGATTTCACGGTTGTTTCTTTGATTTCGCTTCCAAGTTCTTTCACCTTTTCTTGGAATGGCTTTTTTGCTTTCTCCTCGATTTCAGCTCATTGTTTCTGTTTTCTCATCTCATACCTTTTGCTCTTTCTTCTTTTGGTCATTTTGAGAGGCAGCTTTGTTCTCCGAATCATCAGAGGAGTTATGTTTCTTTTTCTTAGCCGAAGCTCTAGTGATTACCTTGATTGGAACAATCGGTTAACTCTCAGCCGAGCTACTAGGTATCACTTGGACTACATTTACTACTGTTTTATCCTTGTTTAAAGGATTCTTAGGACAATCTTTCGGGAAGTGACCTCTCTTTTTGTAACATTTTATGCAATAAGCTTCAATTGGTTTGAGGTTTTTGTCAGGCTCTGGGCATTCATTCTTCCAATGATCATCTGCACCATAGTTATGAAAGTTTTCTCTTCTTGGCTTAATCATGGGTCTTACCATAGAAGGTCTGACACCTGTCGTGGATATGGAGGTTGTTGACCCAACACGGGTTGAGGTCTTTCCATACTCATTGGTGGTCTTTGAGCTTGGGCCATATTAGGTTGAAATCTGTACATGGGTTGTCCTTGTGGCCTCATTGGAACGTATTGAATGTTCCCATCATAATTTGGTTGGAAGTAGCACTCATTGGTATCGTGCTTGGTCCATTTACCCTCGATTGCACACCATTTTTGTGGAGGTTGTACCTCTTGAGGTATCCCTTGTCGTGGTCTCCTCGGTACTTTTTGCATGTTGTTCATCATATCATTTATCCTTTTGAGCATGTCTTCTATGGCTGAAAGAGCTCCTGTAGCAGCTGTTCCTACTTGGGCTGGTTTGGTGGATGTTGTTTTCTCCCTTTGGTTATCCTTAGAGACATCTTCTACATTGAAAATATCACAATTTTCTCCTAAGTCAATAGCATCTGACACACACTCTTCTAGGGTTGTGTGCTTCTTGCTATAAAGTATAGCATGAAGTTCTTTGTTTAGCAGTCCTTCTAGAAATAAAGATACTAGTTGTTCTTTTACAATTATCTCTAGCTCTGGGCATCTGGCAATGTATTGCTTCATTCGAGTTGCATAATCCCTAACAGACTCACCTTATTTCTGTTTAAAGCTGTAGATTTGAGCTATCGTATTATGTTTGATTCCAATTTTAGAACAAGTAGCTGCAAATCCCTGAGCTAATGTGTTCAAGTCCATGATTGACCTTGGTAGAATGTTTTGAAACCATGTCAATGCTTTTCCTTCTAATGTCATTCCAAACCTCTTAAGCTGAGTATGGAAGTCGAAATATATGTTTTACTTTTAGCACTTGCTTAAATCTTGCTAAGTGGTCGTATGGATCCCTTGAACAACTGTATTTTCTGACCCATTTCTGAAAATCAGCTCGTCTGAGGCGTCTATTTGGTTCAACTCCCAGTCTCCTGGAAGTTGGTCGTGTTTGGAGTCCTTCAAACCAGACTGTTGGAAATAGTGACTCATGTAGCCCTGGACTGGCCTTAGTGTCACTCGGTTTTCTGCGTGATGATGTGGTTTCTAGTTTCTTAACATTACTCTCTGAAGATCTCTCATGGTGTTTGTCTCTTGGAATGGTTTGTGGTCCTTGGCCCAATATCCAATCCCCTTGTGGAATACCCTTGGTATTTGGTTTGTTCTACCTCCTCAGGAGTCATCATAGCAAATAAGTTTTTATAAAAATCCCTAAATAGGTAAGTTGGTACATCTGTTGATCCCTTATCCTTGATCTTGAAGATATAAATAATCTTCATGGCCATTAGTTGTCCTGATTTGGCATGCGAAGACCACAGAAGATCTTTTACATTTCTATCCTCCCAACAATAGACTCCAATCCTAGGATTATCAGTACTAAGCCGTTTCAAAGGCTTCAAATCTACTTGATCGTATCCCTCAAATTCTAAGGTTGGTGGTCCTTCTTTTGCTGACATATCTGGGATTATGGTGTTTACTTCCAACCCCCATTTGTCTATCACGTCAGGGTTTTCAACTTGTAAATACTGAGTTTCATTTCTGTCCATGTACATTTTTCCTTGTTTGTTTTTCCTAATCTCTTCTTCGAACTCAATACCATGGTCATCAATGGGAATAGCATACTCTTCGTTAGGATCCAGGTAAACCTGAGCTCCATGGCGATTATTCTTATAAAATAAAAGTATATGCTTATAATGCAATGTCGTTCCGGTCTTTGAGTGAGTCGAGTAAGAAGATATTTCAGATGTTGAGTCTCAAAAAGTGTCTAAGACTTCCTCAAGGATAGTGTGCAAGGAATTGCCTTGATTCACGCTTTCTTCGGTGGATACTCTATTGGAGGTTTCTCCGAATATGCCTTGATTTTCTTGTACACGACTAGATCTAAGGTTCATAAAAACTGGTGAAGCCCTGGATAGAGTACTTACCTTTGGATTGACTTGTCATCAATTTCCACTTGATTTGATTGCAACTTTCTGTCAAGCTACTGATTCCTCGTCTGCAACCTGATTCCCGTATATACCTAATAAAGTTAGCTATTCTTTCACAAAGGCTGTATATATTTTTGCTAACTATTGTGATTGGTCTATGTGTATCACTTCAAATCGAGTTATGGGAGTCAGTAAATGACTTTCAGATTCAACTTTGGTAAAAAATCAAAGGATTAATCTGCAACTTGAAAACTCAATGAACATGTACCAATTCGGATATGATTGAACCCAAAGTTGCCCGGTGGCTTTGTATTATGTTGGTCTAACACTGTACAAGTTCAAAAGTCAAAACTGGTGTCCCTGTGTAGCAGTAGTAAATAATTGTGATTATTTACTTTTACCAGTGTTTTGTAATTTTTGGCTTGGTTTGCCAAGTATACCCCCTGTTAAAGTCCTTGGACAAGTTTCAACAATTTTGGACAAATTCTGTTTAAGTTTATCAACTGTTTTGTGTCCGCAGACTCTGATTTCAAGAATCTAGCTTAAGTATCACTTATGTAGTCCAAATTTCACCAAAATTGATTTGTGTAGTGTACTTGATATGCTTGACCTTGTGGTATAGTCAAATTTGCAAAATTTCCAATTTTTGAAGCAGATGTAAATAATCGCGAGTATTTACTCCGGCTAAGTTTTTACAAATTTTTCTCCCGACTTTGACACATATCTGTTAAGCACCTCAAATTAGGGTCCCTAGTCAAGTTTCAACAAGTTTGGACAATTTTGGTCAAATGATCATTAGCTTTGCAAATTTGGTCACAATTTCTAATCCAATGATCCAAATCTTACCAAATTTGGTTTTTGGGCTTATTACAATATGGTAAAGCTAGTGGTATGCTGACTTGGTCAAAAAAGTTAAAAAATGGGGTAGATGTATGTTAACCCTCATGGCACACGGACACCCTATCACCTACGATGGACGCGTATTATGTATTTGGTAGAGTCAGGTACCGGGCTTGTCGGACCAATAGAGAAAGGTAGAGTGATCGCCGATGAGAGGCGCACTTTAACTTGGACATTCAAGGGATTAGTTGGTTAAGCATGGGCGCCCAAGTGTGAATGGGGTGAGCTCCTATAAAAGCCAACTAAACCTAATTTTTACTCATTCTCTCATTTGTGCAATTGAAGAGTGCTCTTGCTCCATCTCCATCTTCTTCTTCTTCTTCACCTCCTTGTGTGTGTGTGAGAGAGAGAGAGAGAGAGAGGGAGAGTGTGTGTGCGATCGAGCATTACGAAGGCACGACGGCAGCGAAGCGGTTGAGCGCGGCACGACTGCAGCTTCTTCTTCATCGCGGCGAGGAATCCACCACGCGGCGAGGAATCCACCACGAAGGCGAGCGTAGAGCGGTGAGTGACACACCCTTTGTTTTCTTGAGCTTGCTAGTTTAGGCTTGTTGTGTGCTTGGAGCCGTTTGTGGCTCGCATACGGTGTATTGGCAAGTCCCTTGCTTCGACAGTGCGGCAAGGAGCGCACATTTTTGGCGCCGCTGCCGGGGATATGCCCTACACTAAGCTCGGTTAGCACTTTACGCTTCCTTGTGGTGCAATTTCTATCATAGGAAAGGCAGGGAAGGAGTGTGTGGAAGATTTCTGTTTTTTGCGTTTTCTGCAATTGCTGTCAAGTTTCAATTTCTGCTACAATTTCTGCAATTTTCTGCATTTCTGTCAATTTGCTGCAATTTCTGCGTTTTTTCTGCATTTTCTGCATTTTCTGCATTTTTTTTCAATTTCTGCGATTTTTGCATCAACAAAAAAGTTTTTTGAGAAAAAAAAAAAGAAAAGAAAAAAGAAGAAAGAAAAATATTTTTTTAAAAAATAAAATTTAAAAGGAAAAAAGTTCGGAAATTAAAAACGCGAGCGAGTGGGTGGCGAAATTTTTCGAAAATAAAAAACGTGACTCTTAAAACGGACGGTTTGGTTTGTATAAAAGATAGATTGGGATCGTTTTCCCAAGCCCAGCGAGCCCAGCCCAAGCCCAAGCCCAAGCCCAAGCCCAAGCCCAAGCCCAAGCCCAGGCCCAGGCCTCAGTCCTCAGTCTTATGATATATACTAGACTCACTCTTATATATATACCCTACTCCCTCAAGAGAGAATGAGAGCATGTGGGACAAGTCCTCCACTCTCCTCCTTTCTCTTCCCACTTGCACCCTTAGACTTTCTAGTTTGGGCCTAGTTCCCTACTGGAAATTGACAGTTTTAGGGATTCCGAGGGCATAGAGTGACCAAACGGAGGGCTGTAAAGCACGCACGACCCTCTGACCGATACGCTCGTTTCGAGCTATCACACGGCCCATTCCACGACACGCTCTAAAAAATCTAGCAAAAAAACAAACAAAAAACACGCTAAAAACTAATCGCAAGGCCTCCTAGAGCAGCTTTTTGACACCTTAGGGTATCAAAAGCACATGCACTTACGCTCTGGGCGGGTGCTAGAACACGAGCATATTGAGGGTGCCTCTGTTCATACGGACACCCATTACCCATCCACGATAAGCTCTAGACCCTCAGCGGGGACACAAGGTAGCACCACCCAAGACCCTAAAATAGCCGCTAGTGATTCCTCCTCCGACTCAGAAATCATGGAAGCATACCCTACCCAAAACACTGAGAGAGAAGGCCATGCACCTCCCGAAGCTCCACAGCCTAGTACTAGTATGTTTAGCCGTTTCATGGAAACATTAGGTAGAGCTACTCGCTCGGAACCTGATGCAAATGAAGCACACGAAGGGGGTGGGGAAGTGGAATCTCCTTTCACATCGCACGTGGACCCCACACCCCCAAAGAGTGTCCATGTGGATATCCTACCAACTTCTTACCAAGAAGGCCCTGTTGAGCTGCCTCCTTCAGAAGTTCCCTCTAGAGTACCGTTGGTGACAAGTAAAACCACGGGGAGCAACATTGCTTCTTCCTCACAAGAAACCATTAACACGTCGACTCTAGAAGGATTGTTCATTAATGATCATTGGACATACGACCTCCACACTGAGGTGTTGACGGATCTACACTCTGGCCACGCCTACCATGTAGGATGGATAGAGATTGTACAATCCACCTCTAGTGCCACGAGCATCGAAGATCAACAGAAAATGATCTGTAATGTTATCCATGGCATTATTCAATCAGAAAGGCAAAACCGAGGGGTAAATATACTCTCAACTGGCCCCATGAGATTTCTGGATACGAGCAAGGCTCAACAGCCTACTCTATCACAAATGGAGACTCCTCTAATGAGCCCCATGGACCCATCTTACGTCATTTCACCTGGGGTCTCTATGCAATCTGAGCCTCCGAGCGAAAACTTTAGCTTCCCTAACTTGGCTCAACCCTCTATTAAGGAAAACACAGTGCTCACTCCAGGGATAAGCCTGACAGAGAATGTACCGATGACATCTACGGTTAGCGCAGTGCCACTACCTAGTGTCGTAGTACCTAATATGGGGCCTCGACCATATGTGCCTCTAGCCCCTTATGCACACATGGCCCCCACACCTCCAATTGTACCACTTGCTTATGCTCCTCGAGTGCCACTCCCTAGCTCTTATCCGAGTGGACCTATGCCTGGTTATGTTCCATATCCTGCATCATCCACACATATGCCAAGACCGGTACCCGTTCCTCTCCCACATATGATTCCAAGAGTACCTCCACCGGCCCTGCCTCCTCACATAGGTGACTTGGCAGCGTTTGCTCAAACCATAGGTCGATCTATTGCGGAAAATATGCATCATGCATCTGATAGAGAGCCTAGAAGTAAGGCAGTACAAATTGCCAAACTCACGCAAAAATTCAATGGGGACGAAGATGCTAGGAAACACATTGAAGTGTTTGAACAAGTATGTGATTCCTTAGGGGAACGCAACGAACTACATAAGTGCAATGCCTTAAGCTTGACATTAAGTGGGAAGGCTGGAGATTGGTATAGGACCCTAAGGGTGGATGAGAAAACAATCTACCCTACCCTTCGAAGGTTGTTTCTAAAGGAGTACATACGAGAAGGTGTGATTTGGGGTGTAGCATCTCAGCTACAGAAGGCCGAACGTAAGGAAGGAGAGTCAGTAAGGGACTTCATTAGTCGTCTAAAGCACTTAAACTCTCGTTGCCCTGTAAATGAGCGCTTCAACAATAACCAACTGCTTGATCGATTCATTCGAGGGTTGAGGAATGAAGGAATCTATAATGGACTAGTGATTAGAGGTATCACAACCTGGGAAGATGTCACTGCCAATGCAATCCAATTAGAGGACAACTTGATGATAGCAGGCATGAGGGTGTCTACTGACACGAGATCCACTAGCTCACAAGCCATTGAGTATGAACCCATGACTGCAAAGCCCATTGCCAATGAGCCAAAGGTATTTGAGACATTCTTGACAGACCTCACCAAGGCAATCCAAGAGTCTCTTAAGGATAATCGACCCCCTCAAAATAGTCACATGTATCCAAGAAGGGAGCAACAATGGTGTTCCATTTGCTTAGGTCCACATAGCACTAGTGAGTGCCCTACGTTTAGAGTAAAATTTAATGTAACTTGCAACGCATGTGGTAGGTATGGTCACCAAGCTAAGGATTGTTTAATGATCAAACGTATGATGGCAAATAGACCACCTGTAGCCTGGACGGATGCACCTCGAGCTCCTGTATTGATGCCTACTCCACCTGTTGAGCAACTACCGCAACACATGGTCCCTAGATCTCAAAATGTTGTACAAGCTACACCGTTACCACCTCCTGTGCTAGGACCGCAGCCCCCGCATCCAAGAGTCGCCCCTATGAACCAAGTGGGTTGCGAGCCATCAAATGCTTATGCAGATGGTTGTGAGGAGGAAATAGACACTAGTATTGCCTACGGACTTGATACATTGGAAGAGTGTCCTATATACTACATGGAAGATTGTTGGGGACAAGTCAAGCCGGTTTATCAAGCTGCTGCTCTCGCACCCAGAGGTCAAAATATCAACACCCAGGCTAGGAGGCCACCTCTTCAATGCTACGAGTGTGGTGGACCACATCGAGTAGCGGAGTGCCCTATTAGGTTGCAAAAGAATGCTGCACAGATGCAAGTGAATCAAGGGAGCACGTCTGCAATGCCAATACTCACATGTAATCGTTGTGGCATAGATCACTTGATTGCCCAATGCCCCTATAACCCAAATGCGCCTAAAATCACACCCCTGAATTTGGTCGAAATTGCTAGTGTGACATCGCCAATACCACCCGTTGCACCCGCTTATGCGATTACACGGTCCATGCTTCAAGGGCCAGGACATATCCTCGAAGAGAGAGATACCGCGTCAATTATCCAAGCAAAGAAAAAGAAGACACGAAGGAAGAAGTCGCAGAATACGAAAAATTCAAAGCCAAGTTCCAAAACAAACATAGGAACAGGAGATGACCCCGTGTATATGAATGACCTCGAGGATGATTCAGATTCAGTCGAGACAATGGAGACTAGAACAAATACCACAAAGGGAAAGACCGACAAAGAAAACCGTAACATGGAACCAAATGAAAACCGAATGAGAGAAAACCATAAAGAGCCTCTGAAAACACCACAAGTGTTTCCAAATCCAATCCAAGACCCCCAAGATAAACCGCAGGGGCAAAAAGGAAAAAATTGTAAAAAGAAGATTGGGACGTATCCAAACCCAGTAGACGAGATTGAGCAGGTGAAACATCTAAGAGGTTTAGTGGAGGAGACTCAAAGGAAACTAGAACCAGAACCCATGCAGGTCAAAATTCATGACATAGTGTTTCCCACGCAAGTTCATCCACCCCACATGAACCATAGACCGTTAGCCATATCTAGTATCATCCAAGAAGGGAGTGAGGACAGGACATCAGAAAGTGAGCATACACCCTTCTTGTTGGAAAGGATGTTTAACGAAGGAATACCTGATCCCATTGAGGAATATGAGATTCCATCCTCACCAGTTCCTAGTCAAGGACCTACACCCTGCAAAACGCCAATGAATGTTGCCAAACTAGTGGACTTCATGTCTTCTGAGGTCCAAACCACGATCATAGCAAAGCTGTATGGAGATCCTGAGTTATTCCTTGCACTTCGAGCATTCCTTAACGGAGAGCTACGAACGGGATTACCGCATTTTGCGCAACCAAATAGGCCTGACTCGATTATGATTGATGAGGAAAATCATGTGCAATCACTTGACTTAGATGGACACGAGTCTGTGATCGAGGTACCCATTAACGAATTAGGGCAGTATTTTGAAGGCGACGAGTCTAATGCGACCCTACCCATCACTACCAAGGGATTAACTATAAAGGGAATTCTTGATGGTGGTGCGGGAGTTAGCATCGTTACAAAAGATTGTTGGGAATCCATGGGAAAACCCCGCCTCAGTGTTACTAACATTGTGGTAAAGATGGCAAATGGTACCATAGCCAAACCTATGGGGATGCTCAAGGATCTTAAGATCAAAGTTCTAGGACACAAGGTACGACATACGTTCATTGTAATGGATTTCTCTAAACACCTTATGTCATATGAAATGATTTTAGGACGACCATTCATGAGGGAAGCACAAATGGTTCACGATTGGTCTAAAAATCATGTCTATTTGCAATTCCAAGACTCTGTCCTTAGAGTGGATTTGGTGACTGGTAAGGTACACCCCTTAGGGAGTAAAACCATTATTGATCATCGCTCTGACACCACAGTTCACTCGGCCCCACTACAATATTGTTACACTTGTAAGAAGGATACAGACATTGGCCAAGATTCTCCTTACATGGATGTGTTACCGGGTATGACGGAATCAGACAATGTAGATTGGGTACACCTAGCATCAACCATAGACACTTGGGGAAATAGGGGGACGACCTGGGTAACACCTGAGGGGGATGAAATTCCTATACCCTTAAATATGCTACAAGCAATGCATATCGCTTCTGACAAGACTCATCCTAATGTAACGAAGAAAACATACAAGTGGGTCCCTAAAGCTTCTTTAGTGACCATAGCTAGTGCTAAAAAACGGAAACCTAGTAAGAACCGTACCACTCACTCCAAGAAATGTAAAGAAACGCTGCGTTGGATTCCTAAACGACTATTGGAAGCCCAAGGATACTATGAAGGAAATGATCAAATCTGGGTGCCCAAACGTAAAGTGTACTCTTACCTGTCACCTGGCCCATGTAAACCCAATCCTGTGGCTCCAAAACAAATTGAAAATCGCGGAAAGGAAAAAATCATGGAATGTTACACACCCGTTCTAGAGCTAGTTTGGGTACCAAAGAAAGAACGATTTGTTCCACCTAGCTCAGGAACAGGGAAATCAAATGAAGCTTCTTGCTCTTCATGTAGTTCCTATATGCAAATAGAAGCTTCGACACAACCTCCACCTACCACTGTACATATCCATCCAAGCACGAAAGAGTTTGCACCTTCCGGGGTAAGTTCACCACCTACAACAACGTTGCAAATAAAATCCTGGGAGAGTACCTTACCACCCTTACAACTGGACGAGGCACCTAGGGTAATAGAAAACTACTGGCAAAAATCCTCACCTATTACCAACTGGAACAATTGGTTTCAAAGGGTGACAAGCTCATTTCAAACGGTATGATCTACCCAAGGAAGGGGGGAGTGTTTGTGGACATCCATCATTCACTTGCTTCCCTCTCAACCTTTTTCCCTGACCTCTTAATCTCCGATCTTAGGGAATGTATATATATAGCCTTATACTCACAAAAAAACAAAAATAGTAAAGAGCAAGAGCGCCTAGCAATGAGAGAGCACCCTATCAGATCTTACATATAAGTCCAAATTCACCGTGTCAAGTCAAGCAACACACAAAAACAACTCTTATGTTTTAAAGGCCTAACCAAATCTATCTGTCTTGTCAGAAATGGCTACTTCACCAGAGGCATGCACTTCTATTTTTGATGAAAGGTACCCCTTGTCTTTTCAACAAGTGTTCTACGTATGCTACCCTATACTTTCTTGCGAATGGGATTTGATAGAGAGCCTTGCATGTGAGAGAAATTTTGAGGAGTTAGAATGGCTGATACGTCTATGGCTAACTAGTGATCCCTACCCAGTGGCGAATGTGTCTCCAATGGCACATGCTTATTCTTTTGCACAAGATGAGTATCCACGCATCACGAGGTTCTTGATTAGCATGCTTGCACAAGAGGATGATGAAGAGGAACTAATAGAGACCGAGGAAGACTATGGCCTCACGGACAACGATTTTATTTATCTAGATGATGAGGATAGAGGCCTAGCCTTAGGGTGGCCACCCGATTTATATAATATCCTCTTTCCTTGATTCTAAAAGGGGTGACAGATAGGTAGGTTAGGGGTCTAGATTGTGTTTTGAGTTTGTTTTTTAGGAGTTTTAATTTTTTCCACTGATGTGCCTCCTGGAGGTATTCCTTTTGTTTCCTAGTGTGTACAGGAGCGTGTTGCTATTGATAGGATTTGGACCTTCATGGAACCTTTCTCTCGTTCACACTTCATATCAAGCGCGACCATCAACACAAACAGGTGTTTCTTGTCCATTAGCATTGCCCTTATCTTTTTTGCATCCATGTTTGTCTGCTTTGATTGTGATTGGTAGCATACTATTCAGCGCATTGGCTTAGTATCCAACATTTAATTCAATGCAATCTTTTGTCATAATCACTTGTTTAGGTGTAAAAATCAAGCAGTCCGACTAAGCTAGTTTGACCAAGCTAGGTATTAGAAATCTTCTCTTAATACCATGGGGAATGCCTTCCTAATAAACAATGGTTACTTAGGTTCTTAATCCGATTTAGGCAGCATTGTATGAAATGTACTAGGGCTTTCTAGTGGGCTTAACCCTATTGACCTTTAGCTTAAGTATTATAAAGGGAGTTTACTAATGTGATGAGCCTGGGGAGGGTAACAGTGTTATATGACCCCCCAAAGTTACAAAATTAAAATGATGAAAATGAACAAACAAAAAATCAAAGTGCCACAATGTAAAATTTTAAGCTGGAAGAGAAATCTCAGCTTGATTTGGTACTTCACTCACATGTATCGCCTATGGTACTAGAGCCCTAGAGGTTCCCAGCGTGGGCGCTTTTCCTTGAGAAGCAAAAAACCCAAGGCATACAAAATAAGCACCCACTTCATAATTGAATCAATGTGAAAAGACTTTGGGGGGTCAAAGAAAAAGTAATCAGTCAGGCGATGATTTCATGAGAAATTCCTTTTATGGTAGCTTAACTACAAGGTTTTCTAGATATAGCCTCTAGTCAGCCCTTGAACATGAATACTTGGCTCTCGCGATTAAACAACTTAATTGACCACAAAAAATTTAAGAAGCTTACCCATGGTATTAATATTCGATCTCTAGTGCTTTTCGACCGTCAAATTAGCGACCCCAGACTTGTTTAATTTTTTGCCTTTACATCTGTTTATGCATTTGATTACATTGCAATTTAATGTTCATTGCTAACAAATTGTTTGAAATTCTTTTACCAATCAATGTGTCTACCTAAAACTGCATATGCTTTTTAAGAGAATGCAATTACTATGCCAATGTTGTTTGATTTTGCAGTGACTGAAGAAGGCTAAGGACATTCATCTCAAATGCTCTTCCACCTCGATGAACCAGCTTCAACTCAATAGCTTCCGAGGACGGAATCTACATCAGGAAGGGGGGCATGTTAACCCTCATGGCACACGGACACCCTATCACCTACGATGGACGCGTATTATGTATTTGGTAGAGTCAGGTACCGGGCTTGTCGGACCAATAGGGAAAGGTAGAGTGATTGCCGATGAGAGGCGCACTTTAACTTGGACATTCAAGGGATTAGTTGGTTAAGCATGGGCGCCCAAGTGTGAATGGAGTGAGCTCCTATAAAAGCCAACTAAACCTAATTTTTACTCATTCTCTCATTTGTGCAATTGAAGAGTGCTCTTGCTCCATCTCCATCTTCTTCTTCTTCTTCACCTCCTTGTGTGTGTGTGTGTGTGTGAGAGAGAGAGAGAGGGAGAGTGTGTGTGCGATCGAGCATTACGAAGGCACGACGGCAGCGAAGCGGTTGAGCGCGGCACGACTGCAGCTTCTTCTTCATCGCGGCGAGGAATCCACCACGAAGGCGAGCGTAGAGCGGTGAGTGACACACCCTTTGTTTTCTTGAGCTTGCTAGTTTAGGCTTGTTGTGTGCTTGGAGCCGTTTGTGGCTCGCATACGGTGTATTGGCAAGTCCCTTGCTTCGACAGTGCGGCAAGGAGCGCACAATGTAAATAATCATGATTATTTACTTCTTGCAACTTTTTGCATCTTTTTAGTCAACTAAGCATGTATACATGTTTATCACATCAATATAAGCTTATAAATCAAATTTCTTCAAGTTTGGACAATCTTTTCTCCAATTTACACTCAAGATTCGAAAAATCAATACAAACATTAGTTTTTATCAAGTTTTTTGCCAGTTTGGTGATCCAAATCTTTTGTGCCTTTACAAAAGTTTTTTGTACACATGCAATGAGTCAATGGTATGAACCGAGGTCAAATCTGAGCTAAAAGTTAATAATCGCAATTATTAACTTCAGGCTTGAAATGAACACTTTTTTGCAATTTTTCAATGGACAGTCTTTTCATGAGCTTTTTTAAGCCTATGAATCAAGTCAAAACTTACTTTAGCCTAAAATGTCAAGAAAAAGTAAATAATCTGAGTTTTGGCCAACTCTTGAAATTTTTACCTCGAAGTGTCCTCGAGCTTACCCACTGGTTCATACAACTTTGATGCTTACTCTCCGGTCAGATTGAGTGGTTTGGAGTCTTTTTGTGCTATTTCTAGCCATAGACCTGAAATTTTGCAACTTCCAATAACAACTCACACTTGATTCTTTCAGAGAGAGCAATGTTTTGAAATCCACCTGGGATCCTACTTACCCTACTCGTAGATTCTCATGCAATGGGGTTGTGAAAAGTATCCACAAACACTCATTTTCTTGTCTTTTATGTTTTTTTATTTCTACAATCCTACAATCCTAAACGCACTCATCAAGTACAATTACCTCCAAGCTACCTCTACACAGCAAAAGACGACAATCTTAGGCTGTGCGGTTTCTAAAAGAAAGTTTTGAACTCTAGGCGATCCTAGAGGAAGTCAAAGGATAACTTCACAAGAAGCTCGTGTTTTTCCCTAGTTTAGGTCTCTTTAATCCTCGGAAACGAGACCAAATGTGGGACGAGTGTCTAACCTCACTTTTCTATCTTATTGCAGTATTAGCGAGAACCATGATTAAATTGTCAATCCATGGGATGAAGCTGACTCGACTAGTGCATAGAGGCTACACGAGGTTGTCAATCTCTTGGAAAAAAACTAACAACTCGCATCAAAATCAAGCTACACTCAAGTAACTGAAATCACCAAAAGCCAATCGCTCATCGGCAAACAAATCACACATCTGTTACAGCATCAAATGTCATCCAAACATAATGAAACTTTTAGGACAAGTTTATAAGACCTAAGCACACATGCTTATGGCCTCAAACTCCACTTTAGATCAAGTTCCAAAATCGCGATTATTAACAGAGCAGTGGATTTTTGACCTAGTCGTTTTTGATCGAGAATGCATCTAAATGTTGAGCAATGACGTCCCAATACCCCGCATATGCTTAGTTTTTTATTTGAAAGTGTAAATTCCTAGTTATGATGAAATTAGGCCGCGGGTTTGTGATGCCACAAGCTATGAATTACTGTGATGTGTTTACGTCAATGCGTAGAGCTTTTACCTGCAATGCAACAAACGTGACCGCAATGTGACAACCAGGGAGGGGGTAGGAAGCGCGAGAAGGAGAGAAGTGAGCGTCGTTAGCTCACGCTGAGTTTTTATTATCCAAAACTTAATAATCACTTATAAAAATTGGCTTTTATACCTTAGCCAAGGTTTTTGGTGGTCAAAACTAATAATCTGGGAGTTCTACCAAAGATGGGTAATGACAGGTTGATACAATCTAGAAGCTTGTAGCCCCGGCTCATCAATTACAAGGTTTATCCGAAAAAATAGGAGTGATAATTTTTGATTTATCAAAATAATAAATTTTTTTACAATGAAAACTCCGAAAAATGGTATCCGTGGTAGCCGTGCTAGCTTGCTGCTAACAATACTCAATCATGAACTAGGGACCATCCTTGCTCCAAGAGAAATAGTTTGGTCCTAGAAGCATTCAAGCTTACAAAGTCTTGTGCCAATGAATTTGAGTGTGGTACTAGAAAGAAGCATCATATCATGGCTCTCAAGGGGGGGGGGGGGGGGTAGAAGGTGTCACCTAATAATTATGTGACGATCACGTGAGTGCGGAAAAAGGGATTATTAAATTTCATTTTTCCTCACATTTTCACATACAAAAAGGTACAATAAAATGAAATTAAAGAAAAAAATTACAAATGAATAAAAAAAGGGTGTATTTTATTTTTCAAAAATTCATAGATAAGGAGTTTATAAATAGTCCTTGAACACACGCAATAGTCGCTCCCTATACATACTAAAACAACCCCCCGCCCCTCCGAGTCATGGCCTTAGGATCTAGCACTCATGCATGGTCATGGGACCATGGAGAATTTATGCATTCAAGTTCAAGCAGCATTGTGGGATGAAACATGTAAAGTTTTCCTTTTGATCAAGAATATTCCAACTATGTCCATTGGACAAAGATCTTGGGACCAACCATGCCCACTCTTTGTACTCGTGCATGGCAACAATACCAAGAATGTTAGCATGGTATAGGAAGACACCATAGTTTTTGCACTCAAATATGCTCTTGGAACCAAGCTTGTTCCAAGAGAGAAAGCTTGGTCCATAGACCAAGAATCCAAGCTTTCAAAGTCTTATGAGCAAGCATTTGATGGTGGTCTTTGGAGCTAGCATGGAATCATGGTCTTTAGGAGCTAGCACATAACATGTGGCCATGGAAATTTTTTGCGTGAAAGGTCAAGCACGCATGATGAAGTAGTCAAATTTTCCTTTAGATCCAACATCAAAATTTGACCTATTAATTTTAATATTTCTAATGTTGTCCTTGTTTACTTTGATTAGGAAGAATGCTCTTAAAAAGATTACTCCTAGTGTGACCATGCTATTAAGATCAACGTGATGAGCTAACTGAGGTTTATGGAAAAATCTAAGGTACTTTTCATGATTTTTAATAAAAAATGTCTAATTTTACCTTGGAAATTAACATCCAATAAAATTACAACTAGGAATTTCCATTTTTACTCGAGAAATATACACTACAAAACCTACTTATGTGAACTTTTTTGCAATTGGTTACAAAAATAGATTTTTCATGTTCTACCATTGACTTCATTTGTACATAGCCTACAAGGATCCCTGTTAGTGTTTATAAGAGTCTAAGGTTTAATGTATTTTCAATGGGCTAAAGTTGAAAAATTCCGACTAGATTCTAAGACTAAACCTCAAAAATATTATAAATTTTAGTGTAAATACAGACAAATGTTTCAAATTTTGAGCTAAGAACCAGAAAAGTTTTAATGGTGCCTCCATTTTGGAAAGCAAACTCTTGGTTTGACCATGCTCTTAACGTAAAGTACATGAGGTAGTCGGGGTTTATACACTACAAAATCGGTTATGGGAGCATTGTTGCTAAGTTAGAAAGAAATCTCTCCATGAATTTGCAAAGACGCCACTCACAACACAAGCATGTGACAGTCTTGTGTAGGGCCATAGGTCTTCAAGGTGGAAGCAAAGGTGATTCCATTTTAGGAAATTTCTTCCCCTCACACCCGCTTAGAACAACCCCAAAGATTCCAACCAAAAATATTTCAAACATTCCAAACAAAGAGATTCAACAAGAAATTCCCATGCAATTCCTAGAAACCAAAATAGTTTAAATGGTGCCCTTATTTTCTTTGGTAAGGAAGTGGTCACACAAGGCTTAGTTATTCATTACTTTTAAGAATAACTATGTTTTCCGGAACGGACACATGAGGAGAAGTCATAGGCTTAGCTCGAGAACAGAAAGGGACGCTCTATGTGGTGCAAATTGAACCCCCCCCCCCCCCCCCCCCCCCCCCCCCCCCGCCCCGGAATCATGGCCCCTTGGATGCATATGTTTCCACCTTTCCTCTATAGCGCACACACCAAGCGGTGGGATTCTTGCACGTTATGATCATATTGCATGGGCATGTTCTAGGCTTGCCAAAAACAAATTTTCCAACCAAAGAAAGCAAGGGAACACTTAAAACTATTTTGATTTTCAGTTTAAAATTTGAAGTAGTTACTAATATTTACGCTAAAAATTATAAAGGTTTTCTAGTTTTCTTTAAGGTAAGCTTAAAATCTAGCGAAGATTTTGCAATTTTAACTGGTTGCTATGCACTATACCCCATTTTTTTAAATATGTAGTGTGACTAGAGCTTGCTAAGGGTACAATTAAAACTCTTCCAATATTTAAGTCAAAATTTGAATCTTTTGCTAGTATTTAAACTAAAACCTCTAACATTTTACTAGTTTTATTCAAGAAAATCTTTAAATCTAACCAAGATTTTACAATTTTAGCTCGGT
Source organism: Adiantum capillus-veneris (assembly GCF_014529385.1). NCBI lineage: Eukaryota > Viridiplantae > Streptophyta > Polypodiopsida > Polypodiales > Pteridaceae > Adiantum > Adiantum capillus-veneris. The sequence continues at coordinate 91,580,021 of NC_140959.1, read as the reverse complement.
AAAATAGACCGCGCCTTGATTTTGCAAACATTGACGATGTAATGCACTGTTTGAAGACAATTTTCAAAATTAAGAAAATAAGGATAAACCAAAAACTCTTTCACTTTTTAGGTCAACATTTGAAGCATTTGCCAATATTTACATTAAAACTTATAAAATTTTCTTCAAGAGGATCTCTGCTCCAGACAATATTTTGCAAATTTAGCTGCTTAAATTCAACCTTGGTTTTTTGCAAATATTAGCTAGGTAATGCACCATACAATCTAGGTAATGCATTGTGTGACCATGGCTTGCCAAAACATTTCTCCTAACTAATGAAAATAAGGGAAATTTTACAAATATTTAGGTTTTTAGGTCAAAATTTGAAGCATTTGTCGATATTTATGCTAAAAATTATAAAGTTTTGCTAGTTTTGCCATTTCTCCTAAGAGAAGAAAATAGGGGAACACTTAAAACTCTTATTGTTTAAGGTCAAAAATTTGAAGAATTTGCTAGTATTTATGCTACAACTTATTATATTTTACCGATTTTCTTCAAGGCCAACTCTGAATTTAGTCGACATTTTGCAATTTTAGACGATTAAAATATATTAAACATTGGTTTTCTGAAACATTGACTAGGTAATGCGCTCTGTGACCAAGGCTTGCCCTTAAAACTTCCAATTTTATGTCAAAGTTTGATGTATTTGCTAGTGTTTACGCTAAAACTTATGAAATTTTGCCAATTCTCTTCAAGAAAAAGTTGTAAGTCTAGCAATTATTTTTCAATTTTATCCGGTAAAAATATACTAAACCTAGGTTTCTTGCAAACATTGAATAGGTAATGCGTCATGTGACCAGGGCTTCCCAAAGACATCTTTCCTAATCAAAGAAAATAAGCGTGCACTTAAAACTCTTCCTATTTTTTAGGTTAAAATTTAAACCCTTTGTCGGTATTTATGTACACTCTTAAAAGTTTATTGACTTTTTTCAAGGCAAGCTCCAAATCTAGCTGAGATCTATAAATTTTAGCCAATTAAAATACACTAAACCATGGTTGTTTGTGATCATTGACTAGGTAATACACCTTGGGACCATGTGACCAAGGTTTTCTATTTTCGAGTTTCATTAAAATTTACAAAATTTTACTAGTTTTCTTTAAGGGAATCTTTGAATCTAGTCCGAATTTTGCAGTTTATGCCAGTTCAAAATACACTAAGAGCACTTTTGCACACAGAAGGAGGCTTTGCTTTCCTTACTTAAGCATTTTTGTATGTTTGCATATAAGGTGCAAAAGATGCACACCTTTTGATTTTTTTTGGAACAAATATTGTGGTTGCCAATTCTACCAATTTTTCTAGGGTGAGGCAGAAGAGTGTGATGACATTCCTAATGAAGATTATGTCCTTGCAAGTTTTCTCTAAACCTTGGTATTTTGTGAACTACATGTGACCATTGCCTCAACCAGAGCAAAGAATGTTAAAATGGGTGGTTGAAAATTTGTAGCTTGTTGCTAGAGTCATCAGCTAGAGAGAGAGAGAGAGAGAGAGAGAGAGAGAGAGAGCGATGGGATATCTATATATATATATATATAAAAAGAGAGAGAGAGAATATCCTCTCTATCAATGAAAGAGAAATATGAAATTGAATAATATCTATTCTTCTCCTCTTCAGGTTTAAAGTGAAGTATGCAATTGAAGAACATCTATTCTTCTCCTCTTCAGGTTTAAATTTTCATTAAACCTTTAAGGTCTCTTGGGATTGTTTCTACGAATTGAAAACTTCTCTTCTTGTAAGTATCTTGTAATTTTTCATACTAAGAGGCAATTTTCAAGATAGACCTAATAAGGCTAATGCATGATGACCTTGTCATGAAAGACAAACAATAGTAAGGCTAATGCATGATGACCTTGTCATGAAAGACAAACAATAGGGACATCACCTAGCTTGGGTGGGTGGCTAGGACATAGGGTGAGCATCAACACACATCACTCACACACCGGGGCATGGAACTACTCACTCCCCCACCCAAACACCATCAATTTACCAAAGGTAATAGACTCTATTCACTCAAGGGTGATTTGATGCATGTGCGAGAGTGGAGGATAGAAGGGAGAAGGAGGAGAGGGGGAGAGACCCAAAATGATCATACTAACTAAGCAGCCCATCATGGACCGTGAATCACAATCATCAAACAAATATGCATATGTATAGAACAGAAGAGGGTGAGTTGAATTTACAAAATGGGAGAACTCCATTATGATGTCTCAATTGTTGATGTTGATGGACACACCAAGGTACTTTACTACCATAGGATGCGTGCTTCCATAGAGGATCTACAGGCTATGCTATTCCACAAAGCCTCGCCAATGGTGCTAGTGATATTTTGCAGCACATAGTGCATCAAATGATTAGTGCAATCTATACATGCGACATGATAGAGAGTGCAAGGACGTGTGATAGTTGTAGTTTTTGCTAATCATTGGAAGTGTGATATCATGAGAGAGAAACCTATCTAATGCATGGTGCATAATAGGTGCTTCATATTGAGAATAGAGGACATGTAGATAATTGGGGTTGTGATGGTGTGTGTGATTGTGATGTTTGAGTGATGGCAACCTCTTCTTATATAGAGAGAGTGGGTGGAATTTCCTATATTTTCTTATTTGGGAGTGACCTACACCATGTGACTATGGGTCAGCCATATTTTTGCATAATTCTTGTGATAGAGGTTTGATGTTGCCGCTCAAAATTGATGAGAGATATGCATGGCCAACCTAGTTTGCGCTTTTGTAGCTCGATGATTTGCTTGGGCATGCATTTTCTTGCATCGTGTCGTTTGGAGCAAGCGTAGTCAAGTGTCTTTGTGGTCATCACAGTTGCCATTATTTCATCAAATCCGTTGGTGTGAGACGCGTATGTATAAAAGTGTGTGCATGTGTGTGAATGATGGTGTCTGTAATTTGATTCTTTTCATCTTATGGGCTGATTTGTGAGAGTGTTCAATGGTAATTTTGAGAGTGGAATGTGTGTTGATGAGTAGGTTGTGTGTGCATATGTGTATGCATGTGTGTGATTGAAATTCATCTTATTTGTAGCTTATGACTGATCCAAGACGCAAGAAAAACTGGGGGGGGGAGAGAGAGAGAGAGAGAGAGAATTTTCAGCCATGGAGAGCTTGGGGAAGATATGAGAGTGAGAGAGGAGTGTGTGTGTGTGTGTGTGTGTGCGTGCGTACTCTATGTGTGAGTGTGCATGTACTAAAAAATTGTTGTTTTCAGTTTGTGTGTATGTGTGTGTGTGTGTGTGTGTGTGTGTGTGTGTGTAGGAGAGAGACAAATAATTTTGTTTGTCAGAGAGAGAGAGAGAGAGAGAGAGAGAGAGAGAGAGAGAGAAAGAAGACAAGGAGGCCCCTCCGTGTGCTTTTGTAAGAGTGGTGGTGGCCATGGTTGTATAACCATTGCCTTATATTTAACTAAAATATATCTTATCAATAATTGTGATTTGGAGCCCTATGGGAAGAAAATGAAGGAGAGGGGGATGATTTTCAGTGGCTCCGCTAGAACTTGGGGACAAAAACTCTTTACCATGCAAGATTTTTTGCTTTAGGTGAAAGCTTCTATGAGAGATTTTATTTTAATCGTCAAGCGATCATTCACACGCGGCCCTCTTCAGAATTTCGGATGAGAGGGGTCCCAAGAGAGAGGTAGGCTAAATTCAAAAAGCAACCCTCATTATCCCTCCCCTTTTAGCTAGAGGCATTCATGCCTTGAGCTCCGTACTTGATTCTTCTTTGAGTGAGATTAAGGAATCACAAATATCCATCATTGATGCTTGATCAAACCTTAAAAAGTACTACTTTAGCCTCCATGCATTGAAACATGTTTTGTGAAGCCTATCATTTGCACCCATCAGTTGGTAATTGCCATTGTTGTAGCTCTTTCTAATGAAAAATGGACTCTCTCATGTAGGTGAAAAATTATTATCCTTCCTAATGTCAAACCTATTATCATACCTTAGAGCCAACATACATTTCTTGAGACCTTTTTCATTAAGTCCCTTGTTGAAGGTAAGGCACTCTTGCTCTGCCTATGTTGCATAATAGTTGATATCATCTTCTCTATCTAGTTGAAATCACTCTAGATCAAGAATGTGGTTGTGGAGATGAGCATTCTAGGGCGTTCCATTTGCCTAGCTAGCACCATGATACTAGTCAAGTGTACTTCAATGGGTAAAATGACCTCCTTACCATACACTAGGTAATAATAGGGTGTGAATCCTAGTGATGTTCTAAATGATGTGCGATAGGCTTAGATAGCAGCCATAAGATGCTTGACCCAATCACTTGTGATCATTTACTTGCTTAGTTATGATTTTGTAGATCATACCATTCACCTTTTCCACCAAACCGTTGCATTGTGGGTAGTAGGGATTTGAGTTTCATCGTGAGATGCCTAGCTTTTCCATTAGCTATCCTACTAGGCCCCCTCTACAATCTGATCCCCTATCAAAAATTATCTCAAGGGGAGTGTCAAAACGGAAATAAATGTTTTCAAATACAAATTTTGTCACTTCCTTAGCTGTAATCCGGGTGGTAGTTGTTGCCTCGGCCCACCTAGTCATGTAGTCCACACCAATTATGATATACAATTTACCTGATTGGGTCCTTGTCAAATGCCTAAATAGCATCAATTCCCCATTTCTCAAATGGTCCATAAGAGATTATAGGACCTCCTATCCCAAGCCTTCTGACATTCCTTGCATGTTTTACACCAATGGTACACATCTCATTATAAACTAGGCTACACATACCTTGCTTGTAGAATCTTCCTACTAGTGATGTCAAGTGCAAAGTGCCATCCACAAACACCATCATGGAAACTTGAGATGATTTTGGTGATCTCTCTAGAGAGAGGTACACGCCTAAGAATTTGATCCTTACCCTTGCAATAGAAGTTGTTAGTGATAAGAAGGTACTTTGTTGGCCTGCACACAAGACATTTCTTTTGGCCCTTGGTAAGCTCTTTAGGACACTCTCTTGTGTCCAAGCCTACTCATGATATTAGGCATAGCAACACTACCTTAAAAGAGAGGCGGCTTCAACTTGATCACACCTACTAGAACAGCTTGTAGAGTTTCTCTAGGTAGAGCTCATGTGCTTCTTGATTTTCTTCTCAAGGAACGTGATGTAGTTGTACAACTTGAAACTTTCCTAAAATCTCCTTAACTTGGCACAAATGGCCTAGCAAGCTATGATTTCTACAAATCCAAGTTCCTTGTATTTGTTTTAATAAAAGCATGGCATCATCAAATACATCTAACTGTTGAACACCTTGTGTCACACACCGCTCTAACCCAAGAGCTAAAGCTACATATTCTGCCTCAATGTTGGAGTGATAATCCAAGAGATGCCTAATGGGGTGGATGCATGAATAGGTGGCCCGTTTTTAACCGGTTAAAAGTTTCTTTTGGAGGCTTAAAATTTAGGGGGTATGAAACTGGTGTTATGGGCAAGAATTGTTTGAATTAAATAATCGTGTGGAGGATACAAAATCTTAAAAATCATGTGGAGGATTCAAAAACACGTGTGGAGCCCACGTCAGAATGAATGTTTAGTCGAATGTTTTCATGACTGTGACTTCTCTGTATCTTTGTGCCTTTCTCCTTCTGCGCCTTTCTCAGCTCACTCTACAGCCCCCTGTGCACGCTGCTTATCCTTCGCTATGGATAGCAACCTAAGAAAGAGCCCAAGGAATGCAGCGCGACAGGTCTCCCCCACAAAGACCGACATTCTCCCACGAAGATATGTCACCTCTCTCTGTCTCTCTCTGTGTTGTGTACCGCGGACCTGTATGTGTAGTAGAGTACTGAGGTGTGGATACATTGAGTAATGAATATGGATTTATTCCTTTCAGAGACAGAAGTTACAACCTCCTCCCAAAATCAGCCGCTTTGTTCACCCCAAGGATGTGGAGGTGCCATTAAAGGCATTCTGCACAACAAAGGAGGATTTTCACAGGGAATATGGGTTAAGTCTTGAGGGGAAAGATGTTAGGAAGTTGACAGATGCAGATGTGCCCATATACGACTCGATGAAAGTTTTCACGTGTCTTCTAGTGAAGGAGAAAAAAGTGTCGATAAAAACAGCAAGGCCGGATCACTACAAGGCACTCTACCAGCTCTACAAGCAGGTGTACCAATCCAAACCACCAAACTATCTACTCGGAGTCAAGTTTGCACGCGGATATGTTTATTTCGTATGCACAGGTCCGGTAAATTGGGCTGAGTTTGCATTTGAGGTGGTGAAGAATGTGAGCAATGAAGGTCACTTAGATAAGAAAAGAGAACAATGGAAGTTAGAGACTTCCCAAGTATCCACAGGAACCCCAAGTGGTTCTGCCATCTTCTTAGTAAATACCCCAGAGTCCGGAAGTACACCAATCGGAAGTGGACTTTTTGCGACCACTCAGTCTGCGTTTAGTGTTGAAGTATCCACTTCCTTGAAAGAACTTCTTGTTGAGGTTAGAAAATCTCATGACAATGTATCAGCCGAGTGTCAAAAGGCTAAGGATTCAGTGGTCAAATCTGTTGCTGATGTGCACCGTTGCGAGGGTGCCCTTGACACCATCCGAATGCACTTCCCTGACGATGCCAATGTACCAACAGGCTTGCTTGACAACCTCGAAGAAAAATTTGACCAAGCAAAAACCACCCTACAGCAGGCACATGTATGCTTTTAACTCCATCTGATTGTAGTATAATACCTGCAAAGTACCATACGGTATGATTTTTCATACCGGTAGGATGGTAGGAGGTTATCTTACCCGTAGGATTTAGGATATAATCCTACCGGTATGATAACATCCTACTCTTATGGTTACATCCGACCGGTATGGTTAGATCCAACGGGTATGATAAAATCCAACCGGGTTGATGTTATGCTTCCGGTATAATGTTATCCTACCAGTATGATGTTATCGGATGTTATCCTACCGGTATGATGTTATACTATCCAGTATAATAACATTATACTGGTGGGATAACATCATACCGGTAGGATGTAATCATACCAGTATGGTAACATCATTATACCGATTTTATACCTGTTTGACATTGTCTGATAACAGAGGTCTCTTGCCTGCAGGAAGAATTATCCAAATGCTTGGACCGTGAGGAAACCTTTGGTCTTCTCTATGTCACATTTGTGACAGACATGATTAGTCAACCAATGCTACCTAAAACCATAGTCTTGCTTGCACGAGTTTCAGCTCCTAGACATAGTGTTGTTCTCATTGATGTGCGGAATGCTTGTGGTGTAAAAATTCATGATCACAATCGCTCAAGCTATGTTGTTCTATTGCCTTGTTCACATGCATACCATGCATTCTGCTATGCTCACTTGGTTGAGAAAGGAAAGTGCATGCTTAAGGATTGCCCCGGAGTTATTTCTGCAGAAGACTAATCCCTTCTAAAGAAGAAGCCAATTGAACCATGCCCAAAAACAGGTGAGAAAATTGTTTCAATGGGTAATCAGGTGGTTGATTTTTGTCTTCTCTGATGTTTTTTCAGGTGTTAGCTTTCTCATAGTGTGTGCCAGGTTTTGCAGTTTATAGGGGAATAAAGATTTTATGTGGTTGAGCATAAATGCTCAACAGGGGGGGTGGGCAATGATGGTGTAGCCAAAGTGTGTCGACTCTAGAAGGTGGCATGGATAGATGTGTACAGGCAAGCAAAATCATGGCAAAGGACTGGAGCAGCTCGGAAATTCATGGGATGGCAGGTAGCAGCGGAACTGTATGCATGATACGGCTTATAGGCGAGGGAATGCTCCATAATGGGTTAATTGGGGTAACAAGTGAAGGAGATGCAAAGTGTAGCCTTTGGGTCCAGAAATGAAGAGCTTGAAGTGCTCAAGGAACAGGTCTAGGCGGTTCATCAAACCGAGCTACGGAGCCCAAGTTATTGAAGGTTGAAGCTTTGGTGGTTTGCAGATCTTTGCCGGATAGGGCAGCAGGGGACAGGTGCTCCAAGTTGAAGTCAAGGTATAGATGTGTAGAGCTCGATTCATGGATCCTACCCGTCTTTTCGAATTGCGGATCGGAGCCCTGATTTGCAAGATATGGTCAGTTGAAGTTTTTTCGGGGGTCGGGTCTAATCCCACTTGGCCGCATTGGAGGACATGCCATCTGGTATCTTTTGAGCACCGGCAAAGTTCTATAGCAGGAAGTACACCATACGGAGCTAGCAAGAAGTGAGTGCATGCCAAACAAAGCCCGAACAAGGAGTTATGGAGGTCAGAAGATTGGGTGTCCTTGCCCGAAACTGATTGCAGATGATTTGATCGTGTTTTGGTGGCCTCGGATCTGGGGCCTGGAAGGGTCGAGTAGCGGTGCGGATTATGGAAAAGCAAGGCGGCAGTGCAAGCTTTCACCCGGGCTTTGCGGCTTGGCAATAGGATATGGAAGCAGAATATGGAAGCTTGTTGGTGAAGGCAGGTCAAAAAAAGATTTTTTGTTAAAAAGATAATGTTTGTTTTTTTTAAGTTCAAAAGGCTCAAGGCCTGTGGAGCCGCCACGTGGCATCCTGGAAATCCCATATGTGCAGTGAAAATCTCGGAGGCCGCGATATATAGCCTACAGCGTGGCTCTCTCATTGGCATCCAAGAGGAGTGAGGGGAGCTCCCCTCTCCCTAGCTATGGCGTCCGTTGGTCAGCGTTGCGCGGCGCGGTTTGGCTGTCGGTGGTGATTTTGGGCGGCAGTGGCCAGTGGTGCAAGGTGAGGGCGCGCCCACGGGCGGCCACACGGTGGTGGAATTCTGTGATGACGTGGCAGGAAGTAGGGGCTATGCCCGCGCCCGTAAGTGGCAAAGGTTTTTGAGGGGAAGCCCCCCCCCCCCCCCCCCCCCCCCTCCCCCAATGGCGACATCGCTATTGCCTTGGTAGTGGAGGGGTCCCGTTGCAACAAAGAGGTGCCGGTAAAGACAAAGTCTAAAGGCACTCAAAGGCCAAGAGAAAGGGAAGTCCGGGCGGCCGGATCGGATAAGGACAAGAGAGGAGGCATGCAAAGATTTCCAAAATAAGCTAAGACAAGTGTTGGCAATGCATAAAAATTCTAAAAAAAGCTCCAAATGAAGTGCACGACATGGAAGACTCACCCATTTTTTCTTTTTTGGGACTCCTAGGCACATACCTATAAAAGGAGGTTTTTGTTCATTTGTTAGGGTCTTTTGACCAGTTGGCTTTTTTTCCTGGGTGAGGAAGTGAAAGCTTCAAGCTTGTGTGTTACTAAGCTTGCCATTAAATTTGCATACATTGGTTGTACTACTCTCTATGCAACAATACCACTCACTTGCCCCACTCTCGTGTGTTGCTTCTCTCCATCACCCTCCTCTTCTCTCGCTCTTTGTGTATTGTCCATTGCTTGCAAAGGGTTTGCCTGCGGCTCGAAAGGTGCTACCAAGAGGGCAGATTAGGAAAGGGTGAGTTGAGAAGTGTGGGTGCTTTTGTGTTGTGGGTGTTCTTTGCAGGGTGCGAGGTAGTTGTTTTGTATGCTAAAGCGGAGTTGTTAGTGCAAATAAGCCAATTTGAAGGTGTTTTTTGAGAGGTTAGGGGTGTTGTGGAATCCCTGGGCTATAGAGAGGCAAGTATTTTGTGTACTGGGTGTGTTCCCTATTCCCCTCTCCAACGCGCTCATAACATTGTCTTGCTCAAATGTTCAAAGAAGCGGAAGCCAAGTGGAGGACCACATTTTGGAGATGCATGATTGCCCGAGTAACTCAAGCCTGGAACATCAAAAAATTAAAATATAAAAGCATAGGCATAGCTAGGAATCACATGTGTGTGAGGGTTTCAAAGGCACTTACCTGAGCACTCATCGAAGCCTGGCCAATCGTGCATGGTCCACATGAGAATTCCTTGCACATGTACATACTGTCATCCGATGAACTAGGACATATCAACCACATTGATTCCTGTACACAAGATTTGGAGCTCTTCTATAAGTAGTTCCAGATAGACGTCCATGTTCTTTGCTTTGTACTTTCTTGGGATGATCAATGACAACACCAGATGGCCTTTCTTGATAGCTAGCCATGGTGGAAGATTATAATCAACCAGACAAATAGGCCACGTGCTCCATGAAAAACTCCGTCGTCCAAATGGGTTTACTTCGTCCATTGCCAAACCAAACCAGATACATCGAGGCTCGTTCTTAAATGTAGTCCAACTTTCCTGTATATGCTTCCATGTACGAGAGTTAGCAGGTACCAGCATCACATCATCTGTCGATCTAGTATTTGAGTGCCATGTCATAAAAGCGGCTATGGACTTGCATCTGAACATGCTCTTTATTCTTGGAATGATAGGAACGTGTCGAAAGACCTTTGCAGGGATACATTTTCCTTGTGTGTCCTCCCTGTACCTATTTGATCCACAATTGGGACATTGTTCCAAATTTTCATACTCTTTGCAAAAAAGTAAATAATCATTAGGACATGCATGTACTTTGTGATAAACCAAGCCCAAATTAGTAAGAAGCTTTTTAGCAGCTGGACGAGTAGGGGGGATGTGATTCCCTTCTGGCAAGATTTGCTCATTGAGCAACCTGTCGTTACATGAACAAGTCAGCCCCTTGATCACATTATTGAATTGTAATTTGCACTTTATCATGATTAGGATACACTGTATTTACCTGAAAAGCTCTGTGAGACTGAGGCGTTAGAACAGACTTCAAATTAAGCTTGCCAACACGGTATGGAGAACTAAGATTTTTGCACCACTGTAAAGCGGCGTGCGTGCAAGACTTTGCATTATCTCTCCCTCTTTATCATTGAGCGTGAAAGCATGTTAACCTATCATGCTTTTTCATGTCCCGGACAATGCTAACTAGCACACTTTTGACATATGGTAACTAGTACAATAACTTGAGCTACATCTCCAAGATCTGGTACATATGATATATCAATAGAAAGCACTTGAAACAAGGAATCAAAATGTACAACCCCCGACAATTTTTGATATTATTTGTAAAAAATTTACCGGACGCCCAACTTTTTGAAGATGTGCTAACTTGAAACTGCTAACTAGCACAAAAAGCGCGACAGGTTAACATGCTTTCACCCTGCTATCATGATGTTGATATGAACGAGATGACTGAGGTTGGTCCTCAATATTGCGTTCAATGTTGTCATCTTCTATGTTTTCAATGATTGGATCCATGTCAAAGAACGTGTCCAACATCTGCTCCATCTCTACTTCTTGAAATGCCACATCAGGTATTGGTTGGGATGACTCAATCGTCGATGGCTACTCGTTTGAAAATCATCTTCTCTGGGATGAAGTTGGAGCAATATCTACTTGTGGAGTTTGAACTTCAGTCTCTAGACCATGAGATTGATAACACAGATCTTGTAGTTGCTCTATCGGAAAGAGACCATGATTGCGTATGTGTTGGTCGCAGATTTTTTGTTTTTGAAAGATCTAATTCTTGCAATGCCCACAAGGACACGCCATCCTATCATCCATACTTTATCTACCAATGAAAACAAGAAATAATTAAAACACTCTTGTTGTTATAACTACACACTACTAAGTACATGACAATACATGACAACCTCACATTCTCTAGCCAGGCCCGATCCCCGCATTCCTCGGTCTAGAGGTGCACGGAGATTAGGACCACAGGGTAATAATCTCATCCTTATTGGCCAATGACTATGTATTAAGGTTCTTGAAGTCTATGTGCACTTCGGAAGTCCGATTGCATTTCTTTAAACTATTTGATGCTAGCTCTAACAGCCTCACATTCTCTAGCTAGGCGCGATTCTCACACACCTCGCTCTAGAGGTGCATGGAGATTAGGACCACAGGGTAATAATCTTGTCTTTATTGGTCAATGAATATATACTAAGGTTCTTGAAGTCTGTGTGCACTTTTGAAGTCCGATTGCGGTTTTTTAACTATTTTCTACGAGCTTGAGCTTTAGCAATCTCACATTCTCTAGCCATGCCCGATCCTTGCACACCTCGGCCTAGAGGTGCACAGAGATTAGGATGACATGTTCAATAACTATATATTAGTGTTTTTGAAGTTTGTGTGTGCCTAACCTAACCTATAGCCTAAACTATAACCTAACCTATAACCAAATTAAACCTAACCTATAACTTCACATATAACAAAACCTAACCGAAGTCCGTTTGCGCTTTCTGAAGTACACGAGTCATTCTTGATGTCCGTTTGCATTTTTTCTACTATTTGCCACCATCTCTAACCTAACTTATAATCTAACCTAACCTATAACCTAAACCTAACCTAATCTAATGTAACTTAGCCTATAACCTAAACCTCACCTAACCGAAGTCCGCTTGCATTTTTAGAAGTTCACGATTCATCTTCGAACTTCGTTTGCGTTTTTTCTACTATTTATTTTCCGCTAGCTCTAACGTAACCTATAATCTCACCTAACCTATAACCTAAAATTAAATTAACCTAACATAACCTTTAACCTAAACTTTACCTATAGGCTAACCTAATCGAAGTCCGTTTGCATTTTTGAAAGTACACGAGTCATCTTCGAAGTCTGTTTGCATTTTTTCTACTATTTGTTGCTATCTCTAACCTAACCTATAACCTAAACCTAACGTAACCTAACCTATAACCTAAACCTAACCTATAACCTAACCTATCGTTTGCGTTTTTAGAAGTACATAAGTCATCTTCATTTGGTCGCTAATAGATGGACGTTGTGTTCGGACAGTTAGAACTTATGGTATGGGGTGTAAAGCCACTTAGTTTAACCTGCTCCAAATTGGAATAGGATAGCAATTATCCATTTCAATCCTCTTAGGGCTAGCCACCTAGGGTTAGCGTCTTAGGACTAGTGTTGGTTTAGCCGCTAATAGATGGCCGTATTTTGGAGTGTTAGGGTGCGCTATGTAAAGTTGCCTAGGTTTTGCGGCTCCAAATTGGATTAGTGTAGCATTTTTTCGTTTCAATCTGCTCAGGGCTAGCCGCTTAGGGTTCTATGGATTCTGGTTTGGCCACTAATAGATGGCGCACCGTGTTCGGACGGTTACGGCACACTATGTAAAGCCGCTAAGGTAAAGCGCTCTAGAACATATTAGGATATTGCTAGGCCATTTAGTCTGCTTAGGGATAGCTGCTAAGGGTTATCAGCTTTAGATTAGCGACTTTTGTTTTGGCCGCTAGTACATTACTATATTTGGAGTGTTAGGGTAGGCTTTGTAAATCCACTTAGGTTTGGTAACTTTTGATTTGGTCTCTCCAAATCCAATTATTGTAGCGCTTAGCCATTTCAATCTGTTAATAGGGTTAGAGGGTTATGGTTTAGATCTTGGTAGATGGTCGTGTTTGGACGTTTCACCAATAAATGTTTAGATTAACATAAAAGTATATAAGTTCTAACTGTCCGAACACAACGTCCATCTTTAACCTAAACATGAGCTAACTTAACATATAACCTAACCTAACTTTTTACGTACAACGTATAGCCTAACCTATAACCTAACTTGGTGCTTAAACATGACCGATAATCTAGCTAACCTATCCTATAACCTATAACCTAACTTATAACTTAATTTAACCTTTAATTTAAACCTAACGTAGAACCTAACCTAGCTTAACCTAATGTAACTTAACGTATAACCTAACTTATAACTCAACATATAACATATATATACCATAACTTAACATATAACCTAAACTAAACCTAACCGAAACCTAAAACCTAAACCTCATCAATCGCATAATTTCAAAGACGACATAATTCCAAAATGAGATTTCTTCAAAACAAGACTTTTTCATAAACCAAAACGAAATTTTTTCATAATTCAAAACGGAATTTCACAATCCAAATCATAATTTCGTTTCAAGCATTGAACGTTTAAAGCATTGAAAGTTTAAAGCATGAAATTTTCTTTTATCAATATACAAATTAATTTAAATAAATTTAATATGCATTGAAAGTTCAAGCACTCACATGCGGCCTATTTGAGCAATAAAAGGTGTTGTAAACGTGCTCGAACATGCAAAAATGCGCACACACACACACACACACCATGTTAAACCCTACACCTACAAGGAAACTTGAAAACAATCTCACCCTAGTGCTATGGAGTAGTCCACGAGCAAGGTTAGCACCTCCGAAAACTTGTTTCTCACTAGATCAGTAAGAGGTGAGGAGGAAGAGAGCAAGAGAAAAGGCACAAGAAGAAGAGAAATGCGTAGGGAAAGCCCACGGGTTTGTTTTTGCAGGGCCTTTCGGTACAGATATCGGTAGAGGCGTCCAAAAGTGCATTCGTATAGGCGTAGAAAGTGCATCGGTAAGAGCGTCAGAAGATACATCAAAAGAGGTGTTGGAAATTTCAAAATGAAAATTTTTGAAAACTTCATCTCCCTACATACATCCTACACATATACTGACGTCTGCCATTGACGTGGTAATTTGATGTTGAAATTTAAGTGACCTCTTGTAGTGTTTTGAAAAAAAAACATGTTGAGCACCAAAAAAATATCCTTGAGAAGTGCAAAACTTATCATATCTTCTTGAATCCAAAAAAATGTGCCTTCATGGTTATGCAAGGAAAGACTCTAGAGCATATTGTGTCTAAAAATGGCATTTCCACAGATCTTGAAAAGGTGCAAATCATTGTTTCTCTTTAAGACCCACAAAAGCTAGGGAGGTACAAGCCTTCATGGGCCATTGTATCTACTATCAAAGTTTTATCTATATGTACACAATCATTGAAAAACCTCTATACACTCTCATTGCAAAGTTTAAATAGATTGAAGAGCGCGAGAAAGCGTTTCAACAATTGAAGGAGAGACTGATTTCTCCTCCAATTCCTAAAGGCTTCTGTATAGAAGAAGATCTTTCATGTCTGCATAGATGCATCATTATATGCAATCGATTTCTTGTGCACACAATCACAAAAATTCAATCATACAAGTCAACTATGGGATTATATGTCAAAATTTCAATTTTTGGATATATAAAGTGGGTATTGTGTCAAACTTTAGTGATTCGAGACTATAGAGTCCAAAGTTTGTGAGTTTGACAAAGTTATGGTATTCAAAGAGATGTTAAGCTCAGTGCACCAAACGTAATGCAAAAGATGCTTGGTTGCAAAATGGGCCAAACTTGCCAAGAGGCATGAGAAGTCCACACAAACCCCAACAGCTTGTGAAAATGGATAAACAAATAGGTTTAGGACTCCAGTTCAACTCTCAATCATCACATCTGCAATATTATAAATAGATCAACCATGAGGGGAGATCAAAGATGGGATCAAAAACCAAATAGCGCAAAGCTCGGACCAAATTTCCCCATAAACTAGGAGATTGGGTAGACTTAGGAAAAACTTGTCCAGATCTGAAAAGAGTTTACCAGTGTATTAGGATAGGCTATAGAAACATATGTACCAAGTTTCACCTCAATGGTTCCCAAACATGGATCACGATCCATGTACCTTTTTCACTTTTACAGACTAGAACCTTGCCAAGTAGAGTCTAACCCTAAAGTATCAAGCCATTTGGATTTCAAAACCGTGGCCAAAATGCCAAATTTCTCTAAGTCTATGGAAATTTTCAAAGATTTTTCATAAATCACAAACCAATTATCCAAATTCAAAAAGTTTTGGACCATACCATCTCAATATCATGCTTGATTAGATGGTATCATTAGAAGTCAAATATGTGTTCCAACATGGATCATGATCCATGTACGTTTAGCTCAAATGTGACCTTTGAACACATGACCTAGTGCATATAGTTTTCCTAGATGCACAAGGGAATTTTGGTCAAATTTGGACTTGTTTTGACCAAGTCATGCTCAAATTTCTATAAACCACGCGGACAAATGTCCAAGTTTTTTTGTGGAACACAAAAAACAAGCACTTTGTTGCAATCTTCTTCTTTGTATTTTTTTCCAAATAAATTTAAAGATGTTTTTGTGATAGTGCTAACAAAATTAAAACTCGCAAAGTGAGAGGAAATGTGAGAAAATATGGATAATGAGTTTGGTACTTGCAACTTGCCACGTAGGGAAGGATATAAAAATTTTGCAATGTTTGGGGAAGAGATAACTTTACAAGGTATAAATTTAGCTACTATACTTATGATAAGTATAGAAAATTTGTAGCTCAGTGCCCTTATAACGTTGAACATGTAGTGCTTAAAGGTAAGATGGTAAACCCAATTTTGGTGCAAGTGATCACTAGTGGTGGGGTTGTCATCGAGGAGCTACCATGTAAGGAGCTACTAGATGAACCACTCAATCAAATGTAAACAAAAGAAGCTTGGAAGTGGGAGAAGCAAATAGAATTTTGGAAGACAAAGGGAAAGGACAGGGAGCTGGATGAATGGCAAGAACAAAGGACACTAGCAGCCAAGATTACAGATAAATGGACAAAGAGGATGCCAAAAAATCCTGAATTCTCAGAGCTCAAAACCATTCAAATACTTTTGCCAAAGGCTTTAGATCCTTTTAAGAAGAAAATCTCAAAGAAGGAATCTCATAGCGGAGAAACTAAAAAAGAAAATGGGGAACCAGCAAAGGGTTTAGAGGAGAGCCTAGAGAAGGATTTTTGGCAATTCAAGGTAGACTTGGTTAAGGTAGATAAATTGAATCTAAGAATAGAAAATGTTCAAAAGAAACAATCTAATTTCAAACAAAAGAATCCATCATCTAGAAGATATAGGAGACTAGCACAGGCATGGAAATGCAAAGAAAGTTATCTAAAAGGATGATCGTTGAGTTCAAATAGTAGCACATGCATAGCACTAGAAAGATATTTATATGAAAGGATGATCATTGAGTTCAAATAGTAGCTATGGAAATGAACAAGACCGGATCTATGTCAAGGCTTGTGAGTGACTTTAGTGGCCTACTATTGAACTGGATGATATTAGGACTTTGTGAGAAGCTAAAAGTTTTATAGGAAGAAAATGAAGAAATAATCAAATACAATGGTTGTGAATTCCTCTCAAATTAAAGATGATGAATGGTAGCTGATTGCCGCAATCGTATGTCTACATCATAGCTTTCTGGAACAAACATAATATCAATATGCAGGGAAGTGACTCAGATGGCACACAAAGATTCTTTGAGGGTGTCAAATTCAAGAAGTGAACTTATGGAACAAAGATATCTATAGCACTAGCAAATCTATCACTCTCTACTGAGGCAATTTGGCTATGTCTAGTCTCACCACTCTAAGTCATCATGCCATATTGGCACTTGAATGGACCTGAAATGCAATGAAACTATAGGAGGATGGCTAAGAGTTCTACGGACACTATCCTACCAAGTATTGTTGCAATCCAACAAAGTACCAAAATCACAATCCATCATGATCAAGGTCATGAAAACAATATTAGAACTATCCAAAAAGGTATCCCCATGGTCTAGGAACACTCTACTAAGGTCAAAACTTGGAAAAAAACCATTTATGCACTTAAAACAACAAATCTAGCTCACAGATAGGCTTCCACAAACAACAACAAAACTGAGAGTGATTGCATTTAACTTAAAGAGCACAAGACACGGAACACAATATAGTTTTTGGAATCAAATCTGGATCATTTTGGTATCTTTACAAGCATTTGGCAGGTATTGTCGGGGATATCCTACATTTGAGTGATCACTGCGTGCAAGGTATGCACCACGTAAGATTATGTTGGCCTATAACTGTTGATTGGCTTTGACAATACCGGATAATTAAGCATAAAAGGGAATCGATTTTTCCATGTATCATAGCTCTCCTAGGATTTCCTTCTAGAAATTGTTACCATCATATACATGTGCTAGTGATACATGAACACACTTAGGACCATCGGGGCATTTTTTCCCCCACTAGCAAGTGCAGCAGAAGGGGTTATTAAATTTCACTTTTTTCGCAGTTTCAATTACAAACGGGTATTGTAAAAGGAAATTGAAAAAAACAAACAAATCGAATAGAAAAAGGGTGTATTTTATTTGTCAAAAATTCATAGATAAGGAGTTTTATAAATAGTCCTTGAATGCACATGATATACAAGATTTATACATAGTGACTCCCCCCAAGGTCTGGAATCTCCACAATTCACTTATTTATCTCCTCTCTTGCATTTGTAAGCTCATCAGTGTCTTCTAAATCATGTAGCCAACTATCAGTAGATGTACTTGGTAGATCCACTAGGGTTAGGGCTATCCTTGCTATTTCTACCACTAGAGCTAGTGATTGCTAGACTGGTACCATTGTCTTTGCTTTTAAGGCAATGATTTCCATATATTTATCTTGAATCTCCTATGCATGTCTTTTGTCTTCGGTGGCTAGATTTGCTTGTGCCTTTTCCAGCTATTCCTTGAGTGCTTGGATCTCTTGGCCTTTTTGGGCATGAATGATCATGTGGCTTGCTGTCATCACTTGCTAGTTGTGTCTATCTTGGATTAGCTCTATCTTCACTTCTTTGAGCTCCTTTAGTAAAGTGGTTGGTTCTTGTGAAGTAGCAACTGGAGGATATGTATCCTACATTTCTAATAGTCGAGAGAGTGTGTGCTTGATCACACTAGAAGAATCACCCAACTTTGTATTTCTTTGTTACTTTCATTTTTGGTTTTTCTTCTAGTCTTTGCTGCTCCACTTACATCTCAATGTTTACTGCAATGTGGGCTTGTAGATCACCAAAGTAACCTTCCGCTTCCCTTTTTTCTCATTCTAGTATGTCTTGCAAGTTATTTTTCTCTTTTTGAAGGTGTTCTATTTGTTTGTACAGCCTTGCATTCTTTGCTTTTGCTGCATTTGCGTTCTTCTTTGCATCTTGAGCATCTAACTCCCTGAGCTAGGACACTGCCTACTGGCATTTGAGTTGAATCTTGATTGCTTCCATATGATCTTATAGGTCAAACTCCTCTATCAATTTGTCAGCATCTTCAATTACAACTCTAGAGTGTGGTGACACTATGCTTCCTTCTTGAGTAGTATGTTGTTATGAGGTCCGAGGTATCAAATATTTGCTTTACTATCGATCAAGTGCATGGTCTTGCTATCTTTCTATTTGTTGTTGATCCTCTTGCACATAGTCATTTTGCTCAATCTAAGCCTTCTCTTGATCTTCTACTTGCTCTTAACTTTTTTTCTTGTTTTCATTGACAGGAGGTGGTGTTTTTGTCTTTGGTGAGAACCACTAATCAGTCTCAATCTAAGCATCTTGTTCCTCCCTTGGTGATTCTTCTTGAGTGGTATCATGGACTTTGGGAGATTCCATTAGAGAATCTTACTCTTCTACTCTTGGTTTCTTGGATTCCTCCTTTGCTTGTTGTTTGGTTTTCCGTCTAAGCACTTTATGGATGTGCTAACAAAATATGCCGGTGAGCTCTATCTCTTTCGTTACTTTCCTCCTTCTATATTGTCGGATCTTTTCCATTTGCTATGATTTTTGTTTTTCCAACTTCTTATTGAGCTTGAAATGATCCTTGTCATTGGCATCCCAGATTGCTTCATCAACTTTCTTCTTTTCTTTGACCATCTTCTTTAACCTCTCCTCTCGCAGCCTATGAGCCTCTTCCATAAACCTTTGGGTCTCTATCTTTGATATTTGCTCTGTTAGCTTGCTCTTTCTTCTGAACAAAGGGACAATAATATCATCTTCTTCTTCCTCTTGTGATGTAGACAGGAATTTTGAGGAAATGTCCCTATTTCGTGGCTCAATCTCTACTCTGAGATGTATATCAGACTCTCTTGCTTCATTAACAGTGATCTTAGCTTTAAAGCTCTATTCCCTTGTTCTCCTTTTGGTTGATGTTGAGAAATATCATCTTGTGATGTAGACTGGAATTCTAAGTGAGTGTCCCTATTTCATGGATTAATCTTTGCAGTGATCTCTACATAGAACTCTCTTGATTCATTATCAACGATCTTAGCTTTGGAGTTCTATTCCCTTGTTCTCCTTTTGGACGATGTTGAAAAAGATCCTCCAGCTGATCTGATTGCAGAGTGCTTGGATTTTTGTAATAAGTTCATATATGACTCTATATGTGGTAGTTGATCTATCTTGCCAAGTTGTAGGTAGACAATCTTGCTCAGAACTAGTCTTGCGTTCATGTACATCTTGTGGCGATTATTGCCCTTCAGATTTGATTCAACTAAGTTTTTGAGAATGTAATTTCCTAGATCACACCATACCACTCTTTGCTTTGGAAACCCCATAGCCATTACCATTCTATGTGGAAGTTTGGATCTATGTAACGGGGTCGTTTTTGAACCTTTAGATGTTGTGCTATCAATCTCAGGGGCAACTTTGTCTTAGTGTAGATCAGATCTTTGTAGGTGAATTTGTGCCCATGTTTCTTCATGAAGGTCTTATCATTATCTATAGCCTTAGTCTTTTGGAGAAGGTTATGGTTTCCTATTGGTATCTGGAGGGCTTGGTTAATGAGGTCATCTGCTATCCGGACCTTGACTAGTTTGCCATCTTTGTTTGTCAAGGTTAATTCCCCATTGTACTAAACTGAGCTCATTAACACATGTGACCTCTTGAAGTTGGTTCCCCAGGGCATGATATATCAACTATCACCTACAACTTGGCATGATAGATCAACTACCACCTAAAGAATCATAGTTGAACTTATTACACAAAGCCAAGCACTCTGCAATCAGCTTAGCTGGAGGATCTTTTTCAACATCATCCAAAAGGAGAACAAGGGAATAGAGCTCCAAAGCTAAGATCAGTGAGATAATGAATCAAGAGAGTCCTATATAGAGCTCACTGCAAAGATTAAGCCATGAAATAGGGAAACTCCCTTAGAATTCCAGTCTACATTGTTACCATATACATGTGGTAGTGATGTGTGTGAACACATTAGGACCGCCAGGGCATTTTTTCCCTCTTTAGGAGGTTTTTTCCCCCGTCATTGTATATACGCCCATCACTCTAGGGCTATCTATATTTCCATTGCATACTAAGAAACACACTCTCTTTTGTGTGCCTTGCGCTTCCTTCGCCTTCTCCAAGCTGTGTGCATTTCTCTGCAACCCTAATTCCAACAATTGGTATCAGAGCAGGTCACGTCCTCCCGGGCTTAGTCGCCAACTACTCCAGCACACACGTGCTCACTTTCTTCAATTTCAGTGAGCTTTGGCACTTCGTCTGGCAGCACTTCGTCTGGCAATTCTAGTGATAAGGGAAAAAAGAAAATGCGTTGCCATTATTGCAAGGCTAATGATCACTTGATCAAGTCGTGTCCTAAGTTGAAAGCCAAAGAGGCTAAGAAGAAAGAGGGTGGTTCCACTGCAAATGCTGGTTCCACTACAAATGCAGCCATTGTTGAGTCTTCTGTAAAATGAGACTGTGATGCTGATGTTGATGCAGAATGGGCTTTTAGTGCAGAGTGCACTTACAATCCTGCTGTCCATGATGCATGCTTGTCAGTTTTGCTGCAAATTCACATGTGTGGTATTTCAACAGTGGTGCTACAAAGCACATTACCTCACATCGTGAATTGTTTACCTCTCTCGAGTCTATCCCTCATGGGAATTCAGTCACTTGTGCCAACAATGCCTCTTATCCAGTTCAGGGAGTTGGAAAGATTGTGCTTATTGCTGCTAATAACAGTTATTTCACACTTGTTGATGCACTTTATGTACCTGGGATCAAGAAGAATCTCTTGTTTGTATCCGCACTTGCTAGACTTGGACTTGTAGTCAAATTTGTGGATGATAGATGTACAGTTCATGATCTCAGTTTTGGTGATGAAATTGTTGCATCTGGCCTATTGTGTCGTGGGCTGTATAAGCTCACTTTGTATGACAAGTGTGGACAAAACTTTGCAAATGCTATTGCAGATTCAAGGGATATTTCAGATGCAAAACTTTGGCATGCACTTTTGGGCATCTGAATTTTCCAGTTTGCTGCGTTTGCAGAAATTTGATATGGTTGCTTCTTTGCCGCCTCTTGAAGCACCTGTCAAACATGTTTGTGAAGGATGTATTTTGGGTAAGATGCAGCGTTCTAAGTTTCCAAAGGATGGTTCAGTTCGGGCCACATGCAAGTTGCAGCTTGTGCATAGTGATGTTTGTGGGCCCATGCAAACTCCGTCCTTGGGCAATTACCTGTACTTCGTGACTTTCATTGATGATTACTCCAAGCATGCATGGGTAGTTCCGCTTAAAGCGAAGTCCGAAGTTTTTATGTGCTTCAAACAATTTCTTGCTATGGATGAAAATGTCTCAAAATGTACTATGGGCACCCTCCGTTCCGATCGAGGGAAGAGTATATGTCTCATGAATTTAATGCATTTCTGGCTAGTCGTGGGATAAAACACCAATGTACAGTGCCTTATACACCTCAGCAAAATGGTGTTGCTGAGAGGAAAAACAGGTCACTGACGGAAATGGCACGATGTATGGTCAAAAATCAAGCTTTGTTGCATTCTTTTGGCTTGAGGCTATCATGTGTGCCACTTATGTACTTAACAGGTGTCCTACGAAAGCTTTGCAGTCTACTACTCCATATGAAGCATGGCATGATAGACAGCCTTCTATTGAGCACATGCATGTTTTTGGCTGTTTGGCATATGCTTTGGTGCCACAAGTGCAGCGCAGAAAATTGGATGATAAGGCTGTGAAATGTATTTTTGTTGGTTATAGTGCTGAAAGAAAAGGTTACAGGTTGTATCATCCGCAAAAAAAACATATTCTGGTTTCACGGGATGTAGTGTTTGTGGAAGATTCTGTTCAGCCCTTGCTGTCATTTACTAGAGACAGTAATGTAAGCTCACAGGACATTTATGACACTTTTTTGCCTCTTTTCAGCGATGGAAATACGAATGTAAGTTCCAATGAGGAAAATGTACCACCTATGGGGGTTTCTAAAAATGTTTTAGATCAGTCTATTACTGATGTAGATGTACATGATGTACTTGATGAGGAAAGGGCTGAAAATGAACAGGCTAGAGGTATGCCAAAATGGTTGGTGCACACTTTGTGTGACAGTAAATTGGATGCACCTTTGTCTAGTCGTACTGGTTCAAGCTCTCACCATGCATCTTATGCATCAGATTGTTATGCTTTGGCTATGTCTAGCTTACATGATGTTGAGGAGCCTGTGTCTTTTGATGAAGCACATAATTCAAAAAATTGGATGGCTGCCATGCAATTAGAATATGATGCACTTATAGAAAATGACACATGGACTTTATGTGATTTGCCTCCTGGCAAAAAGGCCATTGGTATGAAGTGGGTTTACAAGTTAAAACGCAAGCCGGATGGTGAGATTGATCGCCATAAGGCTCGACTTGTTGCAAAGGGTTATGCAAAGCAAAAAGGCATTGATTATGAAGAGACTTTTGCTCCCACTTGTCATATGACTACTGTGCATTTTCTATGTGCATTGGCAGCTCATTTTTGTTGGGATGTACATCAATCAGACATTGTTACCGCTTTCTTGAATGGTGACATATTTGAGGAAGTTTATGTAACACAGCCTCGCGGTTTTGTCATAAAAGGACAAGAGGACAAAGTGTGCAAATGTAACAAGGCTTTGTATGGGTTGAAGCAATCTCCTCGTGCTTGGTATGAGAAAGCTGACACTCATTTGGTGAAACGAGGATTTTGTAACAGTCCAACAGAAAGAACTTTGTATGTAAAGCGTGAGGATGATGTATTTCTCATTGTGGTTCTTTATGTTGATGATTTGCTAATCACTGGACCAAATGAGAGACATATTGATGAATTTAAGGCTGATTTGAATGCTACTTTCGAGATGAAAGATTTGGGACTGTTGCATCATTACTTGGGTATACAGTTTAAGCAGTGTGATGGTGGTATTGCTTTGTGTCAGAAAAGTTACATAGAAACATTGCTATGTAAGTTTGGACTTGAGGATTTCAAACCTATTGCCACTCCCATGGAAACAGGTTTGAAGTTGAGTCTATATGATGCTGGCGATCCTACTGATGTCACTCTTTACCAAACTGTTGTTGGCTGCCTCATTTATGTATGCAACATGAGGCCAGATATTCAGTTTGTAGTCTCATAGGTCAGCAGATTTATGCATAACCCAGGGTCTAAGCATTGGCAGGCTGTCAAGAGGATTTTCCGCTACCTTAGTGGCACTTTACATCTTGGCTTGTTTTATCCCAAGGGGGGATCCGCCAGACTTACATGCTTTTTCGGACTCATATTGGGCTGGTTGTTTTGACATGCGAGTGTCCACAAGTGGTTTCTGTTTCATGCTTGGTAGTTCATTTATATCATGGTTGAGCAAGAAGCAACCTACTGTGGCCACTTCAAGTTGTGAGGCTGAGTACAGGGCAGTCTTCACAGCTACGGTTGAGTGTGTATGGCTCAGACGCCTTATGGTTGATTTGGGTGTTGGACAGGACACTGCCAACACTATGTACACTGACAGTCAGAGCGCATTGGCAGTTGTGAGGAACCCAGTTTTTCATGCTCGCACAAAGCACATTGAGGTGCATTACCACTATGTCAGGGAGAGGCTCTCAGCATGAGAGATCAGCTTGGCTTATGTACCAACACAGGACAACCTTGCAGATCTTTTCACAAAGACATTGTCTCGTGAGAAGCTTGAAGCTTTCCGCAAAGCGTTGGGCTTACTCCCCTTTGTGGACTAATCCTGTCCTCAGGGCATGGCACTTCCCTTTACTCCTGTGCCAGCTCTCGTTCACTGCATCACTCCAGCGGGGATTTGTTACCATATACATGTGGTAGTGATGTGTGTGAACACATTAGGACCACCGAGGCATTTTTTCCCTCTTTAGGAGGTTTTTTCCCCCGTGCATTATATATGCGCCCATCACTCTAGGGCTATCTATATTTCCATTGCATACTAAGAAACACACTCTCTATTGTGTGCCTTGAGCTTCCTTCATCTTCTCCAAGCTGTGTGTGTTTCTCTGCAACCCTAATTCCAACATACATCACAAGAGGATATTTTTCAACAGCGAACAAAAGGAGAACAAGGGAATAGAGCTTTAACACTAGGTTGGTAACCTAACAGGACATAAAAGTGTCCTTTCAGGGTTTTGGAAAAAACCTCCAAAACCATAGTAGATCCACTCATTTTGTAAAATGCTTTTATGAGGTTATAGTTCAAGGCCTACTACACATGGAAAAAAT
Source organism: Adiantum capillus-veneris (assembly GCF_014529385.1). NCBI lineage: Eukaryota > Viridiplantae > Streptophyta > Polypodiopsida > Polypodiales > Pteridaceae > Adiantum > Adiantum capillus-veneris. The sequence goes on along the minus strand of NC_140959.1, from coordinate 91,554,911 downwards.
AAGAAACTTGTAAAATTTCTCATCTTTTGTTCACACCAAGCCTCCAAAGTTGATGGACCAGTACATTTTCATCAAAACAGTCATTTCTTACGTTTTGTTGCATAAAAATAAGATTAGGGATTTTTGTAGGACTTGAGATAAATTCCCTAGTTAACTTAAATGGGTTGGTGATCAGAACATATGATTGCTTCTCAGTCACTATTTTTTTTTTGCCAAAAGAAATAGGTACAAAAAGTTGAATTTTTACCATTTTGCAAACCTATCATCAAAGTTTCTATAGCCACGCTCAATACAAATAATATATGCATGTTTTCTTAGTTCCCTATTGTCCTTTAGGTTCATAAGGAGCCATGGAGCATGTCAAAAGAATAATACATCTCTTACCAAGGGGAATCTTGGGGACAAAGATGAAGTGCTAAATACAACAAACATAAAAAAACTGGGTTCAACATTATGAGTTGTAGAATCCCATAGAAATTATTCAATATCTAGCCAAATTTGATCCTTATGACTAGATATGGTTACTACCTACAAAATGCATGTAGTTTTCACAAGAAACTAACAATATTGAAAAAGCTATACTTGATATACTAGAATGTTTCGTTTTCTTCTATAATTGAAAAAATCAACCATCGTTATCTACTATGCAAAATAGGGTATTAGGTGCCCCAAAAGAAAAGGAATATTAGATTTATGTTACAATATACGACATAGAAAATCAAAACTGCATTTGGATATCATGAAAGCCACCAAAAAAATCATAGAAGAGCTAAAATTGGCTAAAAAACAGGATTTGACAATTTTTATAATTTGGTCATAACTTACAACTTTAACATTTATTTCTCCCTAGAAGCATCAGGACATGTTGAGGACTACTAAAGATAGTTCTCTAGCATTATAGACCTCACAAACATGAATTCTAGAGTGGTATAGTTGCAAAAAGTTGAAAAAAGCCAAAAACAGGACCCGTTTTTTCACACAGTTTAGGTTGTGAAATGTTGTGCAAGGACAAGGTTAAAGATGGAATTGATATTCCAAAAAAATGTCGAGTTTTTTTCAGCTCATGAGACAACTTTGTAGACAGATAGCACCTCAAAATCTATTTTGAAACTCTTGACATAATTCAAGGAAATGGTCACTTAACAGGACATAAAAGTGTCCTAGGACATAAAAGTGTCCCATTACCAACCTAGTGTTAAAGCTAAGATAATTGATAATGAAGCAAGAGAGTCTGATATAGATCTCAAAGTAGAGATTAAGCTGCAAAATAGGGACACTTCCTCAACATTCCAGTCTACATCGCAAGAGGAGGAAGAAGATGATATTATTGCCCCTTTCGTCAGGAGAAAGAGCAATCTAACCGAGAAAATACGAAAGAAACAGACCCAAAGGTCTATGGAAGATGCTCATAGGCTGTGAGAGGAGAGGTTGAAGAAGATGGTTGAAGAAAAGAAGAAAGTTGATGAAGCAATCTCAGATGCCACTGACAAAGATCATTTCAAGCTCAATAAGATGTTGGAAAGCAAAAATCATAGCAAATGGAAAAGAGCCAATAGTATAGAAGGAGGAAAGTAACCAAAGAGGTAGAGCTCGCTGGCATATTTGGTCAACACATCCATAAAGTGCTTAGAAGGAAAACCAGACAACAAGCAAAGGAGGAATCCAAGAAACCAAGATTAGAAGAGTAAGATTCTCTAATGAAATCTCCCAAAGTCCATGATACCACTCAAGACGAATCACCAATGGAGGAACAAGATGCTAAGATTGAGATTGATTAGTGGTTCTCACCAAAGCCGAAAACACCACCTCCTGTCAATGAAAACAAGAAAGAAAGTTAAAAGAAAGTAGAAGATCAAGAGAAGTCTTAGATTGCGCAAAATGATTTTGTGCAAGAGGATCAACAAAAAATACAAAGATAGCAAGACCATGCACTTGATCGACAACAAAGCAACGATTTGGTACCTCAGACCTCATAACAACACACTAGTCAAGAAGGAGGCCTAGTGTCACCACACTCTAGAGTTGTAATTGAAGATGTTGACAAATTGATCTAGGAGTTTGACCTATAAGATCATTTGGAATCAATCAAGATTCAATCAAATGCCAGTAGGCAGTGTCGTAGCTCAGGGAGTTAGATGCTCAAGATGCAAAGAAGAACGCAAATGCAGCAAAAGCAAAGAATGCAATTCTGCACAAACAAATAGAACACCTCCAAAATGAGAAAAAAAACCTGAAGTCGTACTAGAATGAGAAAAAAGGGAAGCGGAAGGTTACTTTCGTGATCTAGATGATCACATTGGAGTAAACACTGAGATGTAGGTGGAGTAGCAAAGACTAGAAGAAAAACCAAAAATGAAAGAAACAAAGAGATACAAAGTTGGGTGATTCTTATAGTGTAGTCAAGAACACTCTCTCTTGGCTATTGGAAATGTAGGATACATCTCCTCTAGCTGCTACTTCACAAGAACCAACCACTGTACTAAAGGAGCTCAAAGTAGTGAAGATAGAGCTAATCCAAGAAAGATACAACCCGCAAGTGATGACAACAAGCCACATGATCATTCAAGAATAGCTGGAAAAGGCACAAGCAAATCTAGCCACCCAAGACAGAAGACATGCACAAGAGATTCAAGATAAAGATCTGGCAATCACTGCCTTAAAAGCAAAGACAATGGTACCGGTTTAGCAATCACTAGCACTAGTGCTAGAAATAGCAAGGATAGCCCTAACCCTAGTGGATCTACCAAGTACATCTACTGATGACAGTTGGCTACATGATTTTGAAGACACTGAGGAGCTTACAAATTCAAGAGAGGAGATGAACAAGTGAGTTGTGGATATTCCAGACCTTGGGGGGAGTCACTATGTATAAATATTGTATATCACATGCATTCAAGGACTATTAATAAAACTCCTTATCTATGAATTTTTGACAAATAAAATATACCCTTTTTTATTCTGTTCTTTTCTTGAAATTTACTTTTACATACCCGTTTTTAAGTGAAATTTTGAAAAAAGTGAAATTTAATAACCCCTTCTGCTGCACTTCCTAGTGAGGGGAAAAATGCCCCGATGGTCCTAAGTGTGTTCATGTATCACTACCACATGTATATGGTAACAATTCGTAGAAGGCAATCCTAGGAGAGTTATGATACATGGAGAAGTCGGTTCCCTTTTATGCTTAATTATCCGGTATTGTCAAAGCCAATCCATAGTTACAAGGCAACATAATCTTACATGGTGCCATACCTTGCACGCAGTGATCACTCAAATGTCGGATATCCCCGACATTATCTACCAAATGCTTGTAAAGATACCAAAGATGATCATTATATGCATAAAATCTTTTGAACACAACAAGGTCTTAGAGCACCCATGGCAAGATTTCCTTGAAGGAACTCAGGGAATTTCCTCGAACTCAGAGAAACACCATCATGGGGATGTATGCCCCGATCATGTTTCTGCCTTTTTACTACATGCAAACCTTTGAACATGCATTCAAGACCAAGTTATTTGGGATGGACTCCACCATATTCAACCCGATGAAAAAATATCTACTAGCATGCCACATTGCTGATCAGAGAGCAATACTCAACAACCCATTCGAAGATCTAGTCGTACAAGCAGACATGGTGGCCGGGTAGTAGAGAAGTTCATAATCACCAAAGACTCTGGAGAAGCACACTTTTAACTATAGAAGCAAAGACATAGCTTGCATGAGGACCAAACGAGCACCCTCCTAGAACTTGGCGACCTCTTCCTAGGCCATCAATTTTTGTAATCCTTTTAATTTTTTTGAGAAATCCTTGTAAAAAAGAGAAACTATGAGTATTGAGATGGATGATTATTGAGCCATATCTTTGTAAGATCTGAGTTGTAATATTTGTCCTGAGTTTTGAGCCTTGTAAGCCAATCATTGGCCAAAGGAGCCCTAGGCAAGTTCATTGTTTTGAGTTTGAGCACAACCTTTGTATCATTATCTAAAGTTTTGGAAAGCTTTTGAGCATATGAATGAGAGTGGAAACTCTCAAGCACATTGTAAATGATATTTCTCAAGCTCTGGTAATCCAAATTTGATTCCAAAAACTGTATTGTGTTCCTTATCTTGTGCTCTTTATGTTAAATGCAATCACTCTCAATTTTGTTGTGGTTTGTAGGAGCCTATCTGTGAATAAAAGGAAGTTTATAGTAGCCGATTCAAAACCCAAGGTTTCTAGAGTGCCTCTCTCTACAAAACAATTTGAGAAAGTGAAAAAGAAAAAAATATGTTCTCAATGCTTAGGAAGCAGCCATGGCAAAAAGGATTGTCCCAAGTGGAAATTTGCTACCGAAAAGAGAGAGCAGTGCACACGTTGTATATGTTGCTTCTTGATTCTTTCTCATGTTTCTCCAATATAGAGGTAACACATACCAAGGTGGTGCATGATTGTTGTATAAAAACTTCCATGTGGCAACAGACCTTCGGTCCACATGAGCTAGTGCATATGCACGGATCTATTGAAGGGCACAAGGTGCATATCTTGGTAGATGATGTTGCTATACACAATTTCATTAACTACATGTTAGTGAAAAGGATCAAGTTGCCCCGAACTCCAAGTTCCCACCGTTATAAGGCAGCGATGATGAACGTCCATGATTCCAAGGTGTGGGACACTCAAGTGACAAATGTACCGTTGGAAATTCAGGGGTATGCCACATCCTTGGATTTCTAGGTTATGAATATAGAGCAGGCATATGTGGTACTTGGTTGAGAATGGTTGCATAGCCTAGGACCATCACTTAAGCTTAGCTATGAGCACAATAGTCTGATTTTTGAATCCCATGGCACACATGTGTTCCTCAACGCCGCATGCTTCTCTCTCTTCTCTCGTAGCAATGGCTACTACTATCTTTTCTCAACAAGAAAAAGTTGCTATTCAATTAAAAAATTTGTTAATGGAATTTCAAGATGTTTTTCCTAATGATTTACCACCAAGATTACCATTGACACGATATGTGCAACATAGCATAGACCTGGTTGGAGATAATAAATTGGTTAGCAAACCACCCTACTAAATGAGCCATTATGAAGCTCTTGAGGTGGAATGTCAACTTGTTGACTATCTCACTAGAGGGTCTATTCAACCTTGTTTGTCACCATGGGCTTCTCCTATCCTATTGGTGTAGAAAAAGGATGATAGCATGCGCATGTGCATTGATTACCATGGTTTAAAAGCGGTAACTGTTAAGAACAAGTACACATTAGCATGAGTGAATGAGTTGTTTGACAAGCTCACTCATGCTCATATTCTTACTAATATAGACTTGCGATCGGTATATCACCAAGTACGTATTTGGATTTTTGATATACCTAAAATTTCATTTTGAACAAGGTATGGACATTATAAGTTGTTGATTATGCCCTTTCGGTTAGCCAATGCACTCGCAACTTTCATGACACTTATGGATACTGTCTTGAGACCATATTTTGGCAAGTTTTTTATCATTTTTCTTGATAAAATTCTCGTGTACAATGCCTTTCAGGAAGAGCATTTGCAACATCTAAGGTAGGTGTTTGAATTTCTATGAGCAAACAAGTTATATGCCATAGAGTTTAAGTGTAATTTTCTCAAGGAGGAAATTCACTATCTAGGGCATGTCATCTCCGTTAATGGGTTGCACATGGATCAATCCAAAGTGGATGCCATTTGGAGCTAGCATTCTTCCAAAAATATGGAAGAGTTACATATTTTCTTTAAAAATAATCTCACATTGCTGTATTGACGACAGATCAGATGAAAGCCAAGGGCAAAAATGGATCACATTGTTGTATTAATGACAGATCAGATGAAAGCCAAGGGAAAAAACTTTTAGTGGGGTCCGCTCAGCACCTAAAGAGTCGCAAGAAGAATCTATTGAAACATCTAAGCAACTCCAGGTAGAACCTGAAGAATGGGAAACCACAAATGAGGTCATCATTCAGGTTTATGAGTATGCAAAGAAGATGCAGCTAATGGAAGAAAAGATGCGAACAACATCACTTAGCCGTAGTGCCAAGGCTAGAGAATTGGAACAGGTAATAGATGCTCTACAAGGTGATCTAGAAGACAGAATGAACATCATCAAGGATATTCAAGGGCACATTAAAGAGATTAAAAATGAAGGAGAACAACATCAAATTGTAAAGAAAAGGCAGTAGAAAGAGATGGAAGATTTAGGGGAGCTCCTCACAAAGCTGTCAGATGCATGCAAAATCAAGGATCAACAACTAACTGAAGTGACCATTGAACTTTTGATCGCTACTCAGTCAGTCCAAAGACCCAAGTGCAATTAGATGTAGACAATGCCTCATTGCAGTACTTCAAGCAAAGAATCAATGACCAAGCGGCATTTCTAAGGCAGATCAAGGAAAACCCAACCGTAGCTTCACTCAAGGGGACATATGAAGTTTACAAGACTTTGAAAAAATGCAAATCCAACCAAGACCCCCATGCTTCAATGCTTAAGCTTGCCATCTTCTCCATCTTCATTACTATGATATTATGTATGCTAGCAAGAAGAGTAATTATAAGTGAGTAACTAATTCTTTCTCCTATGAAATGTTTCTTCTTCCTCTTCCCTACCCTCATTCCCCGCTAGCTCTCTCCACCTTCGAAGATGTTTGAGGCCTTGGGACTGAGGCTTGGGATAGTTAATGCTTTCCACAGCATTATGTTATGCTCGTGATGCATGAAGCTTTCCATCTTCATTGCATCACCTAGTCACAAGGAACACAAAGATTGTATTGTACCAAGTCTCTCTTGATGGGAGAAACTATAATACAAATGCCTATTGGAGGGGGGACCAGCTCCCCATTAATATGGTCCTCAATTGTTTTCATGTTCTCTAAAATATTTCTCTTGCAAAAGTATTGTTCATGCCAAGTTAACCAAATGCTATGTTTATGTTGCTACCATCAATTAAGTTCACCCTCTATGCTCACAAAGTAATTTCACAAAAGTACTTTCTCTAATTTTCGCTACTCTCAAAGTTAATAGGCCATTTCCATTACAGAGGGTAACACAGAGGAGCGATATTTTTATTAAAAAAACTTGGAAGCCCAAAGTTAATAAAAGAAAAAAGTTTAAAGGGAAGTCCCCACGTCGGTTCACAGTTTTACAAGGCTTTTAAAAAAAAAGCATCAGACATTTGGTAGATGAAAATTTTGGAAGGGACTTTTGATAGTAAGGAGAAAAGCTTGAATATGAAGAAGTCAAGAAACGGGTAGTGCCACTTTAAGGGAAGACATACAAGGCGAGATACAACTGTTCTTGTGATTTCTTGGCAAAGGGCACTGTTTTTCATGCTTTTGCTTGTGATTAAGCAGATAGTCAAGACAATAATAAAAATATTTGAGTCCCAAAATGTCTCTTGTATTTTGAAAATATTAGTTTGTGTCATTTCTCTCACCAATTACCACAATAGGCAACCCAATATTGATCTTGAATCATTGATCAGACGTAAATCTCCTGACACCAGCTTACATTTTAACTTATAAACCCATTTTGTGTTGGGGTAAAGGCGCTACGCCTTTTGTCTGGGCCGGACGTCCAGGTTTCGACCGGCCACCCGCCCACATGTGTACATGCCCTTATTCATTATACATATATAAATAAGGAGCACCTCACTCACTAGTTCTTGAGGTTGCTCCACCCATACCAGTCATTTGCTTCTCCCCTTCCTCGGACACACCACACCGCGCGCACAACCACTCACAAGTGCTCCACCCATACACATCTCATGCTCTTTGTCTTTTCCACACTGTAGGACCCTAGGAACTGCCATGAACGATCCTCCACCCAACCACCTTTTTATAGCCCCTTGGCTTGCAGGATCCCTTCTCCATTGGGGAGCCGGCCCTTGGCCTGGTCCTTGACCTCCAGGGTGGACCTTCGCCTGACATTACTCCCCCCTTCGAGAAGTGTTTTTGTCCTCAAAAACAAATATGGGTTACTTATTTTCAATAACACTAATGTTTTCTCAAGTGGCACCTTCTTCAGGTCAGGTCAAATGTTCCTCTTTACAAGAACATGTTGACCTACATGACGACGCAACGTAAATCATGATAGTCTAAAATTCACGTAGGTTTATGCGGTTGGGTAGGTGGTTCAATGAAATCAACTAAAATTTGTTGGTCAATGACATTGTTGTCCCCATGTAAGCATTTATGTAAATGGCTTACATGAAATATAGTGAATTCATAAAATTGTGAGCCAGATTCCTAACTCATGTGAGTATCTTGAAAAGATCATAGTTACTCAGGGATAGAATCGGGAGTTTCCTCATGTCAGACTTTTGAACATTTTGGAACACACAAAATTACCTACTCACCCGTAATGAAGGTTACATGCCAACATGATTTGTCAGCACACCTACTAAGTCCTTGACTTATGAAACTATTGAATCGGTATCCAACCCCACCACAACAGGTGTTCAAAATTGAAAACCTAAGCAAATTCTAGAATAGGGAGAGAATCGCCCATTCAAAATGCTTTGCGCTAATGTATGCTCTTAGAAGATCCTTAAGCACTAGAAAAATAGTTGTAAGTTTCCCATCCAACGCGGGATGAATAGCAACAGTAAGAGTGAGGTACTTCCCCCAACCACTTACAAACACTCTTCCACAACTGACGATGAATTATGACTCAACCTGTGAGTATCCAGCCATATACTCAATATGGAGTGGAGGCAACCAACGAGGTTGAAAGCGGGTTGGAGTGGAGTAAGCTCATAGAGTATAGACCATCCCACCATAGACACCCATCATGAGCCATTCCCCTGTATGGTAGGGTGTAGACTCATAAATCTGCTTGAAAAGTTGCACTTGAAGTGCAAAAAATTGGAGAAACAAGAAAGTCCATGAATTTGCATGCCGCTCCGAACAAATTTGTATTAAACACTGGGGCCCATATCACCTAGTGTGCATGCATTTAACACAAACAAATTTAAACAGCAATTCCATGATGAGACTTTCCACGGCACGTACGTGAAATCCTTGCAACAAGAGTTGGACCATAACAGAATGTGAAAGCCCAGTCACACCTAGGTACCAACCATGGGACATTCTCATGAATGTAACATGCTTGGCTATATGTAGAAACGACCCTCCGTTAAGGTGTTTTCATAGCACTTGTAATCATAACAAGTCTGTACTTAGTACCCGACAATTTCTAGCCACTGAATTACTCCTAATACAGTGTGCTCCAAATGGTCTAATAAACGGATGCGACCAACACGTAGAGACTTCGTTGCACATCATTAGGAATTAGGCACCAGTGTCAGTCCCTAGTCCCTGAGACTCATATTATCCACATGTGGAATATGTCTCAAATAAGGATGGTAGAGAAAGTGACATCCATCAAGCACAAATTGTGCTTGGGTGTGGTGGTAACTATGAACACTTCGTGACGCGAGTGAGAGGGACCCTTGTTATCGTTTCTCCACACTGGCTAAACCGAACTCCGTGAGTTCCTAGACCATGTTGTAGCCCATGTGACAACATGTGCCAAACATAACCTTACCATGTAGGGCTGTAACTGTCTCAACAAGAATCAAACCCATCACGGTATCTTGAGGAACAGAAAAGAGATAAAATAACACTATTTTCTCAAAATGTTGTGCTCTTACATGACCATGTCATGTGGCTAAAGAGCAAGCTAGATGAAAGCCTTCAAGCTCAAACATTCGGTGTACAGAACTTAATCAAACGTAATTAGAAAGGAAAAGAAACAAAAAATATATATATACTTACAATGACGTGGTAAATTACCTGATAGTTTCCCGGAAGTCAGGTATATCATTGAACCTGTAAGCGTACCATATCCAAATTTCTTTGACTTGCTAATCACTAAAACTAGAGTTTGGTGAAGATAAAGAAATGAAACTTGTAACCCTGGGTGTTGCCGTGGCAATCCAAACCCCTGGGTGGAGCTTGCAAAACGAACCCCCTTGGTAAAAGGTTGGAAAGAACTTGTTGACTATTCCTTGGCAAATAGTGTCTTGAAAACAAAAGTATGGAGGTGTCAAAAAATGACTATCCACACATATTGTGTGATTTAGTAATCACATATGTGGTCATACCACAAAACCGTGCTCCTATATGCACACCTAGTGCTATAGAGAAAACGGGATATCCACGCAAGGCGGGACCTCTAGCTCTTATGGACATCCATGCTGTTGGCAAGCATCTATACGCCATGCTATAGATCAGCCTATGCGAGTGTAAGTTTATCCAAACTCAATTCAATGCTCACACCAAAACATGTAGTGCTTACAAAATACCCATATGTAATGACAAGACTTTTGCTTGGCATTTAGCATCGATGTGGAGTCCACGGGGTAGATTTGTTCAAACTGGAGAATAATCACCCAAGGAATGCCAACAGCTGGGTCTTACCCAAGATCTGACAATGACTCTTAGCTAGCGTGTGTGATTCCTAGCACTTTGGAAACTAGTGTTCAATCGACGAACCGATGAAGACTAACTTGGATGGCATCTTGCCCAAGTTCTAGCTAAGAGTTAGAGCACCTTGGCTCACGCTGACTCACAAGAAAAACATGTTCATTATTCCTTGAGAGAAATAAGAAAGAGAGAGAAGGAGTGCATGGGGGGCTGAGGAACTTTCCTTAAACTGGTATGACGTTTATAGTTGGTGCCCATGCTCGTGTGCATCTTATGCCTAGTTTGCAGCTTATCCTATAAGCATGCAACAATCTACCTTGATGACACTCCCATCGAGAGAGGTAATCAAAATTATAGCGGGACCGTCCCACTGTGGAGGGGGTGAGGAGAACCTAAATATGTCCAACCAAAAAGAAAATTATGGGAAACAATTCATAATTAATATTGTCCTTGACAGAGTGACTGTGTGAGAGCAAAAGCGTAGTTTATACCAACTAGGTAGCATGTCGTTCATACAAAAGTGGAAGCCCTTGGCTAATGTGACAATTGTAAACGTAAAAGTCAACACCATAAGTGCCTTGCACCGGCAAGACTAGTAGGGATGCTGTGAGATGATATCCCGATTAATGTAAGTGCCCCAAACTTGGTTGCCACTACTCTTGACGCCAAGTCAATTGGAGCACGAATTAGAAGCCTTGCTTGACGTGAAATTGGTCAAGCATTTGGCTGTGCAGAACAAACAATACTATCCAAAGGAAATGCGAAACGTAAAATTGTGGGACACATGTATCATATACACCCTAATTTAGTGATCTTGTATGCATCTCATAATGTTTTCGACTGACCGTATAAGCCGAGATTATGTAAATGTACTTACCAAAGATTACTATACCAAAAAATAAATGGGCACATAATACTACCCAATTCAAAAAACATACAATACTTTGAAAATCCACATGCAAGTATGAGAAAATGTGTGAGCATAACATGTTCAAAAGACATAGAACTATTTTGCCCTACACCAAAACTGGAGTTTATGTTGGATCATGAACTCATGCATCATGCTTACATTTTCTACATGTGGACACTGCTTTTTTTGATGCGCTCCTATGCAGTAAAAGCATAATTTTTGACTCTTTGCCCATTGAAAGTTGGATTGTGATAGTCGCTTCCTGACCATGTTGGTCACAACCAGATCTGTATCTACAACTGATTGTGCCTGTTGGACCTCTTTGGTCATAACTGGTGTGGACAGACAACCTCTTGGGTTGCCAGCAAATGAGAAGTTGATTCTGGTAGCATATTGTAAATTAATCATGTGAGATTTTTCACTTGAGTAGCCAATATTTGGACCCGTACAACTAGCTTGCAAAATCAGGCATCATAAGTTTTCCAGTCCTGTCGAGTGACAAACTCCCTAGCATTCGGCAAGTTACTATCATCCTCCAGAATATCAAACACACTTTGAGGAGGAGATGTAGATATTGTTATGGATGCTTGAGAGTCGGTACCTGCATCATCGCCTGTGTCATCACCTACATCATCACTAGAAGGGTCTAGAAGAATCTAGAAGGATCTGAAGATTCTAGAAGGTTCTAAAAGTATCAAGGAGATTCTAGAAGTTTCTAGAAGCTTGGAGAAGATTCGAGAAGAGTGTAGAAGATTTTGGAAAGCTCTAGAAAGTTGAAGAAGGATCTAGAAGGTTCTAGAAGAACTAAAAGGATCAAGAAGTTTCTAGAATCTTGGAGAAGATTCCATAAGAATCTAGAAGTTTTTGGAAAGCTCTAGAAAGTTGAAGAAGGATCTAGAAGGTTCTAGAAGAACTAGAAGGATCAAGAAGGTTCTAGAAGATTCTAACCTCCTCAAGAAGAACCTAGAAAGTTCTAACCTCCTCAAGTAACCTCCTCAAGCACTTGTATAAATAGGGGTCTTGGGCCACAAGCCCCTCAGTCTTGCCAAACTGTTCTGAGCGCGTATAGAGCTAGAAGAGAGCAAGAGGAGGCCCTCACAATGTACAAGAACTTGGACTTGATGATAAGCTTAATATTGGTTATCATTAGGCAAAATTTGGACTCACAAAGGCATTAGGAAAAGTTTGGACTCAAAAAAGGACTTTTTGGCATTAGAGAGAGAATGCTGTTTGACCAATAGAGTTTGAGTCACGACAACGGTAGCTCCAATTTATTTGGTTTTTATCTCAAATTTGTGCTTTTTCAAAAAAGAGTTTTTTCTGTTAAAAAGATCTCAATAAGAAGATACGACGCGATTTGTGCAAATTATTCTCCTACCATGGACGACGAACGCCGAATGTGCCATAACTCACATTCAATGAGGCACGTCTTTTGATGAACACTTTTCAAGCTACTACTTCTTGTGTAAACTAGTGAACCTCTTTTCTTTTATCGTTTTTGCGTAGTCTCACTTCGCAGCTAATAGAAGCAGAGATGGAAGGAAGATGACTACGACGACCATCCGCCTCTGTTAAATATGTGGAACTATTCAATAGCTTTGACTTAGACCATGGTCGTTGGATGTCTACCACAGTCACCATTGGTAGTTGGGTTCTGCTTCAAACAAGAAGAAGAAAACGGATGTCAAATGAATTCATCAACAGCTACAAAGGACGTGTGAAAGATTTTTGCTTATTTCAAACGGGAAAGACAGTGAAAGAGGTGCTCATTGAGCATGCATATATGCACTCCGAACTACGACTACAACAGTCACCTTTGGGGTTTCTTGCTCATAGACCAAACTGTGTGACTACTATATTGCTAAAAAGTTTTTAAAGATCCTTCAAGTTATTTTGTTGACTATTTCTTGTGACCATTCTCTTATCTTTTGTTTTTGCAGATATTTATCCTTCTAACAAAGAAGACTGGCAACCAGTTGAGTGCATAATTGGTATTTTTGATGCTTTTCATGCTTCGGTGGGAGAACTTATGTACAGAACTAGTGCGAGAAGAGCTCTCGCAGAGAGGGGAGTTTTCTTTTACGACTACTTTTACAACGCCCCTTGCTCTGTCCATGGATTTGGCACTTTGAAACCTTTCCCTCTTCCCCAACAAGATTCCCCAAAGTGGCCAGTTCCAACTTCAAAAACCTCAGAGTGTTTTAAACTCAAGCTTCATCAGGAAATTTTGAAGTGTTTGCGACCAAACATTGCAAGCAGGCAAGTACGAGTCAGTCTATTTATGCCATTACATGTCTTTATAGATTTCTTCCACGATGAGGAGGTTAGAAAAACAAAAACCATGTTCATCTGCAAATCCCAAACTTGCCTTGATTTTTTGGATGATAATTGGGATGTCAGTGATTCTGAAGGCATTTTGTGCAAAGTTGACAAGCGCTCGGTTGTGTGCAAGTGTATGATAGCATCACAAAATTTTATAGTTTCTTTCTACTACATGAGGTGGCATCGAGTGAATGGTCAGTTGGTAGCTATGGATCAAGATGTAAGTGACGATGCTTTTAATCCCTTGATGTCCATCGAGATATGGTTTTCAAATTATTTGCTAACAGTTGTTGTGGTTAGATCAAATGTCACTTTAAGACAGGTTCGAGAGGATCTGTTAAATGAGTCCGATCTCAATTTGCCTTCAAAATTTGTTTTCAAATGTAACATGCAAAAGGTACTAAGCTACATGTATTACTTTTATACATTGATGTCTCTATCATGCTCATGTATCCCAATGTCTTATCGCGTACGTTGCATTGCAGGTACCTCACAGACAAGAAAAAACGACTCTTTGTGCACAGATTACCAGTGAGACGGACTTGAAATAGTGAACTAACTTTACACAATGATTCAAATACTATTCTCAAAGATTACTCGACAAAGGCAGCTCTCTACATTACCAAACACCATTGGATCCTCACTCAACCATTTTTTTGGAAAACTGTACTCAACATTTTGTAAACTTTGAACCATAATCAAAACAAAAGTCAACTTTCGAGCCACTGCTTGTAATCAATTTGTCAAAAGTACATTGCATAATCTCTTTCTAATATTGTGCATGCGGTGATGTGGGGGCTGTTGGTTGAGGTTGAGGAGAGGTGGTGGCTTGGGGGTTTGGGGGCTCTGGAGCTGCTTCATGAGTAGGAGAGCTGCTGGGTGGGGGGTTTGGGGGCTCTGGAGCTGCTTCATGAGCAGGAGAGGTGTTGGGTGGTGGATTTGAGGGTTCTGGAGTTGTTTCTTCAGGACGAGAGCTGGTGGGAGCTTGGGTTGGAGAGGCATCTGGGGAGATATTGATATGTGCTTGTGTTGGTGTGGCACACACGGGGTATCTTGTCGGCGGAGGCCTAGGTGTGGGCCTTGGTGCTGGCGGGATAAAAGCATCACGTGCTCTGTCTGGATGCATGGTCGCGCAATTGATCAAGTTTTCAATCATTTTGTTTCTAAAGGAAGAAACATCAGCCTTTGAATAATCTGCCAAATTTCTTACCTGCGTTAAGAACATCATGTTCATTAACATAGCTACTAACTTATTAAGATACAAATTTGTAAACGAGTGTCAAATGCTTACACTTCTACGACTTCCATCAAGCATGACCCCTAACAAAATTTATGCATTGAATAAGACCCTCCATCCACAAGAGTAGGCATCGTCCTGCTTAGGGACTTTGCAACTAATAATGGTAAGATTCTCATATATCTGATCTCGCGTTAAAGCTTTAAGATCAGACACAAGCTTCCGAACAGATCTGAGAAAAATACAATTAAATTTCATAAGCGACTTTTAACAAAATTCTATGCGATGTCGAACAAAGTACAAAACCTCTTACCTACATACTTCACCATGAAATCCATGGGATGAATTAGCAAGGTAGCACCGGTTTCGTTCAAGGTGTAAGAGAACAAGACTCCAATGAGATCTGTTACAAATAAACATAAGCAAAACATATGTCATCACAATAAATTAGAGTTCAAGATAAAATAATTTCACTATTGAAAACATTGCGTACCCTTCATGATAAGCGAGAACAAAATTTTTTGCCGTATCCATGTTCACTGACTGGAACCAGTCAACTACTTCCACTAAAGATGTATCTTGGGCCGTCAAAACAACCAAGAGGTTGGAGTCAAGGACGGCGACATCATCTTGCATATTCCAAGGCAAATTTGAAACTACAAAACTGTAAAGAAATTCGTGTCATACAAAATTGAATATATTAAAAGAATTTATTGTGAAAAAAAGAATAGAACGCACCAAAGCAAGCAATTGATGATTGAGTCTGTGAGTTCCCTCGTCCGGTTCTGAAAAATTGCAATCTCGTGGGGGTGATAAGAAAAATACAGAATGCGTCCCCACATAGGAAGGCCAACATGGAAATAAGGAAACAACAATGACAAATCATCAGCGTTGGCATCGCTGATGGCATCTGCCATTTGTTCCTCCATCATCTCAAGGCGTAACTGCTCCAATCTCTCACTATCGTCTTCTGTTGTGTCCCGCTCGATGTTGAGACGGGTGATGTATCGATGCATTTGTGTAGACACTTCATGACTTTGACCTTGTCAATAGGTGGTATTCTAAGAATATTGTCCATCTTTCGGTCTGAAATACCAGCAGGCGGTATTGTTTTGTCATACCTGAACCTGAGAAAGCGAAGTGTGTTGATATCTCGCGGCATCAATGTTGTCCTATGGGCATGGGCCGAGAGAATGTAGCTCTACAAAAAAATCCTCGGCGGCCTCGTGCAAGCACCCCATTGCATTTCGAGACCACCGAAAATTCAGGTTGTGTTGCTCGCAAATCTCGCGAACAACTCTCTGGAATGGCAATTTAGGTATTGCCAATGAAATGTGCTTTTGGAGCTTGCGAAGTTCGAGTAGAACGCTCCTATTCTTCTCGTATCTTCTTCTGCGCATTGTTGCGCGTAACTGCGGCATCGTCTTGCCCGGAATCACATGCGATGTTGACGGTTGCACTGTAGACGAGCTAGCCTAGCCCTACAGAGCAGACTGTCCAGGATAAACCTTCCTTGCTGTTTGCTTTGTGCGGGCCATGACCTGAATGAGGAGAATGCAAGGAAATATGGAAATCTGGATGTGGGTAACAAGGCAGAGTGACTAGAGACACTTCGGAAAAAACGGTGAGAAAAAAAGGGGGGGGGGGGTGTTTATATTAGCGGAATAAGTATAATGAGAAGAGGCAGCTACATTAATCATGACATTGCAAGGTATGACGGGAAGCGTGCGGGCATAATGATTACGTGCCATGTGGCACAACGGGACAAAACCGATATTGGTGGTGCCGAAATTAGTGGCACTGCCTATTCGCGGGGTGGCACGACGAGGAAAGAAGCGCCCCAACGGGTTGCCCTAGGAACAATGGTATGTTGCGGCACAACGCGAGGAGGCGGACCAGAATACTCTACACTGGTTGTATCACGTTATGACGCGACAACAGGCTGTCGCGCCAGAACGCGATAGCAGTGCTTTTGTGGAGCGGCGGCACCCATTTTGCGTTGTGGTGCGACTGTTCCACGGTGGCTGACACATGGTGTAATCATCACGGCGACTGCATGATGCACGCGTGGCATGACAAAAAAGGCATCGCGGCACAACGCGAGGAGGTGGACCGCAGTACTCTTGACTGGCTCTATCGCGTTATGACGCGACAACAAGTTGTCGTGCCAAAACGTGATAGCGGTGCTTTTTTGGTGTGGCGGCACCACTTTTGCATTGTGGCGCGATCGTTCCACGGCGGCTGACACGTGGCGTAATCATCACGACGACTGCATGATGCACGCCGGCCCCATGATGCATGTCAATCGATGTCATCATTGTCCTCGGGTGTCCTATAAATATGACTTGCTCCCCCATTTTCCCTTTGTTTGGATGTTGTGCTCTCTTGTCTATCTTCGCTTTTGAATTTCCGTTATGGACCCCTTCAATGTTGAAGCAGAGGAGGAAGTTCCTTGCTCTCAAAGCGCCCCCCAAGACAAACTATCTCATTTTCTATACCGCATTGGGCTTCAGCAGCTCTAGAGGATCAGATTGGGGAGGGTCAACAGCCCAAGTCTCGGGGAAGCCTTGCCTTGCAGGTTTCAGAGGGATTGCAGCTTCCGGAGGGTGCTTTGCCTACTAGTGTTCTACCTACCATACCTATTGGTGATTTGCAGTATGTCTTGCTTAACCACATTATGGAGCTTATTGACCTTCGAGAGGACTATTGTCTTGCCATTGTGGCACAAAATCTCAAAGAGGATGATGCTGTCATTGACCCTGAGCACGACAAGTATTCTGTTATAGATGCCCATGTAAATGACGATGAGTTTGTTGACCGCGCAAGTGCACTTGTGATGATGTACAATGATGTTGTTAGGTATGAGCGCACGCTTCCAACAGAAAAGGAGTTCATGGAAGTGCAAAAAAAGCTAGGGATTAAAGAAATGGGTAAGGCAAGCACTTCTTCATCATCTTTGGCCTCAACCTCCAATGTGCCCACTGGAGGTCCGGGCGGCATCAACCTATGGAATGAGGACTTACATGAGGAAGATGAAAACCAGAATGTAATCTTTTTTTATTTTCCTTACCTTTTTGGTTTCTACTTATCTCATTTCATAACTTTAATTTGTTGCAATTGGTGGTCTATGATGTTACCTTCATTCCTCGCCCTCGTGGACGAGGCATGGGAGATTTAGGGAAGAATTCCTCTCTCGGCCAATACTTAAAGAATCTTAAGTATCCGAGTTTTTTGGTCTTCCATTCATCCTTCTCCAATGACAATGCGGAGCTACCCTTGATGACGTTGAAGACACTTTCAAGATATTTAGGAGGGGCCATCATCAAGTGGAACGCAGATAAAATAATGCTTTTAGAAAAAAATGCCGCATTGTATATGTTTGGCCAAGGGCCAGGAATGTATGGTTTGCGTAGTCGCTATTTTTTGACCCAAGCAGCATATGGTTTGGCATGCGGAATCACTGACCCTACGCAATTACTAGAGTATGACAAGCATGCTATGTTTTGCAATAAACAACCAATTGTGCATCTGCCTACTGAAGAAATGTCTCTTGTGGCTGTGGAGGTGGAGACAGATGTACTGTCGACAAACGAACCTGCAGGACTAGGTTGCAAAAGACCAAGGCAAGAAGAAGACACACAGCAGGCAAAAACGCCAGAATTTTTTTTAAACTTTTCCTAACGAAGATGAAAACTCGAGAAGCTCCAATGTATATTGTCGATGCCAAAAAAATAGTACATTTTCTATCAAAACAATGAGTACATTATGTTTCTCACTTTTGTGACTGGTTGTCTTCTCTTGGCACAAAAAATTATATTGTGTTACAATGCGCTATCTTTAGGAATTCTCAAACAACTTGGGTCGGAGTTGTCCAAGTTTTTCCAATGCATTCTTTTTGAAGTCTCCACTTTGCATGTCGCGATGCCGCAGAAGCTGCCTCCCATATTTCCTTCTTCCGTCGTTTGCTTGCTAATCTCATTGCTTGGCCAATCTGACTGTCTTTGACACATTCCTTTCGGTGTGTTCTATGCATAAGTTTTTGATAAGTCCATTGATGTAGTTCCTCCAAACTGTTGGCTTTGTTTGCACCACCTCCGTGACGAGTGTGGCTGAAATAGCCAGTACGCGGCTTGGTAGTGAATTTTCTCCATACCTTGTGTAGACCATATAGCCAAGCTACCATACTGCCTAGCAAACCAAGGCATGTGGTTGCATATGATATGCTGCAAAAAAAAACCATCCTATTCTTTATATGTAAATATATAAACACAATTTTATCAAATAAAGTAATATACCATGTAATGAGTTATGTGTTGATTTGTCCATGCAGCTATGAAAGACCTGTGGAAGGTCTCCAGAGCGTCTTGAAACAATGTATAGTCAGTATCTCTCCAAGTATTGAGCTCACAAAACTTGAATATGGAATCCAAAATTTTCCACACATCGCTTTGCGAGTCCTTGCTGCACCATTGTCTGCGTGGTCAACCACTACATTGTGCAGGTTTCTCCACCGGTTGTATCTCAATGTCAACCTTTCCTGAGCACTTTGGCTTTTGCGTTGTCTACCACTTGTTGGCATCGACAAGAAGAGACGGGCTTTCACACTGCCAATAGACAACTTCTTTGGCACATCTCGACCATTCTTAGACCTCTTCTCGTCCTGCTCTATTTTCACATGTCCTCCATGCAAGCCCAGATCTGAGAAAACTGTTTCCAATGATAATATAGCCCTTTGTTTTGTTGATGCTTGCCAAGTGGTCCAAGCAAAAAAAATGTACAGAAACATAAGTTTCTCAATGATTCTGGAGAGTGCATGCATCGTGCAAATATGTACTCTGGATAGTGGAATATCCAACACTGGGCGGAAGTTAAGGTCCTGCAAGTGCCTGTCCGGTGCTCTCCTCCAATTTCTTTTGTCAAGACCAATGAATCCTCCCATGCAATACAAACAAGGGCTTTTACTTGTTGCTCCTTTTGAGATGTTGTACATACACTTTAGGGTTTTGAGATCTCCAGCCATATGCCACTCTACTGTGTATGAACCCATGCCTAATACATCGAGTGTCTTTCCATTTCTCTGTTCGCTTATGACTTCAGGAATACTTGTTTGATGGAAAACCAAGTTAAGAATATCGAAATTCTCTGTAGGCACCTGAAATGGGAAAACCAAACCAATCAAATGAAACATGTCTAACCATTTTTTAAAGCAAAAACTTGTTGATATCAAACCTTGAATGTGGCTAATAAGAAAATATTGTTTTCGGATTGCACGCTAAAGTTTCTAGGGTCGTCTAAAGCAATGCTTTCATCTAATGCTCTATTCATAAGTGTTATTGTGACACGCTCAACCTTTGTCTCTTTCACTAGCTAGCACTCATCCAGTTTAAGCACAAACTTCAAGACTCCATTGCATTCCTCTTGATAAACCTCGAACAATTGAACAATATATGTCTGCAAAGCTACTAAATCATAAAATATATTATTGTATTTGTTATAGATCACTTCCTCTATTGATGGCGATCTGTACATTGCTTCAATGTGAAAAGGAGTGCCCAATGTCTGAAGCACTTCCTGGTTGACCTCCAGTCTTGTCTTTCGAATGGAGAAAGGATTTGGCAGCAACGTGTGCTTGAGATTGAACTTCTTACTTTGTTGCTGCATAGTTCTGTAAACAGAAAATTAAGTAAATGGACTATTTCCAAGTTTTCAAATGCTACACATATCCAATATACCTACAAATTGCAGGCATTTGATTTGACAGGTGAAGACAATTGATTCAAACACCAGACATACCTAAAAATTGCAGAATAACCTTTGTTGGATATTCCGGCTTCATCCAGAATTGACTGAACATCACGTATTTGGAGTTGATTCTATTTCAAAAGAGTGTCAAGTTGCTTAGCAACAATCTTGTAGTAGCACTTATCGTCCAAAAGTCCGGCGACATCTTTGCGTTTTAGTATGAGACCATAAGGAATTGAAGAAGTTAGTGTGTTGTTGTCAATATTTGACTGAGGATGTAACAACGATCTAAGCATAAATATGAAAAGTAAGATATAAAACTACAAATGTAAAGATGAATTAAACCTGTTTGAATGATAATCTTACTTGATTGCTTTAACCATCTTCTTCAAACCCCCAAAACCAACCTTCAGTTGTTCAATGTCTCATAAGCGTTGTTCTCTTAACCGAGGACCCAAGACAATATTTTTTTCTCTGAGATCTTGTGTGAGCTGCGTGGTGCTTTTGTCCTTGCCTTTCAGTTGTTAAGCGCACTCTCTCACAGTTTTCTTCAAGAAAAAGTTTTCTTTGTGTGCAAGGTCTCTCTCAAGCTTAAGAATATCACTTTTGGCCGCCAAATGCTTGGTGTAGCCATATAAACCAGAATAACCGTCTCCTACATAATTCAGCAATGACGTTATGTTTCTGAACGGTGGAGTTGAGTTGGTGATAGGATGCTCAGGATATATCCTGCCATCCACCCAAAGATCGATGCTTTTCTACCTTGAAATCTGAAGTTTTCTTTTGAAGCTTCAGAAAGGATGCCTCACTTATTCTTCTTGTGGAGGGGCACGTATTCTCTGGAGAGTTTGATATGCATATGATACACATCATTTTGACTCCTCGTCTAAGTTCTGTGTGAAGATGATAATGACATTGAGATGACTTGGTGAATGAGAAAGCTCAAAACAGAGGAGAGCGCAAGAGTGAAGCAAATGGAGGAGAGCTCAAAGGAGGAGACTGCGCGCAGGCAAAAATCAAGAGAGATGCGAAAATGAGAAGAAGAATAACATTCAATGCACCTCGTTGAGTGCCAAATCTTAGTTTTGAAAAATCCAAAAGATTGAGACAATCGGCGTTCAATTCGGAGCCGTCGTATATTATCATTGTCTGAACACTTTTTGAGAGTTTTAATAAACATACCCCCCAAATCTGATATCCGAGTTTTTTTGAAAGTGAATATCAAAAATGAAATTAGGGACTTTTTATTATCTTTCTCTAAGCTGACCTAGCATTTCTTACAAGGCCCATTTTTGAGTCTAAACTTTTCCTAATGGGGCCCTTTAAGGAGTTTGACTTTACCTCTCTCTACCAAAACGGGCGCATGGATAAATTTTTGCAAATAAACTCCAAAGTTGGCGGAGGTTTGATAGTTAGAATGTACTCTTCCAGCTCTATCTACTGATATATAGCACGCCATGAGATTCCTCATATTTTAGAAGATTCTCGTTTTGATTCACCTATGATGTGACAACTCTGTCGGAATCTAAGTGAATAAAAAAGAGAATCTTCTAAAATATGAGGAATCGCATGGCGTGCTATATATCAGTAGATAGAGCTTGAAGAGGACATTCTAACTGTCAAACCTCCGCCAACTTTGGAGTTTATTTGCAAAAATTTATCCATGCGCCCGCTTTGGTAGAGAGAGATAAAGTCAAACTCCTTAAAGGGCCCCTTTTTGAGTCCAAATTTTGCCTAATTACGACTTAATACTTTATTAAGAGAGCTAGATACAAGACTTGGATTACATGACTTGAGTACAAGACAAGGCTTGATTGCAAGGACAAGACTTGAACATAAGCACTAGAAGAGAGATTTCCTCAAGTAGCCTCACAACATGCCAGGACCAACACACTTGGAGGTACTTCAGCAACAGCATGATCTTCCATCAGAAGGGCATTTTGGGGTTAATAAGACAATTGAGCTTCTCTCTCGTGACTTTTGTTGGCCTCAAATGTGGAAGCTTGTCAAGGAGTATGTAGGCACTTTTGACACTTGCAATAGATAAAAGGACCCTCGTCATCGTCCTCATGGGTTACTCCATCCGTTGCCCATTCCAAGCAAACCATGGTCATCCATCTCCATGGATGTCATTATAGAGCTACCCTTGTCACAAGGATTTGACTCCATTTTAGTAGTCGTGGATCAGTTTACAAAAATGACACACTTCCTTGCCCAGCCCGCTCCTGTGCCCCCTTGCCCCCCCCAAAACCTCCGTCCCCACCCAAACTTTGCCTCCGTCCCTACTGGCAGCCCAGCATGCAAAACCCAGCCGCCCATTGCCGTGGTCTCTCTCCCTCTGCCCCCCTTGCGTTAGTGCCTTGCTTCCGTCCACACAAAACGCTCCAGCCCATGATGACATACACAGTCACAAACAAATATTTTGTAACAATTTTTTTTAAAAAAACATTTCATATTTTTTAACATTAATTTTTTAAATTAATAAAATAATATTAATTTTAAATTTATAACGGCTACTTATTAGACGTGAGTATATAATCAATTTGTTTTAGCTTATACAATGTGATCTTGTGCTTAATTATTTGCTTAGCATATTATTATGGCTTGCTCTTTATTTTTCTTGGGTAAAGAGTTTTCATATCCTTTTACAATGGTAAATTCATAATATCTGAATCATTTCTTTTAGAATTAATTTCTCCAATGCAATTTATAACTTTAGATGCTGTTATCGAAGTAGGTGATATTGAAATGAATTTTCCTCTTGAGAGGACTCTCAACAATTTGGGTGAATTCATCTATGTATTGGATGAGCAGCTTTCACGTAAATACAAAGTCAACGTATCTCATCAAACACAGTATGCCGGCTCACCTAGCATGATTCCCATTTCCATTGTGGATAGTCCGTCAAAGATGCAATTCGGTCCAAAAGAGTTAATAGATCTATGTACCCCCCCTCGAGTTTTGCCCTCAAACAACTTCAAAAGGAGTACAAGACAAAAGCTCTTACAGACTGAGAAAAAGGGCACATTGACAAAGCTGTTAATGCAAATCAAAGTAGTGGAACAAGTTACAGAGATTCCAAGGTCTTACAATGGAGATCCCATTCTAGAATTTCCACCTACCATGGGAAAGTTGCACCATATGGATGCGATGGAGCATAAGTATGATCCTCATTTGTGGTCGAAACCTACTACATCCAATATTGTAATTGTAGGTGTAGTGCGTCTTAGTCATTGCATAGGATCTCTCAAGTGCATGATGAGCAATGTGTCCGCTTGGTTAATTACCATGTTCCCAATACAAGTCATTTCAACGGGTACATACAAAAGGCAGCTAGACCTGGGGAATATTGTAAGATTGGAGATAAGAGCCTTACATGCCATTTTTGTAAGGCAATTACTTTCTGTATTGCAACATGTGATTGTGTAGTATACTATGTCATGCCATCCGATGACACTGCCACTAGAGTCATGATTAATCGTGGCACACATCGACACGATGTGCGCAGCGGCACATCCAAAACACTAACAAACAACACCAAGCTGATGGTGCAAAGGATTTTGACTGTTGACCCACACGCAGAAGCCAGGAAGGTTGAAATGTGTTGGCAAAAGAAATTATAAGTACAACACTTCTTCGCAACAACACCAACAAAGGTATTTTAGGCGAGCAACAGCTATTTGCAATCGTTGAGGAGTTGGGCCCATTGGTGCAAGATAACTGGTATGAGCATTTCCTAGATTCTTATTTCGATGCAAAACTCTATGATAAATTATTTTTTAATCTAAACACTTTTAACATTGACAAGTTTCAGAGGGCAGTATCTATTTTACATAGAGGGGTTGACAAAGAATCTGTTGGCATTGATGCACTCCTAAAACTGAAGCGAGACTTCACATATTACACCTTGTTCGATCTGGAGGGTCAAAGACTATACCTTCAATGATACACTTCTCAGAAGATGGACTTTGTCTCTACCACAGAGATAGGTTATGTGTACCGAGGGACCCTAACTTAAAGAAGGCTATCTTGTTCGAAGCCCACAATAGCCCTACTTCAGGACTATTGCAACCTGTGAAATGAAACAGGAAGACATGGAAACACAATGTTTGTTTTGGGAGTGCCTTAATGATGTAATGATATCATGTGGGTGTGACAAAGAAAATTTCTTTGGCTACATGGATGAAGCTCAAGAAAAATGGAATGCAGTTCGAATTGTTTTCAATGGTGGTGACAAGACCGATACAATGAGCGGCCGAGAGCGTTCTTGTCTTTTCCATTGGAAGCAAAGCTTGAATCAACACACAATGAAGTATGTGGTGCAAGCTTCTCAACACACACACAAAGAAATGTGTGAGAAGTGGAGGCAAGCACCAACAAAAGAGGCTGCAGCAGCAGAGGCTCGTCTTATATGCCAATGGTGGCGTAACGGTCATTGCATAGACCGTAACATTCCATACATGGATTCATGGCTTAGTTGGTGGGAAATTCGTATTGCACATTGGGGTGGCATTATGACATGCTTAGAAAGTAGCTCTGATGGACCAAACACTCCACGCACTAACCTTGCGGAGAGCAACCATGGCAGCTGGATAGCAGGGGAGGGTTTCCGTAAACGCATATCATTATATGATGCATGTACAACCGACCTTCCAAATTCCATCTTACAGAGCACAAAGGCTATTTCATACAGCCATGGAAAACACATTGGGAAGGGTCCATCAATACAAAAGCTTATGGAACGCCATGAAAAACGTCCTAGCCAAGTGATTAGAGCAGTGAATGCGGATATTGAGGGCACTCCAATGTATAAACAACCAACTTCATTAACAGGAGATAAGGAGACATCAAGGCAAAAACGGAAGCCAAATGAGGTTATCAACGTGGAAGTTGATGCATCACATAGGCCTGAGTACAACTCGGTCACCAAAGATCGCAAGAAGTCTGGAAGACCACATAAGATCAACTTTGTAGAATAAGGGATATCACAAACCCCAAAACAAAGTATAGGTTCTGATGGGCAGTATGTAGTTGAGCGCAAGGTCAATGAGGCAATGTGGGCCATACGTCGAACTCCACAAGGTAGTAGAGTCACATGTAGCAGCACACCAAGAGGCGGATGCAGGTGTGGATGCAGTATAGCAGGTTCTAGCCTTGGTATACCAGCCCCATCGTTTGAAGGATATCAAAAACATCCAAATGGTGTGGTGCGTCAATGGTTTTGGTTTTGTCCGGATCATGTCTTGCATTGTCATATAGTAGACTAGAACATTGAGCTGCATCCTCTTCATCCACCACACACTTGGCCCGTGCATGTGGGCACCAACCTATCGGAGGATGAGGTGCAAATATTGCATGAATGGGGGTATCAAGTGGAGCTAAGCAAAGAAGGAGTATCTAATGTAATGCCAGTTGCTCAAGAACAAAATATGACAAACTCCCCTTTCAAGTCAAAAGATGCATCCACTCCTGAAGGCAGTGCAAGAGCCACAGTGCGAGATGGTCTACGTGTACGGTATCGGACTTCCATTTCCGAGGATGCTGCTCGCAATATCAATCTAGCACTAGCCCTGAGAGCAAAGGTTGTAGAAGAGATATGTGCAACAGATGGTGTTAGTGAGGTCTTCAAACTAGAGACAAAAAGTGAAGATGGTCATGTCGGGATGTACAAAGTTTGTATTAGCAACCAGCCATCGTGCACATGCCCAGACTTCATGGAATGGGTGTCAAAGCAAAAACCATATCTTGCATGTAAACATTTGTATTTTATTTATCTGCGTGTGCTAGGGCTAAGACAAAATGAGAACATGTTTATCCATCAACCAATCCTGGCAGATGTTCATATCTTCAGGGCACTGAGTCGAAGCCGGACTTATCCAGGCATGGATGCATAGCATTTGACAATGCTCACTTTTTCTTAGTATGCTTTACCTAAACAATTGTACTACTTTCTAATTTCATCTTAGGATGGTCACATTGGGATACATTCATTTGCAACTTTTTTTCATATTTGAGTACTGGTTGTTTATGTGTCAAATCGTGTATAAAATAATATAATATTACCACAGTGGCTATAAATTGCCATAGCTTGATTTATTTTTGTGAAAGCGTCCACTAGCTTCCTAGCACACCTCTCCTTCTTTCACGATGTCTGACGATCTTGAGAGTAAAATAAAGTCTGCATGGGATGCCATGGAAGCCATTCCAAACGGAGAGGCATTGTATGGAACCGACTGGTTTCGTCAGGCTCTCAAGGCAACCATCAACGTGTATCGCCTCTATCAATGTCGCAAGGAACTCAATATGCAGAGCTTAATCAATTTGAAGGAGACGGGACAACTAGCTTTCTCTTGCTGGAAGAAGATTAGGCTCATCACAGAGGAGGATGAGGAGGAAATGAGACAGCAGCTAAGCAATGTGGTGAATCTTAATATGCCAATCGAAGGGAGCACATCAACTACTAAAACCGGGCCTTCCAGAAGATGAACACTTCTTGTTTATGTAATGCAAGTTTAATAAAATGTAACTTTTTTATTTTTGATGGGAGTTCTTGTTTTAAGTACCCTTGTCTATATTGTTTTTGAACAATTTTTCTAGCTTCCATACCTTTGACTCTCTCTCTCTCTCTCTCTATCTATCTATCTCAAAGAGAGAGATAGAGATAGTCCACAAAGAGGAAGAGAGAATCTTTTTAGGAATCTGCTCACCTGATTCCTAAAAGCGCTCGCCGAAAATTGCTCACCTAGAAATATTCCCCCCACTGGTACGTACCAATGACATGTGTTCATTTTCTTTAACACTTATTTCTCACTGGTATATATCGTGGTTAAGTGCTCACATGTACTGGTTAGGTAAATAACATACCGGTTTTAAATGAAAAGACTGGCTTACATCAGCAGTTAGAACATTTGAACTGGTTGACACTTATATACCACTGGTACATACCAAGGACATGTGTTCATTTTTTTAACCCTTATTTTTCACTGGTACACATCATGGGTAAGTGCTCACATGTACTGGTTAGGTAAATAACATATCGGTTATAAATGAAAAGACTGAATTACATCAGCAGCAGTAAGAACATTTGAACTGGTTGACACTTATATACCAGTGGTACGTACCAAGGGCATTTGTTCATTCTTTTTAACACTTATTTCTCACTGGTATACATCGTGGTTAAGTGCTCACATGTACTAGTTAGATAAATAACATACTGGTTATAAATAAAAAGACTGGTTTACATCAGCAGTAAGAAAATATGCACTGGTTGACACTTATATACCACTGGTATGTACCAAGGACATGTGTTCATACATACTGGTTTATAGTAATGTAACAGTTTTCCTCAAAGATAATAAAAACCTGCAGTTTTCTTCAACGTTCTTTAACCATATATGTCTTTCATTGTAGGTGGATCTCTTTCTCAACTTCAAAGAACAATACCTTGAAATTGTAATAAGACAGCGGGCGTTTGATTACATGAAGCCATATTTTGTGCGGAAATTGAGAGACCGATATACTTGCTGCTGCATTTCACATGTTCAAATGTCCTTCGTAAAGGATTCCATAAATCACATGCGAAGTTCTGTATTCGGTCTGCATGGAAAAGCTTGCCAATGTCAATGCAACATATGCAAAGACAATGGTGGATGCAAGGCACCAAAAAACCCTATCAAGAGTGTAACAGCCTTATTGGACTCTATACTGTGTCCAAAATCAGATACGTCCACCTTCCATGCCCTTGCTTGCTTGAGTGGTAAATGTAAAAGGTGTGGCCCGGATAAGTTAGTCTTTTGTGCTGGAGAGGCTGCATTTATTGCTAAAAATATTGTGGTGAAGATTTTTGAGGACCTAGAAGTAGGAACTGCGCGTGACGGTCTAAAGAAGAAAAGGAAAGTCTTGTCACATAAGGAAATATCATGCCAGGATCTCTCAGTCATGTTCAAAGACCATCTTAAGAAATACATAATGCATAATTTTGTGTATAGATGGCAAGCAGAACAATATAAGGAATGTATACAAAGCTTTCCAGAAGATGTTGTTGTGTCAGTTGTTGACTTTGCTGAAAATTATAGTTTCAAAGAACAAAATGAGATTCAGTCCATGCACTGGTATTCAAATCAAGTAACTATTTTTGTGCACATAACATATTTCCGAATTGCAGGCAACGACATTACCCTAGATCAGTATTATTTCTTTTGTATTAAGCCTTCAATAATTTCTGATTTTTATATTATGCAAGTGACATCCACAAGACAATTCACTTCTTCATTTCAGATGACAAGCAACATGACACACATTTTGTTCAACACTGTTTTCTGAAACATGTGGAAAGGCTAAAGCAATTTGGTCTAAACATAAGGCATCATTGGGTATGGTCTGATGGAGCAGCTTCACAATTCAAAGCAAGAAGACCATTCTATTTCCTTGCCACATATACCATGTTCTAACAAACATTATCTGAAGGTGGTTTTAATATAGAGACCTATAATATTGGCATTAAAGTTGTAATAAAATGCTTGTCTAACATCAGTAATATTATAATACGTGTTTTTTTTTGTAATTTTATCGTGCCAAGAGTATATTAATCTTCTTCTATCCATTGAATAAATTGCAGATACAGTGTTTTTATGGGATGGAAAATGTCTTGAAACTTTTTTGGATCCGGCCATGGTAAGGGAGAACACGACAGTGCGGGAGCAGTGATAAAAAGGTCTTTAACTCAATACCAATTGCAGCCAAACTTCCCAAAGATAGACTGTGTTGCAGATGTTGTGGAATTATTGAGACGGACCTTGTCAGATGGTGCTACAGCCACCTATGCATCCCAGGCCCGTTATGTAAGCAAGATTTTTTGGGTGATTGAATTGGGAGATGTCGAAAGGGGAAAAAATTGGGATGTGAAGGCTGTAAAAAATACCCACTCAATGCACTCTGTTTCTGCATATTCAGAGCATGATACAACTGCTTTGAGAACACGTTCACTGTCTTGTTTCTGTAGTGCATGTAAATAGGAAAAGTGGAGGAGATGTGTGAGCAAGTCGCATGTTACTTTCTGGACATACCTTATTTTGGAGCCTACAGAAGAAGGGGAAGACGATGACGATGAAATAAATGAGGATGCAGCGTATGAAGGACACTATGACACTCTCAGTCAAGCTCTTATTGTTGGTGATAATTTTGTTGTTCCCGCACCAAATGACAATGAAGAAAAAGTGGATTTCTATATGGTGAAATGCACTGCAGCTATTCAGGAGTTTCATTCAGACGCTGAAGATGACTGGGGCAATATTATTGGGCGATGATCCCATGCTATCAAAGGGTTTTACTATTGTATGATAAATGAGTAGACCTACGAGCTTTTGGACAAAAAGCCAGAGGTGTTCATATATTCACATCTTGTTCGGGCAATCAAAATCCCCATGATACCCCATCCCAAAAACTCAAAACTATATACAATATCACTTGATGTCAGTGAGTCTATCTACAATAGTATGCCTTTTGAGCTGTAACCATCTTAAAAAATGCATAATGCATAATTTTGTGTATATCTGCCTTTAATTGTAAATTGGATTGTCTCCCTCTCCCTCTCTCTCTCTCTCTCTCTCTCTCTCTCTCTCTCTTTGTCACTTCTCAGTATCATTTCTGTATCATACCAGTCACTTCTCAGTATCATACCGGTATCATACCAGTCAATTCCCAGTATCATACGGGTATGATACGGTATCATACCAGTCATTTCACAATATCATACCCATATCATACATTCCTCTCTCTCTCTCTCTCTCTCTCTCTCTCTCTCTCTCTCTCTCTCTCTCTCTCTCTCTCTCTGTGTCATTTCTAAACATCATACCACTCACTTCTCAGTATCATACCGGTATCATACCAGTCACTCCTCAGTATGATACCGGTATTATACAAGTCCCTCTCTCTCTCTCTCTTTGTCATTTCTCAGTATCATACCAGTCACTTCTCAGTATCATACCAGTAACTCCTCAGTATCATACCAGTCCCTATCTCTCTCTTGCTCTCTGTCTCTCTCTATCACTTCTCAGTATCATATCGGTCACTCCACAGTATCATACCGGTATCATACCAGTCCCTCTCCCTCTCTCTCTCTCTCTCTCTCTCTCTCTCTCACTTCTAAGTATCATACCGGTCACTCCTCAGTATAATACCGGTATCATATTAGTCACTTCACAGTATCATACCAGTCACTTCTCGGTATAAGACTGTGTGTGTGTGTGTGTGTGTGTGTGTCACTTCTCAATATCATACCGGTATCATACCAGTCACTTGAAAGAATCATACCTGTATCATACAAGTAACTTCTTTGTATCCGACTATCTCTCTCTCTCTCTCTCTCTCTCTCTCTCTCTCTCTCTCTCTCTCTCTTCTCAGTATCACACCAATCACTGCCCAGTATAATACCATTATCAGACTCTCTCTCTCTCTCTCTCTCTCTCTCTCTCTCTCTCTCTCTCTCTCTCTCTCCTTTTATTTGCAAGATACTTCAAATATAGAATACAACGTATTTTTGTCCAACTTGCTTGTAAATGTATTATACATGAATTCTGTTACATTGATTGATAAGAAGGCTGAGTAATTCTCCATTTACATCCATCGACAAAAAAATACATCGACAAAAGTCTCCCACTTCACAGACTTTGTGAAGCTTTCTTTTTATATAAAAAATCTATTCCTTTCTTCTTGAAAAAGTCAATCCGCCATTTCCAATAAAAACGACGCACATAGGTGTCGTCAGGTTGTCCGTCTGCACAAATTACAGTCCTCTTTGTATACTCAATTCTGTCCTTAGAGTACAACAAGTGTGCCAGCCAGTTTATGAGAGTGGTTGATAGAAAACAGGCGCGCACTTCTTTAGACTGCTTTTCTAGCTTGGGAAAAACAAGAAATGACCCCAATGGATTAATCATTAGCTTATATCCAGAATCATCAAAGATAAGTGTGTCAAGTGGTAGGTCAGGAAAAATTTCGAGATTCTTGTGGAAAACCGGTTTATCTGTCGCGCCCAATTTAAAAGGGGGCCTTGTGCACTGCGCCTGACTTACCACTCTATTGAATTTTTTGTGGTGGTCAGGGAACACTGTCGCTAGCGTGCATTTGAGCTTCTCAAACTTGCAGCAGCTCCATATCCACACTTCGAACCATCTGAAATGAAAATTCAGAAACACTTATGCATCAGGCCTTACCCAAAACTGTGTATCCCCTTCAACAACATACCGCATTTCTGGCCAGTGGGGCAATTCTTCACCATATTTTCCATAAAAGTAATCCATTAAGGTCCAAAATGAGAACCCTACGCTGGACACTCAACAGAGGTGGTGGCCTTGGCCATATCAGTGGGATTATTTTAATTAGTCTATACCATAGAGGAAACACGAGCACTGCAGGAGACAACACGCAATTCCATATTGTATGAATGTCAGCCCTGCCATTCTGCTTGTCAGCCCTGAACCTATCTGCAAGGCTCCATTCTTCAACTGAAAACATATCTGTAGATGCAAAATTACACAAGACTCAAATTTAAATATGCAATGAGGACATATCTATAGATTGAAATCATACAATAAAAACACACAATGTTCAAAAATTAGGCACAAGATGAAAGAGACGTCGAATGGGAAAGAAAGTTATATTAATTCAAAAGTGGTTACATAAAAAGAAACAAGGGGGGGAAAACTATAATCTTTTGCAGGCTCTGGGTTTAGGGTCAGAACTTGTGCCGGTATTCTGCATCTCCTTAGTGTCTTCTATGTCCATCTCCTCTTCTGGCTACCCCTAGGTCTCTTCCTCTTCCTTGCTTTTTTGCTCCATTTCAGGCTTCCTATCTCCAGTCTTCTCGATTTTTTTTCTTTTTGCCTTTCTTATATGCTGAGCAAGGGTCTCCTCGGGACTTCCCTCCAGCCTGACATCTACACGACCATTAGCTTTAGAAAGCTGTGCAGCAAAAGATCACTTATTAGAGCCATAATCAATGAAAAAACTTACTCTTGCCACGTTGGCCTCCTTTTCTTGGGGTCTTTGATCTTGTCACCCGCACGCCAGTGTCTAGCAACACATCGTCTTCCTCATTCTGGGTTTTCCCTTCAGCACCAGTCGTACTCTACTCCTTTACCTCAAAGTTTTGTTCTTCTTTTGTTGTTTCCGAAACAGGTTTCTCAGCATTACCAGGGACATTTTCATCAAGCAATACCTCCACAGGTGTCTTGTATGTAGGCGTCACATCATCGTTCCCTGTGTCTTTACCGACAGTAGTTCTGAAGCAGCTTGACTCTGAAAAAACATCAGAGAAGAAAAAAATCAACCAAATCATATGTACGTAGTTTTATTGCACCCTATTGCCAAACCTTCAAGTGGGTTGCCCCACCCTCTGCATCACATAGCTTCCACCTGGATCAAACCCCTGGCTCTGTTCACTGTCATCTATCTGCAACAATGTCCAATAGTGCCCTACCAAGCACCTAGACCACCATGTGTGTAGGCTGCCCATAGCCTATCGTCTGCACTCCATGCATTCCTTTGCAACCTGTCTACTCCATACCAAGCAGCACCAAGCATATCATCATCAACAAAACATGTACCTGACACCAAGCTACAACACATGTTTGGCCCTCCCTCCCGACCAAATAAAGTGGAGGCCTTGAGCGTGTACCCCTATACCTGCTGAACCAGCCTCCATAGAGTTGTATCTACCACTTTTTTTATCAACCATAATTCACATACCTTCAATGGAATCAAAGTCACTACTTGAGATTATCCTTTCTCCACCCTTGGACATATCTGCTGCATCAGAATCTCCTCTGTCTTTGGCATCACAACCTCCTCTTTGGCCACACACTCAATTCCAACACATCTTCAAACTCGGCCATCAAACATCTCGACCATCAGCCAACCGCTTCGTCGGCTCAAAAACACCACTTTCAACCGCACATTGGAGCATCAGACAGCTCCTCAGTGGGGGCACCAGAAGATGGAGAGGCGGAATAGGGAACACACTTGTCACACAAAATACTTGCCTCTCTATAGCCCAAGGATTCCACAGCAGCCCTAACCTCTCAAAAAACACCTTCAAATTGGCTTATTTGCACTAACAACTCCGCTTTAGCATACAAAACAACTACCTCACACCCTCCAAAGAACACCCACAACACAAAAGCACCCACACTACTCAACTCATCCTTTCCGAATCAAAAAACACTCCTAATCTACCCTCTTGGTAGCACCTTTTGAGCTGCAGGCAAACCCTCTACAAGCAATGGCCAATACACGAAGAGCGAGAGAAGAGGAGGGGGATGGGGAGAAGCAACACACAAGATTGGGGCAAGTGAGTGGTATTATTGCATAGAGAGTAGTACAACCAATGTATGCAGCTTCAATGGCAAGCTTAGCAACACACAAGCTTGAAGCTTTCACTTCCTCACCCAGGCAAAAAAGCCAACTGGTCAAAAGACCCTAACAAATGAACAAAAACCCCCTTTTATAGGGATGTTCCTAGGAGTCCCAAAAAAGAAAAAATGGGTGAGTCTTCCATGTCGTGCACTTCATTTGGAGCTTCTTTTAGAATTTTTATGCATTGCCAACACTTGGCTTAGCTTATTTTGGAAAGCTTTGCATGCCTCATCTCTTGTCCTTATCCGATCCGGCCGCCCGGACTTCCCTTTCTCTTGGCCTTTGAGTGCCTTTAGCCTTTGCCTTTACTGGCACCTCTTTGCTGCAGTGGGACCCCTCCCATACCAAGGCAATATCGATGTCGCTATTGGGAGGGGGCCTTCCCCTCAAAAAACTTTTCCGCTTATGGGTGCAGGCATAGCCCCTACTTCTTGCCACGTCATCAGAGAATTCCACCGCTGTGCGGCCGTCCGTGGGCACGCCTTCACCTTGCACCACCAACCACTGCCGCCCAAAATTGGGGGGGGGGGGGGGGGGCTTCCCCTCAAAAAAAAATTCCGCTTATGGGCGTGGGCATAGCCCCTACTTCCTACCACGTCATCAGAGAATTCCACCGCCGTGCGGCCGCCCGCAGGTGAGCCTTCACCTTGCACCACCAGCCACTGCCGGCCAAAATCGCCACCAGCAGCCAAACCGCGCAGCGGAGCGCCGACCAACGGACACCATTGCTAGGGGGAGGGGAGCTCTCCTCACTCCTCTTGGATGCCAATGAAAGAGCCACGCTGTAGGTTATATATCACGGCCTCCAGGCTTTTCACTGTGCATATGGGATTTCGAGGCTGCCACGTGGTGGCTCCATAGGCTTTGAGCCTTTTGAACTTCAAAAAAACACCCATTATCATTTTAACAAAAAATCTTTTTTTGACGTGCCTTCACCAAGCTTCCATATTCTGCTCCCATATCCTATTGCCAAACCGCAAAGCCCGGGTGAAAGCTTGCACTGCCACCTTGCTTTTCCATAATCCGCACCGGTACTCGACCTTTCCAGGCCCAAGATCCAAGGCCACCAAAACACGATCAAATCATCTGCAATCAGTTTCCAGAAAGGACACCCAATCTTCCGACATCCATAAATCCTTGCTCCGGACTTCGTTTGGCATGCAGTGACTTCCTGCTAGCTCCGTATGGTGTACTTCCTGCTGTAGAACTTTGTCGGTGCAATATTCATTGAAAATTCTTGATGAATGCTTTGGAGATGTATGGGTAGATCTGTGGCAGTTCCATTCTTACTCAATGATTCATGTGGATATCCATCCTTAGCTGCCGATGGTAGTTGATTGTGCATCGATGATACTGTTCTATGCTGTGGCTTGATTCACCCCCTTTGTTTGTCCACCACCTTGTGGGTGATTGGATAAAGAGAGGTTAATTTTTACAACTTGAGTCTTGAACAAGTCTTTCAAAAAGCTTGATAGAAACTCTAGCCCTTGATTTGAAACAATGTCACCTGGTAGTTCATGATAACGGTAAATATCATCAAAGAAAAGCTTCCCCATTCCTTTCCCAATGAATGAAGAAGGGTGATAGCCTTGATGTAGCTTGCTAAGCTTGGTTTCAACAACTACTTCTTCAAAGAGTGTTGAGAGAAGTGGGCCAATGAGATTAATTTGAGAAGCACCATCCGAATAAAGCTTTGGTTGCATGCATATAAATAGATCCGCTTGTTGAAAGAATCCTCTAAAATTAGATCCTATCCCATCATACTTTTCAGGTAAGTTGTCCTAAGGATCCTTCCTTTGTTGTGGTGAACTAGCTGAAACCACGGGAATATTTTTGAACGTATTGGATTCTTGGATTGGTGATTGAGACTCTTGCACTACTGGACTTGGAAAGTATGGTTTCTCTACTTGACCCCTTGGACTAGCCAAAATCATGGGTGGATTTTGGCATATAATGGCTTTATGGAGTTCTTGCACTAGGGGTTGAAGCTCTTGGGAATGGCATGGGGTTGAAGCTCTTGCACCAGTAGACTTGGCAACTGTGATTGCTCTTCTTTTTGTTGTGCATGTAGATCATGAATTTGCTGTTGCACCTTTTGCAAGGTGGATACAATGATTTCCAAAATACATTGTTGCATGGCTAGGTAAGCCATGATGGCAGTCTTGCCAAACTATTATGAGCGCGTATAGAGCTAGACGAGAGCAAGAGGAGGCGCTCACAATGTACAAGAACTTGGACATGATGATAAGCTTAATATTGACTACAAGACTTAATAATTTATTAAGATAACTAGATACAAGACTTGGATTACATGACTTGAGTACAGGCTTGATTGCAAGGACAAGACTTGAACATAAGAACTAGAGGAGGGATTTTCTCATAGGAGGCTCACAACTCGTGTTGGCAAGACTGAGGGGATTGTGGCCCAAGACCCTTATTTATACTAGTGCTTGAGGAGGTTACTTGAGGAGGTTAGGACTTTCTAGGTTCTTCTTGAGCAGGTTAGAATCTTCTACAACCTTTTTTATCCTTCTAGTTCTTCTAGAACCTTTTGGATCCTTCTTCAACTTTCTAGAGCTTTACAGAAGCTTCTGGATTCTTCTGGAATCTTCTCAAAGCTTCTAGAAACTTCCTGATCCTTCTAGTTCTTCTAGAACCTTCTAGATCCTTCTTCAACTTTCTAGAGCTTTCCAAAAACTTCTAGATTCTTCCGAAATATTATCCAAGCTTCTAGAAACTTCTAGAATCTCCTTGATACTTTTAAAACCTTCTAGAATCTTTTAGATCCTTCTAGATTATTCTAGAGTCTTCTAGTGATGATGTAGGTGATGATGCAGGAAGCAAATGACTCTCAAGCATCCATGACAAACAGTTTACAAGGAGCATGGTAGATTTTTGTGTGAAGGTCATGAGGTAGGTGGACCAAACATATGCATACATGGCATGCATCCATTGAAAGCGAGCGATTGGAAAAACATGTGACTGGAGAGGGGAGATTGGATGGCACCTGGAATGAAAAGACTTTCTATTTCCCATGAACTCTCGTACTTGGTGATCTGCTGATTAATCATTTTCTCGACCTAATGCACATCTTCAAGAATGTGAGAGATCATATGGAAAACCATCATTGGAAAAAGGGAGAGCAAGGCCCAAAGAGATGACGTGCAAGCTGTGGGTCGAATGCTAGAGATGTGGACTTGACTTAAACCCAATGGAAAGTTTGCTATACAAAAATGTCCATGGGTTTTGACTCGTGCAGAAGAGCAGCAAGTGAAGAAGACTATATCTTCATTCAAGACTCCCACAAGGTGCATGCGATGTTTGAAAACGGCTTTTACAAGAGATGACAATGTGAGTGGTCTTAAGTCCCACGATTGGCACAAATGTTTACAGTTCATCTCACCAATTTCCATAAAGGGTTGTTTGACAGATGATAGTAGAAGAACAATCTACAAAATGAGTGAGTTGGTAAGCTGGATTAGTTCAAAAGAGATAAGAGAAGACAATAACAATGCAGCATGCTTAAATGCTATTGAAGCAGTGTGCATGGTGGAGAAGTACTTTGCAACAAACATTCTTACCATCCAAATGCATGTACTTGTGCATTTGGTCGATGAAGTTTCATTTGCTGGGGTAGTCCATAGCAGGTGGATGTTCTTCTTGGAGAGATTTTTGAAGACTTTAAAGGGGTTTGTTCATCAAAGGGCTCGCCTCGAGGGTAGCATGGCCGAAGGATGGATTGTACAAGAGTCTCATGTCCTCATCAGTGAATTTTTGGTCTCAATTGATCCAGAGATGCCCCGAATGTGGACTATTGAGGTCAACATCAAGGTGACAGGGGACGAGCCGCAGGGACAAGGCATCGTTAGGAAGATGGACATCACAATGCGAGAAAAGGTTATGAGATTTTGCCTTCTCAACTAAAACATCATGCAAAAGTGTCTAGAGAGGTACGAAGGGGAAAAGCAACAACGCTTGACAGATCTCTTGCAATTCAAGCTCAACCGTGCCACTAGAAACCTTCCCTTCCCAGATCATCTTCAAAAATTTCCTGACTTTCCAACTGGGCGGTGGTTAGATGCTACAATCTTAGAGGCAAAGAGGAATGGAGTGTTGATTATTGAAGAGGAAGAGGAGATGTAAAGGGGTTGCGATTGGCATGTACAGGTCAGTAGAGAGGTACGATCCAATCTCAAATCCCTGGATTTTGAGCATGGCAAAAGCCACAATGTCACACCGTCGGTCAGAGGTGAGAGACAAGTACAATGCCGGCAGTCCAAAGCCAGCATGGTTGGACGTAGAGGAGTGGGCGGGGATTTCACGAGAGACACAAGAGAATCCTGAGAGATTTTAGCAGCAGAGAGATGCATCGAGAGAATGTTTGTAGTCTGCTAGAGTGTCACATCTTGGGAGTGGAGGCTGCGATACGCTTTGACATGAGTTTGTAAGTATTATATGTATACTTTAAATTATTGAAAATATATATGTTATTTGAAGATTTATCTAATGATTAAACCATAATTTTGTAGGAAGTTTCCATGAAGTGCTCTTCAAAACGCCGAGAGGAGAAGTATGGGTACAAGCATGGACTTGTGGCCCTTCTGACCCAGCCACCACATGAGGAGGGAGAGGATGACTGGGAGGCATTACCATGAGGGTCTTCTTGATACAATTTTACCCAGTCATCTTTATACAGTCTTCTTGGTATAATCTTTTTTTGTAGTTGTGCTCTTCTTGATGCAGTCTTACTCAGTGATTGTTTGCATATGTACAGTTTTGTAGTGCTTATGTTTATGGTTTATGGTTGTGTTTATGGTATGGCATAGATGTCATGGTTAAGGTCTGGCAATCAAGTTAAGATCATGGTTTTGCTATGATGGTATGGCAATCATGTGATGGTTATGGTTATGATTATGGTTATGTTATGGTTGTGCAATGATGGTATGGCTGTTATGGTTATGGTATGACAAACAAGTTATGGTAATAGTTATCGTATGCTAAACGGGTTATGTTTATGGTTTTGTAGTTTTCAACTCATGTTTTCATTATGGTTATAAAATCTTTATGCCTTTATGCCATGATCACACTTTTAATTTTGTGGTTACGTTATTCTTACAATTTTGCTAATTTCCATACAATCGCTCTTTAGCGTCAGCTTGTAGGTGGAGTGTGGTTTCTTGTGCACTCTTCCTTTGGGCAGAGAGGGTTGTTTTCTTTTGCTGCAGTACATGCAGCATCAGTTCCGAGCTCTCTCTGCCCAAATTTATTTTGCAGGTTTGGTCATCGATACATAATATGGTACACACATCAATATAAACTTTGAAAGAAGCATTGGAATATCCTTTACAATTACCACTGCTCATACAAATGCTCTTATTTTATAGCTAATCTCGATTCCATTTACCAATGATTATACCGACGACGCGACACCGATGTTTTTTTTTTAATACCTATTTTAGCGCTTTTTAGTTTCATAACCAACTTTGTCTCGTCCGTATCTACACCGATTTCTATGCAATGTGTTGTAGTGAAAGAGAATGCACACATAACTCATCCATGTAAATTTCTAAGACTATCTTAAATACTCTTTGAATTCGTGACTCATTGGCATCTAAAATGTGGCATGTACATTAGTTAAGCCAAATGGAATCACCCTATAAGCAAATACTTCCTATTCTATTGCAAAGGCCATTTTTTGTTGATCCTCTAGATTTGTAGCGAGCTGATTATAGCCCAAAAAGCTATCAAGAAATCTGTAAGCTTCCTTTTCCGCAACTCTCTAAATCACATCATATATGATGGGTAAGTGATAGTTATCTCCTATGGTGGCTGCATTTAGATATTCACAGACACTCATAATTTTCCATTATTTTTAGGAACTACAACAATTGGAGACACTCAATCTATGTGTTCAATCTCACAGATAAAATCCATCTCTTTAAGCTTCTCTATCTCTTCTTCGCAAATGTCTCATTGTAAAAGTAGGGATATTATCTGCGTGGTGTAGCATCACTCTTAAGGAGTATTATATGATGGCATATTCTCTCATCTACTCTCTTAAGCTCCTTATATGACCAAGAAAACAAATCTCCATATTGATTCATAGTAGCTATTAAAAGCTGCTCTTCCTCTTAAGTGAGTTTAGTGGATATGTAAGCTGCTTGTGGTTCTTTCCTTGGTTCATAAAGGTCAATTATTTATTTT
This sequence comes from Adiantum capillus-veneris, assembly GCF_014529385.1. Classification (NCBI taxonomy): domain Eukaryota; kingdom Viridiplantae; phylum Streptophyta; class Polypodiopsida; order Polypodiales; family Pteridaceae; genus Adiantum; species Adiantum capillus-veneris. The sequence goes on along the minus strand of NC_140959.1, from coordinate 91,514,663 downwards.
GATGAGGTAGGTGGTTCCTTTAGCTCCATTATTGGCTATTGAATCACATTCACCTATCTTGGATGGTGTATTTTTCATAGTGAGAGGGTGTGCATCAACCCTTTCGTGTTGGACTCCTCTTTACTTTCCATATCCGTTGTCCAAATTTCTTTCATTGTCTATTCTAGGTTTTGGTATTCACGTTTGTGGCCAATTTTGGACATTTTAGTTGATGTTTCCACTATGTCCTTGGATCTATTCTTGTTTTGTTTCTTTGGGTTTGTTTGTAGAGAAGTTGATTTCAGTGGCTTCCTCGTGATTTTATCTCTGACACAGTCATCTGCTCCCACAAGCATAAGATACTATTTTTTTCTCAATAATCAAGGCATTGGTTTCTCTTGTTGGTTTCATTGTTTTCTCACCCATTTTTTTTTATATCTTTATTGTCTCCTCGATTTTTTATTTGGAAAGTTATAGAGAACTGCTTTGTTTTGCTCTTATTTTTAAAAATACTTGATAGCTTCTCCTCCGCATCCTTTCCTAACTAGCAACTCCATGAATCATGAAACCGCTCATTGTCATTATCACTAATATCTCAAACAAAAACTTTGTCTATTATTTATTTGGTTCATAAGTTTCTGTCGTTTCAATTTCCACTTATGGCTATAAGATAGCATTTACCATCTAGAAGGAAATTATGTCAAAACCATCTTCATTGCAAAATTTTGTGGGTGTTAGCTCATTCACGCACACAACTAGAGTTGCCAATATTTGGTCCCATCCAAAGGGTTCAAATAACTCCTCCAAAAATGGATCTCAAATGTATCTTTTATCCTCATTTGATCGCTCTAGGATAGAGTCTTCCTTCTTTAGGCTTTCACACCTAGATGCTCTGCTTATCCAAAAATGTATTTGATTTGTCAAGCAAGAACGTAGTTGTTTCTTTGATTCCGTAGTTACATCAAAGTCTTCCACTTGGTTTTGATTAATGTCTCTATAACTATGGTTCTTTTTGTTGACCATCATTGTTATGCATTTATGCCTTAAGTAGAGGTGTTCATAGACCCAATCTTTAATCATTTTGAGTCTATGCATAAATGGTCTACCCAAAATAACCTCTAACTTGTTTCTTTTCCCACAGTCTACTATGGAAAAAATATGGTAATGCTCAATTCCACAAGAGGAGTGTCTACTCAAACATATCCAAAGGTCTCTCTACAAATCTGTCTGCTAGTTGCAATTTCATATGTGTCTTCTTGAGAGCTAGTCTTCCCCACTTTTTATAGATTTCCTTCGTAGTGATGGCTACCCCAACCCATTGTCAAGTATGGATATTGTCTTAAGTTCTTTGTACTCTAGTGGTAAGGTCTGTTATCTTATTCCCCTTTACAATAATCACCCACCTTGTTCAATGGTATAATGTTTGCCTTTGGTTTCTCAAGTTGTGTTTTATTCACATTTTCATCAATAGAAAATTCTTGTAGAGGTATTTTCAACCCCACCTTTTCCAAGTTTTTTTACCATTTGATACCATAAATGTGACGTAATATTTAGAAGTTATGTGAGAGTAATGGTGCATTTGTTAGGAGATGGCATCAATTCATGGAGCCTTTTGTGTCCATCATCTACATAATTGGACTTCATTGAGATGAAACAACTCTCACCTCTAATTTTGTTTTGTGTTCCCCAACAAAAGAAGGTAAAGCCTTTAATGTGTAGGGTTATGATATGTGGATAATTCCATCCCTACATCCTCGTATAATGACTATATCTCTTTGATCAATCTCATGGTCCATGTTGATTTACAGGATTGGTGTCGACTCCAAAGTGGCACTACTATCTTTTTGGTTTTTTTGTGGCCATGGCTCCTCCACTTCTAGAAGCTGATACATCTCTCAAGACTTTGCCTCATCTGTTGTGTTTTCCACCACCCTCATTTGGCGGTGTTTTTTCTCCAACGCTATCTTTTCCCTTATCCCTTTTGCTTTCATTTTATCCCTTTTTACTTTCCACAGTTTTTTTTGGGTCCTCACTGATAAACTTTAAAACTCAATTTGTTTAGGAGGGTTTAGGCTTGTATGCTTCCAGCATGTTTTTTACTGCTTCCTAAACTCAAGCTCTAGTCACTACTTTGATACGAAGTGTCAGTTCGGACACAAATCTACTAGAACAAGGTAAAACACCAAGTTAATTCACAATCACTTTTCCGCCTTGTTTTCTAGTTTCTTTGCACAGTTTTGGATCATGTGTTCTTTTCCATATCCCTCACAATCGATTTTCCCCCTTGTTTTCTAGTTTCTTTGCACAATGTTGGATCATGTGTTCTTTTCCATATCCCTCACAAAACCCATAGATTTTTTTTCTCTTTCCCTCATGTGGACAAACTAATACCTAGTGATTACCTCCACATTTATAGCATAGACCTTTTGATTGAGTAGCTAGTGGTACCCCATTGGCTTTTGTATCCTAGGAGGATATCCTCTAGGTTTATAATTTTGGTTTTCTATGAACATGAGCGTATTTTCATCCATCATATATTGGTTTATTGTTGGTTGAGCTACATATGAAGGTTCTATATATAAGGGCAAGGGAACTGACATGCTCATCACCACCTAGCCATGCCCTATATAGGCCCTTGGCCTTCTAAATATAGGGACCCCCTTGACTGCATGTCCGTCCTAGCCCTTGGCCCGGACTGGTCCTACCCATGTCCTGACATTACTCCCCCCTTGGAGAAGCGTTTTCGTCCTCGAAAACACAAGTGGTAGCATCTTCATAAGAACACTAATGTTTTCCAACGTGGCATCCCTCATGGATCCAACGGCTCGTTGAATCGAAACCCGGTTCAGTAGGAGGTTCAATGAAACCAAGAGCAACATCTTGATTTTCTACATTGTTGTCCATTTGTAACCATCTGATGGTACCGGTCCCTATTCAAACGTAGTGTGTAGACTCCATTTAGAACACTCATGAGCATGGTAAACGAGTTTATCACAACACATGTGTACCAAAAAGAGTACCTCTTGTCACTTTCCATGAAAGTAGCACGCTGACATAACTTATCAGCCAATTTTAAGTCCTTGACTTTGTCTCAATTTTCATCATCAGTAAACAACCCCACCCTAACGAGTGTTCAAGGTTGAGAACCCGAGTTATACATGAAGAGACTACCTAGTCGCAACATGCGTTAACTGATAGTAAGTAAACTCCAAACCAGAAAGGTAACCGATCCAGTTGTTTCACTTCTTGCTAACGTATGCACTTAGCATATCCTTTAGCGTGGTTTACTAACGTATGCACTTTGCATATCCTGTAGTACTAAATAGAATGCTTGTAAATTTCCCATCCTACGTGGGATGAATAGCAGCGATAAGAGTGAGGTGCTTTCCCCCTACCACTTACATATAATCGCCCACAACTGACGACAACTATGACTCAATCATTGAGTATCTAGCCATATACTCGATATGGAATGGAGACAACCAACTAGGTTGAAAGCAGATTGGAGTTTCAAGCAGCCAATCACAAACACCCATACTCAGCCATTACCTTGTATGGCAGGATGTAAACGCATACTAAGTCTGCAAGAGAGATTGCACTGGCAGTGCAAAAAATTGCAGAAACAATAATGTCCATGAAGTTGCATGCCGCTCCGAATAAATTTTCGTTAAACACTAGGGCCCATAACACCTAGTGTGCATGCATTTAACACAAACATATCCGAACCGCAATTCCATGACGAGACTTTGGACCATAACAGAATGTGACAACCCAGTCACACCTAGGTACCAACCATGAGACATTCTCATGGACATAGCATACTTAGTTATATGTAGAAACAACCCTCCGTTAAGGTGGCTTCACTACACTTGTAATTGTAACAAGTTTGTACTTGGCACCCGACAATTTCTGGCCACTAAAATTGCTCCTGATACTGTGTGCTCAAAATGGTCGAATCCATGGATGCGACCAGCACCTAGGGACTTCGTCGCGACACATTGTTAGCTAGTTGGCGCCAGTGTCAGTCCCAGAGACTCATATTCTCCACATGTGGAATATGTCTCAAACAAGGATATCAAGAAAAGAGACATCCATCAAGTACGAGCTGGTACTTGTGTGTGGAGGTAACTACAAACACTTTGCGACAAGAGTGAGAGGGACCCTCATTATCATGCTCCACACTGGCTAAACTGAACTCCTTCAGTTCCTAGACCATGTTGTATCCCATGTGACAACATGTGCCAAATCGAACCCTACAAGTAGGTTCGTAACACCAAAAGACAGAAAGATAGATTGGACTCTTGGCCCAAAATACTTTGTGCCATCATGCCCTTGGCATGGCTCTGTAACATTCAAGCGTACGTATACGTCTTGAAAAAACCGAGCACAGCATACTAAAAATGAAATAACACCAAATCAATAGATGCGTACCTGGAAATTTGAACGTAATGTTCACTTACCCGTCTTCAAGCGTAGAGGAGCACATCTCCTACCTGAAAAAACAAACAATATTTCACTGGAAACCGTGGGCGTTGCCTTCGCAATCCAACCCCTTTGGTTAAAATTTACGTAGTCAAACCCCTTGGTAAGACCCTTTGTAGAAATTGCTAAACTAGCAGGCAACAGTAACCAACATAGTTAACTGTGTAGATAATGATTGAAATCAAATTGAAAAGTTGATTTTGTCCGCTACCGCGTGGTAGATTGTGGAATTCTTTCCTTGAAAGGATAACTGGGAGAGATCAAACCGTGATCCTCAATGCAGATCAACTGTGATCCTCAATCCCTATGTGGTGATTTAGCAGTCACCCGTCGGGTTGTACCCCAAACAATATGTCCATAGACACTCCGTGGTGCTATAGAGAGAGCAGGGAATCCACACAAGTGAACTGCCTAGCTCTGATGGTCAGCCATGCTGTCGCAACTGATGGCTGCATCTATACTTCCTTGTATAGATCGACTAATGTGAGTTGAAGATTATCAAAAAAACTCAACTTGAGTGTCGCACTGAAAATATGTAGTGCAAAAATGACACCCTAAACATCCATAATGACAAGACTCTTGCTTGTCCATTAATGTCGATGTGTACTCCCATGGGTAGATCTGTTCAATCTTGAGAACAATCACCCAAAGAATGCCAATAGTTGGGTCTTACCCTTGGCCCGACAATGGCTCTTAGCTTGAGGGGCTCATAGCCCTTGTGCAAATTAGTGTTCAATGGACAAACCGATGAAGACTAATTTGAGTAGCATCTTAGCCACGTTTTAGCTGCGAGTTAGAGCACCTTGGCTCAGGCTGACTCATGAGCAAAACACGTATCAAAAACTTCTTAGAAGATTTTCATTTTTCCCTTAGAGAAAGAGAGAACGAGAGAAGAAGAGCATGCTGGGCTGAGGAACTTTCCTTAAACGACTATGACTTGTATAGTTGATTGGCATGCTCTTGTGCATCTTATGCCTAACCTGCAGCTTATCCTATAAGCATGCAACAAGTTTCTGCTATGAGTCGCGCAACGAGAGAGGTAACAGAAAAACACAACCACATTTTGACCTACCTTCCTTGCAGGGGTCGTGATTGTATGAAAATGACTGAGTATTGGCACGTTGCCTGTGAAATAAGTGTTGTTGTATGTTGATAGCAACCCAAACTGGTAGGGATTGTGTGAGCAAATATTCCTTAATTTGCCAGTTTCCCAAACTTGTGTGCCAATGCCCTTGACTCCAAGTCATTGGGCAGTACCTTGGCACAAGGGAGAAGCCTTGTGTCATGTAAAATTGCCAAAGCACTTTGCTTTACACAATGATAGTAATTGCCAAGCAAAGTGTAAACATGGAAAAAACAATAAAAACTTAAACTTGGCTAACCTGGTAGTTGTTGTTGCAAACCGGTTGTCATGGGATTCCAAAGGGAAAGCACCTAGCGTAAAGGTGGCTCATAGCCAAATCTGCCGTGCAAGAAAGAATTGTCGCATATGGATATACTCCCTCTTGTATCCTATACATCCGTCATATACGGAATGAAATAATTTGTAAACCATTTGCCAAAGCCTTCCCAAGTTTTTATGCTCAGAGCATATGCCAAACGTGGTGAGTCACTATGCAAGATGCATAAATAGAAGCTTTGCTTCACTTAAATCTGGTAGTGCTAATAGCCAACGGATGTGGCTGCAAAACTGCATGACCAAAAGAATCGACCTCGTCGAGCAATTTCAAGTGAAATGAACCAGTATTGTGTGGCAAGCATCCTATGTCAGTTTGTAGAAACAGTGACAAGGAGTTTGTCATGCCTATCTCCTTGAGATACTGAAAATTTGGCCCTTGTCCTTGCCTTTGAAAATTTGGCCCTTTGTCCTTGCCTTTGCGCTATGAAAGTACTCAGGAGAATCCATGCTTCAAATAACTATGTCTGGCCTCATTGCCAATAAATGCTATTGATGACAAATGTCATAGGGAATAGAGTCAACTGTGTCGACCATACACAGATAATGGACCTTGTTCAATTGCACCTTGTATGGAAGAGTAGAAAAATACTGATATGCATACCTGCGTAACTGAATCACTAAAAGCAAAGAGACTCCTGTCTGTTTGGCATGCTATGAAAAATGGTCGGCCATGCCGAGCACTTGTGCCTCCTGTGCCAAGAAAAGATAAGCAAATCATAGGCGTTCCCTACAGTTGCCATACGGTAACGAGAATTTGTCCGATGCACTCCCATGAAATGGGCATACCATACAGTTGTAAAAAAATTCCCAAATGGATATGCTCCTAGAATACTCCAGATGCTAGCAGGACAAAAATGAAAGCTTTGTTTCGGGCATTGCCCTTGTAAGTATATACATGCCATGCATGATAAAAAGTTGCAACGGTTAACTTTGGAGTGGTGTACTCAACACCACAGTGGTGTATGCACTTAATGAGCCTTGCTCAATGATCAGAACAACAATTTGAAGACCAAGTGAACCCTGCTCGATCATACATTTAACAGCTACATATTGAGAACGAATTAAACAAGAAAAGTCCAACAATTATGCATACCTTGTCTTTGAAGGTTAGCGACGAATATTATAGACGCCATCATCGATGCCATCATCGTCGCAGCTTCTTGAACGCAAGAACTGCATCATCATTGATGCTTCCGCAACTCGAAAAGCTTACAAAAGTCTCTAGAAAACACGACCTTGTCATGCATAGTGTGCGTGCCGATCCTATCCAACGCATACCGTAGTTCCGTGTCGTGCATGGTGCCATGGCGAGGCGAATCTTGTACGAGATGCATGCATGCCATACTTTCCCCATGTCGGTCGACCTCCACGACATGGGCAGGTCTTTCTTGAGGCGCCCCCCTTGGGTGGCCCCTTGGGCCAAGCAATGGTGGGGCGGCCTCCTAAGCTGGGGTGGCCCCCTTGGTTATTGGAGGGCGCCCATGACCATAGTAAAAAAAACTAAAAATAAAAAAGCTGTCAAACCTGGCTATGGCGGCGAACAGAGCCGCGAGGAAAAGATAAGGGAACCAGTCGACGCGCGATGCGCAAAAGCATGCCGTGCAGTGACGACTTCGACTCCCTAGCCCAGCGCGAACCTGATGACGGCATACATGCACGATTTGGTGCAGGTCGTCGTTCTTCCCCATCTCGACACACGGGTTGCTTCCCGCGTTGTGCCTTTCTTCCTCGGCTCTTGCACAGGAGTTGTTTCCTACGGCCATGCCATTTTCGAGCTCCAATTCCTTTGCATGCATGTGCCTTACATGCACGTTGCATATCTTGCACCGCGTGTTCCTCCCTGGCTCACTTCTTCTTCTTCTTCTTCGAGATAGAGAGATCGAGAGAGAGATCTTCGAGAGAGAACGAGAGAGAAGTCCCTGCCTCTTCCCCTCCTCCATGGCTGCTCCTTCCCCTGAGCTTTGATACCAATATAAGGGCAAGGGAACTGACCTGCTCATCACCACCCAGCCATGCCCTATATAGGCCCTTGGCCTTCTAAATATAGGGACCCCCTTGACTGCATGTCCGTCCTAGCCCTTGGCCCTGGCTCTTGGCCCTGGCTCTTGGCCCGGACTGGTCCTACCCTTGTCCCGACACTATAGCCCCATCTAAACTCACCCAAATGATAGTACTCAGTGGTATAGGTCACTCCTTCATCTCTCTCCCATGAATTTTTGTTGGCTCTTCATAATAAGTAGTTGGTGGCAGCATCTGTTGGCTCATGAGTGGTTCTATTGGCTGTGTGTATTGAGAAATGGCTCCATGGTATTTAAGTAAAGTTGGTTGCTGGCCCAACATAGGTTGTGGATATATTGTGTCCCACTTGTGCTACATTTTTGGGTCCTATTCGGTACCTCGGTGGTGGTGGCAACGGAGTGTATTTTATTTGTGAGATTTTATTTTTGTGCTTACTATTTTTTATAGATTTTTGCCACTAATTTTTGTTTCATCAAAGATACACATTGATATATGTCCTCCGTCACAACAAGAATCACTTACTAAAAAATGGATGGTAAACCATATGGGTGACATACAAGTGAAGATGCTCAAGTGGATAGTGGAGAAAACTGCATAATACCATAGTGTAAGAAGCCAACCAAGAATCACTACAATATCCAAAAACATTAGATAGAAGGCATATATACGAGAGCCAACTTCTAACAAAAATTATCATACTCTTGTAATAACCTCGAGGAAATACATTTTTGATGATAAATTTATGGTAACATTTTGGGTGATCAATGACTAGGTGTACATGATTGATCTATCAAAAAGGTAATAATTACTATTTCCAAAAGCATTGCATAGATGGCATTCAAAAAAGGGATAAGTACATTAAAAATTTCATTTGATTCATTATTAAATAGGATACACCTTATGTGGCTGACCCAACAAAAAGGTAAGGTCTACGGTTATTAGTCTAAGGTTGATGTATGACCATGTGTTCCTTGGTTTCTTGCTTGGGTTGAGGGCCAAAAATGTGCACATTTATGTAAATTATACTTTTGTTTGTAGGCAAGAAACACCTATTGAGTAGATTCACTCTTTTGAAAATCATGATATGTGCAATTAGGCTCTTCTTTGATGTGCACATCATATGAGCTCTTCAAGAATAGTAGTCAAAAAATGGCATGTAGCCTTTGTGTTAATATAACCTCCTCCTTAAGGATCCTATCTCACCAAATGCATCTAACTTAGCATTATCACTTAAAATCAAATATATGTCTCATCCATACCTCCCTAAACAATTAGCATATCAAAGTATTGACTAACCATCATTTATGGCTAGAGGAAAGAAAAGTAGATGTCCATCCATATAGATGAGCAAAACCTACCATGTGGCTATCTGTTGAGGAATGACTATAATATTGATGACCATATCTTCATATATGGTTTAGGGATAGAAACATAGAGGACCATCTCGGTAAGCGCAACTTACCACATTTTTTACCATTGACAAATGACAAGGTTTCATATTATAGAGCAGTTTTCCATGATTCCTTTGGGTGTAGCTAGGATTACGGAGGGATTAGGTCAGCATGACATAGTTCTTGGAGGGTATCATGGCTATGTTTCCCACGATGCATTTCCCTTCTTTACTTTCTAGGACTGGCAGGTATTTCATGACATGAAAATAAGTTTTGTTCTTACATATGGGTTCTCACGAGACATAGAAGCTACACCCTCCCCCATGCGAGAAAGCGTAATCACACCCTACTATAGTACGTGATGTATTACAACGCCCACCACACCATTTTTTGCAACTACCTATTTTTCACTACAACTATTTGTGAAGTCTTATTCAAGGGCTAGATATGGATTACCACCCGGCCTTTTGACGCAAGGTGGAGGTGATGGTGCCACAAAGCATTTTTCAAGGGCTCAAACTTAGGGGGGTCACTTACTAATTATGTGACTACCAGGTGAGTGCAACCAGAAGGTGTTATTTGTTTTCATTCTTTCTTAAATTTTTATATACAAAATGGTACCATAAAATGAAATTGGGATAACATTTATAGATTATCAAAAGGGTCTAACTTTTTTGTAAAAAACTCATAGATAAATTTTTTTCAAAATAGTCCTTGAATGCACATGATATACACAATTCATGCATAGTGACCCCCCCCCCCCCCCACACACACACACACACACACAAACACACCTCCAATCCCTCAAGGGCTCAAAGTGCATTTTAGATCCATTGGATGTTGGCAAGGCTCTCACCCACCCCTTGTGAGTTAAGTTATGGAGGCCCATGGGATATAGATTCTTATTTTCATGTGGATTTGATAAGGGAAAATAGTTAAGCTAGTATCTGTCTTTTTCTATTTTCCCTAAAGAGAATGCTTTCTTGGAACTAGTAGATGCTTTCAAAAGGTTTTGTAGTGGCTTCCTCTTGTAGGGTGCAACCACACCCCTTGTGATTTTAATTATGGAGGTCCACAAGGTATGAATTCATATTTTCATGTGGATCCGATAAGGGAAAATACTCTAACTAGTATCTGTCTTTTTCTACTTTTCCTAAAGAGAATGATCTCTTGACACTAGGAGATGCTTTCAAAAGGTTTTGTAGTAGCTTCCTTTTGGCTTTCTTTTCAAAACATGGGGTGCAACCACACCTCTTGTGAGTTTTTTAATGGAGGTCCATGGGGTATAGATTCTTATTTTCATGTAGATCTAGTAAGCCAAAATACTCTACCCAGTACCTATCTTTTACTATTTTTCCTAAAGAATGCTTTCTTCCCACTAGAAGATGCTTTTAAAAGGTTTTGTAGTGGCTTCCTTTTGGGTTTTTTTTTTTCAAGACATGGGTTGCAACCACATCCCTTGTGAGTTAATTTATGGAGGTCCAGGGGGTATAGATGCTTAATTTCATGTGGATCTGATAAGGAAAAATACTCTAACTAATATTTGTCTTTCTATATTTTCCCTAAAGAGAATGCTTTCTTGGCACTAGTAGATCCTCCTCAGCCCCTGTCAATAAGGGAAAATATTCTAACTAGTATCTGTCTTTTGCTATTCTTTCTAAAGAGAATGCTCTCATGCCCCTCATCTCAGACAAAAAAAAGGTCCTTGACACCAATTGTGCCTTGTACTGCTAATCCATGTTCACAGGTATACTCACCTATTTCCAATGTGTTTCATTGTGTAATGAAGTTGAACCTACTTTACTAAACCTTATTTTTTGTGATTATTTCAAAGCATGGGACCATGGATTCAATGTCACAAAAAGAAATGTTGGAGAGATGAAGAATGCAACACCCCCCTTCCCCCTTCTCTACAAAGTTTTGTTTCAACTGGAATTTTGTATGACGGTCTCACGTAGCACTTCAAATACCAGCTTTCAACATTCTATTGTTGTCGCCATGACGGTCCATGACCAGTACATAACTATGCATTGTAAAAGTAGTAATTGAAAGGTTTTTATTGCATGCAAGACCGCCAGTCATCAATAATTACTCACAAGTATAGCATTAATCCACTACAATGCAGTCTGTTGTCAAAACGAGCTACAATATTGCATCGTATAATGATGATCATGAGTTGCAACTGTTGCTCCATGATGATGGTGGTGAGGAGGGATTGCCAACTTCTGTGCTTGATGTTTGTGTGATGATCTTGTGCTTTGAATTTTGGGCTCACTAGCTTCTTGAGCTGGACTGCTAAAGTGAGTCTATACTTCTCAATCACTTAGAAATTCAATTACGTGATCGTGGGAAAGATTGTGGGAGCTTGGTAGGGAGGGAAAAATGTTGGCTAGTGTAGGCAAGGGAGCAATGGCGATGAGGGCAACAAAGTGGTGCCCCAAGCAATGGCATTTATAGTAATATAAAACATAATATTTCGGCTTGAGAAATGTAAAGGTTTGGGAAAAAAATAGGGGGGCTCCCCATTGTCTGCGCAGACGCGAACGATGGGGCGGCTCAAGCCCCCCCCTTTTTTTTGAAGATGTGCGAACGATGATGAGGGCACCGCTGCAGGGCTGGCACCTAGTGAAGCTTCGACCACAGCCGGCAAAATAGCTTCGGGCGCGGATGATGGGGAGGCTCCAACCCCCCCCCCCCCCCCCCCCCCCCCCCCCCCCCCCCCCCCCCCCCCCCCTTTTTTTTAAGGATATGCAAACAATGATGAGGGTGCCGTTGCAGGGCTGGGAGCAAGTGAAGCTTCGACCACGGCTGGCAGCAGCTTCAGCTCCTTGCCCATAGCCTTGGGGGGTTCACTATCTGTAAAACTACCATATCACGTGCGTTCAAGACATGTTTGTAAAACCCCTTATGTAGGAATTGTTTTAAGCATATAATGTACCCTTTTATTTTAAAATCTATAAGTTTCTTTCAAATTTTAAAAAATAATGTCCTTGTGTATATATATTTTTGTAAGTTTAAAGAACTTTAAATACCCTTATATTGAACTCACGTGATAGGTCACATTTTTATTAGGTGACCTCCCCAGGCCCATAGCACCCTCTTTCTCCAGTAGCACCACTAGCTCCTCTTCTTGCTGCTGTTCTAGCTTATGGTATTGTTCTTGTTGTTTCATCTTCAACTTTGCCCCCTCATTTGCATCAACCCTCCCCTTAACAGCCTTGCCATATCCCTTGGCTAGCCTTGGTGACACAATAGAACTTGAGAGAGAGAGAGAGAGAGAGAGAGAGAGAGAGAGAGAGAGAGAGAGAGAGAGAGAGAGAGAGGAGCTTCATCTCAAAAGATTTTCATATTGATAGCCGTTTTTTGGCTTTCCATAATTGCCATAGTGAGCTACCGCACCCTATCAATTCACTCAAACATTTTGGTTATCCCTACCATTTCACTGTACATAAGCGTGTGTGAGTTAGGGGTCTTTTCCCATATCTTCTTTAAAACCCTTAATTAGCTAGTCACTGGGTTAGTTGAGCCAAAAAATAAAAATAAAATAAAAATATAAGTATATTATGGTCCATTTGTGTGTAAATATTTCATTCTATATAGGGCCTAAAAAAAAGGATTTTTCATAATTATTTTGGTATTTATTAAAATATTTCTACCTATGGTGTGTTATTTGTGCTATGTACATTGACTCAACATTACTATATTTTTTCTTACCATTTTGCATACTCTTTATTACATATAAAAATAATTTCATGAAAGCTTCTCTTATTTTTGGTGTAACTCCATCCCAATAAAAATCCAAAAAAACTAGTTCTATTTATGTGTATATTTTTTCACTATTGTGATTTTTTCCTTCCTACATCTATTCTCTATTACTCTCATAAATTAGACCACCAAAAATATTCATCTTTTTATGGTAGACTTATAATGAGAGAGATTTATTTTGACCCCTTTCTATTTTTTCCACCTATATTATTTATATTTGACATGTACATATTTTTTTCAGACCCCTCAATATTTGATTTTTTTAGTTGTACTATTCATTTATATCATGATCTCAACAATATCTTCAATTATAGATGTACCAAATAAGGTCAAGGGTATGTGGAATGCATGTATGCACCATGGGGGGCTCACTCTTGGAGGTATTCAAAAGAATCATCCAAAGAAGGACCTCACAAGGACTTTGTGCAGTGGAAAAAAACAGTCGGTTTTCCTTAATTTTTAAAGATCACATGCTCCCCGAATTTGAAAAGGTGATACAACCAAGAGTTGTAGCTCGTGGGCTGAACGTTTACATCAAATTTTTTCATAGTTTTTTGAGCTACGAACTGTGAGCTATGATTTTATTGGTGGACCCCAGTTTGCCCATGCTATGCAGCCACACTCACTCTTCCACTTTATCATTTTCCTCTTTCATACACACTTCTCCACTCATCATCCCCACCTCTCTCACCACTCCTCTCTGCACCCTACTCACCTTCTTCTCAACCTTGAAGAATAAGAGAAACCATGGTGAACTCATGTCTCCTACACACACTTCCATTCCAAAATTGACCACCTAGTCTCATTTTTCCTCTTCCATATTACCCATATCTATCAAGAAAACCACAAAATTCAGCCTCTTCTCTTGAAAAACAGCACCATGTTGATTGATTACTCATATTCAATCACCTTGGCTCCCAAGGAAGGTCAAGAGTGGAGAAAAAATGTACCGTCAAAGCTAGTGGACCGTCAACAAGCGTCAAAATTGACTCTACTTAAGACACTTGGAGCATCAACATTATAAGAAATCCATGTTTTCTTACCTATTAAGAGTTTTTTCTTCCTTATTTGTATCCTACATGGATACTTCCATTGTAAATATCCAATTCCATTTGTAAATTAATAAAAATACTAACTCTACTAATTTATTGACACTAACCTGTAACTATGAAAAATCTTATCCCCTTCACTTCACCATCTCTCTCTTCTTCATCTATCCTCGCCAACTTCTTGATAATTCCAAGCAAAAGAAAATAGATAAGTGCTGAAAATCTAACCCAACCATGGTTAGAGGAGTAACCCTAGCCCTCAAAGTTGCTATAAAACGAGAGTGTAGCTAGCACAAAAAGGGGGGAGCCATAAGCAAGAGCAGTATGCTATAGCTTGAGAATCCAAGCTCAACCTCTCTAGAAGGAGCTCTTGAGTGGAAGCTCATTGTCTTATGCATATGCATGTGTTGTATTAGGGGTGATTAGCAAGGGAACTCTATGCCATTGTAAGAGAGAGTGATCATTCAATTGAGAGTAGGAAATCTATCATTTCTCCTACTAGTGTAAGCCCAACATTTGCTGAATCAAGGAGGGTGGATTTGGAGTAATCTTGGATACTTTGTCTCTCTTCCAACGTAAAGTAATGGACAACAATGATGTGTAAGTGTCTTGGTTTTTTTTTGTTAAGTTCTTGATAGCTTGTCTCTGGGTGTTGTCATCAATTTAGCCATAAATCCCACATACTGTAAGAGGGCGACAGGGTGGAGAGGACTCCCCTGGCTTTAAGACAGTGATTGGGGTGGCTGTTCTTGTGATGTGTTGTGGTGTAATTTAATCAAGCTATGTTGAACAAATACTAATCTCACTTTCATTGGTCATGACAGATTCGTAAGAAGGTATTAGTGTAACAATCATCCCCTCCCCCTTTCCTCTTTTTCTTACATATATAATTGAGTTTGCTTGATCACTGTTGAACATTTCAAAGCAGCCCGAGCACTATCTCTCTCTCTCTCTCTCTCTCTCTCTCTCTCTCTCTCTCTCTCTCTCTCTCTCTCTCTCTCTCTCTCTCTCTCTCTCTCTCTCTCTCTCTCTCTCTCTCTACGCGTCCTAGTTCGCATCCAAAACTAGGTGGTGCCCCAAATTTGTGTAGGGTTAGGTTGCGGGTGTGTGTGTGTGTGTTTGCTGTTTTTTCCAACCCCAAATCAATTGAGCAGCACGGGAGCGTAGAAAAGTGCTTAGAGGCCACTCTTCTTGTTGCCCGCCCCGGACCACCTCAAATTGGTGCCCCCACTGAGGAATCAACTTTTGTATGTTTTTGTGTAGGTTCAACCTTTAGCATAGTTAAGTAGGTTGCATGAATCACGAGAATCTATATGATCCTTTCATTCCGATTGCAAGGCAAAAGGTACACAAAATTGTTAGTACTAAGTTGCAATTTCAACGTGTAATTCGTAGAATTTTAGGTCCCCTTAGGTTGGCAGAGATAAACGCATCAGTAAATCCCTTTATTTTGCCTCTCATTAGGTACGACCTTAGTTTGGACGTCTATATTTTTGTTTTGTTTTAAGAATTAGGTCATGCATAGACCATGGATAATGGCCCAAGAATAGAGGTTTTCCCCTTCCATTTCACTCCACACATTAGAATAAACGTTGCAATTAGTAGGAAGATCCACTTTCAACAACGTATGGTGTTCATGTTTGGTGCCCAAAGAGTAGGAGAAATTCTCGCGTCACCAAACCCTGTCATCCTACCTCTTATTGATTATCATAGGTCATTTGATGTGAATATTTTTATTTTGTTGTAGAATAGATTGCAATTTAGAAAATATTATTATGTAAATCTTTTAAAGAAATAAAAAACAAAAATGTGCGTCACTTTGAAATCAATTCAATGGAGAGCCAACGCCAAATGTCTGGATATCCTCTTTTCTTTGGAGAGCCTGGAGAGGATGTAGAATTATTTTTAGCGAATTTCAAGATGTCTTGCCGTATCAAGAGGATAGTAACTGATCAAGAACGTGTAGAAATGTTTGAGGTGGTCCTTAGGAAAGATGCTAGCACTTGGTTTGACTCTTTGCCTGAGGAAGTTAAGGGGAATTACACAGAAGTTTTGAATCGTTTCAAGAAATACTTCTTTGATCCCCAAAACACTCAAAAACTATGGCAAGACATTGTTTCTCATAAGAAAAAACATTTAGATGACTACTACTCGTACAAGCAAGAGTTTCTACGTCTTTGGGCTGTATGGGTGAGAAATGTTGCTAACCTTGGTGATGGTGTAGAGTTCCTAAAGAAGGAGAGGTTCATAGTCAGACTCTTTTCTGACCTTAAGATAAAAGTTGAGGCGGGTGCACCTGCTACCTTTGATGCAGCTGAAACTAGGGCTGCTGAGAAATATAGAAAACTCAAGTGCCTAAGGGGAGAGGTTCCAATAGAAGGTCTTAGACCCAAAGGTAAGTCACAAGAATCAACATCTAGGGAGCTTCCTGAGGTAACGGCGGAAGTGATTGAGAGGTTAAATGAATCTTTAAGCAGCTTGTCAATTCACCTTGCACAAGCTATAGGTCCAAAGGGACAAGCAAAGAAGTCTGAAGAGCGAGATTCACGACCTAGGAGAGTCTTGCAATGTTGGAATTGCGGTGAGTCTGGACATGGGATGTATAATTCTCCTTGGCCCCGTGGGGAGCCAAGGAGACCTAACTTGAATTACCCAGTGATGAATGCAGGTGAAGTAACTAGTCAGCAACCACGGCTTCTACAAAAGCCAAATGGAGCAAGACCACCTCCACAAGGAGTGGAAGGAGTTCCACCTTTGCCAGACCCAAATGTGCATGTGGTAGAGGTGACAAATTCAAATGAGGTGACAAATGGCATTAAGCGTGGCCGAGGGAAGGGTAAAGAGAAAAAAGGCGTCACATCACAGAGTGACCATGGACGAGGCAAGAAGGCAAAGGAGACCAAGGAAGCTAAGAGGACTCGACCTCGTATCAATCTCCAAGACTTCCCTCTTGGACATGGTATGGCTCCATACAGCTTGTTGGAAGACATGAGAGGTAAGGGTCCTGATATCTCATGGCCTCAGTTTCTTGCATTATGCCCACAAGTTAGGAGGGATTTTACAAAGGCAGTTAGCACTAGGAGAAAGATAAAAGAGAGTGTTCCTCTTGTAAAAATTTCACATGCTGAAATGAATGAGGATATTACACCTGTGCTAGATTGTTACATCAAAGGAAGATTGGTTAGGAAAGGTCTAGTGTATGGGGGTGCACAAATTTGCATCATGACAGAAGGACTCATGCAAAGACTAGGCATGCACATCCATGAGACACGTGAAATTAAAGTCAAAATGGCAAACAATAGCAAGGCTAGGTGCGTAGGCATTTGTAAAAATGTCTTTGTGGAGGCCTTTTGCATTAAGAAGGTAGTGGATTTCTATGTCATGTCTACCAAAGGAAATGGTTACCCATTTATCCTAGGAAGACCATGGCTAATGAAAATGCAAGCTTTGCAGGATTGGGAGAGTGGAAAGCTAATTTGCAGGAATGACAATCATGAGAAGGTTGTCTTTGACATGAAGGAGCAACGCCAAGAGGAGCTCCATGAAGAATCATCTCAAAGTGAGACGGAGGAAGGCTGGACCGATAGCACTTTAGAAGGAGAAAGTAGCGGCAGCATTACTGAAGAGGAGTCTTCCATTGAAGTCATGGGGGTAAGGTTTAATCCAAACAACCAAGAGACCTCTTGCCTAGGTTTGGAAGAGGTAGGTTCCCAAGAAAACCAAAAAGTGGAAGATGAAAGAATGCTAGAAGGTATGTTATCTACAACACTTACAAAGGATGAAAGAGAGGAGCTCAAAGGTGTGTTAAGGAAATTTCCTAGGCTTTTAGCTAAAGACTACACCGATGTGCGTGGAGTAGATGCTGTTCAACACAAAATTGAGTTGAAGCCAGAGGCCACACCTAAGGCTCAGAATCTACGAAGGCTAGGAGTCATCAAGGAGTAGGCTTTACTCAAGGAGGTAAGAAAGCTTCTAGCAGAAGGTTTCATTTATCTAGTGGAGAATTCAGAGTGGGTCTCTCCCGTTGTTGTCACTCCTAAGAAAAATGGCAAGTGGAGGGTGTGTGTAGATTACCGTCCACTCAATGAGGCAACAAAAAGAGATCACTTTCCCCTCCCATTTCAAGATGAGATACTAAATGAGGTAGCTGGTCATGAGAAGTACACTGTGTGTGATGGCTACTCAGGTTACTTTCAAATAGGTATCGCATTGGAAGATCAGTTAAAAACAACCTTCATCACTCCTTGGGGTTGTTATGCTTTTAGAGTCATGCCATTTGGTCTGACAAATGCTCCTGCAACATTCCAACGTTTCATGAACATGGTGTTTCAAGCATTCTTTGGAAAGTCAATTAGGGTGTTCATTGATGATTTCTGCATTTATAGCTCAAAATCATTGTATCTACAAAGGGTAGAAGAAGGTTTAAAAAAGCTCTATGACATGGGAGGTCAACTCAACCCCGACAAGTGTCACGTAGGTGAGGATGAAGTGATTTTGCTTGGTCACAAGGTTTTCTATAAAGGCATTGAGGTGGATCCTTCAAAGGCAAAGGCTCTTATTGAGCTTCCATCACCCAAGAATCTCAAAGAGGTCATCTCATTCATTGAAAAGGTGAATTATATGTCACGCTTTATTCACTTAACTTCGGAGTTGCTTCATCCTTTGCAAAAGTTGACACAACAAGTAGAATTTGCATTGTCTTATGAGCTTGAAGAGTACTTTTGTAACATTAAAGACATTTTGTCAGAGCTACCAATACTCATACCTCCTTGTTGGCAGTACACATTCTTTGTTACCTCTAGTGTTGGGAAGGAAACAATTGGTGCAGTTTTATTACAACAAGATCCCCACTGTACCAGGATGCGACCCATCTACTTTGCTAGTAGGGTCATGAATTCTTTGAAGAGAGGCTACACGGAGGCAAAACTCATGATGCTGTCTCTCATGTTTGCGGTGAGAAAGTTTAGATCCTACTTGCTACCAAAACCTTTTGTAATTCTCACTGCAGAAAATTTATTTCCTTGGGTGTCATCTCAAATGAATCTTAGCACCAGGATCTCAAAGTGGATTATGGAATTGCAAGAGTTCCAATACTCTTTCAAGGTAGAAGATAGTGTGCGTGCACAATTGGCAGGGATCCTTACTTATAGGGTACATGAGAAGGAGATTAAGGTGCCTAAAGTAAAGACCCTACCATTGCCACCACCTAGAAGTATTCCTAATGCTTTTACCTTGTTCTTTGATGGAGCTTTTTGACGAGTCACAGGAAAAGCAGGGGGAGGGCTAGTATTGATCAACCCAAGTGGAGAGGTGGTCATGAAAGAGAAGGTCAATCACCAGGTTCAACTAGCAACAATGAAGCAGAATACGACACACTACTTCATGGTTTAAAGATATGCATTGGTCAAGGTATACAACGTCTCATGGTAAAAGGGGATGCACTTCTCATTGTGAAGCAAATTTTAGGCATTTGGGCATGCAAGAATGAAAGCTTAAGGACAAAAGTTTATGCCATTCGTAGGATGTTTAATCAGTTTTTTGAAGAAGTGCAACTATATCATTTTCCTAGGAAACAAAATGAAGATGTCGATTTACTTGCACAACAAGCAGTTACATGTGTTGAGAAAGAAGTGCAGGTCATCATGGTGGAAGCAACTGTCAAGCAACCGAGATACCAGGGATTGGAGTCATTGAATCCCATTATTAGCTACATTTTGGAGGGTGAGTTTCCACAAGACTTCACGAAGGCTCAGAAGAGGAGACTCATGAAAAAGGCAAGCGCGTATCTCTTTCTAGAAGGATCCCTTTATCAAAGAGGGAAGGATCAAGTGTGCAGAAGAGTACCAACTATCAAGGAAATTCCAGCCATTCTAAAAGGTTTGCATGAAGAGGCATGTGGTGGTCATTTTTCCCAAGAGTTAACCGTGAAGAATATTTTTCTTGCGGGGTATGTTTGGCCAAGTCTGCATGTGGATGTCCAACATTGGTGTAAAAGTTGTCACAATTTTCAAGTAAATGGGAATAGAAGATTGGTTTATGGTCCAAGGCAAATCGTGCTTGCAAATGGACCCTTTGAAAAGTGGGGCATTGATGCTATGGGTCCTCTCCCTAGGACAAAAAATGGTAAACTCTACATTCTAGTGGCTGTAGACTATATGACTGGGTGGGTGGAAGCACAAAGTGTGGCAAAGGTAAATGAGAGGACAGTGAGAAAATTTGTCTACACTCACATTTGTTGTATATTTGGCACATCTTTGGAGATTGTTTCTGATAATGGTCCAGGGTTTAGAAAGGGCTTGCTCACAAAGGTCTGTGAAGAACTTCACATTCTACATGGTCATAGTACACCCTACTATCCCCAATCCAATGGTCTGGTAGAAAAAGCTGATGGTGTCATTGCAGGCATCATTAGAAAGATGGTGAGAAACAAGACAAAGTTGTGGGATGACTTCTTGGATGGTACCTTGTGGGTGTATCGAACCACATATAGGGAAGCCACGGAGTTTACACCATTTCACTTGGTCTATGGTCAAGAGGCTTTACAACCAATTGAGCTCAACATTCCAACAATGCGACTTCATGGAAAAGCAGCACAAGATGATCAAGAAGCATGGATGGATCGACTTCTTAACTTAGCTGAGCTTGAGTGGAAAAGAAAAGCAGCATACGAGTGCTACAAGAGGAAAGCTACGCAGGCAAAGGAGAAGCTTGACAAGAAACTAAAGGACAAAAGCATCAATGAAGGAGATCTTGTGCTAAGGTATGACAATCGCCTCGATAATCGTTTTGATGCCAAATTTGAAACTAGATGGCACGGGCCATACATAGTTAAGAAGGCTTTCAATTCAAGTTACTATCAACTTATGGACTTGAATGGGAAAGAGAACTCTAGGAAGGTAAATGGTTAGCGCTTGAAGCCCTATTTGAGTCGCCTTCTACCAACGGATCTACCAAAGATCTGTCAAAGGGCAGCTGTCTCATGTAAGTATTGTTACATGAAGCATGAGTGTAACTCCAGCCAAAATTCTGAGGGGCCAAACAATGAAGATCTCCTCAAGGACTCTGAAGCACTCTCTTTGGAAAAGATGCTCTATGATGGTACATGAATATACCATCATCCTGGGGGAGGGCTAATGATAGACATTTTTTGGCTTTCCATAATTGCCATAGTGAGCTACCTCACCCTATCAATTCACTCAAACATTTTGGTTATCCCTACCATTTCACTGTACATAGGCGTGTGTGAGTTAGGGGACTTTTCCCATATCTTCTTAAAAACCCTTAATTAGCTAGTCACTGGGCTAGTTGAGCCAAATATATATATATATATATATATATATATATATATATATATATATATATATATAAGTATATTATGGCCCATTTGTGTGTAAATATTTCATTGTAAATAGGGCCTAAATAAAAGGATTTTTCATAATTATTTTGGTATTTATTAAAATATTTCTACCTATGGTGTGTTATTTATGCTATGTACATTGACTCAACATTACCATATTTTTTCTTACCATTTTGCATACTCTTTATTCCATATAAAAATAATTTCATGAAAGCTTCTCTTATTTTTGGTGTAACTCCGTCCCAATAAAAATCCAAAAAAACTAGTTCTATTTATGTGTATATTTTTTCACTATTGTGATTTTTTCCTTCCTACATCTATTCTCTATTACTCTCATAAATTAGACCACAAAAAATATTCATCTTTTTATGGTAGACTTATAATGAGAGAGATTTATTTTGACCCCATTCTATTTTTTCCACCTGTATTATTTATATTTGACATGTACATATTTTTTTTAGACCCCTCAATATTTGATTTTCTTAGTTGTACTATTCACTTATATCATGATCTCAACAATATCTTCAATTATAGACCTACCAAATAAGGTCAAGGGTATGTGGAATGCATGCATGCACCATGGGGGGACTCACTCTTGGAGGTATTCAAAAGAATCATCCAAAGAAGGACCTCACAAGGACTTTGTGCAGTGGAAAAAAACAGTCGGTTTTTCTAAATTTTTAAAGATCACATGATTCTTGAATTTGAGAAGGTGATACAACCAAGAGTTGTAGCTCATGGGCTCAACTTTTACCTCAAATTGTTTCATATTTTTTTGAGCTACGAACTGTGAGCTATGATTTTATTGGTGGACCCTAGTTTGCCCATGCTATATAGCCACACTCCCTCTTCCACTTTATCATTTTCCTCTTTCACACACACTTCTCCACTCATCATCCCCACCTCTCTCACCACTCCTCTCTGCACCCTACTAACCTTCTTCTCAACCTTGAAGAATAAGAGAAACCATGGTGAACTCATGTCTCCTACACACACTTCCATTCCAAAATTGACCACCTAGTCTCATTTTTCCTCTTCCATATTACCCATATCTATCAAGAAAACCACAAAATTAAGCCTCTTCTCTTGAAAGACAGCACCATGTTGATTGATTACTCATATTCAATCACCTTGGCTCCCAAGGAAGGTCAAGAGTGGAGAAAAAACGTACCGTCAAAGCTAGTGGACCGTCAACAAGCGTCAAAATTGACTCTACTCAAAACACTTGGAGCATCAACATTGTAAGAAATCCATGTTTTCTTACCTATTAAGAGTTTTTTCTTCCTTATTTGTATCCTACATGGATACTTCCATTGTAAATATCCAATTCCACTTCTAAATTAATAAAAATACTAACTCTACTAATTTACTAACACTAACCTACTATGAAAAATCCTATCCCCTCCACTTCTCTCCTCTCTCTCTTCTTCATCTATCCTCGCCAACTTCTTGATAATTCCAAGCAAAAGAAAATAGATAAGTGCTGAAAATCTAACCCAACCATGGTTAGAGGAGTAACCCTAGCCCTCAAAGTTGATATAAAACGAGAGTGTAGCTAGCACAAAAAGGGGGGAGCCATAAGCAAGAGCAGTATGCTATAGCTTGAGAATCCAAGCTCAACCTCTCTAGAAGGAGCTCTTGAGTGGAAGCTCATTGTCTTATGCATATGCATGTGTTGTATTAGGGGTGATTAGCAAGGGAACTCTATGCCATTGTAAGAGAGAGTGATCATTCAATTGAGAGTAGGAAATCTATCATTTCTCCTACTAGTGTAAGCCCAACATTTGCTGAATCAAGGAGGGTGGATTTGGAGTAATCTTGGATACTTTGTCTCTCTTCCAACGTAAAGTAATGGACAACAATGATGTGTAAGTATCTTGGTTTTTTTTTGTTAAGTTCTTGATAGCTTGTCTCTGGGTGTTGTCATCAATTTAGCCATAAATCCCACATACTGTAAGAGGGCGACAGGGTGGAGAGGACTCCCCTGGCTTTAAGACAGTGATTGGGGTGGCTGTTCTTGTGATGTGTTGTGGTGTAATTTACTCAAGCTATGTTGAACAAATACTAATCTCACTTTCATTGGTCATGACAGATTTGTAAGAAGGTATTAGTGCAACAATCACCCCCTCCCCCTTCCCTCTTTTTCTTACATATATAATTGTGTTTGCTTGATCACTATTGAACATTTCAAAGCAACCACTCTCTCTCTCTCTCTCTCTCTCTCTCTCTCTCTCTCTCTCTCTCTCTCTCTCTCTCTCTCTCTCTCTCTCTCTCTCTCTCTCTCTACGCGTCCTAGTTCGCACCCAAAACTAGGTGGTGCCCCAAATTTGTATAGGGTTAGGTTGCGGGTTTGTGTGTGTGTTTGCTGTTTTTTCCAACCCCAACCCAATTGAGCAGCATGGGAGCTTAGAAAAGTGCTTAGAGGCCACTCTTCTTGTTGCCCGCCTCGAACCGCCTCAATATTCTAGTGAGAAAAAAAGAGTAGGGCAAAGAGCCCTCCCGTCATTAGCGCGTGCGGACGATGGCCGGATGCTCTTGGCCCCCTCCTTTTCTTTCACACGCGTGCACCAGCCTTCAAGCTCAATGGCAGGAGCAGCCTTCTCTCAGAGTAAGATCTCATTCATTC
Organism: Adiantum capillus-veneris; assembly: GCF_014529385.1. Taxonomy (NCBI): domain Eukaryota; kingdom Viridiplantae; phylum Streptophyta; class Polypodiopsida; order Polypodiales; family Pteridaceae; genus Adiantum; species Adiantum capillus-veneris. Next base: position 91,490,536 of record NC_140959.1, on the reverse strand, counting down.
ACTAGCTTCATTGCCATCTCTTGGAGCGGATGCCATGAACGCTGGAGGTTTTGACTTCAGGAGGCACGTTTGATTTGAGAAGACCATGAAAGCTAGTTGCAAATGGGTAAATGCCAAGAATATGTCTTGTGTATTCGAATCTGCCAGCAGAATTTCTGTTGCCTAATCTATGAAGAGTCTCTTCCTCGACCTCTCGCTTAGAGTTGAAAAGATGACGGCACTAGATGAGGGAGAGTTTCTACGAACAGAGGCGGCGGGAAGTGCCGAACTTTTTATAATGTTCAGCGTTCTGAGTTTGGTTGGTTACGAGGTGCATCCTATCATGGCTTAGAGAATCACGTGAGTTTGAAACCTGCATACTCTCTGCTCTTTTAGAGCGCAAAGGAAAACCCGAAGGCTAGTGTGAGAGGAATCTCGTCAAGTATATATAATAAAATAAAATATATAGAAGGAGCCAGTAGTAGGCCTCCCTAATTTGCATCCTCATAGTAAGATTTAAAGGAATTGCTGAAGTCTTTTGGAAAAAAAAAAAACAAAGGAGAGAGAGAGAGAGAGAGAGAGAGAGAGAGAGAGCGCAGGTCTTGTACATGGCAACCCAACAAAGTTTGAGAGAGAGAGAGAGAGAGAGAGAGAGAGAGAGAGAGAGAGAGAGAGAGAGAGAGAGAGAGAGAGAGAGAGAGAGAGAGAGAGAGAGAGAGAGAGAGAGAGAGAGAGAAAGAGAGAGATGTGTGCAGATGATGCATGAAGGAGTGGTTGAAAGGAAGAGAGAGAAATGAAATGTTATATTAAACATCTAAGGTGATTTATGAGACCAAACTGTTACAATTCTTGTGGATCCAATGTATGGGTAAATGTGTACAAAGCATCTAAATGATGTTGATTCCCTTATGAGGAGTCAAAAATCAACACAATATCATCAACATATAACAATAGTATGATCCATGTCCTTGCCAACTATGCACCTCTATCACCATCCCTCTCAACGTAGTTAGAAACCTCATCCCCATATATGCCAAATAGTGTATGAGATAGCAGGCAACCCACTTTCATCCCAATAGTGTAGTGAACAAAATAAAAAATCCCCTCTGGTGTACGTCCATGCTCCACTACTGACTTGTATAGAGCCACAATCCTCCAAATAAACTCTTTGAGTATCCCATCTCCTATAATCTATGCATCAATCTAGCTTTAGGCATTGTATTAAAGGCTTTGTGGAGTCCACAAAGAAACAATAGAGCAGTCTCCCACATGACCTCCCCTCCCCAAAAATGGTTTTGAGTGTCAAAATATGATCAAGAGTGAGAAAGCTCTCCTAAAACGTTCCTATCCTACTACTCGTACACCCTATCTCTTTACCCATCTACTCAACTGTTGCTCAAGGATGGATGAGTACAACCTTGTCAATGTGTGTCCAATCATGATAGTGAACTAGTTCCTAGGCTCCCTAGGATCCCCTCACTTGAACATAGGTACGATAGTGCAGAAAGCAAGAAGATCTTCCCTACTCATTCCATCCTTCCATGATAATACATTCCATGTGGGAATTTCATCCTCGATTGACATTACAGGTTTGTGACCATACATCAACTCAACAAACATATAACCAATAATTGAGTAATAACTCTTGTGAGTGGTATCTTCTTCATCTTCATCATCAAAGAAGTGAACTTCAAAATATTATGAGAGACATACCATCTTTTATTTTGACGCACGAGAGGGCCCACAAGGGGAGGTGCTTATCCCTTACAAATATTAGCCATAACATGGTCAGGCAAGGCTGCATACCATCGAGTAAGAGCCATACGTGTTGGGAATGATGGAGAGAGCTTGTAGCAACCAGCTAGGAACCTCCTCCTCAGGTGACCCACCCAGGAGGAGGATGCACATATATATACGTTTTTTTTAACGTGTGGAAATGGTGACACAGAGAGGAAGAACAAGAGTGAGGATGGGAAGGGAACGCGAGCGTGGGGAGGTATGGGAGGGGGAGAGTGTGTGTGTGAGTGCCTGTGTGTGTGTGTAGGTTTGTGTGTTATGAGAGAGAGAGAGAGAGAGAGAGAGAGAGAGAGAGAGAGAGAGAGAGAGAGGACTATTTTTTTACGTGCACCTGCACGGGCCTACGAGAGACAGCACGAGAGAGAGTTGGGGATGCAGTGGCCTCGAGCACAGAGGGTGAGAGATAGACGGGGTGAGGTGGCGAGGGGGGTAAAATGAGGGAGTGGGGTGTGTGGGTGTGGATAAGAGAGAGGGAGAGAGCCTCGTACTGTTCACTGCTGCGCGCCTTCGGGCTGGTCCAGAGAGCACAAGAGAGATGAGGTGAGGTAGGGGTCCTGGCCATCTTCTGTTGGCTGACATCAAGCGAGGAATAGGGGGGAGTTATTGGGGCCAAAGGATGGGGTAATGAGAGAGAGAGAGAGTGTGTATTATTATGCTTAGCCTGCGGGCTGTTCACACAGAGCAAGAGAGAGAGAGAGAGACAATGAGGGAAAGAGAGAGAGAGAGAGAGAGAGAGAGAGAGAGAGAGAGAGAGAGAGAGAGAGAGAGAGAGAGAGAGAGAGAGAGAGAGAAAAGATATTGTGGAACACGGCCCGCCGGTGAGAAGAAAACAAGAGGGGAGAGAGGGGTATGTGTGAGACCAAGAGGGGGTAAGAGAGAGAGAGAGAGTGTGGAAAATAATGAAAGGGAAAGAGAGATTTTGAAGAAAAATGGCAGCCTGCTATAGGGATAGAGAGGTCTCTAATATATTATGCGCCCTTGGGGTTTGGTGACAGTGATAATAAGGAAAAATGTTTCTTTTTTCTTTACCTCCGGCTCCCCGAATGGTTGATTGATGCGGTTCTCAGCTTCAAAAATTGAGAACTTTAAACTCTCAAGCCGGGCTAGAGGGTGGTGTAGCTAACCCGATGTCATTAGCCCTCCCCCTAAGGTTAGGGGCATTCATGCCTCTAACTCATTTGTTTGATCATTGTCGTCGGAGGTGGAGGTTGATGGTGTATCCTCATCAGGAATGTCGATAGGTGGAGTCTGATCAAATTGAAGGAAATAAGGTTTGAGCCGCCAACAATTTACTCTGATCTTATGAAGCTTGCCATCAGCTTTCGTAAGCTAGCAACTCCCATTAGCATACTTTTTCCCGATTATGAAAGGGCCCTCCCATCGGAGTAGGAGCTTCTTATCTTTGTGTGTGTCAAAGCAATTGTCATAGCGGAGCACCAACATTCCTTTCTTTAAATCTTTGCACCAAAGATGCTGGTTGAAACTAAGCCATCTATGCTCTACCTGTGCCGCATAATAATTGATTGCTTCTTCTCTGTCCATCTATAGTCTTTCCAAATCGAGGATGTGATCTCTCAAATGCATGTTGGGCCGTTGAAGTTGGCTTGCCATCACTTTGAGACTTTGTAGTTTCACCTCAATAGGCAAGATTGGCTCCTTTCCAAATACCAAATGATATGGTGTGAACCCCAAAGATGCACGGAATGAGGTTCAGTAGGCCCACAGAGTTTGGAGTAGATACTTATCCCAATCTTCAGGATGATTGTTAACCTGCTTGGTGATAATTTTACAAACCATTCCATTCACTTTCTCAACTAGGCCATTACATTGAGGGTAATATGGTGAGGAGTGCCTCCTTGTAATGCCAAGTTTTTGCATTAACTCTCCTACCAAGTCTGCTCTAAACCTGGCTCTCTATCAGAGATGATCTCTAATGGTGTGCCAGACCTATAGCATATGTGTTCGTAGATAAAGTTTTCTACCTCTATAGCTGTGATCATAGTTGTGGCTGTATCTTCCGCATATCTATTCATATAGTCGACTCCCATGATGATGTAGAAATTCCCTGAGTTGGCCCTAGGCAATGGTCCTATGGAATCTATACCCCATTTTTCAAATGGTCCATATGAAAGGATAGTGGTCAGTGGTTCAGGCATGAGTGACCTAGTGCTGGCCTCTTGACACAACTTACAAGTCTTACACTAGTGGTGTACATCACGGTTGAGGCTAGGCCATACAAAACCAGCCTGCAATATTTTCCTGCTTGTTATATCTAGGGCAAAGTGACCACCAAAAACACCATCATGACAACTGGCAATTACCTCCGTAATTTCATTAGAGAGAGGGACCTTTCTGAGTATTTGTTCCTTACCCTTACAATACAAACCGTCATTGATGAGCCGATACCTTGTGGCCTTTCGTGTCAACCATTGCTTCTATCCTTTTGTTAAATCCAGTGGGCATTCCCCTATTTCCAAAAAATGCATGATTTCAGGTAAGGCATCACTACCTTGAAATAGAGGGAGTTTTAGCTTTATAGCCCCAACCATAACTTCTTGCAGTCATAAGCTTCATGATTTTGAGCCCTTGGGATGTGGTGCAGTTGAACTGCTTCAAACTTACCCAATAGAGTTTTTACACAGCTTAAATGAGTCCTCAAGCTAGGGTTCTTGCATGTCCGAACTCCATTTACTTGCCTTACCAAAAGTAGAGCATCCCCAAATACATTAAGGCGCTTTACCCCTTGCGAGATACACCATTGTAAACTCTTGGTTAGTGCTGCATACTCAACTTCATTGTTAGAATGTGATTCTAACAAATGGCCAACCGAAAATACCTTGATACCTTTGTCATCCAAGACCACAATGCCTGCAACTGCTTTGTCAGATGCTCGTTTGTAGGCTCCCTCAAAGTAGAGAGTGTGCTCTTTCTACCATCGGTGGCTCTGGGAGTGATTGAATTTACTTCTCATTTTGATTGCTTCACCTTCTTCTCAAATTTTTGGTAGGTCATGAGTCCCCCCAAGCTTGTTCTTGTCGTGCTTTCCACCTGTACCGTGTAGTCAAATTCTTGCAGACGAACTAGCCATTTAGTAATCCTAGCAGAAACATCCATGTGTTGTACAGCATAGGGAAACATCTCATCCATGGTTAGAATCACAAATTGTTTAGGCAGCAAATATGACCTAAACTTTGTAGTTGCAAATCTAAGAGCTAGGACTAGGTGTTCCATATGGGTGAAACCTTTCTCTGCTGCTATCATCATTCGACTGGAGTAAGTAAATTGGCCTCATGAACAATGTTGTTGTAACCTTCTGGAGTAGCACAGTGCCCAAGGAGTCATTAGCCACGCTTGAGGTGACATAGAATTTTTCATCCCACTTAGGTGGTGAGATAGTTGGTAAGGTGGCTAAGACCTCCTTTACCTTGTTGTAGTGATGCTCGCTCTCCTCATCACATGTGAAAGTTGATCTTTGAGTGAGCTGTTGCAGTGGTAGAACAAGTTGTGATAGTAGATGTATGAATCTACTCAAGTACCTCACCTTTTGTAAAAAAGAGACCAGTTGATGTGCGGTTGTTGGTGAAGGTAGGGCTATGAGTGCGGACACCTTACTTAGATCGGCGTTGATACCTTTTGCTGAAATTTCATGGCCTAATAGAATGAATCTACTTTCCCCAATGTGGCATTTGTCCACATTTATTTTACCACCTAGGCTTTGCAACCTTGCCAAACCATCAATTACCTTTTCTAAGTGTGAAATGCGAGGGCTATAAAAAAAAAAAAAATCAATGAACACTCTTATGGATGTTCCAAAGAACGGTTGAAAGACATATGTGACATATCTTTGGAATGTGGCAGGTGCATTTGTGAGACCAAATGGCATAACTCTGTATGCAAAACAACCCCATGGTGTAATGAAAGTGGCTTTTAGCTGATCTTCCAAGGCTATGCGTATTTGAAAATACCCGGAATAACCATCACACATGGTGTAGCATTCAAAACCCACCACTTCATTCAAGGAAAGTGGTCTCTCTCTGTAACTGCATTTAGTGGTTTGTAGTCAACGCAGACCCTCCACTTACCATTCTTTTTAGGCGTCCTCGTACTCATGTAGCCATCAATTTGTTCAAAAAACACCCTTGCCACCTCTAGTGCTAGGACAGCAACCACCATATCCGAGAATCACTTCTGTGAATCAAGTGGGTTGTGAGTCATTTATTGCTTGTTTGGAAGGCTGTGAGGAAGATATAGACCATAATATTGCCTATGGGATTGATGTGCTTCAAGAAAGTCCACAATACTACATGGAGGACTATTGGGGACAAGTCAAACCTATCTATCAAGTAGTTGCACTTGCTGCAAGAGGCCAAAATATCAATTTGGCAATGTTTAACGGCACCTTTGGGCATTGAGTCCCTTGATGTGGGGAAGATGGGATCTCCATTTCTTTGATAGGATCAAGTAGTCCCTCTGTAAACATTCTTTCCATCAAGAAGTGAGTACGCCCACTTTCCCATGACTTTAAGTCACTTTCTTCTTGGATGACACTAGGTATGGCTAAGGGTCTATGGACTTGGTGAGGTTGTTGTTGAGTAGGGAACACGGTGTTTGTAATCTGGATCTGCCTAGGTGTTGGTTCTAGATCCCTTTGGGTATCTTCTAACAAACTCCTTAATTGCTTCACTCGCTCAATCTCCTGTTTAGGGTTTGGATAAGTTCCTATCTTCTTGTTGGATTCTAGCCATTGTGGCTCATGAAGGTCTTCCTTGTTGGTTTCTATCTTAGTGGACGTTTTGGTCTCCATGGTTTCACCTGAATCAGAATCCTCTTCAGCGTCATTCATATATACGAGGTCGTCACCAGTCCCTATGTTGGTCTTTGAACTAGGGTCTGACTTCGCTGCTTTTTGCGATCTCTTCCTTCGTGTTTTTTTCTTTTTTTGAGATTGGGCAATTGATGCCGTGTCTCTTTCCTCAAGAATATAATTTTGTTTTTGGAGCATCGATCATGTGAGTACGTTTACTGGTACCACAGGTGTACTTTGTGATGGCTCCTCGATAACTTCAATCAAGTTTAATGGTGTGATCTTCGGTGCATTTGGATTATTTGGACATTGGGCAATCAAATGATCTATGCCACATCGATTACACATGAGTATCGGCATTGTAGACGTGCTCGCTTGATTGGTTTGCATTAGTGTGGCATTTTTTTGTAGCCTAATAGGACACTCGGCTACACGATGTGGACCTCCACACTCATAGCATTAAAGAGGTGGTCTCTTGCGAGTGTAATTGATATTTTGGCCTCTTGCAGCAAGTGCAACTACTTTGATAGATAGGTTTGACTTGTCCCCAATAGTCCTCCATGTAGTATCGTGGACTTTCTTCAAGCACATCAATCCAATAGGAAATATTATGGTCTATATCTTTCTCACAGCCTTCCAAACAAGCAATAAATGACTCACAACCCACTTGATTCACAGAAGTGATTCTCGGATATGGTGGTTGCGGTCCTAGCACTAGAGGTGGTAAGGGTGCTGTTTGAACAACATTTTGGGCCCTAGGGACCATGTGTTGTGACGTTTGTTCAAGAGGTGTTGGGCCTGGCATCAATGCAGGCACTGGAGGTGTGTCTGTCCATGCTAAGGTTGGTCTATTGGCCATCACGCTCTTAAATACTATGCAATCCTTAACTTGATGACCATACCTCCCACAAGCATTGCAATTCCCATTGAATTTTACTCTAAAGGTAGGGCATTCACTGGTACTATGCGGACCATAGCATACTGAGCACTCCATTGGCTCCCTTCTTGGATACATATGATTGTTTTGGGGAGCACGATTGTCTCTAAGGTTCTCTTGAATGTCCTTGGTGAGATCTGCTAAAGTCATCTCAGATATCTTTGTCTCCTTAGGAATAGGCTTTAGGGTCATTGGTTGATGCCCCGACGCTTGCGAGCTAGTAGATTTAGGCTCAACAGACACTCTTTCTCCTTGAATCATTTAATTATCCTTCAATTGGATTGCATTGGTGGTGATTGCTTCCCAAGTGGTGATACCTCTAATGACTAAGCCATTGTAGATATCCTCATGTCGTAATCCCCTAATGAATCTATCAAGCAATTGATTATTATTGAAGTGCTCATTTGGATTACAATGAGAATTCAAATGCTTCAAGCAACTAATAAAGTCTCTCACTGACTCTCCTTCCTCCCGTTGGGCTTTCTGGAGCTGAGAGTCTACACCCCAAAGCACTCCTTCTCGTATGTATTCTTTGAAGAAAAATCTCCCAAGAGTAGGGTAAATCATTTTTTCTTCCACCCTTAGGGTTCTATACCAATCCCCAGCCTTCCCACTTGATGTTAGGCTTACAGCATTACTCTTATGCAGGTCATTGTGTTCTCCTAGAGAATCGCATATTTGTTCAAACACTTCGATATGATTTCTCACATCCCTGTCTCCACTAAATTTTTGTGTGAGCTTGGCTATTTGTATTTCCTTACTTCTAAGTCTCTATCAGGCGTCTTACACATATTCTCAGCAATAGATCAACCGATAGCTTGAGCAAATGTTGCCATGTCACCTAGGTGAGCAGGCACCGTGGGTGAAGGCGCTCCAGAGACTACATGTGTAGTAGGTATTGGCATTGGGCTTGGCGCATAAGAAGCCCTTGGGTTCCAAGTTTGGCACGGTGTTGTGCCATGAGGTGGCCCAAAGTTTATATGTGTGGCCATAGGCATAGTAGACGTTGGATGTGACATGCTAATGCTAGCCGGTATGGTCCCATTAAAATAAGAGCTTGGGTGTTTTGGTTGTGGGGCATAGGTTGTTGAAACAATGGGAGGGGTAGAGGCTACATGAGTATGAGGACCCATAGGTGACACCCACTTTGAGTTTTCTACAGGATAGATGAACCCTGCTTCTAGTAGCTTCCTTACCTTGGCTAGGAGTGTCGTTTCTTGTATGACCCCCAGTCGTCGTAGCTTTTGCACAACTGATTTTGCCCCTTCCTTCATCTTAATATGATGTTCCACTATTGTAATTCCTGTGAGTCTTTCATAGTTGTCAATGAAAAGGTCAAGAAATCCCATCAACATTTGCAAAATTTATCTTTCTCCTCAATTGTTAATTCCTTAGACAACATACCCTTCAACCTACTTTCTCCTAGGCCAGGTGATTTACTTTCCTCTTCGTTGCTTTGCCCTTCTGTTGACGGACCGTCAGTTGTGCTTACCCTTTGTGGATCCTTCATGATGATACCCATCACATTGATGGAACTTTTTCTTTCGTCGGTGGATGTGGCCTCCTCCTTAGAAGTGGAAGACTCACTAGTGGTTTCATTTGCTGATGTCTCTAGGTCCATTTTCTTATGCTTGCCAGTCTTCATGTCATAGTAGATTGTCTCTCCTTTCTTACCAGTCATGTGTAGAAGGCCAGTGCCCCAGTCCTGCTTTTCCTTCATGGCCATCAGCCATGGCCTTCCCAAGATTAATGGATAGCCCTCCCCCTTAGTAGTCATTACAAAAAAATTTACTTCTACCTCAGTGTTGAAATATTTTATCTTCACAGCACTTACCACACCTGCACATTTTACTTTTCCGTTGTTTGCCATCTTTGCCTTGCATGGAGAAGGCCTGTCACACAGCTTCACTCATCACACAAATTTGTGCACCTCCATCAATTAGGTGTTTCCAACCCTCTTACCTTTTATGTTGACGTCGATAATTGGAAGGATGACATCCATGTTGCAACCTGAAATTTCTCCGGCTACCTTTGCTTTGGAGCACCTTGTACTAGCCATTTTGGACCATTTCCGCCTTTCATGCTTCTCTCATCGTTAGATTGTGTAGTTTTCTCCCTCCTAGCTCTTTTTACAGTCATGGCTTCAAATGGTTCTACAAAGGCTACCTTCTCCTTACCCTTATCCCTCTCCTTTACTCTGGGTGGATCCACTACTACGGCCTTTCCTTTCTCTTCTAGACTTATGATGTTTACAAGGCGATCAGGTGGTGGTGCCGGTGGAAGAGGTGGAATGGGTGCTTGTGGTGGTGCCTAGGGTGGACGTAGAATTTGTGTAGGTGGGGCTAGTGCTTGGGTTGGGGGTGTTCTCTCTCTAGGGGGGTGACAGTTGGTTCTTCCTACATCCTCTATTATAGTTTTGTGACGGTTTGGGATAGTAGTACATACCATGACCATCCTCTCCGTAGTTGTAGTAGTGATACTCCCTGTTTTCTTGTCGTGCTCTTCTCGGATCTTGATCTCTTTCTTGATTCCTTCCTTGCTGTATCAAGTGGACAGACAAATTCTGCAATTGGTCAGTAATATGGGCCAACATATCTTGTTGGTCATTTCTTACCCCAAGAGCCGGTGGTGGTGGAGGAATGGTGGTTGTCGTGGTTGTTGGTCGACACGATGTTCCTGATTTTTTTGACTCGATTTCTTTGGCTTTCATCCGCAGCTTCTTGTCCTTAAGACGAGCAATCTTGACGGCTAACTCGTACGTAGCCGGGAATCTACCTTTCACCTTCTCCTTGAGAAGCGGCCATAAGCCATGCGTGAACCGATATTTTTTTTGGAAATTGGATGCAACTTCCCCTCTTGACAGTGACTTAACCCACCGTTCCCACAAATCCACAAATTTGGACTCATAGGTGGTATATTCTAAAAGACCCTCTTGCTTGAAGTCTCTCAACTTGTCCCACAGCTTCTTTGAAGTGGTACCTCCCCCAAAGTGCCTCTTAAAAGCAGTTTTTAAGGGCTCTCGGTCATCCTTAGTTTCTTGTGGAAGTGCATTGTACCATGACCTAGCTTCTAGCTTTATGAGATGCTTAAAGATTCTAACCCGCGATTCATTTGTATCTTTGTTGATTACTACTCATGCTACTTCAAAGTCATCTAGGAAATCTGTTACCAAATCCTCCCCTTCTTTCCTTTAAATGTTGGAAATGCTTCACTTGCCATGATTATTGAGAGAGAGAGCTAGAAAGACACACTGCTTACCTTGCAATCAAAAGTTTTTTTTTCCTTTTTTTTTTCTTTACAAGGAGGCGCGTATACCCTTTTTATACTAGAACATAGATTAAAATCTCAAACGATACATTTCCTTGTATCAAAGGTAAGACAAATGGTTGATCTGATGCCAGAACCTCAAAGAGGAGCTCCCCACCCAGCATGGTGTCGATGATGTGCTAGTAGTGAGCCTTCAAGTCTAGTATTACCTTGATTGAGCGTACTCGTATCAAAATGTGTGATCTGCCTTGAGGTAAGTTGTACTGATTCATGCGAATCTTAGAGTTGCTTAGTCACTGTCCAAGCTTGTGGGAGAGGGTGGTGTTCTTTCCTAAAACAAGCTCAGTAGATCCCTAGTCTCTCTAGTGAGAGCATGAGCATGTGCTTCCATTATCTGTGGTGCAGCATCAGGTGCGACTTGAAAAATGACTGTGATAATTACCTCGGTGACTTGAGTTACCCGATTCTTGAAGTAGAATAGTGTTGATTCTCTATTGTGAAGAGCTCCCTCCATCTTGTTGTTGCAGGTTGGTTGTAGGTTGTGGACATGGTTTCGACTTTCTCCCTCTTCTTCTTGGCACCCGGCCTATGTATATTTTGGCGTGTTGGTTGACTCTGCCACTACAAATCGATCACCATTATGCCTAGCACTCAAGCTTTGATGGAGATGCGGAGTTCGTCTAGTTGTGCTTCGAGCTCTTCTTCTTCTGTCGTCCAGTTAGCGAACCCTACTAACCATTCATCCATCCACAAAATTTTAGGGGTTTTAGTCTTGTAAACTTGAGGGTTTCATGAAAGGATCCTCAGTGGGGGTGCCAAGAAAATGATAGCTGGAAATAACATGCCATATGGGGTGGCCTCTACACCACACACAACCCGAACATTCCCAAGCATCATCTCAAGGTAGGAGTAATCCTATTGGCAGAGAGGGGCACCACCTAGCATAAGTGAGGCTAGGACGCAGACATACATGAGCTAGGGTAGCAAAAGTGAGATTCCCTCTAGGTAACCAACATGAAATGGTGATACAACAAATGTCCACATGTAGAAAATGTCTAGTTAACAGTTAGGAGTGTGTGTACGAGGGAGGTATGTGACAAGGTCGGAATGGAGCTTACTGACTGATTGGAGAGGCCTCACATGATGGAGCACAAGCAGAGTGATATACAAGAGAGGAAACATCCCACAAATGTGGGAAAGCAAAACTAAGGAGAACAGAGAATAGACCCCAAAGATCAAGACAACATAGAACCCTTTATTGGCGATGATGATACTTACAAATGGTGGTCTTTATGGTTACAAACCTGGCTCTTGGTACTAGGGATGCATGATGGAATGTGAGCGCCATATGGTGCATGGCGAAGTTGGAGTTAGCAGGAAGGTTAGTTGATGAAAAACATCAAGACGATTCAGCCACCGATGACATCAATCACCAACACCGAGAGCGGCCCAAGGTAGCATGGGGTGGATGCATTCAATCCTAGCGTGCTCATGTTGCCTTGTGGGGGAAGTAGTGACTGCCTTATGTGCATGGAGTAGTCGTGACTAGTAACTCAACCATGGTGTGGTGGAGAATGGGTAAAATAGTGATGTTGCCAATGCTAGAATGCCCAAGCTTGCAACCAAACATGATGCCATGAGCTCTATAGCTTGGGGGGGGTGCGTTATGTGCTTAGTGGTGCTTGAAATGTAGAGTGCATGGAGCTAGTGTGTTCCTCCTTGACTTGTCCCTTTTGTGCTTAATGGAGGCCTCTTTATATAGGCTTGAGAGGTGGTCCTTATCCAATGGTCCTTGCAAATATCCTCTGGTCGTTGTAGAAGGTCTAGATGCCTCTCTAGTAAGAGAGATATAGAGAGAGAAGTTAGAGATAGAGAGAGAGGAAAGAGTGGGGTGGGGAGAGTTTTTTTACAATCACTAGCCATTGGCTAGGTTACTAGGGAAGAGTGGGGGTCTGGGCAATTTACATAGGTTTTGTTGATGGTTCGGGTGGTCAGTGTGTGGTTTGAGGCTGCCGAAATTGGTATTTGTTGCGAGAATCGGAGTTGCTATGTGTTACCTCCTTTTCGTAGTGACCGGGGAGTGCCTTTGGCGCCACTTCTTGTTTTGGTGTTGACGGTGGGCGACTTGGCCGTCTTTCTTCTCTTTGGCTTCGATGTTGATTATTCCTTTGCTTTTTTATTGTGGGTGTGTATATGCGTGCATGCAATGCATGTGTGCATGTGTGTGTATATGTGTCTATGGGTGAGTTTGTTTAGGCGTGTGTGTATATAGGTGACTGTGTGATTGTGTTGTGTATGTGTGTGCATATGTGCGGGGTTGTGGTTGTCTAGGGGTGGGTGTTTAGGAACAAGAGAGAGGGGGGGGGGGGTACTATTTTATGAAACGTGTGTGTGTGTGTGTATATATATATATATATATATATATACGTTTTTGTTTTTTAACGTGTGGCGATGGCGACACAAAGAGGAAGAACGAGAGTGGGGATGGGAGGGGAACGCGAGCGCAGGGAGATATGGGAGGGGGTCTAGTGGATATGTACACCAACTCACTTGAAGAAGCACAAAAAGTCTTTAACAGGATTGGAGATCAAAATGTGGTATCATGGACTAATTTGATTGGAGGATATGCAAAGCTTGGGCAGTGTAAGGAGGCTTGTCTGGGAGGCCTTACTTGTGGTCTCGTGAAGGTGGAGATCTTCTCAGTCCCATTGCGAGAGCTCCCTAGCTGCCTCCACATTATCTCATGGAGTCGTGGACACTTGGACTCCCCTCACATCCACGCTCATGGAGAGCAAACAAATGATTTCAAAATCTGCTACTGTATATAGTCAAATGTGTAGTGTACAATGGACCAAAATCATGGACTCAAAACTATATAATTAAAAAAAAGGCACTCTTTCCAACTTTAGTTTTTTCTATTGCCAACAGAGCCTATTTGTGACGAGCATCCTTTGCTCCAAAGAGGGTAACAAGGCAGAATGGTGAGTGCAGATGATGGTAAAGATGACTACAAATCATCTCTGTGCAGTAGTAATCACTTGAATACAGATGCTTCTGCTTTCATAACCTCATTAAGGGCTTGAGCCAACAAGAAAGATCTATACATGGGCATCAGGCTACATGCGGACATTATAAAAAGAGGCTTGCTTGAAGCAAGCTCCTCCATAGCTAACTCCCTTTTCAGTATGTATGCAAAATGTGCTCCTCTAGTTAAAGCTCAACATATTCTTCAGGAACTTCCCGTTCGGACTACCGTGTCCTGGTCTGCGTTAATTGGGGGATATGCACACCATGGCCAAGGTGAGGAAGCATTGAATGGTCTTGATCTCATGTAACGTGGGGCTCTCTTCCCAAATGCTGTAACTTTTTCTTGCATCTTGAGAGCATGTGGTAGTGTAGGAGCCTCAGTGAAGGGTCGAGCAATCCACGCTCAGATTGTGGACAGCGGTTTTAGCAGACAGTATTCTTGTCACTGCATTGTTAGATATGCACAGTAAATGTGGCATGCTCGGAAGAGCACTAGAAGTGTTTGAGGAAATGCTAGGTCAAGATATAGTAGCCTGGGATGGGCTGATTGCAGGGTACGCTCAACTTGGAAATGATGAGTAAGCCATTAAGTTACTTTCAACAGAGGGCATTCCACTGATGCATTGACACTTGCTTGCTATTTGAAAGCTTGTGTCAATATTTGATATGCTTGCAAGTACAGTGTCGGGGGATAATTGTGTGAAAGGTGAGCCGGGAAGGCACCGGGCCCTTGGCTGTGAGAGGTGCGGGAAACAAGGTGCAACAGATGCAATTACCGACAACAGTATTCAAAACAAGCAGTCCGTCTAGTTTCCAGTTAATCGACAGAATCCATGTTTAATCAATCGTTAATGAAGCTTGAATGCTCTTTACAAGAAGAAACCTGGCTTAATCCAGGTGCTAACCAAGAATTTAACAAGACCTGATTTGTCCCGCCTTTTGCTTCTTTCTGTCAAGGCACAGGAGCTTCCTTCCAATGGCCGTTCATTTTGGCTTCTGATTTCCGATTCAACTAGCCAATGATTGCTTAGAAGCTTGGCTTATGGCTTCGAGAGAGTAGGTTTAATTCTGCTCTTGATAGCTTAAGAGCTTTGGCTTATGAAGGTTAACAGAGGTTTAAAGATATAGAGCTTATTCGGGGAAGATTAGGATCAAGCTTATGAGAAGGAGCGCTTCCAAGCTTAAGCTTATGATGAGGAGATTAGGATAATTAAATTAGCTTAAGATTTTAGAAGAAGGAGATTAAGAGTTCTGGGATTACGAGAGGCTTCAGATTACCTGTTAAGATGAGCTTGAGACTTTGAAGGCATGAGGCTAAGCTTCGAACTTCCCTATGATGAGGAGAAGGCCCCAGAGCTTGAGCTTAAGGAGCTTACCGGCTTATGAGGAGCTTGAACTTCGAGCTTAATGATCTTGAGAGCCCCCTGGCATGAGGAGGAGCTTCAAAGCATAAAAATCTTATGAGGCCGAGAGAGCTCACGATGATGCTTTCTATAGCTTGCATGGCCAATAAAAATCTTTCTATTCCCGGCATCCCATTAGCGATATCGCTAATGGGAGGGCTCTTGATGACGTGGCAACAAAATTTCAAGAAACACCAAATCCGGTGCGCCTGGTACCGAAACTGCGCGCGAGCTCACCCCACCACTTTTCGACTCTGTGATGGCTTTGTTCGAGCAGCGTAGCACACGCTGCAAGCTTTCCTTTCCTCCTCGTTGCCTGGCGCCTTTGCCATGTGCCATGCTCCTCTTGTTTTTTTTTCTCCCTTTCCCATTAAAACCCTTTAAATTGGGTGGCCGACCTTAGGTCTTGGGCGGCCTTTTGTTGACTTAGGCGGGTGACCATGTAAATTATACCACACTTGGCATACATTTCGGCCGCGCTTGCCAAGCTTTTCCATTGGCAGTCTTCAAATGCTGCAAAGGCATAACTTTTGGCATAAATGCCGACCAATGCAATGCCAAGCAGCATATCCATTGGGCGGCCATAGCCCCCTTGGCTTCTTTTCGGCTCTTAAAGGGAACCCCGTTTGGCATACATATCGGTTAAGGCATTGCCAAACATAGCAATTCCTCACTCTTCCATCAGCTCTTGACTAACAATTTTATCGTGAATTCCAATGCTCATATCAACTTCTTAGTGCCATACGCCTTCAATATGCAAGTATAAGTGATTGCATTCAGAGAGTTTTTCCTCTTTTTGCATCTGCTCCAAATAGCCAGTTTTTTGGTCCTGCCTTGTCTGGTATATCCCCCTATCATTGCATTCCAAAACCTTGGCTACAGCTCAGTGACCGAGCGGACCGGAGTGGTACGGAACCGGCCCCCGATGAATCTTTATCGGCCAATATCTTGGCGACCGGGACTCCGATCACTGATCTGAAAAGATCGACGCGCTCCACAAAGTGAGCACTTCAATCCCATGCATTCAATTCAATTCTGTCAACCCACGTGTAGTTTCCCAATCCGGTACAGATCTACAATCGACTTAAACTTCAAACTGCCATAACTTCTTCACCGTAGTTGCAATCGACGAGCCGTAAAGACAGGCCGGTAGAGCACTTTAAGCACTACAGTTCTTGATCATAATATCCTATATGCACTCACATCAAGCATAGACTTTTTTGGCATCATTAAGGTATCAGTTGGCCCTTTAAAGCCGCATCTGGCATACATTAATCATTAAACTTGGCTTGTTATCAAGCCCTCATCACTGACCAGTAGTCAAGTAGTCCTTCAATAAGCTTGATCTGCATCTTCTTGGCATATTTCTTAGCATGGGAGCGGAGCTGCACGACAACAGGAATAGAAGAAGGTTTCTCGTCGTCTCCTTTGGGAACCCGCCTGAATGTATATGCAATTGGAATGTGCTCAGTCTTGATGAAAAGACAAATAAATCAAATGGTCGACAATTTTCTGAGATGCAATTCAAATCTATGGCAAATTGCACAGAGTTAATGATGCTATTTGTGGAATCATATGATACTCATAAATGCATGATTGGAAAAGGGTAGAACTGCCATTTTTGCTTTGGGTAGCTTTTGGTGCAATGAGGCTATCTTTGGGTGCCTGAATGGTGCTCTCAGAACTAATACTGGATACACCAGTGGATCTTAAGCCAATCCAGAGTAACATAACATTTTGTGACCAGGCAAAAGCTGTAGAGATTAAATTCAGGCCCGATCTGATTACATATGAGCAACTACTAGATGTATTTTGGTCAAGTCATGATCCTACGCAAGTGTCTAGACAAGGTCAGGGAATTGTATGCCAAATAAAAAGATAGGGATTTTTGGGTAAAAGCCTCGTGTTAAGTAGCGTTATTAATACGTATGCTACTTGTGGTATGCTTGACAGAGGATATCGAGTGTTTGAGCAGCTTCCTTTTTTGAGATGTCCTTTCATGAAACATTTTGATTTTGAAGTATGCTGACCTTGGATATGGTGAAGAGGATCTAAAATTTGATGAGCAGATGCAAGACCATGGTGCTTTTCTAGATGTCGTGAGTTCATGAACCTTTGCACAGGCATCAAAGAAACAAAGGCTGAGGATAGTGAGAATGCTTGATCGGACGCGGTTGGCACATACCGGAGGATGTGCAGGTTCAGAGGGGGTCGATGTCATGTTGTGGCACGTCTATGCCGAGAAAGCATGCTCAATGACTAACTCAAACGGTTTTAGATACATGGGCAACTGCCAGTGTCATGGTTTTGGATGCATGTCCTTACATATGCAATAACATTTGCTTATGTGCTTAATGTAGGCAGTTACCAAGGTCTACCAGAAGTGGGCCAAACACTTTTTGTGGATATGGGCACTGACTATGGTGTGGCTCCGAGACTAGAGTGCTACACTTATAAAGTTGATCAGTCTTAGCGTATGCAAAGATTATTGTAAGGCAGTAAGACTGATCTAGGATATGCCATCTTTTGAATATTCCACAATTGGGTATATCCACTTTGGTGCTTATCATAAAAAGAGAAGATGTCAATGTGGGAAGATGGGACCTTCGAACGGGCAATATAGCCGGATAAAAGCAATTGAAATCTTATGTTCTGATGGCAAATATTATGCAAAGACTTGCATAGCAGAGAAGGCAGTAAACATCAAAGCCATGAGAACATACAAAGGAGGCATGCCAATAATGAGCAAGGTGGGAACAAGCCGCAATATTGAGCAAACTAATTAATAGAAATGAAAACATATGAAAGGAGGAGGCCTGCTGAAGCTGGATTGTGTGGTGGGAATGGAAACCGACGTGAACTGAAGGGGGGCGAGTTCGAAAAGAAAGCGGCCTTGCGGTGATTTTGGATGGAGGGGGGGTGTGTGGAAAATTGGGGGGATGGACTACTTGCATCTGGGAGGGCAGAAATGGGGGAGGTTTTGATCCTTACTGTGCACCATCTTGTCGTGCTTCTTCTCCTTGCAGACTGCTTCTGCTAATCTTGTGAAGCCTCTACACAAATTCCAACATCCACCGTGATAGTGGCCCTTCCATTGGTCGCCACTTCTACAAGTCTACATCTGTCAAGAATAGAGGGGAAATGGCAGCTGCTCCTTTTGGGAGGCACTTGCTTGTCTGGCGAGTACTTGTGAGCAGCATGAGGAGCTAAACATAAAAGGCCAGATATTTAAGCTATGGCAACCAAGCAAGAGTGAAGTTTCATACAGAGAGCTTAGTACACCCAATCTAGTACATTCCGCATGTTCAAGGATCAATGGGCCTCCATCAAGATTTGTATATTTTAGCTGTTGTATATATCTTCTACTGCCTAAATGGTTTTAAATACTTTCTTTCTCTCTTTATTCTGAGCTATGAACTCCCACATCCAAGGACCTCATGTCTTCCCAGCTAGCACGCCCAACTTCTCGACAACGGCCCGCCGGTGGGAAGAAAACAAGAGGGGAGAGAGGGGTATGTGTGAGGCCAAGAGGGGTAAGAGAGAGAGAGTGTGGAAAATAATGAAAGGGAAAGAGATATTTTGAAGATAAACGGTGGCCTGCTATAGGGATAGAGAGGTCCTTGACATTTTATGCGCCCTTGGGGTTTGGTGACAGTGATAATGAGGAAAAATGTTTTTTTTTTTGGCTTTCTTTACCTTCGGCTCCCCAAATGGTTGATTCATGCGGTTCTTGGCTTGAAACCGAGAACTTTAAACTCTCAGGCCGGGCTAGAGGGCGGTGCGGCTAACCCGGTGTCACTACCAATGGGGCTACAATGAAGCAAGATTAAGTTGTACTATTCTATACCAAGAAAATCTCTAGTGCGAGATATTCAAGGCAATGACACATTTGATGCTAAATATCCCCCACTATACCTATTTCGTATCCCACAAGAAGGGGTTTGAATAAATAATGACATCTAGGTAGGGAATGATTTGAGGATCACCAAATTCTAGACTGAATTATTAAATAATAAAAAGGATTTTGGAGTCCATAACGGTCATTGGTGGTGCATTAAGGAGTGTATCTTTTTGGGTATCCCATCCATAATTTCATTATAAGGCAAGACCAATGCATGAATGCCACATCAATAGTGACTGTTGTACTCTTGACGCATGAAAAGCGTTGAGAAATCATTGATCAAATTAGAATAACTATCAGGAGGGTGCACGACCCTACAAACACTCCTTCACCTCCTATGCCTACAAAGTTTATTTTTGCACAATGTCCATACAACATCTTTCCCTCCAAATCCTACACATGTTGAGATGCTTGCAGACTTGTGGTTTGCTTCACCTTCATCATCAATTGAGTTCTCCTTTACCACTAAGAGACTACCACATGGCTTAAAAATGGTGAAGCATGATTCAATCTCTACACAAGCCATGCAGGGAGTACTCAAAAAGCAGAAACAAGGCATATCCAACCTTAAGTAGGGGCTAGTGCACGTACAGCCTTATCTCACAGTGTCATATTAGCCAATTGGCAAATATGTATTCCAATTTAGAGAAAGGGAACTACTAGAGAATTGAGGTATGATTGTGTTACTAGAAGCTTCCAAAATTCCCATAGAATCCAACATCATTGAGATGAACAGCTTGTGGATACATATTATTTTGAGACAAACATAGTAGTAGTCAATGGAAAAAACCTTCGAATCATGTCTACGGCCATCTCACATATTTTCAGATTACCATTTGACTAGATGGCATAGTCTTGCAGTGATGACACAATCAACAATTTATTGAATGAGAAATCCCAAACCAAAAAGAAACAAAAGACGGGTGTCAAGGGAACTACAATATTTTCCCTTGAAAATAGGGTTGTCCTAAAATCAGCGGGGGTAGGAGGAATGCTCCTGTATAAAGAAGTTTTGCTCATCACAAACATCCCCACCAATAGCTACCTTGACTTTTGCACATACATCGTAAAGATAGCCTCGAAGCATGTTGGCAGCTTGAATCCGCCACCCATGGTCCACATCAATAGGCCACTTCCCCTTTTGGTGCAAATTCTTTGCAATGAGATTGATTTCTGAACCATGGTCTATAAGGGCTAAAATCGGCTCCTCAATGGTGCCAAGCTTTACCACAATCTCAGTCGTTGCTCTTGCCCAGTGAGTCGTATAAAAGTGAATCTTGGGTATAGTTTCTTCTTCTTGCCCGTCATTAAAATGCATGTTTCTTACCTCGGGTACAATCAGGTTTGAAACCACCACATGCTTCTGCTTTTCTTCTTCAAGGTTTGCTAAATATTCTTCATCATCATCCAAAATTGCTTCAATGTGTCGAACCACTTGGATCTTAACTGATTTTGGCTCTTGCTCACTCAGTATCTCTCGCTCCTTAAGTTATAATGTCAATGATCTCCTCATGTAACTTGTGCTTGGCAATTCCTAGAATATCCCCCAATGTGAGCTCCACTTTACTATTCAAGACACGCTCTTCAAAAACCTTCTTCAGATATGTAGAGAATTCAATATCATTTTTAAGTTTATACGAGGGTCCCTTAGGCTTACCTTGCTTTTTGTCCTTCGGAGCCTCCTGCATAACCACTTCAGGAGCAGCCTTAGGAGCAGGCCCTTCTTCTTTCTTGCTACTGGATCTTGTTGTCCTTTTTGACGTCCTAGCCACCTCTTCATCCCTTTTTTGCTTCTCTTCCACCATAGCTTCATTGGCTTGAGCCGTAGCAATATATGCATATATTGAAAGAGAATTTGTTGAATCTGTCCACCCAGTAGTTTCTTGAATTGAATTACCTATCTGTCATAACTTCCCATATGTTACCTTACCTGCTTCTACTCTCTTTAAAGCATACGGCCACAGTTGGCCCTTTACACCTATACCTTCATCATCTCCCATATGAAAAACTTGCCGCCCATATGTATCTACTTCCACAAGAGCAGCACTATGTTATATTTCTTCCACTAGATTCTTCATGCCGCCCTTGCCAAAGTTTAAGCGGAGCATCTCACCTGTTGCCCTGAGATGAATCTTCATGTCTTTCCAGAAAACCACATTCTTCTTGCAAGCTTCATCAAACTCATCACCCTCTTTCACATACCTATGGTCTTCATTATCGCACACATGCATCGATTATCCCAATTTTTACGTGGTGGCTGCTGCTTCTTAGGTTTGGATGTAGACGTTTTTGCTGCTAACCCTTCAAATTTAATAGTTTTGAAATTTAAATTTAGCTCTTGAATACCCTTTACGAGATTGTTGAGAACAAGCCCCTCCACCTTGGGTACTGTCGAGGGTGATTTCTCTTTAATCTCTTCTTCAACGTCATCTATTACCTCGACCATGATCTACTTGTCAACTCGCTTCTGTCGTTTTACAATCATATTCACCGCTTCAACGACTATTTTTCAATCTGATATTAAACCAATTTCTCCTGCCAGGCCCTCCAATAATTGAACCAAATTCTTTTGAAGTCGTGGTTCAAAAGCTTGAATAAACAATTCCACCTTTTGATCCTTCAAAGAACGTTGTTCTGCTGTTCTCGTGTAGATAAATTTTTACTCTTCTTTTGCACCCACTTCATAAAACTTTGTCTGGTCACCCTCTTAGAATCTTCCAAGAAATATTTCTCTTGCAGCGCCTTCTTGAAATCCTGCCAATTTCTTCCTTGAGCCGCCTGAATTTCTTTAATCTGGGCCCTAAGTTTCGGCACTACAATCAGATGAAATCCTTCCATTGAGTCTTGGTCTTCAATTCCATTATCTTCCATAGATTGCTCATAAAGATTGCAAAATTTTGAAATATCTCGGTCTTCAAACCGGTGCAACTTCTCTATAATAGTTTACCGAGCTTTACAAATCCACTCTTGTAGATTATGTTGTTGTTGGACACCCTGTTGCTATTGCATGTATGTTGCAAACTGTTGGATCATTTGTTGCATGGCTGCCTCTTGCGGTGTAGAAATAGGCTTCAACTATTTTCCCACCCCGGCTCGGTTTCACCTCAGGTTCACCAGGTTGTTGTGGGATATGGGCTTTAAAATTGAGGTAGGTTAGTGTCAGGCTGCTGGATGCGGGAAAATTGAGAGCCAAGAATTGTCGCACCGCACAATAGCGTAGTTAAAATTTACCTAGTAATGCTAATGACACACAAAAACTGCTTGAAAATTGATAACTTTGACAAATTGACGCACAATTATTGAAGCAATGCCATTACGACACATGTTAGTTAAATCAAGTGATGGTTTAGGAGTTTAAACTCCCCTTATAGCTTCCTCTGGGCAGTTAATGGCTCCGTCACTCATCAGAAAAAAATCAATTAAACCTAAATTGGCATCGACGAGCAAAATTTCTTCTGCGATGGGCTTCCAGATTCAACCTTGCTTAACTTCGTCCGATCTGCTTGAGCCCTAGCTTACTAAGCTTCCTTCAACTCGTTCTTTGCTTAGATTTAAAGTTGATAACAAGATAAAGATATTTCCCTGCTTAATCTCGAGAACAAGAGAAAGAACGGCTTCCTGCTTAATCTTTTCTTCAATCACAAAAAATCAATGTGTTCAATTCGCTTCTTGAGTTCTTTTTCCCTAGCTCAAGCACGAGAGGGAGAGAGAGAGAGAGAGAGATTGATTGTCTTGCCTCCTCTTGCTTCATTTGGAGAACAAGAGAGAGAAAGGGTGAGATAGAACTCTCCTTCAAGCTTTTAAAGGGCCAAGAGAGAGAGGGTATGTGTTTTCCCGTTTTGCTCAAGCCACCTTCATGCCACAGCTCGCGGATCCTCTCTTCTTCTCATAATCCTCACACCTATACAATACCCTCCACTCGTTGTTTCTCTATATATGCAACCTCCTATTTTTAGCTTTGCCCCCTCCCTTAGCAACGATGGCACCGTCGCTGCTAGGGAGCATTAAAAAGCACCCTTGCTGACATGGCAAGCAGGAGCAGCACGAGACAACCCGGGACTTGAGCCGAAATGGGACGCAATGGCGTGCTCGTCAATTCCTGTTTCTTGCGCATCACCGTCACAGCAACACAGCCCCCAGTGCAAGCTCCTCACTCCATTTCCACTTTTTTCTACGTTGCCCTGCTCCCCTCTTACCTCTTTGGTTCACATCCTTTTCCAATTTAGGGTGGCCATTGGCTTAAAGTAAAAAAACACTTGGACGAGCAGCCCTAGTGCTTCATTGGGCGGCCTTAAGCTTTGTAAGGGCACCACATTTGTCATACATATTGACCAAATCATTGCCAAGGACCACATCTTTCTCCATTGGGTGGCCTCCCTTGGGCGGTCAATAACCTTACGGTTCATGGGTGGGTGGCTCTCAAAGGGCACTACTTTGGGCACATACTTTAGCCCGGGCATTGTACTGGCTCAAGCACTGCAGAGAAGAACTTTTTTCTCCGACTCCACATGGCTGCACACTATAGGAGACGACATTTTAGACAAATAGCTCTTCAAGAACTGTAAATCCACCGTCCTGAACTTTGTCGGCTCACTAACTGAGGTTGCCAAACCTGCCAAAAGTCATTTGGTACCTCATCATCGGTCATTGTCACCGACTTCAAACATTAATATCTTACAGCTCCGGACTCCGATTGGCAAGCCGTAAATTCCTATAGACTTCTCAAGCTGCATAGAATGCATAAAAACCCTATTGATGCTGTAAAATTCCCAGATGGCACACCGTCTAAGGTGACCGACCTGGCACGGAATTGGCCCTCGAGAAAATTTAATATGGTGATATCTTGGTATTTGTAACTCCAATCACTAATCTAAAAAGATTGACGCACTCCACAAAGTGTGCACTTTAGGCTTATACATTCACTCATCTTTGATCCTTCAGCTGCTCTTCCCCAATCCCGTACGGATCTGCATCAACTTAAAATTCAAACTTCTATAACATCTTCGCAGCAGCAGCTCCAATCAATGAGCCGTAAAGACAAGGTGGTAGAGCACTTCAAGCACTGCAGTTCAAAATCATAAACTCCATTTGTGCTCACTTCAAGCATAATATTTTTTTAGCATCATTAAGGCATCTGTTGGCCCTTTGAAGCCACGTCTAGCATACATTAATCATTAAGCTTGGCATGTAAAAAACCTTGATCACTGCTCAATATATGTGTAGGCTTCAAAGAAGCTTAGCTTGAATTTATTTTCTTTTTTTTCCATCATGGAAACAGAGCTGCACGATAACGTATGAGATTTCTATAGTCTCAAAAATAACCAAATGTATCTTAGATGTGTCTTTTGAATCACTATCTCAAGAGCTAGAGTTGGTTGATGTTCCGTCAGTAGATGACTCGTTGGAATTGAAACTCTCTTTCCCTTTTAGCCCTTCTCTTTCTTAGCTTTTTGCTCTAGTTTTAGAGTTCTTTTCATCAAATCATTAAAGTTTGGGTTGGTGCTAGTACCTCTTATTATCTTAATCTCTTGCTTCTTAACCGACTCAAATACCATGCACACATGCATCTTTTTTATGGTGGTTCATTCAACTAGTTTCTCACATTGTTGCTTTCCTCCACATAAGTGCTAAGAAATAGCCTACCTTGTCTGATTTTTTTCACATTGCAAAGGATATCCTCATCCTCATGGCTTCCATTGTACTTGAGCAAGAAACCTGTAACATTTAATGGCCTAGTAACTTGTGTGTAGCGGAAAATAGCATAGACATAGTGAGCATGTCATTAGAATAGATTCCTAATGAGCATAGCAAGAGTTCTTGGATGGAGAGAGCGACAAAAATCATAACACCTAGTCAAATAGGCATGAACAATACTTCAAAAGAGAGAGAAATTAAGCTATTGAAAACAGTTGAGGACCGGATTTACATGGAGCTGGTCCCCCCTCCAAAAGGCTTTGTATTATAGGTTTCCCCCATCAAAGGAGACATTTTATAATACAATACTTTGTGTTTCTTCAATATCTTGCTGGTGCAATGAAGATGGAAGATTTAAGCACCATGCACACACTTATAAAACACAACATCAATTCCCTCATGGTCTTAGACCCAAGACCTCACACACCTTCGAAGATGGTGAGAGCTAGCGGGGTATGAGAGAAGATTGAGAGGAAGAAGGAGTAGTCTTACGAGAAAGAAGTATATCTCCTCTCATAATCACTCATAATAGCTTAGAATAGCTTAGTAAGTAGCATGTTAGAGGAGATGAGAATGCATTGAAGCTTGGCTCTTGGTTGGATTTGCATCACAAAGCCAAGAGTTGTTGGTGTAGGCCTCCCTTCTCACAAGCTTGGAGTAGATAATGAGCTTTCCATTAAGGCTTGAGAAGGAGAGAGAGAGAGAGTATTCTTGCTTCACAAAGGAGATTGTGTTAGTGTGCGTGTGATAATGCCTTGCCAAAATCAGCCCCCTCTCTCTCTTGGTCGACCCCTCTTGCAATTTACTCATGCTAGCACTCCATTGGACCCTACAAAGCTTAGCCAATCATAATTGAGAAGCATAAGTGATAGCCTTGTGACATGTGTCCCCCTTTACCCTTTTGTGAGAACTTTAGGTAATTAAATAATGCAATTAAACTCCCATTGAACCCCTTTGTCTTCTGGCCAATATGAAGCAGGAAAGACATTGGGTTGATGAATGCTCATTGGACCCCTTGTGAACTTGGCCAGTAGTCTTCTAGAGAGCTTAATTCTTATTGGTTCTTTTATTAAGTGTTTTTAAATGAATTAAACTAGATTTACTCTAGTCTAGTTCTCATTGGTCCACCCCTATGGCCATCCAATAGGAATTGAATGCACCTTGTGGGCAATTGGTCTAGTGAGTTGACATGTGTCCACTATGCCCTTTGTGTAAAGGGGCTTGCATGAGTGTGTGTGTGTGTGTGTGTGTTTCTCTCTCATCCCTAGCTAAAAGCGCTCGCCCCTTCCTCTTTAGGAGATTGCAAAGACTTTTTGTACACTATCAAGCATCCAATTTTCCTAAGCATTGACCATTGGACTTAACCTTTGAATTTTGAAACCTTAGCATTTTGGAAGTCTTAATGGGTTGAACCTTAGGTCTTTGAATCACATTGCTTGTGCATTGCTCTTCTGCAGATGGTTCCCCCTTTGGATCCCTTTTTTCCCTCCTTTGGATCCCTATTGTAATCAGTCTGCTAGACTTACCAATAATCTAGCTTTTTCTCCCCTGGTACTTCCCCATATTAAATGATCACTTTAACATGAGAAAATCATGTAGGAGAATTAGATATTAGTTATTATGACATTACCTCTCTCTTGAAATCATAGTCGTCCTCGACTATGGGGTAGAGAAGATAAAGCCTATTCATTAGTCCTTTTTCTACCGGGTAGAGGATCCCTATTTTACTTATGACATCGTTCCAGAATGGATGACTAATCCATTTGGTGCTTGAGAGACTAAGGATGCCGTGAGCATGTCTGTCCTATCAATCTTGTATAGTAGAGTGACAAGCACTACTTGGTGTTTGGAAGACATCGTCTCCACAAACTTGATTCTAAGCATGCATACTACTTAACATTTGTGCACAATAAAGAAAAAGAGAGTCTTGTAGGACAAAAACTTTGTTCATTTTAAACATTTGTACATTTGCTTACTCTAGGGAAGCATTGACAAGGTTTAGGTTATCCTTTAATTGTATGTCTTGCATCCATCTAGCATCTTCAAAAGGATAATTCTTAAACTTAATAAGATACCATCGGATCGTCTTACCACCTCTTAATACGTTGTCTTCATGTCGGAGGATGGGCTTGGGCTACAACACCTCTTCTTGAACTTCTATCTCCAGTAGGTCTCCAATAGTTGGCAGGGATTTCATTAACGTAATCACGATCGGGTGATTACGTAAAGAAATCTAGTATTTACACAAAAACATCACGTGATCATGTTAATTTTTAACGTGACTTTGATGATGACCTGCAAAAACCTATAGAGCCGGGTAGCCCACCGAGCTTCCACAATTTCCCTGCGGGCACCGTCTGGCTTCTACATTTTCTTGGCGGGCCCGCCGGGAAATTGTAGAAGCCCGGCGGGCTTAATTATATATAGTAAATAGTGTGCTAGCCCCGGTTTTTTCTCTAGGCAAATCCTTGAGGAGTGTATCCGAGTGCTGGGTATTGTCATCTCCTTGTGAATTGACCTAAGGTTACAGAGTCACAGGTCCTTTTTTGGGCCGGACGTAAATCTTAATTCGGTAACCACTTCTAAAAAATTTTAATTCGTTTACTGACATAAAGGTACGAAACCAAAACAACTGAAGACTTGGGGAATCATGCTCATTGCGAAGAATACATTGGTCCAAATGAGGGTTGTAATTGGTTTTGGAAGATGAGCATATGTAAATGTCTAGTCGATAGTCAAGAGTCGGATGTCCTCTACTAGTGTACCGGGTATATAAAGATCCTTGAAGTCTTATATTTGAGTTGATTTACAATATAAGAGCTATAATCCTTGATTGGGTTAAAATAGCTTTTATATATTGAATTGGTTGAATGGGTGGGCTACAATCCTTCACTGGGTTCAAGTAGTCCCCAATTGGGTGATTATATTGAAGATTTATTTGCGTTAGTTCATGCATTGGTTTATACAGAGATTGCATTATTTATTACGATAGATTATTAGTGTATGAAATGACCAATTATATATTTTATTGCTTTCGTTTGTTTTTGTAGCAAATGAAATTAGATGTGTCTTATTGTTTGCTGCAAATCAAAGTGGACATATAAATAGTCATTATAATAATAATTGCATAGAGAGATTCATAGTACTGTTATGGTTATTACGCCATGTATAGATTACATTGCAATGTGTATGGTTGCTCACAATATAGGTGATTGATATGTGGATTGACTAGCATGCATTGAAAATCTCATATTGTGCATCATGGTTACTTTCATATTGAATGGTTTTTAAATTATAATATATATAGAAAATAAAAAAATTATTTTCAGTTTGTAACATCTTGTTCTTTTCTCTCCAGTTTTAATTTAAAAGCAATGGAGCAAAATGTGGGCACAAGTAGTACAAAGATGCCAAAGAATAAAAAGCTCCTGGCAAAGAGTGGGATTATGCTCACAACATATGCGGCCGATATATAGAGTGGCAATGTAAATTTTGTCACACAACAAAATCTGGCGGTGCACCACGTATTAGGGATCATTTCCTGGGTAGCGCTAAAAACAATTGTAGAAAATGTGAACATTCTCAGGTACCTGTAGTTGCAAAGCATTTGAGACAAGAGCTCGCTAAAAAGAGTGGCAAGAAATGATAGATATATACCTCTATGTCTTCGAATCAAGAGTTCCCAGAGCCAAATATTAACTCCACAGATCCTGTAGTGACACCAACTAACCTTGGAGAGCAATCCGCGCAAGGAGATGAAATTCCAGGCAGTATTCCTTTTAAACGTCACAATGAAGGTGGACTTTGTCAAATGCGTAAAAAATCATTACATCAAAGCTTTCGAGTGCAGTCTCTAGAAGAAGCACAAACAGCACTACCAAAGCAATATTCTTTACTGGAAGTGCTTTGGTCATGGTAGACAGTAATCATTGGAAGGATGCTTGGAAGAAAATCGGTGAGTTAGGTCCATGATTTTTAGCTCCTTCTTATCACACGATAAGAAATGTTTTCTTGGACAAATGTTACATCGAAGTCAAAGAGCGTGTTGGAAAAATAATACTTGGGAATATTTCACTTTCAGGGTATACGATTGTGAGTGATGGTGGCTGGTCAAATATTCAAAGAAGACCGTTGATCAATGTAATGCTGGTTTGTCCAAGGAGAGAAACATTTATAAAGGCGATTGATAGTTCTAGTGCAATTAAAAGTGGCAAATACATTTCTGAGGTCTTGATTGATGTAATTAAAGAAATTGGTGTAAAACATGTCGTTCAAGTTGTGATGGACAACGGAAAGAATTGAAAAAAGTCCAGTAAATTAATAAAGAAGTGCTTTCCACACATTTTTTCCAATGGTTGTAATACGCACAGATTGAACTTGGTGCTGAAAGATTGGTACACTAGGGAAGAAACCACATGGTTCGCCAAAATAATTGATACATCACGTCAGGTTGTGAAATTATATTGAAACGACAGAGAGTGCTCGATTTGTATAGGATGTGCATGTCAGTGATGCTGAAACTTCCTGTTGAAACTCGGTTCTGCAAACACTTTTATACCTTGGAATCACTTCTCCATAATAAATGTGTTGTGATAGACACATTCAGCTGCGCGTCCTTTGATGAATGGCAGCTTGAGGAGAAAGAAACAGTGAAGGATAAAATTACATGTCTACATGGCAATGTAAACAAGGTTGCTTGGTGGAGGAGTGTAATGGATTCATACCATGTAATGATGCTTGTTATGTTCGCGATCCGCAATCTTGATCAAAGGGCGCCAAACTTGGCCAAAGTGTGGATGACATGGTGGTCAATCCAACAGAGTCTTGAAAATCCTGAAGAGCTGAAAGAGTCTGTTAGTAGATAAGGAGTGGCGATAACCATTCTCTGGCAAACAGCAGAAAATTTTGGCTAAGTATTTTCATGCAAGGTGGAAGAGCGCTCATAGTCCACTCCATAGTGTGGCTTACATGCTCGATCCAGAGTATTGGAATTTAGATCTGATGTCCAATATAGAGGTGGTAGGCGATTTCTATCACGTGGTCAACACGTTCTACTCCAAGGTTCAGGACCGAATTGATTGCATCAAAGAAATGAGTGAATTTAGATTAAAAGAAGGTCCTTTTGCGAATGATTTTGTACAGGTAATGGCAAAAGAGCAACCTGTGGTGGATGATGAATGGTGGAGAGCATTACTCTACCTTACGTCCTCTTGCAATGAAAGTACTCGCATAATGTGCAGCAAATTCAAGTTCAAAGAGAAACTAGAGTATGTAAAAGTATGTTCACAACACTATTCGCAATAGACTATTAGCAGACAGAGCAGAGAAATTATTATATATGTATTGCAATGAAAAGATACTGAATCACATCAAAAGTGCTGGCTACAAGGAGGAAATGCCAACCTAGTTGTATGATTGTCAAAACGAAAATGAAGAAGATTTCAATGTTGGTGTATCTCAATGCACTGTAGACGAAATAGAAGAGAATTTGATAATAGATGTGGAGGTTGAATTACAAGGAGAACTACAACACTCAAACTTAGAACCAGATAACAACTCAATTGATTCAATATAGCTTGAGAGTAGAATGACCAAATGTCAAAAACCATTGTAAAAGACCTTGTATTCAAATGTGTTTTGAGTAATTACAATGCTTCATATTCTCAATAGTACATAGTTTGTCGCGATATTACATAGTTTGTCGATCTCAATTGTGTTGCCCCGAAGCAGCATCTTGCTTATCAAACAGATTTCTAATTGTGCTAGGGGTATCTGTGCGTGCTTGCTTGAATTTATATTCGTTTTCCATGCCAAAAATAATATACATTCCTTGTGGAATATATTGTGAACACATTGCACATCGACTATTGTTTTGCATCAAACGAATAAGACAAACTAAATGATAATAGTGACCACATGTCAATGTATAGTACCCACTCCATCCATCAAAATTCTTGTAGCATCTGAAGTAGGTGAGGGGACCAACTCCGGATGAGGATGAGGATGCATCTGAAGTGGATGAGAGGACCAACTCCGGATGCAAGACAAGGTGGCTGATGTGTGTCCCTTGTACAGGTGTTGGATTCACTCGCTGTGTTAGGGTTTGAACGTCCTGACTTAAGCGGTGATTGCTTTTCTCCATCCGAACTTGTGAGGGTTGCGATGTCTGGGTGGCTATAGAAAGACGTGTTATTGTTGCATATTTCTCTGCCAAATGTGTCGTGTAAATATCCTTCTCTTTCTTTAACTGTAGGTCGGTGCCTTCCACTATCAATGCCAGCTCATCTCGGGTGAAAGTGACACAACTCTCCCTTAAATCATGAGTGGCAACAGTTGTCTCCTTTGACGAGAAGTCTACTGGTCTCTGTTGCACAAAGTGAACATATAACATTTTGGCAAAATATAGCACACAATCTGCATATTTTGGCAAAATATAGCACACAATTTTGAATCAAAAAATGAATCTTCTAAAATATGAGGAATCTCATGGCGTGCTATATATCAGTAGATAGAGCTTGAAGAGGACATTCTAACTGTCAAACCTCTGCCAACTTTGGAGTTTTTTTGCAAAAATTTATCCATGCG
Organism: Adiantum capillus-veneris; assembly: GCF_014529385.1. Classification (NCBI taxonomy): domain Eukaryota; kingdom Viridiplantae; phylum Streptophyta; class Polypodiopsida; order Polypodiales; family Pteridaceae; genus Adiantum; species Adiantum capillus-veneris. The sequence goes on along the minus strand of NC_140959.1, from coordinate 91,459,142 downwards.
CGCGTTTTGGTAGAGAGAGGTAAAGTCAAACTCCTTAAAGGGCCCCTTTTTGAGTCCAAATTTTGCCTAATGATACAATGTGCACACACCGAAGGAGCTAGCTCCAATCTTCATACCTTCTACCAAGGCTTCATGAGGGATGCCGACAAGATGAGCGCACTTTGCATTCAAAGTAGTGGGCATGATTGTGCCGGTGCCGTTGGGATCGGATCGACCTCCCAAAGCTGCTTGTGCATCTTGTGCCATCCTCAATCTCTTGGGTACAGCTGCTTGGTCCTGCGCTTTCACACGCTTCATCTTTACCTTCTGTTCTTCCCACAATTTATCCCAGAGCTCTAACTTTGACATGTCGCAAGTAGGTGGGATATCTTCCTTTAAGTCTCTGCAACATACTTTCATATTGCCCAACACTGTCCTGACTTTATGGTGGGGGTCAAATTCTTGTATCCCAGCTGGACTCAACAACTCGTATTGGCCTTCAAGTCGCAACCTGCGCTCTGTGTTCTCCCATATAGAGCTAGTGATGTCTTTGATATAGACATCGCTTTCACTAATCTACTGTATGCGGTCAGCTGCACATGATGAGATTGCCAAAATACATTCTTTGCGAATGGCACGCATAATACATTTCTTCTGATCTGGCGTCATATTTTCATTGGACAATACAAAAACAGCATATCAAATACAAATTCATGGTTGCGAATGACACTACCACTCTCACACTATCTTAGGTAAACTCTTAACCACCACTTGAAGACTTTAACAAATGTTATGAAAATATTGATAAAAATTGAATATAATCCTCACTTATAATTGCAATCTGTTACACGTGTAAAAAGCAGTTCAAACAAATGGTTTATAAGAACTTAATTCATATCAAACAATACATGTTAACGATCTTTAACATTTTAGCATATATTGAATTTTGTAACTTATATTTTTCTCCGTGCGCACATACTAATTCAAACAAAGCACACACCGACTTAAAATCTTCAAAACATTTAAAACATTGGAAGTATACAAATTGGACTAGCAAATTGTGTTCACACACTTTTTTACATAGCATTTATGTAAATGTAGCAATCAAAAAGCGATGATAGATGCTCTTTGAAAAGATATAAAAGAATATTTAACATGCAAATTGTATGTACTTAGATTTTTGCAGAGAATTTATGTAAATGAAGCATTAAAACTAGTGATAAGTTGATAATGCTTGAGAGTCCTTTAAAAAGATTAAAAACAAATATTAAACATGCAATTTGTGTGCAAATATTTTTTTACATGTAATTTATATAAATGGAACATTTAAAATAACGATGATTGATAAATAAAGTATTCTATATAAATGACACATTTAAAATAGCTATGATTGATGAATAAAGTATTCTATATAAATGGAGCATTTAAAATAGTGATGATTGATGCCAGCTCTATTCTATATAAATAGAACATTTAAAATAGCGATGATTGATGAATAAAGTATTCTTTTGAATATGATTAGCTAGTATATAATTTCAAATGGACAGTTAAAAACAACAAAATCAAACAATTCATACATTTTACATATGAAATACTCCTTACAGCCGCGTTACTGACCAAGTATTTCATATATTTAATACTTAAAAAATTAATTGCACATGCACATACATATTATATGACGTTCATACGGCCGGGTTAATGACCTGAGCGCCACATTTATGCAAAAACATATGCTTCTAACAAGCGACACTCTATTAGCCGCGTTACCGACCGAGTGCCGCCTGAATATAAGGAAAAACAATGACCTACATACGAACATCTCTTAGCCGCTGTCCGGAAGTGCGTAGTGCGACTAGGAAAGCGTCGGGCCTCTGACTCTGAGGATTCGTAGCAAAATCAAGCAAGGCGTAGAGGATTTGAAGCCAAAAACACACTAAAAAAGAACAAAATTCCAGCCATGAAAGCTCCACTTTGGAAAATAACCAATACTAACTCAAAACTCTCGTGTGTGTGAAGATTAGGTGTAGCCTCGCTCCCAATTGCACAGATGTAGTGCTCGTTCGACTTGTTAAAAACCCTAAATTTACGCTTCAATTCTTTGTCGTGACCATTTCATGGAAGCTTCAGTACTTCATTGGAGAAGCCCAAGTAGTTATTTGAGGAGGGAAAACCCTAATTGGAGGCCTCACAGCCTCAACCATGTAGTGGAAGCAGCACTGGACTGCACTAGCACCCTGTAAAAGAATGGCTGTATCTCCTTGCTCATGTACCCAAATGAGCTCATTCTTGGCTCTAAAAATTACCACACAACTTGAGCAACAACTCTAGCATAATTGATGTGGAATTTAGAGCTATTTTGAGCATTTTTAAGGCTATTTTTTACCATTTTTAGGCCATTTTTAGCCCAAAAATGTCACTTTTTGTCCGTAAAAAGCCGAAACGAGCTGGTAAAATCCCTAAAATTGTGGAAAAATCCCATTGGGCTCAAATTTTATGTTGAATCTCATTTTCCCACTTGGTAATCACTTTGGACACGTCTTTTACGCCAGCGCACGAAACCTGCTATTTTTGGCCGAGATTGCCCGCATTGAACTTTCTAGGCAAAACGAGCGTGCCACTTCGAAACACTTGACATTTGTACATTCCCAAATCAAATTAAGCATATATTTATGTGAAAAAAAAGCATTCCATAGTGCCACGTCGAGGGCCTCACTGTCCCCGCAAGGTATATACAGAGCTGCAACTGTGGCATCTATTTTCGTATATATCACACTATGTACATAATAGCATTTGGTCCCACACATCATAAACATTAAGAGTGAGGTAGATATTATTATTTTCATATTATGCGCGTGCCATGGCATGACATCCACCCCCTCTAAACCTGCACATCCTCCAGCATGTGCCACAGATATCTTTTTCAGGTTCAGTCTTCATTTAAGTCAACATACATGTCGATTTCATCATCGCTTGCAACAAAATCTAACACATCATCCTCTTGTTCTTCATCCACATCCATACCAATTTCATCAGAGCCTTCATTTTGGCCTTCCTGTGAATCAAAGGGATTTGTATCACCTCTTCTTTTGAATAACTTGATTCTTTTCCCTGCAATGGGAATCTTCATTTTTGTCCCATCTAATTGATGCAAGGTATAAGTTACATTCCCATGTACATGTTGAACCACGTAAGGACCAAACCATCTCTTTGAAATCTTTCTTATTCTTGAATGTTGGTTGTCAAGACTGATGTCATACACCAACACCCAATCACCTTCCTCAATAGCTTTAGGTTTGAGCCTATGCCTCTTATGAAATCTGTCCTTATTCTTTAACCTTGCATCTTTCAATCGTGCTACTGCAATCTCAATAGCTTGGGGCCTTCTTTCTAACTGTTGTATACGCAAAGCAATAAGGTATTCCCTACTCATTCGATCTTCCCAAGGTAATACATTCCATGTGGGAATTACATCCTCAATTGGCATTATAGGTTTTTGACCATACATCAACTCAAAAGGCATATAACCAGTAACCGAGCTATGAGTTGTACGATCAGCCCATAAAGCATAAGGCAACAACCTAGGCCACTCTCCCATTTTACCTTTGCAGGCCTTAGCTAAAGCTTTAATGATAGGAGGATGCCCACGCTCCGATTTACCATTTCTCTCAGGATTATATGCAGTAGTGAGAGCAAGTTTAATGCCCAACCTAGTGAAAAAATCCCTTGCTTTGTCAGCATCCAACTCACCCCTGTCCGCTGTTATTTTCCCAACACAACCATAACGGCTAATTACATCATCCAAGAGGAACTTACATACCCCTTCTGTGCTTTTTGTTCTTAGAGCACGACCTTCAACTTGATTGGTTAAGTCTTCTCGTGCAAGCACTATGTATCTCATTTGCCATAAGCCCAATGGCATCGTAACCAGATCTACTACCTACTTGTAATGCATGGCCAATGGGTAAGTAGGGTGCAACCCATCACGATGACGTACATTTGAATACATTTGACAGGTTTCAGAGGAATCCACAAAGTGAGATACATCTTTATACATACCTTTCCACCAATACCTCTCTTTCATTTTAGTAAAGGTGGCCCATACACCTCTGTGTCCAGCATAAAGACTCTCATGAAACTTTTTCATAAGCTCATTTTGAGCGTCCTTATCATTCACCACTCTCATGGGTAGTCCATTTCTTTGTTTTGGACGCGTCCACAAGTACCCATCTTTCAAAAAGTATCTATAGGCCTTTCTACGTATTCTTTTGAACTCTTGATCAGTCCACCCTTCTTTCCTTGTCAAAGTGCTCAGATAGCGTCCAATGAGCAACAAGTCACCTTGATACAGGTCCTCTGTAAATGTATCAAGTGCATTTGACAGAAAAACATGATCACTCTTGGCATGAGAGATACTATAGAACTGTGTGCCTACATCATCGCCCTTGACAACCATGTCTTCTTCTTTTTCAAACCTTGCTCTTGAAAGCATATCTGCAATTGGATTATCTTTCCCTGCAATATGCTTAAATTCTAGATTCAAGGACTTTATGTAGGAAATCCATCTCAACATAGCAATGTCAGGAGTTGAGCAACTTGTTATCATTCCAAGAAGGGGTAGACAATCAGTCTCCACTATTACATTTGCTCCTATCAAATACTCTTTGTCACATTTCAAAGCTGTGACTACTCCCCATAACTCTCTTTTTACCTGTGGATAGTTGCGTTGACAAGCACTTAGGACTTTTGCTCCAAGCCTCACCACATATCACTTGCCATCATTATCATCTTGCCCAATCACCCATCCAATTCCTGTGGGGCTAGTGTCCACTGTCACAATTGCATATCTTCCACATTCATAGTTTGCTTTCCTCAAAGTTGGAAACATAAGCAAAAACTTCTTTAATTTCCTCATGGCATGTGTATTCATTTCTTCCCATTGAAACTTTTGGTTCTTTCTCAAAAGTTGATACAAAGGCTCTTCTACATGTGCATAATGCGGAATCAAGATAACATAAAACACGCATGCACCCAAGAACCTTCGAACCTCAGTGACATTTATACATTTCTCTTTCATTCTTTGGATTACATCAATATTTGCAGGAAAAGGACTTCTACCATATGGCCCGCACATATGTCCCACAATAAGAACTTCATTCACACCAAACACTGACTTTTGGCCAGACAAGGTAAGGTTCACCTCTTCCAACCTTGACAAGATATTATCACAATCGTTGATATGGTTTGCCACATACTTTCGGCACCCCCTAGAGTCTAGAGCCACATATTTATCACTTACATCACATCCTTTGATTGGCACATCATCAAGGAAAGGCATTGTAGTTTGCGGTATGAAGTCACGTAGGACTTTGTTCATACCATTCGTCATGTGTGCAACTGAATTCGTTGCCCCCTGAGGTAAGGTGCACATCCTTACTAAACCCAAGGGTGTCCTCATGGTAGTCAGGTCCCTACTTTCCATTGCTAGTTGGAACAGATCATACCCTGAGTACAAATCTCCCATAGAATATATTTCCCTCCCTGCAAATGCCTCTACAAACTCATCAACAATTGGCCCTATACCCATATTTCTGATTGTCACTTTGTTTACAGGTTGCATATCTTGAATAAAGCGTAAAGAACCATTTTTCTTTGGAACAGTGAACCACCTGTTTGAATATGGAGCACAAGAAGGCTCCAAGATACCCATCTTGATCTTTTCATTAAGCAACTCAATGAGTTTTGGCAAATGAGCCTTTGGAACAGGAATAGGTCTCAAGTTCCAAGGTACATGAAGGATAGTGAAGATTACCATAGGAGCAACAATGGATGGATCAACACACCCTATCTCATAAGGCTCAAATGCAAAAGCTTTTCTGTGTTTGGCAAGCATGTCTTCAAAGCATATCTTTTCAACTTTTGTCAAACTGTCCTCGCAACCAACCTTCAACTCTTTCAAAGAATCCTTTGTGAACTTGTGTCCAATCTTGCTTGGGTCACAAAGGCTAGGTTGCAAAGCAACTTGTTCCATCTTATTTGTGCAGTCTTTTGGTAGAGGTAATGCCACTGGTTTCACTTTCTTTGCCACGGACTTATACTTAGTCTCCACTCGTACATCAACACTTTGAGAGTTTTTTAAATCCTCAATGACTTTGTACATTTCTATTGAGCATACTTTCATGACCTCACTTCCCATATGCAAATTGAAATCCACTAAAGACTCCAAATCTTGCATAGTATCCACAAAATAACACTCATCAAACACACCTGCAATGCATTCATCATCTTCTAGCAAACCATTCATCTTCAAACCTCTTTGTACAGTATTTACATGTTGTCTTTCACCCCGCTTTAAGTCCTCATACTCTGTAAAAGCAATAGATCCATAGTCTGATAATCCTACAAAACCTGTAGAAAATGTATCCTTTGCATATACATCATGCGAGAACCTTTCTCTTCTTATACCACTGCAATCCCGCTCTACAATGGTACATGGCCAAAACTCCTCATATCCCTGTAGTCCTTGAATTCTTTGTTCGTCTTTGGCAAGGGTTGCTCTCTAAGACTTTCACGGTTCCTTTCATGGTCCACACACAAAGTAAGGAATTGTACTACATGCTTCCCATCCATGCTCCTTATTCTTGCATAAGCTGACCCATCATCCTTCACCTTGGTTTCCATGCGAGTAGCTGTGATGTATGGCTGTCCGAGGATAAGAGGATATGTAGACATCTCCTGTACAAAGAAATTTTGGTCATCTTTCACATCCCCAATAGTCACCTTTACATTTGGACAAGCTCTGTATAGCTCCCCTAATGAGTTGTTTGCTACATGAATCATCCATCCATGATTTATATCAATTGGCCATTTTCCTTTTTGATAAAGACTCTTTGACATGAGGTTAATTTCTGACCCATGATCTATCAACGCAATGTATGGATCTTCCAAGTCTCCCACTTATACCAGCGTCTCAGTAGTTGCTCTTGCCCAGTGACTATTCAAGTAGTAGCTCTTGTGAGTGGTCTCCACTTCATCTTCATCATCCAAGAAGCGAACGTGTTTTACTCCTCCCCTAGACTTGTAGCATCCAACAATAGTTTCATCACCTTGTTTGCCATAGACCTATACACCCTGTGCATTTCAAGTCTCTTCTTCACTCTGTACATGGATAGATTCAGTAAGAGACTGCCACTTCCTCTTTATGATATCAATTATTTCTTCGTGGAATTCCCGCTTTGCTGTACTAAGGACCTCACCCAAGGTAAATTCCACCTTACTGTTTAGAATCCTCTCTTCCAAAAACTTTTTGAGATCCGTTGCTGCCTCTATATCGGATTGGATTTTGTAGGCCGAACCCTTTGATTTGGATTTTTTTGCATCCTTCTTCTTGTCTGTAGAGGCTTCTTGCATAGGCACTTCGGGGACAGGCATTTGTTGCGGGGAAGGTGATCTAGGAGGCACTGTGTCATTTCTACCTCCACTCCTTGTTGCCCGCTTTGAAGGCCCTTCATCCCCATTCTCGCGCCTACGTTTCTCTTCAACAATGGCCTCCTTTGCTTGACATTTGGCAATATATGCATGCACTGACAAAGAGTCCACAGGGTCATCCCAACCTGTTTCAAGCCGAATGCAATCTCCAGCTTCATGTAAAACCTCTGTAGTCATTTTACCCTTCATAGCAGACTCTATAGCGCATGTCCATAGCTCTCCAATACCATTAGATTCCTCTTCTCCAACCTTGACTGATCCTTTTTTCTTAATAGGATCCACCTTCAACCCATAGGCAGTTGCCTCAACCATTGAGATGGCATGGCTAGTAGCCATGTCCTCAACTAGTTTCTTCATCCCGCCTTTGCCAAAGTTTGTTCCCAAGAGCTTACCTGTTTCACTTAAGTGAATTTTTCCATCTTTAAAGAAAACAAGCTCCTTTGTCAAAGCGTCTTTAAAACTTTCACAATCCCTCCTTCCATGGTCAGTACTATCACACCATATGCATCTATTGACAAAGCCTTCTCTAGTTTGCGGTCGTTGCCCTGTAGATTGACCTGATGGTTGCCCCTTTTCTTCTAGCCTTGTAAGCTTTAACTTGAGCTCTTGCATTCCTTTGACAATATCATCTAGGATGGATTTGTCAGTCTTTGGAACCACAATCACAGGCTTTATAGGACTCTCTGGAACACTTGGGACTTGAGTAGGGGTGACTATCATCTTGTCTCTTCGTCGTTGTCGCTTAGCTAGCAGTGAAATGGCGTCTTCGACCTCATTCCAATCAGTCTTCATACCCTATTCCGCATCCTTATCCTCAAGTAGTAGCTCTAACTTCTCTTGAATCTCTTTACCTGCGGCTTTCAAAAAGAGCTCTATCTTCTCTGAGTTTAGGGTAGCCTTTTCAGTTCTTGAAAGTTGATCATAACGTCGTTCGAATTCCCTTAGCAGTTCGGTAGGCGAGAGACCCTCTTTTGGCCAAACTACCCACTCTAAGAAAGTCCTTTTTGTTACCCTTTTGGAGTCCTCCATGAAATACTCTTCCTTCAAGGCTAATTTGAATGCTTCCCAAGTTGCCCCATGCTCATTTCTAATTTCCCTTACATGCTCTCTGATCTCGGGAACCACAGCAAGTTCAAAACTTTGCACCATCTTTGCTTCGGGCACTCGATGAAGCTCCATCTCCTTTACATATCCACAAAGATACTTTGTTACATATTTACCTTTAAATTGGTCCAGTTTCTTTACCATAGATTGAAGCGATTTGGTTGAGGAGAGCTCCCTCCTTTCTGCAGCTTGCTGTTGCTGCATAAACACTGCAAAAGCTTGAAACATTTTCATTGTGACTGGATCAAGCCAAACCCCCTATTGCTCTTGTTGCTCCATAGCTTTAAACCTTTCTTTTGAGACCTTCAATGAAGCTTTTTAACCCTCACCCTAGCCTACTTCGCTTCGGGTTCACCAAAAACATGTCAGGAAGTGCGCAGTGCAACTAGGAAAGCGTCGGGCCTTTGACTGTGAGGATTCGTAGAAAAATCAAGCAAGGTGTAGAGGATTTGAAGCCGAAAACATATTAAAAAAGAACAAAACTCCAGCCATGAAAGCTCCACTTTGGAAAAGAACCAATACTAACTCAAAACTCTTGTGTGTGTGAAGATTAGGTGTAGCCTCGCTCCCAATTGCATAGATGCAGTGCTCGTTCGACCTCTTAAAAACCCTAAATTTACGCTTCGATTCTTCGTCATGACCATTTCATGGAATCTTAAGTACTTCATTGGAGAATCCCAAGTAGTTATTTGAGGAGGGGAAACCCTAATTGGAGGCCTCACAGCCTGAACCATGTAGTGGAAGCAGCACGGGACTGCACTAGCACCCTGTAAAGGAATGGTTGTATCTCCTTGCTCATGTACCCAAATGAACTCATTCCTGGCTCTAAAAATTCCCACAAAAGTTGAGAAAAAGTTCCAGTGTCGTTGATGTGGCATTTAGAGCTATTTTGAGCATTTTTAAGGCTATTTTTGACCATTTTTAGGCCATTTTTAGCCCAAAAATGTCACTTTTTGTCCATAAAAAGCCCAAACGAGATGGGAAACTCCCTAGAATTGTGGAAAAATCACATTGGGCTCAAATTTCATGTTGAAACTCATTTTCCCACTTGGTAAGCACTTTGGACACATCTTTTATGCCAGCGCACGAAACTTGCTATTTTTGGCCAAGATTGCCCGCATTGAACTTTCTAGGCAAAACGAACGTGCCACTTCGAAACACTTGACATTTGTACATTCCCAAAGAAAATTAAGCATATATTTATGTGAAAAAAAAGCATTCCATAGTGCCACGTCGAGGGCCTCACTGTCCCTGCAAGGTATGTACAGAGCTGCAACCGTGGCATCTATTTTCGCATATATCACACTATGTACATAATAGCATTTGGTCCCACACATCATAAAAATTAAGAGTGAGGTAGATATTATTATTTTCATATTATGCACGTGCCATGGCACGACACCGCGTTACCGATCGATGCCCATATGTTTTTTGGGAAAGGGGAAGGGAAGTTGACTTACCATAAGGATACTAGATTCGCCGCATTATCGACGTATTACCCAGACAGTAAGCCAATACTTACCACAAGGACACCATCTTCCCCGCGTCACCAAGGTGATGCCCCGTGATAAGCACTGTTCCGGAGAACAGCTTACACACACACTCCCATTGTGTGGTAAGGTACCTTATTACTACCGCGCACTACGACAAAAGGCACGCTACCACACAACGTATACACACACACACACACACACACAACACATACCCGGATTGTGTGGTTCGGTACTCTGCTGCTACCGCGCATTGCGACGCAGAGCACGCTCCCATACAACCCCCTCTCTCCTCTCTCCTCTCGACGTACCTGCAAAGGTGGCGCAAGCTCTCTCTCTCTCTCTCTCTCTCTCTCTCTCTCTCTCTCTCTCTCTCTCTCTCTCTCTCTCTCTCTCTCTCTCTCTCTCTCTCTCTCTCTCTCTCTCTCTCTCTCTCTCTCTCTCTCTCTCTCTCTCTCTCTCACAGAAGACGAAAGCAATAATAGACCCAGCAGGCCCGATCGGGCGCGCGTATATATAACGCAAATAGCCCGCCGGGCTTATTCGCTTTCCCGGCGGGCCTGTAGGGAAAATAATAAAACTCGGTGGGCCCGTCGGGCTTTCCTGTTAACCTGGCGGGCGTTTTGTGGGTGTGAAAGTCACCCTAAACCGGTTTTTGTGTGATCATGTTTGCTGTGATCATGTAAATGTGTCAATAAGACCTTGTGATCACACAAAATTTGAAGTAATTACGTAAATATTAAATCCCTGATAGTTGGTTCTTGAGGTGGCTCTCCTTTGTAAGGCTTTGATAGGCTCACAAGGAAAGCATTGTGTATGAGCCAATGGTTGGGCAACTTGAGTTGATAGGCCATCTCATTGATTGGTTGAAGAATCTGGAAGGGACCATAGTACCTTTTTGCTAACTTAGCATAGTACTTTTGGTGTCCCGTAGGAATTTTTCCTGTGGTGTGCCTTAATCAAGCCTTGGGAAATTTAAGCAAGACCCAATCATTTTCTTTAAAGGCTTGGGCTCTTCTATGCTTATCATCAACAACCTTTTTCCTTTGCTGTGAGATAGAGATAGCATCCTTAATCTTTTGGAAAGATTCTTGTAGGTCTTGGCTATACTCATTTGTAGCGAAGATCTTCCTTGTGTACTTTAAGTAGCAGGGGAATTTTGGATCTTCCCTCAATTACCGCAAAATGTGCTTTTCCCGTGGAAGTATGTACAATGTTATTGCAGGCATACTCCATTAACGGTAAGTACTTCTCCCATTGGGACCTTTGACCTACTTCCATTACATAGAACTTTAGTAGATCAAGAATTTTTAGGTTAGCTATTTCAATTTGGCCATCCGTTTGAGGGTGATAGGCCGAAGAGAAGTTTAGCCTTGTCCCTAAATTTTTAAAGAGACCCTTCCAGAAATTACTAGTCATTCTAGGATCTCTATCTGACCCTATGGGCATCAGCAAGCCATGATACTTGAAGATTTGTGATATGAAGAGGGTTGTCATTTGATGGGCTTGATAGTCTTTTTTACAGATATAATATGAGCTTGTTTACTGACCATGTCTACTATCATCCATATTCCCGTATTCCCATGGATAGACTTAGGCAATCCAAAGATAAAATCCATGGATATGCTCTCCCATGGTGAATTAGGGATTTGCAAAGGTTGAAGAAATCCAAGTTTCTTTCCTCTATCAAACTTTGTCTTTTGGAATACCACACATTTAGAAACATACTCTTGTATGTTGGCTTTCATGGCAGGCCAATAGAAATATGTTTCAATTCCTTGTAGGGTAGACTGAATCCCTCTATGCCCTGCATAAGGAGGAGCATGAGATTCATACATTATTTTCTCACGTAGTGAGTTAGTAACACATAGTCTATTGCCATAGGGATTTCACATAGATATACCTGACAACTGTAAAGAAATAGATGGTCTTGAAGAATTGTGGAAACAAGTCAGAGAGGCCAATGAAGAAAGCGAGCTCAGCATACAAGTAAACCAGACGGGTGATGGAAGAGGAGTGTCTCTTCCACCAATAGTTGAATTTGAGGTTAAATTTCAAATGAATCTAAAAGTGAAATCATATTGGGGAGACAAAGGATCTGTACAATCGATGGACAATCAACCCTATTCGCTAAGAAAACTACCATCCTAGACGAAAGAGCATGATGCCAAGTCAGATGTTGTTGCAGTCCCATCACGGATACTGTCTCCCAATAAGGTCATCGATTTAAAAGGACTGATAGATATTTTATCTACTCCAGTCATCTATACAATAACGTTAGCCAAATTGCCCAAAATATGACCAAACGTGTGGGCTACTATGGGAAAATGCCTAGAGAAATTTGGTGTTAAAAAACCGCTGAATCAAATTGAGGAAGGGATCAAAGAGCTAGAAATGCCTCAGCTAAACACTTGATCAGTACCTTTAAACAAGGTCGAGGAGTGCTATGAGGGGGAATATGGGAACACACTCTTCTTGTGGAATTCTAGGTGTAAAAACCATGGCAATCGTTGACAGTGGAGGTGGCGTTGCCATTGCAACAAAAGAGGTCTAGAAAAAATAGGAAAAACCAGCAATAAGGGCTACTAGGATGAAACTGCACCTTGCAGACGCGGACACATGGAAAGGCCCATAGGACTACTAGAAAAACCAGTTGTTACTTCTTGTGGCATTGAATATCACAAAACTTTTTCTATTGTTGACTTCCACAAGAAGAACAATTATGATATTATTCTAGAAAGACCATTCATGTGACAGTTGAAAATGGTCCAAGACCGAGGTTATGACTATATCTACCTGAGACATATGGAAACAAGGACAAGTATAAATATGAAGGACCATAGTTACAGTGATGTGACAAGAACACCTATGGAGGAGTTTGATTCCGCTATTATAGCAGGATCAGAACTTCCAACATGGTTGGTAAGCCTAAAGAATTGTGGATGTTTGGAGCTTTGCAATGCAAAAGCTTAAAGCGAGAGGAAGACATCCTAGAAAGGGCAACTAAAGATAGGGATTATATCCTAGAACCCTTTTCTGAGGAAGAATTAGAGCCACTTGAATGGAAACACATCTTGTCTACTCCCGATGTGTGCACTACTAAAGATGATCCAAAAACGAAGTTTTGTGATGAAAATGGCTTTGATGTCATTCCTTACTTTGCAATGAGTGCGATCCAAGAAAACAAAGACAAGTTCTATGACTCTGTAGAACACTTGGAGCTTCAAGAAGATGCCAACAACAGAAATCTAGACGACCCAGCAGGTGACAAGAACAAAACTTTAACTAATGTGTTGTTTTATGATTGTCCAAATCAAAAACCCAGGAACCAATGTCACCGCTACAAGAATAAAGTGCATCAAAAGTGGAATCTAAAGTCCTTGATGGAAACGCAATTGCAACAAGAATCCTCATACGTGGCTCCTATACATGAAGAAAAGACTGAGCCAAGAAGAATACTGCCATGTCAACAAGCTACCAATGCTCTAATCAAGTGGATAGAAAAACCCTCCCAGAAACAACAATTCAAGCGCAAACAGACAACAACTTTTCACAACTAGCCAAACCACAAAGGGATAGTGCTAGAATGAAACATTCTTGACGATATTAACGATAGTGATTCTTTTTATGACATTTCCTACCAGCAACTCAGGTCATCACCATCACTAGCAGTATTTGTAACAACCAAAGAAGGCCAAAAGAAAAGAACAACAAGTCAGAACCAAAAAGTTGGACAAATCTGAATACAAAAGAGCTAGGTTGGCCAAAAGTAGGTATGGATCAATAAGACCAAGGTCTTTGATGAAAACCACAAGATCCACTGCCAACAAAAAGATAGTCAAAGCCTACATGAACATCTAAGAAAACCACAAAGTTGCAAGCTTCTGCAACTCATATTTGGGTTTCAAAGAAGTTGATTCAAGCACAGAGAGGTCAGGAATTTATGTGGATTCCAAAACAATTAAAATATCAACTCCCAAAGTTTGAATATGGTCCTCAACCAAGCGTACAAGGATTGAAGCAAAGAGCGTTGCTGACTCACACAAAGACAAGGTGGATCCCAAAGAAGCCTCTTCAAACACAAACAAAGCAGGGACAAGTATGGGTTCCCAAACGAGCGGCGTCAACAAAACAACCGGTAATCACAAAGAAGTGGGTCCCAAAGAAAACCAATAAAAATATTGTTACTGCACTACCGCTTGAATTCTTTCAATTCTTTGTACGGCTACAATACATTTAGAAGAGAGGTCACTTCAAGCCAGAACCCAATACTGCAGAACAATGCGAAATACAACAACTAGTCACAAGGCTAAAACAGATCCCAAAGAAAAATCAAACAGATAAGTTAGCCTTCAAAAAGCTCGACAAGATTCAATCAAGTAAAATGGCACATGAGATTCAAAAATCATCATGTTGCCTGGAATAGGAAGCCTCGCCATCAAATGCCAATAAGAAGATTGCTTATACCCACATCTTGCACAACATAAATCTTTTCCATGCATTGACTGTGTATGCATAATAGGGATACATTACAAGGTCTACATACGCACATTTTGGATTGCCCAAGCAAAACACATACCCTTTGCGATACCATGTCGTCACAGGGAGGACTCCAAATAGGAGGGGGGGAGGCAGTCTAAATGCGGACCCAATATTGTGAATACTAGAGGGCAATTTCTTGTGAGTTGCATTGATTTTTTACGTTTGATTGCGATATTTTTTTGACAAAATTCAAAATATATTCCCTCATAATAGCATTACAAGAGCAATACGAGGGCATAAGCCATACATGAGCCCCTAGGGACATGTTTACATTGTACATAGCATTTAGAACTCTATTAGAATGATTTTTCTTTTTTGGTTGAGTTGAGTTTTGGTTTTCTTTTGTTATTTTTATGATTTTTTCAAACAATAATAATTGGAAAATCCATAATCTAGATGAAGAAAAGACTGCAGAGATGCCTGAGCAGTACAAACAAAAGAAGGTACATGAATGTTAGAGGTAAGAAAACAATATTGATCAACCTTCAACAACAACATGAGGCCAAACATGACTAAGAATGGTCATAAAACTTCAGGATGGACTACAAGGACAAAGGAAGTTGGTGATGCGACTAAATTAAAGCACCCATCAAGTGTAAAGTTGTTGATTGGACACTTCATGCGACTACAAGGCCGTATACAAGAAGTAGATCTTTATACTATAAATCTTCTATCTTGTATGTGACTTAATGAAGCCTCACAAACAAAAGGAACTAACATTACTGACAAAAGAAATAAGGGCGGAAAAAATGACAATTTAATCATCTATTATGACAGATGTCTACAAGAGAAACCAGGGCTCAAGACAAATTTAGGTCCAAATCAAGCCATACTTTGTCAATAGGCTATGGATAAAGAATACAAACTAAGGGTTATTTAAAAAAATAAAAATAAAAAAAGGGGGATCACCCTAGCTAGAGATGCAATTTTTCTAATTTAAAGCCATGATTGACATATACATACCATGTACATCATGTATATGAGTTCTGGGGACAAATGGACAATGATATCTCATCGATGGTTGTCTATCGTAAATGATGTCGGATGAATCCCTTTTGAAGCAAGTTACTAACTTGGGGAATTAGCCAAGGTTTGTTGGGCTCTAAAGTCGTGTATAAAGTAGAAGTAGTATAATGATTTACACAGCACACAAAAGCTAACAATGGAAAATGTACCTTTGATCACCATGATGCAGGAACAAAGGCTTCCAACAAAGAAGAGTAAACACAAATGGTAGACATACCAACCTTCGCAAGGTTACACATCGTGTCCTTTTGATAAAGAGAATCAAATGTTGGACATGGGTCTTGAACCTCCCATTAAAAAAATTTCCCCAGATTGGGCCTTACAGACAAACTTTGCATTGAAGTGCAACTTGGCCTAAAGAAGTTGAAGGTTTATCTAGACAATTTCTACAGAATCCTTACAAATCTATCATTGGTTCACAAGATCTAAAACCCAATCATTCAATTCTACAAATTGTAGAAGTTGTTTCTAAAAATGAGAAAGGCACAAAATTGGCAGATGTTTGTCAATTATGATTTTCTTGAATCATGTGAAGAGTGTGTAAATTGGATTGGACAAACAAGCCAAGCTCGTGCAAAGGCTACAACCTTTACTTTCTTTACATCAGCAAAACGATAACAAAGACCACACCAACATTGACAACCACATCATGTCACGGATGACATGAATTCCTAGGGGGGGAGTGTTGACCGATGGGTCAACATCACGACATAACTCAACAAAGCCTTATTTTTTAAGAGTTATGGAATGCTAAGATTTATGGTTATAAATATCATTTGTAACAAGTAGGTAGTCTAGTTGCAGAATACGGGGTGCAATGGCACTTCCAAATTGTAAATTACAAGCCATTTTACCCCTCAAACTCTTTTTTTGGTTAACCTAAGGTAGCCTCAGTATATAAGGTACCTAGGTCACTTTTGTAAAAACACTTAATCATAATCAAAGTTTAGCGTTTTCGTCTACTGTGTGTGAGAGAGAAAGAGGGTAAGCGTGAGCTTCGCTCATCACATTGGATATCCGACTACGCCATTGGTGTAGGCTCGAGGAGAGTTACAAGACAACGACAAGCATTCCAAACGAGACGAAGCACATGCATCTATGCACCTACGAAGCTATTTGCGGTCGCGTAAGTGTATCAAACGATGTCTATTTTTTGTGTGCAAGTAGGGTGGCGACATAAGCTACACAAAGGTACTCATAGATTTCAGTTTTGGGCACTTCAAAAATCCAGATTTATCTTTTTACGTGCTTTTTGTAGATGGGTTTAGAGCGAGGGTTCTGAGTGTAGAGGCTTTGGGACAGGTTGTTGACCGCTGGGTCAACAACACAACATAACTCAAGTTTCATACCAAAGTCTTATCTTTTGCGAGTTATGAAATGCTGCGGATTATGGCTATAAACGTCATTTGTAATGAGTAGTTATTCTAGTTTCAGAAGCCGGGGTGCAATGGCACTTCCAGATTGTAAATACAAAGCCATTTGACCCTTTCAACCCCATTTTTGGTTAAACCTAAGGTAGCCTTAGTATATAAGGTACCTAGGTCACATTGTAAGGAAGACTTTTAATCATAATCAAACTTTAGCGCTGCCGTCTATTGTGTGTGAGAGAGAAAGAGAGTGAGCATGAGCTTCATCCTCTCGCTACGCCCGGCTCGCTCAACGCATTGGAGATCCGATTGCACCATTGCTGTAGGCTCGAGGAGAGCTACGCGACAACGCCAAGCATTCCACGCGAGACGAAGCGCACACGCTGACGCATCTACGAGCTATTTGTGGCCGTAAGTGTATCAAACGATGTCTGTTTTCTACGTGCTAGTAGTCTATAGAATCGTGGCGACATAAGCTACGCATAGGTACTCATAAATTTCAGTTTCGGGCACTTTCAAAATTCGGCTCTGTCATCCTACGCGTTTTCCGCAAATGGGTTTTGAGTGAGGATTTTGAGTGTAGAAGCTTAGGGATAGGTGTATCCTAGTGAGGGGATGGTGTTCCTTAAGTTTCGTAGGAATGTGGCATGATTAGGTGAGTTACCTTTCGTATTTGTGTATGTGGCTAGGTGGTGTAGTTGAGAGCAGTGAGGTTCTTGATTGTGGTTTAGTTGGCCTTCCAGAGTGTTGTATGTGTAGGATGGTCTCAGCCTAACAAGCTTAAGAGATTTCCTCCGTGTGCCTATCGTGTCATCTGTGTCCTCGATTGACATTATGTTGATCTAGGTAGTGTTTGCATGCACTTCATGGGTGTGTGAGTCGCTCTCCCGTCCAACATTGGCGCCACTGCCGGGGACACAAGGACCTAAGTAGGTTTTCTACTAACACTCGTGTGATGGTTGCTTGATTTAGTTTGGGCTAAAAAAAGCATTTTTCTTAAGTGGATCCGGAAGAGGAATGATTCCGTGATCAAGTGGATAGCCAGGAAGCGTGTGTCTTGCCGAGGGTCCACGACTAGATAGGTTTAGTTAGGATCTGTGGATTAGAGTAGTTGTTGGTGGTCGAGTAATTTGTGAGGTGATAAAAGCATTTACTAGTCCGTGTGTGACAGTGAACCGTTTTTCTACTCATAGATGCAAAACCCCATATGATTTGTAGGAGTAGCTTTAGGTAAGTGATCCAATTCTGATCTAGAGCTATTCATCACTGAATTATTTGCTAAAGTGCTTGATTGCATTTGAAATCACGGAAAAGTGTGCTTTTGAGGGTAAAAATGCAATAAACAAGCTTTTGTGGACATTTTTGTATGACTGAATGATGCTGTGTATATAAAACAACATTTGCAAGGGTTCTGTGAAGAAAACCTCCAATTCTGTAAACATAGACATCCTACGCGTAGGATGTCTCAAGGGGGTTCTGGAGACCAAATTTGAAAATTTTGAGTGCACCAGTGGGTTCAGAGGGTAGGTTTTACCCTACTAACATATTGACTTGGGTGTTTTTCCCTATTTTTGTTGACCAAAAGCCAAAAGGCGGAGTCAGAAAACGCAAAATTTCAGAAAAGGCTTAAATTGAGTGATTTTTGCATGTTTTTGCAATTGTGAAGCATACTTGCACTTGCTGAGAGCATAAGGAAGCATCAGGGACACTTTAGTCTCAAAAAATCAGCAGTAGACATCCTACGCGTAGGATGTCTATAGGGTGATCTGGGCATTTTTTTGAAAATCTGAGGTTACCAGTGTGTTTAGAAGGTAGGTTTTACCCTATTTTCACCTAGAAAGTGGAAATTTGACCAAATTTTGACATATCAAAGCCAAAAGACGAGAATTGCCAGACATCCTACCCAAATTGTGTCCAAGGCATAATTTTTGAGACCAAACCATAGGATGACTCCATAGGCATGTTCTAAATGATGTTTTGAGTACATGTGAGAGTTTTAAGCTCATTTGGGTGAGAAAATTGGGTTCAAAGCGGACTTTAGCACTTTTGACTGACAAAAAGCAAGAACAGCTAAAATTTGGGACTTTTGAAATCCAAACCAAAATCTAAGCATACCACTGGGTTACTGACATCAAGGGGAAGCTGTGGGACAAGTCTGGGGTCAAACAGACCAAAAAGACATCCTACGCGTAGGATGTCATTTATGTGATTTTGCACTCCAAACTTAATTTTGAGCATACCACTGTGATCAGCACCTTAAGGAGAGTCTGTGGTTCAAATTTGGGGTAATTCTGAGCAGTTAGACATCCTACGCGTAGGATGTCTAAGGCATAATTCTGAAACCAAAATTTTACTGTGACCATACCATGCTATCATATAGCCTTAGGCAAGCCTCCTAGTCAATTTTGGTCCAAATTGGAGTTGATTTGACTTAGGAATTCATCAGAACAGACATCAGGCTTTTGAAACAGATTCTTGATCATTTGACCAACCTATAGGTGTCAGAATCAAAAAGTAAAAATAGCTGTGAGTTTAGCACATCAAGGGGAAGCTACAGTGCAAGTTTGAGCTGAAACAGAGCAAAAAGACATCCTACGCGTAGGATGTCTCCAGCTTGATTTAGGACTCCAAACCAACCTATGAACACACCACTGTGATCAGCACATCAAGGAGAAGCTGGGGTGAAAATTTCAAGTCATTCTAAGCAAAAAGACATCCTACGCGTAGGATGTTTCAAGGCCATTTTTAGGTCCAAATTAAAATCTGAGCATACCATTGTGTTGTTGGACTTAAGGGGAGTCTCTGGACCAAATTTCGTTAAATTCTGATCATATAGACATACTACGCGTAGGATGTCTCTAGGCCAGTTTTAGGGTCCAACTGTGCTTTTAACCACACAGAAGTGTTCACAGTGTCACAGAGATCCCAAATCTTCTTCCATTCTAAAACTGTATTTCACTGTTTTGGCCATAACTTTCACAAACGGTATCGGATCGGAAAAGTTTTTATATCAAAACGTAGCTTGAGAGCGGCTTTACAGAGCTTGAGAGCAACCATTTAGTTCGACTTTGAAAAAAAACATCGTTTGAGGCCTCAAAATTCATTCGGAAGTCAGGGGTGTCTAAAAGCAACAATTTGCGAGAATTGTGATGAAACGGTTGCGGTTTTGGACATAGTTTCAACTTTTCCCTAACCAAAGCACTTGAACATAGTGGACTAAGTCTACTTGTATTAAGCAAAAGCTCTTAAGCCCAGAAATCATGTCTACCCTAGATTCAAACGCAGCTTACACAAGCTTGGAGATCCCTACGATAGAGGAATATCCTCCCACAATGGATCTTCCAAACTTGCAATTGATAAAGACCCATCGTGTTGAGAGAGTTTGGATGATTGGTCATGAGAGTGAAGGACTATATAGATACATTGACGACAATGAGGTCAATCTTTATAGGTGCTCAGATCCATACCTAGAAGAGATAACGGATTACAAGCTCTTATATGTCTACACATACGGAGTGGACTGTCAATGGAGATCTATAGTTGTCGACAAGTATGGACGAGAATACAGATTTGTAGAAAGCACAAATCCACAGACTGTACTAGAAAGAGGTGGATATTTGGTCAATGAAGGACCACAAATGCCTCCACCAAACATGAGAATTCCTATAGGAATTCCAAGAAGAGAGCCACCAGGATTCCCTTCAAGAGCGATAACGAGAGAAGGATTGGGAGAGTCTCTGGTTAGACTTGTAGACAATCGACAAGTTAGACCATCCCAAGTCCAGAAATGGGTAAACAGAAAATACTCCGGAGATGAAGATCCGAGAGATCACGTAGCGGCTTTTAGAAGAGTGATTAGAGCAGAGGAAGTTTCAGATTTTGCGACACAGTTTGCCGGATTTGGATTGACTCTAGAAGATGATGCAGCTACATGGTTCGACTCGGTGGAAAAATGGGATTTTGAGACCCTAGATGAGCTGTTTGAGGAGTTTATTGAAGAATTCTCTCCAAAAGGCATTGCTCACAACACGGTCTCGCAAATCCATAGATTCAAACAGAAAGAGAATGAATCAGTACGCAAAGCATCATTACGGCTCAAAAGATATATTAAGCTCTGTCCGAGAGAGGAATTACCTACGCAAGCACGACTGATGCTGATCTTTATCCAGGGAATGAGACATGCGGGCCTTCAGAAGGATCTGCATATGATAAGGAGGATGACACTAAACGAGTTGATCAAAGAAGCTCTTTATCTAGTGGATAACTGTGAGGCATATAAAGAAAAGGACTTAAAGAGTGAAGGAGATGACACATCATCTCAGCACAGTGTTTCACAGATAAGTGAGTCCATTGCCAAGCCAACGACCCCTATTGATCAAGAAAAGCTTATCAACGACTTGGTCAAGAGGTTGATTCCTCTTGTAAGGTCTGATTCGGGAGAGCCAAAGTGGTGTGAAATTGAGAGAAAATGGACGAACCATACGGGGGAAGAGTGCTATTATAGCATGGAAAATGCTAGGGAGAGGTATGTACAACCTGTTCCAGAAGCACCTACTCCACCTAGATACATTACGGGGAATGCGCCAAGACCAGTAGGAGTTTTAAGGCCACAGCTTGTCTTAGGACAACAACCTCCGCTGCCAGGTGCTAGAATGCTAGTAGACATGAGATACATGCCAATGATGGAAGCATCAAATAAACCAACGCCAGTACCAGCTACAATGTGGTATAGCAACCAAAGTGAGTACTACCCTTTGGAGCAACAAAATGTGAGAGAAACACATGGAGTGGTGAGGCCGGTAGAACCTCCACCTCCTGGGTTTTAGTCGAAAGAAAGAAGGTATGAAATGGACGAAAGGACATTGCGATTCATTGCAAATAACGGCTTATCTAGGTCAAAGCTTGCTTATAGCCAACAGGAAATGCTAAAAGAATATCCTCAACCAGAGACAGATTGTCACAAAAGTCGTGACAACCACTTGGTCAAACAATGTCCTCATACGGAGATCACTGAAGTAAATGCCTATTGTCTTGAGTGTGGCATCACTCACTTGATCCCCGATTGCCCGAAAAAACCAAACCAAATCAGGAAAATCATGACAAATGAATCAGGGATTGTTCAGCTACCTAGTAGCTCAGAAAATGAAAATGTCGTACCAGTTCAAGTGGTTACGAGAGCACAAGCTCAAAAGAAAGCTGATGAGAATCCAGAGACAAAGAACACGGAAAGTGACATGAGTCCAAAGACAGATGATGGACCAAAGACAGACGCACCTAGTCAGAAAACCAAGAGCAAACGAAATAGTTGGAAAGCTAGAAAGACTAGGATGAAAGCACGTAGGGAATGAGAGAGAAAATCCGTAGCTGAGAAGCTTACCGAAGCTGAGGAGAAGATAAAACAACATGAGGAAAAGGAGGCACCTTCTCTTACACAAATGATCAAACCTCTAGAAGAACCATCCACAGATGAGAAACCGAGAAGTGCTAGTTCAGGAGGATCTGTGTTGGCAGAGAAGGGTAATGAGACATTAGATGCCCTCTTGAAAGCCTATGATGCGAGGCTCAAAAAAAACCAAACCCAAGAACAGAGGTGGATGACATATCCCTATGCGGAATTAGAAAAGAAAAGATTGGAAATGTGCAGGAAAATGATTCAAACAGCCCAATCTTTACTAGAACCACCAGTTGCAAAACCTGAGGATGTGATCCGTGTCATGCCTACACAAGTAATCCCACCAAACCAGGAACTAAAAGAGCCAGATTCTAGTCATGAGCACAGACCAAACCTCAAAGAACCCGCATTAGAACCAAGCATAGTACTGAATACCACGGATAACTCTTCCGAGGGATTTCACCAAGCTATAAATGAGGATTGTAAAGAGATAGATGGTCTTGATGAATTGTGGAAACAAGTCAGAGAGGCCAATGAAGCCGATGACCTAAGAAGACGAGTAGACAAGACTGGTGATGAACGAGGAGTGTTTCTACCACCAATAGAGAAATTTGAGACTAGATCTCAAATGAATCTAGATGTGCAATCGTGTTGGGGCAACAAAGGATCTGTACAATCTATGGATAGTCAACCCCATTCGCTAAGAACACTACCGTCCTACATGGGAGAGTACGAGACCAAGTCAGATGTGGTTGCAGTCCCATCAAAGAGACTGTCTCCCAACAAGGCCATCGATTCAAAGGGGCTAGTAGATATTCTATCTACCCCAGTCACCTGTACAATAATGTTAGCCAAGTTGCTCAGAATAAGACCAAACATGTGGGCTAATGTGGGTAAATGTCTAGAGAAATTTGGTGTAAAAACCCCAATGACTCAAATCGAGGAAGGCATCAAAGAGCTTGAAATGCCTCAACTAAATACGAGGCCAGTTCCATTAAACAAGGTAGGTGAGTATTACGAGGGAGAAGATGGAAACACCACCCTTCCTGTGGAATTCAATGGTGTAAAAACCATGGCAATCCTTGACAATGGAGCTGGTGTGGCCATTGCAACCAAAGAGGTTTGGAAAAAATGGGGACAACTTGCCTTGATATCCACACGAATGACCCTGCAGCTTGCAGACGGACACAAGGAAAAGCCCCTCGGATTGCTAGAAAAAGTACTTGTTACTTCTTGTGGCATTGAATATGAACACACTTTTGCTGTTGTCGACTTTGGCAAGAAGAACAACTATGAAATCATTCTGGGAAGACCATTCATGCGACAATTGAAAATGGTCCAAGATTGGGGTTATGACCATATATACCTGAGACATATGGAAACCAAAACAAAGGTAAACTTGAGGGACCATAGCTATAGGGCTGCGACGAGAACACTGATTGAGGAGTTTGATTCCGCCACAGTAGCAGGATCAGAACTTCCAGGTTGGTTAGGTAAGCCTAAAGAACTGTGGATGTGTGGAGCTTCACAATGGTAGCTTGAAACGTGAGGAATGTATCCTAGAACGGGTTATAGAGGATATGGACTATATCCGAGAACCATTTCCTGAAGAAGAGCTAGAGCCTTTTGGATGGGAACACATCTTGGCTGCTCTGGACGTGTGCGCCGTGGAGGATGCTCCCACAACAAAGTTTTGTGATGAAAATGGCTATGATGTCGTTCCTTATTTTGCAGTGAGTGTAATCAAGGAAAACGAAGAGAACCAGACATCAACAAGCTCTCGAAATAAGGATCAAACAAAGAAATGTGGAGAATCAAAAGATGAAGAAGACGACGAGTTCTATGACTCTGTAGAACACTTCGAGCTTCAAGAAGATCAATGACCCAAGAATAAATGTCATTGCTACACGAATAAAGTGCATCAAAAGTGGATTCCAAAGTCCTCAGTGAAGACACAACTACCACAAGCATCCTCATACAGGGCTCCTAATAAGGATGCAAAGACTCATCTAGGAGGAATACGACCAGAGCAACGAGCTAACAATGCTCTAATCAATGGGCAAGAAAAGTCCTCCAAGAAACTACCACCCACGAACAAACAGACAGTAACTTTCCACTACCAGCCAAAAAATCAAGGGAAAGTACAAGAAGTCAACCTTGCTGAGGATAGTAGCAATAGTGATGAATCTTACGACATCCCCTATCATCAACTCAGACCATCACTATCACCAACCCCTTCAGCAACAACCATGCAGGTCAAAAGAACAGGACAACCAGTCAAAGCCAAAAAGCTCGACAAATCTGGATACCAAAAAGCCAGATCAGCCAAAAACAGATATGGATCAAGAAGACAAAGATCTCTAATGACAAATCACAAGATCCAACACCAAAACAAAAAAAAGAAAATCTTGCACGAACGGGTAAGAATATCACAAAGTCGCAAGCTTTCACAACTCAGGTTTGGGTTCCAAAGAAGTTGATTCAAGCACAAAAAAGTCAGGAATTCATTTGGATTCCAAAACAACCACAGTATCAACTTTCAAAGCCTGAATCCCGTCACCAACCAAGCGTACAAGGGCCGAAGCAAAGACCACTGTCGACTCACACAACAAAAAGGTGGATCCCAAAGAAGTCTCTTCAAACACAAACGAAGCATTCGCAAGTATGGGTTCCCAAATGAGAGCCAGCAACAAAACAGCCAATAATCGCAAAGAAATGGGTCCCAAAGAAGATCAACAAAATTGATGTCAGTGCATCGCCGCTTGAATTCTTACAATTCTTCCTACGATTACAGTACAGTTAGAAGAGAGCAAGTCGCTTCAATCAAGCAACGATATAGGAGCTTCAGAGACCATTACATTGCTTAGAATAGGAAGCCTCGCCAACAAATGCCAATAAGCAAATTGCTTATACCCATATCTTGCACAACATAAATCTTTTCCATGCATTGACTATTTATGCATAATAGGGCTACATTACAAGGCCTGCATAGACACAAATTTTTGCCCAAGCACAACACATACCCTGTCGTAAAGGATGACTCCAAATAGGAAGGGGGGAGGCATTCTGAATGCGGATCTAATATTATGACTATTAGAGGGCAATGTTTTGTAAGATGCATTGAATTTTTGCGTTTTATTGTGATAATTTTTTGACGAAATTTAGAGTATATGCCCTCATAGTAGTGTTACAGAGGAGTATGGGGACAAAATCCATATATGAGCCCCTAGGGACATGTGTATAGTGTACATAGCATTTAGATTTTTATTTGAATGATTTTTCTTTTGTTGAGTTTTTTTTAAGATTTTCTTTGTTAATTATTAATAAAAAAATAAAAAAATCCATAATCCATATGAAGAAAAGACTGACGAGAGGCCTAAGCACTACAAAGAGAAGAAGGTACAGGGAAACGATGAAACTTCACGAAGTATGTCTCAGCAGCCACTACAACAGCCGAAGAACTTGTCACAAAGCAGTGTCAACATGCAACCGACAAGTCATACAAGTCAGAGTCGAGTAGCTACGCCACAAAATGAGTGAGGTGTTAGTCCCAAAGCTTCAAGTAATATTCTCTGTGGTCTAAGCGTCTTAGCTATTCTAGGTACTGCTCAAGCTGGAAGAGTTGAGCATATTTACGTTGTGTCGCTCATGCTGGTATAGGTGAGCAAAAGAGTCGAAGTCTAAGTACTTAAGTCCCGTGAAGTGAAGGAGAAGGTCCCAAAGACACTCACGTACTGAGCACAGTGAGATACGAGTGGAGAAACTTCTACATCGAAAACCCTTCTTGGAAAGGTGAAAGCTATTGAGACATCTTTTGATGTCACATGTGCTACATTTATTCCTCGAAACACCCATCATCTCCTTCTTTCACATTGCAAGCTTTTGTTGACAAATTTCTCATATGCATATAGAGTGTCCCATAATTGGCACTTGCATCAGGCACTCTTTTCATGTTTCACCCAATCACTCACCTTTCATGAACATGTACTTCACGTTCAACTACTCGACTCCAATAAGAGCGTATACCAAAGGCGTTTTTTTTCCCACCGGGTTTTTTTCCTTTGGTCATCCAAGTTTTAGACCATAATCTAAAGACACCTATCACCATCCTCTTGTACATATTCCTTCTACATCAACAATAAGGAAATGCTACTCAAATCAATTGACAAATGAATTGGAGCACCAATTTCAGATCATAGCATACTTCTCCTCAATGGCGAGTCGAAGAATGGCCTACAATGACAAAGCTGCAGACAACACTAACAACATGATTGCACAGGAACAAAAGAAGTCCCGAATGACAAAGAGCAGACATAAGGACAGACTTTGCATTGGAGTGCAACTTGGCCTAAATAAGGCCTTAAAAAGTTGTCATTGCCTCACAAGATCAGAAAGCCAATCACTCAATTCTACAGATTGTAGAAGTTGTTTCTAAGAATCACAAATACTCTGAATTCACAGATTTGCTAGAGCAAGTGATGGATGGATCTTTTTCTATCCATGATGATAAGAGTCAAGTTAAACGACATTGGGTTCTTTTGAATTTAGATCTGGCAGTAGACCTAGAATGACAGAAACAAATGTTGTAGCTCGGAGCGTGGATGTGAAAGACATAAAGTTCGTCATCAATTATGATTTTCCTAAATCATGTGAAGACTATGTACATCTGATTGGACGAACAAAACAAGCTACTGCAAAGGCTATAGTCTATACTTTCTTTACAACAACAAAACGACAGCAAAGACCACATCGCCATCGACAATGAGGTCATGTCGGGGACGACATGAACGCGGAAGGGGGGAATGTTGACCGCTGGGTCAACAACACAACATAACTCAAGTTTCATACCAAAGTCTTATCTTTTGCGAGTTATGAAATGCTGCGGATTATGGCTATAAACGTCATTTGTAATGAGTAGTTATTCTAGTTTCAGAAGCCGGGGTGCAATGGCACTTCCAGATTGTAAATACAAAGCCATTTGACCCTTTCAACCCCATTTTTGGTTAAACCTAAGGTAGCCTTAGTATATAAGGTACCTAGGTCACATTGTAAGGAAGACTTTTAATCATAATCAAACTTTAGCACTGCCGTCTACTGTGTGTGAGAGAGAAAGAGAGTGAGCGTGAGCTTCATCCTCTCGCTACACCCGGCTCGCTCAACGCATTGGAGATCCGATTGCACCATTGTTGTAGGCTCGAGGAGAGCTACGCGACAACGCCAAGCATTCCACGCGAGACAAAGCGCACACGCCGACGCATCTACGAGCTATTTGTGGCCGTAAGTGTATCAAACAATGTCTGTTTTCTGCGTGCTAGTAGTCTATAGAATCGTGGCGACATAAGCTACGCATAGGTACTCATAAATTTCAGTTTCGGGCACTTTAAAAATTCGGCTCTGTCATCCTACGCGTTTTCCGCATATGGGTTTTGAGTGAGGATTTTGAGTGTAGAAGCTTAGGGGCAGGTGTATCCTAGTGAGGGGATGGTGTTCCTTAAGTTTCGTAGGAATCTGGCATGATTAGGTGAGTTACCTTTCGTATGTGTGTATGTGGCTAGGTGGTGTAGTTGACAGCAGTGAGGTTCTTGATTGTGGTTTAGTTGGCCTTCCAGAGTGTTGTATGTGTAGGATGGTCTCAGCCTGACAAGCTTAAGAGATTTCCTCCGTGTGCCTATCGTGTCATCTGTGTCCTCGATTGACATTATGTTGATCTAGGTAGTGTTTGCATGCACTTCATGGGTGTGAGTCGCTCTCCCATCCAACACAGGTGTAAGTGAAGGGATGATGTTGTTAACTGACTCAATGTCAGTTAACAGGAGCTTCTAAAGACCAAAAATGTATGGATGCACATCGAAGATCAACATAAAGAAGCAGTGAAGATTGGAGTTACACATTTTCCACATTTTCCCCAAATGGTCATGTATTGTAAATTCCCGATTTATTTCAAGCCATTGTAATATTTTAATGTGTTAGAGGCGCAATGGTAGTTCCAAGCTGTAAAGAACAAGTCAGCTAGTGTGCCTAGGTAGCAGATTCAGTAAGTTGTGGAGCCCTAAAGGCCTTGGGCGCCCAAACATTGCATATTTTTACCCTAGGTATATAAAGCAGTGTGTAAAAGAAATTGCGGTGGTCAATCTCATTTTTTGAGAGCACTCTTTGGTGAGAGCTCTTGAGGTGTGTGGCTATGGAGTCCTTGAGCTTCTCCTTGCTCATGTGACTTGGTTAACACTAGTCAATGATTAATTCTCTTTCACTATGCCTCTCTCGTGCCTTTTATGATTTCCTATGATGCTTAGATTAGCTAGATCTTAGCTAATTAGTGGTTAATACCTCTTTAATCTTGTGTGATTTCCCTCTCTTGCTTGCATGTGCATGTAGGTTTGATTGCAGTGTGGCATTAGGAGATTTCGAGGGTCTTTGGGAGGGCCTTTTAGAAGAGAGAGGAAAAAGCGCTCCTCCAATGAAAGAAGAGCTTAGGTTACATAGAAAAATAGATTGATATTTAGAAAAATATAAAAAATGTGTCAATGGTCCTTGAAAACGGGCATCTTTTCATTCAATGCGAATGTCTTTTTCATGAGGTAGACGACACTCATTTAATATGGTTTTCGTCATCATTGAAGTTTTAAAAAATCACAAAACTATCAAGTGGTGTTGGAGTTTGAAGCTTTTGACACCACCAATGCACCCAGAACGTCCAAAAACCTAAAGAATGCCTATCTACTTGCCTCAATCTAACACTCGGATAGGGAGAAATCGCCAAAAAACCCCTAAAAACGGGATTTTGGATCATGGCACGCGCAAGACCGTCTAGAGAATTCTAGATGACCCTCTGCGTGCCGTGATCCACTTTTTTTATTTTATCTTTTTTTTAGGGGTATTTTGACAATTTCTCCCTCTCTCGCTGTCTGATGAGGCAAGTAGATAGACGTTTTTAAATTTTTTTGTCCTTTTGGACGCATTGGCGGTATCAAAAACTTGAAGTTCTAACACCAACTGATAATTTTATGCCTTTTTTAATTTCAATGATGACGAAAGCTATATTGAATGAGCGTCGTGTACTTCATAAAAACGACACACGCATTGAATGAAAAAGTGTCTGTTTTCAAGGATTTTTGAAAAGTTAGGTTCACTTTTTAGAGTTTTTAGTTGTCCTTTCGGACGTATGCAACAAGTGCAAGTATATTTTAAGAACATTTTCTAGAGAGAGAAATAGAATTTCTTAGAAGTCCCTCCAAATGACCTCCAAAATCTCCTAATATACTCGATAGATCTATGTGTGTGTGCTTGTGATTAGTGTGTTGCATGATAGGATTAGTGTTGTGTGCGTCTTGCAATCGTTAGTGTGTGTGATTGGGTTGATTAGAGGTGAAGAGAAGTGGATACGGAGATTGCCCTTCATTGTGGCTTAGCTCCTCCATAGGCCGAGAAGCTCACCTCATAGAGTTAACCATTCATGCTCCCATGATTAGCTCACTAATTGTGTGAGTGTTTGCATGCCCTAGCCGGGTAGCTCATCTCTCTAGATTGATAATTTTTTTGGTCATTGGAGCTATGAAATGATGGAACCCCCAACTTTTGGTGTCGTTGCTGAAAACGATGTCCTACACTAGTGTAATTGTGGCATAAGCGGATGTGTTTCCTCACTAATTAATTTCACTTGTGTGTTTATGTTTTTGTGGATTTTGGATGTGTGTGCATGAAGCAATGTGCTCATAATTTTCTAATTTGTCACTGTATCGTGCCAATTGTGTGTTTACACACTCTAATTTCACACTAATCCCTTGCTAATTTCACTAATTTTGTTAACTTCCACACTAATTTGCTATGAAGGATTGGAGCTTTCAACCATTCAATCGATCTTCAAGGAAAGGTAATCAAAGTAGTATTCTCAACTTCTCTAGAATCTAAAGATGTGTAGAATTGTGTAGAGACTCCACCATGATGCAATGCAATGTTGGTGCTATGTTATTGCAATGCAATGTTGATGTTATGATGCTATGAAATTTTTTGATTGTTCGTTTTCATGCCGTCATAATGCAAAATTTTCCAGATTTGGTGGCGTATGAAATTGACAAGCTCAATTGTTGATTGGTGATTGTACATTGCTAATTGTGTACCTAATTGATCTAATTGCATGCTTGAATGGTCAATTGCAAGTGTGTGTGTATTCTAATTGAGTGTGTATATGCCTAATTTTAGATGTGTGTGCACTATTTTGCCCTTGATTGTGCACCTAAAAATCAATGTGTGCTTAATGATTTTTCAATTTTGATGATTGATTTGTGTTGTGTTCATCCCCAACTAGAGATTTGTGAAATCACATTGCAATTTCGACAAAATTAACCCTTTTGTGTGCGCACCTAAAGATTGGTAAAAACTGTCAATTTTATTAGTGTGTGTGTGCCTAAAAAGTGCTTCATGTGCATGGTTAATTCAATGTTTTGATTGCATATTTGATGTGTATAATCGTTAATTGCTATGTTTTTGAGCTCAAAACAGAGATCTACACACTTCAATTGCGTCAAAATTTTGACCTAGTTTTGTTGTTAATTTTGTCGGTTTAATTGCTTAATCTTGATTTTATTGATGAAATTGTTTGGCAATTGAATTGATGTGATTTTATTTGGCTGCACTAATCTTCTATGTGTGGAGAATTTTTCAAAAACAAAAGGGTATTTTTCGGATATTTGTTGTATATTTTTGGCAAATTTTTACTAGTTTTTGCATTAGTTTTTACTTAATTCCATAAAAATTTGATATCTTGCAATCTTTACGAGCTGTTTTGAATGTGTGTTTACGGCTTGATTTCGAGCGCATTTGGGCTTTCGTTCGTCAAATTTCGAGCGTTTCACTATTTTCGGAGATCGGGCTGACAATTTTGTCAAATTTGGCATTTTCGATAAAAACTGCTATTTTTGGTGTGCTTTTGTGTGTCGAAAGTGTTCGATTGTGATTGCCGATGATTTTCTAATATTTTTGAATTTTTTGGATTTTTCAAGGCAATTTTTAAATTTTTGAGTGATTTTTTAGCGTTTCGGCTCATTTTCGCCCTAATTTTGGCAATTTTGGACGATTGAAAATAAAATAGTAAGAAAAAATAATTTCGGGCTTCGATATCGTGCCTTGCGGCGCATAAAATACTGTGTCGGGAGATATCTTTACCGTCTGATAGGATAGTTTCTGTCGACATAAAAAATACTATTCTTCTTCTTCTCTCTCCGAGTGAACCCACCCCAAGACCCTCTCTCTCTTCCCCTCACTCTCTCTCTTCTCTTACTCTCTCTCCTCCCCTTGCCAAAAGTCTGCTCATTAACATTATCTCTCATTCCCCCTCTTTCTCTCACTAAAATCGCACTAATTTACATACTCTCTTGAACCCCTCAGTCTCTCTCTCTTCCCACCACACTCCCCCTCTCTCTCGCTGCCAACACGTGACCTTCTCTCCTCCCTTTGTCGCGACTCCCGTGCCATTAAGGTCACACACACACACACACACACAATCGTTGTCGTGTAGTCGTTGCCCCGCCTGTCCCGTGCTAGCCCAACTTTCCCTTTCCTCTTGTCTCATCTACACACACACACACGCACACACCCTCTGTTTGCGGGTCGCCGCGACGGACGTCCATAGCATAGCTCTCAAGCATCAACATAAAATTATCGATACAGGGGAAGCGACTCGGATGAGGCATGGAAACTCACTAGGGTGTCAATCCTAATGAAGTGAACTCGAAGAGATGCAACTACTAACTCTACAAGAAAATCAATCACACTAAAGCCAAGTAATCTGCCTATGTCCTTCTACACAGCTCTACAGTCATCACGCCCGTTCACCATGTAAATCATTTCGGAATCGCACGAAACTTGAAGGGAAGCTACAGTGGACTATCAGGAACATATCCTATCACTGTCACAGCATTCTGGAGAGGTACACGATCGCGATCGTTCGTCCCACAGTACGCAAAAACAGTAAACGAATGATCCTAAAGGGTCGTTTTAAGGTCCCTAAAGCCTCTCCTAGGGTCAAAACAACATAAAATACGCATATAAACACTCAAAACAGCGATTTAAGGACTAAACAAATGCGTCTAAAACCTTCATCGAATCTTGAATGCTTACACTTGAATGGAAGACCAGAGTAAGAGGAACACAATGCAAGAAACAAAACTGAATTTGGATTACCGTAGCCAAAGAAGCAATGATTACAAGTTGGACCAAAGAGGTAGCTCTCTGTGCGTAACGCAGTAGTCCCTTATCTTCACAAAAAATGATCTCCCTTTCCCACTAACCTTAGTGTATTATATACCTAGGGCTTTCTAAAGTGGCCGGCGGCCAACTTCTCATGGACCTTTACATACATCATTGGAAAAATTACATCTTTGACTCAGACTTGACATAGGCGATTGTCATTAGACTTTTACACGGTTTGATGTATTAAACATCGAAAAAATAATGTGACCACATCAAAACTTTGGCCAGCTAACTCAACGGCGCCTTGGCTAGGTGGGCGCTTGTATGTTGTTATCACCTCCAAACACCCTCCTGGGCCCTCCGCCTCTGCTGGTCCCTGACGCCTGCCTTGAATCACGCGCTAGGCCTCGCGCTGCGCGCTGTCAAATCGTTGTCAGCCCACGGGGTCAACGCAAGCAGGTCGCCAAGTAAGCCTGCAAACTAGTTAGTCTTTAAGAAAACTTTATTAACAAAATAAAGGAATTTACAAAAAAAACACATCAAATAAATCACAAAAAAGAATAAAAAATCACAAATAGGAATAAAAAGGAATTAATAAATCAATGAAAATAAAAAAGGGTTTTGAAAAATTACAAAAATATTTATATAGAAAAAATCATTATAATATATATATTTTTTAAAGAACTCATAGAAAATTATTTGAAAAAATTTTACAAATAAGTCACAAAAAATTCATTAAAAAACCAAAATTGATTAAAAAAATTTCAATTATTTGTAAAAATTTCATGAAACCATAAAACAATTCACAAAAATTCTAAGATCCATAGAAAAAAATGAAAATTATCAGAAAAACTCATTAAAAATCAAAACTTTTCCAAACAAATCATAAAAATACCAAAAATTTTAGAAAATTCAAAATTTCATAAAAAATTAAGAACAATAAAAAGAAAGTCGTCAAAAGTACCAAAAAGAGTCAGAAAGACCCAGAAAGCAAAAAGCAATGCCAAGTAAATCACACACGAGCAAATCAAGAGCCAAAAAGCAAAGCCGGGAAGTGTACCACACATTGAACAAACCACGAAAAAGCCAAAAGAGCCGCAAATCGAGCAAACAACATAACAAACAAAAATAGCAGAAGAACGGTTGAAAACAGTCAACTCAAGGCCGTGTGCGACAAACAAATTTCTAAATTTGTCAAAATCAAGCTGAAAAGCGATAAGTCAGAGTTGTACAACTCATCGAAGCTTAGAAATTTGAGCTAGATTTTAAGAAAATCCTTAGGAACTAGGACTGAATTAATTTGGCTAAGAACATTATTATTCTAATTTGATTTTGACAGAGTTGCCGTGATTCAGTCAAGGAGCTAGAATTGATCGTGCACGCTAGAAATTGGCAAGTGCAAGTAATTGCACTACAAATTAGCTTCCAGTCGGATGAACATGGGCACCACTCACTTGTGATAGCAAATTAAGCTAGTACGAGCCTCGGTGCACAATAAGATGATAGCACATATCCTCGTCAACGACAACCATTCTTAAAGGGGTGCCAGCTTGCAAAGCCATGTCATATGCTTTTATAGCTACACCATCTTTTTGAATAACCCCTCAAAACCTTTCTTGCACAACAGATTGTTTTCCATGAATTTCTGTGTATGCATAAATAGGATGTCCCAATATTGGACATATGCATTAAACACTCTTTTTGCTTCTACCTATGCACCTTGAGTGGACTACAACATGCAAACCAATGTTCCATCATGCTATCCTCTCATATTCGCTGCCTTTTTAATTCCATATCTATCAACAAATAATCCCTTGAGTACTTTATTAATATTTTCCATGCTAATAAGTACTCCAATAATGCACGTATCCCAAAGGCACTTTTTTCCCACTTGGTTTTTCCTTTTGCTCATCCAAGTATTAGACCCTAATTTAGAACCTCATCATTCTACTTCCCTTGTACATACTTTTCATAAATGAACAGTAGCCTCATCATTATGCTATTACAATGGACAAATGCAATATCATCTCTTACATCAGACATATTCGGACCAATGAAGATGCTACAGAAAATTGACCCTCATCAAAAAATCCAGCGACAAATGAAGACAATTAGGCCATCAACAACCAATAAAAACCTTACATAGCCTCCACGAACACTTTTCAACAGTGCCCAAGGACGGGCACTAAAATTGGAAGGGGGGAATGTTAACTGAGTCAATGTCAATTATCAAGAGCTGCTAAAGACCGAAGACGTACGGATGCACATTGAAGATCAACATAAATAAGCAGTGAAGATTGGAGTTACACATTTTCAGCATTTTCCCAAAATGGTCATGTATTGTAAATTCTCGATTTATTTCAAGCCATTGTAATATTTTAATGTGTTACGGGCTCAATGGGAGTTCCAAGTTGTAAAGAACAGGTCAGTTAGTGTGCCTAGGTAGCAGATCCAATAAGTTGTGGAGCCCTAAAGGCCTAGGGTGCCTGGACATTGTATATTTTTACCCTAGGTATATAAGGCAGTGTGTAAAAGAAATAGGCTTCTCAAGCTCATTTGTTGAGAGCACTCTTTGGTGAGAGCTCTTGAGGTGTGTGGCTATGGAGTCCTTAAGCTTCTCCTTGCTCATGTGACTTGGTTAACACTAATCAATGTTTAATTCTCTTTCACTATGCCTCTCTCATGCTTCTTATGATTGCCTATGATGCTTAGATTAGATAGATCTTAACTAATTAGTGATTAATCCCTCTCTATTCTTGTGTGATTGGCCTCTCTTTCTTGTGTGTGCATGTAGGTTTGATTGGAGTGTGTGCTCGATAGATCTATGTGTGTGTGCTTGCCATTAGTGTATTGCATGCTAGGATTAGTGTTGTGTGCATCTTGCAATCGTTAGTGTGTGTGATTGAGTTGATTGGAGGTGAAGAGAAGTGGATGTGGAGATTGACCTTGACTGTGGCTTAGCTCCTCCATAGGCCGAGAAGCTCACCTCATAGAGTTAACCATTCGTGTTGTCATGATTAGCTTACTAACCATGTGAGTGTCTCCATGCCCTAGCCGGGTAGCTCATCCCTCCGGATTGATAATTTTGTTGGTCATTGGATCTATGCAACAATGGAACCCCCAACAGGTGTTCCTTAAGTTTCGTATGGTTCTGGCATGATTTGATGGGTTTCCTTCCGTTGTGTGTATGTGGGTAGGTGGTGTAGTTGAGAGCACTGAGATTCTAGATTGTGGTTTAGTTGGCCTTCTACAGTGTTGTATGTGTAGGATGGTCTTAGACTGACAAGCTAAAGAGATTTCCTCCGTGTGCCTATCCTGCCATCTATGTCCTCGCTTGACATTATGTTGATCTAGGTTGTGTTGCATGCACTTTATGGGTGGTGTGATTCACTCCCGCAACATAGAGGCAAGGTCATGGTACAATGCCTTGGCACAAGCAACCAAGGAGAGTGGGACTTATTAAGAGTAGCCTTTGGAGAGGACACATTGGAGAGGCTATGGTAATTGTTAACAACGTTGAAGCAAGATAGCATGCTATAGTACACATCATGTGAGTTGAAGTTTGTAGATCCGAATGGGGATGATGGGTTCCATCGTTGAGAGAGGATGAGAGGGAACCTGATTTCCTGTATAAGGATTGGTTTGTGTCTAGGTTATGGTGGCCAATCATTAAAGAGAAGGTAAAGGGAAGTTTTTTTGCTTCGTATGAGCTAACAGTTGAAGTGGCCCACCTTAAAGACAAGAGGTTGCATATAGAAACCAGGAACTCCAATGAAGAGGAAGGTGGTAGGATCTGACCACCTCTAGCACCACCTGCAACAGCCACCCAAAGGAGTCAACCACAAGAACCAACTAAGGATCAACTTGCTCAGTTGAATCACCAGTCAACTTGAGAACCTCTCAGTCCATTTGGCGCAATACGGGCATGCACACAACTGCAATTAAGAGCAAGGGAGAGGACAACGAGGGCAAAGTCAAGAGTACCACTGCTACAATTATGGAGAATATGACCATGGTATGTATTACTACCCATACCCAAGGAGGAAAAATTTCAAGAGAGAAGTAAGGAAAACCAAATTTCACCACCAAGAGCAAGACCACCACCACCCAGACCACCACGACAAGCACCACTTGTGAAAATTCTATGACCACCTATTCAACCATACCCACCACCACACCAACCTCTCAATCCACCCTTACCTCCACCTCCAACCAACAACCACGCAATGAGTGTTATCATCCTTGAAGGTAAGGGAAAAGTAAAAGTCAAGGAGCACATCAAAGAAGTGGCAAGAGGTAAGACCAAGGTAGAAGAGGTAGATGCCATTAGAGTAAAGCATGCTAGGAATGGTGAAGCTTCCCAAAAGGAAAAAAAGATGAAGATCAAGGGAGAGTCTAGCAAATAGCCATCCACGTCACGATGTAAAATTGACATTGTAGAATTTTTTTTGGGTGTGTTCTAAACCATATGATTTGGCTCAAGATGTCTCTATGCAGGGCCCAAAGATCAACTCGTCTCAGTTAATTCAACTTGCACCTAGGGTGAGGAGACAATGGACAAAGATAGTTAGCACAAGATGACTAGAGCCAAAGATAATTGGGGCTATCTTTGGGAGAAATATAGAAGACATACTACCTATGATGGATGCTCACATCAAGGGGTAGCACATCTCCAATATCTACATCGATTGTGGTGCACAAATATGTGTCATGAGTGAGAAAATGATGCACTATTCAGGCTTAGATGTGAGTATGCCAACACCATGCTGAGCCAAGATGGAAAATAATGTAAAATCTTAGTGTTTTGGCATTGTGAATGTAGTAAGGTTAAAGGCGTTTAGCACCGAGATGGATGTGAACATCTTTGTCATGCCACATAAGGGGGAGGTCTATCCTATCATTCTAGGGAGGCCTTGGATTATGGATATGAAAGGTAAGCATGATTGGACATCGGAATAATCAAAATTAAGGATCCCAAAGGGATGCCAATACTCTATGACATGAAGATAGCTCGGTAATTCAAAATGGATCTAGAAATCTATGAGGATGAGTTGTCTAGTAGTGAGTACTCCTCTTCAACCACTTCAGAGGAGGAGTCAACAATGACTGAAGAAAGTGACAATAGAATTGAATTGATGGGGGTCATTCTCAAAGACCATAAGAAGATGGAGAAACCTGATGCATCATCATCAAAACAAGGGGAGCCACCAGGTATACAACCTTTGGTGGAAGAAAGTAAGCTACATCATGCTCTCTAGCAAAGAGTGTGAAGATTATACTTTGATGCTAGGTAATCTTACCATATTTCTTAGTGATGAATATGATAAAATCAATGGCATCACATTAACATCACATTAAAATCAAGGAGGGAATTAGACCTGTAGTGCAAAAACTCAAGCGGGAGTGATTCAACAAGAGGCCTTGCTCAAGGAGGTAAGAAGACTATTAGAAGCAAGTTTCATCTACCCTATTGAAGACTTTGAATGGGTTTCTCTTATGGTAGTCACGCCAAAGAAGAATGATAAGTGGAGGGCTTGTGTTGATTACAAGCCTCTTAATGCAACAATAAAGAGGTACCACTTATCTCTTCCTTTCCAAGATGAAATTCTCAATGAGGTGGCAGGACATGAGTGTTACAAAGTATGTGATGGCTACTCATGCTACTTCCAAATCAACATCACTAAAGAAGATCAAAAGAAGACAACCTTCATCACACCATGGTGATGTTTTTATTACAAAGTTATGCATTTTGGCCTCACACCAATACTCGAGCCACTTTTTAGCAGTATGTGGCATTTGTTTTTCAGCCATTCTTTGGAAAATCAATTCTTGTTGTTCATTCACTTGCTCTCCCAAGTGGTTCTTCCTTTGCAGCAAGTTACCCATCAAGAGATCTTCACTTTGAGTGAAGAGAATGAGCAATATTTCAATGAGGTAAAACAAATATTAGCCTCATTACCCACCATTGACCTCCAAAGTGGGATGAGACATTTTATGCTAATCCTAGTGTGTGAAATGACACACTTGGGGCTATATTAATGCAAAATAACCCTCAAACTTCTTTCATACATCCTATCTACTCTCTAACTGCATGATGACTCCATAAAAAATGGGATACATAGTAGTGGAGCACATGGTTCTTGCATTAATGCTTGCTACCACAAATTTTTTCTCTTATTTAATGCCTAAACCATCATTAGGAAGAG
This sequence comes from Adiantum capillus-veneris, assembly GCF_014529385.1. Taxonomy (NCBI): domain Eukaryota; kingdom Viridiplantae; phylum Streptophyta; class Polypodiopsida; order Polypodiales; family Pteridaceae; genus Adiantum; species Adiantum capillus-veneris. The sequence continues at coordinate 91,420,363 of NC_140959.1, read as the reverse complement.
GATGGGGTATAGGAGGGCCTCTTTATTGGCCATGAGCTTATGAAGGTGATTAACATTTTGACGAATAGGTGTACGCCATGTGTGTAAGAATGGTGGGTGTGTAAGAGATGTGTAAGAGTGGTCAAAGGATGCACTTTTTTCCCCAAAAAGGAGGTGGAAAATTTTACATGATCTCAGATTTGAGCCGAGATCATAGATCTGTAATCTACGCATTGAGCTCTTTCCATAGATATGCTATATGATATGGTTTTACCTGCTAGATTTTAAATTCCATTTTGGGGGGAAACTTTGAATTTAAATAAACTAGCCATTTTTCCTATTTGAATTCAAAATTTGTCCTTTGATTACTTTCTGAATACTAAAGGTTTGACTTCCTTAAAGTGCCAAATAAAGAGACCCTCCTAGACGCCATTCTCTTCCTAATGTTCATAATCTTAAAAATGGATAGGTTGTTTCTTTATGTGATGCAACACATGGATGTTTATTCTACGATTTCCAAGTGGGTCACTAGGTTGCAATATTTTGATTACATAATGCAAGTGGAGAGCTTCACAAGTGCTAGTCCAGAGACATTCTCACTCATTGCCACTATGGGAAGAAGCTAAAAACCACGTCAAATGACAAAGAAGCAATACATGCGTTGGAGATCCCTAAATTAGAAGGGGCTCACTCTCTTTTCTTTCACAGATCCTACAAAAAGAGAGTGGACAAAGCTGCAGCTGGTATTTTCATCTTCAACAAGCAAGGGAAGAAGGTTTCTCCATTGGGTGGATGCATGAATAGGTGGACCAAAAACCTTGTCCCGGACAGAGGTTTTATAACCGGTACATAAAACCATCTCTATTAGTTCAATTTGATATATTCTTTTGAAGAGATTTTTAATTAAATATAGAATTTCCACAGCTTTTTGTTAAATATAGAAGACGGCTCTTTACCTCTTAACTATGCACGTCAGCCACCTCTTTACACCATTATTATTTCCACGTCTCTTTTTCAAATATAGAAGACAGCTCTATAGCTCTTAACTATGCACGTCAGCCAGCTCTTTGTCTTCCCACTCTCTCATTTTCCTGTCTCTCTCTAACTCTTTGTGTAGGAGCACAGATTGTTGTTTTACTTTGTAGGCCTATCACACATCTATTGCTGTCATATACTGCTCTTGCTCTCTGTAGGCCTATCACCTCGCTCAATCTCTCCCTCTCTAGCATGGAGCAAGAATCTCACATTGTATGTGACTGCTCTCACTCTCACTGTGAACTGTGTGCTAGGTATGTTGTTGATGCGGTCAAGGAATATCATGCTAGGAGAAAGAGGGAGCAGTGTGCTAAGAACAAGCTTGAGCACGTAGCACGTGAGGAAGATAATGATCAAAATGGTGCCAATGATGCAAAGCGTCAAATACTTTGCAATGACCTTGTTATGCTCTTCAATCGGCATACAAAGGCCCTCGATGTTGCATCACGCTCAGATATTTTGTGCAAGTTTGTCAATCATCCTTCTCTTGGAGACCTTGAAATGCCCAGGGCACAAACAACCTTCGTTGAAGCCATATACAACACAATAGATGCAATCAAATTACCCAAGAGCGGACAGGAGCTCTTTCTTAAAAGGTTCATCACCACAATGATTATGAATGTTGAGTGTACATCTACCTCAAAAGTGAATGTTTCAGCTGCATCTAAGTTGCTAAATTTGCACAAGAGGAACTTCATAGCTGCAAAGACTCGGTTGAGGGCAGCAGGTGATGGCAATTTTCCAATCTCTTTGTGTGCTCGACAGCCCATGGATCGTGGTTTCATAACACCTGATGAGAAAGAGTTGATCTTCTCTTTTTGGATGTCTAACACTCGTGTCTCACCCAATAAGAAGGATGTGTGCAGAAAGCGTATTGGAAGAAATTCATATGTCAAACATCCTATGCATCTTCTTGAACAATCTCAAGTAATAACTTGCTTCACTATATCCATTTTTGTTTTCTAATATTTGCATTCATGACCTATATTCACTATAATTGGGTTGATAAGAGTAGATATGAAATTGGATATGAAGGAAGTTATAAATGGAAATAAGGGGAATCTGTATTTGGTCCTAGACTAAGAGTAGATAAATATTGGATGTGAAGGAGAATATAAATGGAAACATAGTTTTTATCATACACGTATGTTTGCTGAAACATACGTTTGCAGACGCATACTTTCACACACGTATGATATGTATAAACTGGTTACGTAAAAAATTGGTTTACATAACCAATAAAAATCTTTTAACACTTATTTCTCACTGGTATACATAGTGGTTAAGTGTTCACATGTACTCGTCAAGTGTTCACATGTACTGTTTGTCATGTCAGATAGGTAAAAAACATATCTCTTTGAAAGGAAAATACTGGTTTACATATCCAGTAATTTTTTTTGTACACTTATTTCTCACTGGTATACATCGTGATTAAGTGCTCACATGTACTGGTTAGGTAAATAACATACCGGTTTTAGATGAAAAGACTGGTTTACATCAGCAGTCAGAACATTTGAACTGGTTGACACTTATATACCACTAGTACGTACCAAGGACATGTGTTCATTTTTTTAAACACATTTTTCTCACTGGTATACATTGTGGTTAAGTGCTTACATGTACTGGTTAGGTAAATAACATAGCGGTTTTAAATGAAAAGACTGGTTTACATCAACAGTAAGAACATTTGAACAAGTTGACACTTATATACCACTGGTACGTACCAAGGACATGTGTTAATTTCTTTTAGCACTAATTTCTCACTTGTATACATCGTGGTTAAGTGCTCACTTGTACTGGTTAGGTAAATAACATACCGATTTTAAATGAAAAGACTGGTTTACATCAGCAGTAAGAACATTTGAAATGGTTGACACTTATATACCACTAGTAGGACGCGATTTCTGGGCGAGCAATTTCTGGCGAGCGCTTTTTAAGAATCGGGCGAGCGGATTCTCAAAAGAAGGGACAATCTACCCATCTCTCTCTCTCTCTCTCTCTCTCTCTCTCTCTCTCTCTCTCTCTCTCTCTCCAACTAAAATTTGATTGTCATTTCACGACTAACTTACATTCAAACAAAAAACACCGGCGGATCATTCAATACACTATTAATAATAGAAACAGAAGTTCCTTACACACAATTACGGTCTATTTCAAATAGCAAACCCCAAATCTATGAGTTCCATTGCATCCAAAGTAAATACATATCGGGGGTTGATACATCATGGGTGACGTGGAGGAAAGAAGGGCGGTGGGGGGCCATATCCTCTGGGAGGAAACAAAGGTCGTGCCAATGGGGGCAGTGCACCAAATGGTGGGGGAACTACTCCAAATGGCAAAGGGTATGAACTATATGTGGGGGAGTTGCAGGTAGTGAAAGAGGCAATGGATCAACCCCGGGCGGGGCCTCAGATGTGGAGGCAATGAATGCACTGGGAGACGGTCCAGTTGCACGCCATGCCAAAAATGGGGCTGTGAAAGTGGGATATGGTGTTGCTACTGCCCCGCCCTGACTGCTGAGTGGTGTCTGGAACGGTGGGTCAAGCGGATGAAACTGCTCGGACACCTGCTGCGGTTGCTCAGTTACCTGAGCTCTGACACTCCTATGAAACATCAATGTCGAGCCTAAATCGGAAGGTAGGCGCTAAGCTGGATCCAAACAAGCACTGAAAACTGCCCAATCCTTCTCACAACTGATGCAATGTCTACGTAGTAGTAAACATTGTGCTGCCAATGTCCCAACTCCTGCAAAACAATCCAACACAGCATCTCCCATTTCTGTGAAGGTACCCAGTAGCCATCTAACAAAAAAAAGTTACCTTTAGATTTATTATACCTATAATTTTGTAAGAACAATAAAAACAACTACCAAAAAAATTCTACTACCTGGCAAACGATGGACTCCTCTCAACACCTCTATGATAAGGCCGGCCCATACGATCAAGCGTCCACTATGTGGAATCTGATCCTGGTAGCTTCTCCCACAACATGTCGTCATCTGCAGAGAGGCCACATACATTTGCTGCAATCTCTCCATCCACTCGATCGTACCTCAGAAGCCGACACCCACCAGTTCTAGGGGGTGAAAAAATGGCTACCAACAAAGTACCAACCTGCGGGCGGGGATCAAGTAAAACATTATTTTTTGACCCGCGAGCATCGAAGTTACTATTCATTATCAAAAAGAAAAAAAAACGTACCCCCTCTAAATAGTCATGAATAGTCGTACAACTAGCCTCCGGTAGCCGTAAGTCCAATATCCTCAACAGCTGGAAACCAGCTCCCTCTGCCTTCGAAGTGACGATGGAAAGATGTTCTGCACGACATGTCGCCACAATCATGCCATCCACCAAAATAAACTTGGATGCCAGAAGAAATGCAACATCCACAAGGTCACTATCCCATTGGTTCCATAAAGGAACCCCACCTGTGCTAGTTGCATGTGGCCTAGTGTGTAAGGGAAAGGCCATGTACACCAAACGTACACCACCCAATCTCAAGCTGGGGTTCATGTGCACTATTCTTGATAGAGAGCCCAAGAATCTACGTAGTGACTGCATAGAACTGCATGCAATTTTTGTTAGCACTATAAGTGTGCACATAACTATGATTGTAAATAAGCGTGGCTTACATGTCATTGCACAACACATCTGGAATATCTTTTGCCAACTCTTTGGCACTAGTGTGCACTGCAAGGTGGCGTGGCTCTACATGCATATCTGTGTGTAGCAACATAAGATCAAATATACCTTTCAAGCAATGCTAAAGAGAACAACACAACATTAAGCATTTTCACGTACCTGGATGTTTATCTCCCACAACTCTGGACATGTCTGATAGGTCCTCTGCAGCCCTACCATGTGATGGTGAACATGGAGGGGACTCCTGGATTCCCCTCACTGGTCTGGGAGTGAAGGATAGTGTCGGTACACTGTGACTCCTAGCACCAAGACTATGAGCACTATCGTTGACTTCTACAGAATACTCCACAACCACATGCTTGCTCTCACTGTCGCTGGAAACTACAGCCCTCTTCTTTCTCTTCCCACGTTGCTTGTCAGCTTGTTGTGCTTGCGAGTCTTTCCTTGAGGTTTGTTTCTTCCTCTCTGGTTTCTTTGATGTGTTTGGAGATAGAGCATTCTCTATCACAACTGCTTTCTTCCGTGACGCACTATGCTCCACTATTAATTAAAAGAAGAAGAGTTATTGAGCCCATATTCTATTGCTTCATGGCAAAGGTAAAAACTACATAGAGGCATACCTATGTATAGATCTTCCTCTTCGGGTGGGTACTCCTTGTCAGGGTAGTCCAGCCACCAAGGAAACTTGAGCCACGCTCCCTTTGGCCACAAGTCATCTATCCACTCATCAAGATATAAGCATGTCTCCTCTCTCTCCGACCTGCACCCTGCATCACTGGGGTGCTCGGGAATGGGAAAGACAAGAGCATCTCTCCACCATCTACAAGACAGACCACAATGTTTTCATTTGCATAGAACAAGATTAGTGTATCCTACTACATTCTTAATTTGTCAATTAACGATGTTGAACCTGTACAACAAGCGTCGTGCCGTACAAGCCAAATGGGGTTGCTCTTCGGGTTCATGTGTGGATTTGATCCGAGCACCCCACTTCTTGAAGGCCTTCTCAAAGTGCTTGCGTCTGTATGTCAATAATGTGTGGGCAAGTGTGCAACCATGCCTACCTTCAGCCTTCTCATGTTGGATAGAAACATCATGATTCTCGGCCTCCATTTCTCGGCCATCTCAAGCACTCTCCTGCAGCAGCAAGTAATAAGTCACAAGTTACATAACAAATTTCTAGCTGGTGCAAATGTTCACTAAATCTAACCTTTCCAACTGCCACCGGTACACATGATATCGAAGCCACTGGATCCAGGCCTTCTCCGTCAAACCGATGCCCTTCTCCTTCAAGGATGCATCACCGCCTTGGAGCAAATCAAGCAATCGGCACTTCGTATCAAAGGAAAAGCGAGACTTATTTTTTATTGCTACATAATAAAAAGAGAAATATATCCAATGATTTAAACGACTATTACTTACTCTGTTGGGCTAATGCGTGCACGCGCTACCTTTGCCACTCTCGAGGGTGTCATTTTTGTGGTCTTCTCGCCCCAACCTGTAAATGAAATACATTTTTGGAAAAAATCGCTGCCATTCTCTGGATTTGCAATGGTGGCTATCTCAAGCCCTTTGCGTGTAAAGTATTGCTCCGTTTGAGATAGCGCTAGATTGATGCTTTCCTCGTATGCGTCAAGTGCCAACTCATAGTCAAAACTCCCTTTTGATGGAAGCCCTTCCGTTTCACTACTAAACATATGATCGAATTCTTCCTATTATTTTCCAAAGACTCAATCAAAATACACATAATAAGATTTCGTAATCAAAACATATTCTCATATACAATTGGTTTGAACATACCTTCCAAAGTAGTTGCGCAAGGACAGCCATTGGCAATTTTAGCCACTTTGACTTATTTGGACCTCTAAAATTCAAAGCCCTTTCTGCTGCCAAACGCGCTCTTTCGGGGAATTTTTGCAGAAGTGATGTAGGGTCCCCCAACCCTAGCTTTCTCATCATGAAAATATCATGAGCAGTCATGTGAGGCACTGAAACCCTCGTGGCCCTGTTTAACAATCAATTGTAATTTATACAGTTTACAAATAATATGCATTTACATTAGAAAAATGAAAAAGGGCTCACCTATTGATCATACGCAAAACCAATAGAAACTCCGCTGCCTCATGTGGCTGAAAGTCAACTAGAACACACTCCACCTTTGGCTCTTTCTCAATTGGAATGTCATTCTCGTTCATCCACCACATCCATGCCTCCAATCGGTGATTACCATCCCAAACCACAAAGTACCTCTCGACCATGTGACTAAGCTCGGGGATTTAGCGAAGCTCTTCATCCAAATCATATGACATTGCAAGATCCCTCGCAGCGTGACCACGACGAGTAAATTGTTTGTGATCCTCCCCAGGAATTCGTTCACTAACAATAAATCTTACCATGTTTGGTTGGTGGCTTTTGTTTGCAATAGAGACTTGCAAATCGGCCACATGGTCATCATGCGTGCGGATGGCGGGGTTTGAGAGAAGTCGACAAAGAGGCAATCGTGGAAGTTTCCCATCGTATGGTACTCTGTGAGAATCCACCCAACCCAAAGAAATGTGTTTGTCGACAACATTTTCAAACGTTTCGTCTTTGACATTCTCAATCGCGGTACCTGTTTCCACACGATGACTGGGTCAGGTGCTTGATTATGATGTTCCAGCCACTCCAGTTACAATGGATACAATACGATCCAAAGAACTCAATGCCTGAGATTGTTGGGTATCATGTGTGCCTAATGGAGGTACTTCTTGTGAGGTAGTAACATCAACCTCATCAATTGCACCAATATTTTTTTTTTGGTTTCTTGTTCTCATGCTTGCGAGAAAGAAGGATAATTTATAAGAAATAGATATAGGATGATTTATGAGAATTTGCAGGTTGGAGTTTGAGATGTGAACAAAAAGAAACTTGAGAGAGAGAGAGAGAGAGAGAGAGAGAGAGAGAGAGAGAGAGAGAGATCTGTGTAGCAAAAGAGAAGAGAGAAGAAGAAAATGAAGAAGAGAAGGTCACTTTATAAAGCTTTTATTTTTTTATTAATTAATTTTTTTTGGTTTTTTTTTGTGACTGTGTGTGTGAGAGAAATGAGTGTGTATGTGTGTGTGTGTGTGTGTGTGTGTGTGTGTGTGTGTGTGTGTTGCCATGTACACGCGCATGTGTGTGTGGACGCGTATGCATCTGTGCGTGTGTGCATGTGTACGTGTGTGTGTGTGCGTACGTGCAGCGTGTGTGTGTATGTGTACGTGCAGCGTGTGTGTGTGTGTGTACGTACAGTGTGTGTGTGTGTGTGTGTGCACGTGCACGTGCGTGTGTGTGTGTGTGTGCGCACACACACACACGCTGCATGCAGGTGCGTGTGTGTGTGTGCCACACACACACACATGCTGCACTAAGGCGCGTGTGTGTCGTGCACACACGCACGCCAGCGTGTGTGTGTTTGTGTGTGTGGTGTGTGTGGACACACACACGTGGCAAGGCATGTGGACACGCTCGCACAGGTGGACGTTGCGTGTCCACGTGGACATGCCACGTGTACTGTCGCCAACCGATAGTACACGTGGCAGTCCACGTGGTCACGCGCACTGCCACGCAGACAATGAGCTGGCCACGTGGCCTGCCACGTGTACTGTCGACACGTGGCACTGCGCTTGGTGCCATTATTGGCACCACGTGTCGTGCCACGTGTACTGTCACCCAACAACAGTACACGTGGCAGGCCACGTGGCCAACTCATTGCCTGCGTGGCACTGCGCGTGACCACGTGGAGGGCCACGTGTACTATTGCCCAATGACGGTACACGTGCGCCACCGTGTCCACGTGGACTGCCGTGGGCCCGTGGGCGCCTCTGTGTACTTTGCCTCTCGCCACGCGTTGGCCAAAGGTGGGCACACGCCGAGCGTGTGCCCGCCTTTGCTCTGCCCATATGCCCCCCCCCCCCCACCCAAGTTGCGGCCTTTGCCCGCCCCCGCCTCCACTGTCCCCTTGCCCCCCCTGTCCTCCCCCCCCCCCCTTCCCCCCCCCCCCCCCCACCCAAGCTGCTGCCTCCGCCCACCGCCTCCGCCCCCCTGGCACCTTGCCCCACCCGCCTACCCCCGCCTCCATTGTCCATTGTCCCCTTGCACCTTGCCCCTTTCCCCGCCCGCCTCCCCCTCCTCTCCGCCCCTACCCTCCCCCCCCCCACCCAAGCTGCGGCCTTTGCCCGCCCCCGCCTCCGTTGTCCCCTTGCCCCCCCCACCCGCACCCCCACCCAAGCTGCGGCCTCCGCCCCGCCCCTACGCCCCCCTGGCACCTTGCCCCGCCCGCCTGCCCCCGCCTCCATTGTCCATTGTCCCCTTGCACCTTGCCCATTCCAACCACTAAAACCATCACCGACGAAGGTACGATCAAACTCTTTCTACAGCATATCTATCGTTATCATGGATTACCAGATGACATACTTTTTTACAATCCCCCACAAAGTAATGGACAAACAGAGAGAGTAAATCAAGTTTTGGAGTAGTATCTCCATTGTACTATCAATTATCACCAGGATAAATGGGTTCAGCTCCTATCATTAGCAAAATTCTCCTATAATAACAGTTTTTATGCATCCACGCGCCACACTCCATTCTTGGCTAATTATGGTCAACATTCCAAATAAGATATCCACAGGTACCATCAAGTCAAGAATCCAAGTGCTATTCATCTTACACAACAGTTATATGCAATTCACAAAGAACTTACAATTCATATCAAAGGAGCTCAATTCAAGTATAAGGAAAGTGTTGATCTACATCGCATGCAGCATCCAAAATACAAAGAAGGGGATAAAGTGTGGCTCCTCCGACGTTATCCACGTTGTCGTGTTGTGGCACGTATATAGTGGGAACGGGCATTAAACGATTTATCTTATGACTTTTTGATGCATAAGTATACTTCATATAATACTCATATTCATAAATAAAAGCTTTCTACCATACCTTAGTATTACCTTTGAAGTAATATAAATGTACATTACTATTAGAAAGTACTGCAAGAGAAGTATCAATGATTGTGCCTCTTTTTGTCTGGGGGAAAATCATTTGTATATTTCTTCTAATATCTCAGCTATACCCTACCATATATAAATTATTTTCTTCTTTTCACATTTATTTAATAATATAACCCTTCAATAATGCATACCTTCTTGGATACATACAAGAGGGAAGGGCCTACTACAAGACTTTATGAAAAGGAAGATCCAAAGCTTCTTGGACCATCCCAATTTGAAAATCCCGACCTAAGGGCGTGGAGAAAAGGCCAAAACCAAAACAAGCTCTTTTAGTAGGCCAATTTTTTCTTTTGAAGCATGCCAATCCGAGTTACAGGTCAAAAGTTACAGGGAAAAGAGTGAAAAAGCCTCTCACAACTACACTGCAAGAAGAGATGGTAAATAGGTGAATCAAGTGAAAAAAGGTAATCTTGGTCTTTTTTCATAAAATAAGATATTTGGAGGATAAAAGACACAAGCATGTGAATGTGACACCTCAAAGATTCCTTGAAGGACAAGACACACAAGTTGGGACCCCCTGCTGGAGCCACACAGAAGATGCCTAGGTGGGGCCCATATACATCATGCACCCACATGGAGCCTCAACGACCAAAAATGCTGAATTTCATGATATTTTGAGTCCTAATATAAACCATTTTAAGAAATATCCAAAGAACATTTGATTTGGGCTAACTCTTTAGCCTAATCAAGTGATTATGTAAAACATAGCTCCCTCACCTATAAAGAGGGCAACCTTCTCTTCATTGGGGGCAAGTTATGAGTGAGTGAGAATAGAGCCTCTCAATTCCATAGTGATACACTCATCTTAGTGCCACACTTTCTCTTGAAGAAAGGCTGAAGTCTTGCCTCATCTTCTCTCTCCATTAAGGTGGTGGCGATTGCTCTCATGTAAGATATATGTTGCTAGTTTTACTTTCATTTTCATATCTAGTCCAATACTCGTCTCTAACTCTATCTCTATCTCTCATTATCTATCTTTAATACCACAACCACACTTAGATCTATCTCTAATTCTATCTTACTTCCCCTTTGATCTCTCTTGTTGTGTCCTAATTGTTTCATTGGAAGATATTCAAGCAGCAACCTTGTCAATGTAATGAGTACAACCTTCTTGGGGGAAACAACTATGAGCACAAGGTTAGTAACCATATATTCATCTTCCACAAGCATCTCTCTCTCTTAAGGTTCTCATTCTCTTCCACCAACTCTTGAATCTCCTTGCTACAGGTACTTCTCTCCCCGCAGTATCCTTATTGCCTAAGGGCAACAATAGGGCTTGGAGAGAAACTCTCTTCTTCTTTTCCTTTCACTTCTTTCACACCTTTATCTTTGAACATACTAGGTATATCATTGATGAATACCCATAATCCACATAGAGGTAATTTCTTTCAATTCCATTCAGTGCAATCTATTAGGGTCAACATTTGGATTAGTCGAAAGATTCAATTTCAGCAACGCATAGTGTTTCTATTTGGTCCTGAAAGGCTCAACGAAATACTTCTCTCACTAGATCCCATCATGCTACCTATTATTGACTATGACTTCTCTTTTGATGTGAATGTGGTTATTTTATTATGAATCAAGAGGATTTGTACTCACAACTAATCCCAATCGCTAGACAAAACATATACATTATAGTAAGCACAAAGCTACAGTTCCAAAGAGAAATCCGCAGCTTATTTGGACAACAAAGATTAAATATCATTAACTCATCCATTAACCCTTTTATCCTACCCATGATACGATATGATCGTAATCTCGATGTTTTCATTTTTGTTTTGTTATGACTATCTTTCATGAGTTCTCTCCATCATGCGTGTGTTTGTAAGGAAAAGTGAGCGGCTTCTTTTGCTACATTTCTTCTTTAGCTCTAGAAGCTATGTTATCTACATCTTAGCTCTTTCTCATAACCCTTGAGCTTCCTCACAAACTCTCACAGCAAGAGGCCCGATGCCTTCCTCGCAAGACCGCCTACTTTTTGACATATTTTTGGTGAACCCGACATGAACCTGCCAGGGTGAGAATTTGTGGGAAACCATGGGTGATCATGTTGAGCAACAGGGTATGCATTTTGACCCATCAACAATGCAGATGTTTCAAGCATTTGCAATGTTCATGCAGCAACAACATGCCACTGAAAGAAGGGAGATTTCAGCAACGAAGGCCATACAAGCGATCGTCAACAGATGGATCAATTCAATGGCAAAGATGTAACGAAGTACGTACGCGAGTATGTGAAGGAGATGGAGCTGCATCGCGTGTCAGAAGGTGAGATGATGCAAAGCTTTGAGCTAGTTGTTGCTCTAGAAATTACAGAGCATGTTAGGGAAATTAAAGATGGGCATGGGAGAAATTGGGAAGAACTCAAAGTAGCTTTAACACTAGGTTGGTAATAGGACACTTTTATGTCCTGTTAAGTGACCATTTTCCTTGAATTATGTCAAGAGTTTCAAAATGGATTTTGAGGTGCTATGTGTTTAAAAAGTTTTCTCATGAGCTGAAAAAAACTCTACAGTTTTTTGGAATATCAATTCCATCTTTAAACTTGTCCTTGCACAACATTTCACAACCTAAACTGTGTGAAAAAACGGGTTCTGTTTTTGGCTTTTTTTAACTTTTTGCAACTATACCACTCTAGAAGTCATGTTTGTGAGGTCTATAATGCGAGAGAACTATCTTTAGTAGTCCTCAACATGTCTTGATGCTTCTAGGGAGAAATAAATGTTAAAGTTGTAAGTTATGACCCAATTACAAAAATTGTCAAGTCCTGTTTTTTAGCCAATTTTAGCTCTTCTATGATTTTTTTGGTGGCTTTCATGATATCCAAATGCAGTTTTGATTTTCTATGTAGCATATTGTAACATAAAGCTAATATTCCTTGAGTTTTGGGGCACCTAATACCCTATTTTTCATAGTAGACAACGATGGTTGATTTTTTCAATTATATAAGAAAACTAAACATTCTAGTATATCAAGTATAGATTTTTCAATATTGTTAGTTTCTTGTGACAACTACATGCATTTTGTAGATAGTAACCATATCTAGTCATAAGGATCAAATTTGGCTAGATATTGAATAGTTTCTATGGGATTCTACAACTCATAATGTTGAACCCAGTTTTTTCATGTTTGTTGTATTTAGCACTTCATCTTTGTCCCCAAGATTCCACTTGGTGAGAGATGTATTATTCTTTTGACATGCTCCATGGATCCTTATGAACCTAAAGGACAATAGGGAACTAAGAAAACATACATATATTATTTGTATTGAGCGTGGCTATAGAAACTTTCATGATAGGTTTGCAGAATGGTAAAAATTAAACTTTTTTGTACCTATTTCTTTTGGCAAAACAAAAAGTAGTGAGTGAGAAGAAATCATATGTTCTGATCACCAACCCATTGAAGTTAACTAGGGAATTTATCTCAAGTCCTACAAAAATCCCTAATCTTATTTTTATGCAACAAAACGTAAGAAATGACTGTTTTGATGAAAATGTACTGGTCCATCAACTTTGGAGGCTTGGTGTGACCAAAAGATGAGAAATTTTACAAGTTTCTTATTTCTTACATGTGTAGTAGGCCTTGAACTATAGCCTTATGAAAGGATTTTACAAAATGAGTGGATCTACTATGGTTTTGGAGGTTTTTTTCAAAACCCTGAAAGGACACTTTTATGTCCTGTTAGGTTACCAACCTAGTGTTAAAGGAAGAATATTTCATGGAGGACTCGGAGAGAGTGACCAAAAGGACATTCTTAGAATGGGTAGTCAAGCCAAAGCAAGGACTATCAATAACAGAGCTACTTAGGGAATTTGAACGGCGCTATGCACAACTCACAAGGACAGAAAGGGCCACACTAGATGCAGAGAAGACAGATCTTTTCTTACAAGCTGCAGGTAAAGAGTTTCAAGAAAATTTGGAGCTTCTTCTTGAAGATAAATATGCTGAGCAAGGACTAAAGACCGACTGGAATGAGGTTGAAGGTGCTGTCTCACTGCTTGCCAAACGACAAAGAAGAAGGGACAAGATGGTAGTCAACACTACAAGTCCTTCCACCTCAACTTCTGACAAAATGGTAAAGCCTACTTTTATCGCTCCTAAATTTGATGAGTCCATGCTAGATGAGCTTGTGAAGGGAACGCGTGACTTGAAGGTGAAGCTTGCAAAGCTTGAAGAAAAAGGCCAACCACCAGGGCCACTTCCTAGGCAAAGACAGCAGCCCAAAGAAGGGTTTGTAAATAGATGTATTTTGTGTGATAGTACAGACCATGTAAGAAGGGATTGTGATGATTTTAGTGATGCTTTGTCAAAAGATGTTGTCTTTTTTAAGGATGGTAAAATCCACTTAAGAGAGACAGGTCTACCCTTGAGAACTAACTTTGGGAAGGGGGGAATGCAAACCTTAGTTGAAGATATGGCAACTAACCCTGCCAGCTCTTCAGTTGAGGCAGCTACTTATGGAGTAAAAATTGAGCACCTTAATGATGAAGAGGCAAGTGACCATCATGGTCAAATTTGGCCAAATGTCATGCAATTAGCTAAAAAGGGAAAGCTTACAAAAGAGATTCTACATGAAGTAGGTGATTGCATCCGTCTAGAAACAGGATGGAATGATCCAGTGGACTCATTGTCAGTGCATGCCTACATTACAAAATCCCAACAAAATGAGGCGATTGTAGAAGAGAACCGCAGACGTGAGAATGCTGATGAAGGACCATCAAAAAGAGCTTCCAGAAGTGGGGGAAGAAGCGACTCAATGCCTTCCCAAACACCCTCAACACAAGGAGCATCTCCATCTGAAGTACTCATGGAGGAGTCTACAACAGGAAAGAAGAAAGAGCCAACAAAAGGTAAGACAAAAGGTCCAGCTTATAAACTACAATCTGATATTGAGGTTGCTATAGATTTAAAGAAAGTCTTGGAGGAAAGGATCTTGAATAGTAAGATTGAGTTTACTCTGGGAGAAGTTATTGGCATTGCAAAGCGTGAATTCCATGAGGAGATCATTGACATCATCAAGAGGAAGAGGCAAACCCTTGCTGAAGTTTCTCGCCCACAGGTTGAAGGGGAAACCTCGAAGACACAAGGGATGCAGCTGCAAAATAAGGAGGATGATGGAGCTGTGGTAGGATGCTACCAATCTAGTGGGAGAGTGAAGCAAGTGCATTTCTCAAATGATGATGAAGAAGTTGAAGATATTCTTAGGATTTACTATTCACGAAGTCATTGGGCAAGGGCTACTACAAAAACTTGCGTCAAGGTAGGTGATCTTGAAGAGCCATTTGTTGCCTTGATTGACCATGGTTCTGAAATAAACATAATGTCAAAGAGTCTCTACAACAAGTGAAAATGGATGATGGACACAGATCATGGCTGGATGGTAAAAGTGGCAAACAATTCATCGTGTGAATTGTATGTAGCATGTCCAGGTGTGAAGGTAACAATAGGTGATGTAAAGATTGACCAAAACTTCTTTGTACAGGATACATCTTTATATCACCTCATCCTTGGACAACCCTACATTGTGGGAGTTTGAATGGAAACAAAGGTAATGGATGATGGTTCAGCATATGCTAGGATACGTAGCAAAGATGGTAAATGAGCTGTCCAATTTTTCACATTTTGTGTAAACCATGAAAGAAATCGTGACAACCTCAGAGAACATCCTCTACCAAAGGTGAGCAAAGAGTTTCGTGATCATAGAGAAATGATGGGTTTTGGCCAAGTACCATTGTAAAGCGAGATTGCAGTGGTACAGAAAGAAAAAGGGTCTAGCTTGATCCAAAAATAGGTGAAACTTTTTCAACGGGCTCCTTGGTAACAAGGAATGGATCAGTATGTTTTACAAAACTTGAAGATTTGAAGAGATGTGAGAGGCAATATGTGCATAATGTACAAATAGGCATGAAAAAGAGTGGGTTGCTAGAGCCTACTGAAAATGTTTCGGGTTTGTGTGAACAAGTTTCTTTTGTAGATACTATGGGTGAGCTTGATGCTATAATGGGGTCTAATTTACATCTTGAAAATGAAGTTGTGGAAGTTTGCTCTATGGAAATGTATCAAGTAATAGAAGCCTTTAAAGAAAGCCAAACAGTTGGCCCAGAAGTCCATGTTGAAACTAAATACAAGAGTGTAGCAAAGAAGGTGAACCCAGTAGCTTCACCCTTACCACCCAACAACAGGGAAGGTTTCTTTACAACCAAGTTTGAGGAATCCTAAAAAGATTGGGCATACCTTCACAAAGGAGTATTTTCAAGAGTTGCAAATTGGTTGCGAGGAGTTTCTAACACAGGAGGAGACAAAGTGCTTCAAAGAAATTCTTTTAAAGCATGGTAAGGCTTTTGCATTTGAGCCACATGAGATAGGATGTGTTGATCCTTCTATTGTAGCTCCAATGGTAATTTTCACAATACCTCATGTGCCTTGGAATCTGCGGTCTATTCCGGTTCCAAAGGCTCATTTGCCAAAGTTAGTAGAGCTACTGAATGAGAAAATCAAAATGGGAATCTTGGAGTCTTCTTGTGCTCCATACTCAAACACGTGGTTCACAATTCCAAAGAAGAATGGTTCTCTACGCTTCATCCAAGATATGAAACCAGTGAACAAGGTGACAATTAGAAATGTAGGTACAGGTCCAATTGTGGATGAGTTTGCAGAGGCGTTTGCAAGGAGGGCAATCTACTCAATGGGGGATCTCTACTCAGGGTATGATCAATTTTAGCTTGCAATCGAAAGCAGGGACTTGACAACCATGAGGACACCTTTGGGTTTGGTAAGGATGTGTACCTTGCCACAGGGAGCAACCAACTCGGTTGCACATATGATGAATGGGATGAATAAGGTCTTACGTGACTTTATTCCTCAAATCACAATGCCTTTCATTGATGATTTGCCTATCAAAGGATGTGAAGAAAGTGACAAAGATGAAGCTTTGGATCTCAAGGGATGTCGCAGGTTTGTGGTAAATCACATAAATGATTGTGATAAAATTTTGTATAGGTTGGAAGAAGTGAATCTTACATTGTCAGGGAAAAAGTCTATGTTTGGTGTCAAAGAAGTGCTCATTGTGGGGCACATGTGCAGGCCATATGGTAGGAAACCTTGTCCATCAAAGGTAGATGCCATCCAAAGAATGAAAGAAACATGCACTAGCATCACTGAGGTTAGAAGGTTTTTGGGAGCATGTGTCTTCTATGTTATTTGGATTCCACATTATGCACATGTAGCTGATCCTCTTTATCAGCTGCTTAGAAAGAATCAAAAGTTTAAATGGACAGAAGCACATGTAAAATCCATGAAAAAGCTAAAGGAGTTGCTCGAGTCAGCAACGACTTTGAGAAAGGTAGACTATGAGTGTCAAAGGACAGTAATTGTGACAGTAGACACCAGTCCTACAGGGATTGGATGGGCAATAGGGCAAGATGACAAAGAAGGACACAGGTATGTGGTAAGATTTGGAGCAAAGGTACTAAGTGCTCGCCAAAGAAACTATCCACAGGTAAAGAGAGAGCTATGGGGTATGGTTACAGCCTTGAAAAATGGGAAAGAGTACCTAATTGGTGCATGTGTGGTTGTAGAAACAGATTGTCTACCACTTCTTGGGATAATTACAAGCTGCTCAACACCAGACATTGCTATGTTGCGGTGGATTGCCTACATTAAGTCGTTAAATCCCGAGTTTAAGCACATTGCAAGTAAAGACAATACAGTGGCTGATATGCTATCAAGGGCAAGGTATGAAGATGAGTCACAAATGATTGATGAGGGAGATGATGTAGGCACAAAGTTCTATTCTATGTCTCATGTCAAAGGTAACAATGTCTGCATGACTAATTCACTTGAATTGTTCTTGAAAGATCTTTATGAAGGTGATTGGCTTCTTATTGGAAGCTATTTAAGTACTCTAGCAAAACAGGATGATTGGTCTGAACAAGAATTCAGGAGGATACGCAGGAAAGCATATTGGTACTTTTTGAGGGATGGTTACTTGTGGAAGCATCCTAAACAAGAGGGTGCTACACCACAATGGGCTATATGTAAAAAAGAGACTCAAGTAAAGCTCATGTAAGAGTTTCATGAGAGTCTATGGGCTGGACACAGGGGTGTGTGGAAAATCTTCTCCAAGTTGAAAGAAAAATACTGGTGGAAGGGTATGTATAAAGATGTATCTCAATTTGTAGAGTCATGTGTAACTTGTCAAATGTATTCAAATGTCCGACATCGTGATGGATTGCACCCTACATATCCACTAGCCATGCACTATAAATGGCGATTGCTCTCATATAAGATATATGTTGCTAGTTTTACTTTCATTTTCATATCTAGTCCAATACTTGTCTCTAACTCTATCTCTATCTCTCATTATCTATCTTTAATACCACCACTGCACTTAGATCTACCTCTAATTCTATCTTACTTCCCCTTTGATCTCTCTTGTTGTGTCCTAATTGTTTCATTGGAAGGTATTCAAGCAGCAACCTTGTCAATGTAATGAGTACAACCTTCTTGCAGGAAACAACTATGAGCACAAGGTTAGTAACCATATCTTCATCTTCCACAAGCATATCTCTCTCTTAAGGTTCTCATTCTCTTCCACAAACTCTTGAATCTCCTTGCTACAGGTACTTCTCTCCCCGCAGTATCCTTATTGCCTAAGGGCAACAATAGGGCTTGGGAGAGAAACTCTCTTCTTCTTCTCCTTTCACTTCTTTCACACCTTTATCTTTGAACATACTAGGTATATCATTGATGAATAACCATAATACACATAGAGGTAATTTCTTTCAATTCCATTCAGTGCAATCTATTAGGGTCAACATTTGGATTAGTCGAAAGATTCACTTTCAGCAACGCATAGTGTTTCTATTTGGTCTTGAAAGGATCAACGAAATACTTCTCTCACCAGATCCCATCATGCTACCTATTATTGACTATGACTTCTCTTTTGATGTGAATGTGGTTATTTTATTATGAATCAAGAGGATTTGTACTCACAACTAATCCCAATCGCTAGACAAAACATATACATTAAAGTAAGCACAAAGCTACAGTTCCAAAGAGCAATCCGCAGCTTATTTGGACAACAAAGATTAAATATCATTTACTCATCCATTAACCCTTTTATCCTACCCATGATACGATATGATCGTAATCTCGATGTTTTCATTTTTGTTTTGTTCTGACTATCTTTCATGAGTTCTCTCCATTACGTGTGTGTTTGTAAGGAAAAGTGAGCGGCTTCTTTGGCTACATTTATTCTTTAGCTCTAGAAGCTATGTTATCTACACCTTAGCTCTTTCTCATAACCCTTGAGCTTCCTCACAAACTCTCACAGCAAGAGGCCCGGTGCCTTCCTCGCAAGACCGCCTACTTTTTGACAACTTTCATCTCGTCCCTGTCAAAAGCTATATTATCGAAGGCTTGGGTCGTTTAAAATTATCCGTCAAGTCAATCTAGTCACCTATCGACTCCAGTTGCCCTCATCCATGAAAATCCATCCGGTCTTTCATGTCTCAGTCCTAGAACCATGTCACACATCTAAGATCCCAGGAAGAGCCCTACAACCACCTCCTCCGATTGAGATTCAAGGACATGACAAGTATGAGGTCGAGAAAGTCCTAGATTCTCGAGTTTCGTGTGGCAAGTTACAGTACTTGGTGTAATGGAAAGGCTATGATGTCAGTGAACGAACCTGGGAACCAACACACAATCTTCAGCATGCATCTCTCAAAGTCTAAGAGTTCCATCAACAGCATCCATGGAAGCCCCAGTCAAGGAACACCACTGCTCCTCGTGGAACTCGTCGCTACAGGAGGGGGTAATGTCATGGATGCTTGAGAGTCAGTCACTGCTTGCATCATCATTTGTGTCATCACCTACATCATCACTAGAAGGCTCTAGAAGATTCTAGAAGATTTTAAAAGTATCAAGGAGATTCTAGAAGTTTCTAGAAGCTCGGAGAAGATTCCGGAAGAATGTAGAAGTTTCTGAAAAGCTCTAGAAAGTTAAAGAAGGATTTTAGAAGGTTCTAGAAGAACTAGAAGTATGCATCATCCATCCATGTTGCCATGTGGGTACCCTCCGTGAGAGTATTCAGCCACGCGGCATCCACAGGTGTAGCAAACTCCAGGTATTCGAAGTCAAACATGTGTTGATCATCAATTTCCGCACTCATGGCAAAAACGTTTTGTGCGAACAAAAGAGAAAATAATACCTTGGAGTACAGAAAGGCTCGTAGCCGTACCGAACGCAGAAACGCATAGTAGAGGCCGATAATTAGCCGTGCTAATTCCGCATGTGGTCATAAAGAATGTGAATTTCAAGCCGTGCCAGAATTCATGAAGAGTTGAAATCGCCGAGGGACTTCAAATCGCCGATGAAATGAAAGCACCGATTAATTCGACTCCACTAGAGAACGTGAGTGCATCGTATGCAATCCTTGAAGGTGCTAGTCGTCGATTATAGACTTTGACAAACCGGTGGTCGTTCAAACCGTTGTTGCCAATGCTCCGATCGAGAATTTGTTTTTTGAGCTTCTGAAAAAAAACGCGCAAAACTATAGGGCGATGCGTCTTGCCCGTTGGAGTGAGGGTACGAGCAGAATTGCAATATGAACCCCTGACTTTTCAGTGCTGGGGGACCAACACCCTATGTGGTCCAAAGGGGTTGGCCTAGTGTGTGTGGCCAACCTCTTAGGGTAATTGTAAAAAATAATAAAAGTAAAAAAATATAACAAAATCCTCTACTGCAGACTTCGTCGCCTGCGCGAGCAAGGAAGAGGGGCTAGCGCACGATGAGGTCCGTCTTCTTTAGGGATGCTCTAGAGACGTAAAACGTCTGGCTTGCGGGAGCGCTCCCTTCAAGCTCTACCTTGCATGGTTTGGCCGCCGCCAAAAACCTACCCCTTTTCGACTTAGGGTTGCTACCCACGGTTCTGAGAGCTTCGACTCTTCCTCCCCGATCTAGGACAGCAACCCACGACCCCAGAACGGCATGCAAATTAGCCCTGCTTCTTGCGTGCAACATGCAAATGACTAAAGCAAGTCCTACTTTCCCTTTTCTCGCACCAAATCCTGATACCAATGTAGGACCCTAGGAACTGTTGTGAACAATCCTCCGCCCAACCACCCTTTTATAGCCCCTTGGTTTGCAGGATCCCTTCTCCACTGGGCAGCTGGCCCTTGTCCAGGTCCTTGACCTCCAGGGTGGCCCTTGGCCCCTTGGCTTGCAGGATCCCTTCTCCACTGGGTAGCTGGCCCTTGGCCAGGTCTTTGACCTCTAGGGTGGCCCTTGGCCTGACACGCACGTACCACACCACACACACACGCATGCATCCATGCACACATGCACTCACATTTTGTACCAGTAGCCTCTTTGCCAGGAGGAAAATCACATAAAGTCCATGTTTCCTTTTCTATAAGTGCATCATATTGTGTTTGCATTGCAGCCATCCAAATTTTTGAGTTATGTGGTTCATCAAAAGAAAGAGGTTCCTCTTCATCTCATAATTAGAAACTTTCAAAGCATAACAATCTGAGGCATATGATGCATGGCAAGAACTTGAATGAGTACAACTAGATATATGTGCATCCAATTTACTGTCACACAGGCATACACCTAACCTCTACATTCT
Organism: Adiantum capillus-veneris; assembly: GCF_014529385.1. Classification (NCBI taxonomy): domain Eukaryota; kingdom Viridiplantae; phylum Streptophyta; class Polypodiopsida; order Polypodiales; family Pteridaceae; genus Adiantum; species Adiantum capillus-veneris. The sequence goes on along the minus strand of NC_140959.1, from coordinate 91,399,049 downwards.
CAACCCTTTCCACATCAAGCTATTTATCCATACCCCTAGCCACTTCATTGAGTTACATGGCGACAAGATACATGGCTTGCCTCTATGTCATGCAACCTGGACTTGCCATGTAACTCGCCAATTTGCGTGGCATTTCCACAGTGGCATGAACGTGGAAGGGCCTTCACGCCACCGTGGAGTGAATACAGAAGTCAACGAATTACGTGGAAACTTGTTCCAATAACACGTCGAGTTCTTATGCTATGCCACGCGGCACAAGCTGGTGCTTCGGGAGTGTAATTCGATGAGTTAGACGCATTTGCGGATATCATGCTTGGGTGGGGACTATGGGAAGTGGGTACGCTTGATCATGCGTACACTCGTAAAATCCGTTGACCCTTTGATTGCATATCCCACATTCCAAACACCCCCTTTGGTCCTCAAGATTTCAAATTTTCTCCCCCTCCCATCACTTTTTCCCATCTCATGAACTTGGAAACTGTGAAACCATCCGATACTTTATTTGATGGAGCATATCACAACCAATTGAAGTCCAATTTAAATGCCGTAAATCATATTTCCTTACTTGCATCAGTGGCTTGCATTGTTACCATATATGTGGTAGTGATGGGTGTGAAAAAACTTAGGACTACCGGAGTACTTTCTCCCTCACTAGGAGGTTTTTTTCCACATGCATTGTATATGCGCCCATCACTCTAGGGCTATTTTACCTTTCTATTTTTGCACTAAGCAATATACTCTCTATTATGTGCCTTGAGCTTCTGCATCTTCTCCAAACTATGTGTGCATCCCCGTAACCCTAATTCCAATAATTGGTATCAAAGCAGGTCACGTCCCCTTTGTACTCTCGCTAGCACCCCTTCACTCACATTCTCAAATTTTTGCAAGCTTTGGTGAGCATCAATAGGTGGAATCATACTTTGGGAGTGATCATAGAGCTTGGTGAACTCAAAATTTTCATTCGAGCTCATTTTGGCCTCTGTTTCCACTACAGCCAGTATTGCAAAGGAAATTTTATCCTTTTGTGCATAATTTTTGTTAGTGAATTTTTTTTGCAGAACAGGCTCTTCACAGTCCTCTTTGGGTTGTGCTATGCAACTTATTCCTAGTCCATTTTTCCTCTTTCGGGGTAGTTTTTACAACAGGTGTAGTCATTCACCATGGCTAACAACAATAGAGATGTTTCCAAAGAAATTCTCCTGAGAGTAAATTGGATGGGGATGATCACCAATGTGTGATTCAAAATGTTTGTTCTTGAGCATAAATTGGATGGGGATAATTACCCAATGTGGGCTTACATGATGACACAAGTCTTGTTTCAAAGGGCATTTGGAATGTTGTGTAGGGCATTGATGTACATCCGCCTTTCGTGGATACAAGCACCATTGAGGATGTTGAAGGTTCTAGCAGATCCATTACTGCCAGGGTTGTTTTTCCTATAGCTAAGCAATCTTTGTGTTGGGATGTTAGAGATGCACATGTTGATGCAATAATTGCATTATCTGTGCAACACACTATTACTCCTTGCATTTGCTTAGAGAAATCAGCAAAACAAGCTTGGGATACTCTGGGAGACCTTTATGCAAGTCACAAACTACAATGAGGCAAACATTGCATTCCTTTGTAAAGAGATGGAGTCTAAGATTATGCAAGAGGAAGATGACTTGGAAATTTTTCTTTTTGGTATCAAGGATATCAATGAGAAACTTATTTTGTAGGTGATGTCATTTTTGACACTTCACTTATACAAACTATTCTAAATGGATTGCCAAAATCTTACTAGACTTTTGCTAGTACTTGGAGGCTTATGATCTAGGGAAACCCTCAAGCTGTCAAGTTTGATGAATTATGCACATTGCTATTATAGGACTCAATTTCAAGAACGAACATGGCTAAACAATGTACAATTGAGTAGGATTTTGTTACTGGTAAAAAAGGAGGTGGTAGTAGCAATGCAGTCACTCTCGTGGTTCTACTATGAGTAAACACCATATTAGAGGGTTTGAGACTTTACAGTCAATTTGGGAATCACCAATGTCTTGAATATTTTTCCATATGGACAAATCTCAACAAGGTAGTACTTGAAAAGCATGTCTATATCTCCACTTGCAAGATTTGATCTTGTTGTCAAAGTTGTGGATGATAGATGTGCAATTCATGATCTCAATTTTGATGATGAATTTTTTATATCTAGCATTTTATGTCGTGGGTTGTATAAGCTACTTTCTATGACAACTGTGGGCATAATTTTGCAAATGCACTTGTGGATTCAAAGGCTATTTTAGATGCAAAATTTTGGCATGCACATTTTGAGCATCTGAATTTTGCCATTTTGTTGCGTTTGAAGAAATATGATATGGTTGCTTCTTTGTCACCTCTTGAAACACCTTTTGAAGAACATTTGTGAAGGCTGAGATGCAATGTTCAAAGTTATAAAAGGATGGTTTAGTAAGTGCTACATGCAAGTTATAGCTTGTGCATAGTGATGTTTGCGGGCCTATGAAAATTCCATCCTTGGGTAATTGCCTATACTTCATGACTTTCATTGATGATTACTCCAGTCATGCATGGAAGTATGCACTTAAATCTAGGTTTGAAGTGTTCGTGTGCTTCAAGAAATTTTTGATTATGGCTGAAAATGTCTTTTAATGTACTATGGGCACTCTCCATTCAGATCAAAGGAGGGAGGTATATGTCCCATAATTATAATGCATTTTTGGCTAGTCATGGGATAAAACACCACTGTATAGTGTCGTACACACCTCAAAAATTTGGTATTGTTGAAAGAAAAAATAGGTTGCTTATTGAGTGGCAACCATTGTGGACGAACGATCCATGCCATCATGACAACCTAGCCACCTTTCCACTTAACTCGATGAGTTATGTGAAAGACACGTAACTCAGCGAGTTACGTGGACATGTAACCCACCGAGTCATGTCCAGGTAACTCGTTATCTCGTGATTCTCAAATTATTCTCTTTGTCCACTTAACAGTCTTGGATGCACATTATCTCCACACCAATGATCTCTAGTGGAATTGTATTATTGTCGTGTCAATTAGTCTAGTGGAGTGCACCCTTGCTCTACCTAAGGAGGCTGGGTGGTTGGCATGTGGCATCCTGGACCTTCACAATATCTCAGATCACATGACGAGCATTGGAACTGTTAAGAAATAGAAAAGTGGACCAAAGGTATATGAGACACGATGCTTTGGGAAATTGGGATGCTAAGCCTAAAGATGAGGTCAACGATGGGTTCCACGTGGCGGAAGATCTTGGGAGGACGCGACGAGGTAATGACACATGGCGGGACAGATGGCGGATAGATCTGCTACAAATATCGTGGCCAGGAAAATGAAGTGCGGGAATCAGAAACTGAAGTGCAGAGCAGAGAGAGAGAGAGAGACGGACGGGAGCAACTAGAGGAGGGAGAGAGAGAGAGAGAGAGAGAGAGCGAGAGGCGCCAGAGAGAGACAGAGATGGCCAGGAAACGAACAGCTTCTGCCCCAAAGCATGGGCCAACAGCTGCGATGGTGAAGCACAAGGCCACCAGCCCGGCCGTAAAATTCGCTGATTGGCGCGCTAACTCGGGCGAGCGAATGGCTATCATGCGCGCAAAGGTAGCGGAGAAGGCGGCCTATGCACGTGCCAGCATGCGAGCCACCTTCATCAGAATCCGCCACCCTGTGCATCCCGTGCGCAGGGTCGCCGCCAAGGAGGCCGCCCGGGAGACCAAGGCCGCTGCCACAGGTACGGTGTAGGTAGAGAGACAGAGACGAGAGAGAGAGAGAGAGAAAGATTTCGCATGTTCCTTGAACTGTACTGCACTGACTAGATTTGTACTTCACTGTACTATGTTTATGTCTTATCTAGTATCCTCTCACCTGATCTGTGTGAGTCTGTGCACTGTATCTGACTGTTTGACTGGTATGCTGACAGAGCGCCGTAGACAGGCAGAGGCCAGAGCGCGCACCATCTCCTCGCAGAAGAAGGCCCTTGTGAGAGAGCGCAGAGCCAAGGAGCTCAACCGTTCTGTTGCCTAGCAGCTTCGGCACGTTACAGTCACCACATTTTTCTAATTTCTAACCGGCCTTGTGTAATTTTTCCTGATGGCTTGTACTTCCACCTGTAAGCACAAATCGCCTATCATTAATATGCTACCAGCTTTTTTTTATTTTTTAAAATTTTTGCAAAAAGAGAACTCGAAATATATTTAATGGTTCATTTGCGGACCCTTCATGACTCACTGATTCTGTTTTCCTCTGTAGATGATGGAACCTACAGTTTTGAAAGTTCTGCGCTCTCTCTCTCTCTCTCTCTCCTCTGCAGATGATGGAGCCTACAGTTTTGAAAGTACTGCTCTCTCTCTCTCTCTCTCTCTCTCTCTCTCTCTCTCAACCGTTCTATCAAGTGTGGTAGGTTGGTTATTACAGTTCCGTCGATTGGATTAGGTCTTTTGGATTCTTCCTATTATAAAGTCGCTAGTCTTGGCCTCCACCTGCAGTCGAAAGGCAATGGATGCATTTGAAACGCAGTGCATACTGAGAGACCATAGAGACTCTAGAGGGCCAGAGGGAATGGAATATACGAATGTATTAATAGCACTTTAGCAAGTCCTTGGCTTAAATTGCACTTAGCACGGACACGATCATAGTAACGATGTTTCGACGAGAAAGAACTTACTCGTTTTAAATGGGAAGTAAAGCTGGAGATAAGAAATTGCCAGTTCTCGGCCTGAGCAGGAGGGGACCAATGGCCCACACCCATTTCGGAGATTCGTAAATTCGGGCAGTCCCTCTCCCTTCCTCCCCCGGATTCAAATCGAGGACATCCCTTTGCAAGCCTACCACCTTTACCACCTCGCTTGTGCGTGCTTGTTGAGAGTATAGGGAGAAGGGTTCCTTCTATGATGAATCAGTCGTAGTGTAAATGCGGGTCAATTGTGTAAATTCAGGGCACCCCGAAAGATCGAGGGCCCACGATTCTTGCGCCCCGAGAATGAAGCGTAGGCCATTGATCCCCTCCTGGCCATGCTGGTGTGAGATAGTGCTAAGGATTGTCACTTGGAATCTTGTATCCAAGAGAATCATTATTATCTTCAAAGGCTTAAACCGTGCTAGATGGTGTGTTATGTCAGTAGAGCCGATGTGCCATGTGTATCTAGTTTGAAGGGTTTCCCCCTTGTCGCTAGGCCTTAAAGTTGACTCCCTCCCTTAGATTTTGGTTAAATATATACGACTCCTAGTCTACATTTATCGAGCTTCAAATTACACTCAACCTATAAAAGTTGGGCATCAATCGATTTTTGAGTTGTGCAATTCAAATGACGCTTAACACTGTACGATATTATGTCACTACAATATAACAAGTGACACCTCTATACATGCATGCATTCATAATAAACATTTGAAACATGAAAGAGGTCATATTCAACATTGCATAGTATTTTGAAGTATCCAACCTTGAGATAATAAGAATACACAAGTTACAACACATTATATATATATATATATATATATATATATATATATATATGACACCCTACTCCTTATATATATATATATATATATATATATATATATGACACCCTACTCCTTATACTTGAGAGTCTAATGACACCTTGCCCCCAGTAAGAAAGTTTCACGGTGAAGCCTTTGTGGACCATTCTAGCCTTCATTTGATGCCCAAAATGCCAATGACTCCCAAAATGGCCTCCAAATTTAAGGCCTGCAAGTTGTCGCTCTTCTAATACAATTCTCCCGTCCTTATGGTTCGGGAAAAAAAATTAGCACTTGAGCAAGGATTTGTTTTTCTTCGTCCAGTGGCTGAAATTTCCTCTACGTGCACTTCTCTTTGTTGAAGGGAGTTTGAGTTGACATAAGGAGAGGTACACACATACAATGTGGATACAATTTGACACTCACATGCCTTAGGTCCTCATCACTTGTCCCTTAAAATACAATGTCAAATCATGACACATACAATGTGGATATAATTTGACACTCACATGCCTTAGGTCCTCATCACTTGTCCCTTAAAGTACAATGTCAGATCATGATTTGACACTTGCTTCCCCTCAGCACTATTTGAAACGAGATCTTAATGACCTTGAGGCAGTGGAATTGGCGGGCCCCCATGGTGGTTAGTTGAAACCTATGTGAGTTCGTAACATTATAAAATTGAAACCTCCCCCCCCCCCACCCCCCAATGACTCCCTCTACTCACCTCCCCTTTGGGGGAGGTAACATGGCTTTGCATGAAAGGTTTGATCAATGAGGTAGTCGGGAGCCATGATAACTCTGCCACAAGCCACATTCTTCCTTAACAAGCATTTTTCTTCTTTATTGGAGCCTTATCCAAGGCCAGCTTGATTTTCTTTTACATTTCATCCATATTCTCAACATCGTGATCTATTTTCAAAAGCTTGTCCTTTGTGTGCAAAATGGGAGGAATCTTGTTGCCACCTTCAACAATTTCAAAAGGTGCCTTGCCTGTTGACTAATGCACCTGTTGTATGCATACTCAAATATGGGTAAAATAGTGTCCTCACTTGTCCTCATTATCTCACACACAGCATTTTAGCATATCCAAGATAGTAGAATTAGCCTCATCTGACTGTCCTTCAGTTTGTGGATGAAATGGAAGAGGAAAACTTGAGCTTAGTGCCCATGTTTAAAATAAGCCTCTCCAAAGTAGGCTCGTCATGTGAGGATTATGATCACTGAAATAGACTTTTGCAATCCAAGGTACTTAAACACATTGTAGATATCATCTAGCCAGATTTTATCTTCTTGATGGGATAAAACGAGTTCTTGTTGAACCTTCAAATAATGGACCGGAAATGGTTGCAATAACCTTGGTGCCCTTAACCTGTCAAACTTGACCTTTTGGCAAATTACACGTGCTCGCACAAAGGCAACCACATCTCTTCTCAAAGTAAAGCCAATAAAAGACTGTCTCGACTCCTTGTACTATCGCATATATACCACGGTGCCTTGCATATGGTGGAACATGACTTTCTACCATAACCTTACGTCGCAATGGCCTGGTGTTACAATCTTCCATGCATCATCATAAAACTATCCATGATGAGATAGTGCTCATGACTATTCAGAGATTCTTGCAAAATCTTCATCTGTACCAGATTGTTCTTTCATATCATCAAGCTCATGATGGTAAGGAATTGACAACTAAAATTTGTGGTTTTCTTGATAACGCATTAGCCACAACATTCTTCTTTCCTTCCACATGCAAAATGTAAAAGTGGAACATAGGGAGAATGTTTGCCCATGGCATATGATTTTCAAATAACTTTGACTATGTCAAGAAAGTATTGCAAGGGTAGATGTGTTTGGACAAGAAAATCAGTACCTATAGGTAGTGCTTCCAACTTGATAGCACATGAATCATAGCTAGTAGCTCTTCCTCATAGATTTGCATAGTCTTTTGGGGCCCTTGCAAGATTTTGATTCCATAAGCTACTACCATTTTGCATTAACATTGCACCAATACTATTGCCACATGCATCACTCCAGACCGCAAATGACTTTCTTGAGATCTGGTAAAACGATTACTGGGATCCGAAGTAATCTTTTCCTATAAGTGAAAGTTGAAATCTCTTTTGCAAAGCATATCGTGGTGAAGCACTCTCAACAAAGGTTCACCTTCTATGGTAAAAACATTGAAAGTGACTTCTTTCTTTTGAAAATCATGTAGGGGTGAAGCAATCTCGACAAAGTTCCATATAAACCTTCTATAGTAAGAACATAATCCCAAGAAGCTACGAACAACATGCATAGATTGCTCCATCCTTGGCATGATTAATTCGGACACCATCTTCTGTGGTCTAAAAAGTTGATCTCTTCCTAAAACAATTTACTTTTTCTTTCTTTTTTGGGGGTTGATGAGCAACCTATGATGGCGTAGCTCTTCAAACACAATGGTCAAATGATGCCTATGCTCTTCATTCTTCTAATAGACTATCATGTCGTCAAAGAATGTGCCAACAAAACTTTTGATGTACGCGAAAGATCCAATCCATCATCCTATTGAACATATCAGGAGCATTCTTAAGACCAAATGACATCACTAGAAACTCATATATACAAAACGCCATTCTAAACGCAATCTTGTGCACATCCTCTGGCCTGATACGAAACTATTAGTATCCACTCTTAAGATCTATCTTGCTGAAAATAATCGCACCATCTAAACGGTCAAGAATATCATCAATCCTTTGGAATAGAAAACTAGTTATTTATGGTATTTTTATTCAATGCACGATAGCCTATACACATGTATGAAAAGCTAATGATCCTTCTTATGCACTAGAAGCATTGGGAGCAAAAGGGTGAAGAACTAGGTTGAACCAACCCTTTTTCTAATAGCACCTCTACTTGGGTCATAGTCTCTTTTTGTTGGGTTGCACTAGCCCTATGGAAAGTTATATTTGGTGGGTCACATATTGGCACCAAATCTATCATACGATCCTCATCTTCTCCGGAGGCAACCAAGACGGTAAAGAGTTAGAAAAATAGTCACTAAACTCTCGCAAAAATAATGTCCTTTATTTATCTAATGGAGATAAATTTGACTGACAATTATTTGTAACATCATATGCAAAAATCAAGTACGCTGAAAGATGACAAGTAATTACACAAGTGATAGCTGAAGTTGATACAATAGGGACCTACTCCCCTTTAAGCTTTACATCTAGGATGTGAGTTTTGAGTGACCTTCTTATTGAAGACATCCAATACTCCATGTACATGATGGGCTTTCCAACAACGCATTGCATCCTTCCAGTGTCATGATAAAAGTGATAGCTGAATTTGATTCAATAGGGACATACTCCTCCTAAAGCTTTACATTTAGGATGTGAGTTTGCCCCTATGTTGTAGAGTGACCTTGTTGTTGAATATATCCAACACTCCATGTACATGGAAGATCCACGGGATTTCCAACAATGCATTGCACCCTTTCAGTGGCATGATATGAAATTCCTTTGTGTCCACATAAAAATGAATATGCAAATGTAGCTTTCCAATGATGGAAGTAACACACTATGAATGGCCAGGACATGACAAACTTGTCTCTACTGTGTACCCCATCTTTGCAGCTTTCATGCCCGATTTGATAGCCAACTCTGGTGAGATAAAGTTTGCCTTAAAACTTGAATCAAAGAAAATGAGTGTTGCATGATCCCTAACTTTGTCCCACACTCTGCATAACTCACTCGTATTGGAGTTTGGCCTATCACCCACCATATTTGGCATTAAACCTGTTGTGGGTTTGGCTCTTGGTTTGGGCTTCGTCCCTTTCTTGTCCTCTTTGTCCTCTAAGTCAATTGGCCTTTTTCTCTGTGGACAATCTGCAACAAAATGATTAGTCTTCTCACAAATAAAGATTTTATTCTCAGCCAATAAAGCCTTCTCCTCTTCAAACGACTTTTGCACAAAAGACTTCCTTTTCTGTTTCTTTGCATGTCCTCTAGATGTCTCATCTAGGTCCTTATCTTTCTCAGACTTTCCTGACCCCTCGGATGCTTCAGAAGTCCGTTTTGCAAAAGTCTTCTTTGCTGAAGTTTTCTTTGGTTAGCGTCCTTTTGTGTTGCCTTGAAATCCATTTTCTTCTCCCTTCAACAAGGCATGATCAATGTTGACAAATTCCACCAGCTGAGTAAGGGTGGCCACTTTGTTCTTTGTACATTAGTTTCTAAGCCCTTTAGGCAACCCACAATAATACTTTACAATCTGGTTTGTCAATGGCACAAACCTGTAGGGGGTACCCCTACTGAAAGCAACACTTTACAGAAATTTCGAGTGTACTTCTCTAAGCTTTTGCAAGTAGCCTCATTGATCTAGTATCGAATTTTCATAACATCCAACTCCAAATTTTGTTGACAACCATGTAGATGCAAATGTTTTCTTGAAGTAACTACATGTGGAGGGTGTGAGTTCTTGCATCAACAATGCCGTCCACCATGAACGTGCATTTCCTTTCAAGAAAGTGGCAACTTTTTTGACCTTGGAGGCCTCTGTAAAATCCGCCCCCGTATAAGAAATATCACATTATTGGAGGAAAGTAAGAGCCTTCGTCTTGACCTCAAATCGGTTGAAAGTATCAAGAACATTGAACCCTAGTTGTAAGCCTATATTACCGTACATGATGGTTGGCATCATGGCTTGCATACCTCCGAAGATTGTTCTTGGCATGTACTACTTGCTTCTAGGCGCATAACTAGCCATTCTTTGAAACACAGATTCACCCCCAAAATACCTAGTATGTATTGTGGGTGGTGAAAAACGTGATGCGTAGTCTGGAAATTAGCTCCATGTCCATTAAATCCAACATTTGGACTCTGAAAAGTGGTTGGATGAATTGGTATAACCTCTAGAGTAGATGTTATTGCCACCTATTTGTGAATAGAAAGAATGTCTTGGAGCCGTTATTGACTCCGCAACATGCAAGTGCTCCTTGTCCTACTAGACGCATAAGGAACCTTGCCTTTGAGTTTCAACGAGCTCTATTGCACGAGAAAGTTTCCTTGTCTATTGTGACACTAGTAGAGCTTATAGAATTCCATAAACTTGGGATTTTGCACCAATCAAGAAAACACATTCACAACAGCAACCAATTGTGTCCTGAACGTGTCCTCGTGTAGTTGCCTAGTCATAAAATCTTGAAGTTGTGGAGTATTCACATCAATAAAAGGTACAAACTGTGGTAGTGGTGAACTCTTGCCAACCTCAAAAACTGGAGGAACAGCCTGTCTATCCTTTGAAGAGGAACCATCTTCCCTGGTTTCATTCATCATGTTAGCCATAGTGTAATTCCAAGTTCCCGTGCTTCGCATCTTTGCCGAAAACTAACCAAGGCTCACTTCTTGAAGAAAAAGTGTTATTGTCCCTACCACCGAACCATGAAATCCGCCCATAAACTCACTAAAGGGCCATAGAATTTGGCTTTCACCCAATTTTCACTTTACATGTACTTCACAACATAAAGGAACTTTACTCATAAACTTGAGACTAGAGGTTAGTATTTTAAATAAACCACGACTTGGGCAACTATAGTGCTCTCAAATAGATAGTGACACCGCATTGGCCCCAAAGGTTGACACCCCTTTAAACTTTGGAGAAAACTTGTAAACTTATACGTGTTGTTCCACTTTTATTGGTTGAGAATGGCCTACTCTAGCCAAATTTTAGTAGAATTTGGACAATAGAGGATTCAAAGACAAAACCCCCATGAAGTAGGTGACTTTCCCAGCTCATTAGAGAACTTTCGTAAACCTGGCAAGAGAGAGAGAGAGAGAGAGAGAGAGAGAGAGAGAGAGAGAGAGGAAAAAGTAAATTTTCAGCCATGAAGAGAGAGAAATTACAGCACGCTGAATTTTCTTCTTTTGGCCTCTAAAATGCACCAGAACAAATGTATGCCGATTTCCTAGCTACTATGTAGCTCCTGGGACTGTTAGGCAACAAAATGGGCCAAAGATCTAAACCTATAAAAATACACAGTAGATTGTAATTCTCTGTGTTGGGCTCTATTTTGCATGCCGATCGCATTTGTAGCAAGCCGTCAAGTTCCCACACCTATAGAGAACACGCCCTTTGATTTGGACGTGATTCTATCGAGAAATATCTTTGAATTGACTTGTATCTAGGGGGAATTAGCAGCTAGCTAATTCATTTCCTATACAAGATTCTCTTTCCTTGGTAATCATGCATAAATCTGCTCAAATACATATACAGATGAGTAGCCCTTGAGTTGGGCATCACATTTCTGTATTCAAAAGGGGAGAGAGGTGTACGAGAGAAAAATCCTCGTGGTACATAGAACATAGGAGAAGGCAAGATTTCCATTAAAGCTGTAAATTTGCACCCATTGTTCACAAATTGTAGGCACTTAATGAAGAAGGAGGGAGCTTAATTTAGCCTTTTTCTCTGAGTTTTTGGGCGCCCCCAATTGAGGTGTACTTGCAAATGTATCTAGAGCCGTCAAGTGTTCCCTTTGCACTTTTGGTTTAAATTCCTGGTACCCACCATATTATAAAGTGTCGTGTGGGGCTTAAATTACTTTGAGCTGAGACTACCCACCATTTTAGTACTCAGATTTCAGTGCAATCAGCCCAACCAACTCGTGGAAATGTGTCCTTCACTATTGTGGGCAAAACTCTTTGCCATCGACCATTTCACATTGGCCAACCAATGTATGACCATTTGTGACTTCAACAAGAGGGTCCCAAAAATTAAATAATAATCAAGGGAAAGAAACCAACAACTAAGGTTAGTGGTTGTGTTAGACAAGGGGAACTAGAACCACCTCCCAACCACCCAATATATAGCATGGCTCCTAGCCCTTTGCCCTAGTTGGACTCCCTTTCCACACTGCCTAGCCCGGTCTTGCCCTTCTCTAGTCCGGCCTTGCCGTTGTCCCGACATTACTCCCCACTTAAAGAAGAGTTTTCTTTCTCGAAAATAAAAGTGAGAAATTTCTTCTTAAGAACACTAATGTTTTCCCAAGTGGCACCTTCGTCAGGTCGATCTTTCCACTTGATTAAGGCTTGTTGACGTACATGATGACGTGTACGTAACTCATGATAATCGAGAACACGTTCAGGTTCATGCAGTAAGGTGGGAGGTTTAATGAAATCAACCAAAATCTGTTGGTCAATGACATTGTCGTCCCCATGTAACCGCTTACGTAAACGGCTTACATGAAACACTGGATGAATATGAGAATGTGTAGGTAGCAGTAATTTTTAGGCACGATGACCTACTTGCTTGAGTATTTTGAAAGGCCCACAATATCGGGGAGATAATTTAGGTGTTGGCCCAGTTTTCAGACTTTCTGAATGTTCTAACACACGTAAAAATACTTCCTCCCCTTCCTCGAAGGTAACTTGCCGATGTTTCTCATAAGTATACTTCTTATACCAATCATGCGCTTGTCGAAAATTGTGACGAGCGAGTTTCAGCATATCCATGTGGTCTTGGAGAAAATCCTTAACCTGTTGGAGCTTTTTGGTTGCCAACCCCACCGTAACAGGTGACCTAGTTTGAAACCCAACCCATACATGAGCATGAAAGGAATAAATTCAGTTGTGACATGCTTAGCACTGTTGTACGCAAACTCAAGAATAGGTAAGTATTCTTCCCAGTCTAACTGTTTTTTGCTGACGTATGCTCTTAGCATATCCTCTAGCACTTGGTTAACTCGTTCAATCTGACCATCTGTTTTTAGATTAGTTGTACTGAGGTTTAGTTGTGTACCCAATCGTTTAAACACAACCCTCCAAAAGTGTCTGCTAAACTTGGGATCACAATCACTGACAATGTTACTTGGCAAACCATACAACTTGTATAGGTTTTCCACAAATAACTTGGCTAGTTCTAGTGTCTTAACCGTTGATTTGGTTTGAATAAACTTACATAGTTTAGTCAACCGGTCTACTACCACCTATACCGAGTCATGACCTCGTACAGTGGTTGGTAAACCCACAATAAAGTCCATAAAGATACTTTCCTATTTTCCATTGGGAATCTCCAAAGGATGTAAGAGTCCTCCTGCTTTCAAGCGCTTTGCTTTGTTAACTTGACATTTTTGGCAATGCAAGACATAATCTTGAACAAAGCCATGTATACCCAGCCAGTAAAACTGTCGTCGGACGAGAGCATAAGTTTTTCTAATACCCGGTTGCCCTGCACTTGGACTATCGTGACATTCATAAAGAATTTGGCGCCGATGTCTGTGTCCGTCAATACACAAATTCTCCCCTTATGGAGTAGGTACCCATTGTCGATGGTGAAATGCTTCCATCGTTGTAGTTCATCACTCGATAGAGGAGTATGGAGGTTAGCATTACACTACCATCATTGGAGTGAGAAGCATCTCTCATTTATACATGGCTCCACACTTTGGAATATGCTTCATCATGCTCATATTTGCCTTTGAGAGAATCCAAAAATTCACTACAAAGTTCCGTGAACAAGAGAGAATTGATCTCCGGCATACAACTTAGAGCGTCAGCCACCACATTGTATCGACCTTTACGATACCGGAGCTTGGCGTCATATTCTTGAAGAATCTCGGACGACCTAGATTTCCGACCCTTCAAATCCGTTTGTTGTGTAAACCATTTGATGCTCCCATGGTCAAACACAATCTCAAACTGAGCACCATAAAAATAATGCTGCCATGTTTTTAAGGCAGACACTATTGCATAGAGTTCGCGCTCATAAGTAGAGTAGTTCTACTGAGCTGCATCAAGCTTCTTGCTTTCAAATGCAATTGGCCATCCATCTTGTAACAGGACTACTCCAATAGCACGGTTACTGGCATCCCTTTCCAAAATGAATGGTTTCAAAGGATCTACAATAGCTAGTATGGGAGTTGTAGCTAATGTATCCTTGAGCGTATCGAAACTGGGCTGTTGAGCGGGTCCCCACTGAAAAGCTTTGCCTTTGCCTTTCAGTTGATCCGTCATGGGAACAACAATATTAGCATAGTTTCTAACGAACCTGCGGTAAAAACCTGCAAATCCTAAAAAGATATGTAACTCTTCCACATTTTTAGGAGAAGGCCATTGCCGGATTGTATCCACTTTGGATTGATCCATATATAGACCATTAGCTTAAATAACATGCCCTAAATAGTGAATTTCTTCTTTCAAAAAATGACACCTAGATTCCTTGGCATATAATTTGTTTGTTCGTAACAACTCAAACACCTGCCTGAGATGTTGTAAGTGTTCTTCTTCAGAAGCACTGTAGACTAGAATGTCATCAAGAAAAACGATGACAAATTTGCCCAAGTACGGCTTCAAGACACTATCCATCAGTGTCATGAATGTTGCGGGCGCATTGGTTAACCCAAAGGGCATCACCAAGAACTCGTAGTGTCCAAACCTTTTTTGGAATGCAGTTTTGGGTATATCAGCAAGTTGAACACGGACTTGGTGATAACCTAACCGCAAGTCTATTTTCGAAAAAATGCGAGCATGAGTGAGTTTGTTAAACAACTCGTCCACTCGTGGCAATGGGTACTCGTTCTTAATCGTAACCGCATTTAAGCCACGGTAGTCTACTCACATGCGCATACTATCGTCTTTTTTCTTCACTAATAGGATAGGAGAAGCCCATGGTGAAGCACTAGGTTGTATAAACCCCCTTGCTAAGGTAGTCAGCAAGCTGACGTTCCACCTCAGCAGCATCAGAGTAACTCATATGGTAAGGCGGTTTACTGACAGGTTTACAGCCTGCAACCACATCGATGCTATGTTGCACCGATCATGTCAACGGTAATCCTGGTGGCAAATCATTAGGAAAAACATCTTGAAATTTCTTTAATAATTTCTGTAACTCACTAGCAACGTTTGCTTCTTTGGAAGTAGCCATTGGTGGAAGAGATGAGAGAGAAGCATGCGGCGTTGAGGAATGTTCAACAGATTCAATGTTAGAGAGAAAATGAGACAATGAGTAACACAAGAAAACTTGATCTATTTTATTATCAGAAACGAGCTGCATAAGCTCAGCGGTACATATCAATGGTGAAGAAGGTACATCCTTCTCTCCTAACAACAACACATGTGCGCCATGGGATTCGAACATCAAGCTGTTGTGCTCATAGCTACGCTTCAGTGATGGTCCTAGGCTATGAAACCACTCCCTACCAAGGACCACATCTGCCCTCTCCATGTTCATAACCTAAAAATCCAAGGATGTGGAGTATCCTTGTACTTACAACAGAACAGCTCGAACTTGAGTATCCAGATTTCGGTATCATGTCCATTCATCATTGCTACCTTGTAGCGGTGGGTACTCGGATTTTGAGGCAATTTGATTTTTTCCACCAATCCGTAATTGATGAAATTGTGAGTAGCACCGTCATCTACCAAGATGCGCACCTTGTGCCCTTGCAGAGATCCGTGCATACGTACTAATTCATGTGGTCTGAAGGTTTGTTGCCACATGGAAGCTGTGAGACAGCATTCATGCACCACCTCGGTGTGTGTTACTTCCACTGTAAAGAATCATGAGGAAGACTCAAGAGGTAGCAGTTGCACCGTGTACACTGCTTTCTCCTTGCCATGTGCAGTAGATTTACCATTGGGACAATCCTTTTTGCCATGACCGCTTCCTAAACATTGAAAACATAATTTCTTTTTCTTAGCTTTATCAAAGTCCTCAGGAGAGCGAGGACCTCTCGACCCCTTAGGTTTTTTAAATGCTTATGAATTGGCTACTATAAAATTCCTTTTATTGTGCCCATATTGTGTGCGTGTATTACCATGTGTATTAGCAGACACGTGAGTATTATGTGCTTTCTTTTCATGTGGATCATCATATGTGCTTTCACTATGGCTTCCTCAAGTGTTTTAGGGTCTTGGGTCTTGACGTGCTTCTTAAGCTCTGGTGTCAAACCTCGTATAAATCCCCGTACTTGCTGAAAGTTATCTAAGCCTTCCAACTTGAGGATAACATCTTGATAGTGAGATATATATTCAAGTAATGATGGGTATTGGCGCATGGAACACGTGTCCCAAGCCGTCCAATTCCGATCTATCTCATTTGTAGGAAAAAATTCTTTGCGAAACATAGCTTCAAAAGCTACCCAACTTTGTGGTATGATATTCTTCTCCTTGAGAGACATCCACCATTTGTAGGCCTTGCCTTCCAGATTTAGGCTCGTTTGCAGTACTCTGACTACGTCTAGAGTACGCCGTAAGGCGTGAATTCCATCCCACTTGTTGAAAAAGATATTCACTGCATCCTTATTGCGATCTCGGTCATCTCCCTTAAAAGTCGGTGGTTTGGTGTTTTTCAACAACTCATCCACCTCTTTTGCAGTGAGAGTGTGCAAACTATCAGCAGTTGGACCTTGTCCTTGATGAGAAGGGTCTTGCCCTTGTATAGCAACGTGCTCATGCATGTGCATGTCAGCAGGACCCTTGGACTGCTGTTGCATTAATTGAATCACTAATGTGGATAATTTAGTGACATTTTCATTTAAAGATTTAAAATCTCCTTTCATAACTGATATGCATGTCTGAAGTACACAAAATTCTTGAATGTCGAGCAATTCATAAGTCTCCTTTCATAACTGATATGCATGTCTGAAGTACACAAAATTCTTGAATGTCAAGCAATTTATAAGTGTCATCACTTGCCGTAGCATCGCGAGTACTCTCCTTGAGGGCATCCGGCCGTGGGCCATCATGGGCAGGATCAGGCGTACTTTGCTCAAAATCAAAAGTAATATTGGTATCTGAATCCATGGCCACACAGTGCGGTACAAGGAATAGTCAGAAAAATACATGAGATTGAGAGCACTTGCAAAGTTTAATTAGCCTTGCTAATCCGTCAAAGTCGATTATCCAAGTGGAAATTGATCCAAAATGTCCGATGTGCAGGGAATTCCTTAATCCCTTGTAGCCGAATCGATTATGCGTTTGACTATAATCGATTTTGGAAAAAAATGTCACTTTGAACTCCCCTTGAGATGCTTTTATTAATTTTCTGATTTTCTGCCAATAATACACAGAGAATGTGTGTGTCGAAGACTTGCCGGCCGTGTCAATATGCCGAGCCTCGCCGAAACTTTACAAGAGGGAGGGAGGGGTATCCCATTGTGGGTACCGTCCCTAGCTTGTTGAGAAAAAACTTTGGCCACTAAGACCCAAGGGGTTGGGCACCCGTCGGGTGTGTACTTGGAGTTTCTCACTGGCTATGGCCGCCTGCAGATAGCGCAAGGGGTTGAGCAAAGCTCTCCCCGCCTTGTGTGGTGCTCGTCTCTGCGTGCTATAGGCACGGGAAAAGGTCCCCACGCCGGTGCGATGCTGTAGAGCCCGCAAGGGCGTATTTTTGTGCAGGTCGCCGACAAGCTAGGTTCTCCTTGCAAGGGCTATTTCCCATGCCTTCGGGCTTGTCATCCTCCTCACAGGGGGGGAGCTCCACGCCCCCTTGACCCCGATATGCAAAAAAGCATGCAAAATTGTGTGGCTCCCCTCCTCCACGGCTGTGCCTTTCCCAAAAAAGAAACCTTGCTCTTGATACCAATGTTAGACAAGGGGAACTAGAACTTAGGAGTCCACCTCCCAACCACCCACTATATAGCATGGCTCCTAGCCCTTTGCCCTAGTTGAACTCCCTTTCCACACTGCCTAGCCCGGCCTTGCCCTTGTCTAGTCCAGCCTTGCCGTTGTCCTAATAGGTTGTCACAAGACACCAACAACTAAGGTTAGTAGTTGTCACAGTCTTGTGACAACCTCACTCATCTCTGTTGTACCTCTCTCTTTCTTTCTTTGTGTGTGTGTGTTTTGTGGATGTTATGAAGAACAAGATTTGTGGCTTGGTTATTGATGCTTCCCAAGGAGATATAAATCGAATCCAAAAATCCCTTGGGTGGAGATATAAAGATGGAGACTAGTCATTCTAGTACTATTGAGCCTTCTAAATTATATGTAATTTCTAGCTACTTTGATGCTCTTGGAAGCTTCTCTCAAATTGTACCTAAGTTCTTAGGCTATTTTTCTTACAACTTGGATAGCCCCTATCCTTCCTTAGGAGGTGAATGCTTTAGGTTTTTCTCTAGCCTAGGTTGCCTAGTCCCCAAAAACCATGCCAAAATTTCATTCTCCTGCCAAGCCTCACTATATGATGCTAGCAAAGTGAGAGCCACATACATAAAAATTATTAATCCATGGAGCACATTTGACTAGACTAGTGCATGGAGGCTACAAGAGATAGCTAATCTCTTGAAAAACCCAAGTCTAAGTGGTCTCTACCTAACTCGGTCTCAAATGTGTGTCAGACATCAAAATCTACTTTCCTTACCGCAAGCCTATTTGGACAAATTTGTGCAGCTACGAGACTCCAAATGCAAAAAAACTTAATGCCTAGCATGAGCATAGTATCCTCAATTATCACTCTCATGTACTCAAATGTCATTTTTGACACTAAAAGAAAATCATGCGTAAGATAATCAACCTATTTAGGTCAGTCAATTTTGGCATCTGAAGTACTCCATGGCTTCCTCTAGACGTTCTCTATCTATTCCTAACGTCACAAACCAGTTTTGGTGCATGTATTGTGAATAGGGAGCGAAAACAGCTCATAGACGGGTACGACTAAAACCACATTTCTATCGCGAGAAACTTATGTTAAATGGAAGATCTTTCACCTGTAAACGTATTGGTATGTGCAGAATAGCAATGCAACATTGTACGAGAGAGACACGAAGGGTTGAAGGAAACACTAGACACACTATAAGCTTTTGCAACGTACACTCACATTCATTATCCAAAAACTTAGGTCAATAGTTACAAAAATTGTCTTGTATACCTTAGCCAAGGTTTGACATCAAAATCTACTTTCCTTACCGCAAGCCTATTTGGACAAATTTGTGCAGCTACGAGACTCCAAATGCAAAAAAACTTAATGCCTAGCATGAGCATAGTATCCTCAATTATCACTCTCATGTACTCAAATGTCATTTTTGACACTAAAAGAAAATCATGCGTAAGATAATCAACCTATTTAGGTCAGTCAATTTTGGCATCTGAAGTACTCCATGGCTTCCTCTAAACGTTCTCTATCTATTCCTAACGTCACAAACCAGTTTTGGTGCATGTATTGTGAATAGGGAGCGAAAACAGCTCATAGACGGGTACGACTAAAACCACATTTCTATCGCGAGAAACTTATGTTAAATGGAAGATCTTTCACCTGTAAACGTATTGGTATGCGCAGAATAGCAATGCAACATTGTACGAGAGAGACACGAAGGGTTGAAGGAAACACTAGACACACTATAAGCTTTTGCAACGTACACTCACATTCATTATCCAAAAACTTAGGTCAATAGTTACAAAAATTGTCTTGTATACCTTAGCCAAGGTTTGAGAATGTATTCCTAACTAATTAGGCTCAATGAGAAGGCTTAAGAACTACATAAAGTTAATAATTTAGAAGCCCTCGACCTCCCTCGATAATCAATAATATTACAACTTTGGACTTTGAGAGATTTCTCATTATTACAAACGGTTTTAATACATGGGATAAAATATGAGAGTGGTGTTCCTTTGACGCTATTTTTTTGCCAATGTTAGCTAAACAGCTAACTCTCTCTTTCTCTCTCTCTCTCTCTCTCTCTCTCTCACACACACACACACACACACACACACACACACACACACCCCAATGTATTTTGTCTTTGACAGAATCCAATGTGCATACATTACATCACCCATATTTTCCTCGACTACAAAACCAAGTTTTAAAGAAATTGTATTCCCTTTAATATGCTTAAGACTATCCCCTTGTTGATGATACACACTATCTCAATCATTTGGCTCGGCTTGTGCACTCTCGTCACAATGCAAGACGGGACACTGGGCGATGTAAAAGAGTGACATCAACTATGCACATTATGCTCACTAAAAGTTTGAGAATAAGTTCCACACACTACTAGATTCATTAGCTTTTGCATTACATGATAGAATATGAAAGGCTACAAAAAAGGAATGCAATGTGTCAAATGCTCATGCTCATTCGATATCCAGCCCCTTCAATGCACTATATATATATATATATATATATATATATATATATATATATATATATATATATATATATATATATATATATATATATATATATATATATATATATATATATATATATATATATATATATATATATATATATATATATATATATATATATATATATATATATATATATATATATATATATATATATATATATAGAGAGAGAGAGAGAGAGAGAGCGAATTTCTGTGTGTGTGTGTGTGTGTGAGTGAGAGAGAGAGAGAGAGAGAGAGAGAGAGAGAGAGTGGATAGGGAGTGTCATAATAATCAATATCTAATTCTTCTAAATGATTTTCTCATGTTAAACTGATCATTGAATATGGGGAAGTGCCAGGGGAGAAAAAGCTAGAATATTGGTTAAGCTAACAGACCGTCCACAGTAGGGATCCAAAGGAGGGAAAATAGGGATCCAAAGGGGGGGCCATCTTCAAAAGATCAATGTGCAACAATGGGCTTAAAAGACCTTAAGAGTCAGTCCATTAACACTTCCAAAATCCCAAGGTTTCAAAATTCAAAGGTTGTGTCCAAAGGTCAAAAGCCTAGGGAAATTGGATGCTTTGTGTGTGTCCCAAAAGTCTTTCTCAAGGCCTACCAAGGAGGGAGCGAGCCCAAGAAGTAGTGGATGAGAGAAACACACACACACACACACACACACAAGCTTCCTTTGTACACAAGGGAAAAGAGGGACACATGTCAGCTCCCTAGCCCAAATGACCACAAGGTGTACTCAAATCCTATTGGATGACCTTGGAAGTGGAACAATGAGAATTAGGATAGGGTAAGTCTAGTTTAATTAACTTAATACACTTAAAAAAATAACCAATAGGAATTAAGCTCTCTAGAAGACTATTGGACAGTCTCCCAAGGGATCCAATGAGCATTCAGCAGCCTAATGGCTTGCCTGATTCCTATTGGCCAAGAGACAAAGGGGTCTAATGAGATTTTAGTTGCATTAATTAATTAGAAAAATCTCTCACAAAAGGGGATAGGGGGACACATTTCAGAAGCCTATCTCTTATGCTGCTTAATTTCCATTGGCTAAGGCATGGGGAGGTCCAATAGGGTTGTAGCATGAGCAATTAGCAAGGGGGGGTCGACCAAGAGACAGAGGGGTCTAATTTTCTCAAGGAATTATTCACTTACACTCTCACACAATCAATGTGTGAAGCAAGAAGGCTATCTCTCTCCTTCTCAAGCTTTAATGGAAAGCTTGCCACCTACTCCAAGCTTGTGAGAAGGGAGGCTACACCAACAACTCTTGGCTTGTGATGCAAATCCAACAAAGAGCCAAGCTTCAATGCATGCTCATCTCCTCTACCATGCTAATTACTAAGCTAAGCTATCCTAATATGAATGATTATGTGAGGAGATGTATATCCTTCTTGTAAGACTACTCCCTCTTCCTCCCAATCTACTCTCATAACCCGCTAGCTCTCACCATCTTCGAAGGTGTGTGAGTTCTTGGGTCTGAGACCGTGAGGGAATTGATGTTGTGCTTAATAAGTGTTGTTGTGCTTAGTGCTTGAAGTTTCCATCTTCATAGCACTAGCTAGTATTGAAGGAACACAAAGAATTGTATTGTAAAATGTCTCTCTTGATGGGAGAAACCATAATACAAAGCCTTTTGGAGGGGGGACCGGCTCCATGCAAATCCGGTACTCAACTGTCGTCAATTGCTTAATTTCTCTCTCTTTTGAAGTATTGTTTATTCTATCTAACTAGGTGTTATACTTTTTGTTGCTCTCTCCACCCAAGCACTCTTGTTATTCTCATTAGGAATATTCTAATGAAATGCTCACTATGTTCATGCTATTTTCCGCTACACACAAGTTACTAGACCATTAAATGTTACATTGGTATCAGACCACAAGGTTTCTCTTTTCTTGCTCAAGAAGGGAGGTCATCAAGATAGCTATAAATGGTTGGTATTATTAATTGCATGTGAGTAAGTAGAATAGGGATTTTTCAGCCTTGTAGTGTGCCTGCCTTTGTGCAGTTAACGGGGCATCACCGTCAAGAGATATGGTCTTAATAGTGAGTCCTACGGGGCTTGCCTACGTCTTAACCACTATTGAGCTATTAGAAGCTTGATCGGAGCCGGTGTTGTTTTGTTGTTGAACGGCCCTCTCTTCTATTCCTTGCAATTAATGGTATTCGAGCCACGGGTATAGTAGCTTGAGTGCTTTTTCTAAAGGGGTAAAGAGGAGTAGCAACTAGGGCTTGAAGTGACAAAGTACACCTAAAAAGTTTACACCTAAAAGCTGTTAGAGTGGTTGACAATAGTAAAGAGAGTGAAATTAATGTTGATAACTTTGATTTTGCTAATGAGCAGGCTACTAGTGATGCCCCAACGCTTGTCAACTATCTTGTTTCTAGGCTTCAACAAGCCATGGGCAATCCATCCCTCCAAAGAGAAGTGCAACGGCAGCTTTGTGCTCATGGGATTCTCCAAGCTCCCCACCATGACGAGAGAGCACCTAGGAAGCCTCCTTGAGACACTTCCAAAAGAGGCCTCTCTCCGATTCGGAAAGAAGAAGAGGATCCATATGAAGGGCTCAAAAATTTTCTTCTTGATGACGCATCTTCTTCTCAAAGGACAATTCAAGAGCCCCCACCAAAGGAACGAGAAAGAAGTGAGTCTCCTGCCACCTCGATGGAGATGGCTCCACGAAGACGGCAGGCTAAACGCTCTCCATCACCTCCAAAACGGAGAAGACCATCGCATACTGCTCCACACCATACTTCAAAGAGGGATGACAAAAAGCAAGAGAAGAAAAAGGTGAGAAAGAGGACACCCTCTTCTCCATCTTCTTCATCCTCTTCCTCTTATGAAAGTGATGGTGAAGACAAAGAAGATCAAGGCAAGAAAAAGGCGAGAAAGAGGTCACCCTCTTCTCCATCTTCCTCAAATTCTTCACTTTCTGAAGAAAGTGATGGTGCAACCTTTGAACCATCAAAAAGAAGACGCCATAGGAAATCCTATGCCGCGTGGAAGAGGTCGTCCAAGCTCAAGAATTTCAAAGAGGGAGGAAAGAGCATCTCTTTCCTTACCTATTATGACACCTTTGGTGCTACGGACAAAGTCTTGGCCTTTATCCAACAGTTCAGTGCAGCGTTTGGAGATGAAGGCTTCACAGAGTCCTCTAAGCTACACCATGTAGCTATGCACTTTCAAAGGTCCGCCAAGAAATGGTGGTCTAGCCTACGGGCCAACGGTGAAGCTCCACAAACATGGAAAGCTTTAAGAGCTTCCATTAAGAAGCAGTTTTTGGCCACCGATGCCAAAGACAAAGTACTCACCAAATGGTGAAGCTTGAAGATCTCTCCCTACGAATCCATTCACAAATACGTAGACAAGTTTTGGGACTTACAACTCAAAGACACAGTCTTTAAGAAGTTGGATTTTGGAGAGCAAAAGCAACATTTTTGTGCGGGCTTAACTGAAGAAATGGCGGACTACGTCAACTCCCAAAGGCCACGCGCCATATCGGTGGTTATACACCATACTATGGTGGCCTCTCAAAACAATTTCCAAACGGGGGCTAAAAGAAATTCTAAGCCCATAGAAAACAAGGGTTCCAATGAGCCTAAGGGTAAGGACAATGTCCAAAAGTCTCCTTAGGGCAACTCCAACAAAGCTAAAGAGAAGGGAGTTTACAAAGGCAAAAACAAACTCTCTTTTGAAGAGCTTGAGTGTTATCGCAAGGATAACCATTGTTTCAAGTGCGGCGAGCAAGGGCATGTGTACTGCGCTTGTCCTAAAAAGAACACCTGCCATGAGCCTCCTAGAGCTACCTTGGTTGAAATCCAAGAGGAGGAAACTCACCACAAAGGATCTCCTCTATGCCATGCTTGGGGAAAGGTAAGAGAACATGATGCTTTTATTCTCTTTGACCCTGGTTCTACTCACAATTTCATATCCACAAAGTTGGCCACCAAGATAGGCATACAAGCTTACGCGATGGGAGATGTCCTACCCGCAGACAGTGCTTTCAAGGGGCAAGAAGCTTCAATCACTCACTTAATTGGGAAATTGAGGCTCCATGTCCAACGTTATGTGGACAAAGAGGACTTCTTTATCTCTTCTCTCAAGCATGAGGATGTAATCCTAGGGGCACCATGGTTTGATCGCATGGCTGCCAATGTTAAATTCCATGAAAGGAGAATACTCTTTAGGTTCAGGAAAAAAGATATCTACATAGATGCCAAGAAAATGGGTAACACCATACCCATTGTACATACGCAAGCTTTCAATATGTCAATAAAGAGCTCTATTTATGTGTACATGATTTTTGTTAAAGACTCTCAAAATGAACCTAATGTTTTAGCAAAAGAAAATATACACAATCAAAAGGAACTAGAGTTATCCAATTTTCTCAAGGGGTTTCAAGATGTCTTTATTGACGACATCCCTTGTGAGCTACCTCCTAAACGAGGCAATGATGACCATGCAATTGAGCTTCTTCCAGGAAGTTCACCGCCTAACAAACACTACAAGAGGCTATTCATATTAGCGACGCTCACACAACGATGCTAAAAAGAAAAATTCCCGGCGTCGCTATGAGCGTCGCAAATTTACAAAGAAATTTGCGACGCTCATAGCGACGCCGGCTGGGCTAAAAAAATAACCTAGCGCGCCCAAAAACTCAGATCTCAGATCTGAGTTTTTCGGCACCCTCAAGCAAGGAGCAGGTAACGCTCTTCCTCTCTCTCTCCCTCTCTCTCTCTCTCTCTCTCTCTCTCTCTCTCTCTCTTTCTTCTCCACACACACACACACACACACACACACGAGGAGAGGAAGGAGAGCCAGGTATGCTCCTTCCCTCTCCTCATTCTCATGTTCCCTTCCCCTCTTTCTCTCTCCCTCTCTCTCTCTCTCACACACACACATACACACACACACACATAGTGTTTTTGAGAGAGAGAGAGAGAGAGAGAGAGAGAGAGAGAGAGAGAGTACAAACATAAACAAAAACGCACACACACATACATAAACAAAGAATGCACACACACATTGAGAGAGGAAAAGAGAGAGAGAGCATGCATAAACAAAAAACGCACGCATTGAGAGAGGAAAAGAGAGAGAAAACATGCATAAACAAAAAACACACACATTGAGAGAGGAAAAGAGAGAGAAAACATGCATACGATCCAAAAAAACGCACACACATTGAGAGAGAAAGAGAGAGAAACTAATTTAACGTCGTAGGAAACTAATTAAAATTAAAAGACCTAAAGATCTAGCCGACGAGGAGTTGAACTCAAGACCTATTATTCAAGAGGGAAATGGCATAATCAATCTATCATACTTGGCATGGGTGATAGAAAGGTTATACCATTTATCTCTTTTTATTGGCACACACATCCACACACGCGCACACACACAAGAAGAAGAGAGTTATAACGTCGTAGGAAACTATCCTAAAAGACGTTAAAGATTAGGTTAGATGTAGACTTACGTTAAATTAGATTTAGGTTTATTTAAGTTAAATTAAATTAGATTTAGGTTTATTTTTAACTAGATTTACGTTTATTTACGCTAGATTTAGATTTACGTTATATTAGATTAGATTTAGGTCTCCATAGACTGCGATGCCTGCATGAAGCGGGTGAAGAAAGCCCTCAATGGAATATAGGGTATTGCTGCCTTCACTCATGGTGGGCTCCGTCCATCCAAAAGTACTGGTGAAATGTCTTCAGAAGATAGGGAAGAAGGTGGATCTTCAGGGCGGCAAGAGTCACTACATCCCCGACACAATGACCATCTAGACAACCTCTAGTCATTCAACAGCAACTTCAAAGTTAGTAACAAGAGCAAGAACGGTCTTAAGGGCCAATTGCTGTCGTCAGATGTGGATGGAGATGAGGCAGCGTCACCGCCGGAAGTTAACTCTCACATCTTTAGTGATGAGAATGCCAACTCTTGCCGAGTTATGTGAAAAATTATGTGTTAAATCAGTTTTAAGGTTCTTATAATCCCTGTTAGTTTAGTTCTTTGTTTTTAATATAACATAATTTACGTTAGATTTAGATTTATGTTATATTAGATTAGACTTAGGTTTATTTAGGTTTACCCACACACCCACACACACACACAAGAAGAAGAGAGTTTTAACGTCGTAGGAAACTATCCCAAAAGACGTTAAAGATTAGGTTAGATGTAGACTTACGTTAAATTAGATTTAGGTTTATTTTTAGTTAGATTTACGTTTATTTAGATTTACGCTTATTTACGTTAGATCGAGTCCACGCAAGAATTACTTACGGTTTAGGGTTTAGAGTTAGACGAACAATGAAAAGATCTACTGTGAAAAGATGTTAAGATGCTGTGAAGTGCTACAGCTAGAGAAGAGGCAAAGGGGTTTTGTCCACTACATGCAGTATCATGTAGACGTGGGTGTGTAGATTTCTTGTACCCACAAATATAGGTATTGACCAATAAAGACGAGATTATAACCCGGTGGTTCTGATCTCCGTGCACCTCTAGACTGAGGTGTGCGGGGATTGGACATGACTAGAGAATGTGAGGTAAAGAGAGAGAGAGAGAGAGAGAGAGAGAGAGAGAGAGAGAGAGAGATAAGACGAAGAATGCCAATAGAATATTAAATTTGTTGTCCAGGTTATAAGATTTTTATCCTCATTATGAGTAGTGACGAGGATGTGGGACCGTCCAACCGAAACACCTATCTACGAAGGTCATCAAGCGTATCTTCCAGAGAATCATGTGTTACGCGACGGCTTTTTGGGAAGAGAGCCACCAAGGATGTCTGCACAAGCATGGCTAGAGCAGAAGGAGATGTGCGATGACGGATTGCCTCCAGGGATGAAGAGACTATCTCTATGGTACGAGTTACCATACTGGCCCCGACTCATGATCAATCACTTGCTCGATTCAATGCACATATTCAAGAATGTGGGTAATCTACTATGGGACCATCTGACCGGCAAGAAAGATACTTTGGGAGCCAGAGTTGACCTTAGAAATGTGGATCGTATGGAGCAATATTGGCCGCAAACAGCGTCTGATGGATCGATAAAACTCCCTAAAGCACCATGGATTTTCACAGGAGCCCAAGAACGCAAAGTAAAAGAGACCATTCGATCTTTGCGGACCCCCACTGGCGTAATGCACTCGCTCCGAACGTGTTTTACTAAAGAAGGAAAGCTTACCGGTTTGAAGTCACACGATTGGCATAAAATGTGTCAGGTACGTTCATAGTGGACTTTAATATCATTGCTGCACATACTTTATAGTTTATTTTACCGGTTGCCATTGAGGGATGTTTGTCTCTCGACATCCGTAACACAATCTACAAACTTGCAAAGCTGGTGCAATGGATCTCACAAAAGGAGATCAACGTAGACTCCATACCATTCGCCAAACTAAATGCTGCGGAGCTTGTGTGCATGTTTGAGAAACATTTTCCTACTACCATGCTAACCATTCAGGTGCATCTTCTTGTTCACATAGTTGATGAGGTGGAAATAGCTGGCACAGTTCATTCCAGATGGATGTTCTTCTTAGAACGTTTCATGAAAACGCTTAAGGGATATGTGCGTCAAAAGGCACGTCCGGAGGGTAGCATGGCAGAAGGTTGGTTGGTATCATAGTCCCTAGTGTACATTGGAGAGTGGCTAGACGGATTTGATAAAGCCCGGGACACGCTATGGCGAACCATAGATGATGAGCGCATATCTGGGATTGTCATGTGCAATCTCGGTGTTGAGAAGAAGATGACGGAAGATCTAGAGGCTAAAATCAACCGATTTTGCATGCTTCACAATCCAGTGATGCAAAAGTGGATTTCACAATATCAGGATGCAAAGCAAGAGCGACAAAGGGCACGAATCGAGTGGAGACGGGGAAGACGACCACCGATGCACTATCCAGCGGTTCTCCACGGCATCAATGGAGGAGATCAGAGAAGATGCTCAATCAGAAGCCGCTGCGGTGGTGCCAGACGAGCATCAAGATGCTACTACTCTATATGGGGTGCATGCAGAGGAGCTACAAAATGAAATAGAGGATATGTGTTTAAACGGAGAGCTCTATATAGATATAGGAAGTTATGCTGAGTTATGCGAGGATGAGAGAGAGATCTCTTAAAGCCACAAATATTGTATTTGAACAATTTTGCTCCGTGTTGTAAAAGCTCTGGCTCTCTAAGTACCTTCCATGGTGTATAACGCTCTTTTCTACTCGCGCTCACATCTTTTGATTGAAAATTCTGAGTTTTCGACTTGCCTCTTCTATCACTCAATTCATTGCGTCATTGTATTTATATGCGTCATTACGTCATTGTATTTAATGGTCTTTGCGTCATTGTCTACTCTATTCATTCAATATTAAGTTTAAATATTCGTGTGTTTAATGCAGGTATGGATGATGAGGAGTTTCTTTCTTCTTTGTCACCATAGTAGAGAGAGTGGTATGTGGAGCGTCATCGCTCTGGCGCATCATCGCGCGTTCCTACTCCATCCGCATCTCCCTCTCTTTCGGAGCATTCGGCGCGCTCCGAAACTTCGGCGTCGACGAGACGAGCTTCACGCTCGTCTAGACACTGGCGCTCTAGTGGTGGCGGTGGCGGTTGTTGTGGGGATTCCGCCACCGATGCCTCCACACCGCCTCGTGTTCGACGAGGCTCTTTACCCTCCCCTTCTTTGCCCGCCCCCACACCAGCCACAACATCGCCATCTACGCCAGGTTTTTCACGGCTGATTGTTCTTAGAAGCTACACACCTCTACCTACTCCGCCAGGAGCCACCCCACTTGACACTCCTCGCTTCGGGGCCCAGACGCCGGTGGAGATACCTGACGTCCGTACCCCCATCGACACGCCGCTAGAGACCCCTGCCGGGACACCCAGGTTCACGCGTCACCGGCGAGAGGGCTTGTCTTACTCCGTCGACTTCAGCGGCGGCATCATCATGGATGATGACGGCAAGAAGGTGATCTCGCGCATGCGTGGTCTTTGCTCTCAGCTGTTTAGACACTACATACTAAACAAATGGAGTGAAGTACCAAGTGATTTAAAAAACAGAGTCATCAGCATACTTCATGATGAGTTTCTCGTTCCAACACGGGATCATCGCTTCAATGAAGACCTGATGAAGATTCGAATGCGCGAATACTGCAAACACAAGCGTTCTGAAGTGCAAAAAGCAATCAAGAATGGGTGGAACAGGCCAGATTGGCTGGCCAAAGAAGATTGGAAGAATGCGAAGAAAGCAGCGCGCGAGAATCCCGACAAGTGGAAGAAACAAAAGGATGCAGCCAGAGCGCGAGTAGAGGCAGAGAGCTCGCACCACTTGGGGAGCGGTGGATGGGCATCATTTGAGGCCGATTTTGTAAGTGTTTTCGCATTGCTCTTTATGTTCGATAGTTTAGGGTTTATGAGTTTTTTAATTCTAACATAATGAAATCTTTGTATGTTTTGACAGTGGTCGATGACAGGACGTGATCCCACACCGTACGAGCGCGAGTACGCAGGCAGGAAGGGCTTAAACGCCCTGATGGACATTCTCAATTCTCGCGGCGGCATGGTTAGTATTAGGGTTTACTCTTTTCTATTTTTTGTATTGTTTTATAAATGTCGTTATATGTTTATACTTACTGAAAGCTGTCTTATTGTCTTTTTTTGCAGAATCCGACAGATACGCCGCTTGGACGCGATGAGACGTCTGACTAGACGACGTCAGTTTAGCCATAGCTATATAGAATTAGTTTAGGGTTTCTCATAGCTTATGTATCATGAGACGGATTTTATACGTCTTTTTGAACCATGTATATTATTACATTTGTCACCGCAGTTCCTTTTGCCAATCAATTCTTTATGCCTATGATGTTGTACAATTGTCATTATTACATTTGCCAATCAATTCATTTTGCCTATGATGTGTACAATTGTCAATTTTGCAAACAATGCGTCTTGTGGGTGACTATTTTGGGTCTATTATCTACCCTTGCACTTTTTTTAAAAAGTGAATCAAGTACAATATGGTTGATGGGTGGCAGGGCATTCGCTATGAGCGTCGCTATAGTCTTCTGTGTAAACGTCGCTATAACCATCGCTATGAGCGTCGCTATGAGCGTCTCTATATAGCGACGCTTATAGCGACGCATATAGCGACGCTCTCGTAGCGACGCCGAGGGTTATAAAAACCCAGTGTATTTTCGTCGCTAACAGCGTCACAAGAGCACACAACCTCTTGTAGTAAAACCTCCTTATAGAGTTTCTCAAGCTCAACAAGAGGAGATTATGCGGCAAGTGCATGAGTTAATTAAGAAGGTCATGGTGAGGCCTAGCTCATCTCCATTTCGTTCTCCTGTGCTACTAGTGCAAAAGAAAGACATCACATATCGTATGTGTGTCGACTATAGAGCACTAAATAGGATCACTATCAAAAATAGGTTTCCTGTTCCATGGGTAGAAGACCTATTTGATAAGCTACAAGGGTCCACCTACTTCAGTAGGATTGACCTAAAAAGTGGCTATCATCAAATAAGGATAGTTGATCAAGACATTGTAAAGACCGCATTTTGCATTAAGTTTTGTCTTTACGAATACATTGTCATGCCTTTTGGCTTGACCAATGCACCAGCCACATTCAACCACTTGATGGAGAAGCTATTCAAGCCTCATCAAACCTTTACTAGAGTGTTCTTTGATGATATCATCATCTACTCTAATTCATTAGACGAACACAAGCAACACCTCCAGGTAATATTTCAAGTTCTAAGAGAGAATAAACTTTATGTTAATCGAAAAAAAAGTGAATTTTTCTTACAAGAGATTCAATATTTAGATCACATTATCTCTCAAGATGGCATCCAAATGGATCCGTCAAAGTTAGACGTAATAAAAGGATGGCCTAAACCAAGGAATCTTCATGAACTGAGAAGCTTTATAGGTATGTGTGCATACTATAGATGCTTCATAGAAAAGTTCTCACTAATAGCAGGACCATTACATGACCTAACAAAGAAAAACATTAGGTACACATGGTCTGCCAAGGAGAACAATGCTTTTGAAAAGCATAAGAAAAGCTTATCTCTCAACCTGTGCTTACACTACCGGATCTCTCAAAGCCATTTGAGGTCCAATGTGATGCTTGTGGTGATTGCCTTGGAGATGTTTTGCTCCAAGAAGAAGGGCACACCATAGGCTATGAAAGGCAAAGGCTCAACCCTGTTGAGCAAGATCTAGGCATATATGAAAAGGAACTCCTCGCAGTTCTACATGCCTTAGACTCATGGAAGCACTATTTATTGCGGACTCCTTTCATTCTGTGAATGGGTCACCAAAGTCTTAAGTACTTCATGACGCACACCAAGCTCTCCGAAAAACAAATGAGGTGGGCAAACTTTCTTTTTCAATTTCATTTTCATATTGCTCACATTGCTGGCAAGCATAATCAAGTAGCCGATGCACTCTCAAGACGGCTGAGAGTGAATGCGGTTTCCATAGCAACTCACAATGATCTATCTTCTATGATAGATGATTATGCTATTGATCCCGATTTTAGAGATGTGATTTCAGCCCTGTCACTAGGGAAGAAAGAGGAACCATTTACTTTACAAGATGGTTAACTTCTCTATAGCAATAGACTATGCATTACTAGCTCACTACGTGAGAAAATAATGTATGAATCTCATGCTCCTCCTTATGCAAGGCATAGAGGGATTCAGTCTACCCTAAAGGAGATTGAAATATATTTCTATTGGCCTACCATGAAAGCAAACATACAAGAGTATGTTTCTAAATGTATGGTATGCCAAAAGACGATGTTTGATAGAGGCAAGCAACGTGGATTGTTTCAACCTTTGCCAATCCCTAATTCACCATGGGAGAGCATATCCATGGATTTTATCTTTGGATTTCCTAAGTCTATCCATGGGAATACGGGAATATGGACGATCGTAGACAGGTTTAGTAAACAAGCTCATTTTATACCCGTCAAAAAGACTATCAAAGCCCATCAAATGGCAACCCTCTTCATTTCACAAATCTTCAAGTACCATGGCTTGCCAATGTCCATAGTGTCGGATAGAGATCCTAGAATGACCAGTAATTTTTGGAAGGGTCTCTTTGAGAATTTAGGAACAAGGTTAAGCTTCTCTTAAGCCTATCACCTGAAAACGGATGGCCAAAATGAAATAGCTAACCTAACAATCCTCGATCTACTAAAAGCCTATGTAATGGAAGTAGATCAAAGATCCCAATGGGAGAAGTACTTACCCTTATTGGAGTGTGCCTACAATAACACTGTACATACTTCCATGAGAAAAGCACCTTTTGAGGTAATAGAGAGAAGATCCAAAAGTCCCTTGCTACTTAAGGTACACGGGAAGATCTTCGCTGCAGAAGAGTATAGTAGAGACCTACAAGAATCTTTTCCAAAAGATTAAGGCTGCTATCTCTATCTCACAGCAAAGGCAAAAGACTGTTGTGTTGACAAGCACAAAAGTGCCCAAGCCTTAAAGAAAATGATTGGGCCTTATTAAAATTTCCCAAGGCTCAATTAAGGCAAACGACAGGCAAGAATCCTTCCGGACACCAAAAGTACTATGCTAAGTTATCAAAAAGGTACTATGGTCCCTTCTAGATTCTTAGGCCAATCAATGAGATGGCCTATCAACTCAAGTTGCCTAGCCATTGGCTCATACACAATGCTTTTCATGTGAGCCTATTAAAGCCTTACAAAGGAGATCCACCTCAAGAACCTACTATTGAAGACCCACCGGAGATCGAGGACCAAGAAGAGGTGTTGCGGCCTGAGTCCATTCTCCGACATGAAGACAAGGTACTAACAGGCGGTAAGACTATCCGACAATATCTTATTAAGTTTATAATTATCCTTTTGAAGATTCTAGATGGATGCAAGGCATACAACTAAAGGATAACATAAACCTTGTCAATGCTTACAATGCTTCCCAAGAGTAAACAAATGTACAAATGTTTAAAATGAACAAAGCTTTTTTGTCTTATAAGACTCTCTTTTTCTTTATTTGCACAAAAATGAAGTAGTATGCATGCTTAGATCAAGTTTGCGAAGACCACCTCTCCCAAATACCAAGTAGATCTTGTCACTCTACTATGGAAGATTTATAGGACTAATGTGCAAACATGCTTGCGGCGGCAGCTTAGGCTCTCAAGCGCCAAATGGACTAGTCATCCATTATGGAACAATGTCGTAGGGTAAAATAGGGATCCTCTACCCGCTAGGAAAAGGACTAATGAATATGCTCTATCTTATCTACCCCATAGTCGAGGGCGACTATGATTTCAAGAGAGAGTTAATGTATTAATAATCAATATCTAAATCTCCTAAATTATTTTCTCATGTTCAACTAATCATTTAATATGGGGAAGTGCCAGGGGAGAAAAAGCTAGAATACTGGTTAAGCTAATAGACCGGCCACAGTAGGGATCCAAAGGAGGGAAAATAGGGATCCAAAGGGGGGGGGCATCTGCAAAAGAGAAATGTGCAACAATGGGCTTAAAAGACCCTAAGGTTCAGCCCATTAAGACTTCCAAAATGCTAAGGTTCCAAAATTCAAAGGTTGTGTCCAAAGGTTAAAAGCCTAGGCAAATTCGATGCTTTGTGCGTGTCCCAAAAGTCTTTCTCGAGACCTACAAAGGAGGGGGTGATCCCAAGAAGTAGGGGATGAGAGAGAAACTCTCTCTCTCACACACACACACACACACACACACACACACACACACACAAGCTTCCTTTGTACACAAGGGGAAAGAGGGACACATGTCAGCTCCCTAGCCCATATGCCCACAAGGTGTACTCAAATCCTATTGAATGGCCTTGGGGGTGGACAAACCATAATTAGGCTAGAGTAAATCTAGTTTAATTAACTTAAAAACACTTTTAAAAATAACTAATAGGAATTAAGCTCTCTAGAAGACTATTGGACAGTCTTCTAAGGGGTCCAATGAGCATTCAACAGCCCAATGGCTTACCTGATTCCTGTTGGCCAGGAGACAAAGGGGTCCAATGAGAGTCTAGTTGCATTAGTTAATTAGCAAAAGCTCTCACAAAAGGCGAAAGGGGGACACATGTCAAAATGCTATCACTTATGCTACTTAATTTCCATTGGCTAGGCCTAGGGAGGTCCAATAGGGCTGTAGCATGAGCAATTAGCAAGGGGGGGTCGAGCAAGAGAGAGAGGGGGCTAATTTTCTCAAGAAATTATTCACTTACACATTCACACAATCAATGTGTGAATCAAGAAGATGCTCTCTCTCCTTCTCAAGCTTTAATGGAAATCTTACCACCTACTCCAAGCTTGTGAGAAGGGAGTCCTACACCAACAACTCTTGGCTTTGTGATGCAAATCCAACCAAGAGACAAGATTCAATGCATGCTCATATCCTCTACCATGCTTATTACTAAGCTAAGCTATGCTAATACTAGTGATTATGTGAGGAGATGTGCTTGGATTTGGCCCTATATTTATTTTTATTTTTTTAATCCAAATGTTAACCACTTACGAACACCCTATACTTACGGACACCCTATCACCTTTGACGCATGCCTTATGATTTTTTTTGAGTCATGGACTGGCTGATTGCCGATTTGAGAGGTGCACCACTTGTCTTATTTTTACAGTATTTTTTCTATGATCGACCATTGTGGGCGTCCATGTGTGAATGGGTCATATTCATATAAAAGGTCCATTTTGACCTAAAATCCTCATTCTCTGAGGTGCATGCTAAAGAATTTCTATTGCTCTACCTCTATCTTCTTCTCCATCCTATGCTCACGAGTGTGTGTGTGTGTGTGTGTGTGTGTGTGACAGAGAGAGAGAGAGAGAGAGAGAGAGAGAGAGAGAGAGAGAGAGAGAGAGAGAGAGAGAGAGAGAGAACGAGAGAGCGAGATTGATCGAGCATTGTGGCAGCGAGGCAGTTGAGCGTGACGACAATGGCTCCCTCTTCGTCGCGGCACCACGTCCTTCACGGGGGAAAAGCATTGAGTGGTGAGTGACACATCATTGCCCCTTTGTGCTTGCAGCCATTTGTGGCCCGCACACAGTGTTCGGCAAGTTCCTAGCCTCCAACACGTGTAATACAAGCACACATTTTTGGTGTCGTTGTCGAGGATTGCCTTGCACTAAGCTTGAGGAGAACTGTATGCTGCCTCTTGAAGCCATTCTTTTCATCTATTTTTTGGTTTTTTATGAGTTTGGATTAGATCTGTTAGTGGTTGTAATATGCAAGTTTTAGCAAATTTTGTTAGATCTATTAGTGGCTGCAATTTGCAGGTTTTGTTAGATCTGTTAAACTCTATAATA
The DNA here is from genome assembly GCF_014529385.1 of Adiantum capillus-veneris. Classification (NCBI taxonomy): domain Eukaryota; kingdom Viridiplantae; phylum Streptophyta; class Polypodiopsida; order Polypodiales; family Pteridaceae; genus Adiantum; species Adiantum capillus-veneris. The sequence continues at coordinate 91,363,132 of NC_140959.1, read as the reverse complement.
TGAAGGTTTTGGCAGGTCTATTAGTTAGCGTAGTTCTATAATGTGCAATAGACTATGAGCAGGTTGATTATTCTTTCAGTGTACAATGTGCTGTGTTAGTAAGTGTGTGTGTGTACTATTGTTTAGTGTTAATTAGTTTTGTTAGCTACAAGTATCTTAGACAGATCAGTTACAAGGTGCAATTGTGTGCGTGCGTGAGGCAGGCTCTGTGCGAGTGAGCTCGGTGTCCACGCAGCACAACCTTACCTTATCCAAAAAAAGTTTTGTCGAAAAAAGTAAAAAACATAATCTCAAAAAATTTGAGACCAAAAAGAAAATTCAAAAGCAAAAGGAAAAAAGAAAAAATCTTGTATTAAATTAAGAAAGGATCGAGAGCCCGAGCTCGAGCCTGAGCCCGAGCCCAAGACCGAGCCCAAGACCAGACTTCAGTCCTCGATCTTATGATATAGTATAGACACTACTATATATATAAAGACTATCCCCTCAATGTGAACGGAGGGCATGTGGGACAAGTCCTTCAGGTCCTCCACCCTTCCCTTGACACTTACACCCTTGAACTTACTAATTCTAGCCTTCTTTCCGCCGACTAGAAAAAGACTGTTTTTAGGATTTTGAGCGTTTTAAGTAACCGAATCGGGAGTTGTAAAGCACATCACATCCCCCTAACCATGACGTTTGTTTTGAGATATCACACGCCATATTTCATGGCTTGGTTAGAAAAAAAGACCAAAATAAAAATAAAAATTGAGAGTGAATTGGGTTATAAAACACTCAAAAGACAAGGTGAGCGGCCTTCATGGGCACTCACCAACACTTCTAGGGTGTTAAGGTCACATGCACCTACGCTCTGATGGTGTGCTAGAGGACAATCATATAGAGATTGACTCCGTTTACGTGGGCAACCATTATTCCTCCACATTAGGCTCTAGGCATTCAGTGGGAACCCAAGGCAATACCACTCAGGACCCACATATTGCATTTGATGACTCTTCTTCTAACTACAACATCATGGAAGGTTACATGATGCCCAATCTTGATAGTTCACTCTTAGTAGAGCCACTCACTGCAAACATAGAGCTAACAATGTAAATGAAGCGGGTGGGGAAGTTTTTTCACCATTCATGACCAATGTAGACCCCATGCTCCTGGAGAGTGTGCATGTGAATAATCCATTCACTAAACTCCCTGACTCTTCAGATCTATTTCCCTTCGAGGTTATATTACGTGATGGTAGTTCAGCCTTGCCGAAGTGCAAGAGGTTGAGCGATATATCATTGCAGCTAGGGAAAAGGAAATTGAGAGCTTATGCAAGGTAGACCAACAGAGAGAGCTAAAAGAGAAGGCCCTTATATCAACATTCATGCTAGTCAAGAAATTGAGTGCTCCGAAATTAGCAACCACTAAGGGGTCAACCCGTAGAGAGCTACATTGCATCTAGTCTAAAGGACACCCCTAGAACCTCAATCCTAGATAGAGTGTTTCTAAATAAAAAATTGGGAGTATGAACTACAAACGAATACTTTAACCAACCTATACACAGGTCACACCTATCAGGTGGGTTGGTTAGATGTCCTACAATCCACATCGGGTGCTACAAGCATAGAGGAGCAACAGCAAAGAGTTTGTGATGTCATCTATAGGGTTATTGAGATGGAGATGCAGAACAAAGGGATCCACATGCCTTCAATGGGTCTCATGAGACTCTTGGATACATGAAAGCCTAAGCTACCAACTTTATCACAAATGGAGACTCCCTCAATAAGCTCAATGGATTCTCCATATGTTGTTTTGCCAGGGGTCTCAGTACAATCTGAGCCCATAAGCAATAGCTTTACCTTTCCAAGTATAGCTCATCTTTCTCTTGATGACACCACGACTACCATGCCTACTCCAGTGATGAACATGAAAGCCATGGACCTCATGTATTAGTAAAGCACCACTACATGGTGGCCCAATGCCTACAACGGTACCTACAAGTGTGTATGAATCATATGCATCTATGGGCCCTTATGCTCATGTAGCTCCTACCCCTCCCATTGTTTCAGCAATTTATGTCCACGACCACAATATCCAAGCGCTTATTTCAATGAGACCATCCCAGCTAGCATTAGCATGTCACATCGAACGTCTGCTATGTCCATGGCCACACATATGTACTTTGGGCCACCACATGGCACAACATCGTACCCAGCTTGGGACACGAAGATCACTCGTATGCCTAACTCCATGCCAACCCGTATTCCACATGCAATCCCGAGAGCGCCTGATTTTCTCAAGCTATCTATCGATCTATTGCTGAAAATATGCGTAACATGCCTGATAGAGATCCTAGAAGTAAGGTAGTACAAATAGCCAAGCTCACACAAAATTTAGTAGAGACGGGGATATGAGAAAGCATATCAAAGTATTTGAACAAATATGCGATTCCCTAGGAGAGCACAATGACCTTCATAAGAGTAATGATTTAAGAGTGACCTTGAGTGGGAAGGTTGTGAATTGGTATAGGACCCTAACGGTGGAAGAAAAAACGATTTACCCTACTCTTGAAAGTGTACATAGGAGAGGGAGTGCTTTGGGGTGTAGCCTCTCAGCTCTAAAAAGCCCAATGAGAGGAAGGAGAGTCTGTGAGAGACTTTATGAGTCACTTGAAGCATTTGAATTCTCGTTGTAATCCAAATGAGTGCTTCAATAATAACCAATTTCTTAATAGATTCATGAGGGGACTACAACATGAGGATATCTACAATGGCTTAGTCATTAGAGGTATCACCACTTGGGAAGCAGTCACCACCAATGCGATCCAATTGGAGGACAATTTAATGATTCAAAGAGAAAGAGTGTTTGTTGAGCCTAAATCTAATAGCTCGCAAGTATTGGGGCATGAGCCAATGACCATAAATCCTATTGCTAAAGAGCGAAAAATATCTAAGATGACTTTAGCAGATCTCACCAAGGCTATTTAAGAAAGGCTTAGAGAAGATCGTGCTCCAGAAAACAATCATATGTATTCGTGAGGGGAGCAACATGGTGCTCAATTTGCTTTGGTCCACGAAGTACCAATGAATGCCCTACATTTAGAGTAAAAATTAATAAAAATTTCAATGCATATGGGAGGTATGGCCATCAAGCCAAGGAGTGCATAGTATTTAAACGTGCGATGGCCAGTAGACCAACCTTAGCATGGACGGACACACCTCAAGTTCCTTCATTGATGTCATCCCCACCTCTTGAACAACCGTCACAACACATGGTCCCTAGGGTCCAAAATGTTGTTCAAACAACATCATTACCACCTCCTATGTTAGGACTGCAACCCCCACATCTAAGAATAACTTCTATGAATCAAGTGGGTTGTGAGTCATCTATAATTGGTTGTGTGGATTGCAAGGATGAGATAGACCCTAATGTTGCCTATGGGATTGATGCACTTGAAGAAAGTCCACAATGCTACATGGAGGACTCTTGAGACAATTCAAACCTATCTATCAAAGTAGCTACTCTTGGGGCAAGAGGCCAAAATATCAATTTCACTGCCAAAAGACCACCTCTTCAATGCTACGAGTGTGGGGGTTCACTTCATGTAGCCAAGTGTCTTATTAGACTACAAAAGAATGCCACACTAATGCAAACCAATCAAGCAAGTACAACTACAATAGCGATACTCATGTGTAATTGATGTGGCATAGATCGTTTGATTCCCTAGTGTCCTAATAATCCAAATGCACCAAAGATCACACCATTGAACTTAATTGAGGTTACCAAGGATCCATCACAAAGTACACATGTGGTACCACTAAATGTCACATGGATACTTTGATGCTTGTATTTGGTCCGATTTTTATTTTTATAGATTTTTAATCCACATACATTTATTATTATGTTTACTCTTTTTCTTTCAAGTTGGTGACTTTGAGGTGTTGGTCATTAGTACGAGCTAAAAGGAGGCCCTTACATTGAGAATCCAAGATGACAAACACATCATACATAAGCCCTCATATGCAAATTTTGAGAACTTTCATGTATTTAAAACCAAGGGCTAACTTACCCACTTATATACTTTTTTTGGAGCTTTCTCATCCAAACACCTCACAATTGTATACAAGCATGAACACACATAATCCTCCACCTAAGAAATATGTGGTACTAAAATACAATAATAGGATCTCATGGCCTCACAACCACAAATCATGAGCTTTTGTTACGCATTTTTCTTCACCTCTCTCTAGAGAAATCCATGCACCCTACTTTAGAAGCTGGCTCTTTAGCCTCACGAGCTCTTGTTCCCCCATATCCTTCCCCCCCTCTCTTTCTCTGAGCACTCGACACATTTCACATGTAGCAACAACGAAGAGTATGGAATGTGGTGGTAAACCGCACATCTTCATTCAAAATGACTCTAACTTCATTATTTATGTGCTTTTTGAGGAAGCGATGACATGTTTGCACACAATTTGTGTTGCATATGAATTTTTGTTTCTGTTTTTTTCATGTGAAAATGTTTAAATTTGTATATTGAAACCAAGCAATATTACTCAAAACACTTCTTATTGTTGAGTAAGAAGAGGAGTAGTTTTTTTTTTGTCAAACACTACACTTCATGCTCATGGATATGCCATGAAATGCTATCACACAATTTGGGTTACAACCATTAAAGTTTTTGTTGGTTGGCAATATAATGTCAAAAATATTACGTTAATGAAGTTATTTGTAGACTTTAGTTTTAGATAGAAGAGTATTGAACCTTTTATGATACCTTGAACTTATGTTTTAGATAGAAGAGTATTGAACCTTTTATGATACCTTGAACTTGTAATATTCTCTCTTTCTCTCTCTCTCTCTCTCTCTCTCTCTCTCACACACACACACACACACACACACACACACACACGTCCTGACCATGACCACTTACTATCATTTCATTCTTTGGTCAAAAGGTTATGGATTTTACATTTTGATTAAGTTGATCTTGGCTCTCTAATTGTCACATTAGGAGATTTCGGAGGTCTTTTGGAGGGCCTTTTGGTAGAGAGGAAAATAAGCTCCTCCAATGAGAGAAGAGCTTACGTTACGTAGAAAAATAGATTGATATTAACAAAAATATAAAAGGTGTCCTTCTCCTCATTTAATAATCTAGTGGTCTTTGAAGACGAGCACTCTATTTTATTTAATGCGAGCACATTTTTCAGAAGGTAGATGCGGTGCATTTGATACGGGATACGTCATCATTAGAACTCAAAAAGTCACAAAACTATCAAGTGGTGGAAGATTTTGAAACTTTTGATACTGCCAATGCGTCCGGAACACACATATCTCCTAAAAATGAATGTCCAATTGCCTCGCTTAGACATCCAAAGAGGCCAAAAATGTCAAACACCCCTAAAAGAACATTTTACTAACGGCGCGTGAGGGAGCATTTCAAAATTTTGGAATGCCTCCTCGCGCGCCGTTAGTAAAAAGGCCCCTTTTCCCTCTTTTTAGGGAGCTTTTTGAGAGGAAAATGTCCAAAAACCTTTTAAAAGGGGCTTTTTGGAAAGATAAGTGTCCAAAAATCACTAAAAAGAGCTTTGTACTAACGACGCGCGAGGGGGCATTCCAAAATTTTGGAATGTCTTCTTGCGCGCCGTTAGTAAAAAGGCCCTTTTTTCCTCTTTTTAGAGAGCTTTTTGAGAGGAAAATGTCCAAAAACCTCTAAAAAGGGGCTTTTTGGAAAGATAAGTGTCCAAAAATCACTAAAAAAAGCTTTGTACTAACGGCGCGCGAGGGGGCATTCCAAAATTTTGGAATGCCTCCTCGTGCGCCGTTAGTAAAAAGGCCCTTTTTTCTTTTTTTTAGGGAGCTTTTTGAGAGGAAAATGTCCAAAAACCTCTAAAAAGGGGCTTTTTGGAAAGATAAGTGTCAAAAAACCCCCAAAAATGGGCTTTGTACTATCGGCGCGCAGAGGGGCATTCTAAAGTTTTAGAATGCCTCCTCGCGCGCCTTTAGTAAAAAGCCCATTTTTGGGGGTTTTTTGACATTTTTTTGCCTCTCCGGATGTCGGAATGAGACAAGTAGACATTCGTTTTTAAAGTATTTTGGCGTTCCGGATGCATTGGTGGTGTCAAAATCCTCAAAATCTATCACTATTTTACAATTTGTGACTTTTCAACTTTCAGTGATGACGTAAGCTACATTGAATGCGCCGCACCTGCCTCCTGAAAAAGACGCTCGCATTAAATAAAAAAGTGACCGTTTTCAAGGACGATTGGGAATATAAATCTACTTTTCAGAGTGTCTGGTTGTCCTTTTGGACGTACTCACAAGGTGCAAGTGCATTTTAAAAAAAGTTTCTAGAGAGAGAAATACAATTTCTTACAAGGCCCTCCAAATGACCTCCGAAATTTTCTAATGTGACATGGTGTAACTACATCTTGGTCGTCTAATTGTCATGACATGGTTTATTATAATTGCTAAGCTTACATATACTAAATTTTACAGACCTCTGTATACTCAAACTATATTCTCTAAAGATTGTTTTGGAAAAAAAAGGGTTCACATATTCTCATTAGTTTGATTATGTGATATGCTAGGTTGCTTGTAATCTAGCTTTGACCCCGATAACAAGGGGAAGGGGTCGTAGAAACTTGTCTTCCCATGTATATGTTACAGGAGTACTGATAATATTCTATCTTGGATGGTGGCAGGTAAGAGGTTCCTTCCTTGGGATTACGACAATAACTATAGTAAAAGCAGAAGATCATCCATCATTGATTGTTTTTTATGATCGATACATACCCCTTCCCTTCTATACACTTTCATATTTTTATATATTCACAAATAATACAATTTGTATGAGATTGTCAATAATCCCATCATATGAGAGGAATTTTTTAAAGCTTTCATAACATGAATATTTTCCCCTACACATGCATGCCCACTCCTAGGAATGTCTTATTTTCTTGTCTTACACTATCACTCATAAAAAGGGTCATGCTCATGCATAAGCACTCATCACCTCTTTCATAATCTATCAAAGAAAGTTTAAGATTATTTGCCTCAAGAATTGAAGTCGTGCATTCTAAAGTCGAGTATCAACAACTCAAGAAAGGGTCAGTGTAGAAAGCATATGCATTGCTCATCTCAAGTTTGTTTAATTTCAAGTTTGCTTTGGGATTGGGAAGGGGGGAGGTAAGGGGATGTTGAGAGAGAGCACAGAAATAAACCCCAAAGTGTGTAGAATACACACATGAGATGATGTATATATAGAGGGGACCTGGGTGCCATATATAGAGAAGCCATATATTGAGTAGCCTCACATATAATCTAAACACCCCCGCTCAAATAAGGGTCCCTAACTGTGGATGAAAAAACCCTTGGGTGATCAAGAGAAAAACACACAGCTCTATATACACCCACCGTTATATTATAAAAATCATTGAATGTAAAAATGTTCATGAGGAGCTACATCACTCCTTTTACAATGAATATTTTATGAGGAGCTACATCACTCCTTTTACAATGAATGTTTTATGAGGAGTTACATTACTCCTATCCTATCAAATACAATAATGAATACAAAGGTTCAATAAAGAGGTGTAAAGGCTATCGATTAGCTTGTAATCAGAAGTGTCTTCGTGAATCTTTGTGTAGCTTGTCATCAATATGGCATTACCAAACATGTCTTCATAAATCTTTTATTATCACCAAGTTTGTCTTCATGAAATCAATTCTTTGATCAATCCTACATAGATCATAGACTCAAAAAACATAGTCATGAAAATTATTAGCATCATTACTGAAATAATTACATTCACAATGCCATAAGAGATGGTTTGCGAATCTACTCTTTTGACGACATATATACTCATGATAACATATAAGTATGAACGTAAAAGTACAAGATGCGTGATTATGTGATGCAAATGACATGTGTATATACTACATAAAACGACATTTATCAACGTAGTGATATCAATGAGTATCATCAAAGTATTAACAAAATATCATCATTGCATCAATAAAAATGAATAAATCATCATGGTATCAAGGAAAAGCATCATAGAATAATCATTGTATCAACGAAACAACGTCATGGTATCACCGAGAATAACCATGGTATCAACGAAACAACATCATGATATCACTGAGAATAATCATTGTACTAACGAAACAACGTCATGGTATCACCGAGAATAACCATGGTATCAACGAAACAATATCATGATATCACCGAGAATAATCATTGTATCAATGAAACAACATCATGGTATCACCGAGAATAACCATGGTATCAACAAAACAACATCATGGTATCACCGAGAAAAACCATGGTATCAACGAAATATCATCATGGTATCAACGAAAATCACCATGACCAAAGTATTAACGAAACATCATCATGGTACCATCAAAATCACTATGGTATCAACGAAAGGTTATCAATAAAACGGTGTAAACTATATCTCTAGAAGAATAATTATACGAGAATCAATGAACGAGTATATCATATAACAGAAGATCATGTACCAACAGTAGCTCGATAGAATTTGGACGATCATCAACGGCTCGACTGAATCGGAACGATATGTAACTGCATTTGCAGCAAAGTTACGTCAGTAACAAATATATGATTAATGAAGAGAAAATATAATTGAGAAGTTTTCAATTATGAGAAAAATCAAAAGCAAAAAGTAAAATTTGCTTTTCAAACATATTCACAGTACGAGAACGACAACCCAAAATCGGTGCAGAATTTAGAGAACCTTTCTTCTTCAAAGTTATACACCACATCATTTTTCTGCATAGTTTCTGCAAAATCATTTGCAATTAGCAAAAAAATCAAAAAACCAAAAACAAAAGTTGCTTTTCAGGCATATACGCAGTCCGTAAACGATAACTAAAAAAAATACAAAATTTGAAAAAAACTTTTTTCGGCAAAGTTGTAGACCATATCAATTCCAATGCCTTCGCGGGCTGTTTCTGCAAAATCGTTCTCAATTAGGAGAAAAATCAAAAAACAAAAACAAAAGTTGCTTTTCAGGCATGTACGCAATTCGCCAACGATAACTCAAAATCAATGAAGAATTTTAAAAACTTTCATCTGCAAAGTTGTAGACCATATCGATTCTGATGCCTCACACAGGTATTTCTACAAAATTGTTTTCAATTAAGAGAAAAATCAAAACATAAAACGAAAGTTTCTTTTCAGGTATGTACGTAGTCCACGAACGATAACTCAAAATCAGTACATAATTTGAAAAAACTTCCTACTGCAAAGTTGTAGACCACATCGATTCCGGTGTCATTTGCGAGTAGTTTCTGCAAAATCGTTTTTAATTAGTAGAAAAATCAAAAACAAAAGTGGAAGTTGCTTTTCAGGTATGTACGCAATCCGCGCACGATAACTCAAAATCGGTGTAGAATTTGAGAAACCTTCCTTCTGCAAAGTTGTAGACCACATCGATTCCGGTCCCTTTGGTGAATAGTTTTTGCAAAATTGTTTTCAATTAGTAGAAAGATTAAAAACAAAAAGAGGAAGTTGCTTTTCAGGTATGTACGCAGTCCGCGAACGATAACTCAAAATCGGTGCAGAATTTGAAAAAATTTCCTTCTGCAAAGTTGTAGAGCACATCGATTCCGATGTCTTTAGCAAATAGTTTTTGCAAAATCATTTTTTATCAGGAGAAAAATCAAAAACAAAAACATACTGCTCTGATACCATGTTGAGAGAGATAGAGAGAGCACAGAAATAGAACCCCAAAGTGTGTAGAATACACACATGAGATGATGTATATATAGAGGGGACCTGGGTGCCATATATAGAGAAGCCATATATTGAGTAGCTTCACATATAAGCTCAACAGGGGATAGATGCACGGAAGGGATGACAGTGTTTCTTGAACATAAAGCTCCCACGTCTTCCATGGAGATACACCATGGATTGCAAATGATGCAAAGAAAAACCAATGAGACTCGTCCAAGGCAAGGTTAACTTGAAACTTACGTCGAAACAAAACTCTAACTCTCAAGCAGCTGATCGTGTTTTTTCTCATGACATGTTTGCGTAGACATTAAAAGGATATTGAAACCAAAGTATTTTAATGCAAAGAACCTAGCCTAAATTTCACATAGTAGTAAGAATTTATAGAGAAGGTTGGAGGTATATATCCCTAGCATCACATAGAAGTTTATGTGTATAATTGTTTTCTTTTGATTGGTAAAAGGCCAGCATAGGTGTTTACTTGTGGAAAACAAGAAGAAATGGTCCTTTTCGGCTAGGACTGAGAACCGTTGGTCTATATTTTGAGCTCAGAATCATTCAAAGCCCTAGAATTGGAAATGAATGGAAGTGAGTCCCTGTCGGGTGAAAGGGACCCGCTGATACGTCTAGAAATCCACTTAGTCTGGGTAGACCTGATGCCGACGGGATAATGAAGGACGAAAAGGATCATGGGAATAGATCAAATGAGGAAGGGAGTTTTGATTAACTAAAGAACACTCGTACTCAAAATTGTTTGGTAAAAATGAACCTTGAAAAGGTTAGAAACCTAAATGGACTATCTTGCACTCGTCCACATCAGCTAGAAATATTGTACTTCTCAGACATTTTTTTAAAGTAACCTAAAGTAGATTGTGTTAAAGCCTTTCCCAAACGAAAGAACCAAATGGAAATTGTATGAAGGAATCGCCTCAATACATGGCGGAGCAGAGAGGATACCCGAATCCTCGGACAAGGATCAGTATATTCCTCGGAAAGTATATGTGATTGCTTAAAAAATAACTAGATATCTGTAGTATTACTAAAGGAATAATGAAATAAAAATATTCAAAAGGGTAAAAAAAATGTGGGAACAACTTGATAAATGCACACTTTGAAGGGTATGCAACAATTTGCGTGCTACTTTCAATTGCTTGAAATGTATTCTTTGATCTACATGACTGGAATATTGGTTTCTAGCATCATAGTACTACCTTCAAAAAGTGCATTCATCAAACGGTTGAGTGGATGGGTGGATTCCAGAGGGTTAATTTATTGGCCAAAAAGTTGAACCCAATTTTATGTTGTCCAGTAAGTTGAGTCAAGTATGGGGAAAGGGAATTCGATCTACGAAGTGGTAACCAAACTTGGGAACGAGGGATTCGTGTAGCCAGTAATTCCACTCATCTTAGGGGAATGCACTGACGTCTGTGCTCAGTCCAAACCAAGAAAAAAAATTAGTGACCTTGAACCAAGGGTGAATGAGAGATCTCCCATCAGTTGACCCTAGAAGGTTGATGTTCTAATTTAGTCTGATGACATTGAATGGTAAGTGGACCCGATGAGGAAAGGTGTTTCTGGGTTAAGGGATCCAAATGACAAAAGTGAATGTTGACACCCCCTTGAGTTGGCATTGAAGATCAAGAGGAGTCATGTCTTGGTGTCGGTCTCAAGTGGGAGGGATGTCAAGAATCACAGTGTAGTTGAGGAAGGCATTGCACCCAACGGTACATGGCATGGCCCTCACACTCACATTTTTCTTATCGAGGCAATTCTTAGAAGAACTAAGGTCCGAAATTTTCATCTTTATCACACCCAATATTATTTTTCCCAAACTCTAAGTATCCTCATTACTTTCTTAGTGGTCTTGTGAGGCTAATGTTTTTGTAGTGGGCTTGTGAGGCTAATATGTTTTGAGAGAGAGAGAGAGAGAGAGAGAGAGAGAGAGAGAGAGAGAGAGAGATTGTGGGTGTACAAACCTTCAAATAGATTATGTGTTGCACTATAAAATGTGTGTGTGCATGCACGTGCACACATGCATCTCGATATGTGATAGGGTTTACATGGTGGGGACAAAAGACATCATGAGAAGCTTGAAAGAAGTTTCAAAGAAAATTTATTAAGTAATATAATGTGTGTGTGTGTGTGTGTGTGTGTGTGTGTGTGTGTGTGTGTGTGTGTGTGTTTGTTTCCTCCTACTACATAGGGGTCGAGAGTGGTCATGATGTGCAGGTCAACCAACGCCTGCAAGAGGGGGTTTTGGGTACATGTATTGAAGGAAAAGACCCTAGAGGGTGTGCACAAGGAGAAGAACATAGAATTGTATGAGCGAAACATATTTTGGTGTAAGCCTACGAGGAAACTTGATCCATAAGACTAGGTATGTATGTGCAAAATACACAATCATTTATAGCATGAGTGATAGAACTTATGCAAGAGTGTATGTTATATTTCTCACAAACCAAGCATGTGTACAACTTGTCACCGCATGTGCTTGTTGTTAAGAGGGAAGGTGTGGAGATCACCCATCATAATTATTAGCAAGATACACATTTGGTTTAAGGGATCATAGTCAAGATTCAAGGTTGTATAAAGAGACACTTAATAGAATACTGATAAAACAATCCTATGGGCTAGCATTTCTTATATCACTAGTTAGTGCTCTTAGCATAACACACAAGGTAGGACTATTGAAGTGACTGTTGTCCAACATAAAGGACATTTTGATGAGAAATAGGCCGGATATAAACATTCACAATAGAGATTTGAGATTCACATTTGTGATTCATACATAGGCAAATTATAGTGCTATCAAGAGGATAAGTAAACAAACCTAAACAAGAGGACAGTCCAATGTGTTTTACCAAAACACACAATCAAACTTAAGTAACTACATTCTAGGTAGCAAGACTTATCATAAGGGTCAAGATAGTGGGTAAGTAGGTGAGCATTTCATATTGACATACATCCAAAATCACATTTGTATGCATGTTAAGATATATGCAAATGTGCTAAATATCAAATAGCTAATGGACATGATAAGGGGGTTACAGATATGAGTAGAACAGAGTATAGAAATATGTTTGTGTTTTCATAATTGAGAGAACTAAGGTCAAGGTCCTTAAAGTCTAAGTAAATGTGTGTCTGTGTGTGTGGCCCACCTCCAACCCTAGGAGAAGGTCCACATGGTGGGAGGTAGGGCCCACCATGTGGAACCCTACCCCCAACCAAGTTTGAACATAGGTGTGACAAAAACTGCCAAGTAAGTAAACGATATGAAATGTTCAAAAAGGTATTTATCATATGTAGAAGGGTTACCATTTGGTAAAGTGGAGCTGATAGGGCTATAAGAATCATCACACGTTTAAAAATTGTCTAACCTCGTATACTTTGTCAAGTGTCAAGTAAGAGAAAATCTCTTACCATTGTTTGCCGTAGTTGAATTGATCTATATTCAAGAAAATAGTTTCAAGTGTTTGTATCTAGAAAACATCCAATATCCTGCAAAATGCTAGATATTAGGTTGATATCTTGAATGGAAATCAATGATAAAAAACTAGTACCACGTATCTATATATTGAGAGGCGTATGCGCTAAATAGACCCGGTGACCTCTACACTAAGACTGTGCATGATGGCCTCATCATGGGAGGTACAAAATAGGGACACCACCTAGCTTGGAATGCAACTAAGATGCATGATAAGGGGTTGGCACATAACACAAGAAGAATATGAGAGAGAGAGAGAGAGAGAGAGAGAGAGAGAGAGAGAGAGAGAGAGATCATTAGAGATTCATTAATATAGGCTTCATAAACACCATAATACAAGGAAGATGTGAGACAAGGGGAGAGAGGGAGAGGAAGAGATCATTAGAGCTTAATTAGTATAGGCTTCATAAATACCATAACACAAGGAAGATGTGAGAGAAGGAGAGAGGGAGAGGAGGAGATCATTAGAGCTTCCATTAATATAGGCTTCATAAATACTATACAAACGTTCACAAGGGTAATTGCACATAATCAACATCTCACGAACTCATGTCTGCATGGTAACTCAAACCTCTTGGCGATTAAGAAACCAAAATGAATAACCATAGCCAATACTATGCCATGGTAGAACTATGTGTGGTAGATGTGCATACACAAGGATGTACATATTAGAGTGTGAGTGCTAGAGCTTGATTGTGTGTCCGTTTACAAAAGAGAAGGCTTCCTTTTATAGGCCAAGAGAGTGTTCAGGAAAGAGATTATGATCAAGAGGAGTTATTACAAAGTAGCCTCAATTAGGGGCATCCTCCCAGTGAGAGAGCTCCACGTTCCTCGCTTATTGACCAATTTCCTCCTAATTGCCTTCATCATGGCAAGCTTTGTCTCCTTGCCATCTTCCATAGTATGAGTCCAAGATCTTCCTTATAATATTTGAGAGAATCTTGATAAAATAAGAGAAAATCCAGCAATAATGGAGAGAAACCTATAAGAAATTGGGTGTGGAGTTGGATAATCATGACCTTTTCTCCATGTGGACAGATAGGCTTCACCATTGTGTCCATATCTCCCAAACTATAGCTGCAAAAATCATAAAACAAATAGGAGAAAAAAGGTCAGCTCAATGCCTACAACTTTGCTGTTGAAAATTTTTTGAAACTCGGAATGAAAAAAATAGAGATAAAATCCACAAAAATATGTGTCTATATTTTCCTTCCCAAAAGTTTTCCAAGCGGTCCCCTCTTGACTCCATGTGCACTCTTGTATCCACAAGTAAATTATGCTTGAATTTGATAATATTTTGTTGACTCCAACTCCATAATGCATAAGATTCTCCTCCCTTTCACTATTGACTCTTATTATTCACTTATAGTGATCGTCAAGTAGTAATGACCGTCAGGTGGAATCAGCATCCAATGAATTTCTTGTTTTCATAGGGCTTGTTCCTACCTCTCCTTATTTTTGAGATCCAAATGTGTCAAAACCATAGCTATGTACAAAATAAATACATGGATTTTTTGTGATTTTCATGCATCAGGTCTCTCTGAGATAATTGGGTAGCTCTCCCCCTTAGGGATTCTCAAGCCTTGCATAGAAACATCACTCACAAGATCACAAGAATCTATAAACTCACCAATTGTGAAATTTGAAATGCCAATCTTTTGTTGTTTCTTAGACTTCCTCTTGATTGACTCCCTTTTTTTCTTCATCTTTTCTTCCTTTTCTAAAGCTTCCTCATGTCTAGAGTGATTAAATCCCATGGTGTCTACCTCTTCTACCTTGGTCTTACCTTTTTTCACTTCTTTGATGGGTTTCTCCACTTTCATCTTGCCCTTATGTTCAAGACTAATAAAACTCACTACTTGGTTGCCAGCTAGTGGTGGTGGTAAAGGTGGAATAAGGATATGTGGTGGTGGTTGTGGTTACACATGTCGTTGTAGGATTTTCACAGGTGGTGTTTGTTGTGGTGGCCTTGATGGTGGTTGACTTGCTCTCGGTGGTGAGATCTGGTTTTGTCTTACCCCTTTGTTGAAATTCTACCTCCTTGGGTATGGGCAATAATACATGCCATGGACATCTTCCCCACAATTGTAGCGATGGTATTCTTGGTTTGCCTTTGTTTTCCTCTCACTTGATCTTGATTGCGATTGTGTGCATGCTCTTGTTACACCAAATGCACAGATAGATTCTGCAGTTGAGTAGTGATGCGGTGTCAGAAGTGTTTTGGAAGAAGTGATTGATCTTGATCTTCATTGTGACTGTGTGCATGCCCTTGTTACACCAAATGCACAGATAGATTCTCTAGTTGAGTAGTGATGCGGTGTCAAGAGTTTTTTGGAAGAAGTGATTCTGCATATGTACATACACATGCGTGGTGCATCAATTAAAAGATTGCCCATTTTCCACAGCCAGGTGGTTACGTGGGGCCCACATGTGTACAGGTAGAACAACGTGTACATAGTACATCGATTTTCATTATCACCAGTACCAGTGTGTTTTTTCTACAATAATGAGAAGTCAGTAGCGTGTAGAACTTCTTGAGGAAGCTATCAGCGGGCCGACGCCATGAGGTAAGCAGCTGCATGAAGTGGCATCCAGTGGCATCAGGAGGTCGAATGGGGTCAATACTTGCATGTGGATAAGTACGGACACAACGTGGGTGCTTTCTTGTGATAATTGTGTAAAAAGGTCATCATAAGAACTATGTTTGGGGGCCACTTCACGTGATTGCGGGATGCATTATTGGAAAAAGTTGAGTTCCAAGTGTGCAGATG
This sequence comes from Adiantum capillus-veneris, assembly GCF_014529385.1. Lineage (NCBI taxonomy): Eukaryota > Viridiplantae > Streptophyta > Polypodiopsida > Polypodiales > Pteridaceae > Adiantum > Adiantum capillus-veneris. The sequence continues at coordinate 91,347,141 of NC_140959.1, read as the reverse complement.
GATGTAGAAGGGTGACAAAAATGCACTACGTGGCCATTTTTTGGCCTGTTCGGGGTCACTTTGAGGTCAATCAAAAGGCCAAAGGTGCCCAAGGAAAAAAACTGGAAAATTTGAGAAAAAGACCAGAAAAATGTGGAGAGAAGAGGAGAAATAGCTGCAACTGAGTAGTGATGCGGTGTCAGGAGTTTTTTGGAAGAAGTGATTGTGCATATGTACATACACATGCGTGTTGCATCAATTAAAAGATTGCCCGTTTTCCACAGCCAGGTGGTTACGTGGGACCCACATGTGTACAGGTAGGACAACGTGTACATAGTACATCGATTTTCATTATCACTAGTACCAGTGTGTTTTTTCTACAATAATGAGAAGTCAGTAGCGTGTAGAACTTCTTGAGGAAGCTATCAGCGGGCCAACGCCATGAGGTAAGCAGCTGCATGAAGTGGCATCCAGTGCATCAGGAGGTCGAATGGGGTCAATACTTGCATGTGGATAAGTACGGACACAACGTGGGTGCTTTCTTGTGATAATTGTGTAAAAAGGTCATCATAAGAACTATGTTTGGGGGCCACTTCACGTGATTGTGGGATGCATTATTGGAAAAAGTTGAGTGCCAAGTGTGCAGATGGATGTAGAAGGGTGACAAAAATGCACTACGTGGCCATTTTTTGGCATGTTCGGGGTCAGTTTGAGGTCAATCAAAAGGCCAAAGGTGCCCAAGGAAAAAAACTGGAAAACCTGAGAAAAAGACCAGAAAAATGTGGAGAGAAGAGGAGAAACAGCCGCAACTCAGTTTTTGTTGTTTTGCCGCTTGTTTTGGCCATAAACTGTTCATCCAATGTCGGATTTGAGCACTTTGATATTGTAGACTGGGGTTTTTGGCCACTTCACACACAATGGAGCTGTCCATTTTGCCAAATTTCTCACTTTTTCCTGCTATTTTGGCTGTGTAAGTTTCTCCTGTGAAGCGAAGCCTCGGTTCGAATTTGTGATTGTATCTGACATATTTCATCCATATTGTGTGAGCTATTTGCCCCATTGGTGGTGGCCCAAGCTCAACTGTATCTAAACACCAAAAATCTTCCTCTTTTGAGACGCATTTTTTGGGTGTGTGTGTGTGTGTGTGTGTCTCTGTGTTGAGTGGGCAAATGGATAGTCTCTCCTCTCACTCCATCAGTGTGTTCCCTGTCTCGGCTAGGTGGGTTGTGTAAGCCTAGTGCTGCCCCATAGTGTGTGCGTGTATCATCCCAAGAGTGTGTTTGAGGTGATTATAGAGACATTGTGTGTGTTTCCAATCCGCTCACATTCTTTTGGTGCCCCCACGGAGGATCTTCTTTGAGTACCTTCAGCTTGTAGATTCGAGATTTGGGATTACAGGTTGCAAATTACAAGTTACAGGTTACAGGTTACAGGTTACAGGTACAGGTATGGGTGATTCACACAGGTACAAGTAGCTGGAGTAGAGTGATATATAGGCAAGTGGGAGTCACTTGCAGTTGTTGTGGCTATGCATCATTTGGCGCCTGTTTGAGCGCATTGTCTTATATTGTACATTACTTGTGGATGCTGCCATTGTACGCCTTTGTGGAGCCATACTTGTTTTTATTTGGCAGTCCCAGCCATTTTTTAGACTTGGTCTGGAAGATGGTCATTTTTGAGATTTTACTATACGAGATTTGCATAAGCTTTCGTAAGAGGGTCGATAGCGTGAGGTTTTATTGAGCTGGGGGATTCTCAAATTTGAGATCCTTTCGGTGATACAGGTGGCTGGAGCACCCTTTTCATGACCTCACCATAGGCTATGTACTAGCGATTCTTACTTGATGCTCGGGTTCTATTGTTGGCAAGTTATGCATACATATACAGTCTACATTTTGGGTTCTTACTACTCTACTTCTGGGGAAACTCTGCCAAAATTTTTCCAAGTTGTGATGGCTAGTTTTTTGGTCTTTTGAGCCATTTATGCTGTTATGCTACTGAAATTCTGGCAAAATCAGAGGATAAGTCAGGTGTGCCTTCTTGGGAGCTGCATGGTTGTCTTTAATATATGATCAAGACACACCTCAATTCACTCCTTTCCATTTAACACAAAGAATACAAATAAATGTTCATGTGTCCAGGAAGATTTTTTTCCAGTATCACATAGTATTTATGTTCACGCCAGAAGATTACGAGAGATACTGGAATCCCCTTTGCCTGTTGTAATTCTAATGATTAACTATGATTACTCATTTGATGTACATGTGTTTATCCTTATCTAAAGATGAGCTCCGTTGAAGTTTGTGGGGATTGAGTCAGTAAAAAGTTTTGGGTTCTTGCACCTGTGTTAGAAGGGGTTATCAAAGCATCAAAACTTGGTTAGACATGGATTTCTCTTATCCAAAATTTCATGGAAGAAGTGATGAAGATGTGGAAGACTTTTTGGAGCAAGTAGAGGTGGCATGCATCAACAATGATATGTGTGATGAGGAGAAGATTTTTAGGCTATTTGGATTCCTTTTGAAAGATGAGTCCCATGTTTGGTTCATGGATTTGGAAGCTAAAGAATCAGTGGCTTCTTCGTATGGTTTGAGTCTTGACAAGTTTATAGAAGATTTCTTAGAGTGTTTCTGGGTTTTTGAAGATACAATTGTAGTATGGAATGAGCTCAATGCTCTTAAGCAAGGTTCTTGTCAAAGTGTTGATGCCTATATACAAGTTTTTATAGATTTATGCACTTGTTAGTGTGTTGCTCTTAAGGATGAGACCCCCCCTTATTCACTGAAGAAAAGTTCTTTTGTTGATGGTTTGTCTCCTTGGTTGAGGCTCGAGGTTGAGTTGAAGAGGCCCAAGTCTTTTGAAGATGCATACGCATTGCGAAGTACAAAGGAATGGAATATTAAGTGTCTTGAGGATCATGGTATCAGTACTACAGGTACGCATGTGCAAGATGGTTTTGACATGCAAGATGAGGTTAAGCCTAAGCAGGTGAAAAGTAGCCTATCCTATGATGTGTCTCGTTTCTTCCCAAGGTCTATTGTGAGGTGTAAAGAGGTCTTGCAGGTTGACAGGTTTATGGAAGATCCTAAAGAGGTGAGTAATGCTTTGGATACAGGATTGAAAAGTCTTAAAGAGGATGCATTGGCTACTTGTGTACCTTGTGATTCTGTGTGTGAGTGTGGGGTTGAGGTTATTAACAATGAGCACATATCTTTGGATACTATTTCCTTGGAAATTAGGCAAGAGGGCAAGGTTGAGAGCCATTTTGTGGATTGGTTGGATGTGGATCCTGTTTTGAAGCCATATTTTGATGCATGTGAAGTGATTGAACCCATTTGTGAGCATGATTGTGGTTTAGAGCAGGGACTTGTACCCTTGGAGACTGATGAATCCATGCTAGAAGCTATGGATATCAGTGATAGCCATGATTATGACGTGGATGAAGTTATGTGTGATCATGAGTATGCTTATGATGATGGGGTTTGACATATATGAGTCCAATGACAAGGAACTTAGATATATGGATGCCTATGCTAGGGATACGTGTGCCTTGGGGATACTTTTGTGCTTTGGATGTGAACAACTTTACCTTCACACAATGTTGTTATCTACTTGGGTGCATGATTTTCAAGTTGTTTCTATGGTGGCTGGTGAAGCCAAGATGCCAGGTGATGAGTCACTTGAGTTGTCTCAATCGGTTGGGTTGAATGTGATATGCAATATTTCTACTTTTGGAGCTCCAGATAGGGTGGATGTATTAGGGTGCATGCTGGTTGATTGGTGATAAATATATGCATGGTGTTATGATGCTTCTTGTGAATCAAGCGATATGCCTTTGTCTTTTTGATCTAGGAGGAATGAGCATCTACTAGTGTTGTTGCTGAGCATGAATGCTCTAGCAGGCTAGGGGATGGGCAAATTATGTCAGGAGTGTGTTGGAAGAAGTGATTGCACATATGCACATACACATGCATGGTGCATCAAATAAAGGATTTCCCATTTTCCAGAGCCAAGTGGTTACGTGCGGCCCACATGTGTACATAGTACATCGATTTTCATTATCACCAGTACTAGTGTGTTTTTTCTACAATAATGAGGAGTTGGTAGCGCGTAAAACTTCTCGAGGAAGCTATCAGCGGGCCGATGCCATGAGGTAAGCAGGTGCATCAAGTGGCATTGAGTGGTCAAATGGGGTCAATACTGAAGGTTCCATGGAAAGCGTGTACGAGTGCAAGTGTGAGAGCAGTGAGAGAGAGAGAACTCCTTTGGGTGGAGTGCATAGCAACGTTATCCTGTTTGCAGGTCCTTATTCTAATGTAGTTAAAGAATAAGTGTATAATGGTTAAGTTAGTAGATGAGTTAGTAGTAAGTGGGATGTCCGGCTAGTTGGCCTGAATCCCAACAAACTCCCACTTGAAGGCCAACATAGCCCAAGTGACCTGGTATGTACAACCATGAAGAAATCTAGTGGCTTCAACCTATACCCATCAACTCACTACAATGTGTAAACCGCTCCAAAGCTAAGCCTTTTGTCAAAGCATCTGCTGGGTTGTTGTCAGTGTGTACCTTGACCAAATCAATGAGATTTTTGGCCAAGAAATCTCTACCCACTGCCAAAGAATATGGTACCTTAGCCATTTCAGCTCGCTCAGCATCAGATTTGGGTGCATCTTCCTTGTTGAGTTTCAAGAATGCCTACATTGGGATACTCAATGCTTTTCCCCCTTGCATATTGAAATGCTGCAAAACTTTCTCAATGTATGTTTCGTGAGATAACTCAAGAATATGACGTTTGCGATCTCTTTTGTTTTGCATGCCAAGAAAGTGTGTAGCATCCCCCAAATCTTTCATTGCAAAATTATTTCTAAGTGTATTCTTCAAGTTGGCAATTTTTGCAATGGATTTCCCAGTTATAAGCATGTCATCAACATACAAAACTAGAATGATCATCTAGCCATCATCTAGATTTCTTGTGTACAAGCAGTGAACCTCTTCGCTCCTTTTATATCCTTGAGACCTCATACATGCATCAAATTTATGATACCACTACTTTGAACCCTACTTTAAGCCATAAAGTGCCTTTTTGAGCTTACATACTAGCTCCTCACGAGATGCATTCTCCTGAACAAACCCTTCAGGCTGCTGTATGTAAACATCCTCATCAAAATCCCCATAAATAAATATTGTCTTTACATCCATTTGGACAAGTTCCATGTCCTCAATTGCTACAAGACCAAGTACGGTTCTAAGCGATGTCATCTTGACCACAGGTGAGAAGATTCCATCAAAATTGACTCCCTTTTGCTGTTTGAACCCTTTGGCTACAGGTCTAGCCTTGTACTTTGGATTTGGATCACCTGAGGTAAATTTCTTCTTATAAACCCATTTGCAAGGTAAAGCTTTTGCATCATTTGGCAGTTATACCAAGTCCCAAGTGTCATTAGCAAGAATCAAGTTATACTCAAATTCCATAGCCTGCTCCCACTTCACCACATCATCCGTCATCATGGATTCTTGGTAGCAGCTTGGCTCACCGCAATCAGTCAACATGATGTAATCAAGACCTGGCTCGAAAGGTGCAAGTGGACGAGAGACTGTAAGCCCCATGGCGTAGTGAAAGTTATCTTTGTTCGGTCTTTAAGAGCAATCTTCAATTGAAAATAGCCTAAAAAACCATCACACATATTATACCTCTCATAACCTGCCACTGAATCCAAGGTCTGATCGATGAATGGGAGAGGATATGGGTTCTTCTTAGTGTCGGCATTTAAGGGTTTAAAATAAACACAAATCCTCCACTTTCCATCCTTCTTTGGGTACTACTGGACTCACCCATTATGTGGTCTCCACAGGGACTATGAACCCTGCCTTCAATAACTTGCCACCTCTTCCCGCAAGGCTTCCATCTGCTCTTGACCCATCCTTCAAGCCTTTGTCCCACTGGCTTAACACCTTCTTATAGCTCTATATGCATCTCTTCTCCTTTGAACCCTCTAATCTTTTCATATGAAGTAATAAACAAATCGGGAAAACTAGCTAGTATGTGAAAATATATCTCCTTCTCCATAGCTGAGAGGTCTCCACTGATCATTTGTGTCATCAATTCTTGCTTCTTTGACAATTCAACCTTGGTTTGCATCAGCCCTTCAATCACTTCATAAGGCCCTTCACTTTCATCTTCAACCTCATTTGCAAATGCGACTAAACTAGATTCCTGGATTTCTTTGTCCATCAAAAGAAATGCAACATCAACATCCTCATCACTGTTGTTAGTACTATCATTGTCCTCATCAGTCACTGTGGAATAGTCTTCATCAGTACACTCATCCTCATCTTCATAAGGCTCTGTTAATTATGGAGCCTGATTTACCCTTGTAATTTTTTGTGGTAAAAGCACACATTTGTAAGGCCCCCATTATGAGGAGAAGCCATCGTGCATGAAGGAAAATCACTCGCCGGAAACCAATATTTTCACAGCCAAAAATCAGGGGCAACTTTAGGGGCCTCGGGGGCGGAAGCCCCCGAGACTTTTTTTTCCTCGCCGGAATATTCCTTTTCGCCGGAATGTTATGGCCGGACGGCGGACAAAAAGTGGTTGGAAAACAACTGACTGGTGGCCGGTAGTCAATGGCTGGTGGCCGGTGGTCGGAAGCCAATGGCCGATGGCCGGTGGCCGAATTCAATGGCCGATGGCCGTATTCAAAAGCGGACTTGTCTTCTCAAGGGCGGCCACACATGGACGGATTGGAGGGTCCGATTTGGACTTATCTACACAAGGACGGCTACACATGGCTGCCTCTCATGAGAGAGGGCAGCCCTTTTGGACTATAAAAGGAGGCCATTTCTACACACATTTTATGGTGTGAAGTTGATGCAACAAGGTGAGTGTGAGGTGGTGAGAGTGAAGCCAGGCGGGAGCTCCATTAAGGGTATAATCCCTTTGTAAACTACTTCTTGTTTTGAAGTACTAAAGCCATTGAGTGGCTGCTTTCCCGTGGACATATCCCACATTGGGTGAACCACGTATATCGTGTGTACTCTCTCTCTCTCTCTACTCTACTCTATAATCTTTTGTGTGTGAAATTTATCTCTCTCCATTAAGTAATCTACTCAAATATTTATTTAGCTACGTCTTATTTCCTAACAACTGGTATCAGAGCAAGGTTTGCTCGTAGCTAAGTTATCTCAAGGAAAGGATTCCTTGAAATGAGTGGGAGTTATGGCGGAGGAAGGGAAGCTCGAGATTAAGAAGTTCAACGGCAAAAACTACTAACATTGGAAGATGTATATTGAAGATTATCTCTACCAGAAGGACCTCTATTTGCCAATAGGAGGTCCTGCGAAGAAGCCCGCAACAATGGCAGATGAAGCATGGATTTTCCTTGATCGAAAGGCACTGGGAACAATCCGGTTAAGCTTGGCCTCAACGGTGGCCTTCAATGTTTCGGAGATGAAGACCACGGAGGATTTGATGAAGTCACTTGACCATTTCTACGAGAAACCTTCGGTATCCAATAAGGTATTTCTTATGAAGCGCTTGTTCAATCTAAAGATAGCACAGAATGGTTCAGTTGCAGAACACCTAAATGAATTTAACACAAATATAAGTCAACTTCGATCGGTGAAAATCAGTTTCGATGACGAAGTGCGAGCTCTCCTTATACTATCATCTCTACCGGATAGTTGGGATAGCCTTGTGATGGCTGTAAGTAATTCTATCTCTCGAACAAATACTCTTAAGTTTGATGATGTTGTGGGTGTTCTCCTAAGCGAGGAAATACAAAGGAGAAGCACGGGAGAATCATCAAGTGCTGCACTGTCAGTGGAAACAAGAGGAAGGCCTAAGGAGAGGTTCAAAAACCAAAAAGGTCGTGATCGCTCAAGGCGGAGCAAGTCACGCACAAAGTCAGCTCTTGAATGTTGGAACTGCAGCAAGAAAGGCCACGTCAAGAAGGATTGTTGGTCCAAGAAGAAGAAGGAGGCAGAGTCTCAAGAAAATAAGCCAACATTGGAGGCCAATGTGGCAGGTAAAGTAGAGCAAGATGCTCTAATTCTCTCATTAGACAATGTGTCTAATTCCTGGATAGTAGATTCCGAAGATTCATTCCATGTGACACCACACAAGCAACATTTCCAAGATTACACCAAAGGTAATTTTGGGTATGTATACTTGGGAGATGATGAAGCTTGTGAGATTGTCCCGCAAAGGTACAGTTTCTGTCAAAACTGCTAATGGAAATGAGTGGAAGCTTAAAGACGTTAGGCATGTTCCTTCTCTTTGCAAAAATTTGATCTGTATAGGACAATTGGATGATGAAGGTCACAACATTGCATTCGGAAACAAACGGTGGAAGATCTCAAAAGGATCTTTGGTGGTTTCCAAGGGAGAAAAAGTCGGTACACTTTACTTGTGCACTGTTAGCATGCAACCTTTAGCTTGTGCAGCAACTACAGAAGTTGACAGTGCGGTGTGGCACTACCAGCTTGGGCATATGAGTGCCAAAGGAATGAAAATCCTTCAAACAAAGAAGCTTCTACCAGGTTTAAAAGAAGTGGACTTAGAGTTCTGTGAAGATTGTGTTTAGGTAAACAAAAGAGAGTAAAATTTCAAAAATCAAGAAATGAAAGAAAAAATAGAAAACTTGAGTTGGCTTATTCTGATGTTTGGGGTCCTGCAAGTACACCATCACTTGGTGGCTCATTCTACTATGTAACATTCATAGACAATGCGACTAGAAAAACATGGATTTATGTCATGAAGAATAAGTCCGATGTATTTTCCATATTTCAAAGGTGGAAAGCCTTTGTGCAGAATGAAATAGGTACCAAGGTTAAACGCCTCAGATCCGACAATGGAGGTGAATATTGCAGTCAAGCTTTTGAAATATTTTCTGCTCGCAATGGCATTCGGAGGCAAAGGACAACCCCAAGGACACCTCAACAAAATGGCATTTCAGAAAGGATGAACAGAACAATCATGGAGCGAGCACGAAGCATGCGGCTACATGCAGGCCTACCGCTTGAGCTTTGGGCGGAAGCTGTAAGTACGTCTGTGTACTTAATCAACCGATCACCCTCAACGGCATTGGATTGGGGAGTTCCAGAAGAGGCATGGACAGGTAAACCGGTGAATTATGCATTTCTCAAAGTGTTTGGGTGTGAAGCTTACATGCACATAGATAGAAGCCTAAGATCAAAGCTAGATGCAAAGTCCAAAAAGTGTTTCTTCATTGGCTATGGAGAAGGTGACTTTGGGTATCGCCTATGGAATCCTGAAGATGGTAAAATCTTAAGGAGTAGGGATGTAATTGTTAACAAACAAAATATGTACAAAGATTACTTGGAAAGAAAACAAACAAAAGAAACAGGTGATGAGTACATGGAGCTTGAGAACGGTGAAGACTCAAGGACTGCAAACGGTGACAATGTGCAACAACGTCAACCAAATGAGGAGCCTCAACCTATTCCCCGAAGATCTACAAGAGCAAGTAGACCTCTAGAAAGGTTTGTTCCTTCCTTCAACCATCTCTTAATCTCAGATTCTGGAGAGCCGAAATCATACGAAGAAGCTATGCAACATGAATCCAAAGAAGAATGGACGAAGAGCATGCAAGTGGAGATGGACTCACTACATCGCAACCAAACATGGGAGTTGGTTGAGTTGCCTAAAGGTAAGCGGGCACTTCAAAACAAATGGGTGTACAAGCTGAAGGAAAAACAAGGTGGGAAGAAAAGGTACAAGTCTAGGCTTGTGGTAAAAGGGTTTTCTCAAAAGAAAGGTATTGACTTCAATGAAATATTTTCTCCTGTTGTAAAAATGAACTCAATTAGGCTTGTCTTAAGCCTTGTGGGCTGCTCGTGATCTTAATCTCGAGCAAATTGCACATGCAGTTGGAGTTGTGAGCAGGTTCATGGAAAACCTAGGTAAAGAGCATTGGCAAGCTGTGAAGTGGATACTTAGGTATCTAAAAGGGACAACAACGAATTCTTTGTATTTTGGAGGAACTGATATTTTTCTAGAAGGGTATGCTGATGCAGATATGGCAGGTGACAAAGATACTCGAAGGAGCACTACTGGCTATGTCTTCACGGTTGGAGGCACAGCAGTAAGCTGGGCTTCAAAGCTGCAGAAAGTGGTCTCACTTTCTACCATGGAAGCAGAGTATGTAGCAATGACGGAGGCAAGCAAAGAAATTATGTGGCTTCATAGATTCTTAGAAGAGCTTGGATTCAAACAAGACAATTGTGTCTTGTACAATGATAGCCAAAGCGCTATCCATCTTGAAAAGAACTTAGCCTTTCATTCAAGGACAAAGCACATTGACGTGAGATATCACTTCATACGCACTCTTTTGGAAGAGGGACAGCTAAAGCTAGGAAAGGTGCATACAAGTGAAAATCATGCAGACATGTTTACAAAGGTGGTCAACAAGGAGAAGTTGAGCTTTTGCTCATCTTCAATCGGCATTCAAGGATAAGAAGTCAGGATGTAAAGCAGTCACAGGTTTGGTTTGGAGATCAGTCTCCAAGTGGGAGATTGTTAAGTATGGAGCCTGATTTACCCTTGTAATTTTCTATGGTAAACGCGCACATTTATAAGGCCCCCATTATGAGGAGAAGACATCGTGCATGAAGGAAAATCAGTCGCCGGAAACCAAAATTTTCATCGGCCACCGGCCAAAAATAGGGGCCGCCGGAATGTTATGGCCGGACGGCGGCCGAAAAGTGGTCGGAAAACAACCAGTCGGTTGGCCGGTGGGGGCCGGTGGCCGGGAGTAAATGGCCGGTGGCCGTATTCAAAAGCAGACTTGTCTTCTCAAGGGCGGCCACACATGGGCGGATTGGAGGGTCCGATTTGAACTTATCTACACAAGGACGGCTACACATGGCTGCCTCTCATGAGAGAGGGCAGCCCTTTTGGACTATAAAAGGAGGCCATTTCTACACACATTTTATGGTGTGAAGTTGATGCAACAAGGTGAGTGTGAGGTGGTGAGAGTGAAGCAAGGCGGGATCTCCATTAAGGGTATAATCCCTTTGTAAACTACTTCTTGTTTTGAAGTACTAAAGCCATTGAGTGGCTACTTTCCCGTGGACGTAGCCCACATTGGGTGAACCACGTATATCGTGTATACTCTCTCTCTCTCTCTCTCTCTCTCTCTCTCTCTCTCTCTCTCTCTCTCTCTACTCTATAATCTTTTGTGTGTGAAATTTATCTCTCTCGATTAAGTAATCTACTCAAATACAGGCTCTTTTAATACTTTCCTTCTGTCCATATTATATAGCTTCTTGGCACCTGTCTGCCCATAGAGGCTAATTGTACCACGTCTCCAATCTTCAATAGCTTCCACTGCACATGACCATGGTCTGCCCAGTATAATAGGATATGCTCCCAAACCCACTGGCATCACATGAAAATCAACCACTGCCTTTGCATCATACGCCTCCACTTCTAAGCTCTTTACAACACCCAAACATTTTACTTTTTGATGGTTTGCCAATCTGATCCTAAAGCCTGACACCCCAGTCACTGTAAGACCCATCTTCTCAATGCATGAGTGTGTTATGACACATATTTGGGCTCCACCATCAGCATCACCTTGTCCCATATTTTTTCTTTTGTGCCACACATCTACTACTGGGAAAATGTCTAGTAGCTCATCCATTGCCAACACCTTCACTGAACCTCTCACTGGTTCTTTCTCCATTGGGTTAAGCATCCTCTTCCACTATCGCTTTAGCTTAGGCACCATCTCTATAAGCTGCCCAAAAGTAACATCTTCCTTCTTGCTTGTCAAATCCTCCTTCAAGTCATAGCTTAATTGCCCATCCACTATCTAGTGGAAAATCTGAAACATGAAACTTGCGACAAGCCCTCCTTTTCCTCTTGGCCTTGACATCCTCGCCTTCATGGCTCTTTCCCTTCTTCTTACTAGGACCTAGGGCACTTCTGCCTTCCTTGTCCTCTGTGGTCCTCTTCCCAATGGGTATCACTGATGTATTCTCCAGCTTTGCTGCCTTCTCCAAGGTGACCACACTTATCACTTTTGTCTTTCCCTTTTCCTCTTGGGTTAATCCACTGGTTCCTTCTTCTCCCTTAATTTCAATGCCATACTCATTTGACCTGGTTAGCACCTGTCTTGGAAATGGATACATGTCTCCTCCCATCCTTGGTGGCTTATCACATTGCGGGTTGATGTGGCCCAACTCTCCACAATTATAACACATGGGTGTCTGCCTCCAAAACCTACCATTGCTTTGTCCAACACCATTCCTGGGCCTTTCTTCACCTCCTGGCTGATTTGCAAACCTCCCCCAACCTCAATTATTTCCCACATTACCTAGCATGTTTAGGCTGAGATTCTTCATTAAATCTACCACTTGCCTCATGTCTTGCCTTAGCCCATCATCTTGCACTGTTGTAGTGACCATTGCTAGCATAACCTGAGGAGTAACAAAAACCACTGGTGCATGATGAACTCTTGGCATGCGACCTTGCAAAGAATCCATAGGGTGAAATTGAGACCTCATGGGCGAAGACTCCAACCCTAGCTCACTCACTTTCCTCAGCTTCCACTCTATGTTCCTTGCCACCTCCAATGCATCTTCATATGTTCTAAGCTTCTTTAGCTCCACTCTCTCAAGAGGTATCTTTTGGTTTATGGAGGCTTTTTGGACCATGTCGACTCTCTCTCTCTCTCTCTCTCTCTCTCTCTCTCTCTCTCTCTCTCTCTCTCTCTCTCTCTCTCTCTCTCTGTGGTAGAGAGAAACCCTTGCTACAGCAGAAGATCCATAATCTATAGATAATTGCACTTCACCAAACCCCCCCCCCCCCCCACACACACACGCACAGAGAGAGAGAGAGAGAGAGAGAGAGAGAGAGAGAGAGAGAGAGAGAGAGAGAGAGAGAGAGAGAGAGAGAGAGAGAGACTACATGCATGGCCAACAAACTTTGTGTAGTCTCTGCCTGATTGGCCCTCAGGCGCAATCGCAAGCCAAGTCTCTTCGCTACAAGCTCCTAGGAGGACTTGATGTGAGAAGGGCTTGCTATGGTGTGCTGAGGTTTGTTATGGAGAGCGGTGCAAAGGGTTGCGAGGTCATTGTTAGTGGCAAGCTTAGAGCCCAGCAAGCAAAATCTACAAAATTTATAGCTGGGTATATGATCTCATCTGGACACTCTGTGAACTCGTTTATCGATTTGGCACCTCTCGGATCTGCTCCATTCCGTTATCACAGATCACAAGTCCATTCCGTTTTTCTCTCCGCCGACTTGAGCTCATTTTCCAGCTAGTTGGCGGCACTTCCATGTAGCCTTTGTTTTTTGCAATTTTCACCAATATAATCCTCGAATATGTAGAGAATGCCATTGCACGAGCTGGTGGGGTGTTGTGTACAAGCTGGTTGCTCTACTGCTACCTCCAAGTGCATGCAACACGGATCTGTTCTAGTGAAAAGAGACTGGATGTGCGAACTGGACGTGATTTGCATGACCTGTGTGTACAAGAAAGAGCTCGGCATGAGCAACACAGCTGCATACACGACACATTTCATGAGAGAAGAAGACAAAGAAGAAGAAGACTGCACTGGCGGGTCTACTGCAAGCTCAAGTTAGAGGCAAAAAAAAACTCTCTCAAAGAGTGCGTGTTGACGCGGGCTCTTTTAGGGAGTTTTTTTTAATAGAAAAAAACTCTTTGAAAGAGTGTGCGGGGGCGCACACACTTTGAGAGAGTTATATATATATATTATATTATATATTTTATATATATATATATATATGTGGAAAATTTACCAAAATATCCCTCTAGTTTGTGAAAATATCCAAATACATATCAAATTTCCAAAATACCCCCACTATTTTTTCATAAATTCCCAAAGTGCCTCTCAAATTTTCCAAATTCTCCAAAGATAAAAAAGTTTGTACCTTTCATAAGGAGACTGTCTATCACTACAAGATACTAAAACTAGAATTTGAGTTGGTTATGTAGGCTTTGGAGATGTATTGCTTTATTATTTTTAGATATAATTGCCCTTTCTTGGGAGGTGATTTGTGACAAACTACATGTTACTCACTCAAAAATGGATCTCGATTGTCAAAAAAGAATTAAAAACTTATTAGCTTTAAGAATCCGACCAAAATAGATACAAGGGTATTTTGGGAATTTCCACAAATTAGAGGGCTATTTTGGTAATTTTCCATATATATATATATATATATATATATAGTGTATTACTGTTCGCATTATGGCTTCGTTATTGTGAGGGCTAAGTGAAAGAAATAGTCAGCCGTGGTCTCTCGGATTGCAAACTTTCATGGAGATTCTTGAGGCTCGATTCATTTTGTTTGTGCTCGATATTTTGCTTTAACTTTAGTGTTAGGGAGAAATCAATTTCACAAAAGAGGATATTAAAAAATATATTACTCTAAATTCTTAAAATTTTCAAGAAAATTTTTTCCCTCTCCCTCTCCTATCAACTGGTTATTTTGATTTTTCAACTGGCCCAAGGACGAGCTAAGGCACCAAACACTGATCTGCTGAAAACAAATTGCTTATTGTCCCGTGATAGTCATAATGTTTCTTGTTTTTTTAGAGAGGGATAGAGAGATGGGGAGAGAGATCTAAGCATCTTCTCTCACTTAGTAGCGTTCTTCTTGGTGGCCGGACATGACCTCTTGCATTCTCGTTACAATGCAACCCTTTCCCTCATCCAGGTAGCAAGATTTCCATACCACCTTATCTTGAGTAGACACAAGCTCAAAAGAGACTAAATTTTTTCGCAAACAAATTAGTATGCAAAGTCCCTCTTGTTGACATTATCGCTCCAAATGTGAAGAAGGCTCTTGTACTACGTTTTAGAGTAGGGCATGGCTTTGATCTTCATAGATTCGAGCCAAATTTGTCTCTTATAATTGGCGACGGCATGAATATTCCACATCACCAAGGATGTAAAGCATATTCCAATGGTGATATGCTTGTCCATTGTGTGGTAGATGTTATGTCCTTCCTGGCATCTGCCATATTTTTCCAAACAATGCTTCAAAATGGAAAGGAGCCGCATCTTCAATCTTTGTGAAAGAAGCTGTTCAATTGATTGATGCATGAAGCAAGATATACTATGGGCAATTTGGATGCCACCACCATATTACCGAGGCCAAAGTGGAGTCCCCATAAGGAGGCCATAAAGTCAAACCTATGTCAGCTTCTTGGAATAGATCTTTTAGAAGTTAATATCAAGCCCATTACCCATGAAAAGGACAATAGCTTGGGAGAGAATCGTAGCATTCTTGCCCACACTGTTGTGTTATTAATAAAGAAATAAGTAAACAAATGTATAGTAAATATTTGTAGGCTTTAATGGCTACTTGTGTGTACCAATTAATCATTGATTAAGCAATGATTCAGAGAGAGACAGATAGAGGCATAAGAGGAAGAGCTAGAGACATTTTAACGTCATAGGAACATTCCAGAAGATACTTCATATCTCTATCGACTAGTCTTGAAGTGCTACTCTAAGGGAAGGGAAGAGCCTGAGAGAGAGGTGCCTTAAGAGAAAGAACTCTGAGAGATTTAATGCACAATCATATGATATATGCATTAGTAAATTTATGTCTTCTTTCACACATATCACACTTGCAAATATGTCTTGTACTTGCTCATACTCATACTACTAATAAAATCGATGATTAGATTTGTATATTGGTGACCTAACTCTAAAACATGATCCATATACTTCTAGAACTTTCCACATGAAGTATTTCTAAGTTATGAAAAAGTATGGTTTTGCTTACAATGGTGCTGATATTTATTGTTTCGGTTTCAGATAAATCTCTCTCTCTCTCTCTCTCTCTCTCTCTCTCTCTCTCTCTCTCTCTCTCTCTCTCTCTCTCTCTCTCTCTCTCTCTCTCTCAACTCATTTAATAACTTTGCTTGGTTTTGACCTTGCTTGGATAAGGTCGCTTGACGTTTGGTAGAACTCCGATGCATGCCATCAATCATGGATGAGTGGCTACCTGAGTTTTCAAATTGGAAGACAAAAAAGAGGAGACTGTAGAAGCACTAAAGACCTTCATCAAAGTGCTACTACGCAGGTTGTAGCGTCATTTATATCCAAGAGGTAAGCTCCACATCTTGCATTGCTCGTGCTAATTGCAAATCAAGAGCATTAAGAGGGAGGGCTACGGAATGTCATCACTCCTATTAACCAAAGCATTCTGTCAACGAGTGACAAAAGAGGAGGTGAAGAAAGAAGAGTGAGTTTTACGTTTGAGAACCACAAGAGTACTCTCACATCAGTCAAATTTTGTGTAGCACCAGGTGTTTTCTCTCCAACGGTTAGAGAAGAGTCGTCAACTACATCAACCACAAAGTCCAATCCACAAAGCCTAAAGCATTTTGTGGAACAAGTGGACTTACGTTCTCTCTAGGCCTAGAGAGTTCAAGTGAAGTACGACCACCCAAGCGTCACCACCTCATGCAAAATGGAAGGACGATCGAGGTAGACTCTTTGTGTCCATTCTATTTTGAACCAGTATGGAGGATTATGTGGAGTTCAACCAGAGATAGAGACCTGTGGTGAAGGTGTCACCTTGTCAGCACTTAAGGTATGCAACTCTAGTCAAAGCCTTTCCCTACACACAACATGGATAATAACAATTGGGAAAAAGTCTGTCCTTTTTGTTTCTTGTAACACATGCATATAGACTTGTACATTGATAGGAAGATATTCTACCAACAAAAGATTTTTTTCCTATTTGGAGAAAAGATTCTTGGAGAAATCCTTAGATCCCCACGTCCCATCATCTTGCCCATTCTTGATTACTACCACTCTTTTGATGTAATCACCTTTATTCTATTCTAGCCTTGGGATCTTCTTAGCTCCCGCTCAAGGTTTTCACCCATGTATATACTTTTATGAATCACAAAATCATTTTAAAAAAAGTGTGATTTTTTGCTCATTGATTTACTACCGTGGCAAGTGTCCTCTTTTCCACATTCAGTTGGCAAGAAGGGAGAAGACATCACCACTGTTTTTCTGGATAATTTTGACATTGCTTTGGTTTCCAACAAGGATGATGATGCCTTGCGGAGGCAATGAATCTTTCCACTTTTGATGAAAGTAGAGGCCAAGTCTTGGTACAATTCTTTGCCCCAAGCTACCAAGGATGCATGGGACTTACTACATGCTGCCTTTGTGAAGAGGTTTGGTGGAGGCACAACCTCAGAAAAGTTATGGCAGCTACTGATAGAGTTAGAACTTGGTTGGTAACCTAACAGGACATAAAAGTGTCCTTTCAGGGTTTTGAAAAAAACCTCCAAAACCATAGTAGATCCACTCATTTTGTAAAATCCTTTCATGAGGTTATGGTTCAAGGCCTACTAAACATGGAAAAAATAATAAACTTGTAAAATTTCTCATCTTTGGGTCGCACCAAGCCTCCAAAGTTGATGGACCAGTGAATTTTCATCAAAACAGTCATTTCTTACGTTTTGTTGCATAAAAAGAAGATTAGGGATTTTTGTAGGACTTGAGATAAATTCCCTAGTTAACTTCAATGGGTTGGTGATCAAAACATATGATTGCTTCTCACTCACTATTTTTTGTTTTGCTAAAATAAATAGTTACAAAAAAGTTGAATTTTTACCATTCTGCAAACCTATCATCAAAGTTTCTATAGCCACGCTCAATACAAATAATATATGCATGTTTTCTTAGTTCCCTATTGTCCTTTATGTTCATAAGGAGCCATGGAGCCTGTCAAAAGAATAATACATCTCTTACCAAGGGGAATCTTGGGGACAAAGATGAAGTGTTAAATACAGCAAACATGAAAAAACTGGGTTCAACATTATGAGTTGTAGAATCCCATAGAAACTATTCAATATCTAGCCAAATTTGATCCTTATGACTAGATACGGTTACTACCTACAAAATGCATGTAGTTGTCACAATAAAATAACAATATTGAAAAAGCTATACTTGATATACTAGAATGTTTCGTTTTCTTCGATAATTAAAAAAATCAACCATCGTTGTGTACTATGCAAAATAGGGTATTAGGTGCCCCAAAACTCAAGGAATGTTAGCTTTATGTTACAATATGCGACATAGAAAATCAAAAATGCATTTGGATATCATGAAGTCCACCAAAAAAATCATAGAAGAGCTAAAATTGGCTAAAAAACAGGATTTGACAACTTTTGTAATTTGGTCATAACTTACAACTTTAATATTTATTTCTCCCTAGAAGCATCAATACATGTTGAGGACTAGTAAAGATAGTTCTCTAGCATTATAGACCTCACAAACATGAATTCTAGAGTGTTATAGTTGCAAAAAGTTGAAAAAAGCCAAAAACAGGACCCGTTTTTTCACACAGTTTAGCTTGTGAAATGTTGTGCAAAGACAATGTTAAAGATTGAATTGATATTCCAAAAAAATGTCGAGTTTTTTTCAGCTCATGAGACAACTTTCTAGATAGATAGCACCTCAAAATCCATTTTGAAACTCTTGACATAATTCTAGGAAAATGGTCACTTAACAGGACACAAAAGTGTCCCAGGACATAAAAGTGTCCCATTTACCAACCTAGTGTTAAAGCAGGGAGGTCTACTAGAGTATACCATTTACGAATCCAAGTTTGTGGATTTGTGGGCGCGATGGATTGCTTCACTGGAGAAAGGTGAAGGAGCACCCAATTTCCTGAAAAAGGACCACTTCATTGTTGGCCTGTGCTGGTTGCCGCTTAAAGACAAGGTGAAGGGGATACTCCTTGCAACGTATGAGTTGGAAATGGAAGTATCCCGCCTTAAAGACAAAAAAGTACACATGCAAGCAAGAATCAATGAGTCAAAGGAATCAAGCTCAATCCAACTAACCCCAATAATTGCAATAGCTGCTCAGAGAACCCAACCACAAGAGGCATCAAAAGAGCAGCAAGACTTGTTAAACTGTTGTGAGCGGGTTGGAAACACACAATGCCTCTATAATCACCCAAAACACACTCTTGGGATGATACACACACACACACACACACACACTATGGGGCACCACTCGGCTTACACAACCCACCTGGCTCAGACAGGGAAAACACCGATGGAGTGAGCAGAGAGAGACTATCCATTTGTCCACTCAACACAGAGACACACACACACACACACCCAAAAAACTCAGCTCAAAAGAGGAAGATTTTTTATGTTTAGATACAATTGAGCTTGGGCCAACACCAATGGGGCAAATAGCTCACACAATATGGATGAAATATGTCAGATACAATCACAAATTTGAACAAAGGCTTTTCTCACAGGAGAAACTTACACAGCCAAAACAGAAGAAAAAAGTGAGGAATTTGGCAAAATGGAAATCACCATTGCGTTCGAAGTGGTTCAAAACTCAAGTCTGCAATATCAAAGTGCTCAAATCCGACCTCGGATGAGCAGTTTATGGCCAAAACACTCTCCAAAAATAGCAAAAATTGAGTTGCGACTGTTTCTCCTCTTCTCTCCACGTTTTGTTGGTCTTGTTCTCAAGTTTTTCAGTGTCCACACTTCACTTTATTCCTTGGGCACATTTGGCCTTTTGATTGACCTCAAACGGACCCCAAACTGATCCCGAACAGGCCAAAAATTGGCCACGTAGTGCATTTTTGTCACCCTTCTACATCCATCCGCACACTTGGCACTCAACTTTTTCCAATAATGCATCCCACAATCACATAAAGTGGCCCCCAAGTACAATTCTCCTGATAACGTTTTTGCATAATTATCACAAGAAAACACCCACCTTGTGTCCGTACTTATCCACATGCAAGTATTTATTGGGATTCGGGCCAACTGGCCGGACATCCCACTTACTACTAACCCATCTACTAACTTAACCATTATACACTTATTGTTTAATACAATAGAATAAGGAGCTGCAAAAACAGCTGAACGTTGTTATGCGCTCCAACCAAAGCAGGTCTCTCTCTCTGCTCTTGCACTTGCACTCGCACATGCTTTCCGCGGCACCTTCAACTGGTATCAGAGCAAGGTTTGTGCTTGCCGTTTTTGCGTCTGCACGCACGCACTTTCAAAAGTGAAAACAGGTTTTGGATTTTGGCATCGGCAAATTCAGTGCTGTGAGAGAGTTTCCAGTAGGTGTCCTGCGATTTTACCCCCCTTTCGAAGTTGTTCGTGCAGTCGAAAGCTTCATCCGAGCTACGCTTCAGGAGTTGTATTTTTCAACTCCACTTTTGCCACAGCTATAGGTACAGGTACATGACACAGGTGCAGGTTGTTCAGAGACTATTTTGGGATGGTATATAGCCGTTTTATGGCTATTATGTGTTATTGAGATGGTGTTTATGGGCTGATTAGGAGCACTTTTCGGCATCAACATTGTCTCTGGTTTTCAGGCATCCATCTCCTCACAGGTTCTTGCATACATACAGGACATCCAGGTTTCTTACAAGTTACAGTGTTTAGCATTGGCACAGATTCCAATGGGAGTACTTGATGCGCATATGCATTGTTTTGTCACTTTTGATAGTGCTTGAGCTCTTTTGAGAGCGGTTTTACTCCCCGCAAGAGTTTGTTTACTGCTTGCACATTTTGTTTGGCACCTGTTTGAGCACGTATACTGCACCTGTGTGTGTGTGTGTGTGTGTGTGTGTGTGTGTGTGTGTGTGTGTGTGTGTGTGTGTGTGTGTGTGTCGACCATTGGAGTCGAGATGTAGACATAGCTTCTTTACATAGTGCAAGTTCCCAAAGAAAATTGCTATACTAAGTCCCCTCTCTCGTGATGCAAATGTTGCCAATCCCTCCCACCAAAATACTACCAAGTGCTGACCTCTGATGCAATTGCACACCCCCCTCAATCTCTCACAATCTCTTGTCAATCTCCCAAATTAATCCCCCCTTGATAGTGATCACTCGGTGCCCTTTTATAAGTGTTGCTGCTTTAGATTAGGGTAATCTGATTAGATTAGGGATTCTAATCAGGGGAGATAAAGCAAGGTGGGGGGCCCTCGATGGTTGACCCTTGCTCTGTCTTGGGGAATATTATAAAGGAAAACTCATAGGTGGGCCTTTGTGGCCATCACCTAGTGAGAGGTGAGAATTTACAAATTGGGATTTTTTACAAGATTTGGTTTAAAACTGGGAAAATGATGACAACCTATGGATTTTACTGAAGAGGGCATCGTGGATGCAATGCCGGTGAATGGCGGCCTAGCTGGTGCGTCGGTGTAGCGCATTTGTCATTTTCGGGGTCGACCGGGGCATGCCTTCGACGCCTTTTCTTGTTTCGGTGTTGGCGACGCGTGACTTGGCCGTTTTCTTTTTGTTGATGATGTCGATGCCGTTGAATACTTTGTGTTTTTTCTATTTTCTTTGATGGGTGCGTATGGCGTGCGTGCTTGGATATATTTATGTTCGTGCATGTAAATGTGTGTGCTATATATGTGAGTGCACGTAGGCATGTGTGCTTGTGGATGTATGTAATTGTGTGTGCGAGAGTGTTTTTTATGAAAACAGTTGTAAGTGTGTGTGCATATGGCTCGAGGTTGTGTGCGGGTGTGTAAGTGGGAGAGTGTGTGCGTGGGAACGAGAAAGTATAAGATATTTATATATATAATTTTTTATTTTATATTTATTTTATTTTTTCGGTTGCCTGCTGTAGAGAACGAGAGGACGAGAATGGGAGATGGCGTGAGTGTGTCTGTGTGAGGGGGAATGGTGAGGGTCTGAGAGAGGATGTGTGAGTGTGTGTTGTGTGTGTGTAGTGGGTGTGTGTGTAGTTAGAGAGAGAGAGAGAGAGAGAGAGAGAGAGAGAGAGAGAGAGAGAGAGAGAGAGAGCGCACTCCTATTCTGCTGCGCGCCTTCGAGCTGAGAGCGAGAGCGAGAGAGAGAGAGAGAGAGAGAGAGAGAGAGAGAGAGAGAGAGAGAGAGAGAGAGAGAGAGAGAGAGAGAGAGAGAGAGAGAGAGAGAGAGAGAGAGAGAGATGGTGCTCGCGAGGGGAAGGAAGTGTGTGAGGGTGTGTGTGTGTGTGTGTGATGTGAATAAGAAGGAGAAAAACCCTATGCAGTGCCTTCGGGCTTGGTCCGGGGGAGAGAGAGAGAGAGAGAGAGAGAGAGAGAGAGAGAGAGAGAGAGAGAGAGAGAGAGAGAGAGAGAGAGAGAGAGAGAGAGAGCTTGGCCGGCCAGCGCATGGCCGACCGAGAGCAAGGGAGGGGGGGGGTTTTGTCAACAAGGTGAGGAAGAGAGTGGGCCAAGGGAGGGTGCGGCTGAGGGGTGACGGGGTGAGGAGAGATGGAGGGATATTATCCTATGTGCTCGCATGGGCTGCATGGCGTCTCAAGAAACAAGAGCAGGGTAGAGATTCAATGGGATGAAGGAAGATGACGAGCAGCCCCCAGGTAGGCGGTCCAAGTGACGGGATCATGGAGCCGGGGCTCCGTCCTGTAGTAGTGACAGGCCATGAGCTTGGCCGCTTGTGCTGCAAGGTGATGGCGAGGGTGAGGGGCTGGGGCTTTTGACAATGAGGACCAAGGGGGGGTTAGGTGGGGTGTGTGTGTTTGTGTATAGGCAACAGGGAGAGAGAGAGAGAGAGAGAGAGAGAGAGAGAGAGAGAGAGAGAGAGAGAGAGAGAGAGAGAGAGAGAGAGAGAGAGAGAGAGAGAGAAGGAGAGAGAGAGAGAGAGAGAAATAGAGAGAACGATTGCGCTTATGCCCTCATAGGCTGCCGACAATAGCTAGAGATAGAGAGACATTCTTAAGGGGAAATGAGAGAGAGAGAGAGTTTGGATAAGGGAGAGAGAGTGTGTGCTGAGAACGAGAGAGAGAGAGAGAGAGAGAGAGAGAGAGAGAGAGAGAGAGAGAGAGAGAAAAAAGGGGGTTGGGGCTAAACGAGGGAGAGATAGAGGTTTGGACTAGAGAGAGAGATATAATCCCTTGCACCCTATGGGCTTGGCCGAAAAGAGAACGAGAGAGGGAGGAAGGAGATTTACTGGGAGAAAGAGATGCTGAGAGAGCGGGTAATAAGAGATAGGGCGAGGGTGAGTTGGTGGGGTGTATGTGTGTGTAGCTTTTGCAGAGCGAGGCCATGAGGGTGATAAGGCTGTCCAAGTGAGCGTGCCATGTGACAAGGCCATGCCAGTAAAATCTAGGGTTGTGAGCTCGACCAGGGCATTGCCGAGTCCTCCGACGGTGTCGCCAACGCTTTGGGCAGAGGAAAGATATTCTTTTTTCTTTTTTTTCTTGATTTTTGAAAAGCGGCTATCAGCGAGAAGACTAGAAAGAAGCATGCCCTTTTCTGGGAGGAGGTTAGAAAGGAGAAGGAAGTTAGTTGATGGGCCATTCAAGAACATCATCTTGATGCTCACAGCAATTCAAAATAGGCATTACAAAATAAGTTGGTGTATTATGGAGAGGGAGTGGATTGTTTCAATGGAGTCCTCTCTATTGTGGACAAGGTCCTGGAGCCCAAAGTGGTCCTTAATCACCCCTTTGGGAGAGCCATAGCATTGAGAATTATGTGGGAAAATCAGCCTATTACTATAGTCAACACCTTGCAATGCAAAGTATAGAGCCAAATTGTGGATGCACCTTAGGGATTCTCCTATTGAAGGAGAGTGGCTTCTTATCGGGGACTTTAATATGGTGGAGAAGAGCAAGGATAGAACTCGATCAACCAGTCTATTGGTAGGCTTTGAAAAATTTGAATGGCTGGGTCTCTATGAGAAATAGGCTTTGATAGACCTATGGGAGATGGGTCCCTTGAACAACAGATCAGGCTTCATGTACACAAGCCTTCAGTATGTCCGCACAAATTTCCACCTTGATAGGTGCTACTACTCTCACCAGGCAAATTGGATCTCGTCGCTACTTGAAATAAAGGTGGTACCAACAAAGAGCATGGCAGACCATATACCGTTACAATTGGAACTTAGGAAAGCCAGTGGGTGGGTCAAACCCCCAAGGGGAGTACGAAGCTTCTTGTTACAACGACACACCTGTTCAAGGACCCTCTATTTAGAAGTCTTACCAAGAAATATCTAAGCAAACTCAATAAATATGTTAATCTTGAAATACCTAAATCTTGGGACCTCTTTGCTCAAAGTATCCAAAAAGCTCACTCCCTCTAATGAAAAAAGACGTTCTGATAAAAGAGCTCCGGTAGAGCATTGGAAGCAACTTAAAAGGAGCATTAGGAGAAACTTGGACTCAATTTTGAGCCTTGTAAGAAACACCAACTCAACATAGAGAGAGGTAATTCTAGAAAATACACTCGGGGGGTTCACCATTCAGTACCCCCCCATATAATGTGCATTCGTCGGGTATTAGAAAAACCCCTCTTTTAACATGTCTATATGAATAAAATGACCCCTTATTTTAGGATATTCTTCCAAAATTGAATATTAATACCCCTCATTTTAATGTATCTATGTTAAATTGCATAATTTTTTTGTATTTTAAAAACCCTCCTTTTGAACTCATGTTATACATTAACATGATTACATAGTGCACCCCCCCCCCCCCCAAACAAAATACAAAAGTAATTTTTTGGAAATATATTTCTCATAGTACATACATAAAAGTTTTCTCGATCACTTAAATGCATGCTTGTACAAAATGCTTTTTGAGAGCCCAGATTAAGTATACAAAAAAATCCATGTAAGTGAATCTTAATGAGTGATGTGATGTGCGATGAGAGAAACCACATAAGACATGTTTTCAAAATACAAAACTAATACCACGGATGCATTTGAAACGTCCAAAAACCTTAGGAAATGTCATAAAAACTAATATCTAATTCTCCCAAATGATTTTCTCATGTTAAACTGATCATTTAATATGGGGAAGTACCAGGGAAGTAAAAGCTAGAATATTGATAAGCCTGCTAGACCGAGTCTCACCAGGGATCCAAGGGAGGGAAAATAGGGATCTAAAGAGAGACAATTTCAAACACAAACAACTTATGTGTTGAGCAAGAACTCCATCTCCTTCTCCAAGCATTTAGAAGTGGAGGCCTACATCCAAAAACTCTTGGCTATGGAATGTAAATCCAACCAAGATCCAAGCTTCAATGGCATGATCGTCTCCTCTACCATGCTAATTACTAAGCTAAGCTATGCTATTAGAGATGAGGATACTTCTTTCTCGCAAGATACATCTTCTTTCTCTCAATCTTTCCTCATTCCTTGCTAGCTCTCACCATTTTTGAAGGTGTGTGAGGTCTTGGGACTGAGGCTAGGGACACTAGGTGTGTTTTTCAAGCATAATTTGGTGCATGAAGCTTCCATATTTATTGCACCAATGAGTTTGGTCAAGGAAAAAAAGACTTTATTCTACAAAAGTCTCCTTTGATGGGAGAAGCTATAATACAAAGCCTTTTTGGAGGGGGGACAGGCTTCATGTAAATCCGGTCCTTGAGTGTTGTTAATTGTTCTATTTTCTCTCTCTTTTCAAGTATTTTCTATGCTAAACTAGCTCGGTGTAAATTGTTATGCTGCTTTCTAAAATTAAGTACTCTCTCTATGCTCATTACAAACTTGTTCTTAATGAAATGCTTACTATGTTATCAATTTTTGCTACACACAAGTTACTAGTTCATTAAATGTTACATTGGTATCATAGCTATTGGTTTCTCTTTTCTTGCTCTAGAAGAGAGTTCTTCAAGCTTGCTACAAATGGTTGGTGTTATTAATTGCAAAAGAGTAAGTAGAATAGGGATTTGTCATCCTTGAAGCACGCCTACTTTATGCAATTAACGGGGATACCATCTAGAGCTATGGTCTTTATAATGAAGTTCTACGGAGCTTGCCTATGGATTAACCATTATTGAGCTATTAGAAGATTGACAAGAAATGGTGTTGTCTTCGCTCTGTTAAACTTTGTCTTCTATTCCTTGCAATTATTAATATTTGATCCAAAGGTATAGATGCTTGATTGCTTATCTTTGAAGATAAAGAGGAGTAGCAACTAGGGATTGAAGTAACAAAACACAAGTAAATATTTACACCTAAAATTTTCTAGTATGGCTGACATGGGAAAAGAGATTTAAATGAATGTTTATAGCTTTGATTTTTTTAATGAAAGAAAAATTAATGATGCCCCTATGCTTGTAAACTATCTTGTTTCTAGGCTTCAACAAGCCCTGGGAAATCTATCCCTCCAAGGTAAAGTGCTACAGAAATTGCGCACCAATGGTATTCTCCAAACTCCCCACCAAGAAGAGAGAGTACCTAGGAAATCTCCTGGTGAGACTTCCAAAAGAGGACTCTCTCCGATAAGGGCTCAAAAAATTACTACTTGATGAGGCATCTCCCTCCGAAACGAGAGCCCAAGTTTCAACGGTAGAGAACCACCAAAAGAACGAGAAATAAGTGAGTCTCATGCCACCTCGGTGGAGATGGCTCCATGAGGACGGCAGGAAAAATGCTCTTCCACACCCCCTAAACGGAGAAGGCCATTGCATACTCCTCTTCACCATAATTCAAAGAGGGAAGAGAGAAAACAAGAGAAGAAAAAGGCGAGAAAGAGGTCACCCTCTTCTCCATCTTCTTCATTATCTTCCTCTTTTGAAGAAAGTGATGGTGCAGACAAGGAGGAGCAATGGAATCAAAAGGCCAGAAAGAGGTCACCCTCGTTTACATCCTCCTCGTACTCTTCCTCTTCTAAAGAAAGTGATGGTGTAGCTCTCAAACCACCCAAAATAAAAGGCCATAGTAAATCCTATGCCGCTCAAAAAAGGTTGTCCAAGCTCCAAAAGTTTAAAGAGGGAGAAAAGAACATCTCTTTCCTTACCTACAATGTCACCTTTGGTGCTACGGACAAAGTCTTGGCTTTTATCCATCGATGTGGCGTTTGGAGATGAGGGATACACAGAGTCCTCTAAGCTACATCATGTAGCTTTGCATTTTTACAAGTCTGTCAGGTAATGGTCATCTAGCCTACAAGCAAACAATGAAGCTCAACGAACATGGAAAGCTTTAAGAGCTTCCATCATGAAGCAGTTTTTTGCTCCGATGCCAAAGAAAAAGTACTCACTGAATGGCCAAGCTTGAAGCTCTCTCCCTATAATCTATTCACAAATATGTAGACAAGCTTTTGGATTTACATCTCAAAGCTACTGTCTACAAAAAGATGAATTTTGGGGAGAAAAAAAAAACAATTTTGTGTGGATTTATCTGAGGATATGGCGGAGTATGTTAACTCCCAAAGGCCACGCACCATATCTGAGGTCATACACCATACCATGGTGGCTTCAAGAATCAACTTCCAACAAGGGGCTAAGAGAAATCTTACACCCATGGAAAACAAGGACCGTAATGAGCCTAAGGGGAAGGACAACGACAAAAAGTCTCACAAAGGCAATGCCAACAACAAAGATAAGGAGAAGGGAGTTTTTAAAGGCAAAAATAAACCCTCTCCTGAAGAGCTAGAGTGTTATCAAAAAGATAACCATTGTTTCAAGTGCGGGGAGAAAGGGCATGCCTATCGTACTTGCCCCCACAAGAATACACATAATGATCTACCTTGATCAAAATTCAAGAAGAGGATGCTCATCACAAAGGATCTCCTCTATGTCATGCTTGGAGAAAGGTAAAATAATGTGATGCTTTCATTCTCTTTGACCTGGTTCTACTCACAATTTCATATCCATAGAGTTGGCCACCAGGCTAGGCATCCAAGCCTATGAGATGGGAGATGTCCTACCTGCTGATGGTGCTTTCAAGGAGCAACAAGCCTCAGTCACTCCCTTAATTGGGAAATTGAGGCTCCATGTCCAAATCTTTGTGGACAAGGAGAATTTCTTCATCCCTCCTCTCAAGCATGAGGATGTAATCCTAGGGGCACCATGGTTTGATCGCATGGCTGCCAATGTTAAATTCCCTGAAAGACAAATCTACTTTAGGTTCAGGGGAAAAGATATGTACATAGATGCTAAGGAGCTGATTATTACGATACCCATTGTACATAAGCAAGCTTCCAATAAGCCAATAAAGAGGTCTATTTTTGTGTACATGATTTTTGTTAAAGATTCTCAAAATGAACCTAATGTTTTAGCAAAAGAAGATATAACCAATCAAAAGAAATTAGAGTTCCAAGTTCCTCAAGGGATTCCAATATGTTTTTAATGAAGACATCCCTTGTGAGCTACCTCCCAAATGAGGGGATGTCGACCATGCAATTGAACTTCTTTCAGGAAGCTCACCACCTAATAAACCTCCTTATCAAGTTTCTCAAACTCAACAAGAGAAGATTATGCGTCAAGTGCATGAGTTGGTTGAGAAAGGCATGTTTAGGCCTAGCTCATCTCCATTTTTTTCACCAGTGCTATTAGTGCAAAAGAATGATGGCACATCTCGTATGTGTGTCGTCTATAGAGAACTAAATAGGATCATTATCAAGAATAAATTTCCCGTTCCACGGGTAGAAGACCTATTTGATAAGCTACAGGGTTTGACCTAATTCAATAGGATTGACCTAAAAAGTGGCTACCATCAAATAAGGATAGTTGATCAAGTCATTGTAAAGACTGCATTTTGCACTACGTTTGGTCTTTACGAGTACATTGTCATGCCTTTTGGCTTGACCAATGCACCAGCCACATTTAACCGCCTGATGGAGAGGCTATTCAAGGCCTCACGGAACCTTTACTGGAGTGTTCTTTGATGATATAATCCTCTACTTTAATTTATTAAACGAACACAAGCAACACCTACAGGTAATATTTCAAGTTTTACAAGAGGATAAACTTTATGTTAATGGAAAGAAAAGTGAGTTTTTCTTACAAGAGATTTAGTATTTAGGTCACATTATCTCTTATGATGGCATCCAAATGGATCCATCAAAGTTAGAGGTAATAAAAAGATGGCCTAATCCAAGGAATTTGCATGAACTAAGAAGCTTTATAGGTATGTGTACATACTATAGATGCTTCATAGAAAAGTTCTCACAAATTGCGGGACCATTACATGACCTCACAAAGAAAAACGTTAGGTATATATGGTCCACCAAGGAGAACAATGGTTTCAAAAATCTTAAAGAGAAGCTTATTTCTCAACCTGTTCTTACACTACCAGATCTCTCAAAGCCATTTCAGGTCCAATGTGACGCCTGTGGTGATTGCCTTGGAGTTGTTTTTCTACAAGAAGGGCATGCCATAGCCTACAAAAGTCAAAGGCTTGACCCTATTGAGCAAGCTCTAGGGATATATGAGAAGGCACTCTTAGCAGCTCTGCATGCTCTAGACTCGTAGAAGCACTATTTATTGAGAAGGCACTCTTAGCAACTCTAGATGCTCTAGACTCCTGGAAGGACTGTTTATTGGGGACTCCTTTCATTCTCCAAACGGATCACCAAAGCCTTAATTACTTCATGACGTAGACCAAGCTCTCCGAAAAACAAATGAGGTGGGAAAAATTCCTTTCGCAATTTCATTTTCATATTGCTCGCATTGCTAGTGACGAGCGCAAAGCGCGACATGAACCACGACGGCCTTGAAAACGCCGAGAGCCAATGCACGCTGCAATCCGGTCATGATGAAGCGAACAGGGGGGCACCTCCTAGCTTTGAGCAGCTAGGATGCAGACAACGATGATTTGAAATATCATGGACTCTCCACACACACACACACACACACAGAGGAAAAATGACAGGTGATGAAAACCCTCGGGGGTGTGAGGGAGAGGATTATTTTCTTGCAATATTTATAGCAACCTTATTTCCAACGAGGTGGCAATTCATGGTGATAGAGAGATAGAGGGAGAGATAGTGAGCCTACTTGGTGCGTTCTCTAGAGATGACTCACCGACACGCGAACCTTGCTAACATGAGTGTGTATGCATCAACCATCGGAGTCGAGATGTAGACATATCTTCTTTACATAGTACAAATTTCCCAAGAAAATCACTACACTAAGTCCCCTCTCTTGTGATGCAAATGTTGCCAATTCCTCCCACCAAAATATTACCAAGTGCTAACTTCTGATGAACTTGCCCCCTCGATAGTGACCTCTCAGTGCCTTTTATAGGTGTTGGCTGCTTTAGATTAGGGTAATTTGGTTTGATTAGGGTAATCTAATCAGGGGAGACAAAGCAAGTCGGTGGGCCCTGGGTGGTTGACCCTTGATTTGTCTTGGGAAATATTATAAGGAAAACCTCTAGGTGGGCCGTTGTGACCATCACCTAGAGAGATAAGAATTTACAAATTTGGGATTTTTTTTAACAAGATTTGGTTTGAAACTAAAAAAAAATGACGACAACCTACGGGCTTTACTAAAGAGGGCATCATGGACGCGATGCCGATGAATTGCGGCCTAGCTGGTGCATCGCTGTAGCGCATTCATCACTTTCAGGGTCGGCCGGGGCATGCCTTCGGCGCCTTTTCTTGTTTTGGTGTTTGCGATGCAAGACTTGACCATCTCCTTTCTTTTTTTGTCGATGTTGTCGATGTTCTTCGGTTTGTTTTTGTTTTTTCTTGGTGTGTGCGTATACGCGTGCGTGTGTATGTGTATGTGAATACTTAAACTCGTGCGTGTAGACGTGTGTGCTATATATGTGAGTGCATATGTTATTGTTTGTGTGTATGTGTGTGTATAGCTTGGGGTTGGGTGTGCCGTGTGGGTGAGTGTGTGTGAACGAGAATGTGTGTGTGGGAATGAGGGTGTAATAAATCATATATTATATTTAAAAAAATCCTTTCTTTTCCTGGCTCGCAGGCTCATCGATAGCACAGAGCGAGGGGGAGGCTGAGAGAACGTGAGTGAGTAGAGGGGGGGGGGGGGGGGGGGGGAATGGCGGGATGCTGAGGGGATTGAGGTGTGTGTGTGTGGGTGTGGGTGTGGGTGTGTTTAAGAGAGAGAGAAAACGGTTTGGTGCCATGCTACATCTTCGGGCCGACTAAGAGAGAGAGAGAGAGAGAGAGAGAGAGAATGCGAGTGTGTGAGGGTGTGTGAGGGTCTTGTGTGGTGTGAATAAGAGAGAGAGAGAGAGAGAGAGAGAGAGAGAGAGAGAGAGAATTTCTACTTCATGCATGGCGGCCTTCGGGATGTGGGCTTGACACAGAGAGAACGCGAGATGGTGGGGTGAGGGAGTGCTTGGCTCGGGTGAAGGTGAGGGTGGATGAGAGAGAGAGAGAGAGAGAGATAGAGAGAGAGAGAGAGAGAGAGAGAGAGAGAGAGAGAGCGGGCCCTGGTATGGCTGCTTGCGGCCTTTGGGCTTGAGCAGAGAGAGTGCGAGATAGAGAGTCTGAGGGAGCAAGGGCTCGGGTGGCCCGTGGCCGACAGAGAGCGAGAAGGGGGGGCTGAAAGTGGTCAACGGAATGGGAAAAAGGGGGGAGGGTTTAGTGGTTGTAGAGAGAGAGAGAATAATATGGTGGCGGGTTCGCACCCGGGGAGAAAGAGTGGGAGAGAGTGTGTGAGTGGGGGGTTATAGACAAGAGGGAGAGGTTATGTAGAGGGGGTGAATTGAGAGAGAGAGAGAGAGAGAGAGAGAGAGAGAGAGAGAGAGTCATCCTATTTCATGCCCATGGGGCCGCTCACTCAAAGGGAGAGAGAGTGGGAGAGCTAATTGATGGAGGGGAGGATAGGGCGGTGGTCCACCGGTGGGATGAAAACAAGGGGGGGAGGATAGGGAGGAGAGTGGAGCCGAGGGGGTGTGGATGAGAGGGAAGAGGGAGGGGTGAGGTATGGCGGCCCACTGGGCTGGGATATGGACGAGCGAAGAGAGAGAGAGATAGAGAGAGAGAGAGAGAGAGAGAGAGAGAGAGAGAGCTTGTGAATAATGAAAGAGAGAGAGAGAGAGAGAGAGAGTTTACCAAATTGGCGGCCCGTTAGGAAATATAGGAAATGTTTTTTTTATGCGCCCATTGGGCCGGGTGATGCAGCGGCAAGGTAAGTGAGAGAGAGTGGGTTGGCGGAGCCGAGCAGTAGGAGAGAGAGAGAGAGAGAGCTCTGTCTTCTAGCAATAATGGGGAGATGTGACCGAATTGGTGGTGCCTCGCTAGTGGTTAAGCCTAGAGGTGGTGAATGTTAAAGAAACTTTTCTTTTCTTTCTTGGTAATATGCTCTCCCCTTCTTGGGGTTTGGTTCTCGCGATCGCGGTTTCAAAAACTGGCTATCATTAGCCCTCCCGTCTGGCTAGAGGCATTCATGCTTCTAGCCCTACCTCTGATTCTTTAGTCGTGGAGTTGGAGGGTTCCCCCTCTTCTGGAATATGTAGCATGAACTATGGATCAAACCTAAGGAAATACCTTTTTAGCCTCCATCCATTGACTCTAGTCTTGTGAATTCTCCCATCTACTTCCATCAGCTTATAGCTGTCGTTGTCATAGCACCTTTTGACAATGAATGGTCCTTCTCATCGGGGTTGAAATTTCTTGTCCTTCCTGGTGTCAAATCTCAATACTAACATGCCTTTTCCAGGCCCTTTTCCTTAAGCCTTGATTGAAGGTGATCCGGCATCGCTCTGCCTGCGTTGCATAGTGATTGATTGCATCTTCCCTACCTAGTTGGAGCCTTTCCAGATCCAGGATGTGGTTGCGGAGATTTACAATTGGGCACTGTAATTGGCTAGCCATGACTCGTAAGCTGGCTATCTGTACCTCAATGGACAGAATTGCCTCCTTTCCGTCAACTAGATGGAAAGGCGTGAAACCTAATGATATTTGGAATGTCGTTCGGTAGGCCCATAGAGCAGCCATGAGATGTTTATCCCAGTCTCCTGTGTGGTTATTCACCTGCTTTGTGATGATTTTGAAGATCATTTCATTTACCTTTTCTACTAGGCCATTACACTGTGGATAGTATGGTGTGGAATGTTGGCGTGTAATGCCTAACTTTTTCATCAGTTCTCCCACCAAATCGCCTCTGAAACCTAGTCCCCTATCAGATATTATCTCAAGAGGAGTGCCAAAACGGCAACAGATGTGCTCAAATATGAACTTTGCTACCTCTTGGGCTGTAATGCGGGTGGTGGCTGTTGCTTCTGCCCATCGGGTCATGTAGTCTACACCAACTAGAATGTATAGTTTACCTGATTGGGCCCTTGGTAGAGGACCGATTGCATATGTTTCCCATTTCTCAAACGGACCGTATGAGATGATAGGAGTCTGTGGTTCATAGGTTGGTGTGCAATCACTGACCACTTGACAAGTCTTGCATGTTTTACACCAATGATGCACATCCTTGTTCAGACTAGGCCAAGAGTATCCTGCATCTTCCTACTGGTGATATCTAAAGCAAAATGACCGCCGCAGACACCATCATGGCAACTTGAAATTACCTCTGTGATCTCACTGGAGGTTGGTACTCGCCTGAGAATCTGATCCTTGCCCTTACAATACAAGTGGGCGTTTACAAGGCGGTATCTTGTAGCCTTCCTTACTAGCCACTGTTTCTGGCCCCTAGTGTACCCTTCCGGACATTCTCCTGTATCTAGAAAGCTGATAATATCAAGCATAGCATTGAAGAAAGAAATTTGGAATGGCAGCCTCTACACCAAAACAAACTCCATTGCGCCACAAGGGAAATGATATGAGGACACCACCTAGTCTTGGAAGCGTGGACTAGGACCGCTAGAGAGAGAGAGAGAGAGAGAGAGAGAGAGAGAGAGAGAGAGAGAGAGAGAGAGCTATCACTATGAATGAAGCATTAACCTCAATGTGTGTACAAGGAATGGATAACTTCAAGCACTCCCAACACAAATAGCATGTAGATTACTAAACAACAACTCAAGATTTAGCCAAAATCACATCAAGCACTCTCACACACACATAAAATATCTCTCTTAATTAACATAAGTAAGAGGGGGGAGGTTACTAGCATAAAACATTTTGCACTCTAGAATGTGCAAAGAATAGAGTGAATGAATGAGCTTTATGGGCTCATGATGAGTGATACAAAGACTCAATGAGGCTGAGGGAGGCTTGAAATTACAAAGGGGGAGGCCTCTTTATATAGGCAAGAGAGTGATTAGGAGTGAGGTTAAGATCCAAGTGCAATTTGTACAAATGAAGCTTGATTAGGGACATTCCACCAATGAAGAAGCTCCTTCCAAGTGATTTGTTGACCAATTTGCAACTAATTGGCTCCATCATCACTTGTGTTGTCTTCACTCCTTCCTCCATAGCTTGAGTCCAAGAGCTTCCTTATTTTAAAATGTAGAGAATCTACATACAATCAATGCATATCTAGTAATAATAGAAAGGGGTTGAATGAAAACTTATGAATTACAACAAGATTAAGCATGATTTGAGAGGTGATTAGAAGAGGAATTTGTGATGGTTTTATGAGCTTGAGAGAGAGGAGGAATGAGGGGAGGGTGAGGAGACTAATGGCTGATTTTTAGAGAAGGACTCAATGTGGAAAAGGAAGGGTGTGTGTGTAAAGGTAGAGGGGGTGGTCTCCACCACAGTTGAAAAAACTGGCATCCACCATTTTTGCCATATCTCCTAGACCGTAGATGCAAAAATTATAAAAGAAATATGGTCAAAATCTCCAGCTCATAAGCTATAAATTTTCTTGGATCAGAGTGGACGTATTTTTAAAAATTCCAGCAAAATCATGTGTCTGTTTCCTTCCTTCACCAAGTCTTCCACCTGGGTCCCATCTGTTTGAGTCATCATATGGCTCCAAAGCCATGATGATATGAGCCCCTCATTACCCTTGAATCATGGCATGGCTCCACAAACACATCATATCTTTTCTTTTCACATTTATATATTTTCCCTTCCCTTTACCATTAGGTTCTACCTTTCACCTCATGTGAACTAGTCAAGGAAAAATTCCCATCAAATCATTTTTTTGAATTTTTCCAAGAGGTTGTTCTCACTCTTTCTTTTATTGTAAACCTCTAGAAGCAAGGAAAACCAACAAAATATAGTAAACAAAAAATTGTGAATTAGGCTCGGATCATAGCCCCCCCAAACCTGGCTAGAGGTATTTATGCCTCTAGCCTACTTTCTTTGATCTTGGGCTGACCTTATTCTAATGTGATAAGGCTTTAGACGCCATCCATTTTTCCTGGTCTTGTGCACTTTACCATCAATGTCTTGAAGTCTGTAAGAGCCATTTTTGAACTTTTTGGTGACCAAGAACGGGCCTTCCCATCGAAAAAGAAACTTTCCATCCTTACAAGTGTCGAAGAGATTGTCATATCGAAGCACTAGAGATCCCTTTTTGATGTCTTTAGATGCTAGCTTTTTGTTGAACTTTTCTCTGCGCTTCTCTACTTCTTGAGAGTAGTGGTTGATGGCTTCTTCACGATCCAATTGCAGCCTCTCTAGATCCATGATCCTTTGATGTACTTTCTCCTTTTGAGAGCCTACCTGGCTACCCAATATTCGAAGACTTGTTAACTTCACTTCAATGGGCAAAAGCGCCTCCTTTCCATAAACCAAATGAAAGGGTGTGTACCCTAATGGGGTTTTGAAGGAGGTTCTATAGGCCCATAGATCTCCATTCAGGTGTTTGTCCCAATCTTGGCTCCTGGCATGTACCTGTTTGGTGAGAATTTTGCAAATGATTCCATTTACCTTTTCCACCAAGCCATTGCACTGAGGGTAGTAAGGAGTAGAGTGTTGATGCTGAATATTTAGCTTCTGATGAGTTCTCCTACCAAGTTTGCTCTAAACCCTGGTCCTCTATCAGATATTATTTCAAGAGGGGTGCCAAACCGGCAACAAATGTGGTCAAAGATGAACTGACTCACATCCTTAGCAGTAATTCTATTGGTTGGAATAGCCTCAGCCCATCTAGTCATGTAGTCTACTCCCATAATGATGTACTCTTTACCTGACTGAGTGCGTGGTAGAGGCCCTATGGCATCAATTCCCCACTTCTCAAAGGGCCCATATACCTTTATTGGGTTCTGAGGTTCAGCTATGAGCCGTCGTGGTCCAGCTTTCTGACATTCATGACATGTTTGACACCAGTATTTGACATCACGATGAAGACTTGGCCAAGTAAAACCAGCTTGTAGAACCTTTCTACTAGTGATGTTGTGTGCAAAGTGTCCTCCGCACACATCATCGTGACAAGCTTTTAAAATCTGTTCAATTTCACTCTTCAAAGGCACTCTCCTAAGCACACCATCCTTACCAAGACAATACAAATTATCATTTACTATGCGATACCTGGTAACCTTCCTAGCTAACCATTGTCTTTCCCCTGCATTCAAGTGTTTATGAGCCTCTCCTTGCTCCAAAATGTGCATAATATCTTCTAAGTCCTCCTTGCCTTGCTGAAGTGGAAGTTTGATGGCCACTGCTCCCACTATTGACTCATTTAACTTTGATGATGCTAGGTGGTCTGCATCCTTATTCTGGTCTCTTGGCACATGATGTACTTGTGCCTCCCTAAATCTCCTCATAAGAGCTTTGGCTTTTCTCATTTTAGTAGAGAGACTGGCATTTTTGCAAGCCCATGTACCTTGCCTTTGCCTTACCAAAAGCATGGAGTCACCAAAAGCATTTAATCTCTCAATTGAATTATCCAAGAACCAACAAAGGCCATGAATTAGAGCTTGATATTCTGCTTCATTGTTGGAGTGGACATCTTCTAGAGTGATCCCTTCACCATGGATCCTCTCTCCCAATGGAGATAAGACCACGATGCCTGCAGATGCCTTATCCTTGGTTCTCTTGTATGCTCCACAAAGTAGAGGCTATAAGCATTGACTAGAGCCTCTAGAGCTAGAGGTGGTGGAAGTTCCTTTCTCTTCAAATGGAAAACTTTTTCATAGCACTTGTTTGTTAAAATGTCGGCTAAGCATACTCGAGTTGTTCTTTCAACCTGTATTGTATAATAAAACTCTTGAAGTCACACCACCCACTTTGCTATTTTGTCAGAGATTTCCATATGTTGTAGTGCATAGGGAAACATATCCTCCACAGTGATAATTACAAACCTCTTTGGCAGCAAGTATGGCCGAAATTTGGCTACCGCAAACATGAGAGCTAACACTAGTTGTTCCATCAGGGTGTAGGCCTTCTCTGTGTTTTCCATGAGGCGGCTAGAAAAATACACAGGCCTCATAAAGTATGTTTTTGGATCTTTTTGTAGGAGGGCAGCACCAATGGCCTCTTCTTCCACACTAGGTTTACAAAGAATGTTTCTTCCCAACAAGGTTGGAGGATTACAGGGAGTGACCCTAACATTTGTTTTATCTCTCTAAAATGCCCATCATTTTCTTCACTCCAAACAAGCGTCTCTTGACAAGTCAGCTGCTGTAGAGGAAATATCACTTGGGAGAGTAAGTGTATGAATCTACTCAAATATCTTAGCTTTTGCAAGAAAGAAATTAATTGTTTGATGGAAGTTGGGGAAGGTAGATTTAGCAATGTTTCTATCTTTTCAGGATCTACCTCGATTCCATCAATGGACACTACATGCCCCAACAGTGTAACCTTGCTTTCCCCAATGTGACATTTGTCCTTGTTTAGTTGTCCACCCAGCTTAGCTAAACGAGTAAATCCTTCATCAATCTTGCCGAGATGCATACTTTTGGAGCTGTAAATACAAAAGTCATCTATGAAAACCCTTATGGACTTACCAAAGTAAGGTTGGAAGACCATATTCACGAATCATTGAAAGGTGGCTGGAGCGTTGGTGAGACCAAAAGGCATGACTCAAAATGCAAAACAGCCCCATGGTGTGATGAAAGTAGTCTTTTTATGGTCCTCCTCTGCAATGCGTATTTGAAAGTAGCCGGAGTAACCATCACACACTGTGTATCGCTCGTGGCTTGCTACTTCATTTAGAATCTCATCTTGAAATGGGAGAGGGAAGTGGTCCCTCTTTGTTGCAGCATTTAGTGGCTTGTAATCCACGCACACTCGCCATTTACCATTCTTCTTTGGCCTCACCACTACTGGGGAGACCCATTTTGAATCTTCTACTGGGTATATGAATCCTGCTTCTAAGAGTCTCTTCACCTTGGACAATAGTGCATTTTGTTGCACAACTCCTAATCTTCTTAGTTTTTGTACTACTGGCTTGCTCCCTTCTTTTAGATGGATATGATGCTTCACTGCAGTGACACCTGTGATGTGAGTGTAATCAGAAATAAACAATGATGCACACTTCTTGAGAACATTTACATAACCCTCCCTTTCTTCTTCCTTTATATCCTTGGATAACATCTTCTCTAGGCTGGCATCCCACACATTCTCCATTTGGATCCTTGGGTTGTCTTCTGATGAGGTAGTTTCCTTTATGGTGACGCCCATGACTTCGAGAGTGCTATCACTCTCTTCACTTGAACTCTCTTCCTCGTCCATGGATGAGGAGCATCCACTTGAGCTCCACTCATCATCTGATGTCTCTAGTTCAAGGTTCTCTTGTCGCCCATTCTTCAAGTTATAAACCACCTTCCGACTATGGCCACCCACACGAGGCCTCAAGTCCAAGTCTCCTGTTGCCCAATCTTGCCTAGCTCCTATACCCATGAGCCAAGGTCATCCTAAAATAAGGGGGTATCCTTCTCCCTTCACTTGCATCACATAAGCATCAACCTCTATAGTGATTCCAAAAACAGAAACTCTCAAAGCTTTCACTACACCCACACAAGTGACAGAGACATTATTGGCCATTTTTTCCCTAAAGTTTGATGATTCCATTACCTCTAAACCCAATTGATGCATTAGCTTTTCTATCATGACACAAACCTCTGCTCCACTATCAATGTAAGTTTTTGGAATCCGTTGTCCCTTGATTTGCGCCTCCACCAAAGGCACTATATCCTTGAGACCATAGGCTTTGATTACACTTACTAGCTTACTTCGCTTTGCCCTCGTGCTCACCATTTTTGACCACTGTCGTCGCAGCTTTGGGGAGATATGAAGTAGTTGTGGCCAAGTAATCTTTGGTCCTTGAGAAATCACATCAGCTGTCAAGTCATAAGGTTGTGTCCGAGATCCCATAGGGAAATCAGAGATGTCAATTTGAGACCTAGTACGGGTCTTTCTCTTCTTAAATTCATCTTTAGTTGCCCGAGATGTACTTGCTTCATTGCTTGCATCCTTGCTTGTTTCTTTACTTACTTCATCTTGGACACGCACACTCTTGATAGGCATTGTAGCCACTTCATCTATCTTCATCTTCCCTTTAACTATTTCTTCCTGGTTGCTTCTGCCCTTGACGATCTCCTCCATCCTTATGATGCTCACATTTGGTTGAGTAGCAGGGGCTTGAGCTTGAGCACGAGGTGGCTGCAAAATTTGAGGTTGCAGTTGCTCTTGTGCTTGAGCTCTAGAACGGGGAGGACTTACTTGTTGTTGAGGACCTCTGACAGGGTAGTCATATCTTCTCGGATGAGGGCAATTATACATGCCATGGCCATTTTCCCCACAATTGTAACACAACATTTCCCTTGCTTGACGTCGCATTGGTGGCCGATTCCCACCATTCCCCTCAATAGGCCTTCTTGCACCCTGCACAAGATTTACTCTCAAACCCTCTAGCTATTTTGTGAGATTGCTTATTTGTCAGAGCTAGTATGCAAGAGAGGGTTCAAATTGGATGCACATAGTAAGAATGAGGCTGAATATGCTACATTGTAAGCCGGATTACACATTTGTTTGAAGCATGGGATTAGAATGTTGAGCATAAAAGGTGATGCCTTTGTTAGTTGTGAAGCAAGTGCTAGGTGTGTGGAAGAGCAAGAACACCTCATTGAAGGATATGTGTTTTAGAATTAAAGGCCTGCTAAAAAAGTTCAAAGCATGGAGCATCAAACACATTGAATGTGATCTAAATGGAGAGGCACATGAAGCAGCTCAAAGCATGATTTGGGAGCTATTTGTGTTGAGGACAAAATTACCTCTTATGTGGTGAAGTGGGAGCAGGCTATGGAATTTGAGTATAGCTTGATTCTTGCTAATGACACTTGGGACTTGGTATAACTGCCAAATGATGCAAAAGCTTTACCTTGCAAATGGGTTTATAAGAAGAAATTTACCTCAGGTGATCCAAATCCAAAGTACAAGGCTAGACCTGTAGCCAAAGGGTTCAAACAGCAAAAGGGAGTCAATTTTGATGGAATCTTCTCACCTCTGGTCAAGATGACATCGCTTAGAACCGTACTTGGTCTTGTAGCAATTGAGGACATGGAACTTGTCCAAATGGATGTAAAGACAATATTTATTTATGGGGATCTTGATGAGGATGTTTACATACAGCAGCCCGAAGGGTTTGTTCAGGAGAATGCATCTCGTGAGGAGCTAGTATGTAAGCTCAAAAAGGTACTTTATGGCTTAAAGTAGGGTTCAAAGTAGTGGTATCATAAATTTGATGCATGTATGAGGTCTCAAGGATATAAAAGGAGCGAAGAGGTTCACTGCTTGTACACAAGAAATCTAGATGATGGCTCGATGATCATTCTAGTTTCGTATGTTGATGACATGCTTATAACTGGGAAATCCATTGCAAAAATTGCCAACTTGAAGAAAACACTTAGAAATAATTTTGCAATGAAAGATTTGGGGGATGCTACACACTTTCTTGGCATGCAAATCAAAAGAGATCCAATAGGCCCGTTACCTATCACAAGCAGGGGCAAAAGCTATATTTTGAGTGCAGTGGACTATCTCTCTAGTTGGGTAGAGGCTATAGCAATAAAACAGATAACTGCAAAGGATGTGGAAAAATTTGTGTATGATGAAATATGTTGCAAGTTTGGGGTGCCATTGAATCTACTTTCAGATAAGGGGCCAGGATTTAGAGCTAAACTACTAGACTTCTTATGCACAAAGATGAAGATTAGGCACCAGCATACCACTCCTTATTACCTGCAGTGTAATGGCTTAAATGAAAGATTCAATGGTGAGTTGGTACAATTCTTTCAAAAGTGACAGAGCACCAAGGAAAGAATTGGGATTTGGAATTGCCTAGTGCATTATGGGTTTACCGTACTTCGGTGAAGACAGGCACATGGTTTACTCCATTTCATTTGTTATATAGAAAGGAAGAACTATTGCCTGTGGAAATAGAGTTGCCTGCGGTCAAGATGCTAGAGAAGCTGCTTGGGCCGCCTAGTGATGCATTCAAAGAGAGGCTCTTACAACTACAAGAGGTTCAATTGGATAGGATGAGCGCACTGGAACATTATGGGTAGATGCAAGATAGGGCCTTAGAAAAGATAAATGAAAACGTCAAAAGTAAGGGTATCAAGAAGCATGACTTGGTTTTGTGCTACAACAGTAAGCTGGACAACACCTTCCAAAAGAAGTTTCAAGTTAAGTGGGAAGGCCCTTTCAAGGTAGTGGAGTGTTTTCCGAATGGTACATATCAGTTGGCTAACCTGGATGGGATTTTACATAAGTCAAAGGTAAATGGATTGTGTTTGAAATTGTATCATGCTAGATTGATGATGGTGGAGCAAGATGAGTTGTCTACAAAACAAGTAATGTATGTGAGGGATGAGGAGACCTTTGATGCGGCGAGTCTCATATCTCTCTTTGCTGCTACTGATCATGAATGATCTACCAGGCTAGGGGATGGGAAAATTATGTTAGGAGTTTTTTGGAAGGATTGATTGTGCATATGACATACCCATGCATGGTGCATCGAATAAAGAATTGCCCATTTTCCAGAGCGAGGTGATTACATGGGGCCCACATGTGTATAGGTAGGACAGCATGTACATAGTGCATTGATTTTCATCATCACCAGTATCAATGTGTTTTTCCTATAATAATGAGGAGTTCATAGCACGTAAAACTTCTGGAAGAAGCTATCCGCGGGTCGACAACATGAGGTAAGCAGGTGCATCAGATGGCATCTAGTGGCGTCAGGAGGTCGAATGGGGTCAATACTTGCATGTGGTAAGCAAGGACACAATGTGGGTGTTTTCTTGTGATGATTATGCAGAAAGGGGGCCACTTTACATGGTTGCGGGATGCATTATTGGAAAAATTTGAGTGCCAGGTGTGCGGATGATGCAAAAAGGTAACAAAAATGCACTGCATGGCCGGTTTTTGGCATGTTCGGGGTCCGTTTGAGGTCAACTAAAAGGCCAAATGTGCCCAAGTGATAAAGTGAAGTGTGGACACTGAAAAACCTGAAAAAAAGACCAAAAAAAACATGGAGAGAAGAGAAGGAATAGCCGCAACTGAGTTTTTGCTGTTTTTGGAGCCTGTTTTGGCCATAAACTGCTCATCCGAGGTCGGATTTGAGCACTTTGACGTTTTAGACTAGGGTTTTGGGCCGTTTTGGATGAGATGGTGCTGTCCATTTTGCCAAATTTCTCATTATTTTTCTACTATTTTGATTGTGTAAGTTTCTCGTGTGAGCGAAGTCTCTGGTCCAATTTGTGACTATATCTGGCATATTTCATCCATATTGTGTGAGCTCCATAGGTGTGTTTCCTGTCTCGGCCAGGTGGATTGTGTAATCCGAGTGGTGCCCCATAGTGTGTGTGTATCATTCCAAGAGTGTGTTTCGGGTGATTATGGAGGCATCATCTGTGTTTCCATCCCGCTCACAACGTACAAAGATGGAGGATGCTGGCTTAGTAGCATTACCTACCAAATTTGTATCTATGCAACCTACATAGATCCTGAGACTGCCAAAATGGATCAGACTCAAATAGCCTTATTCTTAACCCTAATGATGAATTTGGATGGCCTGAGGAAAAAGCATAGAAGGTTTTCAAGGAGTTCAAATCACTTGTCGATCATCATGCTGGTGCAGAGACCTACTAACAGAATATACGTTTCGATTGATTGGCTTTGATCTGGAGCATTTCATTCGGCAAATGCTATTGAAAAACAAAATCAAGTATAATATGAATTGTAGAGTATTGAATTTCAATATGGGAAATCCCCATCTAAACATCTAAGGATGAAGAGGATGAGTAACCAAGGGTCTTAAACGGTTTCTTTGATACTTGGACATGACAATGTCTATTTTGGGAAATCACAGTTCAAGGTGGCCAAGAAATCCATACACACAATTGTCCTTTGTACATGTTGTTTTTCATGAATATGGGGTGTATATTTGATCTCTCTTCTAAGCTTTGCTTTGAATTGTATATTTACCTAGACTCATCCTTGGCCCATTCATAGGACACACTCGATGTGGCTGAAGCACTTATGTATATGTTATGCTCCCTTGTATAATGATTAAGATAGCAATTTATCTGTTCTTGTTGTAATTGGTCCAGGGCATTGATTTATTAGCCTTTGCTGTATTAAATTTTTTGATCTTTTAACGAGAGAGAGAGAGAGAGAGAGAGAGAGAGAGAGAGAAAGAGAGAGAGAGAGAGAGAGAGAGTAGTGGGGATATTGAGAGAAAGATGTGAGAACTCCACATGGTAGCGGTAGTGGGGAAGCTTAGGACTAGCAAATCAATAACCATAATCGTCAATCTAAATTGATGACATAGGGATACCTTAGAGTAGAGTTGGGTATTCCAATTTTCAATTAAGTTCTAGGTTGGGCGGAGAGAGAAGGGTGGGCAGAGGTGTTTAGGGGTAGCTAATCTATTGTATCCTTTTTGTTATGCAAATTTCTTTTATGATTTTCCTTTATATCAACATGCTTGGCTCCGCTTGATTTAATGATCGCTCAAACAGTTTTGCTCGGAGTTTGAAATTCCCCCATGCATCGCTACTCTTTGTTGACTGAAGGTCTTTTCAAAGCCCTCCTCCGTGGGGGCACCAAATGAGAGGGGGATGCGCAAAACAGACTCGGTGGCCTCTACACCAAGACTATGCACAATGGCCTCATCATGGGAGGTACACAATAGGGACACCACCTAGCTTGGGATGAATCTAGGAGTCATGATAAGGGGTCGGCACATAACAAAAGGAGAATATGAGAGGAAGGAAGGACAGAGAGAGAGAGAGAGAGAGAGAGAGAGAGAGAGAGAGAGAGAGAGAGAGAGAGAGAGAGAGATCATTAGAGCTTCATTAATATAGGCTTCATAAACACCATAACACAAGGAAGATGTGAGAGAAGAAGAGAGAGGGAGAGGAAGATATCATAGAGCTTCATTAGTATAGGCTTTATAAATACCATAACACAACAAAGATGTGACAGAAGGAGAGAGAGGGAGAGGAAGAGATCATTAGAGCTTCCATTAATATAGGCTTCATAAATACTATACAAAAATTCACAAGGGGAATTGCACATAATTAAAATCTCACAAACTTATGTGTGCATGGTAACTTAAACCTCTTGGCCATTAAGAAACCAAAACGAATAACCATAGCCAATAATATGCCATAGTAGAACTATGTGTGTGTAGAGGTGCATACACAAGGATGTACATATGAGCACGTGAGTGCTAGAGCTTGATTACGTGTTCGTTTACAAAAGAGAAGGCCTCCTTTTATAGGCCAAGAGAGTGATTAGGGAAGAGATTATGAGCAAAACAAGTTATTACAAAGTAACCCTAGTTAGAGGCATTCCCCCAATAAGAGAGCTCCCTATGCCCTGCTTATTGACCAATTTCCTCCTAATCACCTTCATCATGGCGAGCTTTGTCTCCATGCCACCTTCCATAGCTCGAGTCCAAGAGCTTCCTTGAGAGAATCTTGATAAAATAAGAGAAAATCCAGTCATAATGAAGAGAAACCTATAATGAATTGGGTGTTTGGAGCTAGATAATCATGACTTCTTCTCCGTGTGGGCAGATAGGCTCCACCATTTTTTCCATATCTTGTAGCTCCAAAATTCATAAAACAAAGAGGAGCAAAAAGGTCAGCTCAACTCCTACAACTTTGTTGTTGAAATTTTTTTGAAATT
The DNA here is from genome assembly GCF_014529385.1 of Adiantum capillus-veneris. Lineage (NCBI taxonomy): Eukaryota > Viridiplantae > Streptophyta > Polypodiopsida > Polypodiales > Pteridaceae > Adiantum > Adiantum capillus-veneris. The sequence goes on along the minus strand of NC_140959.1, from coordinate 91,302,435 downwards.
CGGAATGAAAAAATTAGAAAAAAAACCCACAAAAATATGTTTCTGGTTTTTCCTTCCCAAAAGTCTTCCTGGTGGTCCCCTCTTGACTCCATGTGAAAGCTTGTTTTCACAAGTAAATTATGCTTGAATTTGATAATATTTTGTTGACTCCAACTCCACAATGCACAAGATTGTCCTCCCTTTCACTATTGCCTCTTATTCTTCACCTGTAGTCATCGTCAAGTAGTGACCGTCAGGTAGAATCAACATCCAATGAATTTCTTGTCTTCATAGGGTTTCTTTCTACCTCTCCTTATTTTTGAGATCCAAATATGTCAAAACCATAGCTATGTACAAAATAAATACACAGACTTTTTGTGATTTCCATGCATCAGGTCCCTCCGCCTCCGCGAAGACTTGAAGCCTTGCAGTCCTCATTGTTATTACAAAATTATATATGCATATTAAATATATTCAATAAGGTTAGATTCTACATCCTATTGGTTATCTATATTGCTAAATGACCATATTATAGACCTAAAGGTCCTCATCCATCTTTCTTAAACTAGGTAGAAAAAAAATATACTAGAGGGATAGATTGTCTTAGAGAAACTTCTAGTCTATTGTGAAAAGCCATATGCTATATGTGCTTGACCAGAGTGGGAGCCATGGCCCCAACCCATCCTCTTGTATTAGAAGGTTAAGTGAAGATATATAAAGCTGGTCTAGGCCCATTTTATAGTGCTAGCCAACCAAAGGCTACCTAGAAACAAGTATGTGTGTGTCTAAGATTGATTAACTAACAATAGTTTGATTTCACAAACTATTTAACCACATAATGGGACTAGAGACCATACAGTGTGTATATAATAACCAAAAAATGTGTATTATAGATAAGAAGTAAGCTTAAAATGAGAGAGATAAAACTACCATTGACATTTAGACTTGACATTTTGACACAAATTGTATTATTTGTGATGAATATATAAAAATATTAAAGTGTATACAAGGACTATCTATTGATCATAGAAAACAATCAACAATGGATGATCTTCTGCTATTGCTATAGTTGTTGTCATAATCCCACGAAAGGAACCTCTTACTTGCCACCATCCAAGACATGAAAACAAGAATATTATCAATACTCCTATAACATATACATGGGAATACAGGTGTTTACGACCCCTTGCCCTTGTTATCGGTGTCAAATATTACAAGCAGCCTAGCACATCACATAATCAAACTCCAATTTTTTCCAAAATAGTCTTTAAAAAATATAGTTCGAGTGTACACAAGGTCTGTAAAATTTAGTATATATAAGCTTAGGAACTATAATAAACCATGTCATGAGAATTATACAACCAAGATATAGTTAAACCATGTCATGACAATTAGAGAACCAAGATTAACTTGACCAAAATGTGAAATAGATAACCTTTTTGACCAAAAAATTAAATGATAGTAAGTGGTCATGGTGTGTGTGTGTAGCTGTTTAATCTTAGATAATAAGACATAATTGAACTTCTACATTCAAAAGACAGCTGAAAATGGAGCAAAGAACAGATAAAGTACAGAAAGAACTCAATATTAGAATCATTTAAGTACAATGTTTGTAGGAATGAGGTCCCCTTCCAGTATACATATAGTAGAAAAATTTCCCAAATCATAAGTGTGTGTGCAATCCAGTGTAGGTCAGCTTGCCAAAGTCAAAAAAAACCTCCAAGATAATATAGAGTCCTTACCTGCATCCATCCAAACAAAACAACAATTCAATTAGCCTTGGATGTGTTTTACAGGTATCAATGGACTATACCAATTGTTATCCATGCCCATCTCAAAAAAAAAAGACTTTACAAGCTTAGTCAAGAGTATTTATGTAAAGATGTTATCACTTTTCTTTTTTTTAAATCCCAAAGATTATAGTAAAAGAATATCATTTTGATTAGAAGACCATCACCCCTTCTAATCCAAGTGTCTGAATCCACTCCCTTTATTTTAAAAATTCATTAGTTTTATCAGTTCATGAAAAGCTCTACCAAATGAAGTTTATACAAGAAGTTTTTTCGTAAAAATTCCATTTAAAGTTCTCATACAGTATCAAGCTTTGTTTAAGATTGTTTTCAGGTCAGACGCCCATTATGGTAGAATGGACTCTAAATCATCCCACTATCACTAACCATACATCTCTCTTTAGCAAACCAAGTAACAAGGTGCCCTGATAAAAGCCAGGCCATGAGCCGAACCATTAAAATATATATATCATGCTTTAACGTGCTAATTCCACCTCAATCACTTCAAGGAATAAAAAAGGATCAACATCTGCCCAAGTGAATGTAGTTTACATCATAACCAAATAAAGTAAAGACCAAGTGAATGTAGTTTACATCATAACCAAATAAAGTAAAGACCAAGTACTGCAACAATGCACAATAGGGCCCAATCACCCCTTAAAAAACCTCTCTATGTCATTGTGTAATTAGACAGAAAACACCACCACCAGTCAACCAATATACAGGGCTAGTAAACGGATACCTATGATAGTGCTAAAAACACCTATGAAAAAAGCAACAGTATCAAGTAAGCCACAAGGTTATTTGATGCTCTGTACGTCCCCTAAAAACTCAATAAGAAAATGCATGAAGCCCTTTAAAGGGAATATCAATTATTAGTGGGCAGATTAAAACGTAGAGTACAGCATTTTTCTAGAATGAAGGTTCATTTAAAAACTGCCGTAACGTACAACCTGGCACAAAATACACAATTGGTGTACAGAGCGTGGGATACCATACCCCCTTCATTTCCTAGTTCACCATCCAAGCCGAGTTAAAAGGCAACAACTCATGTAATCAAGGCACCTATTAGCCGGCCAGTCAGTTAGCAGGGTACAAGGCCATAGCCAAACGAGTGGTCTAGCCACTGATATGCAAAAAAAACCATTTTAATACATTATCATTAACAAAAAAACGCAGCACAATAAACACCTTATGTAATAGGCAACCGAAAGTCATTTTAAACATTAATAGTGTCTGCGACATTACCATATTCATTATACCATGTTATGATAATCCATGTGTGCTTCTAATCAAAGAGTATCATAACCCGACTAATAGAGTAAGAGTAATCATAAAAAACCGCCCTCAACAGTTTTTCAAAAAAAATTGCAATCATAAAACATACGGCCGAGGAAGCAGACCTGTGTGTTAGACGAAGTGAGCTCCATGCTTCAGTACCATGCAGAAGTTTCAAGGCAAGGCAACGACAAAACAAAGCTAAGTGGGGGCCAAAGAGGTGCCCTCACCTCATTATATAGAGGAAGGAGGGAGAGAGGCAGTCCGCTTAGATCGAATCCATGAATGGAATTTCCATGAGTATACTGACAGTGTTACACAACAGTGAGCCTCCTCTAGTTGCAGAGAGAGCCCCTGCGCCTTCACAGAAAATAATGGTAGTAGGATAGTAAACCATAAAGCAAAACCTACTTGTAGGTAATATATACGAGCCTAGTCCCATGGTGTGGGTTTTTTTTTAAAATCTAGAAACTATAGCTAAGTTCTACTCTGTGTGTGTGTGTGTGTGTGTGTGTGTGTGTGTGTGTGTGTGTGTGTGTGTGTGTGTGTGAGTGAGTGAGAGAGAGAGAGAGAGAGAGAGAGAGAGAGAGAGAGAGAGAGAGAGAGAGAGAATATTACTAGTTCAAGGTGTCATAAAAGGGTCAATACTCTTCTATCTAAAACTAAAGTCTGCAAATAACTTCAATAACATAAGATTTTTAGACATTAGATTGCCAACCAACCTAAAACTTTAATGGCTGTAACCCAAATTGTGTGATAGCATTTGATGGCATATCCATGAGCATGAAGTGTACATCCCTTGTACAAAATCCACTGTTTAACAGAAATAAAACTACTCCTCTTCTAATTCACTCATAACAAGTGTTTTGAGTACTATTTATTGGTTTGAATATACAAATTTAAACATTTTCACATGAAAAAAAGAAAAACAAAAAATCATCTTCAACACAAATTGTGTGCAAACCTATCATCGCTTCCTCAAAAGCACATAAATGATGAAGTTACGGTCATTTTGTATGAAGATGTGTGATTTACCACCATGCTCCATACTCTTCACTATTGCTACATGCAATGTGTGTCGAGTGCTAAGAGAAAGAGAGGTGGGGAAGGATATGGAGGAACAAAAGCTCCTGAGGCTTAAGAGCCAGCTTCTAAAGTAGGGTGCGTGGATTTCTCTAGAGAGGTGTGAAGAAAGATGCATAACAAAAGCTCATGGATTTGTAGTTGAGGCCATGGGATCCAATTGTATTTTGGTAGCACATCCAACTGCAGATTGCTTAGGTGGAGGATTATGTGTTCATGTATGGATTTCATCGAAATCGATAGTCAATAAATATGCTAGTTCCATAAAGCAGGTTGTCTTTTAATGTTGGTATATCACCATTCCTATGAATGGTCTAAACTTTCATTCCAATTATCATTACCACTTGACTGGTAACCTAATAGGACATCAAAGTGTCCTTTGAGGGTTTTGGGAAAAAATTAAGTACTCTTATCTTTTGTATGTGTTTGGAGAAATCCTTAATGTGGCTGAAAGCCTGCACACTCTTTATGTGGAAAAGATAAGAAACCCTCACAACTCTTGACTAACACACACTTAATGTGGAAGAAAGAAGGAGTCCTCATAACTCTTGGCTATATGGTCATGAGGAGATCTCAAGGTCAAAAGAGTGCTCAATTTCTCCAAAAACAACATATTTGCAAAAATCTCTAGTCAATGAGCCAAACGTTTTAGTATCCATCAATGAGGTACTGACCAAAGTCTATGGTGCTATAGGCCCAAAATTTTTGAAGTACAAACAAAGTGTTTTTTTTTTTGCCTTTTGTTTCTATGTGTACACGTAGCATTCTCTTTATAAACGATTCAACCTCACACATTTTCATTTTTTACTTATGAAATAAAAAAATTGTATGGATAAATATCTATTATTCCCATTGTGGCCTTGTGGTATTTAAAGCTATGAAGTTGTGCCAAATTAGGAGTGTATAGGTGTTTGGATGAGAAAGCTCCAAAAAAAGTATATGAGTGGGTGAGGTAGCCCTTGGCTTTAAATAAGTGAAAGTTCTCAAATTTTTCATATGAGGGCTTATGTGTGATGTGTTTGTCATTTTTGACTCTCATATTTTTCTTATCGAGGCATTTCTTAGAAGAACTAAGATCCCAAATATTCATATTTATTACACCCAATATTATTTTTCCCAAACTCTAAGCATCCTCAACGTTCTCTTAGTGGGCTTGTGAGGCTAATGTTTTCGTAGTGAGCTTGTGAGGATAATGTGTTTTGAGAGAGAGAGAGAGAGAGAGAGAGAGGGAGGGAGAGAGAGATTGTGGGTGGACAAACCTTCAAATAGATTATGTGTTGCACTATAGAATGTGTGTGTGCATGCACATGCACACATGCATCTCAATATGTGATAGGGTTTACATGGTGCGGACAAAAGGCGTCATGAGAAGATTGAAAGAAGCGTCAAAGATAGGATTTATTAAGCAATGTAATGTGTGTGTGTGTGTGTGTGTGTGTGTGTGTGTGTGTGTGTGTTTCCTCGTACTACATAGGGGCCGACAGTGGTCATGATGTGCAGGTAAACCAAGGCCTATGAGAGGGGGTTTTGTGTACATATACTTAAGGAAAAGACCCTAGAGGGTGTGCACAAGAAGAAGAACAAAGAGGTGTTTGAGTGAACATATTATCGTGTAAGCCTACGAGGAAACAAGATCCATAGGATCGAGTATGTATGTGCAAAAATACACGATCATTGATAGCATGAGTGATAGAACACACAAGAGTGTATGATATATAATTTCTCACAAACCAAGCATGTGTACAACTTGTCACCGCTTGTGCTTGTTGTTAAGAGGGAAGGTGTGGAGCTCACCTATCATAATTATTAGCAAGATACACATTTGGTTTAAGGGATCATAGTCAAGAGTCAAGGTTGTAGAAAGAGACGCTTAATTGAATATCAATAAAACAAGCCTATGAGCTAGCATTTCTTATATCACTAGTTAGTATTCTCAGCATAATCACACAAGGTAGGTCTATTGAAGTGAATGTTGTCCAACGTAAAGGACATTCTGATGAGCATAATCACACAAGGTAGGTCTATTGAAGTGAATGTTGTCCAACGTAAAGGACATTCTGATGAGAAATAGGTCAGGTGTAAACAAGCACAATAGAGATTTGAGATTCACACTTGTGTTTCATACATAGACAAATGAGAGTGTTATCAAGAGGATAAGTAAACCTAAACAAGAGCACAGTTCAATGAGTTTCACCTGAACACACAATCGAACTTAAGTAACTACATCCGAGGTAGCAACACTTATTATAAGGGTAAAGATAATGGGTAAGTAGGTGAGCAATGCATATTGGCATACATCCAAAATTATATCTGTATGCATGTAAAGATATATGCAAATGTGCTAAATATCAAATAGCGGACATGATAAGGGGGTTACAGATATGAGTAGAGCAAAGTAGAGAAATATGTTTGTGTTTTCATAATTGAGAGTGTTTCTTAAAACTAAGTTCAAGGTCCTTAAAGTCAAGGTAAATGTGTGTGTGTGTGTGTGTGTGTGTGTGTGTGTGTGTGTGTGTGTGTGTGTGTGTGTGTGTGTGTGTGTGTGTGTATGTGTGTGTGTGTGGCTGTGTGTGTGGCTGTTGTAATTATAATAAATACACACCAATGAACAAGAAGTTGAAAAAGACGACGTTCTAAAGATGTTTAGGCAAAGATAAGTACAAAAACAACTTAGTCTTTGATTCATAATTGTACAACATAATAAGAATGAAGTATCATTCCAAATGAGTTTGTACAAAGGTATCAGAACTATCCCAATTGGATCACCAAGTGTTTTCAAAGTTGGACTGCAGCAAGCTAAACCTTTTTAAGCCAAGATAGAATTCTCACCTGCATCCGTATAGTCAAGACAGCAGATATGTTAGACTTGGCTACATATGGCAGGCTTCAAAGATTCTATTAGTTTTTATCCATGTCAAACTTCAAAAAAAATTAGACTAGCTATTGTCCTGCATATTAAAGTCTCAAGGATTATTTACCATCATATTCTTGCTAGAGTTACTCCACATGTTTTAACTTTTTTTTTATAATAACCATAATATCGACTAATCCATATCGCTGTATGTACTTCTTTAGTTTAAAATGCTTGCATGCAATGCTATGTAGTTTCATTTTAAAATATGATCCGAGGTCGAGCCCTTCAAAGCCACAATCAACTAGGATTATCACTCGACCAATTTTTAGGCCAAATATCAAGAACCAGAAGTTACTGAGTCATCCAATAGTCTGCAACAGGTTATGCACATTCATTAGCACTACACCATATTCCTTAAAGAATTACCTTTGACATTAGTTAAACTATCAACCCAAAGAAGTACCAGCCAGAGCCAAAGAAGTACCAGCTAGAGCCAGAGAAGTATCAGCCAACGTTACAGCCAGAGCCAGTCAAAAAGCAGGCCACCTCAAGTCATTCCCAAAAATAGCCAGTTTATGAGAGTAGAGTTTATTCTTAAAAAAATATTAGTCATATCCAGAGACCATGATTAAAAATACCAAGATTCTAATACATTAACAATAGGTATGCACACTCATCATCATTACACCAGATATCATAAAGGATCTTCTTTTGAATAAAAGTTGAACTATTAGCCCAAAGAAGTGATAGCCAGGGTCAGAGAATTATTTAGCCAAAGCCAGAGCCAGCCATAAAGCAGGCCACCTCAAATCATTTCTAGATATAGCCAATGTATGAGAGTAGGATCAAGTTAAGGAAAAATACTAGCCATATCTAGAGACCAGGCAAAACCAGAAACATGTGTTGTAGACCAGATCACTTAACTCGACACAGCTAGCAGAAGACACCTGCTATTGAAGTATGGTATCCAACCATAGCTAGCAAGTCAAGGCCACCATGCCTCCCCATGTTACAACATTATACCCATCTCGATCAGAATCTTAGTTTATGCCAAAACTTAAGTAGTAAAGCATAAGAAACCAGAATATGTATGTATATATAAGGTTTTTATGGTTGTACCACCACCAAGAACTAGATGTAGTGTATATATGAAAAAAAGAGAGCAAATCTAAGCCAGATACAAGCTGAAGGTCAGATTTATTGTAAGTCAAAGCAAACAGTCTCTCAGTAAAGTATCAAAAGCATAATATGCATAAGGTTTACATATATTTTATGGTAGCATCATCACTAGATGTAGTGGAATATGAATGTAAAAAAGGCAGATCTAAGCCAAACATCCAAGCAACCAGCTGTAGGTTAGATTTTTTGTTTAATTAAAACAAATAATTTCCCCCATATCACAAAATCCTACCATACTCAGGTAGTAAAGCGCCAAAAAACTAGATCAGTACCTATATGTTCAAGTATCAAAACCAGATTAGTATCGAAACCAAATTGGTATAAAAGCCAGAATGTTTATATATCTTCTAAGGCAGCATAACCAGCATCATCACCAGGCTTTCAACACCATACCCACCAAAGGTAGCATGTTTAAGCAAAACACTAATCTTTCATAAGTTTTCATGATAGGCTACTACTTCAAAGATTGCATAGAGTAAATTCTCAAGTAAAGTGAGCAATACTGGAGCCCCAAAAATCCATTTTATTTAGTATTTTCAAGTCAAAACGACCAGTAAAAAATCAAATGCTTTTTGTATTGTGTCCAAGCCTCAATTTAACAACTTTCCTTGAAAAAGGACTTTCTCACAAAACAGGGCCACAGTTCAGCCAGTACTAGGAATCCATCTCATCAGTCTAATTATAGGCATATATCAATTTCAAAGAGCAAAACTGTCGGATTTATTTGGCATGTGTCAGCAACAGCATAGACTAGGTATCTTTATTCATGAGGCAAGCAAAACATCTCAGATTTTCATAGTAAAGTCAATGGGAAAATCTTCAAAGTGTCAGAGGACAGCTACTTGCAATTCCAATGTAACTTATTCCCTCGATCCCCTTTTAACCAGTACAATTAAATCTACAGTAACAAGTTGTTTCAAATGTTGCAAGGGACAGTATAAAACCCAATGCAAGAAAAAACCCCAATCATAATTGCTTATCTTGTATGCCAAAAAGCAAAAGACAAAAAGAAACCCAAGTCTAATTGAAGAGAGAAGAACCCGTCACATTGATACAGGGGCAAAGGATGGGTATACGTCAACAAGGATTCATATCAGAAGTCGACACCCAAAGGGTAATCCAGGTACTACCACACCATTCAAGCTCCTCGTCTCACAGGACGTTCTTTATAGGAGGGCAGGATGATTATACCAAGCAGTGGATGTCACAAAGTCCATGCCAAGCCACCCGCCATCAAGCTCAATTCTCAGATCAGGAAGTGTCGTGAAGCACCATGAGGGAAAGGGGAAGAGTCTTGTCGCAACATAGTGTATACGCTTTATGCAAGAAGGGAAGAAGACCTAGTTTTTAACTTCCTTTAAGGGTTAAACAATTTAGGGATTACTGCCACTGAGCCTGTGTTAAAAAATTGGTTCACATTACACCATACAAACCAAGATAGCATTGTAAGTAATAATTGGTATCAAGGACCCAATTGGAATCACCTTGTGAGGTAATGCAACAGACATTGAAAAAAACCTTGTATCGATTTATGCCAGAAGGATCTTTTAAAGGTACTCCTTCAACTAAGCAAACCAAGACAACATAGTAAGCCAACAACAGGGAATTCAAATCTTAGTTTAGTAATTTCAAAATTCAAGGTGGAGAACTTTATGCTAAGAGTAGGTTACTAGTTAACTGCCAATAGTGTGTTGGGTAAAGTATCAGTTATATACCTAGTTTGGGTAGTATTACCAATAGGTTGAGCTAGTGTAACTAGAACTAGCAATCATGGTCAGATGTTATGAACAAGTGTGTGTGTGTGTGTGTGTGTGTGTCAACATTCCGCTTTTTTTTACACCTCTTTTGGTAATCACTGATATATTGTCCCAGATCATGTCATACCTCGTATGCATGCCAAAATACCATATTAATACCCAAGCATGCCCGTATCAAATGCGTCAAAAAAGACCCGTGAATCCCAGATGTTGCGAAAACAGCAATCACTCCCCATACTAACGCAGTTATGATTTTGAGATCCACAATAATAAAAAAGTATATTCATAATCTCAATAGCTACATACCTTTGTTATATTACTTATTACTGAATTATTCATAAATCAAAAAAGTCTCATGCCTTTGTTATATTACTTACTGAGTTATTCATAAAACAAAAAAGTCTTAGGAGGCATAGTGACCAACATGATGAGTATATGTGTGTGAAATACAGTACGCATTAAGAGCCGGTAAAAAAATTTGTATGCATACAGTATATAAAATAAGGAATTGGTCGACCTTTTTGCCAGCTAGTTTAATGATTTGAGATTCAGATAGCTATGGAAACCACCATGTGTGTGTGTGTGTGTGTGTGTGTGTGTGTGTGTAGCTGTTAAATCTTAGATAATAAGACATAATTGAATTTTTACATTCAAAAGACAGCTGGCAATGGAACAAGGAATAGATAAGTACAAAAAAAACTCAGTATTAGAATCATTTAAGTACAATGTTTGTAGGAAAGAGATCCCCTTTCAGTATGCAGAAAGTAAATGAACTTCCCAAGTCATCAGTGAGTGTTTCTTCCAGAGTAGAATAGCTTGCCAAAGTTAAAAAAACCTTCCAAGATAAGATAGAGTCCTTACCTGCATCCATCCAAACAAGACAACAATTCAATTAGCCTTGGATGTGTTTTATAGATATCAATGGACCATACCAGTTGTTATCCATGTCCATCTTACAAACTTCTTTTAAAACCTTAACAAGCTTTTTCTTCTTTTTTTATCAACCCAAGTTTCTAACTAAAAATATCATTCTGATTAGAAGGCCACCACCACTTCTAATCCAAGTGTCATAGTCCCCTTTTAAAGTTCAAAAAGGTATCAAGCTAGTTTATGTTCGCTTAGTTTAAATAAAGTTCAATCTCATCATGGTATATGAAATTCCAAACTTCCTTTAGACTGTGTATCTTTAACTAGAAAAGACTCTACGTACATAAAGTGGCAAGGAGCTCTTGAAGTAAAACCCATGAAGCTCTAGAGAAAAAATGTGCCATTACTGTTTTTGTTTCTAACCTATATATGTCTTTGTAATACAGATTTCTTTAACAAGATAGCTTGTACCGAAAAAGGCCCAATACTTGTAGGCAATCGAAAAAAACCAAATAACCAAAGAATAGATCAATAGCCAAATGCAGCCGGCATGCCAAGCCTCCCAAAATTATACCAAAGGCTAGAACAGAGCTAGTATTGATTTTCAAACAAGAAGATACCCGGCACCATAACATCCCCATGCCAATCCAAGGGGCACATACCATATAGTCAAATGCAGAGAACTATCTGTGAGGTCCCTGCCCCTTTTTGAGAGGAGCGGAGTACCTTTGATAGGTCTCCAATCCTAAGAAAGAAAAACCAACGGACATTGCCTTAGCTACTACGTAGCCACGGGCATGAACCGTTAGTGAAGGATTGGTCCTATCTCGCTATGGCGGAGCGTGACCACCATAACCCTATCTAAAAACTATCTATAATCAATTATACCTAAAAGTATAAATCTTAGTGACCAACCTGTGCGCTTTTTTCCCCATGTTTCAGAAGCACAGCCACCAAGGTTTTTCTCTTTTAAGATTTATGACTAATAAAAAAAATTCTAGTGTTGGAAAGTTACCCGACTCATCGGGTCCACCCGTCCATAGAATGATACCGTCGGGGTATCATTCTCCCACTTTCCACACCACACTCACCCTTCTTTTGTTATCTAATTACTACCACACTATTAAAACATACATGTTCCTTTATTTTATTTATGATACTGGTTCGTCAAAACAGCCCTTCAAACAGTATTACAAACAATTGTCAAACAAGAAGTCGTCCAATTTTAAACCAACAACCCTTGGATTAGGTTCACTCAAGAATCTCTACTGGCGCTATTATGTCCGATCGGTGTATACATTATTCATAAAAACCCTTGTCCTCATGAGCGTCCCATACCGCTCGACAAGTATTCGTTGTGCTAATCTGGACGTACTCCCGTCACACCAACAACGGTGCCAATCTGGGTGTCATCCTCACGCCACGGCAAAACAAAACCGCAGTATCCAGCTGGGCTAATCTAGGTGTACTCCCACCACAGCATCAGTGGTGCCATCCTGGGCAACTGCCACATAATACCATCGCTAATAAGTAGAGAGACTTGAGAGAAACCATACCGAAGGTTTTGGACAAACATTCTTTCCTATAGCAACCAGTTTAACCAGACAATCTTTCCTACTTGTCAAACATATGACGAGTTTCTTGGGTTAAGCCCCGTGGTTTCGGTCCGTGTTTTCTTTTCATAAGGTAGATAATATATTCCTATGGTCTCGCATATGCAATGATGCATAACTTGAAACTGCAATACTAACCTGTACCATAGCTCCGATTGGTCCGATTGGTGGAGACATAGCATGTTCCGCAAGAGTTCCACCGTTACTTGTACCGGTTTCATGATCATTAGCGCCTTGTGTTCGAGCACGCTTTGGAGCCATTTTTTTGTACTACACTTATGTTATACACTTAGAACTTTAAATTGGTCAATTTCCCTATTAATCTCCTTGTTTTCAAAGAGAGTCTGTAATTTGAACCCTCGCCAACTCGGATTCGCACTTAGTGTTTTTGTTTTACATCTAATTTTTATACATCAAATATTTGCTAATCTTAATTAATCAAAAATTAAGTGTGTAAATTATGAGTGAAAGTTTAGGAATACATTACTTTTATGCATGACATTTCTAATCCAATTCTATACTTCAACTAAATCAATTTTTAGTATTATTCAAAATTCTATTTAACCTAATTGACAATAACATTGGTGAATGAGAATTTCATCATGTATAATAAGAATATGATGAGTTCTCTTATGTATTAACTTTCAATTAACAATATATAAGTTAATAGTGAAGATGTACTAACTAGAGAGAGTAGGTATACTTAGAGAGATTAAAGTAAGAGAAAACATACACACACATCTTTTCTAAAGTTAATTGAATCTTACTATCCATTAGAAAGATTAGAGTAAAAGAGAACACACACACATACTTTTCTAAAGCTAATTGAATCTCACCAATCTATTAGAGAGATTAGAGTAAAAGATAACACACACACACACACATATCCTTCTTAAAGCTAATTGAATCTTACTAATCTATTAGAAGATTAGAGTAATAGATAGCACACACACACACACATAACTAATTGAATCTTACTAATCTATTAGAGAGATTAGAGTAAAAGATAACACACACACACACACACATATCCTTCTTAAAGGTAATTGAATCTTACTAATCTATTAGAGAGATTAGAGTAATAGATAACACACACACACACATAACTAATTGAATCTTACTAATCCATTAGAGATTAGAGTAAGAGATAGCACACATACACATAGCTAATTGAATCTTACTAATCTATTAGAGAGATTAGATTAAGAGATAGCACACACACACACACATAACTAATTGAATCTTACTAATCTATTAGAGAGATTAGAGTAAAAGATAACACACACACACACACATATCCTTCTTAAAGCTAATTGAATCTTACTAATCTATTAGAAGATTAGAGTAATAGATAGCACACACACACACATAACTAATTGAATCTTACTAATCTATTAGAGAGATTAGAGTAAGAGATAGCACACACACACATACATAACTAATTAAATCTTACTAATCCATTAGAGATTAGAGTAAGAGATAGCACACATACACATAGCTAATGTTAATTGAATGCTTGATTAATACGCACCTTATTAGTCCACTAGAGTTTTTGTTCTGTTAGTGGTTTGTGGACGCCTTCTCTTTAAGAGAAGTGGCAGCACTTCGTGAGCGCTATAGAGGCAATCTCTATGTCTAAAGTGTGAGCATGGATGCTCTATTTATAGCAGAAAGAAAAACGTCCAACTTTTTTTTCAAAAAAAAATATTTTTTTAAAAAAAAAATTTAATAAAAATTATTTTTTTTATTTTTTTCCAAAAATCATACCCGCGTTTTTGGTACCCTTGTGGTACCCATGAGCTTGACCACTTTGTCATTATCATCAAAAGATAAGGCCACTCCTTTCCATGTGATAGTGTGTCCCACTTTGTCCCCTCCTATGTGATCCATGTGCCTTCATTTGTCATCCCTGTGTATTCTTTTGTCTTTATAATTATTTTATTTATTTCCTTAATGATAAGTTACTTTACATTTTTAAGTTAAACTTTACAGTCCTATATTAACTTTATAGTAGTAAAAGAAAATTCTACAATCAGTAAATAAGTCTTGCAATAAGTTAGTTAGTGATTCATATAGCTAAACATGTCAGAATTTTGTAGCGTAAATTTTAATTTCTAAGTTTTATCAACCTACGATTCATAATTTGAACTCGAATATCTTAAATAAGGAGTGATGGTTCAAAAAAATACAAATGCGTAATAGAACTTGTGTGCAATTTGAAAGTAGAGACCTTACACTATCCCATAGTGTATACTTACCTTAATTGACTGAGGTACTTTAGTAAAGAAGTTTTTGTTACAACGCAGCAAGTGCAACAGAACATGGATTCATTTCTTTAACAAAATTTACACCCACCAAGCAAATGCGGCAGAAGTAAAAGATTCAACTGGCAAGTGAATTGGTATATCCATCGAATGTAGCCGGGCCAACATCCCCCACACATAGTGTGCAAGAAATCAAATCGGCACACCTCATAATCACATAGCCCAACCAATGGGTTATAGACAGTGAACCATTAATCCATGCTTATCAACTCCAATCCCAAACTATACCTGCTCATGCAGTTACCTCCTTAAAGCCAGTAATGTAGTGAGCCAGTACAGTAATGGTTAGCACCGGGGGAGAAAAAACAACCTGTAGAAATTCGTTAACAGCAAGTGAATTCTAGGTTTTTAATCCAGTCAATCAATAGCAACACCAATTTCCTTTAACAATGGAAGTAAGTGCCAGTTTTTAGCGACCACCCTTAACAATTTATACCATGCTGAGTAAAAAAATACAAAGCATATCATTCATGAAAAGTATATACTATATACACTTGATGCGCACAGTGTGAAAAAAATAGTAATCAATAGTTGAGGAGCCCATCCTAACCCAACATGATCACAAGCAGTAAACGCCTGAGGCACGGAAAAACCGCCACCATGCTATTGTTTGACGACCATTTAGTGCTCAACTTACTTTGCCAACAGATGAATGCTTAATATAAACCTTAAGCCAAAAAAATCCAACATAACCAGTAGCAAGGCAAGCCAGGGTAGTAGAAAAAAACCTGAGACACCTGAATAGTGACCTCTATAGCTCCTTTTGTGAAGCAAGCAGTAGGTCTTCTAAAAAACAACAACATGACAGAACAACACAGGCTTAGTGAGGGGCAGACATGTGCCCTCAACTGTTCAAATAGTGGAGGGAGGATGGACTGCCAGTCTTGGGAGCATGAATGAGCCAAGCCTCCTTCCTGTGTGTGTGTGGTCGCACTAATCGGCACGCAGATACCCATGAGTGGGGAGATCCATAGCAGGGAAGGAAAGGCCGCTTTCACGGGGTAATGAAGAGGGTGAGCTAAATCATGCTTAGCGCGCCAGAGAAATCCTTACTAGAGATCCTAGTTTAATAAACAAGGGCTATGCCCCACGGTCTCAACCATTTAATGGCATTTTTTTGGTAGTAACCATAAAGTGACCCAGTAGTTTCCGGGTTTAGAACAAGAGGGGGGGGGGGGGGGGGGTATGGGGGTGTGTTAGTTTTTGAACACAACAAGAATACCATAGTACCACAGTGTGTGTGTGTGTGCGTGCGTGTGTGTGTGTGTGTGTGTGTGTGTGTGTGTGTGTGTGTGTGTGTGTGTGTGTGTGTGTGTGTGTGTGTGTGTGTGTTCTTGCTTGCAGATGTGTGCATGTGTGAGAATAGGCATATATGTGTGTGAGATTGTCGCTATCAAAAATATCCCAGTCCAATCATAAGCGCAGATGCTCTACAACCGTTGGTGTGTGCGTGAATAAACTTCGCAAGGAACTGGGTATGTAAACCCCATTCGTAGGTGTATAAATAACAGGAGCAGAGAACACGTCCAAAATATCTACCAAGTGGGGTTTATTAACTATACCATGCTATTTTTAAGTTGGACATCACTTCCCACATCAAGCCAGCTAATTTGAGAAATTAGAGCACTAGGAGTATGGAAAGCTTTAAATAATCAAAGCTATATTAAGTTGGAGACGGCTTGCACAAAGGTAAGCCAGCTAAGTATCCAAAATCATCTCAGGTAGGTTACAAACAGAGTAGGGAAAATTGATTTAGGGATGAAAAAATAACCTTTATTTTATTGGACTGCATCCATTCAACACCATTTACACGGTAGATGCAGTTTTTCAAATAAGTAAGTACTTCTCATGATTTCTCGATCTCCAATCACAAGAATTGTCCAATCATATGCTGCCCAAAGGATTCCCGTGGACCCAGTACTTCCTAAAGCTATTTTGCCTTGTATCTGCAATTAAATAATCATGTTAGAGTTAGACTCCATTATGAATACTGATGCATGGTTTTTAGGACCCCTTCTGAAGATGCAATAAAGGCACAGTCAATTGTTGGGGAGATGAGGATACTCTAGTCCAAGGGATCTCGAAAGAGAAGAAAAATCTACTTCACAAGCACCAAAGAGTAAAAAGTGCCATGGACAGAAGATACGTGGGAACGAGCTCTTATGCATGCCTACAACCTATATCTTACAGAATAGCCCATTCTAGGTGTGAATTTCTAGTGAAATTTACACGAGGATGTTCATGTGGACTCACAACACAGCATACTCCGTTTTCACTTTTTTACCGACAGCAAATATTTTTCACCACAGTAAATATTTTTTACCTACAGTAAATATTTTTCACCTACATGGTAAATACAAATCACTTTTTACCTACAGTAACTTTTTTTACCCATGGTAAATATTTTTTACTGCACCATAAGTATTTGGTAGGTAACAGTTCACTGTTACTAGAAGCAGTGATTGGGCATCAACAATGCAGTTACAGGAGGAGAAAAGGAGAAAATCTTATGGTAAAGGTGAGTCAACAGGGATAAAGACTTTTGAGTTGAAAAGAGACATGCTTATTTTTTCAAAGAACACATGTCAAAAGAAGCCATGGTTGAGGATTTTTTGAGAATTTGATATTCAGGAGGACCCAGCAGGTCCCCCCCTGACATGTGCAGAACCTCCAGTTTCAACAGCCACCTTAAATGCTGGTCAAGGCCTTATCCCCATGTGTCACAATCAAAAAAATCATCATTTACCCTCCCCTCTCACATCACTCTAGAGAATATCTTGATGGCGACATATCAGGTGACCTCAATCTGTTGACCACCCTAAGCAAAAAGTAACCCCAATCAGCGGATTTACGCATGTTTATCCCTAATCCTAAACCCTCTCAGAAACCTATATAAGGAGGCCTTCTCTCACTCAAAACCAACACTTCACCCACTTCACCAAGCAATGAAGCTATGACGACATTGCTCACAACGAGGAGCTATGGATGGAGCTCTACTCTCTCTCTCTCGCCCTCTAGTATGCTACATTACTAGCCCTAAAACCTAAATAAGGAGTCTTCTCTCATGCTCCATGGCCACCATCCTCGCCATCATTCTCTAAGGTATTGATGTGTTGCTAGTAGGATCATACCTACTTGCTGGGTTGATTGTTTTTAACAAGGGATTATGCCATCCTTGGCTTGCTTCTCTATATCCTTGTTATGTATGATCAGATGCCGTTGTATTGTTAAGCTGATGTCTTGTGTATATATATGCTACATAAGATCCCTAAGCTTAGTTTCTATGTGTTTTGCCATATGTTTTGATGCCATCATAATGCCAGAAGTCTCACTTGCCTATGTGCACTATGTGTGAGGTCCCTAAACCTCTAAATTTAGGGTGGTGCCCCCTTTGTTTTATTCTTTGCTTGTTTGCATGAGGCGTGGTTTGTGGAGTGTGCACGAGTACAGAGGCCACCCGATTGCACTGCTCTTTTTCCCGCTATCAAATACAAGATATCCGAAATACCCCAATTTTGGTTTTACAGGTCAGTTGTTATTCCTGTAGATAATCAAATTCTACCAAGTTTTATCAGTGTGTGTGTGCGCGCGCACGCGCGCGCGTGCGTGTGTGTGTGCTTGAATCATGTTTGGATTTTAGGGTCCAACACTGTCAGGATATGTACAGTGATTATACACAAGGGTACTCCTCTTTTAAGTCATCAGGACCCACCAATGTTATGATTGTGTGTGTGTGTGTGTGTGTGTGTGTGTGTTGATTAATCCTCAAGAACCAGCCTTAAGTCGGTTATGGCAAGTAGCACTAGAAGCTTCTGAAAGCCATGCGGTAGGGTAAGCAAGAGAGAGGGTGAGATTTATTAACACCAATGGAACCCCGCCAGAATGCAAGTATGGATGAGTGAATAGATAGGATATGCACAAAAATCATCACCGAGCGTGCATGTGCCAGTGATAAAGGCAACCACATGGAATTATGCATAGATGGGCAACAATGTAGGTTAGAGTCATCTAATGGGGACCCAGCTATCCTCAGAGTGATTATGAAGGATCGAACCAAGACGATGCCATAGGAAAATATAATACTCCATGTGTGTAACGGATACTGCAAGTCAGAGAAAACCAATTAAATGTTCAAAGGATGTCGTGATTGCATGTGAAGTTGCATGCTTAGGTTTTGTAAGAGTGATATTCTTTATGAGAGAGAGAGAGAGAGAGAGAGAGAGAGAGAGAGAGAGAGAGAGAGAGAGAGAGATGATCGGAAATGTGCGAGCATGACTTGCTTTACAAAAATCTTGTGTGGGTGGATAGAATGTATAGAGCTCTCATCTATTAAGGGTAAAAAGAGAGTGTCACATTTAAATATGCGTGTGTGTGTGTGTGTGCACGCACGCGTGTGCACGTGTGTGTGTGGCTCTTTCCCATCCCTGAGGAGAAGATACACATGGTGGGAGGTAGGGCCCACTATGTGGAACCCTACCCCCGACCAAGTATGAACAATTTAGTGACAAAAATATCCAAATAACCATTATAAAGTGTCCAAAGAGGCATTTATCATATGGAAAAGGGTTACCGTTTCGGTAAAGTGGTGCCAATAGGGCTAAATTAATTAGATGCGTATCACATTCCTAAAAAAGCCGTCTAATTAAGTATACTTTTTCAGGTACAGAGTTAAAGAGAATCTTTTACCAGTGTTCACCATAGTTGAATTGATCTATCTTCAAGAAAAAAGTTTCCACGTGTTTTATATGGAGACATCCAATACCCTGACAAAACGCTACCTATTAGGTTTATATTCTCATAGATAATCATGACAAAAACCCATTTTTCAAAATCTGGAAAGTTTTACAAATTTGTATAATGATATTAAGGGAAGTCAAGAAGGTCAGGTTCTTCATCTAATATGATATACACACTACTGACCATATTGTAGACCTAAAGGCTTTATTCTGATCAGCAAGATAACATGTGTAATAGGGGTATACCATCTTTAAGAAACTTCTAGTCTAAGGTATTAGAACTATATGATATTTGTGCTTGCCCAGATTAGGATATGTGGCCCCAACCCATCCCTTTGGATTACGTGGGTCAAGTAAAAAGAAAACTTTATAGCTCGTCTAGGCCTATTGTATGGTGCTAACCTGACCAAAGGCTAGTTAGAAACAAGTATGTGTGTGTTTAAGATTGATGATCTCACCATATAGTTTGATTTCACAAACTATTGAGCCATACAATGGGACTAGAGACCAGTCAATGTGCAAATAGCCAAACATTATGTATACATTAGATAACAAGTAGTCTTAAAAAATGATAAAGCTAAGACTACAATTGACATTTAGACTTGACACTGACATATAGTTTATTACATGTGAATATTGTCAAAGAATCATATACAAGGGTTATCTATCACTAATAAAAATAACCAAACAATGGATGACCTTTGATTATTGTTGCAGTTGCCATTGTAATCCCAAGGAAAGAATCTTTTACCTGTCACTATCCAAAAAACACAAGCCCGTCAGAACTGGTATTACTTGGGAAGACACGTGTCAACGACTCCCTCCCCTTGTTATCAGTGTCAAAAATTACAACAAAAACTAACAACATAACATAGATCAAATACTATGTTTAGAGATTGAGCCATTTATTTACAATAACGTTTACATCATTTAATTCCAAAAACAATTGGGCAGCATCTCCTTTGTAAATTGGATCAACTCTCAAAAGTCCAGTATAATACCATCTCATCCGAGACCCCCACTTGAGGATTAAGGCTCCTTTAGCAATCATTGGACTAATTTCAAAGTAAACTACAAACACTTGTTTCAAAAATTATGCATTTATCCACCAAGAAAAGATAGCTTCAAAAAGCACTTTACAATTGTGAATTCACCCACTATATACTTACCTTCATCAAATGTGAGTTCCTGCATATAAAAATAGAAGTATAATAACTTTGTGTCCAAGACCAAGTTCATGTAAACTGATTGTTGCTAGAATTTCAGTCAACATTAGGGTAGCATTTAAAACCAAATCAAATTTGTGAAACTTGAGTTACATATATGTCACTATTAAAGCCCCAAAACACTGAAGTTTTATTTATGAAATATCATCGAATCTTAGTTTGAGACTACATCCAGTTAAAGTGTACAATTTTTTGGTTAAAAACAATGAAGAATCGTCTCAAAAGTATGAGCTATACATTAGGTATATATCGCATGGTTAGTGGATGCCTTATGGTAAATCATCATAGAATTATATATATGTGTAAACATTCAAAACCAAGTGATCTTCTCAATGGTAAAGCATTATGTTGATGCAAACCATAAAATATATGAAGGAGATACAAGAGTACCTAACTATCATGCATTTGCATCTACCTACCATGTTCTTGGGAGCATGGAGGATTGGATAGACTACGTATAGTTAAGAGAGTTGGTTTTTACTAGTATGGAAAGTAAGTCGTATTTGTAAGGTTTCCAGTTTCTGAAACCTTAAAGGTTGTATAAAGCTTAATCAAACTGATATGATTATTGAAAAAGCAATGTAGAATTGTCCAACCATGGCAAATATTGGTATTTTTGGAATCTTAAGCACAGCAAACCCCGGGCTAGAAATTTTCAGAATTGAATTTCGATAAAAAACTGGCATAGTTATGACCCCTGGAAGTTTACACTGTGAATTGAGTAAAATAGGTAAAATTGAAGGGTTGCAGTAATCATCTAAGCATAGACTTTATTAAAGTCCTCCTAGATATTTACAAGATATTTACCAATTAAGCAAAAATAGGTCAAAATATAGCATAATTGATATTTTAAAAGCTGGCAGGTAATGGGAGGGTCACTGAAGGGGGATGATTGAACTGCAAGCAACTGCTTTTTTAAGCCTGTGAGAGCTTAAGAGTACCAGAAAACTATAAATAGGACCCCTACCTTCACATTTTACACAGACTCGGAGCCTTGACACACTCTCTCTCATCTAGAGAGACCGCTACGCAAAAATCATTAGAGATTAATCTCTAATTGATTAACCTAAACGGTAATTAGTTTAATCTTTCTTAATTAGCAAGGTTAGATTAAGATATTTGTTAATAAATCAAAGATTAGGCCTATGTATGCTCCTCAAACCTCTCTTAATTAATTAATCTTTGCTGATTATTGTAATTAAGCTTAGAAATACTAAGCTGATTATTTATCCTATCATATTAGGGCTGAAATTAGCCAAATTAACCATGAATTAATGGTAAAAATATTAATTAGGATTATATTAAGTTCAATTATTTATCACAGATGCATTAGACATTTATTAATCTAGAAAAATTCTCCTATAATTTTCTGAGAAGTTTTCCTAATTAATTAGGCACAAGTACTCTGTTTTATGAACAATTTCAATAGGGGAAATTAGTAAATAGATTTCAAATGTTGTGATATAATTATCAATGATTAATTAGGTGTTCAAGAACCAATGATAATTAGGAGAAGCTCAAAAAATTAATCTAGCTAATTATTTTAGCTAAAATACCATGTTTTTTGAGAAATTTAAATAGGGAAAATTAGTAAATGAAATTCAAATGTTGTGATATAATTATCAGGGGTAATTAGGTGTTCAAGAACCTGTGATAATTAGAAGAAGCTCAGAAAATTAATCTAGCTAATTAAGTTAGCAAAAATACTCTGTTTTGTGAGTAATCTAAATAGGGGAAATTAGTAAATGGAATTCAAATGTTGTGATATATTTATCAATGGTTAATTAGATGTTCAAAAACCCGTGATAATTAGGAGAAGCTCAGAAAATTAATCTAGCTAATTACTTTAGCTAAAATACCATGTTTTTTGAGAAATTTAAATAGGGGAAATTAGTAAATGAAATTCAAATGATGGGATATGATTATCAGTAGTTAATTAGGTGTTCAAAAACCTGTGATAATTAGAAGAAACTCTGAAAATTAATCTAGCTAATTAAGTTAGGAGAAATACTCTGTTTTGTGAGTAATTTAAATAGGGGAAATTAGTAAATAGAATTCAAATATTGTGATATATTTATCAGTGATTAATTAGGTGTTCAAAAACCCGTGATAATTAGGAGAAGCTCATAAAATTAATTTAGCATAAACACTCTGTTTTTTAGTAATTTAAAATGGGGAAATTAGTAAATGGATTTCAAATAATGTGATATATTTACCAGTAGTTAATTAGATATTCAAGAGCCCGTGATAATTAGAAGAAGCTCAGAAAATTAATCTAGCTAATTAAGTTAGCAGAATTACTTTGTTTTGTGAGTAATTTAAATAGGGGAAATTAGTAAATGGAATTCAAATAATGTGATATATTTATCAATGGTTAATTAGGTGTTCAAGAACCCGTGATAATTAGGAGAAACTCAGAAAATTAATCTAGCTAATTAAAGTAGCAGACATACTATGTTTTTTGAGTAATTTAAAAAGGGGAAATTAGTAAATGGATTTCAAATGTTGTGATATATTTATCATTAGTTAATTAGGTGTTTTCAAACCCATGATAATTAGTAGAAGCTCAGAAAGTTAATCTAACTAATTAAGTGAGCAGAATTACTTGGTTTTTTGAGTATTTAAATAGGGGAAATTAGTAAATTGAATTTAAATGCTGTGATATATTTATCATGGATTAATTAGGTATTAAGGAACCCAAAATAATTAGGGGAAGCTCAGATAATTAATCTAGTTAATTATTTTAGTAGAAAAACTCTGATTTTTAGACGAATTAAAAAGGGGAAATTAGCAAATAGATTCAAATTGAATTGACTTATTTATTAGAGGTTATAAAACCCGTGATAATTATGCTGATCTCAGATACTTAGTTTAACTAATTATCTTAGTGGAATTACATTGTTGTTAGGGGTAAATTAAAAGGGAAAATTAGTAAATTATGTTCTATAATTACATGCTATTTATCAGAGCTATATTATAGGGTAAAAAGACCATGATAATTATGCCAACATTAGAAAAGTAGTATAGATATTTATCAAAGTCAAATTACACTATTTTTAGCTAAAAACTAAAGAGGGAAACTAGTAAATCATGCTATATGATTACATGCTATTTATCAAAGATATATTATAGGGTAAAAAGGCCATGATAATTATTTCAAGGTTAGAAAAGTAGTATAGATATTTATCTAAGTCCAATTACACTATTTCTAGCTAAAAACTAAAGAGGAAAATTAGTAAATCATGCTATATGATTACATGCTATTTTTCAGAGATATATTATAGGGTGAAGAGGCCGTGATAATTATGCCAAGGTTAGAAAAGTAGTATAGATATTTATCCAAGTCAAAGTACACTATTTTTAGCTAAAAACTAAAGAAGTAAATTAGTAAATCATGTGCTATAATTACATGCTATTTATCAAAACTGTATTATAGGGTAAAGAGTTCGTGATAATTATTCCAAGGTTAGAAAAGTAGTATAGATATTTATTTAAGTCAAATTATTCTAATTCTAGCTGAAAATTAAAGATGGAAATTATATAATTAAGTTAAAAAATAATAAGATAATTTCTAGAGTTCATAAATATCCTTATCTACTTGTGGTAATTATACCATAGTTAATTGGTGAGATTAGAAAATTATAATTGACCAAAAGTCCTATTTTTAGCGAATGATTAATTAGAATAAATAGACTTTGTGGTCAAAAGTTTTTAGAAAAATTATAGTAAGTGTAAACCTATAATATCAAGTTGAGGAAATGAAATCTTTAAGAGAAATTAATTACAATAAATATTAAGCCCAAAATAAGTAGATTATTAGCTTAAAAGTCAATGGAAAAATTAGAGAAAAAGATATAGAAAATTATAAGAAAGTTAGGAGAGCTTAGAAAACCCTTAGGGAAGCGGTGGAAGAAGTTATCATGCTTATATAGACAAATAAGAAAGTACTAGGTCAAGAATTTATCAAATAAGACTATAAATTTAACCTTGGATGGGTTACGGTTGAATACAAAGGTTAAGTCTAGATTTTGAATTATTTACCTAATGATTAGACGTCCTTTTTAAATGGATAAGAAATTATGGCACCAAAAAGAACCCGAGCAAATCCTACATCTGATGATGAGGAAGTAGCTCCAAAACAAACTAGAGCGTCGTACGATGACGAAGCCGAGCCTAGTAGTAGGCCTACGGAGGAGAGTCTTCAGGCGCCAGTGCAGCAGCAGATGGCCAATCAATCCCAAGTGGGTGTCCTATTATTCAATTAAGTCTTTAATTAGTTTAAGTTATTTTATAAATTAGCATTGCATACGTAAGAAGGATAAACTGACTCAAAACGGAAGGTAACTTCCAACGTGCATTTGTTTATAATGTGGGAAAGAATTTTTTGGGTTAAAACTGGTTGAATTAGGAAAGATATGTTTGATCATCCTTAAGACAGCTTGTCTCAAGACACCTCCAACTCCTTGATATAAATTGATGATAATGATTGGCTTTCTAGCCACGGTTAAGTCGGTTACCCCCATGAACGATGAGTTTCTACTCCGTGTCATGTCTTGATGTTTCTACATAAGTTAGGATACCGTTTTTATCCTAGGGGAGCTGCCCGGTTGTATGGGCAACTGGTTTGGTGTATGGGCACCCGAAACCTTGGGTGGGGGTTTATCCACTCCGGATTTAAATAAGGAATGGGTGCCGTTTTTCACCCTTAGGTGGTCTTGAGACAAGAAGAGTACTGGTCATGGTTATTATGGATGATGTTTTGATTGACAGTACCCTGTCTTAATTTTAAAGATGTTTATTTTCTAGAAGAATGCTTTCAATGCTGTCTTCAAGAATTACCGTGACGGAACGTTAAAAGAAATCATTATTTTAAATGTTTAAAACAATGTGATAATAAGATAAACGAATCTTGTGTGAGTGCGGGGTGGTAAGTGGGAATTGACTAAGGTTGTCAATCATGGACGGGTGGACCTGATTAGTCAGGTAACTATCCATTCCCGCACACTAAAACGTTTTCGAAACTTCTCACTTGGAAGAGGAATCCACCAACGGCTGTGCCCTCACATATGTTAGGGGGGGAAAAGCGTTGGTTGAGGATACCTTAGTCCAATTTGTGGAAGATATAGGGCCGAAATAGTTTTTGGACTTTTAAAAGGTTGTCCCGTTTCCACTGTGAGGCAGGACTAGGTCTGCTTCTAAGGCTATAGACCCAAGCCATTGTCAATGGCAAAGGTCTATTCCTTGGATTTTTCTTGTTTAAAGACTTTGACTTTAGTAGGCCTAGAGACCTATCAATGGTACCATCCCGTTTTTGGTGTCGGCGAGGTTGGGGATCTTACAGTATTGTATCCTTCTTCTACTATGTTACGGCTATGCATATGGTCTTGGTAGCCTTGGAACACAAGATAAAATGTTGCTAAGCTAATCAACTTGGGTATGCTAGCCTTGAAATGAAGCTATAATATCCTCAAGTCAAGCATAATGGCCACATTTTCCTTGAATACAAGATACAAGCTTTCATCTATTTATGAAATGGTTAACAACCATATATAAGCTAGTTTATGTATGCAAATCAATGTGTAGAAATTTCGGCAGCCATTCCTTAGTATCTGCTCATTTATGTAAAAAAACTAGACAATGTCATCACCCCTAAGACTCTCACATGAGGTTGTAGGCAATCCATGTAGCGACAACCATTTCTACATACAAAGTTAGTTTTTTATGTGTAATATATCCAACTTTAAAGCATTAAGGGATATGAATTGGATTGACATACCAACTTATCTCTATGTAGTTGATGTCAATCTCCTAATGTATAGCTATGCCAAAAAATGTTAATGTGTAAAAATTCAACAGTATTCCGCTTGTATCTGCTCATTATGCTCAAAAAACTCCAATAACCTACATCTTGTATGAGACCTTCACATGAGGTTGTAGGAAAACCAAGTGATCATAGATGCCTATCCTCGAGTGAGAGTTAACGTCAAAGAAGATGATGTAAGTTCAACTTGAAAAACATTAGAATTTCAATGTTGATTCAATTCATTCTCACCTCACAGGACAATATCCAATCCAAAACCGCTTCAAGAGGACATACCATATATAATGTCATTTATAAATTTATATGTAGCTATAACTGAGATACCCAAAGATAGTACCATATGTGGTTGTACAAAGACATGTTTTAGGATCCAAACAACATCACAATTTGATGCTCAACATCGTATATCCACTAATTCTAAGCCTCTAGGTCATATTTTGATAATAGTAACAATACTTGAAAAATATGGCAGTCAAAAGGGGTTACCACTTACATCAAAGATAACCCTAAAAACTCAGTCCACAATTAGTCCAAAATCATTTTGAAAGCCTAGCATGGAATCCATCTAGTTTAAGCAAAGAGTTTGTGAGTTGTCCATCCAAGGACTGTGCAAGGATCTATCAAACAACCCTAGGACATGGCTTGAGAGGAAGACGATCTCCAAGTGAGCATTGATTGGCCTGGGTGTATGTGTGCATGATGAATGAATTTACTAGCCCGTATGCATAAGTAAAAGCGAGATCATAAGAGGTATACTAAACAAGCATTATAATCAAGATTACTTTCATCTATTTAATGAAGATACAAAAAGGCAAATGTACTGAGTAGGTACATAAGCACCTACTTATATGCTGCTCCAGATGCGGTATAGGCTTGACCTAGTGACAAGATATTGCTTCATGTCATCCAAATTTCAAATTTCATAGGGGGCCAAACACATCATTGAGCTCCTTTGATTCTCAAGGGTTGCCTGGTTGTTGCCGCATCACTGTTCGTTTTCTGCATTGTGTGTGCATGTGTGTGTGTGTGTGTGTGTGCGTGTGTGTGTGTGTGTGTGTGTGTGTGTGTGTGTGTGTGTGTGTGTGTGTGTGTGAGTGTTATGTTCCATTTGCGAGATGCCACAATATGGGTTGTCCTTGAGCCAAAGTGTGTGTGTGAGAGTGTGTGTGTGTGTGTGTGTGTGTGTGTGTGTGTGTGTGTGTGTGTGTGTGTGTGTGTGTGTGTGTGTGTGTGTGTGTGTGTGTGTGTGTTGATCGATCCTCAAGAACCAGCCTTGATCTAATTATGGCGAGTAGCACTGGAAGCTTCTGAAAGCCATGCGGTAGGGTAAGCAAAAGAGCGAGTGAGATGTATTCACACCAATGGAAACCCACTAGGATGTGATTATGGATGTGTGAATAGATAGGGTATGCACAAACAATCAGCACCCAACATGCATGTGCCAGTGATAATGGCAACCACATGTAATCATGCATAGATGGGTAATAATGTAGATTAGAGTCATCTAGTGGGGACCCAGCTAACTCTATTAAAGAAAGATTATATCCCCAAAGTGATTGCAAAGGATCAAACCAAGACAATGCCATAGGAAAATATGATACTCCATGTGTGTAGTGGATACTGCAAGTCAAAGCAAACCAATTAAATGATCAAAGGATGTCATGATTGCATGCGAAGCTGCATGCTTAGGTTTTGTAAGAGCGATATTCTTTATGAGAGAGATAAAGAGATAGATGATCGGCAATGTGCAAGCATAACATGCTTTACAAGCTTGTGTGGGTGGCTAGACTATATAGAGATCTCATCCTAAGGTTAAAAACACACTGTCATGTTTAAGTGTGTGTGTGTGTGTGTGTGTGTGTGTGTGTGTGTGTGTGTGTGTGTGTGTGTGTGTGTGTGTGTGTGTGTGTGTGTGTGTGTGTGTGTGTGTGTGTGTCCCTCCCTACATCCCTAAGTTTTGTCCACATGGTCAAAAATCTATCACCTGCCTTCTAAGTTCTTTTTTCCCTCTAACTCTCTTAGTTTTACCAATGGCTTCCTCATCCCACTGAGGGCCGTTTTTCAAATTTTTGCTCCACCTCTCTCTTGGTATGCACTTGATGCATGAAAATTATAAAAAACCTATGTATTTATTTTGTATATAGCTATGGTTTTCACACATTTGGATCTCGGAATAAGGAGAGGTATGAACAAACCCTATGAAAGAAAAAATCATTGGATGTTGATTCTACCTGACGGTCACTACCTGAAAGTTACTACTACAGGTGAAGAGTAAAAGTCAATAGTGAAAGGGAGGAGAGTCTTATGAATTATGGAGTTGGATTCAACAAAATATTATCGAATTCAAGCATAATTCACTTGTGGACACAAGCCTTACACATGAAGTCAAGAGCGGACCACCTGAAAGACTTTTCAAAAGGAAAAGACAGACACATATTTTTGTGGGATTTTCTTGTCAAAGGGATCAAGCTCAGTTTGACTAGCCCCAGTGATTGCAACCACCGCTCAGAGAACACAACCACAAGAGGCATCAGAAGAGCACCAAGGCCTTTTGAGTCGCATCACTACTCAGCTTGAGAATCTATCTGTGCATTTGGTGCAACAAGGGCATGTACACAATCGAAATCAAGACCAAGGGAGAGGACAGCGAAGGCAAAACCAAAAATACCATTGCTACAATTGTGGGGAGGATGGCCATGGCATGTATTACTGCCCACACCCAAGGAGGAAAAATTTCAACAGAGGAGCTAGACAAAACCAGGTTTCACCACCGAGAGCAAGACCACCACCACCAAGGGCATCACCACAAGCACCACCCGTGCAAATCCTACAACCACCCATTCAACCATATCCAGCACCACCACCACAACCTCTCATTCCACCCTTACCCCCACCACCAGTTAACAACCAGGCAGTCAGTGTCATCAGTCTTGCAGGTAAGGGAAAGGAGAAAGTGGAGGAGGGTATCAAGGGAGTGGCAAAAGGTAAGAACAAGGTTAAAGGAGTAGATGCCATGGGTGTAAAGCGTGCTAGGCATGGTGAATCTTCCCAAAAGGAATAAAAGATGAAAGCCAAGGGAGAATCTAGCAAAAATCCGTCCAAGTCACGACGTAAAATTGACATTGTAGATTTCTCTTTGGGTGAATGTTCTAAACCATATGCTTTGGTTCAAGATGTTTCTGCGCAGGGCCCAAAAATCACCTGGCCCTAGTTACTCCACCTAGCACTTAGGTTGAGGAGACAATGGACAAAGATGGTTAGCACGAGACAAACAAAGCCAAAGATAGTTGGGGCTATCTCTGGGAGGAATCTAGATGACATACTACCAGTGATGGATGCTCACATCAAAGGGCAACACATCTCCAATATCTACATCGATGGCGGCGCACAAATTTGCGTCATGAGTGAAAAAATGATGCACCGTTTGGGTTTAGAGGTGTGTCAGCCGGCACCATGCCGAGCCAAAATGGCAAATAATGTAAAAGTTCAATGTGTTGGGTTTATAAATGTAGTTAGGATAAAGGCATTCAACACCCAAGTAGATGTGGACATCTTTGTCATGCCACACAAAGGGGAGGGTTATCCTATCATTCTAGGGAGGCCTTGGCCTATGGCTATGAGAGCTAAACAAGACTGGGACACTGGAATAATCCAGATGAAGGATGCAAAAGGAATGCCAATACTTTACGACATGAAGATAGGTCAACAATGCGACATGGATCTAGAAACCTCCGAGGATGAGTTTTCTAGTGACTCTTCAACCACTTCAGAGAAGTCAACAATGACCGAAGAAAGCAACAGTAGCATTGAGGTGATGGGGATCATTCTCAAGGACCCTAAGAAGATGGAGCAACTTGATGCATCATCATCAAACCAAGGGGAGACGCCAGGTATACAACCTTTGGTAGAAGCAAGTAAGCTACATCGAATGCTCTCTAGTGAGTTGTGTGGGAAGGAGCATGAAGATTATGTTTTGATGCTAAGTAATTTTTTACCACATTGTTCATTGATGATGAATATGATAAAATCACTGGCATCACAGTATTTCAACATCACATTAAGCTTAAGGAGGGAAGTAAACATGTAGTACAAAAGCTCAGGCGGCTAGGAGTAATTCAACAAGACGCCTTGCTCAAAGCGGTAAGGAAACTCCTAGAAGCAGGTTTTATCTATCCTGTTGAAGACTCAGAGTGGGTTTCTCCAGTGGTAGTCACACCATATAAGAATGGTAAGTGGAGGGTTTGTGTGGATTATAAACCTCTTAATGCAGCCACAAAGAGGGACCATTTTCCTCTTCCTTTTCAAGATGAAATTCTCAATGAGGTAGCAGGACATGAGCGCTACACGGTATGTGATGGCTACTCAGACTATTTCCAAATTAGCATCACTGAAGAAGATCAAAAGAAGACAACCTTCATCACACCATGGGGATGTTTTGCTTTTACAGAGTTATGCCTTTTGGTCTCACTAATGCATTGAAGCTGACCCAAGCAAGGTTCAAGCCTTGGTGGCTTTGACCTCTCCCACCACAACAAAGCAGTTGGTCTCTTTTCTTCAAAAGGTGAGGTATTTGAGTAGGTTCATTCACCTGCTCTCTCAAGTGGTTCTCTCTTTACAATAGGTTACCATCAAGAGATCTTCACTTGGAGTGAAGAAAATGAACAACAGTTCAATGAGGTAAAACAAATTCTAGCCTCACTTCCCACCGTTGCACCTCCAAAGTGGGACGAGCCATTTTATGTTAATCCTAGTGTGGGCAATGACACACTTGGGGCGGTATTGATGCAAAAGGATCCTCAAACTTCTTTCATGCATCCTATCTACTTCTCTAGTCTCATGATGACTCCATCAGAAAAGGGATACACGGCAGTGGAGCACATGCTGCTTGCATTAATGTTTGCTACCACAAACTTTTGCTCTTATTTAATGTCTATACCATTCATAATCTTAACAATGGAAGAAGTATTTCCTTATGTAATGCAGCACATGGGATGTTTCTTCTAGGATTTCCAAATGGCTCACAAGGTTGCAAGAGTTTGACTACACAATGCAAGTGGAGAGCTCCACAAGAGCCAGTCTAGGAGGCATTCTCACTCATCGCCACTATGAAAAGAAGTTGAAGATCAAGACAAGTGACAAAGAGACTACACCTGTGTTGGAGGTCCCAAAGGTAGAGGGAGCTCACTCTCTTTACTTTGATGGATCCTACAAGAGGACAGTGGACAAAGCTACAGCTGGCATTGTCATCTTCAACGAACAAGGGGATAAGGTTTTTTCCATAGGGAATATCTTGAATTCCCACTCCAACAATGAAGCAAAATATGCAACCTTAACTCTTGGGTTAGAGTGGTGTGTGACACAAGGTATTCAATGGTTAAATGTATTTGGTGATGCCATGCTTTTAATAAAACAATTACAAGGAACTTGGGCTTGTAAAAATCATAGCTTGCTAGGACATTTGTGCAAGGTTAAGGAACTTTTGGGGAAGTTTCAAGTTGTACAATTACATCATGTCCCTCGAGAAAAAACTCAAGAAGCAGATGCTCTAGCTAGAGAGAAGCTACAAGATGTTCCAGTGGTGGGTGCTATCAAGTTGAAGCTGCCTCTCTTCCAAGGTAGTGATGTTATGCCTGAAATCATGAGTATCTTGGACACAGGAGAGTGTCCTAAAGATCTTAGTAAGGGCCAAAAGCAGTGTCTTGTGTGCAAGGCAACAAAATACCTCCTTATCAATGACGACCTCTACTGCAAGGGTAAGGATCAAATTCTTAGGCATGTACCTCTCTCTAGAGAAATCACTGAAATCATTTCAAGTTGCCATGATGGTGTTTGCGGAGGACACTTTGCACTTGACATCACTAGTAGAAAGATTCTACAAGCCGGGACCACGGTTTGTATGGCCTAGTCTACAAAGGGATGTGCACCATTAGTGAAAAACATGCAAAGAGTGTCATAAGGTTGGTGATAGGAGGCTCACATATGAGCCACGGACTCCTATAATCTCATATGGACCATTTGAGAAATGGGGAATTGATGTTATTCGGCCTCAGTGCCAAGGTCCCAATCAGGTAAATTGTAAATCATCATCAGTGTAGACTACATGACCAGGTGGGTTGAAGCAGTTGCTACCACCCGGATTACAGCTAAGGAAGTGGCTAAGTTTGTGTTTGAAAACATTTGTTGTTGTTTTGGCACTCCTCTTGAAATAATTTCTAACAGGGGACCAGGTTTTAGAGGAGACCTGGTAGGAGAGCTAATGGAGAAGCTGGGTATCCCACGACGACACTCAACTCCCTACTACCCACAATGCAAGGGTTTGGTGGAAAAGGTAAATTGTATGATCTGCAAGATCATCACTAAACATGTAAACAATCACAAAAGTGGTTGGGATAAGCATCTTATGGCTACACTTTGGGCTTATCGCACTTCATTTTTCACATCTCTTGGGTTCACACCATATCACTTGGTGTATGGTAAGGAGGCCATTTTACCCATTGAAGTACAATTGGCTAGTCTCGAGGTGCTAGCTCGATAGATGGAACACCATAATACTCATCTCCACAATCACATTCTTGATCTAGAGAGGCTTCAACTAGACAGAGAAGATGCTATCAACTATTATGCAGCACAGGTAGAGCAACGTCGACTTACCTTCAACAAGGGACTTAGAGCAAAAGGTCTCAAGCGAGGTATGTTGGTCCTAAGGTATGATAACAGGTTTGACACTAGGAAGGATAAAAAGTTTTCACCTAGATGGAAGGGGCCATTCGTCATTAGAAAGCACTACAAAAATGGCAGTTACCAATTGATGGATGCAGATGGTAGGCTCCACAAAACACGTGTCAAAGGATGGAGGCTAAAGCAATACTTTTTGAGGTTTGATCAAGCACCTGTGGTGGAAATCCCTGAGGAGGGAGACTCCTCCACCTCAACTGAGGAAGAATTAGAAGTAGAGCTAGAGACATAAATGCCTCTAGCTTCAAAGGAAGGGCTAATGAGGGCCGTTTTTCAAATTTTGCTCCACCTCTCTCTTGGTATGCACTTGATGCATAAAAATCATAAAAAACTATGTATTTATTTTGTACATAGCTATGGTTTTGACACATTTGGATCTCGGAATAAGGAGAGGTACGAACAAACCCTATGAAAGAAAAAATCACTGGATGCTGATTCTACCTGACGGTCACTACCTGACGGTTACTACAGGTGAAGAGTAAAAGTCAATAGTGAAAGGGAGGAGAATCTTATGCATTATGGAGTTGGAGTTGTTGATAGCCGATTTTGGAAATCAAAGAAAAAAAAAAAGAAAAAGGTTTATTTTTCCTATGCCGGAGCCTTGGCGACACTGTTGGAAGGCTCTGCAAAGCCTGGTCAACCTCACAACGCTTTTACAGGCATGGCCTTGACACACACCCCTCCCCTATCATCCCCCCCCCCCCTTGATTGTCCGGCCTTATCACCCTCATGCCCCCGCTCATCTATGCCCCAGCGCAGCAGGCCGCCCTCGGTTTCACTACCCCTTTTCTCTCTCTCCCTCTCTCTCTCTCTCTCTCATTTTCCCTATGTACCTATCTCTCTAATATCCTCTCTCTCTCTCTCTCACCCACACACCCCCTTACAAGCCACCCTCGGCTAGGAGCAGCCTTGAGCATCCACCCCCCCCTTCTCTCGCTTTCTCCCTCGCGCTCCCGCTGTGTCGAGCCATAGCCACATGCGAACTCTCTCTCTTGTATTCTTATCCACATGCTTACCGCCCCTCTCTCACACTCCCTCCCTCGCTCTCTATGCAAGCCGATAACCCAAAAATATTCCCTCTCTCTCCCCCACCCGCTCGCCTCACCCTTCCCTCGGCCTCACTCTCCCTCCCATGGACCGCTACCACCCCCCTTTCCCTCTCTCCCCACCCCATTGACTCTTCCCCCCTCCTCTCGTCCTTGAGCCACCAAACAGGACGGCCGGGTGATATTCCCCCTCTCTCTCACCACATACCCCCCCCTACCCCACTTCATTGCCAAAGCCCCTCCCCTTCCCTCGCTCTCTGTCGTTTGAAGGTGGCCCGTCATCTCTCTCTCGCTCTCAGCCGCTCATGACCACAACCCGAAGGCGCGGAAGGATAGGATGCACACTCCATCTCCCTTATCCACACACACACACACCCTCATTCTCTCCCTCCCGCACCACCTCACCTCATCTCTCTCTCTCTCTCTCTCTCTGCCTGTGAAGGCACAGTAAATTCTCTCCCTCTAGACACACACACACACCCCTGCTTACACACACACACACCATTCCCCCCACCACCCATCCGCGCGTAGCCGCAGTAAGCCGCCAGTAAATAGAAAATGAAAAAATGAAATATATATATATATATATATATGTATAAAATATATTATATACATAATAAAGCTTTCCACCCCCCGTTTCCACACACGCTTGTGCACACACATATGCACAAACAAATACATACACACACACTCACGCTCACGCACACATATACAAATACACTCACACACCCATACATACACACACACACACACGCAAATACGCACCACACTTAAAAAAACCAAGGAATTCTATGACTATGACGACAACGGAAAAGAAGGAGGAACCCAAAGCACGCGCCGCCGACACCGAAGCGAAGAAATGTGTTGAAGGCATGCCCCGGCCAACCCCGAAAAGACGTACACGCTACACCGACGCACCTGCAACACACCATTCATCGGCATCACGCAACCACGACACTATTTTCAGTAATTCGCAGGTTATCATCATCATTTCTTCAATTTTCACCCAAGCCTTGTAAATTCCCAAATTGTAAATTCCCTCTCTCTAGGTGATGATCACAAAGGCCCACCTAGAGGTTTTTATTTTAAATAACTCCCAAGACAAAGCAAGGGTCAACCACACCGGGCCCATTGCCTTGCTTTGTCTCCCCGATTAGCTTACCCTAATCAAACCGGGATTACCATAATCCAAGCAGCCAACACCTATACAAGGGCACTAAGAGGTCACTATCGGGGAGGGGGGACAGTTCATGAGAGGTCAGCACTTGGTAGAGTTTAGTGGGAAGAATGACACTATTGGCATCATCGGGGAGGGGGGGCTTGTGTGATGGTTTGCTTTGGGAATTGCACTATGTGAAGGGAGCCACGTCCACCTCTCAAATCCAATAGTCGATGCACACACATATACACGCTCTTGGTAGTAAGCTTCACAATCATCGAGTCTTCTTTAGAGAACGCACCAAGTAGTTTCACCATCTTTTCTCCCTACCTCTCTATCACCACGGTGTGCCACCTCGCTAGAAGGAAGGTCATTGTAATACTACAAAAATAATTCTCCCTCACACCCCCGAGGGTTTTCTTCATTTGTAAACCTCTCTCTCTCTCTCTCTCTCTCTCTCTCTCTCTCTCTCTCTCTCTCTCTCTCTCTCTCTCTCTCTCTCTCTCTCTCTCTCTCTCTCTCTCTCTCTCTCTCTCTCTCTCTCTCTCTCTCTCTCTCTCTGTGCGTGTAAGTTTGCGGTGTTCACATCATTGTGGTCTGCGTCCTAGCCGCTCAAAGCTAGGTGGTGCCCCCTGTTCGCTTTACCGTTTTGACAGGCTCAAGGCGTGCCATTCGACCCCGGTGTTTTAGAGGCCGTCGGGGTTCGGGGTTTGCTTTTCTCCCGTTCATTTGGTGCCCCCACTGAGGAGGGCTTCTAAGAACCCTTCAATTTACAATGCTGAAAGTGACGCACGCCATCAATCATGGACGAATGGCTGAAGGAATTTTCTAACTGGAGGACAGAAGAAGAGGAGACTAAGGAGGCACTAGACGCCTTCATTGAAGTACTACTACCGGGCTGCAGTGTCGTCAGTATTCAAGAGGTAAATTCTCCATCTTGTGTTGCTCATTCTAACCACATATTGAGAGCATCAGGTGGGAGGTCTGTGAAGTTTCATCACTGTTGTCAACCAAAACACACTGTCAATGAGTGTCAGGAAATGAAGGCAGCGAAGGGGCTGAAATCGTCTACATAGACATTCATCGCGAAGAAGTCAGTCACATCAAAGGAGGAAAGAAAACGATGAGGCCTCTTTTTCCTAAAGAAACTGCAGTCAAGGTTATAACCTTTACTCCAAAATGGCCTAAAGGGGCTGCTCGAGCCAAAGGTAAGGAAAAGATAAGCCAGTCTGGAAACACATGACCGCGAAGGGAGAAGCATTTGGCCAAGCAAGTGCTTCAAGCTTAGAAAGACGGGCTGTACTCAGCTTCCCAAAGAGGAATTCATCGAAGCTAATCGGCAGAAGGGCGCCTACCGATTTGCATGATGCATGCGAGTGCTACCAGTCCACTTCGACAATCCTGAAGAAAAAGTGGTAAGAAGATTCCCATGTCCTAGGGAAGAGTGGTTCGGCTACTGCTCTCGCTTTTTTGGAAGACGGGTAGAGGATCTTCGTCCTCTCCCTGTACAACTTATCCTGAAGAAGCTCCCCACCACGGGTGAAACCCAGTGGGCTGGAGACGAATTGCAGCTGAATGGAGTGGAATTCATGAAACACGCCGACTACGGAAATTATTTGCAATTGCTACTAGCCAAGAGGCTGGGAGTGGTCAGACGCGTCGCCATCACCTCGTACGTGCTGAGCGACGAAGGAAAGGTAGAGCCCATGGAAGGCGACGACCTCCTGTGGATGTGCCGACTCATCAACACTGGCACGGTAAGAGTATAAGTAAGTACTCCACCCTCTGTGCATGATGGAAAATGGGCCGACAGCATTCCCATTCAGATTCCTACAGCATATGCATGTGAATATCTATGTAGATAGGAAAATCTTCTACCAACAGAGGATCGTGTACCTATTCGGTGCGGCGGTACTAGGAGAAATCCCCAAACCCTATCATTCTCCCCATATTGGATTACCATCATTCCTTTAATATTTCTATCTTTATCCTGTTTTAATATATCCACCCAAGCCTGTAAAAAGCCGCTATGATCCACACTGTCATTAATCTTTTTATTAAAAAAAAGGGGTTTGTAATTTCGTGAGTCACTACCATAGCAAGTGTTTCTTTCCCCACGTTCAGTGGAAAGAAGAGAGAATATCTCACCACCGACTTTTTGGATGATTTCGATATTGCTTGTGTTGTTTCCAACAAAGATGACGACGCTTCACGACTTTGAATTTTTCCTCTACTGATGAAAGTAGAGGCCAAGTCCTGGTATAATGCATTGCCCCAAGCTACCAAGAATGCATGGATGTGTTAAGGGCTGCTTTTGTAAAGAGGTTTGGTGGAGGCACAACCTTAGAGAACTACTGACGAAATTGAAGCAGGGAGGTTTGCTAGAGTATGCCACCTACGAGTCCAAATTTATGGACTTATGGGAGAGATGGGTTGCCTCACTGGAGGAAGGCAAAGGAGCGCCTAATTTTCTAAAGAAGGACCATTTCATTGTTGGTCTATGGTCGCCGCTTAGAGAGAAGGTGAAGGGAAGGTTTCCTGCAACATATGAGTTGGCAGTAGAAGTAGCCCGCCTTAAAGACAAGAAGCTCGCATGCAAGCAAGAGTAAACAAGTCAGAGGAAACAAGCTCGGACCAACCAACCCCAGTGACTGTAACAGCCAGTCATAGAGCCCAACTGCAAGAGGCATAAGAAGAGCAGCAAGACTTGTTGAGTTGCATCACCACCCAACTAGAGATTTTATCCGTGTATCTGGTGCAGCAAGGGCATGCACCTGTCAGGAATCCAGAATAAGGAAGAGGACAATGAAGGCAGAACCAAGAGTACCACTGCTGCAATTGCAAGGAAGACGGCCATGGAATGTACTACTCCCCACATCCAAGGAATTTACTACTGTCCACATCCAAGGAGATAGAATTTCAATAGAGAGGAGAGACACAATCAGATCTCTCCGCCAAGAGCAAGACCACCACCACATAGGCAACCAGGGCCGATCACACCGGTCCAAATCCTTCGACCACCTGTACAACAACAACCACCACCCCAACCCCTCATTCTACCACTACCCCCACCACCTGTTGTGAACCGAGCGGTGAGTGTTATTAGCTTGGAGGCTAAAGGGAAGGCAAAGGTAGAAGAATCAGTTCAAGAGAAGCACAAAGGGAAAGCGAAGGTAGAAGAAGTGGATGCTATGGGAGTGAAGCGTGCCAGGTACGAGGAATCATCTCAAAGAGAAGAGAAGATGAAAGGGAAGGCGGAGTCTAGCAAGCAAGCAGCTAGACCACGACGGAAGATAGACATCATGGCCTTCTCACTAGGTGAGTATGCAAAACCCTATGACTTAGTTCAGGATGTGTTAATGCAGGGCCCAAAGATAATCTGGCCCCAATTACTCCACCTTGCACCAAGAATGAGGAGGCAATGGACAAAAATGGTGAGTACCAAGAAATCAAGACCCAGGATAGTTGGGGCTATCTC
Organism: Adiantum capillus-veneris; assembly: GCF_014529385.1. Taxonomy (NCBI): domain Eukaryota; kingdom Viridiplantae; phylum Streptophyta; class Polypodiopsida; order Polypodiales; family Pteridaceae; genus Adiantum; species Adiantum capillus-veneris. Next base: position 91,263,510 of record NC_140959.1, on the reverse strand, counting down.
TGGAAGGGATCTCGAGGACATCCTACCAACCATGGATGCCCACATCAAGGGGCAACTATTCTCAAACGTCTACATAGATGGTGGTGTGAAAATATGCTTCATCGGTGAAAAGATGATGCACCATCTAGGTCTAGAGGTAAGTAGGCCGGCGAGCCAAAATGGAAAACAATGTAAGAGAGAAATGCGTGGGCATTGTGAATGCGGTCAAAGTAAAAGCATTCAATATAGAAGTGGAGGTAGACATCTTTGTCATGCCACACATGTTACCATATACATGTGGTAGTGATGTGTGTGAACACACTAGGACTGCCGGGGCATTTTTTCCCTCTCTAGGAGGTTTTTTCCCCCGTGCATTGTATATACGCCCATCACTCTACGCCTATCTATCTTTCCATTGCACACTAAGTGACACACTCTCTATTGTGTGCCTTGATCTTCCTTCGTCTTCTCCAAGCTGTGTGTGTTTCTCTGCAACCCTAATTCCAACAATTCGTATCAGAGCAAGTCACATCCTCCCGGGGTTAGTCGCCAGCTTCTCCAGCACACGCCTGCTCACTTTCTCCGATTTAAGTGAGCTTTGGCGAGCGTTCGTAGGTCGACAAAAATTTTGAGAGAACTCAAAGAGCTTGGTCTGCTCAGAATTTTGATTTGGGCTCAATTCGGCCTCCGTTTCCACTACAGGCTATTTCGTCATTTTGTGCAAAATTTCTGTCAGTGCTGTTTTCTGCATAACAGGTTCCTTATAGTCTTCTACGGTTTGTGCTATATAGCACAGGTTGTTCCCGCTCCATTTCTCCTATTTTCGGGCAGTTTTCACATCAGGTGCAGCATTTACCATGGCTGACAACAACAACACATATGTGTTCAAGATGTTTGCTGCTGAGGACAGGTTGGATGGGGACAACTACCCTATGTGGGCTTATATGATGCAACATGTTCTTGTGTCAAAGGGCGTCTGGAACATTGTGCAGGGCATTGATGTACGTCCTGGTTCTGAGGATACAGGCAATGTTGAGGATGGTGCAGGTCTTGCTGCAAGGATTGCAGCTGTTAGAGTTGTTTTGCCTACGGCAGAACAAGCTCATTGGGATGTTAAGGATGCGCAGTCTCATGCATTGATTGCGTTGTCTGTGAAGCGCACCATTGTTTCTCACATCCGTTCAGCAAAATCTACAAAACAGGCTTGGGATATTTTAGCAGGTCTTTATGCAAGCCGCAATGAGGCTAAAATTGCTTTGCTGCGTAAAGAGCTAGAGTCGAAGATTATGCATGAGGAAGATGATATGGACACTTTCCTTGCTAGTGTCAAGGATATCAATGAGCAACTCATTTCTGCAGGTGAAGTCATTTCAGACAGTTCCCTAGTGCAGACTGTTCTTGATGCCTTACCAGATTCTTACCAGACTTTTGCTAGTACTTGGAGACTTATGACCCAAGGAAATCCATAAGTTGTCAAGTTTGATGCATTATGCACCTTGCTGTTACAAGAGTCACTGTCTAGAAAAAACAGGACTAGACAGCGTGCAGTTTAACCGGCTTTTATTGCTTCTCAAAGAAAGGGTGGTAACAACAATGCAGCCACTTCTTATGGTTTTGCTGCGAGTGGAAAAAATTATGTTCCTAATGCTTCTGCTGGCAGCAATTCGTCTGGAAATTCTGGTGATAAGGGCAAAAGGAAGATGTGTTGCCATTATTGTAAAGACAATGATCACTTGATCAAGTCATGTCCTAAGTTGAAGGCCAAAGAGGCTAAGAAGAAAGAGGGTGGTTCCACTACAAATGCTGGTTCCACTACAAATGCAGCCATTGTTGAGTCTTCTGTGAAAGGAGACTGTGTTGCTGATGCTGATGCAGATGCTGATGCAGAATGGGCTTTTAGCGCAGAGTGCACTTACAATCGTGTTGTCCATGATGCATGCTTGTCAGTTGCTACAGATTCACATGTGTGGTATTTCGATAGTGGTGCTACAAAGCACATTACCTCACATCGTGAATTGTTTACCTCTCTTGAGTGTGTCCCTCATGGGAATTCAGTCACTTGTGCCAACAACGCCTCTTATCCAGTTCAGGGAGTTGGAAAGATTGTGCTCACTACTGCTAATGGCAGTTCCTTTACACTTGTTGATGTACTTTATGTACCTGGGATCAAGAAGAATCTCTTGTCTGTATTCGCACTTGCTAGACTTGGACTTGTAGTCAAATTTGTGGATGACAGATGTACAGTTCATGATCTCAGTTTTGGAGATGAAATTGTTGCATCTGGCCTTTTCTGCCGTGGGTTGTATAAGCTCACTTTGTATGACAAGTGTGGACAAAATTTTGCAAATTCTATTGCAGATTCAAGGGCTATTTCAGATGCAAAACTTTGGCATGCACGTTTTGGTCATCTGAATTTTGCCAGTTTGCTGCGTTTGCAAAAATCTGATATGGTTGCTTCTTTGCCGCCTCTTGAAGCACCTGTCAAACATGTTTGTGAAGGCTGTATTTTGGGTAAGACGCAGCGTTCTAAATTTCCAAAGGATGGTTCAGTTCGGGCCACATGCAGGTTGCAGCTTGTGCATAGTGATGTTTGTGGGCCCATGCAAACTCCGTCCTTAGGCAATTACCTGTACTTCGTGACTTTCATTGATGATTACTCCATGCATGCATGGGTATTTCCGCTTAAAGCGAAGTCCGAAGTTTTTATGTGCTTCAAACAATTTCTGGCTATGGCTGAAAATGTCTCGAAATGTACTATGGGCACCCTCCATTCTGATCGAGGGGGGGAGTATATGTCTCATGAATTTAATGCATTTCTGGCTAGTCGTGGGATAAAACACCAATGTACAGTGCCTTATACACCTCAGCAAAATGGTGTTGCTGAGAGGAAAAACAGGTCACTGACGAAAATGGCACGATGTATGGTCAAAATTCAAGCTTTGCCGCATTCTTTTTGGCTTGAGGCCATTATGTGTGCCACTTCTGTACTTAACAGGTGTCCTACGAAAGCTTTGCAGTCTATTACTCCATATGAAGCATGGCATGGTAGAAAGACTTCTATTGAGCACGTGCGTGTTTTTGGCTGTTTGGCATATGCTTTGGTGCCACAAGTGCAGCGCAGGAAATTGGATGATAAGGCTGTCAAATGTATTTTTGTTGGTTATAGTGCTGAAAGCAAAGGTTACAGGTTGTATCATCCGCAAACAAAACGTATTCTGGTTTCACAGGATGTAGTGTTTGTGGAAGATTCTGTTCAGCCCTTGTTGTCATGTACTAGAGACAGTAATGTAAGCTCACAGGACATTTATGACACTTTGTTGCCTCTTTTCAGTGGTGGAAATACGAATGTAAGTTCTAATGAGGCAAATGTACAACCTATAGGGGTTTCTCAAAATGTTCTAGATCAGCCTCTTACTGATGCAGATGTACATGATGTACTTGATGAGGAAAGGGCTGAAAATGAGGAGGCTAGAGGTATGCCAAAACAACTGGTGCACACTTTGCGTGACAGTAAATTGGATGCACCTTTGTCTAGTCGTACTCGTTCAGGCTCTCGCCATGCATCTTATGCATCAGATTGTTATGCTTTGGCTGTGTCTAGCTTACATGATGTTGAGGAGCCTCTGACTTTTGATGAAGCACAAAATTCAGAAAATTGGATGGCTGCCATGCAATGAGAATATGATGCACTTATAGAAAATGACACATGGACTTTATGTGATTTGCCTCCTGGCAAAAAGGCCATTGGTATGAAGTGGGTTTCCAAGTTGAAACGCAAGCCAGATGGTGAGATCGATCGCCATAAGGCTCGACTTGTTGCAAAGGGTTATGCACAGCAAAAAGGCATAGATTATGAAGAGACTTTTTCTCCCACTTGTCGTATGACTACTGTGCGTTTTCTATGTGCATTGGCAGCTCATTTTGGTTGGGATGTACATCAATCAGACATTGTTACTGCTTTCTTGAATGGTGACATATTTGAGGAAGTTTATGTAGCGCAGCCTCGCGGTTTTGTCATAAAAGGACAAGAGGACAAAGTGTGCAGATGTAAGAAGGCTTTGTATGGGTTGAAGCAATCTCCTCGTGCTTGGTATGAGAAACTTGACACTCATTTGGTCAAACATGGCTTTCGTAACAGTCCAACAGAAAGCACATTGTATGTAAAGCGTGAGGGTGATGTACTTCTCATTGTGGTTCTTTATGTTGATGATTTGCTGATCATTGGACCAAATGAGAGACATATTGCTGAATTTAAGGCTGATTTGAATGCTACTTTCAAGATGAAAGATTTGGGGCTGTTGCATCATTATTTGGGTATACAGTTTAAGCAGTGTGATGGTGGTATTGCCTTGTGTCAGAAAAGTTACATAGAGACATTGCTATGTAAGTTTGGACTTGAGGATTGCAAACCTATTGCCACTCCCATGGAAACAGGTTTGAAGTTGAGTCTACATGATGCTGGTGATCTTGCTGATGTCACTCTTTACCAAACTGTTGTTGGCTGCCTCATTTATGTATGCAACACGAGGCCGGATATTCATTTTGCAGTCTCACAGGTCAGCAGATTTATGCATAGCCCAGGGTCTAAGCATTGGCAGGCTGTCAAGAGGATTTTCCCGCTACCTTAGTGGAACTTTACATCTTGGCTTGTTTTATCCCAAGGGGGGATCATTGCCGCCAGACTTACATGCTTTTCCAGACTCAGATTGGGCTGGTTGTTTTGACACACGAGTGTCCACAAGTGGTTTTTGTTTCATGCTTGGCAGTTCATGTATATCATGGTTGAGCAAGAAGCAACCTACTGTGGCCACTTCGAGTTGTGAGGCTGAGTACAGGGCAGTCTTCACAGCTACGGTTGAGTGTGTATGGCTCAGATGCCTTATGGCTGATTTGGGTGTTGGACAGGACACTGCCAACACTATCTACACTGACAGTCAGAGTGCATTGGCAGTTGCGAGGAACCCAGTTTTTCATGCTCGCACAAAGCACATTGAGGTGCATTACCACTATTTGAGGGAGAGGCTCTCGGCAGGAGAGATCGGCTTGGCTTATGTGCCAACACTAGACAACCTTGCAGATCTTTTCACAAAGGCATTGTCTCGTGAGAAGCTTGAAGCTTTCCGCAAAGCTTTGGGCTTACTCCCCTTTGTGGACTGATCCTGTCCTCAAAGCATGGCACTTCCCTTTACTCATGTGCCAGCTCTCATTCACCACATCACTCTAGGGGGGATTTGTTACCATATACATGTGGTAGTGATGTGTGTGAACACACTAGGACCGCCGGGGCATTTTTTCCCTCTTTAGGAGGTTTTTTCCCCCGTGCATTGTATATACGCCCATCACTCTAGGGCTATCTATCTTTCCATTGCAAACTAAGTTACACACTCTCTATTGTGTGCCTTGAGATTCCTTCATCTTCTCCAAGCTGTGTGTGTTTCTCTGCAACCCTAATTCCAACAACACAAAGGGGAGGGCTACCCCATCATTCTTGGGAGGCCTTGGCTTATGGCTATGGAGGCTAAACAAGACTGGAGCACCGGAATGATTCAGATGAAGGACGCTAATTGGAAGTCCATATTCTACGACATGAGCACTGGGAAGCAATGCAACATGATCTTGGAGGCTTCAGAAGATGAGTCCACCAGCGACTATTCGTCTACCTTAGGAGAAGAGACAACCACCACCGACAGAAGCGATAGTAGCATCGAAGTGATGGGGGTCATTCTTAAAGACCCAAAAATATTGACACAATCTAAAACACCCCCGACAAACCAAGAGGAATCATCAGGAACGCAGTCCTTGGAGGATCCAGGTAAATTACAAAAAATGCTCTCAAATGAGTTAGCCGATGAAGAAAGGAAGGAATATGTTTCCATGCTAGCTAAATTCACTACTTTGTTCATTGATGGCTATGATAAGATCACAGGAATTACAGTAGTGTAACACCATATAAAACTTAAGGAAGGCAGTAAGCCCGTAGTGCAAAAGCTCAGAAGACTTGGAGTCATCCAACAAGAGGCACTGACGGCAGCAAAGCCAACCCCGAACCCCGACGGCCTCTAAAACACCAGGGACCGAATGGTGCACCTCGAGCCTGTCATGGTAAAGCAAACAGGGGGCACCACCTAGCTTCAGCGGCTAGGACGCAAACAACACACCACCATAACAAAGTTTTCATCCAAGAGAGATGGATGCTTGGGAGTAATGATGAAGAGGAAAGGGAATGAGATCAAGTGAGAGAGAGAGAGAGAGAGTGAGGGAGGGGGTATAGCGGTTTAGTACTTAGGCACCACAAAAGGATGGCGAATCCGCACACCCTTCACACATACACAAGCTCACTCCAAACACAAGACTAGGTGGCGACTCCGCACACCTCACATGGGCAAAACATTGCAAGAAAACATACTCACAAAACCTCAAGCTTTATTTAGAGAATAAGGCGATGAAATGGGGAGCATAGGATAGGGGAATGAGAAGGGAGAGCGTGGTAGAGCACATGGCGGATAGGTGGGAGTTGATGGCGAAGACTCGCACGAGGGTTATGGCCATCATCCTTCATTTAGTTTCCCTTCATCTTCCATAGCCCAAGGGTGTAGAGGTCATGCTCAAGACGAGCATGGTGATTGTGGTGATGGTGATGGTGTGGGTGTGTGTGTGTGTGCACTAGGCACACACAGTGCATAGTGTACTCTTTGGTGATGGTGTGTGTGTTTTGTGTGATGGTGACCCCTCTTTATACAGGGGAGGAGGGGGGAGAAATTCTAGAATTTAGAAATGAAGAAATCATTATCTACATAGGCCATGTGACTGTGGGCCCCACTTGTCTGGCTGTGTGTATATGTGCCAGAACAGCAGTCTCATGAGAGAGAGACTAAGAGAGAGAGATGGGTTGATGAAAAAAAGTGAGAGGTGACATGGAGAATAAAGTAATTACAAGAGGGGAGTGTGTTCAGAGGTGAATCTGTGTGCAGATGTGTGTGAACACAAGAAAAATCAGGTAACCACCGGGTGGGGATGGGTCTATGGGCACCTTTTGCAGTGAAACTGAGTGTGTGTGAGTGTGGGGGAGGTTATTTAGCTACAAGACAAGAGACATGGCGCCCTTTAGAAAGAGAGGGGGGTATTTGGGTCATGGGATATGATAGGAGAGAGAAAGAGGGGGTGGGGTATATTATTTTGGAAGATAGGGTAAGTTGCATGTGAGTTAGGGTGCATTATTGGTGAGTTATAATGCATTATTGGTGAGAGGTGGGGTAGCTTGAGGGGAGAGAGAAAGGAGAAAGGACAAGGGGAAGAGAGAGGGGGTTGACCTTTTGAGTGGAGGAGAGGAAAAGGGACACACGGCGGGGCAACAGTGAAGAAAAAGGAGGCAAGGTGGGGATGGGCTACCCCGCAGGCATGAGGTGGCCTATTTTACCTTTTTTATATATTTACATAATCATACTTTTTTTTTTCTTACTTTTTCCAATGCTTTTTATCAATCCCTCCCTAAGAGGGGGTTTTCATGGGGTGGGGATGAGAGAAGAGGGGTATGGGAGCTTGGCTTGTGAAAAACCCCCATCATTAGCCCTCCCCTTTTGGCTAGAGGCATTCATGTCTCTAGCTCATCTGTTTGATCATTATCGTCGGAGGTGGCGGCTGATGGTGTGTCCTCATCTGGAATGTCAATTAGTGGAGCCTAGTCAAATCGAAGAAAATAAGGTTTAAGTCGTCAACCATTTACCCTGGTTTTATGAAGTTTTCCATCAGCCTCCATAAGCTGGTAGCTTCCATTGGCATACTTTTTCCTGACGATGAAAGGACCTTCCCATCGGAGTAGGAGTTTCTTATCCTTGCGCGTGTCGAAGCGATTGTCATAGCGGAGCACCAACATTCCTTTCTTCAATTCTTTTTTCCGGAGATGCTCGTTAAAGCTAAGCCATCTATGCTCTGCTTGTGCTGCATAATAATTTATTGCTTCTTCTCTGTCCAACTGCAGTCTTTCCAAGTTGATGATGTGATCTCTCAAATGCATGTTGGGCTGTTGAAGCTGGCTTGCCATTACTATGAGACTTTGTAGTTGCACTTCAATGGGCAAGATTGCTTCCTTACCAAATACTAGATGATACGGTGTGAATCCCAAGGATGTACGAAATGAAGTTCTGTAGGCCCATAAAGCTGGTAGTAGATACTTATCCCAGTCTCCAGGATGATTGTTTACCTGCTTGGTAATAATTTTAGAAACCATTCCATTTACCTTTTCAACTAGGCCATTACATTGAGGGTAATATGGTGAAGAGTGCCTCCTTGTAATGCCCAGTTTCTGCATTAATTCTCCTACCAAGTCTGCTCTGAAACCTGGCCCTCTATCAGAGATGATCTCTAAAGGTGTGCCAAACGTACATCATATGTACTCGTAGATAAATTTAGCTACCTCTACCGCTGTGATTCTAGTGGTGGTTGTAGCCTCTGCCCATCTAGTCATGTAGTCGACCCCCATGATAATGTAGAATTTTCCTGAGTTGGCCCTAGGTAATGGCCCAATGGCATCGATACCCCATTTTTCAAATGGGCCATATGAGAGAATAGGTGTCTGTGGTTCAGGCATAAGTGACCTAGTGCCGGCCTTTTGACACAACTTACACGTTTTGCACCAATGGTGTACATCACGGTTGAGGCTAGTCCATATGAAGCCTGCCTGCAAGATTTTCCTACTTGTTATGTCTAGGGCAAAGTGACCACCACAAACCCCGTCGTGACAGCTAGCAATTACTCCCGTGATTTTGTGAGAGAGAGAGACCTTCCTGAGTATTTGGTCCTTACCCTTACAGTACAAACCATCATTGATGAGTCGATACCTTGTGGCCTTCCGCGTCAGCCATTGCTTCTGTCCCTTTGTTAAATCTGATGGGCATTCCCCTGTTTCCAAAAAATGCATGATGTCAGGCAAGGCATCACTGCCTTGAAATAGAGGGAGCTTTAGTTTTATTGCTCCAACCACCACTTCCTGTAGTCTTTCACTTGCTAGGGCATCTGCTTCTTGGTTTTGAGCCCTTGGGATATGGTGTATTTGAACTTCTTCAAACTTACCCAACAAGGTTTTTACACCACTTAAGTGAGTCCTTAAACTAGGATTCTTGCATGTCCATGCTCCATTTACTTGCCTTACCAGAAGTAGAGCATCCCCAAATACATTAAGGCGTTGTACACCTTGCGAGACGCACCATTGTAGACCCTTGGTTAGTGCTGCATACTCAGCTTCATTGTTAGAATGTGAATCTAACAATTGGCCCAACGAAAATACCTTTGTCCCTTTGTCGCCAAAGACCACTATGCCTACAACTGCTTTGTCGGACGCTCGCTTGTAGGCTCCATCAAAGTAGAGAGAGTATGCTCCTTCTACCATCGGTGGTACTGGAGGTAATCGGACTTCTCCTTCCTTAGATTGCTTCTCCTTCCTTTCAAAGACTTGGTAGGTCATGAGTCCCCCCAAACTTGCCCTTGTCGTGCTTTCTACCTGTACCGTGTAGTCAAACTCTTGCAGACGAACTAGCCATTTAGTAATTCTAGCAGACACATCCATGTGTTGTACAACATAGGGAAATATTTCATCCGTGGTTAGAATCACAAATTGCTTAGGCAGCAAATATGACCTAAACTTTGTAGTTGCAAATCTAAGAGCTAGGACTAAGTGTTCCACATGGGTGAAACCTTTCTCTCCTGCTATCATCATTCGACTAGAGAAGTAGATTGGCCTCATGAAAGATGTCGTCGTATCCTTTTGGACTAGCACAGCCCCCAATGAGTCATCACCAACACTTGAGGTGACATAGAATTTTTCATCCCACTTAGGTGGTGAGATAGTTGGCAGAGTGGCTAAGACCTCCTTTACCTTGTTGTAGTGATGTTCACTTTCCTCACCCCAAGTGAAAGTTGATCTTTGAGTGAGTTGTTGCAGTGGTAGAACAAGTTGTGATAGTAGATGTATGAATCTACTTAAGTACCTCACCTTCTGTAGAAAAGAGACCAATTGACGTGCAGTCGTTGGTGAAGGTAGGGCTATGAGTGCGGACACCTTACTTGGGTCGGCGTTGATACCTCTTGCTGAAATTTCATGGCCTAGTAGAATGACTTTACTCTCCCCAATGTGACATTTATCCACATTTAATTGCCCGCCTAGGCTCTGCAACCTGGCCAAACCTTCAGTTACCTTTTCTAAATGTGAAATACGGGAGCTATATATACAAAAATCATCAATGAACACTCTTATGGATGTTCCAAAGAACGGTTGAAAAACATATGTGACATATCTTTGGAATGTGGCAGGTGCATTTGTGAGACCAAATGGCATAACCGTGTATGCAAAACAACCCCATGGCGTGATAAAAGTGGTTCTTAGCTGATCTTCCAAAGCTATGCGTATTTGAAAGTATCCAGAATAACCATCACAGACGGTATAGCATTCAAAACCCGTTACTTCATTCAGAATTTCATCCAAGAAAGGGAGAGGAAAGTGGTCTCTCTTTGTAGCTGCATTTATTGGTTTGTAGTCAACACAGACCCTCCACTTACCATTCTTTTTAGGCGTCACCACTACGGGTGACACCCATTCTGAGTTTTCTACAGGATAGATGAATCCCGCCTCCAGCAATTTCCTTACCTCGGCCAAGAGTGCCTTTTCTTGTATGACCCCTAGTCGTCGTAGCTTTTGCACAACTGGTTTTACCCCTTCCTTCAGCTTAATATGATGTTCCACCACTGTAATGCCTGTGATTCTTTCATAGTTGTCAATGAACAGGTTAGGAAATCCCATCAACATTTGCAAAAAACTATCTTTCTCCTCAAGTGTTAATTCCGTAGACAACATACCCTTCAACCTACTTCCTCCTAGGCCAGGTGATTTTCTCTCTTCTTCATTGGGTTGCCCTTTTGGTGATGGATCACCAGTTGTGCTTACCCTTTGTCGATCCTTCATAATGATACCCATCACATCAATGGAACTGTCACTTTCGTCGGTGGATATGGTCTCCTCCTCAGAACTGGAAGATTTGCTAGTGGTTTCATCTGCCGATGTTTCCAGATTCATTTGCTTCTGCTTGCCAATCCTCATGTCGTAGTAGATTGTCTCCCCTTTCTTACCGGTCATGCGTAGAAGGCCAGTACCCCAGTCCTGTTTTGCCTTCATGGCCATCAACCATGGCCTTCCCAAAATTAGTGGATAGCCCTCCCCCTTAGTAGGCATTACAAAAACATCTACCTCTACCTCAGTGTTGAAAGCTTTGATTTTCACGGCACTTACCACACCCACACACTTTACTTTTGCGTTGTTTGCCATCTTTGCCTTGCATGGAGAAGGCCTGTCAACCTCGAGCCCTAATTGAAGCATCATAGCTTCGCTCATTACACAGATTTGTGCACCTCCATCAATGTAGGTGTTTCCAACCCTCTTTCCTTTTATGTTTACGTCGACAATTGGAAGGATGTCATCCATGTTGCATCTCGAAATTGCTCCGGCTACCTTTGTTTTGGAGCGTCTTGTACTTACCATTTTAGACCATTGTCGCCTTACTTTAGGTACAAGATGTAGCAGTTGTGGCCATGTAATCTTCGGTCCTTGCTCTGCCACATCCAATGTTAGATAATAGGGCTTAGAACTTTCCCCTAGCTGGAAGTCGGTGATGCCCAATTTCCGTCGTGGCCTGGATGGCCTCTTGCTAGTTTCTCCTCTCATGCTTCTCTCATCATCTGATTGTGTAGCCTTCTCCCTCCTAGCTCTTTTCACAGTCATGGCCTCAAGTGGTTCTAAAAAGGTTACCTTCTCCTTACCCTTGTCCCTCTCCTTTGCTCTGGGTGGATCCACTACTATGGCTTTTCCTTTCTCTTCTAGCCTTATGATGTTTACAGGGCGATCAGGTGGTGGGGCTGGTGGAAGAGGTGGGATGGATGCTTGTAGTGGTGTCTGGGGTGGACGTAGAATTTGTGTTGGTGGGGTTGGTGCTCGGGGTGGGGGTGTTCTTTCTCTAGGGGGTGACAATTGGTTCCTCCTACCTCCTCTATTATAGTTTTGTCGTGGTTTGGGACAATAGTACATACCGTGACCGTCTTCTCCGCATTTGTAGCAATGATACTCCCTGTTTTGTCGTCGTGCTCTTCCAGGGTCTTGATCTCTTTCTTGACTCCTCCCTTGTTGTATTAAGTGGACAGACAAATTCTGCAGTTGGTCAGTAATATGGGCCAACATATCTTGTTGGTCATCTCTTACCCCAAGATCCGGTGGTGGTGGTGGAATGGTGGTTGTCATAGTTTCTGTTCGACGCGATGTTCCTGATTCTGTTGACTCGGTTTCTTTGACTTTCATTCGCAGCTTCTTGTCTTTAAGGCGAGCAATCTCAACGGCTAACTCGTACGTAGCCTGGAATCTACCTTTCACCTTCTCCTTGAGAAGCGGCCATAAGCCATGCGTGAACCGATCTTTTTTTAGGAAATCAGGTGCAGCTTCCCCCCTAGCCAGTGACTCAACCCACCGTTCCCACAAATCCACAAATTTGGACTCATAGGTGGCATATTCTAAAAGACCCTCCTGCTTCAAGTCTCTCAACTTGTCCCACAACTTTTCTGAAGTGGTACCTCCCCCAAAGCGCCTCTTAAAAGCGGTTTTTAAGGGTTCCCAGTCATCCTTGGTTGCTTGTGGAAGTGCATTGTACCATGATCTAGCTTCTAGCTTCATGAGATGCTTAAAGATTCTAACCCGGGATTCATCCGTATCTTTGTTGCTCACTACACATGCTACTTCAAAGTCATCTAGGAAGTCTGTTACCAAATCCTCCCCCTTCTTTCCTTTAAATGTTGGAAATGCTACACTTTCCATGATTATTGAGAGAGAGCTAGAAAGACACACTGCTTAACTTGCAAAAGTTTTTTTCTTCTTTACAAGGAGGCGTGTATACCCTCTTATACTAGGACATAGATTAAAACTTCAAACGGTACATTGCCTTGTACCAAAGGTAGGACAAATGGTTGATCTGATGCCAGAACCTCAAAAAATCGCTCCCCACCCAGCATGGTGTCAATGACGTGCTGGTAGTGAGCCTTCAAATCTAGTATTACCTTGATTGAGCGTACACGTGTTGGTATGTGTGATCTGTCTTGAGGTAGGTTGTACTGATTCATGTGAAGCTTAGAGGTGCTTAGTCACTGTCCAAGCTTGTGGGAGAGGGTGGTGTTGTTTCCTGAAACAAACTCAGTAGATCCCTAGTTTCTCTAGTGAGAGTGTGAGCCAATGATTCCGTTATCTGTGCTGCAGCATCAGGTGCGACTTGAAAACTGACTGTGATAATTACCTCGGTGACTTGAGTTACCCGATTCTCAAAGTAGAATAGTGTTGATTCTCTATTGTGTAGAGCTCCTTCCATTTTGTTGTTGTGGGTTGGTTGTAGGTTGCGGACATGGTTTCGACCTTCCCCTTCTTCTTCTTGGCACTTGGCCTATGTATATCCACTGGGTTTGGCGTGTTGGTTGACTCTCCCACTGCAGATCGATTACCGTTACGCCTGGCACTCGAGCTTCGAAGGAGATGCGGAGTTCGTCTAGTTGTGCTTGGAGCTCTTCTTCTTCTGTTGTCCAATTAGCAAATCTTGCTAGCCATTCATCCATTCACAATAGTTTAAGGGTTTCAGTCTTGTAAACAGAAGGGTTTCATGAAAAGATCCTCAGTGGGGGCACCAAATGACGGGAGCAAAGCGAACCCCGAACCCCGACGGCCTCTAAAACACCGGGGACCGAATGGCGCACCTCGAGCCTGTCATGGTAAAGCAAACAGGGGGCACCACCTAGCTTCAGCGGCTAGGACGCAAACAACACACCACCATAACAAAGTTTTCATCCAAGAGAGATGGATGCTTGGGAGTAATGATGAAGAGGAAAGGGAATGAGATCAAGTGAGAGAGAGAGAGAGAGAGTGAGGGAGGGGGTATAGCGGTTTAGTACTTAGGCACCACAAAAGGATGGCGAATCCCCACACCCTTCACACATACACAAGCTCACTCCAAACACAAAACTAGGTGGCGACTCCGCACACCTCACATGGGCAAAACATTGCAAGAAAACATACTCACAAAACCTCAAGCTTTATTTAGAGAATAAGGCGATGAAATGGGGAGCATAGGATAGGGGAATGAGAAGGGAGAGCGTGGTAGAGCACATGGCGGATAGGTGGGAGTTGATGGCGAAGACTCGCACGAGGGTTATGGCCATCATCCTTCATTTAGTTTCCCTTCATCTTCCATAGCCCAAGGGTGTAGAGGTCATGCTCAAGACGAGCATGGTGATTGTGGTGATGGTGATGGTGTGGGTGTGTGTGTGTGTGCACTAGGCACACACAGTGCATAGTGTACTCTTTGGTGATGGTGTGTGTGTTTTGTGTGATGGTGACCCCTCTTTATACAGGGGAGGAGGGGGGAGAAATTCTAGAATTTAGAAATGAAGAAATCATTATCTACATAGGCCATGTGACTGTGGGCCCCACTTGTCTGGCTGTGTGTATATGTGCCAGAACAGCAGTCTCATGAGAGAGAGACTAAGAGAGAGAGATGGGTTGATGAAAAAAAGTGAGAGGTGACATGGAGAATAAAGTAATTACAAGAGGGGAGTGTGTTCAGAGGTGAATCTGTGTGCAGATGTGTGTGAACACAAGAAAAATCAGGTAACCACCGGGTGGGGATGGGTCTATGGGCACCTTTTTCAGTGAAACTGAGTGTGTGTGAGTGTGGGGGAGGTTATTTAGCTACAAGACAAGAGACATGGCGCCCTTTAGAGAGAGAGGGGGGTATTTGGGTCATGGGATATGATAGGAGAGAGAAAGAGGGGGTGGGGTATACTATTTTGGAAGATAGGGTAAGTTGCATGTGAGTTAGGGTGCATTATTGGTGAGTTATAATGCATTATTGGTGAGAGGTGGGGTAGCTTGAGGGGAGAGAGAAAGGAGAAAGGACAAGGGGAAGAGAGAGGGGGTTGACCTTTTGAGTGGAGGAGAGGAAAAGGGACACACGGCGGGGCAACAGTAAAGAAAAAGGAGGCAAGGTGGGGATGGGCTACCCCGCAGGCATGAGGTGGCTTATTTTACCTTTCTTATATATTTACATAATCATACTTTTTTTTTTTTCTTACTTTTTCCAATGCTTTTTATCACTCCCTACCTAAGAGGGGGTTTGCATGGGGTGGGGACGAGAGAAGAGGGGTATGGGAGCTTGGCTTGTGAAAAGCCCCCATCAGCACTACTTAAAGAGGTGAGAAGTTTGCTACAAGCAGGTTATATCTACCCTGTCGAAGACTCAGAATGGGTCTCCCTAGTAGTAGTCACACCAAAAAAGAATGGTAAGTGGAGAGTATGTGTGGACTATAAACCTCTCAATGCAGCCACGAAGAGGGATCACTTTCCCCTCCCATTCCAGGGTGAAATTCTCAATGAAGTGGTGGGTCACGAATGATACACAGTGTGTGATGGTTACTCAGGATATTTCCAAATTAGCATTGCGGAAGAAGATCAGAAGAAGACAACCTTCATCACACCTTGGGGATGCTTTGCTTACAGGGTGATTCCTTTTGGCCTCACTGACGCCCCAGCCATATTTCAGTTCTATGTGACCTTTGTTTTCCAACCCTACTTTGGAACATCAATACGGGTTTTCATAGATGATTTTTGCATCTATAGTTCACGAGCCTTTCATTTAATCAAAGTCTATGATGGCTTAACCAGGATGCAAACCGTGGGTGGCCAGCTCAATGTGGATAAGTGTCACATTGGTGAAACAAAAGTCACTCTCCTTGGCCATGTAATTTCATCAAAAGAGATTGAGGCTGACCCTAGCAAGATCCAAGCCCTGGTATCTTTATTGTCACCCACCACCGCTAACCAGTTGGTTTCTTTCCTTCAGAAGGTAAGATACTTAAGCAGGTTCATTCACTTGCTATCGCAAGTGGTCCTTCCCCTACAACAACTCACCCAGAGGGATGTCTTCTCATGGAGTGAAGAGAATGAGCAGCAATTTACCAAGGTAAAGCAAATCCTAGCTAAGCTTTCCACCATTTCACCCCCTAAGTGGGATGAGCCATTTTATGTGAACCCTAGTGTAGGAAGTGATACACTCGGAGCCGTGCTAATGCAAAAGGACCCCCAAACTTCTTTAATGCTCCCTATTTACTTCTCTAGTTGTGTCATGACCCCGTCAAAAAAGGGATTTACCGAAGTAGAACACATGGTTCTGGCACTAATGTTTGCTACCACAAAGTTCCACTCTTATCTCCTGCCTAGACCCTTTGTAATCCTGACAATGGAAGAGGTTTTCCCATATGTAATGCGACACATGTATGTCTCATCTAGGATCTCTAAGTGGTTAATTAGATTACAAGAGTTTGACTACACCATGCAAGTAGAAAACTCCACCAGGGCTAGTTAAGCGGGAATTCTCACTCATCGCCACTATGAGAAGAAGCTGAAGGTCAGCACGGAAGCGAAGGAAGAAACAACAATGGTAGAGAGTCCTAGGCTAGAAAGATCTCACTCTCTTTTCTTTGACGGAGCATACAAGAGAACAATGGACCAATCTGTATAACTGGCATAGTCATTTTCAATGAGCAACAAGAAAGAGTATTCTCCATCGGGCAGTTATTACATTCCCACTCCAACAATGAAGCAGAATATGCAGCCCTAATTCTTGGGTTGGAACAATGTATTTCACGAGGATTTCAGCGTCTAAATGTGTTTGGCGATGCTTTGCTTTTGATAAGGCAGATAAATGGCACTTGGGTTTGTAAAAATCAAGTTTTACTTGGTCAACTACGCCAAGTTAAGGATCTTCTAAGGAAGTTTGAAGCAGTGAAACTATTTCATGTCCCCTGAGCAGAAAATCAAGAGGCAGATGCTCTAGCCAAAGAGAGAATACAAGACGTTCCCGTAGGAGCCATCAAACTGAAGCTACCCCTCTTCCAAGGTAGTGATGCTATGCCTGATATCCTCAGCTTTCTAGATACAGGAGAATGTCCGGAAGGATACACCAAAGGCCAGAAGCAGTGGCTGGTCAGGAAGGCTACTAGATACCGCCTTGTAAACGACCACTTGTATTGTAAGGGCAAGGATTAGATTCTCAGGCGGGTGCCAACCGCCAGTGAGATCACAGAGGTAATTTCAAGTTGCCATGATGGCGTCTGTGGCGGTCATTTTGCTCTAGATATCACCAGTAGGAAGATTCTACAAGCAGGATACTCTTGGCCTAGCTTGAACAGGGATGTACACCATACATGTAAGTCTTATCAAGTGACCAGTGATCGCACATGAACCTACGAGCCACAAACTCCTATCATCTCATATGGTCCATTTGAGAAATGGGAAATAGATGCAGTCGGTCCTTTACCAAGGGCCCAATCAGGTAAACTGTACAGCATAGTGGGTGTAGACTACATGACTCGATGGGCAGAAGCAACAACCACCAGCCGCATTACAACCCAAGAGGTAGCAAAGTTCATTTTTGAGCATATCTGTTGCCGTTTTGGCACTCCTCTAGAGATAATATCAGATAGAGGCGAGGATTCAGAGGCGATCTAGTGGGAGAACTGATGAAGAAGTTAGGCATCACACGTCGATACTCCACACCATACTATCCACAATGCAATGGTCTAGTTGAGAAGGTAAATGGAATGATTTGTAAAATCATCACAAAACAGGTGAACAATCACACAGGAGATCCACTGGAAGCAGTGCCTTCCAGTGGGGAGTCAGAAAACGAGACAATCATACCTATTCAAGCAGTGACATGAGCCCAAGCTCAAAGAATGACAAACGAACCAATAATTGAAGAGCCAAAAACCGATGCCCCAAGTTCAAAAACAAAAAATCAGAGAAGCACTTGGAAGGCTAGAAAAGCGCTTATGAAAGCTAGGAAAGAACGAGAGCAAACTGCTCTATCCGAGGAGTTAAAACACACAAAGGATATATTAGAGCGGTTAGAGGATCTAGCTAGCCTAATCTCACACACTACGGCAACCATAGCACCCAAGGAAATAGTAGAACCCAAAAGTGCAGGATCAAGAGGATCAGTACTAAGCAGACAAGGTAAATGAGCAGTTAGATGCACTTCTAAAAGCTTACAAAGCCAGACTCAAAAAGAACCAAACCCAAGAGCAAAGATGGATGACTTATCCATATGCCAAAATAGAAAAACAGAGGTTGGAATTGTGTAGAAAGATGATTGAAACAGCTCAATCTTTGATAGAAAACCCGCTTGGTAAACCTGCAAATGGGCATGAAGTACCAGCTCCAACCCCTATCAAACCAACTTTAGAGGAACAAGTAGAAACGAAGGAAAGACTCACGAATGCCTATGAGTCTAGGGGAGAACCTATCATAGTGCCAAATACAACATAGGAGGCAAGTGACGGGTTCCAGCTTAAAACATTGGTAGAAATGGGTAAGGATTGTAACGGTCTAGATGATCTGTGGAAACAAATCCGTGAGTCCAACGAAGCTAACAAGGAAAGTTACCACATGAACAACATGAGAAAAGAGAAAAATGAGATCTTACCTCCTATTGAAGAATTTGAGGCAAGGTCATAAATGAACTTTGATATACATTCACAAGGGGGAGACCAGGGGTCAATTAGTTCGGGGCACAGCCAACCAGACTCGCTGAAAACTCTACCCTCTTACCCAAGGAGAGTATGAAGCCAAGTCTGAGGTGAGAGCAATCGCATCTCAAAGACTTTCTTCTAACAAAGTGATGGATTCACAAGGGTTGATTGAGTTATTGTCCACTCTTGTGGCATGCACAATCACATTAGCCGAACTCCTAAGGTTACGACCAAACATGTGGACCACAGTAGGCAAATGCCTAGAAAAATTTGGAGTGAAAGACCCCACCTCGAAGCTTCAGGAAGGGATCAGAGAATTGGACAGGCCTCAACTAAATACTAGGCCAGTACCTTTAAACAAGGTTGGAGAGTATTGCGAGGGAGAAGATGGAAATACCATGCTACCAGTGGAATTCCAAGGAGTAGTTTCCAAAGCTATTCTTGACAGTGGAGTAGGAGTTGCTATCGCCACCAAGGAAATCTGGAAAAAATGGGGAAAACCAGCTTTGAGAGCCACCAGAATGAAATTGCAATTGGCAGATGGGTTCATGGAGAAGCCTCTAGGACTCGTAGAAAAAGTGATTGTCACTTCGTGCAGAATCGAGTATGAGCATACATTTGCAATAGTCAATTTCGACAAAAAGAACAATTACAAGATCATCTTGGGAAGACCATTTATGCGAAAATTGAAGATGGTCCAAGATTGGGGTTACGACCCACATATACCTTAGACATGGTGAGACAACAACCAAAATACACCTGAAGGACCATAGTTACAAGGATGTGAACCAGACACCAGTGGAAGAGTTTGATTCAGCTACAGTCACACGATCGAAACTCCCAGCATGGTTAGGGCAACAAAAAGAGCTATGGATGTGCGGAGCTTCACATTGTGGAAGATTAAAAAGAGAGGAATGCGTCTTAGAAAGAGCGATTGAGGGCAAGGAGTATCTTCCGGAACCTTTTCTTGAAGATGCCTTGGAACCTCTAGAATGGGAACACATACTAGCAACATTGGATGTCTGTACCATTACAGATAGTCCAACAATAAAATTTTGCGATAAAGAAGGCTATGATGTGCTACCCTATTACATGGTAAGCATTATACCAAGAGAAGACGAGTTTGTAGACCACTAGAACAAGAAGAGTTTTATGACTCCTCTGAGCATCTGGAAGTAAATAATGATGCAGATAATGAGTGTTCAGACAACTCAAGTGAGCGTGGGGAAAAAACAAAGAATATCTGGTTTTATGATTTTGCTAATCAGCACCCTAGACATCAAGAACGCTATAGGAGAAAACGAGCAGAAAACCAAGCTGAGAGAGAACCTGATGCCCATGATAAAAGATAAAACTCACTATCTAATGCTTGTAAAAGCAGAGGATTGTGTAAAAGATCAAATATCAGGAATATTCTCAAAGGTTCGAAGGGAAGGAAAGCGAAAGGAAATAAGACAAGTACGAAAAGCTAAAACAGAAACAAAATCACAAAAATCTCAAAAATCAAAAAAAGAAACAACAAAAGACTAAGAGTGGACCAAACTGGAGCGTAAACAGAAATACCAAGAACTGAAACGGTCTTTACGAGAGGAATGGACTACTGAGGGGGATAGTGATGGTAAAGGGGAGTCAGAAAAAGGAAACATGAATGTACCATCACACTATCAAAAATTCACCATCTAGGACAGAAAAATCATAATGACATCACCAGTCAGGGAAAGAACCAACCAGGAATCTTATGATGGGCCGGAAAATGCAAAAAAGATAGACCTCGTGGAACCAAGTGAGAAGCCTCAGCCGGTCTATATCGCAACCGATTTACAGCCTGAAGAAGAAGAACGGATAACACAACTTCTCAAGAAGTATAAAGATGTGTTTGCATGGTCCTACAAAGATCCATCAATATGCCAACATACAATTCCTTTGAAATTAGATGCCAAACCTAACAAACAGCGTCCTTATACATATAATGACACATTTTTTAAACGAATCAAAGAAGAGATTGACAAGCTGATGGAAGCTGAATTCATCTATGAAATCGAGCATACAGATTGGGTGTCACCCATTGTGGTAGTCCCCAAAAAGAACGGGAAACTGTGAGTGTGTGTAAACCTCAAAAAGGTAAATGCAACTATCATAAGGGACAATTATCCCTTGCCAATCACAGAACATGTACTTGAGAGGGTGGCCGGGAAATGGGCTTATTCCTTTCTAGATGGGTTTTCAGGATACAACCAATTGGCAATTGCAATAGAGGATCAACACAAAATAGCGTTTGCCACAGAATGGGGAATATATGCATATCGAGTTATGCCTTTTGGCTTAACTAATGCCCCAGCTACCTTTCAAAGGTTAATGACGCACGCGTTCAAAGAATACATAAGAATATTCTTAGAAATATACATGGATGATCTTTGTGTACACTGTCTTTTATGAGAGGAACATATTGACCATTTGCAAAAGGTATTTGAGAAGTGCAGAACATATCGAATCTGTCTTAACTTGAAAAAGTGCATTTTTATGGTTAGGCAAGGCCGCATCTTAGGACACATTGTCTCAAAAAATGGCATAACCACAGACCTAGACAAAATCAAGGTCATAGTAGACCTGCCCAGGCCTACTAATGCGAAACAAGTGCAATCCTTCATGGGACACTGCGGATATTATCGAAGATTCATATATATGTATGCAGTCATCGCACAACCTCTATATCGTTTTCTAGTCAATTTCGATTGGACTGAGGAGTGTGAAACTTTATTTCAAAAGCTGAAGGAAAACCTTGTATCAGCACCTGTACTTAAAGCATCGGATTGGGAAAAGATATTCTATGTTCACATTGATGCTTTTGCATATGCAATTGGAAGTATTCTGGCTCAACCTGGAGACGGAACAATGGATTTTCCAGTTTGTTATGCAAGCCGACAGTTAAACAGTGCATAAAAGAACTACACAACCACCGAAAGAGAGGGGTTAGAAATGATTTATGCTGTCAAGAAATTTTGGTATTATTTGCTCGCAAACAAATTTGTGTTCTTCACAGATCATCAAGCTCTTTTGTATCTGGTGAATAAACCATGCAATACAAGGAGAATTGTACGCTGGTTTATTATATTGCTAGAGTTTGACTTCACAATGGTGGTTAAAAAGGGTAAAACTCATCTACGGGCGGATCATCTTTCAAGGCTACACAACAGGGAAGCTCCTGAAGGAGTAGATGATGACATACCAGATGCTTATCTTTTCAATATTGAAATGATACCCAAATGGTCTCAGGAAATTTTTTGCATTCTTTCCTTTGGAGGTAGGTTTGATAACACGGAAGACAGATCCAAACAACAAACAATTCAACAAACAAAAAACTTCCAGTTGATTGCAAGACGGCTGTATCATCTAGGACCGGACCAAATTCTACGATTATGTATAAATCTAGAGGAATTCGAGTGTTATCTTGAAGAAGCACATGTCAAGGATTGTGCATTTCATTGTTCAATAGTGAAAACACACGAGAGACTGAAACAGTTAGGGGTTTATTGGCCAGCTATGTACGCGGACAAACATGCTTATGTTACCAATTGTACTATATGTAGTGTCAAACGACCAGTGGATCACGCGACATTGTTTCAGGTAAACATCGCACCTGCATGGAGTCAATATATCATTGATTTCTTAACCACAAGGAAGTTTCTTGAAAACATAACAAGAGCACAGAAAAGGGCTATAGAGCTGGAGGCTCGTGACTTTCAGTGAATTGGGAACCAAATCTATAAGCGAGGAAAGGACGATCAACTTAGAATCTGTGCAAGTGAAAGTAAATACCTGCTGATTTTAGAACACGCACATAGCGAAATAAGTGGAGACCATTTCTCAGGAGATAAGAAGGCAAAATTTTTCTTAACCGCCACAGGAATATGGTGGCCTACATTGCATATGGATGCTGACGAGTTTGTAAAGCGTTGTGATGCATGTCAATGCACCAAGGTGCCGATAAACAGAGATGAGATGCCACTACAGCCAATGATGGGAGCAAGGTCATTTGCAAAATGGAGAATTGATTTTGGGGGACCTATTTCACCCCCTCCATATCGCACCCATACCCAATATATCATTGTGGCCATGGACTATCTCACAAAATGGGCAGAATCCAAGGCAACACAAAAAGCAGATGCACGAACCACTGCACAATTTTTGTATGAGAATGTCTTTGTACGATACAGTTTACCAATAGAAATTGTCAGTGATCGTGGAACACATTTTCTTAATGAAGTCATTGAATATCTGCTAGAGGAATTCATGGTCATACATAGAAAATCTGCTCCATATCATCCACAAGCAAATGGACAAGCTGAGGCCACAAATAAAACACTATGCACGGTTTTCACTAAAATTGTATCAGAGTCAAGAACAGATTGGTATCAGCAGCTACACTCAACACTATGGGCATATAGGGTAGCTTACAAAACATTGATCGGAACGACACCGTACAACATGGTGTTTGGCCTAAATGCTATATTACCCATAGAGTTTTTAATTCCAACTCTACGAGTAGCGAAACGCTTAGAATGGACAGGGCATGAGCTCTCTTCAAGAATAGATGATCTTGAAAAGCTAGATGAACTCCACTTGAGAGCTGTAGCTTCGATCTATGCTAAAAAGAGAAGACAAAAGGAGTTTTTTGACAAGCATGTGCGCACGAAAGAGTTCAAAACAGGTGATTATGTACTTGTTTATACCTTGAAGCAACATGCCAAGAAACTTAAAAAGCGAGGGATGGGACCCTTTGTGATTAGTGACCTATCACAAAGCGGAGCTATCAAGCTTGCTACATTAGCAGGTGAAGAAATGCCAAATTGGATTAGTGGGCGTCGGTTGAAGAAATATCATTTACCACTAACACAAGATATGCTTCAACAAATCCATCAAGGAAAACAACGAATGAAGGAGAAACAGAGGGTACGAGAAGAGGCTCAAGCAAAAGCAAAAGAACGCATTGCAAAAAGAAGACTTCTGCGACAACAACAACAATGTGGAGCACCATTGCGAATCAATGCCATTCGACTAACGAATTTTGATGAAGACACAGTGGAGCCAATAATTGCAGTCAAAGTGGGTAGCAATCAAGTTGAATCGATGGCATTGCTTGATTCTGGAGCTCAAGAAAATTTGATCTCTTACAGATTATACAAACAGCTCAAGCCCACTGGTCAACTTCATCCTGCTCCACAAGTGTTGGAAATTAGTACATCACATTCGTTGAAAACATTGGGCTGGACTATATTGCATGTACAAGTACATCAATATATTTACCCACACAAATTCTATGTCAAGGATGAAAGCACACAACACCCCATGTTGTTGGGACAACCTTGGCAAAAAGAGTACAATGTGAAGATAGATTGGAATACGAATGCA
The DNA here is from genome assembly GCF_014529385.1 of Adiantum capillus-veneris. Classification (NCBI taxonomy): domain Eukaryota; kingdom Viridiplantae; phylum Streptophyta; class Polypodiopsida; order Polypodiales; family Pteridaceae; genus Adiantum; species Adiantum capillus-veneris. Next base: position 91,239,522 of record NC_140959.1, on the reverse strand, counting down.
ATCAAAATTCAGCATGCACAAGAACAACAGGTGGTAGCCTTTGCTCAGCAACCCCGGAAGAATCAGCTACCAGCAATTCAATCACTAGATAAAAAGCCGAAAGGAAGGGTGCCACTAAAGGACAACATGATACCCAAGGCTAACAAACAGAAAACTGCCAACCATGCTCACTACATACATACGAAGTCACTGATTGTAGTGCAAAGATCTAGGTTACCAAAACAAGAGAAACAAGTATGGATGCAGAAGGATAGAAATGACATGGCAGACAAAAAACAAGACAACGGAGGAAGTCAACATAAGCCTATAGTTCAACCAAAACCCAAGGGAATAAAACAGATATGGATCCCAAAGAAAATGCTCAACAATAACTCAAATGTGACTCGCATCTGGATCCCGAAATCGAAGCAAAAGGAACTCTCTTCAGTACAAGCAACATCGGAAAGCAGACACCTGCATAAGAAACCAACACACCGATTTATGTGGATGCCCATCAGCAGCAAAACAATGGCAACCAATGCAATAGCCATAAACCTACAAAAACCGGCAAAAACAAGCTACCAATGGAAAGCAAAAGAGATAAGGTCTACGGCCATTCCGGCCAAGCCAATTCTCTCCAAGGAGACAACTACCGCCATATCGACAGGAGCGGCAAAGCAAGTGACTTTTGCAAGAAAGACAATCAAACAATGAGCAGTAGAGATACAGCTTTTACTTGCAAAGAAAACACGAAACTTCCACGGCGAATGCCAATAAGCATCTTGCTTATACCCTTCTCTTGCACAGCATACATTTTTCCATGCATTGACCGAGTATGCATAAAATAGGGCCACATTACACGGCCAAGCATTAGCACAATTTTTTCAACCCATGCACGGCACATACTCCGAGGCAATACCTTGTCTTCCGGGAGGACTCCGGCTAGGAGGGGGGGAGGCATTCTCAAATGCGGACCCAATGGCAGAAAGAGCAAAAAAGGGCATGTTTTTCGACTATTTTTAAGGGTTGTTGTTTGATTGCGTAATTTTTTGGAATAACCCAAGTACATATGCCCTTATACAGCATGAATCTACAGGTATATGGGGCCAAACGCCAAATCAAGCCACTAGGCGTGTGTATATAAGTAAAAATAGCCATTTTTCGGGCAAAATATTGGTAAAACGGAAAAATCTGGCCATAAAAATTGCATGTGAGTGTATATAATGTTTTGTAGTGATGTTTTTGATTTATTATAATTTTTGGGGGATTTTTTGGGTTTGATTTGCTATTTTCCTTTTAATTTTGCTAATTTTAGGCAGAAAAACTTCAAAAATACAAAAAGCAGGTGAAAAATGGTCGTATTGAAAAACAAAAAAATATGGGGATGATCAGTGACTATAGGACAACCTATGGTACAGTGGGGGTGCAATTATGAGACTGGAGCGAAAAGCGTGTTTTGGCCAGATTTTGACCGAAATGCCAAATTTCTGGTAAACAGGGCAAATGGAGTCCAAATCAAGAAATTTTTGAGCCTAAACTGCATCTCACAAGAAGTTGGAAGCACATGTCAAATTTCATGAAAAGTGGTTCGGGGACCCCTATTATAAGAATTTTTCACTTCATTTTAAGCTCATTTCCACTATTGACCTTTGAGAGAGAGCTTCTGCCACCTAGAGCGAACGGAACTTCCAACAACTTCTACGACGTGCACGACTACTCGGCGGGCTTCAGACATGAGAGGTAGGCTCACCACCTTGATCTTTTCGCACATGTTTGACGTTTTGTCGCGAAAACTAACGTAGGGTTCACACGGAAAGCGGGCAGTAGAGACCTACAAGTAGAAGTGGCCACCTAACGGCTAACCCAAAAGCAACAAGGCTTCATCGGTAGCTTACCCTAGCATAGGAGACCAGTCTTGGATGTCCAAAGGCAGTATAAAATCATCGAGAAAAACCCTAATTCCTAGAACTCCGCAAGAGGCCACCAAATGGGAAATCGGCTGAAAGGCACCCAAATGCTACCAAAATTCATGGGTAGGAGCATCTCGACATGCTCGACAAGTCTATGTAGCCCACATGACCTAAAGGTGACCCGAAGCGGCACTAAACTTCAGAAACGGCATCAGACACACAAAGCGTCAAATAGCTCTCGCGGCCAAACCGCATGTCCGTTTGCCCCCAAACTTCACGAGCTGCTTTCGTAGACCATCAACAACCAAGTCCTATGGTGGTAAACCACCACAAGTCATCGAAGACATGTAAACGCAACCCCGGGTGCTTCTAGAGTGATAAATTGCCAAACGGAGCTCCGGTGAAGCCAAAGTTGACAAAAACCATACGGCAAGGATCCCCAAGGGATCGAGAAGCTATGGAGACCAACATCAAGAAATTTCATCGCCGAAAAGCACACCAAAAGTCAAAAAACGACTCGGAGGCTCTGAAATCCACATAGGGAGTTACTTTCTATCCATTTGACTTTTTTGTTGAAATTAGGCTTAAAAGGGACTCAGGTGGGCTAAGGGCAGGCACCAGTGGCAGTTTCCATAAAAAATTCATCAGGAGACATCCTACGCGTAGGATGTCTCGAAGCCAATTCTGGGCACAAAACCCAACATCTCTTATCACACACATTTTCTGAATAGCCTTTACATGCTAGCCACCAAGTTTCATCACATTTAGACCAAAATTGACCTCAATATGCATGAAAAAACACAAAGTTACGGCATAGAGGCAATAATGAGCCATAGACCTACCAAAACTTGTCCAAACCACATGACACTTTCACAACACAATCATGAGCACATTGCCAACCAATCTGTGTGGTCACTGCAAAAAATGGTGAAGTAGACATCCTACGCGTAGGATGTCTATTTGACATTTTTGGCCTACAGAGGGTGTTTGTCCATTCCAGATCTAATCACATCACCTTCAAGAGCTCATATACCAAGTTTGAAGCCATTCTAATCATTTTTGACCCCCAACACCTCCAAGATACACATTTTGAGCCCAAAAACACACCAACATCAATTCTTGTCCAAATCAAAATCCAAGAGCATGGCCATGTTCCACATGCCAAGGACTACCCACAGAACCAATCTCAAGCCATTTTGATGAAATAGACATCCTACGCGTAGGATGTCTCCAACATGTTTTTGAACTTCTGTGCAAACAATGACATCATGGGAGCCATTACCATGGTGCAAGGAGCCCATATATCAGTTTTCAACCCATTTGGAGATGATTTGTCACCTACTGTGGAGATTCTACCCAATTTGTGAGCCTAAAGCCTAATTCTGCTCAAAAATCCACTTTTTGATGCCCAAATCCAAATCCAATCACATAGCCATGTTGCACAGGCCAAGGACCACCAGCATGTCAAGTATCACCAAAATCTGATGAAAAAGACATCCTACGCGTAGGATGTCTAAATGATAAATTTTTGCCAGAATCCTACTGTGAGCACATGCACAGTTTCCCAAGTTCCTTTTAAGTTTTATTTTCAATTTTCAAGTCATTTGGATAGATAAAAATCGGTTTCTCAGCTGATATGGAAAAAACGCTAACTTCGGACTGCTGAGTGCAACAGGATCTATGGCAGCCGCAAAGTCACCGGCAAAGAAGAAGAGGATGACCATAAAAGATTACCTAGAAGAGGTGGAGCCATTTGTAATACCAGAAGGAACTCTAAAGCCAACCAGCACATGGATCCAAGAGGACATTCTAGAGTCCAATGATCTAAAGATCTACCAAGGCGTGTTCAAAGACACCGAAGGAAATGTATAGAAGATTGATCTCCACAATTATTTTGAAGCTGTGCCGGCAGGAATTGACATAAAAAGAGTATGGGAATTTGTGATGACAATCAAAGAAGATGGAGTGGCCAGAGTTATGGATTTGCAGGGCAAGCCAGGCACGGAGATTGTAAGCACAGAAAGAGTAGTGGCAGCTGCACTAGACCTCTCAAACAAAGAGGATAGTGTAACCAAAAGAAGAGATGAAGTAAAGGTGTACACAGAAAAGAAAGGCAACTACACATTTGAAGACATTGCCAACCCTAAAGTGGCAATCATGAGTCAGTTGTACAATCAGTATTTCCATATGTGTACAAAGCGGCCACAAAAGTACAGAATGCCCCTTGGAGCAATTGCCACAACCTTCACTTGGGCAATGCAGAAAAGCAAGCCGAAGGTAATCAATTATGCAGCTTATATACATGATAATCTGGTGAAGATGGGCAACAAGAACCCCACATACATTGTGCCGGGTGAGCTAATCACGAAAGTGATTTATGGGGCATTGCATGCCAAGGGAAGATGGCCCGACCCTCCATCACAGAACCACTGGCTGAGGCTCAAGGAAGATAAGGAAGAGGAACAGCCCAAAGCACCAAGGGTTTCCACTAGGTTGAAACGCTGGTTAGAAACCGTGCAAGAAGAGCATCCAGAGTTGAAGAAGGGAAAGAAGGAATCTGTCCAAGTGCCCGTCAAAGAGACGAAATCACAGATGGCGGCACGGCTAGAGCGGCTGATGGAAAGTTTCAGGGCCGAAAGAGCCCTCAAAGGAGATTTGAATGAGCTATGGAAGCCGTCTCTAGAAGCAATGTCGGGATCATCCCGAAGGGTGCACAGAGATAGATTTGAAGACTATATTAAGAACTTTGAGATTCTGGATGCCACGGCGGAAAATATCCCACATGTACCATTTACAGAAGCAGAAGTGGAGCAAGTCCGACGGCAACTGCTAGAGGAGCAGGAAGGCTAAGAGAGAGAGAGAGAGGAAGACAAAGGCGAACAGGGATTTCAAGAAAAAGCCAACAACTCCACCATCGAGCCCTGAGTCCAGCCCACCGCCCTCACCACCTCCTCGTAGCCCTCCACAGACTCAACAGAAAGAGGAGCAAGAAAAACCTGAAGATCAAGAAGAGTCAAAGTAAGAACAAAGATAAGAGCAAGAACCAAAAGAAGAAGCTAAGCCTAAAAGTGAGCAGCTAGAGCCAAATGAAGCAAGGTATAACACATTTCTAAACCTATTGGCTGCCAAATATTCAAAAAAAGAGGCTACCACAATCGCATTTGACTTGGCAAGCACGGGGCCCAAAGAGCAAATGCAGAGCTTACGGTCAATGGAGATAAAGGAGATGGCCACTGATACAGTGGACCTGCACCCACCCACTGAGGCGGTCCGGGGCGGGCAACAAGAAGAGCAACCTCTAGACACCCTTCAAGGCTCCCGTGCTGCTCAATGGGGCTGGGGCACAACACAACACAAACCAAAACAACAAACCCACAGCCAAATCCCAACTACACAAGGGACACCACCTAGTTTAAGAGCGAACTAGGACGCAAAAGAGGAGAATCGTTAGAGCAACCCACAAACAAGCAAGGAATTTACACTAACCCTAACACCAATGGAACACTCTCACACACTAAAACACGAGAGAGAGAGAGAGAGAGAGAGAGAGAGAGAGAGAGAGAGAGAGAGAGAGAGCGAGATGGTGTACAACTTAGCTTCAACTTTATATTTTGCACAAAAAGGAACTTAGAGCTTGTGGAATCAAGTGACAAGATTTGGTTATAGAATCACTAGCACATTGTCTTAGGGTTATGGGAGCCCTCTCACCATCCACCCTCTTACAATGGTAGCCAAACAATAGCCAATGAATCACAAGCAACAAAACAACAACCTTCAATGAAACAAGTCACCTTATGAAGCTGAATGAGTTTGCCAAGCCAAATTGGAGGAGAAGCGCGAGCCTTTGGACATGAATTGCACCCAAAACTACCAATTCATTGATGTTGGGGTAGATACAACAATGGTAGGAAGAATATCTTCTACTCGCACTCACTCAAACTAGCTCAAGCTTTTCTATGCACCAAGGTGATGGTGTATAGAAAGCTTACTCTCTCTTTACAACCAAGATAGAACTGGCGTGTGGTATGCTCAATCTAGTGTGCAATGGTATAGTGATGTCTTTTACAAGGAGGAATGGGTTCTATTTATAGGTTTTAGAATCCTTGATTAGGATTAAGCCTAATCAATTTTATTAGGAAAGATCAAGGATTATGAATTTTTATGAATTTCAAATGAGAATGGGGTCCCTCTTTTCTCTTGAGTCACATGGATGTGGGCTCAAGTAAGAGAATTATTGATGTGGTGAAAGGAGAGAAACTTCCATGGGAGTGAGTGAATTTGGTTTACTTGTGCGGTTGCCTACTCCATATGTTGATAGTGTGGGTGCATTTTTACAAGAGAAGTTAGTTGTTACTGGTAATAATCACTAGAATTGTTAGTGATACATTTACAATGGGTAGGATGAGTTGATTTGATGAAGGAAGAGGGGTGAATTAAAAGAGAATCATTGAGATGGTGAAGCTTTGAAGAAGCTTGAACTCACCCTTGTGTAGATTGTGGAAAAAATGACCGTTGGTCTTCTCCGCTTCTTTACGCCGCCGCCACGGTTGACCACCACGATGAAAAGAGGATTTGTTGATGAAAAATCCTCAATTTGCAGAAGTTATCATGGTTAAGATGCTGAATTTTAGATATTTTTAGGAGAGGTAAATGAAATTGTAACATAGAAGCAATAGAGAGAGACATGGAGAGGGTGTATGTATGTAGAGGTTCATAAAAGAACTATAGGGATGAGAGAGAAGGGTAATGGTGAAGAGGGTGGGAGAAGCCATGGAAATTGCAGGTTTGAGTGAGGGAAGGAGAGGGAGGGATGTGTAAGAGTGAGTAGGTGTGTGGAAGGGTGAGAGAAGACTAAGGGCTACTTGTGAGAAAAGTGGGCAGACTGGGGTCCACTCAAAAAATCATATCTCACTACTGGTAGCTCCAAAAATCATGAAACAATTTGAGGTGATTATTCAGAGCTTGGGCTACATTTTCTATTTTGACCTCCATTCCAAATTCGGAGTGGAGATAGGTGCCAAAATTCTCACCAAAAAGCCTGTTTTTATGCCTGCAAAAGTCTTTTAGTGGCCCCCTCGTTTGTTGAATTTGTACAATGCATCCAAGAGTGAGCCCCTCCTTTGTCATATTATAATACAAAGCATCCAAGTTGCCCTTGACCCATGCATGGAGGAGGATTATTGGTGAATAAAGAAATATATACATGGTGGGAGTAGTGTATGGACTATTCATGGACTTTAGCTCAATGAGCACATGGTGTTAGAATAATGAGTAAAAACAATAATAAAAATATGGAGGAGTTATGGATATGGAAAGATATTGGAATCATATGATATGGTCCCTCTTTGAATTATTTTGGGTGAAAGAGAAAAAGGTATGCAAGTAAATAATATAATAAACATAACCAGAGTAGAAATCAATTTTTTGTTTTCACGAGGGTGAAGGTGAAAATGTGGGAGTGATTTGTATAAAGGAAAAATATGAGGTTAGAGTATGTACATATTGGCAAAAAATATAATTATGGTGTAAGAGGATGAAAGAAGGTGTACATAGGTTTAATAAAACACACACCTAAGTAGAAATATTTAAATAAAATACCAAAATAATTATACAAAACCCTTTATTTAGGCCATATATACAATGAAATATTTACACACAAAGAGGCCATAATATACTTTTATTTTATTTTTTTGGCTCAACTAGCCCAGTGACTAGCTAGCTTAGGGTTTTTAAGAAGATATGGGAAAAGCCCCCTAACTCACACACGCCTATGTACAGTGAAATGGTAGGGATAGCCATAGCGTTTGGGTGAATTTGGTAGGGTGGAGTAACTTACTATGGCAATTATAGAGAGCCGAAAAACGGCTATCATTAGCCCTCCCCCAGGATGATGGTATATTTATGTACTATCATAGAGCATCTTTTCCAAAGAGAGTGCTTCAGAGTCCTTGACGAAATCTTCATTGTTTGGCCCCTCATAATTTTGGCTGGAGTTACACTCATGCTTCATGTAACAATACTTACATGAGACATCGGCCTTTGGACAGATCTTTGGTAGATCCTTTGGTAGAAGGTGACTCAAATAGGGCTTCAAGCGATACCCGTTTACCTTTCTGGAGTGCTCTTTACCATTCAAGTCCATAAGCTGATAGTAACTAGAATTGAAAGCCTTCTTGACTATGTATGGCCCTTGCCATCTAGTTTCAAAGTTGGCATCAAAACGATTTTCAAGTAGATTGTCATACCTTACCACAAGCTCTCCTTCCTTGATGCCTTTGTCCTTCAGTTTCTTGTCGTGCGTTTCTTTCGCTTGTGTGGCTTTCCTCTTGTAGCACTCGTATGCTGCTTCTCTTTTCCACTCAAGCTCCACTAACGTAAGAAGTCGATCCATCCATACCTCTTGATCATCTTGTGCTCCTTTGCCATGAAGTCGCATTGTTGGAATGTTGAGCTCGATAGGCTGCAAAGCCTCTTGACCATAGACCAAGTGAAATGGTGTGAACTCCGTGGCTTCCCTATATGTGGTTCGATATGCCCACAAGGCACCATCCAAGAAGTCATCCCATAATTTTGTCTTGTTTTGCACCATCTTTCTAATGATTCCTGCAATGACACCATTAGCCTTCTCCACCAAACCATTCGATTGTGGGTAGTATGGTGTGCTATGACGATGTAGAATGTGAAGCTCTTCACAAACTTCTGTGAGCAAGCCCTTCCTAATCCCTGGACCATTATCAAAAACAATCTCCAAAGGTGTGCCAAATCTGCAACAAATGTGATTGTACACAAACTTGCTAACTGTCCTCTCATTCACTCTTGCCACACTTTGAGCTTCCACCCACCTAGTCATAAAGTCTACAGCCACTAGAATGTAGAGTTTACCATTTTTTGTCCTAGGCAGAGGACCCATAGCATCAATGCCCCACTTTTCAAAGGGTCCATTTGCAAGCACTATTTGCCTCGGGCCATGCACCAACCTTCTATTTCCATTTATCTGACAATTGTGACAGCTTTTACACCAATGTTGAACATCCACATGCAAGCTTGGCCAAACATACCCCGCAAGCAAAATCTTCTTCACAGTTGATTCTTGGGCAAAATGACCACCACATGCCTCTTCATGCAAACCTTTTAGAATGGCTGGAATTTCCTCGATAGTTGGTACTCTTCTGCACACTCGATCCTTCCCTCTTTGATAGAGGGAGCCTTCTAGGAAGAGATAGAAACTTGACTTCTTCATGAGTCTCGTCTTCTGAGCCTTCGTGAAGTCTTGTGGAAACTCACCCTCCAAAATGTAGCCAATAATGGGAGCCAATGACTCCAATCCCTGGTATCTCGGTTGCTTGACAGCTGCTACCACCATGATGACCTACACTTCTCTCTCAACACATGTAACTGCTTGTTGTGCAAGTAAATCGGCATCTTCATTTTGTTTCCTCGGAATATGATATAGTTGCACTTCTTCAAACTGATTAAACATCCTACGAATGGCATGAACTTTTGTCCGTAAGCTTTCATTCTTGCATGCCCAAATGCCTAAAATCTGTTTAACAATGAGAAGTGCATCTCCCTTTACCATGAGACGTTTTATCCCTTGGCCAATGCACATCTTCAAACCATGAAGTAGTGTGTCGTATTCTGCTTCATTGTTGCTAGTTGAACCTAGTAGATTGACCTTCTCTTTCATGACCACCTCTCCACTTGGGTTGAGCAACACTAGCCCTCCCCCTGCTTTCCCTGTGGCTCGTCGAAAAGCTCCATCAAAGAACAAGGTAAAAGCATTGGGAATACTTTTTGGTGGTGGCAATAGTAGGGTCTTTACTTGAGGCACCTTAATTTCCTTCTCATGTACCCTATAAGTGAGAATCCCTACCAATTGTGCACGCACACTATCTTCTACCTTGAAAGAGTATTGGAACTCTTGCAACTCCATAATCTACTTTGAGATCCTAGCACTAAGATTCATTTGAGATGACACCCAAGGGAACAAATTTTCTGCAGTGAGAATTACAAAAGGTTTTGGTAGCAGGTAGGATCTAAACTTTCTCACCGCAAACATGAGAGAAAGCATCATGAGTTCTGCTTCTGTGTAATCTCTCTCCAAAGCATTCATGACCCTACTAGCAAAGTAGATGGGTCGCATCCTTGTACTGTGGGGATCTTGTTGTAGCAACACAGCACCAATTGTTTCCCTTCCAACACTAGAGCTAACAAAGAATGTGTACTCCCAAAAAGGAGGCATGAGTGTTGGTAGCTCTGACAAAATGACTTTAATGTTACAAAAATACTCTTCAAGCTCATCAGACCATGCAAATTCTACTTGTTGTGTCAACTTTTGCAAAGGATGAAGCAACTCCGAGGCTAAGTGAATGAAGCGTGACATATAATTCACCTTCTGAATGAAAGAGAAGACCTCCTTAAGACTCTTCGGTGATGGGAGCTCAATAAGAGCCTTTGCCTTTGAAGGATCCACCTCAATGCCTTTATAGGAAACCTTGTGACCGAGCAAGATCACTTCATCCTCACCTATGTGGCACTTGTCGGGGTTGAGTTGACCTCCCATGTCGTAGAGCTTCTTTAAACCTTCTTCTACCCTTTGTAGATGCAATGATGTTGAGCTATAAATGCAGAAATCATCAATGAACACCCTAATTGACTTTCCAAAGAATGCTTGAAACACCATGTTCATGAAACGTTGGAATGTTGCAGGAGCATTTGTCAGACCAAATGGCATGAATCTAAAAGCATAACAACCCCAAGGAGTGATAAAGGTTGTTTTCAATTGATCTTCCAATGCGATACCTATTTGAAAGTAGCCTGAGTAACCATCACACACAGTGTACTTCTCATGACCAGCTACCTCATTTAGTATCTCATCCTGAAATGGGAGGGGAAAGTGATCTCTTTTTGTTGCCTCATTGAGGGGACGGTAATCCACACACACCCTCCACTTGCCATTTTTCTTAGGAGTGACAACAACAGGAGAGACCCACTCTGAATTCTCCACTGGATAAATGAAACCTGCTGCTAGAAGCTTTCTTACCTCCTTGAGTAGAGCCTGCTCCTTTATAACTCCTAGCCTTCGTAGCTTCTGAGCTTTAGGTGTGGCCTCTGGCTTCAACTCAATTTTGTGTTGAACAACATCTACTCCACGCACATCGGTGTAGTCTTTAGCAAAAAGCCTAGGAAATTTCCTTAGCACACATTTGAACTCCTCTCTTTCATCCTTTGTAAGTGTTGTAGATAGCATACCTTCTAGCATTCTTTCATCTTCCACTTTTTGGTTCTCTTGGGAACCTACCTCCTCCAAACCTTGACAAGAGGTCTCTTGGTTGGTTGGCTTAAACCTTACCCCCATGACTTCGATGGAAGACTCCTCTTCAGTAATGCTGCCGCTACTTTCTTCTTCTGAAGTGTTATCGGTCCAACCTTCTTCCGTCTCACTTTGAGATGATTCTTCATGGAGCTCCTCTTGGCGTTGCTCCTTCATGTCAAAGACAACCTTCTTATGATTGTCGTTCCTGCAAATTAGCTTTCCACTCTCCCAATCCTACAAAGCTCGCATTTTCATTAGCCATGGTCTCCCTAGGATAAATGGGTAACCATTTCCTTTGGTAGACATGACATAGAAATCCATTGCCTTCTGAATGCCAAAGGCCTCCACAAAAACATTTTTACAAATGCCTACGCACCTAGCCTTGCTATTGTTTGCCATCTTGACCTTAATTTCAGGTGTCTCATGGATGTGCATGCCTAGTTTTTGCATGAGTCCCTCTGTCATGATGCAAATTTGTGCACCCCCATCCACTAGACCTTTCCTAACCAATCTCCGTTTTATGTAACAATCTAGCACAGGTGTAATGTCCTCATTCATTTCAGCTTGTGCAATTTTTACAACAGGCACACTCTCTTTTACCTTTCTCCTAGTGCTAACTGCCCTTGTTAAATCCCTCCTAACTTGTGGACATAATGCAAGAAATTGAGGCCATGAGATATCAGGACCCTTACCTCTCATGTCTTCAAACAGGTTGTATGGATCCATTCCATGTCCAAGAGGAAAGTCTTGGAGGTTGATACGACGTCGAGTCCTCTTAGCTTCCTTGGTCTCCTTTGCCTTCTTTTCTCGTCCATGGTCACTTTGTGATGTAACTCCTTCTTTCTCCTTACCTTTCCCTCGGCCACGCTTAATGCCATTTGCTTCCATGTCAACCTCTCTTGAATTTGTCACCTCTACCACATGCACGTTTGGGTCTGGCAAAGGTGGAACTCCTTCCACTCCTTGTGGAGGTGGTCTTGCTCCATTTGGCCTTTGTATAAACCGTGGTTGCTAACTAGTTCCTTCACCTGCATTCATCACTGGGTAATTCAAGTTAGGTCTCCCTGGCTCCCCACGGGGCCAAGGACAATTAAACATCCCATGTCCAGACTCACCGAAATTCCAACATTGCAAGACTCTCCTAGGTCGTGGGTCTCGCTCTTCAGACTTCTTTGCTTGTCCCTTTGGACCTACGGCTTGTGCAAGGTGAATTGACAAGCTGCTTAAAGATTCATTTAACTTCTCAATCACTTCCGCCGTTACCTCAGGAAGCTCCTTAGATGTTGATGCTTGTGACTTACCTTTGGGTCTAAGACCTTCTATTGGAACCTCCCCCCTTAAGCACTTGAGTTTCCTATATTTCTCAGCAGCCCTAGTTTCAGCTGCATCAAAGGTAGCAGGTGCACCCGCCTCAACTTTTACCTTAAGGTTAGGAAAGAGTCCGGCTATGAACCTCTCCTTCTTTAGAAATTCTGCACCATCACCAGGGTTAGCAACATTTCGTATCCATAGAGCCCAAAGACGTAGGAACTCTTGCTTGTACAACTAGTAGTCATCTAAGTCTTTTTGCTTATGAGAAACAATGTCTTGCCATAATTTCTGAGTGTTTTGGGGATCAAAGAAGTATTTCTTGAAACGATTCAAAACTTCCGTGTAATTCCCTTTAACTTCCTTAGGCAAAGAGTCAAACCAAGTGCTAGCATCTTTCCTAAGGACCACCTCAAACATTTTTACAAGTTCTTGATCAGTTACTATCCTCTTGATACGGCAAGACATCTTGAAATTCGCTAGAAATAATTCTGCATCCTCTCCAGGCTCTCCAAAGAAAAGAGGATATCCAGACATTTGGCGTTGGCTCTCCATTGAATTGATTTCAAAGTGACGCGTTTTTGTTTTTTCTTTCTTTAAAAGATTTACACAATAATATTTTCTAAATTGCAATCTATTCTACAACAAAATAAAAATATTCACATCAAATGACCTATGATAATCAATAAGAGATAGAATGACAGGGTTTGGTGACGCGAGAATTTCTCCTACTCTTTGGGCACCAAACATGAATACCATACGTTGTTGAAAATGGATTTTTCTACTAATTGCAATGTTTACTCTAATGTGTGCAGTGAAATGAAAGGGAAAAACCTGTATTCCTGGGCCATTATCCATGGTCTATGCATGACCTAATTCTTAAAACAAAACTAAAATATAGACGTCCAAACTAAGGTCGTACCTAATGAGAGCCAAAATAAATGGATTTACTGATGCGTTTAGCTCTACCAACCTAAGAGGACCTAAAATTCTACGAATTACTCGCTAAAATTGCAACTTAGTACTAACAATTATGTGTACCTTTTGCCTTGCAATGGGAATGAAGGGATCATACAAATTCTCGTGATTCATGCAAGCTACTTGATTATGCTAAAGGTTGAGCCTTCACAAAATATACACAAGCCTGTCCTCAGTGGGGGCACCAAAATTGAGGCGGTCCGGGGCGGGCAACAAGAAGAGCAACCTCTAGACACCCTTCAAGGCTCCCGTGCTGCTCAATGGGGCTGGGGCACAACACAACACAAACCAAAACAACAAACCCACAACCAAATCCCAACTACACAAGGGACACCACCTAGTTTAAGAGCGAACTAGGACGCAAAAGAGGAGAATCGTTAGAGCAACCCACAAACAAGCAAGGAATTTACACTAACCCTAACACCAATGGAACACTCTCACACACTAAAACACGAGAGAGAGAGAGAGAGAGAGAGAGAGAGAGAGAGAGAGAGAGAGAGAGAGAGAGAGCGAGATGGTGTACAACTTAGCTTCAACTTTATATTTTGCACAAAAAGGAACTTAGAGCTTGCGGAATCAAGTGACAAGATTTGGTTATAGAATCACTAGCACATTGTCTTAGGGTTATGGGAGCCCTCTCACCATCCACCCTCTTACAATGGTAGCCAAACAATAGCCAATGAATCACAAGCAACAAAACAACAACCTTCAATGAAACAAGTCACCTTATGAAGCTGAATGAGTTTGCCAAGCCAAATTGGAGGAGAAGCGTGAGCCTTTGGACATGAATTGCACCCAAAACTACCAATTCATTGATGTTGGGGTAGATACAACAATGGTAGGAATAATATCTTCTACTCGCACTCACTCAAACTAGCTCAAGCTTTTCTATGCACCAAGGTGATGGTGTATAGAAAGCTTACTCTCTCTTTACAACCAAGATAGAACTGGCGTGTGGTATGCTCAATCTAGTGTGCAATGGTATAGTGATGTCTTTTACAAGGAGGAATGGGTTCTATTTATAGGTTTTAGAATCCTTGATTAGGATTAAGCCTAATCAATTTTATTAGGAAAGATCAAGGATTATGAATTTTTATGAATTTCAAATGAGAATGGGGTCCCTCTTTTCTCTTGAGTCACATGGATGTGGGCTCAAGTAAGAGAATTATTGATGTGGTGAAAGGAGAGAAAATTCCATGGGAGTGAGTGAATTTGGTTTACTTGTGCGGTTGCCTACTCCATATGTTGATAGTGTGGGTGCATTTTTACAAGAGAAGTTAGTTGTTACTGGTAATAATCACTAGAATTGTTAGTGATACATTTACAATGGGTAGGATGAGTTGATTTGATGAAGGAAGAGGGGTGAATTAAAAGAGAATCATTGAGATGGTGAAGCTTTGAAGAAGCTTGAACTCACCCTTGTGTAGATTGTGGAAAAAATGACCGCTGGTCTTCTTTGCTTCTTTACGCCGCCGCCACGGTTGACCACCACGATGAAAAGAGGATTTGTTGATGAAAAATCCTCAATTTGCAGAAGTTATCATGGTTAAGATGCTGAATTTTAGATATTTTTAGGAGAGGTAAATGAAATTGTAACATAGAAGCAATAGAGAGAGACATGGAGAGGGTGTATGTATGTAGAGGTTCATAAAAGAACTATAGGGATGAGAGAGAAGGGTAATGGTGAAGAGGGTGGGAGAAGCCATGGAAATTGCAGGTTTGAGTGAGGGAAGGAGAGGGAGGGATGTGTAAGAGTGAGTAGGTGTGCGGAAGGGTGAGAGAAGACTAAGGGCTACTTGTGAGAAAAGTGGGCAGACTGGGGTCCACTCAAAAAATCATATCTCACTACTGGTAGCTCCAAAAATCATGAAACAATTTGAGGTGATTATTCAGAGCTTGGGCTACATTTTCTATTTTGACCTCCATTCCAAATTCGGAGTGGAGATAGGTGCCAAAATTCTCACCAAAAAGCCTGTTTTTATGCCTGCAAAAGTCTTTTAGTGGCCCCCTCGTTTGTTGAATTTGTACAATGCATCCAAGAGTGAGCCCCTCCTTTGTCATATTATAATACAAAGCATCCAAGTTGCCCTTGACCCATGCATGGAGGAGGATTATTGGTGAATAAAGAAATATATACATGGTGGGAGTAGTGTATGGACTATTCATGGACTTTAGCTCAATGAGCACATGGTGTTAGAATAATGAGTAAAAACAATAATAAAAATATGGAGGAGTTATGGATATGGAAAGATATTGGAATCATATGATATGGTCCCTCTTTGAATTATTTTGGGTGAAAGAGAAAAAGGTATGCAAGTAAATAATATAATAAACATAACCAATGAGTAGAAATCAATTTTTTGTTTTCACGAGGGTGAAGGTGAAAATGTGGGAGTGATTTGTATAAAGGAAAAATATGAGGTTAGAGTATGTACATATTGGCAAAAAATATAATTATGGTGTAAGAGGATGAAAGAAGGTGTACATAGGTTTAATAAAACACACACCTAAGTAGAATATTTAAATAAAATACCAAAATAATTATAAAAATCCCTATATTTAGGCCATATATACAATGAAATATTTACACACAAAGAGGCCATAATATACTTTTAGTTTTTATTTTTTTGGCTCAACTAGCCCAGTGACTAGCTAGCTGAGGGTTTTTAAGAAGATATGGGAAAAGCCCCCTAACTCACACACGCGTATGTACAGTGAAATGGTAGGGATAGCCATAGCGTTTGGTTGAATTTGATAGGGTGGAGTAACTTAATATGGCAATTATGGAGATCCGAAAAACGGCTATCACCACCAATGATTGGGATGTGGTGATGACCAAGCTAACCGGGCTAAGGGCACAGTCAATGGCCATAGAAAGTGAAAGGGCAACTCTTAAAGCCATTGAAGTGCAAATCAAGCTTGAAGTCGACACTTTACAAAAACAAAGCCAAAGGCAGATAGAGAGAGAAGCAGAGTTGCAAGCCAATTTGACAAAGGCATTGCAAAGATTCCAGGAGATGGAAAGAGAAAATTAGGCAGCAGCTCAAAGACTGCAAGGAGCCGAAGAAGAGTACAGAAAACTCAGCAAGACATTGACAGATGCAGAGAGGGAAAGGGATAACCTAACCCTACAACTTGCTGAGGAGTCCAAGGAAGTGGAGGCCATGCGGAATTCCAAAGAGAAGGCAAAAATAGAGCAGGAGGCTAGCCAGGATGAGGTCATTGAGCTCAAGGACCAGCTTAAAGTTAAAGAACAATCCATCTAGCGGCTACGGGCATCTCCTTCCAGAGTCAGAGCTATTAGCTCGACTCACACCACTTCAGAGAGCCAGCTTTACGAAGAACAAATGAAAGAGCTCCAGAAGGAGTTGACTTTAGAGAAGAAGCAAAGGCTGATGATGGCAGAAGGGTCAGTGGTCTTGCAAACCCACGTGGAAGAAGAGCAGAAGGCAATGCAAGATGAGCTAAGAAATATCAAGAGAAAGCTCGAGGAGATGGAGAAGATAAACGTCGATTTGAATGACCTCCTCGTGAATATGGGAGAACAAGCTGAACCAGAGAAACAGACATTCCAAAAGCAGATAGAAGAGCTGAGAGGCTAGCAGGCAGAAGAGCAGGCAAGCACAGGGCCAGCAGCCATGGAAGGAATAGACCTAGAAAATGTGGTAGATCCTGTGGACACACCCATGCAAGAGGAAATCCTTGTAGGACCCTCTCAAGAACCACAAGATGTGACACAAGAAGAAGAAGAGAAGTTACGAAAGGCAATAGAAGCAGAAATCAGAGAAACGGCCAAAGAAGCTTTGGAATGGGAGCATAGGGTTTTTAAATCCATGACCATTCAGAAGATAGACGCCAGCAACCTGCGGCATGAATGGCTACATCCCTCTCTCCCACATCCTTTGCTAAAGTGCGAAGCCGCCACAATCAACAAAAGAATCAGAGAAGAGCCAACAGTGCCACTGTACACAGCAGATATCTCCAAGCCTAAAGGGGTAAAGTTGATAGTCGACTCCCAGCCCAGGTGGAGAAAGTCATGGCTGACGAAGTATCCACAGTATCTAATCCATTTGGTAGAGGCACCCAAAAACATCAGAGATAACCTAAGTTTCTGCCCTCTACCAAGGATGCGGACGTGGAAGGCTCAAGAGCTACTACAAAGAAGCCAACCCACTTGGCTAAACTATCCGAAGCTGCCAGGCTTGAAGGCAGGTGAGAGAATAAGTGTTCAATACATGGTGAAAACCCTAACGGGCGCCATCAAATTGTTCACTGGCTCGCCTGACCTATCTTGCATTATGATGAGGAAGATTTGCAAAACCCTTTTGGCAGTCTTCGAGACGTTCAAACCGGGCCAAGCGACAGACAGTATCTTCTTCTTTCAAGATACTTACAGATGTGCATACGATCTGTCTGGTCAACCTTCCAAGGAGGTGATACATGCATTGTATCAAAGGATCATGTTTTTGCCATCCTATCACCTCCAGGACTTTGAAGAAGCTTTCTACACCGGCTTCTTCACAATCAGCTCTGATATATTCGGCCCAACACTACTGGCTCAACATGCAAGATACGAGTCGTTGCTCAAGATGCGAGAAACCATCAGATGAAGAACAACTCAACAGCCATGTTGGGTACGACATGGGCCAGGAGGGGGGGGTGTTAGAAGCTGGGCACACCCTACGGAAAATGACGGCTCGGCAGATTATCATTTTTTGTAATCATTCATTTATTGAGAAAACCTGATATTTCACCTTGTAAATATTGGGGCTTATAGAAGTTTCCAAATTGTATCCCAGTTTTGACATTTAGATTGAGTAGATGGTTAATTTGGAACATTAGGGTTTGAGAATTGTAAGGTATATATACCACTCTTTGACCTTAATGAAAAAACCTTTCTCATTTTAAAAAGTTTGAAGTCTGTGAGTGATCGTACTGTGTACGAGAGAGAGTGAGAGCTTCATCTTGACGCTACGTGTGCACCGGTGGTCGGAATCGAGTGCGAAGAAGTGCAGCGTGTTGCCCCCAACGAGAGCTACGTGCCAATATTTACATTACGCGCGTACGGTCCGGTTTTTTGAGCTCCATCTACGAGCTTCATCTCGTGATTCGGTGAGCATAGTCCGATTTTGCATTGCAGCATATCCACGCGTTCGCATTGAGTAGAGCTACACATTAGGCACTTTAGATTTCAGAAACGAAGGCCTGCACATTTCGGTCTTAAATCCTACGTGATTTTGCACTGTGTGTTTGGGTTGGGATTTTGGTTTGTAGACCTTAGGGAAAGCGACCTATTGGTGTTAGTAGGGTCTCCTTCAAGTTCTGTGGTTTTTCGAGATTGTTTGATGGGTGTTCGGCTCTAGAAAGCGTTGTAGGAAGTTTACTCTTATGCACTCTTGAACGTTGTGACTTAGACATTGGGCACAGACCTCTGTAGGAATTAGTTAGGAGTCGGTCGAGTGTAGATTGACACCCTATGCTTGCTTCCACATGCCTGCGGGTCGAGCTTCGTCCTTAGCTGACAAATCTTGTTAGGTGAGTTCTTGCTGTGTTGACGTCCGTCGCGGCGTATCCGTCCAACATCTGGTGACACAAGTTTCTCAAACACCTCATTGTTTACGTGCCGGCGAGCAGCCTTTACATGTGATGGCTTTGGTAGCAATGATCCTCTCTGTAGTCTATTTTGAGACTTTTTAGTTAATTCTTTGAAGATTGCCCTGTATCCCATCTACGAGATGCCACTCTCATCAAGTATTACTTGCACTTCCATTGGTTCCAATTAATTCTCGTTCATGAAGGAGGTAAGGAGCCTCCCTTTCAACTTACAAAATATTTTCTAAGTTATCATCTCTTCAACTACTTCTTTTGGAACTAGACGGCTATAATGCACTCCGGCATTGAAGCCTACACCCTTTGAGTTTGGATATAGTAAAGACTTGCCAAAAACGCACCATGCATTATGATCATGTATAGGAAAGTGTATCCGTTTCTTAGTGAAGCACATTGAAGATACAAAAGCAAAAACAAACTTCGAGTTACCTTAAAGCTCGTATTCATTTTTTAATGCCACCACTACCAATCTTCATGTTCTCAATGTTGCACAAATCTCGTTTTCTTTTCCGACTACCAAGCACGGTGTCTTTCTCTCGCAAACTTGTGATCTTCTTCTCAAGGCCTTGGATTGTATCTTTGTTTGAGGAAATGTTCCAAGAGCATGCATCATTAAGTTTCTTCAGCTGCATGTTCTCCATCTCCAGGAAGTTTCTTTGCCTTTCCGCATTCAATCCTCTCATTTCCAAATGTTCGGTGTATCCCAATAGCCCATCCTTGCCATCACCTGTGAAATGTAAGAGGTTAGTGATATTAGCAAAGGGAGGTGACGCATTTATCGTAGGATCCTTTGGATAAATAGATCCATCGGTCCACAAATCAAAATGATGTTCCTTGTTTGTCCTTCTAAGTTCTTTCTCCCGTTGAGATAAGAAAGACTCCCTCCTACGTTTCTGCAATGGTGCGTACTCTTGCAATACATCAACATGAAGATGATGTGTGTTCTTTCTTTGGGTAAGTGCTAAAAATGAAGGGGTTGAAGATTGCAAGTTTAAATTGGTGTTTTCATCAGAAAAAGAAGTGTTCTCCATTCCTAGAGTTGATAGAGAAATAGACAGACACTCAAAACTCATGAAATATCTTAGGTTTTGGGAGGGAAGGCCATATTCTCATGTTTAGAGTTGATAGAGTTCGTGTGGCTTATGTTATTGGAGGCAACGCTTGTAAGTTGGCATTTCAAATCATTAGTCATACAGATAGTTGGATTCGTGACAAGAGAATGAAGGATAAGAATGATAATGATGGTGGCTACCTACCAAAGAATGTCATTTTGGCTTTTTGTTGGTGCAAAAAAGTATCACATAAAATGCACAACTTAAAATTTTCATTTCTCTCTCTAAGCCGACGTGGAACTTCTTACAGGGCCCAAAAGTGAGTTCAACTTTCTCCTAATGCCTCCCTCTCCAAGTTTTGTATTTTCTCTCTCACTCTCTTAGATTTCTCCATGGCTTTTTCATCCTACCATCGATTTTTTTCACATGGTTCTCTCTCTCTCTCTCTCTCTCTCTCTCTCTCTCTCTCTCTCTCTCTCTCTCTCTCCAACCCCTAAGTTTCATCCACATGGTCAAAACTCTATCAATCCATTTGTAAGTTTTATACATTCTCCTCGGATCTCTTAGATTTTTCTGTGGCTTTCTCAACCCTCTCTTTGTCCCCACTTCATCCCTCACTTTTAACTGCATGGCCAGACTTTTGTAAGGATTTTTTTACACTCGCCCTATAAGTGAGTGAGGTTGGTCCTCTCTCTCTCTCTCTCTCTCTCTCTCTCTCTCTCTCTCTCTCTCTAACAAAGGAAATATATGGCCTTATATAGAAGCCTTCCCTTGCTTCTTTCTCTCTTAGCTTTTGACCATGTGGAGAAAACTTCCTGAGTTCTCTTTTAACCATGTGGACAAGGCTCACTACTCCCCATGGGAAAATCTAAGTGAGTGAGTTTTGTCCACATGATCGAAATTAAAGCGGGTACTAAGTATATCCAAGTTACAATAATGGGGAGTAATGTAGACTAATGCTTTATTGTTGTATGTTTTATAGACTCCCAAATGGCTAAGAAAGATAACTTTCCGAAGAAGGGACTTGAGGTGATTGATGGGGTTACTCAAAAGTTTCCATATATTTATGGTATATTGATGTCTATGGCCTACTTAAACCATATATGCTCTTATTCACAAAGAAAGTTGAAACATTAGGTTTTGAACAAAATGGGGTGATAGACAATATTGCAAGGAGTGTGCTAGCAAAGAACTGGTTCCCTGTAATAAGGTTAAGTTAAGGGACAATAATATGTGCTACAAGCTTGACCCCTTGGCGTTTGATGTTATACGAATGTGGGTTTAAGACAACTACTCTCTAAAAATATGGGGTGGGATTTGTTTGAGGATATCTTTTGCACAAGAGATGTTGCCTTGACATTTCAAAGCATTTCAAAATTCTTCTCTTTCACAAAAGGAGATGGTGGCCAATGGAAGAAAAGGTAAAGGCTTCATACATTGACTCTCAAGGACAATGCTAGAGAAGAGACTTTTGAGGACACTGTTAACTTAAGTGTGGCCAACACACTTGTTAATGGCTCTCCTACATCCTCTAGTCTTACTGGCCACACACTTGTTAATGGCTCTCCTACATCCTCTAGTCTTACTGTTTTGAACCCCAAACCACTTATTACTCTTTACATCAAGTTCATAGAGATGGTGTTTGGTTCCCCAAGGTCAAAAATAAGAAAGCAAGAAGTAATTGGGTTTCACATGTTTGAAAAGTTCTCTCCATTTGAGTCCACTTCACAGTTTTTTATTCCCGTTGGTAAGTGTGAGAAAACACCTCCACTTTATACATCTAGAAATCTTGCATGGGATTATGTGGAGACATTAACAATACTCCTTGTTAGCAATCCTATGGCTCCTACCATTGCAACTTAGCTAATGCCTTACATTAGGGAAAATGTCCACTAGTAAGAATTTGCATTGGCATTGAAGACACAGCCCTGAAGTGGTTCCAACCATTGAACAAAAATGATTTTCCAAACGTCAATGCCACAGCCCTGAAGTGGTTCCAACCATTGAACAAAAATGATTTTCCAAACGTTAAACAACTCTTGCTAGAATTTACAAAGGAGTTCTCTTAAAGCGGGATCAAACACAACATTGGATCCCAAATCTACACTTTCAAGCAAAACAAGAATCAAAATGTGAGGGAAGCATTTCTTTGATTCAAACAATACCTTGAGAGATGCCATGTAAGAGAGTTACCACAAGATGAGAGGCTATCATTTCTCTTTATAGAGGGCTTGAAACATTAAACTTTCAAAAAAGATCTACACTTGAGAGGATAGTCCACCTTTCAGCAAGTCAAAAAGAAGCTTTGTACCTTGTGGACAATTGTAAAGCTCTGGTGAGGTTACAAATCATGTGGAGACTTCGACATGGAATGTCTCCTTGTCTTCTAGTGAAACCAACATCATACAAGTTTCTCACCCTCAACCAATGCCCAATCTAGATGAGCTAGCAAAAGAAGTAGCATGACAATTGAGCCTACATTTTGGACAAAACATAAACATGAGACGATCACAATTGAGAAAGTGTAACACATGTGGAAGGGATCACCCTATTCACTTATGTAATACACAACCAAAACCAAAAGTAGACAACATAGAATACCCATGGGAGAGATTGGCATATGAACCTCAAGCAGGTCATTAATTGCCACCTCCAAGATTCCCAATGGGTCAAAATAGGATTGTGCCAGACGTTGAGAGACCACAACAATTTTATGCGCCACAATCCATGAGAAATCATTATTTCATGGACAAGAACACCTTAATCTTCATAGCCAATCAAGAGTATGGATCAAATACCATTCTTACGAGGCAAGAACAATCATCGGCTACACCATCTGGCATCAGTTACGCAAAAAGTAGGACCATAATATGAATGTGGAGGTGATCATTGGGCAAGAAGTTGTCCACACAAGGATGAACGTAAAGAGATTTTTGGGATTTGTGATGGTTGTGAGATAGAAGATTTACTTCCAAACTGTCCAAAAAATATGGATAACAGGGGGAAAGCAACAAAATGAATGTTGTAGGAGTGCTACCTTCTTCAAGCTGATTTGAGGTAGAACCCATGGTTCCTATGAATGTGGTGACTCGAGCTCAAGCTCAAGAAGTTACCAAGAACAAACCTATCTAGGAGGAACATAAATTCATGTTCAAACAGAAATCAAGAGCATCTAAGTGACGACCCAAAGAAAATCATGAAAGGCAAATGATACAAAATGAAAGCGAAAAGACTCAAAAAGAAAAACACCCTAAAACCCGAGCTCCAACAAGCCAGAGAGTAGCTGAAACAAGAAAAGGAAAATAGGGAACAAACAAAGAAAGAAAAATCATCTGAGATATCATCAGGAGGTCCATTATTGGCATATAAAGTTTTGGAACCTTTATAGGCTCTATTGAAAGCTTACAAAGCTAGACTAGAAACCAACCAAACACTAGAACAAAGATGGCTGAGGTATTTGCATCCTAAAGTTAAGCAATAGAGGTTGGAAATGTGCAAGAGGCTCATAGAGGCAGCTCAAGCTCTAATGGAGCCAGAAAAACAAAACATACCTAGACAAGAAGTGTTAATCCACAAAAGGGACGGGGAAAATGAGCTCAAAAGAAACAAAACAAACAATCAAATGAAGCATGAAACTAAAACACCATTGTACACAAGGGTGATGGGGTGAAAGCATGTATTGGTGGTACCAAAAAGGGGTGTCTTTGACAGTCCTTTGGTAGCACTTTACAAGCCCCATCTTCATGTGTTACATGTAAAATAAACTAGAATGTTATATATCAATGGATATATTTTTTTGTCATGTAGAGTCTAAAACTATAAAGTCCAAAAAGTTTTGATTCTTTTTTCAACAAAATTTATCGATCCCCAATTTTTTTAAAGGGTACCACTAAAAGGTGCAAAAAGTGGAATTACCTATACATGCTTTCACCCTATGATGCACGATCACAATTTGTGGCACCTATCCTAGAGATAGAAGAGCCATTGCCCAGTGAGTTATGGGAAGCGATCAAGAGTGCAAAGGATGGTAGTGCAAATTTTAAGTATGCACCTATCACTAAAATCAATATGGATCACGAATTCTACCCTCGAGATATGTATCGTAATGCAGGAACCAAAGCATATCGAGAGATTAAACTTGAATCGCTGAAAACTTTGCCATATTTCATAGGAAAACATGAAACAGCATCTGAGGTTAGATTGGTACCATCTCAGTGGAAAGCCACACCAAAAATGATGGACACTAAGAGCCTGCATAAATTGATCTTTGCTCCTATACAATTCACGATTACTCTCTTAGTGATGTTGAAAATTCGATCACATCTATGGCGAGAAGAGGCAAAAAGCTAGAGAAGATGGGATTGAAAATTCCTCTTCAAGGCATAAATCCTAGCTTTGATGTGGCAGAAGTCGTACTCAAGTTGAATACGGGAGAGTTCAAAGACACTTTCTACATAATCGACTCCCATCACGTCAAAGAGAGTATGTTCTTGACAAAAAGCTGGATGAACATCTCCTTTTGAAAACAACAAAGAGCTTCAACAACAACACCACTGGTAGTCCCAAAAGCATCTCACATCCATGCAGAGAAGAAACAACCAACCATAGCAAGAAAAGATAAAACTAAAGCAAACACTAAAGCAAATCAAACTCGCAAGTCAACTTGACCTTCAACTCAATCAAAGAGAACCCACAAAAATCTACAACCGCATCTCATTGAAGATAAAGCAAAGGCTTTTTTAGTCCACAACAACTATAGAACCTGTTTCACAAAGTAGAATTGACACACAATAAACAAATTAAGAGTAGTATAAGTATGCCAACCTACTAGACAAAATGATGGCATTTGGGTTTCTGGCCTTGAACAGGTACGTCCATGTCTCGATTTTTTAAAAAAAAGATTCGGGTAGCTAAGCCACTAAATGAACAAGGCGTTAGTCCCACAACTTCAAGTAATATTCTCTATGGTCTAAGAGTCTTAGCTATTCTAGGTACTGCTCAAGATAGAAGACTTGAGCATATTTATGTTGTGTCACTCATGCTGGCATAGATGAGCATAAGAGTCAAAGTGTATGTGTTTTAAATCTGGCGAAGTGAAGGAGAAAGTCCACAAGACACTCATGCACTAAACACAATGAGGTATGACTGGAGAAGCTTCTAAATTGAAAACCCTTCTTGGAAACATGGAAGCTATTGTGACATCCTTTGATATCACATGTGCTACCATTTTTTGTTGAAGCACCCATCAACTCCATCTTTCCACTGCATGCTTTTGTTTCTCATATGCATATAGAGTGTCCCATAATTGACACTTGCATTGGACACTTTTTATTTGTTTCTCCCACGAACTGAACATGTACTTAAAGTCCAATTGCTCAACTCTAAATAGAGCGTATACCAAAAGCACTTTTTTCCCATTGCGTTTTCCTCCTTTGGCCATCCAAGTTTTAGACCCCATCTAGAAACACTCATCACTATCCTCTTGTATATATTCCTTCTACATTAGCAATAAGGAATTGCTACCCAATCAATCATTAAAGAATCCGAGCAACAGCTGCAGGTCTCCATATGCTTGTTGAAACAAACTCTTATCTTCAAGGGCAACAACAAAGCTCCATTAAGCAATGGCAAGTTGAAAACAACTAACAAGCAATGACAAGGTCAGCAAGAGAGCTATCAACAACAATCACAAGGAGCTCAGACATTACTTCAAAGATGGTGAAACATTACAAAGGACTCGCATTACACTCGAACTCGAGGGCAAGATCCATCATAAAGTAAACAACCCAAAGACGCTCAGTTCCCAAAAAGGTAAGAAACGCCAATGGCCACCTTCACTGCCAAAAATGGCAACAAAAACAAGAATGCGCAACAAAATGCAAAATTGCCTCAATAATAATTGAAGCCCATCTCCACATCAAATAGAACATAGTCAATATAAATCACTCAAGGAAAGGGGGAGCTTCATCAATTATAAAGCAATTTCAAAGCTAAAAACCAGCCTTCAAGACGAACTTGAAGACAATCCATTAGGTTGTACATGATCATGTCAAGGGATGGCATGAGCTAGGAAGGGGGGAATGTCCTTCGGATTCAGCATACGGACGCCCATCTAGTCAAACACCACATTTTTAACATATTTATACTCTATTATTTTTCCAAGATGGTGTAGTTACACTATGTGTAAATCTAATCCCAGAGTAGCAGGTTGGCTCTGACTTGGCTACTAACCATTTAGAAAGCCCTAGGTATAAAAGACAATAAACTTAATGCAAGGGAGGGGGGGCTTATCCTTTGGGGGAAGAAGAGAACTATGTGTACGTACACTCAAGCGACCAAGCAACTCCAACTTATAATCAACATATCTTGTGATTGGGTAATCCAATATTGATTCTGAAACTTGCATTGTCCTCTTTTCTTGCTCTATCATTCAAGTGTAAGCATTTCAATTTATGTTGAGGTTTGCGACTACACATCTGCGAGTCTAATCTTTAGATTTGAGTGCTTCACGTTTTGACCATAGGAGAGTGATATTAGACCCTAGGGCTACCTGTTTGGGTTGTTCTATTGTGGTTTTTGTGATTTGTGTCATGATGGATTGCGATCAATATACCTTGTCAGAATGTTGTCCTATGTTGTAGACTTGTTCCTTTATGCCTATTGAAGCTTCCCTTAAAAATTCATCACAATCCAAGTCCATTGTCGACAAAATTGCGTGATGAGCGAGATGTTACCATATACATGTGGTAGTGATGTGTGTGAACACACTAGGACCGTTGTGGCATTTTTTCCCTCTTTAGGAGGTTTTTTCCCCCGTGGATTGTATATATGCCCATCACTCTAGGGCTATCTATCGTTCCATTGCACACTACGAAACACACTCTCTATTGTGTGCCTTGAGCTTCCTTCGTCTTCTCTAAGCTGTGTGCATTTCTCTGCAACCCTAATTCCAAAAATTCGCATCAGAGCAAGTTGCGTTCTCCCAGGCTTAGTTGCCAGCTGCTCCAGTACACGCTTTCTCACTTTCTTCGATTTCAGTGAGCTTTGGCGAGCGTTTGCAAGGGCTCAAATTTTTTATTTGGGCTCATTTTGGCCTCCGTTTCCACTATAGGCAGTACTACACAGGCTATTTTGTCATTTTGTGCAGAATTTCTGTCAGTGCCGTTTTCTGCATAACAGGTGCCTTATAGTCTTCTATGGTTTGTGCTATATAGCACGTATTGTTCTTGCTCCATTTCTCCTATTTTTGGGCAATTTTCACATCAGGTGCAGCATTTACCATGGCTGACAACAACAACACATATGTGTTCAAGATGTTTGATGCTAAGGACAGGTTGGATGGGGACAACTACCCTATGTGGGCTTCTATGATGCAACATGTTCTTGTGTCAAAGGGCATCTGGAACATTGTGCAGGGCATTGATGTACATCCTGGTTCTGAGGATACAGGCAATGTTGACGATGTTGCAGGTCTTACTGCAAGGATTGCTGCTGTTAGAGTTGTTTTGCCTACGGCAAAACAAGCTCGTTGGGATGTAAAGGATGCGCAGGCTCATGCATTGATTGTGTTGTCTGTGAAGCGCACCATTGTTCCTCACATCCCTTCAGAAAAATCTGCAAAACAGGCTTGGGATATTCTAGCAGGTCTTTATGCAAGCCGCAATGAGGCTAAAATTGTTTTGCTGTGTAAAGAGCTGGAGTCGAAGATTATGCATGAGGAAGATGATATGGACACTTTCCTTGCTAGTGTCAAGGATATCAATGAGCAGCTATTTCTGCAGGTGAAGTCATTTCAGACAATTCCCTAGTGCAGACTGTTCTTGATGCCTTACCAGATTCTTACCAAACTTTTGCTAGTACTTGGAGACTTATGACCCAAGGAAATCCAGAAGTTGTCAAGTTTGATGCATTATGCACATTGCTGTTGCAGGAGTCACTTTCCAGAAAAAACAGGACTAGATAGTGTGCAGTTGAATAGGCTTTTATTGCTTCTCAAAGAAAGGGTGGTAACAGCAATGCAGCCACTTCTTATGGTTCTGCTACGAGTGGCAAAATTTCTGTTCCTTATGCTTCTGCTGGCAGCACTTCGTCTGGAAATTCTGATGATAAGGGCAAAAAGAAGATGCCTTGCCATTATTGTACAGCTAATGATCACTTGATCAAGTCGTGTCCTAAGTTGAAGGCCAAAGAGGCTAAGAAGAAAGAGGGTGGTTCCACTGTAAATGCTGGTTCCACTACAAATGCATCCATTGTTGAGTCTTCTGTGAAAGGAGACTGTAATGCTGATGTTGATGCAGAATGAGCTTTTATTGCAGAGTGCAGTTACAATCATGTTGTCCATGATGCATGCTTGTCAATTACTGCAGATTCACATGTGTGGTATTTTCACAGTGGTGCTACAAAGCACATTACCTCACATCGTGAATTGTTTACCTCTCTTGAGTCTGTCCCTCAAGGGAATTCAGTCACTTGTGCCAACAATGCCTCTTATTCGGTTCAAGGTGTCATAAAATCTAATATCTAACCAACCCAAATGATTTTCTCATATTAAATTGATCACTTAATGTGGGAGAATAAACGGGAACAAGCGTTAAGATATAGATATGTGCTTATAGATCTATCTCAACACGGGGCCAATAGAAAAGGGGCCCAAATGGGAGATGGTCTATCAAGAGCAAGGCTAACCAATGGAGCATAAGACCTTAGGGTTAGCTTCATTGAAGACCTCCAATAATGTGTGCAAAAGTCCTTTGACCTTAGGTAAGCTAGGGTTGAGCTTGAGGTGGGAACCCGGCCCAAGCTCGAGGTGCTTGACCTGCTTGAGGTGCTTGTCGTGCTTGAGGTGTTTGTCCTGCTTGAGGTTCTTGATTAAGGTGCTTGACTTACTCCATGCTTGAGGTGCTTGACTTGCCGCTTGATTAAGGTGCTTGAGGTGCCTTGGCATGCTTGCCTGAGATGCTTGTGGGAATACCCTCTAGTCCAAGTGCTTTGTCATGCTTGATGACTAAGGTGCTTGAGCTCCTAAAGTCAAAAGCATCCCTACAAGAGGGGGGGCAAGCCCTTTTCCTAGGGATTAGAGAGAGAACACACACTCACACTCACAAGGGAAGCCCCAACTTGAAGAGGCAGCAAGGACACATGTCAGTCCCTACCCATGTTACCTTCATGTGTTGCTTGAAGCCTATTGGCTAGGCTTCAAAGGGGTCCAATGATAAATTACTTGAATTATCTAATTGTTTTTTCATTTATCAAGTCCTCTCTCTCAAAGGGGAAAGGGGGACACTTGTCCCAAGGCTATCCTTGTTGCTTGTAATGGCTCCTGCTTGTGATTGGCTAGGCCTGGAGGGGTCCAATGAGCTTCAAGCATGAGCTACAAGGGGGGGTCGACCCAAGCAAGCTAGGGGGGTGCTTAGGGGGTATACTCACCCACACACACACTCACAAACACTCATTGTGTACTATGCAAAGTGCAAGAGCTCCCTCTCCTTCTCCAAGCAAGTAGAGGTTGAGAGCCTACACCAACACTCTTGGCTATGGAGTGCAAATCCAACCAAGATCCATGCTTCAATGCTTAAGCTTGCCATCTCCTTCTTCTTCATTACTATGGCTATTATGTATGCTAGCAACAAGAGTAATGATAAGTGAGGAACTAATTCTTTCTCCTACGAAATGTTTTCTTCTTCCTCTTCCCTACCCTCATTCCCTGCTAGCTCTCTCCACCTTCGAAGGTGTTTGAGGTCTTGGGACTGAGGCTTGGTATAGTTAAATCTTTCTTCAAGTTTAGGTTATGCTATGATGGTGATGCATGAAGCTTTCCATCTTCATTGCTTCACCTAGTTCACAAGGAACACAAAGAATGTATTGTAACAAGTCTCTCTTTATGGGAGAAATCATAATACAAATGCCTATTGGAGGGGGGACCGGCTCCACATAAATCCGGTCCTCAACTGTTGTCATGTTCTCTAAATTCTCTCTCTTGCAAAAGTATTGTCTATGCCAAGTTAACTAATTGCTATGATTATGTTGCTATCTTCAATTATGTCAACCCGCTATGCTCACAAAATCATTTCTTGAAAGTACTCTCATTAAATTCCACTACTCTCAAATTGAATAGGCAAATTCCATTACACAAGGTGTTGGAAAGATTGTGCTCACTGCTGCAAATGGCAGTTCCTTCACACTTGTTGATGCACTTTATGTACCTGGGATCAAGAAGAATCTCTTGTCTGTATCCACACTTGCTAGACTTGGACTTGTAGTCAAATTTGTGGATGGCAGATGTACAGCTCATGATCTTCGTTTTGGTGATGAAATTGTTTCATCTGGCCTTTTGTGTCGTGGGCTGTAAAAGCTCACTTTGTATGACAAGTGTGGACAAAATTTTGCAAATGCTGTTGTTGCAGATTGAAGGACTATTTCAGATGCAAAACTTTGGCATGCACGTTTTGGTCATCTGAATTTTGCCAGTTTGCTGCGTTTGCAGAAATCTGATATGGTTGCTTCTTTGCCGCCTCTTAAAGCACATGTCAAACATGTTTGTGAAGGCCTTATTTTGGGTAAGATGCAGCGTTCTAAGTTTCCAAAGGATGGTTCAGTTCGGGCCACATGCAGGTTGTAGCTTGTGCATAGTGATGTTTGTGGCCCATGCAAACTCCGTCCTTGGTCAATTACCTTTACTTCGTGACTTTCATTGATGATTACTCCACGCATGCATGGGTATTTCCGCTTAAAGCGAAGTCCGAAGTTTTTATGTGCTTCAAACAATTTTTGGCTATGGCTGAAAATGTCTCAAAATGTACTATGGGCACCCTCCATTCTGATCGAGGGGGGGAGTATATGTCTCATGAATTTAATGCATTTATGGCTAGTCGTGGGATAAAACACCAATTTACAGTTCCTTATACACCTCAGCAAATGGTGTTGCTGAGAGGAAAAACAGGTCACTGACGGAAATGGCACGATGTATGGTCAATAGTCAAGCTTTGCCACATTCTTTTTGGCTTGAGGCCATCATGTGTGCCACTTATGTACTTAACAGGTGTCCTACGAAAGCTTTGCAGACTATTACTCCATATGAAGCATGGCATGATAGAAAGCCTTCTATTGAGCACATGCGTGTTTTGGCCGTTTGGCATATGCTTGGGTGCCACAAACACAGCGCAGAAATTGGATGATAAGGCTGTCAAATGTATTTTTGTTGGTTATAGTGCTGAAAGCAAAGGTTACAGGTTATATCATATGAAAACAAAGCGTATTCCGGTTTCACGGTATGTAG
The DNA here is from genome assembly GCF_014529385.1 of Adiantum capillus-veneris. Taxonomy (NCBI): domain Eukaryota; kingdom Viridiplantae; phylum Streptophyta; class Polypodiopsida; order Polypodiales; family Pteridaceae; genus Adiantum; species Adiantum capillus-veneris. The sequence continues at coordinate 91,208,094 of NC_140959.1, read as the reverse complement.
TGTTTGTGGAAGATTCTGTTCAGCCCTTGCTGTCATGTACTAGAGACAGTAATGTAAGCTCAAAGGACATTTATGACACTTTGTTGCCCCTTTTCAATGGTGGAAATACGAATGTAAGTTCCAATGAGGCAAATGTACAACCTATGGGGGTTTCTGAAAATGTTACAGATCAGCCTATTACTGATGCAGATGTACATGATGTACTTCTCATTGTGGTTCTTTATGTCGATGATTTGTTGATCACTGGACCAAATGAGAGACATATTGCTGAATTTAAGGCTGATTTGAATGCTACTTTCAAGATGAAATATTTGCGGCTGTTGCATCATTACTTGGGTATACAGTTTAAGCAGTGTGATGGTGGTATTGCCTTGTGTCAGTAAAGTTACATAGAGACATTGCTATGTAAGTTTGGACTTGAGGATTGCAAACCGATTGCCATTCCCATGGAAACAAGTTTGAAGTTGAGTCTACATGATGATGGTGATCCTGCTGATGTCACTCTCTACCAAACTGTTGTTGGCTGCCTCATTTATGTATGCAACACGAGGCTGGATATTCAGTTTGCAGTCTCAAAGGTCAGCAGATTTATGCATAGCCCAGGGTCTAAGCATTGGCAGGCTGTCAAGAGGATTTTCCGCTACCTTAGTGGCACTTTACATCTTATCTTGTTTTATCCCAAGGGGGGATCATTGCCGCCAGACTTACATGCTTTTTCGGACTCATATTGGGCTGGTTGTTTTGACACGCGAGTGTCCACAAGTGGTTTTTGTTTCATGCTTGGCAGCTCATGTATATCATGGTTGAGCAAGAAGCAACCTACTGTGGCCGCTTCGATTTGTGAGGCTGAGTACAGCGCAGTCTTCATAGCTACGGTTGAGTGTGTATGGTTCAGAAGGCTTATGGCTGATTTGGGTGTTTGGACAGGACACTGCCAACACTATCTACACTGACAGCCAGAGCGCATTGGCAATTGCAAGGAACCCAATTTTTCATGCTCGCACAAAGCACATTGAGGTGCATTACCACTATGTCAGGGAGAGGCTCTCAGCAGGAGAGATCAGCTTGGCTTATGTGCCAACACAGGACAATCTTGCAGATCTTTTCAAAAGGCATTGTCTCGTGAGAATCTTGAAGCTTTCTGCAAAGCTTTGGGCTTACTCCCCTTTGTGGACTGATCATGTCCTTAGGGCATGGCACTTCCCTTTGCTCATGTGCCAGCTCCTTCACCGCATCACTCCAGGAGGGGATTTGTTACCATATACATGTGGTAGTGATGTGTGTGAACACACTAGGACCGCCGGGGCATTCTTTCCCTCTTTAAGAGGTTTTTTTCCCCCGTACATTGTATATACGTCCATCACTCTAGGGCTATATATCTTTCCATTGCACACTAAGAAACACACTCTCTATTGTGTGCCTTGAGCTTCCTTCGTCTTCTCCAAGCTGTGTGCATTTCTCTGCAACCCTAATTCCAACACGAGAGTGGTGAGAAAGTACATAGCCAAATTTTCTAATCATTGAGTGATGATTTTCTTGTTGGGTTGATGCGTTTGCTTGTTAGGTTCACTTTTTGAGGACATACACCCTCAAAGAGTCTATGTGCCCCATCCGAGTCACTTCCCTAAGTATTGACATATTATGTCAGTGACAGATATCTATGCTACATACCGACATTGTGGCGACCCGCTAATAGTGGCACATACATGGATCCTATGTGATGCCCATACCTATCACAAATCATAGGTCAACCTAAGGTTCATTTTACGGAGGTGGATGAAGCCAAGAATATTCTCCACTATAGTGTCAAGGGAATGGTCTTGCACTCCAAAGCCATTCTCATAAAGAAAGCGTTTACTGAGGAGGAATGATGCCTTGCACTAAAGGCTCTAGGTAAAAAGAAGTCCCCTGGGTGAGACAGACTTAACACAGAATTTTTCATCGAATTTTGGAATGATCTCAAAGTCCCCTTTACAAAAATGGCCAACCAAGGGTTGTGTAATGGAACCCTAGATTCAAGTATCAAAAGGGGACTCATTAAACCAATCCCTAATCAAATATGATGCTCTAAGTTGAAGCACTTGCAATTGGTAACCATGATGACAGTGGCTTACAAGATCATCACCAAGACAATTTCCCTCATGTTGTCTCCCATTATGGATAGAGCCATTACTTCGCATCAGCATGGGTTCATTAAAGGAAGATCAATTTATCATAACATCTTGGCGGCCATGGTTGGCATTGAATACATAGCACTAACCAATCAAGATTGTGTCTGGCTACAACTTGATCTTGATAAGGCCTATGATAGGATAACTTGGTTGTTCATTGAGGAGGTCATGAAATCTCTGGGCTTTGGGCCTACACTGTGTTGGCTTGTTCACACTCTCATTGATGGAAGCCACTCTGAGATACTCTTTAATGACAGTTTTGTGGTGCTTTTGAAGTCAAAAGATCAATCAAGAAGGGCTTCCCGCTTCCCCCATTGTTGTTTGCTATAGGCTCACATCCATTGGTGACAATGTTGGAAGCTAGTGCCACAAACGGGGAGATCCAAGGGCTCACCTTGCCAAACAAGGACTAGCTCTTGGCCAAGCTATTCATGGATGATTCCATGTTGTTCCTCAAAGCCTGCCAACAAACTTTTTAAAGGACTTTGGAGATTGTTCAAATGTTTGTCCTAGCTTGTGGAACGAAATGGAGTATTGAAAAATCTAGGTTGATCTCACTATCTGAAAATGACTCTTTTGATCATGCTATGTGGTCTAGAGAGATTGTTGTAGGTTGCAGGATATGGAGTGCAAGAGAGGAAGGAGAGAAGGGGAAAGGAGATGAGGAAGACACATGCTTGTGGTGGAGGTCTAGAGAGTGGGGCTCTCTATTCCTTATTGTCATTATAATCAAACAATGGAATAAAGATGGGTGGGTGCCCCCGGCCATAGGGCCTGAAACCTAACAATCTCCCACTTAAAGGCCAACATGGCCCAAGTGGCTAAAGAATGTAGGGCTATTATGTACAATTGTACAAACATGAAGCGTGAGTGTAGCTTCTCCCTATGTCCATCATCTCTATGTAATGTGTGAACCACGGATCCCGCTCTCTCTAGAGCAACATGTGTGTGTGTACTAGTGGAAGGTGCATCACTAGCACGTCCAACATTCAACATCCTCAAACCGTACTTTGTGATACTCAATGTCTTTCACTGGATTTCTATGCATTTTAGACTCGTTGAATATCACCTGTGAACTCCATATAACCTTCTTAGATTCCAGGTGCCAGAGACGATATCCCATCTCTCCGTCCACACCATATCCAATGAAGATGCACTTGTGCGATTTAGGGTCCAATTTTTTTCTAGGCTCTTTTGGCACATGTGAGAATGCCTTACACCCAAATACACGTAATCTATCATAATTGGGCTCCTTGCCCGTCCACATCTCCTACAGAACCTTGTACTTTAGTGGTGTACTAGGTGACTGATTAATCAAGTAACCAACCGTCGTAACAACTTCTCCCCGAAATTCTTGAGGTAAGTTGGCCATAGATAACATAGAAATGACCCGATCGTGAATGGCTATATTCATCCTCTCAGCCACATCGTTGTACTTTAGTGGTGTACTAGGTGACTAATTAATCAAGTAACCAACCGTCATAGCAGCTTCTCCCCGAAATTCTTGAGGTAAGTTGGCCATAGATAACATAGAAATGACCCTCTCAGCCACATCGTTTTGAGCGGGTATGTAAGGCATGATAAAATTTCTTCTAATGCCTCTTTTACTGCGAAAGTCCTTGAACTCAAAGGAGATGTACTCGCCTCCATTGTCACTGCACAAAGCTTTAAGATTTCTACCCTATTGTTTCTCTACCAATGCTAAGAACTTCTGAAAGACACTAAAGACATCACTCTTGTGCTTCAAGAGATAAACCCACACCTTTCTAGTAGAGTCATCTATGAATGTTAGGAAGTATAACGCTCCCCCTAGAGACTTGACTGGCATAGGTCCACACAAGTTGTTATGAACAAGATCTAAAGGACTCCCTAACTCTTTGTCCAAATGTGCTGATGTTAACCTAGTCTATTTTCCATAGATACAATGCTTACCTAAAGAGAAGTTAGATTAATCTAACACATGGATATAACGAGAACACTGCAAGACTTTCATTCCCTTTTGACTCATATGTCCTAGCCGATTATGGCCACAACTCTGTAGACGGAAGCTCAGCTACACATATAGAATTCTCTTTCATGGAAGAGGCATAAAGTGAGTACAATGAGCTAGACTTCTGGCCTTTAAGAATGAGTAGATTTCCCTTCTTGATAATCCAAGAACCATGAGCAAATATGGTAGTGTAACCCAAATCACCCAGCTGTCCAACTGGCATCAAACTCTTTGTCAATTTGGCTACATGTATGACATTATGCATCATAAGCTCAGTGCCATTACGCATAGAAAACTTGACGCTGCCCACACCGCATATATGAAGCTTATAATAATTGCCTAGCTTTATTGTGCCATGTGTGGTAGTGTATGTAGAAAACCACTCCTTGTGAGGATTCACGTGAAATCTAGCACCTGAGTCCACATTTCAATTCTAGGCATAACACTCGTCAAAGAGCTAACAATGCATCAGGACTCAAATCCAATGTGAAAATCAACCCATCATTTGGCACGTTAGAAACTGTCTCAATGGCAGGAGACTCAACCACATTAATTTCTTCAATTTTCTCGCTAATTTTAGGTTTTCAGACTTCCCTTTCTCTTTTCCCTTATCATGCTGCATTGTGCGACGATCCTTCTTCAAGTGTCCCTTGTTATGGCAGTAGTAACACTCAACATTGTGCATGTCTATAATTAAGATTGAGAAACCTCGCGCTCGCTACTCTGCTTGAGCTCCCCCCGCCTTCTTGTATCCCCCCCCCCCTCCTGCTCCCTGCACAGATCACCCCTACCCACGCCCGCGCTGCCCACTCCCTGTGTGCGCAGCCCCCTCCTCCCCCACTGCTCCTGCCCGTAATCGAGCCTGCTGCCCCTGCCGCTGCTACCCCCCCCGCCCTCCTCCCGCTGCCTACAAGTCACCGCTGCCCGCCAAACGCCGCTCGCTGCCCCCCTTCCCCCCCCCCCCCCCCCCCCCCCCCCCACGCCTGGCCCTTTTCTCTTGTTTGGCTTTGCCTCCCTTCCCCGCATTCCCCCTTTTTTGCTCACAGGGGACTGTTCCCATGCCCTGCTGAGAGCTTCACGTCCTTCCTGCCTTCTTCGACTCAGCAGCAAACACAGATGGAGGCTCTAGCTTTGCCAAAGAGGGACTCTATCGAAGCCCCCTCACCCGACCCCATTGAGCCCACCATTCGACTTGCTCTTTCACCGAAAGAGCAAGCGAGCCTAGCCACAGAGGTAGAGCGCTTGCAGGTGACTTTGGTCATCTGCAAGAGTCTCGGTACCCGACCCAGCAGAGGAGAGCTACGTGACCTTATCTAGGCCCGACTACTTGCAGAGGTGGGCAAGATCTTGGACATGCAGATACTTGGACAATACTACTATCAGATCGAGTTTGAGACCTCTGAGATGGCGTCCAAGGTCATCGCCATGAGTCTGTTGATCATCCGAGCAGCTCGAGCCTACTTTCGACAGTAGAGACATTGTTTTGACCCTGCTTCAGATATTCTGGTAGAGGAGGCAGACATCTCCATCTCCGTTTGCTTTCCTGGTTTGTGGAGGGAGTACTTACCACTTTTGTCCAGGATAGGCTCAGCGATTGGGACTGCCCTAGAGACACCTCGCACGGCAGCCTCAGTATCTGCCAAGGGGCGGCCTGCATTCCCTCAGTTCTCGTTCTGGTTAGGGACACTCACACGCTCCCGAGGTCATTCTTATGCCTTGGGTGAGTGGGGGTTGGTTCAGACAGAGCATGGAGTATTCGGGTCTCGCAAACCAGTGCTTCATTTGCTGACAGATGGGCCATCTTGCGAAGGCCTGTCCACGGAGGAGGCCTCGACCTACTCCACAGACTCTCAACCCTAGCCTGCAAGGGCTGGCCAGCACCCACAGGTCGAGACACAGCGCACACATGCAGAGCCTTCCTCTAAGCCTGGGCTCCAACGGAGAGGGATGGCAGCAGGTCCGTGGTCGACGACGGTAGGGGCCACAGAGACAGCCTGGCACTCAGAGTGGTCTTGAGGTGCCTACCCAGTAGCAGTGGATTCCCACGGGGAACCGTTTCGGTCCTCTTGAGCAAGATGAGGTCCCTGCTCCAGCCCCCACCTCAGCTTCACCTTCGACAGTCCCCCTCCCCAGAGTTCCCCCCCTCCTCATCATCCTCCCTCTCGCCTCTTGCTCCAGCCGCCTTCTCCCCCCCCCCCCCCCCCCCCCCCCCCTCTGCCCCTCTTCCTATGCCCCAGTTGGACAGAGAGCTTGGACAAGCAGGACTCTCCTGCTGACAGAGTGGCCTCATGACTAGCTCAGATTAGTCGTTTCTTTCTCCAGGAGTCTTTGGCTCTTCGGGCTGTAGTGAGAGAGGAGGAGCAATGTCTCAGACGAGGCATTGCTTCGTTGCAGAGGATGTAGGAGCAGCATCCAGACAGTCCATGGTTGGAGGAGCAGCTACAGCAGGCTCGCCAGGAGCTTGTCAGCATAGAGGAGCGGCGATATGAGTTTGCTTTCCATCGACAGGCATCTCAGTGGACACAGGTGGGCAACAGAGTGACTGTGCTTTCTTCGAGGCAGTGGGACCTCGGAATTTGCATGCCAAGGTCAGTCAGTTGAGGAGGCCCGACGGGTCAATTGCTTCTAAGCCCGAGGATATGCGTGCAGTTGCTACTGACTTTTACCATGAGTTACTGTCTGTAGAGCTTCAAACAGAGCGTCAGGATGCATGCAAGGAGCAGGTGTGGGCACATATGCCTTGCCTTGTGACTAAGGAGATGCGCCAGAGGCTTGAGCTGCCACTTCAGCTGGAGGAGCTGCACACGGCTCTTAGTGCCCTCCCCTATGGTAGCTGTCCAGGTGAGGATGGGTTGACTCCCAGTTTTTTCTTGGAGTACTGGGACCTCATTCCCAAGGAGGGTGGCTCTTTGGATGAGATTCGACAGTGGTGCCCCATCACCATCCTCAACTCAGCCTACAAAATTCTTGCCAAGGCTTTGAGTTTGAGGATCCAACCACATCTAGAGAGCCTTATACATGGGACTCAGACAGGTTTTGTCAAGGAACGCAGTATCCTTGACAATATCTTTACTTTTTGGGAGGCTTTTGCCCTAGCCCGGCTCCGTGGTGAGGACCTGGTGATTATTCTTCTCGATTTTGAGAAGGCATACAACAGAGTTGAGTGGGACTTTCTAGAGGAAACTCTTCGCAAGATGGGCTTCTCAGATGCGTGGATCAGAGGGGTGTCAGCTTTGTACAGACAGGCTCACAGTCAGGTACTTTTGGCAGGAGGTAGAGGTGATCGCTTGCTTCATCACACACGTTCGGTCAAACAGGGTTGTCCTCTTGCCCCCTTCCTCTTTCTGTCCTATGCGGAGACGATGAGCAGGTTTTTGGTGTCGCAGCAGGTTGGTCTTCGGGGCTTAGCACTCCCTATTTGGGGAGATGAGCTTTTGGACACTGAGTTTGCCAACGACTCAGCCTTGTACTTAGATGGCCAGGAGCCCAACCTCCATAGGTGTGAGCAGGCTCTGGAGACCTGTTGTGCATCTGGCCCATTGATCAATTCGAGAAAGACAGTGGCTTTCTTGGTTGGTAGTCCTCTTATGCCCGATTGGATGCAAGGAGAGGGTTTTAGGTGGATTCCCCCAGGGACTGCATTTCGATACTTGGGCTGTTAGGTTGGTTTGGTCTTGTCTCCCGAGCAGCAGATTGCTCCTCTCCTCCTATCTATCAGGAGGAAGTTGTTACACTAGAGCTCAGCATGACTCTCTTTGGCTGGCAGAGTAGTAGTGGCCAACCAGGTGTTGTTGGCGACTATGTGGTATATCACTTCTTCCTGGATCTTCGTGAGTTCTTGCATCATCCGGGTAGAGAGGCTGATCAGGAACTTCCTTTGGTCAGGATGTGACACTTAGATAGCCCGAGTCAAAGGGCCTTTCCAGGTCATCACTCTTCCGTGCTCACAGGGAGGGCTGGGGATCATTGACCCAGCACAGCAGAGCAGAGCCCTTCTTGGGAATTTCATAGTCAGAGGACTTCTTCCAGGTGAGCAGCCCTGGAAGGAGTTCTTGCTATAGCAGCTTCGTGCTAGGATGCCTCAGGCTGGAGACCCTTGGTGACCTTCGACCAGATGGATCTTCACAGAGATGCGTAGAGTTGGGTTGAGCAGGAGACTAAAGGATTGCTTCCCTGTGAGTTTGCTTCGATCTTGGGAGCACTTGCGGCGAGGCCTAGAGCAGCGATAGCCTATTTGCATGGAGGAGCGCCTACGACAGCCCCTTGTTTGGAACCCCATGGTTAGCACTCAGAGAGGCCACTTGGTCGGTAGTCGGCCTCATGTTTCCTGGGTCCCATAGCAGCGGGTCCAGCGCGTTCTTTAGGTGACTGGCTATAGTTTTCAAGCTTGTTAGAAGAGGTGCAGGGTTTCTAGCTAGGGCATGAGAAGGGTGCAGAGCATGTGCCAGGACATCTCAGAGGTAGTTCCAGCTAAGTGGCTCACACCTCTCAAGCCAGTAGCACCCAGGTGGATGGGAGCCTTCACATGACTAGAGGTTCTCATCGCAGTCCGGGCCTGCTCAGAGACTGTTCCATCCCTGTTCTTCGAGCTACAGGGTGAGGGACGCCTACAGCGAGTTGCAATAGAGGCCCCGCAGGTGGCAGAGTGCTGTTTTCAAAGGATCCGAGTGGTGGGCATCTATTGGAGGACTTGTGTCATCAATCATGACCCAGTAGCTCTCGAGACTAGACACTAGAGACTGTGGGCTTGGGAGTGTTGTCCACTGGAACGAGTACAGTGGGATCCTGGAGAGTGGCTTTGGAGGGACCCTTTCTCTTCCGCAGACCACCCACGTGTCCCATTTTTTCAATACATTATTCGACTGGGACGTCACATACTAGCAACACAGAGGGAGGCCCGCCCCACTGCAGGACCTCATTGGCAGGAGGAGGGTCTCACAGCTGAGTTCTTGGAAGCCTTCTGGGAGAGGTTGTGTGACTCCAGAAAACCGAGGCGAGTCACCTTGTTTCAGTGGCTGGTCGCACACAGAGCTATAGCAGTTGGGAGCTGGCTAGTGCATAGTGGTCTCTCGGCCACATGTGCAGCTTGTGACCATCAGCGTCACTGTCTTTGGGATTTTCCTTTGGCACAGTAGGTGTGGCTTCGAGTTCTTTGGCTGATGCCTGCTCTTTCCACGGCTTGACAGTACACTTGGAGAGCAGCGGCTTGGTCCACCCTCACGGGCCCGGCACTTCGGTTTGAGTTATCTTCCACCAGCAGGATGATAGTGATACAGAATGGGCAACCTACACTCCATCCTGCCACCACAGAGCTTACTCCATGGGCGTGGTGCAATGAGAGAGAGGAGTGTTGGGAGCTCATCACTGGCCTGACACTCTGGCTCATCTGGCGGGCCCGTTGCTTCCGCATCTTTCAGACTCGCCCTATGCCATCAGCAGAGACTGTTCGCGATCTTTGGCCAGATCTGATCCACACTCTCAAAGGACAGCTCGAGAGACTACAGGGCAGCTCTGATCGCATGTGGGAGCGCAGAGAGGCTTTCCTTCGATTTTGGCATCCTGGGCCTTTCTACACCATGGTCCAGGGTGTACTCTGATGGCACTACCGACCACGTGTGTGGCTTTTCCCTCCCCCCATTTCTTGATTTAGCCCCATTGTACATATGTTGGTTTTTCATTGGGAGAGTCTCCCCATCATGGTTGTTGTAGTCCTCTCTTGAAGAGGTAGTTGTAGCCCTATGGGCAGTTTCATTAACTAATAGAAGGATCTTTTCTATATTAAAAAAAAAAACATTGTGCATGTCTTTGCCGCGACTCTTGCTACGACCTTGCATACGGTCCTAAGAATGATCGCAGCTACAATCATGATGCCTTTTCTTGTCACAGTTTCCACTAGCCACATATGCATCACCATGCCCACTCGTATCAAGAGATTGACATTGAATCTCCTCAATGAGCAATGCACCATCGACATCGCTAAAAACTAGCTTGCCATTGGGTGCAGAATTGCTTATGGTTGTGTTGAAGGTATCACATGATGATGGTAGCGAACATAGCAAGAAAATGACCTTCATTTCATCATCAAAATTGAGACCTTTTGAAGCTGTGAATACATGTTGTTGAACTTGTTTAAGTGAGAACTAACATTATTGTCTTTTTTCATGTTCATGCACATCAATGTCTTCATCAAGAAACCTTGTTCGAGGCATTGTTTCCATCCTATGCCTGGCATAGAGCATCCCACAAATCTTTGGCATTGGTCTTATCCATTATGGTAAAGTAAATGGATTCACCAAGGTGTACACGAATGGTCACCATAGCACGCTCATTCAAGTTTTCCCATTGTTCATCAATGTACGCATTCTCTCTTCTTCCATGCAAGGTGCTATCAAACCTTTGTTGATTAAAACATCTTGCATACGCTGCTTCCAAATGGAAAATTTTGAGCCATCAAACTTTTTGATGTAGTATTCTTCGCTTTCAGAAGCACTACTCATAGCCATGACTCAAGAGAAAGTAGCCAAAAACTTTATGGAAAATTTATTGGGATAATTTCGGTAAAGTTTCCCCTAGAATAGGAGCATAAACTCAAACCAAAGGTAGTAAAATCACTGTATAAGTATAGCTATATTGCCAAGAACGGATAAAAGGGACTCGCGGGAAAAATCCGGTAGAGTCTCTTCTGTATGGGGAGAAAACTCTCAATCTCGACAGACCAAAAGTAAGCACATAAAGTGCTCAAAACAACCACTGGGCGCATAAACTATTCAAAACCACTACTGTGTGACCACCAACTCGGCATCAAAAGCACAAGAAACCACCTAGATACATATCCTATGGTGAGAGTACTGTAAGAGGGAAACTCCAGCTACCTTTATCACCAAAGGTATCTCAACATTCAAGAATACCCCAGCTTAAAGAAAACCTCATGCAACGACCCTCCAAAAGCTAAATCGGGCACAAAAAGGCTAGCCATAGTCTTAGAAAGGGCTCTTCCAGTCCAAGTCTCAAAAACGGCAGGGAAAACTACCAAAATAGCGAAAAAATGGATCCATACGAAGTACAACAGGCAGTGTCCGCAACTCAACATACATGAGTGACTGCGCATGAATAGGCATCAAGAATTGTTGCATGTAGTAAAAGTGATCCCCGCAGGGATATCTACTCTCAAAAGAGTTCAATAGCACTATGGTGTGCTAAAGAAAACATGCATCTATCAACGTATCTGTTCGTAGAGAAACTATTGCCAAAATGACTGTCAAAATTTCATGAAAAGCGTCGTTTCTGTATGTGTCTGGAAACTTGGAAAAACAGTGTAAAGAGGCTCAAAAGCCCTTGTAACTTGCATGCCGATGTCGATATGTGCCGATTTCCACCGCCAGACAGAAACGTGCTAGTCGAGTAGCCGCCAAGAGAGTCGTAACCAAAAATCATGGCGTAAAGTGTGATTGGTACGCTTGGTGCCGATGCCGGGTATCACTCCTCTATGGTAGAAGCACCTCGCCCGTGCATGTCGCAAGCACAGCTGTCTGCGAAAAAATCGACATCGGGTCAGATGTCAAAAATAGGCCCCTAACGAGAGGTGTCGAGCCGAGAAAGTAAGTGTGCTCTCTCTATTGCTTTGTACGCTGATGGCAGTGCCGGTGCGGAGCGACGAGTCATTGATGTCCAATGTCGAGGTCGATGGACTAAGGCCAAGACTGTCTATGAAGTTGGTGACGGAATGGTTAATTGTCGATGTCGAGGCCGTCTCCTACTGCCGGACGAGAGTGTCCAATGTCGAAGTCAAAAAACCTTGTTTCTCTCTCTCTCTCTCTCTCTCTCTCTCTCTCTCTCTCTCTCACACACACACACACACACACTCCTGTCCTATCTCACTATCTCAGTCCTGTCCTATCTCACTATCTCTCAAGCTCTCTTGCTCGTCCAAGCTTTCACTCGCTCTCTCTCTCTCTCAACCTTGCTCTCTTTCTCATGCTCACCTATGTGTGTGTGAACGGGAGGGGGGGTTGTCAAGGGCTTGTGGTGGGAGTAGCCCCTTCAAAAAATCGAATTCACTGCTTCTCTTTTGAGATCTGCAGAAACAGCCAAAATGCTGTAGACAGTGATGAGCATAGTGGGAGAGTGTGTGATGTGGTGGTCGGTTGCCCGATAGCTCCAGTTTACCAGCACTGCAACAGTTGATCTACTATGTCTGTTGCTCCCAGCCCAACTCTCTGAGTTCCTTGCTCAACTCCGGCTCCTCCTTTCTCGCGAGTCTTGAATCTATAGAGCTTCAAAAAACTCCAAGATTCCAATATTTCCTTTTATTTGACAACTTGACTCTCCTCGAGATGCTTTCCCTGCTACGGCCTTGCTGACATGCTTAAGCTTCGCCCTGTGTGATGCTTGCTAAGCTTGATTCTCTACTCTCAAGCTTTCAAACCTTCAAGGCTTTCTTGCAAGCTGAAAAGCTTTCAATTCACCTGTTCCACTCTCTGGAGAATCTACCAAAGCTCCCCAAAATCCCCTCCTCTACTGAAATGCCCGATTTTCTGTGCAGAGCTTCCAATCTCTCTTGTTTCCTCCTCGAATTGGGAGTTCTCTCTTGTTTCCTCCTCGAATTGGGAATCCCCGGCTACTCGGCTGCACGCCTCAGGTAGCCAGGGATTCCTCCAGTGCTCTGATACCACTTGTAGGTTGTAGGATGTGGAGTGCAAGAGAGAGAAGGGGGAAGGAGTTGAGGAAGACACAGGCTTTTGCTCTAGCTCTAGAGAGTGGTACTCTCTATCTCTTTATTGTCATTATAAGCAAACAATGGAGTAAATATGGACGATTGCCCGGCCACAACCCAGTCACAAGGCCTGAAACCTAACAATTGATCTAAAGGGAAGATATTTCCGCACCTGGGTGCGTCGCTTGGGGTAAATGTGACTCATAAGCAAAGATTCCAATGGGTGATGGACAAGGTTAGAAACAAGATGAGAAGATGGGATTATGTGTTGCTCCCCTTCTCAGGCAGGGTAAAAGTGATCAAGTCAACGTATACATAGCCTTCACCAGCCCGCTTCAATGCAATTGGAAGGAGTTCTTGAAACTGGTAAAAACATTTCTATGAAAAAATAACACCAAAGACATGACACCTTGACAGTCGGCAAGCTGGGAGATTGTTTCAAGGCCAGTGGAGGGAGGTGGTATGGGGATTCTCAACCCTACTATCCATGCAGAGGCCCAGTGCGCCAAGCTACTCACGTCAATTACGACACAAGACCAAGCATGTGCCGTCATGGTAGAGGACTTGATTAACAAGGCAAAACTAAGTTCTAAGGGTGGCCAACAAAAAAGTTAGAGGTTTACGACAAGCTGCTCGCCCCTCATTGGTCTAGATTAAGATTGGGGGACACAATACGCGAGATCATCTAAAAGTGTAATAGAGCATCAGAGGCGCTGGGATGGGGAGAGGTGACAAGGTACTTCCGCAACTCCATCTCTTATTGGTCCTTATGGCTATCAAAGGAGGGTTGTATATAGCTCAACCCGTTTTGGAGAGAGGTAGCTAGGAAGATCAACAATAAAAGACTCAGTCACCTTCGCCATATGTGGGATAACGAAAACAGGAGCTGGAAAGATGCGGTCTCCGTGACCAATTTCTTCTAAACGAGACCGAAAGATTTCTTGTTATCAGAGTCTTGGCTGGATTGGACATGTATTGTTTGCCGGTGTGTGAGTCTACATTCAAATGGAAGGGCTGGTGGTGGCCCAAGAATAAACCAAAGACTAAAGACGATTACCACTGTCTCTTGGCCTCGCTAGAATGGTTCTATCTCCTCAATAGAATCTGGGATAAGCAATGGCCGGAATCAAGGTGGATGGTGGTTACCATGGGGGTAAAGGCACTCTACCTTTTGCCCGCCCGGACGTCTAGTGCCCGACCGCTTGCCCGCCCACATGTGTATACACACTTCCTTATTCTTTCTATACATAAGAATAAGGAGCACCTCACTCACTTGAGTCAATTCCTGAGGTTGCTCCACCCACATCCTGTGTTCTCTCTCTCTCTCTCTCTCTCTCTCTCTCTCTCTCTCTCTCTCTCTCTCTCTCTCTCCCCACCCCCCATTCTCACTCTCCACACACGCACCGTGTTCGCTCACTCACAATTGGTATCAGAGCACTTGGTGATCGTAGAGAGCACGATGACTTCGAGAGCTTCGAGGCGATAGCTCCCTCGCTCTCAACATAGAAGAGAGCAAGAAAGCTTGAAAGCTTTGTGAGAATGCAATGGATCTTGTGAGCTCAGTTGAGAGTGATGTATGCTCTTGTGGAAGCTCAAAAAGGAGTGTGGAAGATTGTGTGTAAGTGAAGGTGTTGCCCTAAAAACTGTGTGCGCAGCAACACTGTTTTCAGAAATTTTTTCTCCTTTTAGAATGCAGACCTGAAAATTCTTCTCCATGTGCCCATCCGTTTCGACAAGGTCTACAAGTTTGCAAAAGAAACTTTTTGCAAATTCCTCACCATTTTGCTGATATTCAGCTCAGACTGACTATATACAGAAATTGCAGATTTTTTGTTTTCGCATAGTGTGTGAGTTTGATGCACTTTTCGAAGCACAACAGGTGCCCGAATTTAGGTGCATAAATTATGAGCTGGAGATATAATATTAGGTTGTGTAGAGCTTGTGGTTTGAGGGTTTTGGTAGGTTTGGGCAAAGAGTCACGAAGGCGTTTACACACCATCGAAGCGGTCTCTTGAAAGACGCAGTTTTTTGGAGCACACAGGTGGAGCTTCTTTCACAGGTTTTCACAAGATACTTTGGCAGCGCTTTCGTGCTTGGAATCATGTTCTTTGTAGATGGTTTGCATATGGTGATGGCACATGGTTGATGCCCATTGTACATGCATTTTGGCGAGCACTTTCAAGTGCCGATGAGCTCTCTTGAGAGCATTGTTTTCGCATTGCATCGCGAATTGCAACTCTTTTGGTGCTTGCTTATGCGTGGTCACTCCGTTGGTGTACGTTGAGTGCGGATTGCCATTGTTTGTGAGAATGTGGAGCCATTTTGGTATTTCTACTCATTTGCATTGAGTAATGTTATGGTTTATGGTAGGGATTGTACTTGAGTTTTTGCTTAGTTTTCAGGGGAAACTCTGCCGGATGTTTTCCAAATTCTTGCCATGGATTATGCATATTTGCAATTTACTCTCTGATGGTTTAGTGGTCGAGTTGACTCCCACTCTGGTATGTATCTACAAGTTCTTGGCTTGTGGTTTGTGTTGAGTTTTGGCTCATTTTGCAATGGAAAGTCTGTCCACTTTTCCTCGTCTTCTTGCCATAAAAGTTTGTAGTGCTATGTCATCTTGTACAGTGATCGATATATTCCCACTTTGATAGTGATCGAGTATTTACTCTCACTTTGACACTTGGACACAGGTTTAGTGTTCTTGTATCCACTCTCGCAGGAGTGATTTATGGTATGCTCATAGTGGCTATAGGTTTCCTCTGATTTTGCTTCATGTTCTCACATTGACGCATATTCTGAGCGTGAGACTATAGCATGCAGGTTACACATTTTCACTATTGAGCTACTGGTTGGTTTATGTTTGATTATCACAGTGGTCGAGTGATCTCCCCCTTTTGACGCGTATGCATTGACATGATGTATGACACAATTGAGCTCATGAGAGATGGAGGTCTCGATCTTACCGGTACTTGCGTTGTTGGCATTGTGGTCACACAAGGCACATTAGGCGTCGTTGTTTTAGACGTATGAGACAACAGCGGAGATATATGCGAGATGCAGATTTGGCTTTGACACATGTTAGAGAGGCAGCTCCAGTGGCAGTCTATGCCAGTGACAGTGATGTCACGCTTGCCTCCAATGTACCTCTTGCAGATTTGTCTATAGATAACACACTTTCTCCACAGTGGTTACTAGATAGCAATGTTGCTTTCCATGTCACACCGCATCGTGACTGGTTTAGAAATTTTCTAGTGGGAGACTTGGCTGTGTGCACTTGGTCGATGGTTCGGAGTTTGACACAGAGGGTGCAGGTGATGTTTGTTTGTCTTTGTCCAGTGGTGCGTCATACATGCCACAGCATGTGCGCTATGTTCCTCAGCTGAGATAGAGCTTGATCTTAGTGATAGTTGGCAGCTTTTGGTTGTCAGGTACTGCTTAGAGAGCAGTCTTTCCAGATGCATTGCGGCTCACTAGTGACTGCTAGAGGAGCCTGCAACGTCCCGGTATATCATATGCATGTGTCTAAGGTTCGAGACGGCGTAGTTTCGATTTTGTGGCTAGCATGCTTTGAGCGAGAAACGACACGTGTCTCTTTTGCTAGTGATCTCCATCATGATCAGGAGACAGAGCATTTGGATGTGCAAGACGTGCCAATAGATTCTATAGAGACAGAGATAGAGCGAAAGTGTTGTAGTGAGACACAGCAAGTGTTTTTAGACTTTGTGCAGGCAAAGGTAGAGTAGGTCTGCTCCCTAGAGACACAGACAGAGCTGACATATATGGATTTTTTTGGCATGCTCATGTTAGAGGCTGATGAGTTGGTGCCATGATGCACAATTTTGCCTATGGGTGATAGGGACGTAGGTTTCCTAATGTCGGCCGTGACACATTCATATGCGATGGGCAGTCCTGGTGATGCAGTGTTTGCAGATAGCGCAGGGGAGGCGAGTGTTGAGATAGGCATGTCCTTCTTCAACGACTATGGGAAACACCTCTACATGTGCATACCTTTTTCTATTGACATTTAGCCTATGAGTTGTAAGCTTCTAAGAAGGGCTACATGAAGAATCACCAGCCGGATAGCCTCTCCAATTTTGTACATAAATAAGGCCCAAGCCTATGCTGTAAATACACTATGCAAAACTATTGCTAGCCCCTTTTTTGTGTATTGAGTCCACCTTTTTTAAGTGTGTGTATTCTTCTCTCTCTAACTGAGCTATGGCTGCCTTCACCTTCAAGCCACCTTGAACCCATTGCCAATCAAACCCTACAACTAGTATCAGAGCTGGTTAGCACCGCCATTAGCTTAGCAATATCGCACACAATCCTTAGAATACCCATTTGTCCAATTTCCATCACGCACACACTTGTTTTGAAGGCAATTAAGGCTACTAACCAAGCCCCTTAACCACATAAAATCGGCCAATCGAGCATGGCAGTTGGCAGCTAGTAGGAGAGCAAAGGAATTGAATCAAGGAGAGTGTCAAACAGTAGCAAGCAAAGCTACGAGCTTGAAGCAAGGTAGATCTTGGCACTGCATCAAAGCAAGGGAAGCAACAGAGTATCAAGGAGAGGAGAGATTCCAAAAGCAGTAAATCAAAGAGCTCTTGAGCCTTGCAGGTTGGGGGCAACTCGTGGCAAATCGAGAACAGGTAGGAAGGGCACAATCGAGCAATCTGAGGAGCAATCAGTGGCCAATAAATCCAACAAATACCGAGCAGTAGAGTGTGTAGTTGCAGCAAGAAATCGAGTTACAGCCCGTGAGAAAAAAAAACACTAAGCGAGCCTTGAAGGCTTGGGAGATCTCTAGCAAGCAATTGAGGGTAGCACCGAGTGCAGACAGAGGCTGCAGAACTAGGCAAAAGCTCACGACATCAATTGAGCTACTCGAGCAGTGAGCTCTTGTCCACACACATACACATACACACACTAGCACTTCATCATCCTAGCCTCAATCATCCCCCACAGATTGAGTCATGAGACCAAGGCGATCTACTCTGCATCCTCAGCTCATGCCGACCACCAGGACTCCATCACTACAACATTGGATGGCTCTGCTCATTCTGGCAATCGACTGAGCTCGCTGGATTTTATTTTTCTCCTATGCTTGTAATTTTTATGATAATAAGCCATTGTACCCACACACAGCTCGTCCGATCCCACCTACCTCAGCATAATACAACCAATATCCCCACCCTTGTAGCCAACATAGTTGACCATGTGCTCAACCTATGAACTTGATAGCAAGACGCTCGCAGACCCACATACAAATTGCACAACCTTGCATTGGGCATTTGAGAGCTTGAAAGTTTTACGAGGATTTCAATTCTCAACCTCAAAGTACGCATGGCTAAAAGCTTCGCTTGTCGACTCAAGGCACACAATCAAACTTCAAAGTTTTTCAAAGCCTTTTGACTTTGCACATTCTGTCAAGCTTCAATCATTTCGAAAGCTATCAAAGCATTGCACAAGCTTATTTTGCATTTGTACAAAAGCATTGCATACTTCTCGTTTCATTATGCATTTTATTTTCTCTTGCACTCAAGGCAAGATAACGAAGCCTTGCCTTTCATTATGTCTGCTAAAACTATCTACAAAGGATGTGAGAGGACTAGACACTACCCCAGTTATATCTGGAGGTAAGACCTTTCTCGAAAGAAACCTTCGTGCTGAAATCATTTGCATGTTGTTATGTATGCTAAATATCTTTGTGTAGAAGAGAACCAAAGGTGAAGCTATCGTCGACAAAGTATGCACAGGTTGCAGCGATGGCAGCAGCAAACCATATCAGATGATGAAGACGACTAGGAGCAAGGGGAGGTGCTACTAAGAGTAAACATTGATAGTTATAGATATGGTTATCTTTCACCTTTCATGTTTAAGGGGAGGAATCCTTATAGTCTATGTGACACCATGTCTGTTTGAGACCATGATTTAGTCTGTGTGACTGCCATAGTCTGTGTGATTACCCCAATCTGTGTGACTGCTTGCCTGTGTGGCATTGAGTCTCGACCCAACTTGCTTCATTATAGTCCATGCCTAAGGGGAGGATTGTTGAGATAGGCATGTCCTTCTTCAACACCTATGGGAAATATCTCTAAATGTGCATACCTTTGCTATTAACATTTAGCCTATGAGTTGTAAGCTTCTAAGAAGGGCTACATGGAGAGTCATCAGCCAGATAGCCACTCCAGCTTTGTACATAAATAAAGCCGAAGCCTATGCTGTATATACACTATGCAAAAGTATTGCTAGCCCCTTTTTTGTGTATTGAGTCCACCTTTTTTAAGTGTGTGTATTCTTCTCTCTCTAATCGTCTGAGCTATGGCTGCCTTCACCTTTAAGCCACCTTGAACCTATTGCCAATCAAACCCTACAACAAGTACATCCAGGTTTGTGCAGATTTTGTTAGCGCTCGGACGTCTCATGTTATACTTGTTAGTGTTAAAGCTCGATCTAGCAGCTACAGTGGGAGCATTTGCAACAAGGATAGTCAGTTGTACGGTGACTGACACTAACATAATGCTTCGTGGATCTTTTTTGCAGACCATACAGAGTAGTCTATGAGATTTACATGCAGGCTCTAGCGTGGGTACGCACACTAGCCTACCACCAGAGCCGATACAATTGCGTGTAGATCGACAAAGTGAGCTAATGGGCATAGGTTGAGAGAGTTTGTCGCCCGGTTTTCTTGTACATACTAGTAGTTTAGCTAGTAGGTCTCACTTATCGGCGCATCTCCTTTAAGTGGGAGATTGTTGGGGTAAAGGCGCTCCGCCTTTTGCCCGCCCGGACGTCTAGTGTCTGCCGGTCGCCCGCCCAAATGTGTATACAATGTCAAGACAAGGGTCCTACGGGGCAAGGCCCAACTTAGGGGGTCAGAGACCTAGGCCAAGAGCCTGGACTGGACCAGTGCGGACTGGGGATCTGCTTAGGGTAAGAGCTAGGAGCTAGGCCTATATAAAGGGCGGTAGGGAGGAGGATCCTACGTCTCAGTCTACTAGGTCTTACACTGGTATCAGAGCTCAGGGGAGAAGGGGGAGGAAGAAGAAGGAGACATGGAGGAGCTTGCAAGGAGAGCACTTCTTGCAATGGATCTTCGATCTCTCTCTCTCTCTCTCTCTCTCTCTCTCTCTCTCTCTCTCTCTCTCTCTCTCTCTCTCTCTCTCTCTCTCTCTCTCTCTCTCTCTCTCTCTCTCTCTCTCTCTCTCTCTCTGGTCATGGGCAAGCCCTCTTGCAAGGGAGGAGTTATGAGGCCGTGGTCAGGCGCCCTAAGCACGACAAGAACAGGATATGGGAAGCAAGGCTTCCAAGCTTGAAGCCGAGGAGCAAAGGCGGTCTTGACAGAGGGACTCCGTGGGAAGGTTACCCTACACAAAGTCGAGGAGCCGTGGAAACGGCGGCTTAAGCGGGAGGACCTCATGAGGTGGACCTGCACAAAAATGGATGGGTTCAGCCTCTTTAAGGATGCGAGACAACCCGTAGCGCTTTGCAACACAGGGCCAAGCCCTAGTTTGTAGCAGACGGGCCTCTGAGTTCGGGTTTCTCTGTCGGGGAGCTTCGCTGCCGCCACGCTACAGAACGACAAATTTTTTTAATTATTATTTTTCAAAAATTGCCCTTTTCAGTTTGCATGTGGGCGCCCTAATCTTGGGTACCCCCAGCTAAGGACGGCAACCCACGGCTTTCGACGACAAGCACGGTTTTTGGCAAGCATCAGTTTCAAACTGCAGCAGCAGACACAAATTTTGCAAGTATGCGGATTGCACGCTGAGACAGCTCTTTGACATATAGGTGTTCTCGAGTGGGACCAGAAGCCAAGGCGTCTTGGCATAATTATGGCCAACCCTGTAAGGACAGTCCCATTTTCACAGATGGAGCAAGCGATTCATATACAATTGTGCAAGATGAACAAATCTCCATGCCACGCAAGGGTTTGTCGACACTGAGTCGGCATCAGTCAGTAATGAGGTATGCATTTGTTTTTGAAGTTGTTCGGCCAATTTGTTTGCACATGATGAGTGATTCTTGTCCCGGCAAGGCTTTTGTACAAGTGATCAATCTCCATACATTTCCATAAATTTGCTAGCATGAAGGATCATCACTTGCACATGCAACTGCATTATGCCTATCATGTGCATGTTGCATTGTTACTTTGAAATTTACATAATATTTTCGACAAGCAAGGCTTGCATTGCCTTCTAGCAAGGCTCGCATGCAATCGAGAGGAGTGCACTTTAGGCAATCCCAACACAAGCACGGATTCGGTTGGCATCGAACCAATGCTTCACCTACCAACATGACTCAAGCATGGCTTGAGTACCTGCAGCCCTGATCTGCTGGCCGGATCAATAGCAGTTCAATTTTGATACCCATGGAATCTCAAGGCGATTGACACACCCTATGGCTAGCCTTTATGAAGGGTGCACAGAGCTCGGCATGGCCGACTTGTTGTCACTGCTTTCAGCAGAGCATGCAAAGATACTCGCCACATGGCACTAGCCAATTTCAATTGAAATTGCTTGACAAGGCCAATTCTCGTTTGCCATGATCTTTGTACGTCAATACCAACATATGTTCACTACAATGCATCTTGCCTTGAAGATTCCCGTAATTGGACTATGCTATGAGCATACAACCTGGGCAGGGGAATTGGCAATATGACTGCAGGTTAGTTCATTACATACTAGACGGGCGTATATGATATATAAGGGTGTATACGATACACACAATAATTCTCTCTCGCGCAACGGATAGGGCTATGAGCTGCAACTGATCGATTTTCCCTCTCAAGACAACTGGTTTACAGGAGGACAACCAGGTTAGCCAAATTTATGTTTTTTTTGTTTTTTCATGAAAACATATTTACGTTGTTGGTTATGCACAACAATGTGTTTTGTCAGTTTCCCATGAAGCAAGGCTTCTAGATCATGCTATGCTACGGCCCATTGATTTGGCATCAAGAGCATTGGCATGCAAGTTTGGGGAACTGGTACGATCAAAAAAAAATTCCCATTTAGGGCGTAGTGACATCACGTTATGATGTATCACTACCACTGCCGAATGTGCAAGGCACTTATGGTTTTGGCTCTCATGCTTGCGACCGTCACAGTAGCCAACGGCTTATAACCTTACATGCTAGCCAGGTGGAATGACCTCCACCACTTTATGCATTACGCTTCCGCTATCACACTCGCACCTCTGTCAAGGACAGACTAAGGATAGATTATTACTATGATTGTTGGTTACTATCAACGCACAACAACACTAAAAAGAACATAATATTTTGATTTATTTCACAGGCAAAGTGCCATTTTAAGTCATTTTTCTAAAGTCATGATCCCATACATGGTAAGAGGATCAAGCTGTGTTTCTGTTCCCTCTCTCGATGAGAGTGGTATACAGGCAGATTGTTGCATGCTTATAGGATAAGCTACAAGTTCGGCATAAGATGCGTCAGAGGACACAGATTGGGCACAACATATACAAACTCGTCACTTAAGGAAAGTTCCTCAGCCCAGCATGCTAGTCTTCTCTCTCTTTTTCTTATTTCTCTCAAGAATAATTAAACCTTCCTAAGAAGCTTTTCATACATGCTTTGTTTGGAAGTTAGCATGAGCCAAGGTGCTCTAACTCTCAGCTAGAAATTGGGCAAAACATCCTCTACATTAGTCTTCATGGTTTTGTCAATTGAACACTAATTGCGATAAGGGCTATGAGCCACACACGCTGGCTAAGAGTCATTGTCAGATCTCGGGTACGACCCAACTGCTGGCATTCCTTGGGTGATTGTTCTTAAGATCGAACAGATCTACCCAGTGGAGTACACAACGACGTTAATGAACAAGCAAGATCTTGTCATTATGGATGTTGTGGGTGTCATTTTTGCACGACATGTTTTTAGTGAAACACTTGAGTACTTTTTGATAACCATAAACTCAACTCAGCTGATCTCTAACACGGATTTTAGATGGGTGCTTACTAAATCACCCCACAGGCATTAAGGATCACAATTTGATCTATTCCCGTTATGCTTTCAAGGAAAGAACTCCGCAATCTACCACACGGTCGTGGAAAAATTCAACTTTTCAAGTTGATTCTCATCATTCTATACACGGTTAACTATGTTGGTTACCATTACTTGCTAGCTGAGGGGTTTCTACAAAGGGTCTTACCAAGGGGTTTGACTACATAGATTCTACCCAACGGGTTTGGATTGTGAAGGCAACAGCCAGGGTTTCCAGTGCACTATGGCTTGGTTTTTTCACAGGTGGGAGACGTGCTCCTTGAATACGGGTAACCGAACTTTCAGATCAATTTCCAGGGCCATGCCAAGGGCATGTTGGAACAAGTATTTTGGGCCGTAGTGTCCAACGTACATTATGTTGTTATGAATCCACTTGTCGGATTCGATTTGGCACATGTTGTTGCATGGGATACAACATGGTCTAGGGACTCAGGGAGTTCGGTTTAGCCAGTGTAGAGCAATGAATGAGGGTCCCTCTCACTCTTGTCATAGAGTATTTAGAGTTACCTCCACACACAAGTACATCTTGTACTTGAAGGATGTTCTTTTTTACACATCCTTACATGAGACATATTCCACATGTGGAGAATATGAGTCTCTAGACTCACACTGACGCCATTATTTCAATTATGTGTCATGACAAAGTCCAACTAGGTGCTGGTCATATCTGTTTTCTAGACCATTTTTAGCACGACGTATTAGGAGCACTTTCATGGCCAGAAATTGTTGGATACTTAGAATGACCTGTCCAGGTACAAGTAATGCTAAACAACATTACAAATGGTTGTTTATACATATAGCAAGGCTATAAGTTGTTGACGAAAAAGTTTCATTGTTTGTACCTAGAAGTGATAACTGTTTCACCTTCTATTATGGTTCAGACGTTTCAACAAAGCTTGCAAAAGATTGCAACTGCAAGTATTTAGTTTCTTTTCAGAAAAACTGACATTCCTTTGAATGTGTGCTAGGCGCATCACATTTGCCATACGTATTGGTAAGAGTTACCACGGATATGCAGGTTCGGATCTGTTTTTTGTTAAATGCATGCACACTAGGTGTTATGGGCCCTAGTGTTTAACAAACGCTGATTTGGAACGGCATGCACATTCCTCAAGTTGTTGCTTATGAAGCATTTTGCACTCTATGTGCAGTATCTCTAGGAGATTACTTTTGGGTCTACTAATCACCAATAGAGGTCATGGCTCGGTTTGAGCGTTTGTGGATGTTTCAAGTTAACCACGATGGTTATTCCGGACATTGTTGATTCCTCAACAATGTTACACGATATTGTGATTCCCATTTACCAGTCATCTGGGATGACTGTCTGTAAACAGTGAGGAAAACACACCTCAGTACTGTCAGTTATCCAAGGGGATAGGCAGATTACAAAGTGTAATCTTGGGCTAAAGGATATGCAAAGTGCGTACAGTAGCACCAAGCATATCCAATTAATAAGCATTTATTGCTCTATTTGGAGTTTACTTACTATCAGTTAAAGCATGTTTGCGACTAAGTTTAGTCTCTTCATGTATAAGTCATGTTCTCAAATTTGAACATTAGTATGGTTGTTTATTGATGGAATTTGAGAACAAGTCAAGGACTTAAACTTGGCCGATGAGTTACGTCAGAGCAAGTCACTTTCAAGGAAACTGAAAAAAGTTACACACTTTAGACTGGAACATGTGTTTTCTGTTATGATCTAATGTGTTACCTAAGTAAATGAATGCTATCAACCTATGTTGATTCATGCATTCTTGTATTCTACAGGCTAGGATAAAGGTTTGTTATTGCATGCACCCTAGGTGTTATGAGCCCTAGTGTTTAACACTCTTTTGTATGAGGCGGCATGAGACTACATCTCCAGTTGTTTCAAGGATGAAACCTCTCTTTCGAATGGAAGGAGTAAATCATCAATCATTCCTGTAACTTAAGTTATGAGCATGTTATAAACAAAGGTTTATATTCTGCAACTTAAGAAAGGACAATAGACATGCTAAGAGCATAAACTTGCTACGAGCATAAAATATAGGTGGCTACACCATTCAGAGGTGCTAAGAGCATACATTTAGGATATGCTAAATAGCATATGCAGATTACAACTCTTGATATGATTCTTATGGTACGGTTTTAAGATGATTTGACTAGTCTACAGTCAAGTCTATTGATTTACAACTTTTGTGAAAACTTATTCTTTTCACTTTAGTTTTCGAGGACGAAAACTCTTCCTTAAGGGGGGAGTAATGTCAAGACAAGGGTCCTACGGGGCAAGGCCCAACCTAGGGGGTCAGGGACCTAGGCCAAGGGCCTAGATTGGACCAGTGTGGATTGGGGATCCGCTTAGGGTAAGAGCTAGGAGCTAGGCCTATGTAAAGGGCGGTGGGGAGGAGGATCCTACGTCTCAGTCTCCTAGGTCTTACATACACACTTCCTTATTCTTTCTATACATAAGAATAAGGTGCACCTCACTCACTTGAGTCAGTTCCTGAGGCTGCTCCACCCACATCCTGTGCTCTCTCTCTCTCTCTCTCTCTCTCTCTCTCTCTCTCTCTCTCTCTCTCTCTCCCCCCCCCCCCCCCCCCCCACTCTCCACACACACCGCATTTGCGCACTCACAGTTACTAACAACATTTGGAGCCCATAGTGGACGTTGTCGATGAAGGTCTTTCTTTGGAAAGTCCTATGGGGGGCTTTACCGACAAGAGTGAAGATCTCAGCCAGAGGGATTGGATCAGATAGGTGTTTTGGCTGCAAAGTGAAGAGTGAGGACATTGTGCACCTTTTCAAGGAGTGCCCAGCGATATGTGGGCTGACAGGGAAGACGTGCAAATGGATTCAAAAGACTTGGAAGATTGGGTTCTACAAGAATGACCTATTCCTTGGTGGTAGCAGGATGAAAATCCAAGTGCTATTGATTTGTACACAAATTGTCAGATTTTAAGAAAATTTGGAAGGCCAGGAATTTTTCTGTCTTTGAGAACGATCTCTCTTGTGCTTGCTTCTTGGAGATCATACAAGAAAGTAAGGAACTAGTCGCTTCATTCAGTATAACAGCAAGGACCCCGGTGAATGGAATTGGGTTGTCAATACGATGTTGGTAAGCTAGGGATAGCCTAGGCCATTTTTGTGCATTTAGAACCCCCTCTTGTATCTTCTTGGTCCTATGGATGCCCTAGCTTGGATTGTGAGTAGGGCCAATCTTGTAATTGTTTGATCTGCTTAATATAACATCACTCACTCTTGTGAGTTTTGCACAAAAAAAAAAAAAAAAGGTAAATCCTTCAAATCTTGCCATATATACCATACAATTTTTACTTGTGTCCTTTTTTCACCATGTGGAAGAAATGTGTTTGGTGAGGAGTAGTATGGATCCTTTAAACCCTTGAGTGCTACCTCTTGGTTAAAAGCTTCCTACCAAACTCCCTTATGATTCGGACTTCTTTCCAAAGAGAGTTGCGGCATCTTTATGAACTAGTAGGAGTTACAATATGTAGGGATGGTTCATATTATTGTTCTCTTATTAAGTACTAGCTTATTTCCATGATTAAGTTGTAATTTCTACCCTCCATCTCATATCGAAAAAATTACCGGTGGGTTGTGGTTAACCAATGGGTTTGCTCTATACAAATTAAATTATCAAAATAACTATTGTGATGAAGAGTTGTCCATAGGCAACCCATGATACGAGCATAGACATTATTTTTGCAACTTGATGAAACTCTAAAACACATATGGGGTGTGCCACGAAGCAACTTAGGCTTGTGTGGAAAAATTGAAATGGTACGTGCAAAAGATGTCCTATGCAACGGAGAAGGTTGAAAAGTTGGATGTAGTATTGGGGAGAGTTCTTTTTCCCGAAGCGGCCGAATTTCCTCCTTGTATGGATGCAAACCGGACATAATAGAAAAAACTCCCAGGTTTTCAGGATTTTTGAACTATTTTCTAGTATATTCCACCGGTTCTATTTCCCTTTACCATCGTTTTTTGCAACCGGCTACTCTTTTTTTTTTCTTTTGAGAGTACAAGAACTTTGAAACACACGTACACACCCTATGTACAATGGCCTCACAGGTAGGGAGAGAGGCATCCCATCACACACACACACACACACACACACACACACACACACCCGCATATGGGAACAGTCCCTAAGGACTTAGAACTTATCTTTAGGTTGCCAAGGGGGTATTGAACCCAAGACCTTAGGCACATAGGCTATGACTCTACCAACTGAGCTAGCACCCGTTGACAAACTGGGCTAATCTTGATTTTCAACTGGCTCAAGGCTAATATGAGGCGCACCTTTCTTTAACACTGGTTGGATGTGGCCCTTCACCGGCATTACCACGTCTCAACTACTAATAAAACCTCAACACATTTAATGATTTTCGGGTGGTCTTTTTTTAATAGCAAAACTCACAATTTGTGAGTGAATTGTATTAAGCACACCATAAGAATACAAAACAATCTCAAGCTCAGGTAGAGCCTTGAGGTGCTTAGAATTACATGTATCTACCGCCTCTCATCGAGGCTTATCATCACCGGCTTAACAAAGTAGGTGAACTATAGTTCTAGGCTTTACTTATATCGCAGGTTGACAACACGGCATGTGTAGCCCTATGCCACTCTTCCGAGTCTTGCTTCCATCCAAGCGTATAGATCACCGATGTGCTTTCTTGTATAATCTTTGAGAAGCTTGCCACACCACGATCTCCTTCAAACACACGGCGGTTCCTAGCCTGCCATACATGATGAAAGAAGTACTTGACAATTTGAGTGCAGATGAGAAGAGCAGGACTTCCCAACTTCTTGCCACCGAGGAACATATCAATCTTGACAAATCTGATTTTCCATGTCCTTTTGGACCCAATTGCATATTTTCCTTGCCAGGTCTTCGATCGCATGGCATTCCATGAATAGGTGGGCCAAATCCTCACTAGGTAACCTACACACTAGGCATCAATCTGACCCAATTCCTCTCTCATGGATCTTTGCGCCCATTGATAGAGTCCCCCATATCACCTCGGATAGAAATATCTTCATAAATTGCGGCCACTTTGACTTCCAAATGTTCTCCATGACTTCCTCCCACCATTCTTCCGACCATTGTCTCTTCCAGATTTTGTTGAGGGGGCTAGACCAATTATTCTCATGCATAATTGCATGATATATGCCTTTAGAATGTTGTTTCCAAAAAAGGATACTTCTTGGCCATCTCCAGGCACTCGGATTCACAGATTGGCATTACAACATTGTCAAGCTCTTTTATCACTCTGTTGACGAACAATATCTCAAAGCCATTTAGTTGATACTGGGTTGCAAGAAGGTCAATGGTTTTCCAGCTCTTACTGTTACCATCCCAGAAGTGAGCTAGCCGATTCAGCCCCTTATTATTCAATGGGCTTTGTGGTTGTGCTGCAACTTTAAAGAGCAAGGGGGAACAGTGCAAGATGGAGTTCTTGGCAGTTTCTATCCAATAAGGGCTTTGTGGTTGTGCTGCAACTTTAAAGAGCCAGGGGGACCAGTGCAAGATGGAGTTCTTGAAGTACCTTCTTAACCCCACCTTTTGTACTTTCTTACCAATTCCCCTTAGATGCCCCCCAAACTTAGGCTAGACCACATCGGGGCTAAGAGCTTATCGTGAAACTCTACTCCTTTCCACTTACCCCCTTTCCAACCAAGTTTAGATGCATCTAGTTTATCTTTGGTCCCAAGCTTGGTCCTCTTTAGCCAATGAGACCACAAATTTTGGTGTTTTGTATAATGTTGAAAAGTAGCTTAGACTTTTATGTGAAAATGACAAGAATGTCCCAAAGAAAGAATGTGTGAAAATGCCAAGAATGTCCCAAAGAAAGTAGCCTTGCACGTCGAACACCTTCGTAGAAAGGTCTCCCTCCCCCCCCCCCCCTCCCCCCAAAAAAAAAACAAAATTAAAAAAAAAAAAACACCTCCAACCATTTGAAAAAAAAAACATAAAAAGAAAAACAATCAATAATCCCAGCTATGCACAGTGAAATAAGCTCCCGTAAGCGTGACCAGTTCGTAGAACACCAACCTTTGTGGTATTTTCATCGATCAAATTCTAAAAGCTCAGCTAGGTTTGAGGCTTGAATTGAAAAAAAACTCAATATAGTTCACATCTTTAGTGTCAAAATTGGGTAAATCCTTCAAATTTTGTCACAAATATCTTACAAAGTTGACTTGTGTCCTTTCTTCACTAGTTAGGAAAATGTGTGGTGAGGAGTGGTATGTACTATGTACATTGAACCCCTGAAAAGATTGAGTGCTAGCCTACCCTCAACACTAAAGGGCACGGATGGAAAGAGATGGGATCCGCGGTGGGGGTCCAAAGGGGGAATCTCAAGGTGAATGGATGGCGAAAAAAAATGGATGCCGATCGCAGGCACAGAGACTACGACCCTCGTCACCACCGTGAGAACCCAATGCACTAACTGCTAAGCCACGTTGACATGTGGCCAAACCAAAAATCGTGCGCCTTGATCTCCGCATCCTAGTTCACTTGCCATTGATCCCACCGCTCAATCTTCATTAAAAGCTCCGTGCCTTTTAGTGTTGAGGCCTACCTACCCTACCTCTTCCTTACCAAACGCCCTTGAAGTGTTGTCAGCTCTTGCCCAAAGGCCCAAAACCAAAAGAAGGTGATGTCGTTGTGCATGCGTGTTACATATTTCAGAGACGAGTGAGTGCGAGAGTCGAGAGAGGGAGGGAGCGACTTTCTCAGAAATGGCTTCTACGGCTGATGAGGAGATAGACTGCCAGGAGTACAACCTCACCGTGTACGCTAATGGCACCATACTTAGAAGGCCATGGACTCCGGCTGAGCAAATAAGCGCTTGGCCTTACCCCTCCCACCCCGACCAGGTCGCCTCCAAAGACCTAACCCTCAACTCCAGCCATGGCACCTGGCTTCGCCTCTTCCTCCCCCCCTCCCCCCCTTCCTCCAAGCTTCCCATCCTCCTCTACTTCCATGGCGGCGCCTTCATGCATTTCTCCACATGCCTTCGCCCCCAACACGCCTACCTCTGCCGCCTAGCCGCCCACATCAATGCCCTCGTCATCTCCGTCGATTACCGCCTCGCTCCCGAGCACCCACTTCCAGCTGCGTATGAAGACTGCTTTGAAGCCCTCCTCTGGCTAGACAAGCAGGCTGAGCTCGGTGGGGAGTTGTCGAGCGAGCCATGGTTAGCAAATCATGCGGATTTGTCAAGGTGCTTCTTGGGTGGAGACAGTGCAGGGGGGACCATAGTGCATTATGTGACTATGCAGGCTATTGGGCATGGATCTTGGAAATCTGAGCAAGAGGACAAGGGGTTGAAGAATGTGGTTGTGGAAGGCATGCTCCTCTTCCATCCCTTTTTCACATGCGGCCGCAAGGAGGAGGAATCGCGTCCCCCAGCAGGTAGCAGGGAGGCCAAGGTCCTCAAATACATCAATGTCACCAAAGATCACCCTCTTGTGGATCCTCTTAGCCCCAAGTCTCCTCCACTGGCAGCGGCGCCGCTTCCACGGGTTTGTGTATTTGTGGCAGGTCTTGATGCAATCAAGCAGGGAGGGATCGTATACCATAAGAGCCTTGTGCAGGCAGGAAAGGAAGCTAAGCTTTCAATTGCTGAGGAAGAAACCCATGTGTTTCACATCCTCAAGCCGGACTCTCCCAATGTCATCCCTCTCTTGGATGAGGTAAGAGACTTTATTCACACTCAGTCATTGGAAACATCCTAAGCAAGAAAGAGAAAATACTAATGTCCCATTTTGGTAGGTTCAATGGATATGTACAATGGCATAATAAGTGCTGAGTCTTGCCGAAACGTAATCATTAGGAAGCTTGGCAAGCTTAAAGCTGGGGTTTTTTTCTTGTAACACCAAGAGGTGCATTTAAATCTATGTGTTGTAGGAACCACTTAAGTGTCTTGTAGTCAATTGACTCATTTCCACGTTTTGAAGTTTTATTGATAACTTTTGAACCCAGAATCATACAATGCAACCAGTCCCAATGTATGAGAAACTCAAAATTCAAAAGATATTTCAATCTTCGGGCGATATCCTTGGGTCCACCATTATTGTTGTACTAGCATATATATATATATATATATATATATATATATATATATATATATATATATATATATATTGCCTTCGTAAGAAATTTTCTTTGTATCGTGATTGACAGTCGTTGTCTTTGCTTCAATGTAAAAGGTCTACACTGTTTAAGAATGATCGTATCACTGAGGATTGCTTGATGAAGTAGCTCCATATGGTTATTGCTTTAGGTTTTGGTTGATATTTTGCGTGCTTCCTTCTTAAATATATATAATGCTTAACATCCCATGAAAAACATGCGGCCTTCTTTTATCAATGGTTCAAACATGGTGATAAGAGTTATTTCTAGCGATTAAATATTTAGTGTCTTTAAGACTCCTTCATATATCTATTTCTAAAGAAAATTCAAAGTGCTTCTCATCCCACAGTTTGGACTTAGATTTCAAAAGTAAACACTAGCAAAAGATATCATGCAACATATTTGGACGACAATTTCACAAGCGTGTGCCCACACATAGATGGATGCAAAAGCTTCTTCTCCTTCTTCTTCGCTAATTAAAGATAAGAAGTGTACAATGTATAAAAGAAAAAATACAACATAAGAGGAAACTAGTATAGCGGTTTAGTGTTAACCATTATTGAGTGAGTTGGATGAATAAATGGGCCATCACTTTGCTTGGTAGATCAAGTCCGTGTAATCCATTTGTAGTACCACTTTCAAAGATATGCGTATTTGCCAAGGTGTGCTATTGATGATGCTATCAATGATTGGTCATTCAAGAGTAGTACATGTCCAGTCTAACATCGCAACAAAATCTTCAACATATGCATGTAGATGTTCAAGCAACATATTTGGTTGGACTCCAATGAGACATGAACAAAGACAAATTAGGATGCAAAATATCCATATATGTCCTTAAAAAATGCACGTCGTCACGTGGCAAGGAAGGTGTATATGAAATCCCCTCTTGCTAACAATGGAGATATAGGTGGTGAATTATTGCCCTCTTTCAATATTATCTAGTGTTGAGGTATTTTCCCCCTTTGATATGGAAAAGACCAACCTTGTGTGGTAGGAGAAATTGATGTAGGGTTCATTGGAGTGACTTGAGTAAAGACGAGGGCAAATCGTGCTCTTGCTTAGAGAACTTGAGGATCATGAAAATGGGGTAGTGAGCAAACATCCCACAATGCTCTAGTATCACACATCTCCTTGTTTCTATTGGATATGGCGTTGAAAATAGATAAACCCTTGAAGATGGAGAAAGTCGATGCCTCGTTCATAATTGGAACGTGCAATGAGTCTCAAGAGCCATGCCATAACCAACAAGGGGAATAATGAGAAAGTTCTGTCTTAGGTTTGCTTTTGAAAGTGAGAGCCTGACCTAAATTGTTTGCTCAATAATTTGTGTGAGTGATGGGAGGGTGTAATGAAATCTTATTGTATATTTGCGACAATCCTCGAAGAGACGGTAGCACTACCATGAGAAGAATTACCAATTGAGGCGGCAAGGACTTGCCGTTGTTTGTTCCAGTCGATACAATGTTGCAGTTTTTTTTAATGGGTCAGATTCCGCGAATAGTTTTTTTTTTAATGGGTCCAACGGATTCCAATAGTTTCTCTTTCTCGGTCTCTCGCGAAGATAGCCTGCGCACATGCGCCTAGGCAGTCGATGGAAGGGGGACGATCTCCTGGCCTGCATCGACCGCAGGTTCACGCACATGCACAGCTTGAACCGCCCAAAGGCTCCGATTGAAGATGGCGGGAGTCAACGTCCACCAAATTAGGAATTTTTTGTGGTTGAGATGTAAGCCTCCATTGCAAACGGTAGGCTATCGGTGCCGAACGGTAACTACGGAGCAGTGATGTTCCGATAGCGGCGGTGAGGAAGACGGTGAAACTGTACAGGGGTGTGCGGACGTGTTGGTGGGCTTGCAGCACTTTTTCATCGGAACCAGGGCATTACACTACGCATGTGCGCATCGTAAGAACACCAGGTGGCGCTCTCTCTCAGCGTTCTTGCTCTCTCTTTCTCAAGCAACAATGGGCAACGGTCTTACCGACCTCTCTCTCTCTCTCTCTCTCTCTCTCTCTCTCTCTCTCTCTCTCTCTCCCTCCCTGAGTCATAGGTCTGGGCTGAAGGAGAAAGCAGGAAGGCAGGCGCAAGGGGGGGCACACAACGTTCTGCGTAGAAGTCTCAAGTGTGGTAGATTGGTTATGCCATTTCCCTCTTGAATAACAGTTCAACTCCTCGTCGGTTAGATCTTTAAGGTCTCTTGAGATAGTTTCCTACCACGTTAAAACTCTCTTTCTCTAGGGGGTGTGGGTGTGTGCGTGCTAATAGTGGCCAATGGTATGGAGGACTTTTTTTAAATTTCACGCTGACAGGCGATGAGGTTAGTAGATAATAAAAGGGTATAGTTGTACAAAAATCCCACGAGCGTGGCATTTTTTTTCGCGTAAGCACAACTATCGACCGAGACACAGGAAGGCAGCTCGTCGCCTCAGCCATAGTTACCCGGAACGGGGAATCGGAATGGGAACGGGAAACGACAACATGTATGAAATGCCATTCCTTGTTTCGGATACTCACGTTTGAAACACGGAACGGGGAATCGGAATGGTAAATTGGGATGGGAACGAGGAACGGGGACCTGAAAATGGCAATTCCTTGTTACTATGGCCTTAGCTCCCCCAGCACGCGCAGAGAGAGAGAGAGAGAGAGAGACTCCTGCGAAGCTAATCGCGGTAGCAAGGTTGCAAGGCAGAGGAGAGAGACTGTCTTGTGATCCTGCTCGCGGCTTGCAGAGAGAGCGAGACTAGCCGCCATGAGAGAGAGAGAGACACACACACACACACACACACACACACACACACACACACACAGAGAGAGAGAGAGAGAGAGAGAGAGAGAGAGAGAGAGAGAGAGAGAGAGAGAGAGAGAGAGAGAACGGATACTTTGGGGGGGGGGGGGGGGGCGGGGAGATTTTTTTTGGGGGGGGCGGTTAGTAACTACTTTCTATTTTGAAAAAATAGAAACTTTCTCTGCAATTTTTCAAAATTGAAGGGGTTGAGCATTGCTTTAGATTCCACACAAAACCAACGCCACGATTTGGGTGCTCTATTAAAAAGATGAAAATGGTATGTCCTTTCTATCACCCAAGTGTGGTAGATTGGTTATGCTAGATCTTTAAGGTCTCTTGGGATAGTTTCATCAGACGTTAAAACTCTTTTTCTTCTTCCTCTCTCTCTCTCTCTCTCTCATGTTGATTTGTAGTATTGGGTAAAAGTGCCAATAAAAAGATGGCCACTCCAAAACTATGTTGCACATAGTTTGAAAAGGTGAATCACGGAAGATGGATTGAATAGCAAAATGGACGTAAGTGGCGAGTGAAAATACGCATATGTTGGGTTTGCGTTTTTTTTCAAAAAGATAACCTAAAGAGGCCCTTTTCAATTCCTAAGCCTAAAAGGCAATCAAAATTTCTATTTACTTGGTGAGGCATAGGTCCTTTCTTGAATAAAGCTAGGGTATATTG
Organism: Adiantum capillus-veneris; assembly: GCF_014529385.1. Lineage (NCBI taxonomy): Eukaryota > Viridiplantae > Streptophyta > Polypodiopsida > Polypodiales > Pteridaceae > Adiantum > Adiantum capillus-veneris. The sequence continues at coordinate 91,173,592 of NC_140959.1, read as the reverse complement.
AGCCACTTTGCTCAATCAATCGTGACCATAGAATGAGTATCTTAATCTACAACCCCGATATCGATAAAAATATCAAAAACAACTCCTTGCGCACGTTTTCAGCTTTGCAACACCGAAAAGCAAGAGATTGCGGGACAACGACAGATGACAGCAGTTAACGACAATAACTCGACACCTGCCAGTACCCTTGCGCAAATGCTTCCCCTTACCCCTACACGTATGCTTCTCGTTCTTGGTCAAACGCCATCAATAGAAGAGAATAGTGTTGAAAAATTCTTGTCTTGATGAGGACCCTCTTTTAATGATCGGCAATTTTGAGTCATCGTAGCCAAAAAATAGTTCAGCCTACTGCCTTCATAACTTAGCCTCAAAATTTCACGCATCTGAAGGTTTGCATGTCATTTGCTTTTTGATTTAGATGTAAAGTAATCTCATCCTTCGTTTTGAAGGTCTGCACAAAGCTGAAAGCCAAAATCGGTAGTGAGGAGCTAGGATTCCATCACCTATGTAGGCTTCTTTATCTGTCACTTTGAAGTTTGAGGTAGAGTTTATCTTACTTACCGCGGTCTTGCTGCATCAGGCCTATGCAAGGAACTTCAGAAAATTGAGACATCCAAGGGTATGAACTCAAACCGGCGCCTTCTAGAAGATATGAAGCACATATGGAGCCAAAAGCTATCTATGGTTCAATTGCCTCTACATGAGCATGCAAAAGTACTTGCTCCTCGTTTTGAAGGTCTACACAAGCCCGGAAGCCAACATCACGTGTTTTAATAAAGTCTTAGCAGAGTTCATTATGCACAGAGCTAGAAGTCAACATCGGATGTCTCGATCAACAGAGAAACATCAATTGAGATAGATTGATGGCATGCTAGAGGTACTAATCGAGGACTTCTAGCTATTGATACTACATATGTTTCTAGTCTTGATATTGCGTATGAATAGTTTGAACTTTTAGAGCTTAATTTTGGATGTGAGAAAACACTGATCGCAATGATTGTATTGAGCTCTCTCACCATTTGGCTCTTGTGGGTGGGTTTGCTGCGAGGGAATGCACCACAGATTCGTGAGTGCTTCGTCTAAAGTTTGCATATGAGCAGCAACAACAAAGGAACATGCTTGATTCCATCCCAAAGAATCTACATTGTCCTTGGGAAGATCGCATGCTAGAAATAGGAGAGAAACATACTCTTGATGAGATTTCTGTTTAAAATGTCATCTCTTGGAATGCATTCATTATAGGATATACCCAACATGACTATACCAAGGAACTTTTGGATTCATTGCTCCTGTGTCTGTATAACAATAACTTACTCAACTCAACGATGCCAACGTTTTTCATCAGCCTCGTTTTGCGCTTACACCTATACTCCGACAGATTACTCAACCCAATCCTACCAGCATTTTGCATGATTGCACCCTACTGATTGAGCCATTCTAATGTAGTGATTGTGATTGAGAACTCATCACTACAATAAACGCTACACCGTATGACGTAGAACATATTAAAGTTATATCCTCTTCTCTTTAAGTTTAATCTATCTCCTGCATCTTTTGTATGTGTGTTAACTTCTGTTTTGTGTGTGCCAGAAAGGATAAATATTCACAACAGTGGACATTTCGACTGCATAAGCACGACTCCAGCTTGACAACATTGTGAGGTTCGTTATCTGCAATAATGGATGTTTTGATTGCACAAGCACGACTCCAGCTTGACAACATTGCAAGGTCCGTTATGTGTATCCAATTCCCCATGTCTATGTGTTTGCTTGGCTCAACACATAAATGCTACGGGGCAGGGCACGACTTTTGTTTCTTATAACTTTTGGAGAGACCACAGTGCCAACTCTCCACAATACTTTTGTATGGCACTTCGACATGATGTGCACTGTAAATTTAGCATTTTCACTCTGTGATGCATAATTGCAAGACAAAATGTTTAACTATTCACTTTGGTTTTATGTAGCTTGACTCAAATATTGTCCTCCGGCTCGCACAAATGGACACGTACACGATTCTCACGTCGATAGTGCAATTTAATTTTTAAAACTTCACTAATGCACTTTGTACTTGTTTACTTCAGTACTAGACACTTGATTTCAATCTATGTATGTCGTGTTATGGTCTATAGCAATGCCCACCAAGCAAGACTAGTTTTTGTAAAAATAGAAAGGTTGTATATTGTGTGTGTGTGTGTGTGTGTGTGTGTCTTATTATGGTCTATAGCAATGCCCACCAAGCAAGACTAGTTTTTGTAAACATAGAAAGGTTGTATCTTGTGTGTGTGTGTGTGTGTGTGTGTGTGTGTGTGTGTGTATACGAGCGATCTCTCAACTCTCATGTCCACCTCTATGTTTGCGTTGGGCTCCCGCCATTTGCCTATTATCACTGGTTAACAAGTCTTCAACACGTTCTCTGCATGTCGTCGTTGGTTGACAAGTTTGTCATGTTTTGTGCACTCGCAACAAGGATAAGTATACACTAACCATTACCTATATTTCATAATGACCTGAAGCATAAATTTTAATTCTATTTTGAGGCAAACCCCAATATTAAAGTCAATTTTGTGCCTATTCAAGCACGAGGTAGCTATTGTAATGCTTAGCTTTACACTAATGTGTCAATGCCTCATGCTAATGTGTCAATGTCTCATTGGACAAGTAAGGGGTCCAAACCTTGTTGGCACCTTCGTTCTCAAACTCTCCCCCTCATAAGTTATTGATAAATGCATGAAAATTTTTAAGGTGCATAATCGTATGCAAGTTTTATGTGTTGACGTCTAATAATCTATTTCCTGAAGTGGTGCTCCATTTAAAGCCGGGGAAGCAAATTATGAAATGGGTGCTAGAGCTGCAGGAACTTAAGTTCTAGTTGAAAATCAATCATACTAGCCAATCCCACTTAGTAGACTTTTTGGTCAATAAGGGTGTCGATTTGCTGGTGTATCCAAGGGTGGTGTGAGATGAAGCTATAGAAGAGCTAGACTTGGAAGGGTCTTTTACCATGTGGTTTGATGGCGCATATAGAAGAGTAGTGTAGAAAGCACGAGGTGGTGTAATAATACCGGACCCGTAGGGCAAGGTGATCTTCTCGAAGGCCTACGAGCTTGAAGATGTACGCACCAACAATGAGACGGAGTACTTCACTCTTCATTTGGGAGCAGTGTGTAGAGTTTGGCATCTCGAAGCTGGTAGTGGAAGGTGATGCATTGCTAGTCATCAAGAAATTATTAGTGCAATGGCAGCTAAAGTGGGCTTCCTTGAAACATTGGTTCTTTTCCATCAAGAAACTGTTCAAGTTTTTTTAAAGTGGTTGAGTTCAAGCATATCAAGAGAGAACAGAACCAAGAGGTAGACCATCTAGCTAGTAGTAGAGTACAGGTGCATGTTGCAAGTTTATATGTGGCACCAGCCACTTATGTAGGTAGGGAGACCTTGAAGGAGATAGAGGATTTTTTGAGTAGAGGGCAATGTTGAGAAGGTTTGTCCAAGCTGCAGAAGAAAAGGATTGTGTAGAAAGCTTGCAAGTTCACATTGGTAGGCAAAGACCTGATGCCATACGGTCGGGATGGACTTCTCATGAGGGAGCTCTACAAAGAGGAAATTGGCATGGTACTAGAGCAGTTCCATGAGGAGAGCGGACATCAAGGCAAGGATCAAGTGCTGCTTTAAGTTCTCAGAGCGAGTTTCTCGTGGCCTTCTATAGTGCAAAACATGCATGCATTAATGGTGCAAGACATGTCACGAGCGCCAGACCATGGGTGAAAGAAGATTGGTAGCCGAGTCAGAGGGAGCGATCATAGCCCAAATTTCTTTTGAGAAGTGGGGTTTGGATGCCATCGGTCCACTCCCTAAGTCAGTAAAAGCAGTAAGAAATATGTCTTAGTAACCATATACTACCTTACCACGTGGGTTGAGGTCAAGGTGGTTAAGGAGGTAAATTCCCATCAGCTTGTCTTTGATTGTATATGTTGCCATTTTGGAGTGTCGTGGATGCTCATTTCTGATAGAGGTAGGGGGTTTAGAAGCAAGCTAATGCGTGCATTAGTAGAGAAGTTGGGTATCCAGCATCGGTTTTCTTTGCCCTACCACCCTCAATGTAATGGTCTAGTAGAGAGTGCCAATGGGAAGATCATCAAGATTCTTATCAAGTATGTGTATAAGCAAGAGACTGAGTGGGAAGCTAACCTTGAGAAGTGCTTATAGGCATACCAGACTCCCTACAAGGTGGCTAAAAATTTTACTCCATTTGAGCTGGTTTATGGTAAGGAGGTAGCTCTGCCACTGCATGTGCAGTTAGATGCTTTGAAGGGTATGTGGCGAGTCAATTCCACTCAGCAAGATGTTTTACAGGATCGAGTTTCTAGTCTTGAAGCCTTGCAAATAGACAAGGAGGTAGAAGCGGATTATTATGTGAAGCAACGAGAGAAGCAGATTGTAAAATTCAATCAAGACTTGCCAGATAAGAAGATACAAGAAGGCGACCTTGTGATGAAGTGTAAGGACATGGGTCCTATGGGCAAGGCCACCAGCACGGCCGGATAGTGTGTACGCTAGGGGGAGGCTATAAGATAGCACGGTTGGGTGGAGACTAGCACACGCATTACCATCGCCCTTTCAGTGGTATCCGAGCTATTTTTGGGAGGAGACTAAAAGCGGATTGCATGTGCGTGTGATGCCTTGCTTCTCTCCCACGTTTCGTAGACAGCGACGTCCCTATTGTGCAACACAAAGAAGACAAACACAGTTTTCTATGCGAGCAGCGCGGACAGAGAGCGACAGCCGATGCGGGCGCCCTCCACAGCATTGTCGTGCAGCTCCGCTGCCATGATGAGAAAAAGAGCAGAGAAGTGCAAGCTAAGCTTCTTTGAAGCCTACACATTTACTGGGCGGTGATCAGGGCTTGATAACAGGCTAAGCTTAATGATTAATGTATGCCAGATGCGGCTTAAAAGGGCCAACAGATACCTCAATGATGCCAAAAATGAGTATGCTTGCAGTGACCACATATGAGAGATTATGATCTAGAACTGTAGTGCTTGAAGTGCTCTACCGGCCTGTCTTTATGGCTCGTCGATTGGAGCCACGGTGAAGAAGTTATGGCACTTTGAAGTTTAAGTCGATTGCAGATCCGTACCGGATTGGGCAAGTGCAGCTGATGTGACATAATTGAAATGAATGCACGGACCTGAAATGCTCAATTTTTGGAGCGCGTCGGTCTTTTTCAGATCGGTGATCGAGTTTACGGTTGCCAAGTTATTGGCCGTTAAAGATTTACCGGGGGCCAGGTCCGCACCAGTCCAGTTCGCTCGATCGGAGTGCCATTTGGGAATTTTGACTTGCAGCCAGGGTTTTGAACACAGTAGAGGCAACAAATTTCTTGATGAGATTGTTAGCAAGGACTGCTTGGAAGAGAAGTCATGCTTGGCACTGTTTTGGCCGGCATGTCATCCCTTACAATGGCTGTGGCCGCCCACTGGAGATGCTTGGCGGTGCCTTGGCAGAAATGTATACCAAATGTGGTACCTGAAGATTGCCAATGGAGAAGCTTAGCAAGCTTGGCCGGCATGTTTGGCAAGTGTGGTACCCTACAAGGGCATTAAGCCTCAAAGAATTAAATTATCCGCCCAAAGTCATTAAAGTGTGGCCGCCCATTGTAAATGGGGCGACCCTAAACCTTGATCAGGTGTGAACGAAGGGAGGCATGGCGTGATTAGCGAGCGGCGCAGCAGGAGGAGAGGGAAGCGATCGCGTTGGCCGGGGTGATGCTCGATCGAGCTCGGCGATGAAGCGAGAGTTGGCGAACTGGCCTAGGCGCAGCTTTTTGGGCCCGATTCCGATAGTTTTGGTGCTCGTCTAACTGTCGTCTGCCATGTCATCATAGACGTTCCCGCGCCACGTCAGTGACGCCCGGCGCCACTGCTTAAGAGAGGGTACATGCTATTATTAGAGGGGAGGCTCTTTTGCATGCGTATTGGCAAGGTAACGAGAGGAAGGGCTTTCAGCATGAGGAGGTTTGCAAGCCAACGAAGGCAGGAGAGAAGGAGCCAAGGCGAGAAGAAAGGAGCAAAGGCGAGGTGTAGAGAAGGAGCAAAGGCGAGGTGTAGAAAAGGAGCCAAGGCGAGGAGAGAAGGAGCCAAGGCGAGGAGGAAGGGAGCCAACGCGAGGTCTCTCTCTCTCTCTCTATCTCCAATCAAAGCAAGAGAGGGTTCTCTATCTCTCTCTCCCGGCAAGATATACAAGGCAAAGCTCTTTCTCTCTCCTACTCGAGCTTGAACAAGAAGCAAGCAATGCAAGAAACTTGTCAAAGCGAATCAAGCAAGAAGAGGAAGGAGCTTGAGGCTTTCTTTTCCGAAGCAAATAAGGCGGGAAACTTAAGGCAAAGGCAAGCTTGTTCTTGAACCAAAGCAAGAGGCAAGAACAGGTAAGGCAGATCTCGGCAAGGGAAAGGATGCTTGGCAAGAGCAGATAAGCAGATTCCAGCAAGATAAGGTACTCAAGAAAAAGAGAGTCGGAGCACCTGAGGCGATCAGAGCAAGTGGATTAGAGGAGACGTAAAAATTCATAAACGGCAGATAAGTAAGTGCAAGCGTACAAAGCAGGATAATTAATAACTACTGAAGCTTGATGATTGATGTAGTGAGCAGAATTGAAGACTGCAGAATCCACGGGCATTTGAAGCAACATGAGGAAAATTTCCATAACCGTCATCACCTAGAAATTGATTTAACATTTTGTTAATTCCGGTGTCGTTAACGGCCCGGTTAATCCTGTAACGAGAGCTTAAACTCCTAATTAGCAGATGATCCAAGTGACGGTGTTATTAACAGTCCGTCTTGGCTAGAGATTAAGTTGTACACAAACGTTAATCAATTAACTGATGATTACGGTGATTTCCAGATTCAGTTGCATCTATTGTTCTCGTTCTCTCTTTTTCACACCTCCCATAGCCAGAGGCCCGGCGCCTGCCCGGCTCATGTAGCGAACACATATCCCCCGACAGCGCACGACCAAGGCGGGCGACCAAGGCAAACTTGATTGGCAACTCGACGACACCGAGGCTTCGAAGGCTTCTATTTGCGTCATTGGTTGCGCGCGTAGGAAGGCCCATTTAACCCTTGCATGAAGGAGGGTTGAACCCACCCCATGAGGGTAAGAGGCCAACACTTTACCATCAAGCTATTGGCCCTTGTTGTGTATAACAAGGAAAGATAGTCTACTTGTGTTGAAAGGAAAACTGGAAGGAAAGGGAAAGCTTCAAACTTCAAGGAAGTAGCTTTACCCTTCCTTTTCACTTCTTGGAGGAAGGCAAGTTTTCCTCCAAAAATTCTTTTTTCCTCAAGGAAGTAGCTTCAAAGTGAAGAAAAGCCTTCACAAAAACGAAGAGTTTTTGTGAAGAATCATCAAAGGTGTTCTTATAAGGAACGACAAGTGAAGCGCTCAAGTTCCCGCAAGGCGAGATTCGCATGCAACGCAAATCGCGGAGCATACAAAACACAAAGACTTCAATTTCTCAAGGTACAAGTTGTCGTTTCTTTTTCTCTCTTTGCATTAGTGTGTGTTTACCATGGCCAGTGAGGATATCCCACACACACGTGTTTGATTTTGAGCACGTAGATCAAAATCAGGCACCACGGGTGCTGCTGACACTAATATGCATGATGATGATGATCTAGGAGATTATGGGCTTGTAGATATGGATTCTTTCAAGACTTTGGAACATCGCCAAAGCGTACTTGAAAGCAACCTCTCTGCACTCAATGCAAATGTTATCAATCTTACAGAGTTACTTGTGAAATTTATGAATTCACAGACAACTCCAGGAGCCACAAGTGGCTTGGTGCAAGGGAACCAAGCTCGCACGACTCAAGGAGTCCAAGAGACAAGTGCCGCAGAAGATGCAGAAGGTAGCAATGCATTACTTAAGAATATCACCATTCCTGAGTTTCAGAAAAGAGCATCAAGGATGCGGTCAATACATTCTTACACAAATGGAGTGATATTCATAGATTGAGACACACCCCGGATATAAAGACGGCTGTGGAAACAAGTCTATCTCTTAAAAGCAAGGCCTATAAGTGGTGGATGGCATTTCCAATAGATGCTCATCCTCCATCTTGGGCTGCGTTTCAAGCTTCTTTCTCTTCCCAAAGAGTTTTTGGACTCCAATGAAGAAGATAAGAATTGGTTAGCATTGGATGCATGCCGCATGTCTGACCTCTCTCGCACACAGTACCTTTCAAAGTATCGGGAAATCATATTAAAACTAGAAGGTCTAGATGAATTCCAAAAGATACGGGGTTTTAATAGGGTTTTTGACAAAGACTATCGTCTTCATGTCAAGACCCAACATCCAAAAACTTTGGAAGAAGCCATTAGTCATGCACAAAGATATGATGATAACCAAGAGATGAAAGGAAATGTTCCCTACTCTAAGAATAATTTTGCTAAGAGCCAATGGAGAGGTAGATCTCCCACACGTTCCAAGAGGAATAAAAGACAATCTACCTCTCCACGTCCACAAGAGGCTAAGAAGCCTAAGCAATCACGAGATTCTCCGCGTGGGTCTCTCAGCATTACTGATTTTGAGCGTGCAAAGAAACACAATTTGTGTTTTATATGTGTTTCAGGATTGTCCTCTTTTGCAAGGCAAAGAAAAGTCCATGCACACGGTGCAACGCCTCACATTAGATTCATCTCCTAAATATTGTGTTGTAGAGGTTCTTCATATGGAAGAAAAGCACAAGTGTTGTGTGTCCGCTTCAATGTGGCAGCCCACCTTTGGCCCCCATGATTTGATTTTCATGCATGGCACTATTAACGGACAACGTGTTCATATTTTAGTGGATGATGGTGCAACTCATAAATTCTTGAACTATAAGCTAGTCAAGAAATTGAAGCTTACATAGACTCCCTGCTCTCACAAGTATGTGGTGGAGCAGATGTCTGGGAATGATAAAGAAGTATGGGACACGGTAGTTCAAGGGGTTGAGCTTATTGTTCAAGATCATACGATGACCCTTGACTTCCTGTTGGGGTATAAAGCCCAATGTGGTCGCCCAGGTAAGTGGGCGGGCCGCCAGGTATGTACACATATTCTTTTGTAAAAATCTAATAAGAACTCATTATGCTTTACACATTATAGTAGAGCGAGTTCACCATATCGTTGTGCTCTTCTTCTCGCACTCTCTCTCGCGTCACACTTCCGCTCATACTCCTTCAACTGGTATCAGAGCTCAGATCGAGGCTCGGGGCAGCATTTGCAGGTAGCCAGAGTCACCTGCTCAGATTAGAGTGAGATTCGACAGGCGAAGACACGGCCCCAAATCTTGTGGGAAAATCCGAAGGGCCTGGTGTTCTCAAAATTTCATTCTGAGGTCATCTCGGCCACCGTTCGGCTTCGACAAAGTTCTGCGCAGGCCATTTTCGACTATGTGGTCTCAGCGGCGGGTGCAGATCCGACTCTGCAAATTTGGGGTTTCGGCCTACGACTGCAGGTGTTGAGGATATTGGCACTCCCAGAGTGTTGATTTGAGGCTGTCTACACATCGAAGGACGGCTCACAGTTCTTGGAGGCGTGTCACATACGACACGGGCGCATCTACACATAGATTGTAGGCGACATTCACTAGTTCATCAGGTAGCTTGTGTTTGCAGTTTGATATTCCAGATTTCATCCTGACATTGCAGGTACTTCCACATGGGATGTATTGTCAGAGATGATGTATGTCTGTTGAGGGTTTGTTGGCTGTGAGTCACGTAGCAAACAACCGCCGCAACGGTTACAGCATATAGTGGGAAATTTGTGGATGTATGACTTTGTGGGAAGTCTATGTACTGTCAGATTTACTGTAGCCTTTGTTGAGGGTCGAGTGAGGTTTTATTGAGCTGGGGGATTCTCAAATGTTGAGATCCTTTCGGTGATACAGGTCTTGGAGCGATCTCTCGAGCACCCTTAGATAGGCAGCTAGGATGTATTGACTGTGAGTTAGACAGTTGGGATTGCATCTTTGCTTTACTTCCGTTGAGGCATTGTCAGAGTCTATGCTTACAGGATAGTGACAGGACAGTGAGAGACAGTACAGGTGCAGGACAGGTTTACCCACAACTTACAGTGTTAGAGAGACAATGGTTTTTTGAGCTGTTTTTTGGTCTATTTTTTAGTACACCAGAGCCATTTTACAAAGGAGACTTTGCCGAAATTTATGCAGAATCTGAAGCTTTCTTGGTTCATTTGACAGGTTGATATTGGTTCAGAGGTCAGTTTACAGGGGAAACTCTGTCGAATTTTTCCCAGAAAATTAAACTACTGTGAAGCGTAGCTATGGCTGGATCACAGGACACTGCTCTTTACAATATCAAGAAGCTGGATGGAATCAATTTCCCATTGTGGAAGAAGCAGATTTGGCACGTGTTGGTACAAAAGAACCAGATAAAACCTATAAAGCTCAAGGGGATAAAACCACAAGATATGGACGAAGATGAATGGAGCGAAATGGATGATTTGGCACTTTCTACCATTATGCTGACTTTGGCAGAAAGTGTTTACTTCAATGTAGCAGACGAGATGTCGGCTTATCAAGCATGGTTAAAGCTGAGTGATCTTTATGAGAAGCAGAGTGCAGCTTCACAGGTATACTGGCTTAAGAAGCTTGTTGACTTGAAGATGGAAGAAGGGACACCTATGCCCAATCATCTGAATTAATTCAACACAATCTACAGTCAATTGTCAGCTCAAGGTGTCAAGTTTGATGAACCTGTTAGAGCTATGTTCTTGTTGATCACATTGCCGGAAAGTTGGGACACTTTTCGCACAGCTTTGAGTAATTCTGCACCTCGAGATGGTTTGAACATAGCAGGTGTAGAAGGAAGTCTGCTTACTGAAGAAACCAATAGAAAGACAATGGGCAAAGGCAAAGGAACAACCTTAGTTGTCAGGGGAAGGACCAAAGAAAAGTACAAAGGTGGAAAGAGGAATCAGTCCCGTAGCAAGTCCCGCAATGCTAAAGGCAAGAGTGACATAGAATGCTACCATTGTGGCAAGAAGGGTCACATGAAAAGAGACTGCAGAGAATGGAAAGTAGAAAAAGGCAAAGAGAAAGCTGAAGACCATGGTGAGAAGAACAAGTCCTCAGTGAAGATTCAAGAATTAGGATGGCAGTCTAGTGTAAGGAGACATCTACTTCTTGAAGAATACAATGGACTCAACTCTTCTTACAACATCTGATGGAAATGCATTGAGTGACTGGATTATAGACTCAAGGGCATCACTTCATGTGTCTCCAAACAAGGAGTGGTTTACCTCTTATGTGACTACTAAAGATCATGTTCGGCTAGGCAATGGGAAGACATGTGAGATCTTAGGTGTTGGAGATGTTCAATTGAAGTTTCAGAATGGCTCTTCTTTCACGCTGAAGAATGTGAGACATGTTCCCGCAATTACAAAGAGCTTGATCAGCACAGGTTTACTTGATGATGTTGGCTACGTCACCACTTTTGGATAGAACATGTGGAAGATATCCAAGGGTTCTATGACAGTAGCACATGCAGTAAAGTCTGGAGGACTTTACTGCATTTATGTATCAAATGTCTCTAAAAATGTAATCAATGTAACCGAGCAGCCGAACGTTTCTTTGTGGCATAGCCGGTTAGGACATATGTCCAAGATGGGAATGGAAATCTTATCTCATTCTGGTTATTTGCCTGGCTTTTCATTTAATGATTTTGAATTCTGTAAACATTGTATGTATGGTAAGCAAACACAGCAGCCACATAAGCATAGAAGCAGTAGAAGAGATACACAGTTGGCACTTGTTCATAGTGATTTGTGCGGACCTATGCCTAACCTATCTCTAGGGGGAGCTTCTTACTTTATGACATTTATAGATGATTACTCGAGGAAAGTATGGGTTTACTTTCTCAAGCACAAGGATGAAGCGTTTAGTGTTTTCAAAACGTTTGTGACACTTGTGGAGAATCAGAGTGGCAAGAAGCTTAAATGCTTACGCACTGACAATGGTGGAGAGTATGTTTCAAAGGCCTTTCAGGACTTCTGTGAGTCAAAAGGTATAAAACGTGAACTTACTGCTCCGTACAATCCTCCTCAAAATGGTGTTGCTGAGAGGATGAATAGGACCATACAAGAGAAGGTCAGAAGTATGTTGTCTAATGCACAGCTGCCAAATGGGTTTTGGGCTGAAGCTGTATCAACAGCTGTTCATCTTATAAATAGATCTCCTAGCAAGGTTTTGCAGAAGGATTCAATGCCAGAGATGGTATGGTCAGGCAAAATGGCCTCATACAAGCATCTCAGAGTCTTTGGCTGTGAGGCATATACTCACGTTCCAAAGGAATTTAGGAACAAACTTGAGCCAAAGAGTAGAAAGTGCATCTTTCTAGGCTATGGTAATTCTGGTGAGATGGGGTACAGACTTTGGGATCCCGAATCTAGAAAGGTTGTCCGCAGCAATGATGTTCATTTTAATGAATCCAAATATCATTCTACACCAGAGAGGGTTGAGGAGATTAGAAGAGTTGTCTTCCAAGAAGATGGACCTACACGTGCAAGACAAAATGTCAGGGCTCAAGAGGAGCAAGCACAGGATAGATTGGAACCACAGGTTGTGGATGAGCCATTGTGCGTAGATCTGGACGTATCACGCGACCTCCTGATAGGTTTGTTCCATCTATGAACTATGTCATGTTGACTGATTGCAATGAGCCTTCATGCTACAAGGAAGCGGTGCGAATGAAGGACTCCGGGAATTGGCAATTGGCCATGCAACCAGAGATGACAGCTCTGCATAAAAACTAGACATGGAAGCTAGTTAAATTACCACAGGGAAAAAAGGCTCTACCTTGTAAATGGGTTTACAGGTATAAGATCACCGCTCATGATAGTCAGCCAAAGTACAAAGCAAGGCTTGTTGCCAAGGGCTTTAAGTAAGAACAAGGCATTGACTTTGATGAAGTCTTCTCTCCGGTGGTCAAGATGACTACATTGAGATGCTTTCTTGCATTGGTTGCCATATTAGATTTGGTGTTGCACCAAATGGATGTCAAGACAGCGTTCTTGCATGGTGATTTAGATGTGGAAATTTACATGCAGCAGCCAGAAGGGTTTGTTGAGAAAGGCAAGGAAGATTTGGTATGCCAGTTGTTAAAGAGTCTTTATGGCTTAAAACAATCACCGAGGGCATGGTACCATAAGTTCCACAAGTTTATGCTTTCTCAAGGCTACAAACGTAGTGAGTTCGATCATTGTCTATATACAAAGAAGGCTAAGGATGGCAGTTGGCTGATCCTTATTTTGTATGTGGATGACATGTTGATTGCTGGCAAGCACTTGGAAGAAATTTCGGCTTTGAAGTCAAAGATGGAAAAATCGTTTGACATGAAAGACATGGGTGAGGCAAGTCATATACTTGGTATGCGCATTGAGAGAGACAGATCAAAGAAGTTGATTTGGTTATCTCAAACAGAGTATATTGACAAGGTTTTGCAACGTTTCAATATGGAGAAGGGAAAGGCACTGAGTGTTCCACTGCCACCATATGTGAAACTTAGCAAACAAGATTGTCGTGTGTCTGAGGAAGAACAGGCTGAAATGGATAAGATTCCATATGCGTCTGCAGTGGGTAGTTTAATGTATGCAATGATTGCTAATCGCCCAGACATTGCATTTGCAGTGGGAGTAGTAAGTCGATACATGTCAAACCCAGGCAAGAAACATTGGGAGGCAGTGAAAGGAATATTGAGATACCTCTACAAAGAGTATGCGTATATGCTATGGGAGTCAGGAGCTAAGTGTAAAGGGTTTTACAGACTCAGATCATGCAGGTGACTTAGACAACCGAAGGTCTACGTCAGGGTATGTCTTTACATTGGCTGGTGGAGCAGTATCATGGCGTTCTAGATTACAAGATTGTGTTACACAGTCTACTACAGAGATTGAATATGTTGCAGCATCAGAGGCATGCAAAGAATCAATTTGGCTTAATCTACTAGTAACAGATTTGGGAATCAAAGAAGAGATGCTTGTGTTATATTGTGATAGTCAAAGTGCTATACAATTGGCTCGCAATCCAATTTATCACTCAAAGACAAAGCATGTGGATGTGAAGTATCATTTCATCAGGGAAATGCTCGAGGATAAGCAACTTTAGCTTGTCAAAGTTCACACCACAGAAAATCCTGCTGATCTACTTACAAAAGGACTTCCCTCAGAGAGCTTTGCGCATTTTCGCAAGCAGTTAGGTGTAGGGTAGTACATCACTTCTCTACATCTCTTGTATATTAGCTTGTATAGTAGCTTCTCTCACACTTAAAGTACCACATTGGACTTTAAGTGGGAGGTTGTTGGGGTATAAAGCCCAATGTGGTCGCCCAGGTAAGTGGGCGGGCCGCCAGGTATGTACACATATTCTTTTGTAAAAACCTAATAAGAATTCACTATGCTCTACACATTACAGTAGAGCGAGTTCACCATATCGTCGTGCTCTTCTTCTCGCACTCTCTCTCGCGTCACACTTCCGCTCGTACTCCTTCACTTCCAAGTTATGAACATAGACCGTGCTGATGTAGTTTTAGGACGGAACTGGCTACATGGTTTAGGAAACACATTGCACACTAGTTATGAACACAACTTCTTATCCTTTATGGCCAATGGTAAACATGTGCTTTTGCTTGGTGAGAAAAATATACCATATGCATCTCTTATATGTACAACAGAGTTTTCTATTTTGCAGAAAGCAAATTCAATAGATGAAGTCTTTTTGTGTTACTGCTTGTCTCCAAGTCTTGTGAATTCTCAAGAGCAAAGTGCGGTGAATTCTAGTAATGGTATGCAAAGTGCATGAATTATAGTAATGGTATGCAAAGTGCAATGAATTCTAGTAATGGTATGCAAAGTGCAATGAATTGTACTGATAAAGAAAGTGTTAACATATATAACGACCAAAGTGCTCTCAATTTTAATTCTATACAGCAACGTGCAACTGCTGTAAAACAAACATTACAGGAATTACAAGATTCTTCATCCCGGCATAACTCTATTTTACTTTCTCCTTTTGCACGGCAAAAGCTGATTCACTTACTCACGGAGTACAGTGATGTGTTTTCAAGTGATTTACCATCGGGTTTACCCCCTACACGTGATATGCAGCATGGCATAGATGTCTTGCCAGGCACTAAATCGGTGAGTAAACCACCTTATCGTATGAGTGCTAAAGAAGCCAAGGAGGTTGAGAGTCAGTTGGCTGACTACCTCGCTCGTGGTTTCATTAGACCTAGCACTTCGCCTTGGGCATCACCAATTCTATTCGTAAAAAAGAAAGATGCTACTATGCGCATGTGCGTACATTATCGCAGATTAAATGCGATAACCATCAAGAATAAGTATCCTCTGCCTCGAGTGGATGAGTTGTTTGATCAACTCCACGGGGCAAGATACTATACAAAGATAGGATACCACCACATATGTATCTACTGCAAGATATCTCCAAAATTTCCTTTAGAACACGGTTCGGGCATTTTGAATTTTTGGTTATGCCTTTTGGTCTAACCAATGCTCCAGCTACATTTATGAGACTCATGGATAGTGTCTTACGTACCTATCTTGGAAAATTTGTTGTGGTTTTCCTTGATGATATTCTCGTTTACAGTAAGACTAAAGATGAACACATAGAACACTTACGATTAGTGTTTGAACAGTTACAAGCTCACGCATTGTATGCTAAGCAAAGCAAGTGCGATTTCTTTAAAATAGAGATACATTACCTCGGTCATGTGATCTCTTATTTGGCATCAAGATGGACACTGACAAGGTCGTTGCCATTCTTCGATGGCCGCATCCCAACACGGTTGAGGAGCTTCAAATATTTTTAGGCATGGCTTGATTTTATCGACAGTATATCAGTGACTATGCCAAAATCACTGTTCCTATGATGGATCAACTTAAAGCAAAAGGTAAGATCTTTTCTTGGGAAGAAGCCCAAAAGCGCAGTTTCGAATAGCTCAAGGTAGCTATAGCCACTACTCCCATCCTAGCAATTGTTGACCCACTTAAGCCGTTTGTGGTAGAGATTGATGCTAGTGATAAAGCCATCGGTGCGGTACTTCTCCAGGGAAGACCTATAGCCTTTGAAAGTAAAAATTTAGATAGAGCTCAACAATATTATTTTGTCTATGAAAGAGAGCTCTATGCCATAATTCACGCTTTACGAAAGTGGCGACACTATTTATATGGTGCCGAGTTTGAAGTAGTTTTTGACCATGAGAGTATCAAATGGTTTACAACTCAAACAGACTTGAAGGGCCATAAAGCTAGATGGGAAAAAATCCTTCAAGATTATGATTGTAAGCTACGATATCGCAAGGGGCGATATAATGTAGTAGCGGATGCACTAAGTCGGATGCCTCAGATTAATTCACTTGCTTTCACGGAACTAAAGAGTGGATTTTTGGAGTCATTACGTGGAAAGTGTGCACAAGATCAATCATATGCTAAAGTGTGGAGTGCAGTTTTAAAAAGGGATCCCTCACACTCACATGTCTCTGAACAGCCAGATCAACATGTCTCTGCACGCACAGATAGAAACTCCAACACACAGAGCTCCACCCCTACTCAAGAAGAGCTTAAGCGATGGAAGAATTTTTCCATTGATGATGGCTACTTACTCCACAAAGGTAGAGTATGTGTGCCAAAGGACTCAGACACTAGGCACCAAATCTTATTTGAGTGTCACGATAGTCCAAGTGCTGGTCATATAGGTATCCGTAAGACGTATGCCTTAGTTCGACGGTAATTTTTATTGGCCAGGCTTACATCATGATGTTCAAGAGTACGTACTAAACTGCCAACAGTGCCAAGTTAATAAGGCAGAGCGCCTCAAGGTAAGTGGCCTTTTACATCCTTTAGAGATTCCACAAGGTAAGTGGGAGGGTATCTCTATGGATTTTGTAGTAGGACTACCTACTAAAAATCGTGGCCATGATGCCATTTGGGTAATTGTAGACCATCTTACAAAGATGGGTTGATTCATTCCCACTAAGACTACGGTTAAGACATCGGAATTAGCACGGCTATTTGTAGAGCATATATATAAACTCTACGGTCTTCCAGCTAGTATCATTAGTGACAGAGATCAAAAGTTCGATAATCACTTCTAAAGAGTTGTGTTCCAAAAGTTGGAAACTAAACTTAATCTAAGTACGGCTGATCATCCAGAACGGATGGTCAAACAAATAGAGTTAATCAAGTGCTAGAGGATATGCTACGAGCATATGTTAGCAAGAAGAAAACCAATTGGGAAGACTACTTACGTATATTGGAATTTTCTTATAATAGTTCAAAGCATGTGACTACAGGGTTTAGTCCATTTATACTTTTGTATGGATTTCAACCTAGATCACCAGTTACGGTGGGGTTTGGCTAAGGAGAAGATACAACAAGCAAAGGATTTTCTCCAAGACCATTTTGACATGCTTCGAGTTGCTCAACAGAATGTTAAGCAAGCTCAAGATCGATATAAGAAGTACGTAGATGAGCATCGACATCTTGCTACTTTCGAAGAAGGAGACAAGGTTTTCCTCAATGTTCCGGAGCATTCAGAAAGTATGAAGACGAAAAAAGTTGCTGAACTTTCACCATGCTATTGTGGACCGTTTACCATTCTCAAACGTATAGGTCAAGTGGCATGTACGTTAGCTCTTCCAGAGCACTCACGAGTTCATCCTGTTTTTCATGTTAGTCGTTTATGAAAACAGCTAAGACAGAATGATAATGTCATTGACACAGGTGTGTTGGTTGACCTTATCGCACCGCGAAGCATTCCTCATGAGCTCGAAAAGATTTTGGATTCTCATGAGCTTCGCACCAGAAATCATGTCAGACGATAGTTGTTGGTAAAATGGCTAGATAGACCTGAAGAAGGTTCTACATGGGAGAATGTCTCCGCACTTAAGAAACATTTTCCTACGTTCGTTTTTGAGGACAAAAACGATTCTCCAAGGGGGAGGGGGGTAATGTAAGGACATGGGTCCTATGGGCAAGGCCACCGGCACGGCCGGACAGTGTGTACGCTAGGGGGAGGCTATAAGATAGCACGGTTGGCCGCATTACCACCGCCCTTTCATGAAGTATGAAAGCTACCTTGATTTCACTTTCTAGAAGAAGCTCAAGAAGAAGTGGATGGGTCCATACAAGGTGCAAAAGTCCTTTTTGAATGGGACCTATCAGCTACTACGAGCGGATGGTGAGCTTCTCAGGCACAGGGTGAGCGATATGTGGCTCAAGTTGTATTTCAACAGGGGTCTAGTGCCCAATGTGCATCAATTGTGTTCAAGGGGGTTGGGCAACCCACTTGAAGAGAGACACTATGCAGCGGAGATGGAGCTTTGTGTATACCTTGTACATATGGTTGTGGCTTTTGAGTTTTCTTGGTTGTTGATTTAGTGTTGCAGTTTTTAAGTTCAATAAGCATGTTTGCGGTTGAACATAAATGTTCAACAAGGGGCTTGGGCAATGAAATTGCAACAAAGATGGTCGGTGATATGAACTATGCAAAGCAATGCTATGGGCGCCTACATGTGCATGCAAGGGTGTTGAAGCATGTATGAAGGCCTTGGGCAGGCATGTGGTTCCTGGACTGTATGCTTATGGTGGTTTCTTAGGCCAAAAAGGCTCCCATGTCGTCCAATCAAGTCGGTGGCTCCAAGTGTCTAAACTGCTCGAGATATGTCACAAAATGTGTTGTTCGAGGTGCTTTCCAAGCTGGTCCAAACGGCTCCTAAATCGGAGCTACAGTGTGAAAGTTGTCGCAGTTTAAAGGTGGAGTGCCTTGAATATCCCAGACGGATTGGATAGATACAAATGAGTGGTCAAAGATGAGGTCAGGGGATAAACTTGAAGTACTCAAATTGTGGTCATGCCGATCTTCAGAGCTCATATGGGCAAGTTATGGCCAATTGAAGTTTTATCAAATGGCAATTGTGTGGCAGTTTGACCGGGGCCTACGGTGTCATGCAGCTCTGCTCCCATGCTAAGAAAGATACTAGGAAGATGCACATTGAGCTTAATTGAATCTTACCTAATTAATGATCAGTGTTCAGGGCTTGTTAACAAGCTAGTTTTACGATTAATGTATGCCAGATGTGGCTTTAAAGGGCCAACATATGCCTTAATGATGCTAAAAAAGAGTATGCTTGAATGTGAACATAGATGGGAGTTTATGATCTAGAACTGCAGTGCTTGAAGTGTTCTACCAGCCTGTCTTTACAACTCGTCAATTGGACCTACGGTGAAGAGGTTATGGAAATTTGAAGTTTAAGTTGATGGCAGATCCGTACCGGATTGGGCAACTTTAGCTGAGAGGTTAGAGATGAAGTGAATGCATGGACCTGAAGTGCTCACTTTGTGGAGAGCGTCGGTCTTTTCAGATCAGTGATCGGAGTTAAAGTTACCAAGATATTACCAGTTTAAGTTTCCTGGGGGCCAATTCCGTGCCAAACTGGTTGCCTTGGTCAACATGACATCTGAGATGCTTTCAGCCTCGCAAGATATTACCAGTTTAAGTTTCTCATGGGCCAGTTCCGTGCCAAACTGGTTGCCTTGGTCAACGTGACATTTGAGATGCTTTCAGCCTCGCAAGGGTATGTAGGGAGACTATATGATGAGTAAAGGCTAAAGGAATTCACAGATTGCCAATCGGAGTCCGGAGTTGTAAGAAATTAATGCTTGAATTCGGCGACAATGACTAACGGTGAGGTTTGTCCGGAATGCCATCTCTTGCAGTACATTGATGACGGGAAATACCAAATAGGGAAATGACAAGAAAGCTATGGATGGCTTGGCACTGGATCCGGGCCAAATGTGGTGCTTGGATGATGATTTGGCCATTAAGTATGCTTAATACGATGCTTTAGCACTACCTTGGTTGAGATGTATGCTGAATGTGATGCTATTTGAAGAGCATGCATGATAAGCACGTGAGGGTATTTTTCATTGTGGTGATGTGCGGCATAGCTATAGCGGAGAAGCTTCAAGCTAGTTCCACCCGAGGCGATCACCTATACTTGCATCTTGAGGACATGTGGAATTATCCAAGGCGTAGATATGGGCAACAAAATCCACGATGAGATCCTTACACAAGGTTTATTGCGACATTGTGCTTGGCACTGCTTTGGTGGGCATGTATGCTAAATGTGGTGCACTACAAGGGCCATGTAAATGGCCGCCCATGGGATGGCCACCCAATTGAGAAAGGGTTTTGAGTGTGTCTGAAAAAAAAAAAAAAGAGGAGCATGGCGTGGGGGCAGGCGCAGAGGGAGATGAAAACGCTCGCGCCGGCTAGATTGGGCATCAGATGAGCTCGGCTATGAAGCGGCGGCACCAGCAGAGGCAGATTTTGCACTGGCCTGAGTCAAGATTGCCACGTCATCGACGGTCGTTCCCACAACGACAGCGTCGTCGGTGCTAAAAATAGAAAAATGCTATTAAAAGGGGGATTTTTTGGCATGAGCGGGGGACAATGGGAGTAAGACAACCAAGAGAGGAAGGGAATGAACGAGGAAGAGGGGAGGAGAATGAGAGGGTGAAGGCAAAAGCAAAAGGGGTTGATCTCAGAGCGAACTATCCGCTCTCTCTCTCTCTCTCTCAACCAAGGCTCTCGACAAGGGAGAGCTCGGACAACCGGGAAAGGTTACCTCTCTCTCAGCCATGATCAAGAGGTGGCATAAGGGTTTTTGAGATGCAAGAAGCAAGCGGAGCTCTCGAAGCACGGCTCTCGGCAAGGAAGGTTGGCATGAGGGCATCAGGGAGACATGGGAAGAAGGCTTGAAGCCGGTGAAGCATAAAGCAAGGGGAGAGCAAACTCTCTCGAGCTCGAAAGAGAAATCACCAAGGACATACAGAGCTTGAAGGCAATCAGAGCAAGTCGATTAGAGGGGAAGTCGAAGCTTGTGAGCGACAATTAAGGTAGTGCAAAGCAAATAGAGCAGGAAGCTGTAGAACATTTGAGAAAAATTGAATCATGATGATTGACATAGTGAACTTAAATGAAGTTTGCAAAATCTTGAAGGTAGTTGAAGCAGGTCAAATTTTGGAGCCGTTAACGGCCCAGTTAATCCTATACAGGGAGCTTAAACTCCTATTTACCATGTAATCCAACTGTTGGTGTTGCTAACAGCCCGCCTTGGCTACCAACTACATTGTACTCAAAGCGTGACTCGATTAATTGAAGTTTACGGTGATTGCCAGAGCGAGCCATTTGCATCTGTTGTTCTAGTTCTCTTTCTTTCACACCTCTCACAGTCAGAGGCCCCGTCCCTACCTGGCTCACGTTTCGAACACATATCCTCCGACAACGGGGCCTCCCCTTTTTAAGTAAAGACAAAGGGAGCACTAGCCCCCCCCCCCCCCCCCCCCCCCCGGGAGCTCTTGAGTATGTGGGAGAGAAGTGAAAATCTCACCAAGGGTGCATCAAACTCGTCAAAAATAACTAAGTTCAGCACCCAAAAGGGCCTCCAAATTCTAAAAATGGGTGGAGGTCCCTATAAAAAAAGTTTTTTTGGATCATTTGGGAGGCTTTTTCGGACACTTTAGGAGCCACTTTTTTTCTTGTGAAGCCTCAAGGAGGTGTTCTTGTTGTCGATCCGGCCATAGATTTGCGCTCGTGTTGATGTAAAGAGTTTTTTAAATCAAGATCAAGTTGTACATTGCCTTGTTTAGTGCCAATTCTCCCCTTCCTCCCTTCTCTTTCTCCTACTCTCACACTAGTAGGCCGCTTTGTAAGTATAGACGCTTGGAAAATTAGCGGGCGTCGCTCAATGTATTGACCCAAAAAAATAAGAAAAGTGTCACTCTTAGCGTCGCTTAGAGTGTCTCTAAGAGCATCTCATCATGCGACGTCCATAGCGATGTTTGCAAACTATTTTGCCTCGCTTAAGCGACGTCAAAAACTTCCAAAAGAAAGCCAAATTTTTCACGGGAGCCATTTTTGCTCCTGCGCCACTCTAAGGAGAGAAGGTGCCATTGCTCCCGCATGTAGATTCTCCCCCATTGTGACAACCTCATGCCCTGGTCTTGCTCAACTGCTTGCACACCTTCCACACCCACTTTATCGGTGCTCATTTCTCTCTCTCTCTCTCTCTCTCTCTCTCTCTCTCTATCTATATATATATATATATATATATATATATATATATATATATATATATATATATATATATATATATATATATATATATATATAGGCCTTTTGCTCCTAAGGTTATTCTCCCCGAGTCTACAAATCTCCATCAAGAAGAGACCTAGGCACCTCTGATTTTAATAATGCTCTTGTCAACTAATATACCTTTGGTATAAGTGGGCTCCAAAGTTTGATGTGAAGCATGATCATCCGGTTGCTGAGTCTGAGTCCCTGCTCTAAAGAAGTCAGTGATCTCCCTCTGTGAATGTCTCTCACTGCCTAATCTCCTCATGAGACTGTCCCTATGTCAATGCGGCTCTAGCCAAAACAACCCAAGGTATCTCTGATCCTGATATCCCATGACTCTAGCCAATGGTCCAAAGCCCTCTCTAAATAGACAATGAAAGCGGCCTTGTATCTCATATTATATCAGTCTCAATCTCTAACTGATGCGATAATGTGCGCATTTGACCAATAGCATATCGTATCCCATGCGATAAATGAGTTTCCATATAGGCCGGTTTGATCACATACCCATCCTCTGTATTTGGAGAATATGCTCTCTATAGAAAGCCATCTTCGTGCCCAACTCCTATGGTTGTTGTATCAATGTGCTCCTGGTATCTATCTGAATCAGATCCTGGCGTATGAGTCTAGTGATCTCTATCCGTGTGAGAGATAAGGAGGGTGCATTTAAGGAGTACTGGAACGAAGCCAGTTTATCCATGTTGAAACCATGTGACTAAAATCACGATGTCATCTACGCATACCAACATGTCAATATATAAGTGGGCTTCTCTAGAGGTCTCCTCGGATCCTCTGTACATAAGCATCTGTATATATCATCTATGTAGACAAAATCAGTCTCCAAAGTAAAAGTGTATTGGGTATGCATAGATGTATGTGCCAATCGAGTTGTATTGAACTAGAATGAGACGATAAACGTGAGGAGGGCATGATCTACTGCTACCCTGATATGCATGGGCCGCCCGACTATAAAGTCCTAAATATAGGATAGAAAATTGGGCTGAGCCAAAACATAATCCATTGTGCTAGTCCCATGTCTATGAAGAAAATAGGTGAACCCACTTCATGCTAGAAATCTCTAGAGGTCATTCAAGATGGTCAGTCCATGTGCAGTCCCCAAGTTTGTCAAATACCTCCCATACCCAGTGTAGTCCTTATCCTATGATTACCTGGCGAATCCCACATCGTTGACATCCAATTCTCTCAATATTTCCTCTCAGGTTTTATAGAAAACTATATAAGATTGGCCCATCTTGGTATCCAAGGAGCCATTCCCCCCGTCGATCGGATTCCTGGGTGAGTAGATGTGCGACAGTGTCACCCAAAACTTAGCCCTGGTCAAAAACTTATTAAGAAAACATTTTTATGATTTATTTGTTGGATTTGGTGGACAATTTTCCCTACCTAAGCCTTAAGGACTTTATAAACTTCATGTAAAGGGATCATCAAGCCTATTGTTTTTAGGTATTGTAGTAAGTGCTAGGATCAGCCCAACGTTTTTGGAACCAGAGCAACCAACATTTTAAGATTTTCAGCCTAGCGCTCATGCATCTGCAGATCAATCCCTAGTGTTTTCAGATTCCATCCTTTTCCCTGCCGGACCAGCTTGGATCTGACCACACTAGCTTCTTCCCATTGCCGTTCGATACTTCAGCAGCCATCGAGCCGGTATCTCTACAGCCTCTGGACCTTCTTTGACCCCGACACCCTCTCATTTGGGGTCCCATGTGTTTACCACACCCTCATCAGGAGCGATTTTTGACCACTAGGACCGTTTTGGACGTGCATTGTCTCTTACGACGTCACATGCAACATTGACATGGACGGGCGGCTTGTGCCCATCGGAGGTGGATGTTTGTTTTGCCAGTGAATAGGACATTTGTTGGAGCTATGCATTCCTTGACTACACATACTTTGGTCGTATGTATCTATGTGTTGTTTTAAATATTTTATAACTATTCACTTGTGATTTCTCAGTTACAATGAGAGTTTGGAGAGGGATGGGACCCAAAAAAAAGTCCTGAAGCAAATGGCCAAGATTTTACGACACGGACGGGACAATGCACGATTAGTAATTACTTAGAGAGAGAGAGAGAGAGAGAGAGAGAGAGAGAGAGAGAGAGAGAGATGATAAAATGAATTCTTTATTAAATATCTTCAAAAGGCCAAAATGACCTATGAGACCAAACTGATACAATCTTGGTGGATCTAATACAATGTCTGGGTACAAAAATAAAAATGAAGTAAATTGAGAAACTAAAATCACCATCATCATCCTCATCAATGCACGGAAATGTCTAGCATCGGGAGTTTTCCAAGAAAGTATTGCATCGATAGAGCTTCGTTAATGTCCGCCTCTATAAATAGTCCTATTCAGCGTCTCCCATGTTGTGCTAGCATAATCCTAATTCTCTGATGAAGCCTCCATTGGTGTCATGGTTTCCCTCGTAGGCGTGGGCGTCTAGCTCTCCCAAGCTCAATGGCCCTGTCAACTAATATACCTCTCATATAAGTGGGCTCCAAAGTCTGTTGTGAAGTATGCTCATATGGCTGTTGAGTCCCTGCTCTAAAGAAGTCAATGATCTCCCTTTGTGAATGTCTCCCACTGCTTGATTTCCTCATGTGACTCTCCATGTGTCTACACAACTCTAGCAAAAAAAACCAGAGGCATCTCTAATCCTAATATCTCATGACTCTGGCCAGCGGTCCAAAGCCCTCTCTAAATAGACAATGAAAGCAGCCTCGTATCTCATAGTATATGAAAACAGTGATGTAGCTTTGTCTCTAGCTCTATACGATACAGCTGGCAAATCCTGGTCACTTTTGGTACTCTTTTAAATCTATCAGTTTCAATCTCTAATTGATGCAATGATGTGCATATTTGACCCATAGCACATCGTATCACATGGGATAAATGAGTGTCCATATAGGCCGGTCTGATCACATATCCATGCTCTGTTAGTAGGAGAAAATGCGCCCTATAGAAATCCATCTTTGTTCCCAACTCTTGTATCGATTGTATCCATGTGCTCTTGGTATTTAGCTGATTCAAATCCTGGCATATGAGTCTAGTGATCTCTATCCGTGTGAGAAATAGGGAGGGTGCATCCAAGGAGTACTAGGGCAGTATATCCATGATGAAGCCATGTGATTGAAACCATGATGTGATTTGCCCATACAAGCATGATGTGTCCCCCTGTAGTGCTAGCTATCGGGATGACTCAAGGGCTGGCCGAGCATATCTATCTCTAGGGAGGTCCCATAAATTAGGCATGAAGGCTACTGATCTAGTAAGGGCCTCAATCACAAGAGGAGGGACAACCAACTTGGCTCGAATAATCTCATGTGGCATTGAGTCCTTAGCCCGAATCATCCAAGAAATCATAGAGACTAGTGACCTCTCCATGCATCTCCATCCATCCGTGCTGCCATGTCTGCCATGGTGGTCCATTGAGGGTCCCCAAATATGAACCACGTAAAGCGTAGCAAAAGCCACTAGAGTGTCAAAAGCCCACAACTTTGTTCGAGGTTCTTGAAATTGAACTTATGAACACATCTTCTCCACTCCTCCCAAGGCTGCATAAGCTCTTGTCAATCTAGTCTCTGTTGCTTTCCTCAATGAAAGCAACGATCCATTGAAGACTATCCCAAGATAGGTGTATGCATCTGTATACTCCACTGTCTCTTGGCCATATGTAAATGTGGGTGCTGACCTCCTGATCCACTGTGGTGTGGTGTTAAACACCATAACCTTGGTTTTCCCTAGGTTAACAGACAATCCACTCTCATAGACAAATGTGTACGAAGCATCTAAATGACGTTGCATCCCTTCCAGAGAGTTAAAAATCAACACAATATCATCAACATATAAAAATAGTGGGATCCATACCCGTGCCAACTGTGCTCCTCTAGCATCGTCCCTTAGCAGTATCATCCACATACATGCCAAATAGTGTAGGAGGTAGCGTAATTGCTACCCAGAGCGTTGATTTTTTAAAAATGAGCAAATTTTTCGATGGCTTGCATGAGGAGGTCAAGGATAAAGTGGAGACGCATGGGCATGCGATGTATGCTGAGGTGGTGGAATTGGCGAGAGGCCAAGAAGATATTGAAGAAGCGGCAACCCACGTAGGGGTTGTCAAAGGTTGTGATGCATAGGCCAATTGAACAGTGAGAGTCAAGCCAAAGATGGTGCAAACGAATGTGCCGATGCGAGGAGAACCAAGGGTATCCTGGTTGCAAAGAGATGGAGTGATTCTTGTGCCGAGAATGCCAGTTAGGGTGACTCCAATTGTGCAAGAGGTGAAGACAGTTCTGGATTGGGCAAGGGATGTGCTGCCAAATCAAGGTATGGCTATGCAGTTTCCTTTGAAGAATGATAAAGGTCAGAGGGTACAATTTGCAGATGAAGTCAAGGCGATAATGTTGGAGGAGATTCCTGAACTTGAGATAAAAGACGAAGTTGAGCCAAGCAAGTGCAGCTCTATGAATGCAGATACAAGCTAGAAAACAGATTCAAAAACACCATATTAGAGAGTTTGAGACTTTAGAGCAAATTTGGGAGTCACCAACGGCTTGAAGATTTGGCCATATGGTCAAATCTCAAACTATTTTTTAAGGCCAAATCTTTCCATAAGGTAGTACTTGAAAAGATCTTCCGAGTCATGCTCTCACAAATTTGGCTAAGATTTGGCCATGTGGTCAAATCTTAAGCTTGTTTTGAGAGTGGGAATTGGAAAATTTCCAAGTTCACTAATATGGTGTTCAAACCAGTCCATGTATGAAGAGTTTGATCTTTTGCATGTGCATGGAGATATGGTGGAGACAAGCTACGAATGCAGATACAAGCTATGAAGCAGATTCAAACCAGTCCAGGTATGAAGAGTTTGATATTTTTCATGTGCATGGAGATATGGTGGATATGTGTGAAGAGCAGGGAGCGGTGCAAGCTAGTATGTTTGATGAGGATCAAGAGGAGGAGTCTATAAGGGCATGATGATAGAGATGATGCAGAATTTTGCCATAAGGAATGAGGTGGCCTTATCTACGAATGAGGACTAGGATGATGCAATGTGGGGAGAGTTTATCTCTACTTTGGTAGAGCCTAATGCAACGGTAGAAGAGGTGATTGAAGAACATGCAGTTGAAGATGATAGGCAGGTGGAGCAGATAAACCTTGAGGCGCTGGTGGTTGAAGGACAAGGGCTTCACGATGCTGGCATTGACTCTGTTGCTGGCAAAGAGGAGAGTCCAGATTCAAAGATGGCGGTGAGTCTAATGCAACAAGCACGTCATATGGTTGATGAAGGAGATTCCCAAGTTGTGTTTAAGCTGTCTAAACAGGTATGTAATACATGGTTGAAATAGGGGAATATTTTTTGGGGAGCATTTTCGAGCGAGTGCTTTTTTGGAATCCAGCGAGTAGATTCCAAAAAGATTATTTTCCTCTTCTCAATTTTATTCTCTCTCTTGATCCTCCATCGGCCTCTCTCTCTCTCTCTCTCTCTCTCTCTCTCTCTCTCTCTGATTTTTCCAAGTAGAGTAGATTTAATAATGTTTACTTTCTTTCTGATATGACACCTCAACAACCGCTCTCTCTCTCTCTCTCTCTCTCTCTCTCTCTCTCTCTCTCTCTCTCTCTCTCTCTCTCTCTCTCTCCCTCCCTCATTTTTTCCAAGTAGAGTAGATTTAATAATGTTCATTTATTACTGATATGACACCTCAACAACCTCTCTCTCTCTCTCTCTCTCTCTCTCTCTCTCTCTCTCTCTCTCTCTCTCTCTCTCTCTCTCTCTCTCTCTCTCTACGCCACACACAAGGAGAAATATACACCTAAATCAATTTACAACAAGATTAATGCTAACAAAAAGAGAGAGAATATGATGTATAAATCAAGATAATCTAAAACATATTTGCCAAAGGTCTTATTCCTATCCAATCTATATCAACTTCGCCAACTACAATACATGGCGTAAAATGTGTCACAAAATTGTACAATCATGGGGGTTTACTCAAAGTTTGGATACTATTTGTTCACGGCTAAAAGAATGGTAGACATGTACTTTTCTTAGCATGGGTTGATGTATGACTATGTTTTCATTTTGGCTCAATCCAAGAACTCTCAAGAAAATGAAGTACAAGTGCTTGCAAACCAAATAAGATTTTTTCTTGACCTCCCTGTCGGTGAAATCAGGACATGTGCAGTAGGGCTCATCCTTGATGTGCACCTCATACACCCCCACATGTCCATCTATTGTATGATGCTCAACCTTGAGGACTTCATGTGCTTTGTCTATAATGCATTTGTCTTCAATCACCTTAGTCTTTAAACAAAGAGCCATACCAATTTTTTTAGTTGTCTCCTCTAAAATAAAAGCCTGAAATTTGACTCTTATGCCATTTCTTACTATTAGACCACTGCTACTTGCTTTTGTTTAAGCGGAAGAGGAATCTCCTCCACTCCTGGGAGGAGTTCACGTTGTTGATGCACTCTCTTGATTTTTTCCAATTGTCTCCACTTGAAATCCTCCTTCGAGCAGTACCTCAACTTCTTCATCGATGAGATTTGTTCCTAGATCAACCGGTAAAATTATTGGAGGAGGAGCTGGCCTTGGTTCTATATTATGATCCACCACATAGCAATGAATAACATGTCTGTGATAGAACCAAAACCATTGTCCGAGTAGCCCATTTGGATGTTTTCTATACCTCTCAAAGGATGGTGCAGGAGTCCCTTTCTTCTGATTGCCCACATAGCTTCATTGACCTTTCATTTCAAAACACAAAACTTTGTCTTCTCTTTGGAATTCTCACTCCCATCTGCTATTCCTGAATTTTCATGAAAATGATCTTCCTTGGCCTTCCGTGTGTTGTGCGGTCATGTGTTTTTGCATTGTACTCTGGTCTATGTGTCGATTCATCGTCCTCAACATCAACCACAATCGATGGCCCTCGCTTTTGCCAAATGGTTTCTTTGTTTCCTTCAAGAGGGGTATGAGCCTTATACATGGGTGTTCCAAATGTAGCCTCATTTACTACTCTTATCACTTGTGCTGGACTAGAGGAAACTCTTTCCTTGAGCCTCTAGTGAAGGACCCTTTCTAATATGTTTACCTGAGAGTAAGAAACTGCCTGCGTGCTTTGTAGTATTGCATTTTCCATATCTGAAGTACATGCGTCATACAATGAGATTTTTTTTTTTGAACCCTTTGCCTGCAAGCCAACTACCATGCTTTCTCTTGGTCAAGTTGGCTCTTGGAGTGTTTGTCCCATCAGAACTTCTCTCTATTGTTGTCGTGATGTTTCCCTAATGTGCAATAAGCACCTCCCACAACTCAACCAAGAGTCCATTGCAGGGATGTTTTTATCCATGCAATTTTAGTTTTGCCACCATTGTCAAAGGAGATGAGACTCTGATGCAGCTGCCTCTTTAGAGGGTGCTAAACGCCTCTCTCTCTCTCTCTCTCTCTCTCTCTCTCTCTCTCTCTCTCTCTCTCTCTCTCTCTCTCTCTCTCTCTCTCTCTCTCTCTCTCTCTCTCTCTCTCTCTCTCTCTCTCTCTCTCTCTCTCTCCAGCTGGACCCCACACGTGGTCGTGTCCATGTAGTCCATGTGGCATGCCCCATAGGTATCACAAACTCTTGCCCATGTCCCCCCCCTCCCCCCCTCTCTCAGTTGCCTATAAAAGGGACCCTTCTTCCTTTTTTTTTCTTCCTTCTCACTCTCACTCTCTACATACCTACCTTTTTGTTGTTCAGTGTCAGTGACTTCCATCCATACTACCTTTCTCATTTATTTACCCATTTCTTATCTCTTTGCTTAAACCTTTGTACTTTCTTTCCGTCATTTCTTCTTTCAAATTTCTCTCAAATCTTCTCTAGCCACCTTCAAATTTTCTATTCTCTCTTCTCTCAGTTTCACTCTTCACCTTTATTTTGAAATCCATAAGCATCCCAATCACAAAGAAAATGCCAATCCTAACAAGAAAACAATCCGAAGGAGTGGACTGCCAAGAGAAGATGACGATCCACACAACTCAAGAAGAAATTCTTGTGCACACCATGCAAGAGAGCAGTCCTCTCTTGTGACGACATCTGCGGTTCAAGCGTCCGTATTGACGGCAGTGCTCGCCTCCCCCTCAATAGGTGTAATCACATTAAGGACCATAGAAACAAAAAACACGGGTAATGACCCTCTTATCAATCTCTTTGGATTTGTGGTTGATAGCCACATCTCATCAAGCTGGATTGATGCTCATGTTGAGTCATACAATCACCTGTTGCTACGCATTCCTCTATGTCGTCTTTTGGCCAATCCGGCCATTAAAACGAATGATGATTGTGTGGTCAAACTATTGACCTCTATAGACGAAAGAGGTTACCAACCCATGATGGCTCATTTCATTGTGTCCGAAGCTTTCTCAAATAAGATCCCATACCATTCAATAGACTTGGCACTTATGGAAGAGAGTTAGTGATGTTGACCAAATTTG
This sequence comes from Adiantum capillus-veneris, assembly GCF_014529385.1. Lineage (NCBI taxonomy): Eukaryota > Viridiplantae > Streptophyta > Polypodiopsida > Polypodiales > Pteridaceae > Adiantum > Adiantum capillus-veneris. Next base: position 91,142,890 of record NC_140959.1, on the reverse strand, counting down.
ATGACCAAATTAGAGACATTTTTGAGCTCTCTCAATGGAGAAGAAAATGTTCATTGTATAGAATGAAAACCATCGGCTCCATGCGTGGAAAGATTATGCATTGCGGGAGCGGCTGGATGAATTCTCTACACTGAAGGTTGAGTGCACGATTGTGAAGTGTGACCCTGGCAGAGATGGCAGAATTTTTGTTGGTGCTCAACATGATCAACAAGTAAGTTTCATCACACTTCTATTTGTGCACTTGGGTCATCAATTGTTAATATAATTTTATATTTAAAAATAGGGTGATACGAGTCCATGTGTCTCACACCACTTCCCACTACATATTTATGATGAAAAACTAGTGCTTGCTAATCCACAGTCCTTATTGGACAAATTCAATGAAGAAGATAGGACAAAAGCCAAGAAGGTGCTTCTTGGGATGGCAATGAACCTTTCAAAATTGCTTAGACTACCTATGTCTTTGCTAGTGCAACTATTGTGGAAGGTATTTCTAAATTTATAATACACATGCATTAGGTAAGTACCTTTTTCTCAAAAATCACTTTCTTTTGGCAATTTGTATTGCAGGAAGAGTTCGATGCAATGTATTGGCTGAAGACACAGAATTTGTCAGCCAAGGGGAGTAGAGATTACCACATGCACGAAGAAGATTACAAGGCAAGCTATGATTTGGCTATGAAAGAGACCGAGAACTTTTTTGTGCACAAGGGGCTAGAGATAGCAGTCATAGCCAATCCTAAGAATGGCACATATTTTTTCCAAAAATGCATCTCATTTGTGGCTTGGAGAGAGAAGACTTGCAAAATGACCGCCTTCAGAGTCTCCGAGGTTTCACAGGCACCCATTAGTCCCACGGAGTAAGTACTTTCTGGTTTTGAAAGCACTATTTGTTATCCTTAATCTATTAATAATATTATCCAATGATAATTTATAAAAAATGTCGCTTAATTGATATATTGATGAAGGACAATGTGTCATTGGTAGAGGTACTATTCCAAGCAGGAGAAGCCATTCTCATAATGGTTGAGAATGCACGTGTATTAGTGGCACCTTGAAAGGTGAGCGTAGTAAAATTAGAGTACGGGGTCTAATCTAAGAATTCCACATTGCTAATACTTAAGAGTGCAGGGGTGTATTGAGTGTGGCGGTCCGCAAAGAAGATGGAGACCAAGAGCTCCTCCCTCAAGAAGCTACATGCATGGGCCGCATGTGATTTTGACATGTCTCTTGGCAAGGCACTGCAAGCTTTTTGACAAAAGCACTTTGTCAAGGTTTTTGTGCAGTGGAAGCAAGCCATATGAGCCACACACAACACAGAGGAGCAGCTACATTTCGCATGTACTGTCTGATGCTTGCTATACATGTATTGAACTATACAATTTTATTAGGATGCAATATTAAAATTGTGTGTTTTGAATGATGGAGTTATTCCTCTTGTTATTTGTAGATGGTGGTTGGACGCCCTTAAGATAGGTCTTTGCAATCCATACCCCAATGATGCGTGGGTGGAGTTTGAGAGAGAGGATAGCGGTCTCTAACCCGACGATTGGATAGAGAAGCTCCATGGTAAGGAAACATGGAGGACTGTCCATGGTTTTTGGACTATGTGAATGGTGAATTTTGCGAAGACGAAGCTGAAGCATACAACGGTAATTAATGTTTCTTTTGTTCAACTAATGTGTTTGGTTTGCTATAGTGTCCTCACTTTTTTTTGGATTTGTAGCATTGCACAAGAAGGTTAAGGTTAAGGGCAAAATCAGAAGTGTCAGCATCAATCAGCCTCCCACCGAGGCCATTTCCCCTAGCACGACCAAGGGACGTCGAAGTCCAAAAATTGTAGTGGACAGACCTAAACAAGGTAAGAAGAGAGGACAACCAGTCATCAATAATTTTTCAGAGTTCTCAAAGGAGTTTCAAAGTGAAAGGAGCGAGCATGAAGATGGCGGGACAGATTATGAGCAGGGGGATTTCGAACGTCACTTGGAGTCACGGAGATCTAGTCCTTCCCACTCTTCGAGATCCCGAGATCTCAAGTGAACCATATCCATTGCTATTGGACGAAGCAAGAGCAGCCACCTAGTTTTTGTTCGGCCACTTGAACCACTTGCCTCCTTTCCACTAGGTAAGAAATTCAACCACAAATAAATGCTTTAAAATAAAATAAAATTATGGTACCTAGCATTTGATTAAATTTTGTGTTTGACACAGTTTTGGCTCACTCTGACGCAAAAAATGGCAAAAATTATAAGTGTTGGGATAGTCCCAGTACATCTCGCAGTACTTTTTGATGTATACTATCTACAGAAGGCTCTCATGGATCCAAAAAACTCTTCTAAGTGAGTTGATGACACTTTGGTATCCAATTTCAATTTTGAACTTGATAAGCACTTACTGAATCTTCTTTTGCATGGTATTGATAGCCATTTTTTGGCTCTCCGTAATTGCCATAGTGAGTTAACCCACCCTACCAAAATCATCCAAACATTGTGGCTATCCCTACCATTTCACTGTATATAGGTGTGTGTGAGTTAGGGGACTTTTCCCATATTTTCTTAAAGACCCTCAATTAGCTAGTCACTGGGCTAGTTGACCCAAAAAAAAATAAAGTAATAAAAATTATAAGTATATTATGACCCATTTGTGTGTAAATATTTCATTGTATATAGGGCCTAAATAAAAGGATTTTTCATAATTATTTTGGTATTTATTTAAATATTTCTACCTATGGTGTGTTATTTATGCAATGTACATTGACTCACCATTACCATATTTTTTCTTACCATTTTGCATACTCTTTATTCCATATAAAAATAATTTCATGCAAGCTTCTCTTATTTTTGGTGTAACTCCATCCCAACAAAAATCCAAAAAAACTAGTTTATTTATGTGTATATTTTTTCATGTCATTTTTTCCTTCCTACATCTATTCTCTATTACTCTCATAAATTAGACCACCAAAAATATTCATCTTTTTATGGTAGACTTATAATGAGAGATTTATTTTGACCCCTTTATATTTTTTCCACCTATATTATTTATATTTGACATGTACATATTTTTTTAGACCCCTCAATATTTGATTTTCTTAGTTGTACTATTCACTTATATCATAATCTAACCAATATCTTCAATTATAGACCTACCAAATAAGGTCAAGGGTATGTGGCATGCATGCATGCACTATGGGGGGCTCACTCTTGGAGGTATTCAAAAGAATCATCCAAAGAAGGACCTCACAAGGACTTTGTGCAGTGGAAAAAACACTCGGTTTTGCTGAATTTTTAAAGATCACATGCTCCCCGAATTTGAAAAGGTGATACAAACAAAAGTTGGTGGACCCCAGTTTGCCCATGCTATGCAACCACACTCCCTCTTCCACTTTATCATTTTCCTCTTTCACACACACTTCTCCACTCATCATCCCTACCTCTCTCACCACTCCTCTCTGCACCCTACTCACCTTCTTCTAACCCTTGAAGAATAAGAGAAACCATGGTGAACTCATGTCTCCTACACACACTTCCATTCCAAAATTGACCACCTAGTCTCATTTTTTCTCATCCATATTACCCATATCTATCAAAAAAACCACAAAATTCAGCCTCTTCTCTTGAAAGACAACATCATCGTGATGGATTACTCATGTTCACTTACCTTGGCTTCCAAGGAAGGTCAAAAGTGGAGAAAAAACGTACCATCAAAGCTAGTGGACCATCAACAAGAGTCAAGATTGACCCTACTCAAGACACTTGGAGCATCAACATTGTAAGAAATCCATGTTTTCTTACCTATTAAGAGTTTTTTCTTCCTTATTTGTATCCCATTGTAAATATCCAATTCCATTTGTAAATCAATAGAAATACTAACTCTACTAATTTAATAACACTAACCTACTATGAAAAGTCCTATCACCTCCACTTCTCTCCTCTCTCTCTTCTTCATGTATCCACACCAACTTCTTGATAATTCCAAGCAAAAGAAATTAGATAAGTGCTGAAAATCTAACCCAACCATGGTTAGAGGAGTAACCCTAGCCTTCAAAATTGCTATAAAAGGAGGGTGTAGCTAGCACAAATGGGGGGAGCCATAAGCAAGAGCACTATGCTATAGCTTGAGAATCCAAGCTCGACCTCTCTAGAAGGAGCTCTTGAGTGGAAGCTCATTGTCTTATGCATATGCATGTGTTGTATTAGGAGTGATTAGCAAGGGAACTCTTTGCCATTGTAAGAGAGAGTGATCATTCAATTGAGAGTAGGAAATCTATCATTTCTCCTACTAGTGTAAGCCCAACATTTGCTGAATCAAGGAGGGTGGATTTGGAGTAAGCTTGGATACTTTGTCTCTCTTCCAACGTGAAGTAATGGACAACAATGATGCGTAAGTGTCTTGGTGTTTTTGTTTTTTAAGTTCTTGATAGCTTGTCTCTAGGTGTTGTCATCAATTTAGCCATAAATCCCACATACTATAAGAGGGCGACAGGGTGGAGAGGACTCCCCTGGCTTTAAGACAGTGATTGGGGTGGCTTTTCTTGTGATGTGTTGTGGTGTAATTTACTCAAGCTATGTTGAACAAATACTAATCTCACTTTCATTGGTCATGACAAATTTGTAAGAAGGTATTAGTGCAACAATCACCCCCTCCCCCTTCCCTCTTTTTCTTACATATATAATTGTGATTGCTTGATCACTGTTGAACATTTCAAAGCAACCCGAGCACTATCTCTCTCTCTCTCTCTCTCTCTCTCTCTCTCTCTCTCTCTCTCTCTCTCTCTCTCTCTCTCTCTCTCTCTCTCTCTCTCTCTCTCCACGTCCTAGTTCGCATCCAAAACTAGGTGGTGCCCCAAATTTGTGTAGGGTTAGGTTGCGGGTTTGTGTGTGTGTGTTTGCTGTTTTTTCCAACCCCAACCCAATTGAGCAGCACGGGAGCCTAGAAAAGTGATTAGAGGCCACTCTTCTTGTTGCCCGCCACGGACCGCCTCAAATTGGTGCCCCGACTGAGGAACCAACTTGTGTATGTTTTTGTGTACGATCAATCTTTAGAATAGTCAAGTAGTTTGCATGAATCACGAGAATTTGTATGATCCTTTCATTCCGAATGGGAGTCAAAAGGTACACATAATTGTTAGTACTAAGTTGCAATTTCAACGTATAATTCGTAGAATTTTAGGTCCCCTTAGGTTGGCAGAGATAAACGCATCAGTAAATCCCTTTATTTTGCCGCTCATTAGGTATGACCTTAGTTTGGACGTCTATATTTTTGTTTTGTTTTAAGCATTAGGTCATGCATAGACCATGGATAATGGCCCAGGAATAGAGGTTTTCCCCTTCCATTTCACTCCACACATTAGAATAAACATTGCATTTAGTAGGAAGATCCACTTTCAACAACGTATGGTATTCATGTTTGGTGCCCAAAGAGTAGGAGAAATTCTGGCATCACCAAACCCTGTCATCCTGCCTCTTATTGATTATCATAGGTCATTTGATGTGAATATTTTTATTTTGTTGTAGAATAGATTGAAATTTAGAAAATATTACTGTGTAAATCTTTTAAAAAAAACAAAAAACCAGCAAAAACGTGTTGTCACTGGAGGCCCAACGCCAAATGTCTGGATATCCTCTTTTCTTTGGAGAGCCTAGAGAGGATGCAGAATTATTTTTAGCAAATTTCAAGATGTCTTGTCGTATCAAGAGGATAGTAACTGATCAAGAACGCGTAGAGATGTTTGAAGTGGTCCTTAGGAAAGATGCTAGCACTTGGTTTGACTCGTTGCCTGAGGAAGTTAAAGGGAATTACACGGAAGTTGTGAATCATTTCAAGAGATACTTCTTTGATCCCCAAAACACTCAAAAACTATGGCAAGTCATTGTTTCTCATAAGCAAAAAGACCTAGATGACTACTACTTGTACAAGCAAGAGTTTCTACGTCTTTGGGCTGTATGGGTGAGAAATGTTGCTAACCCTGGTGATGGTGCAGAGTTCCTAAAGAAGGAGAGGTTCATAGCCGGACTCTTTCCTAACCTTAAGATAAAAGTTGAGGCGGGTGCACCTGCTACCTTTGATGTAGCTGAAACTAGGGCTGCTGAGAAATATAGAAAACTCAAGTGCCTAAGGGGAGATGTTCCAATAGAAGGTCTTAGACCCAAAGGTAAGTCACAAGCATCAACATCTACGGAGCTTCCTGAGGTAACAGCAGAAGTGGTTGAGAAGTTAAATGAATCTTTAAGCAGCTTGTCAATTCACCTTGCACAAGCTGTACGTCCAAAGGGACAAGCAAAGAAGTCTAAAGAGCGAGATCCACGACCTAGGAGAGTCTTGCAATGTTGGAATTGCGGAGAGTCTGGACATGGGATGTATAATTGTCCTTGGCCTCGTGGGGAGCCAGAGAGACCTAACTTGAATTACCCAGTGATGAATGCAGGTGAAGGAACTGGTCAACAACCACGGCTTCTACAAAGGCCAAATGAAGCAAGACCACCTCCACAAGGAGTGGAAGGAGTTCCACCTTTGCCAGACCCAAATGTGCATGTGGTAGAGGTGACAAATTCAAAAGAGGTTGACATGGAAGCAAATGGCATTAAGTGTGGCCGTGGAAAAGGGAAGGAGAAAGAAGGAGTCACGTCACAAAGTGATCATGGATGAGATCTCTCTCTCTCTCTCTCTCTCTCTCTCTCTCTCTCTCTCTCTCTCTCTCTCTCTCTCTCTCTCTCTCTCTCTCTCTCTCTCTCTCTCTCTCTCTCTCTCTCTCTCTCTCTCTCTACGCGTCCTAGTTCGCATCCAAAACTAGGTGGTGCCCCAAATTTGTGTAGGGTTAGGTTACGGGTTTGTGTGTGTGTTTGCTATTTTTTCCAACCCCAACCCAATTGAGCAGCACGGGAGCCTAGAAAAGTGCTTAGAGGCCACTCTTCTTGTTGCCCGCCCCGGACCGCCTCAGTATTTTGTATTGCAAGAGCCTTTGAGGGATCCAATCAGCAATTGTGTCAAGTGGGAAATTGTATTAGAAAGACTACTGGGTGGGAAGAACCTGTAGATTCCCTCTTAGTATATGCATACATAGCTAAATGTCAAAACAATGAGGCTTTTGTAGAAGAAAAGCAGAAGAGGGAAGAGGATCTTGCAGGAACTTCAAAGAGAATGACTAGATCGGAAGTACCAAAGGGAAAAGAATCTAGCTCAGGAGCGCCTCCTACCCCGCCTGACATCTCAATGGATGAGGCTGATAAGGAGGAAAAGGCGGGAAAAGAACCAAATCCTTCATTTAAGTTGAGATCTGATATTGAATAGGCTATTGATGTGAAGAAGGTACTTGAGGAGCGCATTTTGAATAGTAGGATGGAGTCCACCCTAGGTGAGATCCTAGGTATTGCAAAGGGGAGTTTCATGACAGTATCATTGATCTCATGAAGAGAAAGAACCAAATATTGTATGGACCTGAAAACAACCCAACAAGGACATTGAAGGTGCATAGCATTTATACACAAATTGAAGCTATTTTGAGTAGTGTTAGCAGAAGAACTAGGTGAAGATGAATGGGGAAGCATAGTGGACAATGACGAGTTTCCAAGATGGGTAAAGTATGTTAGATTTCATGAGGATGATTATACAAAAGATATACCTCGCAGCCATTTTACACGGAATCATTGGGCCAGGGCTACTGCTCAAACTTTGGTGAAGGTAGGTGATTCGGAGAAGTCGGTTGTTGCATTGGTAAATCATGGGTTAGAAGTAATCCTTACGTCAAAAAGCTTATTCTTGAAAGGAAAGTGACATGTTGATATGGAACATGGATGGCGTATTCGAGCTGCCAATGCACAATCAGGGGATTTGTATGGTGCATGCCCTAATGTTAAAATAACCATAGGGGATGTAAGCGATGAACAGTTTTTTTTTGTACAGGATCACTTTACCTATCCAGTCATCTCAGGGCAACCTTACATTACTGTGGTGCAGATGGAAACCGAGTTTTTGGATGATGGATTTGCATATGCTAGGATCAGAAGTAGTGATGGTAAGAGAGCAGTACAATTTTTAATTGTTTGTGTGAAAATTGTTTGTGTGGACCATGCTAGGAATAGGGATACCTTAAGAGATTATCCATTGCAAAGGTTGACGAAAGAATTCAAAGAGAACAGGGGTTTTCAGTATTTTTTCCAAGTGCCATTGTAAAAACCAGACTATGATGGTGCTTTGGAGGAGAAGTTCTCGCTTGACGACATATGTTTATAGAGAGACTTTTTCTTCACGATTTTTGGGATTGGCTTCAGAGGGTTCGATATCTTACAAAAAATTTAATGATTTGTGTAAATGGGAGAGGCAACATGTTTGCAATGTCCAAGGTATACTTTGAGGATGTGAAATATTGGACCTAGAAGAAGCAAGTTCATATGTTTTTGCCAAGAATACGCGTTTGTGGATACAATGGGGGAATTGGATATAGTCATACAATCTAATGATCAAGCTAGGATCAATATGGTTAAGGTAAACTCTCTTAACATGTACGATTTAATTTTGCAATTCAAAGAAGAGCTGGATGCAGAAGAGGTACAAGTGAATACAAAATACAAAATAGTGGCAAAAAAGGTGAGACCTGTGGCAATTCCATTGCCAAAAGAGAGTGATACAATTATGGAGAAGGCATCTCAATAGCCTATTCTTTGAGATCCATGTAAAATTAGGCATTCGTTTACTAAAGAAACTCTAGAGTAATTGAAGATAGAAGATGCAAATTTTCTAAATCAAGAGGAAATAGAATGTTTTTGAGAAAGGTTAAAGAAGCATGGGAAATCTTTTGCTTTCAAACCAGGTGAGATCAGTTGTGTCGATCCTAGTGTGGTAGCTCCAATGGTGATATTTACTGTTCCGTACTTGCCTTGGAATCTACGGCCTATTCTTGTTCTAAAGGATCATTTTCCTAAGTTGGTTGATTTGTTAAATGATAAGATTAGGATGGGCATTTTGGAACCCTCATGTGCCCCTTACTCTAACATGTGGTTTACGGTTCCCAAGAAGAATGGTACATTGAGATTCATACAGGGTATGCATCCAGTTAACAAGGTAACTATAAAAAATGTAGGAATAGGTCCAGTGGTTGATGACTTTGCAGAGGCTTTCGCAGGTAGAGCCATCTATTCCATGGGAGATTTCTACTCAGGCTATGATAAATTTCAACTGGCTATGAAAAGTAGGGATTTGACAACCATGCGTACACCCTTGGGATTAGTGAGAATGTGCACTTTGCGGCAAGGAGCAACTTATTATGTTGCTCACATGATGAATGGGATGAACAAAGTGTTGCGGGATTTAATTCCTCAAATTACCATGCCTTTTATGGACGATGTGCCGATAAAAGGGTGTGAAGAGGGTGGAAAAGATGAAGACAAAGACGACAGGGGGTGCAGACAGTTTGTGGCTAATCATATTGTTGATTGTGATAGGATATTGTCTAGGCTTGAAGAGGTTAACCTTACACTCTCATGCCAAAAGTCTATGTCTGGGTAAGAGAAGTTTTGATTGTGGGACACTTATGTGGACCATCTGTTAGAAGACCAAGCCCTACCAAAGTGGATGTTATTCAAAAGATGAAAGAGACTTGCAATTCCATTACAAAAGTGCGGAGATTCTTAGGTGCATGTGTCTTTTACTTCATATGGTTACCCCATTTTTCACATGTTGCAAAGCTTTTATACCAGTTTCTTAGAAAAGGATAGAAGTTTGTTTGGAAAGAACACTCGAAGGCTATTCATAAACTAAAGAAGATTTTATAAGAGGCTCCTACATTGAGGAAATCAGACTACAAAAGCGGGAAGCCTTTTATTGTGACGGTTGACACAAGCCCTATAGGTATTGGGTGGGCTATTGGATAGGATGATGAACAAGGAAAAAGGTATGCAGTTAGATTCGGTGCTAAATTATTAAGATCTCGACAAAGTGCATATCCACAGGGTAAAAGAGAACTTTGGGGTGTAGCAATTGCACTGAGGTGCGACAAGGAGTACTTTATTGGTGCATCCGTAATAGTGGAGACAGATTGTGTACCCTAACTTGGGATGGTTACAAGTTGTTCTACACTAGATATAGCTATGCTATGTTGGATTGCATATATTAAGTCATTAAATCCTGAGTTTCATTACATTGCAGGTAAGGATAATCCGGTAACTAATATGTTGTCTAGGGCCAGATTTGAGGATGAGGAGACTATGATTTCAAAAAATGAAGACATGAGCTTGATGTTTTTTACCTCTACACAAATGCATGGAGAATGTAAAAATATGGTTTATGCACTGCAGTCCTTTGAGGAGGAAAATTATGATGGTGGATGGCTACTGATTGGGAAATATTTGAGTACACTGAAAAATCACCATGGGTGGACCGATCAAGAGTTTAAGGAAATCCATAAGAAGGCTTAGGGTATTTCTTGCAGGATGAGCCTTTATGGAAGCATCCAACAAAACGAAGAGTAACCCCTCAACGAGTGGTTTGTGACACAGGGTAATACAACTCCAAGTACTTAAGGAATTCCATGAGTCATTATGAGCAAGTCAAAGGGGAGTTTGGGCCACTTTTGCTAGAATCAAAGATCGATATTGGTGGAAGGGAATGTATATAGATGTGGTACACTTTGTTGAAACATGTAATGTATGTCAAATGTACTCAAATGTGATGGGCTACATCCAACATATCCAATGTGTATGCATTTCAAATGGGTAGTCGATTTGATTGCAATGCCCACGAGATTATGGAAAATGAGGTACATTGTGCTTGCCAGGGAAGATTTGACAAACCAAGTTGAAGGGAGGACTTTGCAAACCAAAGATACAAGTGTGATATGCAAGTTTTTACTTGAAGATGTAATATGTAGATATGGATGTGTTGGTAAAATTACTGCGGATAGAGGAGAAATGGATGCAGATGAGGCCAAAAAATTTTTTCTCTCTTAGGTATTATCTCTCACTACCGCATATAACCCGGAAGAAAATGGTAAAAGTGAGAGGGGATATCCCTCCATTATCAAGGCATTGGCTAAAGCATGCAAAGGACGTATTGATGATTGGCCTCGATTGTTACCATATGCTTTATGGACTAATGATACCACACATAGTACTGTTACAGGGTTCATGCCATTAGAGCTGATGTATAATCAAAAACCTGTTATGTCTCTTGAGGAGACAATAGCTTCATGGAGTATATTACCTTGGGATATAGAGATGAGCAAAGAAGATTTACTTGCTTTGCACATTCAACAGCTAGAAAGGAGGAATGAGGATGAGGAAACTGCAAGGGAAAAACTAAGGAATGCTAGTTTAAAGAACAAAGATGCTTTTGACAAACAACATAGGCTAAGACCAAATGCTATTCAAGAAGGGGATTGGGTTCTTATTTATGGTAGAAATTTGGATAATCAGTACACAGCTATGCACAAAATGGTTAAGCGGTGGTTAGGCCCTTATGTGGTCAAACATGCTTTTCCTAATGCTACCTACAAGTTACGTGAAATCATTAGGAAGAGGATGGGATGTAGGAGGGCCTCTTTATTTTCCATAAGCTTATGGAGGTGATTAACATTTTGATGAATAGGTATACGCCATGTGTGCAAGAATGGTGAGTGTGTAAGAGATGTGTAAGAGTGGTCAAAGGATGCACTTTTCCCCCCAAAAAGGAGGTGGAAACTTTTATGATCTTTGGCCTTCCATAACTCCCACATATGATCTTCAATTTGAGCGGAGATCGTAGATCTAAAGTCTATGCCTCAAGCTCTTTCCATAGATATCCTACATGATATGTTTTACCTCCTGGATTTCAAATTCCATTTTGGGGGGAAACTTTGAATTCAAATAAGCTAGCCATTTTTCATGTTTGAATTCAAAAGTTGTCCTTTGATTACTTTCTTAATACAAAAGGTTTGACTTCCTTAACTGCCAAATAAAGAGGCCCTCCTAGACTCCATTCTCTTCCTAATGGGACGGCACAGAGTTAAAGGTCCCAATTGTAGGTAAACATGTCAAAATGGATTTAAAAAAAGGGACGCTAAGCTTCAAATTGGAGATGGAGACTTCAATGTGCATGAAGATAGGTATTTAGATGATGAAGGTGTGTCTTCTAATGAAGATGCTCCCTTGGAGGACTTCTAAAGATCGGCACATACCAGAGGATGTGCAGGTTTAGAGGGGGTGGATGTCATGCCGTTTTGCGGGAATGGGGTGAAAGATACAAACGTGCATACATATTCAAGGTTTTGCCAAACTTATGAACAATGTTCTTTGCTATGTTAGCAAGAGGACTAAAATGTATGCTAAATGTGGGTTTCGGTGGCTAGAAATGGAGTTGCTGTCTGCATGCCAAATTGTAAGTGATGCTGCCAAAATGTGATTTATAAGCCAAATTTGTAGTGCTTGGCGTACTCTCCATGCCTGTCTTTACGGCTTGTCAATTGGAGCTACGATTAAGAAGTTATGGCAATTTGAAGCTGGGATTGATTGCATATTTGAGCCGGATTGGGTAGTTGTAGATAAAGGTCGGGGATGGTATGAATTCATGGGGCTGAAGTGCTCACTTTGTAGAGCACATCGGTCTTTTTAGATCAGCAATCAGAGCTCTAACTGCCAAGATATTAGCAGTTAAAGTTTTATCGGGGGCCAATTCGTTACTAGTAGGGTCGCCTTGGTCAACGTGGAAAAACTGGGTGTTTTTGGGGTTCAACCAGGCTCTAGAATACAATGCACTTAATAGATCAATAAGTGCTTGAGGAACATATTTTTTGGAATGTCATCTCTTGCAATACATTGATGGTGGGGAATGTCGAAAATAGAAGTCGCATTTGGCCTTAACCGATATGTATGTCAAATGTAGCACCCTTAGCGGAAGCACTTTAAGTTATTGATGACCTCGTGGTAGAATCTGTTAACCGAATTCGAAGAGAAGGCCTTTCAGCAAATGCAATCACCTATACTTGAATCTTGAGGGTAAGTGGCACTATTCAAGCCATTGATACGGGCAACAAAACTCACAATGATATTGTTAGTAGGGGTTGCTAGGAAAAAAATGTTGTGCTTAGCAATGCTTTGGGCAATGTTTATGCCAAATGTGGTGCTTTACGAAAGCATAAAGCTAATGATGAGGTTTCACTACAAGATGTCATCTTGTGGAGTGCATTGAATGTAGAGAATGCCAACATGGTCGGTGCTTTGGTCGATAATGCATACAAAATGTGGTGGTATCTAAATATATGGCCACCCATTGGGGCTATAGTCATCGCCCTCCCATGACCTAAAGAGTAGGGGCTGCCCAAGGGGTGTGAAGGGAGTGGAAAATAAGGAAGGAAATCGGCCAACATTGAGAGCAAGACGTAGGAGAAGAAGAAGGGCTCGTGGCAAGCGCTCTAGTGCTCAAATGGCAGCGGCCATGAAGCAAAAATTTCTTAGCTCAGCATGGCGTCCATATTTGGTCTTGGTCCCGTAAAAAATGGTGCACCTCTACCCCCGGCTTGCCACATCATCAGATGGCTTGTCACACCGCCGTGACAAGCAAGACGAGGGGAGGGGGGGGGGGGGGGGGGGGGGATATAATAAGAAAGAATTTTTCTTTTGGAAGGAGAAAGGTGGAACGAGCAAAGGGACAAGGGTGGGAGACGAGGAAGGAAAGTGAGGAGGCAAGCCCAAAGCACAAGGGGGGATGAGTTGCAAAAACAAAGAAAGGGCATAGCGGAAGCAAGAGGAGACTGAGCAGGCACGCTATCTCTCTTGGACTCAGCTTTGGGAAAGGAAGGTTCTCTTTCTCTCTCTCGGCGAAGGATTGAAAGAATCAACAAGAGAAGGAAGGGAGGGGCATAAGCAAGGGAAGGGGAGGATACCATAGCTCTTTCTTTTTCTTTCTCTCTCTTGACCTCGGAGAGGGGAGATACAACAAATCACGAACAAGATTTCTCTCTCTCTCTATCGACCTTGGGGAGAGAAGATTCGGGCAAGTTGATAGAAGGCGGGCAAATCTCGTCTGAGCACAGAGTGGAAGGATTCTTTCTTTGAAATTTTGATAGGCAAAAGATTTAAATAGGGTGAAGTTTACCTGGAGATTATGGATTGTTTTCATCGGGATTGGGTTATCTGAATAGGGGATTGCAAATCAACGGGCATACCGGCTTTGGCGTATGCAAGTGATTTGTATCAAGGGTTCCAGATATCAGATTAATGGAAATATATGTTGATTGCCAATGCCAATTAAGTGTCGATACTTTGCCTCAGTTTTGTTTTTAGCCATTAACTCTATTTTGATCTATGATATTCTTCCACGGTCGCTCTCTAAGTGTCACTATTAAGTCTTACCGACACTAAATGGGTGTGAAGAGGGTGGAAAAGATGAATACAAAGACGAGAGGGGGTGCAAACAGTTTGTGGCTAAACATATTGTTGATTTTGATAGGATATTGTCTAGGCTTGAAGAGGTTAACCTTACACTCTCATGCCAAAAGTCTATGTCTAAGGTAAGAGAAGTCTTGATTGTGGGACACTTATGTGGACCAGCTGGCTGTTAGAAGACCAAGCCCTTCCAAAGCGGATGCTATTCAAAAGATGAAAGAGACATGCAATTCCATTACAAAAGTGTGGAGATTCTTAGGTGCATGTGTCTTTTACTTGATACGGTTACCCCATTTTTCACATGTTGCAGAGGTTTCATACTAGTTTCTTAGAAAAGGACAGAAGTTTGTTTGGAAAGAAGAACACTCAAAGGCTATTCATAAACTGAAGAAGATGTTACAGGAGGCTCCTACATTGAGGAAAGCAGACTACAAAAGTGGGAAGCCTATTATTGTGACGGTTGGCACGAGCCCTACAGGTATTGGGTGGGCTATTGGACAAGATGATGAACAAGGAAAAAGGTATGCAGCTAGATTTGGTGCTAAAGTATTAAGTGCTCAACAAAGAGCATATCCACAGGTAAAAAGGGAACTTTGTGGTGTAGCAACTGCACTGAGGTGCAACAAGTAGTACTTTATTGGTGCATCCATAATAGTGAAAAATTGTTTACCATTACTTGGGATGGTTACAATTTATTCTACACTAGATATAGCTATGCTATGTTGGATTGCATATATTAAGTCATTAAATCCTGAGTTTCAACACATTGTAGGTAAGGATAATCCGATAGCTGATATGTTTTCTAGGGCCAGATTTGAGGATGAGGAGATTATGATTTTAGAAAATGAAGATGTGGACTTGAGGTTCTTTACCTCTACACAAATGCATGGAGAATATAAAAGTATGGTTTATGCACTGCAGTCCTTTGCAGAAGAAAATTATGATGGTGAATGGCTACTGATTGGGAAATATTTGAGTACACTAAAGAAGCAAGATGGCTAGACCGATCAAGAGTTTAAGCGAATCCATAAGAAGGCTTATGGGTATTTCTTGTAGGATGAGCTTTTATGGAAGCATCCAAAGAAATGAAGAGGAACCCATCAACGAGTGGTTTGTGACAGGGTAATACAACTCCAAGTACTTAAGGAATTCCACGAGTCATTATGGGCAGAGTCATAGGGGAATTTGGGCCACTTTTGCTAAAATCAAACATCAATATTGGTGGGAGGGAATGTATATAGATTTAGTACACTTTGTTGAAACTTTTAATGTATCTCAAATGTACTCAAATGTGATGGGTTACATCCAACATATCCAGTGTGTATGCATTTCAAATGGGTAGTCGATTTGATTGCAATGCCCACGAGATTATGGAAAATGAGGTACATTGTGCTTGCCAGGGAAGATTTGACAAACCAAGTTGAAGGGAGGACTTTGCAAACCAAAGATACAAGTGTGATATGCAAGTTTTTACTTGAATATGTAATATGCAGATATGGATGTGCTAGTAAAATTACTGCGGATAGACTCGGAAATGGATGTTGAGGAGGCCTTTTTTTTGCACGTCTAGGTATTAAGTTATCTCTCACTACCACATATAACCCAAAAGGAAATGGTAAAAGTGAGAGGGGACATCCCCCCATTATCAAGGCATTGGCTATAGCATCCAAAGGATGTATTGGTGATTGGCCTCGATTGCTACCATAGGCATTATGGGCTAACGGTACCACACACAGTACTGTTACAGGGTTCATGCCATCAGAGCTGATGTATGGTCAAAAACCTGGTATGCCTCTTGAGGAGACAATAGCTTCATGGAGTATATTTCCTTGGGATACAAAGATGAGCAGAGAAGGTTTACTTGCTTTGAGGATTCAACTGCTAGAAAGGAGGAATGAGGATGTGGAAACTGCAAGGGAAAAACTAAGGAATGCTTGTTTAAAGAACAAAGATGCTTTTGATAAACAAGATAGGCTAAGACCAAATGCTATTCAAGAAGGGGATTGAGTTCTTGTTTATGATAGCAGTTTAGATAATCAGTACACAGCTATGTGCAAAATGGTTGCCCGTATGTGGTCAAACATGCTTTTCCTAATGCTACTTACAAGTTACGTGAAATGGATGGCACAGAGTTAAAGGTTCCAATTGCACGTAAATATGTTAAATGTATTAAAAAAAAGGGATGTTGAGATTCAAATTGGAGATGGAGCTTTAGTGGCCGCCCGCCCATGATCTAAAGAGGAAGGGCCGCCCAAGGGGTGTGAATGGAGAGGAAAACAAGGAAGGGAAAGCGACCGATAATGAGAGCAAGAAGCAGGAGAAGAAGGGCTCGCGGTGGGTGCTCTAGTGCTCAGATGGCAGTCGCCGTGGAGCAAAAATCACTCAACTCAGCATGGCGTCCATATTTGATCTTGGTCCCGTCAAAAATGGCGCACCTCTACCCCCGGTTTGCATCATCATCAGGTGACTTGTCATGACACTGTGACAAGCAAGACGAGGGGGGGGATATAATATAATAAGAAATAATTTTTTTTCTTTTGGAAGTAGAAAGGTGGAACGAGTGAAGGGACAAACAAGGGTGGGAGGCAAGGAAGGAAAGTGAGGAGGCAAGCCTGAAGCACAAGGGGGGGTGGAGTTGCAAAAACGAGCAAGGGCATAGCGAAAGCAAGAGGAGATTGAGGAGGCATGCTCTCTCTCTCTCGGACTCAGCTTCAAGAAAGGAAGGTTCTCTTTCTCTCTCTCAAACTTAGCTTCGGGAAAGGAAGGTTCTCTTTCTCTCTCTCAATCAAGGCTTGAAAGAATCAACGAGAGAAAAAACGAAGGGGCATAAGCAAGGGAAGAAGAGGATACCAGAGCTCTCACTTTCGCTTTCTCTCTCTCAACCTCGGAGAGGGGAGATACGAAAAATCACAAACAAGCTTTCTCTCGCTCTCTATCAACTTTGGGGAGAGAAGACTTGAGCAAGTTGATAGAAGGCGGGAAAATTTCGTCCAAGCACAGAGTGGAAGGAATTTTGCTTCAAAATTTTGATAGGCAAAAGAGTTAAACAGGGTGAAGTTTACCTTGCGGTTATGGATTTTTTTCATTGGGATTAGGTTATCTGAATAGGGTATTGCAAATCAACGGGCATGCCGGTGTTGGCATATGCAAACGATTTGTGTCAAGGATTCCAGATATCAGATTAATGGAAATATATGTTGATTGCCAGTGCCAATTAAGTGTCGATACTTTGCCTCAGTTTTTCTTTAGCCATTAACTCTATTTTGATCTGTGATATTCTTCCGCAGTTTCTCTCTAAGTGTCACACTGGCCATTCGTTTGCGGGTGATAGGCCGAAGAGAAGTTTAGCCTTGTCCCTAAATTCTCAAAGAGACCCTTTCATAAATTACTGGTCATTCTAGGATCTCTATCCAACACTATGGACATTGGGAAGCCATGGTACTTGAAGATTTGTGATATTGAAGAGGGTTGCCATTTGATGGGCTTTAATAATCTTTTTGACAGGTATAAAATGAGCTTGTTTGTTGAACCTATCTACTGTTGTCCATATTCCTGTATTCCCATGGATAGACTTAGGCAATCCAAAGATAAAATCCATGGATATGCTCTCCCATGGTGAATTAGGGATTGGCAAAGGTTGAAGCAATCCAAGTTGCTTCTCTCTATCATTTTTTTTTTTTGGCATACCACACATTTAGAAACATACTCTTGTATGTTTGCTTTCATGGCAGACCAATAGAAACATGTTTCTATCCCTTTTAGGATAGACTGAATCCTTCTATGCCCCGCATAAGGAGGAGCATGAGATTCATACATTACTTTCTCACGTAGTGAGTTAGTAACGCATAGTCTATTGCCATAGAGAATATAACCATCTTGTAAGGTAAATGGTTCTTCTTTCTTCCCTAGTGCAAGGGCTGAAATCACATCTCTAAAATCGGGATCAATAGCATACTTATCTATCATAGAAGATAGATCATTGTGAGTTTCTATGTAAACCACATTTACTCTCAGCAGTCATCTTGAGAGTGCATTGGCTACTTGATTATGCATTGGCTACTTGATTATGCTTGCCAGCAATGTGAGCAATATGAAAATGAAATTGCAAAAGAAAATTTTTCCACCTCATTTGTTTGTCGGAGAGCTTGGTCATGAAGTACTTAAGGCTTTCGTGATCCGTTCATAGAATGAAAGGAGTCCGCAGAATGAAAGGAGTCCCAAATAAATAGTGCTTCCACGAGTGGAAGGCATGTAGAACTGCGAGGAGTTCCTTTTCATATATGCCTAGAGCTTGCTCAACAGGGTCGAGCCTTTGACTTTCATAGGCTATGGCATACCCTTCTTGGAACAAAATAGCTCCAAGGAAATCACCACAAGCATCACATTGGACCTCAAATTGCTTTGAGAGATCCGACAGTGTTAGCACATCTTGAGAGATAAGCTTTTCTTTAAGCTTTTTGGAAGCATTCTTCTCCTTGGCAGACCATGTATACCTAACGTTTTTCTTTGTTAGGTCATTTAATGGTGCGGCAATTGTGAGAATTTTTCTATGAAGCATCTATAGTATGCACACATACCTATAAAGCTTCTTAGTTCATGTAGATTCCTTGGATTAGGCCATCCTTTTATTACCTCTAGTTTTGATGGATCCATTTGGATGCCATCTTGAGAGATAATGTGACCTAAATACTGAATCTCTTGTAAGGAAAACTCACTTTTCTTTCGATTAATATAAAGTTTATTCTCTCATAAGACTTGAAATATTACCTGGAGATGTTGCTTGTGTTCGTCTAGTGAATTAGAGTAGATGATTATATCATCAAAGAACACTCCATTAAAGGTTCGGTAAGGTCTAAATAGCTTCTCCATCAAGCAGTGAAATGTGGCTGGTGCATTGGTCAAGCCAAAAGTCATGACAATGTATTCCTCAAGACCAAATGTAGTGAGAAATGTGGTCTTTACAATGTCTTGATCAACTATCCTTATGGTAGCCACTTTTTAGGTCAATCCTATTGAAGTAGGTCGACCCGTGTAGCTTATCAAATAGGTCTTGTACCCGTGGAATTGGAAACCTATTCTTGATAGTGATCATATTTAGTGCTCTATAGTCGACACATATACGATATGTGCCATCTTGTTTTTGCACTAATAACACGGGTGAACAAAATGGAGATGAGCTAGGCCTAACCATGTCCTTCTCAACCAACTCATGCACTTGCCGCATAATCTCCTCTTGTTGAGCTTGGGAAACTCTATAAGCAAGTTTAATAGGCGGTGAACTTCCTGGAAGAAGTTCAATTGCATGGTCATCATTGCCTTGTTTAGGAGGTAATTCAGAAGGGATGTAGTCAATAAAAACATCTTAAAATCCTTTGAGAAAATTGGATAACTCTAATTCATTGTGATTGTTTATATTTTATTTTGCTAAAGCATTAGGTTCATTTTGAGAATCTTTAACAAAAATCATGTACACGAAAATAGAGCTCTTTATTGACTTATTGAAAGCTTTCTTATGTACAATGGGTATGGTGTTACCCAACTCCTTAGCATCTATGTACATATCTTTTTCCCTGAACCTAATGTAGATTTGCTTTTCAGGGAATTTAACATTGCCAGCCATGCAACCAAACCATGGTGCCCCTAGGATTACATCCTCATGCTTGAGATGAGAGATAAAGAAATCATCCTTGTCCACGTAGCTTTGGGCATGGAGCCTCAATTTCCCAATTAAAGGAGTGACTGAGGCTTCTTGCCCCTTGAAATCACCATTGGTAGGTAGGACATCTCCCATCTCATAGGCTTGGATGCCTAGCTTGGTGGCCAACTCCGTGGATATAAAATTGGGATTAGAACCAGGGTCCAAGAGAATAAAAGGATCATGTTCTCTTACCTTTCCCCAAGCATGGCATAGAGGACATCCTTTGTGGTGAGCATCCTCTTCTCGGATTTCGACCAAGGTAGCTCTAGGAGGCTCATTTCGTGTATTCTTGTGGGGACAAGCACGATAGGCATGCCCTTGCTCCCCGCACTTGAAACATTGGTTATCTTTACGATAACGCTCTAGCTCTTTAGGAGAGAGTTTATTTTTGCCTTTATAAACTCCCTTCTCCTTACTTTGTTGTTGTTGGCGTTGCCTTTAGGAGACTTTTGGACATTTTCCTTCCCCTTAGGCTTGTTATGGTCCTTGTTTTCCTTGGGCTTAGGATTTCTCTTAGCCCTTTGTTGGGAATTGATTCGTGAAGCCACCATGGTATGGTGTATGACCGCAGATATGGTGCGTGGCCTTTGGGAGTTGACATACTTGTTACCATATACATGTGGTAGTGATGTGTGTGAACACACTAGGACCGCCGAGTCATTTTTTCCCTCTTTAGGAGGTTTTTTCCCCCGTGCATTGTATATACGCCCATCACTCTAGGGCTATCTATCTTTCCATTGCACACTAAGTAACACACTCTCTATTGTGTGCCTTGAGCTTCCTTCGTCTTCTCCAAGCTGTGTGTGTTTCTCTGCAACCCTAATTCCAACAATTGGTATCAAAGCAGGTCATGTCCTCCCGGGCTTAGTCGCGAGCTGCTCCAGCACACGCCTGCTCACTTTCTCCGATTTCAGTCAGCTTTGGTGAGCGTTCGCAGGTCGACAAAAATTTTGGGTAAGCTCGAAGAGCTTGGTCTGCTCAGAATTTTGATTTGGGATCATTTCGGCCTCCGTTTCCACTACAGGCAGTACTGCACAGGCTATTTCGTCATTTTGTGAAGAATTTCTGTCATTGCCGTTTTCTGCATAACAGGTGCCTTATAGTCTTCTACGGTTTGTGCTATATAGCACAGGTTGTTCCCGCTCCGTTTCTCCTATTTTCGTGCAATTTTCACATCAGGTGCAGCATTTACCATGGCTGACAACAACAACACAGATGTGTTTGAGATGTTTGCTGCTGAGGACAGGTTGGATGGGGACAACTACCCTATGTGGGCTTATATGATGCAACATGTTCTTGTGTAAAAGGGTGTCTGGAACATTGTGTAGGGCATTGATGTACGTCCTAGTTCTGAGGATGTAGGCGATGTTGAGGATGTTGCAGGTCTTGCTACAAGGATTGCAGCTGTTAGAGTTGTTTTGCCTACGGCAGAACAATCTCGTTGGGATGTTAAGGATGCGCAGGCTCATGCATTGATTGCATTGTCTGTGAAGCGCACCATTGTTCCTCACATCCGTTCAGCAAAATCTGCAAAACAGGCTTGGGATATTCTAGCAGGTCTTTATGCAAGCTGCAATGAGGCTAAAATTGCTTTGCTGCGTAAAGAGCTGGAGTCGAAGATTATGCATGAGGAAGATGATATGGACACTTTCCTTGCTAGTGTCAAGGATATCAATGAGCAACTTATTTCTGCAGGTGAAGTTATTTCAGACAGTTCCCTTGTGCAGACTATTCTTGATGCCTTACCAGATTCTTACCAGACTTTTGCTAGTACTTGGAGACTTATGACCCAAGGAAATCCAGAAGTTGTCAAGTTTGATGCATTATGCACATTGTTGTTGCAAGAGTCACTTTCCAAAAAAAACAAGACTAGGCAGCGTGCAGTTGAACAGGCTTTTATTGCTTCTCAAAGAAAGGGTGGTAACAGTAATGCAACCACTTCCTATGGTTCTGCTGCGAGTGGCAAAAATTATGTTCCTAATGCTTCTACTGGCAGCACTTGGTCTGGCAATTCTGGTGATAAGGGCAAAAAGAAGATGCGTTGCCATTATTGTAAAGCCAATGATCACTTGATCAAGTCGTGTCCTAAGTTGAAGGCCAAAGAGGCTAAGAAGACAGAGGGTGGTTCCACTACAAATGCTGGTTCCACTACAAATGCAGCCATTGTTGAGTCTTCTCTGAAAGGAGACTGTGTTGCTGATGTTGATGCAGAATGGGCATTTAGCGCAGAGTGCACTTACAATCCTGTTGTCCATGATGCATGCTTGTCAGTTGTTGCAGATTCACATGTGTGGTATTTCGACAATGGTGCTACAAAGCACATTACCTCACATCGTGAATTGTTTACCTCTCTTGAGTCTGTCCCTCATGGGAATTCAGTCACTTGTGCCAACAACGCCTCTTATCCAATTCAGGGAGTTGGAAAGATTGTGCTCACTGCTGCTAATGGCAGTTCCTTCACACTTGTTGATGCACTTTATGTACCTAGGATCAAGAAGAATCTCTTGTCTGTATCCGCACTTGCTAGACTTGGACTTGTAGTCAAATTTGTGGATGACAGATGTACAGTTCATGATCTCAGTTTTGGTGATGAAATTGTTGCATCTGGCCTTTTGTGCCGTGGGCTGTATAAGCTCAGTTTGTATGACAAGTGTGGACAAAATTTTGCAAATGTTGTTGCAGATTCAAGGGCTATTTCAGATGCAAAACTTTGGCATGCACGTTTTGGTCATCTGAATTTTTCTAGTTTGCTGCGTTTGCAGAAATCTGATACAGTTGCTTCTTTGCCGCCTCTTGAAGCACCTGTCAAACATGTTTGTGAAGGCTGTATTTTGGGTAAGATGCAGCGTTCTAAATTTCCAAAGCATGGTTCAGTTTGGGCCACATGCAGGTTGCAGCTTGTGCATAGTGATGTTTGTGGGCCCATGCAAACTCCGTCCTTAGGCAATTACCTGTACTTCGTGACTTTCATTGATCATTACTCCAAGCATGCATGGGTATTTCCGCTTAAAGCGAAGTCCGAATTTGTTATGTGCTTCAAACAATTTCTGGCTATGGCTGAAAATGTCTTGAAATGTACTATGGGCACCCTCCATTCCGATCGAGGGGGGGAGTATATGTCTCATGAATTTAATGCATTTCTTGCTAGTCATGGGATAAAACACCAATGTACAGTGCCTTATACACCTCAGCAAAATGGTGTTGCTGAGAGGAAAAACAGGTCACTGACGAAAATGGCACGATGTATGGGCAAAAGTCAAGCTTTGCCGCATTCTTTTTGGCTTGAGGCCATTATGTGTGCCACTTATGTACTTAGCAGGTGTCCTACGAAAGCTTTGCAGTCTATTACTCCATATGAAGCATGGCATGATAGAAAACATTCTATTGAGCACATGCGTGTTTTTGGTTGTTTGGCATATACTTTGGTGCCACAAGTGCAGCGCAGAAAATTGGATGATAAGGTTGTCAAATGTATTTTTGTTGGTTATAGTGCTGAAAGCAAAGGTTACAGGTTGTATCATCCGCAAAAAAAACGTATTCTGGTTTCTCGGGATGTAGTGTTTGTGGAAGATTCTGTTCAGCCCTTGCTGTCATGTACTAGAGACAGTAATGTAAGCTCAGAGGACATTTATGACACTTTGTTGCCTCTTTTCAGTGGTGGAAATATGAATGTAAGTTCGAGTGAGGCAAATGTACAGCCTATGGGGGTTTCTGCAAATGTTTTAGAATAGCCTATTACTGATGCAGATGTACATGATGTACTTGATGAGGAAAGGGCTGAAAATGAGCAGGCTAGAGGTATGCCAAAATGGCTGGTGCACACTTTGCGTGACAGTAAATTGGATGCACCTTTGTCTAGTCGTACTCGTTCAGGCTCTCGCCATGCATCTTATGCATCAGATTGTTATGCTTTGGCTGTGTCTAGGTTACATGATGTTGAGGAGCCTCTGTCTTTTGATGAAGCACAGAATTCAAAAAATTGGATGGCTACCATGCAATCAGAATATGATGCATTTATAGAGAATGAAACATGGACTTTATGTGATTTGCCTCCTGGCAAAAAGGCCATTGGTACGAAGTGGGTTTACAAGTTGAAACGCAAGCCGGATGGTGAGATCGCCATAAGGCTCGACTTGTTGCAAAGGGTTATGCACATCAAAAATGCATAGATTATAAAGAGACTTTTGCTCCCACTTGTCGTATGACTACTGTATGTTTTCTATGTGCATTGGCAGCTCATTTTGGTTGGGATGTACATCAATCAGACATTGTTACTGCTTTCCTGAATGGTGACATATTTGAGGAAGTTTATGTAACGCAACCTCGCGGTTTTGTCATAAAAGGACAAGAGGACAAAGTGTGCAAATGTAACAAGGCTTTGTATGGGTTGAAGCAATCTCTTCGTGCTTGGTATGAGAAAGCTGACACTCATTTGGTCAAACAAGGCTTTCGTAACAGTCCAACAGAAAGCACATTGTATGTAAAGCATGAGGGTGATGTACTTCTCATTGTGGTTCTTTATGTTGATGATTTGTTGATCACTGGACCAAATGAGAGACATATTGCTGAATTTAAGGCTGATTTGAATGCTACTTTCAAGATGAAAGATTTGGGGTTGTTGCATCATTACTTGGGTATACAGTTTAAGCAGTGTGATGGTGGTATTGCCTTGTGTCAGAAAAGTTACATAGAGACATTGCTATGTAAGTTTGGACTTGAGGATTGCAAACCTATTGCCACTCCCATGGAAACAGGTTTGAAGTTGACTCTACATGATGCTGGCGATCCTGCTGATGTCACTCTTTACCAAACTGCTATTGGCTGCCTCATTTATGTATGCAACACGAGGCCGGATATTCAGTTTGCAGTCTCACAGGTCAGCAAATTTATGCATAGCCCAGGGTCTAAGCATTGGCAGGCTGTCAAGAGGATTTTCCGATATCTTAGTGGCACTTTACATCTTGGCTTGTTTTATCCCAAGGGGGGATCATTACCTCCAGATTTACATGCTTTTTCGGACTCGGATTGGGCTGGTTGTTTTGACACGCGAGTGTCCACAGGTGGTATTTGTTTCATGCTTGGCAGTTCATGTATATCATGGTTGAGCAAGAAGTAACCTACTGTGGCCACTTCGAGTTGTGAGGCTACGTACAGGGCAGTCTTCACAGCTACGGTTGAGTGTGTATGGCTCAGACGCCTTATGGCTGATTTGGGTGTTGGACAGGACACTGCCAACACTATCTACACTGACAGTCAGAGCGCATTGGCAGTTACGAGGAACCCAGTTTTTCATGCTCGCAAAAAGCACATTGAGGTGCATTACCACTATGTTAGGGAGAGGCTCTCAGCAGGAGAGATCAGCTTGGCTTATGTGCCAACACAGGAAAACCTTGCAGATCTTTTCACAAAGGCATTGTCTCGTGAGAAGCTTGAAGCTTTCCGCAAAGCTTTGGGCTTACTCCCCTTTGTGGACTAATCCTGTCCTCAGGGAATGGCACTTCCTTTTACTCATGTGCCAGCTCTCGTTCACCGCATCACTCCAGGGGGGATTTGTTACCATATACATGTGGTAGTGATGTGTGTGAACACACTAGGACCGCCGGGGCATTTTTTCCCTCTTTAGGAGGTTTTTTCCCCCGTGCACTGTATATACGCCCATCACTCTAGGGCTATCTATCTTTCCATTGCACACTAAGTAACACACTCTCTATTGTGTGCCTTGAGCTTCCTTCGTCTTCTCCAAGCTGTGTGTGTTTCTCTGCAACCCTAATTCCAACAATACTTCGCCATATCTTTAGTTAAACCGGCACAAAATTGTTGTTTTTGCTCTCCAAATTCCACCTTTTTGAAGACAGTGGATTTGAGATGTAAATCCCAAAACTTGTCTGCATATTTGTGAATAGATTCGTAGGGAGAGAGCTTCAAGCTTCACCATTCAATGAGTACTTTTTCTTTGGCATCGATAGCCAAAAACTGCTTCATGATGGAAGCTCTTAAAGCTTTCCATGTTTGTGAAGCTTCACCGTTTGCTCATAGGCTAGACCACCATTGCCTGGCGGACTTTTGAGAATGCATAGCTACATGGTATATCTTAGAGGACTCCATGAAGCCCTCATCTCCAAACGCGACATCGAATTGTTGGATGAAGGCCAAGACTTTGTTTGTAGCTCAAAAGGTGCCATCGTAGGTAAGGAAAGAGATGTTCTTTCCTCCCTCTTTGGAATTTTTGAGCTTGGACGACCTCTTCCACGTGACATAGGATTTCCTATGGATTCTTCTTTTAGGTGGTTCAAGAGCTACAGCATCACTTTCTTCAGAAGAGGAAGAATTTGAGGAGGATGGAGAAGAGGGTGACCTCTTTCTTGCCTTTTTCTTCCCTTGTTCCTCCTTGTCTGCACCATCACTTTCTTCATAAGAGGAACAGGATGAAGAAGATGGAGAAGAGGGTGACCTCTTTCTTGCCTTTTTCTTCTCTTGTTTTCTGTCGTCCCTCCTTGAATTATGGTGAAGAGAAGAGTGCGATGTTCTTCTCTATTTAGGGGGTGTTGGAAAGAGTTTTGTCCGCTGTCTTCGTGGAGCCATCTCCACCGAGGTGGCAGGAGACTTGCTTCTTTCTCGTTATTTTGGTGGGGGCTTTACCATTGAAACTTGAGTTCTCCTTTGGGAAGGAGATGCGCCATCAAGTAGTAGATTTTTGAGCCCTTTGTATGGATCCTCTTCTTCTTCCCTTATCAAAGAGAGGCTTGTTTTGGAAGTCTCACAAGGAGACTTCCTAGGTACTCTCTTCTTGGTGGGGAGTTTGGAGAATCCCATTAGCACGTAACTGCCGTTGCACTTCACTTTGGAGGGATGGATTGCTCATGGCTTGTTGAAGCCTAGTAACAAGGTAATTAACAAGCATAGGGGCATCATTAGTAGCCTGTTTATTATCAAAATCAAAGCTATCAACATTAATTTCACTCTCTTTACTATTGTCAGCCAATCTAACAACTTTTACGCTTAAAAAATTTTAATGTACTTTGGCACTTCAAGCCCTAGTTGCTACTCCTCTTAACCCCTTTAGAAAAGCACTCAAGCTCGTGTACCAGTGGCTCGAATATCATTAATTGCAAGAAAGACAAGAGAGGGTCTTTCACCACCAAAAATAGTATCGGCTCCTGTCAAGCTTCTAATAGCTCAATAGTGGTTAAGCCGTAGGAAATCCCCATAGGAATCCACTATTAAGACCATAGCTCTCGACGGTGATGCCCCGTTATCTGCACGAAGCAGACGCACTGCAAGGCTGAGAAATCCCTATTCTACTTAATTGCAATTAATAATACCAACCATTTATAGTCAGCTTGATGACCTCTCTTCTTGAGCAAGAAAAGAGAAATCTTGTGCTCTGATACTAATGTACCATCTAATGGTCTAGTAACTTGTGTGTAGCGGAAAATAACATAGACATAGTGCGCATTTCATTAAGAATAGATTCCTAATGAGCATAGCAAGAGTGCTTGGATGGAGAGAGCAACAAAAGCATAACACCTAGTTAGATAGGCATGAACAATACTTCAAAGAGAGAGAGAAATTAATCTATGAGGACCGGATTTACATGGAGCCGGTCCCCCCTCCAAAAGGCTTTGTATTATAGGTTTCCCGCATCACGGGAGACATTTTACAATACAATACTTTGTGTTCCTTCAATAACTTGCTGGTGCAATGAAGATGGAAGCTTAGCCTACACTTGAAAACACAACATCAATTTCCTCATGATCTTAGACTCAAGACCTCACACACCTTTGAAGATGGTGAGAGCTAGTGGGGTATGAGAGTAGATTGAGAGGAAGAAGGAGTATTCTTACGAGAAAGAAGTATTTCTCCTCACATAATCACTCTTAATAGCTTAGCATAGCTTAGTAAGTAGCATGGTAGAAGAGATGAGCATGCATTGGAGCTTGGCTCTTGGTTGGATTTGCATCACAAAGCCAAGAGTTGTTGGTGTAGGCCTCCCTTCTCACAAGCTTGGAGTAGATTATGAGCTTTCCATTAAAGCTTGAGAAGGAGATAGTCTTCTTTACTTCACACATGAGCTTGTGTGAGTATGTGTGTGATAATGCCTTGCAAAAATCAGCCCCCTCTCTCTCTCTTTGTCGAACCTTCTTGCTGATTCCTATTGTTGGCCCCTCATTGGCTCATGCCAGGCTTAGCCAATAGGAAATTAGAAGCATAATTGTTAGCCTTGTGACATGTGTCCCCCTTTCCCCTTTTGTGAGAGCTTTAGGTATTTAAATAAATCAACTAATCTCTCATTGGATCTCTTAGTCTTCTGGCCAATAAAAATCAGGCAAGCCATTGGGCTGCTGAATGCTCATTGGACCCCTTAGGAGACTGTCCAATAGTCTTCTAGAGAGCTTAATTTCTATTGGTTATTTCATCAAGTGTTTTTAAATGAATTAAACTAAATGTACTCTAGCCCAATTCTCATTGGTCCACCTCTATGGCCATCCAATAGAATTTGAATGCACCTTGGGGGAAACTGGGCTAAGAAGCTGACATGTGTCCACTATGCCCTTTGTGTAAAGGCAACTTGTAAGTGTGTGTGTGTGTGTGTGTGTGTGTGTGTGTGTGTGTGTGTGTGTGTGTGTGTGTGTGTGTGTGTGTGTGTGTGTGTGTGTGTTTCTCTCTCATCCCCTACAAAAATGGCTCGCCCCCTCCTTGATAGGGATGTGGGAAGACTTTGGGGTCTTCCCACAAGCATCCAATTTTCCCTAAGGTTTGACCATTGGAGATTTCATTTATTTTTGGAACCTTAGCATTTTGGAAGTCTTAATGGGCTAAACCCTAAGGTCTTTGAAGCGCCATTCATGCACATTTCTCTTTTGCAGATGGCCCTCCTTTGGATCCCTATTTTCCCTCCTTTGGATCCCTACTGTGATCGGTCTACCAACCTAACCAATATTCTAGCTTTTTCTCCCCTGGTACTTTCCCATATTAAATAATCAGTTTAACATGAGAAAATCATTTAGGAGAATTAGATATTAGTTATTATCACACATAGCTTGCCAGCCCCCCCCCCCCCCCCCCCCCAAGCCTATTTGATCATTCATGACAGAGGTTTCTAGGGTGAACAACTATTGCAGCTCATTCCCACAAACCTCATTCACATTCTCAAATGTCTTCACACTATCTTCCTCCATTGATAGCATCTCATTTGTCACAATTGTCATCAAACATGCCAGATATTTCTTCAACCTATAACCATTAACACGGTATTTATGTTGTGCGCCACCAAAATCTGTCGGCTGATATGTGCCATTGTCAAACTTGTTCACAACAGGAAAATGACCTTCCCATTGAATTTGAAACTTTCTTTGAAAGGTATTGTCCAACTTACCATTGTATTGCAACACAAGATCACCCTTTTCAATCCCCTTATCCTTCACATATTCATTAGCCTTTCTATGAGCTTTCTTTGATACTTCCTCATAATAGTTTAAAGTCAAAACTCTGTCTAATTGCAAACATTGTAGATCCAATAGCCTTTTCT
This sequence comes from Adiantum capillus-veneris, assembly GCF_014529385.1. NCBI lineage: Eukaryota > Viridiplantae > Streptophyta > Polypodiopsida > Polypodiales > Pteridaceae > Adiantum > Adiantum capillus-veneris. The sequence continues at coordinate 91,113,312 of NC_140959.1, read as the reverse complement.
TCCAAGTATCTCTTTGCTGCTCATCTCCCGATGATAGCAATTTGAGTGCAGGAATCTCCACTTCAATTGGCAATAATGCTTCTTTTCCATAGACCAAGTGGTAAGGAGAAAACCTTGTGCTCATTTTGATAGCAATTTTGTAGGTCCATAATGCACAAGGCAACTCTGAATCCTAGTTTTTCCCATGTGTCTGGGTCATCTTTGTCAAGATTTTCACCAACTCTCCATTGAACCTCTCATTGAGACCATTTCATTGTGGATAATAAGGAGAACTATACATGTGCTATGTATTGAGCTTCTTGCATAGGAAATCAAACAACTCTCCTCTAAATCTGGTCCTCTATGAGAAAGTAGTTCTAGTGGCACACCAAATTTGCAGCATATATACTCATATACAAACTTTCCCATTTCCTTACTAGTAATGTGTTTGACAACTTTGGCTTCTGCCCAACGTGACAGATAATCCACTGCTATCAAGATGTAAGCATTCCTTTTACTAGTCATGGGTAATGGTCCAATAGCATCAAGACCCCATTCTTCAAGCACATCAAAAGCTAGAATTGTCTTTCGTAATTCAAGCTTCAAAATTCTCTTTCCCATTTTTTGGCAAGCAAACAAGACTTGCACCAATGGTTAACATCTCGTTGAATACTTGGCCACATGTAGCCTTCTTGAAAAATTTATGCAACATGATCTTCATGGAAAAATGGCCTCTACAAGATCCTTCATGATTTTCTTCCAAAATATTGTAGATTTCTTCTTTCTAGGGCACACGACGCAAAACCAAATCACTTTCTTTCATGTAAAGCACATCATCAAGCATTTTGTACCTCATAGCTTTGCTTATAAAAGCATACTGTCAACACAAAATCCATCTCCTTTGATAACACTTCCCTCCATGATATAAAGGGGCATTTGCTTTCAACACAAACACACAAGTGATCATTTCTTAGGTAGCATCATGAGCTTCTTCATTTTGAGACCTCTCAATATGCTGCAAACTCCATGCTTCAAACCTTTTAACAGCAATTTTACCTTGAAGCATAAATTCTTCAGTTTAGGATTCTTATTCTTCCATACTCCCAATACTTGCTTCACGACCAACAAGGCATCTCCTTTGATCTACAAGTGTCTCATTCCCAACTGTAAACAGATGTGCAAACCACCTTCAGGAGCCATGTACTCTGCTTCATTGTTACTTTTTGCATCTCAGCCCTTGTTTCCTTAGAAGTTTTCCTTGTGCATCATAAATGACAAAGCCTCCGGAAGCAGCGTCATGACTTATTTGATAAGAGCCATCAAAATATAACAGTGAAGCACTAGATATGGCAAGAGTCTCGACTTTCTTCTTTCACACCACCTCTACCTTAACAAAAACACGAGTATCTTTATAAGTGAGTAAATCTACCAGGGTAGCTCGAGTACTCTCTTCTACCAAAAAGGTGAACTAAAACTCTTGAAGTTTAATAACCCATTTCATCACTGTTTTTGATATATTTGAATTATTGACCAACTGTGGAAGCAATGAATAACTGGTGAGAAAAGTGAATGACTTTTGCAACAAGTAATGTCTGAATCATCTGCAAGCATAAACCATATTGGTCATCACCAATTCAATTTCAGAGTAACCTCTTTTATGAGGAGTCTTCACTCTCCTAGCATAATGAACATGCTTCATATACTAAGATTCTTTCCCCCTTTGCAATAACATGGCCCCAATGGCATCATCTCCCACTGATGGGTTAACATAAAACTCCTTTTCCCAGTCAAGAGTTTGCATAATAGGTAGTGTACTCAAAACTTTTTGACTCTATCACAAACATCTTCACAGTCATGTGTCCACTCCAAGGGATCGTTCTTAACCACTTGCTGCAATGGATACAATAGCTGTGATGCCAAAGGTATGAACACTCCAAGGGATCATTCTTAACCACTTGTTTCAATGGATACAATAGTTGTGATGCCAAAGGTATGAAACTGGACAGATATTTAACCTTTTGTATGAAAGTGGCCAACTCTCTGGTATCCTTTGGAGATGACAGTAATAACAAAGCTTCCACTTTATCTCGATCTACTTCTATCCCATTTTCTGATATCACATGTCCAAGAAGCTTTACCCTTGGCTGCACCAAATGACACTTCTTAGGGTTCAACTGACCCCCGCACTCATCATACCTTGCAAAAGTCATTTCAAGCTTCTGAACATGCTCTTTCCTTGAACTGTATACGCATAAATCATCTATGAATCCTTTGATGATCACAATCAGAGGAAATGCACTCGAAATGGGATGTTTTTACAGGTCAAAACAAATCTATCAAAAATATGATGTTGTCTAGCCTAGACCTATAGGCAATCTTCCAAACGTGTAGCAAAATCAGTGCAGACTTTGACAAAGCAACTGGAAAGTTGTAGACCACAGCATTTCCAACAAGGATTGCAAAAATCAAGTTGAAAATCAACATTTTTCTCAGTCGAATTTTTGTTGAAAAGTTTACAGTTTCAGCGCAATCTTTGTCGCAATGTTGCAATGATGCAAGGCCTTCTCTCTGGCTCTGATACCAGTTGTTGATGAGTGCACAATGTTGAAGGGATGCAAGGGCTGAGAGATTAGAGTATTGAGAGAGAGAGAGAGAGAGAGAGAGAGAGAGAGAGAGAGAGAGAGAGAGAGTTTTGGTGGAGCTTCTTCTCACACTCTGTGTGAGCTCCTTATTGTTCTATATTATCAATAAGAAAGAATGACATTAGGGTTAGTGGAGTGGTTAGCTGTGATGGTATTAGCCTAATGGCCTTTATCCCCAACAATAGTTCTACAAGAAATTTGACAGAGTCTCCTTTGCACAAGTGCAAAAGAATGCTATAGGCAAACTAGAGGACTCGAAGGAAAAAATTGACAGAGTCCCCTCTGTACAGAGATGAATTTTCAAGCAAAGCTCAAGACAAAATTAATGCATTAAAATATCAAGAGTGCTCTCTGTGCAAGAATTGGCATATATTGCTCAAAAGAAATGTCAAAAGACTACCAATTTGGCGTCAAAGCACCTATACCCGTCTAAACATATCCTATGGCGAGGCCACGAATGGGGATCTCCAGCAACCTAATCCACCTCACACTGGGTAACCCGGCCCTCAATGCTCGGCTTTAAAAACCCTCTTGCAATGATCCTCACAAAAGGTTATGTAGACACGACTAGTCTTAGTCTTAGAAAGGGCTCTTCCAAACCGAGTCTCAAAATTGGTCAGGACTACCAAAACAAGCCAAAATTGGCTCCACAACAAGGTACAATAGTAGTATCCACAACACAACATACATCCACCAAAATGTGAAATTGTCACTACAAAACCGTAGGACATGCGCTCAAACATGCACTAATGAGATGCAAGCAAAGCCACAAAACCAACTCTCTCCAGAGAGTAAAGCACTCTCAACAAGGCACACACTCTTAAGTGCTAGTCACACGTAAACCATATGCATCCAATTCTCCCATTGGAAATACAATGGCTATCACTACCAAAGATGCTTGCAGATCTGTTGTTTCCAAAGAACTTGTGATTGTCCCTATGCGTGTAAAAACTATATTTGAGAGCTTTCTCTAAGAAGCCATCAAAGGCTCTGTATAATAAATTAGAGAGAATCAATCTTTAGAACCATAAAGAACATACATCATGGCCAAACACTCATATGGCAATCCAAATCTGGTCTCAAAAATGCATGAAACTACTGCTAATTTAAATATGTAACATGTATCCATGTCTCGCTCTCAACAATGCCAGAGAGCGAATGAAAACATGTAGTCAATGTCAATATTGGGTTGGGTGTGACTCCTCTATGGAAGAGGCACCTCACCTATGCACGTCAATGTCAGAGGAGAAGCCGATGCCGCAAGCCGAGAAAACAATTTATCGATGTCGAGAATCACAAAGAGAGAGAGAGAGAGAGAGAGAGAGAGAGAGAGAGAGAGAGAGAGAGAGAGAGAGAGAGTACTCAAGAGGAGAACTTGTTGATGCCAAGAGTGTCTGTGTGTGTGTCTCCTTGAGGCCTTCAGTATGGAAGTTGAGATGAAGCTATCTCTTTCTCTCTCTCCTTTCTTACTTAACTTGAATGCACAATTTGTCCCGAAAAAATAGCTTTTGTATTTTCTATTTTAGACATACCTGCACTCCAAAACAACTGACAAGTTCTTCTACAAATTGTAAAACTTGAAAAGATCTCCATTTTGATAAAAAATAGGTTATTAAATCCGAGTTTTCTTGCTCAAGTTATGAGAAAACCAGTGACGTGATGTCAATCTTCCTTAAACCAAGCAACCTACTTCTCTCTCTCTTTGAGCTCACAGAAAGCTCAATCTCTCACTCCTTGTGGCTTATGGAGTTCATCCCATTTCCACCTTGATACTTGAGCTTTATGTGCCAAGTGCACAATGCTTTCATAGCCATGGAAGCTCCGAGCTTTGATCTGTTGCCAATGTCAAGCTCGTCGAAAAAGGGAAACTCTAGAGAGGAGGAGCACTACAACCTTTGACTTTGATATCACTTGAGAGTGTGCAATGTGTAATGGAAATGGTCTATGAACTTTGAGGATAGTGGAATTAAGATAATTAGAGTGAGCGTTTTGTGAGACTACTTTGAGAACATAGAGGGTGAACTTAATTAGTGATAGCAACATAACCATAATACTTAATTAACTTCGCATGAACAATAGTTTTGCAAGAGAGATTTTAGAGAACTTGACAACATTTGAAGACCGGATTTATGTGGAGATGGTCCCCCCTCTAATAGGCTTTTGTATTATAGATTCTCCCATCAAGAGAGACTTGGTACAATACAATCTTTGTGTTCCTTGTGGCTAGGTGATGCAATGAAGAAAGCTTCATGCATCACGAGCATAAGATAATCTTTGTAAAAGCATTAACCATCCCTGGCCTCAGTCCCAAGGCCTCAAACACCTTCAAAGGTGGAGAGAACTAGCGGGGAATGAGGATAGGGAAGAGGAAGAAGAAACATTCATAGGAGAAAGAAATAGTTCCTCACTTATCATCACCCTTCTTGCTTAGCATACATAGTAGCGTAGTAATAAAGATGGAGAAGATGACATGATTAAGCATTGGAGCATGGCTCCTGGTTGAATTTTCATTCCATAGCCAAGAGTGTTGGTGTAGGCTCTCAACTTCTCTACAAGCTTGGACAAGGAGATGGAGCTCTTGCACTTTGCACCTCACAATGAGAGAGAGAGAGAGAGAGTGGGAGAGTATACCTTGCAAGCAAGCCCCCAACTTCCTTGGTCGACCCCCTCTTCTAGCTCATGATGGAAGCTCATTGGCCCCCTTCAAGGCAGAGCAATCACATGCAAAGTGCATATCAAGCAAGCATGCTAGCCTTGGGAGAGGAAGAGATCATTAGAGCTTAATTAGTATAGGCTTCATAAATACTATACAAACATTCATGAGGAAAATTGCACATAATCAACCTCTCACAAACTCATGTATGCATGGTAACTCAAACGTCTCGGCCATTTAGAAACCAAAATGAATAACCATAGACAATACTATGCGTAGATGTGCATACACAAGGATGTACATATGAGAGCGTGAGTTCTAGAGCTTGATTGTGCGTGTCCGTTTACAAAAGAGAAGGCCTCCTTTTATAGGCCAAGAGAGTGATTAGGGAAGATATTATGAGAAAGAGGAGTTATTACAAAGTAACCTTAGTTAGAGACATCCCACCAATGTGAGATCTCCGTGTGTCCTGCTTATTGATCAATTTCCTCTTAATCACCTTCATCACGGCGAGCTTTGTCTCCATGCCTCCTTCCATAGCTTGAGTTCAAGAGTTTTCTTATAATATTTGAGAGAATATTGATAAAATAAGAGAAAATCGAGCAATAATGGAGAGAAACCTTTAAGAAATTATGTGTGTGTATAGTTGGATAACCATAAATTCTTCCCATGTGAACAGATAGGCTCCACCATTTTGACCATATCTCCCAAACTCTAACTATAAAAATTATTTTAAAAATAGGGGCAAAAATATTAGCTCAGCTGTTGAAAAATTTTTCCAATTCAAAATGGAAAAAATAGAGAAAAATCCCACAAAAATATGTGTCCGTCTTTTCCCTTCCAAAAGTCTTCCAGCTGGTCCCCTTTTGACTCCATGTGCAAGCCTTGTGTCCACAAGTGAATTATGCTTGGGTTTGATAATATTTTGTTGACTCCAACTCCATAATGCATAAGATTCTCCTCCCTTTTACTATTGATTTTTATTCTTTACCTGTAGTGACCGTCAGGTAGTGACCACCGGGTAGAATCAGCATCCAATGAATTTTTCTTTTTCATAAAGTTTGTTCCTACCTCTCCTTATTTTCAAGATCCCAATGTGTCAAAACCATAGCTATGTACAAAATATTAACATAGATTTAATGCATCAAGTCCTTCCTCCTCCGCGAAGCCTTGAAGCCTTGCCATCAGGTGCATACCAAAGGAAAGGTGGTCCAAAATTTGAAAAGCAGCCCTCATTAGCCCTCTCCCTGAATTTAGAGGCATTTATGTCTCTAGCTCTATACTTGATTCTTCTTCAGTTGATGTGGAGGAGTCTCCTCCTCAAGGATTTCCATTATAGGTGCTTGATCAAACTTCAAAAAGTATTGCTTGAGCCTCCATCCATTGACACTTGTTTTGTGGAGCCTACCATCTACATCCATCAATTGGTAACTGCCATGGTTGTAGTGCTTTCTAATGGCAAATGGCCCCTCCTATCTAGGTGAAAACTTTTTATCCTTCTTAGTGTCAAACTTGTTATCATACATTAGGACCAACATACCTTTCTTGAGACCTTTTTCCCTAAGTCCCTTGTTGAAGGTAAGTCGGAGTTTCTTTGCCTATACTGCATAATAGTTGATAGCATTTTCTCTATCTAGTTGAAGCCTCTCTAGATCAAGAATGTGGTTGTGGAGATGAGCATTAGGGCATTCCATCTGCCTAGCTAGTATCCTGAGACTAGCCAATTGTACTTCAATGGGTAAAATGGCCTCCTTACCATACACCAAGTGATATGGTGTGAACCCAAGGGATGTGCGAAATGAAGTGCGATAAGCCCAAAGTGCAGTCATAAGATGCTTGTCCCAATCACTTTTGTGATTATTTACATGTTTAGTGATGATCTTGCATATCATACCATTTACCTTTTCCACCAAACCATTGCATTGTGGGTAGTAGGGAGTTGAGTGTCGTCGTGAGATACCAAGCTTCTCCATCATCTCTCCTACTAGGTCTCCTCTAAAACCTGGTCCCCTGTCAGAAATTATTTCAAGAGGAGTGCCAAAATGGCAACAAATGTTTTCAAATACAAACTTAGCCACTTCCTTAGCTATAATCCGGGTGGTAGCAATTGCTTCAGCCCACTTGGTCATGTAGTCCACACCCATGATGATATACAATGTACCTAATTGGCTCCTTGGTAAAGGCTCAATGACATCAATTTCCCATTTCTCAAATGGTCCATAAAATATTATAGGATTTTGTGGCTCATATGTGAGCCTCCTATCCCCTACCTTCTGATATTCCTTGCATGTTTTACATCAGTGATGCACACCTCTCTGTAAACTAGGTCACACAAACCCGGCTTGTAGAACCTTCCTACTGGTAATATCAAGTGCAAAATGCCCTTTAAAACACCATCATGGCAACTTGAAATGATTTTGGTGATTTCTCTAGAGAGAGGTACACGCCTAAGAATTTGATCCTTACCCTTGCAGTAGAGGTTGTCATTGATAAGGTGTTATTTTGTTTCCTTGCGCACAAGCCATTGCTTTTGGCCCTTATAAGATCTTTAGGACACTCTCCTGTGTCCAAGAAACTCAGGGTGTCAGGCATAGCATCGCTACCTTGGAAGAGAGGCATCTTCAACTTGATAGCACCCACTAGAACATCTTGTAGTTTCTCTGTAGCTAGAGCATCAACTTCTTGATTTTTTGCTCAAGGGACATGATGTAATTGTATAGCTTGAAAGTTCCTCAAAAGTTTCTTAACTTGGTGTAAATGGCCTAGCAAGCTATGATTTTTACCAACCCAAGTTCCTTGTATTTGTTTTATTAAAAGCATGGCATCACCAAAACACATTTAACCATTGAATACCTTTTGTCACACACCATTCTAACCCGAGAGTTAAGACTACATATTCTTCTTCATTGTTGGAGTGGGAATCCAAGAGATGCCCAATGGAGAATAACTTTTTCCTTGCTCGTTGAAGATGACAATGCTTGCTGCAGCTTTGTCCATTGTCCTCGTATACGCTCCATCAAAGAAAAGAGAGTGAGCCCTCTCTATCCTAGGGACTTCCAACACAAGTGTTACTTCCTTGTCACTTGTCTTGAAATAGCTTCTTTTCATAGTGGTGATGAGTGAGAATGCCTCCTAGACTGGCTCTTGTGGAGCTCTCCCTTGCAGTGTGTAGTCAAACTCTTGCAACCTTGTGAGCCATTTGGAAATCCTAGAAGAAACATCCATGTGTTGCATCACATAAGGAAATACTTCTTCCATTGTTAATATTATGAATGGTCTATACAATAAATAAGAGAAAAATTTGGTGGTAGCAAACATAAATGCAAGCACCATGTGCTCCACTGTCATGTACCGCTTTTCTGATGGAATCATCATGAGACTAGAGACGTAGATAGGATGCATGAAATAAGTTTGAGGATCCTTTTGGATCAATACTGCCCCAAGTGTGTCATTTCCCACACTAGGGTTTACATAAAACAGCTCGTCCCACTTTGGAGGTGCAATGGTGGGAAGTGAGGCTAGAATTTGTTTTACCTCATTGAACTGTTTTTCATTTTCTTCATTCCAAGTGAAGATCTCTTGATGGATAACTTGTTGCAAAGGGAAAATCACCTGAGAGAGCAGGTGAATGAACCTACTCAAATACCTCACCTTTTGAAGAAAAGAGACCAACTGCTTTGTTGTGGTGGGAGAGGTCAAAGCCACCAAGGCTTGAACCTTGATTGGGTTAGCTTCATTGCCCTTGGCAGAGATCACATGGCCAAGAAGAGTAACTTTGCTTTCACAAATTTGGCATTTCTCCACGTTGAGTTGGCCACCCAAAGCTTGCAACCTGGCTAGACCTTCATAAACGTTCTCCAAATGAAGAGAGCGGGAGCTATAGATACAAAAGTCATCAATAAAAACATGGATTTATTTTCCAAATAATGGCTTAAAAAACAAATGTACATAGCGCTGAAAAGTGACTGCAGCATTGGTGAGACCAAAAGGCATAACTCTGTAAGCAAAACATCCCCATGGTGTGATGAAGGTTGTCTTCTTTTGATCTTCTTTAATGATGCTAATTTGGAAGTAGCCTAAGTAGCCATCACATACCGTGTAGCGCTCATGTCCTACTACCTCATTGAGAATTTCATCTTGAAAAGGAAGAGGAAAATGGTCCCTCTTTGTGGCTGTATTAAGGGGCTTATAATCAACACAAACCCTCCACTTACCATTCTTCTTTGGTGTGACTACCATTGGAGAAACCCACTCTGAGTCTTCAACAAGATAGATGAAACCTGCTTCTAGCAGTTTCCTTACCTCTTTGAGCAAGGCCTCTTGTTGAATTGCTCCTAGCTGCCCGAGCTTTTGCACTACAGGTTTACTTCCCTCCTTGAGCTTAATGTGATGATGAACTATTGTGATGCCAGTGATTTTATCATATTCATCAATGAACAATGTGGTAAAATTACTTAGCATCATAATATAATCTTCACGCTCCTTCCCACACAACTCACTAGAGAGCATTTGATGTAGCTTACTTGCCTATACCAGAGATTGTATACTTGGTATCTCCCCTTGGTTTGATGATGCATCAGGTTGCTCCATCTTCTTAGGGTCCTTGAGAATGACCCCCATCACCTCAATGCTACCGTCGCTCTCTTCAGTCACTGTTGACTCCTCCTCTGAAGTGGTTGAAGAGTCACTACTAGAAAACTCATCCCCATAGGTTTCTAGATCCATGTTGTGTTGCTGACATGTCTTCATGTCATAAAGTGTTGGCTTCCCTTTGGCATCCTTCATCTGGATTATGCCGCTATCCAGGATTGCTTAGCTCTCATAGCCATAAGCCAAGGCCTCCCTAGAATGATAGGATAGCCCTCCCCTTTGTGTGGCATGACAAAGATGTCCACATCTACCTCGATTTTGAATGCCTTTATCCTAACTGCATTTATAACACCAACACATTGAACTTTTACATTATTTGCCATTTTGGCTCAGCATGGTTCCGGCCTACTCACCTCTAAACCCAAACAGTACATCATTCTTTCGCTCATGACGCATATTTGTGTGCCACCATCGATGTAGATATTGGAGATGTGTTGCCCTTTGATGTGAGCATCCATCATCACTGGTAGTATGTCATCTAGATTCCTCCCAGAGATAGCCCTAGCTATCTTTGGCTTTGGTCATATTGTGCTAACCATCTTTGTCCATTGTCTCCTCACCCTAGGTGCTAGGTGGAGTAATTGGGGCCAGGTGATTTTTGGGCCCTGCACAGAAACATCTTGAACCAAATCATATGGTTTAGAACATTCACCCAAAGAGAAATCTACAATGTCAATTTTACGTCGTGACTTGGACAGCTTTTTTGCTAGATTCCCCTTTAGTTTTCATATTTTCTTCCTTTTGAGAAGATTCACCATGCTGACTAGCGTGCTTTACCCCCATGGCATCTAATCCTTTAACCTTGGTCTTACCTTTCACAACCCCCTTGATATCTTCCTCCACTTTCTCCTTTCCCTTACCTTTAAGACTGATGACACTTACTCCCTGGTTGCCAATTGGTGGTGGAGGTAAGGGTGGAATGAGAGGTTGTGGTGGTGGTGGTGGATGTGGTTGAATGGGTGGTTGTCGGATTTGCACAGGTGGTGCTTGTTGTGGTTCCCTTGGTGGTGGTGGTTTTGCTCTTGGTGGTGAAATCTGATTTTGTCTAGCTCCTCTGTTGAAATTTTGTCTCCTTGGGAGTGGGCAGTAATACATGCCATGGCCATCCTCCCCACAATTGTAGCAATGGTATTCTTGGTTTTGCCTTTATTTTCCTCTTCGCTTCCCTTGATTGCGGTTGTGTGCATGCCCTTGTTGCACCAAATACACAGATAGATTCTCCAACTAAGTACCACTGCGGCTCAATAGGTTTTGTTGCTATTCTGATGCTTCTTGTGGTTGGGTCCTCTGAGCGGCTCTTGCAAAAGTTGGGGTTAGTCGGACTGAGATTGATTCCTTTGACTCATTGACTCTTGCTTGCATGTGCATCTTCTTGTCTTTAAGGTGGGATACTTCCATTGCCAACTCATTTGTTGCAGGGAATCTCCCCTTCACCTTATACTTAAGTGGCGACCACATGCCAGCAATGAAACAATCCTTCTTCAGGAAATTAGGAGCTCCTTCACCTTCCTCCAGCGAGGCAACCCATCACTCCCACAAATCCACAAATTTGGATTCATAAGTGGCATACTCTAGCAGACCTCCCTGATTTAACTATGTTAGCAGCTGCCATAACTTTTATGAGGTTGTGCCTCCACCAAACCTCTTCACAAATGTAGCATGTAGTAAATTCCATGCATCCTTGGTAACTTGGGGCAAAGCTTTGTACAAAGACTTGGCCTCTACTTTCATCAGTAGAGGAAATATTTGTAGTCGTGAGGCATTGTCATCTTTGTTGGAAACCACACAAGCAATGTTAAAGTTATCCAAAACATTGGTGGTGATGTCTTCTCCCTTCTTGCCACTAAATGTGGGAAAAGAGACACTTGCCATGGTAGTAAATCAATGAGCAGACACTCACAAACTTATTTATTTTTTTGAATGACTTAGTGATTCATAAAGGTTTATACATGGGTGGAAAACTTGAGAAAGAGCTAAGAAGAGCACAAGGCTAGAATAGAATAAAGATGCTTACATCAAAAGAGTGGTAATAATCGAGAATGGGCAAGATGATGGGACATGGGGATCTAAGGATTCATCAAGCATCTCTGCTCCGAACAGGAAAACAATCTTTTGCTGGTAGAATATCTTCCTATCAATGCACATGTTTACATGCATGTATTGCAAGAAACAAAAAGGAAAGACTTCTTGCCTATTGTTATTATCCATGTTGGGTGTAGGGCAAGGCTTTGAAACCTAGATTTGCATACCTTAAGTGTTCACAAGGTCACACCTTCACCACAGGCCTCTACCTCTTGTTGAAGTCCACATAATCCTCCATATTGGGTTCAAAATAGACTGGGCGAGAAGAGTCTACCTCAATCAGCTTTCCATTTTGCATGCGGTGGCGACGCTTGGATGGTCGTACTTGAGTTGAACTCTCTAAGCCTAGAGAGAGCGTAGGCCCACTTGCTTCCACCAAATGCTTTAGGCTTTGTGGCTTGGACTTTGTGGTTGATGTAGTTGACGACTCTTCTTTGACCGTTGGAGAGAAAACACTTGGTGCTACACAAAATCTGACTGGTGTGAGACTGTTGATGCGGTTCTCAAAAGAAAAACTCACCATTATTTCTTCACCTCCTCCATCGATGCTCATTGACAGAATGCTTTGGTTGACAGCAGTGATGACATTTCGTAGCCCGCCCTCTTAATGCTCTTGATTTGCGATCAACACGAGCAATGTGAGATGGGGAGATTACCTCTTGGATATCGATGGGGCTACAACCTGACAGTAGCACTTCGATGAAGAGCGTGAGTGCTTCTACATGTTGGGGTTCGAAAACACATGAAGAAAAACAAGCTAAACAGTCCTCATAAGGCTTAATACAAGAATCAGACTCAGCAGAATAACACAGAGACAAGATCAGACAGAGCAAGGAGGATAGATTAGGGCAAACTCAGAACTCGTATTCATCTTCAAGAAAGGCTTACAGCTCGAGAGATCATCTCTCCAAGTCGTCCTCTAAGCCCATGAATTATCCAACACGAAACAGTTGTAACTGCCCAAAAGAAGTTCTTGGCCAAATATCTGACTAAGCAGAAATCCGACTCAGAAGAAATCCGACTCAGTATAAATCCGACTTCAAATAATATCAGACTCAATAGTATCTGATTCAGTAGTAATCCAGAATCCGACACAGCAACATATGACTGACCAGAATCCGACTGACCAACATCTAACTGACCAAAATCCAGAATTCGACTGACCAGCAAAACAGATCTCACTCACCACTAAATTTTCATACTGATGTGCCTGTCAACACATGGCACGTCCCGGTGGTGGATTTCTCAGAAATCCGACTCGGATCCACACATCCCTTGATTAAAGTCAAATGCCTTATCCCATTTTCCCAAAAATACCTAGTTACTACATAGCATAAAGTATAGTGCCTGGAACCCAATCCAAGATATACAAATACACCATATAGCACCATGACAAACTCAATGTTAACATCTTCATATGATCCAAAGTGCAGTGCCTAGTACTTAAACCAAGGTACACAAAATACATCATAGTCAAAAACTAAACACCGCCCAAAATTTCCCCAAGGGATTATATCAATGTGCCATTTCATGAAGTAAGGATACTTCCATGAGAGCTCATACAAAATTAACTTATGAAACCAAAACTGAATAAGTATGTCCATTCTCCAAGATAATGAAGTAAACATTAGTAGAATCAGTCTTTGCAACCTCTGAAACATGAGAAGCGGACTTTGAAAATCAGGTTTTTGTAATTCAGGCACCAAAACCTGAATATCCTCTTGTATCTTCAGCCCTCCTTGAATTTGAAAATATGCATATTCAGCCTTCAACAACCTGTGCATAAAGACATAATGCTCCCAGCATCCAAATAAAATAAGATCCACATGATCCATAAATATTTGTTCTTCAAATCAAACAGTTTAGGCAAATCTGAGACAAAACCACTGCTTTCATAGGAAACAAGCATTCCACTCAGTAAACTCTGTAATTTTATCATGAAAAAGGTCCAAAATACTATATCCCTTTGAGTTCCACGTGACTTTTGCAAAATCAGGGAAAAAACCCTCTTTGCCTGATCATCAATCTGCAAAATCTGATTTAAACAATATGAAATATGGATAATTGAGTCATCAACCTCAACAGCTTGCATTTGCAAAATCTGATTTGCAACTTCTTCATTGAGAAAATCAGTAATATGCACTTCAGACATAGAAGTCTGATTGTGAAAAACTCCAAAATTTTGAATATCGGCAACTTCTAACTTTGAGAATAAGCTCATACAGCTGAGATACATCTCCATGATCAGCTTTAGCCACCAATTTGTAGCAAATAACACTTCCAACAAATCAAATTGCACTTCATAATGACCCGAAATTGATTCAAAATGAAAAAACCTCTTTGCAACCATCAAGCAATGCGTCGTCAACATCTGCAACATCTTAGAACACTGATACTTTGCTTCAAAATCTGAGTTAGGCTCCAAAAACCAACTTTCTTGAATTTGCAAATTCAGAAAATAACCAATCTGGTCTTCTTTTGCTTTAATCTGAATTGATTCAGAGCGATAAAACAGAGTAGTAGCATCATCCTCACACAAATTTGGCAAACCTACAATAGTTTGCTCAAGTTCCTCCCCAAAAACATCATAAAAATCTGAGTTTGTCTCTGAAATCAAACAAATCTATTTTTGCATTCCAAGAAATCTTGGAGTTTGCTGCATCACATCAGAATTCGAATCAAGTACTTGCGACATTGTTTTTAAATCAAAAAATTCCATTCCACCTATAAGAAAATCTATATGTTGGTCCATAGGATCACTTCCATAGTACGTCTCAGGCTTCAAAATTGGATCAAAAACTTGCTCAGAATCAACAACAAACATATCAACATCAATGCCATCTCCCTTACTTAAAACATGAAGTCTTCCACATTCAGGGTGACTGCCCTGATCTGATTTTGGACACTCAGATGGACTGTCCTGATCTAATTTTTGGTGATGTTCAGTCCTATCTTGGTGAGTGGAATCATGCATTGATGTTGTGTTTCCATCTTGCTCCAATAGGTCAAGAAAACTTGCAAAAATAATGGTTTTTGCAACATCAGAGTATTCTCTAGGAGGACTTGGAACTGAAATCTGATATGGTTTACAAGCTGAATTTTCAAATCTGAGACTATCTGATGCAAAAACATTGCTTTTACACATGTTTTCAACATCATGGTTGTTATTTGGATGTATGTGGTGAAGAATTTTCCCATTTGGTGGAATTTCTGATGTTGGATTAGGGGTATCTATGGGTCCTTGGTGGCTCCTTTGGCTCACACCTCCCACTTGTACTCCCTTTCCCTGACACGCCCATTGGGTATTCCCACTCATCATCCTCATCCTCGCTCAACTCAAACACCTCCTCAAAAACATCCCTCAATTTCTGACATGCTTCTCGCAAACAACTCACTTTCTTCCTACTTGCACATGACTTACGTCTTTCCCCTTTATGATCAGCAAGCCACTCATATGCACTCTCCAACTCATACTCTAGGTCATCTAGCTTGTCTAATGCCCTCTCCATCTCTTCAAAGCATGATGCTTTATGCAACATTTTTACAACTTTGCAAAGCTTTCTACACAATCTGACCATGCACCATTTTTTGCAATTCTCTCCCTTTGAGCACTCATCAACCACATACGGACAAGCATCCACCTCATGTGGCCTACTCATGCAAACCTCACATTTCTTCTTCTTCTTTGTACCCATTTCCAGAAATCAGAAGTCACATAGCAAGTTAGCCCTCATATTCAGTACACCACACTGAACTGAGACTACATGTAATCCTGAAGTGGAGAGCATAGGATACAGTACCTAGATCCACTCCCATCTTGACCCATAGTTGCTTCATCATGCTGTAAAACTTCTAAAATCAGAAATCTAGGTAAACTTTGTGCAAAATTTGAAATAACTCTTACTTGAAACACTCCAAACTTCTCAAGGATTCTTGTACTGCGCAAGTTGTCTGAAATAAATCACAGCTACAGTTCTGATTCAGCAGCACAAATAGAGTTGAATTCAACAACTTCACATTTTGATTCAACAGCGTCAGGTTGAATATGCAGGTTCAGATTCAGCAAATTGGATCCTCTATCTTGCAGCCCTTCACGAGACAACCCCTATTGCCTCTCTCACTTGGTACTTTGCTTCATCTATTTGCGCTTCCAAGAAACCACATTGTCCACCATCTGCTCTACAATCGCAATCGCTCATGTTGCTCATGGCCCAAAATGTCAACACGCCACAACACTAGACCCACTCTCAAGCCTCCATTAGAGTGAATGGTACGATTCAGGGACAGTCCCCCGATTCTCTGAATTGCTGAAAATCTGAATCTACAGATGAATGTTGGGGATGGATGATGCCCCCCAAGGCAACATCAAATGGTCTCTCTGACATGCAACATCTCCCAATGGAACACACAACCCAACTCACGCAATGCCAACACAGTAATACATCAGGCACAACAATGAAACAGGCTCAGCAGAGAAATAGGTTCAGCAGAGAAACAGACTCAGCAGAGAGACAGACTCAGCAGGATCACTAAATGTATTGGGGTTTGACAACACATGAAGAAAAACAAGCTAAACAGTCCTCATGAGGCTTAATACAAGAATCAGACTCAGCAGAATAACACAGAGACAAGATCAGACAGAGCAAGGAGGATAGATTAGGGCAAACTTAGAACTCGTATTCATCTTCAAGAAAGGCTTACAGCTCGAGAGATCATCTCTCCAAGTCGTCCTCTAAGCCCATGAATTATCCAACACGAAACAGTTGTAACTGCCCAAAAGAAGTTCTTGGCCAAATATCTGACTAAGCAGAAATCCAACTCAGAAGAAATCCGACTCGGTATAAATCCGACTTCAGATAATATCAGACTCAATAGTATCTGATTTAGCAGTAATCCAGAATCCGACTGACCAGAATCCGATTGACTAGCAAAACAGATCTGACTGACCACTAAATTGTCATACTGATGTGCCTGTCAACACTACAGTCTCCTCTTCTTTAGTCCTCCAATTTGAAAACTCTTGTAGCCACTCGTTCATAATTGATGGCATGTATTTCTACTCTTTGTTGTTTGAAGATCTTTGCAAAGCCCTCCTCAGTGGGGGCACCCAATGAAAGGCAAAAGCGCAAAACAGACACGGTGGCCTCTACACCAAGACTATGCACAATAGCCTCATCATGGGAGGTACACAATAGGGGCACCACCTAGCTTCGAATGCGGCTAGGACGCATGGTAGGGGGGTTGGCACATAGCACAAGGAAGATGAGAGAGAGAGAGAGAGAGAGAGAGAGAGAGAGAGAGAGAGAGAGAGAGAGAGAGAGAGGGGAAGAAATCATTAGAGCTTCATTAGTATAGGCTTCATAAACACCACAACACAAGGAAGATGTGAGAGAAGGAGATAGAGGGAGAGGAAGAGATCATTAGAGCTTAATTACTATAGGCTTCATAAATACCATAACACAAGGAAGATGTGAGAAAAGGAGAGAGAGGGAGAGGAAGAGATCATTAGAGCTTAATTAGTATAGGCTTCATAAGTACTATACAAACATTCATGAGGGGAATTGCACACAATCAACCTCTCACAAACTCATGTATGCATGGTAACTCAAACCTCTTGGCCATTAAGAAACCAAAAGGAATAACCATAGTCAATACTATACGTAGAGGTGCATACACACGGATGTACATATGAGAGCATGAGTGCTAGAGCTTGATTGTGTGTGTCTATTTAAAAAAGAGAAGGCCTCCTTTTATAGGCCAAGAGAGTGATTAGGGAAGATATTATGAGAAAGAGGAGTTATTACAAAGTAACCTCAGTTAGAGACATTCCATCAATGAGAGAGCTCCGTGTGCCAAGCTTATTGACCAATTTCCTGCTAATCGCATTCATCATGGTGATCTTTGTCTCCATGCCTCCTTCCATAGCTTGAGGCCAAGAGCTTCCTTATAATATTTGAGAGAATTTTGATAAAATAAGAAAAAATCAAGCAATAATGGAGAGAAACCTTTAAGAAAGTATGTGTGTGTAGTTGGATAACCATGACTTCTTCCATGTGAACAAATAGGCTCCACCATTTCGACCATATCTCCCAAAGCGTAACTATAAAAATTATTTAAAAAATAGGAGCAAAAATATCAGCTCAACGCCTACAACTTTGCTGTTGAAAACTTTTTCCAATTCGGAATGGAAAAAATAGAGAAAAATCCCTGAAAAATTAAGTGTCTGTCTTTTCCCTTCTAAAAGTCTTTGAGATAGTCCCCTCTTGACTCCATGTGCAAGTCTTGTGTCCACAAGTAAATTATGCTTGGATTTGATAATGTTTTGTTGACTCCAACTCCATAATGCATAAGATTCTCCTCCCTTTCACTATTGAATTTTATTCTTCACCTGTAGTGACCGTCAAGTAGTGACCGCTGGGTAGAATCGGCATCCAATGAATTTTTCTTTTTCATAGTGTTTGTTCCTACCTCTCCTTATTTCCAAGATCCAAATGTGTCAAAACCATAGCTATGTACAAAATATAAAAATAGATTTAATGCATCAGGCCCCTCCTCCTCCGCGAAGCCTTGAAGCCTTGCCATCAAGTGCATACCAAGAAAGAGGTGGTCCAAAATTTGAAAAACGGCCCTCATTAGCTGCCGCCGCAAGCATGTTTGATCTTTAGTCCATTTCATTTTTCCAAATAGAGTAAAAAATTATACTTGATGTTTGAGAGACGTCATTATCACAAACATGATTCTAAGCATGCATACTATTTGAATTTGTGCACAATAAAAAAAGAATTTGTCTTATAAGACAACAACATTGGTCATTTAAAAGAAACATGTACATTTGATTACTCTAATGTAGCATTGTAAGCATTGACAAGGTTCATACTATCCTTAAGTTGTATTCATTGCATCCATCTAGCATCTTCAAAAGGATAAATTTTGAACTTAATAAGATACCATCGGATAATCTTACCATGTCGTAGTACCTTGTCTTCATGCCAAAGGATAGCTTCGGGTTGTAGCACCTCTTCTTGGTCTTCGATTTCTGGATGGTCTTGAATAATTGGTTCACTTGGGGGACTCCCCTTTGTATGGCTTAAGTAGGCTCACATGAAAGTCATTGTGTATGAGCCAATGGTTGGGCAGCTTGAGTTGATAAGCCATCTCATTGATTGGCTTCAAGATTTGAAAAGGACCATAGTATCTTTTTGCTAGTTTAGCATAATACTTTTGATGGCCCGTAGGATTTTTGCCCATCGTTTGCCTCAATTGAGCCTTGGGAAACTTAAGTAAGACCCAATCATTTTCTTTGAATGTTAAGGCCCTTCTGTGCTTGTCAGCAGTAGCTTTTTGCCTTTGTTGAGAGATGGATATAGCCTCCTTAATCTTTTGAAAAGGTTCTTGTAGGTCATGACTATACTCATTGGCAGCGAACATCTTCCCATGTACTTTAAGAAGCAAGGGACTTTTAGGTTTTCCCTCTGTGATTTCAAAAGGTGCCTTTCTCGTAGTAGTATGGACAATGTTATTGTAAGCATGCTCTACAAGGGGTAAGTACTTCTCCGATTGTGAGTGTTGATCTACTTCGGTAACAAAAGTCTTTAGTAGATCGAGTATCATAAGATTGTCTATCTCACATTGGCCATCCATTTGTGGGTGAGAGGACGAAGAGAAATTCAATCTTGTACCTAGATTTTCAAAGAGACCTTTCTAGAAATCACTGGTCATTCTATGATCTCTATCTAACACGATGGATGTTGGCAATCCATGGTGTCTGAAAATCTATGATATGAAGAGTGTTTCCATTTGGTGTGCCTTAATAGTCTTTTTGACATGAATAAAGTGTGCTTGCTTACTAAACCTCTCAACTATCGTCCATATTCTCGTATTCCTATGGATACACTTGGGTAATCCAAAGATAAAATCCATGGATATACTCTCCCATGGTGAATTAGGGATTGACAAAGGCTGGAGTAATCTAGGCTGCTTCCCTCTATCATAGTTAGTCTTTTGGCATACCACACATTTTGAAACATACTATTGTATGTCTACTTTCATGGTAGGCCATAGAAGTACGTTTTTACTCCTCAAAGAGTAGGTTGAATGCCTCTATGACCCACATAGGGAGGAGCATGGAATTCATACATAACTTTCTCACGAAGGGAGTGGGTAACACATATCCTATTGCCATGGAGAAGATAACCATCCTGCAAGGTGAATGATTCCTCTTTCTTCTCCAAAGCAAGGGCTGGCATTATGTCTTTATAGTCAGGGTCAATAGCATACTCATCTATCACAGAAGATAGATCATTGTGAGTTTCTATAGACATCATATTAACTTTTGGTCGTCGTGAAAGTGCATTGGCCACTTGATTGTGCTTACCAGCAACGTGAGCAATATGAAAATAAAATTGCGAAAGAAAATTTGCCCACCTCATTTGTTTGTTGAAAAGCTTGATTTACGTCATGAAGTATTTGAGACTTTGGTGGTCTGTTCGCAAAATAAATGGAGTCCCCAATAAATAGTGCTTCCATGTGTCTAGGGCATGTAGAACAGATAAAATCTCTTTTTTGTATATGCCCAAGAATCGTTCATCGGCATTGAGCCTTCGGCTCTCATATGCTATGGCATGCCCTTCTTGAAGCAAGACTGCTCCAAAGCAATCACCAGAAGCATCACATTCGAGCTCAAATGGCTTTGAGAGATCCGGAAGCATAAGGACTGGTTGGGAGGTAAGCTTCTCTTTGAGTTTGTCAAAAGCATTTTGCTCCTTAGCAGTCCATAAGTACTTAACGTTATTCTTTGTTAAGTCATGCAATGGTCTTGCTATTTGAGAGAATTTTGCTATTAAGCGTCCATAGTATGCACACATACCAATAAAGATTCTTAGATCATGTAGATTCCTTGGATTAGGCCATGCTTTTATTACCTCCAACTTTGATGTATCCATACGGGTACCATCTTGAGAGATAATACGACCTAAGTATTGAATCTCTTGAAGGAAAATTCGCTCTTCTTTTGATTGATAAAAAGATTGTTCTCCCTCAAAGCTTCAAAAATTACATGAAGGTGTTGCTTGTGTTCCTTCAAAGACTTGGAGTAGATGATGATATCATCAAACCAATGAATTTGTGGTAGGGTCTAAATATTTTCTCCATTAAATGATTGAACATGGTTGGTGCATTAGTCAAGCCAAAAGGAATAACTAGATATTCATAAAGACCAAACATCATACGAAACGCGGTCTTTAGGATATCTTCATTTGGTATCCTTATTTGATGATAGCCACTTTTAAGGTCAATCCTACTGAAGTAGGTCAAACCTTGTAGCTTATCAAACAGATCTTCTACCCGCGGTACAAGAATTTTTTTTTTGATAGTCATATGGTTTAGTGGGATAGTCCACACACATGCGGTATGCTCCATCTTTTTTTTGCATTAAAAGGACCGGAGAACAAATTGGAGAGGAGATAGACCTTACCATCCCTTTGTCTACCAATTCTTGTACTTGCCTCGTGATCTTCTCTTGTTGAGCTTAGGAAAATTGATAAGGATGCTTGTTAGGCAGTGAGCTTCCTGATAGGAGCTCAATTCAATGGTCATCATCCCCTCGTTTGGGAGGTAAGTCCATAGGGATATCATCGATGGACACATCTTGGAATCCTTTCAGAAAACTAGACAAGGATAACTCTTCTTGATTCCTACCATTTATATTTGATGAAACATTTGGACCTTTTAGGGACTCTTTGACAAAAATCATGTAACGCAAAAATTGAGCTTTTCATTGATTTATCAGAATCAGGAGAATCTACAAGTGGTATAGTACGACCAGACTCACTAGCATCTATATACATACTCTTTTCCCTATAGGTGAAGTAGATTCTCCTTTCAGGGAACTTCATGTTGGCAGCCATGCGGTTGAACCATGGTGCCCCCAGGATAACATCCTCGTGTCGAAGAGGAGAGATAAAAAAGTCTTCTTTGTCGACGTAGCTTTGGACATGAAGCCTCAACTTCCCAATCAAGGGAGTAACGGAGGCTTGATGTCCCTTGAAAGCTCCATCTGCAGTTACAATAGCTCCCATCTCAAAAGCTTGAATGCCCAACTTAGTGGCCAACTTCGTTGATATGAAGTTGTGAGTAGAGGTCCTTACAAAAAGCTTCAAGCTCTTCAGGAGAGAGTTTATTTTACCTTTGTAAACTACCTTCTCCTTGGACCGATTGTTGTTGTTGTTGTTGTTAGAATTGTCTTGGGAAGAATTTTGGGCATTGTTTTTCCCCTTTGCATCACTTTTGTCTTTGCTTTCCATGGGCTTAGTATTCCTTTTAGCCCCTTGTTGGAAATTGATGCGCAAAGCAACCATAGTGTGGTGGATTACTTTGGTTATAGAACTAAGCCGTTGGGAGTTAACATACTCGACCATCACTTCAGGTAATTCCGCACAGAATTGTTGCTTTTGCTCCGCGAAGTCTACCTTTTGAAAGATAGTAGCCTTGAGATGTAAATCCCAAAACTTGTCTACATATTTGTGGATAGACTCATGGGAGGGAAGCTTCAAACTCCTCCATTCGGTAAGCACTTTGTCCTTTGCATCGCTTGCAAGGAATTGCTTCATGATGGAAACTCGTAGAGTTTTCGATGTCTTTGGGGCTTCACCATTGTCACGAAGGCTAGCCCACCATTGACGAGCTGATTTCTGGAAGTTCATAGCTATATGGTGTAGCTTAGAGGACTCCGTGAAGCCCTCGTCTCCAAAGGCTGCATCAAACTACTGGATGAAGGCCAATACTTTGTTGGTGGCACCAAAGGTGCCATCATAGGTGAGAAAAGAGATACTCTTTCCTCCCTCTTTGAACTTCTTGAGCTTTTGGGACCTTCTCCGTGCAGGGTAAGATTTGCGATGTCCTCTCCTCTTGTATTTACTAGGAGAATAGCTATTGCTTTCATCGAAAGAGGAGGAAGGTGAAGAAGAAGTAGAAGAGGGTGACCTCTTTCTTGCCCTTTTCTTCCTTTGTTTCCTCTCTTCCCTTTTGGAGTGACGAGGAGAAGGACTGTGGGTTAACCGTTTCCTCTTGGGAGGAGTTGGCGATCGTCTAGACCGCCGTCTTCGTGGAGCCACATCTTGAGAGGAACTTAGGGATTCGCTTCTTTCTTGTTGTTTCGATTCCTCCTCTCATATGGGAGAGAGTCTTCTTTTGGGGGTCTTATCAAGAGGCCTCCTAAGCTCTCTCTCCTCTTGGGGAGAAAGAGAAATCCCATAAGCACGAAGTTGTTGGGTAACTTCGGCTTGCAAAGCAGGGTTGCCCATAGCTTGATGCAACCTAGTAACAAGATAATTAACAAACATGGGGACATCATCATTAGCACCTTCATGTGCAAAATCAAAGTTATCAATGTGCATTCTACTCTCTTGATTATTGTCAGCCATGCTAATTAAACTTATGTATAGATTACTTTGTGCTTTGTACCCTCAAAAACCTTAGTCGCTACTCTTCTTTACCTTTGAAAATCAGTTCTCAAGCAGCGACACCCGTGGTTTAGACATTGTTCATTGCAAAGACACCCCCAGCTTCTTTGGTCGACCCCCTTTTCTAGCTCATGATGGAAGCTCATTGGACCCCTTCAAGCCTGACCAATCACATGCAGAGTGCATATCAATCAAGCATGCTAGCCTTGGGACAAGTGTCCCCCTTTCCCATTTGAGAGAGAGAGGACTTGATAAATGCATAAACAATTAATTTAATTAACTAAATTATCATTGGATGCCTTGAGAGACCAACCAATAGACCTTAGGCACCACATGAGGGCAACATGAAGAGGAACTTGATAAGTGTCCTAGTTGCTTTCTTTATTCCAAGCTTGCCTTATATAAGGGTGTGTGTGTTCTTTCTCTAGCTCCTACAATGAGGGCTCGCCCCCCCTTAAGTAGGGATCATGTTGACTTTAAGAAACACCTCAAGCCCCTCAAGCACCTTAGTCATTAAGTACCTCAAGTACCTCAAGCACCTTAGTCTCAGCAAGCACGACAAGCGCCTCAAGCTTGGGCCAGGTTCACATCTCAAGCACATCCCTAGCTTGCCTAAGGTCAAAGGACTTTTAACACTTTGATCTAGGAGATTCTATGATCTTCAAAAGCAAGTTCAATACGGATGGGTACTTTTGGTTGTTTTCCATTGGATCCACGAATATCATACATGCATCATAAATGTTCGATGTTGAATGAAAATGTAAATATTATGCTGCTCCAGCGTTTGGGCGATTCCTTCTTATCCCTTTTGATCCTGGGGGACTATTGAACTGCATGTTACGGATTCAAAGGACATCGGTTATTTCTTGTAGCAAGTTGCTTGGTAGTAGGTTTTGCCTTTTTGGATTTATGCTATGTCAGGAAGAGGTTTTGGTTTTTGTGGTCAGTAACCTTACATGGCTAGCTTTCATTTGACTTCTTTGGACAATTGAAGTATCTTGACATCTATTGGGTTGTTATTGAATGGAAGGACTTGAGGCCATTCCGTGTGCAAGATAGACTAAGGCATATTTGAGCTTGACAGAGCTCCCTGAATCGAGCTTGAGTGGTCAAGACGTGTGCACAACCAACTGGAGCATACTTGAGTTTGGTGGGGTTCACTATACACACTTTCTCTTAATTGGGTGTGTTGGAGATATGTCGAATATGGTACAAACATTTGTGATGGGAATTTACCAAATGATAAAGCTAGACAATCAGTGACAGGGTTTGGACCTTATATTATTTTGCATGTACTTATCAATTATGTGAGCTTGATGGCAAAGAGCTTAAAGTGCTTATAGCAGATGTAGATCGGAGACTGTGCAGGTTCAGACGGTGCATAGCGCTGGGCTATATGTGTCATGAAGTTGATGGTGGTTGGTGTTGCCGTGCGCTGTGGCATCATCGACTGTCGACTGTTGATGTGGCAGATGAAGACGGGGGTGCACTCCCACGTGGCCATAACGGCCCGAAAAACGTTTTATGAGGGAGGGGTTCCCACTAGGTTGTCACAACGCCGTGACAACCCTCTAGGGGATGCTCACAAAAGTCTTGGGCCCGAAGGCAACCTAGAATAGAAGGTGGCTCACATGCAAAGCAAACCCAAAAATAGAAATCGACAAAAATAGAAGGGCCACACGCGCCCATAAAAGCCCAGTTTTTTGGCACGAGAAGGGGTCCAGTTCTTTTGGAGAAGAGGAAGATACCTAAAAAAGATCTATCTTTTTGGAAAGCAATAGGATCTCTAAGGAAGGAAGGAAGAGAGAGAGAGCTATACAGGAAGCATAAGGGAACGAAGATTTCCATCGCACTCTCCACCATTATCGAGCGCTCTTCATCATCAACGGGCGATCTTGAAGGTTTTGCTCTATTAATCATAGTTATAAGTTCGCTCAGACTTTTGTATGGAGCTTAAAATCCTTAATCATCATTTGATTCAAATTATGGTGTCATTAACGGTTCGCTTTGGCTATTGATTAAGCTTTACTCAAGTTTTATTTACCATCATGGTGATTGGTAGAGCTATCTGTGTGTGTTATTTTCTCTCTCTCACATCCCCCACAGCCAGAGGCCGTGTGCCTTCTCGGCTCACCTCTCGAACACATATCCCCCGACAATGGTCAGTGTGATGGGTGTCTGCTCACTTGGCTTGAACCCTAACACTAACATGTTGTATTGGAGTAGTATATCACCCCCCTTTCGTTACATTGCATTCCAAGTTTGTTTGCACATTGAAATGTCCAATCTAGTTAGTAGGCATGTAGTTGAGATTATGTGCATGTTGGTTTTGATTTGTTGTTCTTGTTTGTTAGCTAATTTGTCATCGTGGTCGGATAAGCCATTCCGTCATGCTTGAAAAGTTGATGTAGTCTCCGTGCCCCATCTGGGGGTCTACTCCTTGAGTATTGACATTGGTATGTTAGTGTCACATTGGTATGTTAGTGTGCAATTAGCTATGCTGCATTGTCTGCCGTGGTGACCCACTAACAATAAACATCCCACTAGAATCCCAATATGTAAGTCTAAATGCACCATTGGTACCCAATTCCACGTGTTAAATGGCATGGTTAGCAATTGAAAATTCATTTGAGAGCGAATTGAACTTGAACGTCACTCATAAGCACGATGTTGATTTCTTTATGTTGAAGATAATTGCAAATAGAGATCATTCTTCCTTGATATATAACATTGTTATCCATAATTGGTTCTATAGGTGGAGACTGAACAATTGCATAGTAAACATATCTTCATTTGTTCCGTCATCTATAAGAGCTAATGTTGAATAGAGATTATATGTTAATTCTTCAAAATCCAAACCTCATCCACCTAGTTCGGAAAACACTCCCATATTGGACGTAAGTGGAGAGCCATTGGCCATGAGCTAGTCCACATTTGCTGTCCATCATCATAACCACTGCTTTGTGTGTCAACGACAATGCAATGCAGGGAAGATGATTAGACTAGCTCATCATGGACCTCTCCCTAAGGTAGATTTGGGTTAAAAAAAGAAAAAAAATACTACTCTCTCTCTCTCTCCCCCTCTCTCTATTGATCTTACTATATTAAAATTTCTCGTCATGTATGTATGTGTGTAGGCTAATAAGAAGAGGAAAACAAATGTGATCTATGATTTGGTGAAGTGGTCATGGCTCGTGACGAACATGGTAGGAATTTGTAATTTTTGGATCTTTTAATATAATCCACTCACCATTTTGAGTTTTGAAAAAAAAAAAAAGAGGTGTGAGGAATGTTTTCTCGTCCGCGTCTTGAGTTCGAAACTTGTCGGGCAGGTCTGAAATTAAATCTCTCTCTCTCTCTCTCTCTCTCTCTCTCTCACACACACACACACACACACACACAGTTGATGAATGGCGGAGGAGGAGGAGGAGGGCGGAGCGGGAGGTGGTGGCGGCGGAGAGGAGTACGACGA
Source organism: Adiantum capillus-veneris (assembly GCF_014529385.1). Lineage (NCBI taxonomy): Eukaryota > Viridiplantae > Streptophyta > Polypodiopsida > Polypodiales > Pteridaceae > Adiantum > Adiantum capillus-veneris. The sequence continues at coordinate 91,086,375 of NC_140959.1, read as the reverse complement.
TGCGGAGGAGGATAGCGAGCCCGTGGAGACCATCATTAACCGCATTGAGCTCAAGTCTCGTCAGGTCGAGTGGCTACTGAAATCGTATGTGCTCTTTCTTGCCCCTTGCAGAATGTTGCCAGTAGATCTGTGTTCATGCTCTATCTGATTTCTCTCTCCACACACACACGTTTTTCGGTAAAGTTGTTGATGTAAATTACAAGTGGGAAACCTCAAAGCAAGGAAAACCCACCAAGTAGAAAAGATACAAAAAGTGGAGCAACATGGGGCTCCAAGGGCTAGAGACAGTCAAAGTAAATCCTATAGTGATATCCCCAGCATCATAGGCAAAATGCAACGCCTGACCCAACGAAAATTTAAAGTAGCAACAGTAATGCCTTGAAACATTAAGGAGTTGCGATGGTGCCAAATAGTCCACAGAACCCAAAATCTGACCCAACCAAAAAAGATTGTAAACTGAGACTGTAGAGACTGAAGCTCCCCAAAAAGCCAAAACCATCTGTGAAAAGTACGGAAGGAAATTGCAAGCGAAGAGCAGCCAACACCTGTCGCATGAAGGACCGGGAGCAGTGACAACCCCACAGTAAGTGCGGCACAGTCTCCTCAGCATCATAACATCAGAGACAATAAGAGGGCGCAATATGCCGAGCACGCAACAAGCTGCCAACAGGTAAAACTCCCACCAAGCAGCGCCATCCTTCAAAGTTAGATGATTCTGCCAGATACTAGCCAAGATTCGCTTCCACCACAAGGCTGATTTGGAGAGGGATCACATCTGATTACCATGCCGCACAATCCATACATCAGATTGCAGTAGAGCATAAACATTGGTAGCAGAAATGGAGTCCATTCTCAAGTCAGTAAGCTTCCATCAGAAAAACGCGAGTCCACATTCAAAGGAGGAACATGAGAAAAATCAGCAAGCATCCTTTGAATCTCCCGCGAGAGAGAAGAGTAATGGTGCCCCAAGCGAAAACGAGATGTTGCATCAGGGAATGAAAAACATGTCAAGTATCATCCACCACCTTATGCACCTGGCATATTCCTTTTCGTGAAAGAAAATAGGCCAAAGTCGAGGAGACCGCTGACCCAAAGTCGAGGAGAAAGCCTTTCTCCAATGCAAACTCTCCAATTGAAGGGAATTGCCAAGAATGTATTGGCAACCATGCCAATGCATATGCGAGGTGATAACCTTCCAGTCAACAATGAGAGAAGAAGTAAAGGGGCATCCTGAATGTGTCCTTCAAGCTGCTCAAAATTAATATGTCGGTTGCCAATGACCAAAGGATGGCGTGAAAATTGTCAAAGTTGATGATGTGGAAGCGTGGAGACCAAGGGGAGAAAGCATGAGAGAGAGAGAGAGAGAGAGAGAGAGAGAGAGAGAGAGAGAGAGAGAGTGTCTTTTGAACCAACTAACCTTGGCAATGAATAATTGATCTATATATACAATGGGGACTGAGGGTTGCTTATATGGAAACCTTAGTAAATTGCCCTATCCAGACTTTTGACAATAAGTAAAATAAATACCTAAAGCCAAACTAAATAATGGGAGCGCATTGGGTAGTTGACTTGAGATGCCAAAACTCTTAACATCCTCTCAGCAACTCATAGTTGACATAAATAGTGAGACCAACTCGATGAAGAAGCTACCATGGACACCCCAGTAGTTGTATACTCCACTGGATACACCTTGGATTTACTTCCCTTAGCTTTGCACCTTAGAAGAATGCCAACTTGAGCATCGGTTTCGTTTTAGAAAAGTGAACTGTAGACCAAACTACATCCAAGAATCCCCATTTGCGAACTGTGAACACATCATGTCCGAAAATACTTTCGAGATAATGAACTTTGAAACACATCTTGTCCATAATATGGCCAACAACAATGGATTGGTGCACTCATCCATAGTGTTTTAGGTTGTCTGATTGGTTTCTTGCCAGATGCAAGTAGCATTGAACTCTGACCTACGTGTTCAAACACCAATAACTTGAACTCCAACACAAGGGTCCAAATTAATTATACGGAGCACTGTTGGCCCCTCTCTGCCATTCACAAGCCTCTCTAGTGGCGGAAACTGCCATCTAACTAGAAGTCTGACGTGGAGGCCATTGTGGCCGCTGCCTCGTGTGCCATGCCGATCTCCTCTATCAAATCTTTATTACCGTAATCTTTGTCTAGCTTGCCTTTATCTTTGTCTATTTGTGAGTTCCTGCTTTTGCCTTGGCTTCAAACTCCCGAGCCAAACAAAGCGTCATGTCACATGTATAACAACTATGGTCGGACCTCGTGGGTACCGAGGCAGCTAACTGAGTACTGGTACTGCCATCACTTAATAGGGAACACGTGAAACGGCCCCACGCCGGACCGAAACGGCTTCCAGCCGGTGAGAGCTGTCGAAACGGGGACGGGAAGGGCCGAACGTTTCGGATGCGGAACGTGAGAGGGGAACGGTCGGAACGGGCAAAACGACCCAGGGGAACGGGCGATAGTTTTGAATTTTGAATTTAAAAAAATAGGCGGGCTGCTTGGAGCCGTTTCGCCAAGCCGTTTGGGGAGAAGTTCACACTTGAATCAACTTGCAAGACCGGGGGGGGGGGGGGGGGGGGGGGGTGTCTTCTTTCTTTAAAGCTTACCCTCACCCCTCACACTTTCTATACCTCACTCTCAAGCTTGAGCCTTGAAGCTACTCTCTCACCCTCTCTCTCAAGCTTGAAGCCACAAGCTCTCAAGCTCCATCCCTCTCGCAAGCTCTCAAGCTCCATCCCTCTCACAAGCTCGCAAGCTCCATCCCTCCATCGGACATCCCTCTCTCTCGAGTTTCAAGTCTCAAGGCTCAAGCCTCAAGCGCCATCAATAAGTATGGCACAAGCTTCTGCATCACATGAAGGTCCCTCGGTTGTTAAGAGGGGAAAGAAGGATGAGCCTTCATGGTTGGATGATGTGCATTCCGAAGTCTTGGCAAAGACAATGGTGCAAGATCATGGACGTGCAAACTATGTGGATTCCACCGCAAGTACGGGACAAGCAAGGTTCGAGCACACCTCCTTCACATAATGGGGGAGCAAGTGAGGCATTGCAAGAATGTGACGGCCGAGAAAAAGGAGTTTGAGATCAAGGATGCCATTAAGCCAAAGCAAATGATTGACCCAAGCGGCAAGCCATTGACCCCAATCACTTGGTTTTTTCCTTCTTCTACCACTCATTCGCAAGCTTCCGTTGGAGGTAGTAGTGCGGCGGCTCAAACATCATTTCAAACGATTTCACCCTCTCTTCCCACCCATCGTGAACGAACTCTAGGTGCGTCATGGGATCCAAAAAAGGAGGAGGATGTGGATGCCTCCGTTGTCCACTTTTTTTCTCACGACCATATCCCTTTCATAAAGGCTCGGTAAGTTCCAAGTTCTCAATGCGCATACATATTATGTCCATAACTAGTATGCCCATTGTCCATTCAACATTGTCTTGACTCTTGACCTTTGTGACATGTATAGGTCGGGCGGACTACTTCAAGGCCATGTGCACAAGGATTGGGGAATACGGGCCATGGTACGTGCCACCCACTTCAGAGGCCCTCCGTACTTCTCTTCTTGATAGAGAGAAGGCCGTTGTGGAGATGGAAGCCGTAAACATGAAGCGACAATGGGCCAAGTATGGAGTGACTCATTGTAGATGGATGGAGCGACACAAGGAGGAGATCCATTCATGGGCTTGTGGCTTATTGCAAGGGAGAGATGTACTTTGAAGTTTGCCCACTCACATGATGCCACAGAAACAGAGAAATCTGCCTACGTGCTTGCATGAGAGTGGGCGTCCGCCGTAAAGATCATTGGCCCAGAGGTGGTGTTGCAGCTTGTTACGGATGGGGAGGCATCAAACAGGGCAGCTGGCGCCATTTTGGAGGGCATGTATCCCCGCATCAAAGTGTCATTTTGTATGGCACATTGCCTTAACAAATATACTGACATGACCTACAATGATAAAACATTGTGTATTCCTTGAATGCAAACTTTCTATCTTTCCTAGAGTGATCTTCATGCTTCCGTGAGTGAATCATGTGCATCATGCAATATGGCTTTCTTATGAGAAGTTAATACACAAAGACGGTTACGAAAATATGAGAGATTTGAAAACTGCATAATACTAACTATTCATGCAAACAAAAGATACTTTTCGAATGAGTATTGTTAACCTCGACTCAAAAGCCAAGATCTGTTCTTCGTGACTAAACGTATCTGAAATTAGTTAGCTTTACTAGGAACATAATCAATCAAACCACCAGATTGCTCACAAGACTGGAACCATCTAGCTTGACGGTTACTCCAAAATACACTAGGCATGGTGGGTTGGAGCCAATTGACGGGTTGATGACCAATACTGACAACGAAATCTCTACCATACACAAAATGCTTTTCAGGCTTTAGAGAATGAAGGACACGGAGAGGTTCCTTTTCATGCAAATACTGATTCTTTTCTGAACTATATGACTGTGTACTGAGAGATACTGTTGGACTGTGTGTTTTATCCCCTATCAAAACATGAGAGAGAGATTAATGGCAAGGAATACTCTGCTCACAGCGAATAACCACTGGAGAGGCACCCTCAATAGAGAGAGTGGGAGAGTTTTTTTTTTCCCCCCGAGAAAAAGATCCTTCTATTAGTTAATAAAACTGCCCATAGGGCTACCACCACCTCTACTAGAGAGGGCTACAACAACCATAAGGGGAGACTCTCCCAATGAAAAACAATATATGTACAATGAGGGCTAAATAAGGAGTTGGGAGGAGGGAAAAGCCATAGGGGTGGACGGTAGTGCCATCTGAGCTCACTCTAGACCATGGTGAAGAAAGGCCTTGGGCAACAGAGTCGAAGGAACGCCTCTTTGCGCTCCTGCATGCGGTCGGAGCTGCCCTGAAGTCTCTCAAACTGTCCCCCGAGAGTATGGATCAACTCCAGCCTAAAACCTCGAACAGAGTCCGCTAGTGGCACAAGGCGAGCCTCGAAGATCTGGAAGTAGCAAGCCCGCCAGATGAACCAGAGTGTTAGGCCACAGATGAGCTCTCAACACACCTCTCTATCATTGCACCACTAGAGTAAGCTCTATAGCCGACTAGAGTGTAGGTCGACCCCCCTGTATCACTATCATCTTGCTAGTGGAGGATAGCTCAAACTATAGTGCAGGGCCCATGAGTGTGGACCAAGCAACTACCCCCCAAGTGTACAGTCGTGCTGTGGTAAGTGTTGGCATCAGCCGAAGGACCCGAAGCCAAACCTGTTGTGCCATAGGGCAGTCCACAGACAGTGGCGCTGACTCTCCAAAGGATGGTCACAAGCTGCGCATGCTGTCGAAAGGCCACTATGTACTAGCCATCTCCCCACTGTTGTAGCTCTATGTGCAACTAGCCACTGGAACAAAGTGACTCGCCGCGACTGTCTAGCATCCCACAACCTCGCCCAAAAGGCTGACAAGAACTCTGTTGTGAGACCCTCCTCCTAATGAGGCGCTGCAGCAAGACAAGCCTCTCTCCGTGCTGCCAATATGTGTCGTCCCAATCGAACAGTGTACTGAAAGAAAGGGACCCCTGGATGGTCGGCTAAAGAGCAAGGGTCCCTCCAAAACCACTCTCTAGGATCCCATTGCACTCGTGCTAGTGGACAGCTCTCCCAAGCCCAAAGCCTCCTCCAATGGCCCGACTCAAGAGCTGTTGGGTCAGGATCGATGACACAAGTCCTCCCGCAGATGCCCACTACGCGGATCCTCTGAAAACAACACTGCAACCTATGGAGCCTCTACTGAGACTGTGTAATTGACTCTCGCCCTGAATCTCGAAGAACATGGAGGATACAGTCTCTGAGCAAGCTCGAGTTGCGATGAGGACCTCCAGTCACGTGAAGGCCCCCATCCATTTGGGAGCTGCAGCCTGCTGTCTCTAGAGGTGTGAGCCACTTAGTTGGTACTGCCTCTGTGATGTCCTGACACATGCTCTGCGCCCCTCTCATGCCCTGCAGCTAGATGCTCTGTAACTCCTCAGACAAACCTGAGAACTGAAGCCGGTCACGTAGAGCGCGTGCTGGACCCTCCGCCATGGGACCCCAAGAAACATGAGGCCTACTACCAACCAAGTGGCCTCTTTGAGTGCTGACCATGAGGTTCCAAACAAGGGGCTGTTTCAAGCGCTCCTCCGTGCAAGTGGGTTGGTGCTGCTTCAGGCCTCTCCGTAGCTGCTCCCAAGAGCGAAGTAGGCTCATAGCAAAATGATCCTCCAATCTCCTGCTCAGACCGACTCTGCGCCAGTGTAACAGGGAACGGGGGGAACACAGCCCAAATGTTCCAAAACGGCGTTTCAGATGAGTCTCGTTCCCAAAACGGAGTTGGGAACGGAACGCCGTTCCGGAACGGGGTGTAACTGGAACGGTGTTCCAGAATGGGGGGAACGAGGCGAAACATGAGGCGGAACGACAAAACGCGGGGCGGAACGGGCAAAAGTAGGCATTTGGGGGCAAAAAAGTGGGCTTTTGGGGGCAGGTTTGTGGCTGTTTGGGGAACATATTTGGTGCCTTTTGAGGGCAGGTCAGGGGGTAGATTTGGGGGCAGTTTTGGGGTTGTTAAGGAATTTATTTGGGACTAAGCTGAATGGAGGTAATTCAAGCCTTACTTTAGTCGACCGTTCCGGCCCCGTTCCCGTTTCGGCCCCCCCTCCTCCTCCCCGTTCCCATCCCATTCCGGACCCTCCTGTTCTCGTTCCCTGTTCCCGTTCCGGGTAACTATGCTCTGCGCATCTCTGTTAAGATCCATGTGATGGAAGGTCTCCAGGGGCCTTCTGCCTGAGGCACTCGAGTTCTAAGCCTCTGAAGCAAAATCTCCTTCAAGGGCTCCTCCCCTGGACGCAGTCCTTTGACAACAAACTTCCCAAGAAGGGCTCTGCTCTGCTGTGCTGGGTTTATGATCCCCAATCCCCTCTGAGAACAATGTAGAGTGATGACCTTTTAGGCTACTTTGGCCCGGGCTATCTGAGTGTCGCGCCCCGACCAAACAAAGTTCCTGATCAGCCTCTACCTGGCTGATGCAGGAGCTCGGAAAGATCGAGCAAGATGTAATGTACCACATAGTAGCCAACAACACGTGGTTGGCCACTACAACTCTGCCTTCCAAAAAGAGTCGTGCCTGACTCCAATGTAACAACTTCCTCTTGATGGAGAGGAGGAGGGGAGCAATCTGCTGCTCAGGAGACAAGTCTAGGCCAACCTGACAACCCAAGTAGCGAACTACAGTCCCTGGGGGAATCCATCTAAAACCCTCACCTGGCAACCAATCAGGCGTAGGAGCACTGCCAACCCAAAAAGCCACTGTCTTCCTCCAATTGATCAGTGTGCTTGATGCACAACAAAACGTCGCTAGAGCCTGCTCACATCTGTGCAAGTTGGCCTCGTGGCCCTCCAAGTACAGAGCTGAGTCGTCTGCAAACTCAACATCCAGTAGCTCATCGCCCCGAATAGAGAGCGCTAAGCCACGCAGACCAACCTGCTGTGAAACCAAGAATCTGCTCATCGTCTCAGCGTAGAACAGAAAGAGGAAGGGGGCTAGAGGACACCCCTGTCTGACCGAGTGTGTGAGCATGAAACGGTCTCCTCTGCCTCTTGCCAAAAGCACCTGAATGTGTGCACATCTGTAGAGAGTTGACACACCTCTGATCCAAGCATCTGAGAAACCTATCTTGCGTAGAGTGCCCTCGAAGAAGTCCCAGTCAACTTTGTCGTAGGCCTTCTCAAAATCGAGAAGAAATATATTAGGTGTAGCGGAAGAGAATAAGGATTTGCTCGGATCTAGTACTCCGCACACAAACAAAAAGGACACTTTACTTCACTGGAAAGAACTGAACTGAACTGAAAGAAAGAGAGAGACAAGAGAGAGAAAAGAGACGACACAGGGATGTCGGGTCCCAACCCTCAAGGGCCCCCTTGCTCTGTTGCCGGAGCAAGTATTTTCTTTATTCTTACACAATGCTGATACAATGACTAAATGCTGAGATACTGATGCTAATGGGTACCGATGCTGTGGTACTTGATGACGAGTGTGTCGACGATGATGTCGATGACGACGATGGAGACTATGACAATGGTGACGATGGTGTCGTCGTCAAGTACGGGATCTGCGACGATGGCGACAAAGGTGTCGTCGTCAAGATAGGGATCTGCTATGACGATGACGAAGGTGTCGTCGTCAAGATAGGGATCTGCGATGACGATGACGAAGGTGTCGTCGTCAAGATAAGGACTGCGATGACGACGACGATGGTCTCGAGGAGACGACAGCGTCAAGGCTGAAAACTGAACCCTCTAGTTGCAAGGAACAATACATGAACTCTGAAGCAAGTTTCCTCAAAGTCTGGTGAAGGGTCACCGAGAAACCGTGTGGAGTCGTAGGCGAAGAAGTCCCACCTGCCGACGAATGTCAAAGCTCGTCAGTCCACGAGAAACTGCTGCAAAGGGAGACGTCTGCACGAGAAGGGGGTTCGCAAGAAAGGTTGTCCCTTTGTCGCCAAGTGACTTGTGGCAAAAGCGTTGCCAAGAGATCTCCTAGCAGCCGAGGAAGGGCCTACCCCATGGGTCGGCTGTGGGGTAGGAGCGGGAGAAGATGAGGAAGCAAGGGGGGTAGTGGGGGATGGAGGAGTTGGGGGGCGGGGAGTGGCTGAAGGAGAGGGGGGAGGTGAGGAGGAGGAAGGAGGCGGGGGGGGGGGGGGGGGGGGAGAGGGACAAAGGAGAATGCGAGGGGAGGAGGGGCTGTCGAAGGTGAGGCTGAGGTGGAGGGTGGAGCTGGGACCTCGTCATGCCGAAGAGGGTGGAAACAGTTCCCTGTGGGAAGTTGGAACCCACTGCTGTTGGCCTGGAGCCTGGCAACCATCCGGAGGGCAAGGCTGACATGGTGGCCCCTGTCGATGCCGACCACGAACTTGCTGCCAACCCTTCTCTGCCTGAGCCTCAGGCTCGGAGGGTGAGTCTGCTTGAGTATCCTGTGACTCTGTTTGCTGCTGCTGGCCAGCCCTAGGAGGCTGGGGCTGAGTCTGAGGTAAGGTCAGGGCCTTCTCCATGGACAGGCCTTTGAAAGCTGGCCCATCTGTCGACAAATGAAACACTGATTCGGAAAGAAGGTCCGAATACTCCACGCTCTAATGGAACCAACCACCACCTACCCGAGGTAGTAGAATGACCTTCAAGGGGGGTGGGTGTCCCGAACTAGAACACGTACTGTGGGAATGCCAACTGCCTTGGCATCTATAGAGGCTGCCGTGCGAGGTGTTTCCAGGACGATCCCAATCTCTGAGCCAATTCTGGACAGGGACGGAAGGTACTCTCTCCTCAAGCTGGGGAAGCAGACCAAAATAGGAAGGTCTGCCTCCTCGATAAGAACATTGGTAGCTGAGTCAAAACCGTGGCGCCACTGTCGAAAATGAGCTCGAACTGCTCGGATGGCCAGGGGGCTCATCACAATGACCTTGGACGCCATCTCGGGAGTCTCAAACTCTATCTGGTAGTAGCCACGTCCGAGAAGCTGAACATCAAGGATCTTGCCCATCTCTGTGAGAAGGCGGGCTTGGAGGAGATCACACACCTCCCCTCTGCTGGGTCTGGTGCTGAGAATCTTTCAGATAACAGTGGTGGCCTGAAGGCGTGCCACCTTTGCCTCTAAGCTCGCTTGCTCTATCGACGAAAGGGCAAGTTGAATGGTGGGTTCTGCGGGGTCGGGCGAGGGGGCTTCAATGGAGTCCCTCTGTGGCGGAGTAGAATCTTCCATCTGTGTCTGTTGTTACAAAGGCGAGCAAAAGGGAGTCAAGGGCGTCGATGAGAGCGAGGTGAAGCAGCAAGGCGAGTTGATGTTGCTGGGAAGATAGCACGAGGAGGGTGTGTGTGTGGGGTGGACGGGCAGCACATGGGCAGCGCGCAAGCTTGGCGGGCAGCCGGGGGGGGGATGGGGTGGGATGGAAGGGTCAAGGCAGCGCGAGGGGAGCAGGGAGGAAGGCTGCGATGGCGTGCGTGAGAGAGAGCAACAGCAGCGAGCAGTCAGTGAGAGTTTTCTTTCCAACCAACTTGTGGATTAAACTCACGAAACCACTTCATGCGAAATATCACATCACATCCAGACAGAAGAGAAACAACAAACTTAAGAGGAAAACTTTTGTTTTGAACTGAGATTGCTACCTTAGGACATTCATGTGTGAGGAGTGCATGCTAGGAGCAAATCTAAAGACCACAATGGGATCCATTGGAATAGCTTCTAAACGTACGCTCTTCACAAGAGAATCACTAATCACATCATGCATAGTGCCAGGATCTAACACGATCACAATGCACTGACCATTCACATAACCATAACACTTCATGAGAGACTCATCTAAATGATCATTAGAAACTTGGGGCACATTGGTTTTCTCATTTATGACACTTACAGAGGATGTGGATTCTGTAGGTTCTCTGGATGCTTTCTTAGGACAATCTCTTTTCATGTGACCTTTACTGTGACACTGAAAACATCTCCTTTACATACTCGGTTCTTTCTTCATGACTTAGGGATTTTTCATTAGTTTTCAACTTAGGGATTTCCTGAGTGTTAGCCTTTCCTTTATTATCACTAGGTGAAGAATTCTAGTGCTCTAGATGTAGCGGAAGATTGAGAAGACGAAGAATTATTGTTGTTCTTATCATTCGGTTGATTCTTTTGGTTCTGAGAGGTACTTGACTTGTTCCCTGGGGAGTCCACTATGTAAAAATTGCATATAGCACGTGCGAACAAGAGTTATTTAAATAATCCCTTACCTGTATATTTTTAAATATTATATGTACCCCGTATGGGGTACCCAATCTTATTAAATCAAAAAATAGAAAGAATATGATGCGAGGAATTGGGCAATGCGGCAATCAAACAGGTGGGCGGTGCGGGCAAGGCGACGGAGAGACCAGCACAGGAGACGAGCATGGGACGCGCAGGGACTGAGAGCTGTGGATACAGTAGCAGGAGTTGATGTGCACAGAGACTTGGGCCGCCCCTGCTTGCAGCTTTTCTTTATTGCGTGGGTTTCCCTCCTGGAGCAGATCGACGTGGCTGCTCGGTTGGTTACGGGAGACTATCGTAGGGTCCTTTCTTTGAAGGTGACAAGTTCGAGTCAAAATTGTGCTTTCCCTTTTTATAAGGATACGACGAGGAGCAATCTCCTGAGTGTTAAGAAGTGGGATCTTGAGGAATCTGGGCGTGAATTGAATAAAATGGAGAACGAGCCAGTAGAGAGAGTAGAGAGCAGATTGCATTTTTGTGAAAAAACTAGCCCTTATGTATGAAAATTTTCACTTTCTCAATTAAAAAACCCTTTATGTAAGTACATTTTTCTGTAAATGTATCTAATTATAAATCCCTTATTTTGTTCGCACGTGCTATCTTACATATTTCCTAGTGGACACCCCGAGACTTGTTCTCCCTTTGTTGTGCTTCACTTCTTGCTCGAGAGCGATTCTGACGGCGTCATTATAGTCGTAACACTTTCATGTCGTATTTGATGTACTCGTCCAAACCAAAAAGGAAAGTCTCCTTGCAATCCTCATCCAACTTATGCAATTGAACACCTATGTGCAAAATATGGTTAGAAAAGACATAACCGGAGTGCTATTTTGCTTGAGGCCTCTCCAATCCTCTTTCAACCGATCAAGGTACTGCGGTGGCATAATGTCACGTGACACATCCAACCCTGTGTCCGTGGACAAGCTACATCATGACCAGGGTTCAGTCAGTCAAGTCAGTCTAGAATAGGAAAGTGATTTGGCACTCTTGTGAGTCTGTTCGCAGACCGTGCATGTCCAGATACTTAGATTAGATGCATATCCTCCGGTTGCACACAGCATGATCATCAGCATTCCCATCAGAATCCCTCAGGGGAATTTTCCAGTGCATTAAACCTATTTTCCCTATTTTTGACATTTTTCACTTATTTATTAAGTGAACTTTTGTTGGGAACTAGGTAGGGCAATTTTGCTAAGATAATATATAAGCAACCTAAGGCTAGCACTATCTGGCAGAAGAAGAGGAAAGTGCACAGGCAAGGCCCCCTTGCAGTAGGCGTCTCCCTCTCCCTCTCAGCAAGAATAGACCCCCATCAGCATGGCGTTTTTCATCACCTCAGCCCCTTCAGCGTTTTCAGCCTTGGGAACCTCAGCCCCTTCAGCGTTTTCAGCCTTGGAAACCTCAGCCATCATCGCTTGAAGGACTCAGCAGTATAGCGCTTTCTGGTGCATGCTGTCCAGCGTTTTCAGCCAGCCTGTACAGCGTTTTCAGTCAGCCTGTGCAGCGTTTTTCAGCCAGTCCATTCAACGTTTTTCATGCTACTACAGGCAGCGTTTTTGCAGCAGAAATCAGCCACCCTTAGTGTTTTTGGACAGCAGTACAACAACGTTTTTGAAGCAGCAGAATTCAGCCATAGTCAGCGTCGAAGCATTCAATTTTCAGCCATAGGCTCGTCCTCGTCAGCCACACGGTCGACCTCGACATAGCAAGCATCTAGACCCATTGCATCAGCCATTGTATCAGATTGTGCAATCGATAGTAGACCACTCTCGCCATCAAGAGTGGGGCCCTTGGAGGAGGGTTTACAACGTCTCTGGTGTGGTAATCTCTTCTCTCTCTATGAAGGTGCAGCAGAATGAATGTTTGAACTTTGCTCAAGATGAGTGCTCCGAACTGTGCTCAAGGTTCCTTTTGTTCTTATGGAAGGGAGAGCCTTCTGTTCTTAATGAGAGAGTGCAATGGACACTGTGCGTGAAAGTGCATGAGACTGAGAGATAGAGAGAGAAGAGAATACGACACCAAGACGTTGTAAAACCCTCCTCCGAAGGCCCCACTCTCGTTGGCGAGAGTGGTCTACTATTGATTGCACAAACTCGTACAAGTGGATGACTGAAAACTGATGCAAGTGTAAGCTATGTCGAGGTCGACGCTAAGGCTGAAAACTGATGCAAATTCCCTGCTGTCCCAAAACGCTAATGGGCTGAAATCTGATGTGACTTTCTTGCTGTCCAAAAAACGCTAATGGTTGAAATCTGCTGGAACCAAAAACGCTGATTTGGGCTGATTTCTGTTGGCTGAAAATCGTTGGGTAGGGCTGTCAAACCGTTGAAAATGCTGATGCTAGGCGATGCTGAAAATGCTAGATCGAAAAATCATAGTCGAACAACCTGTCAGGGAACTACGAAAACAGGGTGAGTCCTACAAGGGACCTGAAAACGCAAAAAAGATAGATCTGGTTGAACCGGAGAAGAGCCTAGACCTGCGTACATTGCAAATGACCTGTCGGAAGAGCTTTTGGTAAGCTTACTGAAAGAATACCGAGATATCTTTGCTTGATCTTATAAGGATCTCAAGGGTGTTGATCCAGAAATTATCAACATACCATACCCATGACAGATGATGCTAAACCAAGTAGGGGGGCGATGTGGGGTTTCTGAAAACGCCAGGGCTGAGGTTGTATGGCGATGAAGTTCTTGATGAAAAACGCCAAGCACTGGGGTGTCTATGGCGATGAGCACTGCTGAAAACACCAAGGCTTGGGAGGTCTTGCTTGAGAGGAAATCGCCACCAAAGGGAGGATGTCCTGCTTGAGAGAGAGGGGGGGAACCTGCTGCCTGTGGCTTGTGTTCTCCTTCCTCTTCTGCCAAATAGTGCTAGCCTTGGGTTGCTTATATATTATCTTACCCAATTTGCCCTACTCAGTTCCCAACAAAAGTCACTTAAAATAATAAGTGAAAAATGTCAAAAATAGGGAAAATAGGTAAAATACATTGGAAAATTTCCTTGAAGGATTCTGATGGGAATGCTTATGATCATGCTGTGTGCAACTAGAGGATATGCATCTACACTAAGTGCCTGGGCATGTATGGTCTGCGAACAGACTCACAAAAGTGCCAGAACACTTGCTAATCTAGACTGACTGGACTGACGGAACCCTTGTCCTGCTGTAGCTTGTCCACGGACACATAGGGTTGGATGTGTCACGTGACATCCCCTCCTTTTCAAAGTGAGGTACGGGTACCGAACTGTATGGCATCGAGGGAGATCGCCAATAGCATCCGGAATCCTGGAAGGGACTCTTCGCCGGCCCACTCTGATGTGTGGGTCATGCGGTACTTGAACTTCATAAAGGTCTGCAACGCTTGCTTCTTTGGGCTGCGCTGAAAGCGACAGTCTTCTGAGGCTCCTTCTGTCACAAGGCGGGCACCACGTGTCAATAGAAAAGAACAGACTGAACAACTTTAAGCACTTCAAATAACAACTGAACTGAAATGGAAAGTGAGACGACATGCGACACGGAGTGGCGGAATTCCACCCCAGAGAGTATTGGCCCCAAACCTTGGCGCCCCTTTCGGTATTTCTTTATATTGCATCAACACAGTACAAGCCGGTACTCCAGACTCTGCACCTTCTCCAGGAAGCATGCCAGAGAATGAGCCCTAGCCTCATATTTAAAGGCCCTTGGCCTGAAAAGCAGTTATAGTAAAAAGCCTTTAAAACTCCTCAAATAAAGCTCTGTCTAATAGGTCCGGGTTGGAGGGCGAAGATATCCTCGAATAAAGCTTTGTCTAATAGGTCCGGGTTGGAGGGCGAAGATATCCTCGAATAAAGCTCTTTCTAATAGGTTCGGGTTGGAGGGTGAAGATATCCTCGAATAAAGCTCTGTCTGCTCTTTTGTGGGACCTGTATGCTTTTAGAAAAGCACACGACTGATGCTCTGATACCACTGTCACAAGGCGAGCACCACGTGCCAATAGAAAAGAACAGACTGAACAACTTTAAGCACTTCAAATAACAACTGAACTGAAATGGAAAGTGAGACGACACGCAACACGGAGTGGTGGAATTCCACCCCAGAGAGTATTGGCCCCAAACCTTGGCGCCCCTTTCGGTATTTCTTTATATTGCATCAACACAGTACAAGCCGGTACTCCAGACTCTGCACCTTCTCCAGGAAGCATGCCAGAGAATGAGCCCTAGCCTCATATTTAAAGGCCCTTGGCCTGAAAAGCAGTTATAGTAAAAAAGCCTTTGAAACTCAAAAGCTTCTAAGCAAAGCCAAAAAGCTGCCAGTGCAATTTACGGAAATCCGTATAGCCTGCCACGTCATCAGCCAGCGCAATTTTCGGAATTTGTCTGTTGCCTTAGGGTTAGGGTTTTTGGCAGAAATTAGGGTTTGCAGGTTTTAGGGTTAGGGTTTTCAGAATTAGGGTTTGCAGGTTTCAAGGTTAGGGTTTCCAACATTAGGGTTTCAGCAGTTAGGGTTTCTGGCAAACATTAGGGTTCAGGCCCCTCGGCCACATCTGTACGTTGACTCCATTCTTTAGGCTTTGACACGTCAGCAGTTTGTTACACCTTCAATGCTTCAACTTCGTCGAGAATCATGCTTCTTTCTTCCTAAAGAATCTCCATGGCTGAAAATTCTTGAAACCACTTCCAACACAAAATCATGAACATACCTATTCCATGTAAGGGATTTAGTTGTAGGAATTGAGGCTCCTTTGGTGACAATGCGAGTCAAGTATACCATAGGTGGCAAACGAGGCTCCTTTGAAGAAATGGATATCCAAAATAAATGCCCCTTGAGAGGAGATGAAAGAAGAGATCTTGATATGCTCCTGGAGAGGGTGTCCATAGCTTTGAAGAAGCTTACTCAAACTCGAAGAAGGGCCATCCCAAATGCCAAAAACATCATCTATAAATCTCTTAAAATATAGAAGAGAAGGGGAGGTGAGTAGCTTCATGCCTTATTCTAAAGAGCAAAGAAAAAGGCAAGCATAGACAATTGCAAAATTGGATCCCATTGCCGTGCCCTTGATTTGGTGTCAACACTCTCCATTAAAAGAGAGATAGTGATGGTTGAGGATAAGAGAGGCTAAGGATAAAATGAAGTGAACCTTAGGAGAGGGAAAGATGTCTTGGAGGGAATTCTTGAGAGCTAAGAGTCCTAGGATGAGGATGCTAGGATAGAGAGATTCTACATTAAAAGTAAAAAGGATAATATGGGGAGGAAAGGGGGTGGAGGTTAGGTCTAAGATAAGAGAGTGGGAATCTTTGAGGTGTTGGGTTTTGGATAAGAGAACGGGATAGAGTTATGCGTGGAGCCATTTAGAAGCATTCTCCAAAATGTAATCTTTATAAGAGCAAATGGGGCGACCAACAAGGGAGGGTTTATGGATTTTAGGTAAGAGAAAAAAAGGGTGAGGTTTGGGGTTATCTAAAGAGGAGGAGAGGATAAAGACTCGTTCATTGTTAGGAAGAAGGGGGTAATTCAGAACAATGGAGGCGAGGAGGGAAGAAACAAAAGTTAGGGGAGGGGAAGATATTTTGGAGTAGGTAAGAGGGTCCATGAGGTGGCGAAGGGCTTCCTTTTTATACCAAACCTTGGAGAGGATAACCGGTCCTAGATTTTTATCGGCCGGTTTGATAACAATGCTATGGTCATTTCTTAAGGAAGATAGGGCTTCGATCAAGAAGGGTTTTGAGTGGAAGGGAGGAATGAAAGAGAGAAGGGGTTTAAGGAGGGTGAAGATATGCTTGAAGGCAAGGTTAAGGGTAGAGGAAGGAGAGGGAGGATTCCAAGAGGGATTAGGGATAGATAAAGAGAGGGTAGAAGAAGGGGAAGCATTCTTAAAAAACATTTTAAGATGAAGAGTTCTTTTTAGGTTAAGAGTAAGCTTCAAGGATTGAAGCCGGTGAGGGTGGAGGAGAGGGAGGATTATAGTTGAGTCCAAGACTTCGGAGTTTTTGTTCGGAGGAGGAGAGGGAACGATTAGAGAGATTGTGTGAAGAGCGGTTGGTCACTTTGTGCTCAAGAGAGGAGATAGAACGATTGCTTAAAACCAAAATTTTAAAAGGTGAGGATTTGTGAGAGGAAGCCAGTATTACAACGTTTTTAACCCGAGTGGGAGGGGTGGGGAGGAGAGGGAAGGTACAAGGAGGAGGGGTCCAAATGTGAGAGAAAAGATTGGGTTGAGAGAAGAGCAAGTGGACCCAAGTAGTAGGGTGCTCCATCTCTAGTTCAACCTCCTCCATTGCAAGTTTTTTGAAGTTTTGGCCAAGCGTTTGGGGTGAAGAGGCTTAGGTTGAGACAAGCGGGAGGTGTTAGGGGAAGGAGGATAGTTGGGGGTGAAAGCGCGAAGTAGAGGGTACCGGTAGGTGCGCGTCGTCGCGATGTAGTGCAGGATTGGGGCAAGAAGCAGGAGGCAAGAGTGCACAGAGAAGGAGCGCTAGCATTCGAAGACAGAGATAGAGAGAGAGCTTGTGCGATTTTTGGGAAACGATTGGGCTTTGTGGGGTTTCCACTTATTTTTTAAGTGACCTTTAAAAATTGTTGGTCCAGGTTCAATGTGAACCTGGACAAAGTATAAAATGTACATTAAAGTATAACATGGGGGTCATTTAGGGCCTTTAACCCAACAACCTCCCACTTAAAGGCATAAATGACACCTTTAAGCTAACCAATTCCCACTAGTTGTATGCAATGCGTTGAGCCTTAGCAAGACTCTTGGTGAGAACATGTGCAGGGTTATCCTGTGTATGGATCTTAGTCAAGGTGACTAGACCATCCTCCAATAGCTGACATATGAAGTGGTACCGCACATCTATGTGTTTGGTACGCGCATGAAACATGGCATTTTTGGCTAAGTAGACAGCACTCTGGCTATCACAACCCAACACAGGGGTATGAGCAGGCATGCCAAGTTCTTTTGCAAGTCTGCCCAACCAAATGGCCTCCTTTGAAGCCTCTGTGGCTGAAATGTATTCAGCCTCAGTAGTACTCAATGCCACAATTTTCTGCAACCTAGAACACCAAGAGACTGCACCACCAGCAATAGAAAATACATATCCACTGGTAGATTTCCTGGTATCCATGTCACCTGCCATGTCTGCATCACAATATCCCTGCAACTTTAAGTCACTTTTGTTACCTTCCAAATATCTCAGAATGCATTTGACAGCTTCCTAGTGCGCTTTGCCAGGATTCGACATGTATCGACTAATAACTTCCACACGTGTAGGAACTACAAAACCTTCAGGTTGTTTCATGTATATGTCCTCTTCAATGTCACCATGCAAAAACGCTGTCTTTACATCCATTTGATTCAATTCCAAATCAAGCACCGCAATGAGAGCAAAAAGGACACGTAAAGGTGTAAGCTTTACAACAGGGGAAAAGATTTCTTCAAAATCAATTCCTTCTTTCTGTGCATATCCTTTTGCAACCAATCTTGCCTTCTACTTGGATTTTTCATCCACAATCTTAATCTTGTGCACCCATTTGTTAGGAAGAGCCTTTCTCCCTTTAGGGAATGGCACAAGATCCCAAGTATCATTTGCATACAAGGATTTCATTTCCTCTTGCATTGCAAGCTCCCACTTACTGCTTGACTTACATGACTTAGCCTCTTTATAAGTAAGAAGTTCACCCTCATTAATCAACATTACATGATGTAAAGAGGGATTAAATCTCTACGGTTGCCTTCTCAAACGAGTTGACCTGCGTACCCAATGATCTACATTCTCAAGCAACAGTTCTACATTATAAGG
Source organism: Adiantum capillus-veneris (assembly GCF_014529385.1). Taxonomy (NCBI): domain Eukaryota; kingdom Viridiplantae; phylum Streptophyta; class Polypodiopsida; order Polypodiales; family Pteridaceae; genus Adiantum; species Adiantum capillus-veneris. The sequence goes on along the minus strand of NC_140959.1, from coordinate 91,067,780 downwards.
CAACTCATTTTCAGCTCTATCATGCTGCTGAAAATCATCTTCAGCCAATTCAGGTGGCTGTCCATCCTCATTAGGCGCATCAATATCATGTCCTACCTCTTCTGGCTCAAGGTTAACCGGCTGATTATCAATTTCAGCTTGCGGTAATGCATCATGAGGCTCTTTTTCAACATCAATGGGTGGCATGGAAGACTGAAATCTAACTGTTTTCTTGTCAGCATCAGATTTTGTAGCATTCTTAAGCAATTTTGCCTCATTGAAGACTACATCTCGGCTGCGAATTACCTTTCTAAATTGTGGTAACCACACTCTACAACCCATTTCACCTTCTTCCCCATAACCTAAGAATACTCCCTTAATGGACTTCATATCAAGCTTTGTTCTCAAGTCATTACGTACATGAACAAAAGCTTTGCAGCCAAATACTCTGAAATGATCATAAGAGGCAGGTTTGCCAAACCAAACCTCCTGTGGAATGTCATTTTTCAGCGTACTATTCGGAGAGCAATTGCAAATATGAATTGCTGTTGTCAATGCCTCCTCCCAAAACTCTTGGGAAAGATTAGCGGTAGACAACATGCAACGCACTCTTTATATAAAGTACGGTTGTACCTCTCAGCCACACCAATAGAAGACGGATTATAAGGGACTGTCAACTCCCTTTATCCCATTATCATCACAAAAATGCTGAAATTCAACAGATACATATTCTCCTCCATTGTCCGACCTGAGACGTTTAAGCTTAGCACTCTTTTGAGTAATGACAAAGCATGAAACTTCTTAAAAGCATTAAAAATCTCACTCTTACTTTTCAACAAATGTACCCATCCTTTACTGGTACAATCATCAATGAATGTAACAAAATACAATGCACCACCAAAAGACTTAACATGCATAGTGCATACATCGAAGTGAATAAGATCAAGAGGATTAGCTTTGCAAGAGACACCAGAGTAATAAGAAGATTTCTTTTGCTTTCCATAAAGACAATCATTGCAAAAATCTAAGTTTCTGCCTTTTACATCAAGCCTCTTCAAAGAGGAAAGCACTTGTCACAAAGTGATGACCTAGCTGCCCGAAACCCTAATTCTGCCAGAAACCCTAACCCTAAAAAGATTGCAGAGAATGCTGACGTGGTAGTAGCAGCGGCAAGTTGCTTTTTGCAGCAGTTTTTGGCAGCTTTTGGGCGATGCTTTTTATGCTACGCAATTGAAGAAAAAGAGAGAGAGAGAGCTTTTGTTTGCTTTATTCCCTCTCAAGAGAGAAAAAGAGAGAGATGGTGAAAAGCAGAAGGCTTTTGCTTTATTTTAAAAGCTTTTGATTTTCAGCTTTTGAAGCTTTTTGGGGCTCTGCTTTTGGCATCCCTTGTACTCTTTAAATAAGTGGGTAGGCCACTCACAACTCAGAGCATCTGGACGCAGAGTCTGTGTGAGTGCCTGCTCGCACTCTTGTACTTTGAACTTTGATTAATACAAAAAGAAATACTGAAAGGGGCGCCATTCTTTGGGGCCCATATCTCTAGGCACGGAACTTCGCCGAATCTATTGTGAACTGTGAACTATTTTGAAGTGGTTATTTGGTGTTATCGCGGTTGATTCTTGACTTGGAGTGTCCAAGTCTGTTACAGTGGTATCAGAGCACGGCCGATTTCTCTTCTACGGGAAATTCAATCCCAATTTTTTTCCGCGGCACCTATGGCTTCACGCAAGGATCAGTCGACTCCCTCTGCATCCGGAGATGCGCAGGGATCACAACGAAGATTCCGACAGAGAGTATGGCCCGCCTCGGCCTACTCAGGCGGAGCAACGAGAGATGAAGCGTCGTCAATTGATCGGCGATGCAACAAAGATGATGCTCAGTTTTGCGAAGTACCCAAAATTGGCAAAATATACGAGCGAGACTTCTTTTCATGAAGTGCACGAGCAGTGGCAGAAAACCACAACACCATCCCCGAAACCCGCTCTCAAGAAACCTTCTGCTCACAAGAAATATTCAGAGAAGGAATTAGAAGAGGTGGTTGATGCACGGATTGCTCAGCTTTTTGACGTGCAGAACAAAGTTAAAAAGCACGGCAAAAAGCAGAAGAAAGGCACTGACTTTTCGGGTTATTTGGGTCGTCAGTCGACATTTGATAAGGCAAAGAAACAGAAGAAGCGTGTTCGATTTGAAGGAGTACCCGGTTCTTCTTCTTCTTCTTCTTTTGACAGTTCTTCTAGCTCTTCGGATTCGAGCGAAGAAGACAGAAAAGGCAAAAAGCGAAGCAAGAAACAACGCTTCAGAAAGAACAAGAAAAAGGCAAAGAAGTCTAAATCTCGCCCAGTGAGAGACAGTTCTACGGAGGACTTGTCTACAGACAGTTCAGACTCTGATGAGAGCAACTTTTATGCAAAAAAGAAGAATTTTTACAAAGCCAACCAGTATGACTTTCTCGAAGACAAAAGCAAGAAAGTCCGAGAATTTAAGGAAGGTGGACAGTCAATTAAATTTGACACGTTTTCGGGATATAGAGATGCTTCGAAGGCTTTGTCTTTTGTACAACAGTTTGACATCGCTTTCGCGGGAGGACGCTACTTCGAGCACTCTAAGATTCGGAGAGCTGCCGCTTACTTTAAAGGGAATGCTCGAACTTGGTGGTCCACGCTTCTTTTAAACAAGACTGCGCCAGTTAATGGCTGAAATTCAAGAGACTTTTTATTTCTTCTTGGCTGATTCGAGAGTATGAACGTGATATACGAACTGCTTGGAACCATCTTTGGATGACCAAGAAAGATACAGTGGACGCTTATTGCGAGAGACTTTGGAGCTCTTTTCTACCCGCCTCTTCATTCAAGAAGATCTCGTTCAGAGAACAGATTGAGCGTTTTTGCGAAACGGGGTTTTGCCATTCAGTTTGGCAGTTTGACCTACCCCACCGATGAGGTCATGACACAAAGAGCTGAATAGACTTCGACGAATGAAAGTAGAAAGAGAAAGAGCAACTCAGAAAAGAAAGATGCACGACCAAAGCTTACTCCTCAGAAGCGGGCTTGCTTCGTCAGGGAGGGGAAGTGCTTTGGATGCGGGGAACATGGACATATCTCCGCGAAGTGCCCTAGCAAGGCACCGAATGAACAGGATGAAGAAAGGTCAGAAAGTTCTAAAGCAGCTGAGAGACGTGGCAGAAAAGGAAGATAAAAGCAGAAATGGTACCATGTTGCGTGGGGCTTGAACCGAATCAAATGAATGAAAGTACAAACTTTGTTGCTTCTGGGGCAAAGTGAAAGATCAGGAAGCTCTTTTGAAGGAGCCAAGGCCAACTTCTTTTGAATTGGAATTGGCGGCTCGATTTGGAATTACGCCCGACAGGCTGAGACCAGAGGTGGAGGTAGTTCGAGTGGCACCCGGACGGGATGTTGCCATTACACCGAGCATTGGAAAACTTCATTTGCAATGACAGGGGTGTTTTAGGGCACGCGGAGTGATGTTCTATTCGAAATCCCTTGGCACCACAAGAACAACGCCGTGGTTGACTACCGGGCCGAGAATGCGACTTTGACAAATGAAGGGCTCAAAGATTGTACTCGATGAATTTCAGTTTCTTTACTTACGTTTTTTAGGAGAGAATTGAACGATGGATGAAGGTCAAATATGTTTTGACCTGAACAAAAGAACGCCAAGATTTTCTCCATACTCGTGCCGATTGCTTTTCAGAGGGCTTGTCAGGCGAGTTACCGCCCGCTCGTCTTGAAGATCATACCATTGATATGATACCTGGAAGCACACCACCGAACAGGCCACCTTACCATGTGAGCCGAGCACAGAATGAAGAGATTATGAAAGACCTCTTGGAAAAGGGTCTTGTCCAGCCTAGTACTTCACCGTATTGCTCTCGAGTGTTGTTGGTTTTGAAGTAAGACGAATCTCGGAGAATGTGCATCGATTATAGAGCTCTCAACAAAATCAGCATTAAGAACAGATTTCCGATTCCTAGGATCAATGATATACTCGACAGATTACAGGGATCCTCGTGCTTTAGCAGGATTGATATGAAGAGTGGATATCATCAGATTAGAATCGCACCGGGCTTTTCGGACTACTTTTGGGTTATTTGTTTTTGGTGATGCCTTCTGGCTTAACCAATGCTCCTGCGACATTTAACCGGATGATGGACAGGATTTTTCGAGAGTATAGGCTATTTGTTGGCACTTTCTTTGACAATATCATTGTTTTCTCCAAGAATGAGGCAGAACACATAGATCATTTGCTTCAGGTCTTTCAGGCATTACGAGATCACAAGTTAGTGATTAATGCAAAGAAAAGTGAATTTTTCCTACCAGAGATACACTGTTTGGGACACATTGTCTCAGCAGCGGGAGTGCAAATGCATCCGGCCAAGATAGAGACTATCCGTGATTGGCCCGATTTGAAGAATGTCCATGAAGTTAGAAGCTTCTTGGGACTGTGTTCGTACTACAGGCGGTTCTTTCGAAAGTTTGCAGAGGTTGCTTCCCCTTGCATATCTTGACACAGAAAGGAATCCCTTTCTCGTGGGGACCCACAAAAGTGCCCGCCTTTCAAGAATTGAAAAAGAATTTGACTACAGGGTCAATTTTTGACTTTGCCAGATTTGCAGAAGTCGTTTGAAGTATATTGTGATACTTGTGGTCGTAGTCTAGATGCGGTCTTAATGCAAGAAGGCCAATGTCATTGCCTATGAGAGCCGATTGTTTTCAAGGCCGGAATTGACAGTACAGATATGTGAGAGAGAGCTTTTGGCGACTATCTATGCTCTTATTCAGTGGCGACATTACCTACTTGGAGTCGATTTTACGATTTTTACAGATGATGGGAGTTTACGCTACTTCTTGTCACGGAAGCAATTATCGGAAAAAGCAGATGCGGTGGGCAAACATCTTGTCACGGTTTACTTCCGGATTGTCCATGTGCATGGACATAAGAAATTGGTGGCAAATACTTTGTCCCGAAAGCTGTTGGTTCTGGCTATTTCCGCGATACATCATAGAAACTTCGAGGTATTGGTTGGTCAATACGCCACAGATACAGATTTTGCAGATGTATTCCGTTGAATACAGAAAGGGGAGATGGTAGCTGACTATTCCATTCGGGATAGCTACTTGATGAAGAAAACCATGTTGTGCGTTCCACAGCCGTTGAGGGAAAAGGTTATGATTGAATGCCACCGTCCGCCTTTTACGGGTCACTTTGGCATTGCTACCACCTTGAAAGGGGTAGAGAGATACTTCTTTTGGTCGAGACTCAAGAAGGATGTGGAAGGGTTTGTGCACAGTTGCTTGGTATGCAAGAAGGTCAAGTTTTGACAAGCATAAAGCACAGGGATTGTTACAGCTTTTTTACCCATACCCACCCGCCCTAGGAATGTATTGCAATGGATTTGATCGCTTGAGAACACAGTGTGGGCACGATTCTTTATTGCCCAGGTCTTCAGATTACATGGCATGCCTGAGACGATTGTCTCCGACAGGCACCTCAGGTTCACGAGTTTGTTTCGGACGGCTATTTGGGAGAACATAGGCACGTGGTTGCAGTTCTCGTTCCACTTGCAGACTGACGGGCAATCAGAGATTGCTAATTCAGTGGTACTGGATTTGTTAAAGTCTTCTGTGTTTGATCAGACGACTACTTGGGAAAGGATTTTACCTTTGGTGGAATATGCCTACAGAAACACGTTTAAACTCTTTGATGGGGAAGGTGCCATTTGAGATTCTTGAAATTGCTACGAAGGTTTTACCCTTCCTTAGCACGAAAGATAAGATTTTTCTTTGAAGCCGACCAGTTCACGAGGGACTTGGTCCGGAAGGCTTTGCAAAAATTTCGGGAAAGACAGAAAAAGGCAGCAGATCGCCATTGTTGTGATTTGAAATTGAAGGAGAATGATTGGGTGCTCATTTGAAATTGAAGGAGAATGATTGGGTGCTCTTACATTATGGGAAGGCACTCTCGAGAAAGAAACCAGAAAGGGAAAGAAGCGGCTTCTTTGAAAGCTTAGCATGAGATAGTGTGGACCTTTGCAGATTTTCCGAAAAGATAAACGATATCTCCTTAGGATTGAACAAGGTTGTTTCCGTACGTACGTACGGTATGGTTCTGTACCGTATGGTACGTCCGTACGGTATCCGTACGCACCGTACGTACCCACAAAAAAAAGAAAAGAAAAGAAAAAACTCTGAAAAAATAAACCTTTGGGAAAAAAAAAATCGCCAACGGTGCCTATTCCCCGTGGTCGGATTAGGTGGGCGAGGCCTTTAATAAGTCCACCTATCCTATACTGGTTATTATCACAACAGAGAATCAGAGAGTAGAACAGAGTCTCTGCACAGTGTCTGCATAGAGACCAAGGAAGGATTTGCCGCCACCGATAAGGTTCTTTCTTCCTCCCTCCCTCCCTCTCTTTGTGTTTGGAGTCTGCAAGGAAGCACTCTAGAGTCCCGACCTCGCGAAAGATTGTAAGTTTTGTATTCAACTTGGAAGTGTGCGTTAATTGTGTTGCAAAGTTATCTAGCGGTTACTTAACTTGTGGGGTGATTTTAAGTGTTTTTTGAAAGTTGTGGCTATGTTTAAGTATTGTGCAGTGTTTTTAAACTAGATAGGTTGTATATAAATTTGAAATTCTTTGTATTTTTAGCTTTTAAAAAATATACTACGAATTTTACGTACCTTATGGCCCAATCCATACGGTACAACGTACAGTACGTACCGAACACGTACCGAATACTACGTACCTTACAACCTTGGGATTGAAGCTACCAGAATACTTGGAGGATTCACAATGTTTTTCATGTGAGTCTCTTGAAGCCTTCTGAAGGCGATGTGCCTGATGATGAACAACCCGAAATGGACGAAAACGAGCAGATACTCATTCTAGAACAGAAATTGGCACAGAAAGAAAGAATAAAGATAAAGTCCGAAGGCGGTTCTTGGTTAAGTTCAAGAACTATCCTGCATTGGATGCGAAGTGGATGGAGGAGGAGGACCTAGTAGATACTCCTCATATTGTGAAACTTTACCTCGAAGCTTTTGGTTTAGTATAGTCTACTCCAAATGGAACCCAGAATTCAGCTTGGCCGGAGATCTAGTGCAGTGGGATGCACAAGAGGGGAGTTACTCCGCTCCTTTGTCAACGGATGCCTCGATTTTGATACTAGAGTCACTGATTGATGAGCGGGCGGCGGTGTGTGCAAGTGAAAGAGCACGCGAAGAAGTGCAGTGTGTGTGCAGAGAGGGGAGGCGAAGGCAAGGAGGAGAGGAAGCGCTAGCAGAAGAGAGAGGGCTCACATTTTTGGGGAAAACTCAATAAGTGAGTTTTGGGTTTTCCCACATTTATTATAAGTGACCTTTAAAAAATGTGTCTGGACAAAGTATAAAAATGTACAAAAATGGGTTATTTAAGCCTTTAACCCAACAACCTCCCACTTAAAGGCATAAATGACGCCTTTAAGCTACGTGACTCCCACCATCTCTATGCATAGATGATGTTGTGCTTTGGGTAAACACTTAGTGAGAGCATTGGCTGGATTTTGTGATGTATGGACCTTAACCAATGTAATAATGCCATCCTCAAACACTTCTCGTATGAAGTGATACCGCACATCAATATGCTTTATGCGTGCATGAAACATGGCGTTCTTTGCCAGACATATAGCACTCTGGCTATCACAACCAAGCATAGGTGCCTTGGCAGGCAAGCCAAACTCACTGCATAGGCGTGCTAACCAAATAGCTTCTTTGGAAGCCTCAGTGGCTGAAATATATTCAGCCTCTGTAGTAGACAATGCAACAATCTTTTGCAATCTAGAACACCATGAAACAGCACCTCCCACAAGAGTAAATACATAGCCACTTGTGGATTTCTGTGTATCCACATCACCAGCCATGTTAGAGTCACAAAATCCCTTCAACTCCATTGGTCCTTTACCATAGCAGAGGCATTTGTTTTTAGTCCCTTTCAAGTACCTCATAATGGACTTCACTGCATCCCAATGCAACCTGCTTGGATTAGCCACAAACCGGCTCACAACTCCCACTGCATGGGCTATGTCAGGCCTAGTAGCAACCATAGCATACATAAGTGAACCACAAGCTGAAGCATAAGGCACACTTTGCATGTCATTGGCTTCTTCCTTTGACTTGGGACAATCATCCTTGGAGATTTTAACATATGGCTGTAATGGCACACCAAGAGGCTTTGCTTCAGCCATGATAAATCTGTCCAGCACCTTTTCAATGTACTTTTCTTGCGACAAATACAATAGGCGCTTGTCTCTTTGCCGTGTAACACGCACTCCAAGTATGTTCAGTTGCCCCAAGGTCTTTCATTGAAAACGCAGATTTCAGCTGCCCTTTAAGAGCATCTACAGTGCTTCTTTTCTTTGCAGCTATCAACATATCGTCTACATAGAGCACAAGAATGATCGGGCTGCCATCCTCATCACGTTTGGTATACAAACAATGGTCTGCATGGCTTCTTTTGTAACCATGTTTAAGCATGAAGCAATCAAACTTCTTGTACCACTGTCTACATGATTGTTTCAGCCCATACAAGCTTCTATTGAGCATACATACCAAATGTTCCTTGCCATGGATGACAAAACCCTCGGGTTGCTTCATGTAAAGCTCTTCTTCCACATCACCATGCAAGAAAGCGGTATGTACATCCATTTGGTCCATTTCCAAATCAAGAGCATCCACAATGGCAAACAATACACGCAAAGTGGTCATCTTCACAACAGGAGAGAACACTTCCTGAAAGTCTATGCCCTTGGTTTGAACATATCCCTTTGCCACAAGCCTTGCCTTATACTTGGGTTTTGCATCAACAGTTTTGATTTTATACACCCATTTGTTAGGAATGGCCTTCCTTCCTTTGGGCAATTCAACCAAATCCCAAGTATGATTAGCATGCAAAGCTTTAATCTCTTCCTGCATAGCAAGCTCCCACTTGTCGCTGTGCTCACATGTCTTTTCCTCTTTATACGTAAGAGGCTCTCCCTCATCTATCAACATAATGTAATGCAAAGAGGGGTCATATCGACTCACAGGCCGTCTTTGACGAGTAGACCGCCTCACCCAATGATCCACATTATCCAGCAATGGGTTTACATCAGGTGGCACTACAAAATCATCAACAACCAGGTACATCATTTTCAGCACCATTTTCAACATTGTTTCTTGGCTGCAAATGCCCTTCAGGAGTCTCAATTTGCTGTCCAACATCATCTGGCTCAAACACCACTGGATCACCTACATTTTCAGCCATTTGTGGTGCATCATGAGGGTCAGAAATAGGCCTAACAGGTGGCTGGTCATGCTGAAATTTCACCCTTTTATGGTCATGCTTTGAGGCACAATTGTTTTGAAGTAGCCTTGCCTCATTAAAAACAACATTCCGGCTGCGTACAACCCTTTTGAGCTGAGGTAACCAAATCCTGTAACCCACTTCGCCTTCTTCACCATATCCCATGAAAAGGCCTTTAATGGACTTCACATCTAGTTTACTCCTCAACTCAGGTCTAACATGCACAAAAGCTTCGTAACCAAAAATGCGTAAGTGATCATATGAAGCAGGCTTGTTAGACCAAACCTCTTTAGGGATGTCACCTTTCAAAGACATGTGAGGGGATCGATTGCATATATGCATTGCAGTTTTCAAAGCTTCTCCCCAAAATCCATGAGAGAGATTAGCTGTGGACAGCATGCATCTCACCCTCTCACAAAGTGTCCTATTGAATCTTTCAGCCACACCATTAGAAGAGGGGCGGTATGGCACAATAAGCTCCCTCTTAATGCCCAAATTTTCACAAAACTTGTTAAATTCAGTACTTGTGTACTCCCCCCCATTGTCTGTACGCAAGCATTTTAGCTTTCTACCAGTTTGGGTGGTCACAAATGCATGAAATCTCTTAAACACAGCAAAGGCCTTAGACTTAAGCAAATAAACCCAAATTTTCCTAGAATGATCATCAACAAAGGAGACAAAATAACATGCACCACCCATAGACTTAGTAGGCATGCTACATACATCAGAATGTACAGATCAAGCACACAAGATTTACGAGAGACACCAGAGTAATAAGAACGCTTTACTTGCTTGCCATATTGACATTCATTACAAAAATCAAGCTTTGTGCCTTTAGCATCAAGCTTGTTCAAAGTACAAAGCTTAGAAAGGCCCTTTTGGCTCATATGGCCAAGCCTCTTGTGCCACAACTCCATGTGAGAGTTAATTTCAGCCAATGCAATAAACTTGCCCAACAAGGCCTTTCCATGCATGCAGTAAAGTGTCCCTTTCTTTGTGCCCTTTACAATCAGCCTTGAGCCTTTAGTCATTTTCCATGACCCTCTCTCAAACAAGATGCTGTAACCATGTATATCCATCTGACCAACTGAAAGCAGACTCTTCTTGATTCCCGGCACATATTGAACATCATGCAAGACAAGCTCATTTGTGCCATCTATGGAGAGATGCACAGTGCCAATATCCTCAATGGAACATGCATGATTGTTTCCAAGGTATACATGGCCACGCTTGCCCGCATCAAAAGTAGAGAAACACTCCTTGATAGGAGTCACATGAAATGAAGCACTTGAATCAACAATCCAAGTCTGGGACAATGCATCATTGACAGTCAACAAAGCATCAATAAGATCATTCTTGGTGATCTGCATGTCCTGTGAATGAACATTTAGAGAGGCATCAAAGTCATAAGCATCATCATCTGACAAAGTGGCACACAAGATGTCCTCTACATCTGACAGCTCCTCAATCACGACACTAGAAGCCACATTGGTCTTCTCTTTGTCCTTTGAGCTATCATGTGCATCTGCCTTGACTTCCTTCTTCTCTTTCTTTTTGTCTCCGCCGTTCTTTTTCCTTTCTAACTCAGCTTTATAGTACCTGCAATCGGGTTTCTTGTGACCTTTCTTGCCGCATTGATAGCAAGTCACATCACCCTTGCCTTTGCTTGCATTTCCCCTTTCTTTACTCTTACTCTTACTCCTTTGTGCATAAGCATTCTTCTTTTCTGTCCTGCCTCTAACCATGTTGGCAGAGCTGCCTCCCTCTCCACTTGCTTTCCTCCTGATTTCTTCATTCAAGATAGAACCCCTAATACCATCAAAGGTCAAATTGGGGTTATTGGACAACGAAACCACCAAAGTTTCCCATGACTCAGGTAAGATTATAAGCAAGAAGATAGCTTTCAGCTTATCATCAAAAGGGGGCAAGCCAGAATCCTGTAACTGCGACAAAGTACCTGCGAACAATGACAAGTGTTCTACCGCGCTCTTGGACTCATCTAGTTGCATGCCAACAAGTTTTCGCATCAAGTGCACCTGGTTGACAGGCGTTGTATTTTCATACATTCCCTTTAACTTCTCCCACATATCAAAAGCAATCGTGAGACCTTTCATATTAATGACGGTCTCATCTGTCATGGCCATTTTAATGTATGTAACGGCTTTCCTGTTCATGCTAACCCATGCTTCATCTGTCATATTCTGTGGCTTCACTTGTTCAAGTGCCCCTTCGCAATCCTTAAGGAATAGGATTCTCTGAATCCTATCTTTCCAAAGATCAAAACCTGTTCCATCGAACCTCCTAATCTCGAAGAGGTTCTTCACATCCGAAGAAGATGAGGCCATAGTTGCACGAAATAAGAGGGATAATACGTTGAATTTTTGGGCAAAATGCGTAAAAATCGGAGTATAGTCTCACAGAGATGTGTACTATAGCTCCAAATGGTCACAGGAGCAGTTTGGGGCAAAATAGGACGATTTGGGCACAAAATTCAATTTCTGAAATTTATGCACAGGAAATTTCAGCGAGCGACTTTGTGCTCAAAAACAACAAATTTAGTTGTTTTTAGCCTCAGAGGACATACATAAGGCTAATACACAGCCTTTAGAAGCATGTAAGCACAAAAGCCCCAATTTGTAGCATCAAAATTGCATAAAATTGAGCCACAAATGGTCATACATCGACAAAATTTGTCAAATGTGCGTAGATTGCATCAATTTGCACTTTCCCCAATGTAATCGCACCATAAAAACACTTGCAAAAACTTGCGTAAATCTGAAATTTGCTTAAAACTCGTGTTTTAGGGCTTGTTTTTCGGCAATTTCAGGGTTTTCGGGTAGCGGGGACTTAGCAAAAGTATTCCCACACCTTAATACATCATTTGCAAAACCTGTATTTTGTTGTCACAACCTGTAATTTCCTGTTTTTGACCTAATTTCAGCCTATTTTAGATCAATTTTGGTTGCCGGGAGCTCTCTAGTGTCCGGGGACGAGTCCTTTGGCGACGAAATTGCAAAATCTTGCGTGAAAGTTGACCTTCTTGGCTGAAATTCAGCGTTTGCAGGTTTGGGGGCAAACCCCAATCGGGCTCTGATACCAGTTGATGAGCGCGCGGCGGTGTGTGCAAGTGAAAGAGCACGCGAGGAAGTGCAGTGTGTGCAGAGAGGGGAGGCGAAGGCCAGCAAGAGAGGAAGCGCTAGCAGAAGAGAGAGGGCTCACGTTTTTGGGAAAAACTCAATAAGTGAGTTTTGGGTTTTCCCACTTTTATTATAAGTGACCTTTAAAAAATGTGTCCAGGTTCAATATGAACTTATACAAAGTATAAAAATATACAAAAAGGGGTTATTTAAGCTTTTAACCCAACACTGATGTCTCTTTGAGCTTCAGGGATACTGAGAGCTTACAGTATTCTGCTGGATGACTTTATGAAATGGAATTCCTAATTATGATACTGATTTGTTCTTGACTTCTTTTAAGTGCAGGAATTGATGGACGAAATGACTGCAACATTTTGGTCTGATTGATCTCGAATAGACATGGTTGCAATAGGGGTTAGTCAATCGGACATCGATGAGGTCCCGATTGGATCTAGATGCGATTGCTAGCTACATTGCCGATAAATTATGGTCTAAGATCCGAATGAATGTTGAATGTCATGTGATGTCCTGTGATGTCGAGTGATGTCCTGTGATGTCATGTGATGTGACTGTCGATTGGTACATGTGCTAGATGTGTGTTCCTAGTACGTAGGTACTAACAATCAGTGTCTGCTAAGACGGTTTATGGCCTCTGTTTGGGCGATTTACAATGCTTTCAAGAGGGGGGTATGTCACAAAGTGATGACGTGGCTGCCCGAAACCCTAATTTTGTAGAAACCCTAACCCTAAAAAGACTGAAGAAAATGGTGAGGTGGCAACTTGCTTTTTGCGGCAGTTTTTCGCAGCTTTTGGGCGATGCTTTTTATGCTATGCAATTGAAGAAAGAGAGAGAGAGCTTTTGTTTGCTTTATTCCCTCTCAAGAGAGAAAGAGAGAGATGGTGAAAAGCAGAAGGCTTTTGCTTTATTTTAAAAGCTTTTGATTTTCAGCTTTTGAAGCTTTTTGGGGCTCTGCTTTTGGCAACCCTTGTACTCTTTAAATAAGTGGGTAGGCCACTCACAACTTAGAGCATCTGGACGCAGAGTCTGAGTGTGAGCGCCTGCCCGCACTCTTGTACTTTGAACTTTGATTAAGACAAAAAGAAATACCGAAAGGGGCGCCAGTCTTTGGGGCCAATATCTCTAGGCACGGAACTCCGCCGAATCCCTTTTGGCTTATATGGCTAAGTTTCTTATGCCACAATTACGTATGTGAAGCAATTTCAGCAACAACAAGAAACTTGCAAGACAAAGCTTTGCATCGAAGATGGTACAAAGTACCTCTTTTTGACCCTTTTGTAACAAGCATAGAGCCCTTAAGCAACTTCCATGTGAACCCCTAACAAAAATGGTCGTATAACCATGTACATCGAATTGGCCAACGGATAGTAGACTTTTCTTAATGCCGCACAAACCTGACATCATTTAATAAAAGCTCTTGACCATTGTTAAGAGCCAAACGTATAGTACCCATTCCCTCAATATTGCAAGCAAAATTATCACCAAGGTACACCTTGCCATAATTGCCTGCAACATATGTAGCGAAACACTCCAAAGATGGAGTCACATGGAAAGAGGCACTGGAATCTACTATCTAAGACTGAGATAGGTCATCATTAGCACTAAGCAATGCATCAATGACATCTTTCTTCGAAATAAGCATGTCTTCTGCATTAGCTATCACCAAATCTGAGGGGTATGAAGCCGCAACCAAGATTTCCTCAATGTCTCACAACTCCTCAATGACCACACTAGAGGATACATTTGCATTCTTAGAATCCTTGGAGGAATCACCTGCTGATTTTTCCCTTTCTTCTCATCTTTCTTCTTCTTATCTTGCGTTTCCTTCTTCCTTTCCTCCTCTTTCTTAAAATACCTGCAATCGGGTTTCTTGTGACCCTTTCTGCCACATTGATAACAAGTGACATCACGCTTAAGTCGCAGATTTCAGAAGGAGTTATCATTGGTTGTTTCCTTGAGTAGCAGTCCCACCCTCACGTATGACGTCGTCGTCGTCACGGTCATAGTCCCAAGTTGCATCAGTTTCCATGCATCATCATTGTACCACTTTGTGCAATCAATAGTAGACCACTCTCGCCGACGAGAGTGGGGCCTTCGGAGGAGGGTTTTACAACGTCTCTGGTGTCGTATCTCTCTTCTCTCTCTATCTCTCAGTCTCATACACTTGCACGCACAGTGTCCATTCACTTTGTTTGTGATCATAGCATTCTCTCATTAAGAACGGAAGGCTCTACCTTCCATAAGAACAAAAGGAACATTGAGCACAGTTCGGAGCACTCATCTTGAGCAAAGCACAAACATTCATTCCGCTGCACCTAACATCCCAAGTATGTAGCAATGTCATAAGCAAGAAAATAGCTTTCAGTTTATCATCAAATTGCTGAAGCCCACTGTCCTGCAAGTGACTCAACACACTTGTAAAAGCACTCAAATGCTCAGTAGCTGACTTCGAGTCATCAAGCTGCATATTCACCAACTTTCGCATCGCATGCACGTGGTTCACAGACGTGGTGTTCTCATAATTGGCCTTTAGCTTTTGCCATATTGCATAAGTAGAGTCCAAACGCTTGATGTCCGTCAAAATGTCATCATTGATAGCCATTTTGATACAGGCCATAGCCTTCTTATTCAACGTGGTCCACTCTTCGTCAGACAAACCTGGCGCCTTTTTCTGTTCCAGTGCATCATCACAATACTTTAAGAAAAGGATACCTTGCATGCGTTCTTGCCAAAGATCGAAACCTTGACTATCGAACCGTTTGATTTCCATCAAGCTTTTAGTGTCAGATGCGGAAGAAGAAGCAACCATCTTAACTCAACCACAAGTGTGTATACAAGAGAGATGCAATAGGCTGAAAATTTCAGCAAATAGTAGCAACCATAAGACTTTGTATACAAAGAGCCACAATTTCTTTACATGAAACAATCCAAATCTGAAATTTCAGCTGAAATGTGTAATTTCAAGCACCTGTACTCAGCTTTTCACTCAATTTGTCGCGACAAACATCAATACATGTGATACCACAACTTTGGTGCACCTGCGTTTTGCTGTTTTGACTTGTAATAACCTGTAAATGACCTGTTTTGACCTAAAAACAACCTGTTTTGGACTGTTTCGACAGTTTGGTGACCCTCTTGACCCCGGAAGCAAGGGGCTTCGCGATGGAAGCGAAATTGATCGCGGGAGAGCAACTTTAACTTGCTGTCCAGCAGACTCCGCAGGGCTGTTTTGAAACCCTAGGGCTCTGATACCAATTGAAAGTGCGAAGTAGAGGGTACCAGTAGGTGCGTGTCGCGATGTAGTGCAAGATTGGGGCAAGAAGCAGGACCCAAAGGGGCGCCAGTCTTTGGGGCCAATATCTCTAGGCACGGAACTCCGCCGGGCCAATGCAAATCTATTGTGATCTGTGAATTGTTTTGAAGTGGTTATTTAGTGCTGTCGCGGTTGATTCTTGACTTGGAGTGTCCAAGTCTGTTACAATGGTATTAGAGCACGGCCGATTTCTCTTCTACGGGAAATCCGATCCCCAAATTTTTTTCCGCGGCACCTATGGCTTCACGCAAGGATCAATCGACTCCCTTTGCATCTGGAGATGCGGATAGGGATCACAACGAAGATTCCGGCAGAGAGTATGGCCCGCCTCGGCCTACTTAGGCGGAGCGGCGAGAGATGGAGCGTTGCCAGTTGATCGGCGATGCAATGAAGATGATGCTCAATTTTGCGAAGGACCCAAAATTTGCAAAATATATGAGTGAGACTTCTTTTCAAGAAGTGCATGAGCAATGGCAGAAAACCACTACGCCCACTCTCAAGAAACCTTCTGCTCAAAAGAAATATTCAGAGAAGGAATTAGAAGAGGTGGTTGATGCATGGATTGCTCAGCTTTTTGACGCGCAAAAGAAAGCCAAAAAGCACGACGAAAAGCAGAAGAAAAGCACCGACTTCCTGGGATATTTGGGTCGTCAGTCGACTTTTGACAAGGCAAAGAAACGAAAGAAGCGTGTTCGATTTGAAGGAGTACCCAATTCTTCTTCTTCTTCATCTGACAGTTCTTCTAGCTCTTCAGATTCGAGCGAAGAAGACAGAAAAGGTAAAAAGTGAAGCAAGAAACAAAGCTTCGGAAAGGGCAAGAAAAAGGCAAAGAAGGCTACATCTCGCCCAGAGACTGACAGTTCTACTGAGGACTCGTCTACAAACAGCTCAGATTCCGATGACCGAAACTTTTATGCGAACAAGAAGAATTTTTACAAAGCTAACCAGTATGACTTTCTCAAAGATAAAAGCAAGAAAGTTCGAGAGTTTAAGGAAGGTGGCCACTAGATCAAGTTTGATACTTTTTCAGGATACTCAGATGCTTCGAAGGCTTTGTCTTTTATACAACAGTTTGACACCGCTTTCGCGGGAGGGCGCTATTGAGAGCACTCCAAGATTCGGAGAGCTGCCTCTTACTCTAAGGGAAATGCTCGTACTTGGTGGTCCACGCTTCTTTTAAACAAGACTGCGCCAGTTAAATGGCTGAAATTTAAGAAGCTTTTTATTTCTTCTTGGTTGACGCAAGAATATGAACGAGATATACGAGCTGCCTGGAACCATCTTCGGATGACCAAGAAAGATACAATCAATGCTT
Source organism: Adiantum capillus-veneris (assembly GCF_014529385.1). NCBI lineage: Eukaryota > Viridiplantae > Streptophyta > Polypodiopsida > Polypodiales > Pteridaceae > Adiantum > Adiantum capillus-veneris. Next base: position 91,050,683 of record NC_140959.1, on the reverse strand, counting down.
ACTGTGAAAGATTCGGGAGCTCTTTTTTTCAAGAAGATCTCGTTCAGAGAATAGATTGAGCGGTTTACCTTGGGTCTACCTACAGAGATCCGAGATCACTGCTTGGAACAGAAGTCAGCTTCTATTCAGGAGTTGATGAGTTATGCGAAGCGGGGCTTTGCCATTCACTCTGGCAGTCTGACCTACCCCACAGATGAGGCCATGACACAACGAGCCGAACAGACTTCTCGGAATGAAAGCAGAAAGAAAAAGAGCAACCCAGAGAAAAAGGATTCACGACCCAAGCTTACTCCTGAGGAGAGAGCTCGCTTCATCAGAGAGGGGAAGTGCTTTGGATGCGGGGAACATGGACATATCTCCGCGAAGTGCCCTAAAAAGGCATAGAAAGAACAGAATGATAAAGACGACGACAGGCCTGAGAGTTCGAGAGCAGCTGAGGAACGTGGCAGAAAAGGCAGATAGAAAAGAAAAACTGGTACCACATGGCGTGGGACGTGCACCGAATCTAATGAATGAAAGTACAAATTTTGCCGCTCTTGGGGCAAAGTGAAGGATTAGGAAGCTCTTTTGAAGGAGCCAAGGCCAACTTCTTTTCACTTGGAATTGGTGGCTTGATTTGGAATTACGCCCGACAGACTGACGCCACAGGCGGAGGTAGTTCGATTGGCACCCGGATGGGATGTTGCCATTACACCGATCATTGGCAAACTTCGTTTGCAATGACAGGGGTGTTCAGGGCACGCGAGTGACGTTCTACTCAGGATCCGTTGGTACCACAAGAACTACGCCGTGCTTGACTACCGGGCCGAGAAAGCGACTTTGATAAATGAAGGGCTTAGAGATTGTACTTGATGAACTTCAGTTTCTTACTCATTCTTTTGGGAGAGAACTGAACGATGGAAAAAGGTTGAATATGTTTTGACACGATCAAAAGAACGCCAAGATTTTTCTCCACACTCATGCCGATTGATTTTCAGAGGGCCTGAAGATCAAACCATTGATCTGATACCTGGAAGCACGCCACCGAACCAGCCACCTTACCGTGTGAGCCGAGTACAGAATGAAAAGATTATGAACCCAGTGAAAGACTTCTTGGAAAAGGGTCTTGTCCAGCATAATACTTCACCGTATTGCTCTCCACTGTTGTTGGATTTGAAGAATGACGGATCTTGGAGAATGTGTATCGATTATAGCGCTCTCAACGAAATCACCATCAGGAACATATTTTCAATTCCTAGGATCGATGATATACTCGACACGTTACAGGGATCCTCATGCTTTAGCAGGATTGACTTGAAGAGTGGATATCATCAGATCCGAATCGTGTTGGGAGACGTCTACAAGACAGCCTTTCGGACGACTTTTGGGTTATTTGAGTTTTTGGTGATGCCTTTTGGCTTAACCAATGCTCCTGCGACATTTAACCGGATGATGGACAGGATTTTTCAAGAGTACAGGCTATTTGTTGACACTTTCTTTGATGATATCATTGTTTTCTCCAAGAATGAAGCAGACCACATAGATCATATGCTTCAGAGATACATTTTTTTTGGGGACACTTTGTCTCAGCAACAGGAGTGCAAATGGATCCGGCCAAGATAGACACTATCTGTGATTGGTCCGATTTGAAGAATGTCCATGAAGTTGAAAGCTTCTTGGGACTGCGTTCGTACTACAGACGGTTCATTCGAAAGTTTGCAGAGGTTGCTTCCCCTTTACTTATCTTGATACAGAAAGGAGTCCCTTTCTCGTGGGGATCCACAGAGGTGACTGCCTTTCAGACATTGAGAGAGAAATTGACTACAGGACCAGATTTGACTTTGCCGGACTTGTAGAAGTCATTTGAAGTATTTTGTGATGCTTATGGTCGTAGTCTGGGTGCGGTCTTGATGCAACAAGGCCATGCCATTGCTTACGAGAGCCGATTGTTCTCTAGGTCGGAGATGACAGCACAGATTTATGAGAAAGAGCTTGTGGTGGTTATCCATGCTCTTACTCAGTGGCGGCATTACCTACTCGGAGCGGATTTTACTGTCTTTACAGACCATCTGAGTTTGCGCTACTTCTTGCCACAGAAGCAGCTTTTGGAAAAGCAGCTGCGGTGGGCGAACATCTTGTCACAGTTTCACGTCCAGATTGTCCATGTGCAGGGACGGAAGAATGTGGTGGTAGATGCTTTGTCTCGGAAGCCGTTGGTTTTGGCTATTTTTGCGATACATCATAGGAGCTTCGAGGATATGGTCGATCAGTATGCCACAGATACAGATTTTGCAGCTATTTTCACACGGATACGGGATGGGGAGACAATAGCTGGATACTCCCTTCGGGAAGGCTACTTGATGAGAAAGACTATGTTGTGCGTTACACAGCCGTTGCGGGGAAAGGTTATGACTGAATGCCACTGTCCATCTTTTACGGGTCACCACGGCATTGCTACCACCATGAAGGGGTAGAGAGATACTTCTTTTGGTCAAGACTCAATGTAAGGTGCAGCGGAATGAATGTTGTATTTTCTCAAGATTAGTGATCTTTATTGCTCAAGGTTCCTTTTAGTTCTTAGGGAAAGAGAGAGCTTTCCGTCTTATGGAGAGTGCTATGATCACGAACAAAGTGAGTGGATATTGTGCGTGCAAGTGAATGAGACTGAGAGAAGGAGAGAGAAGAGATACGACACCCGAGAGGTTGTAAAACCCTCCTCCGAAGGCCCCACTCTCGTCGGCGAGAGTGGTCTACTTTGATTGCACAAGGTGTACAATGCGTATGCAATGGACTGATGCAATGGGACTATGCCGATGACGACGAATGTGATGACGACGGCGACTTTGGCTGAAATCTGTAATCTTCTATATGTTGAATTTCTTGGACTGTTTCAGGGCTGAATTTGTTTGCTTTACTGCTGTCCTTATGGCTGAAAATGATCGGCTTTGTCTGGGGGTCATGCTGAAGATGAAAACGCTGAGATACTGTATCCTTTAGGCTGCGTTTTTATGCTGATTCGCACCTGCTGAAAACGCTGCAAAGGCTGAGGTCCCTGCTGTGAAAAACGCTACAAAATGCTGAGGTTCTGCTGTGGATGCCTAGCGTTAGTGAAGGCTGTAAAACATTGATTGGGATCAGGTAAACGCCAGGTTCAGGTGCTTTCTAGCGATGGTTGTTGGATAAGGAAACGCCAGGTAACTGGGGGGGGAATGGTGATGGCTTGCTTTGAAGGAAACGCCAATGGTGGGAATTGACCCGGTGAGGATGGAATCCAAGAACGCGGGGGGTGCTGGGGGGGTACTGCTGAGAAGTTTCCTGTTGAGCGGGAAGCTCCTGCTGCCTCTTCTGCCAGAAAGTGCTAACTTGGGTTTGCTTATATATTAACTTAGCAAAATTGCCCTACTTGCTTTTGTTGGAAAGTCTCTTAAAAATAATAAGTGAAAATAACCAATAAATAGGAAAATAGGCTAAATGCACTGGAAAATTCCCCTAACTGATGCTAATGGATTCTGATGGGAATTCCGATGATCATGCTGTGTGCAACCGGAGGATATGCATCTATGCTAAGTGACTGGGCATGCACGGTCTACGAATAGACTCACAAAAGTGCCAGATCATTGCTAATCTAGACTTGACTGAACTGACTGAACCCTGCTGTGGTGTAGCTTGTCCACGGACTCATAGGGTTGGGATGTGTCACGTGACATCCCCTCCTTTTCAAAGTGAGGTACTGGTACCGAACTGTATGGCGTCGAGGGAGATCACCAACAGTATCCGGAATCCTGGAAGGGACTCTTCGCCGGCCCACTCTGATGTGTGGGTTGTGCGATACTTGAACTTCATAAAGGTCTGCAACGCTTGCTTCTTTGGGCCGCGCCGAAAGCGACTCAAAGTCTTTTGAATCTCTTGTCTTGCGTCAACTTCGTCGAGTATCCTGCTTCTTTCGTCTTCAAGAATCTCCACGGCTGAAAATTCCTAAAACCATCTCCAACACAAAACCATGAACATACCCATTGCATGTAAAGTGAAGGAAAAAAATCTTGTCTTCTCTAAAGACTGTGCATGCAATGTAGATGAACATAGAGACGGAGTGACCACCCGTTTATCAAACACATGCAAACAATGAGGTCGAATCTTTTCTGTTTGATCGAAATCAATCAACTGTGGCAAATCACAATGGAAATGCCCATGCTTGGTGCTCATACTATCATGTGCTCTTTCTACAACCGTGTCATGCCAAGGAAGAGACATGGAATTCGGCTTCTTGACATACATACTTTTCAGTTTTTCATGAAAAATCCGCATACATTCGTGCTCATCCGTGAGAGAAACGTGCTCAACATACAATATGTCATGCCTAGAAAAAGGGATCGCATAACGATGTTGACTAAAATACATGAAAGCTTCACGAATGAAACACTCGAACTATGTGTGCGTATCAATCATGCGAACGCACAATACTTCCTGTGATGGTTCTTTGGACCTAGGCTCGAGGGCCAAGATCGGTTCGTCCTGAATGATCGAATCGTCCTGTGGGGGTTCTTTGGACCTCCACTTGAAAGCCAAGATCGGATCTTTGTGATTGATCGAATCTACGGGGTTAGCTTCGCTAGGAAAAGCATCCACTAACTCATCATCCTGGTGAATAATCACATCTTCTTCATGCAAGTCATCATGCTTGTCTTTGTCATCCAAATCATCATGCAAATCATTATCATTCAAATCATCACGCTTCTCATGTCACGTGACACATCCCAACCCTATGTGTCCGTGGACAAGCTACACCACAGCAGGGTTCAGTCAGTCCGATCAGTTTACAATAGCAGTGATTTGTGAGTCTATTCGTAGACCGTGCATGCCCAGTCACTTAGCATAGATGCATATCCTCCGGTTGCACACAGCATGATCATCGGAATTCCCATCAGAATCCATTAGCATCAGTTAGGGGAATTTTCCAGTGCATTTAGCCTATTTTCCTATTTATTGGGATTTTCACTTATTATTTTTAAGTGACTTTTCAACAAAAGTAGGTAGGGCAATTTTGCTAAGTTAATATATACGCAAACCAAAGTTCACACTTTCTGGCAGAAGAGATAGCAGGAGCTTCCCGCTCACAGGCAACTTCTCAGCAGTACCCCCCCGCAACACCATCGCCATCAGATCCCGCTTCCATCCTTGGCGTTTTTACCAGATCCAGCCATCACCAGTGGAGTTCCCTCTTCTGGCGTTGGTCCCCAGCAGATCAGCCCATCCTTGGAGTTTTCCCCCTTCAAGCAAGCCTATGAACCAGCGCTTTACCCATTGGCAGCAGTACCATCAAAGATCACTAATGCTATGACTTGCTGGCAGATCTGCAGCAATTTCAGCAAGAACTAACGCCAGAAAACCCTCATTAAACCAGCGTTTTTCTCTTCAGCTCTCAGCCATCAAAACGCAGCAGATCTGCAGTGTTTTGGCCTCCCCCATTCAGCGTTTTACAGCAGCAGTATCAGCGTTTTGCAGCAGATCTTAAGCAAGGAAAAACGCAGCCCATATGCCCATTTAGGTCAGCGTTTTTCATTCTCAATTTACCCCCGGCAAAGACAGTGAATTTCAGCCATAGAACCAGCCCAAACAGTCATTTCCAGCCATCAAGAAGATCCCAGATTTCAGCCTAAGTCGCCGCCGTCATCACCGTCGTCGTCATCAGCATAGTCCCAACCTCTCGGGTGTCGTATCTCTTCTCTCTCCTTCTCTCAGTCTCATTCACTTGCACGCACAATATCCACTCACTTTGTTCGTGATCATAGTATCTCTACAAGACGGAAAGCTCTCTCTTTCCCTAAGAACTAAAAGGAACCTTGAGCAATAAAGATCACTAATCTTGAGAAAATACAACATTCATTCTGTTGCACCTAACATTGGTATCAAAGCTTTGGAAGTGTTTTGCATTACTCAAGGAAAGAACCACAAGAACCACAAGAATTTTTTGCTTGTTGCGATCGCACGAACCCAAGTTTACTTTGGCATGGCGATTCCTAATCGTGTTTTGTTGAAGAGTGACAGGAATCCCAAGAAAGAAGGGCTTGTCCAGCCTCCCCTTGTGTCTCTTTTCACTCATTGAGAGCGGACTGTGCACTTAGTGGCCGGGCAATCAACGTGAGGTGGGAAAAAGCAACCTTGGTGTGAGTGCAAGGCTGCCAAGGGGTGCGCCCGCAGAAAGGAGTAGAACTCGGGTGAAGAGAAGATCCTTCTCCAACGCGATTTGCAAGCGAAAGAAAACCTCAAGAATTCGAAGAACCCAAGACCCTCAAGACTCAAGAACCTCAAGAACCCAGGATTCTCACGAATCAAGGACCTCAAGAACCTCAAGACCCTCAAGAACCCAAGTTCCTCGCGAGCTTAAGACCCCAAGAGCCTAGTGCATGGTCGTCACCGGAAGCGGCATGGATACTTCGCATTCAGGTGATGAGCATGAGAGAGGCGACGAAGGATTCTCCCCACCAGGAGGATTTTCCAACCCTCCCCCTTCGTCATCTACGCCACGAGTTGCACTCACTCCTATGGAGATGATGGTCAAGTCGATGTTGGACATGATGGCACAATAACAAGAAACGAATCGAGTTGCCTTGGCACAACTCGCAAGCAAAGCAGATGAACAAGCAACAAAGAACCGTGCACAAGAAGCCAAGGACCGCGAGCGTGATGAAAGAAACGACAAACTTGTTGCACAATAAGAACATTATTAACTTGCTCAAAAACGTGAGCGCATTGCTCTTGCCGCAAAACAAGAAGAACAACGACTTGCTCTCGAACGCGAGCACGCTGAACGAAAAGAACGCAAAGCAGAAAAGGAGGCCGAGCGTGAAGCTCAAAGGGAGCTTCGCAATCAAGAATTTATAGCCCAAATCCTAGCCTCAAAGACCGAACCACCCAAAGATCGTGGGAGTTCGTCAAGTGGCGCAAGCCACGATGCGGATTCACACAATCCAGTCATAGAGAAGTTGACTTTCAGTAAGTATGACGGTAAGATGGATGCTACTGTTATTCATTCTTGCTTGCATCAATTTAATGCTTATTTTGCGACAACTAAGAAAACACGCAATAGCAAAGTTTTGACAGCAGCTATGTACCTTGCCGGTGATGCCATAAATTGGTACCAGGCATGGCAAGAGGCACAGCTAGCCGCGCACCTAGAGGCAGCCGACGATTTCACGCCCCTCTCTTTTAGTTGGGCTGATTTCCAAGACAAGCTCAAGGCGCGGTTTATGCCACCTCAGTACCTTGTATGACCGAAGGACGATAGGCGAGCTCTCAAGCAAAACGGTATGCCGGTTATGTCTTTCTCTAATCGGGTTTTGCAGCTCGGCACTCAATTACGCGAATCAGATGCGAAGCGCAAGGAGGCATTTCTTTACGGATTGGACGAGTATATCAAGTATGATGTCGAGGTACTTGATCCAATCGATCTCAACAAAGCGGTAGCCATTGCGCTCGCCCACGAGATGAAGCACAACAAAGGAAAGCCTAAGGAGAACAAGACTTCCACAAGTACCTCGCAGACTTCTCAGAACCCGCAGAACGGTAAGAATGGTAAGAATGATAACTCTTCGAACCAATCTTCCGACAGTATCTCATCAAAATTTTTTCCAATGAATCTAAGGGTAAGGCTAACACAATTGCTAAACGTAAGCTTACTCCAGATGAAAAGGTAGCACAAGGAATTGTAGGAGGTTATATCACTTCGGAAGAACAAAGCACTTATTCTAAGGAAGGTCGTTGTTTTCATTGTAACATTAAGGGTCACATAAAAAGAACATGTCCTAAGCTTGAATCGAATGAATCTAAAGAACCCACAACACCCACTACATCTGTCAATGCAATGAATGATAACACGGGTGTGCCCAAAGTTTTTCAGGACCCTCCCATTGATGATTCTCTCATTAAATGTCATGGTCGTACGTGAGGCACCGTTTTGTCATATTGTTTGACCCAGGTAGTATGCATGATGTGATCAACCCCTCTCTTGTTGAGAGAGCCCGCCTCGAAGTTAGTCCGAGATCTCCTATTGAGGTCTCTGGCTTTTGTCCTGGTATGGACGCTCTCATCACGAAGGAGTGCCTTGATGTGTTGTTTGTAATTCAACAGACTGCCTTCACGAGAAGATTTGTTGTTTCTCCTCTCTCAGGATGTGATATGATTTTAGGCATGAAATGGTTTTGTGAAATAAACCCTCTCGTTGATTGGGAGGCTAGCACTTTAACTCTCAATGCCAAAAGTGATTCTCCTATTGTCTTTCATGGAGTGGATACTTCTCCTTCTCCATCTCTCATTGCTAATATGCAAGACAAGGTTGAAAGGATTCGAGATAAGGAGACTCTCTCAGCCTCTTTTTCTCCACAGCATGACACACAGGAATTGCATGATTATGAGAAGCATGATGATTTGAAGGATAATGATTTACATGATGATTTGGATTATAAAGACAAGCATGATGAATTGCATGAACAAGATGTGATTGTTCACGAGGATGATGTGTTAGTTGATGCTTTTTCTAGCGAAGCTAACCTCGTTGTAGATTCGATCACTCACGAAGAACCGATCTTGGCTTTCGAGTCGAGGTCCAAAGAACCCCCACAGGACGATTTGATCATTCAAGATGAACCGATCTTGGCTCTCGAGCCTTGGTCAAAAGCACCCTCACAGGAAGTATTATGTGTTCGCATGATTGATACGCACGCATTGTTCGAGTGTTTCATTCGTGAAGGTTTCTTGTATTTTAGTCAGCATCGTTATGTGATCCTTTTTTCTAGGCATGACATATTGTATGTTGAGCACGTTTCTCTCAGGGATGAGCACGAATGTATGCGGATTGTGCATGAAAAGTTGAAAAGTTTATATGTCAGGAAGTCACATTCCATGTCTCTTCCTTGGCATGACACAGTTGTAGAAAGAGCACATGATAGTATGAGCACCAAGCATTGGCATTTCCATTGTGATTTGCCACAGTTGATTGATTTCGATTAAACAGAAAAGATTCGATCGCATTGTTTGCATGTGTTTGATGAACGGGTTGTCACTCCGTCTCTATGTTCATCTACATTGCATGCAGGGTTGTCCATGTCCGTCGAACGGAACGTCCCGTCCGTTCCGTCTCGTCTTGTCCGTCCCGTCCGTTCCGTCCGGGTTCCGTCCGATCAAAAAAAAGTGACCGTTGGCGGACTTTTTTGACTGTTTTTACAGCCGTTTTGTAGCGCCACGTGCTGGCAGTTTTTGAACGTTAAAAATTGAACGTTGGGGGCCTTGGAGCCTTGGCCCTTGGGGCATCATAAGCCAATGTGCCATCCCACCCCCCCCCCCCCCCCCCCCCCCCCCCCAACATCCACACACACACACACACACACACAAAGCCACATGGGCTATGGCCATGGCACATGGAATTTGAATTTTGAAGCATGCTCTCTCTTTAACCCTCTTCTCCCTCTCTCCTCAAAACCTATATAAGGTTGCCCACCCTCTCTTCTTCTCCATATATCCCTCAAGCTCTCTCATTCATCTCCTTCCCTACTCAAGCTCCCTCAAGCTCTCTCCATTCATCAAGGGCCAAGGCTTCAAGCTTTGGCACTCCATCAAGGCTTCAAGCTTTGGCACTCCATCAAGTCTTCAAGCTCTCCATTACTCCTTCAAGCTCTCTTCATCTCCTTCAAGCTCTCCATTGTTCCTTCAAGGCTCAAGCTTTCTTCATCTCCTTCAAACTCTCCATTATTCCTTAAGCTCCCTTCATCTCCATCCATCTCCTTCAAGCTCTCCATTACTCTAAAGTTCTCCCATCACTCCCCATCCCTCAAGCTCTCCATAATGCCGCCCGCTCTTCATGAAGCCTTCAACAAGCATTGCTGCTACTTTGAAAGGGTGAAGAACAAGCAAAATGTTTGCAAATGGTATTGCAAATATTGCCCGAAGACCATGACCTCAAGCTCCACCCGCCTTATCATCCACTTGACCAAGGTGGGAGGGGAAGCGGGTCCTTGTCCGAATATCCCCGACGACATTCTCCAAGAGTGCAAAGCAAAGTATCTCCCCTTGAAGACGCGCAAGGCGGTTGCAAAGGCATCGGAGGAGGTGGTTCCGCCCGACCATGATCTCTCCGATTCGGGAGAGGATGCTTCTCCATCAATGTCCGTTGCATCCGGCGGCGCTACCATGGCCTCCACCAAGGGTGGTATCGTCTCAAAGAAGAGCAAAAGAAGTCATGGTGGGCGGCCTCCAAAGCAAGCTACTCTTGCACAAACGGTGGGTGGAACTTCCGGTCCATTGTCTTTCCTCAAAGAGAGGCAACGACAAGCGGAGATAGAGATTGCACGCTCCATCATTGAGTGCAATCTCTCTTTTCATATTCTTCGCACGGATCGTTGGAAACGCATGGTGAAGGCTATTGCCGCGGTTGGTCCATGTGAAGGGTGGACGGGAGTGTCATACCATGACATGCGCACCAAAAAGCTTGATGAAGAGAGGGCACGAATCGACAAGTCTCTTGACCCCGTGCGTGCCGGATGGGTAAAGTATGGTTGCTCTATTCTCACCGATGGATGGAGTGACCGCAAGAAGAGGGGAATCATTAATATCCTTGTCTCATGCCCTCTTGGCACCTACTTCTTGCGAGCGGTTGATGCGGGAGCAAGGGGGAAAAAGGTCACGGGTGCCTTCATTTACCGCCACATTCGTCAAGCCATAAAAGAGGTAAAATTTTTGATTCCACTCTCAAGTATCTACTATTTTCAATTTTGTCTTTTGCCTTGGCTCTTCTCACTTTCCCTTCTTTCTCCATATGTAGATCGGTCCAAGCAACGTCATTCAAGTAATCACTGACAATGCCTCCAATTGTGCTTCCATGGCCAAAAGGCTAGAGGCGGAGTATCCACACATAGTATGGACTCCATGTGCATCACATTGCATTGACCTCCTCTTGGAGGACATTGGTGACCTACCTTGGGTAAAGGACATTCTATCCCAAGCCCTCTCCATCGTCAACTTCATCAACAAAAAGGTGAGAGTACTTGCGATATATCGCACTTACTCCGGCTTGGAGTTGAAGAAGCCTTCCGCAACACGCTTTGCCGCTATATGGCTCCTCCTTGAGCGCCTCTATGATGTGCAAACCAACTTGCAAAAGACAATGGTCTCGGATGAGTTCAAAGCATGGATTGAAGAAGAGACCCAATCATCCCAACAAGATGCAAAGGCCATCCAACGGCTTTGCTTGAAGGAGGAGTTTTGGCAAGAGGTCAAGGGTCTTGTCATGGTGGTATTGCCATTGTATAAGGTGCCTCGGATGACCGACATGGAAGGGTCTACCATAGGTCTCCTTTACCACTTCATGGAGGAGGCTTACAAGGAGATTGAGAGATCCACCATTCTTGATGGAGCACCCGATGGTTCACGGTAAACATATCACCTTATGATTTATGTACATTGTAAGTTGTCTTTTTCTATCTACGGTTCTACCCTTCCATGCTTAACTATCTTTCTCTCTCTCTTTGTAGTGATGTGTTGGAGGACTCTCCAAAGAGAGATGACATTCTCTTCCTTGTTAAAAAGCGGTGGGATTGGATGAGGCGACCAATCCATGGCTTTGCCGCCCTCTTGCATCCGGCTTTCAAAAAGCCATCAATCTTTGCGGATCAAGCACTTCAAGAGGAGCGCGACAAGTACCTTCCAAAGATACTCAATGAAGAACACCATGGAGAGTTTCTCCAAGAGCTCATCAACTATGGAGACCAAAGAGGCACGGCATTCGCTTCCTCGGTGTGTTGGAAGAGGGATTCGTTAGTGAAGCCTCTTTTTTGGTGGGAATGTTTTGGCTATCAATTGCCTCACCTTCAAAGGGTGGCATTGAGGGTTCTTGGACAGGTATATCATATATATTAATAATTATACATAATACCATACCATAAATTATAAATTTATAATTTCAATCATGTCATCATTTGACATTCATCATTCATGTGACATGTCACATAAGTCACCTCTCAATTGAAAATTCCCACAATTCAAATCTCATGCCTCTCTTCTATCATCTATGTGCTCTAGGATTGCTCATCGGGTGCATGTGAGCGGAATTGGTCGGCGTATTCTCTTATACACACCAAGATCCGCAACAAGCTTTCTACGAAGCAATTGGAGCGGCTTATCTATTGTCGCTCCAATTTACGCATGTTGAGGTCCATGTACGAGATGCCAATGGCTAGGCAGGTAATTGAGTTGGCTACATCATACTCTTTATTTATGCTTTCACATGTATGATGTAATATGTATGATGTATCATGTGCTCATATTTTTGGCATACCAAATTGCTAACTCCATTAATCTTCTTGCATGTTGTAAATGACAAATAGGTGAATGTAGATGAATGCAAGCTCTCCATTGAGACTCTTAAGAGTCTCAACAAAGATCGCGATCCAGAGGAGGAGCAAATATTTCGAGACCTCTACTTGGAGTTGGAGGAGATTGATCGCCGTGTCTCTCGCACACGGTCCCGCAAGAAGGTGGTTGTGCGAGCTTTGGCAACTACAGGTAGAGGAGCTTCCACTTCGGTTGCTCATGGGAGTGGAAGAGCGTCGGCACGGACACCCAGGACCTATGTGCGGCGAGGCTCGGGTAGCGGATCTACTATGGCGGACACCACTTTGGAGAATGTGTCCATTTCTAGACCTGCGGATCCTAGAGAGCCAGAGTTTGATGATGAGGGCAACATCCTTAGTGAGGGAGATTATGGTCTTGCATCTAGTGCATCTGATGCAAGTAGTGATGAGGATGATGCAACTACCTCTAGCTCAAGCTCGGACCACAACTCCGGTGATGAGAGCGATATGAGCACTTAGAACTCTCTCTTTATGCTTTAAAGTTTGTACCCATGGGCCATGAGACTATGAGTTGTGTCACTACTTTTTTGTACTACTTTTTGTCACTTGTATCTCTCGAGCCTCGACTCTCTACTTATGTAATGAATTATGAAATCAAATGCAATCATGATCATTTTTTTTCGAACATTGCCGTTTCCAATGTCCATGGCCAAATCTTTAATGTTCTTACTTGTAAGACATCTCCTTTGAGTTGTATGTACTTAATACTAAGTAGTTACTCATAATAGAGTAAAAGCTCTGAAAAATATATGATTTATTTTTTTGCATCGTACGTTACGTCAACGTACGTCTAATTTCTTTTAGTTCGATTAGTACCGCACGTCTTCGTACGTGTAACCATCATCGTACGTGACCGTACGTGTCAACTATGATTGCATGCACAGTCTTTAGAGAAGACACGATTTTTTTCCTTCACTTTACATGGAATGGGTATGTTCATGGTTTTGTGTTGGAGATGGTTTCAGGAATTTTCAGCCATGGAGATTCTTGAAGATGGAAGAAGCACGATTCTAGACGAAGTTGAAGCAAGAAAGGAGATTCAGAAGACTTTGAGTCGCTTTCGGCCCAAAGAAGCAAGCGTTGCAAACCTTTATGAAGTTCAAGTACCGCTCGACCCACACATCAGAGTGGGCCGGCGAAGAGTCCCTTCCAGGATTCTGGATGCTGTTGGCGATCTCCCTCGACGCCATACAGTTCGGTACCAGTACCTCACTTTAAAAAGGAGGGGATGTCACGTGACACATCCCAACCCTATGTGTCCGTGGACAAGCTACACCACAGCAGGGTTCAGTCAGTCCGATCAGTTTAGAATAGCAGTGATTTGTGAGTCTATTCGTAGACCGTGCATGCCCAGTCACTTAGCATAGATGCATATCCTCCGGTTGCACACAGCATGATCATCGGAATTCCCATCAGAATCCATTAGCATCAGTTAGGGGAATTTTCCAGTGCATTTAGCCTATTTTCCTATTTATTGGGATTTTCACTTATTATTTTTAAGTGACTTTCCAACAAAAGTAGGTAGGGCAATTTTGCTAAGTTAATATATAAGCAAACCAAAGTTCTCACTTTCTGGCATAAGAGGCAGCAGGAGCTTCCCGCTCAACAGGCAACTTCTCAGCAGTACCCCCCCGCAGCACCATCGCCATAAGATCCCGCTTCCATCCTTGGCGTTTTTACGTGATCGAGCCATCACCATTGGAGTTCCCTCTTCTGGCGTTGGTCCCTAGCAGATCAGCCCATCCTTGGAGTTTTCCCCCTTCAAGCAAGCCTATGAACCAGCTCTTTACCCATTGGCAGCAGTACCATCAAAGATCACTAATGCTATGACTTGCTGGCAGATCTGCAGCAATTTCAGCAAGAACTAACGCCAGAAAACCCTCATTAAACCAGCGTTTTTCTCTTCAGCTTTCAGCCATCAAAACACAGCAGATCTGCAGTGTTTTGGCCTCCCCCATTCAGCGTTTTACAGCAGCAGTATCAGCGTTTTACAGCAGATCTTAAGCAAGGAAAAACGCAGCCCATATGCCCATTTAGGTCAGCGTTTTTCATTCCCAAGTCACCCCCGGCAAAGACAGTGAATTTCAGCCATAGAACCAGCCCGAAACAGTCATTTCCAGCCATCAAGAAGATCCCAGATTTCAGCCTAAGTCGCCGCCGTCATCACCGTCGTCGTCATCGACATAGTCCCATTGCATCAGTCCATTGCATTCGCATTGTACGCCTTTGTGAAATCAAGTAGACCACTCTCGCCGACGAGAGTGGGGTCTTCGGAGGAGGGTTTTACAACCTCTCGGGTGTCGTATCTCTTCTCTCTCCTTCTCTTAGTCTCATTCACTTGCACGCACAATATCCACTCACTTTGTTCGTGATCACAGTATCTCTACAAGACGGAAAGCTCTCTCTTTCCCTAAGAACTAAAAGGAACCTTGAGCAATAAAGATCACTAATCTTGAGAAAATACAACATTCATTCCGCTGCACCTAACATCTCATAATCATGCAAATCCTATGTGTCATGCTGTGGAGAAAACGAGATCGAGAGAATCTCCTTATCCCGAAGCCTTTCAACCTTGTCCTGCATATTAGCAATGAGAGATGGGGAAGGAGCAATGTCCTCTCCATGAATGACAATAAGAGAATTACTGTTGGCATTGAGAGTTATAGTGTTAGCCGAAAATTTCATGAGAGCGTCATTATCATGAAACCATCGAATGCCCAAAATCATATCACATCCTGAGAGAGGAGAAACAACAAATCTTCTAGTGAAGGCAGTCTGTTGAATGGCAAACAACACATCAAGGCACTCCTCTGTGATGAGAGCGTCCATACCAGGACGAAAGCCAGAGACCTCGATAGGAGATCTCGGACTAACTTCGAGGCAGGCTCTCTCAAAAAGAGAGGAACTGATCACATCATGCATACTACTTGGGTCAAACAATATGACAAAACGGTGTCCCGACGTACAACCATAACATTTAATGAGAGATTAATCAATGGGAGGGTCCTGAGAAACTTTGGACACAATCGTGTTATCATTCATTGCATTGACAGATGTAGTGGGTGCTGTGGGTTCTTTAGATTCATTCGATTCAAGCTTAGGACATGTTCTTTTTATGTGACCCTTAATGTGACAATGAAAACAACGACCTTCTTTAGAATAAGTGCTTTGTTCTTCCGAAGTGATGTATCCTCCTACAATTCCTTGTGCTACCTTTTCATATGGAGTAAGCTTAGGTTTAGCAATTGTGTTAGCCTTTCCCTTAGATTCATTGGAAGAATTCTTTGATGAGAGACTGTTGGAAGATTGGTTAGAAGAGTCATCATTCTTACCATTCTTACCGTTCTTACTGTTTTGAGGGTTTTGAGAAGTCTGCTAGGTACTTGTGGAAGTCTTGTTCTCCTTAGGCTTTCCCTTGTTGTGCGTCATCTCGTGGGCGAGAGCAATTGCTACTGCTTTGTTGAGATCGATTGGATCGAGTATCTCGACATCATACTTGATATACTCGTCCAATCCGTAAAGAAATGCCTCCTTCCGCTTCGCATCTGATTTGCGTAATTGAGTGCCGAGCTGCAAAACACGATTAGATAAAGACATAACCGGCATACCGTTTTGCTTGAGAGCGCGCCAATCGTCCTTCAATCGTGCAAGGTACTGAGGTGGCATAAACTGCGCCTTGAGCTTGTCTTGGAAATCAGCCCAACTAAAAGAGAGGGGCGTGAAATCGTCGGCTGCCTCTAGGTGCGCGGCTAGCTGTGCCTCTTGCCATGCGTGGTACCAATTGATGGCATCACCAGTAAGGTACATAGCTGCCGTAAAAAATTTGCTATTTCGTGTCTTCTTAGTTGTCGCAAAATAAGCATTAAAATGATGCAACCAACAATGAATAACAGTAGCATCTATCTTACCGTCATACTTATTGAAACTCAAGTTTTTTGTGATTGGATGATTGGAATCCGCGTCGTGGCTTGCGTCACTTAACGAACTCCCACGATCTTTGGGTGGTTCGGTCTTCGAGGCTAGGACTTGGGCAAGCAATTCTTGAGTGCGTAGCTCTCGTCGAGCTTCACGCTCGGCCTCCAAACCCAATCTATGAGTGGCACGATCGGCCTCCAATGCTGCGTTTCTTGCGTCGCTTCTTCCTTCCTTGGTTCTTTTCTTTCTTTTCTTGCGTCGCGCTTGCGTTCTAAAGCAAGGCGCTTGTCTTCCTGTCTATACATCATGGCCATCATCTGCTTGACCATTGCCTCCATAGGGTCTGGTGCACTTCGTGGCGTAAATGGCGAAGCGGGAGGCTTGAAGTAATCATCTCCGGGTGGGGACGAGTCTTCGTCGCCTCTCTCATGCTCATCCCCTGTATGCGAAGTATCCATTCCGCTTCGGGTGACGACCATGCACTATGATCTTCGGGTCTTAAGCTCGCGAGGAACTTGCATCATCATTGTACCACTTTGTGCAATCAATAGTAGACCACTCTCGCCGACGAGAGTGGGGCCTTCGGAGGAGGGTTTTACAACGTCTCTGGTGTCGTATCTCTCTTCTCTCTCTATCTCTCAGTCTCATACACTTGCACGCACAGTGTCCATTCACTTTGTTTGTGATCATAGCATTCTCTCATTAAGAACGGAAGGCTCTACCTTCCATAAGAACAAAAGGAACATTGAGCACAGTTCGGAGCACTCATCTTGAGCAAAGCACAAACATTCATTCCGCTGCACCTAACATCCCAAGTATGTAGCAATGTCATAAGCAAGAAAATAGCTTTCAGTTTATCATCAAATTGCTGAAGCCCACTGTCCTGCAAGTGACTCAACACACTTGTAAAAGCACTCAAATGCTCAGTAGCTGACTTCGAGTCATCAAGCTGCATATTCACCAACTTTCGCATCGCATGCACGTGGTTCACAGACGTGGTGTTCTCATAATTGGCCTTTAGCTTTTGCCATATTGCATAAGTAGAGTCCAAACGCTTGATGTCCGTCAAAATGTCATCATTGATAGCCATTTTGATACAGGCCATAGCCTTCTTATTCAACGTGGTCCACTCTTCGTCAGACAAACCTGGCACCTTTTTCTGTTCCAGTGCATCATCACAATACTTTAAGAAAAGGATACCTTGCATGCGTTCTTGCCAAAGATCGAAACCTTGACTATCGAACCGTTTGATTTCCATCAAGCTTTTAGTGTCAGATGCGGAAGAAGAAGCAACCATCTTAACTCAACCACAAGTGTGTATACAAGAGAGATGCAATAGGCTGAAAATTTCAGCAAATAGTAGCAACCATAAGACTTTGTATACAAAGAGCCACAATTTCTTTACATGAAACAATCCAAATCTGAAATTTCAGCTGAAATGTGTAATTTCAAGCACCTGTACTCAGCTTTTCACTCAATTTGTCGCGACAAACATCAATACATGTGATACCACAACTTTGGTGCACCTGCGTTTTGCTGTTTTGACTTGTAATAACCTGTAAATGACCTGTTTTGACCTAAAAACAACCTGTTTTGGACTGTTTCGACAGTTTGGTGACCCTCTTGACCCCGGAAGCAAGGGGCTTCGCGATGGAAGCGAAATTGATCGCGGGAGAGCAACTTTAACTTGCTGTCCAGCAGACTCCGCAGGGCTGTTTTGAAACCCTAGGGCTCTGATACCAATTGAAAGTGCGAAGTAGAGGGTACCAGTAGGTGCGTGTCGCGATGTAGTGCAAGATTGGGGCAAGAAGCAGGACCCAAAGGGGCGCCAGTCTTTGGGGCCAATATCTCTAGGCACGGAACTCCGCCGGGCCAATGCAAATCTATTGTGATCTGTGAATTGTTTTGAAGTGGTTATTTAGTGCTGTCGCGGTTGATTCTTGACTTGGAGTGTCCAAGTCTGTTACAATGGTATTAGAGCACGGCCGATTTCTCTTCTACGGGAAATCCGATCCCCAAATTTTTTTCCGCGGCACCTATGGCTTCACGCAAGGATCAATCGACTCCCTTTGCATCTGGAGATGCGGATAGGGATCACAACGAAGATTCCGGCAGAGAGTATGGCCCGCCTCGGCCTACTTAGGCGGAGCGGCGAGAGATGGAGCGTTGCCAGTTGATCGGCGATGCAATGAAGATGATGCTCAATTTTGCGAAGGACCCAAAATTTGCAAAATATATGAGTGAGACTTCTTTTCAAGAAGTGCATGAGCAATGGCAGAAAACCACTACGCCCACTCTCAAGAAACCTTCTGCTCAAAAGAAATATTCAGAGAAGGAATTAGAAGAGGTGGTTGATGCATGGATTGCTCAGCTTTTTGACGCGCAAAAGAAAGCCAAAAAGCACGACGAAAAGCAGAAGAAAAGCACCGACTTCCTGGGATATTTGGGTCGTCAGTCAACTTTTGACAAGGCAAAGAAACGAAAGAAGCGTGTTCGATTTGAAGGAGTACCCAATTCTTCTTCTTCTTCATCTGACAGTTCTTCTAGCTCTTCAGATTCGAGCGAAGAAGACAGAAAAGGTAAAAAGTGAAGCAAGAAACAAAGCTTCGGAAAGGGCAAGAAAAAGGCAAAGAAGGCTACATCTCGCCCAGAGACTGACAGTTCTACTGAGGACTCGTCTACAAACAGCTCAGATTCCGATGACCGAAACTTTTATGCGAACAAGAAGAATTTTTACAAAGCTAACCAGTATGACTTTCTCAAAGATAAAAGCAAGAAAGTTCGAGAGTTTAAGGAAGGTGGCCACTAGATCAAGTTTGATACTTTTTCAGGATACTCAGATGCTTCGAAGGCTTTGTCTTTTATACAACAGTTTGACACCGCTTTCGCGGGAGGGCGCTATTGAGAGCACTCCAAGATTCGGAGAGCTGCCTCTTACTCTAAGGGAAATGCTCGTACTTGGTGGTCCACGCTTCTTTTAAACAAGACTGCGCCAGTTAAATGGCTGAAATTTAAGAAGCTTTTTATTTCTTCTTGGTTGACGCAAGAATATGAACGAGATATACGAGCTGCCTGGAACCATCTTCGGATGACCAAGAAAGATACAATCAATGCTTACTGTGAAAGATTCGGGAGCTCTTTTTTTCAAGAAGATCTCGTTCAGAGAATAGATTGAGCGGTTTACCTTGGGTCTACCTACAGAGATCCGAGATCACTGCTTGGAACAGAAGTCAGCTTCTATTCAGGAGTTGATGAGTTATGCGAAGCGGGGCTTTGCCATTCACTCTGGCAGTCTGACCTACCCCACAGATGAGGCCATGACACAACGAGCCGAACAGACTTCTCGGAATGAAAGCAGAAAGAAAAAGAGCAACCCAGAGAAAAAGGATTCACGACCCAAGCTTACTCCTGAGGAGAGAGCTCGCTTCATCAGAGAGGGGAAGTGCTTTGGATGCGGGGAACATGGACATATCTCCGCGAAGTGCCCTAAAAAGGCATAGAAAGAACAGAATGATAAAGACGACGACAGGCCTGAGAGTTCGAGAGCAGCTGAGGAACGTGGCAGAAAAGGCAGATAGAAAAGAAAAACTGGTACCACATGGCGTGGGACGTGCACCGAATCTAATGAATGAAAGTACAAATTTTGCCGCTCTTGGGGCAAAGTGAAGGATTAGGAAGCTCTTTTGAAGGAGCCAAGGCCAACTTCTTTTCACTTGGAATTGGTGGCTTGATTTGGAATTACGCCCGACAGACTGACGCCACAGGCGGAGGTAGTTCGATTGGCACCCGGATGGGATGTTGCCATTACACCGATCATTGGCAAACTTCGTTTGCAATGACAGGGGTGTTCAGGGCACGCGAGTGACGTTCTACTCAGGATCCGTTGGTACCACAAGAACTACGCCGTGCTTGACTACCGGGCCGAGAAAGCGACTTTGATAAATGAAGGGCTTAGAGATTGTACTTGATGAACTTCAGTTTCTTACTCATTCTTTTGGGAGAGAACTGAACGATGGAAAAAGGTTGAATATGTTTTGACACGATCAAAAGAACGCCAAGATTTTTCTCCACACTCATGCCGATTGATTTTCAGAGGGCCTGAAGATCAAACCATTGATCTGATACCTGGAAGCACGCCACCGAACCAGCCACCTTACCGTGTGAGCCGAGTACAGAATGAAAAGATTATGAACCCAGTGAAAGACTTCTTGGAAAAGGGTCTTGTCCAGCATAATACTTCACCGTATTGCTCTCCACTGTTGTTGGATTTGAAGAATGACGGATCTTGGAGAATGTGTATCGATTATAGCGCTCTCAACGAAATCACCATCAGGAACATATTTTCAATTCCTAGGATCGATGATATACTCGACACGTTACAGGGATCCTCATGCTTTAGCAGGATTGACTTGAAGAGTGGATATCATCAGATCCGAATCGTGTTGGGAGACGTCTACAAGACAGCCTTTCGGACGACTTTTGGGTTATTTGAGTTTTTGGTGATGCCTTTTGGCTTAACCAATGCTCCTGCGACATTTAACCGGATGATGGACAGGATTTTTCAAGAGTACAGGCTATTTGTTGACACTTTCTTTGATGATATCATTGTTTTCTCCAAGAATGAAGCAGACCACATAGATCATATGCTTCAGAGATACATTTTTTTTGGGGACACTTTGTCTCAGCAACAGGAGTGCAAATGGATCCGGCCAAGATAGACACTATCTGTGATTGGTCCGATTTGAAGAATGTCCATGAAGTTGAAAGCTTCTTGGGACTGCGTTCGTACTACAGACGGTTCATTCGAAAGTTTGCAGAGGTTGCTTCCCCTTTACTTATCTTGATACAGAAAGGAGTCCCTTTCTCGTGGGGATCCACAGAGGTGACTGCCTTTCAGACATTGAGAGAGAAATTGACTACAGGACCAGATTTGACTTTGCCGGACTTGTAGAAGTCATTTGAAGTATTTTGTGATGCTTATGGTCGTAGTCTGGGTGCGGTCTTGATGCAACAAGGCCATGCCATTGCTTACGAGAGCCGATTGTTCTCTAGGTCGGAGATGACAGCACAGATTTATGAGAAAGAGCTTGTGGTGGTTATCCATGCTCTTACTCAGTGGCGGCATTACCTACTCGGAACGGATTTTACTGTCTTTACAGACCATCTGAGTTTGCGCTACTTCTTGCCACAGAAGCAGCTTTTGGAAAAGCAGCTGCGGTGGGCGAACATCTTGTCACAGTTTCACGTCCAGATTGTCCATGTGCAGGGACGGAAGAATGTGGTGGTAGATGCTTTGTCTCGGAAGCCGTTGGTTTTGGCTATTTTTGCGATACATCATAGGAGCTTCGAGGATATGGTCGATCAGTATGCCACAGATACAGATTTTGCAGCTATTTTCACACGGATACGGGATGGGGAGACAATAGCTGGATACTCCCTTCGGGAAGGCTACTTGATGAGAAAGACTATGTTGTGCGTTACACAGCCGTTGCGGGGAAAGGTTATGACTGAATGCCACTGTCCATCTTTTACGGGTCACCACGGCATTGCTACCACCATGAAGGGGTAGAGAGATACTTCTTTTGGTCAAGACTCAATGTAAGGTGCAGCGGAATGAATGTTGTATTTTCTCAAGATTAGTGATCTTTATTGCTCAAGGTTCCTTTTAGTTCTTAGGGAAAGAGAGAGCTTTCCGTCTTATGGAGAGTGCTATGATCACGAACAAAGTGAGTGGATATTGTGCGTGCAAGTGAATGAGATTGAGAGAAGGAGAGAGAAGAGATACGACACCCGAGAGGTTGTAAAACCCTCCTCCGAAGGCCCCACTCTCGTCGGCGAGAGTGGTCTACTTTGATTGCACAAGGTGTACAATGCGTATGCAATGGACTGATGCAATGGGACTATGCCGATGACGACGAATGTGATGACGACGGCGACTTTGGCTGAAATCTGTGATCTTCTATATGTTGAATTTCTTGGACTGTTTCAGGGCTGAATTTGTTTGCTTTACTGCTGTCCTTATGGCTGAAAATGATCGGCTTTGTCTGGGGGTCATGCTGAAGATGAAAACGCTGAGATACTGTATCCTTTAGGCTGCGTTTTTATGCTGATTCGCACCTGCTGAAAACGCTGCAAAGGCTGAGGTCCCTGCTGTGAAAAACGCTACAAAATGCTGAGGTTCTGCTGTGGATGCCTAGCGTTAGTGAAGGCTGTAAAACATTGATTGGGATCAGGTAAACGCCAGGTTCAGGTGCTTTCTAGCGATGGTTGTTGGATAAGGAAACGCCAGGTAACTGGGGGGGGGAATGGTGATGGCTTGCTTTGAAGGAAACGCCAATGGTGGGAATTGACCCGGTGAGGATGGAATCCAAGAACGCGGGGGGTGCTGGGGGGGTACTGCTGAGAAGTTTCCTGTTGAGCGGGAAGCTCCTGCTGCCTCTTCTGCCAGAAAGTGCTAACTTGGGTTTGCTTATATATTAACTTAGCAAAATTGCCCTACTTGCTTTTGTTGGAAAGTCTCTTAAAAATAATAAGTGAAAATAACCAATAAATAGGAAAATAGGCTAAATGCACTGGAAAATTCCCCTAACTGATGCTAATGGATTCTGATGGGAATTCCGATGATCATGCTGTGTGCAACCGGAGGATATGCATCTATGCTAAGTGACTGGGCATGCACGGTCTACGAATAGACTCACAAAAGTGCCAGATCATTGCTAATCTAGACTTGACTGAACTGACTGAACCCTGCTGTGGTGTAGCTTGTCCACGGACTCATAGGGTTGGGATGTGTCACGTGACATCCCCTCCTTTTCAAAGTGAGGTACTGGTACCGAACTGTATGGCGTCGAGGGAGATCACCAACAGTATCCGGAATCCTGGAAGGGACTCTTCGCCGGCCCACTCTGATGTGTGGGTTGTGCGATACTTGAACTTCATAAAGGTCTGCAACGCTTGCTTCTTTGGGCCGCGCATCTAGACTTGACTGAACTGATTGAACCCTGCTGTGGTGTAGCTAGTCCACGGACACATAGGGTTGGGATGTGTCACGTGACTTCTTGACTTCTTGTGAGTGCAGGAACTGATAGACGAAATGACTGCAACATTTTGGTCTGATTGATTTCGAATAGACATGGTTGCAATTGGGGTTAGTCAATCGGACATCGATGAGGTCCCGATTGGACCTAGATGTGATTGCTAGCTACATGGCCGATAAATCATGGTCTAAGATCCGAATGAATGTTGAATGTCATGTGATGTCCTGTGATGTCGTGTGATGTGACTGTCGATTTTGTATATGTGTTAGATGTGTGTTCCTAGTACGTAGGTACTAACAGTCAGTGTCTGCTAAGACGGTTTATGGCTTTTGTCGGTTTTGTAGGCGTAATCGCGGTCGATTACAATGCTTTCAAGAGGGGGGTATGTCACAAAGTGATGACGTGGCGGACAACAGAAACCCTAATTTTTGCCAGAAACCCTAATTTCCGAAAATCGCAGAGGCTGAATTTTTTTATTTTTTTTAAATGAGTGACACAAATTTTGCTGTTTCTCTACGCAATGAGAAAGAGAGAGAGAATGCTTTTGCTTTCAAGTTTTGACTCTCTGAGAGAGAGAGAGAGAGAGAGAGAGAGAGAGAGAGAGAGAGAGAGAGAGAGAGAGAGAGAGAGAGCAATTGCTTTTGATTTGAAGCTTCTGGGGCTCTGCTTTTGGGCATCCCTTGTAACCTTTAAATTAGTGGTGAGGGCCTCACTTCTCAGAGCATCTGGACGCAGAGTCTGAGAGTGAATCCCGACCCTCTCTCTTGTACTTTGAACTGATTAATATAAAAAGAAATATGGAAAGGGGCGCCAGTCTTTGGGGCCAATATCTCTAGGCACGGAACTCCGTCGGGCCAGTGCAAATCTATTGTGATCTGTGAATTGTTTTGAAGTGGTTATTTGTTGCTGTCGCGGTTGATTCTTGACTTGGAGTGTCCAAGTCTGTTACCGGGGTGGGCCGTCGGAGGAGTGGATTTGGGTTTCTTAAAAGGTTACTTGGTGAACTCTTCATGGGAGGTTTTAGCCAAGGAAGGGGATTTATTGAATGGTTGCTTAGTGCCATTCATGGTCGAAGGAGGGAGCTTTTGGTGGGTAGCACGGTGGGGAGGCTTTGGGTTGAAAGGCTTTTTTGGGGGCAGTGGTGAAATAAGCTTTTTTATTTGGGTGGTGATTTCGTGATGAACCAACTCGCCCACTATTTTCTCCTTAGGTAGGGACTCTGCCTCTTCTAATAGAGAAATTTGGGATCTCTTCCTAGCATTGTGAACCGCCATGCTCAATGAAGAGGCCAAGTGGGTTTGAAGAATCTCATTTTGTAAGAGTGCATGAAACTCATTGAGAGAAGTTTTTTTCCACAAAAAGAGTTGGCTCGCCCAAGCCGATGGTTGCACTCTAAGAAAGGAAATGGGTGCAAGCTTTTTAGTGAGCTCCAAAAGCCTTTCTTCCACGATGTCGTAGTAATCATCAAAGTTCTTTTGAAGGTTCTTGATAAGCAAGGTTTGGGCTTGGATGTAAACCTTAGTGCAATCTAGTTGAAATTGGATATTGAGGGCCTCTAGCTTGGTGCTTAAGAGCGCTTGTGCATGAATATCTTCTAAGGTAAGACGAGGAGGTTTCATGCAAAGACTATGAGGGGCTCTTTGGTTAGTGTGAAGGTTTTGTAGATGGGTGAGATGGTGAAACCGGCCTATTTAATCCAAAAAGGGCGGTAGACCTTAGACTTAAACTTTATTTGCTTTCACCCATTTAATTTGTCTCCCACTTTACCTGTACTTTCAAGACACAACAAAGGGGAAAGGGATACAGGCTGCTAGATTGCACCTGTATGAGAAGACCAACACCAGATTGGCCCCTAAATAGGCGCCCCTTTCGGTATTTCTTTATTCTTTAAAAGAGGGAATAAACGCTGTGGTTATCTACAAGCTGCCCCGCACAACCTTGGCTGAATTTCAACTGTTCTGGCCCGATTTCGGCAGAATAACTGTACTAGGACCCTTCACTGTCAGTATTCCCACGCATTGGATGACTTTCCCGACACATACGGTCACTTTGCAAAACTTGGCGAGAATCTGCAGCACGCTGAATTCTCTGTTTTCTGCCCCGAAAATGTGCCAGATCACCTGTACAGCGGTCCCCTCGCGTACCCGAGCCTCCTGGGGGTATTAGGGTCCGTTTAGGGCCAAAATCCTAAACCTGCAAAATACACAGCAGGCTGTAATTCACTGTGTCGGGCTCCGTTTTGCGTGCCGGTCGCATCCGTAGCAAGTCCTCGAGCTCCCACACCTGTAGGGCTACTTGTCCTATGAATCGGACGAGATTTCGCACGTGAAACCTCTCCGAATCTCCTGTACCTGCGGGGGTTAGCCGCTAGCTAATCCAGTACCTGTGCAAGAGGCTCTTGCCTTGGCATCGCGCATGAACCCACACAACTGTACATTGGTCAATTGAAAAGCCCACTAGAGGGGCATAACATACTGCCATAGGGGAGAGAGAGGGCAGTGCGTAGCGTGTAGGGCATCACTCCTGGCACCGCACTGTACTGAAGAGGGAAAGGAAGCACTCCATAGCTCTCAACCTGTGACAAAAGCTTGAAAATGAGCCTCCCTTCTCTAAAATCAGCGACACTTCTTCCTGCATGAGGAAAGTGCACAGAAATGTGTCACTTGGCACATTTACAGGCCATTTCCCGTTTCGGGGTTGCCGCTTAAAAATCTCCCGACCGGTTGCCCAGTTGCCTTCACGGCAGAGTAATAAAATGTTCCCCTTGTCATTCCGGAGGTAATGACGCGAACACATTTTCAAGTCCCAAAATAGCAGTTTCCTAAATTTTAGGAGATGCTGCCATTGTATCTTTCTAGGTTATCCGATCCTCTTTGTACACTGCAGCCACACCAAGAACTGAAATGTAGCCTCTGTAGCAAAGGATTCCACTTTGGCTAGTCAATGACCCCACTTTGGCTAACCATAGTCCTTGTCCAACCTTAGTGCTCTCTTGCCCTCAGGCCTGGACTCCCTCTGAACAGTTCCACACTAGCTATGCAATGTAGGGCAGTTAGATTTCTCGAGGGGTGTTTCCAAAAAGTGAAAATAAATAAATAATAAGAAAGAAATCAACAAAAAGGATAGATAGTAGTCACACGTTGGTGACATACCCCCCTCTTGAAATCTCAAACGTCCTCGTTTGCATCTATGTCGTACATGCTCACAGTCAACACTGATGTATTCAACACCTGTCGAAACATGTGCGACACATACATGCTCATTGTCAACCCTGGTGTATTCAACACCTTGTCGACACATGTATTGCGTGCGTGTGAACCCTGTGCCAATGACATAGTGGTAGCTTCGCGCTTTGCCATTGCTTTGAGTCATTAACTTTCCAATGACAAAATGGTAGCTACGCATTTTGCCACTGTCTTTTAGTACACATTGGATCCAGTAACACTTTCGAGCATACCCAAACCGACAGTTTAAGAATATAGTTACACATGTACCCTTTAAGAGAAGCAATTACTGTATCCTTGACAAACTGACAAGAAATACTCACTTCTATAGAACTAACCAAACTTTTGGACTTTCCATAAGAGCAATTGCCAAATTGACAATCTGTACAGCTCTAACATTCATGTAACATGTACTTGATTTGAGCTCACTTTAAATACCATGTACATCATTTCTTTCAGAAGCCATCGTCAGACTGACAATCCATGCAGCTTTGAAACTCAAGGGGTCAAGGTAGGTTGCAAATCGAAGGCTTCAAGGTAAAGTGATAACGCAGTTGGTGACTCTGCAAGTTCACCTTCTTCCATCCACTTAGCATCCATTGGTGGATAGTTTCTGAATTTTACCAAGTAACGCCTAGCAACCTTGCCTTTCACTTTTCTTTCTTTATGTGCCAAAATCTGTTCCGGGACCAAGATCTCGTCAAGTTCCTCGACTTCCGGTTGATCTTGGCTGGCATATCTTCTAGCACATCACTGACATAGGGTCTGAGAAGACTCACATGAAACGCATTGTGAATCTTCCAGCTCTCAGGCAATTTCAGCCTATATGCAACATCATTGATTATGTCGCATACTTGAAAAGGCCCATAGTAACGCATGCTGAGCTTTGGAAACAGTCTCTCCTTGCCCTTCATCTTCTTTAACCTTGCCTTTTCAAAGCGCAGAAGCACCTAATCACCAAGTGAAAATACTACTTCACGACGGTGACGATCAACTGCTTTCTTTTGCTTTGCCTGAGTCTTTTCTAAGGCCACTTTGACCTTCTTGTACATTTCATCCATGTCCTGAACATACTTATCTGCTTCAAATATCTTGTCCTTTGTATGCAGTCTGGGAGGAACTTTCTTGCCACCTTCAAAAGGTGCCTTGCCAGCTGATGAATGCACTGTATTATTGTATGCATACTCCACCAATGGCAAATACTGCTCCCACTTTCCTTTATGTTCTGACACAT
This sequence comes from Adiantum capillus-veneris, assembly GCF_014529385.1. Classification (NCBI taxonomy): domain Eukaryota; kingdom Viridiplantae; phylum Streptophyta; class Polypodiopsida; order Polypodiales; family Pteridaceae; genus Adiantum; species Adiantum capillus-veneris. The sequence goes on along the minus strand of NC_140959.1, from coordinate 91,022,893 downwards.
AGCACTTCAACAGATGTAGGACAGTAGAATTTGCCTCTTTTGACTGTCCATCTGTTTGAGGATGAAATGACGAAGAGAATTTGAGTGTCGTGCCCATATTCTCAAACAAGCCTCTCCAAAACAAACTTGTCATGCGTGGATCACGGTCGCTAACAATCGACTGTGGCATGCCATGATACTTGAAAATATTGCTCATAAACAAGCGTGCCATCTGATCTGGCTTTATCTTCTTTCTGATAGGAATAAAATGAGCCTGCTTGCTGAATCTGCAAATGATGGTCCAAATACCATCGTTTCCTGTCTGCGCTCTCGAAAGATCAAAGATAAAATCCATAGCAATACTTTCCCATGGTTTATCTGGAATAGGTAGTGGTTGCAATAACCTTGGTGCCTTTTGCCTGTCAAACTTGACCTTCTGGCATATTAGGCATTCTCGCACAAAGCCATCCACATCTCTTCTCAATGTAGGCCAGTAAAAGAATGTCTCGACCGCTTTAACTGTAGCATCGATACCACGATGCCCTGCATACGGTGGGCCATGAGTAACTTTGCGTCGCAATGGCTTTGTGACACACAATTTGCCATGCATCATCATGAACCCATCTTTGAGAAGATAGTGTTCATGACGTTGTCCATCGATTAGCTGCTCGAAGACCCTTGCAAAATCTTCATCATTTGCATACTGTTCCCTCATATCATCAAGTTCATGATGATAAGGAATTGACACAGCTGAAATTTGTGGCTTCCTTGACAAGGTATCAACCACAAAGTTCTCTTGCCTTTCACATGCACAATCTGAAAATGGAACATGGACAAAATATTTGCCCATCGCATATGCTTCTCAGATAACTTTGCCTGTGTTAAGAAGTATCGCAAGGTTTGGTGATCCGTTTGGACAACGAAATCTGCACCTAGCAGGTAGTGTTTCCAACTTACGAGCGCATGAATGACGGCCTGTAGTTCTTTTTCATAGACTTGCATAGTCTTTTCTGGCCCTTGCAAGATTCGACTCTCATGCGCTACTACCCTGCCATCTTGCATTAGCACTGCACCAATGCTACTACCACAGGCGTCACACTGGACCACAAATGACTTCCTAAGATCTGGCAACACAATGACTGGATTTGAAGTCATCTTTTCTTTTAAGAGATTAAAAGCTGAAATCTCTTTCTGTGTCCATCTAAAGGTGACTGCCTTCTTTTGAAGAGCATGTAAAGGTGAAGCAATCTCAACGAAATTTCGAATGAACCTTCTGTAATAGGAGCATAGTCCCAAGAAGCTTCGTACATCGTGCACCGTCTTCAAATCTGGCCATGACTTGATCACTTCAACTTTTGCAGGATCCATTCTGACACCATCCTTTGAGACAATGTGTCCTAGAAAGTGAATCTCTTCCAAAAAAAAATCACTTTTCTTTGCATTGATGAGCAACCTATGGCTGCGTAGCTCTTTGAACACAATGGCCAAGTGATGCCTATTCTCCTCTTCATTCTTTGAGTAGACTATCATGTCATCAAAGAATGTACCAACAAACTGCTGGTGTGGACGGAAAATTCTGTCCATCATCCTATTGAACGTAGCAGGAGCATTTGTGAGACCAAAGGGCATCACTAGAAATTCGTAAAGGCCAAACGTTGTTCTAAAAGCAGTCTTGTGCACATCCTCTGATCTAATGCGGATCTGATGGTACCCACTCTTTAGATCTATCCTGCTAAACATAGCTGCTGCTTCTAATTTGTCCAGAATATCATCAATTCTAGGTATAGGGAACCTATTCTTGATGGTATTCTTGTTCAGTGCACGGTAGTTGATGCACATACACCATGAGCCATCCTTTTTCTGCACCAACAACACTGGAGAACAGAATGGAGATGAACTGGGCTGAATCAGCCCCTTTTCTAATAGTTCCTGTACTTGGCTCATTATCTCTTTCTGCTGAGCCGCACTAACCCTGTACGGAGGCTTATTTGGTGGGCTACTGCCTGGCACCAAATCTATCGCATGGTCCTCGGGTCTCTCTGGCGGTAATTGAGACGGTAATGAATCGGAAAAACAGTCACTATACTGTTGTAAAAACATTGACCTTTCTTCATCTAACACAGATAAATTGGATTCATCACACTTCACGTGCAAAAACCAAGTACGCAGAAAGATGCTTTTTCATTATAGAAGTAATAGCAGAAGCTGATACAGTGGGAATAGACTCCCCTTTAAGCTTTACATCCAGAATGTGAGTCTTTCCCCTGCTCTGTACAGTGATCTTTTTGTTGTAGGCATCCATGATTCCCTGTACACGAAACAACCAAGGAATACCTAGCAACACATCACATCCGTCCAGTGGCATGATATAAAATTCTTCAGCATCTACATAGGACTGGATATGTAGGCGCAACTTTCCGATGATAGGTGTCACAGCCTCTGTATGGCTAGGACATGCCAAACTTGCCTCTGTTGTATACCCCATCTCTTGAGGTCTGATTCCCAACTTTGAAGCCAATTCTGGGGAAATGAAGTTGGCTTTGGCACCTGGATCAAAAAAGATAAGCATTGTTTGATCCTTGACCTTTCCCCATGCTCTGCAAAGCTCACTTGCATCTGAATTTGGCTTGTCGCCCACCATAATTGGCACTAGACCAGCCATGGGCCTCTTTCCTTTCTTGTCCTCCTTGTCTTCAGAATCAGCTCTCCTTTTCTTTTGAGGACAATTGTAAGCAATGTGGCCAGGCTGCTCACAGATAAAGCATTTGTTCTCTTACCTCAGGACCTTTTGCTCTTCCGACTTGCGAGGAAAACGTCTTTTCCATTTCTTTGCTGGTCCCTTTTCTGATTCAGCCGTAGCTTTGCCTTTCCATGCGTTGGTTGGCTCTTGAGTCGCTTTAGGAACCTCATTGGGAATGTACTTCTTCGCTGAATTTTTCTTGGCTGATCCTTCCTTGACACCAGTATTAAATTCACAATCTTCTCCCTTGAGCAAACCATTGCCAGTGTTTGCTACCTCGATGAGCTGCGTCAAAGTAGTGACTTTGGTCTTCGTGCAGTACTTTCTCAATCGTTTGGATAGGCCACAACTGTATTTTTCAATTTGTTCTGTCAATGGCACAAACCTATAGGAAGTTACTGGAAGTAGGGCTTTCCAAAACTTCCGATTGTAGTCATCCAGATTCTTGCAAGTAGCAGCATTAAGCTGGTGCCATTCTGTCATGACATCTGCTTCAAAGTCATCAGATAACCATGCTGTTGCAAAAATCTGCTTGAAGTAAATCCATGTGGACGGAGCTTGCCCTTGAAGCAATAAAGTTGTCCACCATTGTCCCGCATTCCCTGTCAAGAAAGTGGCTGCCTTGCGGACCTTTGAAGCCTCTGTAAAGTTCCCCCCTGCATAGGCCTTGTCAAACTGCTGGAGGATGAGAGAGCCTTCTTCCTGTCATCAAACCCTGTAAAGGTCGTGAATGCCACACCTTTGCCACCTTCTTTGTACGGAGTTGGCTTCTCCAGCGGCGCTAAGTTGTCATATGGAAGTGACTGAAACATGGGAACACTGTTAGGGTTTATCTGTGTTCCTTGGCCGCTATTAAGTTGACCTGGAAATGCCATATTTGGCTGTTGATTTGTAATTCCAGCCATACCAAAATTTGCCTGTGGCATCCCAAATTGGCCCTGAGTGCTTTGAAACCCTGGTAGCATGCCCGTGACACCATACATGGGGTTAGGCATCATTGTTTGAGCACCCCCGAACACTGTTCCTGTCGTGTAAAACTGATTTCCAGGTGCATGACCAGCCATGCTCTGGAATACCGATCCACCTCCAAAATAGCCAGGGTGTACTGAAGGTGGTGGGAAGACTTGTTGCATAGCTTGTAGGTTGCTTCCCTGCCCATTAGAACCAGCTATAGGCTGCTGAAAAGTGGCTGGTTGAACTGGTACAGCTTGAAAGACTGGCATCTCAGCCACCTGCTCTTGCACCTTAGGCACAGGTTGTGGAGACTGCATATTCTCCGTCAAGTGTACAAGTGTTTCCATTGACTCTGCAGTATGAATCACCTGTGCTTGAGCCTTAACAGGCTTTTGAATATGATCCCGTGACCCAACTTGCTGAGACAAAAGAGGAGGTTGCAGAAAGGCTAAAAACCTCGGGTTCTGCATTACTTGTGTGAACATAGCCACAGCAGTAGCCAACTGGGTCTTGAATATATCATCATCCGTCTGTGGTGGTATTGAAGACTCACCCACTTCATGTGTTTGTTGACCTTGTGAGGAGGAAACCTCTTCAGTCACATCATCTGGTCTGTCAGCCATAATTGCAATTTCCTGTGTCTGGTCTATGATTCCCTGTGTCTTCAAGCCCAAACTGACCAAGGCTCACTTCTATGGGAGAAAGTGATTAAATCCCGGCGATGGAACCATGAAACCAGCCTGTTTAATCCAAAAAGGGTGGTAGACCTTAGACTTAAACTTTATTTGCTTTCACCCATTTAATTTGTCGCCCACTTTATATGTACTTTCAAGACACAACAAAGGGGAAAGGGATATAGGCTGCTAGATTGCACCTGTATGAGAAGACCGACACCAGATTGGCCCCTAAATAGGCACCCCTTTCGGTATTTCTTTATTCTTTAAAAGAGGGAATAAACGCTGTGGTTCCCTACAAGCTGCCCCGCACAACCTTGGCTGAATTTCAACTGTTCTGGCCCAATTTCGGCAGCATAACTGTACTAGGACCCTTCACAGTCAGTATTCCCACGCATTGGATGACTTTCCCGACGCATACAGACACTTTGCAAAACCTGGCGAGAATCTGCAGCACGCTAAATTCTCTGTTTTCTGCCCCGAAAATGCGCCAGATCACCTGTACAGCTGTCCCCTCGCGTCCCCGAACCTCCTGGGGGTATTAGGGTCCGTTTAGGGCCAAAATCCTAAACCTGTAAAATACACAGCAGGCTGTAATTCACTGTGTCGGGCTCCGTTTTGCGTGCCGGTCGCATCTGTAGCAAGTCCTCGAGCTCCCGCACCTGTAGGGCTACTTGTCCTTTGAATCGGACGAGATTTCGCACGTGAAACCTCTCCGAATCTCCTGTACCTGCGGGGGATTAGCCGCTAGCTAATCCAGTACTTGTGCAAGAGGCTGTTGCTTCGGCAATCGCGCATGAACCCACACAACTGTACATTGGTCAATTGAAAAGCCCACTAGAGGGGCATAACATACTGCCATAGGGGAGAGAGAGGGCAGTGCGTAGCGTGCAGGGCATCACTCCTGGCACCGTATTGTACATAAGAGGGAAAGGAAGCACTCCATAGCTCTCAACCTGTGACAAAAGCTTGAAAATGAGCCTCCCTTCTCTAAAATCAGCGCCACTTCTTCCTGCATAAGGAAAGTGCACAGAAATGTGCCACTTGGCACATTTACATGCCATTTCCCGTTTCGGGGTTGCCGCTTAAAAATCTCCCGACCGGTTACCCAGTTGCCTTCACGGCAGAGTAATAAAATGTTCCCCTTGTCATTCCGGAGGTAATGACGCGAACACATTTTCAAGTCCCAAAATAGCAGTTCCCTAAATTTTAGGAGATGCTGCCATTGTATCTTTCTAGGTCATCCGACCCTCTTTGTACACTGCAGCCACACCAAGAACTGAAATGTAGCCTCTGTAGCAAAGGATTCCACTTTGGCTAGTCAATGAGCCCACTTTGGCTAACCATAGTCCTTGTCCAACCTTAGTGCTCTCTTGCCCTCGGGCGTGGACTCCCTCTGAGCAGTTCCACACTAGCTATGCAATGCAGGGCAGTTAGATTTCCCGAGGGGTGTTTCCAAAAAGTGAAAATAAATAAATAATAAGAAAGAAATCAACAAAAAGGATAGATAGTAGTCACACGCTGGTGACAAATGGGACTTGGCTTTGTTGAGCTTAAGATTGAGGGTTTTAAATTCTTCCAAAGAAAGGGATACAATTTTGTTGAATCCCAAGGGTTTATCTATGGCGGGTAAGATGGGGAGAGGCGGTGGAGAGGGAGAAGCGGTAAAATTGGAAGAGCTAGCGGAGAGAGAGCCGAAGGAAGAGGGGAAGTAAGGGGGGGATTTATGAGGATGCCACTTTGAAGGATATTGGAGAAGATGCCGCCATGGTGGAGAAGGAGGAACTTGCAAAGCTGGGGTGAGGAGAAAAAGAGGGGCTACCCTTGCCGAGGTTGTTGGTAGAGGGAATGGAGAGTTGGTCGAGATCTTCGATCGGCAAGTTAGCGGTGAGCCCCAAGATTTCTTCCGGGCTAAACAAAGTCTTTTTCGAAGATGTAATGGAGGGGGTAGAGGTTTGTGCCGAGGTGGTTAGGTTTGAAGACGGAGGGTTGATATGGCTAGCCGCCGAGACGAAGCTGGGAAAGGTAACATTGCCAACGGGAGGGGTGTTAAGGGTTAGAGTAGCTGCAAGGGTAGGGGGGGCGGTAGAAGAGGGGTTGCCCCCAAGTTGGCGAAGGGAGACTGTGGGAAGTGCCAGTTGTAAAACACATTCTGTCAGTGGTCTCACATAGATTAGTTGTAATTCAAGAGTTCTAATAAATACTCTCTGAATGGAAACCACACCTCTTCCGTGTCAGCTACAATTGCAAATGTTATTTTTTCTGTTTAGTTCCTCTGTCTAGTTTCAGTCTTTTTGCTTCAGTTTGTGTGTGCGAGTAAGTCATACAATCTTGTCTATTCTCTTTTCCTGAGGTTAAGTGATCGTAGACCCGACCACCCCCACGCCACCCCCCCACCCACCCACCCCCAACAGGGAAAAAAAACCCACCACCGCCGCCGCCACCAAAAAAAAGAAGAAAAACACACAACCGTGTAAAATTTTTCATCACTTTGTGTGACGTTCGACATGAACAAGTTCTTAGCAGTAGTAAGGCCTTGGAGGCTTGTAGTAAAGAGATACTAGACTCAATTTTGGTCTTTAAGAAAGAGCAGGCCTCAATGATTGTGTGATGATTGTCTGAAGAACATAACTATCATGTTGGCTGTTGGCTTATCATTAAGTAAAGGTATTTACGCTCTGATAGAACATTTTTGTTTGTGTTCAGAGCACAGTACGCAGAAGCCCTCAAGACAGCCCTTGATGACTCCCCAACAAGGACAAGGGATGAGACTTGTAAGGTGAGCATGTTATATTTCTGATCTACGAGTACAGAATGCTGACGTTACTGTGTGTCTTGGTATTTTGTAGTCGGCCAATTGGGTAGTTGTTCATCGGGTGCTCATGGCATCAAAGGACACAGACTCTCTACTTGCATCCTTAGAGACAGAGTTTTACGATATTCTAATGAAGTAAGATGGGTATTTTTGCATTCTCTGGCAGATTTATGTACTTGCAGGCAGCAGTTAATTTTTTCAATTGTATGCAGGTACTTATATAGGGGTTTGTCGACTGGGGACAGGCCAACTTGTGACCAATGTCTTAAATTGCACGAGAAACTCACAGAGAGAGCGGGCATGGGCTGCATAATGAGAGCGCTAGCCGATAAACGGAATACCGTATAAACATATAGAGCTAGAGTAGTGGACACAAGGTGGAAAAGCTATAGAGGTCTCCCTTTGCAATGTCAGCTCATTATTAGACATCTCACATAGTGATGGAAAACGCAGAAAAAAAAAATGGGGCCCTCATTGAACATCTCACAGAGTATTCTTTGTTAGTAACATAACTGGAAAACTTATGTACCAGTAATATGGTGGTGATGATCGCCAATAGGGTTGTAACGTAGCGGTTAAGGTGGATGTGTGGGTGTGTAAAGACCCGGGTTCGATACCCAGCGGCATCTTTCAAATTTCAATCGTACCTATAAAAAAAAGGTGGTGATGCTCTATTTCAAAAGGGGGCTCGTAAGTGCTGGTTTGTAATTATCAATCACTGTACGATTCATTTATGATGAGGGTCTCATGAGACCCGAAGAATTTGCGCTCCAACAATGTTATTATACTTCTGATGGAATCATCGTTGCATGTGTAATGCCACATTATTCAACATGCTCGGATTACATACTAGAAAGTATCCATGAAAAGCTGGCCTCTGTTTTGCACTCACCTCACTCACTGCCTATCGTTTTTGGCATGCTAAAACATGCCTTAGAGGAGAAGGGTGTACAAATTCTTGTAAGCTTTTTTTTGTAAGTGGGTCTCTTCATTTAAGGTCTCATGTGACTTCATCTTTCAATGTGTTTTAGAATGCAAACGTGAGCCTCCACTAATTAAGACCAAGGATGTAAGTTGGCCATTCTTCATGCAATAGCATTGTACTATGGCACTGAAGGGCATGGATTGAATGGCAATTGATATGAGGTGTGCTCATCAGTTGCCTTTCGAATGTATTTTTTTTCTTGTCACCTGAAGCAACCAGTCCGTTTATGCTCGGTAAACGGTGTCATCAATGTTAAACTTTCAGAATTCACTTGCTCCACTATCCCAGCTTGAATCTTGGCTTATTGTTACCATGCATCATTTCGGCTGCATTTTCCCTTTTTGTGTTTGCTTGTTTGCTGCATGTGATTTGTTTTCTTGTCTGCTCAGAATGAACTTGCAATGTTTATTATATTTATGCTATTTTTCAATCCTCTGGCCTTGCAAGCAACATTTTTTCTTAATCATAGGTCCATAGCTTAGGTGGGGCTTGCTACAATGTGGTTGGGACACGAGTGCAGTAGGATCTTACGGAGCCCAATGAGTGGGATGAATTTGAAAGTAATTCTGGCACTCAAAATTACCTTTAGAGTTGTGATGGGACGTTTGTATGCCAGCTTAATGGAATTGAATTGCCTTTTGTCTTGAACAGTCTCAGCTGTAGAAATACAATCCTTCAGTATTAGGGATGATTGTATTTTATGGGTTTCAGATTTCATCCCCAAGGCTTGTGCTGGAGTTCAAACTAGTGATAATAAGCTCGAAAGAAAAGTTTTCCGAGGAATACATCAAAATATGAAAAAGGCCTACAAAATTGTGGAGCTCCATCCAACCAGATCCCTTTATAGGCAAGCCTTGCTCTCTATAAAAAGGATCCCTTGCTATGTACATTTCCTATCCCAGGCCCCATTCCCATAGTCTCATAGCCTTTAGGCTCGTAAGCCAAGGGTCTGTGTTGTGACACTACTCCCTCCTTGAAGAAGAGGTTTTATTCTTGAAAAAGGAAGTGAGGAATCTGTTTGGAGGAGCATAGACATGGTTTTGCATTCACATGTCATGATAATCTAAAATCATTTCTAGCTCATGTGGTCAATCCTACTAGCACATCATATCTACAACATCACCTTACATTCCTAGTCGCTTCATCAAATGACTAATGTGAAAGGCAAGATGAACACAAGACTAATTTATAAGCTCGTTCACCTATCTTGTTAGTCTGCATTACCATTGTGAGAGCTCTAAAGAGAATGTCTAGTTTCTAGAATTTTTGAATATTCTAGAACCGTCAACAATACATGTCTTCCTTCCTTAAAGAAAAACTAATGTAGTTTGCCATCTAAAATTTGCTTATAGCAGCATCGAGTCTGTCTCGTTCACCTATCTTGTTAGTCTGCATTACCATTGTGAGAGCTCTAAAGACAATGTCTAGTTTCTAGAATTTTTGAATATTCTAGAACCGTCAACAATACATGTCTTCCTTCCTTAAAGAAAAACTAATGTAGTTTGCCATCTAAAATTTGCTTATAGCAGCATCGAGTCTGTCGTGCATTAGGACGAGCAATGCATAACAAATCCATGTGTTTTGGAGAAAATTCTTTGCCAATTGCACCTCCTCATTAGCAAACCCATTGTAATTTGACCTAGATTGATACCCAGACCTGAATATAAAGGGGTTAATCTAGTAGAAACATGTTTAGGACTATTATGAGCAAACTCTAAGATAGATAATCCTCCAAAGTGGTCTTTTTATTGATGTTAGATCTTAACATATTTTCAAGTACCTGATAATCTCTAACCTAGTTTTTTTATCATTGCTCTCCAAAATTGGCCATCATATACCTATCACGATCGCTAACAAAATTAATAGGATGACCATATAGCTTAAACACATTCTTCTCAAATAGCATTGTTAATTTTGGAGCATTAGTGGTTTAAGTAGAAATAAACCTACACATCTTGGTCAAGTGGTTTATAACTACCGAAAACATCATTGTTGCGGTTTGTAGTAGGCAAAGCCACGATAAAATCCATAGAGGTGCTTTCCATTTGCTGTTGGGAATCTCAAAGGGATGTAAGAGCCCACCTACCTTACGCCACTCCACCTTCTTCATCCAACACTTTTATCAATGTAGCAAGTACCCTATATGTCCTTACGCAATCGTGGCCATTGAAATTTCCTTCTAACTAGTACATGTCTTGCAAATACCAAGATGATTGACACTTGAACTATCATGACTTTAAAAAACAATTTGGCACCTACTGTAAGTTTGAGGGTATCTATTCTCCTCCCTTATGGAGGAAATGACCATATTTGATGGAAAATTTTCAATTTAATTCGTCACCTCATATGGGGCCCTTTATAGCACTTCCTTTAGAGCACTCCCTTTGGAGTGAGAAAGATCTTGCATTCTCACGTGACTCCACACCTTAGCATATGAATAATTGAAAAAGAAACTCATAAAGCATGAAAAGAAACGCTTAATGTCCAAATTTAGTCCTAAAAGCTATCTTAGCAATATTCACTGTATTGATTTATACATTATGGTATCTATGTCAGGATTAGAGTGGATAGGGAAAGAGGCATTCATGATTAGGAGAGCATAGATACACATTGGAGAAATACTAGACTTGAACTATTCAATATGAAGAGAGTACAAGAGGGCTCTCTTCATAGCCTTTAGCTAGGTATCTTTTGGGTAGTACGACCAGGTAGTGCACAATGATTGTGAGTCTTTACCTCAAGTGACTCCTATACATCAAAGAATCTCATGTGGACTCATGTAAAGACTCATCTGAATATCATCACTCACATCGTCTCATAAGGGAAGGTTCATAGGCTAAAGCCAATACACAACTAGCCTCCGCTTGGGGTTTAGACTGTGACAACTCATTGGTGCCTAAAGCGGTTCATAATCATAAGGTAGCCATATAACATAATTCATACTCATAACACCTCCCTTCAAACTAATGACCAAGACCAAGATCTCCTAGGATATCTCTAAAATGGTACATTTGAGTGAGGTACAAGGAAAACATTAGCGTGCTATACAAAGTAGAGTCAAAAGCATAGGAAGCCAAATGACTGCTTCTTTGGTAATCTTCTTCTTGTCTATTTGCTGCATTTTCTTCATTCTTTTTCTACTTCTTTTTCTTCTTGTTTTTAATTCTCTTTGGCTGACCTTTGAAGTAGCATTGGTAGGTGCATGTCCTTTTCTTTCACAGTGAATGGATTTTTGTTCTTGTAACATTCTTTGGCTTGACGTCGTGACTTTCCACAAGTAAACCATTTCGTTTTTTTATGATTAGGTTAGGTAAATCCATCCCCTTGAAGTAAATTGTTATTCGTATTTGTGCTTTCTTTCTACCTCCTGAAGCGAGTTGACTATAGTTTGAATATTGGATCCTTTTCTTCAGGCTTTGTGGCTACTTGATTGTAGTCTTTTGGTAGAGTTCCTAGAGTACTACAACTTTATTGGTACTTCACATTTAATGTATGTGTGTGACAATTCTTTTGACAAGGCTTGCAATGTCTTCTCCTTCCTCCATTGTTAAGAGTTACATTGTTTTCAACAAGAATCTTACTTGTCTTCTTTGCCCAAGTTCTTTTCAAGAAATTCCAAGGCCTCATAAGCACTTGTGCATTCATCTATAAAGTGCACATAATTTATATCTAGTGTCGGTAACACGAGTATGCCTAAGGCTTGCTCATCTTTTGTAGACAATTGGGTAACAATTCTAAATGATGATACTTTAAGTTGAGTTTCTGTTTTGATGGTATGAGTGGTCATAGGTTCTTTTTCATAAAATATCCCTCATTTTTTTATACCAAGTGTGGAAGCCTTGGTCATTAAATTTCTCTATCTTTCTCCTCCATTGTGCTTATGGAGTGGCCTTAATACTTGAAGATTATTCAAGAGTGTCTAAATCTTTATGAATGCACAATTATCATAACATCTGTTTTTAATGTGCTTGGTTGCCAAAGCTCTAAAGAGGTTGAGAGAGAGAGAGAGAGAGAGAGAGAGAGAGAGAGAGAGAGAGAGAGAGATTGAGATTTCCCTCAGGTTGACAAATGGCTCTTATGAAAGTACCCTTGGCCTTGGCTTTGGCTAAAAATACCAATGCTAGGAATTATTCAAGAGTGTCTAAATCTTTATGAATGCACAATTATCATAACATCTGTTTTTAATGTGCTTGGTTGCCAAAGCTCTAAAGAGGTTGAGAGAGAGAGAGAGAGAGAGAGAGAGAGAGAGAGAGAGAGAGAGAGAGAGAGATTGAGATTTCCCTCAGGTTGACAAATGGCTCTTATGAAAGTACCCTTGGCCTTGGCTTTGGCTAAAAATAGCAATGCTATGCCATTAGGGAATTTGGGAGGTCATTTGGAGGGCCTTATTGAGGAGAGAGAAAAGGAGGCGCATCCAATGAATAGCAAGCCAACGTAACGTAGAAATGGGAAGAAATAAATAAAAAAACGCAAAAGAAAGAGAAGAAACATGAGGTAAAACCTCATTTTTAGGGCGTTTACGATATCCATATGTGGGCCCTAGGTCTTAATCTAGTTAAGGTACTGAAAGACAGCTACGATAATGTATCATACTCCCGCCACCAAAAGCTCTTGCTCCATTAGCCAAGCGTTCAAAACTAAAATTCCCTCCACTGGAAGCAAGTTCAAGTTTTTCTCTACCACTCAGAAAGAGCCATTCTTCTTCTTGCCCTAATAACTCTAGGGGTTGTTGTGCTCTTTCCCCAACCAACCTCGCCATTAGTCTCCCAAGGAGGCCAAGTAGCACCATAAGCTCTATCACTATCTCAAACTCCATCAATATAGATAGTCAATGGAAACAACAAACAATATACAAAGGGTCTTGAGTTCTTATGCAACCAAGAAGGAGGAAAAGATTCTCAATAGAAAATCTATTTTGTTCAGTATGGAAAGCACGAGTGCTAGTTTTCAAAGTGGAGGTAGGCAAGAAAACTGCTAAGGAGGTTTTGGTACAGCATGTCTACAGTCACTCTGATGTGATTGCTAATGGCGAAGATGTCTTGGCTTACCATCCACAATGCAACTATAAGTGTGTTCATAGCAGATCAAGTTCTCATAAGCTCTAAATTCTATTCAGTTATTAGACTAGGTGGTCTATTACATTTTGTTGTTGCAATTGCATATGTCTATCCTTCATCATATGAGGAATGGGAGCCATTGGAGTGTATTATAGGTCTCATCTCTGTAATCCACATTGACATTGGTGTTTTACAATATGATGGAAGAACTAGCAAGAGTCTTGCAGATGAGAGAATTTTTTTCTACGAGCATTTCTACCAGCTCAACCAAAAAAATCAAAAAGGTACTCTGGTTAAACTCCCTCTCCCTACTAGTTGGAGTTGTATTGTTGACTGGCCGGTCTCGGACACCATGATGTTTGAATCTCTCAGAAGTTTATATGTGCCCACTAAATTGGTAAAGATTGCTAATTTTTGTCCTATAAGCTTATATGTGAAACTATTTCACACCTGCCACATACATGTTGCAAAGACAATAACACCATATTAGTGAATTTGAGAATTTTCCAGTTCTCACTTTCAAAATGAGCTTAAGATTTGACCACATGGCCAAATCTTAGCCAAAGTTTTGAGAGCATGGCTTAAAAGAGATTCTCAAGTACTACCTGGTGGAAGGAGTTGGCTTTAAAAAATAGTTTGAGATTTGTCCATATGACCAAATCCGATTAAGACATTGGTGATTCCCAAACTAGCTCTAAAGTCTCAAATTCTCTAATATGGTGTTCAATGTTGGTATGTAAATCTCGCTTGCTTATGTGACAAGCTTCTTGATAGAGGGTGGTATGTTAAAGAGGTGGACGACATACAATGCGAGGTTTCACTGGACACTTTGGTGGCCAAGTACATGATCGGCACACAGTCCCTTCTCATCTCCTTTTGGTACTAGCACTGCTCTCATATTGTTGTAGGCTACTCTAAGTTTATTTCTATTGATCAAGAGTCGGCAGGCTTGGAGAAAAATGGTGTCGTAGATGTGGAGGTATTTGACAAAGAGCTCAACCTTGTGACATTGGTCACAATAAGAGAGCAATGCAACCTTCTACAACTTCGGCACAACATAGTGGACGAGACCGCGGAGAACGAGCCCTCACAGTTCTATTTTTTATTTGGTGGACGCAAAGTAATGCAACGAAGGGAAAAAGAGATTGTATGTAGAGAACTAACTGACCGAGTGCAAATCGTGCCAATGTAACTTGAATAAATTCCATTGGGCGTAACTTCTTCTTTACTTGAAATCTATATTTATGACTTCCATTGCAACATTTCTTTCAATTTAAATCTTTTGTTTCAATTGTGAGATGAGTCCTACCATTTGGTTATATCTTTATTTCAATTGTAAGATGAAACTGTCTCGCTACCTCTCTCTCCCTTTGTGAGGTGGAAGTGTGATTACTGTATATTTTGAACAACATATGCAGAGTTCGATGTCTAAAATCTCTCTCTCTCTCTCTCTCTCTCTCTCTCTCTCTCTCTCTCTCTCTCTCTCACACACACACACACACACACACACACACACAACACTCACATTTCCATGGCACCACATTGAGAATTACAAAGAATCATATTAATGTACATAGTTAGCATTTTGGAGATTATTTATAAGTACAAATTTTGAAACAGTCAATGGGCTGAAATACAAATTTTAGAAATAAGGGATCAAAATGTCCTCTTGATAAAAGTCATGCTTATGACCTTCAAATGAGGGTGGGGAGAGAGTGGTGCCCGGTGGATTTAGCAAGCCCTTATGGGATGTGTCATCTATCAACAAAGTGTTGATATCATCATATGGGTCATGGATTTGATAAAAAGGTTTATAGTATATGAATATGTCTGGTTTGGTAGGGTGGTAGTGGCCGTCAATGAAAACACACTCCTGTGAATACAAAAAATCAAATTGCAAATGTTTGATTCCCACTAAGTTGCAAACCATATTTACAAGGGAATTGCGGTTTCTTTGCTGCACAGAGGACCATATCGCAACCCGGAACCTTGGAAGTAGAAATTGTATAAATTCCTTGGTTCCCGGACGCATAGTGGCTCTACAAGTGCCTATCCAGATGGTGCGCAAATTGACAAGTTTTGCATGGGGATCATACGGCTCCCAAAACAGCAGCAATCCGTTGACGTCCGAAATAATTAGTCTCTGCAAACATTTTGTAAAACAAATAAGTAGTTAGACAGTAGGTTTTGACTTCATTGGTTATTAACGAAACAATCATGTCAATGTCTAGCAAAGGTCCATACTAGGTTTGCCTGTTGTGGAGGTTGTCTTGTCCAGTGTTGACATCCTCAAGCTTTTTCTCACCAGTCCCTTATTCTTCTACTGTTCGAGACTCTTGTGTCTCCAGTGTTGAGGGGTCCATTGCACCTGAATTAGCTTCTAATGTGCTATGGTCTGTTTGTGTGTCAGGCATAAATGACTCTTGATTTTCAAGCTCAACAGGTGGCATTCTGACAGAGGTGTGCTCTACTTGAGGTTTAGGGTGTTCTTTCTCAGCCCCTCCCTCTGCATAAACTTCTTCCTTCTGAAACCCTCCAAGTGCAAAGGGAGTTTCAATTTTTATTTCTTCCTCAACCCCTCGATTTGTGTGATCTTGCTCCTGTGTGGGATTCCCCTCATCTTGAATTTTCTCCTTGTCAAACTCTCCCTCGGCAGCATTTATCTTCTCAGAAGTTCCTCCCTCCTCTTGCTCTTGTCCTTCCGCAGCTGACCTTATGAAATATGTTTGCTGATGTCCCTCATCAGTCATCGTTAACTCTACAATGTGGTCATCCAATAGGGTCTGTTTTGCATCCATGCTCACGGGATGTGAAATCCTTGATTAGGGTGGCACAGTATCGGTGAAAATACTGTATGATGTACTTCTCCAATGCACTCTGCAAAAGACAAAACAAAAACAAAAACAAAAATGAACTTAGACACATTTTTGTCCAAACAATCACAATGTTATAGTAATGCTGTGCAAAATACCTACCTTTGACATGAATGGCTTTAGTGCAAAAAATATCTGTAGTGTATACTCAACATGGAGGAGGCACCTCATCCACACGAGTTGGCATCTCTTTGTAAAGGCACCGTGAATTCCTTAATTTCTCACCTGTACAACTCTAGATTTCGGCGTAGCCTTCCATTTGCGTGCAATAATCTTTTTATGCATGTGCAAGCAGGAGGACTTTGTATGAACCCAACACAATAATTGCCTCCATACTTTATCCAAAATAAAACCAATTTATAATTCTCAATACTCACAATTTTAATTCTAGATGCGTTCCTTGAATTGAGTTCAATGCAAACGAGGCTCCAATGGTGGTTGCTCTCATATGGAAAAATTATGGTTGTTACTTGCAGCATTGAACAATGGGCAAACAATGGGCAAGCCACTTATCGAATGTGCCGATATGGGTGTTTTTCATTTTGAAAAAGATAGAGATCTGGGGATCCAAGATATATATTTCTGCATGACTTTGTGCAAGTAGCTGGCTCTTGATCAAACTACAAGACATTTACTAGTTGTTAGTCTCTAGACTCAAGGCTGGATAAAAATATGATGAAGCTGGTGAAAGAATCTTACATCACGAAGATATAGACAATTGAATCTATGATTTGAGCATCTAGATCTCGCAATATATTGATATCCATAGAATCTAATGCAAGTCTTCTTATACCATGTTCTAGCTGTATATCTACTATTAATCCTTCCTCCATAGATGATAAAATTTTGTTGTTGCTGACATCGACTTCGTCTGTAATGATGTGGTAGCTATTAATCTCTTCTTCGATAGCATTTGCTACTTTTTCCTTCTCTTTAGTTTATTCATCTCCTTTGCACGCCGTTTTCCTACTCAACTTTGGACCTGACATTCACATCGTGGGTGACTTCTACAATCTTCACCTCTGTCTGTGGCTTTGATGGAGGAATAAGCAAAATTTCCTTCATTTTATTGTCTATAAATTCTTTGGGTTGGAGAAGTTTATCATATCTCCACCTTACTCTTTTCAAAGTTTCACTGTCCTTGTCCATAATCGTTACCCTGTGTTCATGTCTTGCAACAATTGTTATGGCATTAAAATATTCTAGCAAAAAATCTTTTGCTGCCTCTTGTAGTGCCAGCTGTGCAGTAGGTTTCCACCTCATGGTGCCAAAACGTGCTTCCTCACATATTGACCTGACTAGTCTTTGGAATGGAAGCTTTCGTACAAGAAGCTCAATACAATTGTGAGCCTTCTTTATTTCCTTGAGCAACTTGATGTGTCTTTGTGGCCTCTTCATCCTTGGAGCTTTCAAGATTTTCATGGGCTTTCTTGGTCTCTTCTTTTTACTAGCAGATCTTCTTCCTGCTTTAGCAGCAAAATCTGGACCTTTGTCTGCCTTTCTCGTAGTCGCCTTTGTTCTTGCCATTTACTTGTAAGCCAATTTCTCTCTCTCTCTCTCTCTCTCTCTCTCTCTCTCTCTCTCTCTCTCTCTCTCTCTCTCTCTCTCTCTCTCTCTCTCTCTCTCTCTCTCTCTCTCTCCCCCCCCCCGTGTGCGTGTGTGTGTGTGGAAAAGGTTTTAAAAAAAGGTAAGCCCAAGAAAAGGTAACAAAAATGTACAGCTTTGTAACATAAATTTGCATAAAAGTGTTTTTGTCATGACGCTGCGTGAGTAATTACCTATTGTTGTTTATTTCTTCTACGAGCGGTTTTGATGTCAATATTGAGAGAGAGAGAGAGAGAGAGAGAGAGAGAGAGAGAGAGAGAGAGAGAGACGATACTTTTACTTGTCTTATGGCACGCGTACGTGTATTGTTGGTCTGTCGAATGTCCTTCGTGCGTTGTAGAGCACAAAATGGGTAGAAAATCATGGAGAGAGGGGGTAGGCACTCAAATAAGAGGAGATGCTCTACTAACCTCTTTAAAATGCCAACATGACCTATGAGACCAATTTTTCACACACACACACACACACACACACACACACATAGAGAGAGAGAGAGAGAGAGAGAGAGAGAGATGAGACTTTGTTGTTGTCCTATGGCACGCATATATGTAGTATTGGTCTGTTGCTTGTCCTCTGCACGCCGTGGAGCATATAAGGGGTAGCAAAACAAGGAGAGAGATGAGTTGGCACTCAAATAAAATGAGATGCTCTATTAACCTCTTTAAAATACCAACATGACATATGAGACCAATCTGTCAGAGAGAGAGAGAGAGAGAGAGAGAGAGAGAGAGAGAGAGAGAGAGAGAGAGAGACCATCTTGCAATTTTTGAGAAATGTGTTATAATATTTAATAAAAACGTCAAATGTTGGTGTCTATGGTATGTGGCTGAAGCTTCTTAGTCCCAATACTTACCTATTATATCATGTATTATGTTTTTGTTAGGATTAAGATCTCACAAAATGAAGAGGCAGAGGGTCGATCCAAAAATTGTTTTTTGGTGAACAGGAAGCAGAAGAAAGACCATCTCAGTTGCTGGGAGACTCTTTAAAGAGAGATGTGGACTTTACTAAGGCCAAAGATATATTTCTTGAAGATGATGTTATGGGCACAGAGGAACCCCCCAATTACTCAGAAGCCCCCAATGACTCAGAAGCATCAGAACATGAAGAAGTGCCTGTAATCCTGAAGCTTTAAGTGACTAGCACCAAAAAGAGAGACATTGATATTTCTTCTGCCTCCTATGAGCCAGCTACAAAATGCAAGGAGGAAGGGGTAGATGGTGTTGAAAATCTTACATGCGTGGATAAAAGATTGTTTGATTTTGTACTATCTACAGGAGCTGCTGAAATGTTTGACAAGGTCTCTTCTATCTTTAATGTCCCATTAAATCTTGATGACCTTATAGCTCAGCACAACGATTTCCTCAAGTCTAAAAGAGACAGGTTTTGAGCTTGAGGTCCAAATGGGCAGGGTGGTTCTTGTTGATATGGTGGTGATACACATAAAAGATTGTGATTCCACAAGATGGTCATACAAGAAGTACCATCAGCTGCCCATCATCTATAGACCCTCATGGTGTCCTATGCACGAACGGGATTGCAAGCTAATTAAAGAATCCTTTGGGTTCCTTCTATTTTTAAATTCTCTATTTGCTAGTCTCTTGAAGGATCCTTAAGAGTAATGGAGGAGGAGGATCTACCACCCGATGAACAAGATGATGAGGACATGCAGTCCAATGAGGTACCCGAGATTGAGGAGGATATTAATCTTGAGGTAGAGGCTAAAGGGGTGGAACAAAGCAAAATACTCTCAATTAAAACATCTCAAATAAAACTACCCAATGTGTCTGGCTTTAATGAGAAGCAAGCCACATTGATGCATCCTGGACCGCCAAAGTTCAAATTTGGTGAGAGATCATACACTTTCCTCCATGACATTCAAAATATATTTGCTTTAAGGGAGGACTTTGCACTTGCCACCATCTCCAAATTTCAAGAGGGGAGGAGTGGATTTGTGTCTGATGATAGCAGTGACAACAAGGCGATGTAAACCATCAGTAACCCAATGGAGTGCCTCAAACTCTGCTTGAAGGCAGAAAATTATAGAGAGACACTCCCATATGAGGCTACCTTCCAAGCTATCAGAAACAACCTCATGTCATCAACCAATACTCAATAAGTAGAGGATTGGTTTATGTGTCCCACACAAGAGTCCACGAGGTCAGTGGACCTATGGAAGGATGATTTATATATGCAAGATGAGAGCTACGTGGTAGGCCACCCCCCCCCCCCCCCCCCCCCCCCCCCCCCCCCCCAAAATATAGTTGTCATTGTCTTTCTCTAACTCATCCTTTTGTGTATAGTCATGGATTACTGAAAAGGATGTCTTCCTTCATCATCGGACAAGAGAGTATTGTGGAAGGGATGCAGCACTAGGACAATACCTTGCCAGAATCTGTGAGGCACCCATACTAGTCTTTCACAATGGATGTCCCAAGAGGGAAGTACTGCAACGTTCGCCCTCAAGATGCTCTCACGCTTCCTAGGTGGACCAATGCTACTACGAAATGTAGACAAATTTATCCTCGTCGACAAAGTTTTTGCTACAAAATGTTTTGGATACTGTCCGGGATACACTGGTGGTTGTGTAGCTTATTATTACACATACACATCAATGGCACTCACTTTGGGAAACAAAACCCAATGAAGTCTTAGATTATGGCAAACATTTAATGATCCGATACAAGGGTAATGTGCCAAAAGATATCCACTATCTGTCATCAAGTTGAGAGACTTGTGACTTGTACTATATCTATTATAATATTATGCATCTCTTGTACATGTTGTGACCTAAAATCAAATTCTCTTGATCCACCTATGGTTAACATATTGCATTGTCTCTCTCCACTTTCTCTAGCCTTCATGAGCACTAAGTTGTTGAATGCCTCTACTCATTTCCTTTCTTTTGTTGCAAATGCCTAATTGCTTGTGCTGTTGATGAACAGTCCAATACATGTTTTTGCTACAGTCGGTGAAGGATTCTACAATAAAACCACTGAAACAACTCTTTCAAACTGTTTGCCTTATCTTCAGAGCCACCATGTTTTGTTGTCTGAAATATGCATTCCTTGCCATGTAATGAGACTTTTCCAAGCTTTGGGTGTTCTAGATGCCTGGGTTTCCATACTTTTGAATGAAGTATGGTAAGTGATCGAAAATGATGTGCTGCAAATAAAACAAGTTTTTAGGAATTTTAAACATCATTTTAGTCCTTTTCATTTAAAAGGATGCTTTACTAGTACCATGTAATGAGTAATCTAAGTTTCAATCCATGCTGTCCTAAATGCTTTCTTTAGTAGCTGAAGGTTCTCCTTGAACTTGTTTAGATCAATTTGTGACCACTCATCTTTGTCACACATCTGAAATAGCACATCGATGGAACGCCACACTTCACCCTTGGCATTCGTGTTACCATATACATAGAGTAGTGATGTATGTGAACACACTTAGGACCGTCGGGGCATTTTTTCCCTCACTAGGAGGTTTTTTTCCTCCTGCATTACGCCCATCATTCAAGGGCTATTTATCTTTCCATTGCACACTAATTAATACACTCTCTGTTGTGTTCCTTGATCTTACTTCGTCTTCTCCAAGCTGTGGGTGTTTTCTTGCAACCCTAATTCCAACAATTGGTATCAGGGCAGGTTGCATCCTCACTTTCTCCGATTTCTGTGAGCTTTGGTGAGCGTTCGCAGGTCGACAAAATTTTTGGGTAAGCTCGAAGAACTTAGTCTGCTCAGATTTTTGATTCGGACTAATTTCGGGCTCCGTTTCCACTATAGGCAGTATACTACACGTGCTATTTTGTCATTTTGTGCAAATTTTTTGTCAGTGCCATCTTTTGTATAACAGGTCCGTTACAGTCTTCTATGGTTTGTGCTATATAGCACGTGTTGTTTCCCCTTTGTTTCTACTCTTTTCGAGCAGTTTTCACATGAGGTGCAGGCATTCACCATGGCCGACAACAACACAGTGTTCAAGATGTTTGGTGCTGAGGACAGATTGGATGGGGACAATTACCCTATGTGGGCTTACATGATGCAACACGTTCTTGTGTCAAAGGGTGTTTGGATTAGAGTTGTTTTGCCAACGATAGAACAAGCTCGTTGGGATGTAAAAGATGCACAGGCTCATGCATTGATTGCGTTGTCTGTGAAGCGCACTATTACTCCTCACATTCGTTCAACAAAATCTACAAAACATGCTTGTGATATTCTGGCTGGTCTTTATGCAAGTCGCAATGAGGCTAAAATTGCATTGCTGCGTAAAGAGCTAGAGTCGAAGATTATGCATGAGCAAGATGATATGGACACTTTCCTTGCTAGTGTCAAGGATATCAATGAGAAACTTATTTCTGCATGTGAAGTCATTTCATACAGTTCCCTTGTGCAGACTGCTCTTGATGCCTTGCCAGATTCTTACTAGACTTTGCTAGTACTTGGAGACTTATGACCCAAGGAATTTTGAAAGTTGTCAAGTTTGATGCATTGTGCACATTGTTGTTGCAAGAGTCGCATTCCATAAAAAAACAAAACTAGACAGCGTGCAATTGAACTGGCTTTTATTGCCGCTCAAAGAAATGTGGTAGTAGTATTGTAGCCACTTCTCATGGTTCTTTTGCGAGTAGAAAATTACATATAATTCCTAATGCTTCTACTGACAACAATTCATCTGAAAATTCTAGTGATAAGGGCACAAAGAAGATGCGTTGCCATTATTGTAAAGCTAATGATCATTTGATCAAGTAGTGTCTTAAGTTGAAGGCCAAAAAGGCAAAGAAGAAAGAGGGTGGTTCCACTGCAAATGTTGGTTCCACTACAAATGCAGCTATTGTTGAGTCTTCTATGAAAGGAGATTGTGATGTTGATGTTGATGCAGAAAGGCTTTTAGTGCAGAGTGTACCTATAATCCTCTTGTCCATGATGCATGCATGTCAATTGAGATTCACATGTGTGGTATTTTGATAGTGGTGCTACAAAGCACATTACCTCACATCGTGATTTGTTCACTTCTCTTGAGTCTGTCCCTTGTGGGAATTCAGTTACTTGTGCCAATAATGCCTCTTATCCGGTTCAGGGAGTTGGAAAGATTGTGCTTACTGCTCCAAATAGCAGTTCTTTCACACTTGTTGATGCACTTTATGTACCTGGGATCAAGAAGAACCTTTTTTTTGTATCCGCAATTGCTAGACTTGGTGTTGTAGTCAAATTTGTGAATGACAGATGTCCAGTACATGATCTCAGTTTTGGTGACGAAATTGTTGCATCTGGCATTTTATAACGTGGGTTGTTTAAGCTCATTTTGTATGACAAGTGTGGGTAGAATTTTAGAAATGCAATTGTGGATTCAAACGCTATTTCATATGCAAAACTTTGGCATGCACATTTTGGTCATCTGAATTTTGCCAGCTTGATGTGTTTGCTAAAATCTGATATGGTTGCTTCTTTGCCGCCTCTTGAAGCACCTGTCAAACATGTTTGTGAAGGCTGTATTTTGGGTAAGATGCAGCGTTCAAAGTTTCCAAAGGATGGTTCAGTTAGGGCCACATGCAGGTTGCAGCTTCTTGTGCATAGTGATGTTTGTGGGCCCATGCAAACTCCATCCTTGGGCAATTATCTTTACTTCGTGACTTTCATTGATGATTACTCCAGGCATGCATGGGTATTTCCGCTTAAAGCAAAGTCCAAAGTATTTATGTGCTTCAAACAATTCTTGGCTATGGCTGAAAATGTCTCGAAATGTACTATGGGCACCCTCCGTTCCGATTGAGGGGGGGGAGTATATGTCTCATGAATTTAATGCATTTTTGGCTAGTCGTGGGATAAAACACCAATGTACAGTGCCTTATACACCTCAAAAAAATGGTATTGCTGAGAGGAAAATTAGGTCACTTACGAAAATGGCACGATGTATCGTTTTGTCTTGAGGCCATCATGTGTGCCACATATGTACTCAACAGGTGTCCTACAGAAGATTTGTAGTCTATTACTCCATATGAAGCATGTCGTGATAGAAAGCCTTCTATTGAGCACATGCATGTTGTTTGGCATATGCTTTGGTGCCACAAACACAACGCAGAAAATTGGATGATAAGGTTATCAAATGTATTTTTGTTGGTTATAGTGCTGAAAGAAAAGGTTACAGGTTGTATCATCCACAAACGAAGCATAATCTGGTTTCACGGGATGTTGTGTTTGTGGAATATTTTGTTAAGCCCTTGTTGTCATGTACTAGAGACAATAATGTAAGCTCACAGGACATATATGACACTTTGTTGCCTGTTTTCAGTGGTGGAAGTTCGAATATAAATTCCAATGAGGCAAATGTACAGCCTATGGGGTTTCTGAAAATGTTGCAGATCAGCCTATTACTGATGAAGATGTACATCATGTACTTGATGAGGAAAGGGTTGAGAATGAGTAGGCTAGAGGTATGCCTAAATGGCTGGTGCATACTTTGTGTGTCAGTAAATTGGATGCACCTTTGTCTAGTCGTACTCGTTCAGGTTCTCGCTATGCATCTTATGCATCAGATTGTTATGCTTTGGATGTGTCTAGTCTACAAGATGTTGAGGAACCTCTATCTTTTGATGAAGCACAAATTTTTTTGTTTTGTTTTGTTTTCTTTTTGGAGTCGGGTAGGGCACGCCCAACCGCTCCCCCCATACACCAAAAAAGTATACAAGAAGAACGACCAGGACTATGCACCCAGAAACCGAAGGCAGACGCTTTTGTCACTAGTTTCCTCTGGACTACGAGAGTTCATAATTATCTACACTCTTAGGGCCATGACTAATCCCTTGAGAGACCCACTTCGCCACTTGGATTTGGGCGTGACAGAGACCAAGTACCTCTATTCAGAGGCCCAGGTATTGCAGAACCTGCTTCGGTCTTCCCTTTGGAGTTGCCTCCTCTAGGTAACTTATCGCTCACCTCACTAAACTGCCTTTGAAACCCGACGGTTTTCCCCTAGGAAATGCCATACCCACTTGGAAGGGCGTCGGCTCACAAGTGGCGTCCGTTGAGGTTGGTGATGTCTCCCTCTTGCACCTCCCAACCCCTTTTAGGTTACGTTGAACCCCTGGGGGGGGAATGGCACTTGGGCGCTCTTGTAGCTCATCTGGCTTCGCTTGGGGAGAATTACGTCATTTCTCCCGAAAGGGATCGGATTCAAAATAACAGCATAGGAAGGGAAGCATTATCTCCCCATCCGTCTATGCAGAGCACCCAAATACCAGGGTACAACTTCACCGAGGAACTTCGTCACAGGCACGTGCCTGCGGTTCCGTCCCTCGAGTGCGGATCACGGCATACCCAGAAGGGCATCCGCTTCCTGCGAGCCTCCCCACCAAGGAGGATAACGGTCCTTTCTTCAGGGTCCAACGAAGGGTCGATTAAGTTGAAGGTGGAGTTGAATTGGTTTATCCAGTGCCCCCTAGCTTCATCAACCGCCAAACAACTCATCAGCAAATGCGAAAGCGAACGACCCTCGAACAGGGAGCACAACGTGCAAATGCCGTGTCTGCGCATGTAACTATTAGCCAGTTTAAGCCCCTCTACTCTCACGAGAGACAGCATTCTCTCCTCCTTCCTATTCGCTATAGTGCTCCTATTGAGCTGCGCAGGTATCCACATATTTGTTCAAAGCCGGCCTCCTCATAGGGCTCCAACGCCAGGCACGAATGCCTCTCGTCCCACTTGTCCCATGCGTGGTAGCGAATTGTGCTAAAGTCAGTCTCGTTGGGATATACTTATTCATCCAGTTCTCGGTTTTTGTCGTCCAAGTTCACTTCTTGAACAGTTGGTTCTTAGGCTTCTTCGTTACCAAGGAGCCTATCCAAGTAGATGAAACTGAGCGGTACTTGTCAAACGCCCTTGCTTGTTGTTTCCCACAAAAGGCAGGTACGGGTGGTATGTTAAACTCGTGATGGAGAGTTGCCATCCCTATAGAGGTTGACCTTGCTCCCTTTCGAGTAACATTCGCATCCCTATGGTGACAAGGCGTTGCAGAGAGTGAAGGACATTCAAAAAATTGGATGGCTGCCATGCAATCAAAATATGATGCACTTAGAAAATAACACATGGAATTTATGTGATTTTCCTCATAGAAAAAAGACCATTGGTATGAAGTGGGTTTACAAGTTGAAACGCAAGCCGGATGGTGAGATTGATCGCTATAAGGCTCGACTTGTTGCAAAGGGTTATGCACAACAAAAAGGCATAGATTATGAAGAGACTTTTTCTCCCACTTGTCATATGACTACTGTGCATTTTCTATGTGCATTGGCAGCTCATTTTGGTTGGGATGTACATCAATTAGACATTGTTACTGCTTTCTTGAATGGTGTCATATTTGAGTAAGTTTATGTAACGCAACCTACAAGAGGATAGGGTGTGCAAATGTAACAATGTTTTGTATGGGTTGAAGCAATCTCCTCGTGCTTGGTATGAGAAGGCTGACACTCATTTGGTCAAACGAGGCTTTCATAACAGCCCAACAAAAGCACATTGTATGTAAAGCATGAGGGTGATGTACTTCTTATTGTGCTTCTTTATGTGGATGATTTGTTGATCACTGGACCAAATATATTTTTGAATTTAAGGTTTATTTGATAGAGACATTTTTATGTAAGTTTGGACTTGAGGATTCCAAACCTATCGCCACTCCCATGGAAACAAGTTTAAAATTGAGTCTTCATGATGCTGGTGATCCTGCGGATGTCACTCTTTACCAACTATTGTTGGATGCCTCATTTATGTATGCAACACAAGGCCAGATATTCAGTTTGCAGTCTCACAGGTCAGCAGATTTATGCATAGCCCAGGGTCAAAGCATTTACTGGCTATCAAGAGGATTTTTCGCTACTTGAGTGGCACTTTACATCTTGGCTTGTTTTATCCCAAGGGGGATAATGGCCGCCAGACTTACATGCTTTTTCGGACTCAAATTGGGCTGGTTGTTTTGACACGCAAGTGTCCACAAGTGGTTTTTGGTTCATGCAATTCATGTATATCATGGTTGTGCAAGAAGCAACCTACTGTGGCCACTTCCAGTTGTGAGATTGAGTACGGTTGAGTGTGTATGGCTCAGACGCTATATTGTTGATTTGAGTGTTGGACAGGACATTGCCAACACTATCTACACTGACAATCAAAGAGCATTGGAAGTTGCACGAGGAACCCAATTTTTCATGCTTGCACAAAGCACATTGAGGTGCATTACCACTATGTCAGGGAGAGGCTCTCAACACGAGAGATCAGCTTGGCTTATGTGCCAACACAGAATAACCTTGCAGATCTTTTCACAAAGGCATTGTCTCGTGAGAAGTTCGAAGATTTCCATAAAGCTTTGGGCTTACTCCCCTTTGTGGACTGATCATGTCCTCAGGGCATGGCACTTCCCTTTACTCTATGTGTCAGTTCTCATTCACCGGATCACTCTAGGGGGGTTTGTTACCATATACATGAGGTAGTGATGTGTGTGAACATACTTAGGACCTGTAATGGTTGGTGATTTCTTCTCCGCATGGATTTGAGAAGCTTTATGGGGTCTTACCATTGTCGTTGTCGGGGTATTTTTTTCCTCACTAGGAGGTTTTTTCCCCCGTGCATTGTATATACGCCCATCATTCTAGGATGATATATCTTCCATTGCACACTAAGTAATACACTTTCTGTTGTGTGCATTGAGCTTCCTTCGTCTTCTCCAAGATGTGGGTGTCTTCTTGCAACCCTAATTCCAAGAATCGCGAGTTGTGGGTTCCTGGACCTTCACTGTCATATGCAGATTTTTCCATTGCTGAAACTCAATTTTGCTGACATAGGTGGACCGATATATCCTTCCATGCTTGGCTAGCTTCTTATCTTTCACGCGTGTTGGTTTTGATAAAAAACAACGTGTCTTGACTCCACCAATAGATGATTTGCAAGATACATCTTTATCATTGGTTGACTTTTTCTCGTCCCGTTGGATTTTCACATTGCTCCCATGGAGACCCGTCTCTGACAAAACCAGTTCAAGCGCCTCTACCGTGACCTTCTGTTCTTTTGAGTTCTTGATGTTTCAAGCAAACCCAACGTACATATACACCAACTTCTCCACAATTCTGTAAAGAGCATGCATTGTACAAATGTGGACATTGACAAGTGGAATATCCAGAACTGGCTGGAAATTTAGGATCCTCATTATGTTGAGTAGGAGCCTTTCTCCACCATTCTGGGTCCATCATCTTTGCAGGCTCCATGCAATACAAGCATGGAGACCTTACCATAGCACCCATTCCACAATTATACATACACTTCAGTGTTTTAATGTCACTTGCAAGATTCTATTGGACTTGAAAGCCTCCCCTCCCATTTACAACTAGGACCTTTCCTTGATTCATTTGTTTATCAATGCTATCAGGGATAGGGGTTTGATGGAATACTCGATATAAAATATCGCTGTCTTCTTTCTTTACCTTCAAGATTAAATCTACATGAAACGTGAAACTAAATCTAAAATTAAATCACAAGAGTGCTCACCAAAGCTGAAGAGAATATGGAAATGGAATACCTGAAAAGCACCAAGCCACCATATGTTTGTTTGTGATTGAACACTAAAGTATGAAGGATCATCAGTGGAGCATTTTGAAAGAGCCCTATTCATCAATGTTATTGTGACTCGTTCTAAATTTTTGTCTTTGAGAATCTCACTCATCTAGCTTCAAAACAAAATGCAGAACGCAACTTGTTTCTTCAAATGTTATATTATAGAACTCAACCATTCTAGTTTGCAACTACGTGAGGTCCATGAAGATATTGTTGTACTCATCGTAGGTTACAATTGTTCCTTGAGATCTATAAATACCATCAATATGAAATGAGCATACAATGAAGTCTATCTATGCATGGTTGAGTTGAAGTCTCTCTTTTCAGACACCTGCTGTTGTTGATAGAAGTTTAGACTTTATTCTATTCTTCACAAAAATGGAGGAGATAGATTGATGAATAGCTGAGTACCCTCTCTTACTCACGCCAAGGGAGTCAAGTGTGCCATGTACTTCACTGGCAGGCACTGCACTCTTTGTAATAAAACGGTCATACATTATATCCTTTGCAAGACCACTTGTTATCAAAAGCTTCAACTTCTTTCCTACATTGGCCTTTGGATCTATGTTTTCTTTTTTTGGATATATAGCATGTCTACATAGAAAACATAATATGCATAAGAAAAAACTGTGTATATAAACTATAAGGTCCACAATCGTAACTTCAATGCTTGGATTCTTTTATTGAGACCGCCAGAGCCAACCTTCAAGGTTTCAAGATTCCGTAGTCTCTTCTTTCGCACACGAGCACCTAGTCTTATATCTTTCCTTTGTAAGTTCCGCACTTTTTCTTGCAAGACCCGTATTTATAGTGTGCACTGCAAAAGGGTTTTTTGGTCCTCATAATGCAAATTAAAAAGTCGTAGAATCTCATTTGCTTTTGATGGTGAATCATGTTTTTTTAAATTTCGGATTTCCCACTTAGAGCTTTGCAATAGCCAAGTAAACCATTCTATACGTCACCTGCAAAGGTCAATAAAGTAGTGAGATTTGTAAATGCAAAAGAGGCATTGGTCATAGGATTCAAAAGATAGAGTGAGCAATTTGTTCATAAATCTATGTGTTTTGCTTCCTCTACTCTGAGTCTTTCTTTCTCCGTAGGTGTTACTATTGTGTTTGTTTACTTCTCTTGCATAAAGGCTACTATTCAAGATTCAAATCAACGTGTAAATGATATTTATGTTGTTTAGTGAGAAGGTTTGAGAGGATCGATGAAGAAGCCATGAACACACAATCAAGAAAATCAACAAACGAAAGAGTAGAACGCCATTAGTCCCTAGACTCCCTACTGCATACATTGTATAGAGAAGAACTTCCCTCCTATATGACGAGGTGCATTCAATATAACTGAAAGAGGACATTCTATCAATCATTACGGCCGTTATGACTCTGTCGAAAGAATCCACTTCAAAGTACACGTTTTGAACGGTTAATGAGGACACCTTTTCTTTTACCACACCAATTTTCTAGAGAGAGAAGACAAAACATTGTATTTTCTTAGAAGGCCCTCCAAATGAATGCCTGTGTGGACACCGCCCCTTTAGAAAATAAAGCACTAGATTAGCCGTGCAAAATTACCCTTAAACAAAGAGTAGGTTGAGGCATCAATAATGGGAGACATCCTCTAGCAAAAAAGGCATTGGTGCTCTGTCGCTTTGAGAGGGAGCCCACGGATGGTCTAGTGGACCCAACATAATAAGCAATTACAATGGTGATGATAATTAAGATGAAAAGCATACAAAATTGCAAGCAAAAGCTTTGAGAAATAATTTGACATTGCTTAATCAAATCATATCATAAAAATTTGATGAGATTGAGTGAAAATTAACTCAGATCCACCAATCTTCGATTGATTCTCTACATAATCAATGTCAAGTTAGCCAACGTAATTAATGGCTAAAGGAGTGTGACTAAATTCCAAAGGACATAATCACGCATAACTTATCTTTCTAGTGGTTAGTGAGATTGGCGGTAATTAAATCATGTCACCATATTATATGTGTGTGAGCACATGTAGGACCACCAAAGGCACTTTTCTCCTTCACAAGGAGGTTTTTTTTCCCTAGCTTGTATACATGTCCATCATTCTAGGGTGTTAATAGAAACATACATGTGCCTCAAGAAACATATCTAACAAATATTCTAAATTCCAAAGAATATTCCATCATTACAAAATAACCCAAATGACAAATAGAGAAACTTCTAGTACCTTCTACTAAATTCTTAACCTTCTAGATACTTCTAACCGAATCCCTATAGTTCATTGTATGCCTATATAAAGGCCATTACACACATTGTAACTTGGTGCACTAGCACATTTAGGTGCTTAGCACCAATTTTGTAACCATCATTATGATAATGCTATCAAAGCTTATTTGGCTTCATTGTGCTTACTCTCCATCTCTCCACATTGTCCACCATGTTCCTCTCAATTAAGAAACTCTCATGATTAGTCTTTCTTAATACCATCCTAAGATTGCACATTATCTTATCACCCTAATTATCCCTTTAGTGGTGCATTTACTATGGATTATGCTAAGCATTAGGAAGCCCTAATCGCTTAAGCTGTGATTGGCATCCCTAGATAGCTAGATAATTCCAGCATTTGGTATTAGAGCTTACCTTAAGCAAGAAGAAAGATGGATTGATGTTTTGTGCACGTGCATGCATGCATGGTGCTTGTGTGGGTGTACATGCGTGCACGCGCACGTGGATTTTTTAAAAAAAAGTGTGTGTCAATGCCATCAGATAAGTTAACCTTGCGAGGATACTATACTTAATGTAGTTATGTTACCCTTGTGATGATACTATTCTTAATGTGCATGAAAAAAATCAGGTCCCCCTGCAAGAAAACTATGATTAAACAAAGTAGGGGGCATGCACTGCATGAGCACTCACCCCAAAGGGGTGAGCTTTGCAGCGTTTGATTTTGTTGCTTGTTCTTTTTGTCTACGGTTGACGTTAATGAAGTCTAATTAGTCATATTGATCCTCAACGTAAGTTCTAGTAAACAAGTCTACCTACCATAATGTGGGAGATTTCATGAGCAGCAGAGGGCCCCAGGGTTGACAGTTCTGTCCTACCCGCTGACACATGGTGGAGCCGACGGTGCCATGGAGCTCCATGCAGGGTTTTGGCTTGGACAGGAGCTTCGATCGGTGGGAAAGAATTTGACCTACGCAATCAAGCGCTTTTAAGCACACACATGCGGATCCATGGTATGTGATCCTATGGTACTGGTACCACCCCTACAAGATGCACAAGAAGATTTAGAAATTTTCTCATGTAGGAAAACAGAGTCTTTTTCAATGTTTTTCATACAATGCATAATGTCATGAGCTTTTGTGAGTTAGGCACCGCATACCTAGCTAGGTACGATTGGGGGCAGAGGAACCCCCCCCCCCCCGTCCCCTGCCCCCAATCGTACCTGGCTAGGTATGCGGTGCCTCCATCACAGAAGCTCATGACATTGAGGTAAGTCACAATGTGGGAATTATAGTGAGAATTTGTCCAAAACTTCTTGTGATGAAGCCCCAGTGTTTATATCACTGACCACAACTAGACATGATAGATATTGCGAGAAGCTTATGACCGTATAACAAGAAACAAACGAGAACATATTAGGCAATACACATGTTTTTTGGCATTCTTAATCTTTCGCCTTCAAGCTTTAACATTCCCCCCACAATGGAAACAAACAAATGTTTATTTACAGTACAAGTAGGCAGCCATATACTTATCAAAACTGCCCATTTCCACCATAAAGAATGTTGCATAACACTTACTTCTGAGGGTTATGTTGAAGAAAGGATTGTCATTCATTAAGTATCCTTGCGATCCTATCACCACTAAATTATAAACAAGGGGCTTTGCAGACATTGCATCAATCTGTACAAGAGGGGACCTTTAGGCAATGGTGTTTCTGCGTATGAGAGCTTGCCATCACTGTCCACTGTAAGCAGATGACAAACAATACAAAGAATGCGGTGCGAATCAAGACAGCTGTCGTTTCACGACCCAAGGTCAAAATCCATTGTATAGTCATACTCGATGGTCGGGATGACTGATGCCACAAACTTCAAAAACAGAAAAAGATACCTGGCAAATGAAGATTTTTCAAGTTAGTAGGTGACCCCTGTCTGTCTAAATGAAAAATCCAACAAATGCGAAAGCAGATATCAATTGAAGCGTGTAGAACCTTAAAAGGACGATGGAAAGTTCATTGAAACGCATAGAGTCACATTTCAATTCATATCTATAGAGACCACAATACATCTCTCTCTCTCTCTCTCTCTCTCTCTCTCTCTCTCTCTCTCTCTCTCTCTCTCTCTCAGAACAGGGTGCTGTTTTCTATTACTTTAGCCCCTTGTAGGAGCCCAAAAGGTGCCTGCCTACAAGGGGAGTAAAACTGATACAACCACCCGAAGGCAGAGTACAAGGCTTCCAAATGGCACAGAACCTTTGCAAACTGAAGCCCATCAAAAATTGTAAAAACTGGAGACTAATGCCCGCAGGCTACAAAACTGAAAAAACCAGGGGGAAAAACCCCTCCTAGTGAGGACAAAAAGTGCTCCTGGAACTAGGTGAGAGCCAAGAGGAGGATGGAGCTGCACCAGCCTCTGAAATATACACCTCAGTACTGTCGAAGATGGAGTCCTCCAGTAGATGGTGAGGGGATAGCGAAGGCTATCCAAAACCGCAGAGCGCTAAGAAGAATCCAGCCCAGCAATGAAGAGGATGGGCGAGAAGAAGCTGATAAAGCACCAGAGAGAGCCACAGCAAACCCCGAAGAAAGGCCAGCCAAAGGAGACCAGAAGAGTCGCCTGACACGGCGAAGCCTGCTGTAACTTCAACAAATTTGGTTGGAGGAACAGGCAGCAGTACCGGGTGGGCCAAATCCGAAAAGTGCACTGTCAAACAAGTCGAAAGCGGGAGAGAAGCAGTGCGGTCAATGTCACAGACGATCTGCAGCGGCCCCACCATGCTGAGCTTGTTCTTGAAGAGGAAGCAGTGAAGAGTGCATGCCAAGAGCACAGTCACAGACACCAGCCATGAACTCACAAAACACACAAAACACAGACACCAACAACCAGACACACACAGGCACATCCACAACAACCACAAAGCACAGCAGAAACTCACACACCCACACACCAGAAACTCACACACATACTCCCCCGCAAACAGAAAAAACAGACACAAACACACATACAAACAGAAAAAACACACACAGACAACCATTCAAAAAACCGCATTCATGCCCACACACAAGCTAAAATACAGTCACACCCACACGCCATACACAGGCAGTCTCAAAAACAGAAACCCTAACACCCCCCCCCCCCCCCCCCGACAGGCAGCATGCAAGGGGCGGGTGTGCAGGTAAGGGCAGGAAGCGTCAAGGAGCAGAGGCAACATCCGAGGGAGGCGCGAGGAGGAACGAAGCTGGAGGTCGGGATGAGGCGGAGGCCTGTGGCGGCGACATTGGTCGAAGAGTCCAATGGGGTGTCGAAGACAATGGCCGGGCGAAGTGGGTGGTCCGCGGCAGAACAAACAGAGGGCATCACGAGCCCATAGCTAGGGCAATGCAAGGCTCTCTCTCTCTCTCTCTCTCTCTCTCTCTCTCTCTCTCTCTCTCTCTCTCTCTCTCTCTCTCTCTCTGTGTGTGAACCTTGGTAAAACCAAGGTTATGGTGTTTAACACCACACCACAGTGGGTCAAGAGATCGGCACCTACACTCGTATATGGTCAGGACACTGTGGAGTACACAGATGAATACTGCACCCCCTCACGCCACCTGCTGCAGCCCCTCACGCCACCTACTGCTCTGTTGAGCGCTGCCCACGCAGCCCACTCAGCCCCACGTGCTCTCTCTCTCAGCTGGACAGCAACGCGCTTACTCTCTCACAACAACCCGTGGTCAGCTGGACGGCGCCTCCCGCACCCCCCCCTGTTGTGACAGTACGTCGCCCCCCCTACTCCTGGCTGGACAGCGCCCCCCCCCCCTCCCAAAGCCCGCAGGTGCATTACAGGGCAGAATAATGGGCAGTCACACCTGAGAAAATTTTTCAGACCTGCAAAATTTACTCAGACCTGCAGAATTAGAAAATACAGAATTTACATTTACATTATTCACGAGTTGCAGACCTGCAGGGAAATTTCAGAATTTCAGAATTACATAAATTTCAGCATTGACAGAAATTTGCAGAAAAGAAAAATCTCAAAAATGTACGATTGATATGGGGAACACACATGTATGCATAATGCGGGACAGGGATGTATGTGTGATGTGGACATAGTGGGTTGACTTGGCAGAAGTGCATTTGTATTTTTGATGGAGGTCATGACTGCTTCGCCGGTATGTAAGCCCCATCCGAAGGCAACCTTTGTGCTTACAAACAAGCGGATTACACAAATGGAGAGGGAGATGAAAGACTGGAAAGCAGATATGGAGGGATGGTGGAAAGAAAAGGCCGACCTTCTTCAAATGTTTCTCAACGAAGGCGCGCAGTGGAAGAAAGAGAAAGAAGACCTGCACGCAGAGCTACAAGCACTTAAGGCGGACTCCAAAGCACTTAAAGAAGAGGTCTCAGCTCTCAAGCGAGAACTTGCTGATAGAGCGAGCAATGGACTAGAGGAGGGGGAATTCCAGCCTTCGGTAGTAGAGGAAATCAAGGTCATCAAAGAGCAAGTACGGATGATCAAAGAGGAGGAGAAACAAAAGAAGGTAAAGACATCTTCGTGGATGGATGTGATCATGAAGACGCAAAAGAAGGCGGATGAGGCCGAGAAGTAGATAGAAGTCGTTAAGAAAGGCAAAGGGAAAGAAACCACATCTGTAAAAGATTGTCAGGACGAGAGGATTGGCTCGCTGCTGCTGCACGCTCCCCCCTTTGCGCCATCGCTGCCCCTCACCCCCCCCTTCTCTCTCGCCCTCGCGCTGCCTCCAGCCCCCCCCGCGCTGCCTCCCCTGCCCCCTCGCTGCCCCCTCTCGCCCTCGCGCTGCTTCCCTCACCCAGCCCAGCCTGCCACCCTTAGCCTCCTGCTGCCCGCCCGCCCGCTGCCCCCCATTCCCTGGCTGTTTTCTCCCGGCCCCCCCCCCCGCAGCCTCTTGAACTCTCGCTCGCCGCTTTATCCATCCCCCCCCTGTCCTCTTTGTTCCAGAAGGTCTTCTGCACCTGGCTCTGCAACACTTTTTCTTCGGACAAGTGCTCGGCGTTCTCGGTTGCAGTTTTTCTTCACCGTCCGCTTCTTCGACTCAGCAGTAGACACAGATGGAGGCTCCAGCTCCGCCACAGAGGGACTCGCCAGAAGCCCCCTCGCCCGACCCCGCTGAGCCCACCATTCGACTTGCTCTTTCACCGACAGAGCAAGCGAGCCTTGCCGCAGAGGTAGAGCGCTTGCAGGCGACTTCTGTCATCTGCAAGGTTCTCGGCACCCGTCCTAGAAGAGGAGAGCTGCGAGACCTTCTCCAGGCCCGCCTTCTCGCAGAGGTGGGCAAGATTTTGGATGTCCAGATCCTCGGACAGGGATACTACCAGATCGAGTTCGAGACTTCCGAGATGGCCTCCAAGGTCATAGCTATGAGTCCACTCGCCGTCCGAGCATCACGCGCCCACTTTCGACAGTGGCGACATGGTTTTGACCCAACCTCGGATGTGCTAGTAGAGGAGGCAGACATCCCCATCTCAGTCTGCTTTCCGGGTTTACGGAGGGAGTACCTTCCACTTCTCTCCAGGATTCGCTCTGCCATCGGGACTGTCCTGGAGACACCTCGTACGGCAGCATCAGTAGCTGCCAAGGCGGCTGGCATCCCTTCAGTTCGAGTTTTGGTCAGAGATACCCACACGCTCCCGAAGGTCATCCTTCTGCCTCGGGTGAGTGGGGGTTGGTTTAGACAGAGTGTGGAGTACTTGGGTCTCCCGAACCAGTGCTTCATTTGCAGACAGATGGGCCACCTAGCGAAGGCCTGTCCACGGAGGAGACCACGACCTGCACCTCAGCCTCAGCCTCAGCCTCAGCCCCAGCCTGCCAAGGCTGGGCCGCAGCCACAACCAGCGGCACAGCGCACAGATTCAGAGCCACCCTCCGAGCCTGGGGCTCCAGCGGAGGAGGGGTGGCAGCAGGCCCGTGGCCGTCGACGCCAGGGGCCACAACGACAGCCTGGCACTCAGAGTGGCCCTCAGGTGCCTACTCAGCAGTACTGGGTCCCCACGGGGAACCGCTTTGGTTCTCTTGAGCAGGAGAAGCCCCCTACACCAGCCTCCACTTCCGCTTCACCCTCGCCAGCCGCCCCACCTTCAGATTTCCCCTCCTCCTCCTCATCCCCTCCCTCGCCCTCTGCTCCCGCCCACTCTCCTCCTCACCCCCCTGTCTCTGTCGCCCCACCGCACTTCTCTTCTCCTCCGCCCCCCCCCCCCCCCCCCCCCCCCCCCCCCCCCCCCCCCAGCTCCTTCTCCCCCTCCTCCTGCTTCAGTACCACAGTCGACTCAGGAGACTGGTCCCTCGCCGGCGGCTAGGAGATCTCTTGGCAACGCCTTTGCCACGAGTCGCCTAGCGAGAGAGGGTCAGCCCTTCTTGCGACCCCCTCTGCAGATTCAGACATCTTCCCTTGCAGCTATCCCTCGTGGTCTGACGAGCATTGACCTCCGACGCCGCTGGGATTTCTTCGATTACGAGTTCATTCGCTTTCTCGGCGATTCCGCAGCAGACCACGAGGCAGCCTGCTTCAGGGTCCACGCTCTGTTCCTCGCTGCTAGGGGGACAGAGGCCTTGGACTCAGCAGTTGGTTTCTCCTTCCCCCTCTGTGGTAGGACCAAGACAGAGTGGTCCCTTGACTCAGTGGTGGGATGGTTGCATACACAGGTTCTCGAGTTCTCTCACCATATGGGAGAACTTGGAGTTACAGATTTGCTGCAGATTGTGGCCACTGGCCAAGTTTACGGTGACACCCCCAGACTCAGCAGGATGTAGGCACATTGTGGTGTACTTTTTTGTTGATACGCAGTGTTTGCCTTGTTATGTATACATTCATGAGGACTCCTGGACAGAGGAGGTTGCTTTACGCACGGCTCTCTCTGCTTGGGCTTGGGCCAGGCACTCACTACAGTCTCGCCTATCTAGAAATCCAAGCCTGCCTCGAAGATAGCCCGTCTTGCTGCTGCGGCAGCATCTGTTCTCTCACTCCCCATGAGGATCGTCTCGTGGAACCTGCAGGGATTAGGTGGGCCCCAGTTTCAGCAACAGCGGGGTCGATTGCGCCAGGAGCTTCAGCGTTGCCTTGTGGGAGGAGAGATTGATCTCCTTATGCTTCAGGAGCACCATTTGTCTGAGAGCCGCATTCGGCTTTGCGTGGACGTTATGATACCTTTTGGTCAGCTGCTTTTGGACCTGGAGGCATAGTTACCAGGAACGGAAACCGGAACGGGAACGGGAACACCGAACAAAATGCCATTCCCTGTTACGGGTACTCACGTTTGAAACACGGAACGGGGATTTGGAAGGGGAACTTGGAATGGGAACGGGGAACGGAGACCTGAAAACGGCCAATCCCTGCCTCCAGGCTGGAGGCATCCAGGGTGGGATATGTATGACTATTGCGGACTCATTGCAGCAGGCCATTGTGGGTAGAGGGGTTATTGTGCCAGGCAGGGCTCAGTGGATTACTTTGCAAGTTCAGGGTGGCCTTGTGGGCTTCCTGAACATCTATGCGCCCAATGTGGCGAGTGCTCGTGCAGAGTTTTGGTCACAGATTGTTGAGTCTTTGCCACAGGTTGACC
Organism: Adiantum capillus-veneris; assembly: GCF_014529385.1. Taxonomy (NCBI): domain Eukaryota; kingdom Viridiplantae; phylum Streptophyta; class Polypodiopsida; order Polypodiales; family Pteridaceae; genus Adiantum; species Adiantum capillus-veneris. The sequence continues at coordinate 90,984,844 of NC_140959.1, read as the reverse complement.
ATTGGTGTGTAGGAGGGGACTTCAACATGTTGGAGGACCCTTCTGACAGGATCGGAGGCAGCCATGCTACTGTGCATGGAGTCGAGTTAGCAGCTTGGGAGAGGTTGTGTATGACTTTGAGGGTCTCGGATACATGGCAGCATTCTGGCTTTGTGATGCCTCCAGAGAGTCTTGCCTTCTCTAGATCGGACCGCAGAGTGGGAGGAGTGAATCTATCGCGGATAGATCGCTTCTACACTAGTGACCACTTAAGTGACTTTGGGGGATCAGTGGGCATCCTGGCAGGGACATCCTTCTCGGACCATGCACCAGTGATCCTCACATTGGCAGACATGCAGAGGAGTGGGAGCACGATGCTTCGCATCCCAGAGCGGGTCTTGTTGGACTCAGCACTCAGAGAGAGGGTTGAGGCTCTCTAGATAGAGGGCATGGACAGTCAGGCCTACTTGCAGACAGAGTGGCCTTAGGCCTAGCTCAGCTTAGTCACTTTATTCTTCAGGAGTCTCTGGCTCGACGGGCTGCAGCGAGAGAGGAGGAGCAGCGTCTCAGACGAGGCATTGCTTCACTACAGAGGATGCAGGAGCAGCATCCAGACAGTCCATGGTTGGAGAAGCAATTACAGCAGGCTCGACAGGAGCTTGCTTGCACAGAGGAGAGGCGCCATGAGTTTGCCTTTCACCGACAGGCATCTCAGTGGACTCAGGTGGGTGACAGAGTGACAGGTGCTTTTTTTGAGACAGTGGGACCTCGGCACTCGCATGCCAAGGTCAATCAGTTGAGGAGACCCGATGGGTCAGTTGTTTGTGAGCCTGAGGATATGCGTGCAATCGCTACTGACTTTTACCGTGAGTTACTGTCGGCTGAGCCGCAGTCAGAGAGACAGGATGCATGCAGGGAGCAGGTTTGGGCACAGATGCCTTGTCTTGTGACTGAGGAGATGCGCCAAAGGCTAGAGATACCTCTTCAGCTTGAGGAGCTACACACGGCTCTTAGGGCCCTCCCTCGTGGTAGTTGTCCAGGTGAGGATGGGCTGACTCCCAGCTTCTTCTTGGAGTACTGGGACCTGCTTGGCCCAGATCTTTGTAGTGCCTTTCAGTACATTCTGCACACAGGAGTGATGCCGGATAGCATGAGTGAGGGCCTGATTTACCTCATTCCAAAGGAGGGTGGCTCCTTGGATGAGATTCGACAGTGGCGCCCCATCACCATCCTCAACTCAGCCTACAAAATTCTTGCCAAGGCTCTGAGTTTGAGGATTCAACCACTTTTGGAGAGCCTTATACATGGGACTCAGACAGGTTTTGTCAAGGAACGCAGTATCCTTGACAACATCTTCACTTTCTGGGAGGCTTCTGCCCTGACACGTCTCCGTGGGGAGGACCTTGTGATTCTTCTTCTCGATTTTGAGAAGGCATACGACAGAGTTGACTGGGACTTTCTAGAGGGCACGCTACGTAGGATGGGCTTCTCAGATGCTTGGATCAGAGGGGTGTCAGCTTTGTACAGACAGGCTCACAATCAGGTGCTTTTGGCAGGAGGTAGAGGTGAGCGCTTCATGCTCACACGATCGGTCAGACAGGGTTGTCCTCTTGCCCCCTTTCTCTTTCTGTTCTATGCGGAGGCGATGAGCAGATTTTTGGTGTCACAGCAGGTTGGTCTGAGGGGCTCAGCACTCCCTATACGGGGAGATGAGCTTCTGGACGCCGACGACTCAGCCTTGTACTTAAGAGGGCCAGGAGGCCAATTTACACAGATGTGAGCAGGCTTTGGAGATCTTCTGCTGTGCATCGGGCGCACTGATCAACTGGAGAAAAACAGTGGCTTTCTCGGTTGGCAGTGCTCCTGTGCCGGATTGGATGCCAGGAGAGGGTTTCAGGTGGATTCCTCCAGGGACTGCAATTCGGTACTTGGGTTGTCAGGTTGGTTTGGACTTGTCCCCCGAGCAGCAGATTGCTCCTCTTCTCCTGTCCATCAGGAGAAAGCTGTTACATTGGAGCTCAGCACGACTTTCACTGGCTGGTAGAGTAGTAGTTGCCAACCAGGTGTTGTTGGCGACTATGTGGTACATCACTTCTTGCTGGATCTTCTCGAGTTCTTGTATCAGCCAGGTAGAGAGGCTGATCAGGAACTTCCTTTGGTCAGGCTGCGACACTCAGATTGCCCGAGCCAAGGTGGCTTGGTCGGTCATCACACTTCCTTGTTCTCAAGGAGGGCTTGGGATCATTGATCCAGCACAACAGAGCAGAGCCCTTATTGGGAAGTTCGTCGTCAGAGGACTTCTTCCAGGCGAGGAGCCCTGGAAGGAGTTCTTGCTGCAGAGGCTTTGTGCCAGGGTGCCTCAGGCAGGAGGCCCTTGGCAACCTTCGACCAGATGGATCTTTACAGAGTTGCGCCGAGTTGGTTTGAGCAGGAGACTGGAGGACCGATTCGCTGTGAGTTTGCTTCGATCTTGGGAGCTCTTACGGCAAGGCCTAGAGCAGAGACAGCCGACGTGCACGGAGGAGCGCCTACGGCAGCCCCTCGTCTGGAACCCCATGGTTAGCACTCAGAGAGGCCGCTTGGTTGGGAGTCGGCCTCATGTTTCTTGGGGTCCCATGGTAGCAAGTCCAGCGCGCTCTCTAGGTGACTGGCTAGAGTTCACAAGTTTGTCAGAGGAGGTGCAGGCTGTCCAGCTACAGGGCATGAGAGGGGTTCAGAGCATGTGTCAAGACATCTCAGAGTCAGTTCCAGCTGAGTGGCTCACGCCTCTCGAGCCAGTAGCACCCTAGTGGATGGGAGCCTTCACACGACTGGAGGTTCTCATTTCAGTCAGGGCTTGCTCAGAGACTGTCCCAGCCCTGTTCTTCGAGCTTCAGGGTGGGGGACGGTTACAGCGAGTTGCAGTAGAGGCCCCGCAGGTAGCAAAGTGCTGTTTCCAGAGGATCCGAGTTGTGGGCATCTGTGGGAGGACTTGCGTCATAGACCCTGACCCAACAGCTCTTGAGACAGGACACTGGAGGCTATGGGCTTGGGAGTGTTGTCCACTGGCACGAGTATAGTGGGATCCTGGTGAGTGGCTATGGAGGGACCCCTTCTCTTCTGCAGACCGCCCAGGAGTCCCTTTCTTTCAGTACACTGTTCGGCTTGGACGTCATATACTTGCAGCACAGAGGGAGGCCCGCCCCGCTGTAGCACGTCATTGGCAGGAGGAGGGCCTCACAGTCGAGTTCTTGGCAGCTTTTTGGCAGAGGCTGTGGGACTCCAGACAGCCGAGGCGCGTCACTTTGTTCCAGTGGCTGGTTGCACACAGAGCCACAGCAGTAGGGAGCTGGCTTGTGCATAGTGGTCTCTCGGCCGCATGTGCAGCCTGTGACCAGTTGGTGGAGAGTCAGCATCACTGCCTTTGGGATTGTCCCTCGGCCCAGCAGGTGTGGCTACGAGTTCTTCGGCTGATGCCTGCCCTCTCCACGGCTCGACAGTACACTTGGGGGGCGGCGGCTTGGTCCACACTCACGGGCCCGGCACTTCAAGTTGAGCTATCTTCCACCAGCAGGATGATAGTGATACAGGGGGGGCGACCTACACTCCAGCCTGCTACAGATCTTACTCCACAGGAGTGGTGCAATGAGAGAGAGGAGTGTTGGGAGCTCATCAGCGGCCTAGCTCTCTGGTTCATCTGGCGAGCCCGCTGTTTCCGCATCTTTGAGGCTCGCCCTGTGCCACCAGCAGAGACTGTTCGTGACTTTTGGCTAGAGCTGATCCATACTCTCAGAGGACAACTTGAGGGACTACAGGGCAGCTCCGACCGCATGCAGGAGCGCCGCGAGGCTTTCCTTCGACTCTGGCGCCCTGGGCCTTTCTACACCATTGTCCAGGGGGTGCTGGGTGCTTAGATGGCACTACTGTCCACCTGTGTGGCTCTTCCCTCCTCCCATCTCTTGATTTAGCCTCATTGTATATATGCTGTTTTTTCATTGGGAAAGTCTCCCCATCATGCTTGTTGTAGTCCTCTCTTGCAGAGGTGGATGTAGCCCTATGGGCAGTTTTCATTAACTAATAGAAGGATCTTTTTCTCGGAAAAAAAAAGAAACCACATCTGTCCCCACTCCTACAATCGTCAACATGACTCTAGAGGACAACGAAGGAAAACTAGAGCTTTGCATATAAGAGTAACCGGTCTAAAAGACCGAGATGAGGTGGAAGGGTAAGTTGAAGAACTTCTCCGCATGATGGGTAGTGAGGCTACTCATACAAAGGCATGGAGGGTGGGGAAGAAGACACAAGGCAATGGGGAGACTTCAAAAGGGAGACCTCTAATCATTCGTTTCCCATCATGGAGGCAAAGGACTTCTTGAAGAAGCGTCCTACACTAAAGAAAACGGGCATATTCCTTGGAGATGACCTCACTCTCACATAGCTTGCGCATATGAGAGAGGTAATGCCAGAGATTCAAGCGGCAAGGGAGAAGTGAAAGACGGCCTTCTACAGAGATGGCCGGGTTGTGATTGTAGAGCGGAGCTCCACATGACGGTGCGAGACCCATGGGACCACCCTCAAAGTTGCCACGTGGAATTGTAATGGATCTATGCGACTTGATGTGGGCGCCTTTGAGGATAGTTTCAGGGGAAGAGACATCGTCTTCTACTCTAAGACACATCAGGCCTTGGGCAGTCTATGCCTCACATTAGTGGATATAGATGGGAGACTGCCTATAGACAGGAGACACGATCAGAGCGCAGAGGGCGGGGATCAGGAGGAGTGGCAGTGTTATTCAGGGAGGAGTTGCAGCCATTGATACATATAGCCCGCAGAGACGAGCAAGCTAGGTACATGTGGGTGAGACTGAGAGCAGAGACAGACAGATATCTTTACATTGCTATTTGCTACTTTTCCCTGAGCACGTCAGTGTATGCACCACCCAAAGGACAGTCCCCTTTCTCTATTTTGGATGATGACATATGGGAGTTCTCTAGAGATGGTGACATCATCATTCTAGGAGATTTCAATGCTAGGACTGCCCATCATCAGACAATATTTTATGATACTTCAGAGGAGATGCTAAGAGAGCTAGATGCTGCAAAGACAGGCCTATCCAGACTATCACAAGATGGAGAACACACTGACTATGGACGACACTTGATAGACATGGGGACAGCACATGGATTGGTCATCTTGAATGGCCTACAGAGATTTCCCGCTTCAGGGGGTTTTACATGCTTTCCACACAGACATGGAGCCAGCACAGTGGATTATGTCATGGCACAGCCGAGCCTCATCTCTAGTATCCAAGATCTCACGGTTGGAACCAGACCTGTTGGCGTGGCAGTGGATCATGCTCTTGTGTCAATGACCATCTCTTTTCAGTTTAGTGTAGCACACAGGCTACGGACAGCGGTCCCTACTCGCTACACCTTCACGCGGGAGAAACACTGTATACATAGATGGGATCTACAGACGCCTATGCACAGAGGAGCCAGGGCGACCTCTGGAGGAGCTTACTACTATATTGACACAGACACTACATGATGCAGCAGCAGAGGCATACCCACATACCCAGCCTGAGCAGAGACGCCGTTCGGGGAGCATGCCCCAGAACAGTTCGTATGATGAGGAATGCCGGGACACTAGAGCTAGACTTCAGAGGGAGGTGCTTTTGGGGGACATCACTCACAGACAGTCACAGATTGACTTCCGACGCCTAGTGCGGCGAAAGAAGAGGGCATTTTTGGCTCGGCTAGAGCAGGATCTATATCAGTTGTTCTTGAGTCAGGACTCACGTGAGGCATGGCGCCTCTTTCAGGAGCACTCTCCCCCCCCCCCCGCCATCACTTCTACAGAGGACTGGGGCCAGTACGCATCATCTCTGTACACAGTTCCTGAGCAGCCCCCCCTTCCCGCCCCTCCCGATCCATGCCCACACACATGTGCTTTTTTCACCGCGGAGATGGTGAGGAAGGCCATTGACAGGATGAGGACTGGGAGAGCATACGATCATGATGGTTTAGTGGATGAGCATTTCACGTATGCCAGAGATCTACTAGCAGAGCTTCTAGCAGTGATGTTTAACCGTGCCATGTGTGAGGGCTTGCCGGATACTTGGAGCCTATCTACTATTGTACCTATCTTCAAGTCGGGAGACCCTATGGAGCCTGGGAATTATCGCACTATCATGATTGGACACACATTGGCACGGTTGTACGCATCTATTCTTGAGCAGCAACTGAGTAGATGGGCAGAGAGGGAGGGGATACGCGCAGCCGGGCAGGCAGGGTTCAGGAGGGGTTTTTCTACTCTTGACCATATCTTGACACTCAGAGCCATCATTGAGGAGGGTAGATCGCGTGGGAGACGGATCTATTGTAGCTTTGTGGATTTCCGCAAAGCATTTGACACGGTCTAGATTGATGCGTAGATTACAGCAGATGGGAGTACCCACAGAGCTCATTTGGGGGGTCATGGCATTATACAGGTTAGTAGTGGGGCAGGTACGCACCTCAGAGGGTTTATCCACACCGATTCACTCCACTATTGGGGTGAAGCAAGGCTGCCCGCTCTCTCCTACTCTATTTGGTATGTATGTGGATGAGGTTTCTGACTACATTGAGAGAGATGGTGCACAGCTGGCAGGGACATGGATTCCATTATTGTTATATTCTCATGATATTGTGTTGATCTCCGACTCTCCGGAGGGGATGCAATGTCACTTGGATGCTTTGAATAGGTTTGCTCAGGAAAGTGGTTTGTCCGTCAACCTTGGTAAAACCAAGGTCATGGTATTTAATACCACCCCACAGTGAATCAGGAGGTCAGCGCCAACATTCACATACGGCCAGGAGACTGTGGAATATACAAAGGCGTACACTTACCTCGGAGTGGTTTTTAGTGGGCCAGCATTTTCATTGAGGAGGGCAGCAGAGACTAGACTGACCAGAGCCCATGCAGCATTGGGTAGATTGGAAAGGATGTGTTCGCAGGTTCAGTTTCAGGAGCCTCGGACGAAGCTCTGGCTCTTTGACACTCTGGTGGCTTCTCCATTGCTTTATGGAGCTGAGATTTGGGGACCTTCATTAGATCATCACGGGAGGATAGGCCGCAGTGATGGATGGGGGGACATGGAGAAGCCTCTGGTCTCTATGATCTCGCGGCTCATTAGAGCCAAGGCCTCAGTACCACGTGCTATTGTTCGAGCAGAGCTAGCTGCCTCCCCACTAGTGGTTGAGGCGCTCACCAGATCGGTCTCCTTCATACACCGCATGTGGGAACTTCCCAGAGACAGATATGTCCGCCTTGCACTTGAGTCCTCTCGACAGTTAGCCATGCAGGGAGATACAGCATGCTGGTATGGGGAGATGACATCATGGTTTCAGGCGCATGGGTTCAGCATAGACAGATTGCCTCCCTTCCAGTACTCACTGGATGCACCCTCTCTGACTCTTACACAGTCCGAAATCATCGGGCTCATCCGCCAGGACTTGACTCAACCAGCACAGGAGCTGGGCACGAAGATGGCTTTCTACAGAGAGCATCTCCTCCAGCTTACGGTTGATGGTTTTGTGACGAGGCCCAGATACATGGACACCCACTTGTCTCATGGGATACGATGTGCTATCGGCCAGATACGTACATCTTCACACCAGTTGCGGATCGAGACTGGGAGATACATCGGAGTACCAGCAGAGGCTAGGACATGCCCCCTGTGTGACATCAAGCCTGAGACAGAGTTGCACTACACATGCCACTGCCCCGTCTACTACGAGATACGAGGCCGCTTCCATTGCTTGTTTAGAGAGGGCTTTGGACCATTCTCCAGAGTCATGCAGTACGAGGATCAAAGATGCTTGGGTTTGTTTTTGTTTGTTTTTGTTTTTGCTCGAGCTACGCAGACACAGAGAGAGCCTGATGAGAGGAGAGGCTAGCCAGTCCCAGAGACAGATCACAGATTTCTTTAGAGCTGCCACTGGACACCCGGAGGAGTTACTACCACAGCAGAGCTCGTCGTCTCACACCAGAGGCACACTGATCGACCAAGCGACTCAGCTGGGAAGATCCAGACACCCACGACTGCGGAGGACTACACAGCATCGGCGGAGGCTGCATCAGAGGATTCGGATCACTTTGGCTCGACATGCACGACGCCCGGTCAAACTACTGACCATGGAGGAGATTGATGAGATCCGCCAGCGACCGATGCTGGATCTCTTGTGATCTAGCTATCCCAGCTAGCTGCTTAGTTCACACCTAGTAGTTTAGGATTCCATAGTATTTTATTGTGACATTTGTCATTTCATTTTTGTCATCTTGTTACTCTGTCTCTGACTTTGTATCAGATCCACCACATTGTAACTTTCTGGTCTCATAGGTCACTTTGGCCTTTTGAAGACGTTAATATAACATTTCATTTCATTCATCTGTGTGTGTGTGTGTGTGTGTGTGTGTGTGCGCATGACCATGGAGAAACCCTAAAATGCACTTGACCTGCACGCTGCCTGTCTTGAGCACTACATCTCCCTCTCTCTCTCTTTCTCTTCGCGCTGCTGCCAACCCCACCCCTTCTTCGTGCTGCTGTCAACTCTCCCCATTACGACACCTGCCTGGCTTCCACGCCATGGTTTAGGTATTTTAGGTTGCCCACTACATGGCCCTCCATTGGGCTACCCATTAACCCCCTTTCACATGGCCTCCCTAGTGGCTACAGCCCGTCTCCCTCTCAACATGAAGTTCTCGATCACCAACAAGCAGATATCAACACTTGAGGTTGAAGTGAAGGAGTGGAAGAAAGAGATGGAGGCAACCTTTCTTCAAAAGATGGAGGAATGGAAAGAAGAGAAGAAGAACTTAATGCAAAAGGATTTCTCCCATCGAAGAGCAAGCGGCTTCACAAGAAGCCACAATCTGAACTCTCCAAGGTGAACTTCTTGCCGCAAAAAGTGGGCGGCTCGAAGAAGGTGAAATTAAGCCATCCATGATGGAAGAGTTGAATAACATGAGAGAAAAAATACGGGTTATTAAGGGAAGATGAGGAGAAGGATTCATGGACCACGGTCATCTCCGCGACACAAAAGAAAGTAGGAGGCCGAAAAATGGATTGAGGTCGCCAAGAAAGGGAAAGGTAAGGAAGCCCCTTGTACACCCACACTCATTAACATGACCCTTGAAGAGGAACAAAAAAGAAGGATGCGGGCTCTACATGTGAGGGTAACCGGCCTCAAAGGCATAAACAATGTGGAAAAAGAGATCACAATCCTCACATCCATGATGGGTGTGGAATCTTCAAAAGAGAGAGAGCTCTCATACTACGCTTCCCCTTCTTGGAAGAGAAGAAGAAATTCCTGAAAAAGAGGCCTACTCTCAAGAAGACAGGTATTTTCCTCGGTGAGGATCTCACTCTCTCACAGCTTGCGCATATGAGAGAGGTAATGCCAGAGATTACGGCGGCAAGGGAGAAGGGAAAGACGGCCTTTTATAGAGATGGTCGGGTGGTGATTGTAGAGCGACACTCTACATGACGGTGTGAGACCTATGAGACCACACTGAAGATGGCTACTTGGAATTGGAATTGTAATGGATCTATGAGGTTGGACATTGGTGCCTTTGAGGACACTTTCAAAGACAGGGACATTGTTTTCTTCTCAGAGACTCGTCAAGCCCCTGGACAGCTTATGCCACATGTGGTGGGATACAGATGGGAGACAGTCACGAGATTTGAGCATGGGAGTAGAGGTTCAGAAGGAGTAGCAGTGCTATTTAAGGAGGAGCTACAGCCACTACTACATATTGTACGGAGAGATGATTATGCTAGATACATGTGGGTGAGGCTGAGAGCTGACACAGGACGGTTTCTATACATTGCTATATGTTACTTCCCTCCCAGTACGCCCGTATATGCGCACCCAGAGGAAAGCCTTTCTCTATACTAGATGATATATGGGATTTTTCTAGGGATGGTGATATCATCCTCCTAGGGGACTTCAATGCCCAAACGGGCAACTCTCATACAATCTTCTACGACACTTCAGATGAGATGCTTAGCGAGTTGGATGTGGGTGACTTGGGGCTTGATAGATGTTCACATAACAGAGAGCGGACGGAGTATGGGAGATACCTCACGGAGATGACAACCACACATGGGTTAGCCATACTTAATGGCTTACAACAATTTCCTAGAGCAGCCGGTTTCACATGCTTTCCACACAAACACGGGGCCAGTACAGTGGATTATGTTATGGCACAGTCGAGCTCTATTCCGTGTATTTAGGACTTCATAGTGGGAGCCAGACTAGTGGGCGTAGCAGTGAATCATGCTCTTTTGACATTGTATGTTTCATTTCAGTATAGTACAGCCTAGACATTAGGAGGCAAGGCACATACCCGCTATACATTTACACCAGAGACTAACTTGGTGTATGCAGAGGAGATCTATAGCCATCTATTCCTGGCCTCTCAGTGGGAGAGTGCACCACTTTACTGACTAAGGCACTGCATGGTGCAGCATCAGAGGCATACCCACACACTCAACCGGGTCGGAGGCGACATTCTAGGAACATGCCCCAAAATAGTTGGTACGATGAGGAGTGTAGAGAGATGAGCACCCAGTTCCAGAGAGATCTTCTCTTAGGAGTCATCACTTACAGACAGTCTCGAATTGCTTCCCGACGCCTTGTGCCGGGAACAGGAGGGATTTCTCCACTCTTGATCATATTCTGACACTCAGAGCCATCATTGAGGAGGGCAGGTCACACGGGAGACAGATTTATTGTAGCTTTGTGGATTTCCGCAAAGCATTTGACATGGTATCGAGAGCAAGTTTGATGCGCAGACTACAGGAGATGGGGGTGCCCATTGTGTTGATTCGGGGATTATGGCTCTATACAGATCAGGGATAGGGACATGTACGCACCCCGGAGGGGAAATCTGATTTAGTTCACTCCACCATTGGGGTGAAACAGGGTTGCCCATTGTCTCCTACTTTTGGTATGTATGTTGATGAGGTGTCTGATTACATTGACAGAGAGGGTGATAGAGGTGCCCAGTTGGCAGGGACGTGGATCCCATTGTTGTTATATGCTGATGATATTGTGTTGATCTCTGACTCACCGGAGGGTATGCAGCAACAGCTGGATGCATTACACAGTTTTGCAAAGGATAGTGGATTATCTGTAAACCTTGGTAAATCCAAGTTTATGGTGTTTAAAACCACACCATAGTGGATGTCACGAGGACGTGGCAGTTATTAACCATGTCACAGAGATGTGGCAACTGCTAACCTTGGTTGTTGGTTTCTTTCCAATGGGGTTTATTTTATTTGTTTAAGACCCTCTTCTTGAAGTAGCAAACGGTCGGACATTGTATGGCCAATGTGAACGGTAGATTCACCCGCAGACGGGAAGTGGTCGGCACTGGAATTCGTATGGTAAGAGGATGTCTAGGCTCAGAGCAAGATCATATAGGTCTCCCCGTCGCACTTAGCAAGTTGGTGGATACTAGGAAGTGAACTCAATTAAGGCGTAAAGTCAAGGTGGGACTACCAACAAAAAGTATCCAACAGTTGGGCCACATTGCATTTTTGGATGCGGTCCCAATGAGGATAGATGGTCAGAAGACCAGTGGGAGCCCAACGGAAGCATCTCCTAAAATTTAGGGAACTGCTATTTTGGGCCACGAAATGTGTTCGCGTCATTACCTTCGGTATGACTAGGGGAACACTCTACAACTCTGCCGCGAAGTCAACTGACGCACCAGTTGATATTTTTAGCAGGGAAAGCCCAAACTCGGAAACTGGGCGACGTGTCAGCTTGTGAGCGATTCTGCCACTCTGGGAGGCAAAAACGAGCTGCATATCAACAAAGGGGGCGCCATTTTCAGCCACAGGCGGATTGCAACAGGTACAGAAGCTATGGAATGCTTACCTTGCCCTTTATGCACAGTATGGTGACGGGAGTGATGCCCCGCACGCTACATACTGCTCTCTTTCTCCCCTACGTGCAGTTATGTGATGCCCCACAAGAGGGCTACTCATTTGACTGATGTACAGTTGTGTGGGTTCATGCTTTTGTGCTGAGGCAAGAGCCTCCTTGAGCAGGAACAGGGGTAGCTAACTGCTGCTCCAAAGCAAGCACTGGTGAGGGTCATAACCTCACCGTACAGGTGCAAAATCAGCGCTGTGTATGCGCTGTAATTTGACTGTTTTTCAGCCATACGGACGCCAGGATCATTGGGAATCGTGCCCCACTGGCAAAGGACAGTTAGGGGACTGTTTGGGGCTGAAAACAGGGCAAAAACCAGTAAATACAGCGTGCTGAATTTACTGTTTTTGGACAGGAATCAGAGGGTATACGACAGTGCAAGCGAGTTCCAGCAGGGGAATTGGTTTCGCGCAAGTTTTGGGGCTGTTATGTTGCCGAAATTTGGCCAAATCAAATGGTATCTAGGTGGATACACGTGAAGGATTCCCAGGACCTTACCTTGTAATTTATCCTCCTAAAGAATAAAGAAATACCGAAAGGGGCGCCAATTTTGGGGCCTACAGGTTGTCGGCGTCTGCTCGGAGCATTCTAGCTTCCGAGCCGTGTGTGTATTCAAGTGTTAACTCCCGTCGCAGGTTCTCTTTGCAAAGTGCTCTGTGTGTGTGTGTTTAAAGTAAAGAATTTCGGGTGAAAGCCAACGCCTACCGCCCTACGGGCCGGTTTCATGGTTCCATTGCCGGGATATCAATCACTTTTTCTTCAAAGAGTGAGCCTGGATTGTTCAGGGTAAAGACACACAGTGCAAGAACGCGGGGATTACACTATGGCCGACAAGGGGAAGGGAATTATGGAAGAGGGTTCCTCTCCAAAGGACAGGCAGGAGATTCCTATGGTTTTTGAGATTGGCGAGAGCTCACGGCCACGTCAGTCTGTACCTCCTGTCAACGTGAATGTCCCTCCAGTAGTACAGGGCTTTATGACAGGGCAACTTGAGGATGATGCGTTTAAGACTCAGTTAGTTGCCGCGGTGAATGTCTTTTCGCAGCTGGTGCAGAATCCGAGGTTTATGGAATTCTTGCAAGCGCCACCAGTGCAACAGCAAAATAGGCAACCTACGCCGCGTACGGAGCTTGTTGAAGCTCAAGCCCAGGTACTTCATGAGGCGCAGGAGGAAAGGGAACACTCGCATGTAGAGATTATAGCAGCAAGGGAGAAGGGGAAGTTAGCTTTCTACAGAAATGGACGAGTAGTGATTACAGAGCACCGCTCTACATGACGGTGCGAGACCTATGGGACCACTCTCAGGATGGCAGTTTGGAACTGTAATGGTTCGTATAGACTTGATGTGGGGGCCTTTGAGGATAGCTTCAGAGACAGAGACATTGTTTTCTACTCAGAGACTCATCAAGCTCCAGGACAGTTGATGCCGCACATATCAGGATACAGATGGGAGACAGCTTGTAGGACATGCACCAGAACTGCGCATGGGACTAGAGGATCAGAAGGTGTAGCAGTTCTTTTCAGAGAGGAGCTCCAACCACTATTGCACATAGTTCGGAGAGATGATCAGGCCAGATACTTGTGGGTGAGGCTGAGGGCAGAGACTGGACGTTCTTGTAAATCGCCATATGCTATTTTCCTCCCAGCACTTCAGTATATGCTTCACCCAGAGGACAGTCTCCTTACTCTGTACTTGATGATGATATCTGGGAGTTCTCCAGAGATGGAGACATCATACTCCTGGGGGATTTCAATGCCCGTACAGGCAGCTCACAGACAGTCTTCTATGACACATAAGAGGAGATGCTTAGAGAACTAGAGCCAGAGGAGTTGGGACTTGAGAGATGCTCACACGACAGAGAGCATACAGAGTATGGGAGATACCTGAGAGAGATGACGACTACTCACAGTTTAGCCATGCTGAATGGCTTAACGACTTTCCCATTGTCTACAGGTTTTACTTGTTTTCCACATAGACATGGGTCCAGCACTGTAGACTATGTTCTGACACATCCGAGCTTTATCTCTCACATTCAGGATTTCACAGTGGGGCCCAGGCCAGTTGGGATAGCAGTAGATCATGCACTTTTAACATTATCAGTCTCCTTTGAGTACAATACATCTCAAGCCTCACGGGGTGGTGGACATACACGCTATACTTTTACACCAGAGACTGACTCAGTCTATGTAGAGGAGATACGTAGGCTTTTATGCACATCAGAGCCAGTATACACAGTGGAGGAGATCACATCTATGCTGACAGTGACATTACATGGGGCAGCGACAGAGGCATATCCACACACTCAGCCTGGGCAGAGACGTCGTTCTGGGCACATGCCTCAGAACAACTGGTATGATGAGGAGTGTCGACAGAGGAGAGCTCAGATATAGCGGGACCTGACATTGGGAGTGATCACCTATAGACAGTCTCGCATTGCTACACGACGACTAGTGCGGCGGAAGAAGCGAGCTTTCTTGGTCCAGATGGAGCAAGATTTATATCAGCTCTTCCTTAGTAGAGATTCTGGAGAGGCTTGGCGTCTATTCCATGAGAAGTCTCCCCCACCAGTGATTACTTCTACAGAGATATGGGGGCAGTATGCAACATCTTTATACACTGTACCTGGACAACCACCATTACCAGACCCACCACAGCCATGTCCGGCTACGAGCACCTTCTTTACCACTGAGATGGTACAGGAGGCCATTGACAGGATGAAGACCAGACGGGCACAGGATCATGAGGGTTTGGTAGCAGAGCACATTATACATGCTGGGGATTTGTTGGCAGAGATGCTTGCACGGCTATTCAACCGTGTCATGTGTGAGGGTCTCCCTGAGTCTTGGAGATTATCTACTATTGTACCTATCTTCAAGACAGGTGACCCCACAGTGCCGGGGAATTACCGTACTATCATGGTAGGACACACATTGGCACGGTTATATGCATCCATCCTCGAGCATAGGCTGAGCAGTTGGGCAGAGATTATGGGCATACGAGCACCTGGGCAGGCTGGTTTCAGAAGGGGTTTCTCCACACTAGATCATGTATTTACACTCAAAGCTATCATTGAGGAGGGTTGAGCACATGGTAGACGGATATACTGCAGCTTTGTGGATTTTCGCAAAGCCTTTGACACAGTGCCGAGGGCCAGATTGATGCACCGGCTTATGGAATTGGGAGTACCCACAGAGCTGATGTGGGGGATCATGGCATTGTACAGTTCAGTGATGGGTCATGTACGCACATCAGAGGGGATATCCGACATAGTTCACTCCACCATCGGAGTGAAACAGGGATGCCCACTGTCCTCTACTTTATTTGGTATGTATGTTGATGGGGTCTCTGATTATATTGACAGAGGAGGAGATAGAGGTGCTCAGCTTGCAGGGACATGGATCCCTCTTTTATTGTATGCTGACGATATCGTGTTGATATCAGAATCGCCAGAGGGTATGCAGAGACATTTGGACGCATTGCATAGTTTTGCAGAGGATAGTGGATTGTCTGTCAACCTTGGTAAAACCAAGGTCATGGTATTTAATACCACGCCACAGTGGGTTAGGAGATCAGCACCTACTTTCACATATGGACAGGACAGTATGGAGTACACTGATGCATACACATATCTTGGGGTGGTCTTTAGTGGACCGAGGTTCACACTGAAAGTGGCAGCAGACACTAGATTGACTCGTGCCTATGCAGCCCTAGGTGGTTTAGAGAGGATTTGTTCGCAAGTTCAGTTCCAGGAACCTCGAACAAAGCTCTGGCTTTTCGATACTTTGGTCGCTTCAGTTATGCACTACGCGGTTCAGGTTTGGGGACCGTCTATTGACAGTGCTGGATGGACTAATATGGAGAGACCCCTGATATCTATGATTTCTAGGCTGATTAGAGCCAAGGCCTCAGTCCCACATGACATCATACGAGCGGAGCTGGCTGCCCCACCTATGGAGGTTGAGGCACTCACCAGGTCAGTATCATTTGTACACAGCTTATGGGACACCACCAGGGACAGGTATGCCAGGCTTGCTCTCGAGTCATCCAGACAGCTGGCATTACAGGGAGATACATCATGTTGGTATGCACAGATGAGCACATGGTTTCAGAGGCATGGTTTCAGCATGGACAGGCTGCCCCCTTTCCAGTATTCTCTTGATGCACCATCCTTGGCTCTTACACGGATGGAGACTACTAGACTCATTCGGCAGGATCTTATCCAGCTTGATAGCAAGAGGACATGGATAGAACCATCACGGGAGTTGGGTACGAAGAGGGTTTTCTATAGAGAACATCTTCTTCAACTCACGACAGACGGATTTGTCACACGGCCCAGTTACATGGACACACATCTATCTCATAGGTTACGATGTGCTATTGGCCAGATTCGCACATCTTCACACCAGCTTGGGATTGAGACAGGTAGATTCAGAGGCATACCAGCAGACAGTAGGATATGTCAGTTATGCCATGTAGAGCCAGAGACAGAGTTTCACCACATATGTCGATGCACAGTCTACTATGAGATACGGGGACGCTTTCATTGTCTATTTAGAGATGGTTTTGACTCGTTAGACAGAGTCATGAGATACCAGGATCAAAGATGTCTCGGATTATTCCTACTTGAGATTCAGAGACATAGAGACG
Source organism: Adiantum capillus-veneris (assembly GCF_014529385.1). Classification (NCBI taxonomy): domain Eukaryota; kingdom Viridiplantae; phylum Streptophyta; class Polypodiopsida; order Polypodiales; family Pteridaceae; genus Adiantum; species Adiantum capillus-veneris. Next base: position 90,968,254 of record NC_140959.1, on the reverse strand, counting down.
CTCTATTGAATGGGCAAAGACAAAGACAGTCCCAGAGACGCATCTCAGATTTCTTCAGTCTGAGTACCACAGAGTCAGAGGGGACACCACCACCAGAGAGCTCGGTTCCCACCCATACACACATCAGCGGTACTCTCATTGATCGAGCTATAGAGTTAGGGAGATCGAGACGACCGCGACTGAGGAGGGGAGCCACGCAGCACCGGCGGAGATTGCGGCAGAGGATCCACAGGATTCTAGCACGACACCCAGAATGTCGATCGGGATAGGCTTCATGCTACTGCTATATTGTATCATGGTGACACTGATCCCCACTTTGTACCTTTATGGCATGATACCATTGCTCAGCCTACCAGCCACCCATAGGAGTCGGTAGCACTCCTATCAGTTCTTTGTTTGTAGTTTTCTTGTTTGTACCCAGACTTGGTACTAGACTCATCATTGTAATCAGTTGGTCTCATAGGTCATTTTGGCCTCTTGTAGACGTTAATATATCATTTCATTTCATTTCATTTCTCCTGCTGACGGGCTCGCGCAGGTGTAACAGCAGCAGCGCAGCACTGCAGCTCAATCAGCCTCGATGTTGCTGGCACTGCAGAGTAGGGCAGTTTGGCAGTTCGGCAGCAGCAGGTGCAACTGCAGGAGAACGCGCAGGCGTAGCAGCAGGGGGGCGTGTAGGTGCAACAGCAGAGGGGCGCGCAGGTGCAGCAGCAACAGCAAGACGACCAGCGCGAGCTGCTGTCACCTGTGTGTGAACTACCTCAGCGCGCGAAACCTGCAAGTTGCTGCTGCGACCAGTTTCTTTCTCTCTTTCACCCAGGGCTGCACTCCACCTGCTTTCTACATTCGCTGGCTGTTGCCGCGAAGCCCTTTACACAGCACGTCAGCTACAAGGTTACTGGTTTTGCAATTTTCTCAAAGGCATAGAATTTCCAGAATTGCCAGAATTGCCTCTCTCTCAGCAGACAGATTTTCAGCTATATTATGTATGCATAATTGAGGACAACAAATATATTCACATGGTGCAGGTATCATGAATAAACAAAAATGGGGCTGAGCCTCTGGATATTTGGCAGAGCAGACTGAGTGTCCCGCAGTGGGCTGTGGTAGTTCATATACCCGCATTCGGGTTGTGGTTATTACTTCTCCGCCTGCACTAGCCGAGCCAGAGCATCGAGCTATACCCGCATCGCCAATGGAGGCCATGAGCCCTTTGCCAATGGAGGCCATGAACGTTTCGCCAGTATGTAAGCCCCATACGAAGGCAACCTTTGTGCTTACAAACAAGCGGATAACACAAATGGAAAGGGAGATGAAAGAATGGAAAGCAGAGACGGAGGGATGGTGGAAAGAGAAGGCCAACCTTCTTCAAATGTTCCTCAATGAAGGCGCACAATGGAAGGAGGAGAAAGAGGAATTGCACGCAGAGCTACAAGCACTTAAGGCGGATTCACAAACACTTAGAGAAGAGGTCACAGCCCTCAAGCGAGAGCTTGCGGATAGAGTAAGCAGTGGACTAGAAGAAGTAAGCCCAGCCCTCGGTGATAGAGGAGATCAAGGTCATCAAGGAGCAAGTACGGATGATCACAGAGGAGGAGAAACAGAAGGTGGTAAACACGTCTTCATGGATGGATGTGATCACGAAGACGCAGAAGAAGGCGGATGAGGCCAAGAAATGGATAGAAGTCGCTAAGAAAGGGAAAGGGAAAGAAACCACATCCGTCCCTACTCCTACAATCATCAACATGACTCTAGAAGAAGAGAAGCGAAGGAAAACTAGAGCCTTGCATATAAGAGTAACCGCTCTAAAAGACCGAGATGATGTGGAAGGGGAAGTCAAAGAACTTCTCCGCATGATGGCTAGTGAGGCTACTCATACAAAGGCATGGAGGGTAGGGAAGAAGACACAAGACAATGGGGAGACTTCAAAAGGGAGAGCTTTAATGATCCGTTTCCCATCCATGGAGGCAAAGGACTTCTTGAAGAAGCACCCTACACTAAAGAAAACGGGCATATTCCTTGGAGATGACCTCACTCTCACACAGATTGCGCATATGAGGAGGTAATGCCAGAGATTCAAGCGGTAAGGGAGAAGGGAAAGACGGCCTTCTACAGAGATGGCCGGGTGGTGATTGTAGAGCGACGCTCCACATGACGGTGCGAGACCTATGGGACCACACTCAAAGTTGCCACCTGTAATTGTAATGGATCTATGCGCCTTATGTGGGTGCTTTTGAGGATAGTTTTACGGGAAGAGACATCGTCTTTACTCTGAGACACATCAGGCCCCGGGGCAATCTATGCCTCACATTAATGAATATAGATGGGAGACAGCCTATAGACAAGAGACACGATCAGAGCACAGAGGGCGGGGCTCAGGAGGAGTGGCAGTGTTATTCAGGGAGGAGTTGCAACCATTGATACATATAGCCCACACGGATGAGCAAGCTAGGTACATGTGGGTGAGATTGAGAGCAGAGACATGCAGATATCTTTACATTGCTATTTGCTACTTTCCCCCGAGTACGTCAGTTTATGCACCACCCAGAGGACAGTCCCCCTTCTCTATTTTGGATGATGACATATGGGAGTTCTCTAGAGATGGTGACATCATCATTCTAGGGGATTTCAACGCTAGGACTGCCCATCATCAGACAATATTTTATGATACTTCAGAGGAGATGCTGAGAGAGTTGGATGTTGCAGAGACTGGCCTATCCAGACTATCACAGGATGGAGAACACACTGAGTATGGACGACACTTGATAGACATGGGGACTGCACATGGATTGGCCATCTTGAATGGCCTACATAGATTTCCCGCCGCGGGGGGTTTTACATGCTTTCCACACAGACATGGAGAGCACAGTGGATTATGTCATGGCACAGCCGAGCCTCATCTCTAGTATCCAAGATCTCACGGTTGGACCCAGACCTGTTGGTGTGGCAATGGACCAAGATGGTGAGAAAGGCCATTGACACGATGAGGATTGTGAGAGCATATGATCATGATGGCTTAGTGGCTGAGCATTTCACAAATGCCAGAGATTTACTAGCAGAGCTTCTAGCAGTTATGTTTAACCGTGCCATGTGTTAGGGCTTGCCTGATACTTGGAGCCTATCTACTATTGTACCTATCTTCAAGGCAGGAGACCCTATGGAGCCTAAGAATTATCGCACTATCATGATTGGACACACATTGGCACGGTTGTACGCATCTATTCTTGAGCAACAGCCGAGTAGATGGGCAGAGAGGGAGGGGATACGCGCAGCCGGGCAGGCAGGGTTCAGGAGGGGTTTTTCTACTCTTGACCATATCTTGACACTCAGAGCCATCATTAAGGAGGGCAGATCGCGTGGGAGACGGATCTATTGTAGCTTTGTGGATTTTCGTAAAGCATTTGACACAGTGCTCAGAGCTAGATTGATGCGCAGATTACAGCAGATGGGAGTACCCACAGAGCTCATTTGGGAGATCATGACATTATACCGGTCAGTAGTAGGGCATGTACGCACCCCAGAGGGTCTATCCACACCGGTTTACTCCACTATTGGGGTGTAGCAGGACTGCCCGCTCTCTCCTACTCTATTTGGTATGTATGTGGATGAGGTTTCTGACTACATTGAGAGAGATGGTGATAGAGGTGCCAACTGGCAAGGACATGGATTCCACTATTGTTATATGCTGATGATATTGTGTTGATCTCTGACTCTCCGGAGGGGATGCAACGTCACTTGGATGCTTTGCATAGGTTTGCCCAGGAAAGTGGTTTGTCTGTCAACCTTGGTAAAACCAAGGTCATGGTATTTAATACCACCCCACAGTGGATCAGGAGGTCAGCACCAGCATTCACATACGGCCAGCATAACGTGGAGTATACAGATGCTTATACTTACCTTGGAGTGGTATTTAGTGGACCAACATTTTCATTGAGGGCAGCAGAGACTCGATTGACCAGAGCCCATGCAGCATTGGGTAGATTGGAAAGGATGTGTTCACAGGTTCAGTTTCAGGAGCCTCGGACGAAGCTCTGGCTCTTTGACACTTTGGTGGCTTTTGCATTGCCCTATGGAGCTGAGATTTGGGGATCTTCACTGGATCCTCACAGGAGGACAGGCCGCAGTGATGGATGGGGGGACATGGAGAAGCCTATGGTCTCTATGATCTCGCAGCTCATTAGAGCCAAGGCTATGAAATCCGTACACTGCTGCCACGTGGCACTGGCGCCAGATTTAGGGTTTTTCAGCCACTTAGGGTTTCAGCCAGCAGTTAGGGTTTCTGAAAATTAGGGATTCTAGCAGATTTTAGGGTTTGCAGGAAATCAGGGTTTTTTGGCAGAAATTAGGGTTTCTGCTGCCGGTAGCTATGTCATCACTTTGTGACATACCCCCCTCTTGAAAGCATTGTAATCGACCACGATTATGCGTGCAAAACCGACAAAAGCCATAAACCGTCTTAGCAGACACTGACTGTTAGTACCTACGTACTAGGAACACACATCTAGCACATGTAAATCCACAGTCACATCACACGACATCACATGACATTCAACATTCATTTGGATCTTAGACCATGATTTATCGGCAATGTAGCTAGCAATCACATCTAGGTCCAATCGGGACCTCATTGATGTCGGATTGACTAACCCATATTGCAACCATGTCTATTCAAGGTCAATCAGACCAAAATGCTGCAGTCATTTCGTCTATCAGTGCCTGCACTCAAAAGAAGTCAAGAACAGATCAGTATCATTATCAGGAATTCCATTTCATAAAGTCATCCAGCAGAATACTGTCAGCTCTCAGTATCCTTGAAGCTCAAAGAGACATCAATGACTTTAGTATCAAAATCAAGGCATCTGTTGGCAAAGGAGCGGAGCGACTCCCCTCTTGTGCATCCCACTGCACCAGATCTGCGGCTAAGCTGAATTTCTCGGTTCCGTTTGGAGTAGGCTATGCTAAACCAAAGCAGTGAGGTAAAGTTTCACAATCAGAGGAGTATCTGCTAGTTCCTCCTCCTCCATCCACTTCGCATCCAATGCAGGATAGTTCTTGAACTTAACCAAGAACCGCCTTCGGACTTTACCTTTATTCTTCGTATCCGTATGTGCCAAAATCTGTTCAGGAACAAGGATCTCCTCGTTTTCTTCCACTTCGGGTTGCTCATCAGGCTCCCCATCATCAGGCACATCACCCTTAACAGGTTTCAAGAGACTCACATGCAATGCATTGTGAATCCTCCAAGTATCTGGCAGTTTCAATCGGAGGGAGACATCATTTATCTTTTCAGTGATCTGGAAAGGTCCGTAGTATCGCATACTAAGCTTTGGAAAAAGCTTCTCCTTTCCCTTTTTCTTTCTTAGGCGTGCCTTCTCAAAACGTAAGAGCACCCAATCATCCTCCTTCAATTTCAAGTCGTGACGATGGCGATCCGCTGCCTTTTTCTGTTGTTCTTGAGACTTGTGCAAAGTCTCGCGAACCTTGGCAAAAGCCGTATCCAAATCTCGCGAATATTCATCCGCTTGAAATATCTAATCTTTCGTGCTCAGGAAGGATGGAACCTTCGCAACACGTTCAACAATCTCAAATGGCGTCTTCCCCGTCGAAGAGTGTATCGTGTTATTGTAGGCAAATTCCACCAAAGGTAAGCAGCGAAACTGCGAAACGCGTTTCGGCCGGGGTGAAACGTGAAACGCCTGAAATGCCTGAAACGTTTCAGCATGCATGCAGGTGAAACGCCTCTGCTGAAACACCTAAAATTTTTGGAGGTTTTCAACATGTGCACACCTATTATGTATATATATATAATACTATATACACCCAAAATTGGTGTTTCAGTCATACGTTTCACCGAGGCTCCTCTCTTGGGTGAAACGCCCCCGTTTCGGGGTGAAACGTTTCGGGTCTAAAACGTTTCGCGGTTACGTTGACTTAGGTAAGTTCTTTTCCCATTGAGTCTTCTGATCCAAGATACAAGACTTCCATAAATCTAAAAGCAATGAATTGGCAATCTCAGATTGCCCGTCAGTCTGCAAGTGGAACGATGACAAGAACTGCAACCGCGTGCCAATGTTCTCCCAAATTGCCTTCCAAAACAAACTCATAAATCTGGGGTCTCTGTCGGAGACAATCGTCTCAGACGTGCCATGTAATCGAAAATGCATCGTGATCATTCTGTGTTTTCGGGAGATCAAAAATGAAATCCATTTCAATACTTTCCCAGGGGCGGGTGGGTATGGGTAAAGGCTGTAACAATCCCTATGCCTTATGCCTGTCAAACTTGACCTTCTGGCATACTGCGCACAAACTATTTCACATCCTTTTTGAGTCTCAGCCAAAAAGAAGTATCGCTCTACCCCTTTCATGGTGGTAGCAATGGCACGGTGACCCATAAAAGGTGGATAGTGGTATTCAATCATAACCTTTTCCCTCAACCGCTGTGTAACGCACAACATAGTCTTTCTCATCAAGTAGCCTTCTCGAAGGGAGATCCAGCTCTACTGTCTCCCCATCCCGTATCCGTGTGAAAATATCTGCAAAATCTGTATCTGTGGCATACTGATCGACCATATCCTCGAAGCTCCTATGATGTATCGCCGAAATAGCCAGAACCAACGGCTTCCGAGACAGAGCATCTGCCACCACATTCTTCTGTCCCTGCACATGAACAATCTGGAAGTGAAACTATGACAAGATGTTCACCCACCGCATCTGCTTTTCCGAAAGCTGCTTCTGTGACAAGGAGGAGCGCAAACTCTGATGGTTTGTAAAGACAGTAAAATCCACTCCGGGTAGGTAATGCCACCACTGAGTAAGAGCGTGGATAACCGCCAAAAGCTCTTTCTCATAGATCTGTGTTGTCATCTCCGGCCTAGAGAATAATCGGCTCTCGTAAGCAATGACATTGCCATCTTGCATTAAGACCACACCCAGACTACGACCACAAGCATCACAAAATACTTCAAATGACTTCTGCAAGTCCGGCAAAGTCAAATCTGGTCCTGTAGTCAATTTCTCTTTCAATGTCTGAAAGGCAATCACCTTTGTGGATCCCCACGAGAAAGGGACTCCTTTCTGTATCAAGATATGCAAAGGGGAAGCAACCTCTGCAAACTTTCGTATGAACCGCCTGTAGTACGAACACATTCTTCAAATCGGGCCAATCCTATATAGTCTCTATCTTGGCCGAATCCACTTGCACTCCTGCTGCTGAGACAAAGTGCCCCAAAAAGTCCTTGAAGCAGATGATCTCTGTGTTCTACCTCATTCTTGGAGAAACAATGATATCATCAAAGAAAGTGCCAACAAATAGCATGTACTCTCGAAAAATCCCGTCCATCATCCGGTTAAATGTCGCAAGACCATTGGTTAAGTCAAAAGGCATCACCAAAAACTCAAATAACCCAAAAGTAGTCCGGAAGGCTGTCTTGTAGACGTCTCCCGTCGCGATTCGGATCTGATGATATCCACTCTTCAGATCAATCCTGCTAAAGCACGAGGATCCCTGTAACCTATCGAGTATATCATCGATCCTAGGAATCGGAAATCTGTTCTTGATGGTGATTTTGTTGAGAGCTCTATAATCGATGCACATTCTCCAAGATCCGTCTTTCTTCAAATCCAACAACAGTGAAGAGCAATACGGTGAAACACTAGGCTCGACAAGACCCTTTTCCAAGAGGTCTTTCATTGGGTTCATAATCTTTTCATTCTGTACTCGGCTCACACGGTAAGGTGGCCGGTTCGGTGGCGTGCTTCCAGGTATCAGGTCAATGGTCTGATCTTTAGGCCCTCTAAAAAGCAATCGGCATGAGTGTGGAGAAAAATCTTGGCGTTCTTTTGTTCCGGTCAAACCATATTCAACCTTTATCCATCGTTCAGTTCTCTCCCAAAAGAATGAGTAAAGAAACTGAAGTTCATCAAGTACAATCTCTGAGCCCTTCATTTATCAAAGTAGCTTTCTCGGCTCGGTAGTCAACCACGGCGTAGTTCTTGTGGTACCAAGGGATCCTGAGTAGAACGTCACTCGCGTGCCCTGAACACCCCTATCTTTGCAAAACGAAGTTTGCCAATGCTCGGTGTAATGGCAACATCCCATCCGGGTGCCAGTCGAACTACCTCCGCCTGTGCGTCAGTCTCTCGGGCATAATTCCAAATCGAGCCGCCAATTCTAAGTGAAAAGAAGTTGGCCTTGGCTCCTTCAAAAGAGCTTCCTGATCCTTCACTTTGCCCCATAAGCGGCAAAGTTTGTACTTTCAGTCATTTGATTCGGTGAAGGTCCCACGCCATGTGGTACCCGTTCTGCTTTTCTATCTGTCTTTTCTACCACGTTCCTCAGCTGCTCTCGAACTCCCAGGCCTGTCGTCGTCTTTATCATTCTGTTCTTTTTGTGCCTTTTTAGGGCACTTCGCGGAGATATGTCCATGTTTCCCACATCCAAAGCACTTCCCCTCTCTGATGAAGCGAGCTCGCTCCTCAGGAGTAAGCTTGAGTTGTGCATCCTTTTTCTCTGGGTTGCTCTTTTTCTTTCTACTCATTCCCAAAGTCTGTTCGGCTCCTTGTGTCATGGTCTCATCTGTGGGGTAGGTCAGACTACCAGACTGAATGGCAGAGCCCCGCTTCGCATGACTCATCAACTCTTGAATAGAAGCTGACTTCTGTTCCAAGCAGTGATCTCGAATCTCTGTAGGTAGACCCAAGGTAAACCGCTCAATCTGTTCTCTGAACGAGATCTTCTTGAATGAAGATGCGGGTAGAAAAGAGCTCCAGAATCTTTCACAGTAAGCATTAATTGTATCTTTCTTGGTCATCCGAAGATGGTTCCAAGCAGCTCGTACATCTCGTTCATATTCTTGCGTCAACCAAGAAGAAATAAAAAGCTTCTTAAATTTCAGCCATTTAACTGGCGCAGTCTTGTTTAAAAGAAGCATGGACCACCAAGTACGAGCATTCTCCTAAAGGTAAGAGGTAGCTCTCCGAATCTTGGAGTGCTCTGAATAGCGTCCTCCCGCGAAAGCAATGTCAAACTGCTGTATAAAAGACAAAGCCTTCGAAGCATCTGAATATCCCGTAAAAGTATCAAACTTGATCGAGTGGCCACCTTCCTTAAACTCTCGGACTTTCTTGCTTTTATCTTCGAGAAAGTCATACTGGTTGGCTTTGTAAAAATTCTTCTTGTTCGCATAAAAGTTTCAGTCATCAGAATCTGAGCTGTCTATAGACGAGTCCTCAGTAGAACTGTCAGGCTCTGGTCGAGATTTGGCCTTCTTTGCCTTTTTCTTGCCCTTTTCGAAGCTTTGTTTCTTGCTTCGCTTTTTACCTTTTCTGTCTTCTTCGCTCAATCTGAAGAGCTAGAAGAATTGTCAGAAGAAGAAGAAGAACTGGGTACTCCTTCAAATCGAACACGCTTCTTCTGTTTCTTTGCCTTGTCAAAAGTCGACTGACGACCCAAATATCCCGGGAAGTCAGTGCTTTTCTTCAACTTTTTGCCGTGCTTTTTGGCTTTCTTTTGCGCATCAAAAAGCTGAGCAATCCGTGCATCAACCACCTCTTATAATTCCTTCTCTGAATACTGTTTGTGATCAGAAGGTTTCTTGAGAGCGGGTTTTAGGGGTGGTGTAGTGGTTTTCTGCCATTGCGCATGCACTTCCTGAAAAGAAGTCTCGCTCATATATTTTGCCAATTTCGGATCCTTCGCAAAACTGAGCATCATCTTTGTTGCATCAGCGATCAATTGACGACGCTTCATCTCTCTTTGCTCCGCCTGAGTAGGCCGAGGCGGGCCATACTCTCTGTCTGAATCTTCGTTGTGATCCTTGCCCGCATCTCCAGATGCAGAGGGAGTCGACTGATCCTTGCGTGAAGCCATAGGTGCCGCGGAAAAAGAAATTGGGGATAGGATTTCTTGTAGAAGAGAAATCGACCGTGCTCTGATACCACTATAACAGACTTGGACACTCCAAGTCAAGAATCAACCGCGACAGCACCAAATAACCACTTCAAAACAATTCACAGATCACAATAGATTTACACTGGCCCGGCGGAGTTCCGTGCCTAGAGATATTGGCCCCAAAGACTAGCACCCCTTTGGGTATTGCTTTTTGTATTAATCAGTTCAAAGTACAAGAGAGTGGTTCGGGTTTCACTCTCAGACTCTGCGTCCAGACGCTCTGAGAAGTGAAGTCCTCACCACTAATTTAAAGGTTACAAGGGATGCCAAAAGCAGAGCCCCAAAAGCTTTCAAAATCAAAAGCAAGTGTTCTCTCTCACAAGCTCTCTCTGTGTGGCTTTCAATAAAATAAAAGCAAGTAATCTCTCTCTCTCTCTCTCTCTCTCTCTCTCTCTCTCTCTCTCTCTCTCTCTCTCTCTCTCTCTCTCTCTCTCTCTCTCTCTTGCCAAGCGTAGAGAAAAAGCAGATTTGCGTCGCCCTTGCAGATGCATTTCACCTCCGCAATCTATGCCGCAATTCCAAGAAATCTGTACATTGCTGCCACGTGGCACTGGCGCCAGATTTAGGGTTTTTCAGCCACTTAGGGTTTCAGCCAGCAGTTAGGGTTTCCAAAAATTAGGGTTTCTGGCAGATTTTAGGGTTTGCAGGAAATCAGGGTTTTCTGGCAGAAATTAGGGTTTTTGCTGTCGGTAGCCATGTCATCACTTTGTGACATTGAGGCGCTCACCAGATGTGTCTCCTTCATACACCGCATGTGGGAACTTCCCAAAGACAGATATGCACGCCTTGCACTTGAGTCCTCTCGACAGTTAGCCATGCAGGGAGATATAGCATGCTGGTATGGGGAGATGACATCATGGTTTCAAGCACATGGGTTCAGCATAGACAGATTGCCTCCCTTCCAGTATTCACTGGATGCGCCCTCTCTGACTCTTACACAGTCCGAGATCACCAAGCTCATTCGCCAGGACTTGACTCAGGTAGACACCAAGAGGACATGGATACAGCCAGCGCAGGAGCCGGGCACGAAGATGGCTTTCTACAAAGAGCATCTCCTCCAGCTTACGGAGGATGGTTTTTATGACAAGGCCCAAATACATGGACACCCACTTGTCTCATGGGATACGATGTGCTATTGGCCAGATACGCACATCCTCACACCAGCTGCGGAACGAGACTGGGAGATACGACGGAGTACCAACAGAGGCCAGGACATGCCCCCTGTGTGACATCGAGCCTGAGACAGAGTTGCACTACACATGCCACTGCCCCGTCTACTACGAGATACGAGGCCGCTCCCATTGCTTGTTCAGAGAGGGCTTTGGACCATTCTCTAGAGTCATGCGGTACGAGGATCAAAGATGCCTAGGTTTGTTTTTGTTTGAGCTGCGCAGATACAAAGAGAGCCTGATGAGAGGAGACGTTAGCCAATCTCAGAGACAGATCACAGATTTCTTTAGAGTTGCCACTGCACACCCGGAGGAGTTACTACCACAGCAGAGCTCGTCGCCTCGCACCAGAGGCACACTGATCGACCGAGCGACTGAGCTCGGGAGATCGAGACGCCCACGATTGCGGAGGACTACACAGCATCGACGGAGGTTGCATCAGAGGATTCGGATCACTTTGGCTCGACATGCACGATGCCCGGTTAGACTACTGACCATGGAGGAGATTGATGAGATCTACCAACGACCGATGCTAGATCTCCTGTGATCTAGCTGTCCCAGCTAGTTGTTTAGCTGTTTAGTTCACACCTAGCAGTTCAGGATTCCATAGTATTTTATTTTGTCATTTCTGTCATTTTGTCATCTTGTTACTCTGACTTCGTATCAGATCCACCACATTGTAACTTTCTGGTCTCATAGGTCACTCTGGCCTTTTGAAGATGTTAATATAACATTTCATCTCTCTCTCTCTCTCTCTCTCTCTCTCTCTCTCTCTCTCTCTCTCTCTCTCTCTCATAGGTCATATTTGACCTCCGAGGACGATAATGAAATCTCTCTCTCTCTCTCTCTCTCTCTCTCTCTCTCTCTCTCTCTCTCTCTCTCTCTCTCTCTCTCTCTCTCTCTCACACACACACACACACACACATAGGTTATGCCATTTCCCTCTTGAATAACAGGTCTTGAGTTCAACTCCTCGTCGGCTAGATCTTTAAGGTCTCTTGGGATAGTTTCCTACGACGTTAAAACTCTCTTCTTCTCGGGTGTGTGGGTGGGTGTAAGGTGCAACAGAATGAATGTTTGAACTTTGCTCAAGATGAGTGCTCCATAATGTGCTCAAGGTTCCTTTTTGTTCTTATGGAAGGGAGAGCCTTCCGTTCTTAATGAGAGAGTGCAATGGACACAAACAAAGTGAATGGACATTGTGAATGAGACTGAGAGATAGAGAGAGAAGAGAATACGACACCAGAGACGTAAAACCCTCCTCCGAAGGCCCCACTCTCGTCGGCAAGAGTGGTCTACTATTGATTGCACAAACTGGTACAATGGGGATGTATGTGATTGATGCAAGTCTAGACTAGGTCGATGTCGACGACGAGGATGACGAGACCGACGTTGTGGCTGAAATCTGATGGTCTTTATCTGTTGAATTCTGACTCTATGTCGATGGCGACGACGACACGTTGAAAACTGAAAACGCTGAGGTTTCTTGATGTTCCGTCGCGGTCAATCTGCAAAACGCTGGGGCTGATTTGCTAGGGCTGAAAACTGATCTGCTGTCGCCGGATGTCCTGCAAATGCAAAACGCTAGGCTGATTTGTGGTTTTGTTGTTGCCAGGAATCTGCAAATGCAAAAACGCTGGCTGATCTGGGGTCTTGATGCAAAATGCTAGGCCTTGCTGGGGGTTCCTGCTGAGAAGGTGCATGTTGAGCGGTGCTCCTGCTGCCTCTTCTGCCAATTAGTGCTAGTCTACATTTGCTTATATACAAACTTACTCAATTTGCCCTACCTACTTTCCAACAAAAATCACTTAAATTAATAAGTGAAAAATGTCAAAAATAGGGAAAATAGGTTAAATGCACTGGAAAATTCCCCTGAAGGATTCTGATGGATTCTGATGGGAATGCTTATGATCATGCTGTGTGCAACCAGAGGATATGCATCTACACTAAGTGTCTGGACATGCACGGTCTGCGACCAGACTCACAAAAGTGCCAGATCACTTCCTATTCTAGACTGACTTGACTAAACTGAATCATGATCATGCTGTAGCTTGTCCACTGACACATAGGGTTGGATGTGTCACGTGACATCCCCTCCTTTTCAAAGTGAGGTACTGGTACCGAACTGTATGGCGTCGAGGGAGATCGCCAATAACATCCGGAATCATGGAAAGGACTCTTCGCTGGCCCACTATGATGTGTGGGTCGTGCGGTACTTGAAGTTCATAAAGGTCTGCAACGCTTGCTTCTTTGGGCCGCGCCGAAAGCGACACAAAGTCTCTTGTGGCTCCTTCAATGCTTCAACTTCGTCTTTAGTCATGCTTCTTTCTTCTTCAAGAATCTCCATGGCTGAAAATTCCTGAAACCATTTCCAACACAAAAACATGAACATACCCATTCCATGTAAAGTGAGTGGACAAAATCTTGTCTTCCTCAAAGACTGTGCATGTAATGTAGATGAACAAAGAGACGGAGACTGGAGTGCCAAACCGTTCACCACACACACAGAAACAATGAGATCGAATCTTTCTCTTCTGATCTAAAGCAATCAACTGTGGCAATTCACAACGGAAATGCCCATGCTTGGTGCTCATACTTCCATGTGCTCTTTCTACGAATGTGTCATGCCAAGGAAGAGACATGGAATGTGACTTTCTTACATACATACTTCATGAACAATCCGCATACATTCGTGCTCATTCATAAGTGAAACGTGCTCAACGTACAATATGTCATGCCTAGGAAAAGGAATCACATAAAGGCGCTGACGAAAATACAGGAAACGATCACGAATAAAACACTCGTACAATGCGTGCTGACTAATCATGCGAACACATAGTACTTCCTGTAAGGGTTCTTTGGACCTAGGCTCGAGAGCCAAGATCGGTTCTTCCTGAGGGGGTGCTTTGGACTTGGGCTAAAGAGCCAAGATCGATCCTTCGTGATCGATCGAGCTTGCAAGGACGTTAGCTTCGCTAGAAAAAGTATCCACTAACACATCATCCTTGTGAACAATCACATCATATTCATGCAACTCATCATGCTTGTCAGAAATCACATCTTAGTCATGCAAATCATCATGCTCATCATTATCATCCAAATCATCATGCAAATCATTGGCATTCAAATCATCATGCTCATCATTATCATGTGTCATGCTTGAGAGAAGAAGGGAGTGAGAGAGTCTCCTTCTCTTGAATCTCTTGCATCTGTGTCTGCACTTAATAAAAGAGTCGCAAGAACTCTTTCATGTGTTGATCGCTCTTCTCTTGTCGTGCTTCGGTCTCGCGGTCATATTCTGCTTGTCTTGCTTTGTTCTCGCAATGTATAGCTGCCACTCTTTCTGTGTATTTGACGCTCTATGGATGCCATCTTTTCCTCGTGTTCACGCTCTATTTCTGCTTTTCTATCTAACTTCTTGTCCATCATCATCTTGTCGAAAAGCGTCGTAGGATCTGGTGCAATCTTTCGCGTAGATGGGGAAGGGTCGGAAAAACCTCCTGGTGGGGAAAATTCTTCTTCGCCTCTCTCATGCTCATCACCTCTAAGCGAAGTATCCATTCCGCTTCGAGTGATGACCATTCTGAAGTCGTGGGTTCTTGTGGTCTTGGTAGTTCACGAGGAACTTGGGTTCTTGGGGGTCTTGAGGTCTTGAGGTTCTTGAGGGTCTTCTTTTGCTTGCAATCCGTGTTAGAGAAGGATCTTCTCTTCACCCGAGTTCTTCTCTTTCCCGCGGGCGCACTCCTTGGCGGCCTTGCGCTCACACCAAGGTTGCTTTTTCCCACCTCACGTCGATTGGCCGGCCACTAAGTGCACGGTCCGCTCTCAATGAGTGAAAAGAGGCACAAGGGGAGGCTGGACAAGCCCTTCTTTCTTGGGATTCCTGTCACTCTTCAAAAACACGATTAGGAATCGACGTGCCCAAGCGAACTTGGGTTCGTGCGACCTCAACAAGAAAAAAAATTCTTGTGATTCTTGTGGTTCTTTCCTTGAGTGATACAGAACACTGTCAAAGCTCTGATACCAATGTAAGGTGCAGCGGAAGGAATGTTTGAACTTTGCTCAAGATGAGTGCTCCATAATGTGCTCAAGGTTCGTTTTTGTTCTTATGGAAGGGAGAGCCTTCCGTTCTTAATGAGAGAGTGCAATGGACACAAACAAAGTGAATGGACACTGTGAATGAGACAGAGAGATAGAGAGAGAAGAGAATACGACACCAGAGACGTTGTAAAACCTCTCCAAAGGCCCCACTCTCGTCGGCGAGAGTGGTCTACTATTGATTGCAAAACTGGTACAATGGGGATGTATGTGACTGATGCAAGTCTAAACTAGGTCGATGTCGACGACGAGGATGACGAGACCGACGTTGTGGCTGAAATCTGATGGTCTTTATCTGCTGAATTCTGACTCTATGTCGGTGACGATGTCGATGGAGACAATGCGACGACGACGCGCTGAAAACTGAAAACGCTGAGGTTTCTTGATGTTCCGTCGCGGTCAATCTGCAAAACGCTGAGGCTGATCTGCAAACCAAAAACGCTAGGGCTGAAAACTGATCTGCTGTCGCCAGATGCCCTGCAAATGCAAAACGCTAGGCTGATCTGTGGTTCTGTTGTCGCCGAGAATCTACAAATGCAAAAACACTGGCTGATATGGGGTCTTGATGCAAAACGCTAGCCTCTCTGTTGTGTAGCAAAAACGCTAGGCCTTGCTGGGGGTTCCTGCTGAGAAGGTGCCTGTTGAGCTTGGCTCCTGTTGCCTCTTCTGTCAATTAGTGCTAGTCTAGGTTTGCTTATATACAAACTTACTCAATTTGCCCTACCTACTTTCCAACAAAAGTCACTTAAATTAATAAGTGAAAAATGTCAAAAATAGAGAAAATAGGTTAAATGCACTGGAAAATTCCCCTGAAGGATTCTGATGGGAATGCTTATGATCATGCTGTGTGCAACCAAAGGATATGCATCTACACTAAGTGTCTGGACATGCACGGTCTGCGAACAGACTCACAAAAGTGCCAGATCACTTCCTATTCTAGACTGACTTGGCTGAACTGAATTCTGATCATGTTGTAGCTTGTCCACTGACACATAGGGTTGGATGTGTCACGTGATAGTGGATGTGTGTGTGTGTGCTAATAAAAAGAGGAAAATGGTATAACCTTTCTATCACCCAAGTGTGGTAGATTGGTTATGCCATTTCCCTCTTGAATAACACGTCTTGAGTTTAACTCCTCGTCGGCTAGATCTTTAAGGTCTCTTGGCATAGTTTCCTACGACATTAAAATCCTCTTCTGCTCGGGTATGTGGGTGGGTGTGTGTGTGTGTGCGCGCTAATAAAAAGAGGAAAATGGTATAACCTTTCTAGTGTGGTAGATTGGTTATGCCATTTCCAAGGTGGAACCAAACATAAAATTCTGTACGTATTCGGTACGTATGGATTGAGGTTTAAGGTACGTAAAAATACGCACTATTGGTAAAAATCCCTTAAAAATTAGGAAGAAAATAGGAATTTCATGAGAGAAGCCTACAAATATATCACTCTATATGTCTATATGGCATCAAACATCAATCAAGTGACCTACCATGGTCCATGATACGAACTTGGGACACAATACCACATGTCAATAATAGCAATGGAACTTAAGAGGAGATAGAAACCACCACCACCACCCCACCACCCGGACGGAGGGAAAAAAAAACTTAAACTTGTACAAATTGAATCCGTACGGTACGGATCCGTACTGTACGGACGTACCGTACGGATCCAGTCCATACGTACGTACGGGCCAACCTTGGCCATGTCCCTCTTGAATAACACGTCTTGAGTTCAACTCCTCGTCGGCTAGATCTTTAAGGTCTCTTGGAATAGTTTTCTATGACGTTAAAACTCTCTTCTTCTCGGGTGTGTGGGTGGGTGTGTGTGTGTGTGCGCTAATAAAAAGAGGAAAACGGTATAACCTTTCTATCACCCAAGTGTGGTAGATTGGTTATTCCATTTCCCTATCAGGTCTTGAGTTCAACTCATCGTCGGCTAGATCTTTAAGGTCTCTTGGGATAGTTTCCTACGACGTTAAAACTCTCTTCTTCTTCTTCTTTTGCTTCTCTCTCTCTCTCTCTCTCTCTCTCTCTCTCTCTCTCTCTCTCTCTCTCTCTCTCTCTCTCTCTCTCTCTCTCTCTCTCTCTCTCTCTCTCTCTCTCTTCTTCTTCTTCTCCCTCCCTCCCTTCCCCAAGCCTCTACATTCCTTTCGCCATTGTGCTCTTGTTGTAAGTAATGTAATTGTTTAAGAGATGAGAGAGTAGGAAATAGTCTTATTGCATTTTAAGAGACAATTGTTAAGCAGAAAGCTTTGTATGTTTGAACAGAGAATCCATACTTGTCGACTTCTGGTTCCACTCCACGGCTCAATAATACATCGATTATTTTTTTCATGACAGCTCCATGTCTGCAGGGATGGACGGAAGCGTGCTTGCCAGCCATATGTGGATGATCCTCTATAGTGACCTGTAGAGAAAAGTAACAAATCAAAAAGCACTAGTTCTGAAGAACCTACATGCCTCATGCTACTCTACAATATACCGTTTTGCGGGCATGATCTTGGCTGACATCCTCTAAGATTAGCTCTGCTTGCAGTGGCATTCGGGACTGCAAACCAAAGAAGCACGATACAAGTCATTAAAGGTACCCATCAATGCAGAAATGCATAAAGATACCAAGCCTAAGATGCATAAACCCAAAGCATTTTCAAAAAGAAACAAATGACATCACATCAAGCAAACCACCTTACCTCGTCATACCCTGTCAACCAAACACGAGGGGTTTGATAATATTTATCATACCTGGCCCAAAAATAAACGAGGATATGTTACTTTGGACCTTTTATTTCGCTTCGCCATGCTACTAAATCAGAAAAATAAAGTTGATCACCTACGTTATGCTGACATCATATGTTCTTGTCCGAAGGATGTTATCCTCATCAGGTTCTTGAGCTGTGAGGTAAGATGGCTCCAACGTTGCCTGTGAATGAATTATCCCTTCAATTAATTAGGGCCCAACCATTCCAACAGGAACACCTCTTCAAATATCCTCATAGACAGCAATCATAATGTTCCAACATAATACTTCTAGCCAATGAGGGCAAAACATGAGGCTTCATATTGTCTTCTCAAATAAGAATGATTGAACATGGCTTGTTAAACCCAGAGCACGCTATGAGCTAACAACTGTTGAAAGACTTCGCTAAAATGAGAAGAGGGCAGAAACTTACAAAATGGCATTTTCCAAAATAGATTAGAGCTTAATAATCAGATCACGAAAAGATTAAAGAAAAACAAAGCATTCAAAATATGAGTAAAACATTGCCAAAAACTTATAAGCATGCGTATAACAAAAGATCCACTTGCATCATCATTTTCAACATAGTCTGACATGTCTGGAACATCTTCATCGTCCTCATCTTTGGCCATGCCATTTGCTACCATAGTTTTATTGTTTGAATCACGGTCTTCAGTGATTGATGGGGTAATTTCTTCAGTTTTCTGATCACCTACAACATGTGAGAAGGAAATATTCCAATCAAACCAGATAAATTTAACACTTGTACAAATTCGGTACTGAAAGTACCGAGTATACTTTAAAGAGAAAAGCCTACCTGGTTTGCCATGGGTTGCGAGCCAACCATTGTCGTCATCATTCTCAAGTAAAACCTCGCCACCAGCAGCTTCGTAGTCCTCTTCTATAGAAGATGCCCTTCTGAGGCAAGGAGCTGCAAGACAACAAATTATACAAGAAAAGTATTATTCCTCCTCCACATTTACAAATTAGCCCATTCAACTTGATGCTGAAATATTCCTCCTCCACATTTACAAATTAGCCCATTCAACTTGATGCTGAAATCACGCTAGATATTTGGTGACCGCTTATACAACCAAATCCTAAGACAGGCTGAATTGATGCCGAATGTATGCTTAAACATCCATATGCTTGAGACTGTGCAGCCAATTCCAAAATCTGACTCCAACATTTAATGTGTTGCAAGTCAGCAATACCATTTCTGGTGATCAAGTACTGTTTTTCTGGTGGTAGAAAACCCTTGCGCTTGTTAGGATCTCCAGCCTCCCTAAACAAAAGAAAACAAAAAACTTCAAGATGCTAGAAACATATATTCTATATTCAATGACATATACCAAAATGAATCCAGGAAAAGCCCAGATTCACCTTTAAAGAAAAGTGCAAGGTCTAGACTCATAGTAGTCATCCACAAGACAAAATAATCATCAGCTCCATCATGCATAGTATTGACTAAATACTACGACATCCCCACTAACGTCGTCAGTGCCCAATAGTGGGTGCAAAACTAGGTACTAATATATGCTCCCACACACATGCGTGAGCATACATCAACACAAAATCTGCATACTGAGGTTCTGTCATAACTCTAGAGATGCAGGGCAGACTCGGCCATAATGAAGCCTAGCACTTAAAAAGCATTAAATTGGGAAAATTACCACAAAAACAAGGTAGTTGATAGGGCATATGCATCTCAAAATCTAGAAAGAATCAACACAATAACAATTGTTCATAAATTGGACGAAATGTTCACAAGTGTAAAGTTTGCATGTCCGTTATATGACTTAAAAACATACGTAGATGAATCTAGGATAAGCCCAGATTCACCTTTAAAGGAAAGTGCAATATATAGACTCATGGTAGTCATCCACAAGACAAAATAACCATCCGTGCAAGTTAGTGACATGGCACCACCAACCAATAGAATAGGAGAAGAGGCCGCAAGAAGAGAACTAAATTTCAGCTTAGCGATGTGTAAATCTTGCCGCAAAGAAATCATAGGCAGTGTACGGAATTGTTGGTGTGGCAATTTCACATGCAAGTACAGCTTCTTGGGTGTCAGCTATTTAGCAATCATTTTGGAAAGATTTTGGGGATAAGTTATTAAATCAATTGACTTTTTGAGAAGTTATTAGAAGCAAAAGATTTTGGAGCCTATTTTTAGGATGCTTTTAAAAGTTGTTTTTTGAGCCTAGGGCCTTTAACTACGAGGCCTAGCCTCACTTTGTAAATTGGATCTAGTGAACGTGCCCACAATTGTCATATCTCGATAAATATATAAAGAAATGCGATAAGAACGCTCGACTTGAGGGCCAATACTCTCTGAAGAAGAACTCAGCCTCTTCTATCTCATCTTCAAGTCCAAAATGTTGTCTCAGTTCAGTTTCCGTCTATTCTACTTCAATTTGAGTGAAAGATTGAATCATCCAACCGGCAGGTGGTTACACCTACCACATGTAGTTGCCCCAAAGCTACCTTAGAATCAATATCGTAGAAAATTGGTCACAACATCACAACTCCAAAAGGAGCACTTGCAAGCATAAGAGAAACTTCAAAAAATAAGCATTTTGAACATGCTCAAAATTGATTCCACCCATGACTATGTGCAAGATGGGCATCCACGGTGAGTTTTCCCATAACAACTACATGTAGAGGGGGCAAGGCAGTGCACAAACGAAGCAAGAGGGGAGAGCCCCAACAACCCAAACATGCAAAAACCTGATAATAAGCTACCCCACTACTTACTTATAGCACAAACTTAACTCATATGCAAGAAGCACCTCAAACAACGTTTGGGCACATAAGAGTAACTTGCTAGCCGGTAGCATTTCAACGATTTTCCTTACACATATACGTGCTTGCTAAAGCAACCTTAAAAGAGAAGTCCCACAACCTTCTACATCATTCCCTAGGGATCCCATGTACAAGATATGCAAAATCCTTTGGAGCGTTTATGAGGTCCATTCATAATGAAGTTGCAGAAACTACTTGAGAGGAAGGTTCCGATGTTATGAGTCCACACGATCAAAAGTTGCATGCCATGACTGAGAGGTGCTTATGAAGGAGGTAATGAAGATCTAAGATCTTACCTTGATGGTACACGATGAGATTGAGCAACCAAAGGCTTCTACAGACCACTCTCTTTCTTCCAAGGAGTTGAAGAAGCTCGCCCAATATCAACACCCTTGGGTCATCTCAATGCTACAATCCAGTCTTTGGCCTTACTTGCCAGGCAGTTGGCACATTCCGAGTATGACAAATGCTTAGGAGTGTCAAAGGTGCAGTGAAAAAGGGTGAATCGGATGAGAAACTGTCACGTGCACATCTAACCCTATGTGCATGTGGACAAGCTACTTCATGACAAGGGTTCGGTAAGCCTAGCTTAGGGAGTGTTCTGGCACATCTGCGAGTCTTTTCGCAGACTGTGCACGTCCAGACACTTAGAGTAGATGCATATCCTCTCGTTGCACACAGCATGATCATCAACAATACCATCAGATTCCATCAGGAGCATTTTACAATGCAGAAAACCTATTTTCCCTATTTTAGCCATTTTTCACTTATTATTAATAAGTGACTTTGTTGGGAAACTGGGTAAGGCAATTTGACTAAGGCAATATATAAGAAAAGCTAGTGCTAGTGTTTTCTAGCAAAAGAGGCAGAAGACCAAAGCTGAAGTGCACCTTCTCAACAAGACAACAAGAGGACCTAGCGTTTTCAAGCCACCAAAGATAGCCAGCGTTTTTCACCAAGTGCAGATCAGCCCCAGCGTTTTGCCACTTGCAGATCAGCCTAGCGTTTGCAATTTTCCTAGCGTTTTCTGCAGCAGATACAGATTCAGCTCTAGCGTTTTTGGACCAGCATTTCAGCCTAGCGTTTTGCAGATTCCGGCATCATAACCATTTTCTACATCAGCGTTTTCAGATTTCAGCATACAAACACTGCAAAATAGCCCCCAAACCTTGCAGATCTCACCTTCCCGCACCAGATCCTCGCCGCACGGTTAGATCAGCCAAAGTTTGCAGATTCAGCCTGCTATTCGCAGATTTCAGCATCTGCGTTTTCAGTGCGTAGTTGTCGCCGTCGTCACCGACATAGAGTCAGAATTCAGCAGATACAATATCTGCAGATTTCAGCCCCTAGCGTTTTCAAATTTCAGCCCATCTAGTCGCCGTCCTCATCGTCGTCGACATCGTCGGCAAGTCCATCGCATTGTAGAGATTTGTTGTCACAAAGTGATGACGTGTCTGCCTGGGAGCCGAAACCATGACTGCTACTGAACACCCTAAATCTGCAAACCCTAACCCGAAAACCTGTAAACCCTAAAATCTGCCAGAAACCCAAAAAACAGCAAAAACCCTAATCCTAACACTAAAAGTGCAGCAGCGCTGATTTCCAAGCTGATGACGTGGCAAAATCCCGTGATTTGCGGCGGAATTCCAGCCTTTTGCATCAACTGCTTTTTGTCTACGCAAATTGAGCATGAAGAGAGAATTCCACTGCTTTTATTTTATTAAAAGCCTAGAGAGAGAGAGCTTGTGAGAGAAAAGAGTTTTGCTTTATTTTCAAGCTTTTGGGGCTCTGCTTTTGGCATCCCTTGTAAACTTTAAATAAGTGGTGAGGGCTCACACTCTGCAAAGCATCTGGACGCAGAGTCTGAGAGTGAAACCCTAACCGCTCTCTTGTACTGTGAACATTGATTAATACAAAAAGAATACCGAAAGGGGCGCCAGTCTTTGGGGCCAATATCTCTAGGCACGGAACTCCGCCGGGCCAGTGCAAATCTATTGTGACCTGTGAACTGTTTTGAAGTGGTTATTTGGTGCTTTCGTGATTGATTCTTGACTTGGAGTGTCCAAGTCTGTTACAATGGTATCAGAGCACGGCCGATTTCTCTTCTACGGGAAATCCAATCCCAATTTTTTTTCCCGCGGCACCTATGGCTTCACGCAAGGATCAGTCGACTCCCTCTGCATCCGGAGATGCGGGCAGGGATCACAACGAAGATTCCGACAGAGAGTATGGCCTGCCTCGGCCTACTCAGACGAAGCAGCGAGAGATGAAGCATCGTCAATTGATCGGCGATGCAACAAAGATGATGCTCAGTTTTGTGAAGGACCCGAAATGGGCAAAATATATGAGCGAGACTTCTTTTCAAGAAGTGCATGCGCAGTGGTAGAAAACAACACCACCACCCCCGAAACCCGCTCTCAAGAAACCTTCTGATCACAAACAATATTCGGAGAAGGAATTAGAAGAGGTGGTTGATGCACGTATTGCTCAGCTTTTTGACGCGCAAAAGAAAGCCAAAAAGCACGGCAAAAAGCAGAAGAAAGGCACTGACTTCCAGGGTTATTTGGGTCGTCACTCGACATTTGACAAAGCAAAGAAACAGAAGAAGCGTGTTCGATTTGAAGAAGTACCCAGTTCTTCTTCTTCTTCTGACAGTTCTATTAGATCTTCAGATTCGAGCGAAGAAGATAGAAAAGGTACAAAGCGAAGCAAGAAACAACGCTTCGGAAAGGGCAAGAAAAAGGCAAAGAAGTCTAAATCTCGCCTAGTGAGTGATAGTTCTACAGAGGACTCGTCTACCGTCTACAGACAATTCAGACTTCGATGACGGGAAATTTTATGCGAACAAGAAGAATTTTTATAAAGCCAACTAGTATGACTTTCTGGAAGATAAAAGCAAGAAAGTCCGAGAGTTTAAGGAAGGTGGACAGTCGATCAAACTTCAAATTTGACAATTTTTCAGGATACAAAGATGCTTCGAAGGCTTTGTCTTTTATAAAGCAATTTGACATCACTTTCACGGGAGGACGCTACTCAGAGCACTCCAAGATTCAGAGAGCTGCCTCTTACTTTAAGGGGAATGCTCGAACTTGGTGGTCCACGCTTCTTTTAAACAAGACTGCGCCAGTTAAATGGCTGAAATTTAAGAAGCTTTTTATTTCTTCTTAGCTGACGCAAGAGTATGAACGCGATATACGAGCTGCTTGGAACCATCTTCGGATGACCAAGAGAGATACAGTGGATGCTTACTGTGAGAGATTCTGGAGCTCTTTTCTACCCGCCTCTTCATTCAAGAAGATCTCGTTCAGAGAATAGATTGAGCGGTTCATCTTGGGTCTACCTACAGAGATCCGAGATCACTGCTTGAAACAGAAGTTAGCTTCTATTCAGGAGTCGATGAGTCATGCGAAGCGGGGCCTTGCCATTCACTCTGGCAGTCTGACCTACCCCATCGATGAGGTCATGACACAGCGAGCCGAACGGAATGAAAGTAGAAAGAGAAAGAGCAACCCAGAGAAGAAGGATGCACGACTCAAGCTTACTCCTCAGAAGCGAGCTCGCTTCATCAGGGAGGGGAAGTGCTTTGGATGCGGGGAACATGGACATATCTCCGCGGAGTGCCCTAAAAAGGCACAGAAAGAACAAAATGATAAGGACGACGACAGGCCTGAGAGTTCGAGAGCAGCTGAGAAACGTGGAAGAAAAGGCAAGATGAAAACAGGACTGGTTCCTGATTGTGTGGGTACCAATCCCAACACCATGGACGAGAGTACAGAACTTTGCCGAGCTTGGCACAAAGTGAAAGATCAAGAGGCCCTGATCTTCTTTGATGGAGGAGCCAAGGCTAACTTCATTTCATCGGAATTGGCGGCGGGCTCGAGATCACTCCCGATCGGACGGGACCACTTGTAGAGGCAGTTCTAGCAACACCCAGCAGGGACGTAGCCGTTACACCTATCATTGGCAAACTTCGGTTGCATTGTCAGGGGTATTTGGGGCATGAGGACTTTTTCATAATGCCTTTGGAGGGTTGTGATGTTCTCTTAGGGATTCCCTGGTACCACAAGAACAACGACGTGGTCGATTATCGAGCGAGGAAAGCAACATTGACTACAGAGAAGGGCAGAACCATTGTAATTGATATTAAACTGAAGGGCGAGTCTGTCCCTATTGTATCGGCTTCGGCCATTTCTAAATTAATGAAATCCAGTCTGTTTGTTTACTCGATCTTTATGAAAAAATTGAGCGATAAGGATAGGACAAATATGTCTAAACTTGATAAAGAACACCAAGATTTTCTCCACTCTCACGCCGATTGCTTCTCAGAGGGCCTACTAGGCGAGTTACCAACTGCTCGTCCTGAAGATCATACCATTGATCTGATACCTGAAAGCACACCAGTGAAACGACCACCTTACCGTGTGAACCGAGCACAGAATGAAGAGATTATGAACCAAGTGGAAGACCTCTTGGAAAAGGGTCTTGTCCAGCCTAGTACTTCACCGTATTGCTCTCCAGTGTTGTTGGTTTTGAAGAAAGACGGATGTTGGAGAATGTGCATCGATTATAGAGCTCTCAACAAAATCACCATCAAGAACAGATTTCCGATTCCTAGGATCGATGATATACTCGACAGATTACGGGAATCCTCGTGCTTTAGCAGGATTGATCTGAAGAGTGGATATCATCAGATCAGGATAGCGCCTGGAGACGTCTTCAAGACAGCTTTTCGGATGACTTTTGGGTTATTTGAGTTTTTGGTGATGCCTTTTGGCTTAACCAATGCTCCTGCGACATTTAACCGGGGATGATGGACAAGATTTTTCAAGAGTACAAGCTATTTGTTGGCACTTTCTTTGATGATATCATTGTTTTCTCCAAGAATGAGGCAGAACACAGAGATCATCTGCTTCAAGTCTTTCAGGCATTACGAGATCACAAGTTAGTGATTAATCAAGGAAAAGTGAATTTTTCCTACAAGAGATACACTTTTTGGGACACATTGTCTCAGCAGCAGGAGTGCAAATGGATCCGGCCAAGATAGAGACTATCCGTGTTAGGTGCAGCGGAATGAATGTTTGCGCTTTGCTCAAGATGAGTGCTCCGAACTGTGCTCAAGGTTCCTTTTGTTCTTATGAAAGGTAGAGCTTTCCGTTCTTAGTGAGAGAATGCTATGATCACAAACAAAGTGAATGGACACTGTGCGTGCAAGTGTATGAGACTGAGAGATAGAGAGACAAGAGAGATACGACACCAGAGACCTTGTAAACCCTCCTCCGAAGGCCCCGCTCTCGTCGGTGAGAGTGGTCTACTTATGATTGCACAATCTGGTACAAACGGTATGCATGAGACTGATGCAAGTCTAGGCTATGTCGACGATGACGACGGGGATAACGAAGTCGACCTAAGGGCTGAAATCTGCAATCTTTTCTCTACTGTCCAAAAACGCTATGGGCTGAAATCTGCGGCTAGCCCAAAAATGCTGATTTTGGGGCTGTTTTCTGTGGGTCTTTGTCGCTGAAATTCTGCAGGTTTAGGGCTGAAAACTGAGGTGTCTTTTGGCTGAAAACTGATGGTCTTTCTGGCCCGAATCTGCTACTTCTAAGGGGCTGATCTTGCAAGTTCTTTAATGATGAAAACGCTGCATGCTGAATATGCAAAGACTGAATTTGGGACCAAAAACGCTAGAGGCTGAAGTTCCCAAAAACGCTAGGCTGAGGTTCTGCAAAAATGCTAGATGAGATCTTTTGCTGGTGAGGATGCTGATGCAAAACGCTAGGCACTGGGGCTTGTAAGCGATGGCGTGCTGGTGCAAAAACGCCAGGCAAGGGCTGATGAAGAAACGCTAGGATGGGGGGGATCTGCTGCTTGGAGGGAATCCACCAAGGCTTGGTCTTACTGAGAAGTTGCCTGTTGAGCTTGGCTCCTGTTGCCTCTTCTGCCATTTAGTGCTAGTCTGGGTTTGCTTATATACAAACTTACTCAATTTGCCCTACCTATTTTCCAACAAAAGTCACTTAGAAATAATAAGTGAAAAATGTCAAAAATAGGTAAAATAGGCTAGATGCACTAGAAAATTCCCCTGAAGGATTATGATGGATTCTGATGGGAATGCTTATGATCATGTTGTGTGCAACCAGAGGATATGCATCTATACTAAGTGACTGGGCATGCACGGTCTACGAATAGACTCACAAAAGTGCCAGATCACTTCTAATCTAGACTGACTGGACTGACTGAACCCTGATCATGCTGTAGCTGGTCCACGGACACATAGGGTTGGATGTGTCACGTGACATTCCCTCCTTTTCAAAGTGAGGTACTGGTACTGAACTATATGTGTTATGTCCCGCTCACAGGAGAGGGGATCTAGCCCAGATGCCGTCGGGATGGGCGTCCAGTGTCCGGACGAACATAGTGTGAACACGGCCAGTGTGGCCGGCCATTATTATAAAAGGGAGGCCAAGGCCTCATTTGCAGTTATCGACCCCCAATGGCAGAGTGCCAGTGGTTAGTCCGCGAGGCTAGGAGTGCACGAGGTCACCTCGAGGAGGTGAGGCCGGGTGGTATGGGACGCTCGGTCTTACAGGTGCACGCCTACGTCCTCAGATGCTAGCCCAGCACGGGGGAGCTGCCGGATGGTGGCTATGGTCGGGTGGTTCGTCCGACGCGTATCTGTAGGCGGTCTGTGTAGCCGGGAGATCCTCTCTCCTTGTTTGTTTCATGGTATCAGAGCCGGCTTGGCTGCACGAAGGACCGTGTGCACACCTACGGATTGGTTCGAGTCAGGGAGCCTTAATTTAACGTAATCTTTAGTGATTAATTTGCTGAAATTACTTACTTTTCTTCTCGAAAGCATGTTTGCACGTAAGAAAATAATGTTTGATTCCTGATTTTTGACAAAAATCAGCAAATTGGCAGGTGACAGTGCTGAAAAATGGAATATTAAATCGGAGGATTACTCATTGAATTGCTGGTTTTAGATTAAAATTCAGCATGATGTATCCTTTCGAATCTCTCTCTCTCTCTGTAAGTCCCTCCGTGCGAAGCGTAGAGAGAGAGAGAGAGAGAGAGAGAGAGAGAGAGAGAGAGAGAGAGAGAGATTTACCTCTCTTTGCTTGCGCAGTTTGAGCTTGCAGGGGAGGTACAGGGCAGAACGGGTGAGAGGATACGCTGCTCCTCCACGCTGGCTGCTCCTCCACGTTGGCTCCAAATTGGCACACCTTTTGCGTGCTGGGCACGAGCAGGCACGCGTAGCTCTTTCCCCCTTTCTCTCCACGCGGCATCCGTACAGAGCAGAGCAGCGCTCGATTTTTTTTAAAAGGCCTGTGCTGGAGTTTTATGCTAGCACTTATTTTATCCAGTGCCCTTTTATTAAAACATGCCAAAGTGACTTTTAAGTGTGGGCACGGGCCCTTTGATTTTTTTTAGGACTTAGTATGGAACCTGCAGGTTATTACAAAAAACTTACAAGGACTCAAAAGTTTGCAGAGAATTCACTTTTAAGCTCTCAAGTTCTCTCTCGAGCCTTCTCTCTCTCACCTGCTCATGCTCGCCTTCAAACACTCACGCTGACGTGTGGAGCTCCTCGTATTTCAACTTTTCGCGACCAAAAAGTGCAAAAAAGGCCCGGTTTCGCGTGAAACTTCCAGTTTTTCATGCGCTTCGCCATGGATTCCTCCAGCTCAGATGTGCACCGTGACGACACGCCAGGTAATATCCAAATTCCATTCACGCATGCTCTCTACACATGGATTACAAGTACTTTCCAGAGTTTCGACCAGCGTGTCACCGCTCTGGAAAACGCGAATGTTCAGACGAACCTTCGCTTGGCCTCTCTCGAAGGGGTCGTACAAGGGCCCAGTTCCCGACTCTCTACTCTCGAAAATATGGCTCACTCGACGACTGCGCGTATTTCCAAGGACGAAACCCATCTCCAACAATTGCGGATACAGATTGCTGCTTTTGGGCGTTCACAAGGTGGTCCGACTGCCACGATTCCGTACAAAACTACAAATTTCTCAGGGGAAGAGAACGAGTGTACGAAACTGGCCGTAAATAATTGACTGCACCAGTGGACCACATACTTTGATCTCCATGGGGAGCATGATGAACAGAGGATTCAGACGATTCCTCTCTATCTGCGCAGTAAGGCGCTTACCTGGTGGCGCGACATGACAAAGAAGCCTACAACGTGGGCTGATTTTTGTGTGAAATTCAAGAGGGATTTCGCTAAAATGGACCCTTTAGAAGCTTATGCCAAACTGCAGAGTCTTTCGATGAAAACTATGTCTTTTGATAAGTATACGACAGCTTTCAAAGAGGCGCTCACCTTCTGCAAGGTGGATTCCATACACGTGCACATGTATCTGCTGGGATTGCATGAGGATTACCGTTGGGCCTTAATTAAGGATAAAGCCCCAACTGATGTCGAGGATGTAGTGGCAAAGGCCAGGACGTTCCATTTAATAAATGGAGTGAATTATGAGAAGAAAAGAACTGCAGACCATCAATCCGGTGAGGGTTCTTCGAGGAAGCGACCCCGATTCCAGCATAAGTCCAAATCACCGCCGAGATCTTCTCAAGAGAAGAAGAAAGCCAGAAATGCTTCAATTGCTGATGCAGTGAAGAAGGGGGCTTGCTTCGGATGTGGCCAGACGGGTCACCAATTGCCCCAAGAAGAAGAAGACACAGAAACCGCAAGGTCATCCTTCGGTTCATATTCACGAGATCTCAGGTAACTCTGATGTTGTTCAAGTTGAAATCCATCATTTAGCGCACAGTTCATGCACTAACTGTATTTTTAGCACCAAAGTGTTTGGTAAGCACGATCTTCTCCGTTTCCCCGGGAAGATCAATGGTCACGATGTGACCGTACTCTTTGATAATGGAAGCTCACACAATTTTGTGGATGCAAAATTGGTGCAAAAACTGAGCCTGCAAAAGCGGGATAGTGACCATGAGTATCGCGTGAAGATGGCTCGTGGCGTGGATATGGATGTATGGAATCAGATGGTTCCAGACTTGTCGCTCGAGGTAGCATATTACAAAGAGAACCTGGATTTCCACATCATGCACCTGGACAGAGCAGATGTTATTTTAGGAATTCCATGGTTTTATGATAAACAAGACTCATTGTATATAGACTATGTACATCACTCTCTTGTTTTTGTTAAGCAGAACATACCTCATGTATCTGTGTCGCTTTGTAATCAAAAGTCTGTAAATAATGGTTTTGCAATACCAGTTGTTACTGCTTTGGAAATGTATAAAGAAATAAAGTCTTCTGATGTTGACTTTTATCAATGTGTACCATCTGCTTGGTTTAATTCATTAGTTCTATCACTGAATTTCGTAAAAATGTTTCATGTTCTACTATTGAACTTGGGGATTCCGACGGATCCAACCTTATCCGAGAAATCATGACTGATTGAGGATGTTTTTCCTGATGATCTACCTCCTGGCTTGCCGCCTTCGAGAGGAGTAGATCATGGCATTGAGTTGGTGACTGGTAGCCAACCCTTCTCAAATCAACCCTATCGGTTTAGTAAAACCGAAGAGGACGAGATTCAGCGGTAGCTGAAAGATTATCTCGACAGGGGTTTTGTTCGACCAAGTCCGTCTCCGTGGGGGGCGCCAGTGTTACTCTCTCGAAAGAAGGATAACACTATGCGCTTTTGCATCGATTACAAAGGGTTGAACAAGCTTGCTGTCAAGAACAAGTATCCGCTCCCGCGCATGGACGATATGATAGATCGACTCCATGGAGCATTGTATTTTACGAAGATAGACCTGCGATTAGGCTATCATCAAATACGGATCAAACTGGAAGATATTCCTAAGACAGGCTTCCATACGCGTTATGGTCACTACGAGTTTTTGGTCTTGCCTTTTGGTTTGACCAATGCTCCAGCTACGTTTCAGGAGATGATGAATGATCTGCTGAGACCATTTTTAGGCAACTTCATTGTTGTATTTCTCGATGATATCTTGATCTACAGCCGAAGTTTGTCTGAGCACTTAGCGCACATACGCACTGTTCTCGAAGTACTGAGAACTGAGAAGCTTTACGCTAAGGCTTCTAAGTGTGAATTTTTTAGGAAAGAGCTTCTGTACTTGGGTCACATCATTACTCGCGATGGAATTCATGTTGACCCTAAAAAGCTGGATAAAGTGCGAAATTGGCCCATTCTGAAGAATGTACGCCAAGTAAAGTCCCTTTTAGGCTTTACTGGATTCTTTCGCAAGTTTATCAAGGATTACTCTAAAGTTGCTGCTCCGCTTACGCAACTTTGAAAAGGAGTGGTGAAAGGCATGAAGACTTCGGGTCCTCATTGTAAAGGTAATCCCCTTGTTGTCTGGAATGAGCGTCTCGATGAGAGCTTTCGAACACTAAAGCACTTGGTGACTACTGCGCCAATATTGCACATTGTGGATCCTAGCAAACCGTTTGTGGTTGAAACGGATGCTAGTGATTATGCCATTGGTGTGGCGTTATACCAGGATGGACGTCCTGTTCATTTGAAATTAATAAGCTTTCCGACGCTGAAATGCGTTATCCAACGTACGAAAAGGAGCTTTATGCTGTAGTCCACGCCTTGAGGAAATGGCGGCACTACTTGTATGGCTCTACGTTTGTTGCATGGACAAATCATCACTCCTTGCGCTATATCTGTGATCAGGGTGATCTCAGAGGCCGGAAGGCTAGATGGGTTGAGCTTATGCAAGAGTTTGACTTTGAGATCCGTTATAGAAAAGGATCCAGCAATCGAGTTGCCGATACGCTCAACAAGATTCCCGAGGTTAATGCCTTGTCTATGGCTGAAATCTCGACGGATTTCTATCTCTCTCTCCGAGGGCTATGTCGTTCCGATGGCCATTTTGGCAAGATATGGAAGAAGGTCGAAGCGGGGCATGACTTGCATACAGGCTTGGGTGGTCCGGAGACCCAAGTGAGTCGTGTTGGAGAGACGAGACAGCGACAATATTCCATTAAAGGTGGACTATTGTTTAGAAATGGTAAAGTCTGCGTGCCGGAAATCGATGAGATTCGACAAAGGATTTTGTGCGAAAGCCACTATGTTCCTAGCGCTAGGCGCCCAGGCATCGAGAGAACTTTGGCTTTGGTCAAACTATATTTTTATTGGCCAAGAATGCGCTCTTACATAGAGAGCTATGTGAAGAGATGCACTCAGTGTCAGGTCAATAAGGCAGAGCGCCTTAGGAAAGCTGGCCTGCTACACCCATTGGAAATCCCAGATGCCAAGTGGCAGAGTATTTCCATGGACTTCATCGTTGGTTTGCCAAATACTAGTCGGGGCAATGACGCTATTTGGGTTGTGGTCGATAGACTCACAAAAATGGCAAAATTTATACCAACGAAGTCGACAGTAAAAAGCCACGAGTTTGCGGTTTTATTTGTCGTTCAACTTTATAAGTTGTATGGTCTGCCAGAAGATATCGTCAATGATCAAGATACTAAGTTCACTGGCCGATTTTGGCGAGATGTGTTTGCTCATCTTTAGACGAAGTTGAGTATGTCGTCTTTTGACCATCCTGAGTCCGACGGACAAACCGAGAGGATGAATCAGACATTAGAGGACATGTTGAGAGCTTATGTCTCTCACAGGCAATCTGATTGGGAAAGGTATCTTCCACAGTTAAGAGTTTGCCTACAATAGTAGCAAGCATTCTGCTACTGGATTTAGCCCGTTCATGCTGATGTATGGATTTTAGCCTAAATCCCCAATTGCTATTGGCTTAGAGAAAGTCAAGGAACACCAAGCTCGTGATTTCCTGTATGACATGTAAGAAATGCTCGAATTGGCTAAGGATAGTATAAGAACGGCTCGTGACCAAGATACTACTTATGCTAATCAAAAGAAGTCTCCAAGGACTCTAGATGTGGGACAATGGGTCTATCTGAAGATACCCAAGGATTCCAAGACTATGCGAACAGGAAAGAATTATAAGCTTTCAGCTAGATATTGTGGTCCGTTCTTGATCACAAAGAAAATTGGCCAAGTTGCCTACGAACTAGCTCTTCCTTCGGATGTTAGTGTGCATCCAGTGTTTCATGTCAGCCGCCTTAAAGTGAAATTAGGCGAAGCCGACGTTGTTGTGCCTATCGAGGAAAATGTATGGCAAGATATGCAAACTGAGTATATTCCTCGAGAACCAGAAGCAGTTTTAGATCATCGTACCCGTCATTCGCGTCAAAAGGCTTATGACGAGTACTTAATTAAATGGAAGGGTCAATCTGAAAGGTTTGCTACTTGGGAACCTGTTAGAGCTTTGAAGGCTCAGTATCCCCACTTCATTGATGAGGACATCAATGGTTCTTAAGGGGAGAAGTATGTTATGTCCCGCTCACAGGAGAGGGGATCTAGCCCAGATGCCGTCGGGATGGGCGTCTAGTGTCCGGACGGACGTAGTGTGAACACGACCAGTGTGGCCGGCCTTATTATAAAAGGGAGGCCAAGGCCTCATTTGCAGTTATCGACCCCCACTGGCATAGTGCCAATGGTTAGCCCGCGAGGCTAAGAGTGCGCGAGGTCACCTCAAGGAGGTGAGGCCGGGTGGTATGGGACGCTCGGTCTTATAGGTGCACGCCTACGTCCTCGGACGCTGGCCCCAGCACGGGGGAGCTGTTGGATGGTGGCTATGGTCGGGTGGTTCGTTCGACGCGTATCTGCAGGCAGTCTGTGTAGCCGGGAGATCCTCTCTCCTTGTTTGTTTCAGTATGGCGTCGAGGAAGATCACCAATAGAATCCGGAATCATGGAAGGGACAGTTTGCCGGCCCACTCTGATGTGTGAGTCGTGCGGTACTTGAACTTCATAAAGGTCTGCAACGCTAGCTTCTTTGGGCCGCGCCGATAGTGACACAAAGTCTCGTGTGGCTCCTTCGATGCTTCAACTTCATCTAGAGTCCTGCTTCTTTCTTCTTCAAGAATCTCTATGGCTGAAAATTCCTGAAACCATTTCCAACAGAAAACCATGAACATACCTATTCCATGTAAAGTGAGTGGAAAAAATCTTGTCTTCCTAAAAGACTGCATGCAATGTAGATGAACCAATAGACGGAGTGTCAAACCGTTCACCACACACACGCAAACAATGAGATCAAATCTTTCTCTTTTGATCTAGAGCAATCAACTTTGGCAATTCACAACGGAAATGCCCATGCTTGGTGCTTATACTGTCATGTGCTCTTTCTACGAATGTGTCATGCCAAGGAAGAGACACGGAATGTGACTTCCTTGAATGCATACTTTTCAGCTTTTCATGAAAAATCCGCATACATTCGTACTCATTCATGAGTGAAACGAGCTCAACGTACAATATGTCATGCCTAGGAAAAGGGATCACATAAAGACGCTAACTATAATACAGGAAACGATCACGAATGAAACACTCGTACAATGCGTATGTATCAATCATGCGAACACATAATACCCTGTAAGGGTTCTTTGGACCTAGGCTCAAGAGCCAAGATCGGTTCTTCGGGATCTATCGAATCTTCTTGTGGGGGATCTGTGGACCTCGACTCGAAAGCCAAGATCAATCCTTTGTGATTGATCGAATTTGTAACGATGTTAGCTTCGCTAGCAAATGCATCAACTAACACATCTTCCTTGTGAACAATCACATCATCTTCATGCAACTCATCATGCTTGTGAGAAATCACATCTTGATCATGCAAATCATCATGCTTGTCATTGGCATCCAAATCATCATGCTTATCAATATCATTCAAATCATCATGCTTATCATCATCATTCAAATCATCATGCTTGTCATCATGCAAATTCTGTGTATCATGCTCGGGAGAAGAAGAGACTGAGAGAGTCTCCTTTCCCCAAATCTCTTGCATCTGTGCCTGAACTTGAGAAAAGAGTCGCCATAACTCTTTTGTATTGTCGGTCGCTCTGTTCTTATCTTGCTTTGGCTTCCTTTCTTGCTGCTTCTCTTTCTGCTCTTCTTTCTGCGTGTCTGAGTTCCATTTCTGTCATTCTTTCTGCATATCTTGCTTCGCGTTCTAACCTCCTTTTCATAAACATCTGGTCCAAAGCCTCCATAGGAGTTAGTGCAATCCTTGACGTAGATGGGGAAGGGGGAGGGTCGGAAAAACCTCCAGGTGGGGAAAATTCTTCTTCGTCTCTCATGCTCATCACCTCCAAGCGAAGTATCCATTCCGCTTCGAGTAATGACCATTCTGAAGTCATGGGTTCTTGTGGGTTCTTGTGGTTTTGGGTTCTTAAGTTCACGAGGAACTTGGGTTCTTGAGGGTCTTGGGTTCTTAAGTTCACAAGGAACTTGGGTTCTTGGGGGTCTTGGGTTCTTAAGTTCACAAGGAACTTGGGTTCTTGGGGGTCTTGGTTCTTGAGGTTCTTGAGGTTTTCTTTCGCTTGCAAACCGTGTTTGAGAAGGATCTTCTCTTCACCCCAAGTTATACTCCTTTCTACGGGCGCACCCCTTGCCGGCCTTGCACTCACACCAAGGTTACTTTTTCCCACCTCACGTCAATTGGCCGGCCGCTAAGTGCACGGTCCGCTCTCAATGAGTGAAAGAGACACAAGGGGAGGTTGGACAAGCCCTTCTTTCCTAGGATTCCTGTCACTCTTAAAAAACACGATTAGGAATCGACACACCCAAGCGAACTTGGGTTCGTGCGACCGCAACAAGCAAAAAAAAATTTGTGATTCTTTCCTTCAGTGATACAGAACACTGCCAAAGCTCTGATACCAATGTTAGGTGCAGCGGAATGATTGTTTGCGCTTTGCTCAAGATGAGTGCTCCGAACTGTGCTCAAGGTTCCTTTTGTTCTTATGGAAGGGAGAGCCTTCCGTTCCTTTAGTGAGAGAGTGCAATGGACACAAACAAAGTGAATGGACACTGTGAATGAAGGTGCTGAGATTGAGAGATAGAGAGAGAAGAGAGATACGACACCAGAGACGTTGTAAAACACTCCTTTGAAGGCCCCACTCTCGTCGGCGAGAGTGGTCTACTTATAATTGCACAATCTGGTACAAATGGTATGCAAGTGACTGATGCAAGCCTAGGCTATGTCAACGATGACGACGGTGATGACGAAGTTGACCTAAGGGCTGAAATCTGCAATCTTTCTACTACTGTCCAAAAACGCTATGGGCTGAAATCTGGAATTGTTCTATCTGCTGAATTCTGACTCTATATCGGTGACGATGTCGATGACGACGATGCGACAACAACGCGCTGAAAACGCAGATGCTGAAATCTGCGTTTTCCGGGCTGAAACTGTAAACCTTGCGGAAACTGTCCGTGTGGCGAGGAACTCCTACGGGAAGGTGAGATCTGCGAGGTTCGGGACTTGATCTGCGAAGTGTAACTGCTGAAAACTGAAACCGCTGGTCATAGGGCTGATTCTATCGCGATAGATCTTCAAAACGCTGAGGTTGCTGGCAAATGCAAAAACGCTAGGCTGAAAATTGCCTTTCTGTCGCCAGGATTCTGCAAATGCAAAAACGCTAGGCTGATCTGTTGTGGTCTTGTCCAAAAACGCTAGCCAAGGTGCTGTGGAGCAAAAACGCTAGAAGCCTTTGGGGTCCTCCTGAGAAGGTGCCTGTTGAGCGGTGCTCCTGCTACCTCTTCTGCCAAATAGTGCTAGCTCTAGTTTGCTTATATACAAACTTAGCAAAATTGCCCTACCTACTTTTGTTGGAAAGTCACTTTAAAAAAATAAGTGAAAAATGTCAAAAATAGGGAAAATAGGCTAAATGCACTGGAAAAATCCCCTAACTGATTCTAATGGATTCTGATGGGAATGCTGATGATCATGCTATGTGCAACTAGAGGATATGCATGTACACTAAGTGACTGGGCATGCACGGTCTACGAATAAACTCACAAAAAGTGCCAGATCACTTCTAATCTAGACTGACTAGACTCAACTAAACCCTGATCATGCTGTAGCTTGTCCACGGACACATAGAGTGTTGGGTTAAAAGGCCTAAATAACCCCTTTTTGTACATTTTTATACTTTGTCTAAGTTCATATTGAACCTGGACACATTTTTTAAAGGTCACTTATAATAAAAGTGGGAAAACCCAAAACTCACTTATTGAGTTTTCCCCAAAAACGTGAGCTCTCTCTCTCCCTCTTTTGCTAGCGCTTCCTCTCTTCGCCTCCCCTCTCTGCACACACACTGCACTTCCTCGCGTGCTCTTTCACTTGCACACACCGCCGCGCATTCATCATAGAGTTGGATGTGTCACGTGACATCCCCTCCTTTTCAAAGTGAGGTACTGGTACCGGACTGTATGGCGTCGAGGGAGATCGCCAATAGCATCCGGAATCCTGGAAGGGACTCTTCGCCGGCCCACTCTGATGTGTGGGTCGTGCGGTACTTGAACTTCATAAAGGTCTGCAACGCTTGCTTCTTTGGGCCGCACCGAAAGCGACACAAAGTCATCTTCAATGCTTCAACTTCGTCTAGAGTCATGCTTCTTTCTTCTTCAAGAATCTCCATGGCTGAAAATCTTGAAACCATTTCCAACACAAAACCATGAACATACCCATTCCATGTAAAGTGAATGAAAAAAATCTTGTCTTCGCTAAAGACTGTGCATGCAATGTAGATGAACAAAGAGACGGAGTGACAACCTGTTCATCAAACACATGCAAACAATGAGATCGAATCTTTCTCTTATGATCTAGAGCAATCAACTGTGGCAAAACACAATGGAAATGCCCACGCTTGGTGCTCATACTTTCATGTGCTCGTTCGGAAACTGTCATGCCAAGGAAGAGACATGGAATGTGACTTCCTTACACACATACTTTTCAGCTTTTCATGAACAATCCGCATACATTCGTGCTCATCCATGAGAGAAACGTGCTCAACGTACAATATGTCATGCCTAGGAAAAGGGAACACATAAAGACGCTGACTAAAATACAAGAAACGATCACGAATGAAACACTCGAACAATGCGTGCATATCAATCATGCGAACACATAATACTTCCTGTGAGGGCTCTTTGGACCTAGGCTCGAGAGCCAAGATCGCTTCTTCCTGAATGATCGAATCGTCCTGTGGGGGTTCTGTGGACCCGGACTCAAAAGCCAAGATCGGTTCTTCGTGATTGATCGAATCTGTAACGAGGTTAGCTTCGCTAGAAAAAGCATCCACTAACTCATCATCCTTGTGAACAATCACATCATCTTCATGCAACTCATCATGCTCGTGAGAAATCACATCTTGATCATGCAAATCATCATGCTTGTCATTGTCATCCAAATCATCATGCTCATCATTATCATTCAAATCATCATGCTTCTCATAATCATGCAAATCCTTGTCAAGCAAATCATCATCATGCTTCACACAATCATGCAAATCTTGTGTATCATGCGTTGGAGAAGAAGAGACTGAGAGAGTCTCCTTTTCCCGAATCTCTTGTATCTGTGCCTGAGCTTGAGAAAAGAGTCGCAAGAACTCTTCCCTGTGTTGGTCGCTCTTTCCTTTGACGGCGGCTGCCATTCTTTCTTGGTATCTGCGCTCCATTTCCGCTTGTCTTTCGGCTCTTCTTTCTGCGTGTCTGCGTTCCATTTCTGCCATTCTTTCTTTGCATTCACGATCAAATTCTGCCATTCTTTTTGCATTTCTTGCTTCGCGTTCCAAATTCTGTTTCAGAAACAATTGCTCCAAAGCCTCCATAGGAGTTAGTGCAATCCTTGACGTAGACGGGGAAGGGAGAGGGTCGGAAAAACCTCCTGGTGGGGAAATTTCTTCTTCGCCTCTCTCATGCTCATCACCTCCAAGCGAAGTATCCATTCCGCTTCGAGTGATGACCATTCTGAAGTCCTGGGTTCTTGTGGTTTCGGGTTCTTAAGTTCACAAGGAACTTGGGTTCTTGGGGGTTTTGAGTTCTTGAGGGTTCTTGAGTTCTTAAGGTTCTTGAGGTTTTCTTTCGCTTGCAAACCGCGTTTGAGAAGGATCTTCTCTTCACCCGAGTTCTACTCCTTTCCGTGGGCGCACCCCTTGGCGGCCTTGCACTCACACCAAGGTTGCTTTTTCCCACCTCACGTCGATTGGCCAGCCGCTAAGTGCACAGTCCGCTCTCAATGAGTGAAAAGAGACACAAGGGGAGGTTGGACAAGCCCTTCTTTCTTGGGATTCCTGTCACTCTTCAAAAACACGATTAGGAATCGACACGCCCAAGCAAACTTGGGTTCGTGCGACCGCAACAAGCCAAAAAAAAATTCTTGTGATTCTTGTGGTTCTTTCCTTGAGTGATACAAAACACTGCCAAAGCTCTGATACCAATGTTAGGTGCAGCGGAATGATTGTTTGCGCTTTGCTCAAGATAAGTGCTCCGAACTGTACTCAAGGTTCCTTTTGTTCTTATGGAAGGGAGAGCCTCCCGTTCCTTTAGTGAGAGAGTGCAATGGACACAAACAAAGTGAATGGACACTGTGAATGAAGGTGCTGAGACTGAGAGATGGAGAGAGAAGAGAAATACGACACCAGAGACGTTGTAAAACCCTCCTCCGAAGACCCCACTCTCATCGGCGAGAGTGGTCTACTTATGATTGCACAATTTGGTACAAATGGTATGCAAGTGACTGATGCAAGTCTAGGCTATGTCAACGATGATGACGGTGATGACGAAGTCGACCTAAGGGCTGAAATCTGCAATCTTTCTATTGCTGTCCAAAAACGCTATGGGCTGAAATCTGCAATTGTTCTATCTGCTGAATTCTAACTCTATATCGGTGACGATGTCGATGACGACGATGCGACGACGACGCGCTGAAAACGCAGATGCTGAAATCTGTGTTTTCTGGGCTGAAACTGTAAACCTTGCGGAAACTGTCCGTGCGGCGAGGAACTGCTGCGGGAAGGTGAGATCTACGAGGTTCGGGACTTGATCTGCGAAGTCTAACTGCTGCTGAAAACTGAAAACACTGGTCCTAGGGCTGATTCTGTCGTGATAGATCTGCAAAACGCTGAGGTTGTTGGCAGATGCAAAAATACTAGGGCTGAAAATTGCCTTTTTGTCGCCGGGATTCTACAAATGCAAAAACGCTAGGCTGATCTGTTGTGGTCTTGTCCAAAAACGCTAGCCAAGGTGTTGTGGAGCAAAAACACTAGAAGCCTTTGGTGTCCTGCTAAGAAGGTGCCTGTTGAGCGGTGCTCCTGCTACCTCTTCTGCCAAATAGTGCTAGCTCTAGTTTGCTTATATACAAACTTAGTAAAATTGCCGTACCTACTTTTGTTGGAAAGTCACTTTAAAAAAATAAGTGAAAAATATCAAAAATAGGAAAAATAGGCTAAATGCACTAGAAAAATCCCCTAATTGATTCTAATGGATTCTGATGGGAATGTTGATGATCATGCTATGTGCAACCAGAGGATATGCATCTACACTAAGTGACTGGGCATGCACGGTCTACGAATAGACTCACAAAAAGTGCCAGATCACTTCTAATCTAGACTGACTGGACTCAACTAAACCTTGATCATGTTGTAGCTTGTCCACGGACACATAGGGTTGGATGTGTCACGTGACATGCTTTGTCTCGGAAGCCGTTGGTTCTGGCTATTTCCGCGATACATCCTAGGAGCTTCAATGATATGGTCGACCAGTATGCCACGGATACAGATTTTGTAGTGTTTTCACACGGATACGGGATGGGGAGACAATAGCGGGATATTCCATTCCGGATAGCTACTTGATGAGAAAAACCATGTTGTGCGTTACACAGCCGTTGAGGGAAAAGGTCATCATTGAATGCCACTGTCCACCTATTACGGGTCACCGCGGCATTGCTATCACCATGAAAGGGGTAGAAAGATACTTCTTTTGGCCGAGACTCAAAAAGGATGTGGAAGAGTTTGTGCGCAGTTGCTTAGTATGCCAGTGAAGGAGTACGAGCGGAAGTGCGACGCAAGAGATAATGCGACGCAAGAAGAGCACGACGATATGGTGAACTCGCTCTGTTGTAATGTACAGAGCATAGTGAGTTCTTATTATGGTTTTTACAAAATAATATGTGTACATACCTGGCGGCCCGCCCACTTACCTGGGCGACCACATTGGGCTTTATACCCCAACAACCTCCCACTTAAAGTCCAATGTGGTACTTTAAGTGTGAGAGAAGCTACTATACAAGCTAATATGCAAGAGATGTAGAGAAGTGATGTACTACCCTACACCTAACTGCTTGCGAAAATGCGCAAAGCTCTCTGAGGGAAGTCCTTTTGTAAGTAGATCAGTAGGATTTTCTGTGGTGTGAACTTTGACAAGCTGAATTTGCTTATCCTCGAGCATTTCCCTGATGAAATGATACTTCACATCCACACGCTTTGTCTTTGAGTGATAAACTGGATTGCGAGCCAATTGTATAGCACTCTGACTATCACAATATAACACAGGCATCTCTTCTTTGATTCCCAAATCTGTTACTAGTCGATTAAGCCAAATTGATTCTTTGCATGCCTCTGATACTGCAACATATTCAGCCTCTGTAGTAGACTGAGTAACACAACCTTGTAATCTAGAACGCCATGATACTGCTCCACCAGCCAATGTAAAGACATACCTTGACGTAGACCTTCGGTTGTCTAAGTCACCTGCATAATCTGAGTCTGTAAAACCCTTTACACTTAGCTCCTGACTCCCATAGCATATATGCATACTCTTTGTAGCTTTCAGGTATCTCAATATTCCTTTCACTGCCTCCCAATGTTTCTTGCCTGGCTTTGACATGTATCGACTTACTACTCCCACTGCAAATGCAATGTCTGGGCGAGTAGCAATCATTGCATACATCAAACTACCCACTGCAGACGCATATGGAATCTTATCCATTTCAGCCTGTTCTTCCTCAGACACGGGACAATCTTGTTTGCTAAGTTTCACATATGGTGGCAATGGAACACTCAATGCCTTTCCCTTCTCCATATTGAAACGTTGCAAAACCTTGTCAATATACTCTGTTTGAGATAACCAAATCAACTTCTTTGATCTGTCTCTCTCAATGCGCATACCAAGTATATGACTTGACTCACCCATGTCTTTCATGTCAAACGATTTTGCTATCTTTGACTTCAAAGCTGAAATTTCTTCCAAGTGCTTGTCAACAATCAACATGTCATCCACATACAAAATAAGGATCAGCCAACTGCCATCCTTAGCCTTCTTTGCATATAGACAGTGATCGAACTCACTACGTTTGTAGCCTTGAGAAAGCATAAACTTGTGGAACTTACAGTACCATGCCCTCGGTGATTGTTTTAAGCCATGAAGACTCTTTAACAACTGGCATACCAAATCTTCCTTGCCTTTCTCAACAAACCCTTCTGGCTGCTGCATGTAAATTTCCACATCTAAATCACCATGCAAGAACGTTGTCTTGACATCCATTTGGTGCAACACCAAATCTAATATGGCAACCAATGCAAGAAAGCATCTCAATGTAGTCATCTTGACCACCGGAGAGAAGACTTCATCAAAGTCAATGCCTTGTTCTTGCTTAAAGCCCTTGGCAACAAGCCTTGCTTTGTACTTTGGCTGACTATCATGAGCGGTGATCTTATACCTGTAAACCCATTTACAAGGTAGAGCCTTTTTGCCCTATGGTAATTTAACTAGCTTCCATGTCGGGTTTTT
Source organism: Adiantum capillus-veneris (assembly GCF_014529385.1). Taxonomy (NCBI): domain Eukaryota; kingdom Viridiplantae; phylum Streptophyta; class Polypodiopsida; order Polypodiales; family Pteridaceae; genus Adiantum; species Adiantum capillus-veneris. Next base: position 90,925,836 of record NC_140959.1, on the reverse strand, counting down.
ATGCAGAGCTGTCATCTCTGACTGCATGGCCAATTGCCAATTCCCGGAGTCCTTCATTTGCACTGCTTCCTTGTAACATGAAGGCTCATTGCAATCAGTCAACATGACATAGTTCATAGATGGAACAAACCTATCAGGAGGTCGCGTGATACGTCCAAATCTACGCAAAATAGATGGCCCAAGCTCAGCCACAACCTGTGGTTCCACTCTATCTTGTCCTTGCTCCTCTTGAGCCCTGACATTTTGTCTTGCACATGCAGGTCCATCTTCTTGGAAGACAACTCTTCTAATCTCCTCAACCCTCTCTGGTTTAGAATGATATTTGGCTTCATTAAAGTGAACATCATTGCTGCAGATAACCTTTCTGGATTCGGGATCCCAAAGTCTGTACCACATCTCACCAGAATTACCATAGCCTAGAAAGATACGCTTTCTACTCTTTGACTCAAGTTTGTTCCTAAATTCCTTTGGAACGTGAGTATATGCCTCACAGCCAAAGACTCTGAGATGCTTGTATGAGGGCACCTTGCCTGACCATACCATCTCTGCCATTGAATCCTTCTGCAAAACCTTGCTAGGAGATCTCTTTATAAGATGAACAGCTGATACAGCTTCAACCCAAAACCCATTTGGCAGCTGTGCATTAGACAACATACTTCTGACCTTCTCTTGTATGGTCTTATTCATCCTCTCGAGTCTCAGCAACACCATTTTGAGGAGGATTGTACGGGGCAGTAAGTTCACGTTTTATACCTTTTGACTCACAAAAGTCCTGAAAGGCCTTTGAAACATACTCTCCACCATTGTCAGTGCGTAAGCATTTAAGCTTCTTGCCACTCTGATTCTCCACAAGTGTCACAAACGTTTTGAAAACACTAAACGCTTCATCCTTGTGCTTGAGAAAGTAAACCCATACTTTCCTCGAGTAATCATCTATAAATGTCATAAAGTAAGAAGCTCCCCCTAGAGATAGGTTAGGCATAGGTCCACACAAATCACTATGAACAAGTGCCAACTGTGTATCTCTTCTACTGCTTGTATGCTTATGTGGCTGCTGTGTTTGCTTACCATACAGACAATGTTCACAGAATTCAAAATCATTAAATGAAAAGCCAGGCAAATAACCAGAACAAGACAAGATTTCCATTCCCTTCTTGGACATATGTCCTAACCGGCTATGCCACAAAGAAACGTTCGGCTGCTCAGTTACATTAATTACATTTTTAGAGACATTTGATACATAAATCATGTAAAGTCCTCCAGACTTTACTCCATGTGCTACTATCATAGAACCCTTGGATATCCTCCACATGTTCTGTCCAAAAGTGGTGACGTAGCCAGCATCATCAAGTAAACCTGTGCTGATCAAGCTCTTTGTAATTGCAGGAACATGTCTCACATTCTTCAGCGTGAAGAATGTGAGACATGTTCCCGCCATTCTGAAACTTCAATTGAACATCTCCAACACCTAAGATCTCACATGTTTGCCCATTGCCTAGCCGAACATGATCTTTAGTGGTCACATAAGAGGTAAACCACTCCTTGTTTGGAGACACATGAAGTGATGCCCCTGAGTCTATAATCCAGTCACTCAGTGCATGTCCATCAGATGCTGTAAAAAGAGCTGAGTCTAGTGTATTCTTCAAGAAGTAGATGTCTCCTGACAATAGATTGTCATCCTCTGCAACAGTGTTTGTCACATTTATTTCTTGAATCTTCACTGAGGACTTGTTCTTCTCACCATGGTCTTCTGCTTTCTCTTTGCCTTTTTCTGCTTTCCAATCTCTGCAGTCTCTTTTCATGTGACCCTTCTTGCCACAATGGTAGCATTCTATATCACTCTGGCCTTTAGCACTCCGAGACTTGCTACGAGACTGATTCCTCTTTCCACCTTTGTACTTTTCTTTGGTCCTTCCCCTGACAACTAAGGATGTTCCTTTGCCTTTGTCCGTTGTCTTTCTGTTGGTTTCTTCAGTAAGCAGACTGCCTTCTACACCTGCTATGGTCAAACCATCTGGAGGTGCAGAATTACTCAAAGCTGTGCGAAAAGTGTCCCAACTTTCCGGCAATGTGATCAACAGGAACATAGCTCTAACAGGTTCATCAAACTTGACACCTTGAGCTGACAACTGACTGTAGATAGTGTTGAATTCATTCAGATGATTGGACATAGGTGTCCCTTCTTTCATCTTCAAGTCAACAAGCTTCTTAAGCCAGTATACCTGTGAAGCCGCACTCTGCTTCTCATAAAGATCACTCAGCTTTCTCCATGCTTCATAAGCCGACATCTCGTCTGCTACATTGAAGTAAACGCTTTCTGTCAAAGTCAGCATAATGGTAGAAAGTGTCAATTCATCCATTTCGCTCCATTCATCTTCGTCCATATCTTGTGGTTTTATCCCCTTGAGCTTTATAGGTTTCATCTGCTTCTTTTGTACCACCACGTGCCAAATCTGCTTCTTCCACAATGGGAAATTGGTTCCATCTAGCTTCTTGATATTATAAAGCGCAGTGTCCTGTGATCCAGCCATAGCTACGCTTCACAGTAGTTTACTTTCCTGGGAAAAATTCGGCAGAGTTTCCCTTGTAAACTGACCTCTGAACCAATATCAACCGGTCAAATGAACCAAGAAAGCTTCAGATTCTGCAGAAATTTCGGCAAAGTCTCCTTTGTAAAATGGCTCTGGTGTACTCAAAAACATACCAAAAACAGCTCAAAAAACCACTCTCTCTCTAACACTGTAAGCTGTGGGTAAACCTGTCCTGCACCTGTACTATCTCTCACTGTCCTGTCACTGTCTTGTAAGCATAGACTGCGACAATGCCTCAACGGCAATAAAGCAAAGATGCAATCCCAACTGTCTAACTCGCAGTCAATACATCCCAGCTGCCTATCTCAGGGTGCTCGAGGGATCGCTCCAAAACCTGTATCACCGAAAGGATCTCAACATTCGAGAATCCCTCAGCTCAATAAAACCTCACTTGACCCTCAACAAAGGCTGCAGTAAATCTGACAATACATTGTTGTTTGTTTTGTTTTTAAGTTTCTTTTTTTAATAAAATGTATTTTTAAACAATTATAAGGTTTAAAAACACTTAAATTGGGGTTAAAAGTATAGTTAGAGTAATACGTTTTAGTAAGATGCAAGGAATAGCTATGGTTAGAGTAATACGTGACTTCCCACAAAGTCATACATCCACAAATTTCCCACTGTATGTTGTAACCGTTGCGGCCGTTGTTTGCTGCGTGACTCACAGCCAGCAAACCCTCAACAGACATACATCATCTCTGACAATACATCCCATGTGGAAATACCTACAATGTCAAGATGAAATCTGGAATATCAAGCAGCAAACACAAGCTACCTGATGAACTAGTGGATGTCGCCTACAGTCTGTGTGTAGATGCGCCCGTGTCGTATGTGACACGCCTCCAAGAACTGTGAGCCATCCTTCCATGTGTAGACAGCCACAAATCAGCACTCTGGGAGTGCCGATATCCTCAGTACCTACAGTCGTAGGCCGAAACCCCAAATTTGCAGAGTCAGATCTGCACCCACCGAGACCACGTAGTCGAAAATGGCCTGCGCAGAACTTTGTTGAAGCCGAACGGTGGCCGAGCTGACCTCAGAATGAAATTCTGAGAACACAAAAGTAGGTAGGGCAATTTTGCTAAGTTAATATATAAGCAAATCCAAGTTAGCACTTTCTGGCAGAAGAGGCAGCAGGAGCACATGCTCAACAGGCACCTTCTCAACACGACCCCAAAGGCTTCTAGCGTTTTTGCTCCACAGCATCTTGGCTAGCGTTTTTGGACAAGACACGACAGATCAGCCAACGTTTTGCATTTGCAGAGCCACGGCGACAAGACCACAACAGATCAGCCTAGCGTTTTTGCATCTGCAGAATCCCGGCGACAGAAACTCCATTTTCAGCCCTAGCGTTTTTGCATCTGCCAGCAACCTTAGCGTTTTGCAAATCTATCGCGACAGAATCAGCCCTAGGACCAGCGTTTTCAGTTTTCAGTAGTCAGACATCGCAAAATCAAGTCCCGAACCTAGCAGATCTCACCTTCCGACAACAGTTCCTCGCCGCACGGTCAGTTTCCGCAAAGTTTACAGTTTCAGCCCGGAAAACGCAGATTTCAGCATCTGCGTTTTCAGCACGTCGTCGTCGCATCGTCGTCATCGACATCGTCACCGACATAGAGTCAAAATTCAGCAGATAGAAGATTAGCAAATTTTAGCACATAGCGATTTTGGACAACAGTAGAAAGATTGTAGATTTCAGCCCTTAGGTCGACTTCGTCATCACCGTCGTCATCGTCGACGTAGCCTAGACTTGCATCAGTCTCATGCATACCGTTTGTACCAGATTGTGCAATCATAAGTAGACCACTCTCGCCGACGAGTGTGGGGCCTTCGGAGGAGGGTTTTACAACGTCTCTGGTGTCGTATCTCTCTTCTCTCTTTATCTCTCAGTCTCGTACACTTACACGCACAATGTCCATTCACTTTGTTTGTGATCATAGCATTCTCTCATTAAGAACGGAAGGCTCTCCCTTCCATAAAAACAAAAGGAGACTTGAGCACGGTTCGAAGCACTCATCTTAAGCAAAGCGCAAACATTCATTCCGCTGCACCTAACATTGGAATCAGAGCTTTGACAGTATTCTGTATCACTCAAGGAAAGAACCACAAGATTTTTTTTTGCTTGTTGAGGTCGCACGAACCCAAGTTCGCTTGGGCGTGACGATTCCTAATCGTGCTTTGTTGAAGAGTGACAGGAATCCCAAGAAAGAAGGGCTTGTCCAGCCTCCCCTTGTGTCTCTTTTCACTCATTGAGAGCGGACCGTGCACTTAGCGGCCGGCCAATCGACGTGAGGTGGGAAAAAGTAACCTTGGTGTGAGCGCAAGGCCGCCATGGGGTGCGCCCGCGGAAAAGAGTAGAACTCGGGTGAAGAGAAGATCCTTCTCAAACATGGTTTGCAAGCAAAAGAAAACCTCAAGAACCAAGACCCGCAAGAATCCAAGTTCCTCGTGAACTTAAGAACCAAGACTCCCAAGAACCAAAGTTCCTCGTGAACTTAAGAACCCCAGACCACAAGAACCCACAAGAACCCACGACTTCAGAATGGTCATCACTCGAAGCGGAATGGATACTTCGCTTGGAGGTGATGAGCATGAGAGAGGCGAAGAAGAATTTTCCCCACCGGGAGGTTTTTCTGACCCTTCCCCATCTACGACAAGGATTGCACTAACTCCTATGGAGGCTTTCGACAAGAGGATGATGGACAGGAAGTTAGAAAGCGAAGAAAGAATCGTAGCCATAGTGCGTAAGTACCAAGAAAGAATGGAAGTCATAGCCCGTGCGAGCGAGCAAGCCCGCTTGGAAGCCAAAGTAAGAAAAGCAGAAATGGATCGCAAACACGCAGAAGACAAAGCAGAAAGAAAAGCAATACAAGAACAGAGCGACCGACAAAACAAAGAGTTCTGGCGACTCTATTCTCAAGTTCAGGCACAGATGCAAGAGATTTGGGGAAAGGAGACTCTCTCAGTCTCTTCTTCTCCAAAGCATGACCCACAGGATTTGCATGATTATGAGAAGCATGATGAATTGCATGATCAAGATGTGATTTCTCACAAGCCTGATGATTTGCATGATCAAGATGTGATTTCTCACAAGCATGATGAGTTGCATGAAGATGATGTGATTGTTCACCAGGATGATGTGTTAGTGGATGCTTTTTCTAGCGACGTTAACCTCGTTGTAGATTCGATCAATCATGAAGAATCGATCTTGGCTTTCGAGTCGAGGTCCAAAGAACCCCCACAGGACGATTTGATCATTCACGAAGAAGCGATCTTGGCTCTCGAGCCTAGGTCCAAAGAACCCTCACAGGAAGTATTATGTGTTCGCATGATTGATACGCACGCATTGTTCGAGTGTTTCATTCGTGATCGTTTCCTATATTTTAGTCAGCATCTTTATGTGATCCCTCTTCCTAGGCATGACATATTGTATGTTAAGCACGTTTCTCTCATGGATGAGCACGAATGTATGCGGATTTTTCGTGAAAAGCTGAAAAGTTTGTATGTACGGAAGTCACATTCCATGTCTCTTCCTTGGCATGACACAGTTTCCGAACGAGCACATGAAAGTGTGAGCACCAAGCATGGGCATCTCAGTTGTGAATTGCCACAGTTGATTGCTCTAGCTCTTAAGCGAAAGATTCGATCTCATTGTTTGCGTGTGTGTGGTGAACCGTTTGGCACTCCGTCTATTTGTTCACCTACATTGCATGCACAGTCTTTGTGGAAGACGAGATTTTTTCCCTTCACTTTACATGGAATAGGTATGTTCATGGTTTTGTGTTGGAAATGGTTTCAGGAATTTCAGCCATGGAGATTCTTGAAGAAGGAAGAAGCACGACTCTACACGAAGTTGAAGCATCGAAGGAACCATAGAAGACTTTGTGTCGCTTTCGGTGTGGCCCAAAGAAGCAAGCGTTGCAGATCTTTATGAAGTTCAAGTACCGCACGACCCACACATCAGAGTGGGCCGGCGAAGAGTCCCTTCTACGATTCCGGATGCTATTGGCGATCTCCCTCCACGCCATACATTTCGGTACCAGTACCTCACTTTGAAAAGGAGGGGATGTCACGTGACACTCCAACCCTATGTGTCCGTGGACAAGCTACAACATGATCAGGGTTCAATCAGTCCAGTCAAGTCTAGATTAGCAGTGATCTGGCACTTTTGTGAGTCTATTCGTAGACCGTGCATGCCCAGTCACTGAGTGTAGATGGATATCCTCTGGTTGCACACAGCATGATCATCAGTATTCCCTTCAGAATCCATCAGATTCAGTCAGGGGAATTTTCCAGTGCATTTAGCCTATTTTCCCTATTTTTGGTTATTTTCACTTATTATTTTTAAGTGACTTTCCAACAAAAGTAGGTAGGGCAATTTTGCTAAGTTAGTATATAAGCAAACCCAAGTTAGCACTTTCTGGCTGGACAAGACACGGCAGATCAGCCAGCGTTTTGCATTTGCAGAGCCACGGCGACGAGACCACAACAGATCAGCCTAGCGTTTTTGCATCTGCAGAATCCCGGCGACAGAAACTCCATTTTCAGCCCTAGCGTTTTTGCATCTGCCAGCAACCTCAACGTTTTGCAAATCTATCGCGACGGAATCAGCCCTAGGACCAACGTTTTCAGTTTTCAGCAGTCAGACATCGCAGATCAAGTCCCGAACCTAGCAGATCTCACCTTCCGGCAACAGTTCCTCACCACACGATCAGTTTCCGCAAAGTTTACAGTTTCAGCCCGGAAAACACAGATTTCAGCATCTGCGTTTTCAGCGCGTCGTCGTCGCATCGTCGTCACCGACATAGAGTCAAAATTCAGCAGATAGAAGATTAGCAGATTTTAGCCCATAGCGATTTTGGACAACAGTAGAAAGATTGCAGATTTCAGCCCTTAGGTCGACTTCGTCACGTCACCGTCGTCATCGTCGACGTAGCCTAGACTTGCATCAGTCTCATGCATACCATTTGTACCAGATTGTGCAATCATAAGTAGACCACTCTCGCCGACGAGTGTGGGGCCTTCGAAGGAGGGTTTTACAACGTCTCTGGTGTCGTATCTCTCTTCTCTCTCTATCTCTCAGTCTCATACACTTACACGCACAATGTCCATTCACTTTGTTTGTGATCATAGCATTCTCTCATTAAGAACGGAAGGCTCTCCCTTCCATAAGAACAAAAGGAGCCTTGAGCACGGTTCGGAGCACTCATCTTGAGCAAAGCGCAAACAATCGTTCCACTGCACCTAACATCGACATGGAGAGCTCTACATTGGGCTTAGTCTATCATCTCTTCATGGAGATGAAGAGACACATTACAGAGTGCAAATCTTTGACATAGAACCGATAAGTACTTGTCTTTTGAAATCGATTATTGCTTTCGTTGCAAATCTTCTTGTTGTCATTTGAATTTGCCAATTCAACTTTGTTTTATTGCTGAAAATTTCAACCGAGATGACATCATGGCCATTGTAGAAAGGAGATGGACTTTCATGAGTCGTCCCATTCATGGGATGGCTGCATTGCTTCATCCTTTCTACAAGACACCAGAGCTTTTCCATGAGAGGAGTCTCTTGAAGCTCAAGGATGATTACATCAATATGATGTACGACATTGACGATCAGCTGGAGATTGATGCAGAGATGATCAGCTTCATGAACAATCTAGGACCATCCTTTGCTAGAGCGTGGTGTTGAGGCCAGAGGCTGTCACAAACGGGAGCACATAGCAATATAAAATATATTCGGATAAATAGAATTAACACTTAATATTGAAGCCAGATGATATAGAGAGGAATAGATAGAGAGAGAGAGAGAGAGAGAGAGAGAGTGAGAAGATCGACACAGTACTGGGGGCCAGCAAATGGGCTGCTCCCCCCCATCATAGTATCTTTATTACTGAGGAGAAGTCTATACAAGCACTTGAACCAAGCGTATTACCACGTTCGTTCTAGAATAAGACTTGATGGTTCCCAGAAGCCTCGGCTTCCTATTCCTAGGGCAAAACCCTATTCCAAGGAACTTCTGTTCCTTATTCCAAAATCCTCGAGAATCGAGGTTCTCGCCTCTGGATCTCACCTTCAAGACTCAAGGCATGGCATCCCTGCAACTCTCTTTTCCCACTTTGTTTCCAGAGTCCTCTTCCCACAGAACAACTCTACTTTCCCGAACACGAAGGCCTTGCTTGGGAATCCCAACTTCCGGATCACAATTGGAGAGACTACCTCTCTCCGATCCGTGGACTACTTCCCAAACTTGGGTACGAAGCCCTTGGGCTGATCTGGCTCTAGTTCCTCAGAGCGCTTTCTCCTGCAGAGGCTCATGCCTTCCTCTGCTCCAACTCCCTCACTAAGAGGAAGTACACCTGCAAACAAATACTTAGAGATCATAACATGAAAATCGTTACCTTCAAAGTCTGGATGCTCGAAACGCAACTCGGTTCTCAAAAAAAGCAATTCCCTAGAAGAGATCTTATAACCAGCCTGTACACCGTAGAGGGCGGTACTATTTCAATTACCTGTTAACTTTATACAGAGCACTAAGAAGGGAAGAGAACACAGTTGCGTCCAACGACTAGAATGTCACTGCGCACACGAGACCGACACCCTGTAGGCCCCAAAGACTGGCGCCCCTTTCGGTATTTCTTTATTCAAATTAAGGTAGACGATCCGACCACTTCGCACAAGCTTTCACAAATCTGTCCAAACCTGGCGAGGGCTGAAAATGCAGGTTTTCGACCTGATTTTGGCAGCATAACGGCACAAAAACCCCTGTAGGTCAAAAACACCTGTCTAGGACGGATTCCCTCGCTATCTGGAAGCTTTCTGGTGAGCTGTCACAGAAATTCAGCGGGCTGTAATTCCCTGTTTTTCACTGCCGGGTGCCCAAAAGCCTGTACATGCATCCCAAGGCTCTCACGAGGCTCCCCCGGTGTTCCCTTGCAGTTTAGGCGCGAAACCCTAAACCTGCAGCAAAACACAGCAGGCTGTAATTCGCTGTTTGATCGTTTTTAGCGGAGCGAACACGCCTACGCGTGTCCCAAGGGCTCCCGCACGCAATGGGACAGTTCCCCTGTGAATTGGACGAGTTTTCGCGCGAGAAAACTCTCCGAACTCGCAATCTTTCGCGATGGAACTGTGCGTACCTGTGGGGGATAGCTAATCCGGTTCCTGTTCAGAAGGTTCTTGCCTTGGCAAACGCGCATAAACCCCAGAACTGTACATGTTCATCTGAGTAGCCCAACTAGTGGGGCATTACCATATGTGCCAAAGGGGAGAGAGATGCACGAGAGCAAATCATCGCGCTACATGAGACAGAGGAGAAGGAAAGCTTTCCATTAAAGCTGTAGACCTGCACCCACTACTCACACACACACTGTAGCTCACTTATGATAAAAAATCAGCCTCCTCTCTCAAATTGGGCGTCCCCTCTTCATGTTGGAAGTGGCAAAACTGCCTGGAGCCGCCATGTGTCCAGTTTGCCCCTTTTGAGTTAATTCTCTAGTTCCCACTGACTCATAGAGTTATAAGTGACTTTCCGAGTGGCCCAAACTTCATTTGGCGCACACAGGCTTCCATACTCATCAGAATTCAGTGCTAACTGGCCCAACCAGTCCCAGACTAACCGACCCAGACTCCCGCTGTGAGAAACCTATTCGGCCGCAGCCGTTTCACACTGGCCATGCAATGTCCACTTGCACCTTTTCAAGGGTTCCGGGGAAAACAAGTAAAAATAAAAATAAATAAAAATATCTAGTACATATTTACGGAAGGCAACAAGAAAAATACACCTCCTGGTGACAGATCTCTATATAGAAAATAGTCTCTACCAATTCTGCACACAAAAGAGGTGTTTTCTCGTAAATCAGCCTCGTCTACGACGTTTGTGGGCTGAAAACAGAGAAACACAGCAACTTGTCGCGATGGAAACACGCTCCGTAGGCACTTCTTTGCGAGGGAACTCGCGCACTTGGTCTTGGCGTCATCTGGTACACTTGGGACAGCCATGGGTATCACCCGCGACATCTTCTTTGCGGTTGAAATCTGCAGCAGCATCTCCTCCTTGCGAAAAACTGGTCTTCCCTCTGAGGAGGGCGTGTGATGCTTTTATAGCTCCCTGGCCACAGCAAAGATAGCAAAGCATTGGCTGCTTGCGTAGAGATCGCGGCCGTTTTTTGGGTTTCTTTTTTTTTCCGCTGTTCTGCCAGAAAAAGAGAGAGAAAAATCGATGGCTGGTTTTTATTGCTTTATTTAATCATAGGCTGCCCACTTATAAAGTGGGCGGCCGGTCACCTTTAAAAATGGTCTGAATCTGCCCAAAAACTCAATAAAACCTTATAAGTTAAAACAATGCTTTCAGAGCACTTCCCAGGCGTCCCTGGATGCAATCACATGCACAATTGCAATGCAGACATAAACTTCCTTGCGGGAAAGCATTTGCTTTCTCGAAAAGCAATCCCGCTTTCTCAGAAAGCATCTGTTTTTCCTCAAAGTTTCCTCTGAACCCATCTTCATTCAAGTGCTTTCTTTTCCTTGTGCACAATTCTAACACAGTTCGGAATTTCCTCTCGGCTATGGATATCCCCTTTCTGATGCACCCGTCACCCACCTTGTGACGCATCAGGAATACCCATCACCTAGTCACTTCCTACCGAACTTACGGTACAATCTCCTTCATGATGCTCTATGTCACCCACCCTATGACGCATCGGAGATGTCCGTTCCCGAATGATCGGATACTTCTTTCCGATGCTCCCTGTCACCCATCCAATGTGACGCATAAGAAGTACCCGTTCCTGGTAGCCTTACAAATATTCCTGTTCTCAGTGCTCTCGTCGTTACTTTGAATGACGCACTAGGAATACTCTGTACTCGGATGTCTCCAGTGAGAAAAACCCTCTCACTTAAAATTCCAGTAATTCATTTAGAATTATTTTTCCTTGGTGTTCCAAGTGAGAAAACCCTCTCACTTATAAATCCAATAATTCATTTAGAATTATTTTTTATGTCAGATAAAGCCAATTTAGCAACAGAGGCTACCAAGTTTCCTCTTACATGGTGGCAGAATTATGGAAGACAAGGTCTTCCAACGCTTACGCATCTGGCTTTACGAGTACTTTCACAGGTAATTGAAAATCTTGAGACTTATAGTTTTTGTACTTATTATTGCCATATATTAAATCTCAATGCTCATTGCTATAGGATTGCTCGGCTGGTGCATGTGAGCGCAACTGGAGCGCTTATTCCTTGATACATACGAAGATCCGCAATCGTCTCAGCACTTCTCAACTAGAGAAGTTAGTCTATTGCCAAGCAAATATGAGGCATGTGCGAGCCTACCACGCTTTCGGAACACCCAAGCAAGTCCACTATTAATTTTCACATGAACGATTAAATCGTGAATCATGATACACTCGACCATTAAGTACTTAGTAAATACTAAATAATATTTCCTCAATTTTCAATAGGCGGACCCAACACGCGTGAAGATGGTGGTAGATCCTAGTAATATAGATGAGGTGGAGCTGCAGATCAGAAATGAGCAGGAGGAGATTACTCGGCTGCTTCACAAAGAGTTGGAGAGTGTTGATCGGCGTGTGACGAGGTCACGCGCACGAGCTTTGGCTATTCCTTTGCGTGAGCATGCTCCAGACCCAGATAGTACTCGAAGGGAGAGCATTCGTAAAGGGAATCTTCCTGTTCGTTCTTCTCGGAAACAGGCAAACGAGGCTATTCATCTCATTGAGGCTTCGACAGATGCAGTAGAGGATGATCTACATCAGGCACAGCGTGATGGTAGAGCCAGAGTACGACGAAGAGAGCAATGTCCTCAAGAATGGGGACTTGGTCTCTTCAACAAAGTCTTCATCTGCATTTGATGATGATTTTTGAGGATGGCACCATCACATGGATGATAGGCTAGCTTTGAGCTAGCTATTTAGTGCTTTCTACTACTATATAGATAGACTTTTTGAGTAGGATTGTCACGTGCACATCTAACCCTATGTGTACGTGGACAAGCTACTTCATGACATGGGTTAAGTTCAGTTAGAATAGGAAGTGTTCTGGCACTTTTGTGAGTCTGTTCGCAAGCCGTGCATGTCTAGACACTTAGAGAAGATGCATATCCTCTAGTTGCACACAGCATGATCATCAAATTTCCATCAGAACCCATCAAGAGCATTTTTACAGTGCATAGACCTATTTTCCCTATTTTAGCCAATTTTTACTTATTATTTTTAAGTGACTTTTGTTGGGAAACTGGGTAGGACAATTTAGCAAGCCAAGTACATAAGAAACCCTAGCGCTAGCACTTTCTGGCAGAAGAGGCAGCAGGAACACTTTGTTCAACAAGCACCTTCTTAGCAAGAGCCCAACAGGACACCTAGCGTTTTTGCAACAGATGACCCCTAGCGTTTTGTGCATCAACAGAGCTAGCGTTTTTGCATTGCAGATCAGCTCCGGCATTAGCAGACATAGCAGATCCATAGCGTGTTTGCATCAGGTACCAGATCAGCCTAGCATTTTTGGAGCAGCACAGTAGCCCGGCATTTTGCAATTCCTTCGCGACAGAACCCAGAATAACATCAGCGTTTTCAGTTTTCAGCATCCAGACTCCGTAGTAGAACCCCCAAACCTCGCAGATCTCACCTTCCCGCAGCAGATACTCGCCGCACGGTCACATCCAGCGTAGTTTGCAAATTCAGCCCGGAAAACGCAGATTTCAGCATCTGCGTTTTCAGCGCATCGTCGTCACATCATCGCCATCGACATCGACACCGACATAGAGTCAAAATTCAGCAGATAAAGATTTGCAGATTTCAGCCATTAGCGCTTTCAGATTTCAGTCCATCTCGTCATCGTCCTCATCGTCCTCAAGAACCAAGACCCACAAGAACCCAAGTTCCTCGTGAACTTCAGAATCCAAGACTTCAATGTATGGTCATCACCCGAAGCGGAATGGATACTTTGCATGGAGGTGATGAGCATGACAGTGGCGAAGAAGAATTTTCCCCACCAAGAGGTTTTTCTGACCCTCCCCTTTCCCCATCTACGCCAGGGATTGCACCAAATCCTATGGCGGCTTTGTCGATGATGGACATGATGTTACACCAAGAAGCGCGACGCGAGACCGCAGAGCGTGAGCGCCAAGAAAGACAGGACTCCATGGAACGGGACCGCCAAGAAAGACAGGCATCCTTGGATCGCGAGTGTCACCCTATGTGTCCGTGGACAAGCTACAGCATGATCAGGGTTCAGTCAGTCCAGTCAGTCTAGATTTAGAAGTGATATGGCACTTTTGTGAGTCTATTCGCAGACCGTGCATGCCCAGTCACTTAGTGTAGATGCATATCCTCTGGTTGCACACAGCATGATCATAAGCATTCCCATCAGAATCCATCAGAATCCTTCAGGGGAATTTTCCAGTGCATTTAGCCTCTTTTACCTATTTTTGACAATTTTCTATGTTTAAGTGACTTTTGTTGGAAAGTAGGTAAGGCAAATTGAGTAAATTTGTATAAAAGCAAACCTAGACTAGCACTAATTGGTAGAAGAGGCAGCAGGAGCCCAAGCTCAACAGGCAACTTCTTAGCAAGAACCCCCTTGGTGGCGATTTCCCTCCAAGCAGAAGACTCCCCATGCTAGCGTTTTTCTCAAGGATCCATCGCCGGCATAACCTCAGCTTTGGCGTTTTTCCCTCCAAGCAAACATCGCCAGAGATCCTCAGTCCTAGCGTTTTCATCCTATCTTCATCACCAGTAGATCCCAACCTCTAGCGTTTTCCAGATTTGCAGCCCTAGCGTTTTTGGAGCCCATATCGCCCTTCCATTGCATGGCGATTTTCAGCCCTAAAGACCATCAGTTTTCAGCCCTAAGAACCATCAGATTTCAGCCCCAAGGACCCGCAGATTTTCAGCCATAAAGACCAGCAAAGGCAGCGTTTTCTCTTGCATTTTCAGCCGCAGCAGAATTCAGCCTATCAGCGTTTTTGGACAGCAGATAAAGAGTACAGATTTCAGCCCTTAAATCGATCTCACCATCCCCATCGTCGTCATCGATCTAGCCTAGACTTGCATCAGTCACATGCATTCAATTTGTACCCGTTTGTGCAATCAATAGTAAACCACTCTGGGCGAGAGTGGGGCCTTCAGAGGAGGGTTTTACGTCCCTGGTGTCGTATTTCTCTTCTCTCTCTATCTCTCAGTCTCATACACTTACACGCACAGTGTCCATTCACTTTGTTTGTGATCATTGCACTCTCTCATTAAGAACGGAAGGCTCTCCCTTCCATAAGAACAAAAGGAGCCTTGAGCACAGTTCGGAGCACTCATCTTGAGCAAAGTTCAAACATTCATTCGGATGCACCTTACAGCGAGCGTGAGCAAGCATGCCTTGGCGGCCGAGGAACGAAAAGAAAGAAAAGTAGAAAGAAAGGCCGACTTCGAGTGTGAGCTTGCGCAAGCGCGCTTGGCGGCCGAAGCAAGAAAGGAGGCGGCCGAAGAGAGAGGAGCGGCCTTGAAGGCCGAGCGTGAGGTACAGAGAGACCTACGCATGCAAGAGTTGGTCCGACAGGTTCTCACCTCGAAACCCGAGCCGACCAAAGATGTTGGTGGTTCATCACATGGCGCAAGCCAAGATTCGGACTCCAACAACCCCGTCACAGAGAAGTTCACGTTCAGTAAGTATGATCGTAAGATGGATGCTATGATTATTCATTCTTGGTTGCATCAATTTAATGCTTATTTTGCGACAACTAAGAAGACAGGAAATAGCAAGGTTTTGACGGTAGCTATGTACCTTGCCGGTGATGCCATTAATTGGTACCACGCATGGCAAGAAGCACAGTTGACCGTGCACCTAGAGGAAGCCGAGGAAGGCACGCCCCTTTCCTTCAATTGGGCCGCCTTCCAAGACAAGCTCAAGGCGCGGTTTATGCCACCACAGTACCTAGCGCGGTTGAAAGAGGATTGGCGCAATCTCAAGCAAACTGGTATGCCAGTGATGTCTTTTTCTAACCGTGTTTTGCAGCTCGGCACCCAATTATGCAAATCGGATGATGAGCGCGAAGAGGCTTTTCTTTTTGGGTTGGACGAATATATCAAGTTTGATGTAGAAGTCTTCGACCCCGTGGATCTCAACAAGGCGGCAGCACTTGCTCTCTCCTAGGAGATGAAGCACAACAAGGGAAAGCCTAAGGAAAACAAGACTTCTCCAAGTACCACTCAAACTTCTCACAATGGTAAGAACGGTAAGAATGGTATCTCTTCTACCCAATCTTCCTCTAGTCTCTCATCTTGAGCTTTCATGTTCTTGTTCAATTATCAATGTCGTCTTAACTTTTAAGCCTCTTGCAGTAGTTACACTGTATGTGGTTTTCTTGTAAAACATGTCTTTGAATGTCTCTATAAGTTGTTGGCTTCTCTCTTGTTTTATATTGGAAATGTCCTAGAAAATTTAGTACTTTGCGGTTTTTTTACAAGAGTACGTATTTTAACGTACATAAAAAAATTTCCTGTATGGAACAACGTACAGTACGTGCATATACGCCACGTATAGTACGTTTGGTACCACCTTGGGTATGACCAACTGGAAGAGAAATGGTTGAGTGGACAAGAGAAACGAAACCGACCAACTTGAAGAACTTACGAGCACCGGCCGTGGGGCCTAAAACCCTAAAGACCAAAAGCTTGAACTTTGAGGAGGATGCCCGTAAAATGCGATGAAATGGTGGTAGGACTGTACGAAATCCCGTGATTTGCGCTGCTGATGCCACATGGCAAGCTGTACGGATTTTCGCAATTTACGTTGGGCTGATGACGTGGCAGTTTTGTGTGAGCTTTTGGTAGCAGACACTTTGGGGGAAAGTGCTTTTGAATTGATTGCTTATGGGGCTCTACTTTTGGGCATCCCATGTGAGTTTAAAAGAGCCCTTGGGCCTCTCACTCTTCAGAGCATCTGGACGCAGAGTTTGAGGGCAGAGGACTCTTGGGAGTTGTACTTTGTTGTGGGCAATAATGAAGATATACCAAAAGGAGCGCCAGTCTTTGGGGCCAGTGCTTCTGGGCGCGGAACTCCGTCGTGCCGTGTCGACTCTCTCGTAAAGTTCGGTGATTTTAAAGTTTTTGTTCGTGTGTTGCTATTGATTTCTCACTTGGAGTGTCCAAGCCTGTAACAGATCAGCCCTAGCGTTTTGCATATCCTCAGAGTCAACATCAGATTCAACTTTATATTTCTCCATCAGATCCAGCCTAGCATTTTGCAATTCCTCGGCATACAGCATAGGATTCAGCATTTAGCCATTGTATCAGCATTTGTGCAAGTAATCTAAAACAAGTACTTGCTCTGGCAAGGGGAGCCTTGAGGGTGGGCAGATGCTAGTAATCTGAAACAAGTACTTGCTCTCGCAAGGGGGGCCTTGCGGGTGGTTGGGACCGATACGCGGTGTCATCTGTCTACCTCTCTCTCTCATTGTAGTCAATTTCTCTCAAGTGACGTAAAGTAACCTTGTGTTTGTACAAATTACTAGATCTGAACTAAAATCCTGAAACCCTTCCGCTGCACTTGACATAGGTCATGTTGAACTCTGATGACTTCTTTGGCAAACATAATCCTCAAGTAACGACCTTTCAGGTCTTCCTATTTTCCCACGATTGAGCAGGAAGGGGGCTTTCTCTCGATGGGGGATCTCATCTTTAGCTCTAGAGCTTTCAGTGATAATATTTGCTCTGTTCTGAGACGGGGGGTTGAGTCAGTTGTTACCCAAAGTGTACTTTTGAGGATACTTCTCTTTAAGAAGCGGCTTCCAAGTTATTATCTTCGCTCGACTTCTTGTGATCCATTCAACGGGAAACCATGTAGGTGTCTTCAAGTCCTTAGATTCCTTGCCCATTTCTTGTGGCTTTGGATGGTGTGCTTTAGCCCACATTGCAATTAGTATCTTGGCAGATGTTTCCTTGAGCCACTTCGGTGGTTGCTTCATCTTTTGTGATGGTTGCTCTTCCCAATGCATCTGAGCAGTAGTTCCTGTGCTTTTTCTTCTGTATTGATCCTCGGAGACTATACCATTCAGGACACACTTGTTTCCCCTATCCTAAAACTGGAATGTCGTTTCATACACGTGGATAGTGGTCCTTCTTCAGCTCCACAAATATATTTTTCTTTGGATTCACCTACCTTGGGTGATCCAATTACACAGTTGTGGCAGTTATCCATGGTCCAGGTGTTCTTCTTTTAAAGGGGATGTGGATTCAGCTTCCACTATGAGATACATGGAGCCAACTAGATTATGCTAGCTTTAGTTTTGTTCATTTGAGTGTTATTGCCTGATTAATGCATACTTCATGGTACACCTTCTACATGAACCAATACGTTAAATGAAGAAGCTTCTTTTTGGACACATCAAGGTCTACAAGTTTTTTTTTTCAGTAAATCTTAAATATATAGATGGCAAAAAGCATACCAAGACCAAGTTGGGCACTTGCCAACAAGATTATCGCCTGCAAGAACAAACTCATCTGGTGTCAAGACGCCCTTTTCTCTGAAAGCGGAAACAGTTCGCGCTGGTGTTATTCTCTCTACGGCCCCTTTGAAAGCCTCGTGGAGCCTCTGCTTCAACGCCATGGCCCAAAATTTCTTGGAATACCTGTACAAAGAACAATGGTTGCCTTCTCCTCTCTTCTCTCTCTCTATTGTGTGTGTGCGCGCGCGCGCACCATCGTACCTCTACAGCCAGCACCGTTTTTGCTCACGTATATGATCGGCATTGATCGCTAGAGTGAAGTCAAGCCAAATTAATTAAGAGCGGAGCCCTTGGGGACAGGAAGTGTTATATTATGGTCTGTATTGCGTAGTCAAGGGGTACAAATTATTTATCACTTTGGCATACCATAAGGTTAGAATCTAAATTAACATAATATGACGGAAGGGGGAGCCTTTTACACGTGTCGAAATTTGCGACATGAAAGCTAAACTCCAAAACTTAGAGAAGCCCTTGTGCACACAATAAAGTACTAATATAATGTAATAGCTTTATTAAAGTGTGCATTAGTTTGCTGAGCTCGATGCCTGGACAGTGGCCACACAAACGGTCCCAGCCTTCTATGCACATCAGCGCAAGAGACAAGGGCGATGCAAGGAGAAACGGAGGGGGAGCCACACACACCGGCTCAGAGAGATAGACTGCGCACATGCGCTTTGCCGACCGGTAGCTCCAAGCTGGTCTCCCATCGGCCGGATTACCCATTGTCACACACATGCCGCTACGGTGAGTGCTCTACTAGTCTCCCACCGGCCGCCATGATAGCGCACATGCACGTCAGCGAGTGCTCTACCAGTCTCCCACCGACCTGCAGTCACGAGCAGCCGGCAGCTCTGGATTTTGCGAGCTGTGCAGTCAACATCGTGAGCAAACAGGTGATAGTGCAGCTTGCTCGTAGCTTTGCACACCGCGAGCGAATAGCTGACATGTGACTCTTACTAAGTTTAGTTGGCCACCGCCTAGCAAACGTTGCAAACGGCTACGGGAGAGGAAGCACTTTCTAATGAAAGCGACAGGGAAGCGATGCAGAAGCGATACGCTACAGTTCAAATGATTGGTGGGACATATGGGAATCTTCACCAGCCGACCTGATGTAGATGTGTGCACCCTGAGAGAGAGAGAGAGAGAGCTTTTGCTTTGTTTTTGTTTCTAACTTGGTACCATGTCTAGTATGTACAATCGATATCTCAATTTTGAAATGTATACCTCACAAAAAAGAACATCATATTACAAATGACTTGGATCATCATTCTTTTTAAATATTATTCCCTTTTTATATTTGGTAAAAAAGAAAACATCGAACTTTTCTTGCATGGGGAAGTTTTCATAGTCCTTTCCAATTTTTATAATACATGGGAACTTGCCATTCCCACAGCAACACAAAATTTATATTGTGTTTGTTTCACTATTTTTTTACTACTAAATAAAGAATTAAGAGGCTTTTCCTTACCCTTCTTTTTCTACATTCATTTGTCAATTTTCGTAAAACCAATGCAATATCGTTGGCTAAGCTTTTCTTGTTGAAATGCTTCCCAGTTGCCTCGCATTGGTTTATCACATGCATTCCAAAAGATGTCTTTTCAACGTATACCTCAATCACAACATGACATCATAATTCAAAAAGCCCCTGACTGAAAATCTCATGGTGACTTGGGTCAGCAACACACCCTCTGGCACAAGGACACGTACCTTCAAAACACAAGCAAAGGTCACATCTTGCTTTGTATATGATTTAAACAATACCCAGTAACGTCCTCGTTGTGTAGGCAACTTGCATCTTTAACCACTAGTATATGTTTCTCTATTTTTTATATTAACGAGGTAGCAGACTGCAACATGGCAATTCCCACAAGCCTACAAGTTTTTGGTATATCCATCCTTTGTGCTGTATTCATGATTGCATAAGCAATGGTCACTATCTCAAAATGCAGACAAAGCAAAACTTCTTTGGACCAAGGGGAAAATATTTTGTGAGAATGCAAATTTGGGGAATCTCCTTGCAAGGGAAATTTAAGTTCAAGTTCTTGTAGCTTCAACCAAATATTTTTGCTTTGTGAATTCTCATGCATTTAATGCTTGGTGTTGCCTCCTACATGTCTGCAGCTACATAGATGTCACTCATTAACAGGTAAGTTGCAGCATTACCTGTCTCTGATCGTATCCACTTGTGGCACATATCCTATAAGAGCACTCCAAGAGACTTTCTCTGGTAAGAACCCTCATTTTGCATCTGGTTAAAACAACCTCGAGCTTCCTTGCCAATAGCCATGGTAGGCATATCCTGCAATCAATGCTGTCATAAAATCTAATATCTAATATCTAACCAACCCAAATGATTCTCTCATATTAAACTGATCACTTAATGTGGAAGAATAAACGGGAACAAGGGTTAAGATATAGACATGTGCTTATAGATCTATCTCAACATGGGGCAAATGGTAAAGGGGCCCAAATGAGAGATGGTCTATCAAAGAGCAAGGCTAACCAATGGAGCATAAGACCTTAGGGTTAGCTTCATTTAAAACCTCCAATAATGTGTGTAAAAGTCCTTTGACCTTAGGTAAGATAGGGCTGACCTTGAGGCGCGGGAACCCGACCCAGCTTGAGGTGCTTGTCCTGCTTGATGACTAAGGTGCTTGAGGTGCTTGATGATTGAGGTGCTCGAGATGCTTGAGTTGCTTAATTATTGAGATTCTTGAGGTGCTTGACATGCTTGAGATGCTAGGGTTGCACTTAAGGTGAGAACCTAGCCCAAGCTTAAAGTGCTTAACGGCCAAGCTTGTGGTGGGAACTGGGCCTACGTATGAGGGGCTTGAGGTGTCAAAAAGTCAAATATTCAATCCCTACAAGGAGGGGGTGAGCCCTACATGAGGGGGGATGAGAGAGAACACCCACACACTCACACAAGGCATGCATGGTACAAAGAAAGCAAGAGGGACACTTGTCAAGTTCCTCCTCAAGTTGCCCTCATGGTGTGCCTGAAGCCTATTGGTTGTCCACCCAAGGGGTCCAATAATAATTTAGGGGATTTAATTAATTTATTTAGCATTTATCTAGCCCTCTCTCTCAAAGGGGAAAGGGGGACACTTGTCTCAAGGCTACCCTTGCTGCTTGTAATGCCTCCTTCTTGTGATTGGCTAGGCCTGGAGGGGTCCAATGAGCTTCAAGCATGAGCTACAAGGGGGGGTCGACCCAAGCAAGCTAGGGGGTTGCTTAGGGGGTATACTCACCCACACACACTCACAAACACTCTCATTGTGTGCTATGCAAAGTGCAAGAGCTCCCTCTCCTTCTCCAAGAAAGTAGAGGTTGAGAGCCTATACCAACACTCTTGGATATGGAGTGCAAATCCAACCAAGAGCCATGCTTCAATGCTTAAGCTTGCCATCTCCTTCTTCTACATTACTATGATATTATATATGCTAGCAACAAGAGTTATAATAAGTGAGGAACTAATTCTTTCTCCTACGAAATGTTTCTTCTTCCTCTTCCCTACCCTCATTCCCTGCTAGCTCTCTCCACCTTCGAAGGTGTTTGAGGTCTTGGGACTGAGGCTTGGGATAGTTAAATCTTTCTTCAAGTTTATGTTATGTTTGTGATGCATGAAGCTTTCCATCTTCATTGCATCACCTAGGTCACAAGGAACACAAAGATTGTATTGTAACAAGTCTCTCTTAATGGGAGAAATCATAATACAAATGCCTATTGGAGGGGGGACCGGCTCCACATAAATCCGGTCCTCAACTGTTGTCACGTTCTCTAAATTCTCTCTTTTGCAAAAGTATTGTTCATGCCAAGTTAACTAATTGCTATGATTATGTTGCTATATTCAATTATGTTCACCCGCTTGCTCACAAAGTCATTTCTCAAAAGTACTCTCATTAATTTCCGCTACTCTCAAATTAAATAGGCCAATTCCATTACATTGGTATTTGAGAATTTGGTTTCTCTTTTCTTGCTTAAGAAGAGAGGTCCTTAAGTAGCCTATAAATGGTTGATGTTGTTAATTATATTAGGGTAAGTGGAACTGGGATCTATTATCGGTTTTGTTGAGCCCACTATGTGGGGGATGGTGCACACCTCGGGAGCTTTGGACTTAATAATGGAGTCTTTTTAGACTTGCCTACGGCTTTACCATTATTGAGCCATAAGAAGTCCGATAGGAGCTAGCCCTTGGCAACTCCGCTCTGTTAGACCTACTCCTCTACTCTCTATAATTAACCACTTCGAGCCGTGGGTGTAGATACTTAAGAGCCGATTTAAAAGGCTAAGAGGAGTGGCAACTAAGGTTTTGAATTGCCAAAGCATACACTAAGTACATACATAAATTTTGTTAACATGGCTGACAATAATCAAGAGAGTAGAATGAAAATTGATAGCTTTGATTTTGCACATGAAGGTGCTAATGATGATGCTCCCATTTTTGTGAATTATCTCGTCACTAGGTTGCAGCAAGCTATGGGCAACCCTGCTTTGCAAGCCGAAGTTACTCAACAACTTCGTGCTAATGGAATTCCCTTCCTCTCCAAGAGGAGAGAGATCTTAGGAGGCCTCTTGAAGAGACCCCCAAAAGAAGACTCTCTCCCATTCGAGAGGAGGAATCCAAAGAGCAAGAAAGCAATGAAAGTTTAAGTTCCTCTGAAGATGTGGCTCCACGAAGACGGTGGTCTAGACGATCGCCCACTCCTCCCAAGAGGAAAAGATCAACACATAGTCCTTCTCCTCATCACTCTGAAAGGCAAGAGAGGAAACAAAGGAAGAAAAGGGCTAGGAAGAGGTCACCCTCTTCTCCTTCTTCTTCACCTTCCTCCTCTTCCGACGAAAGTTATGGCTATTCTCCTAGAGAATACAAGAGGGGAGGACATCGCAAATCATTTCGTGCATGGCGAAGGTCACAAAATCTAAAGAATTTCAAGGAGGGAGGAAAGAGTATCTCTTTTCTCACCTATGATGGCACCTTCGGTGCTACCGACAAAGTGTTGTCCTTCATCCAGCAATTTGATGCGGCCTTTGGAGATGAGGGCTTCACAGAGTCCTCCAAGCTACGCCATGTAGCTATGCACTTCCAAAAATCAGCTCGTCAATGGTGGGCTAGCCTTCGTGGAAATGGTGAAGCCCCAAAGACATGGAAAACTCTACGAGTTTCCATCATGAAGCAATTCCTTGCAAGCGATGCAAAGGACAAAGTGCTTACCGAATGGCGCAGCTTGAAGCTCCTCTCCCATGAGTCTATCCACAAATATGTAGACAAGTTTTGGGATTTACATCTCAAGGCTACTGTCTTTCAAAAGATAGACTTGGCCGAACAAAGGTAGCAATTCTGTGCGGGATTACCTGAAGAGATGGCCGAATACATCAACTCTCAACGGCCTGGTACTATTTGCGAAGTAATTCATCACACCATGGTTGCTTCACGCATCAATTTCCATCAAGGGGCTAGACGTAATGTCAAGCCCATGGAAAACAAAGACAAAAATTATGCAAAGGGGAAAACCAATGTTCAAAATACTTCCCAAGTCAATTCCAACAACAACAACAATCGGTCCAAGGAGAAGGTATTTTACAGCTTTTCGCAAGGACCATAAGTGTTTCAAGTGTGGGGAGCAAGGACATGGCTATCGTTCTTGCCCCAAGAAGAATACTCGCAATGAGACTCCTAGGGCTTCCACCATCGAAGCTCCAAAAGAGGATGCTCATTGCAAAGGATCATCACTTTCCTATGCTTCGGGAAAGGTAAGAGAGCATGATGCCTTCATCTTGTTTGACCCTGGCTCTACTCTCAACTTCATATCAACGGAGTTGGCCACCAAGTTGGGCATTCAAGCTTTTGAGATGGGAGATATAGTAGTGGCTGATGCAGCTTTCAAGGGACAACAAGCCTCCGTTACTCCCTTGATTGGGAAGTTGAGGCTTCATGTCCAAAGCTATGTCGACAAAGAAGACTTCTTCATCTCTCCTCTCCAACATGAGGATGTTATCCTAGGGGCACCATGGTTTGATCGCATGGCTGCCAACACGAAGTTCCCTGAAAGGAAAATCTACTTCACCTCACAAAGGAAAGAACATGTATATAGATGCTAGTGAGCGTGGTCGCACTATTCCACTTGTAAATCCTCTTGGTTTTGATAAGTCAATGAAGGACTCAGTTTCTGCGTACAGGATTTTTGTCAAAGAGTCTCTAAAAGATACTAATGTTTCATCAAATGTAAATGGTAGGAATCAAGAAGAGTTAGACTTATCTAATTTTCTAAAAGGATTCCAAGATGTGTTAATCGATGATATCCCTATGGACTTACCTCCAAAATGAGGGGATGATGACCATCGCATTGAGCTCCTTCCTGGAAGCTCACCACCTAACAAGCCTCCTTATCGAGTCTCACAAGATCAACAAGAGGAGATCATGAGGCAAGTACAAGAGTTGGTAGACAAAGGGATGGTGAGGCCTAGTTCCTCTCCCTTTTGTTCTCCAGTCCTTCTAGTACAAAAAAAAGATGGTACATACCGTATGTGTGTGGACTATCGAGCACTAAACCATATCACTATCAAAAACAGATTTCCCGTACCTCGGGTAGAAGATCTGTTTGATAAGCTACAAGGCTCTACCTACTTTAGTAGGATTGACCTTAAGAGTGGCTATCATCAAATAAGGATAGTGGATGAAGATATCTTAAAGACCGCGTTTCGCAGAATGTTTGGTCTTTATGAATATCTAGTCATGCCTTTTGGCTTGACCAATGCACCAGCTACGTTCAATCGTTTGATGGAGAAAATTTTTAGACCATACCGCAAATTCTTTGGAGTGTTCTTTGATGATATAATCATCTACTCCAAGTCTTTGGAGGAACATAAGCAACATCTCCAAGTGATTTTTCAAGCATTGAGGGAGAATTAGCTTTTTCTCAACCAAAAGAAAAGCGAATTCTTCCTTCAAGAGATTCAATACCTAGGTCATATTATCTCTAAAGATGGTATCCGAATGGATCCATCAAAGTTAGAGGTAATAAAAGCATGGCTTAACCCAAGAAATCTACATGAGCAAAGAAGCTTTGTTGGTATGTGTGCATACTATAGACGCTTCATAGCAGATTCTCTCAAGTAGCAGGACCACTACACGACTTAACTAAGAAGAACGTTAAGTTTGTATGGACTGCTAAGGAGAAAAATGCTTTTGAAAATCTCAAAGAGAAGCTTACTTCCCAACCAGTCCTCGTGCTTCCGGATCTCTGAAAGCCATTTGAGGTCCAATGTGATGCTTGTGGTGATTGCCTTGGAGCAGTTTTGCTTCAAGAAGGGCATGCCATAGCATATGAGAGCCAAAGGCTCAATATTGATGAACGAGTCTTGGGCATTTATGAGAAAGAGATTTTAGTTGTTCTACATGCCCTAGACACATGGAAGCACTACCTATTGGGGACTCCATTTATCCTACGAACCGACCACCAAAGTCTCAAGTATTTCATGACGCAAACCAAGCTTTCCGACAAACAAATGAGGTGGGCAAATTTTCTTTCGCAATTTAATTTCCATATTGCTCACATAGCTGGTAAGCACAATCAAGTGGCCGATGCACTTTCACGACGACCCAAAGTTAATGCGGTGTCTATAGCTACTCACAATGATCTATCTCTATGATAGATGAGTATGCTACTGACCCTGACTTTAGAGACATAATGTCAGCCCTTGCTTTGGGGAAGAAAGAGGAACCATTCACCTTGCAGGATGGTTATCTTCTCCACGGCAATAGGCTATGTGCTACCCATTCCCTTCGTGAGAAAGTTATGTATGAATCCCATGCTCCTCCATATGCGGGGCATAGATGTATTCAACCTACTCTCCGAGGAGTAGAGATGTACTTCTATTGGCCTACCATGAAAGTGGACATACAAGAGTATGTTTCAAAATGTGTAGTATGCCAAAAGACCAAGTATGATAGAGGGAAGCAACCTGGATTACTCCAACCATTGCCTATCCCAAATTCACCATGGAAGAGTATATCCATGGATTTCATCTTTGGATTACCCAAGTCTATCCATGGGAATACAGGAATATGGACAATAGTTGACAGGTTTAGCAAGCAAGCACATTTTATTCCTGTCAAAAAAGACTATTAAGGCACATCAAATGGCAACTCTCTTCATATCTCAGATTTTCAAGCACCATGGATTACCCACATCCATCGTGTCGAATAGAGATCCTAGAATGACCAGTAATTTTTAGAAAGGTCTCTTTGAAAATCTAGGAACAAGATTGAATTTCTCTTCGGCCTATCACCCACAAACGGATGGGCAAAGTGAGATAGCCAATCTTACGATACTCGATCTACTCAAGACTTATGTTACCGAAGTAGATCAACGCTCACAATGGGAAAAATACTTACCTCTTGTAGAGTATGCCTACAATAATACTGTACATACATCTACGGGAAAAGCACCTTTTGAGATCATTGAGGGAAGACCTAAAAGTCCTTGCTACTCAAAGTACATGGGAAGATCTTCGCTACCGATGAGTATAGCCGTGACCTATAAGAATCTTTTCAAAAGATTAAGGAGGCTATATCCATCTCTCAACAAAGGCAAAAAGCTGCTACTGATAAGCACAGAAGAGCCTTAATGTTCAAAGAAAATGATTGGGTCTTACTCAAGTTTCCTAAGGCTCGATTAAGGCAAACAACGGGCAAAAATCCTACGGGCCATCAAAAGTATTATGCTAAACTAGCAAAAAGATACTATGGTCCTTTCCAAATCTTGAAGCCCATCAATGAGACGGCTTATCAACTCAAGTTGCCCAACCATTGGCTCATACACAATGCCTTTCATGTAAGCCTACTTAAGCCCTACAAAGGAGAGCCACCAACTGAACCAATTATTGAAGACCCTCCCGAAGTGGAAGACCAAGAAGAGGTGCTACAACCCGAAGCTGTCCTTCGGCATGAAGACAAGGTACTATGACATGGTAAGATAATCCGACGGTATCTTATTAAGTTCAAATCCTTTTGAAGATGCTAGATGGATTCAAGGAATACAGCTTAAGGATAGCATGAACCTTGTCAATGCTTACAATGCTACATTAGAGTAAGCAAATGTACAAATTTCTTTTAAATGACTCATGTTTTTGTCTTATAAGACTAGTCCTCTTTTTAATTGTGCACAATTTTAACTATTATGCATGCTTAGAATCATGTTTGTGATGATGACGTCTCTCGAACACCAAGTAGAATTTGTCACTCTACTTTGGGACAATGAAATGGACTAAAGAACAGACATGCTTGCGGCAGCTATGTCTCCCAAGCACCAAATGGATTAGTCATCCATCTTGGAAAGATGTCGTAGGGTAAAAAAAAGGGATCCTCTACCCGCTAAGTAAAATTGACTAATGACTAAGGCTTTATCTCTTCAACCTCATAGTCGAGGACGACTATGATTTCAAGAGAGAGGTAATGTCATAAAATCTAATATCTAATATCTAACCAACCCAAATGATTCTCTCATATTAAACTGATCACTTAATGTGGGAGAATAAAGGGGAACAAGGGTTAAGATATAGACATGTGCTTATAGATCTATCTCAACATGGGGAAAATGGTAAAGGGGCCCAAATGAGAGATGGTCTATCAAAGAGCAAGGCTAACCAATGGAGCATAAGACCTTAGGGTTAGCTTCATTTAAGACCTCCAATAATGTGTGTAAAAGTCCTTTGACCTTAGGTAAGCTAGGGCTGACCTTGAGGCGTGGGAACCCGACCCAGCTTGAGGTGCTTGTCCTGCTTGATGACTAAGGTGCTTGAGGTGCTTGATGATTGAGGTGCTTAATTATTGAGATTCTTGAGGTGCTTGACATGCTTGAGATGCTAGGGTTGCACTTAAGGTGAGAACCTAGCCCAAGCTTAAAGTGCTTAACGGCCAAGCTTGTGGTGGGAACTGGGCCTATGTATGAGGGGCTTGAGGTGTCAAAAAGTCAAATATTCAATCCCTACAAGGAGGGGGCGAGCCCTACATGAGGGGGGATGAGAGAGAACACCCACACACTCACACAAGGCATGCATGGTACAAAGAAAGCAAGAGAGACACTTGTCAAGTTCCTCCTCAAGTTGCCCTCATGGTGTGCATGAAGCCTATTGGTTGGCCACCCAAGGGGTCCAATAATAATTTAGGAGATTTAATTAATTGATTTAGCATTTATCTAGCCCCCTCTCTCAAAGGGGAAAGGGGGACACTTGTCTCAAGGCTACCCTTGCTGCTTGTAATGCCTCCTTCTTGTGATTGGCTAGGCCTGGAGGGGTCCAATGAGCTTCAAGCATGAGCTACAAGGGGGGGTCGACCCAAGCAAGCTAGGGGGTTGCTTAGGGGGTATACTCACCCACACACACTCACAAACACTCTCATTGTGTGCTATGCAAAGTGCAAGAGCTCCCTCTCCTTCTCCAAGAAAGTAGAGGTTGAGAGCCTATACCAACACTCTTGGATATGGAGTGCAAATCCAACCAAGAGCCATGCTTCAATGCTTAAGCTTGCCATCTCCTTCTTCTACATTACTATGATATTATATATGCTAGCAACAAGAGTTATGATAAGTGAGGAACTAATTCTTTCTCCTACGAAATGTTTCTTCTTCCTCTTCCCTACCCTCATTCCCTGCTAGCTCTCTCCACCTTCGAAGGTGTTTGAGGTCTTGGGACTGAGGCTTGGGATAGTTAAATCTTTCTTCAAGTTTATGTTATGTTTGTGATGCATGAAGCTTTCCATCTTCATTGCATCACCTAGGTCACAAGGAACACAAAGATTGTATTGTAACAAGTCTCTCTTAATGGGAGAAATCATAATACAAATGCCTATTGGAGGGGGGACCGGCTCCACATAAATCCGGTCCTCAACTGTTGTCACGTTCTCTAAATTCTCTCTCTTGCAAAAGTATTGTTCATGCCAAGTTAACTAATTGCTATGATTATGTTGCTATATTCAATTATGTTCACTCGCTATGCTCACAAAGTCATTTCTCAAAAGTACTATTAATTTCCGCTACTCTCAAATTAAATAGGCCAATTCCATTACAATGCAATACAAGCAATGACCTTTAACACAAAAAGCTTATGAAGAACTTTTTTTTGTTTTGTAAGGGCACCACGTTTAGCAAACATATTGACCAAAGCATTGCCAAGAATAACATGTTTCTCCAATAGCCCCTTACTAGCAGTCTCATCGTGAATTCTCTCACCCATGTGAAGCTTTTGCATAAGGCCACAAGCTTTCAAGGTGTAAGCATAGGTGCTTGCATTTGGAAAAGGTATTCCATTCATATATGATTAAACTGTTAGGTTTCTAGTTAGGATTCCAAGCCCGTGGGAATACCTCTTATAGCATGCAGAGAAGAGTCAGTCCAAGATTAGTGTGCATGGAAAGTTTTGTGGTTTCATATATATGTAATAGACTTTAATACAGTGCATAACGTTCATTTTTTTCCTCTGTGTATCGTGTCGACCTTCTCTCTCGTTTCTTCAGTTGCACACCATGAGTCCTGCAGATCATCATCCACCATAGCTGACATCACTCAACACTTGGTATCAGAGCCCATGCTCTAGGTCTTGGCTCGGTACACCAGCGTAGGAGCGGCCGCTTAGAGAGGAGAGAGGCAGTTGAATGACCGGCATCAAACCGAGAAAATCCATCATCAAGCTATTTGCCCTGGCTTGCTGATAAGACCTCGTCTCATGAGCGCCTCCCAATTCAGCATCGAGAGCATGCTGCTGCAAGCCAGAATATCTTCATGCTATCATTTGTTGCGCCATCTCTACATAGAAAGCTCGTTTTTCCTTTTATGTTCACACCTTATTAAAGTGGCCAACCCTATTTTAATTTTCAAGCAACTGGGCATTCCCACCCGCGCAAGGATCTTTCAAGCTACACCTTCTGTGGAATTTGTGCTCGATGTTCAGTAATGTTGGCGTGGGATTTTGAAGACGTTAGCCACGAACTCAAAACAGTAAATTGACATAAAATGGTATTAGCCATGTTCTAAAGCATCAACACCCTTGCTTCGGAACTTCAAAAGTTGATTGGAATGCTGCTACAAGCCGAATCTGGCCAAACCCTTCACCTTCTAAAGACTTCAACATGGCGTCGAAAGTCGATAAATTTAATGGATCCGCTTCCACACCTGAAAAATTACAGTAAAAGGATATCTGATGCGAAAAAATTATGGAACGTCGTCAAGCCGCTATCAACCGACAAATTAGGTACATCCGCTGCAATTACCAAAGCATTATCTGTTGAGCAGCAACGCAAGGACGAGCAAGCATTAGGTATTATTCTGACATCTCTAGAAGATGATTTTATTCATTATCTGGATGACATGCAATCTGCTAGCGCTGCTTGGATACAGCTAGAGACGGTTTTTGGTCCTAAAGCTAAATATTCAATGATGAGTCTAAAGATGGAGTTGTATTCTCTTGCTATGCGTGCTGATGAAAATATTACATCTTTAGTTTACCGATTATGAAGAGTATTAAAACTCAACTTGTTAATGTCGAAGCCCCAGTACTAGAAGAAGATCTCATAGCCGTTTTGTTAATACGTTTGCCTGACAAATTTCATCAGATTATTACTGTTTTAAAGGAGAAAGATCCGTTGCCCTCCTTGGATGGTAACATCAATTCATTGCAGGAAGAATAACAAAGGGTACCTAGTACCAATTCTACTATTTTTCCCAGTGCATATACAGTCTCCAATGCAGTATCCCCCATTAATTCTTCTGATACCTCCAATGCCTATGCAATCATTAATTGTGCTGCTACCTCAGCTTCATCTTGACCATTCAATGGAACCAGATCTTGTGCCGTTTGTGGGCGCAACAATCATCAGACAAAAGACTGTTTCAAGAAGAATCCTTGTGTTCACTGTAGTAAAACAAATCATCCGTCAAACATATGCTTTCAAAAGGGTAAAAATCAAGTTCATATGACTGAGGGAGACACCGAACCTGAAAAATATTATGTTGACAATGATGTTCTTTAGTTAGACTCTTTTCATGTTTTTAGTCAAAATAAATTGTACGGGCTCTAGACACTGCCACATATGAGTGGTAAGACCTCCCAAATTATTAGTTTTTGTTCTCAAGTCCTATTTTGTTCCCACTTCTCATGAGGTTACTAGGTACACCTTAAACCCAAGGTTTGGAAGTGAACCAAAAAATCCATTTTTGGTAGCTGTTTTTTTGACCTACACCCTATCTATTCAAGGGGGGGTTATTATCATAGCACTAGGTTATGGATACACCAAAAATCCTTGGTTGTGAGAGAACCTAAAACTCATGATTGACGAGTACACCAAAAACTCGAGGTATCATGAGAGGGTTTGTCTAGTTCAAGCTTGAGGGGGGATTGTTAGGTTTCCAGTTAGGCTTCCAAACCCGTGGGTATACATCTTTCAGCATGCAGATAAGAGTTAGTCCAAGATTAGTGTGCATGGCAAGTTTTGTGGTTTCATAATAGACTTTAATACAATGCATAGCGTTATTTTTTTTCTCTGTGTATCATGTCGACCTTCTCTCTCATTTCTTCTGTTGCGCTCCATGAGTCCTGCAGATCATCATCCACCATAGCCGACATCACTCAACATAAAACACTGGAAAGCTTGCTTCCCATAGCCACATTGTGCCACAGTCTCATTGTGAATTCTCTCACCCATGTGAAGGTCTTGCATAAGGCCATAGGATTTCAAGGTGTAAGCATAGGTGCTTGCATTTGGAAAAGGTATTCCCTTCATATATGATTAAAGCACCTGAGATTTTCCTTCTCTAATAGCCCCCGACTAGCAGTTTCATCGTGAATTCTTTTACCCATGTGAAGCTCTTGCATAAGGATAGAATCTTTCAAGGTGTAAGCATAGGTGCTTGCATTTGGAAAAGGTCCTCCTTTCATATGTGATTAAAGCACCTAAGAGCTTCCTTCCCATAGCCACATTGTGCATATCATGCATCGATGCCCTCCAAGAGATGACACCCCAAAGAGGATGCTCATCAAGAACTTTTTGGATCTTGGGCATATCCAAGCATTTTCCAAGCACAATATGTTTCTCCAATGACCCCTAACTAGCAATCTCATCGTGAATCCTCTCACCCTTGTGAAGGTCTTGTGTAAGGCCACAAGCCTTTGAGATGAAACCATAGGTGATTGCATTTGGCAAAAGGCCTTCCCTTTGGATTCCCTTTGTGATTAAAAGAGACCAAAGCTTCCTTGTCATATCATATTGGGGATATCTTGCAATCAACCAGCTCCAAAAGATTACATTATGCACAAAAATCTCATCAATAATTTTATGTGCTTTTGTAAGGGCAGCGCATTTGACATGCATATCAACCAAATCATTACCAAGAACAACATGTTGCTCCAACAACCCCTGACTAAGAATCTCATTGGGAACTATTGGAATTAGGGTTGCAAGGAAATGCAAATAGCTTGGAGAAGACGAAGGAAGCTCAAGGCACACAACAGAGAGTATATTACTTAGTGTGCAATGGAAAGATAGATAACCCTAGAATGGATGGGCGTATATACAATGCATGGGGAAAAAAACCTCGTAGAGAGGGAAAAAATACCCCGGCGGTCCTAAGTGTGTTCACACACATCACTACCACATGTATATGGTAACAAATCCCCCCTGGAGTGATGCGGTGAACGAGAGCTGGCACATGAGTAAAGGGAAGTGCCATGCCTTGAGGACATGATCAGTCCACAAAGGGGAGTAAGCCCAAAACTTTGTGGAAAGCTTCAAACTTCTCACGAGACAATGCCTTTGTGAAAATATATGCAAGGTTGTCCCGTGTTGGCACATAAGCGAAGATGATCTCTCCTGTTGAGAGCCTCTCCCTGACATAGTGGTAATGCACCTCAATGTGATTTGTGTGAGCATGAAAAAATGGGTTCCTCGCAACTGCCAATGCGCTCTGACTGTCAGTGTAGATAGTGTTGGCAGTGTCCTGTCCAACACCCAAATCAACCATAAGGTGTCTAAGCCATACACCACACTCAACCATAGCTGTGAAGACTGCCCTGTACTCAGCCTCACAACTAGAAGTGGCCATAGTAGTTTACTTCTTGCTCAACCATGATATACATGAACTGCCAAACATGAAACAAAAACCACTTGTGGATACTCGCGTGTCAAAACAACCAGCCCAATCTGGGTCCAGAAAAGAATTTAAGTCTGGCGGCAATGATCCCCCCCTCAGGATAAAACAAGCCAAGATATGTAAAGTGCCACTCAGGTAGCGAAAAATCCTCTTGACAGCTTGCCAATACTTAGACCCTGGTCTATGCATAAATCTGTTGATGTGTGAGACTGCAAACTGAATATCCGGCCTCGTGTTGCATACATAAATGAGGCATCCAATAGTAATTTGGTAAAGAGTGACATTTGTAGGATCACCAGCATCATGAAGACTCATTTTCAAACCTGTTTCCATGGGAGTGGCAATAGGTTTGCAATCCTCGAGTCCAAACTTACATAGCAATGTCTCTATGTAACTTTTCTGACACAAGGCAATACCACCATCACACTGCTTAAATTGTATACCCAAGTAATGATGTAACATCCCCAGATCTTTCATCTTGAAAGCAACATTCAAATCAGCCTTAAATTCAGCAATATGTCTCTCATTTGGTTCAGTGATTAGCAAATTATCTACATAAAGAACCACAATGAGAAGTACATCACCCTCACGGTTTACATACAATGTGCTTTCTGTTGGATTGTTACGAAAGCCTCGTTTGACCAAATGAGTGTTAGCGTTCTCATACCAAGCATGAGGAGATTGCTTCAACCCATCCCTTATCCTCTTGTCCTTTCTTGACAAAATCGCGAGGCTGCGTTACATAAACTTCCTCAAATATGTCACCATTCAAGAAAGCAATAACGATGTCTAATTGATGTACATCCCAACCAAAATGAGCTGCCAATGCACATAGAAAATGCATAGCAGTCATACGACAAGTAGGAGCAAAAGTCTCTTCATAACCTATGCCTTTTTGTTGTGCATAACCCTTTGCAACAAGTCGAGCCTTATAGTGATCAATCTCACCATGCGGCTTGCGTTTAAACTTGTAAACTCACTTTGTACCAATGGCCTTTTTTCCAAGAGGAAAATCACATAAAGTCCATGTGTCATTTTCTATAAGTG
The DNA here is from genome assembly GCF_014529385.1 of Adiantum capillus-veneris. NCBI lineage: Eukaryota > Viridiplantae > Streptophyta > Polypodiopsida > Polypodiales > Pteridaceae > Adiantum > Adiantum capillus-veneris. The sequence continues at coordinate 90,891,542 of NC_140959.1, read as the reverse complement.
CATCATATTCTGATTGCATGGTAGCCATCCAATTTTTTGAATTATGTGCTTCATCAAAAGATAGAGGTTCCTCAACATCATGTAAGCTAGACACAACCAAAGCATAACAATCTGATGCATAAGATGCATGGTGAGAACCTGAACGAGTACGACTAGACAAATGTGCATCCAATTTACTGTTACGCAATGTATGCATCAGCCATTTGGGCATACCTCTAGCCTACTCATTTTCAGCCCTTTCCTCATCAAGTACATCATGTACATCTGCATCAGTAATAGGTTGATATGCAACATTTTCAGAAACCCCCTTAGGCTCTACATTTGCCTCATTGGAATTTACATTTGAACTTCCACCACTGAAAAGAGGCAACAAAGTGTTGTAAATGTCCTGTGAGCTTACATTACTTTCAACATGACAGCAAGGGCTGAACAGAATCTTCCACAAACACAACATCCCGTGAAACCAGAATACGCTTTTTTTGTGGATGATACAACCTGTAACCTTTGCTTTCAGCACTATAACCAACAAAAATACATTTGACAGCCTTATCATCCAATTTTCTGCACTGTGTTTGCGACATCAAAGAATATGCCAAACAGCCAAAAACAAGTATGTGCTCAATAGAAGGATTTCTATCATGCCATGCTTCATATGGAGTAATAGATTGCAAAGCTTTCGTAGGACACCTGTTTAGTACATAAGTGGCACACATGATGGCCTCAAGCCAAAACGAATGCGGCAAAGCTTGACTTTTGACCATACATTATGCCATTTTTGTAAGTGACCTGTTTTTCCTCTCAACAACACCATTTTGCTAAGGCGTATAAGGCACTGTACATTGGTGTTTTATCCCACGACTAGCCAGAAATGCATTAAATTCATGAGAAATATACTTTCCTCCTCGATCAGAACGGAGGGTGTCCATAGTACATTTCGAGACATTTTCAGCCATAGCCAAAAATTGTTTGAAGCACAAAAATACTTCGGACTTCGCTTTAAGCAGAAATACCCATGCATGCCTGGAGTAATCATCAATGAAAGTCATGAAGTAAAGGTAATTGCCCAAGGACGGAGTTTGCATGGGCCCACAAACATCTCTATGCACAAGTTGCAACCTGCATGTGGCCCTAACTGAACCATCCTTTGGAAACTTAGAACGCTGCTTTTTACCCAAAATAGAGCCTTCACAAACGTGTTTGACAGGTGCTTCAAGAGGCGGCAAAGAAGCAACCATATCAGACTTCTGCAAACGTAGCAAAATCAGCAAAATTTAGATGACCAAAACGTGCATGCCAAAGTTTTGCATCTGAAATAGTCTTATAATCCAAAACTGCATTTACAAAGTTTTGCCCACACTTGTTATACAAAGTGAGCTTATATATCCCACGGCATAAAATTCCAGATACAACAATTTTATCACCAAAATTGAGATCATGTATTTTACATCTATCATCCACAAATTTGACTACAAGACCAAGTCTAGCAAGTGCAGATAACTGGATAAGAGGCATTGTTGGCACACGTCAATCATTCCCATGAGGGATAGACTCAAGAGAGGTGAACAAATCATGATGTGAGGTAATGTGCTTTGTAGCACCATTGTAAAAATACCACAAATGTGAATCTGCAATTGACATGAATGCATCATGGATAGCAGGATTATAGGTACACTCTGCACTAAAAGCCCATTCTGCATCAACATCATCATCCGAGTCTCCTTTCACAGAAGACTCAACAATAGCTGCATTCGTAGTGGAACCAGCATTTGTAGTGGAACCACCCTCTTTCTTCTTAGCCTCTTTGGCCTTCAACTTAGGACACTACTTGATCAAGTGATCATTAGCTTTACAATAATGGCAACGCATCTTCTTTTTGCCCTTATCAACTGAATTTCCAGACAAATTGCTGCCAATAGAAGCATTAGGAACATGTGATTTTCCACTCGTTGAAGAACCATAAGAAGTGGCTGCATTGCTTTTACCACCCTTTCTTTGAGCAGTAATAAAAGCCTCTTTAAATGCACGTTGTCTAGTCCTGGTTTTTTTGGAAAGTGACTCTTGCAACAACAATGTGTACAATGCATCAAACTTGACAACTTCAAGATTTCCTTGGGTCATGAGTCTCCAAGTACTAGCAAAAGTTTGGTAAGAGTCTGGCAAGGCATCAAGAACAGTCTGCACAAGGGAAATGTTTGAAATGACTTCACCTGCAGAAATAAGTTTCTCATTGATATCCTTGACACCAGCAAGGAAAGTGTCCATATCATCTTCCTCATATATAATCTTCGATTTCAACTCTTTATGTAGCAATGCAATTTTTGCCTCATTGCGGCTTGCATAAAGACTAGCCATAATATCCCAAGCCTATTTTGCAAATTTCGTTGAACGAATGTGAGGAGTAATGGTGCGCTTCACAGACAACACAATCAACACATGAGCCTACACATCCTTTACAACGAGCTTGTTTTGCCGTAGGCAAAACAACTCTAACAATAGCAATCCTTGCAGCAAGACCTGCAACATCCTCAACATCGCTTACATCCTCAGAACCAGGATGTACATCAATGCCCTGCAATATATTCTAGACTCCCTTTAACACAAGAACATGTTGCATCATGTAAGCCCACATAGGGTAATTGTCCCTATCCAATCTGTCCTCAGCAGCAAACATCTTGAACACATCTATGGTGTTGTCAGCCATTGTAAATGCTGCACCTGATGTGAAAACTACCTGTAAAGAAGAGAAACGAAGCGAGAACAACACGTGCTATATAGCACAAACCATAGAAGATTGTAAGGGACCTATTTTGCAAAAAATGGCACTGACAAAAATTTTGCACAAAATGACGAAATAGCTTGTGCAGTACTGCCTGTAGTGGAAACGGAGGCCGAAATGAGACCGAATCAAAAATATGAGCAGACTAAGCTCTATTGAGCTTGCCCAAAAATTTTATCAACCTATGAACGCTTGCCAAAGCTCACTAAAATTGGAGAAAGTGAGCAGGCGTGTGCTGGAGCTATTGGCGACTTAGCCCGAGAGGACGCAACCTGCTCTGATACCAATTGTTGGAATTAGGGTTGCATGGAAACGCACACAGCTTGGAAAAGACGAAGGAAGCTCAAGGCACACAACAGAGAGTATATTACTTACTGTGCAATGGAAAGATAGATAGCCCTAGAATGAATGGGCGTATATACAATGCACGGGGGAAAAAACCTCCTAGAGAGGGGAAAAATGCCCCGACGGTCCTAAGTGTGTTCACACACATCACTACCACATGTATATGGTAACATGAACTTTCTCACCCATGTGAAGGTCTTGGAGAGGTCTTGCAAAAGGTCTAGACCTTCAAGGTGCAATCATATTGGAGAAAGGCCTTCCCTTTCCATATTGTTGAAAATGCAAAGAGTGTTCTCCCATAGCCATGATAGACATACCCTGCAATCAAAGTGCTCAAAGGGACAACACCCTAGAGAGGATGTCCCTCAATAACTTTTTTTTCTTTTCTGAGGGTCCCATATTTGGTATACATATCAACCAAAGCACCACCAAGTAGACATCTTTCTCTAGCCCCCGTTCTCCAATAATCTCATTGTGAATTTTGTGATCCTTGTGAACGTATTTTGTAAGGCCGCAAGCCTTCAAGGTGCAAGCATAGATGAATGAAAGGCCTTCCCTTTGAATTTGGTTGAAGCTTCCTTGACATTGCTATGTTGGGCATATCTTGCAGTCAACACGTTCCAAGTGATGACATTCCGTAGAAGATGCCGATCGACAACTTTTCGTGCTTTTGTGAGGGCACCACATTTGGTATACACATCAACCAAAGCATCGCTAAGCACATGATTCTTCTCCAATAGCCCTTGACAAAAATATCATCGTGAATTATCTCATGCCATCTCTTGGTTACGGCCACAAGATTTCAAGGTGAAAGTATAGGTGACTGCATCTAGAGAGAGGCCTTCATTCCTCATCCAAACTCATCCAATGGAGTGCTTCCTTGCCACAACCATGTTGGGCCTATCTTGCAATCAACATGTTCCAAGTGATGACATTTTGAAAAGAAATCCAATCAATAACTTTGAGGGCTTTGTGAGGGTACCACATTTGGCATACACACTCACTAATGTGCTCTTTGACAAAATTCTCATCAAGAAATTTTGTAGGGGCACCATGTTTGACATACATAGTGACTAAAGCACAATGAGCCATTGTCAGAAAATAGTGCTAGATAGTGAGACCCCTTTTGCTTGATCGGGGGGGGGGAGAGAGAGAGAGAGAGAGAGAGAGAGAGAGAGAGAGAGAGAGAGAGAGAGAGAGAGAGAGAGAGAGAGAGAGAGAGAGAGAGAGAGAGAGAGAGAGAGAGAGAGAGAGAGAGAGAGAGAGAGAGAGAGAGAGATTTTATTATCGTCCTAAGAGATCAAATATGACTTATGTGACCAAAGTTACATGTGATGTAGTATGTGTGCGACTAACGAGTGATTCTTGAAGCTCCAAAATTGTGGTGAGGAGAGTCACAATGGAGATCCCACACTATGACTGAGACAGGAAATTTTGTAGGTCTAAGTCATGGCTAAAAGTTTGAGGGAAGCAAGTTCAGATGTGACCAAAAGCTGAACACTCTAGTAGTATGTGGTTCTCAAATTCTTGAACTTGCAGTGAGCATAATGTGCACAATCAAATTGACTCTTCTCTATTGCTCCGATGCCCTATCTTGCATTGAAGGGAGTGGGGCTAAGCTGAATGGTTGCGATAGAGAGAGAGAGAGAGAGAGAGAGAGAGAGAGAGAGAGAGAGAGAGAGAGAGAGAGAGAGAGAGAGAGAGAGAGAGAGAGAGAGAGAGAGAGAGAGAGAGAGAGAGAGAGAGAGAGAGAGAGAGAGAGCATGCAATACGTGCTTCTTTAGAGAAGCCATCACTTAGCTACCCCCATTGCTTAGCTACCCATGCTTGGCTGATAAAAAGTGTAGCCCCATGAAGGGAAGCATTGCTTGGTAGATGAAAATAGCCCTAAGCATCCTAGTGTCAGTGTGCATTGGCATGCCATGGCACATAATGAAAACTTTTACCTCACTATTTATGCTTTTGACGTATGGGGTAAATGCTACAATGTACATAGTATAGTATGTGTGAGAGGGGATGCCATGGGTGTTGTCATGTACATGCCTTCTTGGGTAGTTGTGGATCTGGTCGTGGTGCCATTGGGTGTTCTATCAAATTACTCAATTCCTATTTTGGGTTTGAGAATGTACATATGTCAGTGCATCATGGTGGCATCTCACCTAGACAGTTTGACACAGACAATCAGTAATGCAAAAATGGAAATTGGCGTTTGTGGCCGTGAAAGATGTGACCATAGATCATGAAAAATGGAAAGATTATGTTCAACATGAAAACTTAGATCAAAGGAAGTTTTTCACAAATTCAAGGATTTTTCCAGCTCATTTGGGCTTTTCACACTAGAAAAGGAGCTTGTTGGTGTTGAAATGGCAAAAAACTAACCCACTTTGGATAGAACTGTCTCAAACTGCCACACTAGTCACAAATTTATAATTTCAAGCAAGGGGTGGGGATTTCTTATGGTTAAATATCAGCACTTTCACCCTCTTTGAAAGAAGACACACAAAGTTCTTCAACTCTACACTAGTGTAGTCCTGCCTTGCTTCTACCTTGTTTTTGAGTGTGTGAGGGCACTAATTAGGGTTTTCTCCCTTGAATTAAGTGTGTGGGCTTAAGTGCTTATGAACGTTTCTCATATTCCATGAAATCAACTCGACAAAGAAATGAGGGAAAAAGGACAAACTAGTGTTGCATATGTGCGATTGGAGGCTACTTGAAATCATGAAACACGCATAAAGTTTGATTTTTTTTTTTGTCTTGTGTACTATTTGAGCTTCAATGGCTTAAGTGAAGGTGTTCTTCTTTGTTTTTATCTCCTCAAGGAGTGGTGTTTTCTATCAATTGAGCTATGTGCCTTCCCATATGTATCGTGAAGAGCTCAACATACTTTCTAGTGAACCCAATGCAAAACAGGCTAGGGTGAGGTTTAAAATGCTTGTTGAAAGGATTTAGTATACATCTTATAAGAAATACATCAGCAAAAGGAACAAGTGATGCAATTACAATGCAAATGTCCAAGCAGTTGTACTATTCATGCAAGAACAACAAGCTGCAAAAGGGAGGGAAGTCTCCACCACAAATGCACTTCACTCCATTGTGGACAAAATGGATTTATTTAGTGGAAAATATGTATCTGAGTACTTAAGGAAATTTTAGTTACATGAGATGGAATTAAATAGGGTTCCTACACCCGATATGGTTAGTTTTGAGCTTGTTTGTGTCATGTGGTCAAAGTGCATGTAAGGGAGATAAAAAATAGATCATGCAGAAGATCGGGAAGCATTCAACGAATCTGCAAGCAAGACTAATTTATGGAAGAACACATTTCAAAGGGGACTTTTTATAATGGGTTACTTGCTCAAAAACAAGATTCTCTCCAATGGAATTACTAAGGAAATTTAGATGATGATATGCTCAATTGCCAGCAATAGAACAGGGTCCCTTGGATGTGCAAAAGACTGAATTATTTTTATAATCTATAGGTAAAGAACTTCAAGATAATTTGAGCTAATTTTGGAAGGCGAGAATACACAACAAGGGAGGAGGTTGAAGGCACGATCTCACTACTTGACAAGAGAGGCCATGCTGTAGAGACAAGGGAGGAGGTTGAAGGCACAATTTCACTACTTGCCAAGAGAGGCCATGTTGTAGAGACAAAGTGGTGGTAAATAGTGTAACTCCTACCTCTATTGCACATGAGATTGAAATCAAGCCAACTAATGTGAATCTAAAGAAAGATTAGTCTTCAATGCTATATGATCTTGTCAAAGGGGTGTGTGAAATGAAGCTCAAACTAGCAAGGTTAAAAAAAAAGGGGGCAACCATCAGGGGTAATTTTTGAAAGTAAGGAAGGCATTATGCATAGATATACATGGTATGATAGTGCAAATCATGGTAGAAGAGATTGTGGTATCTTTAAAAATATATGTGTAGCATGTGAGTTCACCTAGAGGGGTTTTTTATATTTTAAAGAGTTACAATATTACATGTGCAAGAGGGGTTAAAAATTTAAAGTTCAAAAAGTTACAACCCCTCTTGCACACACATGATATTATGTAACTCATTGAAATATAAGAAACCCTTCGTGTGAATTCATATACTACATTTCCATATTTTGAGGTGGACCCCCCGAGGACCAAGAAAGGATAAAAGCTTGTTGAAAATGTTTTTGATGAGGTTGATGGGTTGTGGCCTTATGTAGTGGCATCAATTGAGAAAGGAAAGGTGACTAAAGATATGCTACATCAAAATGGTGATTGTATATGCTACACAACAAGTTGGGAATCATGTTGGCCATTTATTATGCATGCTTATCTTGCCAAAATTCAAACATTGAAGCAATTGATGAAGATAAGTGTAGGTATGAACATGGTGGTGAAGGATCCCCAACTTCAAAGAGGGTTGTAAGAGGTGGAGGAAGAAAGGATGAAGGGCCTTCTTACGAGGCTTCACTACAAGACCCTCCTCCAATTCAAGTACACATGGAGGAATAGTCAATAGAAAAGAAGAAAGAGTAGGCAAAAGAAAAAGAAAAGGGCTTGGCTTGCAGGTTACAATCTAGCATTGACGCTGCCTACAAACTTGAACAAGGGATTGGAGGAAAGTATTTTGAACAATAAGGTTGAGTTTACTTTGCGTGATGTTCTTAGCATAACCAAGCATGAGTTCCATGATAGGATTATAGCTATCATGAAAAGGACAAGCTTGACTGTAGTTGAGTCTCTTCCTACACAATCGCACAATGAAAGGGAAACATTGAAGGCACAAAGAATACATGTACAAGAGAAGGAATGGGATGAAAGAGTGGTAGGATTCTATAAGTCTTCGAGAAGAGATAAACACGCTAGATGTTTGGATGATGATGATTATGAAAATGAGCCGCACATATAAGCCACTACTCCAAAATTCATTGGGCAAGACTTACAATGAAAACTTTGGTCAAGGTGGGTGATCTTGAGAAACCAAATGTTGCATTGATTGATCATGGTTATGAAATCAACCTCATGTCCAAGAGCCTTTACATTAAGGGTATATGGCCCCATAAACATAGATGATGGTTGGATGATTAGAGCTGCAAAAACAAATCATCAAGAGATATGTTTCCAATCTATTTGGGGCTTGTCTAAAAGTGAGGTGACTATTGGCAAAGCTAAGGATGAGAAAAACTTCTTCATGCAAGAAATTTCTTCTTGTCCTCTTATCCTTGGGTAGCCATATATCACAACCATTTTCATGGAAACAAGGGTCTTGGATGACGGTTTTTCTTATGCTAGGATAAGGAGTAGAGATGGGAAGCAAGATGTCCATTTTTTTACCATGTGCGTGAATCTTGATATGAACCATGATAGTCTGCAAACGCAAGGCAACAAAGAGTTTGGAGATTTCAAGTTGATGAGGGGTTTTGGCCATGTACTAACGTGAAGCGGGCTTGTAGTAGTACGAAACAAAACAAAATATCTCACATGACCCAGAAGGAGATGAATTTTTTTCATTAGCTTCTCAAGCAATAACAAGGCATGGGTCAGTATGTATCATGAAGATTGAGGACATTAAAAGAAGTGAATGACAATTTTTATATAATGTAGAGAAAGAGATATGGTTTCATAGAGGATAATGAATGTATTTTAGTTTTCAATAAAGGGTCAGAAGTGTGGGTAAAGACCAAGGAAAAACTTGTGGCAAATAAAGTAAGACTAGTGGCCTTCTTTTCATAGATTGCAGGAAGAAGCTAGAAAAATCTTCTTTGTAGCCAAATCTCAAGGATCGAAAAGGAACCAAACACAACTTCACAAAGGCATCTCTAAAACTAAAGGTTTTTTGTGAGGAGTTTTTATCACAAAAGGAGAAGGATTCTTTTAAAGAAATACTTTCAAGACATGGTAAGGCTTTTGCTTTTCAACCACATGAGATAGAGTGTGCTGATCTTAGTGTTGTTGCACCTATGGTGATCTTCACTTTACCTCATGTATGTTAAAATCTGCATCCAATTCCAGTTTCAAAAGCACATTTCCCAAAATTCAGTACTCATTGAGAAAATTAGCATGGGTATTTTGGAGCCTTCTTATGCACCATGTCCAAATAGGTGGTTCACAATGCATAAAAGAGTGGATCTTTTTGTTTCATAAGAGACTGTTCCTAAGAAGAATGGCTATTTGCATTTCATACAAGATATGTAGCCTACAAATATCAAGTTACTAGTAGAAATATTGGCACATGACCAATTGTGAATGGATTTTTAGAAGTGTTTGTAGGTAATCAATTGGAGATCTCTATTTAGGGTATGATATGATGGAGTATAGAGCTATGGGGGATTAAAATAACACCCATTCATAATTGCATAATCATAAGCAATTTCACGATAGAGAAATGAAGGAAAACCTTAATTATCAAACTAGGAAAAAACTCATATAAAAGAACTCAATATATAGCCTAAAGCTTGGCATATGAGTAGGTGCAACTAGTGTAGGTAGACCCTATGCAAGAGGCCAACAACCATGTGAGAGAGGTCCTAGAAATTTGGGTTGAGCCTACAAATAGGGGGAAGCTTTGGAAGCTAGTGCAAAAGTGCATGCCCCCATTTTGGCTTTTATTTCATGTAAATGAAGTGTCATGTCATGTAATGTCAATGTGCATATCATAAGAGGCAAAGCCCATAAACCACATGATGGATCTCAACCAGCTATTGACTTGCTATTGAGAGCAAAGAATTGATAACCATGAAATTGCCTTTGGGATTGGTAAGGATGTGCACCTTACCTCTTGGAGCAACTAATTTAGTCGCACATATGATTAGAACAACATGAACAATGCCCCACATGAGTTCATACCTCAAATCTCAATGCCACTTCTTCTTGATGATGTATCTATGAATATATGTGAAGAAAAAAACAAAGATGGAGTTGTGGATATGAGAGGATGCCGTAAATTTCTTGGTTGTGGGGAATATTTTTTGTTCTTATGGTAGAAGGAATTGTCCAACAAAGATGGATGCAATCAAAAGAAACACGTATAAGTATAACTAAAGTTCAAAGATGTTTAATTTCCTGTGTCTTCTATCTTATTTGGATACAACATAATGCATGTGTAGTAGATCCACTTTATTGGTTTTTGAGAAAGAATCAAAATATCAATGGGAAGAAGAGCATACAATAGCCATGATAAAGTTAAAGAAGATATTCTTTCATCACCAACCTTGAGGAAGGTAGATTATGCATGTGAAGGACTTGTGATTGCTATAGTGGACACAAGTCCTATTGGGATTGGATGGGAAATAGGGCAAGATGATGAAAAAGGAAATAGGTATGTGGTGAGATTTTGCACTAAGGTTATCAATTCTCACCAAGAGATTATGTACATGTAAAGAGGGAATTGGAGAGAGTGGTTTTAGCATTAAAGTGTGAGAAGAAGTATTTTATAGGGACACGTGTCCTTGTGAAAATTGATTATTTACAGAGTGATTACAAACACTACAACACATCGATAATGACATTGTTTATCAGATACAATTGAGCTTGATGGTCTACATAGAAGTGAAATAACCTCTCTAGCAAACAACGTTTGAATTTTGTAGCACTGAAAATCATTATGAGTGTCTCAGGATTTTTAGTAATTGAATACCCTTGCTCTGCCTTACTGTATCTTTGACTTGCAAAGTACACTAGATAATTAATTTTTCCTTTTGGTTGAGCTAAAATAACATCCATCGCAATGCCAGAGGCACCAACATGCACATGAAAAATAACTTCCCAGTTTGGTGTTGGAATTAGGGTTGCAGGAAAGCACTCAGCTTGGAGAAGATGAATAATCTCAGGCACACAATAGAGAGTATATTGCTCTATGCACAATGGAAAGATAAGTTAGCCCTAGGATGATGGGCGTATGTACAATGCACGGGGTTAAAAACCTCCTAGTGAGGGAAAAAATGCATCGACGGTCCTAAGTGTGTTCACACAAATCACTACCACATATATGGTAACGTATTCCCCCTGGGAGTGATGCGGTGAATGAAAGCAGGCACATAGTGTTCACACACATCACTACCACATATATGGTAACGTATTCCCCTTGGGAGTGATGCGGTGAATGAAAGCAGGCACATAGTGTTCACACACATCACTACCACATATATGGTAGCAAATCCCATTGGGAGTGATGCGGAAAATAAGAGCTGGCACATAGTGTACAGGGGAGTGCCATGTCCTAAGGACATGATCTATCCCCCACAAAGGGCGGTAATCCCAAAGCCTTTGTAAATATTTTTGCAAGGTTGTCCTGTGTTGACACTTAAGCCAAGATGATCTCTCCTATTGAGAGTCTCTTTCACATAGTGATAATGTACCTCAATGTGCTTTGTGCGAGCATGAAAAACTGGGTTCCTCGCAACTGCCAATGTGCTCTGACTGTCCGTGTCTTGACCAACACCCAAATCAGCCATAAGGTGTCTAAGCCCTACACATTTAACTGTGGTTGTGAAGATTGACTTGTACTCAATTTCACACCTGGAAGTGGCCATAGTAGGCTGATCATGAAACAAAAACCACTTGTGGACACTCGCATGCCATAATAACTAGCCCAATCTAGGTGTGAAAAAGCTTCTAATTTGGTGGCAATGATCCCCCCTTGAAACAACCCAAAATGTAAAGTTTCATTCAAGTAGCAAAAGATCCTCTTGAAAGCCTACCAATGCTTAAACCTTGGACTATGCATACATCTACTAACTTGTGAGACTGCAAAATGAATATCTGGCCATTACTGAGGCATCCAACATCAATCTGATAAAGAGTGACATTGGCAAGATCGAAAGACTCAATTTCAAACCCGTTTCCATTGGAGTAGCAATAGGTTTGTAGTTCTCAAGGCCAAACTTACATAGTAATGTCTATATATAGCTTGAGCGACACAAGGCAATACCTCCATCGTACTACTTAGAGTGCATGCCCAAGTAATGATGCAAAAGCCCCAAGTCTTTTATCTTGAAAGTAATATTCAAATCAGCGTTGAATCAACAATGTGTGTCTCATTTGAAGACCATACCAGGTATTATGGTAAAAATCTTGCATTATGGGAATCTTCAGATCAAGCATATTCATGTAATTTGGGAATTTCCCACTTAGTGGGAAAAAAAGGAGGTAACTATATTCTGCTATGGTTGGTAGCTATAGATGATAATCCTATAAATTTTGGTGTTGATAAACACCAAAACTTAATTGTGGTGTTGATAAACACCAAAACTTAAGAGAATACATAAGGTGGAATGAGAAGCATAATATGAATTAATTGATCTTGTTGATAAAATTGAGTGGTACAGTGACAATATAAACTCCCATATTGATTCCTCATTTGATGCCATATCAAGCCTTTGATTCAAACATGGTTGATGTGCATGGGTCAGCCCTACTTTCTTTTAGAGCATGCCTTTCAGGAATTTTAATTCTAGAAAATGTCCCTTGTTTGTTTGGTGACCAAGACCAAACAATTGCATCAATATTTTTCCACACTTGCGGGTCCTTGTAGTTTATAGCCTAAAAACCCTTCCAACAATGAGTGTAAGCTTGAGTATCAATCATACCACTCTTTCTAGCACAAGGTACCCAACATTGAATCAAAAGCTTTCTATATTTTGGTGATGTAGGCTCTTTGTCAATGTGTGACAAATCCATGGCAAGCCAAATGGGATATATTTCTATGTCACTTGGTAGTAGCATTACAAAGTCACCCCGCTGCACATCAATCATGGGGTCAAATTTGTCCCTTGGTCTATCTTGTTGAGTTCCACAAAAATGATCACTCCTCTTTCAAACCTAAAAACCTCTCTGTCCCTTGTTGGAGATTCATCACACTGCTTTTTAATTGATGACATTCCTCAGTTTTTGGCCAAAAATGTTCATACAACAATGCTTCTGCTCTGATTTATTTTTCAATCTCTTCAATCACCTTACTCCAGTAATCTATCATGGGTCTATAGTACCTTGGCACACTTGTACCACCTCCTAAATTTTGCCAAAACCTTATATAATTTTTAAGTCCTAGAATTACTTCCTCATGGGCCTTAACATATTGTGCCATTCGTACCAAAGGGGAATTTCCTTGTGGTAACATTGATTCCTTCACTATTTGCTTTCCAAAGACGAATACTTCCGCTCTAGTTTGAAACACTTACATGTGCCTTATATTCTTATATTGGATCACTGGTGTTTTCTCTTGCATAAAGAACCTAAATTGAAGTGGTTTGGAGTGACCAACAAGTATGCCATGTCCATCACAAAGGTAGCCATCACAATATTAGGAACCTTCGTGAGCAAGAATGGAGCTAGAGCCAAAGATGAACTGGTTCTTAATGTATCCATCAAATGTGGCAAATTATAAGTATGTGTAACTCTCAACTTCTCTAAAAACCTGCTAAACATAGCATCTATGTCCTCATGTGTATGTCCAACCATTAAAAAAATACTAGCTAAATGGTTTTGAAAACCCCCATTGCAACAAGCAATGACAAATAAGAAAATAAATATCGGTTTTTATTCTCCTCAGCACAATTATCCACTTGTAGCAAAAAGTTCTCAGGAAATTTTCAAAATGCTGACCGCAATCCTCTCATGCAATTTCAGGTGATCGAACAATAAGCTCTTTGCCATCACTCATGTTGTGGTAGTCTAAAGCATCCCTTGTGTTCAAAGCATGGAGATTTACCAAGCACCGAGCAAACTTTATCGAGCAAACAAAAAAACTGTGAGAGAGAGAGAGAGAGAGAGAGAGAGAGAGAGAGAGAGAGAGAGAGAGACCACAACGAGTAAAACTTTGGTCAAATTAAATACAAAACATGATACTTTTGCATGAATCACTCATCATGATATCACAAGAGAAGGAATTATTTGTTGCCATTCTCAAGTCATCAGCAATAATTTAGTGAACACTGATATCATTTTTGAATAACAAATTAATTATAACATTTGGTTTCATCAAGTACAAAACATGATACTTTAGCATGAATCGCACTCATCATCGATGAAGGCATGTCTTTTATTTGGCTCGTCGGAGGTTTGAACATTGTATCATGGATCTCACACCATCCTTTTAGCCTCAGCCTCAATGTACACTGGCAAGGCACTTCAATTAAGCAAGAAATCAACACATCAAAGCAAATAAATGGACTTTGAATAGTGCAAAAAAATATTTTGCAAAATCATTTAAAACCGCATCAATAGCCACCTAGCTATTGTCAAATATTGCCATGAGCATACATAGCTTGAAAAAGCAAAATCTAAGTAAGGAGAGGCACTCAAAAAATAACATGTCCATGACCAAAAGAAATGGAATGATCACAAATGATCAAATGGGTTCGCCTATTCTCCTCATCCACCACATCTGCAGAAGTTGAGGCCTCATGTCTGTCTTGCCCTTTGGATTGGGAACTAAGAAGAGATGACACATATTTCAAGATCAAAGCATCATCACTATCCAATGCTGCACAAGCACGTCTTGAAGAGAGACATGCTTTGAGAACAGGAGCAGCCCCACAACCAAACTCCAAACAAAGGCCCTTCGGCCTACATAAGAGCTCAAGAAGACTAGCAATGAAATAAGAGCTATGTTGCATGCATCCTCGCCATGCAAGTCCAGAATCCATGACTACGTAAGTAGACTCTGGCAAGGAGTGTCGCATGATGGTATCTGTAGGAGTCATGCCCATTGCATGAAATAATGACATACTCTCATCAAGGTAAACGGAGGTGGTGCACCTTTCCTATGAATGAAGAATAGCATTGAACTATCACACTGCAAAGAAACATGACAAACACTTAGAATGTTATAGTTTAATCATTACATACACTAGGCACAAAAAAAAAAAAGAAATCAACCTCTTGATGATCTCCACCCACATCCACAAATCCGTAAGATGAATGATGAATAACAATCACTCGACGATGAATAACCATGTTAGATGCTCTACTCATCTTCTCAATCCAATGAAGAGTATCACCTACCATATAGAAATCCGATTTTCAACAAATGCAAATAAATCAACAATAAGGTTTGCTTAGTATAGAAGATATTGATACCTGCAATAGATCCCAAATGAATGGCGGCTCTCACATGCTCCTCAGTGCAAGTATCCCATGGAGGTTGTGAGGGTGTAGAATGTAGGACACCTCCAAAAGGCAAGTCAAGAAACACAAAATCAGCAGCTCATGGAACGAGCCTACCATCTCTCCTGTATCCACCAGCATATGTAGACCCGGACTCTGACCATATGCTAGTGTAGGAGCATCCATATCGGTGACTGCACACTGGAATGAAACTCACGTGCAATGGTAATATAATCCCTTGATATAGCTAAAGATCTATGATCTCTTGTTGCCTGTAGAACATACTGCTCTCTAGGGAAAACAAATCGCACCGAATGATGCAAGCTCTTGTGCCAATAGCATCTGTCAATTATAAACAATGAGATCACCAAACCATGGGTGCATTTTCATACCATAGTGCAATAAAAAAACAGTTACAAGATTAGCAATCCTTTGTGAGTTAAGAAAACTATATTATTTATGGACACACCTCTCATGTCAAGCTCCTCCTCTACCTATGTTTCTTCCCCTTATGTTTTGGTAGAGAAGCTATCAAGGAACACAATCAAGCGAAGAGATTAGTGAGCCATAGCAAAGAGATCAATAAAAGTACATGCTCACACATGTCATAAGATTAGTTAACCTTTTCTTTTATGCTCGCACCTGTCATTTTGTTGCAACGATTGTCTTGTGTTGCTTCCCTTTATCTTTAGGGAGCGAAGCTGTCAAGAATACATTAATCATGTTCAATAGCCATGCACAAAATTCAACAAAGACTGTGTTATATCTCAGAAAACATAGACAAAGTCATTAAAGAGACTCACATGCATGAACGGATCTATTATCATGTATAGTCTCCCTTCTTGCATCTGCATCAGATGTGTCAACAGTTGTAGAGGGATTTGAAGTCCTCTGTGCATCGTGGATCTCTCTCTCACGACTCAACACATAATTTTGATCCATGTCTATCCACCAAGGATTGTGATCTAGCTCCCATTGTGATCGATGATGCATAGTGGGAGGATACATGCTATCCTCACTATCAACACGGACCCATGATCGAGCAAGCAAAGGAATGACTAGAATGTGTTGTTTCTCCAACAAATGATAGAAGTATCTAATAGAAAATATATAGCAAACTTTTAGATTATCATAATGAAACTCACAAAATACAAAATAAAGTTACATTTTAGTGACCACTACCTATATAGCAGTGTTTGTGAAGCCATTCAATAGTAGTCGATCTTCTTAAGAGCTTGCAGCTTAGCATCACTATTTCTGCCCTCCAAAGACACCTGGAAACATGAATTTAAAAGCCTCTACTGTCATCTCTCCATAGTAGAGCTCCAATGTAGCTGTTGGAGGAAGTGTGATTCCATATGGCACATCCACATAGTCAAGCAAAAGTATCTCAGCACCATCAAGCACTCTTTGTATATCACCCTCTCTTTTCAACCAACTATAACAATCAAGTGATATAATTACAAAAAGATAAATTATAAAAGAAACAACTAAAGATAGAGCCAAACTCGTGTTACCTAGCTACGGAATCTATGGTCACCTTGAGTCAATCTGTAAGCCGCTCGTGTAATCTTGCTAGACTCCAACAATGATAACCATAAGATCTTATTCTTCATTTTTGCATCATGAAGAGCAATTAAATTAAGCTTTTCTAATGTCACCCAACTCTCTTGGCCCCATTCCAAACTCATTACTTTATCAAACCACTCTTTACCATGTTGAGGATCAACAATATTCAAAATCTGTCACATAACTTTCATTAAAAAAAGCACTTAAAGACAAACAATGCAACCTGTCAAAAGAACCATACCTTTCCAACATGATCCCCATATTTGATGTACAATTCTCCGATTATTTGTTTCTCTTCTTGTTTCAGATATTGTGGTGATAGAGTATCTTTCTTGCTCTTTATCTTACTTTGGAGCTCCTTTGACATTTGAACCTTTCAATAAGTATTCAATAAAAACACTAAAATCACAAAGCAATTATACTTAAATTCAAGAATGTAGTACACTTACATCAAATAACAAACGAGCAAGATATCTCCGTGTAAGACGATGCCAAGGCTCTTCCCCTTTTGTTCCTCTTTTTCGGAGAGTGTCAATGAGTTTCTGATGTGCCTCTGATAGTGCACGGAGATAATCTTCATGATCGGCCGCAAAAATATTTGAGCAATTGACAAGTTCATCTCTCAAGTGAGAGCTAACCAAAGCATGTGTGTTCATGCTACAAAAATGAATGATTTGTTTTTAAAGAAGTGCCAAAACAATATAGATACATCAAACGATGCACTTGATTTAGCATTTTACTTACAAGTTCATTCTTTGAAGACTAGTTAACAATGCAATCTCTGACACCCTTGTAGTATCAATTATTGTACATAAAACTCTACAATGCTTCTCTATGTTAGTAGAGTACATTTCATTAAAGGCTTCTCGCCAAGCAACTATCCGATGATTCCCTTCCCACACATAGAACATTTTTTGGGCAAGGGATTCAAATTGTGGATGTGCAGCCACCTCTTCAAACTATATACTGACTTCTCGCCAAGCAACTATCCGATGATTCCCTTCCCACACATAGAACATTTTTTGGGCAAGGGATTCAAATTGTGGATGTGCAGCCACCTCTTCTTCAAACTATATACCGACTTGTTTCCATATTGGATCCCATCCATCAATAATAGCATCTTACATACGTTTACTTATGATCATCAAAAGAAATGAAGAAAGGTAAAAATAAGAAAGCATACCTGTGACTAGAGTTTCTTACATTTGACATGTAGACAATGAAACTATAAATGCACCCTTCTCTTTGATGTAGCCTTCTCTGGCAAATGCAGACCTCAAGCCACTTACATCTGACCTTAAACCACAAACTTTAGCATGAGGTATAAGCCTGCAAAGAGGTATGGGAGGACATTCAAAGCAACTAAAAACTCTTGTTTTACTTAGAATGTCCTCTCCCCAATCCAAGTGCAATGTGCTATCATCCTCATCTGCAACACTTCGATGTATTTCAGGTCTCATTCTAAATGGCACTATTTGCATAGCAGCTTCAACTTTAGCTATCTCTTGGTCACTTCATGCAAAGAACCCAAACCAATATCATGACTATCGCTCTCATCTGGCAACTCCGTCTCAGCCACGGAGCTAACTTGATCACTACAAACAGGTTTTGAGACTGATGCACTCCTGCCGCGTCTTCTTGAACCTCCCCTAGCAGTGGAGGGGCTACATTAAAAAAAAAAACAATACCTTCAAAGATAACACTAATAAACTTTCTATTAAACAAACCTAATAATAAAGACGTTTGTACATTTCATTTAAAAATTCATGTTTGATAACTAAAGGTCATACAAACTTATGCAAACTCTATACTTTGAGACACTACTCTAAACTATCCCGCGTCGACGCGGGACTAGTTATGCCACTATCCCGTTGAAGAAAAGTATTGCATGCTTGACATAAAAATATTCCATTGTTATAATACCAACCTAGCCGGACACAATCCTAGAACATCCCGCGTCGGTGCGGGACTAGTTATGCCATGATCCCAGTAGACAAAAAACGACAAAGTAGAGCCTATGCGGATTAGCAAACAATGTGAAACCATGCTGTTAGGGCTCCCCTCACTAATGGGTGCTACAAGGATCAGCAAGGCAGTGGCCTAAGGGCCCTTGTGGATACACAGAATAATGCAATGAGTGTCCCTATTACCAAACACTTTGTAGATTATCCCAATAGTAGAAAACCCTTTAAAATGTTTAAAGCTCCTTGCAGTCAACCTATAACGACTCCTCAAAACACTTACAGACAATCTCTTCACATGGGCTCTCCTAGAAATTCATATGACAGTGCCCAAGATCACACCACCGCGAGTGGATCAAAACACCTTCGCAACCTTTGGAGACTCTGCCCCTCTTGGCAATGCTCCCTAGTTTGATAGCTCAGGGGGAAGGTGAAATGCATGACCATCTTATGGGTCTCAAGCTGGACATCAACCTTTCCCAGAACCTAAAACTGGGACTCTACCCTAAATAGTCCCGCGTCGACGCAGTATCAGTTAGGGCAGTGTCCCAAAACATTCCAAGTAAGTATTGTGGAGGTTATGTGCAAGTTTGTGGAGATAAGTCCAATGCTCGAGCCCGACATGCTGAGTGCAGTAATAAAGAATGCGTTTTCTGCAGTGATCGACTCTTAAGTGCAGTGAGGCATTAATGTTAGCTCCAAGCATCAGTGAGGCATTAATGTTAAGGTTCGGCAGATTAGCGGGGCCCTGTTGTGAAGACACGCTTCTTTGCATAGCGCTTAATCTGTTGTTTGTTGTTGAAGCACTTCGGAACCAGCAGTGCTCTCTTTATTTGAATGTATCCGAAATTGCTGAGCAGAGACCAATCACAAATTGCCAAAACCTGGACTACTGACATATAACAAATTGCTGAAACCTGGACTATTGAGCAGAGACCAATCATAAAACCTGGAGTACTGACATATAACAAATTTGCCAATCACAAGCAAGCAATAACATACGTAGTACTGACATACAAGCAAAAAAGAGACCCAAGGGCCAACCCTTCAGCTGTTCCTTGCTATGACTGGCCTGCCCAAAACATCACCGCCTTGCTACGACGGGCCTACCCAATAAAAAAATGGCCTACATCCGACTTAATGTTATTATCTCGTTTTCTGAATAAACAGTGCATAACAAAGTCCATTCTCGTTCTCTGAAGCTCAGTGCAGTAATCAAGATTTTGTCATATAGAGATACACAACCGAAGTTCAATTAACAGTCCTAAATCTTAAGCGCAGAATAAACTTGAAAAAAAATGGGACTCCAGTGTCCCAGTGCGTCTACCTTGTGGGGGGATGACGTTTGGGCACCATCGATTTCCGTGTACGGCTTGAAGCGCGTAGGCTTCTTGCAGACGGCGACCACTAGCAAAGTAGAGCACAGGCTTTTAGAAAATTGCAAACTCTAAGTGCAGATCAAAACATTAAAATGTAAATTTTAAATAATCTCAAGCTTATGAGATGTGGTCGGGCAAAATGTGTCTCGACCGGTTGTGACTAAGGGGAAAAAGAAAAATTGTGCTCCAAAATAAAGTAAAATAATGCAATAACACAAATTTTGTATAATGAGAATATATCGAGGGACATTTACATTGCAATAAAAATACATTAATGCTTTCAATAGGTTTAGACATCGAGACAAATCAGTACAAGTTGAGCATACAGGTGTAGGCAAATCAGTAAATGTTTAGCATAGAGGTGTATTTATATAACGTTGAAGCCGATATACCTTGTCGTGCAGAGTGGAATAGAAAAACAAAAAAAATCAATGTTTTTTGCCCTAAGTTTTGGCCTTTTCACACTTAATATCAAGACGTGTGTGGCACATGCGATTTAATATAGACTTTTTGTCTTTTCCAAGAGATTGTTGTCTGCAACAAGTGCACTCGGTTACTCTCCAGGTTGACTGTTGTTCAATCCATGAAATGGCTCGTCATATCACTATCTTCAGTCCCAAGCATAAGCAGAAGCTTGTGCTAATGTTTGAAAGTAGGTATCACACTATCACTGTTGAAGCTTTAACATAACAGTTTGAGCTGGAGAACAAAAATTTCTCTTTACGTCCACTTACACTACAAGGTGAGTAGGTTAGAATTGAACCTGCACGTAATGATTCAAATGAGTTGTTTTACCATTTGGATCACGAATATTCACAGTTTACAAGCTACTTTGCAACGAACATCCATCAACGTCAAATGTTGGCTCAAAAGATTCTCCAATCAATGTTGAAGATGGCACTGCATCCATCAGAAGTGTACTTGATTTTATTCGTTCTCTTCCTTTGCAAACCAATCTATATATTGCACTCTCCTCTGCTACAAGTGTCACCAAGGTTTTGGAAATGCCTATTTATTATGATGGGTATGTTGCCTATGAACTTCCTCCTCAAAATGACAACTCTGCTATGTATGGGATGGAACATAGATTTGATGGGCATGTTTGGACAGAATATGTTACCTGCAGTAATGATATATAAAACGGGACTGTTCGTTTTAGTCGGTGTGGAGGGCATTTGAGATTATCCAATATAGAATGTCCATACTATCAGGGAAGGAGACAATTTAATGAGTCTCAAAGGCGAGGAAAATTAGCACGTGCTCCTAGTAAAGGCCACTTGGATGTTGCTAATGGAAAGCTTATATGCTTTCATTGCCATCAAATGCCAGAGTGCATTGACACTTGCCTGCAGTTATATATTATTGTATTCCATCTGAAAAGACTGGAGTTACTAGATGTGTATTGCATTTAGGTTTTCATAAACACCCTATTGCACAGGGGAAGAGTAGAGTTGCAGACTAGTCAATATCTGATGCCTTAATGCATCAAGCTGCCTTTGATACACTAACAACTGCCAAACAGCTTGAAACAAAAACTACAGAAGACCTAATTATGGACAAGCTTGTTTCTCAAGTAGTTGGTGGTGACTCACCAATGACAGATGGAGAGTTCTCTTGTTTTCTAGATTCTGTAACCCCATTGTCAGACAAGCGGCGTGTTCAAAGAACCTTAGAGTTAACTAAACGGGCAAAAGGAATTACACCTCTTGGCTTGGATTCTATTTTGACTTTAAAGTCAAAATCAAGATATCCCTTCCTCCACAGTGTTCTTTTTCTAGGTCAGCTTGGACCTGGACATCAACGTCTACTATGGGACCAGGGAGTGGTTTTGATTTGGTGAACCGTATGCACCCTGGTGGAAATTTGCAAGATATGTGGGTGCATTTTAATCATGTTCATCGTGTGGAGGGCTAGCCTACTATGTCGGCGCATGTTTACGACCCATATGTAAGAGAGCTATTAACATTGGCAATATGTGAATTTACTGTGGAAAACAAGCATGCACAGATAGAGTTTTGGAAAATGCTTAATAAGATTGTAGTTGATCATGGTTTTGATAAGCCTGAATTTCGAGGATTTATGGCAGATGAGGCAAATGAAAATTGGATTGCAGTTTGTACTGTCTATTTTGGTGGGGCCAAAAAAAAGATGTATGAGAAAGAGAGATCATGTGTTTTTCATTGGGAGCAAAGCATGGTTAAGCACACTGTCAAGTGTGTACGTTCCTCTTATCAAGATGAGCATAAAATATTGTGTAAAAAATGGTTACATGGACCTTCAGAACATGCAGCACAAGTATGCAAGGATGAACTCAAACAGTTTTGGAAAATGGGCCATGCTATTTTAGATGAGATTCCAGCATTGGAAACATGGTTGTCATGGTGGGATGTTTGAGTGCCACATTGGGGAGACAAATTTGTTGCTCAAGATGAGATAGGTGCTTTTGTCCCTAGAACAAATCTTTTTGAGGCAAAACATGCAAGTATGTGTGCTTCAATTGGTTACAAGAATAATATTGGTTTGTATGAAGTCACTTGTGCAGATATGTCACTAGCAGTTCTTTAAAGTGTGTGCTACAATGCCTACTTGAAGGGCATGCATTCATCCACAGGACCAATGATGGAAGACTTGGCAGCCAGATTTATGAGCAATCAGTCAGCGTCAACATCGAATAGAAAACTTCTTGATGTAGCTCAGTCAACAATTTTAGAAATGAAAATACTAAGTCCAGAGACTCAATAGAGCTCCAGTAAGGGAAAACAATGTGCATAAATCACGCTCAATCTTTCTTGATGCCCATGAAAATCTTGAAGAAGACTCTCATAGGCCAGAGTTTGTTACTGTGACTACTCCAATTTACAATGTACCACATAGCCAGCAAAATGCTTCCGCTACTCTTAGTCTTTGGCCAGAGAAAAAGGTACCTCGGACTGTTTGGGCAATTAGGCACATCGAGTCTTGCAGAAAAATGACGTGTTTTGGTGTTCTCCCCAGAGAGAAAGTATGTTGTGGTAGGTTCATAAACAACAATTTAGATAATGTGCAAAATGGTGTTCCTGCCCCTTGCTTTTGGGGAAGGAGAAAATATCCCAATGTGGGTGCCAAACCAGAAGGAATTATTGAGGGGTTTGTATGGTTTTGCAATGACAGTAACACTCACGCATGGAATATTGATGGGATGATTATTGGACCTCCTGGCCTAGCCCCAAGGATGTGGGTTGTGGAAGAGGGAACGTGTCTGCTTCCATAGGAGGTTGAGATGCTGCAAAAAAATGGATTTGTGCTTCAAGGAGATAATACGACAGCACAACAGAACCTCCATCTTTGTGGGCAATGTGGAACACAATCGAGCTCTTTCCGTGCTAGATTTAGAGATGGAAAGCATGTAAGGTGGAGGACAAAATTAACCAAAGACTTCAATTACAGGATAGCATTGGGCCAGAGCATGGAAGCACATCTAGTGAGAGAGGTTATATTGGTACCAAATGCATCGCATGTTTTTCATGTTGGCACTCCAGGCTCAGTTCAGAAAGGGGTTACTTATGCAGTGACCATTGCAGACTTTCCTCGATGTACTTGTGAGGATTTCCAGAAAAGAGATAGCAGGCATCTCACGTATGTGCCATGCAAACACATGTACTTTGTGTATTTTTGAGTCCTTGGTTTGGTTTCTACAGCTCAGGAGTTTGTGTATCAGGCAGCATTGACAAAAGTAGAGTTGTTCCAGGGATTGTGTGGGGCCAGAGTGCTAGCATAGCATCGACTTCTTGAGCTAAGGTTTGCAGTCCTCTATGGATTGGCCATTTTTTTGGATTCCCTACAATTGCCATTGTAGAATGAGCGCCTATTATACTTACATTGTTTTGATAGCTTGTGTTAATCAATTTGGCGTTTATATTGTTGCAATGATCACCTTCTATGGATTGACCATTTTTTTGGACTGGCTGCACTTGACATTATGATAGAGCTTTTTTGTGTTATAATTCTCCCTACTTTCACTCAAAAAAATGCCACGCTCGGTTTTATTCGCTCGGTGTATGGTTTTCTCCAAAGCATGTAGTCGTGAAACGTTGCTTCTTGGAAGCCCATTTGTTACCAGATCACCAAGTGGATGCTTATCCATCCTTTCTAAGTTCTGTAAACAATTAGCAATTGAGCCAACTGTAAGGTTTGGATCAACTGTCCACAAACCATTCAAAACAAAGTATGCATACTGACCTTTCTCATGTCCATGAGTGATCATGACAATTACCACCATCTGCAAATTTTAACCTGAATCCACACCCTTGGGAACAATGCGTAATCTTGGAATTGTTGTCTTCTTTTGATCCATCTTATCATGAATTATGCATACATATTTATCTGGTTGAGTTTTTGAAAATCTGTGTAGAAGGTGGGAATCAACCCCAAGTGGACTGGCGGGCGAACGAAGCTTCTAGGAGCGGTAACCAGAGAGTTACCGTGGTAATTGAAAGTGTACAATCAGTTAGACACCAACCCGATAGCCTATAAATAGGACCCATCACTCATTTTGTATAGCTTTTGAATCTTAAGAATCTTCACTAGTCTAGGTCCAGAGCTACTTGTGCTCTTGCAATCATTTTGGTGTGCTCTCTCTCTTCTGTAATAATAAAGCGAGCTTCTGGGATATCAAATGCTCCTCAATGTACTCTGCATATCTGAAATACAATCCCAATTTTAGTTTCGTTAACAGTGTCATGTCTTTCACTTCCAGTGTTTCACCTTTCGGTTCTGGTGTTTCCTATTTTAGTTCCAGTATTGTTTTCCAGTTGTTGTCCAATCTCTGAGTCTAACATCTTTAGTTCTGAGTAGCAACCTGGAATCACTGTCCGAACGCATCCAGCTCATATCCCATTTTGGCAATCACGGTGCTTTGAGCTAAAAGATTTGAGACATGCAAACTATCTCCCAGTTGGTATTAGAGCTATTGTATGTCCATAATGCCACCCAAAACAAGTACCAAAGGTTGTCGGCCAGCAACTCGCTTTACGAAAAATCAAGAAAGGGTCAGTCCAATTCTAGAAGAGACTGAAGTAGGCTCTAAAATTGATCCACAACATGGGAATGATAAGAGGTTGCTCTAGAACGGGGTACTATTGAGGAATCATGGGATTCGTAGCATTCCAATCATTCCAAGCGTGGACGAGCTGAAAGAGCTGCTAGATGGAATAGGACTCAAGGATCCAAAAGTCAAAAATAGACTGATGAGAGTGATAGGAGCCAAAAAAAGCATCACTCAACACACAAGGGAACCAAGAAAGCAATTAAAGAGATAGTGACAGAGATGGAGATAGAGGACTGTGAGGCTGACACTGATCATTACAACAAGAAGAAGCAATGTGGGAAGAAACCAATATGTAAAACCAGAATCAGTAAGACCAAGGAACATTCTACTGATTTGAAAATTTCCTTTTGTATATTCAAGGGAGGAAAGAAGGATGACCTCGATGTTCAGATACAAGCTTTTGAGAAGTATGTTGAATTGAAAGATAGATGAAGATGAATGGGGGGAATATTTTCCTCAAACACTAAAGGATGCAGCCAAGAAATGGTATTATCATACCTAGCCTACCGACTCAAATCATATCACAAACTCATTAAAGCCTTCAAACTAGAATATTCAAACAATAGGGGAGATGAAGATATTTTGTTTGAACTAGGCAAGATCAAACAAGGTAAGTTGTCAATCAGAAATTATGCGAAAAAGATAAAAGAATTAACCAAACAACTGCAAGAACCTCCTCAGAGAAAAGGATGAGAGCTTGGTTCCTAAATGGTTTTAAGAGTAGGAAGTTGCGAGAGCAAGAAGTTCCAGGGCCGGCAAAGAAATTCAATGACCTGGTACAGAGAGCACTGAAGTTGGAATAGTAGGAGAAAAAGAAAAAGAGGCATAGAAGAAAACAATCTAGTAAATGATGAATCATATGCTAAAAAAATGTTAGTGGGTCGCCGCAACGGACTTTTACAACATAGCTTTCAGGCACTAACATATATCCATACTCAGGGAAGTGACTCGGGATGGGACACGAAGACCCTTTGAGATTTTCAATCTCAAGAAGTGAACCTATGGAACTACATGATCAACTACCTTTAGAAAATCTACCGCTATCATGCAGCTCCGCTATCATGCTAAGAAAGATACCAGGAAGATGCACATCGAGCTTAATTGAAGTTTACCTGATTAATGATCAATGTTCAGGGCTTGCTAACAAGTTAGTTTTATGATTAATGTATGCCAGATGCGGCTTTAACAGGCCAACAGATGCCTTGATGATGCTAAAAAGGAGTATGCTTGAAGTGATTACAGATGGAAGATTATGGTCTTGAACTGTAGTGCTTGAAGTGCTCTACTGGCTTGTCTTTATGGCTCGTCGATTGGAGCTACGGTGAAGAAGTTATGGCAGTTTGAAGTTTAAGTTGATACAGATCTGTGCAGGAGGGCAGAGGGGACAAAAATGAAGCGAATGCATGGGCCTGAAGTGCTCACTTTATGGAATGCCTCGGTCTTTTTAGATTAGCGATCGGAGTTCTAGTTGCCAAGATATTGATAATTAAAGATTCACTAGGGACTGGTTCCGTACCAGTCTGTTCTGCTCGATTGGTGTGCCATCTAGGAATCTTACAACCTAGCAAGGGTTTCTATAGAGACCATATGATGAGTGAAGGCTAAAGGAGATTGCCAATCGGAGTCCGAAGCTGTAAGAAATTAATGCTTGAATTCGACGACAATGACTAACGGTAAGGTTTGTTCATAATAATGTCATCTTATGCAGTACATTGATAGCAAGATATTGCAATATGGTTGTGGAAAAGAAGTCCAGGGTAGTTTTAACCGAATGCAAAGGGAATTCCTTTCGCCAAATGCAATCACCTATACTTACATCTTGAAGGCAAGTGAAACTATACAAGCCATTCAAATGGGCAATTAA
This sequence comes from Adiantum capillus-veneris, assembly GCF_014529385.1. NCBI lineage: Eukaryota > Viridiplantae > Streptophyta > Polypodiopsida > Polypodiales > Pteridaceae > Adiantum > Adiantum capillus-veneris. Next base: position 90,864,479 of record NC_140959.1, on the reverse strand, counting down.
ATTCATCATGATATGGGCCACTCGAGGGCTTTAGGAGGAGATCTTGAGTCTCAAAAATGACTTGGCCAATATGAATGTCAAATGTGGTGCCCTCACAAAGTTAAACGACTGCCCAAAAGTAAGTTGAATGGCCGCTCGAATTTTCTTGGCTGCCCATAATTAAAAGGGTTATTATGTGTGAAGGGGGAGAAAAAACAAGGAGGGCACTACAAGAGGTCACTTAAATTCCCGCGCCACATTAACAGCGTCTCTGGCGGGCGTCGATATAAGTGTGTGTATGTATGGAGGGAGCTAAAGTTTTTTTAAAAATTGATTTTCAAATTTTTGACGCATGTTTCGGCACTTGTTCCGATGCTAGCGTGCATGCACTTTCAGACGCTTAAGTCGACAACTTTTCCGACGCTTGAACTGACTTCTGTACCGATGGCACCTGCAAAAAACAAACCACGGGATTTCTCTGCGCATTTCTCTTGTTCTTGCATGTTTCCTCAAGCTCTCTTCTTCCCCATCTCTCATAGATCTGGTGCGAAACAAGCCGTCGAAAGTGCTAATCTTGCTTGTGGGTTAGCTCATAACACTAAGGTGAGATTGTTTTCATGTTTACTTGTAGATTTAGGGTTTAGGGTTTAACTTTGTGTTTGTGTGTGTATTTTTGCAGGTTCCGAGACTTTTACAACAACTTTCATTGCTCAAATAGGACAAATGTGAGTGCTCGAACCTTTAAATGCATATTAAAATTATTTAAATTACTTTGTATATTAATATTTTTTTTTCATGCTTTAAAATTTCAATGCTTTAAAAGAAATTATGGTTTGTGATGTGAAATTTCATTTTAAATTATGATTTTTTTTTTTGTTTTGGTTATTGAAAACATCTTGTTTTGAAGAAATTTTATTTAGAATTATGTTGTTTTTGAAATTATGCAATTGATGGGGTTTATGTTTTAGGTTAAGTTTAGGTTATAAATTAAGTAAAATTAGGTTAGGTTAGGTTATCTTATACATTAGGTTACGTTAAGTTAAGTACGTTGTTAGGTTAGGTTATACGTTGGGTTAGATTACGTTAATTAGGTTAGGTTAGATTAAGTTAAGCTACGTTAGGTTAAGTTATATTAGGTTAGGTTAGGTTAAGCTACGTTAAGTTAGGTTATGTTAGGTTAGCTTAGGTTATCTTATACGTTAGGTTAGGTTAAGTTAACAACCTACGTTAGGTAAGGTCAGGTTAGGCTACGTTAGGTTAGGTTACGTTAAGCTATGTTCGACAATACGGCAAGCCATAGAGCTTACCCACAGCACATATTAAAAACAACACAATGGCAATCCGTTCGTCAATATGGCAAGCCATAAAGCTTACCCACAATGCATATGCATTGTGGGCAAGCTCTATGGATTTCCGTATTGCCAACGGCTCACCATTGTGTTGTTTATATGTCCGCGAGCGGTTTTCAAGTCCTAAAATAGCTAAGCGGCCCTGAAAATAACACCATGGCAAGCCGTTTGGCAATACGGCAAGCTTTAGAGCTTGAACACAATGCATATGCCTTGTGGGCAAGCTCTATGGATTCACGTATTGCCAAATGACTTGCCATTGTGTTTTCTATATGTCTGCAAGCGGTTTTCAAATCCTAAAATAGCTAAGCGGTCCTAAAAACAACACAATGGCAAGCCTTTTGGAAATACGGCAAGCCATAGATCTTGATTACAATGCATATTCATTGTGGGCAAGCTTTATGGCTTGCCATATTGCCAAACGGCTTGCCATGGTGTTGTCTATATGTTTGCGAGCGATTTTCAAGCCCTAAAATAGCTAAGCAGTCCTAAAAACAACACAATGGCAATGGCAATGCGAGCGATCCATTTGGCAATACGTAAGACAAGTCATAAAGCTTACCCACAAGGCATATGCATTGAGGGAAAGCTCTATGGCTTTCTGTATTGCCAACAACTTGCCATTGTGTTGTTTTTATGTCCGCAAGCGGTTTTCAAGCCCTAAAATAGCTAAGCAGCCCTAAAAACAACACAATGGCAAGCTGTTTGTCAATACGACAAGCCATATAGTTTTTCCACAATGCATATGTATTGTGTGCAAGCTCTATGGTTTGCCCTATTGCCAAAAGGCTAGCCATTGTGTTGTCTATATGTCCGCGAGCAATTTTCAAGCTTTACAATTGCCTCGTGGCCCAAAAAACAACACAATGGAGATCCGTTGGCAAAACAGAAAGCTATAGAGCTTGCCCACAATGCATATGGGCAAGCTCTATGGCTTGCCGTATTGCTTGAAAATTTCTTGCATTTCTATAGAGCTATATGCATTGTGGGCAAGCTCTATGGCTTGCCGTATTGCTAACGGCTGGCCATTGTGTTGTTTATATGTTTGCAAGCAATTTTCAAGCGCTAAAATTGTCTCGTGTCCCTAAAAACAACACAATGGTGATCCGTTTGGCAATATGGAAAGCCATAAAGCTTGCCCACAAGTCTTATGCATTGTGGGAAAGCTCCATGACTTTCCGTTTTGCGAAACGGATCTCCATTGTGTTGTCTATATTTTTGCGAGCGATTTTTAGGCCATAAAATCACTTCGCGACCCTAAAAACAACACAATGGTGAGCCGTTTGCCAAATTGGCAAGCCATAGTGCTTGCTGACATCGCATATGCATTGTGGGCAAGGTGTATGGCTTGCCGTTTTTCTAAACACCTCACCATTGTGTTGTTTTTATGTTAGGTTAGGTTAGGCTAAGTTTAGGTTATAGGTTAGGTTAGAGCTAGCGACAAATTAATAGTAGAAAAAATGCAATTAGACTTCGAAAGTGCACACAGACTTCAAGAACCTTTATATATAGTCATTGACCAATAAAAAGGAGATTATTACCCTATGGTCCTAATCTCAGTGCACCTCTAGACCGAGGTGTGCGCTGATCTGGCTTGGCTAGAGAATGTGAGGTTGTTAGAGCTAGCAGTAAATAGTTGAAAAAACGCAATCGGACTTCAAAAGTGCACACAGACTTTAAGAACTTCAATATATAGTCATTGAAAAATAAAGACGAGATTATTACCCTGTGGTCCTAATCTTTGTGCACCTCTAGACCGAGGTGTGCAGGGATCGGGCCTGGCTAGAGAATGTGAGGTTGTCATGTATTGTCATGTACCCTGGGAGATTCACTCTATATACAAAATGGGACGCCACCTGCGAGTGAACAAGTTTGATAAAACCCCTATATACAACTCATATTAAGGAATATGACCCCCCTTTCTACGTTTATACGAAAATCAATGCAAAAAACTATCATACCCCTATCTTACATATAAAATTTAGGTCTCACATGATCTAACTGAGTAAAACTATCCAAAGAGCGTGTAGCATAGTGATTGGCAACGTTCTAAGAAACCACTTCTGTTGATAACTAGATGTACCCTCAATGTTTCTTAGTTTGACTTTCAAACTATGTGCCCATTCAACATGCACTCTAGCTACTCATCCAATTTTGACCCATCTAAATTACTCAAAAAACATGTTATAAAGTTGTGCTAGGTTCTTCATGTAACTTTGCATCTATACAAACTCTTTATAGCTTTCATCTCTCAACAAATGAACTATAATCACAAAAGAAGCAATTGATACAAAGCAGTGTTAGTTCTTGCATGTATCTTTGTAGCTATTGACTCACAAGTTTGAGGGCAGACTCTTTTGGGAAGCCATGATTTTGAAACACAAAAACTTCCTCTCATTTTCCCCTTTTCTCACTTATCCACCCCCCTAGCCCCCCCCCCCGCATAAATATGATACCCCCTCCCTTACTTTTAAGCTTGGGAGATAAATTATTGGGGGTATACCCCTAACTTATACACTTATGTAACTTGGAAAAAATCCCCCTCCCTTGCACTTACATGGTGCAGCTGTAAGTTTTCTATGGTGAATCCCCTGGGTCATGTACTTTGTAGTGTGTAGTTATAATTGTAGTGTGTAGTTATAACAACGAGTGTTTTAATTATTTGTTGCATCATTGTTAGATAAAGTATGGATGATAGGATGGCATGTCCTTGTGGGCATTGCAAGCATCAGATCTTTCAAAAATGAAAATATGCGACCAACACATACGCAATCACGGTCTCTTTCCGATAGAGCAACTACAAGACCTGTGTTATCGATCTCATGGTCTAGAAATTGAAGGTCAAATTCCACAAGTAGATATTACTTCAACTTCATCCCAGAGAAGGCGATTTTCAAACGAGCAGCCATCGGCTGAGTCCTCCCAACTAATACTTGATGCGGCATTTCAAGTAGTAGAGATGGAGCAGATGTTGGACGTGTTCTTTGACATGGATTCCAACATAGAGGGAGCCACATTGAATGCAGTACTATGGACCAACCTCAGCCATCCCATTCATAACAATGGCATGATAGCAACAATGAAGAGGACGAGATGATGCAAAGTCTTGCACGCATGCCGCTCTACACTGGTGCAAAAATCTCAGTCCTCCGTACCGCGTTAGCAATGCTTAATTTGCAGTCTGCTATCCATGGTTGGTCTGACGCCTCAGTCACAGAGCTTTTCAGGTAAACACATTTTATCCTAAGCATGGTAAAGTGAAAATTATAGTTCATATAAAGTGATCAAAGGGCTGACTTGTTCATGTAACGACAGGTTGCTCAATGAGCAAATCTTTCCAGAAGGGAGTCACATGCCCCCTACCCGTCCAGCCGCTAAAAAGCTTCTTACTAATTTGTGCTTGGATTATCAGAAAATACATGCATGTCCTAATGATTGTATATTTTTTCGCAATGAGTATGCAAACTTGGAACAGTGTCCTAATTGTGGATCAAACAGGTACAGGGAGGACACACAAGGAAAATTTATCCCTGCAAAGGTCCTTCGACACTTTCCTATCATTCCAAGAAAAAATAGCATATTCATGTGCAAGTCCATAGACACTTTGATGACATGGCACTCAAATACTAGATCGACAGATGATGTGATGTGGGTACCTACTAACTCTTGTGCATGGAAGCACATAGAGAAAAGTTGGCCTATATTTAAGAACGAGCCTCGATGTATCCGCTTTGGTCTGGCAATGGACGAAGTAAACCCATTAAGATTACAGAGTTCTTCATGGAGCACGTGGCATATTTGCCTAGTTAATTATAATCTTCCACCATGGCTCGCTATCAAGAAGGGCCATCTATTGTTGTCATTGATTGTCCCAGGAAAGTACAAAGAAGAATTATAGATTGAGATAGACATCTTTGGTGCATCAGATCTCATAGAGGATGAGAGATTAATTAATGACTTTTGCTAGGAACTCTTTTGTAAAACTCTTTTTATTAGTCTACAATACACTTGAGGTGTTGTCATTTGTGTAGCAATTTTGTTGATTTGTTATTTGTATCAATTAAGAATTTCTTCTATAAACTAACGTATTTTGTGGGTGTTGTTTGTGTATGATTAGCCATGGCCGATGACGATGAGCCATACTCTCCTAGTTTTAGTTTTCCTGTTACTCCGGCCCGCATGTCACTCGAGTAGATGGGCTCGTTTTTGTCTCAGCTCACACCAGAGCAGACCGCGATGGCACGGCACCTTTGGGTAGCAGTTCCCTCTAGACCTACTACGACTGACCCTATACCTGAGACTAGTATGGTCCCTACACCGAGCGGCCCCACACCTCAGTCTAGTGTGCCCCCCACGCCTAGGACTCGTGTGTCCCCTACATAAACGGGTGGTTCATCCTCGAGACGAGGTAGGTGTCACTCTGGAGGCGGTGGTTGCTATGGTAGCGGTTCTACCGATGTGTCCACACCATTGAGAGAGTGTCCACCACTCTCTTCAATAGATAGTTCACCGTTCGGCACACCACGTACACCTTGGGGATCACACGAGCATGATCCTAGCAAGGTGTACAAGAGCAGGGATGGGGCTGTTGTGGCAGATAGGGTCGGAAAGGCCATGCAACAGAGGATTTGACAGCTCTGTACGATTCAGTTTGGTCACTCTCTAATGGAGGTTTGGGATAACCTCGATCTTGAAAGAAAGAATTACATCGTCGAGGCCATTTAGAGAGATACAGGCCGACAGAGGGGTACGATCATGTAATGAACTCCTAGATTTTGAGCGTGGCAAAGTCCACAATGTCACACCGTCGGTCAGAGGCGAGTGACAGGTACAATGGCGGCAGTCCCAAGCCAGCATGGTTGGACGCAGAGGAGTGGGCGGGGATTACACGAGAGACACAAGACAATCCTGAGAGATTTCAGTAGTAGAGAGATGCATCCATAGCACGTTTGGAGTCTGTTGGAGCGTCACATCTTGGGAGTGGAGGCTACGATACACTTCGATATGAGTTTGTAAGTATTATACGTATGCTTTAAATTATTGATAATATATATGTTATTTGAAGATTTATCTAATGATTAAACCATAATTTTGTAGGAAGTTGGCGTGAAGTGCCTTCCGACACGCCGAGAGCAGAAGTATGGGTACAAGCATGGACTTGTGGCCCTTTTGACCCAGCTGTGCAGGAGGAGGGAGAGGACGTTGATTGGGAGGCATTACCATGAGGGTCTTCTCACTCAGTGATTGTTTGCATATGTAGAGTTTTGTAGTGCTTATGTTTATGGTATGGCACATATGTTATGCTAAAGGTTTGATAGTCAACTTAAGGTTATGGTTTTGCTATGATGGTATGGAAATCATGTGATGGTTATGGTCATGGTTATGGTTATGGTTATGGTTATGGTTATGGTTATGGTTTTGGTTATGGTTATGGTTGTGCAATGATGGTATGGCAATCATGTGATGGTTATGGTTTTGCTATGATGGTATAGCATCATGTGATGGTTATGGTTATGGTTGTGCAATGATGGTATGGTTGTAATGGTTATGGTATGACAAGCAAGTTATCGTAGTGGTTATGGTATGGCAAACACGTTATATTTATGGTTTTACAGTTTTCGACTCATGTTTTAATTATGGTTATAAAATTTTTATGCCGTTATGCCATGATCAAGCTTTTGATTTTGTGGTTATGTTATTCTTACAATTTTGCTAAATGCCATACACTCGCTCTTTAGCGTCATCTTGTAGGTGGAGTGCGGTTGCCATGTGCACTCTTCCTTTGGGCAGAGGGGGCTGTTTTCTTTTGCTGCAGTACATGCAACATCAGTTCCCAACCCTCTCTACCCAAAAAAAATTTGCAAGTTTGGTCGTTGGTACAATATATGGTATAAGCGTTGGTACAATCTTCTAAATCAACGTCGGAATATGCTATAGAAATACTGATGCCTATTTCGTAGTGCATTCTGACAATTATTTTGTAGTTTATTCCGACGTTATGTATACCGATGGTCATTCCGATGCTACGAAACTGGCATCTCTTTCAAGGCTATTTCAGCACTTTTTAGTTTTAAAACTAGTTTTATTTCGTCGATACCTGCACCAATTTCTACGTGACGTGTTGTAGTGGGGACAATGGCATGAGCAAGCTGTGGCAGCGTGGAGAAAGAGAGAGGAACTCGCGCAGGCAAATGGGAGCATCGAGTGAGCTTGGGATGAAGAGAAAGTTGATCAGCTTGCCAGGGTGCCACCTTTCGGTACCACTCACATGACATTCGGTGCTGCTTGACTCACCTAATTTCCACGTCATCAATAGAAGGTCACGTGCCACATCAATCACGGCGCCGTGATTGATGGGCTGAGGAAAATATATGGTAAAAAAAGAGGGGTTACGAGGAGGAAAAGGAAGGCCTCTCTCTACCTCGCTCTCAGATGATAGGAGGGTCTCTCTCTCTCTCTCTCTCTCTCTCTCTCTCTCTCTCTCTCTCCTCCCCCGCCATGAGCAAGAGGAGGAAAGGAGACGCCCTATCTCTCTCTCCCAATCACAAGGAGGAAGACCCACTCTCTCTCTTTTAACCTTGGGAGCAAGAAGAAGAAACCTCGATCCCTTTCTCTCGACATCAGGGGAGAAGACTCGGTCTCTCTCTCTCTCTCTCTCTCTCAATCCAAGCTCGGAGTCCGAAGCTCTCAATCTCTCTCTCTTAAATATAGAGGGGAGGAATCAGAGAGGGTAAGCAAGGGAGGGGTGATTCTTGAGATCATTCTCTCTCTCTCTCTCTCTCTCTCTCTCTCTCTCTCTCTCTCTCTCTCTCTCTCTCTCTCTCTCTCGATCTTGAAGGCTTCAAAGGTAGGATTTCTCTCGACCTTGATGAGCAAGAAAGGAAAGCAATTAAGATCAACAGAGGGGGTTTGAAGCAAAGAAGTGAGGGCTCTCTCTCTATATCTTTCGACTAAGCCAAAGCTAGGCATGACTGAGAAGTCCGAGCAAAAGTGGTGGCCTTAAACTCGAGGTCGGCAAAGCACAAAGAAAAAGGGTGAAAACCACATAACTTTTGGAGGAAGGAGCTTTGAGAGCTTCGGATGGCAATTGAAGAAGAGGAGAATCCTGTAAAACGGGAGCTTAAACTCCTAGTTATTAGATGATCCAAGTGACGGTGCTATTAACAATCCGCCTTGGCTAAGGATTAAGCTGTACTTAAACTTTGGAATCAATTTATGATGGTTTCGATGATTACCAGATCTTTCAGTGTTTGTTGTTCTCTCTCTTTCACACCTCTCATAGCCAGAGGCTGGGCGCCTTCTTGAATCATGTTTCGAACACATATCCCCCGACATACTTGGTGAACCCGACGTGAAACCGAGCCTAGGTGGGAGGTAAAGATGGAGATGCCATAACAATTGAAGCAATTTATTGACAATTTCAATTCCAATGGATTTGATAAAAATCTAGTAGTTGTAAAATTACCAAAAATGCTCGAATTAGTTTAGGGATGTCTGCAGGAAGTAGAAGCCACGCAGATTGATGATGCTGTAGAGCTAGCACTTGATGCTGTATGGAAGCAGTATCGTGTTTTTCAAGGAAATGATCCAGATGGTTTTATTGCACGTTATGAAGCCGAGATGAAGAGCTGAAATGTCCCAAAAAATAAGATGATTGCAGCTTTTGAAGAGGTTGTAAACTCAGATTTTAAAAGGCAGGTTCAAGAACTGGCGAAAGCATATCCCACATGGTGGGACTATTTTGCACCAGAATTTATTTGCAAAAGCTCAAGGATTCTAGATCTGGAAATAGAAGAGATTACTAACAAATCCAGATTGTCTTCAATAAAGGCGAAGGGGATCAGAGGTAGTTCCTCAACTATGATGAATTTTGGGAACACATTTTTGCAAGAAGCAAAGTCAAGAAAATGTGGGATTGGAAGTAGTAGATTCAATTTCAGAGGAACATGTTTTGAGCAACGTAGAAAAGGTAAACGATAAATTTAATGCTGAAACAGAATTATATGAAACTTTTTTAAAGATTGCTCGTGTGGACGCTACCTCCAATAATGGTCCTAGTGAAGACGTAGACTATACAGTAAGAGGCTCACAAGCTGTTGACCTTGACATGGGTTATTTTGATGGAGTTCATCAAGCAGACGAGCTTCTACATGTACCAATGAAACTATTAGCACTATAGCCAAGCAGGACAACATGTTTGCTACAGATGATTACATACATAAAGCTATATTATACATGATAGCTGATGAAGTGACCAAGATTGTAGACCCAACATAGGATGAGCCTAAGAATGCCAATGAGCTTATGATTGCTACCAACAATATGTTTGCAGATGCTATTATCATGGAAGAAGATTCCATAATCGATGATTTCTTAACTAGATCCAAAGGAGATGATTATAATAGTATAGAAGAGATTTCTGATGCGTGTACCTCTTCAGAGGGGGTGCTAGATGAGCCTTTACAATGCTATGATGAATTGCTAAGTAACATGGTTGCAGATGAGAAAGCAGAGGATGATATTCATACGTATGAATATTGATTAGATCATGCTGATTGTGAATAGGTTATCAACATGGATTTTACATCTATGCTTGCACATGGGCTGCATGAGGAGATAACTCCTAAAGTTTTGATGAATGTTGAGACTTCCAAGAGTGATTTTCTCAAGGATTCTATGGACAAAGATTTACAATTTGAAGCTTCTTTTCATGATCAAGCTGAAACCCCAACAGGTGAAAATTCCTCTGATGATATAGGTCCAAAGAGTCCTAAGGTCTTTTGTAATGGCTATGAAGCTGGAGGGGGTGAGGATGCTAAATCATCATTGATACTGCAGAAAGTGCACTGGGTTTTTCATTTCCTTGGACAATGTGCCAAATGTGGCTGGGTTTGGATGTTATTCCTATTGATGCTTATATCAGTGATGTCCTAGTTGCCAGTAAAATGGAGTCAAAATTCTTTAGTGCTTGCTGGTAACGAGCTTAAGTTGCCAAAAGCTTACGGGATGTGTGTGCTACATTATGCTTCAAGAGAGGATCTAGTATATTGCGGAGCCCATCAATGCTTTGTGATCTCAATGGTGGTTGATCAAGGAGATTCTAAGGATATTCATAAGCAGATTCAATATGGATGGATACTGTAAGTATGCATAGTAATTGCGTGCTTTTTGAAACAGAGGTAGCATATTTGCACCAAAAATGCTTGATGTTGATTGATACAAGAGATGTATGCTCATGTGGATACTATGTTGCTCTAGTATTTGGGCAATTCCTTATTATTCCATTTGATCCTCGGGGGCTATTAAAGTGCAATTTGAAGATTTGAAGAGCACCAATTATCTGTTGTAGCAGGTTGCATGGTACAAGGTTTTGTTCTCTAGATTTATGCTAAGTAAGAAGTGTTTTTGGTTATGCGACAATAAGCTTACATGGCTAGCTTCCAATTGACATAGAGATGGTCCGTGGTGGGCAACAAGAGGAGTGGCCTCTAAGCACTCTTCTAGGCTCCCGTGCTGCTCAATTGGGTTGGGGTTGGAAAAAAACAACAACACACACAAACCCGCAACCTAACCCTACACAAATTTGGGACACCACCTAGTTTTGGATGCGAACTAGGACGCGTAGAGAGAGAGAGAGAGAGAGAGAGAGAGAGAGAGAGAGAGAGAGAGAGAGAGAGAGAGAGAGAGAGAGAGAGAGAGAGAGAGAGAGAGAGAGAGAGAGAGAGAGAGAGAGAGAGTGGTCGGGCTACTTTGAAATGTATCGGCAGTGATCAAGCCAACACAATTATATATGTGAGAAAGAGAGAGAAGGGGGAGGGGATGCTTGTTGCATTAATACCTTCTTACAAATCTGTCACGACCAATCAAAGTGAGATTAGTATTTGTTCAACATAGCTTGAGTAAATTACACCACAACACATCACAAGAAAAGCCACCCCAATCACTGTCTTAAGGCCAGGGGAGTCCTCTCCACCCTGTTGCCCTCTTACAGTATGTGGAATTTATGGCTGAATTGATGACAACACCCAGAGACAAGCTATCAAGAACTTAAAAAAACACCAAGACACTTACACATCATTGTTGTCCATTACTTCACGTTGGAAGAGAGACAAAGTATCCAAATCCACCCTCCTTGATTCAACAAATGTTGGGCTTACACTAGTAGGAGAAATGATAGATTTCCTACTCTCAATTGAATGATCACTCTCTCTTACAATGGCATAGAGTTCCTTTGCTAATCACCCCTAATACAACACATGCATATGCATAAGACAATGAGCTTCCACTCAAGAGCTCCTTCTAGAGAGGTTGAGCTTGGCTTCTCAAGCTATAGCATAGTGCTCTTGCTTATGGATCCCCCCATTTGTGCTAGCTACACCCTCCTTTTATAGCGATTTTGAAGGCTAGGGTTACTCCTCTAACCATGGTTGGTGGGTTAGATGTTCAACACTTATCTAATTTCTTTTGTTTGGAATTATCAAGAAGTTGGCGTGGATAGATGAAGAAGAGAGGGAGGAGAGAAGTGGAGGTGATAGGACTTTTCATAGTAGGTTAGTGTTAGTAAATTAGTAGAGTTAGTATTTTTACTGATTTACAAATGGAATTGGATATTTACAATGGGAGTATCCATGTAGGATACAAATAAGGAAGAAAAAACTCTTAATAGGTAAGAAAACATGGATTTCTTACAATGTTGATGCTCCAAGTGTCTTGAGTAGGGCCAATTTTGACGCTTGTTGACGGTCCACTAGCTTTGACAGTACGTTTTTTCTCCACTCTTGACCTTCCTTGGAAGCCAAGGTAAGTGAACATGAGTAATCAATCACCATGATGCTGTCTTTCAGGAGAAGAGGCTGAATTTTGTGGTTTTTTTGATAGATATGGGTAATATGGATGAGGAAAAATGAGACTAGGTGGTTAATTTTGGAATGGAAGTGTGTGTAGGAGACATGAGTTCACCATGGTTTCTCTTATTCTTCAAGGTTGAGAAGAAGGTGAGTAGGGTGCAGAGAGGAGTGGTGAGAGAGGTAGGGATGATGAGTGGAGAAGTGTGTGTGAAAGAGGAAAATGATAAAGTGGAAGAGGGAGTGTGGCTGCATAGCATGGGCAAATTGGGGTCCACCAATAAAATCATAGCTCACAGCTCGTAGCTCAAAAAAATATGAAACAATTTGAGGTAAAAGTTCAGCTCACGAGCTACAACTTTTGTTTGTATCACCTTTTCAAATTCGAGGAGCATGTGATCTTTAAAAATTTAGCAAAACCGACTGTTTTTTCCACTGCACAAAGTCCTTGTGAGGTCCTTCTTTGGATAATTCTTTTAAATACCTCCAAGAGTGAGCTCCCCATGGTGCATGCATGCATGCCACATACCCTTGACCTTATTTGGTAGGTCTATCATTGAAGATCTTGTTGAGATCATGATATAAGTGAATAGTATAACTAAGAAAATCAAATATTGAGGGGTCTAAAAAAATATGTATATGTCAAATATAAATAATATAGGTGGAAAAAATATAAAGGGGTCAAAATAAATCTCTCTCATTATAAGTCTACCATAAAAAGATGAATATTTTTGGTGGTCTAATTTATGAGAGTAATAGAGAATAGATGTAGGAAGGAAAAAATCACAATAGTGAAAAAATATACACATAAATAGAACTAGTTTTTTTGGATTTTTGTTGAGATGGAGTTACACCAAAAATAAGAGAAGCTTGCATGAAATTATTTTTATATGGAATAAAGAGTATGCAAAATGGTAAGAAAAAATATGGTAATGGTGAGTCAATGTACATAGCATAAATAACACACCATAGGTAGAAATATTTAAATAAATACCAAAATAATTATGAAAAATCCTTTTATTTAGGCCCTATATACAATGAAATATTTATACACAAATGGGCCATAATATTCTTTATTTTTTTATTTTATTTATTTTTTTGGCTCAACTAGCCCAGTGACTAGCTAGCTGAGGGTTTTAAGAAAATATGGAGAAAGTCCCTAACTCACACACGCCTATGTACAGTGAAATGGTAGGGATAACCAAAATGTTTGAGTGATTTGATAGGGTGAGGTAGCTTACTATGGCAATTATGGAAAGCCGAAAAACGGCTATCAACATCATTGGACAATTGATGAAGTATCTTCACATCTTTTGAGTTGGTTTTGCTACCAGAACTTACAGTAAAGGACTTGAAGGCCATTTTGTGTGCATACAGAGTAAGGCATACTTGAGCGTGACAGGGTTCCCTAAAGAGAGATTGATGGTCAAGCTGTGTGCACCATTAACTGGAGCACTTGAGTCTGGTGGGGCTCACTAAACAGGTTTTCCATAATTGAATGCTTTGGAGATATGGCAGATACGGTTCAAAGATTTCGGATGGGCAACTACCTTATGATTAAGGTAGAATATTGATGATAGGGTATAAGATTTTTTAGTTTATTTTTTGTATGTTTACCAATTACGCGAGTCTGATGATGGAAAAGAGCTTAAGTTACCTAAAGAAGATGCATATTGAAGTGCAGTTGGCACATACCAGAGGCTGTGTAGGTTCAGAGGGGGTGGATGTCATGCAGCTCCGCTTGCATGCTAAGAAAGATACCAGGAAGATGCACATCGAGCTTATTTGAAGCTTACTTGATTAATGATCAGTGTTAAGGACTTGCTAACAAGCGAGTTTTATGATTAATGTATGCCACATGCGGCTTTAATAGGTCAACAGATGCCTCGATGATGCTAAAAAGATGTATGCTTGAAGTGATTACAAATGGGAGATTATAGTCTTGAACTGTAGTGCTTGAAGTGCTCTACCGGCTTGTCTTTACGTCTCATCAATTGGAGCTACAGTGAAGAAGTTATGGGGCAGTTTGAAGTTTCAATTGATGCAGATCCGTACTGGATTGGGCAACTGCCCCAGCTGAGGGGACAGAAATGAAGTGAATGCATGGGCCTTAAGTGCTCACTTTATGGAGTGCGTGGTCTTTTTAGATCAGTGATCGCCAAGATATTGGTCGTTAAAGATTCACGGGGGACCGATTCCGTACCAGTCTGGTCCGCTCGGTCGATGTGCCATCTAGGAATTTTACTGCCTAGCAAGGGTTTGTATGGAGACTATATGATGAGTGAAGGCCAAAGGAATTTACAGATTGCCAATCGGAGTCCGAAGCTGTAAGAAATTAATGCTTGAATTCAACGACAATGACTAAGAGTTGGGTTTGTTCACAATGTCATCTTATGCAGTACATTAATAGCAAGATATGCCGATATAGTTGTGGAAAAGAAGTTCAAGGTAGTTTTAACCGAATGCGGAGGGAATTCCTTTTGCCAAATGCAATCACCTATACTTACATATTGAGGGAACTATACAAACCATTCAAATGGGCAATTAACTTCGTCATCATATGGGCCGGTCGAGGGTTTTAGGAGGAGATCTCGAGTCTCCAAAATGACTTAACCGATATGCATGTCAAATGTGATGCCCTTACAAAGTTAAATGGCCACCCAAAGTAAGTTGAATGGCCGCCCATAATTAGAAGGGTTATTGTGTGTGAAGGGGGAGAAAAAACAAGGAAAGGCAATGGCGTGAGCAGGCTGCGGTGGCAGCATGGAGGGAAAGAGAGGAACTCACGCAGGCAAATGGGAGCATCGGGTGAGCTTGGGCATGAAGACAAAGTTGATCAGCTTGCCAGGGTGCCACCTTTCGGTACCACTCACACAACATTTGGCGCTGCTTGACTCGCCCGATTGCCATGTTATCAATAAAAGGTCATGCGCTACATTAGTCACGGCGCCTTGACTGATGGACTGAGGCAAATATAGGGGAAAAAAAGAGGGGTTACGAAGAGGAAAAGGAAGTCCGCTCTCTCTCTTGCTCTCTCTCTCTCTCTCTCTCTCTCTCTCTTTGGGCATGAGCAAGAGAAGGAAAGGAGACGCTCTATCTCTCTCTCTCTCCCGATTGCAAGGAGGAAGAGCCGTTCTCTCTCTTTCAACCTTGGGAGCAAGAAGAAGAAAGCTCAATCCCTTTCTTTTGACTTTAGGGGAGGAGACTCGATCTTTCTCTCTCTCTCTCTCTCTCTCTCAACCCAGGCTTGGAGTTTGAAGCTCTCTCTCTCTCTCTCTCTCTCTTAACTATAGAGGGGAGGAATCAAAGAGGGTAAGCAAGGGAGGGGTGATTTTTGAGGATCATTCTCATTCTATCTCTCGATCTTGAAGGCTTCAAAGGTATGAATTCTCCCGACCTTGATGAACAAGAAAGGAAAGCAATTAAGAGCAACAGAGGGGGTTTGAAGCAAAGAAGTGAGGGCTCTCTCTCTATATCTTTTGACTAAGCCAAAGCTAGGCATGACTGAGAAGTCAGAGCAAAAGTGGTGGCCTTAAACTCGAGGTCAACAAAGCACAAAGAAAAAGGGTGCAAACCACATAACTTTTGGAGGAAGGAGCTTTGATAGCTTCGGATGGCAATTGAAGAAGAGGAGAAAGTCAAAACTTGTGAGCGATAATTAAGGCAGTGCAAAGCACACAGAGCAAGAAGCTGTTGAACGTTTGACAATAATTGAAGCATGAAGATTGAGGCAGTGAGAAAAAGTAAAGTTTGCAGAATCCAAGGGTTAGTTGAAGCAGGTAAAGCGACAGGCAAAAATTTCCATCATTGTCATCAGTCCGAAGATTGATTAATCATCTTATTAAGCCACGATGTCGTTAACGACCCGGTTAATCCTGTAAAAAGGGAGCTTAAACTCCTAGTTATCAGATGATCCAAGTGATGGTACTGTTAACAATCCGCCTTGGCTAAGGGTTAAGCTGTACTTAAACTTTGGACTCAATTTATTGATGGTTTTTATGATTACCAGATGTTTCAGTGTTTGTTTTTCTCTCTCTTTCATACCTCTCACAGCCAGAGGCCCCGACGCCTTCTTGGCTCATGTTTCAAACACATATCCCCCAACACCGCTCTCTAGTCTAGACATCTACCTATGTCCAATCTCACCGCTCTAGGTCATCACGCCTTTTCAACATCCAAACAGTTTCGGATTGCAAAGAAAATTAAGGAGGAGTATTACAACACGTAAGGCACAATCCTTCCAAGTTCTAATGTCATCTAGGGAGGTACTGAAATCCCGATCCATCCCAAAAAATGTGCGAAAAACTGCAACAAAACTATTCCAAAAGGTAGCTCTATAGCATAGAAACACTCTTCCAAGGTCAAAACATCAAAAAGTAACCATTTTAGCACTCAAAACACGCATTTAGCTCACAAACAGATTGTCACGAACCACAACAAAACTGAGAATGGTTACACTTAGATTAGAGAGCAAGAGACAAGGAACACAATGCACTAATCAAAATTACTTTTTCGATTACAGTCAAAGAGAAAGATTGATTATAATATGGAACAGTCTTGCAGCTCACAGTCGATGTCCAAAAAACCTTTGAGATAATGATAATGTTATTTTTCAAACTAAGGGTTTTGACCCAAAAAATTGGGACCCTTTCCCATGTCCATTGATCACTTTACAAGGCTTCTAGGTTCTAAGCGGTCAATAGAGAATAATGGGCTAGATTACACTTCAAGAATCATTACTTGCTGAATACAAGGTTTCTTTTGGAAAAAAAGATAGAATACAACGAAGTGTGGCGTGTAGCCGGCTCTTTAGGTGACGGTCCGCTGCTTCCTCCAAACATTCCCACCTTCCTATTCATTGCACATCCTCGTGCAACTTCATCTGTTTGTGTTTGCGTGTTTGGGTTTGTTGCACCGATGATTGAAGTCTTCAATAGTCCCTCATTCTTTTTTTCTAGCGTCACTATGAGTCGCCTAAATTTTGCTGCTCGCGCTTTGATCTCAATCTTTGTTGCCAGCTCTCTGAATGGGTTATTATTGAGAGTGCTCTGGTATGCAATATGTTGAGCCAACAATTCCTACATCATGAGATTGAATAATGATGAGTCAATTTCAAAGAAACTTGTCATGAATGCCTCCTCAAAGGTTTGCATGTAGTGTAAGGGCAAAAACATGACTCAGGCATACAATCCCATGATGATGTTTTTGCTTGGAACTTCAATTTCAAGATTCCAGCATAAGCCTCTGGTTCCTTCCACAAACACCTGCCAGGGGTGCTCCTCTGCCTCAATATCGTTAAACACTGTCATGTATGTGATTAGCATTTTGGCAATTTTCACAAGCATTTGGCATGCGAGATTTGGAACCTCCTTCATTACGTTAATGACTCCTTTGAGTGTGTGAATTATATATTTCTCTGAGGGGAAAAGATTATTGGCTGGCTTTGTTATTATTGGGTAGTTGAGCATTGTTGGTCTTTTGCTTTGCCATGAATAGAAACTATCCCAGGATCACCTTCTGTTGATGGGACAATAGGTTGGGTCGATCCTGAGATGCTAAGGGGCATTCTTGTAATAAGTTTCATCTATTGGATGCTGCTCAAACCAATTATTCTGCCAAGTTGGCCGATTATCAATGATTTTTTGTACTTGTATAGCAGTTATAGGAACATCCTTGTAATCACCTTTGTGGTTGGGCTCGATGGTAGGCATCATTTTCTGCTTCCATAAGAGAGCATCCTACCTCATCAATGGAAGTGCAATCATTTCATGCCCCAAAGTTTTCACAATCTCATTAGGTGTAATCATGAGAAGGGAAGCTGATTCCAACACCTTGAATTCATATTGAAAATATTCTTTGTGTGAAGGATCACTCACTTTTGATATCCACCGCTGAATTTCGTCTCTGGCAGTTTTGGTGATTTGTGTTGTGTTTGGATCCTCAAACTTATGCAATGCTGTTTCTGTGCTCGTACTTGGAATCTCTATATGTTAAGTTTTTTGTGCTACCTGTCCCTGTCCTTTTGTGTGAGAGACTTTTACCGGGGCTAGCTAGGCTTGTATTGTCTTTATGGTTTGATCTTTTTGTTGTAATATTACCTGATGTGCTGCACTTTGAGCAGCCATGTCCTCATGTGCTTTGGGAAGTTGTTTTTGGAGTTGTTCAATCTCCTCATCTTTGGCTTTTTGTATTTCTCGACGCCCTGCTGTTAGGATTTTTTTGTCATATTGTTCTTGAGCTAGGGCAGCCTTTAGATCATGTAGTTCTTGTGTCAGTAAAATTGGTTGAGTTGACGTACTTGCTGAGGTTGGCATTTCTTGCATGGCTAAGAGTTGTGTAAGTGTCTTGCTCACCACTACATACGATTCTCCAAGTTTTGTGTTTTTGTGCTTCTCTTTGGCTGACTCTTCTTCTAGCTGCTCTGCTGCTCAGCCTGCAAATTTGTATTTACCTCATTGAAGGCTTGAACTTACTTGTAGTAAAATGCAACATTTTCTTGTTCTCTCTGCAGTTTTGACTGGAGTTCTGACTGTAGTTCTAGATTGTCTTTAGCTGCTTTAGTTGTGTCTTTCCTGGTATCCTCCAGCTCTAGGTCGTGCAGGTTATAGAGTGCTCTTTGACATTGAAATTGAGCTTGATTTGTTCCAAATGCTCGTTAATGTCAAAGGACTTGATTAGTTGTGCCCCTTCATCTATCAATGCCTGCGGACGGGACGACCTTAGCTTTTTTTGTTTCCCTTGAGCTTGGTAGGAAGTGCCAACCTCTGTTGTCTTTGT
This sequence comes from Adiantum capillus-veneris, assembly GCF_014529385.1. Classification (NCBI taxonomy): domain Eukaryota; kingdom Viridiplantae; phylum Streptophyta; class Polypodiopsida; order Polypodiales; family Pteridaceae; genus Adiantum; species Adiantum capillus-veneris. The sequence continues at coordinate 90,845,530 of NC_140959.1, read as the reverse complement.
GTCTTCCGTTATCTTTCCTTTTTCATGTTGTGCTTATGATCTATTGGAGTTTGGTTGTTTAATCTTTGGAATTTTAGCCTTCTCCTCTTGAATTGTATGTGTTGTTGGCAACACTTTGATTGCTGTTTGTCCGGGTATATCCATTGTGTGCTCTTTCTATTCCTTTGCAACCTCTAGGTAAGCTCATTCATGAGTAGGGGAAAGTATATTTGCATCAATCGTTGATGGCGTGTTTTCTATATGACTTTCAAATTGTTCTACACCACCTTCCTCCTCTTGATTTATTTTTTCCATGTCAATTTTGTCAGCCTCCTTTGACCTAGTAGACTCGTCAGATGATTCAAGATCATCGATGCATTAGCGCATGGCTTCTTTTCTTTTCCTTTGTTCCGCCTTGCGTTTGAGCCCGTTCTAAATCCGTTGCCATATGTTGCTGGCAATATTTAGATTTTTTGTTGCCTCTTTTCTTCTTTGTTGTTTGAGCTTGTCTAGAGATTTAGCCTTCCTGTGTTCTAGTGGCATGTTTTCTTCATCCTCTCTTTCATCGTCTGCTTCAAATCCAAGGTTTCTTTTTTCTCACGTCTTTGTTGTCGGAGTTTTTATATTCGGGCTTGAGCTTCTCCCACAGACCTCCGTGCTTGAACCGTTATACACTATACTGGTTGACCTTGACCTATTAATCTGAAATGGAAAATACTCTTTCTGATCTTTTAGTTACGTCTCTCGTTCCAGTATCATATTCCAGTTGAGTTATCTATTTTAGTTCAGTCAATGCTCTGTTCCAGTCTCATTGACTGAACTGATGGCATAACCAATAGCTTTAAATTCAAACCCCGGAATTAGCTTTCTGAAGAGATCAAATGCAATTCCACTTTGGCGATCACGGTGGTTAGAGCTGTTTGCTCTTCGACGAGTAAACTGTTATCTCTTTGTTTGAATTTTCAGATGAACACATGGCACCCAAAGTCAATCGTGGTCGTAAACCGTCAACCCGATTAGGAACTGATTCAGACCGCATTGACCCATTCTTGAGGATTCTTAGAAAGAGAGTCTGAGCATAAGGACCGGAGAGCGAGACTGAGGCTCAGGAGGAGCATAATCATGCTGACGAGGCCAAGGACTCTCAACACTCTAGTCATTCCAGAAGGAGAAGGGGTGAGCAGGAAGAACGCAAAACCACGGGTTCTTGGTCCACACATGGGTTCTTGGTCCACACATAAGTCAGATGGGGCCAAAGGCAGAAAGGGCAATCGCCACAATTCCAGCAAAAAATCCAAGGAAGAGACAACAACTGAGACTGAAGAAGAAGTTGACTAGGATGCTGATACAGATCACTACAAAAAGTCTTCTCGACGTAGTCTGAATTCCAAGGGTAGAAGAAGCAAAGATGATGCTGTGCGGCATGATTATACTTCTTCATTGAAAATCTCTTTTCCAGTGTTCAAAGGAGGAAAGAAAGATGACCCAGATATTCATATTCAAGCTTTTGAACAGTATGCTCAGTTGAAGAATATTGATGAAGATGACTGGGGGGAATATTTTCCTCAGACACTCAAAGATGTAGCAAGGAAATGGTACTACCATTACCCAGCCTGCCAACTCAGATCATACAACAAATTGCCCAAAGATTTCATATTGGAGTATTCAAATAATAACGGCGATGAGGACATCCTTTGCGAGCTATATACGATTAGACAAGGGAAGTTGTCAGTGAGGAGTTTAGAAAAGATCAAGGAGTTAACCAGGCAGTTGCACGAGCCAACCATCAGAAAAGAGGCTACACGCATGATTTTTACATGGGTTCCGTAGTAAGAAGCTCCGAGAACAAGAGGTACCTGCACCAGCAAAGAAATTCAATGATTTCTTGCAGAGAGCTTTGAAACTTGAACAACAAGCTAAAAAGGAGAGAAGACACAAGAAGATGAGGTCCAATAGCAGCAGTTCTTCCTCTGAGAATTCTGATTCTAGTGTAACTTCCAACAGCTCTGACAACGGATCATATGAGAAAACCAAGGACAAGGCTAAGAAGGGATCTTGGTATAGAAAAATTGATGAAATGGCCCAGCAGATTGCCAAAATCAGCCAACCCAGACAAACCAGTTAGGAGATGGAAACTTGATGCTCGAGGTGCAAATCTAAAGATCATATTTCCAATGAATGTCCACAATGTACCCATTACAAAGCATATGGTCATTTATGGAACAATTGTGGCATTCACATTCATCACTTCAAGAAGGGGAAGGATTTGTCAGTAGTAGCATTTACCAATGCTGAACCAACCAGAGTAGAGAAAAACAGTGTACCCCAAGAAGAGAAACCAGGTATAGTGGTACTGGTACTGGGCACAACACATACCAAGGAGGTATTGGCCGAGGATGGGGTTGTGGCCCGGGGGGTTCACTATATTTAAGACCACTATATGACGTGCGTTCAGGCTCTTTTTCTAAAATCCCTATTCTGTGAATTTTCTAGGAAATATAATGAACCCTTTTCTTTTAAATTCTGTAAATTTTTTTGAGATTTGTAAAAAACATATCCATAAGTAAATTTATTTCTGTAAGTTTTAAGGGATTTAAATACCCTTCTGTTGAACTCACGTGATAAGTTACATACTATGTAAGGTGAACCCCCCGGGGGTTGTGGTAACTTTCAAAACGGAAGCCTAAATCATTATACTTGTGGCAAGTATGGGCACTTTGTGCCTCAATGTCCAGAGGCGCCCACTACTGCGGCTACTGAGGCAAAAGTCCCAGAGCCAGTTCCAGTAAGAGCAGTTACACCATACACGTAGTAAAGGGGTAGTCATTGAGGAAATCCTAGATGAGCCGGTAAAACCAGTCAGTGCTGAAACTAGCAAATGGATTCAGCAAAGAGAGGTATGGAAAGCAAAGGGCAAAGAGAAGGTAATCGAAAAATGGCAGGAGCAAAGAGAACTGGTGGCTAAGATCACCGAAGATCTAGCCAAGAAGCTACCTAAGCAGCCAGAAAGATCTGAGGCTCGAATCATTCAGAAGATAAGATACCAGCCCAGTCTTTTGAGAAAAGACAGTCAAATCAATTAGGATCTGGACTTTCTAAGACCATGCTGGCTGCAGTCTAGGGACCGGCGGAGGATCTAACATCCATCAAATCCGATCTAACTGGAATAAGAAACATTGCAAAAAGTAAAGATGACACCAGAGCAGAGGATTGGCACTGTGCAGATGGTTTCCTTTTTTCAAGTCCCGAGGAAAACACCGATAAAGAGAGAGAGGAAATCCATGTAAAGATTGGATTTTTCCAGTAAGGCACTAGGATCTCGGTGGATGGGCACCCTTGGAATTACAATTATAGGGGTGTCAAGCACTTAACAAGCATGAAATATGGCATAAAGCCTTATCAAAAGAGTACTATCATGAGGAACATTGGCTAAACTCGTGAGGAACATAGGCCAACTCAACAACACCAAATCAAAATCAAGCGGTGGATTTTTTCCAATTTTTTTGGAAATATACCAAAATTCAAGAAAGGAGGGAAGGATGTAGAAGGTGAAGATAGTCCTAGTAGGGGAAAACTGTCTCGCAGAAGATTGGATAGCAGGAGGCAATCAGACTGTCAGTAATTACCACATGTAGTTATTGTAGTAACTCTGAAGAGCTATAAATAGGACCCGCTACATTGTAATTGGGTTCTGAATTATTTATATTTTGCTATAGATTTCTTAACACTTTCAAGCTCTTTGCCTCTAGCTTCACTCTGTAATCATTAATTATGTAATCATCTAATCTTGAACCGTTATACACTGTATTGGTTGACCTTGAGCTATTAATATGAAACAACAAATACTCTTTCTGATCTTTCAGTTATGTCTCTCGTTCCCGTATCATATTCCTGTTCAGTTCTCAATTTCAGTTCAATCAATGCTCTGTTCCAGTCTCACTAACTGAACTGACGGCATAACCAGTAGTTTTAAATTCTAACACCGGAATTAGCTGTCTGAAGAGATCATCTCCAATTGCAATTATCTTCGGTTTGACTTACTTGTTGGGCTACACTCTCTAGCTCCTGCACCCTGTAAAAAATGCTTGATGGCTATGAGTTTACAACTGCTCTTGTTAGTCCAAGCTTATAATTGACAAAATTTTATCCAAAACTTTCAATAACTTCACAATTTCCTTATAACATCCACAACTTAAGTCCCGTTTCAATTTTGAAAAGACCACTAGGGTCCTAGAGACTATCTCCGGTTGTGGTGAAGTTCTGGTCTCCGTATGTCTCAGAGGAACCTGGATCGCGATCCATATATCTCATTGGCCAAAATGGGGTGATTTTAATCCCTTACCTAGCCCTTGGTTTAAAGATCTCAACTCTCTACTTTTTGCAAAGTTTGGGTCTATTTAGGGTGGTCAAAAGTCAAACCCTAGCCCTTTTATGTGATTTTTTGGATCTGAATTGATTTTGCCCTTTTTGACCTCCTTCTAGATTCCTTTTCTCTTCCTTGCTTCGGGACTTTTTGTTCAAAATGGTTTAAGCGTCTCAATGGTCCACATTTTTTGTTCCAAATTTCATGAAAGCTACATGGATCGTGATCCATGTAGGAAAGCCAACTTGCCTTTTCTTGATACCATAACGATCAACATTTTTATTGGATGTGAGGGTATCAAAGACTAGTTTTTGTCAGCCAAAATTGAATTTTAAAGTCTGTTCTGGCAGCTTCGAGCTATCAACTATTTTTTGGTGTTCTCCACCTCTTATGTAAAATTTTTGCCAATGGTTCCTTTTCAAATTTTACCAGTTATCCACTTGTCAACTTTTAGCCCAAAATCTGATGAGGTACATGGATCGTGATCCATGTTTGACCTCATTTTGACATGAGATTTGGTCAATTTATAGTCTTGGTTATGATGACACTTTTCCCAAATCTTTTTGTATTTGAACCACTTTTGCTCAACCAAAAGCAAGATTTTGTGTCTGCTTTGCGATTTTTGGCTATCAGCTGTTTTTTAGTGTTTCGATCAACTTTTTACACTTTTTTGCTATGGTCTCTTTTGTAAAAGTTGATCAACTAGTTATCAGGGATGCACTAGTCAAATATCAACCCAAAATGTCTACCAAGTACATGGATCGCGATGAAACATCTTGAGATGAATTTTGATCCTGCAGGTTTCCTATCACCTATATAAACTAATTCTCACCCCTTTTTGAATTTGGAACTCTAAAAGTTTAATTTTCCAAGTGTTTACTAGATTTCCAAGGATTTTTGCAGATTGATCCAACTTCTTGATTTTGGATTCATTTTAGTAATCTATTTTTGATCAAACTCAGGCTTCTAGTATCTAGAAGCAAGCACAAAAAATGGGTAACGAGTTTTTCATAGAGGCACATGGATCGCGATCCATGTTCCTTTGCTAAATTGAGAAAAAATTGCTCAAATAGTTTCCTGCAAGCCCAGTTCTCCCTTTTTCCAAGGTCTTTTGGGGTTTGATTCAAGTTTGATGCTCTGACCATCAAGTTTTCACTTTTTCAAAGTTATAGTCTTTTGTACCAAAATATGGTTCCGAAGAGTTTAATTCCTGATGCTTTTAGTCCCGTTTGATGGTTGAAGTTGCTAAGCACCCGTCGTCCCGTTCCGTCCCATCACGCGTCCCGAGCACACCGTCGGCCCCGTGTGTGCTATCAGGGCCTCAAGCACCCGTCGGCCCGCGCCGTCCCGTCAACGCATCCCGAGCACACCATCGGCCCCATTCGTGCTACCGGGGCCTCAAGCACCCGTCGGCACGTGCCGTCCCCTCAACGCGTCCCGAGCACACCGTCGGCCCCGTCTGTAATACCGGGGCCTCAAGAACCCATCGGCTTGTGCTGTCCCATCAACGCGTCCCGAGCACACCGTCGGCCCCAGCGAGTATTGCAGCCAAGCTTTTGAAAGATTTTGTGCTAGCAATGGCATTTGGAGGCAAAGGACAACCCCAAGGACACCTCAACAAAATGGCATTTTTGAAAGGATGAACAAAACAATCATGGAGTGAGCATGAAGCACGAGGCTACATATAGGCTTATTGCTTGAGCTTTGGGCGGAAGCTGTAAGTACGTCTGTGTACTTAATAAAGTGGTCACCCTCAATGGCATTGGATGGGGGAGTTCCAGAGGAAACATGGACAGGTAAATGAGTGAATTATTCATTTCTCAAAGTGTTTGGGTGCGAGGCTTTCATGCACATAGACAGAAGCCTAAGGTCAAAGCTAGATGCAAAGTCCAAAAAGTGTTTCTTCACTGGCTATGGAGGTGGAGGCGGCGGTGGCTCCTTTACCGCACCCACCGCCGCGCGCCGTCTCGTCAATGCGTCCATGCACACCGTCGGCCCCGTCGGTGCTACCGGCCATGTCACGGTGGAGTCGTTGGTGGTTCCTTCACCGCACCCGCCACCCCGCGCCGTCCCGTCAACGCGTCCATGCACACTGTTGGCCTCGTTGGTGCTACCGGCCACGTCACGGTGGAGTCGTCGCTGGTTCCTTCACCGCACCCGTCGGTCCGTGACATGCACACAATAGGCCACGTCGGCATCCACTTTGCCGTCCCGACGGACGTCGTCCACTATGCACACCCGCCCGTCGGCCTGCGTCGTCCCGTGAACGCGTCCCTTGCACACCCGTCGGCCCTGTCGCAGTGCTCCCGTCCACAACAGTGGGCCCGCGCCGTCCCGTCAGCGCATCGAACCCTAAACCGTAGACCTACTCGAGCCACGTCGGCCCCGCCGTGGTGTCGGCGCGTCAACGCTCCGTCGCGCACAATTGGCCCGTAACCGTTGGCCCGCCGACGCTCCTCGCTTTGTGCGGTCGCCGTCGTTCTTGCCTTCGGCCATTAGCGTCCTCTCTCTCATGGCGAGCCTGTCCCTCCTTGGCAAGGCTTCCCCCAGCAAGGGTGTTTCCCCCCGTTTGCCCGCCCGTGGGGTTGGAACGCACCGTGTGCTTTCCCGGGACCGCGGGGTTCATGGGCGCCGTGGGGTTTTCCGGGACCGCGGGGTTAATGCCCAGTCGTGGGGTTCAGTGCCTTGGACCGCGGGGTTCACGGTTGGGATTTCTATTCGGGTTGCCATGGTGCTTGTGGGGTTTGCCGGCCCGCATCAAATTTTTGCAACTATAAGGGTAGTGGTGCTCGGTTGAGACAGACCGTGGAGCGAGGGACGGGTGAGGTGAGGCGACGAGTTCCCCGCACCCCCTATTGTGACATTGGGATGCAATCCCCCCCTCGGGCGAGTGAGAACGCTACCTTCCGCCGATGGGCTTGGCTACTTTCGGGCCGTTTTCGGGTCTTGCGGGGCTCGGCGCGCTCGGGGGTGGCTGACGTGGCTCGGTAGGCGATGAGTGACGGCAGAGCGTGTCTGGGGCCGGGGCACCGACGACGGTGAGCTCCCACACGGGCCGCGGTGTGATCAAGGAACGTGACGGGCTTTTTCTCCGCCGCGAGCTACGTGCGGCTTGTATCGATACGGAAGGTCCCGAACCCGTATGCCTAGATGTGAGACGGGGCGCGGCCGAGCCGACGGGCTTTGTTCTCGACTGGTACGGTGCGTTTTCCCACGACGGGGAGGTGCTCGCCGGCGGTGTCTCTTTGACGACGGCCGGCGGCCCTTGCCCCGGCCGACCTTGGGATGTTGCATGCAAGACGACGCGAACGGCGTTGGAAGCGCCGCGGCGCCGCCGGCCCGGTGTCGGGAGGCGGAGCCGCGTCCGCGGGAAGGCGAGCCGGCCTTCGGTTGTCGGGTGCCTAGGACCCTGTTCCCCCATAATTTTAATTCGGCCTCGGGGCGTACGTGTCGAATGGCGTGCTTCCGTGCTGTGGCTTTGCTCGGTGTTGGACGGTCGGGTGTTGGCGGGTCGTATTTTCTGGTGGACGGGGACTAGGTGCAACGACGCCTGCTTTGCCGTGGCCTCGGCTGCGACCCTCTCTGGGGGTTGGCGGGCATGCACTGCTGCACAATGGCCCGCCGCACTAACTAAACTGACGGCATAACCAATAGTTTTAAATTCTAACACCGGAATTAGCTATCTGAAGAGATCAGCTCCAATTCCAGTTATCTTCAGTTTGACTTACTTGTTGGTCTACACTCTCTAGCTCCTGCACCTGTAAAAAATGCTTGATGGCTATGAGTCTACAGATGCTCTTGTTAGTCCAAGCTTATAATTGACAAAATTTTATCCAAAACTTTCAATAACTTCACAATTTCCTTATAACATCCACAACTTAAGTCCCGTTTCAATTTTGAAAAGACCACTAGGGTCCTAGAGACTATCTCCGGTTGTGGTGAAGTTCTGGTCTCCGTATGTCTCGGAGGAACCTGGATCGCGATCCATATATCTCATTGGCCAAAATGGGTGATTTTAATCTCTTACCTAGCCCTTGGTTTAGAGATCTCAACTCTATACTTTTTGCAAAGTTTGGGTCTATTTAGGGTGGTCAAAAGTCAAACCCTAGCCCTTTTATGTGATTTTTTGGATCTGAATTGATTTTTTCCTTTTTGACCTCCTTCTAGATTCCTTTTCTTTTCCTTGCTTCGGGACTTTTTGTTCAAAATGGTTTAAGCTCCTCAATGGTCCAAATTTTTTGTTCAGAATTTCATGAAAGCTACATGGATCATGATCCATGTTGGAAAGCCAACTTGCCTTTTCTTGATACCATTATGATCAACATTTTTATTGGATGTGAGGGTATCAAAGACTAGTTTTTTGTCAGCCAAAATTGAATTTTAAAGTCTGTTTTGGTAGCTTCCAGCTATCAGCTATTTTTTGGTGTTCTCCACCTCTTATGTAAACTTTTTGCCAATGGTTCCTTTTCAAATTTTACCAGTTATCCACTTGTCAACTTTTAGCCCAAAATCTGATGAGGTACATGGATCGTGATCCATGTTTGACCTCATTTTGACATGAGATTTGGTCAATTTATAGTCTTGGTTATGATGACACTCTTCCCAAATCTTTTTGTATTTGAACCACTTTTGCTCAACCAAAAGCAAGATTTTGTGTCTGCTTTGCGATTTTTGGCTATCAGCTGTTTTTTAGTGTTTCGATCAACTTTTTACACTTTTTTGCTATGGTCTCTTTTGTAAAAGTTGATCAACTAGTTATCAGGGATGCACTAGTCAAATATCAACCCAAAATGTCTACCAAGTACATGGATCACGATGAAACATCTTGAGATGAATTTTGATCCTGCAGGTTTCCTATCACCTATATAAACTAATTCTCACCCCTTTTTGAATTTGGAACTCTAAAAGTTTAATTTTCCAAGTGTTTACTAGATTTCCAAGGATTTTTGCAGATTGATCCAACTTCTTGATTTTGGATTCATTTTAGCAATCTATTTTTGGTCAAACTCAGGCTTCTAGTATCTAAAGGGAAGCACAAACAATGGGTAACCAGTTTTTCATAGAGGCACATGGATCGCAATCCATGTTCCTCTGCTAAATTGAGAAAAAATTTCTCAAACAGTTACCTGCAAGCCCGGTTCTCCCTTTTTCCAAGGTCTTTTGGGGTTTGATTCAAGTTTGATGCTCTGACCATCAAGTTTTCACTTTTTCAAAGTTATAGTCTTTTGTACCAAAATATGGTTCCGAACAGTTTAATTCCCGATGCTTTGTTGGACGGGAGAGACTCACACACCCATGAAGTGCATGGAAACACTACCTAGATCAAAATAATGTCAATCGAGGACACAGATGACACGATAGGCACACAGAGGAAATCTCTGTAGCTTGTCAGGCTGAGACCATCCTACACATACAACACTCAGGAAGGCCAACTAAGCAACAATCAAGAACCTCACTGCCCTCAACTACACCACCTAGCCACATACACACATACGAAAGGTAACTCACCTAATCATGCCAGATTTGTACGAAACTTAAGGAACACCATCCCCTCACGAGGATACACCTGTCCCTAAGCTTTTACACTCAGAACCCTCACTCTAAACCCATATGCGGAAAACGCGTAGAATGACAGAGCAGAATTTTGAAAGTGCCCGAAACTAAAATTTATGAGTACCTATGCGTAGCTTATGTCACCACGATTCTATAGACTACTAGTACGCAGAAAACAGACATCGTTTGATACACTTACGGCCACAAATAGCTCGTAGATACGTCGGCGTGTGCGCTTCGTCTCGCGTGGAATGCTTGGCGTTGTCGCGTAGCTCTCCTCGAGCCTACAACAATGGTGCAGTCGGATCTCCAATGTGTTGAGCGAGCCGGGCATAGCGAGAGGATGAAGCTCACACTCACTCTCTTTCTGTCTCACACACAGTAGAGGGCAGCACTAAAATTTGATTATGATAAAAGTCTTTTTTACAAAATGACCTAGGTACCTTATATACTAAGGCTACCTTAGGTTTAACCAAAAATGGGGTTGAAAGGGTCAAATGGCTTTGTATTTACAATCTGGAACTGCCATTGCACCCCGGCTTCTGAAACTAGAATAACTACTCATTACAAATGACGTTTATAGCCATAATCCACAGCATTTCATAACTCGCAAAAGATAAGACTTTGGTACGAAACTTGAGTTATGTTGTGTTGTTGACCCAGCGGTCAACATTCCCCCCTTCCGCGTTCATGTCATCCCCGACATGACCTGATTGTCGATGGCGATGTGGTCTTTGTTGTTGTCAAGAAAGTATAGACTATAGCCTTTGCAGTAGCTTGTCTTGTTCTTCCAATCCGATGTACATATATAGTCTTCACATGATTCAGGAAAATCATAATTGATGACGAACTTTATGTCTTTCACATCCACGCTCCGAGCTGCAGCATCTGTTTCTGTCATTATAGGTCTACTGCCATATCTAAATTCAAAAAGAACCCAATTGTTGTTTAACTTGACTCTTGTCATCATGGATAGAGAAAGCTCCATCCATCATTTGCTCCAGCAAATCTGTGAATTTGGAGTATTTGTGATTCTTAGAAACAACTTCTACAATCTGTAGAATTGAGTGACTGGCTTTTTGATCTTGTGAGCCAATGACAACTTTGTAAGGATTTTGTAGAAATTGTATGGCTAAACCCTTAACTTCTTTAGGCCAAGTTGCACTCCAATGCAAAGTCTATCTGTCAGGCCGAATCCATGACTTAATTATTCTAATTTGAGGTTCAAAACCCCGCCGAGCATTCGATGCGCATTATCAAGGACAAGATTTTGAGATCCTCTGATTACCCTTATGTTTGCTCTTTGTCATTGAGGACTTCTTTGTTCCTGTGCAATCATGTTGTTAGTGTTGTCTGCAGCTTTGTCATTGTAGGCCATTCTTCGACTCGCCATTGAGGAGAAGTATGCTATGATCTGAAATTGGTGCTCCAATTCATTTGTCAATTGATTTGAGTAGCATTTCCTTATTGTTGATGTAGAAGGAATATGTACAAGAGGATGGTGATAGGTGTATTTAGATTAGGGTCTAAAACCTGGATGACTAAAGGGAAAAAACCTCGGTGGGAAAAAAAATGCCTTTGGTATACGCTCTTATTGGAATTGAGCAGTTGAACGTGAAGTACATGTTCATGAAAGGTGAGTGCTTGGGTGATACACGGAAAGAGTGCCTGATGTAAGTGCCAATTATGGGACACTCTATATGCATATGAGAAATTTGTCAACAAAAGAGTGCAATGTGAAAGAAGGAGATGATGGGTGTTTCGAGGAATAAATGTAGCACATGTGACCTCAAAAGATGTCTCAATAGCTTCCACCATTCCAAGAAGGGTTTTTGATGTAGAAGTTTCTCCACTCGTATCTCACTGTGCTCAATACGTGAGTGTCTTTTGGACCTTCTCCTTCACTTCACCAGACTTAAGTCCTTAGACTTCGACTCTTTTGCTCACCTATACCAGCATGAGCGACACAACGTAAATATGCTCAACTCTTCAGCTTGAGTAGTACCTAGAATAGCTAAGACGCTTAGACCACAAAGAATATTACTTGAAGCTTTGGGACTAACACCTCACTCATTTTGTGGCATAGCTACTCGACTCTGACTTGTATGACTTGTCGGTTGCATGTTGACACTGCTTTGTGACAAGTTCTTCGGCTGTTGTAGTGGCTGCTGAGACATACTTCGTGAAGTTTCATCGTTTCCCTGTACCTTCTTCTCTTTGTAGTGCTCAGGCCTCTCGTCGGTCTTTTCTTCATGTGGATTATGGTTTTTTTAATTTTTTCTTAATAATAAACAAAGAAAATCTTAAAAAAAACTCAAAAAAAGAAAAATCATTCAAATAGAAATTAAATGCTATGTACACTATACACATGTCCCTAGGGGCTCATATATGGATTTTGTCCCCATACTCCTCTGTAACACTACTATGAGGCATATACTCTAAATTTCGTCAAAAAATTATCACAATAAAATGCAAAAATTCAATGCATCTCACAAAACATTGCCCTCTAATAGTCATAATGTTAGGTCCGCATTCATAATGCCTCCCCCCTTCCTATTTGGAGTCATCCTTTACGACAGGGTATCGTAAAGGGTATGTGTTGTGCTTGGGAAATTAAAAGTTGTGCCTATGCAGGCCTTGTAATGTAGCCCTATTATGCATACACAGTCAATGCATGGAAAAGATTTATGTTGTGCAAGATGTGGGTATAAGCAATTTGCTTATTGGCATTTGTTGGCGAGGCTTCCTATTCTAAGCAATGTAATGGTCTTTGAAGCTCTTGTATCTTTGCTTGATTGAAGCGACTTGCTCTCTTCTAACTGTACTATAATCGTAGGAAGAATTGTAAGAATTCAAGCGGCGATGCACTGACAACAGTTTTGTTGTTCTTCTTTGGGACCCATTTCTTTGCGATTATTGCTGGCTCTCGTTTGGGAACCCATACTTGCCCGTGCTTCATTTGTGTTTGAAGAGACTTCTTTGGGATCCACCTTTTTGTTGTGTGAGTTGACAGTGGTCTTTGCTTCAGCCCTTGTACGCTTGGTTGGTGACGGGATTCAGGCTTTGAAAGTTGATACTGTGGTTGTTTTGGAATCCAAATGAATTCCTGACTTTTTTGTGCTTGAATCAACTTCTTTGGAGCCCAAACCTGAGTTGTGAAAGCTTGCGATTTTGTGATATTCTTACCCGTTCGTGCATGCTTTCCTTGTTTTTGTTTTGGTGTTGGATCTTGTAATTTGTCATTAGAGATCTTTGTCTTCTTGATCCATATCTGTTTTTGGCCGATCTGGCTTTTTGGTATCCAGATTTGTCGAGCTTTTTGGCTTTGACTTGTTGTCCTGTTCTTTTGACCTGTCATGGTTGTTGTTGAAGGGGTTGGTGATAGTGATGGCCTGAGTTGATGATAGGGGATGTCGTAAGATTCATCACTATCGCTACTATCCTCAGCAAGGTTGACTTCTTGTACTTTCCCTTGATTTTTTGGCTGGTAGTGGAAAGTTACTGTCTGTTTGCTTGTGGGTGATAGTTTCTTGGAGGACTTTTCTAGCCCATTGATTAGAGCATTGTTAGCTCGTTGCTCTGGTCGTATTCCTCCTAGCTGAGTCTTTGCATCCTTATTAGGATCCATGTATGAGGATGCTTGTGGTGGCTGTGTCTTCACCGAGGACTTTGGAATCCACTTTTGATGCACTTTACTTGTGTAGCGATGACATTGATTCCCGGGTTGTTGATCTTCGTGAAGCTCGAAGTGTTCTACAGAGTCATAGAACTCGTCGTCTTCTTCATCTTTTGATTCTCCACATTTCTTTGTTTGCTCCTTAGTTCGAGAGCTTGTTGATGTCTGGATCTCTTCGTTTTCCTGGATTACACTCACTGCAAAATAAGGAACGATATCATAGCCATTTTCATCACAAAACTTTGTTGTGGGAGCATCCTGCAAGGCGCACACGTCCAGAGTAGCCAAGATGTGTTCCCATCCAAAAGGCTCTAACTCTTCTTTAGAAAATGGTTCTGGGATATAGTCCTTATCATCTATAACACGCTCTAGGATACATTCCTCACGTTTCAAGCTATCACATTGTGAAGCTCCACACATCCACAGTTCTTTAGGCTTACCTAACCAAGCTGGAAGTTCTGTTCCTGATACTGTGGCGGAATCAAACTCCTATACCGGTGTTCTCATCACATCCCTATAGATATGGTCCCTCAAGTTTATCTTTGTTATGGTTTCCATATGTCTCAGGTATATATGGTCATAACCCCAATCTTGGACCATTTTCAATTGTCGCATGAGTGGTCTTCCCAGAATGATGTCATAGTTGTTCTTCTTGCCAAAGTCAACAATAGCAAAAGTGTGTTCATATTCAATGCCACAAGAAGTAACAAGTACTTTTTCTAGCAGTCGTTCGTGTGGATATCAAGGCAGGTTTTCCCCATTTTTTCCAAACCTCTTTGGTTGCAATGGCCACACCAGCTCCAATGTCAAGGATTGCCATGGTTTTTACACCATTGAATTCCATAGGAAGGGTGGTGTTTCCATCTTCTCCCTCGTAATACTTGCCTACCTTGTTTAATGGAACTGGCCTAGTATTTAGTTGAGGCATTTCAAGCTCTTTGATGCATTCCTCGATTTGAGTCATTGGGGTTTTTACACCAAATTTCTCTAGATATTTACCCACATTAGCCCACATGTTTGGTCTTATTCTGAGCAACTCGGCTAACATTATTGTACAAGTGACTGGGGCAGATAGAATATCTTCTAGCCCCTTTGAATCGATGGCCTTGTTGGGAGACAGTCTCTTTGATGGGACTGCAACCACATCTGACTTGGTCTCGTACTCTCCCGTGTAGGATGGTAGTGTTCTTAGAGAATGGGGTTGACTATCCATAGATTGTACAGATCCTTTGTCGCCCCAATATGATCGCACGTCTAGATTCATTTGAGATCCAGTCTCAAATTCCTCTATTGGTGGTAGAAACACTCCTCGTTCATCACCAGTCTTGTCTACTCGTCTTCTTGGGTCATCAGCTTCATTGGCCTCTCTGACTTGTTTCCACAATTCGTCAAGACCATCTATCTCTTTACAATCCTCAGGTATAGCTTGGTGAAATCCCTCGGAAGAGTTATCTGTGGTATTCAGTGCTATCCTTGGTTCTATTGCTGGGTCTTTGAGGTTTGGTCTGTGCTTATGACTAGAATCTGGCTCTTTTAGTTCCTGGTTTGGGGGGATTACGTGTGTAGGCATGACATGGATCACATCCTCAGGTTTTGCAACTGGTGGTTCTAGTAAAGCTTGGGCTGTTTGAATCATTTTCTTGCACATTTCAAACCTTTGCTTTTCTAGTTCCGCATAGGGATATGTTATCCACCTGTGTTCTTGGGTTTAGTTGTTTTTTAGCCTCACATCATAGGCTTTCAAGAGGGCACCTAATGTCTCATTAATCTTCTCTGCCAACACAGATCCTCCTGAACTAGCACTTCTCGGTTTCTCATCCGTGGATGGTTCTTCTAGAGGTTTAACCATATGTGTAAGAGAAGGTGCCTCCTTTTCCTCATGTTGTTTTATCTTCTCCTCAGCTTCAGTAAGCTTCTCAGCTAGGGATTTTTGCTCTCGTTCCCTACGTGCTTTCATCCTAGTCTTTCTAGCTTTTCAACTATTTCGTTTGCTCTTGGTTTTCTGACTAGATGCGTCTGTCTTTGGTCCATCATCTGTCTTTGGACTCGTGTCACTTTCCGTGTTCTTTGTCTCTGGATTCTCATCAGCTTTCTTTTGAGCTTGTGCTCTCGTAACCACTTGAACTGGTACGAAATTTTCATTTTCTGAGCTACTAGGTAGCTGAACAATCCCTGATACATTTGTCGTGATTTTCCTAATTTGGTTTGGTTTTTTCGGGCAATCGGGGATCAAGTGAGTGATGGCACACTCAAGACAATAGTCATTCACTTCAGTGATCTCCGTATGAGGACATTGTTTGACCAAGTGGTTGTCATGACTTTTGTGACAATCTGTCTCTGGTTGAGGAGATTCTTTTAGCATTTCCTCTGGGCTATAAGCAAGCTTTGACCTAGATAAGCCGCTATTTGGAATGAATCGCAATGCCCTTTCGTCCATTTCATAGGTTCTTTCTTTTGACTGAAACCCAGGAGGTGGAGGTTGTACCGGCCTCACCACTCCATGTTTTTCTCTCACATTTTGTTGCTCCGAAGGGTAGTACTCACTTTGGTTGCTATACCACATTGTAGCTGGTACTGGTGTTGGTTTATTTGATGCTTCCATCATTGGCATGTATCTCATGTCTACCTGCATTCTAGCACTTGGCAGCGGAGGTTGTTGTCCTAAGACAAGCTGTGGCCTTAAAACTCCTAATGGTCCTGGCGCATTCCCTGTAATGTATCTAGGTGGATTAGGTGCTTCTGGAACAGGTTGTACATACCTCTCCCTAGCATTTTCCATGCTATAATAGCACTCTTCCCCCATATGGTTCATCCATTTTCTCTCAATTTCACACCACTTTGGCTCTCCCGAATCAGACCTTACAAGAGGAATCAACCTCTTGACCAAGTCGTCGATAAGCTTTTCTTGATCAATAGGTGCCGTTGGCTTGTCAATGGACTCACTTATCTGTGAAACATTGTGCTTAGAGGATGTGTCATCTCCTTGACTCTTTAAGTCCTTTTCTTTGTATGCCTCACAATTATCCACTAGATAAAGAACTTCTTTGATCAACTCGTTTAGCGTCATCCTCCTTATCATATGCAGATCCTTCTGAAGGCCCGCATGTCTCATTCCCTGGATAAAGATCAGCATCAGTCGCGCTTGCGTAGGTAATTGTGCTCTCGGACAGAGTTTAACATATCTCTTGAGCCGTAATGATGCTTTGCGTACTGATTCATGCTCTTTCAGTTTGAATCTATGGATTTGCGAGACCGTGTTGTGAGCAATGCCTTTTGGCGAGAATTCTTCAATAAACTCCTCAAACAACTCATCTAGGGTCTCAAAATACCATTTTTCCACCGAGTCGAACCATGTAGCTGCATCATCTTCTAGAGTCAATCCAAATCCCGCAAATTGTGTCGCAAAATCTGAAACTTCCTCTGCTCTAATCACTCTTTTAAAAGCCGTTACGTGATCTCTCGGATCTTTATCTCCGGAGTATTTTTTGTTTACCCATTTCTGGACTTGGGATGGTCTAACTCGTCGATTGTCTACAAGTCTAACTAGAGACTCTCCCAATCCTTCTCTCGTTATCGCTCTTGAAGGGAATCCTGGTGGCTCTCTTCTTGGAATTCCTGTAGGAATTCTCGTGTTTGGCGGAGGCATTTGTGGTCCTTCATTGACCAAATATCCACCTCTTTCTAATACAGTCTGTGGATTTGTGCTTTCTACAACTCTGTATTCTCGTCCATACTTGTCGACAACTATAGATCTCCATTGATAGTCGACTCCGTATGTGTAGACATATAAGAGCTTGTAATCCGTTATCTCTTCTAGGTATGGATCTGAGCACCTATAAAGATTGACCTCATTGTCATCAATGTATCTATATAGTCCTTCACTCTCATGACCAATCATCCAAACTCTCTCAACAAAATGGGTCTTTATCAACTGCAAGTTTGAAAGATCCATTGTGGGAGGATATTCCTCTATCGTCGGGATCTCCAAGCTTGTGTAAGCTGCGTTTGAATCTAGGGTAGACATGATTTCTAAGCTTAAGAGCTTTTGCTTGGTTCAGGTAGACTTAGTCCACTGTGTTCAAGTGATTTGGTTAGGAAAAAGTCGAAACTATGTCCAAAACCGCAACCGTTTTCTCACAATTCTCGCAAATTGTCGCTTTTAGACACCCCTAACTTGCGGATGAATTTTGAGGCCTCAAACGATGTTTTTTTCAAAGTTGAACTAAATGGCCATAACAATGAAATGCAGTTTAGACTGGTCAAAATGAGTCCAAATTCAATTTTGAAAAAAGATTTGGGATCTCTGTGAGACTGTGAACACTCTTGAATGGTCAAAATTACAGTTGGACCCTAAAACTAGCCTAAAGACATCCTACGCGTAGGATGTCTATATTCTTAGAATTTAACAAAATTTAGTCCAGAGACTCCCCTTAATTCCAACAATAGAATGGTATGCTCAGAATTTCATTTGGACCTAAAAATGGCCTTGAGACATCCTACGCGTAGGATGTCTTTTTGCTCTGTTTCAGCTCAAACTTGCATTGTAGCTTCCCCTTGATGTGCTTAACTCACAGCTATTTTTACTTTTTGATTCTGACACCTATAGGTTGGTCAAATGATCAAGAATCTGTTCCAAAAGCCTGATGTCTGTTCTGATGAATTTCTAAGTCAAATCAACTCCAAATTGGACTAAATTTGACTAGGAGGCTTGCCTAAGGCTATACAATACCCTGCTATGTCCACAGTTTGAATTTGGCCTCAAAATCATGCCTTAGACATCCTACGCATAGGATGCCTAGACATCCTACGCGTAGGATGTCTAGCTGCTCAGAATTGCCCCAAATTTGAACCACAGACTCTCCTTAAGGTGCTGATCACTGTGGTATGCTCAGAATTTTGTTTAGAGTCCAAAATCACACAGAAGACATCCTACGCGTAGGATGTCTCTTTGGCCTGTCTGACCCTAGACTTGTCCCACAGCTTCCCCTTGATGTCAGCAACCCAATGGTATGCTTAGATTTTAATTTGGATGTCAAAAGACCCCAAAACTAGCTATCCTTGCCTTTTTCAGTCAAAAATGCTAAAGTCTGTTCAATCTTCCTTTCACTGACCCAAATGAGATGAAATTTATCACATGCACTCAATACAACATTTAGAACATGCCTATGGAGTCATCCTATGGTTTGGTCTCAAAATTAGGCCTTGGACACAATTTGGGTAGGATGTCTGGCAATTCTCGTCTTTTGGCTTTGATCTGTCAAAATTTGGTCAAATTTCCACTTTCCAGGTGAAAATAGGGTAAAACCTACCTTCTAAACACACTGGTCAACTCAGAATTTTTAAATTTGGTCTCCAGAACCCCCTTGAGACATCCTACGCGTAGGATGTGTATGTTTACAGAATTGCAGGTTTTCTTCATAGAACCCTTGCAAATGCTCTTTTATATGCACAACATCAGTCAGTCATACAAAAATATCCACAAAAGCTTGTTTAATGCATTTTTACCCTCAAAAGCACAGTTTTCCGTGATTTCAAATGCAATCAAGCACTTTAGCAAATAATTCAATGCTGAATAGCTCTAGATCAGAATCGGATCACTTACCTAAAGCTACTCCTACAAATCATATGGGGTTTTGCATCTATGAGTAGAAAAACGCTTCACTGCCACACACGGACTAGTAAACGCTTTTATCACCTCACAAATCACTTGACCACCAACAACTACTCTAATCCACAGATCCTAACTAAACCTATCTAGTCGCAGACCCTCGCCAAGACACACGCTTCCTGGCTATCCACTTGATTGCAAAATATCCTCTTCCGGATCCACTTAAGAAAAGCGCTTTCTTTAGCCGAAACTAAATCAAGCAACCATCACATGAGTGTGTCCCCGGCAGCGGCGCCAATGTTGGACGGGAGAGACTCACACACCCATGAAGTGCATGCAAACACTACCTAGATCAACATAATGTCAATCGAGGACACAGATGACACGATAGGCACACGGAGGAAATATCTGTAGCTTTTCAACCTGAGACCATCCTACACATACAACACTCAGGAAGGACAACTAAACCACAATCAAGAACCTCACTGCCCTCAACTACACCACCTAGCCACATACACACATACGGAAGGTAACTCACCATGCCAGATTCGTACGAAACTTAAGGAACACCATCCCCTCACTAGGATACACATGTCCCTAAGCTTTTACACTCAAAACCCTCACTCTAAACCCATCTGCGGAAAACGCGTAGGATGACAGAGCAGAATTTTGAAAGTGCCCGAAACTGAAATTTATGAGTACCTATGCATAGCTTATGTCGCCACGATTCTATAGACTACTAGTACACAGAAAACAGACATCGTTTGATACACTTACGGCCACAAATAGCTCGTAGATGCGTCGGTGTGTGCGCTTCGTCTTGCGTGGAATGCTTGGCGTTGTCGCGTAGCTCTCCTCGATCCTACAACAATGGTGCAGTCGGATCTCCAATGTGTTGAGCGAGCCGGGTGTAGCGAGAGGATGAAGCTCACACTCACTCTCTTTCTCTCTCACACACAATAGACGGCAGCGCTAAAATTTGATTATGATAAAAGTCTTTTTTACAAAATGACCTAGGTACCTTATATACTAAGGCTACCTTAGGTTTACCAAAAATGGGGTTGAAAGGGTCAAATGGCTTTGTATTTACAATCTGGAAGTGCCATTGCACCCGGCTTCTGAAAACTAGAATAACTACTCATTACAAATGACGTTTATAGCCATAATTCCGCAGGCATTTCATAACTCGCAAAAGATAAGACTTGGTACGAAACTTTGAGTTATGTTGTGTTGTTGACCTAGCGGTCAACTTCCCCCCTTCCGCGTTCATGTCGTCCCTAACATGACCTGATTGTCGATGGCGATGTGGTCTATGCTGTCGTTTTTGTTGTTGTCATGAAAGTTAGACTATAGCCTTTGCAGTAGCTTGTTCTTGTTCTTCCAATCCGATGTAATAGTCTTCACATGATTCAGAAAATCATAATTGATGACGAACTTTATGTCTTTCAATCCACGCTCCGAGCTGCCAGGGCAGCTGTTTCTATATTATAGGTCTACGGCCAGATCTAAATTCAAAAAGTGAACCAATGTCGTTTAACTTGACTCTATCATCATGGTAGAGAAAGCTCCATCCATCATTTGCTCCAGCAAATCTGTGAATTTGGAGTATTTGTGATTCTTAGAAACAACTTCTACAATCTGTAGAATTGAGTGATTGGCTTTCTGATCTTGTGAGCCAATGACAACTTTGTAAGGATTTTGTAGAAATTGTATGGCTAAACCCTTAACTTCTTTAGGCCAAGTTGCACTCCAATGCAAAGTCTATCTGTCAGGCCTAATTTGAGGTTCAAAACCCTGCCGAGCATTCGATGCGCATTATCAAGGACAAGCTTTTGAGATCCTCTGATTACCCTTATGTCTGCTCTTTGTCATTGAGGACTTCTTTGTTCCTGTGCAATCATGTTGTTAGTGTTGTCTGCAGCTTTGTCATTGTAGGCCATTCTTCGACTCGCCATTGAGGAGAAGTATGCTATGATCTGAAATTGGTGCTCCAATTCATTTGTCAATTGATTTGAGTAGCATTTCCTTATTGTTGATGTAGAAGGAATATGTACAAGAGGATGGTAATAGGTGTCTTTAGATTAGGGTCTAAAACCTGGATGACCAAAGGGAAAAAACCCCGGTGGGTAAAAAAATGCCTTTGATATACGCTCTTATTGGAGTTGAGCAATTGAACGTGAAGTACATGTTCATGAAAGGTGAGTGCTTGGGTGAAACACTAAAAGAGTGCCTGATGCAAGTGCCAATTCGACGGGGCTCGGTAGGCGATGAGTTACGACGGACCATGTCGCGGCGTCAACGACGATGAGCTCCCGCCGGGGCCGTGGTGTGATCAAGGAATGCGACGGGCATTTTCCCTGCCGCGAGCTACGTGCGGCTTGTATCGATACGGAAGGTCCCGAACCCGTGTGCCTAGACGTGAGACGGGGCACAGCCGAGCCAACAGGCTTTGTTCCCGGCCGGTGCGGTGCATTTTCCCTTAACGGGGAGGTTCTCGGTGCTCGCCGGCGGTGTCGCTTCGACGACGGCGGCCGTCCCTTGCCCTAGCCCGACCCCGGGATGTTGCATTCAAGACGACGCGGACGACGTTGGAAGCGCCGTGACGTCACCGGCCCGGTGTCGGGAGGCGGAGCCACGTCCTCGGGAAGGCGAGCCGGCCTTCGATTGTCAGAGGTCAGGACCCTATCCCCCCATACTTTTGATTCGGCCTCGGGTGTACATGTCGAATGGCATGGTTTTGTGCGGTGGCTTTGCCCGGTATTCGACGGCCGGGCGTTGGCGGGTCGTATTTTCTGGTGGACGGGGACTCTATGCGGCGGCACCTGCTTTGTCGTGGCCTCGACTGCGACCCTCTCTGGGGATTGGCGGGCATGCAGCGCTGCATAATGGCCCGCCGCACTAACTGAACTGACGGCATAACCAGTAGTTTTAAATTCTAACATCGGAATTAGATGTCTGAAGAGATTAGCTCCAATTCCAATTATCTTCGGTTTGACTTACTTGTTAGGCTACACTCTCTAGCTCTTGCACCCTGTAAAAAAATGCTTGATGGCTATGAGTCTACAGCTGCTCTTGTTAGTCCAAGCTTATAATTGACAAAATTTTATCCAAAACTTTCAATAACTTCACAATTTGCTTATAACATCCACAACTTAAGTCCAATTTCAATTTTGAAAAGACCACTAGGGTCCTAGAGACTATCTCCGGTTGTGGTGAAGTTCTGGTCTCCGTGTGTCTCAGAGGAACCTGGATCGCGATCCATATATCTCATTGGCCAAATGGGGTGATTTTAATCTCTTACCTAGCCCTTGGTTTAAAGATCTCAGCTCTATACTTTTTGCAAAGTTTGGGTCTATTTAGGGTGGTCAAAAGTCAAACCCTAGCCCTTTTATGTGATTTTTTGGATCTGAATTGATTTTGCCCTTTTTGACCTCCTTCTAGATTCCTTTACTCTTCCTTGCTTAGGGAGTTTTTGTTCAAAATGGTTTAAGCTCCTCAATGGTCCAAGTTTTTTGTTTAGAATTTCTTGAAAGCTACATGGATCGTGATCCATGTTGGAAAGCCAACTTGCCTTTTCTTGATACCATTAGGATCAACATTTTTATTAGATGTGAGGGTATCAAAGACTAGTTTTTGTCAGCCAAAATTGAATTTTAAAGTCTGTTCTGGTAGCTTCCAGCTATCAGCTATTTTTTAGTGTTCTCCACCTCTTATGTAAACTTTTTTCCAATGGTTCCTTTTCAAATTTTACCAGTTATCCACTTGTCAAATTTTAGCCCAAAATCTGATGAGGTACATGGATCGTGATCCATGTTTGACCTCATTTTGACATGAGATTTGGTCAATTTATAGTCTTGGTTATGATGACACTCTTCCCAAATCTTTTTGTATTTGAACCACTTTTGCTCAACCAAAAGCAAGATTTTGTGTTTGCTTTGCGATTTTTGGCTATCAACTGTTTTTTAGTGTTTCGATGAACTTTGTACACTTTTTTGCTATGGTCTCTTTTGTAAAAGTTGATCAACTAGTTATCAAGGATGCACTAGTCAAATATCAACCCAAAATGTCTACTAGGTACATAGATCGCGATGAAACATCTTGAGATGAGTTTGGATCCTGCAGATTTTCTATCACCTATATAAACTAATTCTCACCCCTTTTTGAATTTGGAACTCTAAAAGTTCAAATTTCCAAGTGTTTACTAGATTTCCAAGGCTTTTGCAGATTGATCCAATTTCGTGATTTTGAATTCATTTTAGCAATTTATTTTCGATCAAACTCAGACTTCTAGTATCTAGAAGCAAGCACTAACAATGGGTAACCAATTTTTCATAGAGGCACATGGATCGTGATCCATGTTCCTCTGCTAAATTGAGAAAAATTGCTCAAAAAGTTACTTGCAAGCCCGGTTCTCCTTGTTTCCAAGGTCTTTTGAGGTTTGATTCAAGTTTGATGCTCGGACCATCAAGTTTTCACTTTTTCAAAGTTATAGTCTTTTGTACCAAAATATGGTTCCGAACAATTTAATTCCTGATGCTTTTAGTCCCATTTGATGGTTGAAGTTGCTAAGCACCCGTCGTCCCGTTCCGTCCCATCAACGCGTCCATGGACTCGTCGGCCCGGGCCGTCTCGTCAACGGGTCTCGAGCACACCGTTGGTCCCGTCCGTGCTACCGGGGCCTCAACCACCTGTCGGCACGTGCCATGCCGTCAACGCGTCCCGAGCACACCGTTGGCCCCGTCGGTGCTACCGGATCCGTTAAGCACCTGTCGTCCCGTTCCGTCCCGTGAACGCGTACATGTACCCGTCGGCCCGCGCCGTCCCATCAACGCGTCCTGAGCACATCGTCGGCCCCGTCCGCGCTACCGGGGCCTCAAGCACCCGTTGGCCCGTGCCGTCCCGTCAACGCATCCCGAGCACACCATCGGTCCCGTCGGTGCTACGGGCTCCGTTAAGCACCCGTTGCCTCGTTCCGTTCCGTCAACGCGTCAATGCACCCGTCGGTGTGCACCGTCCCATCAACGCGTCTCGAGCACACCGTCCGCCCCGTCAGTGCTTACCGGGGCCTCAAGCACTCGTCGGCCCGCGCCGTCCCGTCAATGCGTCCCGAGCACACCATCGGCAATGTCCGTGCTATCGGGGCCTCAAGCACCAGTCGGCATGTGCCATCCCGTCAACGCGTCCTGAGCACACCGTCGGCCCCGTCGGTGCTACCTGCTCCGCTAAGCACCCGTCGCCCCGTTCCGTCACGTCAACGCGTCGATGCACCCGTCGGCCCGCACTGTCCCATCAACGCGTCCTGAGCACACCGTCGGCCCCATCCGTGCTACCGGGGCCTCAAGCACCCGTCGGCTCGCGCCGTCCCGTCAACGCGTCCCGAGCACACCGTCCGCCCCATTTGTGCTATCGGGCCCTCAAGCACCCGTCGGCACATGCCGTGTCGTCAACGCGTCCCGAGCACACCGTCGGCCCCGTCGGTGCTACCGGCTCTGTTAAGCACACGTCGCCCTGTTCCGTCCCGTCAACACGTTGATGCACCCGTCGGCCTGTGCCGTCCCATCAACGCGTCCCGAGCACACCGTCGGCCCCGTCCGCGCTACCGGAGCCTCAAGCACCCATCGGCCCGCGCCGTCCCGTCAACGCGTCCCAAGCACACCGTTGGCCCCGTCTGTGCTACCGGGGCCTCAAGCACCCGTCGGCCTGCGCGGTCCCATCAACGCTTCTCGAGCACACCGTCGGCCCCGTCCGTGCTATCGGGGCCTTAAGCACCCGTTAGCACGTGCCGTCCGGTCAACGCGTCCTGAGCACACCGTCGGCTCCGTCGGTGCTACCGGCTCCGTTAAGCACCCATTGCCCCATTCCGTCCCGTCAACGCATCGATGCACAACGTCAACCCCGTCGGTGCTACCGGCCACGTCACGGTGGAGTCGTCGGTGGTTCCTTCACCGCACCCGCCGTCCGCACCATCCCGTCAACGCGTCCATGCACACCTTCGGCCTTGTCAGTTCTATCGGCCACGTCACGGTGGAGTCGTCGGTGGTTCCTTCATTGCACCCGTCGGCCCGTGACCATGCACACTATAGGCCACATCGGCGTCCAATTTGCCGTCCCTACGGACGTCGTCCACTGTGCACACCCGCCCATCGCCCCATCGGCCTGCATTGTCCTGTGAACGCGTCCCTCGCACACCCGTCGGCCCCGTCGATGCTCTCGTCCACACGTGTGGGCCCACGCCATCCCGTTAGTGCGTCCAACCCTAAACCGTAGACCTACTCGAGCCACGTCGGCCCCGCCGTGGTGTCGATGCGTCAACGCTCTGTCGCGCGCCGTTGGCCTGTCAACTGTTGGCCCATCGACGCTCCTCGCTTCGTGCGGTTGCCGTTGTTCGTGCCTTCGGCCGTTCGCGTCCTCTCTCTCATGGCGAGCCTCTCCCTCCTTGGCAAGCCTTCCCCAGCAAGGGTGTTTCCCCCCGTTTGCCCGCCCGTGGAGTTGGAACGCGCCGTGGGGTTTTTTGGGACCGCGGGGTTCATGCCCGACTGTGGGGTTCAGCACCTTGGACCGCGGGGTTCACGGTTGGGATTTCTATTCCGGTTGCCATGGTGCTTGTGGGGTTTGCCGGCCCGCACCGAATTTTCGCAATTATAAGGGTAGTGGTGCTCGGTTGAGACGGGAACGGGGCGGCCCGCGAAGCGAGGGACGGGTGAGGTGAGGCGACGAGTTCCCCGCACCCCTTTTGTGACGTTGGTATGCAATCCCCCCCTCGGGCGAGTGCCAAGGCTACCTTCCGCCGATGGGCTTGGCTACTTTAGGGCCATCTTCGGGTCTTGCGGGGCTCAGCGCGCTCGGGGGTGGCCAACGGGGCTCGGTAGGCGATGAGTGACGGCGGACCGTGTTCGGGGCCGGGGCACCGAGGAAGGTGAGCTCCCGCCCGAGCCGAGGTGTGATCAAGAAACGCGACGGGCAAGTATCAGCACTTTGTGGCTCAATGTCCAGAGGCGCCCACTACTGCGGCTCTTGAGGCAAAAGTCCCAGAGCTAGTTCCAGTAAGAGCAGTTACACGCAGTAAAGGGGTAGTCATTGAGGAAATCCTAGATGAGGCGGTAAAACCAGTCAATGCTGAAACTAGCAAATGGATTCAGCAAAGAGAGGTATGAAAGGCAAAGGGCAAAGAGAAGGTAATCAAAAAATGGCAGGAGCAAAGAGAACTGGTGGCTAAGATCACCGAAGATCTAGCCAAGAAGCTACCTGAGCAGCCAGAAAGTTCTGAGGCTCGAATCATTCATAAGATAAGATAACAGCCCAGTCTTTTGAGAAAAGACAGTCAGATCAGTTAGGATCCGGACTTTCTAAGACCATGCTGGCTGCAGTCCAGGGACTGGCGGAGGATCTAAAAAACATCAAATCGGATCTAACTAGAATAAGAAACATTGTAGAAAGTAAAGATGACACCAGAGCAGAGGATTGGCACTGTGCAGATGGTTTCGTTTTTTCAAGTTTTGAGGAAAACTCTGATCAAGAGAGATAGGAAATCCATGTAAAGATTGGTCTTTTCCTGTAAGGCACTAGGATCTCGGTGGATGGGCACCCTTGGAATTACAATTATAGGGGTATCAAGCACTTAACAAGCATGAAATATGGCATAAAGCCAGACCAAAAGAGTACTATCATGAGGAACATTGGCTAAACTCATGAGGAACATAGGCCAACTCAACAACACCAAATCAGAATCAGGCGGTGGATTTTTTCCAAATTTTTTGGAATTATACCAAAATTCAAGAAAGGAGGGAAGGATGTAGAAGGCAAAGATAGTCCTAGTAGGCGGAAACAGTCCCGTAGAAGATTGGATAGCAGGAGGCAATCGGACTGTCAGTAATTACCACAGGTAGATATTGTAGTAACTTTGAAGACCTATAAATAGGACCCGCTACATTGTAGTTGGGTTCTGAATTTTTTGTATTTTGCTTTAGTTTTCTTAACACTTTTGAGCTCTTTGCCTCTAGCTTCACTCTGTAATCATTAATTTTGTGATCATCTAATCTTGAACCGTTATACACTGTACTGGTTGACCATGAGCTATTAATATGAAACAACAAATACTCTTTCTAATCTTTTAGTTATGTCTCTCGTTCCCGTATCATATTCCAGTTCAGTTCTCAATTTCACTTCAATCAATGCTCTGTTCTAGTCTCACTAGCTGAACTGACGGCATAACCATCAGCTTTAAATTCTAACACTGGAATTAGCTATCTGAAGAGATCAACTTCAATTCCAGTTATCTTCAGTGTGAATTACTTGTTGGGCTACACTCTCTAGCTCCGACACCCTATAAAAAATGCTTGATGGCTATGAGTTTACAGCTGCTCTTGTTAGTCCAAGCTTATAATTGAAAAAATTTTATCCAAAACTTTCAATAACTTCACAATTTGCTTAAAACATCCACAACTTAATTCCAATTTCAATTTTGAAAAGACCACTAGGGTCCTAGAGACTATCTCTGGTTGTGGTGAAGTTCTGGTCTCAGTATGTCTCAGAGGAACCTGGATCGCGATCCATACATCTCATTGGCCAAAAATGGGGTGATTTTAATCCCTTACCTAGCCCTTGGTTTAAAGATCTCAATTCTATACTTTTTGCAAAGTTTGGGTCTATTTAGGGTGGTGAAAAGTCAAACCTTAGCCCTTTTATGTGATTTTTTGGATCTGTATTGATTTTGCCCTTTTTGACCTCCTTCTAGATTCCTTTACTCTTCCTTGCTTCGGGACTTTTTGTTCAAAATGGTTTAAGCTCCTCAATGGTCCAAATTTTTTGTTCAGAATTTCATGAAAGCTACATGGATCGTGATCCATGTTGGAAAGCCAACTTGCCTTTTCTTGATACCATTAGGATCAACATTTTTATTGGATGTGAGGGTATCAAAGACTAGTTTTTGTCAGCCAAAATTGAATTTTAAAGTCTGTTCTGGCAGCTTCGAGCTATCAGCTATTTTTTGGTGTTCTCCACCTCTTATGTAAACTTTTTGCCAATGGTTCCTTTTCAAATTTCACCAGTTATCCACTTGTCAACTTTTAGCCCAAAATCTGATGAGGTACATGGATCGTGATCCATGTTTGACCTTATTTTGACATGAGATTTGGTCAATTTATAGTCTTGGTTATGATGACACTCTTCCCCAAATCTTTGTGTATTTGAACCACATTAAATTCGATGTTTGAATACAAAATTGAAGTGTATAATGGTTAATTACTGCATTTTTGATGTCAAAACAAGGATTTACACTCTTGGTTTGCGTCCATTTTCACCTAATTTTGCCGATTTAATTGCCTAATTTTGGATTTTATTGGTGAAATTAATTGGTGATTGAATCAATGTGATTATTGTGGTTTGATTTGGCTGCACTGATCCCTATGTGTGAAGAATTTTTAGAATTGTTTTGGGTATTTTTAGGATAATTTTTGTATTTGTTTTGCTAATTTTTGCATTTATTTTTTATTAATTTCGTAAAGATTGATATCTTACGATCTTGATGAGCTATTTTGTATGCGTATTTAGGGATCATTTTGAGCACATTTGTTCCCTCATTTGTTGAGGTTTGAGTGTTTCGCTATTTTTAGGGGTCAGGTTGTTGATTTTGTCATAATTTACGTTTTTGGTGAAAATAGCTATTCTTGGTGTGTTTATGTGTGTCAAAAGTGTTCGAATGCGATTGTGTATGTTTTCAAAGATTTCTAAAATTTATTGAGAATTTTTTGGATTTTTTGACAAATTTTTAGAATTTTCGGCATATTTTTGGACTAGTTTTGGTGTTTTCGATGAATTAAACATTTAAAAGCGATAATTTTCGCAACAGCGTGCGTCAGCAAAGTTGCCGAATCGACGTGCGCTCTAAAAAAATCATCAACTCTCTCTCTCTCTCTCTCTCTCTCTCTCTCTCCCCCCCCCACCCCCCCCTGCTCGCCAGTTGCCAAGGCCCATCATCTCCCTCTCTCTGCACGTGGCCGTGGACCCCCTCTCAGTTTCTGGCTTTGAACGGGCCCTATTGGCCGCCAGTAACGCTGCACCCCTAATTCTCTCTCTCTCTCTCTCTCTCTCTCTCTCTCTCTCTCTCTCTCTCTCTCTCTCTCTCTCGTGTGCAAGCCACTGCAGAGCACTAGGCCCTCGTATCTCTCTCCCCTGTGAGGTAGACCCCACCACACACACACACACACACACACACACACACACACACACACACACACACACACACACACCTAGAGTGCCAGTGTGTGTCCCCCCCCCCCCCCCCCCCCCCCCCCTCTCTCTCTCTCTCTCTCTCTCTCTCTCTCTCTCTCTCTCTCTCTCTCTCTTTGTGTGTGTGCACACAATCGACTACCGCGTCAGCATTGCGCTCGCTGTCGCCATCTCTCTCTCTATGTGTGTGTGTGTGTGTGTGTGTGTGTGTGTGTGTGTGTGTGTGTGTGTAGCGCGCCAGGCCAGAGGCCTTCGTCTTCTCTCACGCTTGCCACAGGGCGCCATCCTCGCATGCGCACACGTTGTATGTCATCATCGCCATCTCCTTTAAGGTAGTCAAGGTAAGGTTATTATTTATTTATTTAATTAATTTTACTTTAAGTTTAAGTTTCATTTTGAATATTTTTAATCTAGAACCTATTTTGTTTTTGAACCCCCCCCCCAAAAAAATCAAAACACAAAAAATCCATTAAAAATGTCAAAAAATACTTAAAAATAAATAGAATAAGAAAAATATAATAATAATAATAATAAATGTTTTAAAATATATAAAAAATACAAAAAATCAAAAATCAACAAAAAAATAAATAAATATAAAATCATAAAAAATACATAAAAAATAAAAACATGATTAGATAAATCACCAAAAAATAGAAAAGTCATAAAAAAGCTGAAAAATCCATAAAAATAGAAAATTCACAAAACATATTAAAAATACCAAAAAAGAAGAGAATTAAAAAAATTCACAAAAAAATTAATAAAAAAAGGAGGGGAGGTACCCAAAAAAAATCCGTAGAGAAATTCACACACCAAACGAGCGATTCGGAGAAACGCAATTCGGAGAAACCCTAAAAAACAAAGCAAAAAAAAAAAAAAAAGCAAGAAGGGAAAAAACACTTGAATCAAGCTGAACGAAGCGAGCTGTGGGCGACATACAAATTCAAATTTTTGTCAAAAAAGAACAAAAATGAAACTGAGTGAAAATGAGAAGTGGAAACTAGTCGAATCGAGTTGCGATAGACGAAAAAAATCAAAATTTATCGAAAACAAGTGAAAACGAAACCACAAAAAAAATGAGAAATTAAAGCTGTGTCGAAACTTGATCGCCTAAGCTATGTTCACACGAAAACTCAATTGGAAACTAAATTTTGAGTAAAACTTGGTCACTAGGGCATTCTTCACGTGCCGAAATTGCAATTCAAGGCCGAGCATAGCAAATTCTGGGTGAAAATTGGTTCAAATTTGACCTAGAATTAGAAAAAAACCCTTGGGAACCGGGAGAATCATTTCGGCCAAGAACATCACTGCTCTAGCCTAGTTTTGGACAGTGTTGCCACAGTTCAGTCAAAGAATGCCAAGAATTAGAAGCCATTGTGCAAACCACGAACGGGCAAGTGCAAGTAATTAAATTGCAAATTGAGCTTCCAGTCGGACGAACATGGGCACAAATCACATTCGATTGCAGATTAGGCTATGCAAAGCCCAGATTTTCATCACCTCAAAGGCTGCAATCAATTCTAACACTTTTGAGCTAGAGTTAATCAACTCTTTGTTACCATATACATGTGGTAGTGATGTGTGTGAACTCATTTAGGACCGCTGGGGCATTTTTTTCCCTCACTAGGAGGTTTTCCCCCCCGTGGATTGCATATATGCCCATCACTCTAGGACTAACTCATCTTTCCATTGCACACTAAGTAATACACTCTCTATTGTGTACCTTGAGCTTCCTTCATCTTCTCCAAGCTGTGTGTGTTTTCCTACAACCTTAATTCCAAAAGTTGGTATCAGAACAGGTTGCATCCTCCTGAGCTTAGTCGCTAGTAGCTCTAACACACGCCTGCTCACTTTCTTCACTTTTGATGAGCTTTGGCGAGTGTTTGCACATTGACTAATATTCTGGGAAAGCTGAAAGAGCCCGATCTGCTCAAATATATGATTTGGACTCATTTTGGCATCCGTTTCCACTACAGGCAGTAATGTGTAGGCTATTTCCACTACAAGCAGTACTGTGCAGGCTATTTCATCATTTTGTGTAGAAATTCTATCAGTGCTGTTTCTTCAAAACAGGTCCCTTACAATATTCTATGGTTTGTGCTATATAGCACGTGTTGTTCCCGCTTTCCTTCTCCTCTTTTCGGACAATTTTCACATTAGGTGCAACATTTACCATGGCTGACAACAACACAGATGTGTTCAAGATATTTGCTGCTGAGGACAGATTGGATGTGGACAATTACCCTATGTGGGCTTATATGATGCAACATGTTCTTGTGTCAAAGGTCATTTGGAACATTGTGCAGGGCATTGATGTACACCCTGGTTCTGAGGATACAGGCAATGTTGAGGAAGTTGAAGGTCTTGCTGCAAGGATTGCTGATGTTAGAGTTGTTTTGCCCATAAAAGAACAAGCTCATTGGGATGTAAATGATGCATAGGCTCAAGCATTGATCGCATTGTCTGTGAATTGCACTATTACTCCTCACATTCCTTCAACAAAATCTGCAAAACAAGCTTGGGATATTCTGGCTTGTCTTTATGCATGTCGCAACGACGCAAAAATTGCATTGCTGCGTAAAGAGTTGGGGTCGAAGACTATGCATGAGGAAGATGATATGGACACTTTCCTTGCTGGTGTCAAGAATATCAATGAGCGACTTATTTTTGCAAGTGAAGTCATTTCAGACAATTCCCTTGTGCAGACTGTTCTTGATGTATTGTCAGATCCTTACCAGACTTTTGCTAGTACTTGGATACTTATGACCCAAGGAAATCCTATAGTTGCCCAGTTTGATGCATTATGCACATTGTTGTTGCAAGAGTCGCTTTCCAAAAAAACAAGACTAGATAGCGTGCAATTGAACATGCCTTTATTGTTGCTAAAAGAAAAGGTGGTAACAGTAATGCAACCACTCCTTATGGTTCTTCTACGAGTGAAAAATCACCTGTTCCTAATGGTTCTGCTGGCATCAATTCGTCTGGAAATTCTAGTGATAAGCGAAAAGAGAAGATGCGTTGCCATTATTGTAAAGCTAATGATCACTTGATCAAGCAGTGTCTTAAGTTGGATGCCAAAGAGGCTAAGAAGAAAGAGGCTGGTTCCACTACTAATGTTGGCTCCACTACAAATGGAGCTATTGTTGATTCTTTTGTGAAAGGAGACTGTGATGTTGATGTTGATGTTGATGTAGAATGGGCTTTTAGTGCACAGTGCACTTATAATCCTTCTATCCATGATGCATGCATGTCAGTTGCTGCAGATTCACATGTGTGGTATTTTGACAGTGGTGCTACAAAGAACATTACCTCACATCATGATTTGTTCACCTCTATTGAGTCTAGCCCTCATGGGAATTCAGTTACTTATGCCAACAATGCCTCTTATCCGGTTCAGGGAGTTGGAAAAATTGTCCTTACTACTACAAATGGCATTTCTTTCACACTTGTTGATGCAATTTATGTACTTGGGATCAAGAATAATCTTTTGTCTATATCTGCACTTGCTAGGCTTGGTCTTGTAGTCAAATTTGTGGATGATAGATGTACAATACATGATCTCAATTTTGGTGATGAAATAGTTGCATCTGGCATTTTATTTCGTGGACTATATAAGAGACTTTGTATGAGAAGTGTGGGCAGAACTTTGCAAATGCAGTTGTGGATTCAAAGGCTATTTCAGATGCAAAACTTTGGCATGCACGTTTTGGTCATCTAAAGTTTTCCAATTTACTGCGTTTGCAGAAATCTGATATGGTTGCTTCTTTGCCGCCTCTTGAAGCACTCTCAAACATGTCTATGAAGGCTGTATTTTGGGTAAGATGCAGCATTCTAAGTTTCCAAAGGATGGTTCAATTAGGGCCACATGTAGGTTGCAACTTGTCCATATTGATATTTATGGGCCCATGCAAACTCCTTCCTTGGGCAATTACCTTTACTTCGCCACTTTTATTGATGATTACTCCAAGCATGCATGGGTATATCCGAATAAAGTGAAGTCCAAAGTATTTATGTGCTTCAAACAATTTTTGACTATGGCTGAAAATGTCTCGAATGTACTATGGGCACCCTTCATTTCGATCGAGGGGGAGTATATGTCTCATGAATTTAATGCATTTCTAGCTAGTCGTGGAATAAAACACCAATGTACAGTGCCTTATAACCTCAAAAAAATGGTGTTGTTGAGAGGAAAAATAGGTCACTTACGGAAATGGCACGATGTATGGTCAAAATTCAAGCTTTGCCGCATTCGTTTTGGCTTGAGGCCATCATGTGTGCCACTTATGTACTTAACAGGTGTCTTACAGAAGCTTTGTAGTCTATTACTCCATACGAAGCATGGCATGATAGAAAGCCTTCTATTGATCACATGTGTGTTTTTGGTTGTTTGGCATATGCTTTGGTGCCACAAACACAACGCAAAAAATTGGATATAAGGCTATCAAATGTATTTTTGTTGGTTAGAGTGATGAAAGCAAAGGTTACAGGTTGTATCATCCACAAACAAAGTGTATTCTGGTTTCACAGGATGTTGTGTTTGTGGAAGATTCTGTTCAGCCCTTGCTGTCATGTATTAGAATGTAAATTCCAATGAGGCAAATGTACAGCCTATGGGGTTTTTTGAAAATTTTACAGATAGGCCTATTAATGATGCATATGTACATGATGTACTTGATGAGGAAAGGGCTGAAAATGAGCAAGCTAGAGGTATGCCAAAATGACTGCTGCTTTCACACATTGCGTGATAGTAAATTGGATGCACCTTTGTCTAGTCGCACTCGTTTAGGATCTCGCCATGCATCTTATGCATCAGATTGTTATACTTTGGTTGTGTCTAGGGTACATGATGTTGAGGAACCTCTCTCTTATGATGAAGCACAAAATTCAAAGAATTGGATGGCTTCCATGCAATCAGAATATGATGCACTTATAGAAAATGACACATGGACTTCATGTGATTTACCTCTTGGCAAAAAGGCCATTGGTACAAAGTGGGTTTACAAGTTGAAACACAAGCCGAATGGTGAGATTGATCGCTATATGGCTCGACTTTTTGCAAAGGGTTATGCACAAAAAAAGGCATAGATTATAAAGAGAATTTTTCTCCCACTTGTTGTATGACTACTGTGCATGTTCTATGTGCATTGGCTGCTAATTTTGGTTGGTATGTACATCAATCAGACATTATTACTGCTTTCTTGAATGGTGATATATTTGAGGAAGTTTTTGTAACGCAGCCTCACGGTTTTGTCAAGAAAGGACAAGAGGATAAAGTGTGAAAATGTAAAATATCTTTGTATGGGTTGAAGAAATCTCCTCGTGCTTGGTATGAGAAGGCTGACATCATTTGGTCAAATGACGCTTTCATAACAGTCCAACAAAAAAGAACATTGTATGTAAAGCGTGAGGGTGCTTTCTGTATGTAAAGAGTGAGGGTGATGTACTTCTCATTGTGGTTATCTATGTGGGTGATTTTTTGATCACTGGACCAAATAGAGACATATTGCTGAATTTAAGGCTGATTTGAATGCTCCTTTCAAAATGAAAGATTTGGGTTTGTTGCATCATTAGTTGGGTATACAATTTCAGCATTGTGATGGTGGTATTGCCTTGTGTCAGAAAAGTTACATAGAGACATTTCTACGTAAGTTTGGACTTGAGGATTGCAAACCTATTTCCACTCCCATGGAAATAAGTTCAAAATTGAGTCTTCATGATGCTGGTGATCCTACAGATGTCACTCTTTACCAAATTGTTGTTGGATGCCTCATTTATGCATGCAGCACGAGGCCGGATATTCAGTTTGCAGTCTCACATGTTAGCAGATTCATGCATAGCCCTGGGTCTAAGCATTGGCAGGCTATCAAGAGGATTTTTTTCTACTTGAGTGGAACTTTACATCTTGGCTTGTTTTATCCCAAGGGGGGATCATTGCCGCTAGATTTGCATGCTTTTTTGGACTTAGATTGGGCTGGTTGTTTTGACACATGAGTGTCCACAAGTGGCTTTTGTTTCATGCTTGGCATCTCATGCATATCATGGTTGAGCAAGAAGAAACCTATTGTGTCCACTTCTAGTTGTGATGCTGAGTACATGGTAGTCTTCACAGCTACGGCTGAGTGTGTATGGCTCAAACGCCTTATGGTTGATTTGGGTGTTGGACAAGACACTACCAACACTGTTGACACTAACAGTTAGAGCACATTGGCAATTGCAAGGAACACAGCTTTTCATGCTTGCACAAAGCACATTGAGGTGCATTACCACTATGTCAGGGAGAGGCTCTCAACAGGAGAGAGCAGCTTGGCTTATGTGCCAACACAAGAAAACCTTGCAGATCTTTTCACAAGGCATTGTCTTGTGAGAGGTTTTGAAGCTTTCCGCAAAGCTTTGGGCTTGCTCCCCTTTGTGGACTGATCATGTCCTCAGAGCATGGAACTTCCCTTTACTCTATGTGCCAGCTCTCGTTCACCGCATCACTCCAGGGGGAATTTACTACCATATACATGTGGTAGTGATGTGTGTGAACACACTTAGGACCTTTGGGGCATTTTTTCCCTCACTAGGAGGTTTTGCCCCCCCGTGCGTTGTATATATGCCCATTACTCTAGGGCTAACTTATCTTTCCATTGCACACTACGTAATACACTCTTGATTGTGTGCCTTGAGCTTCCTTTATCTTCTCCAAGTTGTGTGTGTTTTCCTGCAGCCCTAATTCCAATACTCTTGGAGTCTAAAGAGCACTGAACTGCAAAGTGCTTTGACATAAGCAGTCTTGTCAAACCCAAGCAAGAGAAAATTGACCGAGCATGGTCAAAATATGCTAAAGGAAATCTTTACAGATCGAGCCATCATGGACTTAAATTGAGTCGAGAGTTCAAGTATAATAAAGCAAGCCAATAGTAGTGACAGCACTAGCACAAGTGCAACAAAGCAAATTTTATAGCTCTATGGCTACAATGGAGACAAGGTTTTGTATATAGATTCAGAAGGCCATAGATACCTAATGAATAGTAAAAGCAACACAGGAGCCAAGATCCTATTCATCAAGGAAAATCCAAATCTAGAGAACTCCCAGCTGTTTACAGACTTCAATGGAGCTAGGTATTGCAAGCTCAAAGATGAAGTGCAGATAAAAGTGCAAAAAAGAGATCCAAGTGCTTATCCAGACACCTATACAAGTAAACAAACCATACAGTTGGTGCATATGCAATCAAGATCATTGTACATGGATTATAGTGGTCAGATCTATAGTCAAGATCCAGAAATGGAACATCCAACAAACCAATTGATAAAAGCTAGTCTAATTGGACAACCAAGTCAAAGGCAATACAACGATCAAGATGGAGTAGATGCTCAATGTTCTGAAAGAGGATACTGACAACTTGGCAAGTACAAAATCGAAAACCCCTCTACCAGAGCTTGACATGATAGAACCAAACAAAATACCATCAGTCAAGGTGTATTGCTCAGATTGTGGACAAAAAGGTGGACATTTTCCAAAGGAGTGTAAGATTTGAAAATGATTTTGCATCCACTACCACTATTTGCAATCATTCACGAGTCTAAGGGACACATCAAAGATAATGTTGTTAGCATCGTATAAACACATAATTCATATGCACACTATGTAGACCAAAAAGGGATACTGTAAAAAAAGGATCAACTAGTGTTTGAAAGGCCCACATACGAGCTCATATAAGTGTGCACAATGATAGATTGGGAAGGATGGTTCATTTAGGAGGATATAATATATTATAGCCCATCCTCTCTAAAGTTGAATGACATTACTTGAGTGAACCCAAAAATAAATCTGTTTAGAGCCAAACTCTCCTCCATAAAAAACCAAGCTTCGATGTTGTGATCAAACAAGCATATACTTTGACCATAAAAACCATAGATATATACGAAAGTCTAAAATCTATGATGCCTTGGGTCCTGAAAACACAGGAGCTCATATCTAGGAGACCCATGGGATAGACAATATCAGGGTGAAGATAATCCGATCTACATCTTGACTTGGGCTGCAAATTCGACTGTTGTTAGCTCTGATTCCGAAGGAGATGGGCCATTTGGCCCATTTAATTAACCTTCGCAAAGTGTCGCATAAGTAGCGACCTGCATGAATAGTGTACATTGTAGGCTACTTTTTTGGTTTTTGAGGTTTCAAAACAAAAAAAGGTTATGGATACAAGAGATGAAAAACCCAATACAAAAGTCACCTTTCAATTTATCATGACCTGCAGTCTTCCAGAATCATTCGCTATTGTTCTATTGGTTTCCAAACGGATATATAGATTTGAAATCTAAAAGAATAAGAATAAAAAATATTATACGGGGAATCATACGTCGTGTTTCACGAAGATACATAGGAAACTATACAGAAGGTTTACAGATGCCAAACATCAACAATGATATCCAAATTGTGCCTTCACTATTCCAAAAGGTGAGATCAAACCAAAGTAAAAAAGTCTTGAGCACAACTCATAGAGAAAGCTTTAATGATCACCCTAGGAAGGGGGGAGCTGCAAATCCATCAAGCTTAACTATTGTACCAGGAAATGCAACACCAATTAGAAGACTTAGTAACTCTAGCCAATAGACCCCTTCAAAGCAAAAACCATTGAAAGATCATATGATCCCCCAGTATAAACTACCTACACCGAAGTAGAGCAATGGGTGATGGCTTTGGTCTTTGCTTGTAGGAAGTTTAAAGTGCATTTAATTGTATGCAATTTTTTTGTTCTGACAGCTAACAATTTATTGCTAGAGGTAGTGCTACATTTGAAGCCAAGGAGGAGAATTATGAAGTGGGTGTTGGAGTTGAAGGAGTTTGAGTTCAAGTTCAAGGTAGATCACATGAGTCGGTCTCACTTAGCGAAAACTATTGTCAATAGGGCCATTGACATGCCAGCCTATCCAAGGGTGGTGAAGACAAAGCTAAAGAGGAGCCTGATTTGGAGAATGCCTTTATAATGTGGTTCAATGGAGCATATTGAAGGGTGGTGCAGAAGGCAACTGGATGTGTGGTGATACATGACTGTTTGCGGGTCGACGCGACGGACGTCCATAGCATAGCTCTCAAGCATCAACATATTTATCAATACAGGGGAAGCGACTCGGATGAGGCATGGGAACTCACTAGGGTGTCAATCCTAATGAAGTGAACTGGAAGAGATGCAACTTACTAACTCTACAAGCAAATCAAACGCGTTACCGCCAAGTAATCTGCTTATGTCCTCCTACACCGTCCTTCAGTCATCGCGCCCGTTTACCATGCAAATCATATCAGAATTGCACGAAACTTGAAGGGCAGCTACATGGGATTATCAGGAACATGTCCTATCATTGTCATAGGATTTTGGAGAGGTACAACGATCGCGATCGTTCGTCCCAAAGTCAGCAAAAACAGCGAACTGATGATCCTAATGGGTCGTTTTAGGGTCCCTAAAGCCTCTCCTAGGGTCAAAACAACATAAAACACGCATATAGACACTGAAAACAGCGGTTTAAGGCCTCAAAATCGTAGTTGAAAACCTTCACCAAATCTTGAATGATTACACTTGAATGAAAGAGCAAGAGGAGAGGAACACAATGCAATATTCAAATCTGAATTTGGATTATCGTAGCCGCAATGGCGAAGATTACAAGTTTGAACAAGAAGGAGCTCTCAAACGTACGCTGTCTTCTCAGTTATCCATTCAAAAGATTATCCTCCAACTTACAAAAAATGACCTTTATAGATTAGGTCTTTACAAAATGGCTTGTCCGGCCATAAGCCCCTAATCCTAAAACTGGCTCTCTAATATACAATTGCTCCCATAAGAATAATCATACATCCTTGACAATTTCCCGGCTTAGAGATGCTTCTTTACAAAAGAATTTTACAACGGTTTCTTAGAAAAATATGGTCCTTCTGGCTACGGCCGCTTGTTGCTTCGTCCACCAAACACTCCCTCCTTCCTTATCCTTGCACGCCCTCGTGCATGTTTAGTGTTTTGGCCGTTGATGTGGCTCTAATGAAGCGAGTGTCGCTGAAAAGCTTCTTGTTCGCAGGACGGCTTCGAGGGCTTCTTGATGCTGTTTGAATGGATTTTCAGATAAGGTGTGTTGGTATGCCACGTACCTTGCCTTGAGGTCCTTCGCCATGGGATGGAAAATCCTTGAATCCATTTCGAAGAATCCTGTGACGAAGGCCTCTTCAAATGTTTGCAAGTAGTGTGATGGCAGGTACATTAGCCTGGAGGATATGGCCATCAAGATGTGCCGTGGCGGTGAATCTTGTAGATTCCAGCAGATGCCTTTGTGTCCTTCCAAGAACAAATTCCATGGATGATCGTCGCCTTCAGTGTCTTTAAACACCTGGATGCAGGTGACGATCATCCGTGCTATCTTTACTAACATCTGGCACGCCAAATCAGGGACATCCCGCAGCAAGGTGACTGTTGAGTTTAGTGTGCTGACCATTTAAGCCACCGTAGGGGGTTGCTGCGCTGTCAGAACCGGGTAATTTAGCTTGTGCTGCCTTGGACCCCTTCCATGTGGTGAAATCTTTCCAAGTGCATCTTCGAGGGACAGAGCAGAATGTAGGATCTATTTGTATATGTTGAGGAGCGTTGTGGTAATTTGTTAGATCCTGTGGCCTTTTGTCCAACCACTTCTGCCTCCACTTGGGGTGGTCATCGACAAGCACCTGAGATTCTTCCACTGTGAGTGCAATGCCTTCGTAACCACCTTCTTTGTTTCGTGGCAAGGCAGGCCGCATCTTTTCTTTCCACAAATTTGCTTCATGGCATAGCAGAGGAAACGGGAGGTATTCGTGGCCAAATCCTTCCATCTGCTCTTCTGGTTGTAAGTATGCCAGGGTTGCTGACTCCAGTATCTTCTTTTCATAGAGAATATACTCCTTGGTCGGCCCCTCTAGCATGTCCTGAATGCTTTCACTGAGTTCATCTCTTATGTCCAGATCGGGCCCTTCAAATTCCTGCTCCTGTTGCCCTTGGTGTGATGTTCTAGGCAAATCTGGCGCTTGTTGTCCAGGCAGCAGTTGTGGTTGAGTCTAGGCCTTGTCTGCTTTGATCTGCTATTGAAAAAGCAGATCTTCTTTTTCCTTTAGCAGCGTGTCACTGATCTGTTTCTGAATCTGTAGTTCAGCGCTTGCTTGAGCTAGTTGCTGCTCAATTTCTTTTAACTTTAGCTCATTTGTCATCGTCTGGGCCACCATCCCCGATACAAGCAACTGTCTTTGAAGCTTTTCTTGCTCTTGCTCTGCTTTTAGCGCTGCTATAGTGTTCACTGCTGTGGCGTTGTCAGATGTGGTGACCAATGACCCAGCAGGTTCCTGATTCGCCATTAAAGTCGTCAGAGTGCCCTTGATCGTGCTATAGGAGCTGCTAAGCCTTTGGAATCTTGCACTCTCGTAGGCGAGCTTCTCTGTTGCTTTCTGGACTCTTGCCGTCAGCTCTTGGCACTCTTTCTCTTTGGTGGTCAAGTCTGTCCTGACGTCCACCAAATCTTTGATCTGAGACTGAGCCTGCTCGCTCAAGGTCCCTTTCCTCCGTTATGCATTCTAATTGCGTCCTCAGGCTCTCTAACTCTTTTTGCCTTGATGATTGCTTTCGTTGGGCCTCATGTACCTGTCTTTCCTTCTCACTCAGCACCACATTCTGACAATGGAATTGCCGTTCTAAATCCCGTAGAGTTTTCCTGTAATCAAATCCAGCCATTGCTTGGCAGGCTTCTTGGTATCCGATGGATTTTGTAGGTGGTATAACTTCCTTTTGTGAGGTTGAAGGGGGAGGAGTTGGCTGTTTTTTGTTCGATGGAGAAGGGGGAGGAGGAGGAGATTTTGGTGAAGGAGGAAGTGATTTTCGAGGCGAGGGAGGAGGTGATTTGGACGAGGGAGGAGGTGGACTTGATTCTTCTCGCACACGTCTCTTCTTGGAAGTCTCCTCTCCTTGTTGCGAAGCAGATGCTTCCACTTTTCTTTTCTTTAAAATCATGATTATTCTTTGGTGGGTGAGGTCCACCGCCCGTCGCGCTTCCAGATTTCTATCTCTCTGGATATTCTTAAGCTGTTCCGCTTGATTTTTCTCATCAGCCGCGTCTTTCTCCTTCGTTCCTTTACTAGACTGCGAAGAAATGTCCACCTCTGCAGCCTTTTGTTCTGCTTCTAACCTTTGCTTCTCAGCCTGTAGGCGAGTTGCATTTTCTATCCTTTCTTGCCTTTCCCTTTTGAGTCTTCTTTTTTGTGCCTATTGTGTTTCAACCGCTTGAGCCTGTCTGTCAGCCCGCAATTTGGTTCGTCTTTCTTCGACTCTTTTTTGAGCTTCTGCATATGCTTTTTGCAGGTCCGACTGCGGTACTACACTTCTCTCTCCTCTTTTTCTCTCGAGCGGCTTTGTTGAATCTTCCTCCTCACTTTCCTCAAACTCTGAAGGCACTTTGTCTTTAGATTCTTGAGACTTTCCTTCGTCATCTGTCTCCGTTTTCTCTCCATCACTTGAACTTTTATTGGTGGCCTTTGCTGAGCGTGATGATGTCGCGTCAGGGGTCGTCCTTACGGAATGTGCAACCAACTTAGCTTTCTGGATCAAGGCCGTTTGTGAGCTGGCAGAGTTGGCAAATCTTCGATCATTCCCAAAGCCTGGTATGCTATTCTAGTTAGCATCGGCCCTGCACTCATGTAGGTTTTGTTTTTTGAAAGCTTTTCAAATTTGCTTCAATCAGATTATCCAGTATATAAGAACCGTAGTCGTAGCGAATGGATCTATTTTCTGCTGTCGCTAGAGCCATGACTACGGCAATGTGCAGGATTGTCTCTGTATAGCGAGGAGGTTTTTGAACTCTGAAATGCTGAGATATCAATCTCATCGGCAATTCCAGCTCTCCGTAGATCATGTCACTGTATTTGTATTTGTTCCCCTTCGCTTTGACGAATGCCTTCTCATTGTCCAGTGACTTTTTCTTTGCTAGCAAATTGTGTTGCCCTGGGAGGAAATGCAAGGCTTCATTGATGATTTCCTTCATGATATTTACTTTCACCTTCGACCCGTCCTTGTCTGTGAGCATTGCCTGCCCATCATATTGTATCGAGCTCATGAGCTCGTGTGCCCTCATGAAATCTGTCCCACATGGCTACAATCTGAAAAATTGTTCCAAGTGTACAGCTCGCACTGCCTCTATTACCTCTGGCCTTTGGTGGAGATTCCATATCTCTCGTGGCATGATAGTTGTCTTCACCAAGTCACCATCCACATCCTTAAACTTCGAG
Organism: Adiantum capillus-veneris; assembly: GCF_014529385.1. Classification (NCBI taxonomy): domain Eukaryota; kingdom Viridiplantae; phylum Streptophyta; class Polypodiopsida; order Polypodiales; family Pteridaceae; genus Adiantum; species Adiantum capillus-veneris. The sequence goes on along the minus strand of NC_140959.1, from coordinate 90,802,854 downwards.
ATGAATATGTGGGTAGGGATTTGAGCCAGTATCTCATCCGAGATGTGAGTCTTTTCATTTGTGGCGAGCTCCTCCACTTCATATGGTGCTGCTGTCCATTGCCTTTCTTTCTTTTGGCGAGGCATTCTGTGTCAGAAGAATCACAAGCTGTCAGGATTTTCCCGTCGCAATCAATTGCATTTAGAATTTTAGTAAAAAACACTTCAAAAGTTAAAACTGATCATAACCTGAACAAATTTCATCCATTCTTGTCCATATTTCACCAGTTTGACTAGGAAGACTAGAGCTATGACTGATAAAAATCTGAGCCAGTTCTGGGTCTGAGGTACACCGATCGCGATCGTAGTACAGAGGCTAAATTTGGATTTGATCATATGAGTGGGTTGCTGATAGTTGGAGGGTCATTTTGGGCCACTCTGTGTGTCCTTTGAACCGCTTTTGAGTTTACAGGTCCCATTTATGGGTTACAAGGGAGTTTTGGACTAGACTCTGACTTTTCATGAGTTTTTGATGTCCAAATGGCTTGAAACTTGGTTGGTGACTTGAACAAGATGTATACAGGGGATCTGATGGGTTTTTGTCAAAATCTGAGGCTGAGGTACACCGATCGCGATCGGTGTTCTGGGCCTGTTTTTGGTGAAAATTAGATGGTCATGAACTCCTATGTCTGCCTAGCCCACTGATGATTTATTTCCAAGTTTGGACTTAAAATGAACAACTTAGAGCAATTTTTCACTGTTTGACCATATTTTACTAAGTCTAACCATATTTGGTTTTCCTGATGAATTTTGGTTGGATCCTGGAGTTAATTGAAGTTAGTTTTGGAGCTCCCACTGCTTCCATGATGTTCTGCTACCATCAACCTATTCCATTGTCTGATTTTGACCTTATCAGGCACTTTATACCCTGTCTTAGGAGGTTTTCCAGATTTGTGCATTTTTCAGGCATTCCTTGGATCTGCATGTGATATTTGAGCATCCCTAATTAACCTTTTGGTCTTTGGCATTGGCTCGGCTCCAATTCTATCTTTATGTGATCATTCGAGACTGAAACAACTATATCTGCACTTGTAGGAGATTCTGAGATCCATTCGAGGGTTTCTACAACTGTTCTGACTCTTAGTCGGCCAAGTGTACCTTTCAAACCATCCATCAATACTTTTAACAGGATTTTGACAGTTGTAGGTCAAATTTTTCCCTTTTGGTTGTGTTTGACAAATTGGGCCCATTCCCTGAGAAAAATTTGTGCATTTTCCTTGAAAATTCAAGAGAGTGTACTTTTAGCTGAGTTCCAAGCATGGGCCAAGTCAAAAGTTGCAAAATCTGCATCTGGAGGCACCGATCGCGATCGTACCATGGAGGCTAAATTTGGTTTTGACACTAGCAGGTTGTAGGCGAGGATGAGGGGGAGTGTTTTACATTTTCTGTCCCAGTTTTTGTCAGTGAGGTACACCGATCGTGATCGGTGTACCACCACCAAATTTGGTTTTGACCACATGGCTTTGTTCCTGACCTTGTGGGGAGCACATTGATATGTTCTGTGGCTGAAAAAAGTTTATTATGGATGCCTCTAAGGGCCCTCGACCTCTTTGACCCGATCCGACTTTGATTCGATCCCTTCGCCCGTTTGTGCAATGATTCGCGCTTGCATGCATAATAGACTTGATCTTTACTTGATAGGGAACATACCTGTAAATTCTGGTGTGAAATGCTGGCTCCGACCGTCCGTATGGGGTAGAAGTGTGGCAGCTCGCTCTAGGTAAAAAAAGCTCTCTCCTTCTCTCTCAAAAGGTGAAAATGAACAATGAGCTAGAATTTGGCCTACCTGACCTATATCTTCTTGAGATTTTTGTGACACTGGGTTGATTTTTCTCACCTTTGATCCCGATATAATCTGCATACCACTTGTGGGTCGAACCGTTTGTCATTCCGGTGTCGTATGACCATTTGATGCGATTTTGGCGAAATGTAGTCATGATCATTGGGGTCAAAATTTGACATCTTCAGATTAGCTTCATATCTTCCATGCTTGATAACCATATCATGATACTTCGGCGTTTGCTTCCAGAACTTGATTCCGACACTTGTGAGCGAGATTTTTTTAATTTTTGATGTTTTATTAACGAAAATCAAACACAATAAAATGAGAATACTTATTAACTGTGGCAAAAATTAGCCAAAATTATTGTACTCACCCCTAAGCATATATTTTCTCTAGAAGCATCCCAATGCTCCGGATTTGTCATTACATCTCATTATTATGCTAGTTGGATGATACAAAAATACGCAAAAAATGCTAGGTTTTGATCGAATATGTTCAAATCTGAACTCTAAATAATGAAAACACACACACATTATGTACATATATACACATTGGACCCCTTAATGGCCCTGGTTGTTGCTAGATTCATCAATTACTCCCCCCTTCCTTGTCTAAGTCGTCCCGGACGAAGGGTTGGTGCATGTGCATGGGTTTTAAACTCCGTGTCTATGCATGGCCGTGTAATGTGGCCCTATTCTGATGTTTGAGACAATGCGGTAGGTAACAAAATGCTGTGCAAGATGTGGGAACTGAACGTAGTTTTCAGTGGCTTTTGATGGCGAGGGTAGCTGTTTATGAAACATGAGAGCTTGCAGTTAAATTGCTCTTTCCTTGATTGTGGGTGTTGTGTTGGCAACTATTTTTGGAACCCATTTATATGTAGTTTGTTGCATCTTTACAGATTCTGCTTTAGTTTTCACAAGTTTCTATTGCCATTTGGGTTTCCTTTTGAGCTTTGGCATTGAAACTTTAGTGTTATCCTTTTTTGGTTGCCATTTCCACTTTGGAGTAACTTCTGAAGGTTTTGGAGATGATGCTGCTTCCGTCTGGAGTTTGTCCTTAGGTAGCCATATCTTGCTCGGTTTGTTGGTCAGCAATGTTTTCTTTATCCAGACCTTCCGAATAACCTTTGGTGGTGTTTTTTGTTGATTAGCCGGTTGCTTATTGGCGAGGGGGATACTTGGCCACGAGTGATCTGTTTTGGCGAATGGAGTCATGTACACGTTAGAGTCATGTGTGTACCTTAATGCATGTTCTGACCATTCAGTGATTGCATTGTACGTCCTCATCCATGGAACTCCCAAGCATATTGATTCTCTGATTTCTCCGTCTTTCATGATGAAAAATTGATGAGGACAACTATTTCCATCAAGATTGATTGGTAAGTTAACTATCCCCAATGTTGACATTGTTGCACCGTTTGCTGCTTGTAGATCACGTGTGGATTGCACGAGGGGTTCATCTGTAAGCATCCTGTAAGTGGAGAAGTTGACTGCATTTACTCTTGCTCCTGTGTCAATCAGTGCTCGCTGATACCTGCCCTATGGCGAGAGTCTGATATTGATACGAACATCTATTCCTGTTTCCCATTGCTCATCAGTTTGAATCATAGACAAAGGAATTTGAGCCGTGTCTGCTGGTGGAGGAAGTCTTTGTTGTTGTAAGGTTTGTTTTCTTTTTAAAATCCGAATTTGGCTTCCTCCTGCGCTTGAGCTTTTGTTTCTTTTGCTTTGTTCTTGCGCTCCTTCGCAACGTGTATTTTGGCAAGCATCTCTGTGGTTAGTGGTAAATTATATTCCTTTAGTCTACAACCACTAATCCAGTTAAGCATTTCCTCTCCCTCTAATGTTGCAAGTTTGATGGCACTGCTAGATGATATGTCATGAATCACATAGGGTCCATTTCCTCGCTTTTTGAGTTTTCGGGAATGTTGTTTCAGGGTATACATTAAGACGTAATCCCCAGTAGCAAATTCCTTGCTGATAACATGTTGATCAAAGAATGATTTCATGTTTCGTTTTTGCACGTAGATTGATGCAACGACTCTCAATCTAGTTTCATCCAATTTTTCCAGGACATCTATCTGATTGCATAATTCATGACCCGTCCATTCTAATTGTTAGCGACTCGAAGCGTGGGAATAAGGAATTCAAGTGGCAAAATTGCTTGAATTTCATATACCATGTTGAATGGAGTTGTCCCGATGGATGTTTTGTAAGCTACTCGATATGCCCATAAAGCTGAATGCAGCTTTTGATCCCAGTCAAATGATCCCAGTCAACTCTCGATTCGCCGACAATTTTGGTGAGAATTGTCACCAAAATTTTATTCGTACTTTCTGCTTGGCCGTTTGCTTGTGGGTGATAGGGGACGGACTTCCTGTGAATTACCATGAATTTGTCCAATAGGAATTCGATCACTTCATTGATGAAGTGAGTGCCTCTATCACTCACGAGCTCAATTGGTAAGCCATATCTGGTGAAAATGTTCTCATACAAAAACTGTGCTGACGTTTTTGCATCATTTCTGGCTGTTGCTTTAGCTTCCACCCATTTTGTTAGATAATCTGTTGCCACAATAATGTATTGAGCGTGCGTTCTATATCTCGGAGGCGCTATCGGTCCTACAAAATCTATTCCCCATTTTGCAAATGCTCTTGCCCCCATCATTGGCCTTAAGGGCATATCATCTCGCGCTCTAGGAATTTTTGTTTTCTGGAAATCATCACATCGTTTCACAAACTCTTCCGCGTCCATGAATAGTGTAGGCCACCATATGCCTGCAATAAGAATTGCTTTGGCCATTTTGTCAGCTGAGAAATGTCCACCAGCTTGTCCGCTGTGTGCTTGCTCTAAGATAGGAATGTATTCCTCTTCAGTCACGCACATTCTCAATTGATTGTCTTTTCCCCTCTTGTAAAGTGTGTCCTCAATCAGTGCATAGTTTTCTGCATCTTTCATGATCGTTTTGATTCGTGATCTACTCATCCCCTCAGGCAGTATCCTGGTGGTGAGGTATTCAACAATGTAGTTACTCCATCGGGGTGCTACATATAATCTGAATAGAGTCGCATGCTCTATTGGCTTTTGAAGTGTGCATTTATCACAAGATTTGACATGCATATGAACACTATGTCTCATTTTCGGCCAATACACACCCATTCTAATACATCTGTGCATGTCCATTGTGAATTCCCATTGTTTGTACATGAGCTTGGTTTAGGTATAATTCCCGCTCACTTGATTCAACACAAAGCCTAAGGATTTGATCCGATCCTTGTTTGTATAGCCTGCCTGCCAACATTACCAATGATCTGGATGGTGGAATGGTAGATGGTTGTCTTGTCACATTCATTGACCCGATAGTCAGCAAGGGAATTACGTCTTGGCTCCATCTTGGAACCATTTTAATGTTGAAAAGATATGCATATGGCAAATCATCATCAACTCCTACAGGGTTTTCTCCATGCATCATTCTAGATAAATGATCCGCTCTTTGGTGTGTAGTTCCTTTCTTGACCACTACCGTGAAGTCAAACTCGAGCAGTATGATGAACCATCGAACAATTCTCCCTGTACTGCAAGGTTTGTTTACTAAGTACAACAGTGCTTGGTGATCAACGAAGAATACAAATTTATTGGAAAGTAAGTAGTGTCTAAAATTTTTCACCGCATAGACCATACCCAATCCCTCCCTCTCAGTTGTCGTGTAATTCTTCTCTGCATTGTTCAATTTTCTACTGGAGTAACTTATTGGAAAATCCATGTGTTCTCCCCAGGTTGTGCAAGTATGCATCCTATTGCATACGCTGATGCATCTACGTGGATGTGAAAGATCCTCTCCCAATCCGGAGCCTTCAAAATTGGAGCAGAAATTAATCTCTGCTTCAACGTTTGAAAAGCTTCCTCGCACTCCTCTATCCACTCAAATTTAGTTATTAGTGCGTAAAGTGGTTTTGCAATTATAGCATATGAGTAGATAAATCTACGATAATGTCCACAATGGCCCATAAATGCCTGTACCTCCTTTACCTTTACTGGTCGTGGTAGATCAACAATGAAGCTGATCTTCTCCATGTCTGTCGAAATACTGTTGTTGGACACTATATGTCCCAATATTTTGCCTTGTCTTACCATGAAGACACATTTCTTTGGATTTAGGAAAATCCGATACAGTCTGCATTTTTCGAACACCTTTGTCAAGTGCTCTATGTGCTCTACTCTTACAAGGGAGTGAACACACAGGTCATCCGTGTAAATTTCTAAGAACTGTCTTAGATATTATTTAAAAGCATGACCCATCAGCCTTTGAAACGTGGCTGGTGCATTTGTGAGGCCAAAAGCCATTACCCGGAATGCAAAAATACCCCATTCGGTTGCGAAAGCCGTTTTGTGCTGATCCTCTGGCTTTATTGCGAGTTGGTTGTAACCCAAAAAGCCATCTAAGAAGCTATAAGCCTCTTTGCCTGCCACCCTTTCTATTACATGATCAATAATGGGTAGGGGATAGTTGTCTCGAATTGTAGCAGCGTTCACCTTCTTGAGATTGACGCACACTCTCAACTTTCCATTTTTCTTTGGGACCACCACAATCGGTGAAACCCAATCGGTGTGCTCAATTTCGTAAATAAACTCTGCCTTCTTAAGTTTATCTATCTCCTCCTTGATCTTTTTCTCAAACGTTTCATTATAAGTATAGGGACGTTGTCTGCTGGGTTTGGCGTCATTCTTAAGGGGTATTGTGTGTTGACAGATACTTGGATCCACACCCTTAAGATCTTTATATGACCATGCAAACACATCTCTATACTGTTTAAGAGTAGCTACCAAAAGCTTTTCCTCTTCTTTAGTAAGATCATTGGCAATATATGCAGGTTTTGGATCTTCTCCTGGCTCCACTAGGTCTATTCGTTTGGCTTTCTCATGACAGTCATACGATGTACACGGTTCCTTCAGTTCTCTCATTGGTTGCTATACTATGATTTTCCTATCTTGTATGGTATATTTCTTATAATGGGATGGTGTATCCATCTTGTCAGAATTGGTGTCCTCATTTGTTTCAAAGTAAGTCGTCCATATGTCTTTGAGTGTTCGCTTAAGCTTATTGTACTCTGTTTTCCTCTCTGTTTTGGTCATTCCAGAGTGTGTTTTCCCCTCTTTCTGTGACTTAGTCGTTTGCTTCTCGTTTCTATTCTTCTTGTTGTTTTTCCGCGGTTTAGTCTCGATAAACCGGCCAGTGACCTCGTCTTTGACACAATCATCAGCTTTGACAAGCTTTAGATATTCCGTTCTGTCATCTACAAGAGGCATCGGATTATGCTTTTTTGTCCTTGATTTTTTTGTTCTCTTGGATTTATACCGCTCCTGTCGACTAGGTTTTTGGTTAGGAAACTCGTAAAACTTGTCCTGTCTCGACCTGTATTTCCTATTCGTATCTGATGCGTTTGATCTTTCATCATCAGCCTCTATTAGTTTGATTTCATCATCCAGTGATGGAAGGTCACAGCATAATGAATCCGTGAATTCCTCCTCTGTTCGATTTCTATCGATCACCACAGATATCTCATCAATGATTCTTTTACACTCGGTCTCACGTGGTAGTTCTTCTTGTTCCTCGCTCTCTGATCCTGACTCAAGGACGACGCTAGCCATTTGCAATGTTACTAGGTCGTATCCTTCTTCGTCACAAAATTTCGTAGGTGTACATTCGTTAACACATATGTACAAGGTTGACAATATTTGAGTCCACCAGAATGGCTCAAATAAATGTTCTGGGAAATAAGCTTCGTCTTCTACGGATCTTTCCAAAACGCATTCCTCTTTGATTATCTCTCCACAATCAGATGCTCCACACATCCAGACATGCGCTTTCGTTTGCCTTTATGCAGGCATTTATATTTTATTTACGGTGGTCAAATTAAACTCTTGCACTGGTGTTTTTGCCACGTCTCTATAGCTGTGATCCTTCATGTTGATTTTCATTATTAGCTCTTCGTGCATTAGGTAGATTTGGTCGTACCCCCAATCTTGTATCATTTTGAGTTGACGCATAAAAGGTCGTTTCAAAATAATGTCAAAGTTGTTCATTTTCCCGAAATCCACCACAGCAAAGGTGTGCTCATAGTTAATTCCATACGAAGTTACAACTATTTGGTCTAGGATTCCCAATGGTCTCTCTACATACCCATCTACGAAATCCACCACAGCAAAGGTGTGCTCATAGTTAATTCCATACGAAGTTACAACTATTTGGTCTACGATTCCCAATGGTCTCTCTACATACCCATCTGTGAGATGTAGTTTCATTCTTGCTTTCCTGAGAGCTGGACGGCCCCACTTCTCTCAGATTTGCTTTGTAGCAATCGCCACTCCCGCTCCACTGTCTAGGATAGCTATCGTTGTTATGTCCTGATATTCCACAGGTAGGGTCGTATTCCCCTCCTCGCCTTCAAAGTAATCTCCGACCTTGTTTATGGGCACTGGTTGGGCTTTGGGTTGACTTTCCCGTTTGTTTTCTCCTCCCGTAGGGTTTGTCGGAAGAGGAATCTTTACTCCCTTGTGCTCCAAATGTTTCCCCATGTCTTGCCATAAGTGTGGTCTGACTCTCAAGAGTTCGGACATCGTGATTGTGCATGTTATAGGTGTTGACAACATATCTTGAAGACTCTTTGAGTCAACCATATATGGAATAGTTCTTATCTGGGATGGAACTAACCTTATCTCCGATTGTGCCTCATGTTCACCAATAAATGACAGCAGAGTTTTCAAGGATTGGGCTTTGCTTTCCACCGAAATCTCCGTTCCCGCATCCCCATACAATGATTGTATATCGGCTGGACAAAATCCGTTATCCAGGTTAATCTCAGGAATTGGAGCAGACTGTAACGTCGCGCTCCCGTTATTTCTGTTTCTAATGGTTTCCCATAAGTGTTGTGGCTATTGTTCTTCAACTTCTGGAATTGGCATCATCGTCATTGACTTAGCGTCATCAGTCGTGTTTGGCACCACTCGATGATTTAGCGACAATATTGTTTCAGGCCTGGGTTTTGTTTACTTGTTTTGGTTCATCGGTTTTTAGTTTTTCTCGCTCTTTATGAATCAACACTTCTTGTTCTGGGGTTCTAACCATCTTAGGTTCCATCAACGCCTGGGCTGTTTCAATGAGGTGTTTACATATTTCCAAACTCTTCGTTTTCACTTCTGGTTGAGGATAAGTTAACCATCTTTGCTCTAAGGTTAGGTTTGTTTTTAGCCTTGCTTCGTACGCTTGTAATAGAGCATCTAACGGCTCTAGCACTTTGTCAACCAAGACCGATCCTCCCGAGGACGCTTTCCTCGGCTTGCTGTTATCCTCAGTAGTCCTACTCTCTCTCTCTCTCTCTCTCTCTCTCTCTCTCTCTCTCTTGTTTGAGTTGCTCCTTCGTTTCATGTAATTCGTTTTGCATGGCAATTTGGCTGTTCACCCTTCTTGTTTTCATCCTGTCTCGTTTCGCCTTCCAGGATTTTCGCTGGGTTCTCACGGATAAGCTTTCATTTTTTGTGGGTATAGGCAACTCTACCATTTCCTCCATGGGCTTGTTTTTCCTTAAGTCCTTGGCTTGGGCTCTCGTTATCGCATTGATTTGGATCATTGGATCGGTTTCTGATCCGCTGCTTGCACTTGGTATCACCCCCACTATATTCATAGTCGCTGCTTGTACTTGGTATCACCCCCACTATATTCATAGTCGTTTTTCCCTTGTTGTCCGGATTTTTTGGGCAATCCGGCAATATGTGATTCACACCACATCCGTCATAAAACCCAAAAATTTTCACTCTTTCTCCTTTGAAAGGACAGTTACGCTCCCAATGATCCGTACTTCCACAGCTATAGCACTGTCCAATTGGTGTTTGATTTTGAGGAGGTGGTCCCATAGGTTGTCCTGCTCTATTAGGATACCCTCTTGGTTTGTAATTCTGGTTCGAAATGAACATTAACGTTCTTTCATCTACCAAATATTGATCTCTCGAAGGTTTTGCTACATGCGTTGGTGGTGCCATACCCTCGCTACTTCCCCATGGTTGATATGCTTCGTCTGCATATATTTGTGATTCAGGTTCTGTTGCGTAAGGCTCATTCGGTTCCTCATAATAAGAAACTTGAAGTGTAATATTTGTTCCTTGTGATGCTTCACGTGGTTGAGCATACCTAATCATGGCCCTATTTTCCTGTGGTGATGGAGGTTGTTGACCCAATACAGGTTAAGGTCTGTCTGCTCCTGCTACCAGATTCATATTTGGTCCCACTTGATATCTTGGAGGAGGTGTTTGGGATGGTCCTGCTGGAGGCCAATACGGTCTTTCGCTCACATAGTTTTTGTAATAAAAACACTCTTCTGTGCTATGATTCTTCCATTTTTGTTCTATGGCGCACCATTTCAGTACTCGTCCATTCGCAACTGGTGCTTTCGGTTGTTAAGTGCACCACAGTGTCGGATGATCCCCCCCACATGTGTCACACTTCCTCGTCTGAGGCTGTCTCATCACCGGATTTGTGTTACCATATAGATGTGGTAGTGATGTGTCTGAACACACAAGGACCGCCAGGGCATTTTTTCCCTCTTTAGGAGGTTTTTTCCCCCGTGCATTGTATATACACCCATCACTCTAGGGATATCTATCTTTCTATTGCACACTAAGTAACACACTCTCTATTGTGTGACTTGAGCTTCCTTCGTCTTCTCCAAGCTGTGTGTGTTTCTGTGTAACCCTAATTCCAACAATTGGTATCAGAGCAGGTCACATCCTTCCGGGCTTAGTCGCCAGCCGCTCTAGCACACGCCTGCTCACCTTCTCCGATTTCAGTGAGCTTTGGCGAGCGTTCGCAGGTCGACAAAAATTTTGGGAGAGCTCCAAGAGCTTGGTCTGCTCAGAATTTTGATTTGGGCTAATTTCGGCCTCCGTTTCCACTACAGGCAATACTGCACAGGCTATTTCGTCATTTTGTGCAGAATTTCTGTCAGTGCCGTTTTATGCATAATAGGTGCCTTACAGTCTTCTACGGTTTGTGCTATATAGCACAGGTTGTTTCCGCTCCGTTTCTCCTATTTTCGGGCAGTTTTCACATCAGGTGCAACATTTACCATGGCTGACAACAACAACACAGATGTGTTCAAGATGTTTGCTACTGAGGACAGGTTGGATGGGGACAACTACCCTATGTGGGCTTATATGATGCAACATTTTCTTGTGTCAAAGGGTGTCTAGAACATTGTGCAGGGCATTGATGTACGTCCTGGTTCTGAGGATGTAGGCGATGTTGAGGATGTTGCAGGTCTTGCTGCAAGGATTGCAGCTGTTAGAGCTGTTTTGCCTACGGTAGAACAAGCTCGTTGGGATGTTAAGGATGCGTAGGATCATGCATTGATTGCGTTGTCTGTGAAGCGCACCATTGTTCCTCACATCCGTTCTGCAAAATCTGCAAACCAGGCTTGGGATATTCTAGCAGGTCTTTATGCAAGCCGCAATGAGGCTAAAATTGCTTTGCTGCGTAAAGAGCTGGAGTCGAAGATTATGCATGACGAAGATGATATGGACACTTTCCTTGCTAGTGTCAAGGATATCAATGAGCAGCTTATTTCTGCAGGTGAAGTCATTTCAGACAGTTCCCTTGTGCAGACGGTTCTTGATGCCTTACCAGATTCCTACCAGACATTTGCTAGTACTTGGAGACTGATGACCCAAGGAAATCCTGAAGTTGTCAAGTTTGATGCATTATGCACATTGCTGTTGCAAGAGTCACTTTCTAGAAAAAACAGGACTAGGCAGCATGCAGTTGAACACGCCTTTATTGCTTCTCAAAGAAAGGGTGGTAACAGTAATGCAGCCACTTCTTATGGTTCTGCTGCGAGTGGCAAAAATTATGTTCCTAATGCTTCTGCTGGCAGTACTTCGTCTGGCAATTCTGGTGATAAGGGCAAAAAGAAGATGCGTTGCCATTATTGCAAACACAATGACCACTTGATCAAGTCGTGTCCTAAGTTGAAGGCCAAAGAGGCTAAGAAGAAAGAGGGTGGTTCCACTGCAAATGCTAGTTCCACTACAAATGCAGCCATTGTTGAGTCTTCTGTGAAAGGAGACTGTAATGCTGATGTTGATGTAGAATGGGCTTTTAGCGCAGAGTGCACTTACAATCCTGCTGTCCATGATGCATGCTTGTCAGTTGCTGCAGATTCACATGTGTGGTATTTCGACAGTGGTGCTACAAAGCACATTACCTCACATCGTGAATTGTTTACCTCTCTCGCTGTCCCTCATGGGAATTCAGTCACTTGTGCCAACAATGCCTCTTATCCAGTTCAGGGAGTTGGAAAGATTGTGCTTACTACTGCTAATGGCAGTTCTTTCACACTTGTTGATGCACTTTATGTACCTGGGATCAAGAAGAATCTCTTGTCTGTATCCGCACTTGCTAGACTTGGACTTGTAGTCAAATTTGTGGATGACAGATGTACAGTTCATGATCTCAGTTTTGGTGATGAAATTGTTGCATTTGGCCTTTTGTGCCGTGGGCTGTATAAGCTCACTTTGTATGACAAGTGTGGACAAAATTTTGCAAATGCTGTTGTAGATTCAAGGGCTATTTCAGATGCAAAACTTTGGCATGCACGTTTTGGTCATCTGAATTTTGCCAGTTTGCTGCGTTTGCAAAAATCTGATATGGTTGCTTCTTTGCCGCCTCTTGAAGCACCTATCAAACATGTTTGTGAAGGCTGTATTTTGGGTAAGATGCAGCGTTCTAAGTTTCTAAAGGATGATTCAGTTCAGGCCACATGCAGGTTGTAGCTTGTGCATAGTGATGTTTGTGGGCCCATGCAAACTCCGTCCTTGGGCAATTACCTGTACTTCGTGACTTTCATTGATCATTACTCCAGGCATGCATGGGTATTTCCGCTTAAAGCGAAGTCCAAAGTTTTTATGTGCTTCAAACAATTTCTGGCTATGGCTGAAAATGTGTCGAAATGTACTATGGGCACCCTTCGTTCCGATCGAGGGGGGGAGTATATGTCTCATGAATTTAATGCATTTCTGGATAGTCGTGGGATAAAACACCAATGTATAGTGCCTTATACGCCTCAGTAAAATGGTGTTGCTGAGAGGAAAAACAGGTCACTGACGGAAATGGAACGATGTATGGTCAAAAGTCAAGCTTTACCGCATTCTTTTTGGCTTGAGGCCATCATGTGTGCCACTTATGTACTAAACAGGTGTCCTACGAAAGCTTTGCAGTCTATTACTCCATATGAAGCATGGCATGATAGAAAGCCTTCTATTGAGCACATGCGTGTTTTTGGCTGTTTGGCATATGCTTTGGTGCCACAAGTGCAGCGCAGAAAATTGGATGATAAGGCTATCAAATGTATTTTTGTTGGTTATAGTGCTGAAAGCAAAGGTTACAGGTTGTATCATCCGCAAACAAAACATATTCTAGTTTCTCGGGATGTAGTGTTTGTGGAAGATTCTGTTGAGCCCTTGCTGTCATGTACTAGAGACAGTAATGTAAGCTCACAGGACATTTATGACACTTTGTTGCCTCTTTTCAGTTGTGGAAATACGAATGTAAGTTCCAATGAGGCAAATGTACACCCTATGGGGATTTCTGAAAATGTTTTAGATTAGCCTATTACTGATGCAGATGTACATGATGTACTTGATGAGGAAAGGGCTGAAAATGAGCAGGCTAGAGGTATGCCAAAATGGCTGGTGCACACTTTGCGTGACAGTAAATTGGATGCACCTTTGTCTAGTCGTACTCGTTCAGGCTCTCGCCATGCATCTTACGCATCAGATTGTTATGCTTTGGCTGTGTCTAGTTTACATGATGTTGAGGAGCCTCTATCTTTTGATGAAGCACAGAATTCAGAAAATTGGATGGCTGCCATGCAATCAGAATATGATGCACTTATAGAAAATGACACATGGACTTTATGTGATTTGCCTCCTGGAAAAAAGACCATTGGTACGAAGTGGGTTTACAAGTTGAAACGCAAGCCGGATGGTGAGATTGATCGCCATAAGGCTCGACTTGTTGCAAAGGGTTATGCACAACAAAAAGGCATAGATTATGAAGAGACTTTTGCTCCCACTTGTCGTATGACTACTGTACGTTTTCTATGTGCATTGGAAGCTCATTTTGGTTGGGATGTACATCAATTAGACATTGTTACTGCTTTCTTGAATGGTGATATATTTGAGGAAGTTTATGTAACGCAGCCTCGCGGTTTTGTCATAAAAGGACAAGAGGACAAAGTGTGCAAATGTAACAAGGCTTTGTATGGGTTGAAGCAATATCCTCGTGCTTGGTATGAGAAAGCTGACACTCATTTGGTCAAACAAGGCTTTCGTAACAATCCAACAGAAAGCACATTGTATGTAAAGCGGGAGGGTGATGTAGTTCTTATCGTGGTTCTTTATGTTGATGATTTGCTGATCACTGGACCAAATGAGAGACATATTGCTGAATTTAAGGCTGATTTGAATGCTACTTTCAAGATGAAATATTTGGGGCTGTTGCATCATTATTTGGGTATACAGTTTAAGCAGTGTGATGGTGGTATTGCCTTGTGTCAAAAAAGTTACATAGAGACATTGCTATGTAAGTTTGGACTTGAGGATTGCAAACCTATTGCCACTCCCATGGAAACAGGTTTGAAGTTGAGTCTACACGATGTTGGTGATCCTGCTGATGTCACTCTTTACCAAACTGCTGTTGTCTGCCTCATTTATGTATGCAACACGAGGCCAGATATTCAGTTTGCAGTCTCACATGTCAGCAGATTTATGCATAGCCCAGGTTGTAAGCATTGGCAGGCTGTCAAGAGGATTTTCCGCTACCTAAGTGGCACTTTACATCTTGGCTTGTTTTATCCCAAGGGGGGATCATTGCCGCCAGACTTACATGCATTTTGGGACTCAAATTGGGCTAGTTGTTTTGACACGAGAGTGTCCACAAGTGGTTTTTGTTTCATGCTTGGCAGTTCATGTATATCATGTTGAGCAAGAAGCAACCTACTGTGGCCACTTTGAGTTGTGAGGTTGAGTACAGGGCAGTCTTCACAGCTATGGTGGAGTGTGTATGGCTCAGACGCCTTATGGCTAATTTGGGTGTTGGACAGGACACTGCCAACACTATCTACACTAACAGTCAGAGCGCATTGGCAGTTGTGAGAAACCCAGTTGTTCATGCTCGCACAAAGCACATTGAGGTGCATTACCACTATGTCAGGGAGAGGCTCTCAACAGGAGAGATCATCTTGGATTATGTGCCAACACAGGACAACCTTGCAGATCTTTTCACAAAGGCATTGTCTCGTGAGAAGCTTGAAGCTTTCCGCAAAGCTTTGGGCTTACTCCCCTTTGTGGACTGATCCTGTCCTCAGGGCATGGCACTTCCCTTTACTCATGTGCCAGCTCTCGTTCACTGCATCACTCCAGGGGGGATTTGTTACCATATACATGTGGTAGTGATGTGTGTGAACACAGTAGGACCGGCGAGGCATTTTTTCCCTCTTTAGAAGGTTTTTTCCCCCGTGCATTGTATATACGCCCATCACTCTAGGGCTATCTATCTTTCTATTGCACACTAAGTAACACACTCTCTATTGTGTGCCTTGAGCTTCCTTCGTCTTCTCCGAGCTGTGTGTGTTTCTCTACAACCCTAATTCCAACAATTTGATCTCATATGTTGCTGCATTCTCATAATTACCTCCTCTATTAATTGATCAGCTATCGGCATCAAGGATGCCTGGGCATCTTTCTTGGTAGAGGGTTCACTTTTAATCGATGAAGAGCCACTGGTTACTGAATCAGTATCGTCTGACACTTCCCCATATGCTTTGCAGTTATCGACAAGATATAACGCTTCCCTTGTAACCTGTTGAAACGTGCTACAGGCTTTCAAGTGAAGGTCCTTTTTCAAGGTTTCATTCCTAAGTCCTTCGACGAAGAGCACAAACAATCTCTCGTCCTGTGGTAATTCTCTCCTCGGGCACCTCTCAATGTATTGCTTGAATCTCAAGGTTGCTTCCTTCACTTTTTCATTCTCCCTTTGTTTAAAAGCGTATATATGCGATACAATATTATGCTTTATGCCCCGTTTTGAGAATTCTTCTGCGAACTCGCGCAATACATGTTCAATATTCGGACAAGTTTCAGGGTTTAAAGGTTGAAACCACGTTAAGGCCGTCCCTTCCAAGGTCAGCCCGAATCCCTCGTATTGAGTATGGAAATCAATGATCTATTCTGCTCTTAGACTTGCTTGAAGAGCGATACATGGGCATATGGATCCCCCGATCCGCTATACTTCTTTGGCATGCACTTTGCTACTTGGGATGGTTTGATCCGTCTATGGTCTGCGGTCAATCTCATTGCTCCCATGTCTCGACTTAATCGTTCTCGTGCATCAGGAGGTCGTAGGTTGCTCTCGTTGGCTCCCCCCCCCCCCCCCCCCCCCCCCCCCCCCCCAAATCTACTACTCGGAGGCAAATGTGACGGGGTGGCTACAAATGTCGGATCTACAGCCGTATGTGTAGAGATGGGAACCGCACTACCTCGATTTGTAGCCATTGATTCTTTGGAATGTAACGTCCCCATGGGGCTTGGCATCGAATAATGAGGTCGACTGAAAGAATCAGCTACATGAGTCCTCCCTCCTCATGTGGTCAACGTTTCTGGCACGACAGTTGTAGGGGATGGTCTTAGAGGGCTTGGAGTGACATAGTACTGGTGAAGTGGTCCCCCAAAGTACGTATATCCTCCCAATTCTTTTTTATTTATTGCTGCATATCGTCTTCCATACTTGTCGTATGCTGTAATTTTCGTTTTCGCTCCCTCTGTGTAGGTGAAGACATAAAGTCTTTTCCGCTCAGTCATCTCCCCGATGTAGGGTTCCTCGCATCTATAATAGAGATCTTGCTCTCCATTATTATACTTGTATAACCCCAAGTAGACATTATCCGTGTTGATTCTCAATGTTTCGTTTTCTCACCTTAATCTCGCATTAGGTAAGCTCATTGTTGGAGCCCTTTCCTCATGTTCCTCGTCTATTTTGGCTTTTGTGCCCATCAATCCCCACTTGTCTACAATGTTAGGATTCAGGACTACCAAGTACATGATACCCTCGTCATCTAGGTACCTCTCTCCGCTATAGCTCACACGCACTAAATCCCTGAACTCACTTGGTCTCTCTTCTATTTTCACACAGTAGCGGTCCATACCATCTTTGTATATCTTGGCACCTTGCTTGTTGTCATATTGATACTTGATGAACAATAGCTTTAGTGCGGCCGAGGGGTCCGATGATCCTGCTGCCATGTTTTCTCTCCCGTTTAGTTTTATTTGTCCCAAGTGTTCTATGAAATACTCGGAAGATCTCTCTGAAGAAGTGTCGAAAATGACTTCTTCAAGGATTGGCTCTAACGGTTGCACTATCCCTTGGTTTACACTCTCCTCCGTTGATGCAACACTCGTTTGATCCGCTAATTTTAGGTGTATGGTGTTGATTTGTTTTCCCGATCTCAAAAACATGAAGAAAGTGGGATTTACTGACTGAATCCAAACCTCTTACCTGGAGATGGAAAGATCTTTCAATTCCTTTGACTGCATGGGTTGTTACTTGATCGGTCTCTGCAAATGATTACCCTGGATGGCTATGAGATCACTGTATCATTCCAACTGTCAGCAGATTCAACACTTCAAAATGTTCTCAATACAATTTTGCTTGCAGATTATTGACAGTATGTCCAATTTGAGTTTTGAAAACTCTTGGTATCTTGTATAACCTAGGTCTATGAACATGTCAAAAATGAGCTGGATCTGGGCCAGAGGTACACCGATCGTGATCGTACTTCTGAGCCCAAATCAGATGAAACCTCACCAGCTTTTTCACTAGGCTATTTTAAGACTACCTGCCAGACACTTTTGTATTTGGACTCAAAAAAGTCAAGTTTTTACCATTTCTTGGTTGTAAGTGCCTGTTTTCCCAAATTTATCTGTTTGACTGGATTTTGATGTTTGATTTGGGATTTGAGAGATACCTGGGATTGTCCTGTGTACAAGCTATCCCTCTGTGTAGTTCCTTCCCAGTTTGGATGTGTTTTGGTCTACTGAAAGTCAATCTCTAAGCCGGTTTAACAATTTTTGACTCGGATCTGTATTCAAATGGTTTGATAGGTATTTTGAGGTTTCTGGCTCTAGGTCCTTTAGACTTTTATGTTTATATATACCTGGGGATCCCACATATGAAATCTGGTCCAATTTTGGCACTTAGGTACACCGATCGCGATCGTACTTCTGAGCCCAAATCAGACCAAACTTGGCATGCTTGTAGACACTGATGTTTTAACGCTATCCCCAAAGTCTTTTTGCATTTGGATCATCAAAAGTCAAGATTTTGCAGTTTCTGGGTCTGTCAGGCTAGTTTTATCCAAGTGGCCTGATTTTCTTGGTTTTTGATGTTTTTGGGTGTGGTTGCTTCAAACAAAGTTGTTTAGAATCTTATCAAGAAGGCACATGTCAAATTTGGTTCAAATCTGACACTGAGGTACACCGATCGCGATCGTAGTACCTGTGCCAAATCTGATGAAATTTTATCTGCTCCCTCTAACAAGTGTTTCCTAGTGTTTTGTGCTACCACTTTGTGATTTGAATCAATATCAATCGTGTTTGGTCAGATTTTCAGAATTTTAGAGTCTTATGGCTTTTTTGCCAAAATTATGGTTTTCTGGTTTCTCGACTCTAACTTTTGCCCCAAATCTGATTGGAATGTGATTTGCTTATCCTACTCCTAAGTACAGAACTGAAAAAACATAAGGAATTGAATCAAACAAAACAAACATGATAGATTTTGGGTGAGATTTCAGTACTCAATCGAATTAGAGAAATTGAAGAGCAAAAATACTTTAACACATTCACTCACAGCTCCCTAAATCTCCTAAGAGAGGATCTAGCCGGTCCACTTGCTCTAGACTCCACTAGGCTCTAAACCCTTGTCTAGCAGCCTAACTGAGGTGTAAAATGGATTTGTGGATTGATCTTTTTTAAGGAGTCTAACTGCGCACTCGGTCACTCATCACCTAAGGTGCATTCCCCGGCAACGGCGCCAATGTTTGTGGGTCGCCGCGACGGACGTCCATAGCATAGCTCTCAAGCATCAACATATTTATCAATACAGGGGAAGCGACTTGGATGAGGCATGGGAACTCACTAGGGTGTCAATCCTAATGAAGTGAACTCGAAGAGATGTAACTTACTAACTCTACAAGTAAATCAAACGCGTTATCGCCAAGTAATCTGCCTATGTCCTCCTACACCGTCCTTCAGTCATCACACCCGTTTACCATGCAAATCATATCGGAATTGCACGTAACTTGAAGGGAATCTACAGGGGATTATCAACAAAATGTCCTATCATTGTCACAGCATTATGGAGAGGTACAACGATCGCGATCGTTCGTCCCAAAGTCAGCAAAAACAGCGAACAGATGATCCTAATGGGTCGTTTTAGGGTCCCCAAAGCCTCTCCTAGGGTCAAAACAACATAAAACACGCATATAGACACTCAAAACAGCAATTTAAGGCCTCAAACTTGTAGTTGAAAACCTTCACCGAATCTTGAATGATTACACTTGAATGAAAGAGCAAGAGGAGAGGAACACAATGCAATATTCAAATCTGAATTTGGATTACCGTAGCCGCAATGGCGAAGATTACAAGTTTGAACAAGAAGGAGCTCTCAAACGTACGCTGTCTTCTCAGTTCTCCATTCAAAAGATTATCCTCCAACTTACAAAAAATGAGCTTTATAGATTAGGTCTTTACAAAATGGCTTGTCCGACCATAAGCCCCTAATCTTTAAACTGGCTCTCTAATATACAATTGCTCCCATAAGAATAATCATACATCTTTGACAATTTCCCGGCTTAGAGATGCTTCTTTACAAAAGAATTTTACAATGGTTTCTCAGAAAAATATGGTCCTTCTGGCTATGGTCGCTTGTTGCTTCGTCCACCAAACAACGACCCACACGACCAAGTCATATTTTCAAAAGCGTATGATCTGGAGGATGTCCACACCAATAATGCGGCGGAGTATCTCACTCTACATTTGGGTTTGAAGCAGTGTATAGAGTTTGGAATTTCTAGGTTGGTGGTATAGGGAGATGCACTGCTAGTCATCAAGCAACTGCTAGGCCAATAGCAGGGAAAGTAGGATTCTTTGAAGCATTGATTCTTTTCCATCAAGAAGATGCTAAAGTCTTTGGAAGAGGTTCAGTTCAAGCATGTGAGGAGAGAGAAGAATCAGGAGGCGGACCAATTAGCAAGTAGCAAAGTGCAGGTACATGTTGCAGGTCTATATGTGGCCCCAACTACTTATGCAGGTAGGGAGAGTCTGAAGGAGATTGAAGAGTTTTTGAGTGTAGGGTAGTGTCCAGAGGGGTTGTCCAAGATGCAAAAAAGGAGAGTGGTGCAAAAATCCCACAAATTCACACTAGTAGGTGAAGATCTGATGAACTATGGGCATGACGGAGTACTAAGGAGGGTGTAAAGAAGAGATATGTATCGTGTTGGAACAATGCCACAAAGAAAGTGGACATTAGGGCAAAGATCAGATTCTGTTTCGAGTGCTAAGAGCAGGCTTTTGGTGGCCATCCATAAAGGATTTACACTAGTGGTGCAAAACATGCCACGATTGTCAGACTATAGGTGAAAGACAATTGGTAGAGGAGTCGTAAGGTGCCATCATTGCACAAAGTGATTTTGAGAAGTGGGTCTGGATGCCATAGGTCCACTCCCAAAGTCTACAAGCGATAAGTAGTATGTGGTGGTAGCCATTGACTACCTTACAAGGTGGGTCGAGGCCAAGGCACTGAAGGAAGTGAATGCTAATGTGATATCCTAGATTGTATTCAATAAAATCTGTTGCCATTTTGGTGTTCCATGTGTGCTAGTTTCTGAAGAGGTCAGGGGTTTAGAAGCAAGATAGTGCGTGCATTAGTGGAGAAATTAAAGATTTAGCATCAATTTTTCTCACCCTATCACCCCCAGTGCAATGGTCTAGTCAAGAGCGCTAATAGAAAAATCATTTAAAGTGTTGGCAAAGTACGCGTATAAGTAGGAGATTGAGTGGGAAACAAATCTAGAGAAGTGTCTATGGGCGTATAGAATCTCCTATAAAGTATCTACAAATTTTATTCCATTCGAGCTAGTCTATGGTAAGGAGGATGTATTGTCAGTGCATACACAATTAGGTGCTTTGAAAGGTATGTGGCATGTCAATGCCACCTAGCATGGGCACCTTGCTCTCAAAGTATATTGGCTTGTAGCTTCTCTCTACCTTCTATAGTAAAACCACTGCAATAGCAAATGTGCCCACTGTCATAGACACATAGAAGTTGTCCTCTCAATTGGGAGGACACACTGGCAATCAACACAAAATTTCCTTGACCTTGTCAAAAGTCTCCTGAGCTTCTTCATCCCACTCATAACCGTGCACCTGCTGATCCCTCTTTTGAAGAGGATGCACATATTGCGACGATAACATTCAAAAAAAGTGTAAGAGATACTTTAGCTAATGAACAAACAAAGCCAAACCTTAAGCATCCAATAGTGGCTCCATCAACACCAACGCATTTACCTTCTTGGGATTAACCTCTATACCATTTTGCGACACCACATGACCCAACAGCTGCGCTTGAGGCTGTGCTAGCTTGCACTTCTTACGGTTCAGTTGACCTCCTTCTTCATCAAGCCTTTGCTTTGACAAGTGCTCCACTCTTGAACTGTAACATGCTATATCATCCATGAAGACCCTGATAAAGCGGCCCAAGTAGGGGCCGAATACCCTGTTCATCCAATCCTGGAAAGTAGCATATGCATTCACCAACCCAAACGGCATCTTGCGATAAGCAGAACAACCCCATGGAGATATGAACGTGGTCTTCAGCTGGTCCTCAAGTGCAATATCTATCTAAAAATACCCCAAAAACCATCCATAATTGAGTATCTCTCATGCCCAAACACTTGGTTTAGGATCTCATCTTGAAATGAAAGCGGATAGTGATTTCTCTTGGTCACTGCATTCAATGGCTTGTAGTCAACACACACCCTCCATTTACTATTCTTCTTAGGGGTTATAACCACTGGTGATACCCACTCTGACTCCTTCACATGGTATATAATGCCTGCGTCTAGCAACTTATTGATCTCTTGCCAAAGGAACTCCTTTTGGATTTCCCCTAGTCTCCTCAGCTTCTATGCTTTAGGTCTATCCCCCTCCTTGAGAACTATCTTGTGCTTTACCCTTTTTGCACCTCAAAAATATTTGTATTTTGTTGCAAACAAGTTAGGATAGAACTCACACAGTTCAACATAATTTTTCTTCTCACCCTTGGTCAAAATATTCATTTAACATGATTGAAATCTCCTCTATGCTTAAACCATGAGCTTGAGGCTGCAAACCTTTTCCCTTAGGAGGGGAGTCGTCTATGGTGACTCCGAACAAATATGCATCTATTTTCAGCATGTTGTCTTGCTCTTCTCTTCCTCTGTGCTAGTGTAGCCTTCATCATAGGCTGTCTCTATTGCATACTCGTAGCTCCTCGTGCCGTCCCCATGTTTAGATTCCATAGACCGAGAACTACTCTCCTTGGTATTCAAATCTAGTAGAATTTGTCTCCCTTTCTCTCTGTTAGGCAAAGTGAACACTTTGCTCTCCCAATCCTGCTTAGCACCTATTGCCAAAAGCCATGGCCTATCCAAAATTATTGGGTAAGCATTATCATCTGCCTTCATCACAAAAATGTCTATCAGGCACTCTATGCCCATCACCTTAACCTTCACGTCCTGAGCCACACCCAAACACCTGGCTTTAGTAGGTTGGCCATCCTCATGCGCACATTTGACTTGGCTATCATCTCAATGCCCGTCTCTTTCATGGTTGATTCTGTCATGACACAAACCTGTGCTCCACTGTCTATATAAGCCTGCACTTGCATCCTTTTCTCAATGACCACATCTACCAGTGGAAGAACATCAGTCGGGCTACCTACCCTCAAGGACATGTTTTGCATCACGTGCACATTTCCTTAGCTCTTAGTAGCCTGGTTCTAACACTCGTAGACCACTACCTCCTCAATTTGGTATTTAAAGCCCACAACTGACCAAAAGTTTTGATTTTGAACATCACTTACCAGGTTGTACTCGGGATAGCCACATCCCAATTGGAGATCCGCTTGCTTGATTTTGGGGTGTCTCCTTCTTTTACTAGTTTCAGGTTGCTCCCTGCCCTTGTACACTTTCTCTTTGCCCTTGCAAGCTCTAGTTTCATGCTCTGTCTCCGTCTCCCTTTCAAATCTTTCCCTCTTGTTGGCCAAAATCTTGACATGCTGCTTATCCACCCTGATGATATTCACCCTTGGGACTTCACCTCCGTTTGGTGGAGCTGGCTACACAGGATTTTCCACTGCTTGCTCTCTTGGACCATTGAATTTCCCTTGGCCTCAACCTCTACCAAACAACAGGTAAATGCCTCCTCTCTCTCTCTCTCTCTCTCTCTCTCTCTCTCTCTCTCTCTCTCTCTCTCTCTCTCTCTCTCTCTCTCTCTCTCTCTCTCTCTCTCTCTCTCTCTCTCTCTCTCTCTCTCTCTCTCTCTCTCTCGGCGGTTGAGGATAGTCATGCCAATAATGCCCCTCTTCACCACAAGTGTAGCACCTACCTGGCATTGGCCTTGCCCTGCCCCTTGCTCCTGTTGGTTGCCCTCTATTCATCACACTTAGCTGAAACTCTTGCATCTGCTCAAACAACTATTGCATCGTACGTACCCAATTCTGTGGCACAACGACTACCCCTTGATTTTCGTGATTTTCCTTGTGCATAGCCTCCCTTGGACTTTGCCGTTGAGGGGGACCATTGTCTTGTAGCCCGACACAGCCTGCTCTATCTTCTTCTTTATCTTTGACTGTGGGATTGATACAACACCATTGTAATTTTTTGGGCTCTCAAAATCGACCTTCTCTTTTGCTTTAGGGTGTAGACACGCCATGAATTTGTCGAGCTTAAAATAATCCCCACTAGCCAATTGCATGGCTGTGCCAATTCTATCTAACACTCTTCAAAACAACCCAAAAATAGATTGAACTCTTTGCTTACATCTTGTTTAAGTGCCTTAAGATTCGCATCCATGTCCACAGGGGATGCTTCCTTGCAAAAGTCTTGAAGAAACCTTGCCCGTAGAGCCGGCCATGCCTATCTCCGCTCACCTTCCAGAGCTTCATACCAAACTTTAGCTTTCCCACGTATCACCAAAGGAAAAATATGCATTTTTCTATCCTCCTCCGGCATACGCAATGATAGCATATACAACTCAAAATCCACCAATCCACTCGTCAGGTCCCTCCGTGCCTATGAAAATCAACCCATAGCTCCTAGCCGCCATGACTTCCAACGCAAAAAATTGCTTCTTTTTATCAACTGGGAGCAATCAGTGTGCTCCTCCATGGGGGCACCAAAAGATGGAGAGGGGGAATGGGAGAACACACCTGACACAACAACAAAGGCCTCTCTATAGCTAAGGGTATCCATAGCATCCCTCTCCTCTTAGAAAACACTTTCAAAAACACACTTAACACTAGCAGACCATTGCCTGCTCTTTTCCCAATGCTTACACACTCCACAAGACCACCCCCCAATGCACATTTACTGCCACAATCTGTCTCTACCTTTACACACACACACACACACACACACACACACACACACACACACACACACACACACACACACACACACACACACACACACACACACACACACACACACACACACACACACACACACACACGACTGCTCAATCTCACTCGCTCACACAAAACACCGACAGCCCGGGGGGCACACACATCCACATTGCTGGCATTGATTGTGGGGAAATACAAGAGCATGAGAAAGAGGGAGGGGGGGGGGGGGGGGGGGGGGGGGGGGGGGGGGGCAAATTGGCCCATATGGCATCGCAGTTTGGAAACTTAGGAAGAGGGACCCGCTTTGCTTCCATCTGCTCTTTTTTGCACTCTCTTTTTTTTGCACTTGAGGGGGGTGCACTTGCCACGTTGCTAGTGCCCTTGGCATTATTTATTTTTACTTATTATTCATTTATTTTTTTCCCTAACCGTACCTCCTTTTCCCCTTTTGAATTTACCCCATCTGCCCACCTTGGTCCTCTCTTAGCTGCTCCTTTGGGCTTGGATTCTTTGAATTCTCTTTCTCTCTCTCTCTCTCTCTCTCTCTCTATCTACCCCCTCCTACTCGTCTTTGACCCAAGCTCGAACTGCTCCTTTAGTAAGGATTTGACCGCCCTTGTGTTCTCTCCTTTT
Source organism: Adiantum capillus-veneris (assembly GCF_014529385.1). Classification (NCBI taxonomy): domain Eukaryota; kingdom Viridiplantae; phylum Streptophyta; class Polypodiopsida; order Polypodiales; family Pteridaceae; genus Adiantum; species Adiantum capillus-veneris. The sequence continues at coordinate 90,777,633 of NC_140959.1, read as the reverse complement.
CCCTCTCTCACATCCATGCTCCCTTGAGTGGGGGCCCCTTTGACCTTCCCGCCCGGCCATCTTCTTCCTCTTGCCTTCAAACTCTCTCTCTCTCTCTCTCTCTCTCTCTCTCTCTCTCTCTCTCTCTCTCTCTCTCTCTCTCTCTCTCTCTCTCTCTCTCTCTCTCTCTCTCTCTCTATGGAATTGCCCGCTACCTCATGCCTGGGAGGCACTAGCGAGGTTGCTAGTGCCCTCCTCTATTGCTCTCAAAAATTTTGGGCCTTAAAGGGCTGCAAGATTTTCTGCCTACAGTTGCCCATGCCACATCAACCACCACCATCACCCTCCTTCAGCCAAAAGATGAGCGGTGTGCCCCCCTACAGGGCCGCGAGCACCACAATATTGCCAAAACACGGCCACCATAGCTCACGGGGTGAGGGAGTTCCCCTCTCTGCCCCTTTGTGTAGTAGTGATGGGCTCATGCCCTGGCTCTTATACACCACGTTCTGATTCATTGCTAATGCATGTTGATTATTTCGGCCACGTGGCAACCCACCATGCACTTGATCTCCCACAAAATAGGGTTGATAAAAAAAATCCCTCAAAGCATATTAGAAAAACTTTTTTGGGCTTTTTCCTCCGACTCCCATATCTTGCGCAATGGTCAGAATCCCAAACGGCCAAGTTGTGTCAGATCTTCACCACGTTGGCTACAAGTGGTGCAAACCTCATCCGCTTTTGACTCCTCTGAGCTCATTATCCAAAGCCACAAATACCTGAGAAAATTCTCTGCATCCTTCTCTCTAGCATCTGTCGCCAATTTCGACTCACCGTATCTCACTAGCCGAGCATCCAATTGATGAGCTGTCTATTTGTGCTATCTTCACATGATGTACTCCATCTTCTAAAACTTTTTCAAGGCTTAAAAGATTCCAGATGGCACGACTCCCCATGTGGTCAGGTGCCGACCCTCAACAAAACTTCAATTGGCCATAACTTGCTATCCAGAGCTTTGATTGGCAATCCAAGAAGACGGGCATGCTCCATAATTCAAGCACTATGTGTCTAGATACTGACATCCACTTGGGCCACCTATCCCTAGCTGCCCTATCCGTCGGGGGTCTGCTAAACCTTCTCACTTCAAATTGCAATATCTTCCACATCGAGGCTCCGTTTGACGAGGTGTCTAGACTAGCTTCTAGAGCACATTGAACACTACATTCTAGAGCACTTACTTGATAGTTTGGGTAACTTTACTTGTCATTCCAACTGAGCCACTTGGGAGCCTTTTTGGCCTAAAAAGCCACATTAAGTGTACATTCCTGCTGCCACTCATTTGCCCAGGGATTTCATTCCTGCTCTAGTCTTCTGCACTGCACCTGCCAACAGCCTTAGCCTGGCATTGCACACTTTCTAGATTGGACCAACTTTAGCTGCATCACCGTCACAGAATCCAAAAATCTTTGTACGCTGACCTTTATGTTGACACTCTCTTGCCCAATGGTTGCCTCCACATTCATAACATGGGCCCTTGTTTTGAGATGCTAGTGGTGCCCTCATTCGTTGTGTCCTGTCCTATGAAAATATTCCCTAGGATTGTTGTTATGGTTTGTTATGAACATGAGCGTGTTTTTATCCATTGTGTATTGATATCTACTTGTTTGAGCCACATATAAAGGTTCAACAGCTTCATTAACACTAGCCCAAAATGGACTTTCTTCAGGGGCATAAGCTACCCCCTCTATCTCCCTCACATGGCTTTTGACTGGTTCCTTATAATAAACAATTGGTGGCATCATCGGGGCTGAGTTAGGAGAGACTCTGTCAATTGTGCATAACACACAATGTCCCTATTATCATGAGGTAAAGGTGACTGTTGCCCAACACTGGTTGCCATTTGTTGGACTTTGACACAACTCCTATTTTTCTTGCAATGTGCACAATCCAACTCCAAATTGAATTTTGAAAACACTACTATGCTCTCAAGGGTTTGTGCTAACTCTGGTATAAATCTGGACAGTTTTTGTGAGAGGGGGTCATGGATCACGATCCACGTACCCCAATGTTGGAATCACTTGAAACTTGGCACACGGGTCTCTCATAGCCTCTTGATAGATGGTAAGTGATTTCTAGGTGGTTTGATTCTCCTTAGGTCTCCCAAAAGTCACTTTGTCAGTCTGTTTTATGGTTTTTGGTCCCAATTGAATCTGGCCTTGTTTGAGCCTCTTCTTGCTGTTTTTTGGTATCCCTATTTTTGGATAAGTTGTTGGTGTTGGTCTCTGCTACAAATCTATAAGATCAAAATCCCAAAATCTAGCAGGGGGCCATGGATCGTGATCCATGTTCCATCATGTCTGAACCCCAAACTTGGTAAAATGGTTACTTGAAGTCTATGGAGTCTTCCTATCCACTTATTTTTGGATTTGATTACCTTTCTCCTTGCCAAAAGTAAAATTTTGTGGTTGCTTGCAATTTTTAAGTTACAACTTATATTTTGGTGTTTTGATCAATATTTTATTGTTTTTTGTTATGATGACCTTCACAAAAGTTGTTTCAGATGATATTAGCTGCTCATTGCCTGAATCTCAGCCTCAAATGCTTTAGGGGGTCATGGATCGCAATCCATGTTCCACCATATCTGGTCATAGAATTTGGTCAACTATTGCCTAGACCCTGTAGAGGTCAAATTTTAACTTATTTTTGAGTTTGGACACCAAAAAGTCCAAAATCCCTAACTTTTGTCTATTTCCAAGGTTTTTTTGTGTCTCTCTCCAATGCTTCTGATTTGAGAGATTTTTTAGTGTCAATTTTTACCAAAAATGTGTATCTGAAGATTTGGTATCAGTTTTTGCCCAAATTGTCTCAAGGGGTCATGGATTGAGATCCATGTTCTTGCACTTTTTGCTTGAAACTTTTTTGATCAGCTTTTTGTAGCTTATCTAACCCCTTTTCTCACTTATTTTTGGGTTTGAATTTTCTTTTGTGCTCCAACCATCAAATTTCTCAAATTTCAGACTTTATGGTCTCGTCAACCAATATAAGGTTTTGACAGTTTTTTTCTTGATTCTTTCTCCTCAATTTCATGGTTGTAGATGCTACCTAACCTATTTCTAATTGAAAATTGAATCCTATGAATAAACAACAACAAATATTGGAAAACTAGAAGAAAAAGAAACATTACTTTCAAGGGATAAAAAAATATGCAAAATGAAATGCTTTTGTATCTCACTCACAACTCGTAATATCTCTCAAGAGTAGACCTAGCATGTCCTTGACTTCTACCCTCTACCAAGCACTAAACCCCGTGTCTAGTCGCCTGACTGCTAATGTGTAAATGAAGTGGAAATCAAACTCAAAGTCTTTAAGTAAAAATCTACAACTAGGTCACTTACCAGCTAAGGATCGATATCCCCATCAACGACGCCAATGTTAGCGGGCCGATGACAGACATCTATAGCATAGTTTTTTGGCACTAACATAATGACAATACTCAAGGAAGCAAGTCGGATGGGGCATGGAGACTCTTTGAGGGTGTCAACCTCAAGAAGTGAACCTGTGGAACGACAATATCTCTAGCACATGCAAATCTATCACTCTTGAATCTGGCAACCTTCCTATATCCTATGTCACCGCACACAGTCATCAACCCATTTTGGCACTCATACAAAGTCCAAATGCTACAAAACTTTATGAGGAGATCAAAGACACTTAGATGCACTAACCTGCCAAGTTTTGCCGCAATCCAAGGAGGTACCAAAATCACGATCCATCATGATCAAGGTCCTCAAAATTTCAATTGAACATACTAAAAAGGTCACCCTAAGGCCTAAGAACACTCTCCTATGGTTGAAATGTAAAAAAAAAAGTCATTAACGCACTCAAAATAGTAGATTTAGCCTACCAACACATAGTCCCAAATCACATCAGAATTGACAATGAATATATTATATGAAAGAGCATTGGACAAGGAACACAATACAAGTTTTGAAATCGAAATGTGATTACCAGAGCTCAAGATATGAGGATTACAATACGCTTGAGAGTAATCGCTCTAGACGTATGCTTCAAAACTAAAAAACTTGATAATGATAAGGGGCCTTTTCCCACTTTACAAAATGAGTTTTATACCTGAGGCTCTCTTGGCTAGGGCTGGCTTTACAAGACTTAGATTCAATTAGAAACTTTACGAGTCAACTTTTCAAAGATTCTCCATCTACAATCAAAGGCTATCAAATAATTATAGGGATTATTGGAATAATTATTGAGGTACATCAAATTTTGGGCTCAAAAGGGGTCAACTTGAAGGGCGCCCATCTGGTGGGTTTTGTTGGTTTGGCTGCTAACAGCTTAATTGGCCTCAAATACATTACACTCTTAATTGTTATGGTAATACTCAATGATGGCCCAAGTAACTTTGTAGCAAGGATGGGCATCATGGCCCGAGTAACTCTCTATTGAGGATGGGCGTCAAACTCTCCACCGACTAGTAACTATGCAACGAGAATGGACGACTCACGAGCTCACGTGTGTCAAACTCTGAACCAAGTATTCTGCAAGGACAAGTGTGAAACTTTGCCTTGTATCATTTCTTATAACAAGGAGTGCATGCCAATGTGCAGACGACCCTCAACAAGAGTAGGCATCTTACACCTGTGCAAGGATCGCACGCTAGAGTGCGTACAAGGCCACTATAGACAATGCAAATACTTTTTTTCCAAAAACTTGACAAACCTACTACTACGTGAGTCATGAAACTATAAAGAGAGGGCGGCGTCAAACTTTGCATGGATCAAGGATCGCATGTTGGCGTGCGTACGAGGCCCCTGTAAACAGGTAGGATGGAGTTAAAGTCTGCTTGCATCAAGGATTGCACACCGTCGTGCATACAAGGCCACTTTAAACAGCTAGGACGTCATCAAACTCTGCTTGCATCAAGGACCACACGACGTCATGCATATGTTGCCACTGTAAAGAGTGCTAAAAAAAAACTTTTTGCGACAGAAACCAAAATTAATATTTTCAGGTTTAGGTCATCCTAAAAAGCACATTGCTTTTGAAAAACGCAGAAAAACACGTAAAGCTAAAAATAGCATAAAAATATAAAAAAAAGAGCAAAATTTTCAAATTGAACCACGGGTTCCCCTCATCCACTGGAATAAGAAAACAGGCTCACTTTTCACGAAAAAGCACTAAAAATCATGAAAGGCTAAAAATAGCGTGAAAAGCACTCGAAAAGCAGAGTTTTACAAAATTGAAACATAGCTTCCTTGAAACATATAGATTAAGGATTCGGCCCTGCTTTTTGCAAAAAAGCACTTAAAAGCATAAAAAGCATGAAAAAACTAAAAATAGCGGATTTTTCCAGAATTGAACCAAACATCCATCTAACCTAGTAGAACATGGAAACGGCTTTGCTTTTTACTTTAGAACCTTACAATACTATCAATCAAGCATCTTAAACCCAAATTTGACAAAATAGATATCGAAATCTATTTTTCTTATCTTTAAAAGAGCCCCAAAAAATTAGGGATCTTACAAAAGAAAACCTAGGTTTAGTGTAATCCCACCTACAAAATTTTAAGATTTACTTATAAATTTTAAATTTGAGGGTGAGAAAACCTAAGAAATCTAGTGTAATTTAGTGTAAAACCCTTCAAATTTAGTCAATGTACTCACCATTTTTAAAAATTTGAAATAAAAATGATCACCCGGAGCAAAAATAGGACCAAACGGGATTTTTACGAGAATTATTTTTATAAAAAGCGGTACAATAAATACGCCGGGGCAGTTTGAGAAAGTTATAATTATGTCGGGACATCACGGTGTGGCATAGTCTAGCTAAGGTTCCATTACTTGGCTGGATACTATTCAATTGGCCAATTTTACTATAAAAATTGGATGGTAAGTGGGGGAGTTGACCACCAAAAGCAAAGGCATGTTTTTAGAAAAGTTCTCAAAAAACTGCAGCTATTCCTGGCCCAAAATCTAGCACTAGTTTTCTGAGTTGCGCATCACTCTGGCTTGCTGCAGCGCCTATCAATTGCCACTTAGTGCTCAGTTTTCAGTGCCGTCTGTAGCATCTACTATCGCAAGGCTATACGTATCTATTATACGGAGTGGTGCAAGTTCTTAATCACCATCTCCATAAGCTCTTCTCTCGTATACAAGAAGAAGAAGAAGAAGAAGAAGAAGAAGAAGAAGAAGAAGAAGAAGAAGAAGAAGAAGAAGGATATTCTCTCTCTACTTTCTTACTATCTCCTCTCTCATTTCACGATGTACGCGCTCTTCGGAAGCTCTCGTGGTTAAAACCTCTACGTAGTGAGGCGGTCCGGGGCGAGCAACAAGAGAGGCGACCTCTAAACACCCCTCAAGGCTCCTGTGCTGCTCAATTGGGGCTGGGGCAACCACAAGCACAACAAAACAGCAAACCCACAGCCAAACCCAAACAAGATAGGGGCACTACCTAGTTGTGGTATGCGAACTAGGACGCAAGAGAGATTTTGGTACAACCAAGAAGATGCACCACACAACACACACAAGCAACCTCACACCAAGACACACACAAAATGGACCAGAGAGAGCTAGAGCAAAGGGAAGACAGAGAGAAAAGGATCTTGCGTAATACCTTATTTGTGACTTGCAAATGGAGATGGTTTGTTATGATGCTATCGTAGAGCTTGTACAAAAACTCTTCAGACTTCTTTGCTTGTCCTTTTGGACCCACAGCTTGTGCAAGGTGAATTGACAGGCTGCTTAAAGATTCATTTAACTTCTCAATCACTTCCGCCGTTACCTCAGGAAGCTCCCTAGATTTTGATGCTTGTGACCTACCTTTGGGTCTCAGACCTTCTATTGGAACCTCTCCCCTTAAGCACTTGAGTTTCCTATATTTCTCAGCAGCCCTAGTTTCAGCTGCATCAAAGGTAGCAGGTGTACCGGCCTCAACTTTTACCTTAAGGTCATGAAAGAGTCCGGCTATGAACCTCTCCTTCTTTAGGAACTCTACACCATCACCAGGGTTAGCAACATTTCTCACCCATACAACCCAAAGACATAGAAACTCTTGCTTGTACAAGTAGTAGTCATCTAAGTCTTTTTGCTTATGAGAAACAATGTCTTGCCATAGCTTTTGAGTGTTTTGGGGATCAAAGAAGTATCTCTTGAAATGATTGACAACTTCCGTGTAATTTCCTTTAACTTCCTCAGGCAAAGAGTCAAACCAAGTGCTAGTATCTTTCCTAAGGACTACCTCAAACATTTCTACACGTTCTTGATCAGTTACTATCCTCTTGATACGACAAGACATCTTGAAGTTTGCCAAAAATAATTCTACATCCTCTCCAAGCTCTCCAAAGAAAAGAGGATATCCAGACATTTGGCGTTGGTTCTCCATTGAATTGATTTCAAAGTGACGCGTTTTTGTTTTTTCTTTCTTTAAGAGATCTACACAATAATATTCTCTAAATTGCAATCTATTCTACAACAAAATAAAAATATTCACATCAAATGACCTATGATAATCAATGAGAGGTAGGATGATAGGGTTTGGTGACGCGAGAATTTCTCCTACTCTTTGGGCACCAAACATGAACACCATACGTTGTTGAAAATGGATTTTTCTACTAATTGCAATGTTTACTCTAATGTGTGGAGTGAAATGGAAGGGGAAAACCTCTATTCCTGGGCCATTATCCATGGTCTATGTATGACCTAATTCTTAAAACAAAACAAAAATATAGACGTCCAAACTAAGGTCGTACCTAATAAGAGGCAAAAAAAGGGATTTATTGATGCGTTTATCTCTGCCAACCTAAGGGGACCTAAAATTCTACGAATTACACGTTGAAATTGCAACTTAGTACTAACAATTATGTGTACCTTTTACCTTGCAATCAGAATGAAAGGATCATATAGATTCTCGTGATTCATGCAACCTACTTGACTATGCTAAAGGTTGAACCTACACAAAACATACACAACTTGGTTCCTCCGTGGGGGCACCAAAATTGAGGCGGTCCGGGGCGGGCAGCAAGAGAGGCGACCTCTAAACACCCCTCAAGGCTCCCGTGTTGCTCAATTGGGGCTGGGGCAACCACAAGCACAACAAAACAGCAAACCCACAGCCAAACCCAAACAAGATAGGGGCACCACCTAGTTATGGTATGCGAACTAGGACGCAAGAGAGTTTTTGGTACAACCAAGAAGATGCACCACACAACACACACAAGCAACCTCACACCAAGACACACACAAAATGGACCACAGAGAGCTAGAGCAAAGGGAAGAGAGAGAGAAAAGGATCTTGCGTAATACCTTATTTGTGACTTGCAAATGGAGATGGTTTGTTATGATGCTATCGTAGAGCTTGTACAAAAACTCACTCAATGCTTAGTGATTGCTAATCATTGCCAAAATACCCACACACTGTCTTAGGGTGTGGGAGACCTCTCACCACAATACCCTCTTACAATGGACACAAAATTGGAAATGAAAAACACACTAAAACACTTTCTAAAATCAAGATCAACCGATAGAAACTCAAAATACACAAGTCACCTTGAATTCACCAAACCGTATTGCACAAATGGAAGGATGAAGATTTGAACGTCGAATCACGCCTTTGATGCAGCAAACCTCAATTTATTGATGATGAAGGAGCATATACAATAGTGGTTTTGAGATTTGAAGAACTCACGCTCTCTCACTTGCAATGTGTAGCTTGAAGGCTTCTCTCACACCAAGAGTGAAGCTCACAAGTGGTTGCTACACCTAAGTCTCTCCTCACGCATAGAGTGTTGGGGTGCTATGTGAGATGTTGGAGGTTGTTTTACAAGAAGGAGAGGGGCCTATTTATAGGTTGGAGACCCCTCATTAAGATTATTGGAAATCTTAATTTACAAGCAAACAAATCAGGATTATGATTTTTTTGAATATCAAAACATTGCGGGCCTTCTTTGTCTGCTTGAGTCATGGGTGTGGGCTCAAAAGAGAGCATTATTGATGGTAGATAAAGTGAAAGTAAGTTTTAAGAAAGGAGAGAGAGAGAGAGAGAGAGAGAGTTACTATGCACATGTCTTGAGGTGAGGTGTCTGTTATGGTTAGGTCAATGACTATTTTGTGTTAGTATGTTAGTGGTGGTTAGTGTTAGTAATCACTAGAAAGTTAATGATGAATTTACAATGGGTAGAATGAGGTGGATGGTTGAATTAAGATGGTTGAATGAAGTGAGTAAATCCTTGTGATGGTGAAGCTTGAAGAAGTTTTGGACTTACTTGTGTAGGTTCTCAAAATGACTATCGATCTTCTTCTTCGTCTTCCCTTCTTTACGCCACCGCCGCCAAGGTTGATTATCGTGATAAAAATGGTAATTCCGTTGATGAGATCTCTTGAATTGCAAAGGTTAAGCATGGTACACATGCTGAATGTATGTATATATATAAGGAGTAAGATGGAATTGTACTTTGGAGATAATAGAGAGAGGCATAGAGATGGTGTATGTACATATGGAGCTCATATGAGAGCTATGGGAGTAAGTGGGGAGGTTAATGGTGAAGAAGGTGAAAGAAACCATTGAAGGTGTAGTTTTGAGTGAGGGATTGAGAGGAATGTGTGTGTGTGTGTGTAGAAGTGTGGAAAGAGGTGAGAGAAGACTATGGGCTACTTGTGAGAAAAGTGGGCAGACTGGGGTTCACTCAAAAAATCATAGCTCACCAGTGGTTACTCCAAAAATTATGAAAAATTTGAGGTGATTATTCAAAGCGTGGGCTACATTTTTTCTTTTGACCACCGCTCCAAATTCAGAGTGGAGATAGGTGCCAAAAGTCTCACCAAAAAGCCTGTTTTTATGCCTGAAAAAGTCTTTTAGTGGCCCCCTCCTTTGTTGAATTTGTACAATGCATCCAAGAGTGAGCCCCTCCTTTGTCATAACATAATACAAAGCATCCAAGTTGCCCTTGACCCATGCATGGAGGAGGATTATTGGTGAATAAAGAAATATATACATGGTGGGACTAGTGTATGGACTATTCATGGACTTTAGCTCAATGAGCACATGGTGTTAGAATAACGAGTAAAAATAATAATAAAAATATGGAGGAATTATGGATATGGAAAGATATTGGAATCATATGATATGGTCCCTCTTTGTATTATTTTGTGTGAAAGAGGAAAAGGTATGCAAGTAAATAATATAATAAACATGACCAATGAGTAGAAATCAATTTTTTTGTTTTCACGAGGGTGAGGGTGAAAATGTGGGGGTGATTCGTATAAAAGAAAAATATGAGGTTAGAGTATGTACACATTGGCAAAATATACTTATGCTGTAAGAGGATGAAAGAAGGCATACACAGGTTTAATAAAACACACACCTAAGTATAAATATTTAAATAAAATACCAGAATAATTATAAAAATACCTATATTTAGGCCATATATATAATGCAATATTTACACACAAATGGGCTATAATATATTTTATTTTTTTGACTCAACTAGCCCAGTGACTAGCTAGATGGGGATTTTAAGAAGATATGGGAAAAGCCCCCTAACTCACACACGCCTATTTACAGTGAAATGGTAGGGATAGCCATAGTGTTTGGGTGAATTTGGTAGGGTGGAGTAACTCACTATGGAAATTACGGAGAGACGAAAAATGGCTATTATTAGCCCTCCCCCGGGATGATGGTATATTCATGTACCATCATAAAGCATCTTCTCCAAGAGAGTGCTTCAGAGTCCTTGACGAGATTTTCATTGTTTGGCCGCTCAAAATTTTTGTTGGAGTTACACTCATGCTTCATGTAACTATGCTTACATGAGACAGCGGCTTTTGACAAATATTTGGTAGATCCTTTGGTAGAAGGCGACTCAAATAGAGCTTCAAGCGATAACCATTTACCTTCCTAGAGTGCTCTTTCCCATTCAAGTCCATAAGTTGATAGTAACTTGAATTGAAAGCCTTCTTAACTAGGTATGGCCCCTGCCATCTAGTTTCAAATTTTGCATCAAAACGATTATCAAGTCGATTGTCATACCTTAGCACCAGATCTCCTTCCTGGATGCCTTTGTCCTTTAGTTTCTTGTCGAGCTTTTCTTTCGCTTGCGTTGCTTTCCTCTTGTAGCACTCATATGCTGCTTCTCTTTTCCACTCAAGCTCAGCTAAGGTAAGAAGTCGATCCATCCATGCTTCTTGATCATCTTGTGCTGCTTTGCCATGAAGTCGCATTGTTGGAATGTTGAGCTCGATAGGCTGCAAAGCCTCTTGACCATAGACCTAGTGAAATGGTGTGAACTCCGTGGCTTCCCTATATGTGGTTCGATATGCCCACAAGGCACCATCCAAGAAGTCATCCCATAATTTTGTCTTGTTTTGCACCATCTTTCTAATGATTCCTGCAATGACACCATTAGCCTTCTCCACCAAACCATTTGACTGTGGATAGTATGGTGTGCTATGACGATGTAGAATGTGAAGCTCTTCACAAACTTCTGTGAGCAAGCCCTTCCTAAACCCTGGACCATTATCAGAAACAATCTCCAAAGGTGTGCTGAATCTGCAACAAATGTGAGTGTACACAAACTTGCTAACTGTCCTCTCATTCACTCTTGCCACACTTTGAGCTTCCACCCACCTAGTCATATAGTCTATAGCCACTAGAATGTAGAGTTTACCATTTTTTGTCCTAGGCAGAGGACCCATAGCATCAATGCCCCACTTTTCAAAGGGTCCATTTGCAAGAACTATTTGCCTCGGGCCATGCACCAACCTTCTATTTCCATTTATCTGACAATTGTGACAGCTTTTACACCAATGTTGAACATCCACATGCAAAATTGGCTAAACATACCCCGCAAGCAAAATCTTCTTCACAGTTAATTCTTGGGCAAAATGACCACCACATGCCTCTTCATGCAAACCTTTAAGAATGGCTGGAATTTCCTCGATAGTTGGTACTCTTCTGCACACTTGATCCTTCCCTCTTTGATAGAGGCAGCCTTCTAGGAAGAGATAGAAACTTGCCTTCTTCATGAGTCTCCTTTTCTGAGCTTTAGTGAAGTCTTGTGGAAACTCGCCCTCCAAAATTTAGCCAATAATGGGAGCCAATGACTCCAATCCCTGGTATCTCGGTTGCTTGACAACTGCTGGCACCATGATGACCTGCACTTCTTTCTCGACACATGTAACTGCTTGTTGTGCAATTAAATCGGCATCTTCATTTTGTTTCCTAGGAATATGATACAGTTGCACTTCTTCAAATTGATTAAACATCCTACGAATGGCATGAACTTTTGTCCTTAAGCTTTCATTCTTGCATGCCCAAATGCCTAAAATCTATTTAACAATGAGAAGTGCATCTCCCTTTACCATGAGACGTTGTATACCTTGGCCAATTCACATCTTCAAACCATGAAGTAGTGTGTCGTATTCTGCTTCATTGTTGCTAGTTGAACCTGGTAGATTGACCTTCTCTTTCATGACCACCTCTCCACTTGGGTTGAGAAATACTAGCCCTCCCCCTTCTTTTCCTGTGACTCGTCAAAAAGCTCTATCAAAGAACAAGGTAAAAGCATTAGGAAGACCTCTCACCACAATACCCTCTTACAATGGACACAAAATTGGAAATGAAAAACACACTAAAACACTTTCTAAAATCAAGATCAACCGATAGAAACTCAAAATACACAAGTCACCTTGAATTCACCAAACCGTATTGCACAAATGGAAGGACGAAGATTTGAACGTCGAATCACGCCTTTGATGCACCAAACCTCAATTTATTGATGATGAAGGAGCATACACAATAGTGGCTTTGAGATTTGAGGAACTCACGCTCTCTCACTTGCAATGTGTAGCTTGAAGGCTTCTCTCACACCAAGAGTGAAGCTCACAAGTGGTTGCTATACCTAAGTCTCTCCTCATGCATAGAGTGTTGGGGTGCTATGTGAGATGTTGGAGGTTGTTTTACAAGAAGGAGAGGGGCCTATTTATAGGTTGGAGACCCCTCATTAAGATTATTGGAAATCCTAATTTACAAGCTAACAAATCAGGACTATGATTTTTTTGAATATCAAAACATTGTAGGCCTTCTTTGTCTGCTTGAGTCATGGGTGTGGGCTCAAAAGAGAGCATTATTGATGGTAGATAAGGTGAACGTAAGTTTCAAGAAAGGGGAGAGAGAGAGAGAGAGAGAGAGAGAGAGAGAGAGAGAGAGAGAGAGAGTTACTATGCACATGTCTTGAGGTGAGGTGTCTGTTATGGTTAGGTCAATGACTATTTTGTGTTAGTATGTTAGTGGTGGTTAGTGTTAGTAATCACTAGAAAGTTAATGATGAATTTACAATGGGTAGAACGAGGTGGATGGTTGAAGTAAGATGGTTAAATGAAGTGAGGAAATCCTTGTGATGGTGAAGCTTGAAGAAGTTTTGGACTTACTTGTGTAGGTTCTCAAAATGACTATCGATCTTCTTCTTCGTCTTTCCTTCTTTAGGCCACCGCCGCCAAGGTTGATTATCGTGATGAAAATGGTAATTCCGATGATGAGATCTCTTGTTTTGCAGAGGTTAAGCATGGTACACATGCTGAATGTATGTATATATATAAGGAGTAAGATGGAATTGTACTTTGGAGATAATAGAGAGAGGCATAGAGATGGTGTATGTACATATGAAGCTCATATGAGAGCTATGGGAGTAAGTGGGGAGGTTAATGGTGAAGAAGGTGAGAGAAACCATTGAAGGTGTAGGTTTGAATGAGGGATTGGGAGGAATGTGTGTGTGTGTGTGTAGAAGTGTGGAAAGAGGTGAGAGAAGACTATGGGCTACTTGGGAGAAAAGTGGGCAGACTGGGGTCCACTCAAAAAATCATAGCTCACCGGTGGTTACTCCAAAAATCATGAAAATATTTGAGGTGATTATTCAAAGCGTGGGCTACATTTTTTCTTTTGACCTCCGCGCCAAATTTGGAGTGGAGATAGGTGCCAAAATTCTCACCAAAAAGCCTGTTTTATGCCTGCAAAAGTCTTTTAGTGGCCCCCTCCTTTGTTGAATTTGTACAATGCATCCAAGAGTGAGCCCCTCCTTTTTCATATCATAATACAAAGCATCCAAGTTGCCCTTGACCCATGCATGGAGGAGGATTATTGGTGAATAAAGAAATATATACATGGTGGGACTAGTGTATGGACTATTCATGGACTTTAGCTCAATGAGCACATGGTGTTAGAATAACGAGTAAAAATAATAATAAAAATATGGAGGAATTATGGATATGGAAAGATATTGGAATCATATGATATGGTCCCTCTTTGTATTATTTTGGGTGAAAGAGGAAAAGGTATGCAAGTAAATAATATAATAAACGTGACCAATGAGTAGAAATCAATTTTTTTGCTTTCACGAGGGTGAGGGTGAAAATGTGGGGGTGATTCGTATAAAAGAAAAATATGAGGTTAGAGTATGTACACATTGGAAAAATATACTTATGGTGTAAGAGAATGAAAGAAGGCATACACAGGTTTAATAAAACACACACCTAAGTATAAATATTTAAATAAAATACCAGAATAATTATAAAAATCCCTATATTTAGGCCATATATATAATGCAATATTTACACACAAATGGGCCATAATATATTTTATTTTTTTGACTCAACTAGCCCAGTGACTAGCTAGATGGGTATTTTAAGAAGATATGGGAAAAGCCCCCTAACTCACACACGCCTATTTAAAGTGAAATGGTAGGGATAGCCATAGTGTTTGGGTGAATTTGGTAGGGTGGAGTAACTCACTATGGCAATTACGGAGAGCCGAAAAACGGCTATCAGTAGCTTTTGTCACCGCTCTCTTGCGGCAAAGTAAGAAGCCTTTTGACATCCCCTAATCAATTTTAAAGAGTGGTGAGAAGCTCTAAACTCCATAGCCATCATCATCTCTCTCTCTCTCTCTCTCTCTCTCTCTCTCTCTCTCTCTCTCTCTCTCTCTCTCTTTCTCTCTCTCTGTCGTTTTTATGAGTAGTTACCCTCTCGGTGAGTATTTTTTGGTATACGAGTGCATGTATGGATTAACCGAGTATGTATGAAGTTTTCCCATGATTATTTCATCATGTTTAACACACTGATTTATGCACATGATGCGTTTATGATCATATGCATGCATACAAAGCACTTTTCATTTTACGTCATAGAAGTTGTAGGAACATTGTTTTGGCTATAACTCACAAACCATTATGAAACATCCCGAACCCTTTGTACCAGAGATAAAACACATCTTTTAGAACATTTTCTCTCTTTAGTGTCATGTGAAAATCACGCATGAGATATGACATAAGTTCAAAAATAGCTTACTGCCCACTACACTTAGTCAAATTTTTTGACCCAAGGCTCTTTGGAGAACCACTATATAGATTCACCGGATGGTGAACCCACTTAACCAATTGAAAATCTTGATGATAAATGTATTTATATCTTCGTTATCATCTCAGGTATGCGAGTTATTAATCATTCCATAACCGGTTTTACCTACGCGTGTAGGGGTGTCACCCAGGGGGAGTACCATATGATATCATGAGTTAACCAAGCCACTTATGTATGATTTAAGGTTTGTTTTGGTGAGTTGATTTCAGTTATTAGATGCCCATAAACTTATGTGAGGATATATGGTTAGTCAACCCAAGCCGCATAGGCAAATATGATTAAAGTGACTTTGTTTTTGGGTTACCGTTTGTTGTGTGAGTATCATATGGGAAAAGTGATGTGATAGAGTGCTAGTCTATATTATGGAGCTAATCTTGATGCATTGGTTTGAGATCAAATACTTTCATTTGCATGTTATGCATGCTCCCGAAAACAAAAATTTATTTTTGCATATGTGTGAAGTTATGGTTTATGGTTGACCTAAAGGTCGGAGCTGTTTTGTATCATGTTTATGGTGATGGAATGTTATCATATGATGTATGGAAACTTATGGATTGATATGGATGCCTCATGTGCATGGTTATGATTGCTTTCCACCTTTCTAGGTCAAAACTAGCCCTATGTGCTAGAGAGGTGAAGTGCAAATGTGAGAGATCAACTTTGCATGGCTGGATGTTGTCAAAATTGGATTTTTATATCATGTTTAGTTGCTGGCAGGACTCCTTTTTTGCATGAAAAACTCATGTTTTGAGATTCATATGTGTGTGGACTCTGATTGACTGCAAGGGATATGTAAAACTCCAAGTGTGGGAGTTGGTTCATCGTGAATATGATTTGTGGGTAAGGACTGAGATTCCCTCATGGATTATGGTTGTGATTTTATGATGGAAGCCGATGTAGCTCTTGTTTTTTTTTTTGGATATGGTTATACTGCCAAAATTTTTGCAGCCATGTTATGTTCTAAAGTGGTTATGCATGATTGGTTGTGCCTCAACCGAGTTGGGTGGAGTGCTCACCCATGTGATGTGATTGGATTATGGTTTGTGGTTTTGGGATCAAATCATGAAGTGATCTGGATAGTTTATGGTAGATGTTGTGAGTGGGATGGAACACAATGCCTCTATAATCACACAACACACACTCTTGGAATGATATACACACACAATGGGGCACCACTCTGCTTACACAACCCACCTGGCCGAGACAGGGAACACACTGATGGAGTGAGAGGACAAACTATCCATTTTCCCACTCAACACAGAGACACACACATACACCCCCCCCCAAAAAAAAATCAGCTCAAAAGAGGGGAAATTTTTATGTTTACATACAATTGAGCTTGGGCCAACACCAATGGGGCAAATAGCTCACACAATATGGATGACATATGCTAGATACAATCACAAATTGGAGCAGAGACTTCGCTCACATAGGAGAAACTTACACAGCCAAAACAACAAAAAAACGTGAGGAATTTGGCAAAATGGACAAAGCCATGCGTTTGGATCAGCCCAAAACCCTAGTCTACAATATCAAAGTGCTCAAATCCGACCTCGGATGAGCAGTTTATGGCTAAAACAGGCTCCAAAAATAGCAAAAACTCAGTTGCGACTGTTCCTCCTCTTATCTCCATGTTTTGCTAGTATTTTTCTTAGGTTTTTCAGTGTCCACACTTCACTTTATCCCTTGGGCACCTTTGGATTTTTAGTTGACCTCAAACGGACCCCGAAGAGGCCAATAACTGGCCATGCAGTGCATTTTTGTCACCCTTCTACATCCATCCTCACACCTCGCACTCATCTCGCAACCACATGAAGTGGCCCCCAAATATAGTCATTATAATGACCTTTATGCATAATCATCACAAGAAAACACCCACGTTCCTCACTTACCACATGCAAGTATTGACCCCATTCGACCTCTTGACGCCACTAGATGCCATCTGACGCACCTGCTTACCTCATGTCGTCGGACCGTGGATAGCTTCCTCAAGAAGTTTTACGCACTACGAACTCCTCATTTAGTATAGAAAAACACACTGGTATTGGTGACGATGAAAATCGATGTACTATGTACACACTGTCCTACTTGTACACATGTGGACCCCACGTAACCACCTGGCTCTGGAAAATGGGAAATCCTTTATTCGATGCACCATGCATGTGTATGTACATATGCACAATCACTTCTTCCAAAAAACTCTTAACATAATTTCCCATCCCCTAGCCTGCTAGATCATTCATGATTAGCAGCAGCAAAAAGAGATATGAGACTCGCCGCGTCACAGGCCTCCTCATCCCTCACGGCCAATACTTTTTATGCAGACAACTCATCTTGCTCCACCATCATCAATCTAACATGATACAATTTAAGACGCAATCCATTTACCCTTGACTTATGTACAATCCCATCCAGGTTAGCCAACTGATATGTACCATTCAAAAAACACTCCACTACCTTGAAAGGGCCTTCCCACTTAATTTCAAACTTCTTTTGGAATGTCTTGCCTAACTTACTGTTGTAGCGCAAAACCAAGTCATGTTTCTTGATGCCCTTACTTTTGACCTTTTCATTTATCTTTTCTAAAGCCTTATCTTGGATCTGTCCATAATGTTCCAATGCACTCATCCTATCCAGCTGAACCTCTTGTAATTGTAAGAGCCTCTCTTTGAGTGCATCACTGGACTGCCCAAGCAACTTCTCTAACATCTTGACCACAGAAAACTCTACTTCCACAAGCAATAGTGCTTCCTTTCCATATATCAAATGAAATGGAGTAAACCCTTTACCTATCTTCACCGAAGTACGGTAAGCCCATAATGCACTAGGCAATTCCAAATCCCAATTCTTTCCTTGGTGCTCTGTCACTTTGAAAATAATTTTTACAAACTCACCATTGAATCTTTCATTTCAGCCATTACATTGTGGATAATAAGGAGTGGTATGCTGGTGCCTAATCTTCATCCTCGCGCATAAGAAGTCTAGTAGTTTAGCTCTAAATCTTGGCCCCTTGTCTGAAAGTAGCTCTAGTGGCACCCCAAACTTGCAACATATTTCATCGTACACAAATTTTTCCACATCCTTTTTAGTGATTTGTTTTACTGCTATAGCCTCTGCCCATCTAGAGAGATAGTCCACTGCTGTCAAAATATAGCTTTTGCCCCTGCTTGTGATAGGTAACGGGACTATTGCATCAACCCCCCACTTTTCAAACACATCAAATGCCATAATGGTTGTTCGTAGCTCTAGCTTCAACACTCTCTTCCCAAATGCTTGACACCTATTGCAAGACCTACACCAATGGTGAACATCCTTGTGAAAACTAGGCCATACATACCCCTCTTGCAAGATCTTATGCAAGGTGATCTGTAGAGAAAGATGGACGCCACATGCACCTTCATGATTCTCTTCCAACACTCTATAAAGCTCCTCCCACCAAGGTACACGTCTCAACACGAGATCAGCCCCTTTCATGTATAAGACATCACCAATCAATTTGTACATGTATGCTCTATGCACAAAACCATATTTCTTCGACTTTTGAATGTCCTTCCGAATGATTCTTGTTAGAAAAAACTCCTCTTCTTGAGCCAAACTTTCCCAGCCATGGTAAAGAGGTAAATTGGTCCTCAACACAAATAGCTCCCCAATCATGCTTTGAGTTGCTTCATGTGCCTCTCCATTTAGAGCACATTGAATGTGTCTGATGCTCCATGCTTTGAACTTTTTAACATGCCTTTAATTCTAAAACACATTTCCTTCAATGAGGCGTTCTTGCTCTTCCACACACCCAGCACTTGCTTCACAACTAACAAGGCATCACCTTTTATGCTCAACCTTCTAATCCCATGCTTCAAACAAATGTGTAATCCGGCTTCCAAAGTAGCATAGTCAGCCTCATTGTTACTATGAGCATCCAATTTGAACCCTCTCTTGCCTACTGGATCATAAAGTGCTATACCCCCTGAAGCCGCATCATGGCTCT
This sequence comes from Adiantum capillus-veneris, assembly GCF_014529385.1. NCBI lineage: Eukaryota > Viridiplantae > Streptophyta > Polypodiopsida > Polypodiales > Pteridaceae > Adiantum > Adiantum capillus-veneris. The sequence continues at coordinate 90,758,255 of NC_140959.1, read as the reverse complement.
TTCTGTATGAGCCATCAAAGAAGGGGATTCTCCTTGTAAGTCAACAAATCAGCTAGGGTAGACCTTGTACTGTCTTCCACTAAAAAGAGAACTCAAACTCTTGCAGCTAAATTACCCATTTCTTGACCACATTTGACATGTTAGTGCCATTATTTAATTGTGGAAAAAAGGCATAACTCGTTAAGAAAACAAAAGGTCATGGTAGGAAATAATGACGAAATCATCGACAAGAAAATATTACACTAGCCATCACTAGCTCTACTTCTGATAATTTTCTCTCTGCTACCAACTTCACTCGGCTTATGTAATGGCTGCCCTTCCCCTTTTGCAATAGCATGGCTACAATGACATCATCCCCTACTGATGTATTTACATAAAATGCTTGCTCCCAATCAGGAGCCTGCATGGCTGACATCCCCCCTAACACCTCTTTCACCTCTTGAAACACTTATTCACACTTTTCATCCCATTTCAATGGGTCATGCTTTGCCACTTGTTGTAATGGATAAAGGAGCTGTGAAGACTTCAGTTTGTGTATAAAGGTTGCCAATTGCTTTGTACTCGTAGGTGATGGAAGAAGAATAACCTTGTCTAGATCAGCCTCAATGCCATTTTTTGACACCATATGGCCCAGTAACTTCACCCCTGGCTGTGCTAGATGACATTTCTTTGGATTTAGTTGTCCTCCATATTCATCATATTGAGCCAATACCATGTGCAGCTGCTTCTCATGGTGTTCAACCCTACTGCTGTAGACACAGAAGTCGTCCATAAAAGCTTTAACACAACTACCAATGAATGGTTCCAATACCCAATTTGCTCTCTCTTGATAGAAAGATGGTCCATTTGAAAACCCAAATGGCAATTTTGTGTAGCAATAACAACCCCATGGCATAATGAAAGTTGTCTTTGTTCGGTCTTTAACACTAGTTTGGTACCAGAAAGGACACTATAGCGTCTGTTTTTCTTCATTTTCAAAAAAATCCCATGTGCTTGAAAGAAATAACATGTACAATTCCCTTTAAGAAGCATTTTTACGCTAGTAATAAAGTTCTTAAAAATTATCTCCTTACATATTTGAGCCTACAAGGATAACCAAATTGACCCATAAATATAGTCGCACAAATTTGCATTCAAATTTTGCAAAGAATAGGCACCACAAGCGTTAGAAAAAATCCAAAGTCCTAGGAGAAAATTTTAGATTTCTCCTTTATACCAATGCTATGTAATTATGTAGGCTATTACTCAAAGAAAAAAAATTTACATTTGTATTTAATTATACCTAGCTTTGTGGGTCAAATATGCATGTTTTATAAATTGGATTATATACAAAGTAACACACATTATATCCATGCATTAAGGTCTTGACTATGTTAAATATACATGTATGATTCTAAATTCCAAAGGAGATTATAATTAAAGAGCATTGAAGAAACTAAATGAGATACATTTTCCTTTGTTGTAACACTGCGCACGCTAGAAATTCTTGATATTTTATGTACAAGATAGTAGATAGAAAATTCCATGTAATATTTAAAAATTTTATCAAAACCAATAAAGTATAGCTAATTCCTTGATAACCAGGCATTTGGGCCAATTGAAAACTCATTTAATTGGTTTTTTACATGAAAGGAGTAAATCAGCTATACAGTGTATCTCATAAAATTTCAAAATCCAAATTTATTTAGAGGATTTATGCTTTCTAAAGTTCCCAAAAAATATGTAGTATCTTGGTTTTAACCCCTAGATTCATCTTACCATAGCATGAATTGTTTGAAAAGAGCTTTGAAAGAGTGAAAATTACCTCGAAAAAAACATTTTGCAAAAATCAATTTCTCATTTATTACTTATAGTAAATGATAAATATAGGCTTTCAAATATGATATTTTCCAATCAAGATACTTATAGTTTGAGAAATATAATTTCTTAAGGAAGTTATATGGTTTTTATGTTTTTTAAACCAAAAACAGTCAAGTTTTGCATGAATATTCATTGTAAAACTTATCATATATCTTTTTCTATAGTACATATTTTGTTTTTTTTTTAAATGGTGTACTTTTTTACCTCATAAACTATGCACACAATGAGCAAGATTTGAAAAATCAACTGTTAGCTTATACAAATAAATGTCAAAAGTTGATGAAAAAGCAGGACACTTTAGTGTCCCAGGACATTTGAGTGTCCAATTACAGAACTAGTGTTAAGAGCAATCTTCAATTGAAGATAGCCTAAAAAACCATCACACACTGTGCCTCTCATAACCTGCCACTAAATCAAAGATTTGATGGATAAATGGAAGAGGATATGGGTTCTTCTTAGTGGCTGCGTTTAAGGGTTCTTCTTAGTGGCTGCGTTTAAGGGTTTAAAACCTACACAAATCCTCCACTTTCCATCCTTCTTTGGGCTGACTACCCTTGGTGGCTTATCACATTTGCAAATGTGATAAACCAGACTCATGGATTTCTTTGTCCATCAGAAGAAATGCAACATCAATATCATCATCACTACTGGTAGTACTATCATTGTCCTCGTCAAACACTGTGGAATAGTCTTCATCACTAGACTCATACTCATCTTCATTAAGCTCCTCCAATACTTTCCTTGTGTCCATATTATATAGCTTCTTGGCATCTGTCTTTCCATAGAGGCTAATCGTACCACGTCTCCAATATTGAACAGCTCCCACTACCCGTAACCATGGTCTACTCAGTATAATAGGATATGCTCCCAACCCTGCTAGTGATAGCCGTTTTTTCGGCTCTTTGTAATTGCCACAGTGAGTTACCTCACCCTACCAAAATCACCCAAACACTGTGGCTATCCCTACCATTTCACTGTACATAGGCGTGCGTGAGTCACGGGACTTTTCCCATATCTTCTTAAAAAAACCCTCAATTAGCTAGTCATTGGACTAGTTGAGCCAAAAAAATAAAAAAATAAGAAATATAAGTATATTATGGCCCATTTGTGTGTAAATATTGCATTGTATATAGGGCCAAAATAAAAAGATTTTTCGTAATTATTTTGGTATTTATTTAAATATTTCTACGTAGGATGTGTTATTTATGCTATGTACATTGACTCACCATTACCACAATTTTTCTTACCATTTTTCATACTCTTTATTCCATATAGAAATATTTTCATGTAAGCTTCTCTTATATTTGGTGTAACTCCACCCCAACAAAAATCCAAAAAAACTAGTTCTATTTATGTGTATATTTTTTCACTATTGTGATTTTATTTTTTTCCTTCCTACATCTATTCTCTATTACTCTCATAAATTAGACCATAAAAAATATTCATTTTTTTACGATAGACTTATGATGAGAGAGATTTATTTTGACCCCTTTATATTTTTTCCACCTATATTATTGACATGTACATATATTTTTTAGACCCCTCAATATTTGATTTTCTTAGTTGTACTATTCACTTATATCATGCTCTCAACAATATCTTCAATTATAGACCTAACAAATAAGGTCAAGGGTAGGTGGCATGCATACATGCACTATGGAGGGCTCACTCTTGGAGGTATTCAAAAGAATCATCCAAAGAAGGACCCCACAAGGACCTTGTGCAGTGGAAAAAAACGGTCGGTTTTGCTGAATTTTTAAAGTTCACTTGCTCTCCGAATTTGAAAAGGTGATGCAAACAAAAGTTGTAGCTCGTGGGCTGAACTTTTGCCTCAAATTTTTTCATATTTTTTTGAGCTACGAGCTGTGAGCTATGATTTTATTAGTGGACCCCAATTTTCCCATGCTATGCAGCCACACTCTCTCTTCCACTTTATCATTTTCCTCTTTCACACACACTTCTCCACTCATCATCCCCACCTCTCTCACCACTCCTCTCTGCACCCTACTCACCTTCTCCTCAACCTTGAAGAATAAGAGAAACCATGGTGAACTCATACCTCCCACACACAATTCCATTCCAAAATTGACCACCTAGTCTCATTTTTCCTCCTCCAAATTACCCATATCTATCAAAAAAACCACAAAATTCAGCCTCTTCTCTTAAAAGACAGCATCATGGTGGTTGATTACTCAGCTTCAATTACCTTGTCTCTCAAGGAAGGTTAAGAGTGGAGAAAAAATGTACCGTCAAAGCTAGTGGACCGTCAACAAGCGTCAAAATTGGCCCTACTCAAGACACTTGGAGCATCAACCTTGTAAGAAATCCACCTTTTCTTACCTCTTAAGATTTTTTCTTCCTTATTTGTATCCTACATGGATACTCCCATTGTAAATATCCAATTCCATTTGTAAATTAATACTAACTCTACTAACACTAACCCACTATGAAAAGTCCTATCACCTCCATTTCTCTCCTCTCTCTTTCCCCACCAACTTCTTGATAATTCCAAGCAAAAGAAATTAGATAAATTGCTGAAAATCTAACCCAACCATGGTTAGAGGAGTAACCCTAGCCTTCAAAATTGCTATAAAAGGAGGGTGTAGCTAGCACAAAAGGGGGGAGCCATAAGCAAGAGCACTATGCTATAGCTTGAGAAGCCAAGCTCAACCTCTCTAGAAGGAGCTCTTGAGTGGAAGCTGATTGTCTTATGCATGTGCATGTGTTGTAATAGGGGATTAGCAAGGGAACTCTATGCCATTGTAAGAGAGAGAGTGATCATTCAATTGAGAGTAGGAAATCTATCATTTCTCCTACTAGTGTAAGCCCAAAATTTACTGAATCAAGGAGGGTGGATTTGGACTAAGCTTGGATACTTTGTCTCCTTTCCAACGTGAAGTAATGGACAACAATGATGCGTAAGTGTTTTGGTGTTTTTTGTTAAGTTCTTGATAGCTTGTCTCATGGTGTTGTCCTCAATCTAGCCATAAATCCCACATACTGTAAGAAGGCGACAGGGTGGAGAGGACTCCCCTGGCCTTAAGACAGTGATTGGGGTGGCTTTTCTTGTGATGTGTTGTGGTGAAATTTACGCAAGCTATGTTGAACAAATACTAATCTCACTTTGATTTGTCATGACAGATTTGTAAGAAGGTATTAATGCAACAAGCACCCCCTCCCCCTTTCTCTCTCTTTCTTAAATATACAGTTGTATTTGCTTGATCATTGCCGATACGTTTCAAAGTAGCCCGAGCACTATCTCTCTCTCTCTCTCTCTCTCTCTCTCTCTCTCTCTCTCTCTCTCTCTCTCTCTCTCTCTCTCTCTCTCTCTCTACGCGTCCTAGTTCGCATCCAAACCTACGTGGTGCCCCAAATTTGTGTAGGGTTAGGTTGCGGGTTTGTGTGTGTGTTGTTGTTTTTTTCCAACCCCAACCCAATTGAGCAGCATGGGAGCCTAGAAGAGTGCTTGGAGGCCACTCTTCTTGTTGCCCGCCCTAGACTGCCTCACTGGCATCACATGAAAATCAACCACCACCTTTGCATCATACCCAGGGCGGTCACTTTTTAGAATGTGTATGCTATCACGTGAGTTAACCGGAGAGGATTATTAAAAGACCAAAATGTATCAAAATGTATACATACAGAGGGGGGTGGGGGTTTTTTCAATAGGAACGTAGTGTAAATATAGTATGTATATTGAGGTATTATTAATAACCTCTTGAACGCACGTGATATAGGAATCTTTTGATAAGTGACCACCCCGGGGCATCATATGCCTCTACTTTTAAGCTCTTTACAACACCCAAACATTTTACTTTTTGATGGTTTGCCAATCTGATCCGAAAGCCTGACACCCCAGTCACTGTAAGACCCATCTTCTCAATGCATGAGTGTGTTATGACACATATTTGGGCTCCACCATCAACATAACCTTGTCCTAGATTTTTTCTTTTGTGCCATACATCTACTATTGGGCAAATGTCTGGTAGCTCATCCATCTCCAACACCTTCACACTGAACCTCTCTCTGGTTCATTCTCCATTGGGTTAACCATCCTCTTCCACTGTCACTTTAGCTTAGCCACCATCTCTATAAGCTGCCCAAAAGTAATATCTACTTTCCTGCTTGTTAGATCCTCCTTCAAGTCAAAACTTAATTGCCCATCCCCTAGTGGAAAATCTGAAACATGAAACTTGCAACGAGCCCTTCTTTTCCTCTTGGCCTTGACATCTTCCCGTTCACGGTTCTTTCCCTTCTTCTTGCTAGGCCCTGGGGCACTTCTTCCTTCCTTATCCTGTGTGGTCCTCTTCCTGATAGGAATCACTAGTGTATCATCCAGCTTTGATGCCGTCTCCAAGGTGACCACACTTAATACTTTTGTCTTTTCCTATCCTCCTGGGTTAATCCATTGGCTCCTTCTTCTCCCTTAATTTCAATGCCATAATCATTTGACCTAGTTAGCACTTGTCTTGGCAATGGATACATGTCTCCCCCATCCATGGTGGCTTATCACATTTGCAAATGTGATAAACCAGACTCATGGATTTCTTTGTCCATCAGACGAAATGCAACATCAACATCCTCATCACTACTGGTAGTACTATCATTGTCCTCGTCAAACACTGTGGAATAGTCTTCATCACTAGACTCATACTCATCTTCATTAAGCTCCTCCAATACTTTCCTTGTGTCCATATTATATAGCTTCTTGGCATTTGTCTTTCCATAGAGGCTAATCGTACCATGTCTCCAATCTTGAACAGCTCCCACTACCCGTAACCATGGTCTCCTCAGTATAATAGGATATGCTCCCAACCCCACTGGAATCACATGAAAATCAAGCACCACCTTTGCATCATACCCGGGGGGGTCACTTTTGGAAATGTGTATGCTATCACGTGAGTTAACCGGAGAGGATTATTAAAAGACCAAAATGTATCAAAATGTATACATACAGAGGGGGGTGGGGGTTTTTTAAATAGGCACGTAGTGTAAATATAGTACTTATATTGAGGTATTATTAATAACCTCTTGAACGCACGTGATATAGGAAGCTTTTGATAAGTGAGTGGCCCGGGAAATCATATGCCTCCACTTTTAAGCTCTTTACAACACCCAAACATTTTACTTTTTTATGGTTTGCCAATCTGATCCGAAAGCCTGACACCCCAGTCACTGTAAGACCCATCTTCTCAATGCATGAGTGTGTTATGACACATATTTGGGCTCCGCCATCAACATAACCTTGTCCTAGATTTTTTCTTTTGTGCCATACATCTACTATTGGGAAAATGGCTGGTAGCTCATCCATCGCCAACACCTTCACTGAACCTCTCTCTGGTTCATTCTCCATTGGGTTAACCATCCTCTTCCACTGTCACTTTAGCTTAGGCACCATCTCTATAAGCTGCCCAAAAGTAATATCTACTTTCCTGCTTGTTAGATTCTCCTTCAAGTCATAACTTAAATATCCATCCCCTAGTGGAAAATCTGAAACATGAAACTTGCAACGAGCCCTTCTTTTCCTCTTGGCCTTGACATCTTCGCCTTCATGGTTCTTTCCCTTCTTCTTGCTAGGACCTAGGGCACTTCTTCCTTCCTTATCCTGTGTGGTCCTCTTCGCGATAGGAATCACTAGTGTATCCTCCAGCTTTGTTGCCGTCTCCAAGGTGACCACACTTATCACTTTTGTCTTTTCCTATCCTCGTGGGTTAATCCATTGGCTCCTTCTTCTCCCTTAATTTCAATGCCATAATCATTTGACCTAGTTAGCACTTGTCTTGGCAATGGATACATGTCTCCCCCATCCATGGTGGCTTATCACATTTGCAAATGTGATAAACCAGACTCATGGATTTCTTTGTCCATCAGACGAAATGCAACATCAACATCCTCATCACTACTGGTAGTACTATCATTGTCCTCGTCAAACACTGTGGAATAGTCTTCATCACTAGACTCATACTCATCTTCATTAAGCTCCTCCAATACTTTCCTTGTGTCCATATTATATAGCTTCTTGGAATTTGTCTTTCCATAGAGGCTAATCGTACCATGTCTCCAATCTTGAACAACTCCCACTACCCGTAACCATGGTCTCCTCAGTATAATAGGATATGCTCCCAACCCCACTGGAATCTCATGAAAATCAAGCACCACCTTTGCATCATACCCGGGGGGGTCACTTTTGGGAATGTGTATGCTATCACGTGAGTTAACCGGAGAGGATTATTAAAAGACCAAAATGTATCAAAATGTATACATACAGAGGGGGGTGGGGGTTTTTTAAATAGGCACATAGTGTAAATATAGTACTTATATTGAGGTATTATTAATAACCTCTTGAACGCACGTGATATAGGAAGCTTTTGATAAGTGAGTGGCCCGGGAAATCATATGCCTCCACTTTTAAGCTCTTTACAACACCCAAACATTTTACTTTTTTATGGTTTGCCAATCTGATCCGAAAGCCTGACACCCCAGTCACTGTAAGACCCATCTTCTCAATGCATGAGTGTGTTATGACACATATTTGGGCTCCGCCATCAACATAACCTTGTCCTAGATTTTTTCTTTTGTGCCATACATCTACTATTGGGAAAATGGCTGGTAGCTCATCCATCGCCAACACCTTCACTGAACCTCTCTCTGGTTCATTCTCCATTGGGTTAACCATCCTCTTCCACTCTCACTTTAGCTTAGGCACCATCTCTATAAGCTGCCCAAAAGTAATATCTACTTTCCTGCTTGTTAGATTCTCCTTCAAGTCATAACTTAAATATCCATCCCCTAGTGGAAAATCTGAAACATGAAATTTGCAACGAGCCCTTCTTTTCCTCTTGGCCTTGACATCTTCGCCTTCATGGTTCTTTCCCTTCTTCTTGCTAGGACCTAGGGCACTTCTTCCTTCCTTATCCTGTGTGGTCCTCTTCGCGATAGGAATCACTAGTGTATCCTTCAGCTTTGTTGCCGTCTCCAAGGTGACCACACTTATCACTTTTGTCTTTTCCTTTTCCTCCTGGTTTAATCCATTGGTTCCTTCTTCTCCCTTAATTTAAATGCCATAATCATTTGACCTAGTTAGCACTTGTCTTGGCAATGGATACATGTCTCCCCCATCCATGGTAACTTATCACATTTGCAAATGTGATAAACCAGATTCATGGATTTCTTTGTCCATCATAAGAAATGCAACATCAACATCCTCATCACTACTGGTAGTACTATCATTGTCCTCGTCAAACACTATGGAATAGTCTTCATCACTAGACTCATACTCATCTGCATTAAGCTCCTCCAACACTTTCCTTGTGTCCATATTATATAGCTTCTTGGCATCTGTCTTTCCATAGAGGCTAATCGTACCACGTCTCCAATCTTGAACAGCTCCCACTACCCATAACCATGGTTTGCTCAGTATAATAGGATATGCTCCCAACCCCGCTGGCATCACATGAAAATCAACCACCACCTTTGCATCATACCTGGGGCGGTCACTTTTTAGAATGTGTATGCTATCACGTGAGTTAACCGGAGAGGATTATTAAAAGACCAAAATGTATCAAAATGTATACATACAGAGGGGGGTGGGGGTTTTCTAAATAGGCACATAGTGTAAATATAGTATGTATATTGAGGGTTTATTAATAAACTCTTGAACGCACGTGATATAGGAAGTTTTTGATAAGTGACCGCCCCGGGGCATCATATACCTCCACTTTTAAGCTCTTTACAACACCCAAACATTTTACTTTTTGATGGTTTTCCAATCTGATCCAAAAGCCTGACACCCCAGTCACTGTAAGACCCATCTTCTCAATGCATGAGTGTGTTATGACACATATTTGGGTTCCGCCATCAACATAACCTTGTCCTAGATTTTTTCTTTTGTGCCATACATCTACTATTGGGCAAATGTCTGGTAGCTCATCCATCGCCAACACCTTCATTGAACCTCTCTCTGGTTCATTCTCCATTGGGTTAACCATCCTCTTCCACTATCACTTTAGCTTAGCCACCATCTCTATAAGCTTCCCAAAAGTAATATCTACTTTCCTACTTGTCAGATCCTCCTTCAAGTCATAACTTAATCGCCCATCCCCTAGTGGAAAATCTGAAACATGAAACTTGCAACGAGCCCTTCTTTTCCTCTTGGCATTGACATCTTTGCTTTCATGGTTCTTTCCCTTCTTCTTGCTAGGATCTGGGGCACTTCTTCCTTCCTTATCCTGTGTGGTCCTCTTCCTGATAGGAATCACTAGTGTATCCTCCAGCTTTGTTGCCGTCTCCAAGGTGACCACACTTATCCCTTTTGTCTTTTCCTTTTCCTCCTAGATTAATGCATTGGTTCCTTGTTCTCCCTCAATTTAAATGCCATAATCATTTGACCTAGTTAGCAAGTGTCTTGGCAATGGATACATGTCTCCCCCATCCGTGGTGGCTTATAACATTTGAAAATGTGATAAACCAGACTCATGGATTTCTTTGTCCATCATAAGAAATGCAGCATCAACATCCTCATCACTACTGGTAGTACTATCATTGTCCTCGTCAAACACTGTGGAATAGTCTTCATCACTAGACTCATACTCATCTTCATTAAGCTCCTCCAATACTTTCCTTGTGTTCATATTATATAGCTTCTTGGCATCTGTCTTTCCATAGAGGCTAATCGTACCATGTCTCCAATGTTGAACAACTCCCACTACCCATAACCATGGTTTGCTCGGTATAATAGGATATGCTCCCAACCGCGCTGGCATCGCATGAAAATCAACCACCACCTTTGCATCATACCCGGGGCGGTCACTTTTTAGAATGTGTATGCTATCACGTGAGTTAACCGGAGAGGATTATTAAAAGACCAAAATGTATCAAAATGTATACATACAGAGGGGGGTGGGGGTTTTTTAAATAGGCACGTAGTGTAAATATAGTATGTATATTGAGATATTATTAATAACCTCTTGAACGCATGTGATATAGGAAGCTTTTGATAAGTGACCGCCCCAGGGCATCATATGCCTCCACTTTTAAGCTCTTTACAACACCCAAACATTTTACTTTTTGATGGTTTGCCAATCTGATCCGAAAGCCTGACACCCTAGTCACTGTAAGACCCATCTTCTCAATGCATGAGTGTGTTATGACACATATTTGGGCTCCGCCATCAACATAACCTTGTCCTAGATTTTTTCTTTTGTGCCATACATCTACTATTGGGCAAATGTCTGGTAGCTCATCCATCGCCAACACCTTCACTAAAGCTCTCTCTGGTTCATTATCCATTGGGTTAACCATCCTCTTCCACTGTCACTTTAGCTTAGGCACCATCTCTATAAGCTGCCCAAAAGTAATATCTGCTTTCCTGCTTGTCAGATCCTCCTTCAAGTCATAACTTAATTGCCCATTCCCTAGTGGAAAATCTGAAACATGAAACTTGCAACGAGCCCTTCTTTTCCTCTTGGCCTTGACATCTTCGCCTTCATGGTTCTTTCCCTTCTTCTTGCTAGGACCTGGGGCACTTCTTCCTTCCTTATCCTGTGTGGTCCTCTTCGTGATAGGAATCACTAGTGTATCCTCCAGCTTTGTTGCCGTCTCCAAGGTGACCACACTTATCACTTTTGTCTTTTCCTTTTCCTCCTGGGTTAATCCATTGGTTCCTTCTTCTCCCTTAATTTCAATGAAATAATCATTTGACTTAGTTAGCACTTGTCTTGGCTATTGCGGGATGATGTGGCCCAACTCTTCGCAATTATAACACGTGGGTATCTACCTCCAGACTCTACCATTGCTTTGTCCAACACCATTCCTGGGTCTTTTTTCACCTCCTGGCTGATTTGCAAACCTCCTAACACCTCGATTATTTCCCACATTACCTAGCATATTTAGGTTGAGACTCTTCATTAAATCTACCGCTTGCCTCATGTCTTGCCTTAGCCCATCATCTTGCACTGCTGTAGTGACCCTGCTGGCATAACCTGAGGAGTAACAGAAACCACTGGTTCATGATGAACCCTTGGCATGCGACCTTGAAAAGAATCCATAGGCTGAAACTCAGACCTCTTGGCCAAAGACTCTATTCCTAGCTCACTCATTCTTTTCAGCTTCCACTCTTTGTTCCTCGCTACCTCTAGTGTATCTTCATATGTTCTAGGCTTCTTTAGCTCCACTCTCCAACGTATATTCTCCCAAAGACCAACCAAGAACCTGTCCTTCTTCATCATGTTAGGTGGGGGTACGTGTGGTGCTAAGGCCTTGCACATCCTCTCCCATGCCATTGAAAACTTAGGTGTGTACGCATCTATTGGCTCACCTTCCCTTTGCACCAAACCCTGTACTTCTTGCCACACTTTGTCAGGATCTTCTGTCTTCACAAAATCCACTTCCAATCCATGCCTTAGATTGTCCCAACTTAATCTCACAGGTGGATCGACCGCATGCAACTCCTCTTCAAATGCTTTAGACCAAACTCGTGCATCACTCTTCAAACAAATCTGGAGAATACCTAACATCTACGTCGGATCACGAATCTGATTGCTAATGCAGGCAACCTCCATCTTTTCCAAAAATTCTTCCACATCTTCATCACTTCTTCCATGAAATTCCGGATAAGAGAAAGCCATGGTTACCCAAGTTTTGATGCTTTGAGAATCCCTTCTAACACAATCCCTTCTAACACACATGCAAGAACCCAAAACTTTTGATTGACTCAAACCACAGAAACTTCAATGGAGCTCATCTTTAGATAAGGACAAACAAATGCACATCAAATGAGTTTTCATAGTTAATCATTGGAATTACAACAGGCAAAGGGGATTCCAGCATCTCTCTTACTCTTCTTGGCCCGAACATAAATACTATGCGCTGTTGGAAAAAAATCTTCCTGGACACATGAACAATTATCTGGATTCTTTGTGTTAAATGAAAAGGAGTGAATTGAGGTCCGTTTTGATCATCCATTAAAGCCAACCATGCAGCTCCCAAGAAGGCACACCTAACTTATCCTCTGATTTTGCTAGAATTTCAGCAGCATAACAGCATAAATGGCTCAAAAGACAAAAAAACCAGCCATCACAACTTGGAAAAAATTTGGCAGATTTTTCCCAGAAGTAGAGCAGTAAGAACCCAAAATATACACCGTATATGTATGCATAACCTGCCAACAATAGAACCCGAGCATCAAGTAGGAATCACTAGTACATAGCCTATGGCGAGGTCACGAAAAGGGTCTCTAGCCACCTGTGTCACTGAAAAGATCTCACATTTGAGAATCCCCCAGCTCAATAAAACCTCACGCTATTGACCCTCAACAACATAGGTTGTGCAGAAAAACGTATAGACAAGTCTCAAAAATGACTATCTTCTAGACCAAGTCTCAAAAATGGCTGGGACTGCCAAATAAAACCAAGTATGGCTCCACAAAGGCGTACAATGGCAGTATCCACAAGTAACATACGATACCTAACAATGCGCTCAAATAGGCATCAAATGATGCATACCCACAGCAACTGTAAGTGACTCCACAGTCAATATATCACTCTACTCCAGCTACATGTACCTCTGTGAATCACCTATATCTGTACCTGTAACATGGGCATTGTGACCTGTAACCTGTAATCTGCAACCTATAATCTCGAAGGTGAAGGTACTCGAAGAAGATCCTCTGTGGGGGCGCCAAAAGAATGTGACGGGATGGAAACACACACAACGCCTCTATAATCACCCGACACACACTCTTGGAATGATACACACACACACACACACACACACACACACACACACACACACACACACACACACACACACACACACACACACACACACACACACACACACACACACTATGGGAAACCACTTGGATTACACAACCCACCTGGCCGTTTGATAGGGAACACAGAGAGGAGAGAAACTATCCATTTGCCCACTCAACACAGACACACACACACACACACACACACACACACACACACACACACACACACACACACACACACACACACACACACACACACACACACACACACACACACACACACACACACACCCAAAAAACTCATCTCAAAAGATGAGAATTTCTGATGTTTAGATACAATTGAGCTTGGGCCAACACCAATGGGACAAATAGCTCACACAATATGGATGAAATATGCCAGATACAATCATAAATTGGAGCAGAGACTTCGCACAGGAGAAACTTACACAGCCAAAACAGTAGGAAAAAGTGAGGAATTTGGCAAAATAGACACTACCACTGTGTCCAAAACGGCCCAAAACCCCAGTCTACAGTATCAAAGTGCTCAAAGTGGTTTTGGGCCAAAAAAGGATCTGGGGCACTTTTTTTGGCCATAAACTGCTGTTTTTGGAGCCTTTTTTGGCCATAAACCTGACACACACAGTTTATGGCCAAAAAAGGCTCCAAAAACAGCAAAAATTCAGTTGCGGTTGTTCCTCCTCTTCTCTCCATGTTTTGCTGGTCTTTTTCTCAGGTTTTTCAGTGTCCACACTTCACTTTATCCCTTGGGTACCTTTCGCCTTTTAGTTGACGTCAAACGGACCCCGAACAAGCCAAAAACTGGCCACGTAGTGCATTTTTGTCACCCTTCTACATCCATACACACACAGACACCTGGCACTTATCCCGCAACCACGTGAAGTGGCCCCCAAATATAGTCCTCATAATGAAATTTCTGCATAATCATCAGAAGAAAACACCGATGTTGTGTCCTCGCTTACCACGTGCAAGTATTGACCCCAATTTGACCTCCTGACGCCACTAGATGCCATCTGACGCACCTGCTTACCTCATGTCATCGGACTGCGGATAGCTTCCTCAAGAATTCTTACATGCTACCAACTCCTCATTATTATAGAAAAAACACATTGGTACTAGTGACGATGAAAATCAATGAACTATGTAGACACTGTCCTACCTGTACACATGTGGGCCCCACGTAACCACTTGGCTCTGGAAAATGGGCAATCCTTTATTCGATGCACCATGCATGTGTATGTATATATGTGCAATGACTTCGTCCAAAAAACTCCTAAGAATGTGTAAGGGTATAGACCCTGTACAATCTAACAGCTCGGGAAAGATTGTTTGTGCATATGGAAAGTGCTATTGTGATCCGACTCATGTGTTATGTTTCTCATGGCAACATCACTACAAGACTAGGATCACCTACATCACTTAGTCTTAGATTAAAGGGTCGTTGACTTGGGGATTTGCTGGATTGGGGGTGTTGCCTAGGTCTTCTTCTTTTTGTTAGGTTCATTTACACGTTGTTCTGGCTCGCTCCCAAACGAAGTGAGATTCTCTCCGTCCATAGTAGAGTGGAAGTGAATGGACAGGGTCACGTGCTCTGCTAGTTATTTTGTCATAACTTTTTTGATGTTATGGTATACCCAAATTTTGTCATTGCATTAATACATGGTTGCTTGTTTTATTTAGATGGGACATTTAAGGATTCTCTGTTGTCATTCTCTCACGTCTCTATGCACTCTATTTCACCCTCCACTATTCTCTCTCTCTCTCTCTCTCTCTCTATCTCTCTCTCTCTTCCCGCAATGTGGTGTACACATATATTCACACTCCACAATGTTATAATTTTCTTGAGTATGCTTTCATTCATAACACCCATTTAGAGGTAGCGCTAACCGCCAGGTGCCTCTGGATGCATTTCGGCTCATGGCCTTAACTCTATGCTTGGTCGAGCACTGAGAGCTCCTCCCCTATGCAAATACTTTCGCAACTCTGATGTATATTGACAATTGTATAAAGGTGTAAATTGCATATTTTTCCCATAGACCCCCGGGGAGGGGTATCTCTCATCTTTGAGCACTGACGATAAATGAAGCATCTTATGGCCTGCACAAAATGAGTCCCTCTCATAGCCCTTGCCTACAAAGTATTCTTTTGATTTCACAATCACCAAGTGCTCCAGAAAACTAATGAAATAAAATGCATAGTTGACATCTTTGACGGGATCAAAGTAATTTGAATTAAATTTGTGTTGAAGATGGATCGAACACAATTTTAAAATTGTTTTATATTTTCAAATATTTTAGCATTTTCAAAATTAAGTATATCACATTTGAAAATTTTGTTTATCTTTTGTTATATTTTAGCGTCTTCAATATTTAGGATAGGTAAAGCCTCGGTAAAGCATTTTAGCATTTGAGACAATTGAGAGCTCCATTAACCCATCTTGAGTGAGCTTGCAATCAACAATGATTAGGCACATAACCATTTATCGGACCACGACGTGGCCACAAGCTTGTCTATATGAAGCTATTGGGGTAGACATGGTAGTGTTCATGCTTCAAAGTTTTAAGTACAATGCCAACCTTAAAGGTGCAAAGACAAGCAATGGCCCCGGTATGCAAGACCTTGCCAATAGATTATGAAATCAATCATTTGTTGCCTTGACTGTTGGAAATTTTGGCAATCGCATTCCTCGAGATTTTACCATTGATCACTGAGACCATTGATGGGAGAGGGTATGCATTTTGCACATAGAGATAAATAGAATATTGGCCCATGGTAAAGGTTGCAAAAATGGTATGGGCCATTAGAAGAACTAAACCAGGACGGAAGATGACATAAGCTTGGGATCCTACAAAATCAAGCTAACAAATGTGGACAATTCATTAATGATGGCTCACATGATATTAAGCATGGGGTTGCCACTTCATGTTTTTGGGGTCGCAAAAATACCCCACATACGAGTCAAAACTTGGGAGGTCATGGAGGGTTATGTTTGGTTTTGCAATACAAGCAACATGCACATGTGGACCACCCAAACTTGCACCTCATGTTTATGGGGTCGCTAAGGGCACAAACCTGTTGTGACCATGTATCAGTGTGTCTGTGAATGCATTAGAGTATGTTTCTTTTACTTGCAACTGTTTGAGAGGCAATGTATTTACTTTGCTACACTATTCTCTAGAAAGTTACTATTGAGGTCTTGATCTAGTTTTTCTCATCCCCCCTTGGGATAAAACAAGCCAAGATGTAAAGTGCCACTAAGGTAGCGGAAAATCCTCTTGACAGCCTGCCGCCTGCCAATGCTTAGATCTTGGGCTATGCATAAATCTGCTGACTTGTGAGACTGCAAACTGAATATGTGGCCTCATGTTGCATAAATAAATGAGGCATCCAATAGCAGTTTGATAAAGAGTGACATCTACATGATCACTAGCATCATGAAGACTCAATTTGTCTAGAACAGCTCATAGATCACTTCAAGCAACCAGCCCTTTGAACACCCTTCCATGATATCCCAATTGGCCCTTTCTAGAGCCCATTTGGCCTAAACAACCACATTGGACATACACAACTACTACCACCTGCCTGCCCAAGTCTCTCCCACTTGATTTAGCCATTTTCCATGCACCGCTAGCACACACACCCAAGCTTGTGTCATCTTCTATGGTTGACCAACTTTGGTTGCACCAATGGCTACATAAATGAGCTTTGCTCCTGATGTTGGTACGCACGCAAGGAGAGAGAAAAATGAAAAAATTTGGTGTAAGATGACCCAAACCTATCTCACCCTATAAGCAAACATGCCTACCTTGCTTCCCAATGAAGCTCTCCCTTATCTTCTCCATGGTTTCTCACATGCAAGACTCACTAAGAATAGACCGCATCTTTTCAAAATAGATATGACACCAATGTGAGACTTGGGTGTTTGAAACCTCTCTCTCCTCCCATCCTCTTGCCTTGTTATAGAGGCAACCCTCAATCTTGGTCTGCTTGCACGTGGCCGCCGAGCTAGAAGCTTGGCTTATGACACCATCACTTTGTTATAGTGTTAGTTTAATTTTTGATTTTCCAATCATATACTTTGCATCGTATCTCACTCTACTCTCCTTGCCACAAGATCCTATTGTTCTACCTTTCTTAAACTTATTGATGTAACTATGCCAAAATTGGCATAGTTACAAAAGGCCATGCATAGTTGCATAAAAGAAAAATAATTGATGTATCATTAGAAAAGGTTGGGGTGTAGGAGGGCATCTTTATTTTCCATGAGATTATGGAGGTGATTAACATTTTGACGAATAGGTGTACACCATGTGTGCAAGAATGGTGGGTGTGTAAGAGATGTGTAAGAGTGGTCAAAGGATGCACTTTTCTCCCCAAAAAGGAGGTATGATTTTTGGCCTTCCATAACTCCCACATATGATCTCCGATTTGAGCGGAGATCATAGATCTGCAATCTGGGTGTTGAGCTCTTTCCATAGATATGCTACATGATATGGCTTTACCCACTAGATTTTAAATTCCATTTTGGGGGGAAACTTTGAATTCAAATAAACTAGTTGTTTTGCTTGTTTGAATTCAAATGCTATCTTTTGACTACTTTCTAAATAATAAATGTTTGACAATGGGGCGTTATTTACCACGTTCTTATAGGACCTTGAGAATGAATGAATTCTTTTCACTTCGGCAGCTGAATTCAACTGTCGAAGAATACTATGCAAAGTTTGTCACTCTTCGGAGATATGCTCCTAAGATGACCTTGGAACAACAGGTGGCAAGGTTCTGTCAAGGACTAATCGATCCCTTGAACACTCGGCTGGAGGCTCTCAGGCCGTCAACTCTACAGGATGCCTTGTTGAGGGCTAAACCTCTAGCTCTCGAAGTACAAAAGGCTAGTCAGAATAGGAGGAATCATTGGGCAAAGAGGGCTAGGAACACTGCTTGGGACAACAGACCAGCCAACCAAACCTATAACCAGCGCCCTATTGTGGCTACCACCACAACCATGGAGTTCCCTGATGTTCGATGCTATGGTTGTGGCGAGCATGGACACTACAGATCCAATTGCCCCAGGAACATTCATGCAACCAACGCCAATGCCATACCCTTGAATACCCGTGGGCGTGGCCAAGCTAATGGAAGAGGAGGACGCAGAAGAATGAACAGAGGGCGAGGGCGTGGAGCTACCGCCAGAGTGAATGCCGCAGTAGTTCAACCAACTGTGGGTGATGAAGCAGTGGAGAGAGCAACCCTACATGCTGCAATTGACAATCCCAATGGTTGCGAGCAATACGCAGTCATTCATACGCCAGGATCTCTCAGAGGTGAACAAGTTAACTTCCTTATAGATTGTGGCAGTACTCTTTCATTTCTTTCACCCAGATGCATGAGAAAGCTTTAGCTAGATAAGTATCCGTCAAGCAAGCTAGTTGTCGAGTTAGCAAACGGCAAGGAGGTAGTATCTCAACACTCTGCAGGCAAAATTGACTTCGATTTAGGGGGACACCCAACTTCTGCCCAATTTCGAACCCTACCCTTAGGATTATTTGATGGGATACTAGGGATGGACTGGCTAAAACAAAATAGGGCCCACATACATTGTGCACAAGGGAACTTTACTTTTACAGATAACTTGGGTAATGAAGCCTTAATTCAGGAGGAAAATGGGAGACCTAAGGCTACTCTAGTTAAGGCCAGCAGACTTTTGAAGGGACTAAGGAAGGGTCATCAAATATATGCAGTTAAACTCAACAAGGTGGACCAATCAGATACCTCACTTCGACCAAACTGGTTGAGGGAATATGACGATGTGTTCCCAGAAGACCTTACGAATCTTCCACCACACAGAGAGGTAGATCATGAGATTGAGACTATCCCTGGGTGTGAACCTATCTCAAAAAGACCTTATAAAATGTCACTTCCGGAGGCCATCGAACTCAAAGAACAACTTAGGCAACTCATTGAGCAAGGATTCATTCGACCCAGTACTTCTCCTTGGGGTGCTCCAGTTCTTTTCCAAAAGAAGAAGGATGGGACCTTAAGGCTATGCATAGACTATCGTGGACTGAACCAGGTAACTGTCAAGAACAAGTATCCAATTCCAAGGATTGACGAACTTTTGGACAGACTCCACGGCGCCAAAATATTTACAAAGATAGATCTAAGGTCAGGATATTACCAAATCAGGATCAAGGAATCAGATATTCCGAAGACAGCTTTCAATACTAGGTATGGGCACTACGAATTCACAGTAATGTCTTTTGGTCTAACAAATGCTCCTGCAAGCTTCAACTGACTTATGCAGGATATTTTCAGACCTTACCTCGATGATTTTGTCTTGGTTTTCTTTGATGACATTCTGATCTATTCCAAAGACGAGGCAGATCACGAAGAACATGTTCGCAAAGTACTTGATCTTCTTCGGAAACACCAACTTTACGCTAAGGAGAGCAAGTGCACTTTTTGCTCACCAAAGGTCAACTATCTTGGATTTGTCATTTCGGTTGAAGGGATTTCAGTGGACCCAGACAAAGTCAAGGACATCGTTGATTGGCCTCAACCATCCACCATCAGCGAAGTAAGGGGATTTCTTGGAATAACGGGATGGTACAGGATTTTTGTCAAGGATTATGCACGTATTGCTGCACCTTTGACGGAACTCCTGAAGAAAGGAATGAGGATCGATTGGAAGACCGAGCACGAGTCTAGTTTTGCTAAGCTAAAAGAATTCTTGGTCTCAGCTCCTATTTTAAAGCTTCCAGACTTCAGTAAAGAATTTGAAGTAGCGACAGATGCTAGTAAGTCTGCTCTAGGCGGAGTTCTTACTCAAGAAGGAAGACCGGTGGCGTATACTTCGCGAAAGCTCAGGGATCATGAGAAGAATTATCCCACTCATGATCTGGAACTTTTAGCAGTTATTCATGCACTGAAGTTATGGAGACATTATCTTCTTGGACGCAAGTTTCAGTTGAATACAGACCACAAGAGTTTAAAGTGGATTTTTACTCAACGCATTCTCAATATGCGACAACGGCGATGGATAGAGCTATTACACGAATATGAGCTTGACATAAAGTATAGACTAGGGAAGGAAAACGCAGTTGCAGATGGTCTTAGCCGAAAATCGTTTCTCGGAGCTATCTCTATTCCAAATAACCCTATCTGGGATAGAATCAAAGAAGCATCCCTCGAAGATCCAGAGTACCAACGTATGGCTTCATTAGTCCAGCAGAATAAGATGCCTGAAGCTAAAGATTACTCTCTTATGGGAGGATGTCTTTACTACAGACATAGACTCTGTGTACCCAGAGACCCAGCTTTAAAGAAGGCCATTCTATATGAAGCACACGATAGCCCTACATCCGGACACCCAGGCTATGCTAAAACTCTTCACGCCGTCAGAAGGAGTTATTTCTGGTCTGGAATGAAAGGAGACATACTTCGCTATGTGAGGCAATGCCTTTCTTGTCAACGAATAAAGGCCGAAAGGATCAAATTACCAGGGCAACTTCAACCTCTTGACATACCCCAGATGAAGTGGGAATGCATCAGTATGGATTTTGTTACAGGGTTACCTTCTACAGGAGGGTATGATTCTGTTTTCGTGGTTGTTGATATGCTCACAAAAGTGGCTCATCTAATACCCGTAAAGACGACCTTTACTGCTTGAGATGTTAGTCGGGTATTCATCAAGGAGATTTTTAGGTTACATGGTCTACCCAAGCGTATCGTCAGCGATAGAGATGCCAAGTTTACATCAAAATTTTGGACCTCTCTTTTCCAATCTATTGGGTCACAATTAGCCTTCAGCACAACATATCATCCACAGACTGACGGGCAAACCGAAAGAGTTAATCAAGTCATCGAGGACATTCTCAGAGCCTATTGTTCGCAAGAACCAAAGAAGTGGTTACAATATCTACCTTTGGTAGAATATGATTATAACTCTTTCGAACACAGAAGCATTGGAATGTCACCTTTCAAAGCTCTTTATGGACAGGACTGTTTAGCACCACTGAACTTTTCAGATCCAACCATCAGAGTAGAAGCCTCTAGAAAGATGTTAGAAGATATGGAAGCATAGACTAGAGCCATTCGCCAGGACATTCAGGCAGCTCAAGATAGGCAGAAGCACTATGTAGATAAGAACCGCACAGATAGAACTTTCAAGGAAGGAGATAAGGTTTTTCTCCGAGTCCGACCTAAGAAAAACAATTTATCGCTAGGCAGATACATAAAGCTAAGCCCAAGGTATTGTGGACCATTTGAGATCGTTAAGGTTGTAAGTGACCAGGCCTACAAGCTAAAGTTACCTGCGAACTTGAAGGTTCATGATGTATTCCATGTCAGATTACTCAAACCCTATGTTCCTAACCCTGATCAATTCTTGGACTCAGATCATATAGTCATGCCAGCACAAGGAGTTCTCGAGCTTCAACCTGACTATGTACTTGAAACAAGGGAAAGCAAGTTACGCAACAGAACTATCACGGAGCATCTAGTAAAATGGAAGGATTACCCTGAAGAAGATGCAACTTGGGAGGACGAATCGACACTCTTAAAAGATTACCCAAACTCATTCTTGAGATGAGGACATCTCAAATTTTTCACGTTGGGGAGGTTGTAAGGTCTCTGACCCGATCACAAGAGCACCCTTGTACCACGAAATGAATACAATGGAATAAGTTACTATTTTTAGCAGTTTTCCAGATTCTGTCAGTGCCATGATGTTTAGAATGTTATAAAGCTTCAAAATGTGAATTAAAATAATTTTTGTGAAAAATTTCCAAAAATAGTAAGTTTTTGGTCACCCGACCCGTCCAGTCTCGACCGTCTCGAAAATCTGCACCCGTACCCCGAATTTGAAAAAAATGCATTTTCGGACCCCAGGGGCTGCTAAATATGGCAGGTACTCGGGCCAGTACGTCTTAGTTAGAGCTTAGTATAGCAATTTACGGCATCAAAATCCGACTCGTACGACCCGTTTTAGCCTAGAACCAAATTTCCTAAAAATTGTCCGGGGAGGCACCGGGGGCCTGGGACTGTGTGGGAACAGGTCCCAGGCCACTCCAGATCAGCTTTAGCAGCTAGGGGGCGTCCTCTTGCTTTGTGAGAGTCTTGGGAAAGCTGCCAAGCCTGCAATTCAGTCTCAGAACCAGTTAACCAAGCCAACCTGACACTTGGTGGGCAGAGAACTGGACTTGCCATGCTTAACTGGAGAAGCTCCCAGATGCATTTAGCAACCCAGATCGATTTTCAGCCTGTAGGAGCCTATTTAAAGACCTGCATACACACACACACACACACACACACACTTATGATCACACACACACACAGTGCATACACACACACCCACATACATTGGGGAGGTGCTGCCGAATCACACACCTATTGAAGAAGAAGCTAGGAGGGAGGTGCTGCCAAATTTTCATCTCAAGAAGCTCGATTAGATCAGAAAGTCGAGAAGATTACCAGCTCTTAATCACGGTAACGACAGTTTAATTAATGCCATCTGTAAATCTTTTTCTCTACCATCTAAATTCCTTGTCTATTATGCCTATTCCTAGCCGAAAATCTCTATGACTACTCTCTAAATTCTCCTTATTCGTATTCTATTATGTAATCATCATTCCATAGCTGAATTATCAGCCATTCTTCACTCTCAATTAATGATTAGAGCATAATTATCAGAATCTTCTCTCTCTAGGTAGCATAATAATTAATCGGTAAGCTAGTATTTGTGCAGATTGAAGAGAATCACTATTGTAATCACTCATTAACATTGTAGCTTAATTAAATTCATTTATCTTATGCATTAAGACGTAATTAAGGAGAAATTAATCCGTCAATAAGTCTCTAAGAATTGGTTTTTCCTCACACATATGCACAGGGTAAATCTGCACCATCTAATTGCTAGGAAATAGTTTAATCATACTTAATCCAATTCTCTGGTAATTCCAATAGTGAAATCCTAATTATTCTTGATCATGTAAGCCGAATAATTATCTTAGAGCCGGTTCCCATAGGATTATGTGCCATCCTTAATAATTGCTTTATGAAAGAAATCTAGACTCTCATATAGGAGGGATTAATTGAGGTCACTAATCTACCCATTGGACTGTTATGATGCTGTGAACCTTAGCTCTTTCTCCAAGCTAATCATTTAAAGTAGTGAGAAATGGCCCCGGTTAAGAGGACGCGCTTCGGTGGTGCCCATGATCGCGAAGCAGGAACGAGCAATGTCAACGGGAAGGGGAAGGCTCCCATGGAG
Source organism: Adiantum capillus-veneris (assembly GCF_014529385.1). Taxonomy (NCBI): domain Eukaryota; kingdom Viridiplantae; phylum Streptophyta; class Polypodiopsida; order Polypodiales; family Pteridaceae; genus Adiantum; species Adiantum capillus-veneris. The sequence continues at coordinate 90,734,355 of NC_140959.1, read as the reverse complement.
GAACAAATACCGGCCATTTCACGGGCCATCGATGAAGAACTGGAAGAGGTAGATCACATTTTTATTCAAGTTGTTTAAATTAACATTGCATACGCTAGTTAGGAATGCTCATATCCCCAAACATGTTGGAGAAATCCGACGGAAACCTCGGCATTGAAATCATTATACATTAAGTTCTAAAGTAGGAAAGAAATGATTGATGGGTATGCTGTTTGCAAGAGGAAAGAATGTTTGCTAGGGAGAATTTAGCTCGACATGTTCATTTTATTTCCAATGTTGAATCAGTCCTGACCCCCCTACTGATCACAGGGGGCAGAGTTCCTCGTTAGGGCTCTTGAATCCACGTCTTGCTTTCTATGCGGTGGATACCCACGACTTGCTTTCTATGCGGTGGGAACCCACGTCTTGCTTTCTATGCGGTGGGAGTGTCCATGACGTGCTTTCTATGCGGTGGACATACCTAGTTGTATGGGCAGCTAGGCGACAATGGAAGGAGTGAACTCTTGCTGGAGGGGGGATGTTGTACCTCCAGAACATTGGAACTTTTATGAATAAGTTTGAGTAGAATTTTTACTAGAATTCTGTCTTGGTGTTGTTTGCAATACTGGTTGAAGGGCCGTTTTAACGAACCATGTGATTCGGAATTAAACAAGGAATATCTATGTTGAACAACCTTTGTGGTAGTAATTAGGTCACATGAGGAAGTGTGAGTGTGGGGGTGGAAAGTGGGGGCTTGGCTCGGGTTGCCAATGCCTACGAGATAGGTGGTCCCGATTGGTCAGGAACTCTCTGTCCCCATAGTGCTTACTTGATATTAGTAATGCTCATTGCCACTAGAGCGGGGAATTCTCGAGAGTACGTGCCTCTGAAACATGGGGCTAAAGGCACTCGGGGTTTCTCTCCTCTTGGAAGGTGGGTCTTAGGATCGCTAGATAGTTAAGTACGCTTCCCCTGCGAGGTGGAGCTAGATCTCGTTACTAGTAGGCTCGAACTCGACTCACTTTGTGATGAGAGATCGTCCGCTAGTTGAACCCTGAACCATTTTGTTTGCTACCACTATAGATCTAGTGGCCACCAGGTTTACCATCAGATCCGTTGTTTGATACGACGGGGTGGGGACCTCACAACCATCAACCTTGTACTTGCAACCAATACTTCAACATAAATTGTGCTAAAAGCATTTCAATTGTATTTTTTGGATTTTTTCATAATTTTTAATATATGACTACTTTTAAAGTCGTCTTTGTGAGGTTTAATGTACTATATATTAGCTATTTTTATTTTTAACATGCATGAATGCTTAAAAGAAATAGTAGATATCCACATTTCAAGCCATGTGCTACATATTGGTTTATCAACAAAATTTGAACATTTGGAATTTTTAAAGCGAGTTGGATGAGACTTCATTGCAAATTTGATTGTGCACATGGATTCCATTTCACATGACCATTATTTCTTGAGTTTTATAGTATATACTAATACCCTATGCAACTACAGATGCAATGATGGGATATTTTTTTGCCCTGTGTCCAAATAAGAGTCATTATGAGACAAGAGTGTATTCTTAAGTGATTTTATAGGGAAAGTATACTATTCGTTAGCTTATAAAAAGACTCCCCAATCCATGTATAGTTTGGCTATTAGTTAGTATTTTTCCAATTGAATGTAAATGAATAGTGTGGAAACCAATTTTCTCATGCATTTAGTATTACTATTTTATAAGTATCCTGCAAATTGTCCTAGTTTGGAACCTTTCAATGTTTTGCGAGTTAATTCTATGGAAATATATGCAAGAAAGGACAAAGGTATATCATGAAAACATCTTATTACTATCAAGTATGAGTGTAGGTGTAGAAACATCGATAATAGGTCAATAGATTAAGAAAATGTGATATTTTTCTCGATGATTGTATTTTTGAACGAAAATTTGTAGTTCCCTTTACAACCATGCATTAAAAACAAGAACCACTTGAAGTTGCTGCAAAAAATGATTTGATAGTCTAGAAAATTTTCCAAAGTCAGAAGAATTGGGTTGACCTTGCTATTATGTTTTTGATCCGCTTTGGATGTTGGCCTTGATGAAAGGATGAAAAGGTTTACCCTTTACTTATTTTTACTTTCAAGCTCAACTAAGCAAGAGTATCAAATTCTTTTGCAAGACTAAGCTCAAAAGGACATTTTTTAATGTTTTATTAGGTTACCAAGCTAGTGCCAATAATGGGATTTCTTGAAAATCTCTTTAGCCCTTACACAATCATCTTTCACACAACTATATGTTGAGCTTACAATCAACTTATAATGGCTTAAAACGAAAAATAAGGCCCTTACATCCGAGAGACAAGAAATTGATACAAGAAGGTGGGAAAAAGAAGGAAAATTTACCAAAAGCAAGACAAAAAACTACACTTGTATCTTATGCTTAAATTGACAGTTTAATTTAAAGGAGTGCAAGTATATCTCATTCACTTTACATTTGGCAGAGTCATTCCTCTTTCCTCTCTTTACATACACAAACTCACATGTTTAAAAAAGATAGAACAATACATAATCAATGGAAAAGTTTACTCCCAAGTTGATGAACACATCCTAATTAGGAAAGGAGTTGCAAGAATGTGAGTAGATAGTGCCTACGGACCTTCCATTGATGATAGCTTTTGTGAGAGACACTATGTGGGCTAGTCTACCATGGCCTCTATACACCAAACTCGCAAATGCTTTCCTAGCTTACCTACTTAGGCTCGGATATTGCTATCATATATTTGATAGTGATGTGTTTGAACACACTTAGGACCGCTGGGGTACTTTTTCCTCAACATAAGTTTTTTCCCCGTGCATTGTATATACACCTATTACTCTAGGGCTAACTCATTTTTTTATTTGCACACTAAGAAATAAACTCTCTATTGTGCGGCTTGAAATTCCTCATCTTGTCCAAGCTATGTGTGTGTCCTTGCAACCCTAATTCTAACAATCGGTATCAAAGTGGCTCACGTCTCCATGGTACTATTTTTAGTGCCCCTTTTTCTCAAGTTCACAGATTTTTGTGAGCTTAGCAAGCCTCAAAAGATTGACTAATACTTCAAGACAACTCATGGAGCTGTGTGAGCTCAAAGTTTTCATTCGGGCTCATTTTGACCTTTGTTTCCATCACAAGTAGAACTACATAAGAAAATTTTTCCTTTGGTGCAAAATTTTTGTCAATAATTTTTTTTGTAAAGTAGGTCCCTTACAATCCTCCTTGGGTTGTGCTATATAGCACGTGTTAGTCCTACTTTTCTTTTCCTCTTTTGGGGCAGTTTTCACATCATGTGCAGTCACTCACTATGGATGACAACAACACAAATGTTTTCAAGATATTTTTTGATGGCGAATTGAATGGGGATAGCTACCCAATGTGAGATTACATGATGAAACATATTCTTGTGTCAAAGGTTGTCAACAAAGTTAGCAAAACAAGCTTGGGATACTCTATGTAGAAGTGGCAACGAGGCAAAAATTGCATTGTTGCATGAAGAGCTAGAGTCAAATATCATACAATCAATGAGAAACTCCTTTATTCACCCAAAGTTTTGACAATTCACTTGTACAAATTGTTCTTTATGTGTTGCTAGGCTCTTATCACACTTTTGCTAGTACTTGGAGACTTATGACCCAAGCAAACCCTTAATTCAAGTCACTTATGACCCAAGCAAAACCTTAAAGTCATAAGTCACTTGTGTGGGACGCATGTCTAACCTCACCATCCTATCTTATTGCAGTATTAACAGAAACCGCGATTAATTTATGAAACCATGGGACGAAGCTGACTCGACTAGTGCATAGAGGCTACAAGAGGTTGTCAATCTCTCGAAAAACAACTAACAAATTGCATCTAACTCAGTCTACACTCAAGTGACTGAAATCACCAAAAGCCAATCGCTTATTGACAAGCAAATCACATCCGTTAAAGCATTAAATGGCATCCAAACCTAGCAAAACTTCTAGGACAAGTTTATAAGACCTAAGCACACATGCTTATGGTCTCAAACCCCACTTTAGGTCAAGTTCCAAAATCGCGATTATTAACAGCAGTGGATTTTTGACCTAGTCGTTTTCTATCCAAAATGCATCTAAATGCTTAGCAATGATGCCACAATACCGTGCCTCCTATGCTTAGTTTTCAATTTAAAAGTGTAAATTCCTAATGAAATTAGGCCGCGGGTCGGCTACGCCAAAAGCTACGAAATATTGTGAATGGCTTACGTCAATGCGTAGAGCTCTTACCTGCAGTTGAAATGCAACAAATGCATTCGCAATGTGACAACCAGAGAGGGATTAAGAAGCGCAAGAAGGAGAGAAGTGAGCACCATTAGCTCACGCTATGTATTTCTTATCCAAAAACTTATAAAAAACTTACAAAAATTGACTTTTATACCTCAGCCAAGGTTTTTGGGTGGTCAAAACTAATAATCTGGAGTTCTACCAAAGCTGGGAAATGACTGGTTGATACAATCTGGAAGCTTGTAGCCCCGGCTAATTAATTACAAGGTTTATTCGAGAAAATAGGAGTTATAATATTCCCAATTTATCAAAACAAGAAATGTTATACAAGGAGAACTCCGAAAAATGGTGCAAAAATGGTATCCACGTTAGCTTGCTGCTAACATCCCCCCTTCCTCGCCTGTGTTGTCCCTTGACACAACTTTATGGGCTGAAGTAGTCTTAGGTTGATGGCGCGCGAGGTCATCTCGGGCGCATCCAATGCCTTCTGGTATCTGATTCTTTGTTCTTTGTCGGGCACTTGTAGAAATTTCATGGTGACTTGATTCTTCGTTCTTTGTCGGGCACTTGCAGAAATTGCATGGTTTTTTCAGCTCCACCGTTGAGTAGCCTATAAACCTAGTTGTTAGGTTTCTTATCACCGGTGCAAATATCTTCGTTCGCCAGGTGAAGAATCGAGTGTAGAATGCTTCTTCAAAGGCTAGCCTATTATCCGAGGGTAGTAACATGCATCTGGCATAGAATCCGTAAAGGATTTCTTCTGAAGGTTGCCCACTCAGATCGTAGCATAAGCCTTTGTTACCTTCCAAGAATGAGAGCCATGGGGCTCCTGTTTGCTCATGCTCATTAAAAACTTGTATACATGTGAGTAGCATCCTGCAGATCTTATATAACATTGCATAGGAGATATCTGGTAGACTCTTGAAGAAAGACATGGCGCATGTTAGGGTTTTCACCATGTATTCCTCTGTTGCTTGGCCTCTCTTTGGAGCTGGCAGCCTGGGGAAGTTGATCCAAGTTGGCCTCTTCTTCTGCAGTGCTTCATGTGCTTGCCATGTTCTTACTCTGGGTACAGGACAGAATGTTGGATCTCTTTGTAGGGCTGCAGGTGCTCTTGTGAACAAAATCACATATCTTGGATTCTTGTTCAGCCAGATTAACCTCCACTTTGGGTTGTCTTTATCTGCGCCATCTTCTTGCATATCCTTGTACAACCTTTCTTTTACCTGTAATAGTTCTACTTTGATGAGAGGGTACGGCAGGCATTGTTGGTGCCATTGAGCGTTGATCTGATTGGGAGTGAGTTGAGTGATGTTGACAGAGTGTAAAACTCTCAACTCCCAATCCATAACGACCTTCCACTACTCATCCACCTCTAAGGTGATCTTCTCCTTTAGTGCGTCTTCTTCAGCTTTTGATAGTTGGACCATTGGCACTGTATCTGCATCTGTGATGTGAACTTGAAAAGCTTCATCACCACTCGGCTTTGGTGTGGACTGTGTCTCAAACTCAGAAAAAGAGACCGAGGGTATGTCTATTTGTGGCGGCTTTGAAGTGCTTGCCTCTTCCTGCGTGTTTGGCTTTCCATCTCTGAGGAGTTGATTTATCCGCTTGAGTTCTGCTATCTCCTTTAGGAGCTCCTCCTCTCTTTGAACCCGCATCAGTGCCAAGTCCCTGTGCTATGACTGTTCAAGCTTTAATTCCAATTCTAGGTCTTTGTTTTTCGTTTCAAGTGACTTGTACACTTCATGAGTTCCCTTGATCAAGTCCATAACTGGGTTTTCTCTGATTTACATAAGAAAATGGCATGATCATTGATTCTCTGTTCAAAATATTGCAGAGAAGCATTGGCAACATCTAACTGCATTAAATTTTTTGAGCTGACAGAGAGGTTGTAAGAAGTTCATTTGTGACTTCTGTCAGCTGCTCGTCTTTTACCTTGTAGGCATCAGATAGCTTGGTGAGTAGATCACCTAACTCCTCTATTTCTTTTTGTTGTTTATCTCTAGCTATCTGATGTTGTTCCGCTTTTGCCTTCAGCTCTTGCACTTGCCTTTGAAGATCAGTGGTGATAGTCATCCTTTCTTCTAGCTCTCCTTGAAGAGTGTCGATCACCATTTCTAGTTTCTTGGCCTTTGTGCCGCGGTTTAAAGCTGTTAAACAAAGTCTCTCCATCATTTCCTACATCTGACATGCATATTCATTGACCTGTATTATTACTTCATCATTTGACTGCCACTCCTCCTGTCGTGCCAACAGGGATGTGCCCTGCAACCTTGTGTGTTGCTTCTTACTGCGTCGTAATTGCTGGCGGTTCTTGTGCGGAGGTAGATGGTCGGTCTTCTTCTTGGCCATCCTAAGGCTTTGATGCCTCGGCAGTTTCTAGCTGAGTAGAAGTGGATGGTGTTTTCTCAACCCTTGTTGTCTCTTTAGGTGCCGTCCTTTCTTCCTTCTCAAGCTCGGGCTCCGTCTCATGTGCAGTGGTAGGCTCTTTTTTGCATCTACTTCCTTATAAGTTTCTTGTTTCGATCGACTTGTCTTTTCCTCTTCTGGCTCTTGAGTCTCTTCTGCTACCTGCTCCGGTTCTAGCTCGGCTTCTTTCTCCTTTTGTCTACTGGGGTGGTCAGCTTCTTGTGTAGATTCTGTTCATTGGGTGGACTCAGAATCTTTCTCTTTTTCTGGCTCTGCTTCTTCATTGGTATCTTTGCCTGCTGGTGATGGTGGTGGGCTAGGCATGGGATAGTCTTGTTGTTTCAGAGGCGGTGAGGTGGATCGGGGAGATCCATGGCTTTGCTCTTGGCTAGCCGTCTCCTCGGCTTGCCTTTGGTCTTCCACTTCCTTGGCTTTCTTTGCTCTTGGTACATTCTTTCTAAATATTCTGTTGGATCGTCTGCCTCTTTTCCGGTATGATGCTTTGTTCGAGGTCCTTTAAGTCCTGTGGGTACCCACTTTTCTGGGTCCTTTCCTTGTGCTTGCCTACTGCGCTGGTAAGCCTGATTTTCTCTTTTAAAATGCGCTTGTTTTTTAGTTGGCTCCTCTTGGTGTGCAGCCACAGATTTCCTTTTCATATCTTCTCTCCGAGCTCTCTTTTCTTTGTTGTCAGAGCTCTCGCTGCTGTGCCGTTCTGGTGAGCAAATAGTTGACTCATCATCTGATTTTTGTGACCTTTTACTTGACTTTGTAGCTCGTGGAGAGAGTTGTGCTGCCAAAATCCATATATTCTGATCAAGGGCAGGTGGTAGGTTGTCGGCCATGCCGATGGCATGATACGCTATTCTAGTCAAGATCTCTGGCACGCCCAAGTATGTGATTTTTCCTTCCTTCTTGGTGCCCTTCAAGGTTGTCAAGACATACTACGCATGGTCCACTAGCTGTCTTGTTGTCGACTTAAGAACCTGAGTGAAGGTGGTGGCCACGGCGTGATTTGGTGTAGTGTACCTTGGTGGCCTTTTTGCCAGAAAATGGAAGTGTTGATGGTACAAATGGGCTGGCTCTTCCACTTGTTTGTGGATAAGATCGGTGAATGTAGCCGCAACTTTCTCCTTGGTAAATGTGCCTACGGTTTTCCTATCTCTTGCCCGCATGGTCATTCCTTTAGTGGGCAATCTGAGTGCCTCTATCACTATCTCTTTTGTGATTATTACTACCTCGATCTTGTTCCCTTGGGTGTCGGATATTTGTGCGGTTTTGTCCTCTTTGATGGTGGATAGAAGCTCGTAAGCTTTCTGAAAGTTCACTTCGCAAGGCTCTTGTTCGTAGAAATGCGGCTCTTGTTCATAGAAATGCCCGAGCCCCAACCTGCGGTTAGCCTCTTTTGTCTCTGGCTTGGCAGCTACATCATAGACTTCTTTGGGCTGGAGTTGCAAATCCACCTGATGCCCCTCTTCACTCTTGAACCTGCCAGTGAAGATCAAAGTGTGGTGCTCTTCCAACTATTCTCTAGAAAGGTAAGATGCTTTTGCTGCTTTGACCGACTCTGGGTCTAGTTGATACGCGGGTAATTCTTGTAATTTCTCTTTTTGGTTTAGCTTCTTCTTGGCCCTCTCCGTTGCTTGCATTGCTCCTGTTCAGTGAATAGAGTGCAAAGTTAGCAGATTTGTTGGAGTTTTCTCTGGAATGTCCTTTTAGACTGAAATGCTGACAATTTGGTCCAAATTGCTTCAAATCAATTTTTGAACAAGCAAAGATGCATGAAATCATGCAAGGAACAAAACTGTATGGTCAAAACAAAAATTTGCAACCAAAGTAACTAATCGTGATTATTTACAGCTGAGAAAAATTTCCAACTTTTTGCAAGCTTGGCTTTATAGGCTTGAAGTATATACTAAATACATGCTCTGAGTGAATTATGGGCTCCTTTGGATGCACAGGGTGAAAATGGTACTAGATTTTGGCTTTAGGTCTTTGAAACAATAGATATAAAGGAAATTTGAGATTTTGAACTCCAAATTGATTCAAAACTGGGTAGTGGGCTTATCACAGCATGTACTTTGGATATATGATTGCAGAATATCAAAATTCTCCAATTTTGACCAAAAAGTAAATAATCGCGATTATTAACTTTTCTTCCAAAATGGACATGTTTTGGTACAAATTGGTTCTAGGCATGGTATAGACCTTGTTCATGAGATATGAGGTGATTTGGATCAAGAAAAGTTGTTCATAACCCAAATTTTGGCTTGCAAAGACTTCTTTGCGTTTTTTGGCAATTTTACAAGTAATGGGTGGTCATTTTGGCTCATACTTGATTTTTGGCATGTAGTAGGTGTGTACACATGATAGATGAGATGATTTGACAATTTCCATGAAAAATTGATGTAAAAGTAAATAATCGCGATTATTAACTACAGTGACAAAAACTTTGCAAAACCTACAAATTTTGACCTAAACATGTTTCATACACCTAATACAAGTCCTAAATTGAATTTCATCAAGTTTGGTCATGCCGGGATCACTTTCTGTTCTGTCGACTCTGAAATCACCATTTTTTGTGGCTACTCTGTCTGTTGGGTTGGTCGGTCAACTTTGAGGCTTTGGACTTGTCCGTAACATAGTCGTGAAGCAACCTATTCAATTCTGGCTCATTTGGAGTCAGTTTGGCCTCGTATGTTGAATTTGACACTTTGTAATCTTTGAGCCGTTTTCTAGCTTTTTGAGGGCTTTGCTTGATGGATTTCATCAAACCAATCATATACATTGTATATGGACCTCATTAGCAAGCCATCTGTGGAGTCAGGTCAGAATTCTGGCATTTGCCAAAAACCTAACTTTTCTACTGGGGAACCCCTTGACCCCAGTCGAATGGTCATCTGATGGTATAGAAAGATTCTATTATGTTAGGGCATGCTATGGTTCAAATCTCATCCAATTTGGTCAAGCTGGCAGGCTGCTTTGGTCAATTTTAGGTCGTAGGTCTTCGTGCACTGCTCAGTTTCTAGGGTTTTTTCTAAGGCTTTAGAGTAGCTATCGGCCATACAAAATGGATCATTATCAAGTAAAGAACTTACCCCTCATGTCTTGTGTGAGACGGTGCTGAAAATGGTCAACTATGGGCTCCGGAAAAGTCGTGCGAAAGAGGCCGAAATCTCTCTCTGCAAAGGCTCCAAGTGGAAATGAGGTGGTTTTAGCCTACCTCGGATATCTATACCCGGACTTTCCAAACCAAATTTCCTCAGATTCCCCGGTTAGTCCACCGTGAAATCTATGTTGGACTCAAAAATTTCCTTGATCGGGTTCCTGTAGCTCATTTTGCAAGAATTTTGCAAAAGTAGGCCTGGCCGCTTAATTTAGGCTTCCGGCTTCCATCTTCTGATTTCATTGAAAATTTTTGTACTTTTCCGCCTTTTCTTTCTGATCATCATCGTGTCTTCCATTTTTCCATATGAGCTTCCCTGCTATTTATTATTGATTTTGACATGTTTATTTGAAAAAAACAAAGAAAATAGCAAAATGCTCTAAAAAAGTAAAGTAAAAATCCAATAATTAAGAAAATCCCTTGAAAAACATAGATTTATTGGTTTTTGTTGAAGTTCTCTATTTTTAAGCCTCTTTACCAATAAAAATGATGAAAAATATCCAAAAAATGACTATTTTTAATGATTTTCTGATAGTATATACACAATTTACACTCATTGGGAAGATATTATCAGTGAATTTTTCCTTGATAATGAATTATAAGGGCATTATTAGGTAATTTTGCAAAAAATCAGACGTTAATATCAAACTTTTCCTCCCTCTTCAAACATTGTCCTTAATTACTTAGTACTTAATGCCCTTCCACCCCTCCTAGGGCGTACTTCTGAACGACTGTGTGCATGGGTTGAACAATTGTGTCTATGCATAGCCTTGATTGGCTCTACCATGATAGGAAGATCAATGCAATTCAAACCAATATGTTGTGCAAGAGCTGGGTCTTGAGTAATTAACTCAAGGGTTTCCAATGTCGAGGTTTGCTCTGCTGATGTCTTCCAAAGAGAAAATCTTGTAGATTTTGTGCTCTCTGTTTGATAGTACCATCAGGGTGCTTTAGTACTCTAATTTCTTGAGTTGTTGGTAGCACTTTCGACTGTTGTCGAGCTTTTTCTCTCCATTGGTAGCTTGGTCCGCTTGGTGCTGCATGGTGTGGTTGAGTCTGTTGAGACTTAACTCGCCATTGCTTGATTGGTTTCGCGGGTTGTGGAGAAGATAAGTGCTCCCTTTTCTTCCAAACCATTTTCATGTTAGGTTCCTTGCTTGGAGATGCTCGATTCTGTATTCGAACCCTTGGAACCTTCTTTTGTTTCATTGGTGAAGTTTTAGACACCCAGATCGCCTTTGATTTATCCGTAAGCTGTGCTTTTGGTACCCAAATTTGCCTAACTCCTTGCATGCTACATGTAGCATTTGATTGTCGAGGGGATGGAGAAGATTGACTTCGTGGATTGGTTTGCTGATTGCTTCTTTTTCATTCCTTCTTGCTTGGTGCAATTAGAAAAATGAGTTGCCCTCCTTTAGGTGATAGCTTTAGTTGATTCGTATCCCAATCTAGTACTGCTTTGTATGTACGTATCCAGGGAATTCCAAGAATAATCATCTCGTTCATGTGTTCATTTGGTAAGCATACAAAGTGATGAGGACATGAACATCCATGTACTATCACGTTCAAATTGACTACTCCCAATGTTGGAGTTGGGTTCTTGTTGCATCCTTTGATTGTCACTATTCCTGCCATCAATGCTTGACTTGTTGCCTTCTTGTACGTGGAATAACTGACTGCATTCACTCTAGCTCCTGTGTCGATGAAAGCATTGGTGCTATGATTGTTTAGCTGTACTTTGATGCGCAAATACATTCCATCTAACTAGTCACCATCTGTTGAAAGTGCATCTTTAGGTAATTCCCATTGTCGATAATCTATTTCCAAAGTGTTGATGGGAATCGGTATCTGTTGATTCTTGAGAGCAGCTTTCCGATTGAATACCCAAAGCCTAGCTTCCTCTTGGGCTTCATCAATATCCTGCTGCCGTTTGATCTTTTTTTGTTTGGTTGCATGCATTCTCTCTAGCAATTCATTGGTTAGTGGAAAATTGTATTTCTTTAAACGACATCCACTAATCCAATTAGCCATTGGTTCACCATCTAGGGTGGACAATTTTACTGCTCCACTTGGAGATACATCTTCAATGATAAATGGTCTATTTCCATTTTTCTTAAACTTGGGAATGTGTTTCTTGAGGAAATAGACGAGAACTAAGTCCCCTTTCTTGAAGATTTTTGTGATTAAGTGAGAATCATAAAACTGTTTTTGTTTTCGCTTTGGTGCATAGATATGAGCTACAACAATTATCCTTTGCTCGTCTAGCTTTTCCAAATCTTTAAGTCTTTTTGACAATTCATGTCGAGTCCACTCAAGATTATGTGCTACCCTTAATGTCGGCAATAGAAATTCTATTGACAATATGGCATCAAGACCATAAACAAGGTTAAAGGGTGTAGCATTTAGAGCTGTTTTAAATGAAACTCGATAAGCCCATAGAGCAGCATGGAGATTCATTTCCCAGTTTGTCCTTCGTGAGCTAACCACTTTAGTCAGCACACTGAGCTAAGAATTTTATTCGTATGCTCAGCTTGTCCGTTTGCTTGTGGGTGATAGGGAGCTCATTTGTTATGGATGACCATAAACTCATTAAGCAAATACTCTATTACCTCATTGAGGAAATGAGTTTCCCGATCACTGACAATCTTTATTAGCAGTCCATATCTTGTGAATACATACTCATAGAAGAATGTAGCAGTGGTTCTAGCATCATTCTTTTGAGTTGCTTTAGCCTCGGCACACTTGGTCAAATAGTCCGTAGCTACAATGATATATTGAGCTTGGGTTCTATAAGCAAGTGGCTGTATCGGTCCAACAAAATCTATTCCCCATTTTGTGAAAGCTCTAGTCCCCATCATTGGTCTTAAGGGCATGTTGTCTACTCGTGTTGGTATTTTTGCTCATTGACAAACATCACACCTTTGAACATATTATTTGGCATCTGCAAAAAGTGTTGGCCACCATATGCCTGCCATCAAGATTGCTCTTGCGGTGGTCTCACTAGAAAAGTGACCTCCAACTAATCCAGCATGTGCTTGTTCTATAATCGGAATATACTCGTTTTCATTTGCACAAAGTCGTAAATGTTGATCTTTACCTCTCCGATACAATTGGTTCCCAATAAGAGCATAGTCTCTTGCTTCAGCTTCAATTTCTCTTTGATGGCGTTTACTCATATCCTCAGGAAATATTTGGCTCGATAAGTAAGTAACCAGATAATTACTCCACTTAGGAATAGGTGATATTTGAAACAATGTTACATGAGGAATGGGTGTTTGTTTTTGACATTGGGGGAAATCTTTTACAAAAGATCTAACATCTTTCCTCATAGTTGGCAAAAATACTCCAAGTCTCAAGATTCGTTGCATAGTTTGGTCTTCCGCAAAGTGAAGTCGTAGCTACTATGATAACATGTGCTTGACTTAGGTATTGTTCTTTTTCTTCAGGATTAATGCATAAAAGAAATATCCCGTCCAGATTTCTTTTGTATAGCCTTCTAGCTAGTAATTGATACATAGTCGATTACTCGATTAAATTGATTGTGATAGGAAGTGGTATTTGTGAATCCACTTGAGCTATTGTCATCATTGACACAATGTTTTCCGACCATCTAGGTATCATTTCCACGGAGAACAAATAGGCATCTGGTAGATCATCGTCTACCCCTTTAGGTGATTCCACTAAAATAATCTTTGACAAATGATCTACTCGTTGATGTGTAGTGCCTTTTTTTACAACCATAGTGAAATCAAATTTGAGAAGAATAATGAACCATCTCACTATTCTCCCTGTGCTGCATGGCTTGTTAACCAAATACAACAAAGCTTGGTGGTCCACAAAGAACAAAAACTTGTTGGCTAATAGGTAATGCCTATACTTTTTAATGGCATAGATCATTCCTAGTCCTTCTCTTTCGGTGGTGGTGTAATTCTTTTCTGCCATGTTCAATTATCAGCTAGCATAAGAAATAGGAAAGTCAATTTTTTCGTCTCCTGGTTGAGCTAGTATACAACCGATAGCAAAATTAGAAGCATCTACCTGTACGTAGAATACCTTATCCCAATCTGGTGCTTTCAATATTGGAGATGAGGTGAGAGCTTGCTTAAGCTTCATGAAGGATTCTTCACATGCCTTGGTCCATTCAAAGTGCATAATCAAGCTATACATGGGTTTTGCAATTATAGCATACATGTAGATGAATTGTTGGTAATATCCACAATGTCCCATGAAGGCTTGTACCCCCTTGAGTGTTGTTGGTCTAGGAAAATTAGTAATGACATGAATCTTCTCAATATCAGTAGCTATGCCATTTTTAGACACTATATGTCCAAGAAAATGTTTCCTTGTCTTCCCATGAATGTGCACTTTTCAGAATTTAAGCAAATCCTATAAAGTCTACATTTCTCGAATATCTTTTTGAGGTGTTCAAAATGATCAGCCTGAATTGACGAATGTACGCATAGATCATCCATATATACTTCTAAGAATTTTTGAAGATACTCTTTGAAAGCATGGCTCATCAACCTCTGAAACGTGGTTGTAGCATTAGTTAACCCAAACGGAATTTTGCCAGTTTGCTGCGTTTGCAGAAAATCTGATATGGTTGCTTCTTTGCCGCCTCTTGAAGCACCTGTCAAACATGTTTGTGAAGGCTGTATTCTGGGTAAAATGCAGCGTTCTAAGTTTCCAAAGGGTGGTTCAGTTAGGGCCACATGCGGGTTGAAGCTTGTGCATAGTGATGTTTATGGGCCCATGAAAACTCCGTCCTTGGCCAAGTACCTGTACTTCGTGACTTTCATTGATGATTACTCCAGGCATGCATGGGTATTTCCACTTAAAGCAAAGTCCGAAGTTTTTATGTGCTTCAAACAATTTCTGGCTATGGCTGAAAATGTCTCGAAATGTACTATGGGCACCCTCCGTTCCGATCGAGGGGGGGAGTATTTGTCTCATGAATTTAATGCATTTCTGGCTAGTCGTGGGATAAAACACCAATGTACAGTGCCTTATACACCTCAACAAAATGGTGTTGCTGAGAGGAAAAACAGGTCACTGACGGAAATGGCACGATGTATGGTCAAAAGTCAAGCTTTGTTGCATTCTTTTGTGTGCCACTTATGTACTTAACAGGTGTCCTACAAAAGCTTTGCAGTCTATTACTCCATATGAAGCATGGCATGATAGAAAGCCTTCTATTGAGCACATGCGTGTTTTTGGATGTTTGGCATATGCTTTGGTGCCACAAGTGCAGCGCAGAAAATTGGATGATAAGGCTGTCAAATGTATTTTTGTTGGTTATAGTGCTGAAAGCAAAGGTTACAGGTTGTATCATCCGCAAACAAAACGTATTCTGGTTTCACAGGATGTAGTGTTTGTGGAAGATTCTGTTCAGCCCTTGCTGTCATGTACTAGAGACAGTAATGTAAGCTCACAGGACATTTATTACACTTTGTTGCCTCTTTTCAGTGGTGGAAATATGAATGTAAGTTCTAATGAGGCAAATGTACAGCCTATGGGGGTTTCTGAAAATGTTTTAGATCAGCCTATTGCTGATGCAGATGTACATGATGTACTTGATGAGGAAAGGGCTGAAAATGAGGAGGCTAGAGGTATGCCAAAATGGCTGGTGCACACTTTGCATGACAGTAAATTGGATGCACCTTTGTCTAGTCATACTCGTTCAGGCTCTCACCATGCATCTTATGCATCAGATTGTTATGCTTTGGATGTGTCTAGCTTACATGATGTTGAGGAGCCTCTGTCTTTTGATGAAGCACAGAATTCAGAAAATTGGATGCCTGCCATGCAATCAGAATATGATGCACTCATAGAAAATGACACATGGACTTTATGTGATTTGACTCCTGGCAAAAAGGCCATTGGTATGAAGTGGGTTTACAAGTTGAAACGCAAGCCGGATGGTGAGATTGATCGCCATAAGGCTCGACTTGTTGCAAAGGGTTATGCACAGCAAAAAGGCATAGATTATGAAGAGACTTTTGCTCCCACTTGTCGTATGACTACTGTGCGTTTTCTATGTGCATTGGCAGCTCATTTTGGTTGGGATGTACATCAATCAGACATTGTTACTACTTTCTTGAATGGTGACATATTTGAGGAAGTTTATGTAACGCAGCCTCGCGGTTTTGTCATAAAAGGACAAGAGGACAAAGTGTGCAGATGTAAGAAGGCTGTGTATGGGTTGACGCAATCTCCTCGTGCTTGGTATGAGAAATCTGACACTCATTTGGTTAAACGAGGCTTTCGTAACAGTCCAATAGAAAGCACATTGTATGTAAAGCGTGAGGGTGATGTACTTCTCATTGTGGTTCTTTATGTTGAATTTAAGGATGATTTGAATGCTACTTTCAAGATGAAAGATTTGGGGCTGTTGCATCATTACTTGGGTATACAGTTTAAGCATAGTGATGGTGGTACTGCCTTGTGTCAAAAAAGTTACATAAAGACATTGCTATGTAAGTTTGGACTTGAGGATTCCAAACCTATTGCCACTCCCATGGAAACAGGTTTGAAGTTGAGTCTACATGATGCTGGCGATCCTGGTGATGTCACTCTTTATCAAACTGTTGTTGGCTGCCTCATTTATGTATGCAACACGAGGCCGGATATTCAGTTTGCAGTCTCACAGGTCAACAGATTTATGCATAGCCTAGGGTCTAAGCATTGGCAGGCTGTCAAGAGGATATTCCGCTACCTTAGTGGCACTTTACATCTTGGCTTGTTTTATCCCAAGAGGGGATCATTGCCGCCAGACTTACATGCTTTTTCAGACTCAGATTGGGCTGGTTGTTTTGACACGAGAGTGTCCACAAGTGGTTTTTGTTTCATGCTTGGCAGTTCATGTATATCATGGTTGAGCAAGAAGCAACCTACTGTGGCCACTTCGAGTTGTGAGGCTGAGTATAGGGCAGTCTTCACAGCTACGGTTGAGTGTGTATGGCTCAGACGCCTTATGGTTGATTTGGGTGTTGGACAGGACACTGCCAACACTATCTACATTAACAGTCAGAGCGCATTGGCAGTTGCGAGGAACCTAGTTTTTCATGCTGGCACAAAGCACATTGAGGTGCATTACCACTATGTCAGGGAGAGGCTCTCAGCAGGAGAGATCATCTTGGCTTATGTGCCAACACAGGACAACCTTGCAGATCTTTTCCCAAAGGCACTGTCTTGTGAGAAGCTTGAATCTTTCCGCAAAGATTTGGACTTACTCCCCTTTGTGGACCGATCATGTCCTTAGGGCATGGCACTTCCCTTTACTCATGTGCCACCTCTCGTTCACCGCATCACTCCAGGGGGGATTTGTTACCATATACATGTGGTAGTGATGTGTGTGAACACACTAGGACCGCCAGGGCATTTTTTCCCTCTTTAGGAGGTTTTTTTCCCCGTGCATTGTATATACACCCATCACTCTAGGGCTATCTTTCTTTCCATTGCACACTAAGTAACACACTCCCTATTGTGTGCCTTGAGCTTCCTTCGTCTTCTCCAAGCTGTGTGCGTTTCTCTACAACCCTAAATTCCAACAAATCTTTTGGGCCTTTACAAAAGTTGTTTGTACACATGCAATGAGTCAATGGTGTGAACCTTGGCCAATTTAGAGCACAAAGTTAATAATCACGATTATTAACTTTAGGCTTGAAATGAGCATTTTTTTGCAATTTTCTCAAAGACAAGTCTTCATATGATGTTTTTTAAGCCTATGAATCAAGTCAAAACTTAATTTGGCCTAAAATGTCAAGAAAAAGTAAATAATCTGAGTTTTGGCCAACTCTTGAAATTTTTACGTCGAAGTGTCTTTGAGCTTACCCACTGGTTCAGACAACTCTTAGGCTTACTCTCCAATTGGATTGAGTGGGTTCGAGTCTTTTTAAGCTATTTCTAGCCGTAGACCTAAAATTCTGCAACTTCCAATAACAACTCACACTTGATTCTTTCAGAGAGAGAAATGTTCTAAAATCCACCTCGGATCCTACTTACCCTACTCCTAGATTCTCATGCAATGGGGTTGTGAAAAGTGTCCACAAACACTCATTTTCTTGTGTTTTTTATGTTTTTCCGAGCCTCGATTTTAAGACTTGTCTTGTCTACCAATCATTCTCCAAATCCTAATCTAAATCTACAATCCTACAGTCCTAAAGTTACTCATCAGCAAGTAAGATTACTTCCAAGCTACCTCTACACAGCAAAAGACGATAATCTTAAGCTATACGATTTCTAAAAGAAAGTTTTGAACTCTATGCAAACGTAAAGGAAGTTAAAGGACAACTACACAAGACGCTCGTTTTTTTCCTAGTTTAGGTCTCTTCGATCCCCGACAGCGGTGCCAAATGTGGGACGCATGTCTAACCTCACCATCCTATCTTATTGCAGTATTAGCGAAAACCACAATTAATTTGTCAAACCATGGGATGAAGCTGACTTGACTAGTGTATAGAGGCTACAAGAGATTGTCAATCTCTCAAAAAACAACTAACAACTCGCATCTAACTCAAGCTACACTCAAGTGACTGAAATCACCAAAAGCCAATCGCTCATTGGCAAGAAAATCACATCCGTTACAGCATCAAATGACATCCAAACCTAACGAAACCTCTAGGACAAATTTATAAGACCCAAGCACACATGCCTATGTTCTCAAACCCCACTTTATGTCAAGTTCCAAAATCGCGATTATTAACAGCCGTGGATTTTTGACCTAGTCGTCTTCGACCCAGAATGCATCTAAATGCTTAGCAATGATGCCCCAATACCTCGTTTATGCTTAGTTTTTTATTTAAAAGTGTAAATTCCTAGTTATGATGAAATTAGGCCGCAGGTCGGCAAAGCTACAAAATACTGTGAATGGCTTACATCAATGTGTAGAGCTCTTACCTGTGGTTGCAATGCAACAAACGCATTCGCAATGTGACAACTGGAGAGGGAGTAGGAAGCGCGAGAAGGAGAGAAGTGAGCGTCATTAGCTCATGCTGTGTATTTCTTATCCAAAAGCTTATAAAAAACTTACAAAAATTGGCTTTTACACCTTAGCCAAGGTTTTTGGGTGGTCAAAACTAATAATCTGGAGTTCTACCAAAGCAGAGAAATGACTGGCTGATACAATCTGGAAGCTTGTAGCCCCGGCTCATTAATTACAAGGTTTATCTGAGAAAATAGGAGTTACAATATTCTCGATTTATCAAAATAATAAATGTTTTACAAGGAGAACTCCAAAAAATGGTGCAAAAATGGTGTCCGCGTTAGCTTGCTGCTAACAACTTGCATCAGACCAATTGTTGGATCGAGTGCAGGAGCCGAAAGAGAGAGTGCCAGAGAGAAGAGAGTACGCAAACACATGTGAGGGTGAGCCCTACCCTCCTACACAACACACACAATAACGAGATAGTGTGTATGGGTAGCAATGTATTATCTATACAGTTGGATAAAGAAACTGTAAGTGAGTTAGTGGCGGGAGTTAGCGACGGTTGACTGCACACAGGCCACCAAACCCAACAGAACATCATTCATATTGGATTTTAGGGATAGGGACCGAGAGTGCCCAAAAAGCTACCAAGGGGTCAAGCCCACCAAAGGGCACACCCCCCTTCTTCTGGGTGGACATGACACATGTGAATAGGCAAAGCCAATAGCGTCGACACCAATGGACTATGGAAAGTACAAAAAAATTATACGAACCAATTTCTTTTTTGATATCAAATCCATCTTGGTATCCATGAACATCGCACAATTTCCGGGTAGGAAGCACCTTGAAGGTAATTTTGTATTGGCAAAGGTTGCACAAGTGCAACAAGCGTATGGCAATTTCTCAATATCAAGATCTAAAAGTTATCTCAAATTTCACAAGACCAAAGGCAGGTTTGGGAAAAGTGGTTAAAGCAAACATATTCTAATGTCCAACAAGCACGGCTTCTCCCTATACATGGCGCTAGATAGAGAATACCAATTCAAATGGACCATAAGGTTTGCAATTCCATGTTTTTGGGGTTCATAGCTTTAATATTTTATATTGTGGGAACTCTCCAAGAGGTTTGTCCAATTTCATTCTTTATGCAACCTTGATGACATTTATGTCATCCAACACCCTCTAACCAAGGCAGAGCTGATAAAAGAGCACGAGCATGGTAGCTAACACGGATTTTTGACTACAAGTCATAACTTATTTTTGGGATATGTCCTGCAAAGATGCTTGGCATGCACATACAGGCAAGGCCTGTGGCATGAAACACAATGATGCTTGGCATGGATGACTAGTAGTTTTTGTTTACAAAGTCAGAATGCTGCATTTGACGAGTTTATAAGGGTAATGAAGAGCAAGTATAGGTATGCTTTGTTCATAAAATTATGATTTCTGTTGCTTGTTCTCAAATTCATGTACAAGCATGGCTTGTCAAAGGCGTAAAAACCTAGCAAGAATGAGAGATCCTCCTCCCAACCTCCCTTTATATAGGCAGGCTCCTAGCCCCTTGCCCTAGACGGATCCCCTATCCACACTTTCTAGCCCGACCCTTGGCTGTAGTCCATGACCATCCTAGAGTCTTAGGTTATAGGACCCTTGTCCTGACATTACTCCCCCCTTAAGAAGAGTTTTCTTTCTCCAAAACAAAAGTTGTGATATCTTCGGAAGAAGACTGATGTTTTCTTTGTTGGCATCCTATACGCGAGCCCACTGATACGTGATGCAACGAGGAGGTTCAATGAAACCAAGAGCAACATCTTGATTTTCAACATTGTTGTCCGTTTACAAGCACTTGGGTGTAAGCGGTTACTCCATTTATAACTCACTTAAGTACTGTAAACAAGGAACCATAACTAAGAGTTTTCCAATGGTATAACTAGTTTCAGATCTTTGGAAGGTACTGGAATAATGCAAGAAAACCTTGGCGCAACTGTCCATGAAGTTGAGAGCCAGATTTCCAACTCGCGTGAGTATCTTAAAAAGCTTCATAGCTACAAAGAAGTAGAGTAGGGTGTGGCCTTATGTCAGACTTTTGAACATATTGGAACACATAGAACTACATGTTCATCCCTAATGAAGGTTACTTGACAACATACTTGTCAGCACACCTGGTCATTCCTTGATGTCTGAAACTATTGAAAGAATCTCCAACCCCACTACAACAGGTGTTCAAAGTTGAAAACCGTACTTAGGCAAATTCTAGAATAGGGAGAAAATAATCTATTTAGAAATGCGTTGTGCTAACGTATGCTCTTAACAAACCCTTTAGCAAAATAAATATTTTTAAGTGGCCCATCCAACACGAGATGAATAGCAGCAGTAAGAGTGAGGTGTTATTCCCCAACCACTTTACAGGCAGTCGTCCCTGACTGTCGGTAAACTAGGACTCAATCATTGAGTATCCAGCCATACATTTTATATGGAGTGAAGACAATCAACTAGGTTGAAAGTGGGTGGACAGAGTAAGCTCCTAGAGTTTAGACCATCCAACCATAGACACCCATCGTGAGCCAGTGCCTTGTATGGCAGGGTGTAAACTCCTAATAAATCTGCAGGAGAGATTGCACAGGCAGTGCAAGAAGGTGTAGAGAGAATAAAGTCCATGAATTGGCATGCCGCTTCAAATAAACCAGTGTTAAACACTAGGGCCCATAACACCTAGTGTGCATTCATTTAACACAAATTTATCCAAACCGCAATTCTATGACGAGACTTTCCACGGTACGTTAGTGAAAGCCTTTCAACAAGTGTTGGATCATAACAGAATGTGAAAGATCAGTCATACCTAGGTACCAAACATGAGACATTCTCAGTAACTTATCATACTTGGCTATATGTAGAAACGACCCTCCGTTAATGTGGTTTCACAGCACTTGTCATCGCAACAAATCTATACTGAGTACTCGACAATTTCTCGCCAACTGAAATTGTTCTTGATACGGTGTGCTCCAAATGGTCTAATAAACGGATGCGACCAACACGTA
Source organism: Adiantum capillus-veneris (assembly GCF_014529385.1). Lineage (NCBI taxonomy): Eukaryota > Viridiplantae > Streptophyta > Polypodiopsida > Polypodiales > Pteridaceae > Adiantum > Adiantum capillus-veneris. The sequence goes on along the minus strand of NC_140959.1, from coordinate 90,712,556 downwards.
GGGACTTCGTCGCAACACATCATTAAGAATTAGGCGCGAGTGTTAGTCCCAGAGACTCATATTCACCACATGTGGAATATGTCTCAAATAAGGATGGCCAGAAAAGCGACATCCAGCAAGTACAAGATGTACTTGTGTGTGGAGGAACTGCAAACACTCCGCGACAAGAGCAACAGGGACCCTCATTATCTTGATCCACACAGGCTAAATCGAATTCCTTGAGTTCCTAAACCATGTTGTATCCCATGTGACAACATGTGCCAAATTGAACCCTACAAGTAGGTTCATAATAGCATAAGACAGAAAGATAGATTGGACACTTGGCCCAAAATACTTTGTGCCGGCATGCCATTGGCATGGATCTGTAACATTCAAGCGTACTTAGACGTCTTGAAAAACCAAGCAAAGCATATTAAAAATGGAGTGACACCAAATCAATAGATGCGTACCTAGAGATTTGAACGTAATGTACATTTACCTGTATTCAAATGGAGAGGAGTACGTCCCCTACCTGAAAAAAACAAACAGCATTGCACTGGGAACCCTGGGTGTTGCCTTTGCAATCCAATCCCTTGGATTAGAATCTACGTAGTCAAACCCCTTGATAGGACTCTTTGTAGAAAATGCTCAACTAGCAGATAACGATAACCAACATAGTTAACCGTGTATAGATTGAGTGGAATCAACATGGTAGATTGCGGAATTCTTTCCTTGAGTTAGACTTTCCTTGAAAGTATAACTGGGAGAGATCAACTGTGATCCTCAATGTAGATCAAACTGTGATCCTTAATGCCTATGGGGTGATGTAGCAATCACCCGTCGGGTCTTACCCCAAAACAGTATGTCCATAGACACTCCGTAGTGCTATAGAGAGAGCAGGAGACCCACACAAGTGAACTACGATCTCTTATGTATAACCATGTTGTCACAACTGATTGCTGCATCTATACTCCGTGGTAGAAATCAGCTGGTGTGAATTTAAGATTATCAAAAACTCACTTGAGCGTCGCACTAAAAACATGTAGTGCAAAAATGACACCCGAAACATCCGTAATGACAAGACGCTTTCTTGTCAATCAACGTCAATGTGTACTTCACTGGGTAGAGCTGTTAGATCTTGAGATCAATCATCCAAGGAGTACCAACAAGTGGATCTTACCCTAGATTTAGCAATGTCTCATAGCCAGCGTGCGTGGTTCATAGCCCTCATGGCAATTAGTGTTCAATCGTCGAACCGATGAAGACTAATGTGGATGGCACCTTGCCCCATTTCTTCGTAGAAGATTTTCATTTTGTTCCTTAGAGAAAGAGATAAAGAACGAAAAGAAGAGCATGCTGGGCTGAGGAACTTTCCTTAAGATTTTAGAGTATGTGCCTAAGCTATGTGCTCTTATGCATCGTATGCCTGACTTGCAGCTTATCGTATAAGCATTCCTCAGTTTTCCGGTATGACTCTCTTGATGATAGAGATAACAAAAAACTCATTCCAATCCACCTAGCTTGCAGGGGTTGTGATTGTATGAGGACGACCTAGCATTGGCACGTTGCCCCTGAAATAAGTCCTAGAACACCATTTTAGATGAAATGGGAAAATCCCACAACTTTGGGACTAATTTCAACGCCTATGGATTCCTATTTCCCATTAAATTTGGAAAATTTTCATTTAATTTGGGAATGTGACAAAGAGATAGATTCTCAAGAAAATGGTGGTGTTGAGAAACACCTTTTAAAATTTTTATTTTTATGTGGGTATTTCAAAACACTTCATAAAAGAGATAGATTCTCAAGAAAATGGTGGTGTTGAGAAACACCTTTTAAAATTTTTATTTTTATGTGGGTGTTTCAAAACACTTCATAAAAGAGATAGATTCCCAAGAAAATGGTGGTGTTGAGAAACACCTTTTAGAATTTTTATTTTTATGTGGGTGTTTAAAAATACTTCATAAAATCATACATAAGCTGGGGAAATAAAACAATGAGCAAGATATGAAATGCTATTCAATTTCTCCTATTAAGCTAGCATGTGCCTCCTCCATGACATTTGATGGGATCTTGATTGTTTCCGCAATTCTTCCACCCCTTGGAGTCCATGACCATACAATTGTATCAACACACTCCCGGCGCTTTGGGTCAGCAAGATTGCAACACCAACTCTTTTTCCAACAATCCTCATACTGTTCTTGGACTCTGGGATTTCGTTTTTGATGTTTTGGTGCCCAATACTGAATCAGAACTTTCTTTTAGTTAGGAGATGATTTGTCTACATCAACGTTTGACTCTGCCACTCCTAGCCATATCGGATATTCAGGATCTGCTGGTCTCACAAGAACAAGATCCCCTTTTCTTACATCAATTTGAGGCCTAAAGGCCTCTTGTGGCCTTGCACTTTGAGGACCAACATAGTGATCATTCAATTCTTCATATCCTTCAAACTCATCTCTGTCTTCCTCTATCTCTTGCATTCTATGACTCCCTACAGTCTTTGGCCAAAATGTTGTATATTCACCAATGTGTTTATTGGTTGGTTGTTCAAGCTCATTGATTATTTTTTGCCAATAAGTGATAACAGGCTCCATTTATTTTGTGGAGTCATGGTCCTTTCCCTTTAATAGAGAACATCTTTTCCAAAATTCAACATATGACTTAATCCCTTGAATAACAAGCGGACTATCTCTCACATAGTCTGCTATAGGTACCACATCTGGACAGCCTGTTGGTAATTTTGGTTTTCCCTGGTCATCTTTTTTCCACAACTCAATTCCCGACTCCTTTGGCATCCAATCGGGTGATTTGGGATGAATTTTGTATTGCATTACTGGGACTTCACCTTGCATATAGAAACGAAATTGAAGTGGCTTAGAGTGTCCGACTAGAGCATCTTGTCTGTCACACATGTACCCTTGCACAAAGGATTTAAAGTCGGGAACTTGTGTCATCAAAAATGGTGTTGGAGCTGAGCTTTCACATTTTTGAAAATGTTCCATCAGATGTGGAAAAGTGAATGTCATTCCTGTTCGCAATCTTTCTGAGAACCTACTAAACATTGCATCTATGTCCTCATGTGTATGACCCACCATTAAGAATCCCAAATGCACGGTTTTGAAAACTCCTTTTGCTACTAACAAGGATAAGTATGCAAAAAAATATCGATTTTTATTCTCTCCTGCACAATTATCTAGCTGTAGCAAAAGATTATCAGGCAATTTTTGAAATATAGGAGTGGATATGGTATCCACAACACATTGAGAGGAAGTTGATTGTATGTGTACAATCTCTTCATTACATCCCTGGATGGCCAACGGTGGTGTCATTGTTGATGCATTCCTCTCACGCTCTTGCTTCATTTTGTTTTGGAGGTCTAGAGCTCTCCTTGAGTTCAATGCATTGAATAACGTTACATTGCTGCGTGGCATACCATCATGGCGTAAATCTCCTTGTCCATGGTTTTCTGTTCTTTCCAGATTCTATAAGTATAATGCAAGGGAACCAATTGTAGCATTGGGATCTGAAGGCCATAGACCATTAAGTGAGAAGTGACCATACATTCCATGACCATGTCCATGTGTTATCATACATGTTAATAATACTTGCAATTGATATGCATTCGCATAATCTTTTGAGTTCACACGCAACCTAGGTATTGCTGTCTTTTTTTGATCCATTTTATAATGTATAATGCATAAATACTTATCCTTTTGCAACTGGGAGAACTTACGCCAGGTGTAGTACACATTCCTACAACTTTGTTGTTGCAACATGTGAATTCAACGCTCATCCTTCAAACGTGCAATCATCTCGTCATCCTTTGTTGACTCTAGTTTCAAGACTTTATCCGACTACACACAACACATTTGGAGAACTCACTTGTTTTTGACAATGTCACATTAGCAAACTCTGTATTCCAAATCCTATTGAATGTCATGCTAGACATTGGGTTGAGACTCATACTGTCAAGTGTTTTATTGACATCATGTAAAATGTCTACTTGCTTGTACGTGTTTGGTATTGCAAGCAAAGTTTCCCTAGTACCATCTTCCATGGTTCTACTCTTATGTGGCATTCTCTCAGAGTTTTCATCAACAAAAGAGCACATCAATGCCCTTCCCATTTCTGTATGGTCTCTTCCTTTTCTCATGACACCATCATTACCATGCACTAAGCATCTAACCCCATTCTCAAAATGTTCACGGTAATGATAAAATGAATTTTTTGGAATGCCATGAATTTCGTACCAAGCTCTACTACAAACCTCACTGCCATTAAAAGAAAACACATAGCATGTCTTTGTAGTTGTTTTGTTCTCACGCCATGCAGTCAACATTGTATCATACACATAATTTGTTCTATTTTGCAAACTCTGTCCCCAAAATTCATTGCGCATATCCATGACCTTAACTCGATTGGCATATTGACAACACCTTTTGGAACAACAATCTATGGTTGAAACAAGCTGGACAGATGCTAGAGATGCTTGATTGGATCTCTTAGAAGCTTGCACTGACATTTTTGGCTTCCTATTTACAAAGCAATATTTCCGCTTTTTTGAAATAGGCTCTACCAAATAAGCTGATTCAATGCACATGTCTTGTAATGCATGCATAGCATGTAGATCCTCATAGCATAACAATTCTTTTCCATCCATAGTTGTCACTCTCTTGATAGGCCAACAAACTAGATTAATGTTGCATACACTAGCTTCTGCAGAAATAGTAGCCTCATCTGCATAGGATGTTTTGATACCAATACCAATGTTATCTTCACCTAGCTCACCAAAGTTTACAGAGTCAAACGGACACACGTACATGACAACCCCTTCGGCTACTACATGTGTTTTGCTTTCATCCCAAAGTTGAACCCTCTTATCCTTCCAAACCTCTCTGTAGCTCATTCCATTACATTGTGCATCCAATGCTCCTTCTGCTTTGTCAACCTCATGCATAGAAGCCCCTTTGTACTGCATCTCATTTATATGTTGCAACAACCCACTACTCCATTTCACAATACTATGAAAAGCATCTCCCACTGTCAATGCATCCATTGTTGGAAAAGGGATGAGTGCTTTCTTTTCAAAACACAAATCAACTGACACCGATACATTGCCTTCCCCAATAAGCATTCCAGAACAATATGCACTTGGATTTATTTCAAATACAGTCCCAATGGCAACCTTTTGTGTCGCTACAAACATGCACACTCTATCACCATGATTGAAATTAGCCATACCTGCAAGAAGATTGCAAGAATAATTGTTAAACAAACCGCTTGCAGAGTATATTGATTTACGTAGCATAAAGCATAACAAGTATGTAAGTGGGTGTTTCATGAGAAGCACCCTGTGGCCTAAAGGTCATAGGGTTCCCTCTATGCTACTAAGAATCTCTTTGTGCTCTATGCTCTATCGTCTATTCTCTGTAATCTATATTGACTTCCTATGGCCCCTAGACCACAAGGCACCCTCATTGTTTCCAAAAAACCCTCATTGTTTTTCTATGGCCCCAGGGCCATAGCTCTCTATGCCGGTATAAAGCATATTTTCTCTATATTAGCTCCCTAAGACCTGAAGGCCATAGGGTTGTCCTCAAGATCACCTCACGGAGTTTCATGTCAAGTATATATACATCCTATGGCACCCCATGACCCTAGGGCCATAAGATCTTCAAATGAAACATACGACAATGTATGGCCCTTGAGCTTATACATTGCAACCCCATGACCCTAGGGCCATAGGATCGGCATATGAAACATATGACAATGTATGGCCCTTGAGCTTATACATTGCAACCCCATGACCCTAGGGCTATAGGATTTCCAAATGGAACATAGGGCAATGTATGACCCTTGAGCTTATACATTGACACCCTATGGCCCTAGGGCCACAAGACTTAAAAACATACAGAAAGACGACCTATGGCCCTAAGCCCAAGGGTGTGAGCATTGACACCCTATGGCTCTAGGGCCACAAGACTTCAAAACATACAAAAATACAACCTATGGCCCTAAGCCCAAGGGTGTGAGCATTGACACCCTATGGCCCTAGGGCCACAAGACTTAAAAACATACAGAAAGACGACCTATGGCCCTAAGCCCAAGGGTGTGAGCATTGACACCCTATGGCTCTAGGGCCACAAGACTTCAAAACATACAAAAATACAACCTATGGCCCTAAGCCCAAGGGTGTGAGCATTGACACCCTATGGCCCTAGGGCCACAAGACTTCAAAACATACAAAAAGACAACCTATGGCCACGATGTCAAAGGTGGCCAAGATATCAATGTAGCCCCATGGCCCTAGGGCCATAGGATCTCTATATGGAACATGTGGCACCCTATGGCCCTTGAGCTTATACATGTGGCACTCCATGACCCTAGGGCCATAGGATTTCCAAATGGAACATAGGCAATGTATGGCCCTTGAGCTTATACATTGCCACCCTATGGCCCTAGGGCCACAAGATCTCAGAACATACAATAAGAGAACCTAAGGCCCCTAAGCTCAAGGGTGTGGGTTCAAAGGTGGCCAAGATATCAATGCAGCCCCATGGCCCTAGGGCCATAGGATCTCTATATGGGACATGTGGCACCCCATGACCCTAGGGCCATAGGATTTCCAAATGGAACATAGGCAATGTATGGCCCTTGAGCTTATACATTGCCACCCTATGGCCCTAGGGCCACAAGATCTCACAACATACAATAAGAGAACCTAAGGCCCCTAAGCTCAAGGGTGTGGGTTCAAGGGTGGCCAAGATATCAATGCAGCCCCATGGCCCTAGGGCCATAGGATCTCTATATGGGACATGTGGCACCCCATGACCCTAGGGCCATAGGATTTCCAAATGGAACATAGGCAATGTATGGCCCTTGATCTTATACATTGCCACCCTATGGCCCTAGGGCCACAAGATCTCACAACATACAATAAGAGAACCTAAGGCCCCTAAGCCCAAGGGTGTGGGTTTAAGGGTGGCCAAGATATCAATGCAGCCCCATGGCCCTAGGGCCATAGGATCTCTATATGGGACATGTGGCACCCCATGACCCTAGGGCCATAGGATTTCCAAATGGAACATAGGCAATGTATGGCCCGTGAGCTTATACATTGCCACCCCATTACCCTAGGGCCATAGGATTTCTGAATGGAACATAGGCAATGTATGACCATTGAGCTTATACATTGCCACCCCATGGCCCTAGGGCAGTAGAATCTCCATATGGGACATGTGGCACCCTATGGCCCTTGAGCTTACATATTGCCACCCCATGACCCTAGGGCCATAGGATCTCCAACTACAAAGTAGGGCAACGTATGGCTCTTGAGCTTATACATTGTCATGGACCTAGGGCCATAGGATCTCCAACTAGAACATAGGGCTATGTATTGGAGCTTATCTATTGTCGCCCCTAAACCCTAGGGCCATAGGATTTCCAAATGGAATATAGGGCAACTTATGGCTCTTGAGCTTATACATTGCCACCCTATGGCCCTAGGTCCACAAGCTCACATTGCCACCGTAGGGCCACAAGGATCTCACAAGATAGAAGAAGAAAACCCTAGGACATAGGATTTTCAAATGGAACTGAGTGCACGCTTTGATCCTTGACCTCCAACATTGCTGTCCTATGGTGTTAGCCCAGGGGTGGCTGAGGTGTCTTCATAACAATTTCGGCCATTCAAGGGATATCCGCAAGTGGCATAAATTTAAAAAAAAATTAAAAAGTAATTAAAAAATAATTTTAAAAAAAAAATAAAAATTTTTTACGCTACGACAAACTTTTTCATAATGGGTTTTCAAATACACTTATTGATATCGGACAAAAAAATAGCGCACAATTTTCGGGATAATTTTTTTCAAATTTATCTATTTTTAGTGTATTTTTTACTATGGAGATTATGATTCTGAAGTCAAATTTTGCTTCATGGGTGTCATTCCACTCGTACTACAAAGATATGGACATTGACAAAGCCTTGTACCAGCTTTTTTTTTTCCATACTCTTTTTTTTTTTTAATAAAGCTCTTTCAATTTCGGAGCTGACGAGCTATGTCTCATTTTCGCACAAAGCTTAGAAACTCTAGTAATCTCGACTGCAAACCCATACATTCAAAATTCAAATTTTGAATTTCTAACCTAACCTAACTAACCTTATCTCTGTCTTTCTCTCTCTACCACCATTTTTTCTGCACTATCGCTCTCTTTCTCTCTCTCGTTTCTTGCTCGAAACCTACACAGAAACCTGCACACACAGAGCTTGTCTTTCTCTGTCTCTCTCTCCCTCTCTCCCTACGCATACAGTTCTATGCCATCATTGCGACGCGCACACAGATCTACGCGAAGCCATCGCCACAACCTTCAACACAAGGACTGCTGTCGCGACCTCCCAAACACAGATCTGTTACCATCATCGTCGCGACCTCAACACACCTAAGTTATTGCTTGCTACTACTACAGCCGGTTTTCATCAAACACAGATTTACTCAGAGGTAACTTGTAGAAACCCTAATCTTTTTTCTTAATTTGGTTTTAATTTTTCTTAATCTAATTACATTTTAGCTAAGTTGTGAATCACCTCTCTTTAGAACAATAAACAAAAATCATTAATTACATCTCTAAAACTGTAAAATTGTAGACTTTAGAACTATAAAACAAAAAAATCTCTAATTAGAGATCTAAAACTGTAATACAGAATACTCTAATTAAAGACCTAAAAATATAAAACAGAAGACACTAATTAGGGACCTATATTTGTAAAACCAAAAACTCTTATTAGGGACCTAAATCTGTAAAACAGAAAACTCCTCATAAGTGACCTAATGCTGTAAAATTGTAAAACTCTAACTGCAAACATCTCTAATTACAACAAAAAATTATAAACCTACAAATGCAAAAGACAACAACTACAGAAAATGTTGAAACTATGGATACCTGTAATTGGGTTGTGGGGAGTTGGGCACATGTTGTAAGAGGACGAGTAGAGCACGTTGTTGTATGAGGATGGATTAGGGTTTAGTTGCAGGAGGATGGGAAAAAAAAAAGAGGCACCAAGGTGGGAAAGAAAGTGTACACTATATGTGCTTGTAAGATATGGTGTAATATAGTTTCTTTAAATTCATTTGTAGTTACTAAAATAAAACTAGACATTGAATCTTTAGAAGGGAAGACAGGGTGTGGCTACATAGGGTTTCACCTCATACTAAAGAGTAACATATGGCCCTAAGGCACCCTATGACCATAAGGCCATAGGGTGGTCTCACATCGTACTATAGGGTGACCAATGTCCCATCTGGCCATAGGGTGCCAATGTACAATCTCAAGGGTCATAGGGTTCCCTATGTTCCTATTGAAGATCCTATGGCCATAGGGCCATAGGATATCCAAAACATATATATGACACTATGGACATAGGATCACATGGTGCTCTATGTCCGATCTAGAGACCTCGTGGCCCAAGGGCCTTAGGGTGGCAATGTACAATCTCAAGGGCCATAGGGTTCCCTATGTTCCTTTTGGAGATAGGGTGGCACTAGGGCCATAGAATCTCCAAAAGCAACATAAAGAACCTTGGGCCATAGGATCAAAGGGTGACCTATTGGAGACCTTGTGGCCCAAGGGCCATAGTGTGGGAATGTACAATCTCAAGGGCCATAGGGTTCCCTATGTTCCTTTTGGAGATCCTATGGTCCTCGAGCCATAGGATCTCCAAAATGAACATATGGCCCTACGGACATAGGATCACAGGGTTCCCTATGTTCCTTTTGGAGATCCTATGGTCTTCGGGCCATACGATCTCCAAAAGGAACATAGGGCCCTACGGACATAGGATCACATGGTGCCCTATGTCCCATCAAGATACAGTGTGGCCCAAGGGACATAGGATGGCAATGTACAATCTCAAGGGCCATATGGTTCCCTCTATGCTACTTCTGAAGATCATATGGCCCTAGCGCCATAAAATCTCCAAAAGGAACATAAGGAACCTATGGCCATAGGATCAAAAGGTGCCCTATGTTCCATCTTGAGACCTTGTTGCCCAAGGGCCATAGGGTGTATTTGTACAATCTCAAGGGCCATAGGGTTCCATATGTTTTTTTTGGAGAACCTATGGCCCTATATCCATAGGATCATAGGGTGCCCTACGTCCCATCTAGAGACCTTGTGGCCCAAGGGCCATAGGGTGACAACCTACAATTTGAAGGGCCATAGGATTCCCTATGTTCCCTAGGGTCACAAGGTGCCCTACGTTCCATCTGAAGACTCTATGGCCCAAGTGCCATAGGGTGGCAATGTACAATCGCAAGGGCCATATGATTCCCTATGTTCCTTTTGGAGATTCTATGGCCCTAGAGCCCTAGGTGCATGGGGATGCCATGGTGCCCGTTAATATGCACCATGGTGTACCCTATGTACGTAGGCCACCCTCGGGCCCTTGGATTCTCTCTTTCCCATCTAAAGACCTTGTGGTCCAAGGGCCATAGGGTGACAATCTACAATCTCAAGGGCCATAGGATTCCCTATGTTCCCTAGGGTCACAAGGTGCCCTACTTTCCATCTGAAACAATGAGGGCACCTTGTGGCCTTCGGGCCATAGGATCTCTATGTAGAGCATAGAGAGCTTCTTACTACCATAGAGGGAACCCTATGGCCTTCAGGCCATAGGGTGTCAATATAGAGATAACAGAGATTCTTACTAGCATAGAGGGGACCCTATGGCCTTCAACCCACAAGGTCTCCTCAATATAGATAAAATAGTGTTTCTTACTGGCATAGAGAGCACCCTATGGACCTGGGTCCATAGGTTGCCAAAAAACTGTCATGAATGGTTTCTTTAAGATGTGTAGAGCATAGAGAGATTCTTACAAGAATACAGCGGACTCTATGGCTTGAAGGCTACAGGCGCCCAATATGGAGCATAGATCGGTTCTTACTAGCATAGAGAGACCAAATAGTGCTTTATACATGGGGACTTAAGGTGTCAAAACAATGAGGAATTTTTCAAAACAATGAGGGCACCTTGTGGCCTTGGGGCCATAGGATGTCAATTTAGAGCATAGAGCATAGAGAGCTTCTTACTACCATAGAGGGAACCCTATGGCCTTCAAGCCACAGGGTCTTCATATAGAGAAAACAGAGGTTCTAGCATAGAGGGGACCCTATGGCCTTCAGCCCACAAGGTCTCATCAATATAGAGCAATAGTTTTTTTTACTGGCATATAGAGCACCCTATGGCCCTAGGTCCATAGGTTGCCAAAAAAACCCTCATGAAGGGTCTCTTTAAAACATACAAGGCACCTTGTGCCCTTAGGGTCATAAGATGTGTAGAGCATAGAGAGGTTCTTACTAGCATACATAGAACCCTATGGCCTGAACGCCATAGGGTCCCAATATAGAGCATAGATCGGTTCTTGCTAGCATAGAGAGACCAAATAGAGCTTTATACTTGGGAGCATAATGTGCCAAAACAATGAGGGTTTTTACAAAACTATGAGGGCACCTTGTGGCCTTGGGGCCATAGGATGTCAATATAGATCATAGAGCATAGAGAGATTCTTACTATCATAGAGGGAACCCTATGGCCTTCAGGCCATAGGGTGTCAACATAGAGAAAACAGAGGTTCTTACTAGCATAGAGGGGACCCTTTGGCCTTCAGCCCACAAGGTCTCCTCAATGGCATAGAGAGAATCCTATGGCCTTGGGTCCATGGGTTGCCAAAAAACCCTCATGAAGGGTTTCTTCAAAACATATAGGATGTGTATAACATAGAGAGTTACTTACTAGCATAGGGGGGACCCTATGGCCTTCAGGCCATAGGGTGCCAATATAGAGCATAGATCGGTTCTTACTAACATAGAGAGACCAAATAGTGATTTATACATGGGTCCATAGGATGTCAATATAGAACATAGAGCATAGAGCATAGAGAGCTTCTTACTAGCATACAAGGAACCCTATGGCCTTCAAGACACAGGGTGTCAACGTAGAGAAACCAGAGGTTCTCACTAGCATAGAGGGGAGCCTATGGCCTTCAGCCCACAAAGTCTCCAAGATATAGAGCAAATAGTGTTTTTACTAGCATAGAGAGCACCCTATGGCCCTGGGTCCATAGGTTGCCAAAAAACCATCATGAAGGGTTTCTTCAAAACATAGAGGGCACCTTGTGCCCTTGGGGTCATAGTATGTGTAGAGCATAGAGAGGTTCTTACTAACATACAGGGGACTCTATGGCTTGAATATAGAGAATAGATCGGTTCTTACTAGCACAAAGCGGACCCTATGGTCTTCAGGCCAAAGGGTGCCAATATAGAACAAAGATCAGTTCTTACTAGCATAGAGAGACCAAATAGTGCTTTATACTTGGGCTATAGGGTACCAAAACAATGAGGGTTGTTCAATGGCATAGAGAGCACCCTATGGCCCTGGGTCCATAGGTTACCAAAAAACCCTCCTGAAGGGTTTCTTCAAAACATAGGGGGAAACTTGTGGCCTTGGGGTCATCGGATGTGTAGAGCATAGAGAGGTTCTTACTAGCATACGGGGGACCCTATGGCCTTCAGGACATAGGGTGCCAATATAGAGCATAGATCGGTTCTTACTAGCAAAGATCGGACCCTATGGCCTTCAGGCCATAGGGTGCCAATATAGAGCATGGAGAGACTCTTACTAGAATATAGGGGACCATATGGCTTTCAAGTCACATGGTGCCAATATAGAGCAAATAGTGTTTTTACTAGCATAAAGAACATCCTGACCTAGGGGGATTGGTTGTCAAAAATCCATCGTAGAAGGGTTCCTATGGCCTTCAGCCCACAAGGTCTTCTCAATATAGAGCGAATAGTATTTTTCGTTGGCATACAGAGCACCCTTGGGGCCCTTGAGTCCAACCCTATGGCCTTCAAGCCTTAGGGAGCTAATATAGAGCATGGTGCTTTATATCAACATAGAGAGCTATGGCCCTAGGGCCATAGCAAAACAATGAGGTGTTTTTGGAAACGATGAGGGCACCTTGTGGTCTTAGGGCCATAGGAAGTCAATATAGATAATAGAGCATAGACGATAGAGCATAGAGCACAAAGAGATTCTTAGTAGCATAGAGGGAACCCTATGACCTTCAGGCCACAGGGTGCCATTATAGAGTAAACAGAGGTTCTTACTAGCATAGAGGGGACCCTATGGACTTCATCCCACAAGGTCTCCTCAATATAGAGCAAATAGTGGTTTTTACTTGCATGGAGAGCACCATATGGACCTAGGGTCATAGGTTACCAGAAAACCCTCATGAATTGTTTCTTTAAAACATTGTGGCCACCTTGTGGCCTTGGGGCCATAGGATGCCAATGTAGAGCATAGAGAGGTTCTTACTAGCATGCAGGGGACCCTATGGCCTTCAGGCCACAGATTTCCATATGGTGTTGGTGTAGAGGCTCTAAAGGGGTTTTTAGGCCATTCAAGGGATACTTCTTTAAGGGTCCTCTAATGTCATAAGGGAACATGTAATCACACTACCATAGAGTGGCCTAGGTACACTTGTAGAACCATTTTGTTGGCACCCTTTGGACCTAGGACCACATGGTTTAACATAGAGGTGACTCTATGGCCCTAGGTCCATATGGATGTAATAATATCCATCTTGTCTAAATATATGTCATTCTTTTTACAGAAATGTCTCAAAAGAAAAATTCAAAGTCAGTTGATGCAACAGGCTCAACACCAAGTTCTTGGTATCTAGATTTTCACTTACCAAATGGTGGAAGTGATGAGAAAGTCCACTTGTTCTTTCAAGATAAAGAGCAATTGCCCTCCAAGGACTGTGGTATTGTCAAGGAGATAAAGAAAGATTGTACAGATCTTGAAATGTCTCCATGCCTTGGAGTAAAACTACTCAATGGTGACTCCTACTTGTTGGAGCCTGTGGCCTTTGCTCAAAAATTGGTGAAGGTTGATTATGAAGGAGTGAAAATGACAAACGCAGGGTGGGTGGAGCTTCAAGACGACACTCCAAGTGAGAACTTTATCGACTTATATATTGAGGGCTTTAAGAAAGTCAATCAATATCTAGGTAAATTGAGTAGCACAAAGAAGAATAAAAAGCGAAAGAATGAAGACACAGGTACAACAAATCAATCTAAGACGCTCAAGGAGAGTCAGACTCCCTCACTTGCAGAAAATAGTGGAAATGTGGCCGAAGAAAATCTTTCAGTTATACCCTTACAGACTCAAGAAGCAGAAGATTCTAGTGGACTTGCAACCCTAACAGTTGGAACCCTCTCAGTGGCAGTGGTTGTGGACTCAGCATCCTTAGCTGTGTTGGACTCTATTATATAGCCCAAAGAAAAAGATCTTGATAAAGAAGTTTCCAAAACTTCTAAGAGTGGGCTAGATGGATACGTCGAAATTGACCACTATTTTAAATTTGGTGTACAATTTACCCAATTGATCCCAGTTGAGCAATGCAACCTTGCACCAGAAGGCTATAGATGTAGACCATTGTCAGATGTATATGTGAAATATCTCTTGAAGCAATTTGCAGGGCACTCTAGGCCAGTCTCCAGTGCAGGAGACTTGATGCCGTATAACCCAATTACAAAAATGCCTTTACAAAAAGTTGAAGTGCATGGAGACAAGTTATCAACATACCACTACTGGATTCTAGCTGGTCAGCATTCCATCATAGCGGCTAGAGCTTTTTTGCGTAACAACAGCACTAAGTATGCTTTGAGAAAAGAGTTCTACAAGTTTAGAACTTTAAGGATAGTGGTAGACGCTCCAAAAGAGGTTGCTGTTCAAATTTCTAGAATGGAGAACATGGAGAGAATAACGGCAATGAAACACCAGCCTTATGTGGAGGTCTTGAAGCATGGCCGTAGTCAATGGCTTGCATATTCTAAACCAACAAAATACAAGGCAGGTGTTCCTGTCAGTCATCCAAGTCGAGCAGGTTGGGATGTAAGTTCCACTTCCCTATGCTTGTTTTTGTTACAAATATGTCTTGAAATAAAGTTAATTTTCTTTTCTTTATTTTGAAGGCCTTTGTAAATGTGGCGAACATTGTGTTCAACCATAAATCATTTGCCAACAAAGAAGCACACATGGTCATGTACGATGATGAAATCTATGATTAGTGGATACACATCTTGGAGAAGCATCAGACATCAACTTCTCGTGGGCGACAACCAAGCATAACAACATTTAGATGCCTAGCTGGTTTAGAAGATAATGATGTCAAGCTACTACAACAAGAACTGGAAGATGAGAAGATTTGCTTAGTGAAGCAACCACGTCAACAAGCGGACATGCTCGACCTCACTACACGTGCAACGGTCTTAAAGAAGACCAGGGTTTTTGAGCCTCAAATGTTGATGGCATTTAAAGACATAGATCCATCAGCAATAGCAGTTACTTCATGGGATAAATGTAAGTCTCATTATAACATTACAGATGAGATTTACAAATCTCTCTTCACGAGTTGTACGCAATGGCTAAATCTCCTACTACAAAAAGGAAAGGAGAAAGAGCCAATTCCCGAGATCACTAGGGGATATGTGCAGTGGATCATTGCACAAAAGAATGGAACTTCTAGTTTGCAATTCATTTACCATGGACAATCAAGTGTGTTGGAAAGAATTTGGAAGGCATTGAGTTTCTCTGCAGTGAGAATAACTCTAAAATTCGTGTTGGTGTTTGCATCATAGACACACACACAAAAGTCTTACATCTAGTGGTTGGAGTGCTGCCCAATTTGGTAAAGTAATTGATGGAGTATGTGGGGTAGCACATCAACCATCAAAGTTTTTAATTGCCGTCTTAGTCAAGTATCAGCATGCTGCTTCCCTGGAGAAGGCAATTTCTGAAAAAGCTAAATGGTATGAAATGCACGTTCTACCTTTGAGCTCCTTAATGGGATCAGAGACCATCCAAACATGTGCTCTTCGCGAAGTAGTTTTTGGGGTTTGGGCATTTTTCAGTCAAGGAGAGCAATACACCAACTACTCTAGTGTTAAAGAGTCATTGTTGGAGCCAATTCATACTCTCTGCATCAATGACGACGAGTATGATGCTGTGACCACGGCCAAATCCTTTTTTGTACGTCATGCAATCAAATGCATCTGTCTCAAAGAAGATGGTCAAGTGATAGACATCTTCTCATTAGGCTATGGGACTAAAGAGGCACTACAACAATAGAGAAAGGTGATATCAGTTGCATGTAGTAGTGATCAAATGACGCAATTGGAATCTCTTTGCCATTCCATAGTGGAAGAAGACCTTGATCTTATAAAGTGGGCAGGTGTGGATAACACAGAAAGTCAATGCCAAAGGATTCAGAGGAAGAAGAAATTGAAGAACCATTGGATGCAAGTGTTGAGGCCATTCAAGAAAGTCTACAGGAAACAGGTTAAGCTAGCCACCCATGATATTACATTACTGATATTTAGATTATTATTGTTGTCATTTTATTTTATTTGTCCCATTTCAAATCTGCCCATGATGTTAAAAACATTTATGTTTGGCTTGTTATTGTTCTCAATTTATTTTCTTTGAAAAAATGTGAACTTGTGAGTTTGAGTTTTTTCACAATAAATGAATTAGACTTAAGTGTATGATATTATATGGACATGTTTTGGTAAATAGAATTCTTCATTTATATATGGTCATAAGATATATATTATGTAATACTTTAAAGTTAATTGATCATATGAGGTTCGGGAAGAATACACTATGACTTGAGGATCATAGAGTTCTTTGTAGACATGACACCCTATGACCCTATGGCCATAGAATCCCCCAAAAAAAAATGGGATACCCAACAACCTTACAGATGTAGGGTGATTACATCGAGTCTCTAAAAGGGCACATAAGCATCTGGGTTACTCTATAGCCTTAGGCCCATAGGGTGTCAACATAGAATCCCCCAAAAGCATTTGGCTACCCTACAATCTTACGGATATAGGGTGATTACATAGAGTCTTTAAAAGGGCACATAAGCATTTGGGCTAGTCTGCAGCCTTAAGGCTATAGGGTGTCAACACAGCTATCCTACAATCTTATGTATATAGAGAGATTACATAAAGTCTCTAAACAGGCACATGAGTATTTGGGCTATTCTAGAAGGAAACATAAGTTATCCAAGAGCATTTGGGATACCCTAAGGCCTTAGGGCCATAGGGTGGTGACATAGAATCTCCACAGGGGCACTTAAATCACCCCATGGATGCAAATCACCTAGCTCTTATGGACACATCTTATAAAACATCACATGACACCCTATGGCCTTTAGACCATAGGTTGGTTATTCTATGTCACCTAAAGACTCTTTAAGTGTTTCAAGAACATTTTTCGTTGGCCTTATATCTTGTGTCCATATACATTAGGGACATATATTTCTTATCTTGTGATTAAGGTTTAATATTCTATTGATAATGAAATAACCTAGAAAAAATTCAAAAGTATTTAGTCCTCAAAATTCCAAAATGAGAGTTTGAACAATTGATGTATGATCATTTTTTGTTGGGTGTAAGTTCTTCTATTGTGAATTGATGGTGTAAGCATTTGAAATAATTATCTTTGCATTGAAACTAACTAGATTAAACATATATTCAACATTTGTTGTAAATGCCAATTATTTGCTTAGATAGTAAACATCGAGTATAAATGGTTATTGAAGCATTTGTCCTTTGGATTATGTGAAGATCTAGTTCTTTGATTGTAACAAGATTTTATTCAAAGACATAAAGTGCGAGTATTTTGTTCCAAACTATGATTTTGTTTCTCTTCTAGATGATGCAAAGAATTGGAATTTATATCTTGAATTTTTTTCAATAGAGAGAAGCTAGGACTAGTAGAATTTTTTAGCTTGTCATGTAGCAATCGGAACATTGTATCAAGGTTTATTGCAAAGAAATGATTGTATAATGTATAACCATTGTTTAAGTTTGTAAATTGGAAGTAGAAGGCAATGCAAGCTCCAAAACATGTGCAATGCCATAAGGAGAATCCAACACAAATACTTTTTCCCCTCAGGAATGTAGCAATCGGAACATTGCATCAAGGTTTATTGCAAAGAAATGATTGTGTAATGTATAACCATTGTTTAAGTTTGTAAATTGAAAGTAGAAGGAAATGCAAGTTCCAAAACATGTGCAATGCCATAAGGAGAATCCAGCACAAATACTTTTGCCCCTCAGGATTTGTAAATCAAAGTGCATGGTGAGCCGGACCTTCCATCCACCAATAGATCAATGCATTTATGAATTAAAGTACTTGAAATTTTGATTTAAATGTTTGAATGTTATGATGATATTTGAAGGCAAAGACCCCTTCAACTCTGTGGTAAATCAATAAATGCATGATGTATGATAATGATTCAATTTTGTATATCGTGTTGCATATTTATCGCATTTTTCAGCTTACACATTTTGCTAGCATAGAGGACACCCTATGGCCCTAGGACCATAGGATGCCATTGATCCGAGCCTATCACAAATTTTTGTTTATCATATTTTGTTGGTTTTCCTTGCTTCTAGAGGTTTACATTAAAAGAAAGAGTGAGAACAACCTCTTGGAAAAATTTAAAAAAAAAAGATTTTTTCTTGACTAGTTCACCGGAGGTGAAAGGTAGAGGGAGAACCTAGTGGTAAAGGGAAGGGAAAATATGTAAATGTGAAAAGAAAAGATATGATGTGGTTGTGGAGCCATGCACCCATGATTCAAGGGTCATGAGTGGCTCATATCATCATGGCTTTGGAGCCATATGATGATTCAAACAAATGGGACCCAAGTGGAAGACTTGGTAAAGGAAGAAACCAGGCACATGATTTTGTTGAATTTTTAAAAAATACTTCCACTCCGATCCAAGAAAAGTTGTCTTCATCAAAGTTGTAACTGACGAGCGGAAGATTCTGGCCATATTTTTTTAATAATTTTTGCATCTACGGTCTAGGAGATATGGCCAAAATGGTGGACGGCAGTTTTTTCAACTGTGGTGGAGACCACCCCCCTACCTTTACACACACACACCCTTCCTTTTCCACATTGAGACCTTCTTTAAAATCAGCTATTAGTCTTCTCACCCTCCTCTCCTTCCTCCTCTCTCTCAAGCTCAAAAACCCATCAAAGTTCCTCTTCTAATCACCTCTCAAGTCATGCTTAATCTTGTTGTAATTCATAAGTTCTCATTCAATCCCTTTCTATTATTACTAGATATGTATTGATTTTATGTAGATTCTTTACATTTTAAGATAAGGAAGCTTTTGGACTCAAGCTATGGAGGAAGGAGTGAAGACAACACAAGTGATGATGGAGCTAATTGGTCAACAAATCACTTGGAAGGAGCTTCTTCATTGGTTGAATGTCCCTAATCAAGCTTCATTTGTACAAATTACACTTGGATCTTAACCTCACTCATAATCACTCTCTTTCCTATATAAAGAGGCCTTCCCCTTTGTAATTTTAAGCCTCCCTCAGCCCATTGAGCCTTTGTATCACTCACCATGAGCCCATAAGCTCATTCATTCACTCTATTCTTGCACATCATAGAGTGCAAATTGTTTCATGCTAGTAACCTCTCCTCCTCTTACTTGTGTTAATTAAGTGAAATGTTGTATATGCGTGTGAGAGTGCTTGATGTGATCTTGGCTAATCCTTGAGTGATTGTTTGGTAATCTATATGCTATTTGTGTTGGGAGTGTTTGAAGTCATCCATTCCTTGTGCACACACCACGGTTAATGCTTCATTCATAGTGCTCTCTCTCTCTCTCTCTCTCTCTCTCTCTCTCTCTCTCTCTCTCTCTCTCTCTCTCTCTCTCTCTCTCTCTCTCTCTCTCTCTCTCTCTCTTTGTGTAGCGGTCCTAGTCCACGCTTCCAAGACTAGGTGGTGCCCTCATCTCATTTCCCTTGTGGCGCAATGGAGTTTGTTTTGGTGTAGAGGCCGCCATTCCAAATTTCCTTCGTCATAAATTGGTGCCCCCACTGAGGAGTTCTCAAGCAGCGCTCTATCAATCCTATGAAGGAAAATCCATCAAATTCTCCGAGACTTCCACTATGGTCTCCCCAAGAAGCTCGAGAAAAGAAGCGTCTTTATCGACAAACGGCACGTATGCGGGTAAAGCGAGTTAACTACACACACCCTTCTTTGCTTCAAGGAAAATCTTGTAGTCATCAAGTCCCTAGGTCAAAAAATTGTGTGGAGTGTTTTGTGGCTAGTGTGAAGACACTTCCTTTGAAGCCTCGACTTCAGGTGGTGAAAGCACTCTCAAACTCGGGTATTAACAAGTTTTTGGAGGGGGAGCTACACATCAATGGGGTGCGGTATTGGCAAGAGGCTACACATGGTGATGCACTCCAACTACTACTAGCAAGAAGGCTCAAGGTGGTTGAGAGGGTAGCCATCGAACCCTATGAACTCTACAAAGCTGAAGATGGTCACACCAAAGCTAGGCTAATCACTGGTGAGCAAATTCTTTGCATCTCTCAAATGGTGGGATCCAAGAGAGCTCAACTTCAATGAAGTGCTTCATGGAAGGTTGTAATTAATGCACCAATGAATAATCCCATTTTCCACAACTTTCAATCAGTTCAGAATATTAGGGTGAATGTGCGCATTGATAGAAAGATTTTTTTCCAACAAAGATTGGTCTTCTATTTTGGAGCTGAGAGGTTGAGAGAGATATTGCTGTCCCCTGACCCTATAATATTTCCTATTTTGGAGTATAATGTATCTTTTGATGTTCACATCTTCATCTTGCTTTAAGAATACTCCATGAATCATAGGGATTTATATGGACCTTTCCAACCTCTTGCTAGACAAACTGTGCATATAATAGCTAGCACAAAGCTTAGGTTCCAAAACATCATAAGGGACTTACTAGGCCCTCGTCGTCTAGCTGAGATTAATGCATCTATCAATCCATTTATTCTACCCTTAATAAGATATGATTTGGGCCTAGACGTTTTCATCTTTGTGCTGTATTGAGAGGAAGGCAACCCACTTTTATGATGGCTTTCCCAATTTTTTTTGGGCGTAGTGGGGAAAATGCTGGGGATTTTTTGGATAACTTGGAGATGGCTTTCCTTGTCTCCGGGAGGGATGACGAAGCATTGAAATTGAGAGCTTTTCCTTTGGTGCTCAAAGAAGAAGCTAGGGTATGGTTCCAGGCTCTAGATCCAACCCAAAGAATTGATTGGGAGGGATTGAAGGTGGCTTTCCTACGAAGATTTCAACGAGCCAATTCGGCAGAAGAACTATGGCAACGGCTTCTGTCCCTTCATCAAGTTGACCCTCATGGTTATGCAACCTATGAGGAAGGTTTTCTGAAACTTTGGGGGCAATGGTCAGACTCACTAAACCTTGGTGAGCGAGCTCCCAATTGCCTCCAAAAGGATCGATTTATCTCAGGTTTGTACCCCTTGCTAAGGGAGAAGGTAAAGGGCAAATTTCCAAATGCTTTTGAAGATGCCTTAAGAATTGCTAGGGAAAAGAATAGAAAGATTCTCTATCAAGCTCAAGCTGGCCAGCTAGCTTTGGGAGGCAATATCACAACTATGGAAGCTTCTCACATACCTCCAAATGTGCCTAATGCACCAGACCTCAATAGAGGTCAACAAGAAGATATGCTCCAACAAATAAACAATCTCACAAACCAGCTAGAGGGGTTGAGAGTAAATCTTGTGCAGGGTGTAAGAAGGCCTATTGAGGGAAATGGTGGGAATCGGCCACCAATGCGATGTCAAGCAAGGGAAATGTTGTGTTACAATTGTGGGGAAATTGGCCACGGCATGTATAATTGCCCTCATCCCAGAAGATATGACTACCCTGTTAGAGGTCCTTGACAACAAGTAAGTCCACCCCGTGCTAGAGCTCAAGCACAAGAGCAACCGCAACCTCAAATTTTGCAGCCACCTCGTGCTCAAGCTCAAGCCCCTGCTACTCAACCAAATGTGAGCATCATAAGGATGGAGGAGGTCCTCAAGGGCAGAAGCAACCAGGAAGAAATAGCTAAAGGGGAGATGAAGATAGATGAAGTGGCTACAATGCCTATCAAACGTGTGCGTGTCCAAGATGAAGTAGGTAAAGAAACAAGCAAGGATGCAAGCAATGAAGCAAGTACATCTCGGGCAACTAAAGATGAAGCCAAGAAGAGAAAGACCCGTACTAGGTCTCAAATTGACATCTCTGATTTCCCTATGGGATCTCGGACACAACCTTATGACTTGACAGCTGATGTGAGTTCTCAAGGACCAAAGATTACTTGGCCACAACTACTTCATATCTCCCCAAAGCTTCGACGACAATGGTCAAAAATGGTGAGCACGAGGGCAAAGCGAAGTAAGCTAGTAAGTGTAATCAAAGCATATGGTCTCAAGGATATAGTGCCTTTGGTGGAGGCTCAAATCAAGGGACAACGGATTCCAAAAACTTACATTGACAGTGGAGCAGAGGTTTGTGTCATGACAGAAAAGCTAATGCATCAATTGGGTTTAGAGGTAATGGAATCATCAAACTTTAGGGCAAAAATGGCCAATAATGTCTCTGTCACTTGTGTGGGTGTAGTAAAAGCTTTGAGAGTTTCTGTTTTTGGAATCACTACAGAGGTTGATGCTTATGTGATGCCAGTAAAGGGAGAAGGATACCCCCTTATTTTAGGACGACCTTGGCTCATGGGTATAGGAGCTAGGCAAGATTGGGCAACACGAGACTTGGAGTTGAGGCCTCGCATGGGTGGCCATAGTCGGAAGGTGGTTTATAACCTAAAGAATGGGCGACGAGAGAACCTTGAACTAGGGACGTCAGCTGATGAGTGGAGCTCAAGTGGATGCTCCTCATCTATGGACGAGGAAGAGAGTTCAAGTGAAGAGAGTGATAGCACTCTCGAAGTCATGGGCATCACCATAAAGGAAACTACCTCATCAGAAGACAACCCAAGGATCCAAATGGAGAATGTGTGGGATGCCAGCCTAGAGGAGATGTTATCCAAGGATATAAAGGAAGAAGAAAAGGAGGGTTATGTAAATGTTCTCAAGAAGCATGCATCATTGTTTATTTCTGATTACACTCACATTACAGGTGTCACTGTAGTGAAGCATCATATCCATCTAAAAGAAGGGAGCAAGCCAATAGTACAAAAACTAAGAAGATTAGGAGTTGTGCAACAAAATGCATTGTTGTCTGAGGTGAGGAGACTCTTAGAAGCAGGATTCATATACCCAGTAGAAGATTCAGAATGGGTCTCCCCAGTAGTGGTGAGGCCAAAGAAGAATGGTAAATGGCGAGTGTGCGTGGATTACAAGCCACTAAATGCTGCAACAAAGAGGGACCACTTCCCTCTCCCATTTCAAGATGAGATTCTAAATGAAGTAGCAGGCCATGAGAGATACACAGTGTGTGATGGCTACTCTGGCTTCTTTCAAATACGCATTGCAGAGGAGGACCAGAAAAAGACTACTTTCATCACACCATGGGGATGTTTTGCATTTCGAGTCATGCCTTTTGGTCTCACCAACGCTCCAGCCACCTTTCAACGATTCATGAACATGGTCTTCCAACCTTACTTTGGTAAGTCCATAATGGTTTTCATAGATGACTTTTGTATTTATAGCTCCAAAAGTAGGCATCTCGGCAAGATTGATGAAGGATTTACTCGTCTAGCTAAGCTGGGTGGACAACTAAACAAGGACAAATGTCACATTGGGGAAAGCAAGGTTACACTATTAGGGCATGTAGTGTCCATTGATGGAATCGAGGTAGATCCTGAAAAGATAGAAACATTGCTAAATCTACCTTCCCCAACTTCCATCAAACAATTAATCTCCTTCTTGCAAAAGCTAAGATATTTGAGTAGATTCATACACTTACTCTCCCAAGTGATATTTCCTCTACAACAGCTGACTCGTCAAGAGACGCTTGTTTGGAGTGAAGAAAGTGAAGGGCATTTTAGAGAGATTAAAAAAATGTTAGGGTCACTCCCTGTAATCCTCCAACCTTGTTGGGAAGAAACATTCTTTGTAAACCCTAGTGTGGGAGAAGAAGCCATTGGTGCTGCCCTCCTACAAAAAGATCCAAAAACCTCCTTTATGAGGCCTGTGTATTTTGCTAGCCGCCTCATGGAAAACACAGAGAAGGCCTACACCCTAATGGAACAGCTAGTGTTAGCTCTCATGTTTGCGGTAACCAAATTTCGGCCATACTTGCTGCCAAAGAGGTTTGTAATTATCACTGTGGAGGATATGTTTCCCTATGCACTACAACATATGGAAATCTCTGACAAAATAGCAAAGTGGGTGGTGCGACTTCAAGAGTTTGATTATACAATACAGGTTGAAAGAACAACTCGAGCATGCTTAGCCGACATTTTAACAAACAAGTGCTATGAAAAAGTTTGCCATTTGAAGAGAAAGGAACTTCCACCACCTCCAGCTGTAGAGGCTTTGGTCAATGCTTATAGCCTCTACTTTGATGGAGCATACAAGAGAACCAAGGATAAGGCAGCTGCAGGCATCGTGGTCTTATCCCCATTGGGAGAGAGGATCCATGGTGAAGGGATCACTCTAGAAGATGTCCACTCCAACAATGAAGCAGAATATCATGCTCTAATTCATGGCCTTTGTTGGTGCCTCGATAATTCAATTAAGAGATTAAACGCTTTTGGTGACTCCATGCTTTTGGTAAGGCAAATGCAAGGTACATGGGCTTGCAAAAATGCCCGTCTCTCTACTAAAATGAGAGAAGCAAAAGCTCTTATGAGGAGATTTAGGGAGGCACAAGTACATCATGTACCAAGAGACCAGAACAAGGATGCAGACCACCTAGCATCATCAAAGTTAAACGAGTCAATAGTGGGAGTAGTGGCCATCAAACTTCCACTTCAGCAAGGCAAGGAGGACTTGGAAGATATTATGCACATTCTGGAGCAAGGAGAGGCTCCTAAACACTTGAATGCAGGGGAAAGGCGATGGTTAGCTAGGAAGGCTACCAGGTATCGCATAGTAAATGATGACTTGTATTGTCTTGGTAAGGATAGTGTGCTTAGGAGAGTTCCTTTGAAGAGTGAAATTGAAGATATTTTAAAAGCTTGTCACGATGATATGTGCGGAGGACACTTTGCACACGACGTCACTAGTAGAAAGGTTCTACAAGCTGGGTTTACTTGGCCAAGTCTTCATCGTGATGTCAAATATTGGTGTCAAACATGTGATGAATGTCAGAAAGCAGGACCACGATGGCTCATAGCTGAACCTCAGAACCCAATAAAGGTATATGGGCCCTTTGAGAAGTGGGGAATTGATGCCATAGGGCCTCTACCACGCACTCAGTCAGGTAAAGAGTACATCATCATGGGAGTAGACTACATGACTAGATGGGCTGAGGCTATGCTGACCAATAGAATTACTGCTAAGGATGTGAGTCAGTTCATCTTTGACCACATTTGTTGCCGGTTTGGCACCCCTCTTGAAATACTATCTGATAGAGGACCAGGGTTTAGAGCAGACTTGGTAGGAGAACTCATGAAGAAGCTAAATATTCAGCATCAACACTCTACTCCTTACTACCCTCAGTGCAATGGCTTGGTGGAAAAGGTAAATGGAATCATTTGCAAAATTCTCACCAAACAGGTACATGCCAGGCGCCAAGATTCGGACAAACACCTGAATGGAGCTCTATGGGCCTATAGAACCTCCTTCAAAACCACATTAGGGTACACACCCTTTCATTTGGTTTATGGAAAGGAGGCGCTTTTGCCCATTGAAGTGAAGTTAACAAGTCTTCGAATATTGGGTAGCCAGGTAGGCTCTCAAAAGGAGAAAGTACATCAAAGGATCATGGATCTAGAGAGGCTGCAATTGGATCGTGAAGAAGCCATCAACCACTATTCTCAAGAAGCAGAGAAGCGCAGAGAAAAGTTCAACAAAAAGCTAGCATCCAAAGACATCAAAAAGGGATCTCTGAAGCTTCGATATGACAATCGCTTCGACACTCGTAAGGATGGAAAGTTTCTTTTCCGATGGGAAGGCCCGTTCTTGGTCACCAAAAAGTTCAAAAATGGCTCTTACAGACTTCAAGACATTGATGGTAAAGTGCACAACACCAGGACAAATGGATGGCGTCTACAGCCTTATCACATCAGGATAAGGTCAGCTCAAGATCAAAGAAAGTAGGCTAGAGGCATAAATACCCCTAGCCAGGTTTGGGGGGGCTATGATCCGAGCCTATCACAAATTTTTGTTTATCATATTTTGTTGGTTTTCCTTGCTTCTAGAGGTTTACAATAAAAGAAAGAGTGAGAACAACCTCTTGGAAAAATTTAAAAAAAAATGATTTTTTCTTGACTAGTTCACCGGAGGTGAAAGGTAGAGGGAGAACCTAGTGGTAAAGGGAAGGGAAAATATGTAAATGTGAAAAGAAAGATATGATGTGGTTGTGGAGCCATGCACCCATGATTCAAGGGTCATGAGTGGCTCATATCATCATGGCTTTGGAGCCATATGATGATTCAAACAAATGGGACCCAAGTGGAAGACTTGGTAAAGGAAGAAACCAGGCACATGATTTTGTTGAATTTTTAAAAAATACTTCCACTCCGATCCAAGAAAAGTTGTCTTCATCAAAGTTGTAACTGACGAGCGGAAGATTCTGGCCATATTTTTTTTATAATTTTTGCATCTACGGTCTAGGAGATATGGCCAAAATGGTGGACGGCAATTTTTTCAACTGTGGTGGAGACCACCCCCCTACCTTTACACACACACACCCTTCCTTTTCCACATTGAGACCTTCTTTAAAATCAGCTATTAGTCTTCTCACCCTCCTCTCCTTCCTCCTCTCTCTCAAGCTCAAAAACCCATCAAAGTTCCTCTTCTAATCACCTCTCAAGTCATGCTTAATCTTGTTGTAATTCATAAGTTCTCATTCAACCCCTTTCTATTATTACTAGATATGTATTGATTTTATGTAGATTCTTTACATTTTAAAATAAGGAAGCTTTTGGACTCAAGCTATGGAGGAAGGAGTGAAGACAACACAAGTGATGATGGAGCTAATTGGTCAACAAATCACTTGGAAGGAGCTTCTTCATTGGTTGAATGTCCCTAATCAAGCTTCATTTGTACAAATTACACTTGGATCTTAATCTCACTCATAATCACTCTCTTTCCTATATAAAGAGGCCTTCCCCTTTGTAATTTTAAGCCTCCCTCAGCCCATTGAGCCTTTGTATCACTCACCATGAGCCCATAAGCTCATTCATTCACTCTATTCTTGCACATCATAGAGTGCAAATTGTTTCATGCTAGTAACCTCTCCTCCTCTTACTTGTGTTAATTAAGTGAAATGTTGTATATGCGTGTGAGAGTGCTTGATGTGATCTTGGCTAATCCTTGAGTGATTGTTTGGTAATCTATATGCTATTTGTGTTGGGAGTGTTTGAAGTCATCCATTCCTTGTGCACACACCACAGTTAATGCTTCATTCATAGTGCTCTCTCTCTCTCTCTCTCTCTCTCTCTCTCTCTCTCTCTCTCTCTCTCTCTCTCTCTCTCTCTTTGTGTAGCGGTCCTAGTCCACGCTTCCAAGACTAGGTGGTGCCCTCATCTCATTTCCCTTGTGGCGCAATGGAGTTTGTTTTGGTGTAGAGGCCGCCATTCCAAATTTCCTTCGTCACCATCATATCCCATGTACAATTTCTCTTTTACCATAGAGGACATCTTATGGATCTAGGGTCATAAGACGCCAACATAGTGCATAAATGGCTTCTTATAAGTATACACGTAAACACAATGCATAGAGGGAATTTTACTAGCATAAAGACTGCCCTATGGCCTTGGGACCTAGGGTGCCAACATAGAGCATTGAGGGCTTTTTATAGCACCTTGTTTCCCTTGGGACGCCATAGTGCCATAAAGTGGTTTTTGTATATATAGTAGAGAATTCTCACACACATGATACCTTGGTCACTATCTAGCCCTTGGACCATATGATAGTAGCATAGAGGACACCCTATAGCCCTAGGGTTTCCTTCTATCCCTAGGGCCATACACTGCCAACATATAGTATACATGGTTTCTTCATAGAGCAAACCTTTTAGTCTTACACTATAGAGTGGAAACCTAGACCATATAATGTATCCTACTAGCATAGAAGGCACCCTATGAACCTGAGGCCAAAGAGTACCAATTTAGGGCATAAAGGGTCTCTTCCTAAGTTGAAGGGCACCTTGTGGCCCGAGGGAGCACCCTATGGCCTCAGGGCCATAGGGTGTCAACATAGTCAAATGGGGTGTAAACTTAGAGCATAGAGGGTCTCTTACTATCATGGAGGACACCCTGTGTCCTTGGTGCCATAGGGTGCAAACATATAGCATGGAGGGTTTCTTGCTAGCATAGAGAGCACCCTATGGCCTTGGGGCCATATGATTCCAATAAAGAGCATAAACGGTTTTTTGATAGCATAGAGGATAGCTTATTTCCCTGGGGCCATATGATACAAAAATAAAAGAGTCTTAAGAAGGGAACCTAGGCCACTAAATCACCATGGGGCCATAAGGCAGCCTTTGTGGGGAATGCTCCTAAAGGGTTCCTTGGCTATCCTATGGCCTTTGGGCCATAGGCTACCAACACAGTGTTTAGATGGTTTCTTACTAACATAGAGCTCACCTTGTGGCCTACCGTCTTTAGATTGTAATATAGAGTTTCAATGGTTTTATACTAGGCGTAAGGGGTACCTTATGGCCTTGGGGCCATAGAGTGTCAATGTGGAGCGCAGAGGTTTCCTTTCTAGCATAGAGGGCACCATGTGGACTAGGAGCCATTTGATGCACCCTATGGCCCGAGGGCTGTAGGTTGCCAATGTAGACAAGGTTTCTTAGTAGCATTATAAAGGGTACCTTGTGGCCCTCAAATCTCCATAGGGTGCCAACATAGAGCGTAGAGGGTTTTTCTTACTAGCATAGAGGACATCCTATGGCCGTGGGCCATAGGGTTTCAATATTGAGCATAGAGTATTTCTTACTAGCATAGAGGCTACCTTGTGGCCCTAGGTCCATAGGGTGCAAACATAGAGAATAGAGGATTTCTTACTATCATACAGGTTACCTTGTGGACCTAGGTCCATAGGGTGCAAACATAGAGCATAGAGGATTTGTTACTAGGACAGAGGGCACCCTTTGGCCCAAAGGCCATAGAGTGACAACATGTAGCATAAAGGGTTTCTTACTAGCAAAAGAGGAAGACCTTGTGGCCCTCGGGTCATAGGGTGCCAACATAAAGCATATATGGTTTCTAACTAGTGCTCATAGAGGGCATCTTGTGGCCCTATGACAACCCATGGCCTCAGGGCCATAGGGTGACACATAAATAAAGTACCATAATATGGCTTTGAAGCCATATATCTATTTATATGTTGAGACCTCCCAAAAATCCTAACCCTATGGCCTATAGGCCATAAACAGACATATTTTGGATTATCTTAAAGTCATAGAGATACCTACAAAGAGAACTGTATGGCCTGAAGGCCATAAGAAACTTAGTCAAGGAAATCATCCAATGCAAGAAGATCATGGCAATAGAAAATGAGAATTTTTCTCTAGAGCTTAAAGGCATAAATGTTTCTCCAAGTATACTTCTAGGCGCCACCATCATGGACAAAGAACTAATGTAGCTAGACAAAGATTAGGAATCTCTAGACAATAAGGAGCATAAAAATAAAATCATTGTAGATGTGTTGTCAGTTAGTAAATTTGCTATTTGCGATTAGTTTTTTCTAAGAGTGTGAAAAAAAAGAGTTATCAAAATGTAGATACTTTGGAATCTAAAATTAGGTGTTCTTTAAACTTGCAGTCCTTCAACAAGATATTGTGGCTGACAAAGTTCTACTCGAGATTGTTGGTATAGAGGATGCTAATGTCATTGACCCTACTGAGAAAGATTCTATCAATCTCCATGTGAACCAAAGAGTTTCTGATGAAGATGACAAGAATCTACAAGTCTTTGAAGGTCAACTGCTACAACGACTGGAGATAAATTTAAAGAGTAATCCAATGGAAGAAGACAGTGAAAGTTCCAGAACATGTGCAAGGGAAGAAGAAGAATCTAATGAAAATATTCTAGTAGCCCAAGAGTTGGGAATTTGATTGCATGACACTACAATGGAAGTAGAAGGTTTTTTTTTTCTTTTTTTTTCTCTGAAAAGCTCTTTCAATTTCGGAGTATTAACTTACACATTTTGCTAGCATAGAGGACACCCTATGGCCCTAGGACCATAGGATGCCATCATATCCCATGTACAATTTCTCTTTTACCATAGAGGACATCTTATGGATCTAGGGTCATAAGATGCCAACATAGTGCATAAATGGCTTCTTATAAGAATACACATAAACATAGTGCATAGAGGGAATTTTACTAGCATAAATATCGCCCTATGGCCTTGGGGCCATAGGGTGCCAACATAAAGCGTAGAGGGATTTTTATTAGCACCTTGTTACCCTTGGGACACACATGATACCTTGGTCACTATCTGGCCCTTGGACCATATGATAGTATCATAGAGGACACCCTATAGCCCTAGGGTTTCCTTCTATCCCTAGGGCCATACACTGCCAACATATAGTATACATGGTTTCTTCATAGAACAAACCTTTTAGCCCTACGCAATTGAGTGGAAACCTAGACCATATAATGTATCCTACTAGCATAGAAGGCACCCTATGACCCTGAGGCCAAAGAGTACCAATTTAGGGCATAAAGGGTCTCTTCCTAGGTGGAAGGGCACGTTGTGTCCCTAGGGAGCACCCTATGGCCCCAGGGCCATACGGTGTCACCATAGTCAAATGGGGTGTAAACTTAGAGCATAGAGTGTTTCTTACTATCATGGAGGACACCCTGTGTCCTTGGTGCCATAGGGTGCAAACATATAGCATGGAGGGTTTCTTGCTAGCATAGAGAGCACCCTATGGGCTCCCTATGGACTTGGAGCCATATGATTCCAACAAAGAGCATAAACGGTTTTTTGATAGCATAGAGGATAGCTTATTTCCCTAGGGCCATATGATACAAAAATAAAAGAGTCTTAAGAAGGGCACCTAGGCCACTAAATCACCATGGGGCCATAAGGTGGTCTTTGTCGAGAATGCTCCTAAAGGGTTCCTTGGCTATCCTATGGCCTTTGGCTACCAACATAGAGTTTAGATGGTTTCTTACTAACATAGAGCTCACCTTGTGGCCTACGGTCTTTAGATGCTAATATAGAGTTTCAATGGTTTCATACTAGGCATAAGGAGCACCCTATGGACTTGGGGCCATAGAGTTTCGATGTAGAGCGCAGAGGTTTCCTTTCTATCATAGAGGGCACCATGTGGTCTAGGAGCCATTTGATGCACCCTACGGCCCGAGGGCTGTAGGTTGCCAATGTAGACCATAGAGGTTTTCTTTCTAGCATAGAGGGAACCTTGTGGCCTAGGGGCTATTTTGTGCTCCCCTAGAGCATACAAGGTTTCTTAATAGCATTATAAAGGGTACCTTGTGGCCCTCAAGTCTCCATAGGATGCCAACATAGAGCGTAGAGGGTTGTTCCTACTAGCATAGAGGACATCCTATGGCCTTGGGGCCATAGGGTTTCAATATTGACCATAGAGGATTTCTTACTAGCATAGAGGCTACCTTGTGGCCCTAGGTCCTTAGGGTGCAAACATAGATAATAGAGGATTTCTTACTATCATAGAGGGTACCTTGTGGCCCTAGGTCCATAGGGTGCAAACATAGAGCATAGAGGATTTGTTACTAGCACATAGGGCACCCTATGGCCCAAACGCCATAGAGTGATAACATGTAGCATAAAAGGTTTCTTACTAGCATAAAAGTCAGACCTTGTGGCCCTCGGGTCATAGGGTGCCAACATAAAGCATATATGGTTTCTTACTAGTGCTCATAGAGGGCATCTTGTGGCCCTATGACAACCCATGGCCTTATGGCCATAGGGTGACACATAAATAAAGTACCATATGGATTTGAAGCCATATATCTATTTATATGTTGAGAGCTCCCAACAATCCTAACCCTATGGCCTTGAGGCCATAAACAGACATATTTTGGATTATCTTAAAGTCATAGAGATATCTACAAAGAGAACCATATGGCCTGAAGGCCATAAGAAACTTAGTCAAGGAAATCATCCATGGCAATAGAAAATGAGACTTATGCTCTAGAGATTAAAGGCATAAATGTTTCTCCAAGTATACTTCTAGGCGCCACCATCATGGACAAAGAACTAATGTAGCTAGATAAAGATTAGGAATCTCTAGACAATAAGGAGCATAAAAATAAATTCATTGTAGATGTGTTTTCAGTTAGTAAATTTGCTATTTGCGATTAGTTTTCTCTAAGAGTGTGACAAAATGTCGATACTTTGGAATCTAAAATTAGGTGTTCTTTAAACTTGCAGTCCTTCAACAAGATATTGCGGCTGACAAAGTTTTACTCGAGATTGTTGGTATAGAGGATGCTAATGCCATTGACCCTACTGAGAAAGATTCTATCAATCTCCATGTCAACCAAAGAGTTTCTGACGAAGATGACAAGAATCTACAAGTCTTTGAAGGTCAACTGCTACAATGACTGGAGATAAATTTAAAGAGTAATCCAATGGAAGAAGACAGTGAAAGTTCTAGAACATGTGCAAGGGAAGAAGAAGAATCCAATGAAAATATTCTAATAGCCCAAGAGTTGGGAATTGGATTGCATGACACCACACTGGAAGTAGAAGGCAATGGAAGTTCCAGAACATGTGCAACGCCAGAAGGAGAATCCAACACAAATATTTTAGCACCCCAGGATTTGGAAATCGAAGTGCATGGTGAGTCAGACCTTCCATCCACCAACAAACCAATGCTGACTATAATAGTGAGCTTGTGTGGATTATTCCGAGGAGATGTTGGCAAAAGTCCAAGAAAATGAAGAGCTTAAAGTTTGGACATGAGCATATTGTTCTTCGTTTAGGATGCATTGAGTTTTTAAAGGCTCTATTTAGCAATTTCAATGTAGGGATATGGTCAGCTGCTAATGACATGCATGTTGTGGACATCATCAAGATTTTAGAAAAGGAAGCTAAAGAAAAATTTCCATTCTTTATGATGTGGGGGCAAAGCCAATGTCAACCATGCGTAGAATCAAGGATCACTCGCTTAGATAATCCAGGAGTAGAAGCACTTTTCAAACCGCTGGCTACTGCATCATCAAAATTTGGGCTTGATGCAAGAAGATTGCTTCTTGTAGATGATGAACCATTAAAGGGATGTGTGAATCCTACATTAAATTGTATTTTTCCACCATCATTTAATGTTGATGATGAGGAGGATAATATCCTCCTTGGGGAGCTGCTACCATATATCAAAGCTCTCAATCATGTTAATGACATTCGCACAGTTACAGGGTCTCATTTATATGGACAAGCACCCATTGCTCAAGGTCATGAGCTTTATAACCGTATACACAAGGTTGTTGCAGAGTGGGAGGAGAGAAATCTAATTTTTCTAGGAAAAACCTACTCCACGGGAAGACTACCAGAAGTTTCTCGTCCTCTTCACGATGAGAAAGTTACAACATCTAGCACTAGTGGAATGTCCACTCGAAGTCAAGACAAGAAACTTTGAGCACGTGATCGAGAAAAAGTAAGGGTCTTAAAGAATATCAAATCATTATCAGCCTTGAAAGGTACAAAAGCAATCATACTTGCCCAAAAATTGGGATACAAGGAGCCTGTGATCAAAGTACATGAAGCCAAGAATTATATAGAGCATCTAAAAATTCAGTATGATCTCAAATAGCCCTATATCAAGAAATGATGGAGCAATGTTTTGTAACATTTTGTCATTTACAAAGATCTTTATGTACTCAGAGACTTTGTTAGAGTGCTTAGGGTTTCAAGATATATGAAGATGTAAATGATTAATAGTTTTTTAAATTGTCTTTCAATACTATAAGTAACTTATGAGTTTCATGTGCCAAATGCTCTTTTTTTTAAAAGCTTTTATAGTTGTTTGCTTTGAAATTTGAGTTAATTGTGCCATCAAGGACAATCTACATGCTCATAAGGTCAAATCTCACCCTATATGTCCTTGGGGGAATTTCACTTTATGGTCTCAACACCCTATGAATCTAAGGCCATAGGGTCATAGTTTGGCATGTGTTCTTGCATAGGACTTACTAAGTGTAACCACAAATTAGCACCCTATGTCCCTAAGGTCTTCAACACACTTAAGATCTGTATATTAACTTTTTTTTTAAAATCATTTCAGGGCTTCTAAGAAAAAATGTTCTGCTATTAGATTATCACAAAATAGAGGAGCTCCCTTTCATATTACATCAAATATCACATTCAAACCAAGAGCAATGGTTTCATTATCTACCAACATTTTCAAACAGGACAAAAGAACGCTTATCTTGGATTTAGAGGGTGTGCTTCTTGCAACATTTGAGCTTCAATCAAGGCCAACTTGGACCAAGTACATGTGCATTGTAGAAGATAACAATGAGTTGTATGCGGTGCATCCAGATGCAGAGTATTTCTTAAGATTTTTCTTTGAGTTCTTTGAGGTTTGGATTTGGAGCTGCCATCGTTTACAAAAAGCTCAACACATAATCAAGAACTGTTTTCCTACACAAAGTCACAAATTCAAGATGATTATGGATAATCGGTGCTACCAAAATTCAAATTTCATGATCGGTTACAAAAGAGCCTATCACAAAAATCTTTCGACCATATGGAAGCTATTTGATTATTTAGATGGGGGCAACACTATAATATTTGATGATAGTCCATATCGAGTGATGTGGAATATGCAAGGAACTTATATGATTTTTCCAAAGTTTTGGAACCAACCTACTCAATTGCTTCAAAGTTTTTTAAAAGATGAAATTGTTCCATGGTTATGTGGATGGTTGTATGCTAAAGACAAGAGAGACTATACCATGAGAAATTTTGTCATGTTCCATCCTGATCCTGAGACTCACTATGTAATGCAATGTTATATGTCTCAAAGGACTCAAAATCTCAAGAGAAGGAGGCCATTTTAAGTGTACTAGTTAAGTATTCTAAATAGCATCTACCAAGTATTTGGCAATGTGTACTTTTCAAAATTTAAACTTGATGGAATGTTGTGGGATATCTTGAAACATCTTTAAGCTGTTTTTAAAATGAAGTGCATCCTATTGTCAGGAGACTTCTCTCATTAAAGTTCTTTAGTTTCATTGTTTGATGCTTCTATGGTATTGTTAACTTTTTCTACTTATTAATTGTCTTTATTAAGTGATCCAAACAATCAAAATTTCTTGACATTTGGTAGTGTTACAAAACGGTGTTTTTTGAACACCCTCAATCTTGGAGATATCATACTCTTTCTAGTTAGTCTTTTATTGTATATGCGATGAAACTGTCAAGTTGGTGGTAATCTTTATGTTTATACTTTATACTATTTTGACATAATCAATGTATACAATGCATATTATTCACATCAAATGGTGTTTTTAAACACCTCCTTTTTTTGAGACACCATCTCTAAAACCTTTGAGTGAAGTTTTAAAGCATGTACTTGATGTAAAAAATCTTCATCTTAACATTGATTCTTTGGCACAAACTTATATTAGGAGTTTTTATATTGTAGTTTTATGTTAAGAAATAATTTCAAAGTTAGAATTATGATAGTTTATCTAAGTAAGTGTCTCATCTAACTTTGTATAGTTAAATAAAATACCAAATGGAATTATAGGTGCAATAGATGACATCTTATGGTCTTAGGGCCATAGGATACTCTATAGTATTGTTTATATTTTTTAATTGTTTGTGAACATAGATCATAGAGGGTTTTTCTCACTACCATAGAGGATATCCTATGGCTTTGGGGCCACATGGTCTCAATATTGAGCGTAGAGGATTTCTTACTAGCATAGAGGGTACCTTGTGGCCCTGGGTCCATAGGGTGCAAACACAGAGTATAGAGGATTTCTTACTCTAGCACAGAGGGCACCCTATGGTCTAAGGCCATATGGTGACAACATATAGAATAAAGGGTTTCTAACTAGCATACGAGGCACACCTTGTGCGCCTGGGGACATAGTGTGCCAACATAGAGCATAGAAGGGTTTCTTATTGGCATAAACAACATCTTGTGGCCCTAAGACAACCTACATCATTAGGGACATAGGGTGGCACATAAATAAAGTCCCATATGGCTTTGAAGGACTGGACCTCTTTGTACGTTGGGACCAGCTAACAATCCTAACCCTATGGCCTTGAGGTCATAAAGAGACATATTAAAGTCATACACATGTCTACAAAGAGCACCATATGGCCTTAAGGCCATAGGTGCAATATATGGCATTAAGGCCATAGGTGAAATAGATGGCATCTCATGGTCTTATAGCCATAGGATACTATATAGTATTGTTTTGACTTTTTAAGTGTGAAATATTAGTTTGAATGTTGTTTAAATTATCGTGTATTTAAAACTTGATAGCATGCTACAAAACCATTACCAAGTATTTTGTTATACATGGATTAAGGTCACCAAATTATGACAAGAGTGTTTAATAGCATTTGCCTTTACATATTATCTTTTTTAATTGCTGTAATCAATCTATATGCTGCTTTAAAATCATATCAATTTGTTTTTATGACACCTCATTTTTTGAGAGGCTACGTCTAGAAGCGTTTGTTGAATTTTCAAAAGCACTGATGTCATACAAATCCTCTTTTCAAAAACTATATTGGAGGTTTATTCTTAAATTTTATAGTAGAGAAATTAAAATAGACTCATACAATCATGATAATTTATCTACATTAAAGACAACTAGAGCTTAGAAATCATTAAATAACACAATCCTAGCATACACATTTAGAATTTGGGAAAGGGGATTTTCCCAAATTATCTAAAATGGTGTTCTAGATTTAGGTTTCCTTTTAGTGTGGTTGTGTGTTAATAACAACAGACAATCATTTTAAACAATCCGTCACTGATTCTGTCCTTGACATTTGCGAGTGTGATAGCGGAAGCGTAATCCATGAAGTGGTGGAGGTCATTCCTCCTGGCTAGCATGCCTTGCATATAAAAGTGGAAGCCTGTGGCTACCGTAAAAGTTAATACCAAAAATGCCTTGCATCGATTGGACTGGTAGTGATTCGATGAAATAAATTTCTTGTACCGACGGGACTGGTAGTGAGTCGGTGAAATGTGGTCCTGATTAATGTAGATGCCCTAAACTTGGTTGCCACTACTCTTGGCCCCAAGTTAATGGTAACACGATTTAGAAACCGTGTTGCAAGTGAAATTGGTTGTGCCAAAAAGGATGATTATTTTAGAAAAGAAATTAGGGCATAATCCTACCCAATTGGAAAAAAAAAATGGACGATACTCTGAAAAGGTCATATGCACGTATAAAGACATATAACTCTTGTGCCTTGCACCAAAACTAGAGTTTATGTCGAATCACTAACTAATGCATCATGTTTACGTTTGTCGGACATGTGGACACTGCTTTTTTCTAATGCGTTCCTAAGCAAATAAAGCATAATTTTTGACTTTTTGCACGTTGAAAGTCAGATGGTGATAGTCACTTCCTGACCACATTGGTCGTGCCGCGATTTGTTCCGACAACCGAATTATTTTGGACATGTTGGACCTCTTTGGTCACAACTGGTAGATT
This sequence comes from Adiantum capillus-veneris, assembly GCF_014529385.1. Lineage (NCBI taxonomy): Eukaryota > Viridiplantae > Streptophyta > Polypodiopsida > Polypodiales > Pteridaceae > Adiantum > Adiantum capillus-veneris. The sequence goes on along the minus strand of NC_140959.1, from coordinate 90,674,885 downwards.
GACAACCCCTTAGGTTGCTGGCAAGTGGGGAGCTGATTCTGGTAGCATTCTGTAAATTAGTTGTGTGAGATTTTCTACTTGTGTAGCCAATATTTGGACCCTTACATCTAGCTTGTGAAATAGGGCATCAAAAGTTTGCCAATCCTGTCAAGTGACAAACTCCCTAGCATCCGGCAATTTGCTGTCATCCTCTAGAATATCCCCAACACGCTCTGAGGAGGAGGGGTTGATAAATGAGGAGATAGAGATAGATCACTTGGGTTTGCACCATCCATCCCTGTTGCCACGATGGTACCCTCCGTGACAGTATCCGGCCCCATGACATCCACAGGTGGAGCCAATTCCAGGTATTCAAAGCCAAACATGTTTTGATCATCAATTTCTGCACTCATGGCGAATCTATGTTATGCGAACAAAAGAGAAAACAGTCCCTTGGAGTGCCAAAAAGCTCGTAGCCATATCGAACACAGAGGCCATTGGTGAGTCATGCTAACTTCGCCGGTGGTCATAAAGAAGGTCAATTTCAAGCCACCGTAGAATTGGTGAAGAGGTGAAATCATTGAGGAACTTCAAATTGCTGATGATATTGAAGGTATTGAGAAAGTCGAGCTTCCCAATAAACTTGCTCACATCGTGTGCAGTCCAGCAAGTTGAAAGTCATCTAATGTGGACTTGATGTGAACGATCTTGAAAACGTTTTTAAACCCTGATTCAGAACGAGCTCAGCAGGTTGCGATAATTAAGTGGGTAATTATGTCTTCAACTAAACCGAACGCCGAATTCAAAGTCGGATTATAAATCCCAAGCAACCGCGAAATTAGCAATTGACTTGCAACCGAGGATGCACTTGAAAACACCGACCAATTCATAGTGGCCAATAACTGGATTTGCATCTTATGCAAATGGAAAATCGGTTGGAATTTGTGGTGTGCGAAACTGCAAAATCTAATTTGCAGTCGGCTCGGAATACTGAGTTATTCCTGCTCAACAAAAAATTTGTGGTCATTTGCCTTCCACCAGAGCACGAGAACTGAGGGGAGGCTTGCCGGCCAAAAAAACGTATGTAGAGGCTCTTTCTTATGCCGCCATGCTTGTGGGAAGGGCCACCTACTATGGCCAAGGCTCAAAATCAATGGCCAATTCGCCTTGCAATGTGAAAATCAAGTAATTTCGTGAGGCAATCAACGCAGGCAGCGCGCACAAAAAAACGAGATGATGGCGAAGCTGTGTGCGGCTTGGTGAGGCAAGCAGTGGCCGCGAGCTTTTGGCATCCCCCCTTCCTCCCCAGGGCGCCCCTGTCAAGCCCAAGAGGGCGCTGTTTCATGCGCCATAGCTCCACGTCTAAAACAAGAAAGCCTACCCGATTTAGGCAGTGTCCTTGCTGAAAATGGAAAAAACCCCACAAAGGCCACGGTTCTCACCTAAAGGCCCTATTTTTAGGAGCTAAAAGTGACCACGCCTAGAGAGAGAGTGGAAGAGAGACCTAAGATCTGATATCAGTGTAGGAACTAGGGGAAACTAGACTAAAGATCCTCCTCCCAACCTCCCTTTATATAGGCGGGCTCCTAGCCCCTTGCCCTAGACGGATCCCCTATCCACACTGTCTAGCCCGACCCTTGGCCGTAGTCCATGACCATCCTAGTTCTTAGGTTACAGGACCCTTGTCCTGACAGATGGGCATGCTGATGTTTTTTGTTTAGAAAACTTTGGCTATTCAAAGGCCAATGCTTAGTTGGAAGACCAAAATCAAGCAGGGCTTAAGTACAAAATGGTCTCAATTTGCGAGAATGCGGAAACCTAGCTGTAAGACTATGGGTTATTTATGCTAGAGAGCAGTTTATCAAGGGAAGAAAGCATGGTGCAGGTGTTTTTGCTCCTGGTTCATGGAAAAGCAAGGAGATGGTACAATTGTCTACCGGATGAAGCAAAGATGGATTGCAAAGCCTTGGAGGTGGCTTTTTGAAGTAGATTTGTATCGAATATGCAAAACTAGATAACGTGCAACTAGAAGAAGTGAAGCAAAAGATGGATGGGTTGAAGCAAAGCTTTGATAATGATTTTTAGGTGTTTGAGTAGGAGTTTGAAGCCCTTTGGGGATGGTTGATAAAGGTAATTATTGTAGAGAATGTTTGTTTTCTTAAATTGAGAAAATTCATGGATTGCCTACATGAAGTAGTGCAAGATAAAGTGGAGATAGATGGCCCGGTGTCATATGATGAAGCGATGGCTCTAGCAAAAGGGCAAACAAAGAAGATTCTGAAGAAGCACAAAGCTAGGCAAGGTTTGCCAAGTGTTGCGGTGCCCAAGCAGATTGATGCAGTGGGAAGCAAAGATAAAGGTGGTGCAAAGTGTTGTGCCTATGCAAGAGGAACTAGGGGTTATGTGGCTACAAAGGGATAGAGTAGTTTCACTGCCGAGGATGCCAGTTAGAGAGGCTCCAATTGTAGAGGAAGTGAAGATGGTTCTAGATTGACCAAGAGATGCGCCACTAAGCTCAAGTACAGTGGACCTGACTCCTTCAATGTGTGATAGAGATCAAAGCATGAGGTTGAATCAATAAAGGTTGAGGAGGTTCCAAAGCTCAAGACAGAGTGTGAGGTTGAGCCAAATGATAGCATCTTTATGAATGCTAATACAAGTTGAGAAATAGAATTGTTATAGTCAAGGTATGATGAGTTTTCTCTCTTGCGAGTGAGCAAAGATGCGATGAGTATGTGTGAAGGGCAAGGTGAAATGTAGGTCCGGTGTGCCTAATGGAGGCCAAGTGGAGGAGCCTAGGACTACTGATGATGGTATGCATAGAAAGATGGTGTGTGGTTCCATCCTAATGGCCATGTTCGTGAAAGTGGAAGTGGAGTATGTTGTGGTGGTGCAACAAGTGCAAGGTTTTTCCAAGAAGGATGAGGTGGCCTTGCTTATGAAGATCAGGATGATGCAGTAGAGAATGAGTTTCTCTCTTCCATTAGGAAGAGAATCGGGTCTAGGAGAGCCTCTTTATTTGACAGTTTAAGGGCGTCAAACCTCTAGTATTAAGAAAGCAACCGAAGGACAACTTTTGAATTCAAACAAGCAAAACAGCTAGTTTATTTGAGCTCAAATTACCCCCAAAAATGAAATTTAAAATCTAGCAAGAAAAAACATATAATGTAACATATCTATGGAAAGAGCTCCGTGTGTATATTACGTATCTATAATCTCCGCTCAAATTGGAGATCATATGTAGGAGTTATGGAGGGACACAAATCATGAAGTTGTCCACTCCCTTTTTTTTTTTTTTGGGGGGGGGGGGGGGGGGGGGGGGGGGGGGGATCCTTTGACCACTCTTACACACCCACCATTCTTGCACACATGGCGTGCATCTTTTTGTCAAAAATTTAATCACCTCCATAGTCTCATAGCAGATTAAAAGGACCTCCTTGACCCCATCCTCTTCCTAATTTTTGGTACAGCGTGACGCAGTGGTAGAAGAGGCAGTCGAAGCATAGGTAATGGAAGATGATAAGCAAGTGGAGCTGTTAGACCTTGAATAACCAGAGGAGGAGGATGGGCTTGATGATGCTGGGGTCGAGTGCATTTATGGTGAAGAGGAGACAATGGAGGCAAAGATAGAGGTGCAACCATCACACTCTATGGTAGGTGCTGGAGATTCCAAGGTTGTGTTTAGGATTTCCAAAGAGGTATGTGAATCATGGTTGAAAGGTATGCTAGTTGAAGCAACTGCAATGGACCAACAAGCAGATACAATCCACTTGAAGAGGACCTTATTTTACATGTTTGGGAGGGAGGGTCGGGTATGCTCAATGCGAATGATGTGTCAGGTATGGATATGTCTAATGAGAGCAATGATGTGCTTGGTGATGCTTTTTTGGAAGTGAGAAATATACCTATGGATGCTTGAAGTGTTGGAGGTATTCTATTGGAAATTTTTGTGTGTGGTTGACTATATGCATTGGTGCATCACAATAGGAAGCTCTGGTAAGTGGATGGACTAGATCAGAGCCAAGTGTTTGACTCAAGTGAAAGCCATGCTATGAAGCAGGGGGTTGGGCAATCCGCTTGAGTAGGAGTGGCAGGTGACTGAAGACAACTTTTGTACATATGGTAGCAGACTCTGTGTGTATACAGGGTGTTGGTTTGGTGGTGCAATTTGGGTATGGGTGTCTACAAGTGCATGGCAGAGGGCTAAACCAAGTACAAAGATCTTGGGCAAGCAAGTGGTAGCAAAAATTTATGCCTAATGCGGTTTTTTAGGCCAAGAAGGCTCCAAAAAAAGCCAATTGGGATGGCAAGTCCATGTGTCCAAAGCATATGGATGGTGCCCTAGAATGTGGTACTCGAGATGCTGGTCCATATGACTCATCAAATGGAGTTAAAATGTGCAAGATACGAGTGCCAAGTGCAGCATGCCGGTATTCACAGCGAGATGATCAGGCAAATGAGTTGTGTGCTATTCCAAATCAAAAAAGGGTACTTAAGAGGGGGTTTTCATGTGTACCATGTGAGCATTTTCAAGGGGTTTAAAGGGTTTTCGCCCAAGCAATGCCACATGGATTCCCATAAATCCCACATGCAGACTTTCTACTCGAGGGGGAAGGCTATATAGCATGCAACACTTCCACACTATGGTCATCACAAAGGGGGTGGACCTTGGAGCTTTGAGCTCATTGGCCATGGCACACTGCATGCGGATGCTTCTCCTCCAAAATCTGGCCTTGTGAGGTGGCAGCTTGGTGTTAATGGGTGGTAGCCCGGTACCGCCCTACCGGGCTACCACCCATTAACACTGCATGCGGATGCTTCTCCTCCCAAATCTGGCCGTGTGAGGTGGTAGCTTGGTGTTAATGGGTGGTAGCCCTACCGGGCATGATATGAGTGTTGATCATCAACGTCTTTAGCCATTTGGTATTATACATTGATGATGTGAAAGTTTTTCTGATGGGTGGGTTCCCACGTGGCCCTCTCGATCCAATTTTTAAAGGCAAGTGGTACAAGGCACTAGCACCAGCGCTAGTGCCCCCCTCAAGAAAATGAGGCAGCAAGAGGGAGTAGAGAAGTCAAGATTTCCAAATGGAGCATCGAAGTGGAGCAATCAAATTTGAGTTGCCTATGGTATCGGCTATGTGGATGTGTGTGCCCACACAAACCGATGGAACTTGTGTGTGGAGAGAGTGAGTTAGAATGTTGGAGTGTATGTGATGAGAGGGTTGAGATGGACAATGGTGGAATGTGAGTACGGTGTGGTGGGTTGTTTGAGCATGTGTAGGTCAATTTGTGTGCAAATGGAGGTTTTCTTGTGCGAGTGTGTCGTTTGAAGGTGATTTTTGAGTAGATTGAAGTGTTGTGTATATTGTGGGCTATAGGGAGTCATTTTGTGTGTGCTCCGGGTGTGTTCCCCATTCCCCCTCTCCAACGGTCATTCCCAAATGCTGCCTTCATCCTCCAATAACTTGGCCTACCCTTCAAAACTTGGTCAAGGCCCAAAAAACACATGATGGCACATTTCCCAAAGCAATTGAACCGGCTCAAAACCGACCCCCAGAAAAACTTCAAATCTCTGTATCTTGGCATCCAAAACTTTGATTGTTGATCCATAAAGACTGACACACTCCATAGTTCAAGCTCTACATATCCATCCATTGAAACCAGCTTTGACCATTTGTCATCACCTACCATGTTCGTCTCAAATTTACAATGCACTCTAGCTACAAACCATCATATCTGGCTCTGTTTTCCATCTGGACCATGTTGAAAGCAAGGGATGGTGGTAAAAAATTGGTTGTCCTTGACTTTGCAATGCAATTTATCAAAGTCCCAAAAGAAATCACTTAACATATTGTGTATCATTGGATACTTCTTGGAAAGAAGAACATAAAAAACAAACTCTGACAAGTTTTGACACAAACTACAAAAATTTTACCAGTCCCCACTTTTTCATTAGTACCAATAAGGTGAAAAAAAATTGGTCCTTTTCTTGTACCACCAAACCCTGATTTCAGCCACGAGCTCGTTCAACACTTCAAGCACTACCTTTGCAAGCAAAAAAACAGCCCTTCAAGCCACTTTACCCACCATCCCATCTGGTTTATTTTGGAGCCTTTTTGGCCTATAAAATCATCATACATACATAACTGCTACCTGCTCCAACCCTTTGTCATGCACCTGTTAGCCCATCCATACATGATTGTGTCCTCTGTTAGGGTCGACACACTTTAGCTGCACCATCATTGCCCAACCCCCTTGTTGAACATTTATGTTCACCACAAAATGGATGTATTCATCTATCAAGTATAAGCAAAACAAAACCATACTTAAAATTTTATTCATGCCTTCTATCAAACCTCAAGTGGGTTGCCCCACCCCCATGCATCACATCATATCTTCCGCCTAGATCAAAGACCTATCACTGCTCTTCTCCATCCACTTGTAACACTGTCCCACAATACTTCACCCCAACATTTAACCCATCATGCATATAAACTGCCCCTGGCATCACTCAAGGCATCACCAAATAGAGCACCATTGTTTATAATGGACATACTTGACCCACCTCCCAACCATATAAAGTAGAGGCCTCCTCCATGGACCCCCACGATTTCTTAACAGCCCACTACATAGCTATACCAACCATTCAACTCCTCAAAAAACTCTCACATACCTTCAAGGGAAGCAAAGATACCACCTAAGATTCTTCTTCATCCTCCACAGATCATGTCTACTGCACTGGAAACTCCATCTCTTTGACCCTTCATCCTCCTCTTCACCAGCAACATACTCAATTCCAATATCATCAAGCCCTCCTTCTTCTACCACCAACCCTTTAAGGTTGATCAACTCCACTTGCCTGTCAGCTTCAACTACCTGTTCTTCAACCACCTCTTCTACTGTTGCATCATGCTCCACCAAAGGTGTGAGAAACTCTCCCCATACCACATCATCTTGGTTTCCCACCATATGCAAGCCTACCTCATCTTTTTTGGAAAAATGTTGCACATGTTGCACCACCATAGCACACTCCACTACCACTTTAACAAGCATCATCATTAGCATGGCCCCACATACCATTTTTACATCCATACCCTCATTGGTGGGCATGTACTTCTCCACTTGGTCTCTATGAAGCATCTCAGCTTGCACTACTCCTACTCTTCATGCATATTTACCGCATCTTCATGCACATGCAAAAGATCAAAGTCTTCATACCTTGACTGAGATGACTATGCTCCCCATCTTGTATCTGCATCCATAGAGTTACAATCACTCGACTCAACTTCATCCTCTATCTCAAGATTAGGAATATCCTCCAACTTTACAACTTTGACTTCATCAACAAATTGTACGCTCTACTCTACCACACTCTAAAGGAGTTTTGAACAGCCATACCTTGATTTGGTAGCACAGTTCTTGCCTGATTTGGAACCATCTCCACTTCTTGCACAATTAGAGCTGCTCTAACGTGCATCGTTGGCATGGAAACTACCCCATCTCTCTGCAACCTCAAGACCCTTAGTTCCTCTTGCACAAGTACTTCCCTTTGCACCATCCTCAGCTTGAATTTATGCCACATCAACTCGCTTTGGCACAACCGCATTTGGCAAGCCCTACTTTGCCTGCCACTTCTTCACTATCTTCTTGGCTCGCCCTTTTGCTAGAGCTACCCCTTCTTCATATGACACTGGGACATCAATTTCCACCTTGTCTCGCACTTTCTCATGCAAGCAATCCATAAAATTTTCTCAAATTTAAGAAAATCAACATTTGCAGTAGCACTTACCTTGACCAGCTTATCCCAAAGATCTTTGAATTCCCATGCGAATGCTTGGAAATCCTCTTCCAAGCTCTACTTCAACTGTTCAACTTTCTCTTAACTTTTTCCAACCCTACATGAGCTACAAATCTGCTTTTCAAAGCCATCTACAAAGCTTCACAATCAATTTTTTTATCTTTAGGTAGTCCATTGAACCACCTTTTCTTTTCCACGAACTAGGGCATGGAAAACTTGCACCACACCTTCTTCCCTCATCACACCACTCTCTAGAAGAAACCACCAATACTCTTGAATCTGATAGCGGGAAAAAGAGCAGTGCAATTGGGTGGCCTCTGTACTCGTGCACACTCCACAAACCACGCCTCTTGCAAACAAGCAAAGAACAAACAAAGGGGGCACCACCCTAAATTAAGAGGTTTAGGGACCTCACACATAGTGCACATAGGCAAGTGAGACTTCTGGCATTATGATGGCATCAAAACATATGGCAAAACACATAGAAACGAAGCTTAGGGACCTTATGTAGCATATATATACACAAGACATCAGCTTAACAATACAACGGCATCTGATCATACATAACAAGGATATAGAGAAGCAAGCCAAGGATGGCATAATCCCTTGTCAAAAACAATCAACCCAGCAAGTAGTTATGATCCTACTAGCAACACATCAATAACTTAGAGAATGATGGCGAGGATGGTGGCCATGGAGCATGAGAGAAGACTCCTTATTTAGGTTTCAGGGCTAGTAATGTAGCATACTAGAGGGAGAGAGAGAGAGGGAAAGAGAGTAGAGCTCCATCCATAGCTCCTCGTTGTGAGCAATGTCATCATAGCTTCGTTGCTTGGTGAAGTGAGTGAAGTGTTGGTTTTGAGTGAGAGAAGGCCTCCTTATATAGGTTTCTGAGAGGGTTTAGGATTAGGGATAAACATGCTTAAATCCGCTGATTGGGGTTACTTTTTGCTTAGGGTGGTCAACAGATTGAGGTCACCTGATATGTCACCATCAAGATATTCTCTAGAGTGATGTGAGAGGAGAGGGTAAATGCTGATTTTTCTGATTGTGACACATGGGGATAAGGCCTTGACCAGCATTTAAGAGCAGGTAGGTGGCTGTTGAAACTGGAGGTTCTGCACATGTCAGGGGGGGACCTGCGGGGGGGAGGTGGCAGCTGGGTCCTCCTGAATATCAAATTCTCAAAAAATCCTTAACCATGGCTTCTTTTGACATGTGTTCTTTGAAAAATCAGCATGTCTCTTTTCAACTCAAAAGTCTTTATCTCTGTTGACTCACCTTTACCATAAGATTTTCCCCTTTTCTCCTCCTGTAACTGTATTGTTGATGCCCAATCACTGCTTCTAGTAACAGTGAACTGTTACCTACCAAATACTTATGGTGCAATAAAAAATATTTACCATGGGTAAAAAAGTTACTGTAGGTAAAAAGTGATTTGTATTTACCATTTAGGTGAAAAATATTTACTGTAGGTAAAAAATATTTACTGTAGGTAAAAAAGTGAAAACGGAGTATGCTGTGCTGTGAGTTCACACGAACATCCTCGTGTAAATTTGACTAGAAATTCACACCTAGAATGGGCTATTCTGTAAGATATAGGTTGTAGGCATGCATAAGAGCTCGTTCCCACGTATCTTCTGTCCATGGCACTTTTTACTCTTTGGTGCTTGTGAAGTAGATTTTTCTTCTCTTTCGAGATCCCTTGGACTAGAGTATCCTCATCTCCCCAACCATTGACTGTGCCTTTATTGCATCTTCAGAAGGGGTCCTAAAAACCATGCATCATATAGCCCTCCCCCTTAAGCTAGAGATATTTGATGCCTCTAGCTGTAGGTTGTGCTACAATAGGGTTCTCTTGAATACTTACCCACCTGGTACCAATTGAATTTGCCATGTTACTGCTTTCTTGGCTGATGCACCCTGTTTAGTCCTTTCTGATGAATAATTGTATCCATCCATGACTAACAACTGGTCTCCTAGACCCTTGAAAGCCATACCCCATCCATTGTCAATATCCGCTTTCACTGGTAGCATTCTCTTTTGTTCTTTTTTTCTTCTCTTTTTTTCCTTTTTTTTTTTCCTTTTTTTTTTTCCTTTTCTTTTTTTGCCCAACCCCTCGTTGAGCATTCATGCTCAACCATAGTATTATTTAGGTAAAAGATGACTGTATAGAGAGAATTATATAACATAGAGCTATAGACTGTATAAGAAAAATGATAGTATAGTGGTTATATAGATAGGATAGAGATAGAGAAAAAAGCATCTGCTACTGCATCACCCTCCAGGGTCAAATGGAAAGCTCAAAGCTCCCCCACGCATGGTGTATAATCCACCTGGATCAAAAGTAAATCATTGCTCATTGCCATCAACCTGTAAAACATGTATATCCAAGCCTTCCTTTGCACTTGTAGGCCAATAGACAGGCCACCCTTCCAGCTCTTTATAGCACGGAGCTTCGTCACCCTGCATCCATAATCCTTCGTGTCCACTATAAGCATACTTGCCATCACTTGAGAAACCTGAATCATAAGCAGCTATCCTACCATCTGCTACAGAACCCTCCATGGTATAGTCCACTTCAAAAAAACCTCGCCATTGACACAAAAATATATGTAAAGCAACCTCCAATAACACATGTATCCATAGCATCACATAACATAGCAAGACCCTACCATTTTCCTCCACTTGCTGCATAGCCAAGCAAACCTGATCACTTTTCAAACCTGTATCCAAACCCTCTATAAACGTCTCCACAACCATCTCTTTATACTCAGAAACATGACCTACTAGAGCTTCAACCTGTGCAAATACTTGATCACCAACAAGGTTGACGGCACCTTCCTTTAATTGGATATGGTGTTGGGTTACCGTCACTCCTTTAATGTGCTCGTAATTATTTATAAAGAGGCCAGCATGCTTCTTTAGTACCTGCAAATAGGGTTCTCTCTCTTCTTCTAGTAGGTCCTTAGCTAGCATCTCCTCTAAGCCTGTGGCTTCTTCCTTGTTCAGAGAGTCTTGACCACCTTTTCCTTCTGGGTTTCGCAGTATTATACCCATGAATTCCAAAGAGCTAGCATCCTCCTCAGATGACTCATCCTCAGATGAAGAGCAGCTGCTTGTGCTCCATTCATCCATAGAAGTCTCCATCTCTAGGTCTTGTTGTCTACCCTGCTTCATGTCATACACAATTTTTTGTTGCTTGCCACCTACCTTATGATTTGGTCGCAACTCAAGGAAACCTGTCTCCCAATCTTGCCTAGCTTTCATAGCCATAAGCCAAGGTCTTCCAAGGATTAGCGGATAGCCCTCCCCCTTAGTTGGGATCACATAAGCATCAATTGAGATTGCCACACCAAAAGCTGAAACCTTCACTCCATTAACCTTTCCCACACAAGCCACCCTTACATTATCTGCCATCTTAGCTTGTAAGGAAGTTTGCTCGTTTACTTCCAAACCCAACCTATGCATTAATTTCTCTGTCATAACACAAATATCGGCTCCACCATCTACGTACACATTGGAGACTCGCTGACTCTTAATCTCTGCATCAATGACTGGCACGATATCCTTCATGCCTCTTGCACTAATAGACCCAACTGACTTTGCCTTAGCCCTCCTGGTGCTGACCATCTTAGACCAGGTTCTACGCATCTTTGGGGAAAGGTGGAGGAGTTGCTGCCATGAAATCTTTGGTCCTTGCTTACTCACATCTGCTACCAGGTCGTAAGGTATGGATCCTACCCCAAGTGGAAAGTCTTCTACTCCTATGTGCCTCCTTGACCTACTCTTTCTTTTCTTGTCTCCTATCACTTGGGAGGAACCCTCATTCCCTTTATCCGGCTCTGAAGCTTCCATTTCATCAGTTCTTTGTCTCCTAACTCTCTTTATTGGCATGGCAACAGCTTCCTCCATTTTTTCTTTCCCTTTATCCTTACCATTGTCAAGACTTATGACAGAGACAGCCCTGTCCTCCCCTCCCGATGGTAGTGGAGGGATCTCTGCTGGTGCTTGTGGTGGTGGAGGAGGGGGTCTCAATATTTGGATTGGTGGAGCCACGTGTGCATTTTGTCCATTTAGTGGCCTAGCTCAAGAAGGAGTGACTTGCTGGCGAGGAGGCCGTCTTTGATTACCATTTCCTTGATAGCGTCGTGGATGGGGGCAATAATACATTCTGTGACCTACCTCTCCACAGTTGTAGCAAATGTACTCACGTGCTTGCCTTTGTCCTTCTTGTCTATTTCGTTCATTTCCTGACTGGGGAGCCCTTACACCTTGAACCAGATTGATGGACAGGCTCTCTAGTTGATTGGTGATTTGTTGAAGTAATTCTTGTTGAGAGAACTCTTGGTCTGTTGCTCCTGTCCCTGCTACTACCCTTGCTGTAGGTTGAGCTAGCGGTGGAGGCTCCATTCCCCCTGGTAGTTGAGCTTGGAATTTTAACTTCCTATCCTTCTCCCTTGCATAAGTCATAGCTTTATCAAAGGTATCTGGGAATTTACCTTTTACCTTTTCTCGAAGGATGGGGTAAAGCCCTGCCAGGAAACAGTCCTTCTTTAGGCATTCTGGCGCCCTTTCTCCTTCACCTAGTGATGCACACCATTTCTCCCACAGGTTGGAAAACTTTCCTTCATAGCTTCTATAGTCATTGGGTGATGTTTGGCGTAGCTCTAAGAGCTGTCTCCATATCTCCTTTGGAGGCTCATGGCGGTGAAATTCTTCGATGAAGGCCATCTTTAAGGACTCCCAGTCTCTTCTTTCTTCAGGTGCCAAAGTTTGATACCATAATTTTGCACCTTCCCTCAAGACCAAAGGAAAGGCCCTTAACTTAATAGCTTCGTCATCCCTTCCCGATACTAGAAAGGCCATTTCCAAATTATCCAAAAAGTCTGGAGCAACCTCCCCAAGCTTACCATAAAAATTAGGGAAGGCCATAAGTGAGAGAGTAAACAATTACACAAACAGCTCCAATTTATTTTAAAATAGAGTATGGTAATTACAATTTGGAGCTTTAGCACAACTTAGCTCAAAATAGGATGAAGATCGACACATCAAAGGAATGGTAATAGTCTAGTAAGGGTAGAATGACAGGATGAGGAGAGCGCAAGATTTCCCCAAGTCTCTCGGCTCCAAACAACAGGGCTATTCTTTGCTAATAAAAGATTTTTCTATCAATACAAATATTCACACGGATATGACGCACAAAATGGAAAGGAAACATGTGGGGATCATCATTCTCATTATTGGCATCCATACTTACACACAAGAGCCTAGCTTAGTTGCACCACCTTGGGACCAATGAGCCTGATCAGCCACAGAAGGTCAGCACCTCGGATCACTTCGACTCTTCCTGATGCATCTGTGAAGATGTAAGGCGTGATGGCAACACTTTGTACAATGCTGAGCCTTTTAGCAAGCAACAATTGGATGCTATTACCATAATCAACATGACGAATGAAAGTGACACCATTAATGTGCAGCACATCATCAACTAAGATAGTTTCCTTAGATTGAGATAACTTCTTGAAAATTAGCAGCAAAGGTAGGGCAGGGAGGTTTTTCACCCAATCTCCAAAGCACTTTGGACAATATCCAAAGTGATCTTCACGCGGACAGGAGGTTGGCTTTGGATTGGTGGTGTCTGGATTCACAAAGTGCACTGGGAGCACTCGCAGACGGGCGGAAATCTTGTAGGCAAGCCTTCGCCTCTTTGCTTTAGGAGGATTTAGGGGTGAGAGTCGTGGTTGCAAGTTGGAGGTTGAAGTTGGTTGCTCACTATCCTTTTTCTTGCCTGTAGTGGTCATGTAATCCCTTAATAACACTAGGTTGGTAATGGGACACTTTTATGTCCTGGGACACTTTTATGTCCTGTTAAGTGACCATTTTCCTTGAATTATGTCAAGAGTTTCAAAATGGATTTTGAGGTGCTATCTGTCTAGAAAGTTGTCTCATGAGCTGAAAAAAACTTGACATTTTTTTGGAATATCAATTCCATATTTAACCTTGTCCTTGCACAACATTTCACAACCTAAACTGTGTGAAAAAACGGATTCTGTTTTTGGTTTTTTTCAACTTTTTGCAACTATACCACTCTAGAATTCATGTTTGTGAGGTCTATAATTATGCTAGAGAACTATCTTTAGTAGTCCTCAACATGTCCTGATGCTTCTAGGGAGAAATAAATGTTAAAGTTGTAAGTTATGACCAAATTACAAAAATTGTCAAATCCTGTTTTTTAGCCAATTTTAGCTCCTCTATGATTTTTTTGGTGGCTTTCATGATATCCAAATGCAGTTTTGATTTTCTATGTCGCATATTGTAACACAAAGCTAATATTCCTTGAGTTTTGGGGCACCTAATACCCTATTTTGCATAGTAGACAACGATGGTTGATTTTTTCAATTATAGAAGAAAACGAAACATTCTAGTATATCAAGTATAGCTTTTTCAATATTGTTAGTTTCTTGTGACAACTACATGCATTTTGTAGGTAGTAGCCATATCTAGTCATAAGGATAAAATTTGGCTAGATATTGAATTGTTTCTATGGGATTCTACAACTCATAATGTTGAACCCAGTTTTTTCATGTTTGCTGTATTTAGCACTTCATTTTTGTCCCCAAGATTCCCCTTGGTAAGAGATGTATTATTCTTTTGACATGCACCATGTCTCCTTATGAACTAAAGGACAATAGGGAACTAAGAAAACATGAATACATTATTTGTATTGAGCGTGGCTATAGAAACTTTGATGATAGGTTTGCAGAATGGTAAAAATTCAACTTTTTTGTACCTATTTCTTTTGGCAAAACAAAAAATAGTGAGTGAGAAGCAATCATATGTTCTGATCAGCAACCCATTGAAGTTAACTAGGGAATTTATCTCAAGTCCTACAAAAATCCCTAATCTTATTTTTATGCAACAAAACGTAAGAAATGACTGTTTTGATGAAAATGTACTGGTCCATCAACTTTGGAGGCTTGGTGTGACCAAAAGATGAGAAATTTTACAAGTTTCTTATTTTTTCCATGTGTAGCAGGCCTTGAACTATAACCTCATGAAAGGATTTTACAAAATGAGTGGATCTACTATGGTTTTGGAGGTTTTTTTCAAAACCCTGAAAGGACACTTTTATGTCCTGTTAGGTTACCAACCTAGTGTTAATGAGATTAAGACAAATGTTACCTTACGCTTGAGCACGCGTTGCGGCCTTGGGCCACTTAGGTGTAGAGGTGATCTTCCTCCTCTTAGTCGGCTCCTCAAGAAAGAGAGGTCTGGTGATGTTTTCTCTTCCCTTAATGTGTGTCACAGTACCTTCGGGTATGTTGATGTAGAATATTTCAAGCTCGTGTGCGTTGGAGGTTTCTGGAGCATTCATAGGTTGAGAGGAGAGGTATATCAAGCTCTTCTTCTCACTCTCCTTCGTTGGCGACGATCACGAACAAGGCATGTAGAAGAACTTACTTCTTGAATTTCAATGACACTGCAACCTGGTAACAAGACCTCGATGAAAGCTTTTAAGGCCTCTAAAGCCTTCTCCTCTTTTGTTCTCCAATTTTCAAACTCCTCACGCCATTCATCCATGTTGTAGACTGCACATCTTCATTGCTTGTGGACTTAAGGTCTGTGTAGCCCTCCTCCATGGGGGCACCAAAATGATAGTGGGAAAAAGAGCAGTGCAATCGGGTGGCCTCTGTACTCGTGCACACTCCACAAACCACGCCTCATGCAAACAAGCAAAGAACAAACAAAGGGGGCACCACCCTAAATTAAGAGGTTTAGGGACCTCACACATAGTGCACATAGGCAAGTGAGACTTCTGGCATTATGATGGCATCAAAACATATGGCAAAACACATAGAAACGAAGCTTAGGGACCTTATGTAGCATATATATACACAAGACATCAGCTTAACAATACAACGGCATCTGATCATACATAACAAGGATATAGAGAAGCAAGCCAAGGATGGCATAATCCCTTGTCAAAAACAATCAACCCAGCAAGTAGGTATGATCCTACTAGCAACACATCAATACCTTAGAGAATGATGGCGAGGATGGTGGCCATGGAGCATGAGAGAAGACTCCTTATTTAGGTTTCAGGGCTAGTAATGTAGCATACTAGAGGGAGAGAGAGAGAGGGAAAGAGAGTAGAGCTCCATCCATAGCTCCTCGTTGTGAGCAATGTCGTCATAGCTTCGTTGCTTGGTGAAGTGAGTGAAGTGTTGGTTTTGAGTGAGAGAAGGCCTCCTTATATAGGTTTCTGAGAGGGTTTAGGATTAGGGATAAACATGCTTAAATCCGCTGATTGGGGTTACTTTTTGCTTAGGGTGGTCAACAGATTGAGGTCACCTGATATGTCACCATCAAGATATTCTCTAGAGTGATGTGAGAGGAGAGGGTAAATGCTGATTTTTCTGATTGTGACACATGGGGATAAGGCCTTGACCAGCATTTAAGAGCAGGTAGGTGGCTGTTGAAACTGGAGGTTCTGCACATATCAGGGGGGGACCTACGGGGGGGAGGTGGCAGCTGGGTCCTCCTGAATATCAAATTCTCAAAAAATCCTCAACCATGGCTTCTTTTGACATGTGTTCTTTGAAAAAATCAGCATGTCTCTTTTCAACTCAAAAGTCTTTATCTTTGTTGACTCACCTTTACCATAAGATTTTCCCCTTTTCTCCTCCTGTAACTGTATTGTTGATGCCCAATCACTGCTTCTAGTAACAGTGAACTGTTACCTACCAAATACTTATGGTGCAGTAAAAAATATTTACCATGGGTAAAAAAGTTACTCTAGGTAAAAAGTGATTTGTATTTACCATGTAGGTGAAAAATATTTATTGTAGGTAAAAAATATTTACTGTCGGTAAAAAAGTGAAAACGGAGTATGCTGTGCTGTGAGTTCACACGAACATCCTCATGTAAATTTGACTAGAAATTCACACCTAGAATGGGATATTCTGTAAGATATAGGTTGTAGGCATGCATAAGAGCTCGTTCCCACGTATCTTCTGTCCATGACACTTTTTACTCTTTGGTGCTTGTGAAGTAGATTTTTCTTCTCTTTCGAGATCCCTTGGACTAGAGTATCCTCATCTCCCCAACCACTGACTGTGCCTTTATTGCATCTTCAGAAGGGGTCCTAAAAACCATGCATCCGAATCTAGGTCTCCACATCTTTGACCCCATTGAATGAGAAATCCATACCACCATATCTCTAGTAAAACTTGCTCTTCATAACTCGCATCTTTCACATCACCCAAACCGCCGCTTCAACTTCAAGCAAGAGCATGAATGTGCTCCTCAATGGGGGCACCAAAAGCTGGAAAAGGGGAAAGAGGAACACACCCAACACACAAAAAAAGGCCTCTCTATAGACCAGGGCATACACATCACATAAATCCAATCGATTTCTTCAAAAACAACACAATCCACAGGCAAACCACCATTTTCACACAATACTATACACACACGTATTGCAACAGACCAAACAAGTCCAATCAATCTTCCATGTTCAATTCACTGCCTTCCACACACACAATGCCATAAAATCTAATATCTAACCAACCCAAATTATTTCCTCATATTAAACTGATCATTTAATATGGGAAGATAAAAAGGAAAAAAGAGTTAGGATATAGATATGTGCTTCTAGACCTATCTCAACAGGGGACCAAAAGGAGAAATGGTTGCATCTCAATAGGGGTCCAAAAGGAGACGATCTACCCAAGAGCAATGTGCAATAAGTGCTTCTAAATTTACCAAGGGACCAAGAGGAGAGATGGTTACATCTCAATAGGGGTCCAAAAGGAGGTAGTCTATCAAAGAGCAACGTGCATCTAATGGAGCTTAAAATACCTTAGGGTTAGGTTCATTAAAGACCTCCAAAAGTTAGTGTTAAAAAGTCCATTGACCTTAGGCAAGCTAGGACTGACCTTGAGGTGGAAATCCTACCAAAGCATGAGGTGCTTGTCGGCTTGCTAACTAAATTGCTTAAAGTGTTTGTGGGAACTTTTCCCAAGCTTGAGGTGCTTCTCATGCTTAAATGACTAAGGTTTTTGAAGTGTTCAATTCAAACATAAACTCTCAAGAGGCATAAACGATTTACATGCTTAAATAAATAGGTGCTTGAAGTGTTCAATTCAAACCAAATGACTTAATAATCATAAAAGATACATGTCAAGATCCTCCCGATGTGGCCCTCATGATGTTCTTGAATCCTATTGGATAGGCTTTAAAGGGGTTCAATGAGAATTTAGATGCATAAAAATAAATAATTAAGTTCTTTCTCTCAAACAGGAAAAAGAGGATACATGTCCAGATGATATAGTTAAATAATACAAGAGAGTGAGAGAGAGGGAGAGATAGGTGGACCAAGAAAGAGAGGGGGTATACTCTCCCACACACACACACTCTCTCTCATTGTGTCAAATGAAAAGTGCAAGAGTTACATCTCCTTCTCCAAGCTTGCTGAGAACTGGAGAGCCTACACCAACACTCTTGACTATGGAATGCAAATCCAAGCAAGAGAGGGGGTATACTCTCCTACACACACACTCTCTCTCTCATTGTGTTAAGTGCAAAGTGCAAGAGCTCCATCTCCTTCTCCAAGAGGCTTGTTGAGAGGTGGAGAGCCTACACCAACACTCTTGGCTATGGAATGCAAATCTAACCAAGAGCCATGCTTCGATGCTGAAGCTTGCCATCTCCTTCATCTTCATTACTATGCTATTATGCTATGCTAAGAAAGAAGAGTGATGATAAGTGAGGAACTATTTCTTTCTCCTATGGATAATTATTCTTCCTCTTCCCTACCCTCATTCCCCACTAGCTATCTCCACCTTTGAAGGTGTTTGAGTCCTTGAGACTGACGCTTGGGATAGTTAATGGTTTCTGCAAAGTTTATGTTATGCTTGTGATGCATGAAGCTTTCCATATTCATTGCATCACCTAGGTCACAAGGAACACAAAGATTGTATTGTACCAAGTCTCTCTAGATGGGAGAGTCTATAATACAAACACCTTTTGGAGGGGGGAACGGCTCCAAGTAAATCCGGTCCTCAACTATTGTAATGTTCTCTAATACTCTCTCTCTCTTGTAAAAGTATTGTTCATGCCAAGTTAATTAAGTATTACATTTATGTTGCTACCATCAACTAAGTTCACCCTCTATGTTCTCAAAGTGGTCTCACAAAAATGTTCACTCTAATTCACTTAATTCCGCTTTTCTCAAAGTTCATAGGCCATTTCCATTACATTTGTATCAAGGCCTTTGGTGTCTCTTTTCTTGATTAAGAAGAGAGGTCCTTAACTGGTCTATAAATGGTTGATTTTATTAATTATATTAGGGTAAGTGGGACTCGAATCTATTATCGGTTTTGGTGAGCACACTATGTGGGATATGGTGCACACCTCGAGAGATTTGGTCTTAATAATGGGGTCTTTTTAGACTTGCCTACGGATTTACCATTATTGAGCCATAAGAATTCCAAAAGGATCTATCCCTTGGTAATTTTGCTATGTTAGACCCACACCACTACTCTCTAGAATTAATCAATTCAATCCGTGGGTGTAGATACTGAGAGGCAGAACTGCAAAACAGACCAAGTGGCCTCTACACCAAGCCTATGCACGATGGCCTCATCAAGGGAGGTACACAATAGGGGCACCACCTAGCAAGATATGCAGCTAAGAGGCATACATATACTAAATCAAACATGCCATGGAAAACAATTTCAAGATCCACGTCCAAGTGTGCGATGGGGTGGTCAAAAAACAAGAAGAGAGGAATGGTGAGTGAGTGAGAATGGGCTTGCTACCCGTGCATGTAATAAGGAAGATAATGAGGTAAGGGAAGAATGCAAGTATACTCACTACTCATACCATAGGTGGAAAATTCTGCACACCTTAAGATGCAAGTAGCAAGATGATAGGAATCGGAGAGAGAGAGAGAGAGAGAGAGAGAGAGAGAGAGAGAGAGAGAGTATGATGGTGAATATGCACTTCTCAACATAAGCAAGAATGGAAAGAAACAAGCCTAAACCATACTCACAACAATGAAGTATATCCCAAAAACACAAGGTATGGCACCAAGATGGAGCGTGTTGATTTCTTGTAAAAGATGAATACAATAGGTAGCATAGGGCAAGAAGATGAGAAGGGGATAATACCGTAGGATGCATAATGGAGGGATGGGAGTTGATGGCAAGGAATATCATGAATGTAGTCATCATTCTTCTTCTTGAATAGTGCCTTCAATCCTTCATTACAAGAGTGTGGAGATATGGTGCTCATTTTGTGCATGGTGATGGTGATGGTGTTGTGATTATGTGATTAGGGTTCATGCTACTAGCATGTAGCACAAGGGTGTGTATGTGTAGGTGTGCCGGTATGTGTGTAGTGTGTGTAGTATGTTGTGTGTTTACAAAAGAGAAGGCCTTCGTTTATAGGCCAAGAGAGTGATTAGAGAAGAGATTATGAGCAAGAGGAGTTACTACAAAGTAACCTCAGCTATAGGCATGTCCCCAGTGAGAGAGCTCTGTGTGCCCTGCTTATTGACCAATTTCCTCCTAATTGCCTTCATCATGGCAAGCTTTGTCTCCATGCCACCTTCCATAGGTTGCGTCCAAGATCTTCCTTATAATATTTGAGAGAATCTTGATAAAATAAGATAAAATTCAACAATAACGGAGAGAAACCTGTAAGAAATTGTGTGTGTGGAGTTGGATAATCATGACTTTTTTCCATGTGGATAGATAGGCTCTAATATTGCGGCCATATCTCCCAAACCGTAGCTTAAAAAATTATAAGAAAAAATAGGGACAAAAAGATCAGCTCAATGCCTACAACTTTGTTGTTGAAAACTATTTCCAATTTGGAATGGAAAAAATAGAGAAAATCCCACAAAACTATGTGTCCGTCTTTTTCCTTCCAAAAGTCTTCCAAGTGGTCCCCTCTTGACTCCATGTGTAAGCCTTGTGTCCACAAGTGAATTATGCTTGAATTTGATAACGTTTTGTTGACTCCAACTCAATAATGCATAAAATTCTCCTCCCTTTCACTATTGACTTTTATTCTTTACCTGTAGTGACCATTAGGTAGAATCAACATCCAATGATTTTTTTTCCTTTCATAGGGTTTGTTCCTACCTCTCCTTATTTCCAAGATCTGAATGTGTCAAAACCATAGCTATGTACAAAATAAATACATAGATTTTTTGTGATTTTCATGCATCAGTTCCTTCCTTCTCTTAGAGTCCTTGAAGCCTTGCCACCAAGTGCATACCGAGAGAGAGGTGGAGAAAAAATTGAAAAGTGGCCCTCATTAGCCTTCCCCCTGAAGCTAGAGGCATTTATTCCTCTAGCTCTATACTTGATTCTTCTTCAATTGAGGTGGAGGAGTCTCCCTCCTCAAGGATTTCTATCATACATGCTCGATCAAACCTCAAAAAGTACCGCTTCAGCCTCCATACATTGACACTTGTTTTGTGGAGCCTACCATTTGTATCCATCAATCGGTAGCTGCCATTGTTGTAGAACTTTCTAATGACAAATGGCCCCTTCCATCTGGGTGAAAACTTTTTATCCTTCCTAGTGTCAAACCTGTTATCATACCTTATGAACAATATTCTACTTTATTGAGACCTTTTGTCCTAAGTCGCTTGTTGAAGGTAAGTGGACGTTGCTCTGCATGTGCTGCATAATAGTTGATGGCATCTTCTTTGTCTAGTTGAAGCCTCTCTAGATTAAGAATGTGGTTGTAAAGATGAGCATTAGGGCATTCCATTTGACTAGCTAGCACTATGAGACTAGCCAATTGTACTTCAATGGGTAAAATGGCCTCCTTACCATACATCAAGTGATTTGGTGTGAACCCAAGGGATGTGCGAAATGAATTGCGATAAGCCCAAAGTGCAGCCATAAGATGCTTGTCCCAATCACTTTTGTGATTGTTTACATGTTTAGTGATGATCTTGCAGATCATACCATTAATCTTTTCTACCAAACCATTGCATTGTGGGTAGTAGGGAGTTGAGTGTCATCGTGAGATACCCAGCTTCTCCACCATCAACTCTCCTACTAGGTCTCCTCCAAAACCTAGTCCCCTGTCAGACATTATTCCAAGAGAAGTGCCAAAACGGTAACAAATGTTCCAAATACAAAATTAATCACTTCCTTAACTGTAATCCGAGTGGTAGCAACTGCTTGAGTCCACATGGTCATGTAGTCCACACCCATGATGATAGACAATTTACCTGATTGGCTCCTTGGAAAAGGCCCAATGGCATCAATCCCCAATTCTCAAATGGTCCATAAGAGATTATAAGATTCTGTGGCTCATATGTGAGCCTCCTATCTCCTTCCTTTTGACACTCTTTGCATGTTTTGCACCAGTGATGCACATCTCTTTGTAAACTAGGCCACACAAACCCGGCTTGTAGAACCTTCCTACTGGTGATGTCAAGTGAAAAGTGCCCTCCACAAACACCATCATGGAAACTAGAAATGATTTTGGTGATTTCCCTAGAGAGAGGTACATGCTTAAGAATTTGATCCTTACCATTCCAATAGAGGTCGTCATTGATAAGGAAGTATTGTGTTGCCTTGCGCACAAGCCACTGCTTTTGATCCTTAGTAAGATCTTTAAGACACTCTCCTGTGTCCAAGAAACTCATGATGTGAGGCATAGCATCGCTACCTTGGAAGAGAGGTAGCGTCAACTTGATAACACACACCATTAGAACATCTTGTAGCTTCTCTCTAGCTAGAGCATCTCCTTCTTGATTTTTTGCTCGAGGGACATGATGTAATTTTACAGCTTGAAACTTCCCTAAAAGTTCCCTAGCTTGGTGAAAATGGCGCATCAAGCTATGATTTTTACAGGCCCAAGCTCCTTGTTTTTTTTTTATTAAAAGCATGGCATCACCAAATACATTTAACCATTGAATACCTTGTGTCACACAACACTCTAACCCAAGAGTTAAGGCTGCATATTCTACTTCATTGTTGCAGTAGGAATCCAAGAGATGACCAACAAAGAATACATTTTCCCCTTGCTCGTTGAAGACGACAATGCGCCTTGTAGCTTTGTCCATTGTCCTCTTATAGGTTCCATCAAAGAAAAGAGAGTGAGCCCTCTGTATCTTAGGGACTTCCAACATAGGTGTTACTTCTTTGTCACTTGTCTTAATCTTCAGCGGATTTTATAGTGGCGATGAGTGAGAATGCCTCCTAGACTAGCTCTTTTGGAGATCTCCACTTGCATTGTGTAGTCCAACTCTTGCAACCTTGTGAGCCATTTGAAAATCCTAGAAGAAACATCCATGTGCTGCATTACATAAGGAAATACTTCTTCCATTGTTAAAAATATGAATGGTCTAGACAAAAAATAAGAGCAAAATTTGGTGGTAGCAAACATTCATGCAAGCACCATGTGCTCCACTGTCATGTATCCCTTTTTTGATGGAGTCATCATGCAACTAGAGAAGTAGAAAGGACACATGAAAGAAATTTGAGGATCCTTTTGCATCAATACCAAGTGTGTCATTGCCCACACTAGGGTTTACATAAAATGGCTCATCCCACTTTGGCGGTGTTGTGTTGTGGCACATATATAGTGGGAACGGGAATTAAATGATTTATCTTGTGACTTTTTGACTCATAAGTATACTTCATATAATACTCATATGCATAAACAAAATCTTTCCACCATACCTTAGTATTTACCTTTGAAGTTAGAAAGTACTGCAAGAGAAGTATCAATGATTGTGCCTCTTTTTGTCTAGGGGAAAAGCATTTGTATATTTCTTCTAATATCTCAGCTATACCCTACCATATATAAATTATTTTCTTCTTTTCACATTTATTTAATAATGTAACCCTTTAATAATGCATACCTTCCTGGATACATACAAGAGGGAAGGGCCTACTAGAAGACTTTATGAAAAGAAAGATCCAAAGCTTCTTGGACCATCCCAGTTTGAAAATCCCATCCCAACCTAAGGGCGTGGAGAAAAGGCCAAAACCAAGTCAAGCTCTTTTAGTAGGCCAATTTTTCTTTTTGAAGCATGTCAATCCGAGTTACAGGTCAAAAGTTACAAAGAAAACAGTGAAAAATCCTCTCACAACTACACTGCAAGAAAAGATGGTAAACAGGTGAATCAAGTAAAAGAGGTAATCTTGGTCTCTTTTCATAAAATAAGATATTTGGAGGATAAAATACATAATCATGTGAATGTGACACCTCAAAGATGCCTTGAAGGACAAGACACACAAGTTGGGACTCCCTGCTAGAGCCACACAAAAGATGCCTAGGTGGGGCCCACATACATCATGCACCCACATGGAGACTCAACGACCACAAATTCTGAAATTCATGATATTTTGAGTCCTAATATTTCCCATTTTAAGAAATATCCAAAGAACATTTGATTTGAGCTAATTCTTTAGCCTAATCAATTGATTATGTAAAACATGGCTTCCTCACCTATAAAAAGGGAAACCTTCTCTTCATTGGGGGCAATTTACGAGTGAGTGAGAATATCTCAATTCCATAGTGACACGCTAATCTCAGTGCCATACTTTCCATTGAAGAAAGGTTGAAGTCTTGCCTCATCTTCTCTCTCCATTAAGGTGGTGGCAATTGCTCTCATGTAAGATATATGTTGCTAATTTTTCTTTCATTTTCATATCTAGTCCAATACTTGTCTCTAACTCTATCTCTATCTCTCATTATCTATCTTTAATACCACCACCACACTTAGATCTATCTCTAATTCTATCTTTACTCCTCCTTTCATCTCTCTTGTTGTGTCCTAATTGTTTCATTGGAAGGTATTCAAGCAACAATCTTGTCAATGTAACGGACACAACCTTCTTGTGGGAAACAATTATGTGCACAAGGTTAGTAACCATATCTTCATCTTTCACAATCATCTCTCTCTCTCTCTTAAGGTTCTCATTCTCTTCCACAAACTCTAGACTCTCATTGCTACAGGTACTTCTCTCCCCGCAGTATCCTTATTGCCTAAGGGCAACAATGGGGCTTGGGAGAGAAACTCTTTTCTTCTTCTCCTTTCACTTCTTTCACACCTTTATCTTTGAACATACTAAGTATATCATTGATGAATAACCATAATCCACATAGAGGCAATTTCTTTCATTTCCATTCTGTGTAATCTATTAGGGTCAACATTTGGATTAGTCGAAAGATTCACTTTCAGCAACGCATAGTGTTTCTATTTGGTCCTGAAAAGCTCAGAGAAATACTTCTCTCACCAGATCCCATCATACTACCTATTATTGACTATAACTTCTCTTTTGATGTGAATTTGATTATTTTATTATGAATCAAGAGGATTTGTACTCACAACTAATCCCAATCGCTAGACAAAACATATACATTATAGTAATCACAAAGCTACAGTTCCAAAGAGCAATTCGTAGCTTATTTAGACAACAAAGATTAAATATCATTAACTCATCCATTAACCCTTTTATCCTACCCATGATACGATATGATCGTAATCTCGATGTTTTCATTTTTGTTTTGTTTGACTATCTTTCATGAGTTCTCTCCATCACGTGTGTGTTTGTAAGGGAAAGTGAGCGGCTTCTTTGGCTACATTTCTTCTTTAGCTCTAGAAGATATGTTATCTACATCTTAGCTCCTTCTCATAACCCTTGAGCTTCCTCACAAACTCTCACAACAAGAGGCCCGGTGTCTTCCTGGCAAGACCACCAACTTCTTGACATATTTTTGGTGAACCCGACGTGAATCTACCAGGGTGAGATTTGTGGGTAAACATGGGTGATCATGTTGAGCAACAGGGTATGCATTTTGACCCAACAACAATGAAAATATTTCAAGCATTTGCAATGTTCATTCAGCAACAACATGTTACTGAAAGAGGGGAGATTTCAGCAACGAAGGCCATACAAGCGGTCGTCAACAAAATGGATCAGTTCAATGGCAAAGATGTAACCAAGTACTTACGCGAGCATGTGAAAGAGATGGAGCTGCATCGCGTGTCAGAAGGTGAGATGATTCAAAGCTTTGAGCTAGTTGTTGCTGCAGAAATTAGGGAGCATGTTAGAGCAATTAAAGATGGGCATGGGAGAAATTGGGAAGAACTCAAAGTAGCTTTAAAGGAGGAATATTTCATGCAGGACTCTGAGAGAGTGACCAAAATGACATTCTTAGAATGGGTAGTCAAGACAAAGCAAGGACTATCAATAACAGAGCTACTTAGGGAATTTGAGCGGCGCTATGTACAACTCACTAGGACAGAAAGGGCCACACTAGATGCAGAGAAGACAGATCTTTTCTTACAAGCCGCACGTAAAGAGTTTCAAGAAAATTTGGAGCTTCTTCTTGAAGATAAATATGCTGAGCAAGGACTAAAGACCGATTGGTATGAAGTTGAAGGTGATGTCGCGTTGGTTGCCAAACGACAAAGAAGAAGGGACAAGATGGTAGTAAATACTACAAGTCCTTCAACCTCAACTTCTGACAAAATGGTAAAGCCTACTTATATAGCTCCTAAGTTTGATGAGTCTATGCTAGATGAGCTTGTGAAGGGAATGTGTGACTTGAAGGTGAAGCTTGCAAAGCTTGAAGAAAAAGGCACACCATCAGGGCCACTTCTTAGGCAAAGACAACAGCCCAAAGAAGGGTTTGTTAATAGATGTATTTGGTGTGATAGTACAGACCATGTAAGGAGGGATTGTGATGATTTTAGTGATTCTTTGTGAAAAGATGTTTTCTTTTTTAAGGATGGTAAAATCCACTTAAGAGAGACAGATCTACCCTTGAGAACTCACTTTGGGAAGGGGGGAATGCAAACATTAGCTGAAGATATGGAAACTAACCATGCCACATCTTCAGTTGAGACATCTACTTATGGAGTAAAAATTGAGCATCTTAGTGATGAAGAGGTGAATCGCCATCATGGTCAAATTTGGCCAAATGTTATGCAATTAGCTAAAAAGGGAAAGCTTACAAAAGAGATTCTACATGAAGCAGGTGATTGCATACATCTAGAAACAGGAAAGAATGATCCAGTGGACTCATTGTCAGTGCATGCCTACATTACAAAATGCCAACAAAATGAGGCTATTGTAGAAGAGAAGTGCAGACGTGAGAATGTTGATGAAGGACCATCAAAAAAATCTTCTAGAAGTGGGGGAAGAAGCGACTCAATGCCTTCTCAAACACCCTCAACACAAGGAGCATCTCCACCTGAAGTACTCATGGAGGAGTCTACAACAAGAAAGAAGAAAGAGCCAACAAAAGGTAAGACAAAAGGCCCAACTTATAAACTACAATCTGATATTGAGGTTGCTACAGATTTCAAGAAAGTCTTCGAGGAAAGGATCTTGAATAGCAAGATTAAGTTTACTCTGGGAGAAGTTCTTGGCATTACGAAGCGTGAATTTCATGAGGAGATCATTGACATCATCAAGACGAAGAGGCAAACTCTTGCTAAAGTTTCTCGTCCACAGATTGAAGGGAAAATCTCCAAGACACAAGGGATACAACTGCAAAATAAGGAGGAGGGTGATGAAACTATGGTAGGATGCTACCAATCTAGTGGGAGAGTGAAGCAAGTGCATTTCTCAAATGATGATGAAGAGGTTGAAGATATTCCTAGGAGTTACTATTCACAAAGTCATTGGGCAAGAGCACTACAGAAACTTTGGTCAAGGTAGGTGACCTTGAAGAGCCATTTGTTGCCTTGATTGACCATGGTTCAAAAATAAACATAATGTCAAAGTAAGATGGTTCTACATTGATGTTTTCTTGATTTCTTGTTGTTTTTTTTTTCATCTCTAATCCAACATATATATATATATATATATATATATATATATATATATATATATATATATATATATATATATATATATATATATATATATATATATATCTAATCTCATCTCCTTAACCAAACCTATCTCTCTCATTCTTAGTAATTCATCCTCTCTACAAATTCTAGGTTCTCTTTGCTACAAGTACATCTCTCCCCGGAGTATCCTTATTGCCTATGGGCAAGAATAGGGCTTGGGAGGGAAACTTCTCATCTCTTCACTTCTCTCATATCTACATTTCTCACATACTATCCTAGATGAATAACCCACATGATGATCATTTCTATCGCTTTCACTCTGTACGATCTATTAGAATTAACGTATGGATTAGACGTAAAATACACTTTCAACAATGTATAGTGTTTCTCTTTGGCCCAGCAAGGCTCAATGAAATACTTCTATCACCGGATCCCATCATGCTACCTCTCATAGACTATAACTTTTCTTTTGACGTAAGCGTAGTTATCTTGCTATGAACCAAGAGGATTTGTACACACAATTAATTCCAATCACTAGACAAAATATATATATTATGGTAAGCACAAAACTACAATTCCAAAGAACAATTCGTAGCCTATTTGGTCATCCAAGATTGAATGCCATTAACTCATCTATTAACCCTTTCATACTACTCATGGTACGATATGACCATAGCCTTTATGTTTTCATCTTTGTGTTATTTTGACATTCTCTTTTGTGTTCTTTCTTTGTGTGTGTGAGTGCAAGAGAGAAAGAGTGGAGCTTCTTTGATTGCACTTCTTTCCAAACCCTAGTCTTCATGGAATCTATGGTTTAACTCCTTCATATAGTTTTTGTTGAGTTCTCTCATAAACTCTCACAGCCATAAGCCTGGTGCTTTCCTGGCAAGACCGCAAATTTCTCGACATATTTTTGGTGAACCCGATGCGAAACTGCTAGGGTGAGAGTTTGTGGGTAACCATGGGTTGATCATGTTGAGCAACATGGTTTGCATTTTGACCCAGCAACAATGCAAATGTTCCAAGCATTTGCAATGTTTATGCAACAACAACATGCTACTGAAAGAAGGGAGATTTCAGCAACAAAGGCCATACAAGCGGTCGTCAACATAATGGATAAGTTCAATGGCAAAGATGTAACCAAGTACTTATGCGAGTATGTGAAGGAGATGGAGCTGCATCGCGTGTCAGAAGGTGAGATAATTCAAAGCTTTGAGCTAGTTGTTGCTCCAGAAATTAGAGAACATGTTAGGGGAATTAAAGATGGGCATGGGAGAAATTGGGAAGAACTCAAAGGAGGAATATTTCATGGAGGACTCTGAGAGAGTGACCAAAAGGACATTCTTAGAATGGGTAGTCAAGCCAAAGCAAGGACTATCAATAACATAGCTACTTAGGGAATTTGAGCGGCGCTATGCACAACTCACAAGGACAGAAAGGGCCACACTAGATGTAGAGAAGACATATCTTTTCTTACAAGCTGCAGGTAAAGAGTTTCAAGAAAATTTGGAGCTTCTTCTTGAAGATAAAGATGCTGAGCAAGGACTAAAGACCGACTAAAATGAGGTTGAAGGTGCTGTCTCACTGCTTGCCAAACGACAAAGAAGAAGGGACAAGATGGTAGTAAACACCACAAGTCCTTCCACCTCAACTTCTAACAAAATGGTAAAGCCTACTTTTATCCCTCCTAAATTTGATGAGTCCATGCTAGATGAGCTTGTGAAGGGAATGCGTGACTTGAAGGTGAATCTTGCAAAGCTTGAAGAAAAAGGCCAACCATTTGGGCCACTTCCTAGGCAAAGACAACAGCCCAAAGAAGGGTTTGTTAATAGATGTATTTGGTGTGATAGTACAGACCATGTAAGAAGGGATTGTGATGATTTTAGTGATGCTTTGTCAAAAGATGTTGTCTTTTTTAAGGATGGTAAAATCCACTTAAGAGAGACAAGTCTACCGTTGAGAACTAACTTTGGGAAGGGGGGAATGCAAACCTTAGTTGAAGATATGGCAACTAAGCATGCCACCTCTTCAGTTGAGGCAGCTACTTATGGAGTAAAAATTGATTATTTTTGTGATGAAGAGGTGAGTGACCATCATGGTCAAATTTGGCCAAATGTCATGCAATTAGCGAAAAAGGGAAAGCTTACAAAAGATATTCTACATGAAGCAGGTGATTGCATATGTCTAGAAACAAGATGGAATGATCCAATGGACTCATTGTCAGTGCATGCCTACATTACAAAATGCCAACAAAATGAGGCAATTGTAGAAGAGAAGCGTAGACGTGAAAATGCTGATGAAGGACCATCAAAAAGAGCTTCTAGAAGTGGGGGAAGAAGCGACTCAATTCCTTCTCAAACACCCTCAACACAAAGAGCATCTCCACCTAAAGTACTCATGGAGGAGTCTACAACAGGAAAGAAGAAAGAGCCAACAAAAGTTAAGACAAAAGGCCCAACTTATAAACTACAATCGGATATTGAGGTTGCTACAGATTTAAAGAAAGTCTTGGAGGAAAGGATCTTGAATAGCAAGATTGAGTTTACTCTGGGAGAAGTTTTTGGCATTGCAAAGCGTGAATTCCATGAGGAGATCATTGACATCATCAAGAGGAAGAGGCAAACCCTTGCTGAAGTTTCTCATCCACAGGTTGAAGGGAAAACCTCAAAGACACAAGGGATGCAGCAGCAAAATAAGGAGGAGGATGGAGATGTGGTAGGATGCTACCAATCTAGTTGGAGAGTGAAGCAAGTGCATTTCTCAAATGATGATGAAGAAGTTGAAGATATTCCTAGGAGCTACTATTCACAAAGTTACTGGGCAAGGGCTACTACAGAAACTTTGGTCAAGGTAGGTGATCTTGAAGAGCCATTTGTTGCCTTGATTGACCATGGTTCAGAAATAAACATAATGTCAAAGAGTCTCTACAAAAAGTGAAAATGGCCGATGGACACAGATCATGGCTGGATGGTAAAAGTGGCAAACAACTCATCCGGTGAATTGTATGCAGCATGTCCAGGTGTGAAGGTGACAATAGGTGATGTAAAGATTGACCAAAACTTCTTTGTACACGATACATCTTCATATCATCTCATCCTTGGACAACCCTGCATTGTGGGAGTTCGAATGGAAACAAAGGTAATGGATGATGGTTCAGCATATGCTAGGATACGTAGCAAAGATGGTAAACGGGTTTTCCAATCTCTCACAGTTTGTGTTAACCATGAAAGAAATTGTGACAACCTCAGAGAACATCCTTCACCAAAGGTGAGCAAAGAGTTTCATGATCATAGAGAAATGATGGGTTTTGGCCAAGTACCATTGTAAAGCGAGATTGCAGTGGTACAGAAAGAAAAAGGGTCTCGCCTGATCCAAAAATA
The DNA here is from genome assembly GCF_014529385.1 of Adiantum capillus-veneris. Lineage (NCBI taxonomy): Eukaryota > Viridiplantae > Streptophyta > Polypodiopsida > Polypodiales > Pteridaceae > Adiantum > Adiantum capillus-veneris. The sequence continues at coordinate 90,643,873 of NC_140959.1, read as the reverse complement.
GGTGAAAATTTCTCAACGAGCTCCTTGGTAACAAGGAATGGATCAGTATGTTTTACAAAACTTGAAGATTTGAAGAGATGTGAGAGGCAATATGTGCATAATGTACAAATAGGCATGAAAAAGAGCGGGTTGCTAGAGCCTACTGAAAATGTTTTGGGTTTGTGTGAACAAGTTTCTTTTGTAGATACTATGGGTGATCTTGATGCTATAATGGGGTCTAGTTTGCATCTTGAAAATGAAGTTGTGGAAGTTTGCTCTATGGAAATGTATCAAGTAATAAAAGCCTTTAAAGAAAACCAAACAGTTGGCCCAGAAGTCTATGTTGAAACTAAATACAAGAGTGTAGCAAAGAAGGTGAAACCAGTAGCTTCACCCTTACCACCCAACAATAGGGAAAATATTGACCAAGTTTCTTTACAACCAAGTTTGAGGAATCCTAAAAAGATTGGGCATACCTTCACAAAGGAGTCTTTCCAAGAGTTGCAGATTGGTCGCGGGGAGTTTTCAAAACAGGAGGAAACAAAGAGCTTCAAAGAAATGCTTTCAAAGCATGGTAAGGCTTTTGCATTTGAGCCACATGATATAGGATGTGTTGATCCTTCTATTGTAGCTCCTATGGTAATTTTCACAATACCTCATGTGCCTTGGAATCTGCGGCCTATTGCGATTCCAAAGGCTCATTTGCCAAAGTTAGTAGAGCTACTGAATGAGAAAATCAAAATGAGAATCTTGGAGCCTTCTTGTGCTCCATACTCAAACAGGTGGTTCACAGTTCCAAAGAAGAATGGTTCTCTACGCTTCAGCCAAGATATGCAACCACTGAACAAGGCAACAATTAGAAATGTAGGTACAGGTCCAATTGTGGATGAGTTTGCAGAGGCGTTTGCAGGGAGGGCAATCTACCCAGTGGGGGATCTCTACTCAGGGTATGATCAATTTCAGCTTGCAATAGAAAGCAGAGACTTGATAACCATGAGGACACCTTTGGGTTTGGTAAGGATGTGTACCTTGCCATAGGAAGGAACCAACTCGGTTGCACATATGATGAATGGGATGAATAAGGTCTTACGTGACTTTATTCCTCAAATCACAATGCCTTTCATTGATGTTTTGACTATTAAAGGATGTGAAGAAAGTGACAAAGATGAAGCTTTGGATCTCAAGGGATGTCTATGTTTGGTGTCAATGAAGTGCTCATTGTGGGGCACATGTGCGGGCCATATGGTAGGAAACCTTGTCCAACAAAGGTAGATGCCATCCAAAGAATGAAAGAAACATGCACTAGCATCAGTGAGGTTAGAAGGTTTCCGGGAGCATGTGTCTTCTATGTTATTTGGATTCCACATTATGAACATGTAGCTGATCCTCTTTATCAGTTGCTTAGAAAGAATCAAAAGTTTAAATGGACAGAAGCACATGTAAGATCCATGAAAAATCTAAAGGAGTTGCTCGAGTCAACAAAAACTTTGAGAAAGGTAGCCTATGAGTGTCAAAGACCAGTAATCGTGATAGTAGACACCAGTCCTACAGGGATTGGATGGGCAATAAGGAAAGATGACAAAGAAGGATGCAGGTATATGGTAAGATTTAGATCAAAGGTACTAAGTGATCATCAAAGAAACCATCCACAAATAAAGAGAGAGCTATGGGGTATGGTTACAGCCTTCAAAAATGGGAAAGAGTACCTAATTGGTGCATGTGTGGTTGTAAAAACAGATTGTGTACCACTTCTTGGGATGATTACAAGCTGCTCAACACCAGACATTGCTATGTTACGGTGGATTGCCTACATTGTCCTTAAATCCCGAGTTTAAGAACATTGCAGGTAAAGACAATACAGTGGCAGATATGCTATCAAGGGCAAGGTATGAAGATGAGTCACAAATGATTGATGGGGAAGATGATGTAGGCACAAAGTTCTATTCTATCTCTCATGTCAAAGGTAACAATGTCTGCATGACTAATTCACTTGAATTGTTCTTGAAAGATCTTTATGAAGGTGATTGGCTTCTTATTGGAAGCTACTTGAGTACTCTAACAAAACAGGATGATTGGTCTGAACAAGAATTCAAGAAGATACGTAGGAAAGCATATGGGTACTTTTTGAGGGATGGTTACTTGTGGAAGCATCCTAAACAAAAGGGTACTACACCACAACGGGTTATATGTAAAAAAGAGACTCAAGTCAATCTCATGCAAGAGTTTCATGAGAGTCTATGGGCTGGACACAGAGGTGTGTGGGAAACCTTCTCCAAGTTGAAAGAAAAATACTGGTGGAAGGGTATGTATAAAGATGTATCTCAGTTTGTAGAGTCGTGTGTAACTTGTCAAATGTATTCAAATGTCCGACATTGTGATGGATTGCATCGTACATATCCACTAGCCATGCACTATAAATGGGTTGTGGATCTAGTCACAATGCCTTTAGGACTCTGGCAGATGAGATACTTGGTTCTTGCATGAGAGGACCTAACTAACTAGGTTAAAGGAAGAGCATTAAGAGCTAAAACCACAGAAGCTGTGTGCAAATTCCTTCTTGATGAGGTGATTTGCCGTTATGGTTGTGTGGGAAAAATCATTGCAGATAGAGGTGAACTGGATGCCGAAGAAGCAAGGGAGTTCTTTTCTAGATTAGGAATCAAGCTTTCTCTTACTACATCTTACGACCTTGAAGGCAATGGGAAGAGTGAAAGAGGGCATCCTCCTATCATCAAAGCTTTGGCCAAGGCTTGCGAAGGAAGAGTTGGTGAGTGGTCAAAACTATTACCATATGCTTTATGGGCTGATCGTACAACACATAGCTCAGTAACTGGCTACATGCCTGCGGAGCTAATGTATGGTCAAAATCCAGTGATGCCGATTGAAGATACAATTCCCACATGGAATGTACTACCTTGGTAAAAGGGGCTTAGCAGGGAAGATCTCCTTGCACTGCGTATAAAGCAACTAGAGAGAAGACCTGGAGACATTGAAGCTGCAAAAGAACGACTCAAAAAAGCAATGTTGAAAAACAAGGACTACTTTGATAAGCGACATCGACTCAGGATCAAAGCAATTGACAAGGGTAACTGGGTTTTAGTGTATGATAGTAGCCTTGATAATCAGTACACAGTCATGCGTAAGTTCTCAAAAAGATGGTTTGGACCGTAGGTTGTAAAGCATGTGCATGAAAATGCTACTTATAGCTTGTCTGAACTAGATGGTACAGAAGTAAAGATTCCCAATGCGGAAAAAAGGATCAAAATGTTTAAGAGAAGAGGAGACTATGATCTAGAAGATGTTGATGAGGAAGAAGAGCAAAACACAGTTGAAGATCAAAGTGAACATGAAGCTCTAGAATCATCCAGTGAAGAAGAAAGCAAGGAAGATGTACAAGAGGGCTGATCTTACAAAGAGACAATGTGGCACATACGGGAGGATGTGTAGATTTAGAGGGGATGGATGTCGTGTTGTGGCACGTATATAGTAGGAACGGGCATTAAATGATTTATCTTGTGACTTTTTGACTCATAAGTATACTTCATATAATACTCATATGCATAAATAAAAGCTTTCTACCATACCTTAGTATTTACCTTTGAAGTTAGAAAGTACTGCAAGAGAAGTATCAATGATTGTGCCTCTTTTTGTATGGGGGAAAAGCATTTGCATATTTCTTCTAATATCTCAGCTACACCCTACCATATATAAATTATTTTCTTCTTTTCGCATTTATTTAATAATGTAACCCTTTAATAATGCATACCTTCCTGGATACATACAAGAGGGAAGGGCCTACTAGAAGACTTTATGAAAAGGAAGATCCAAAGCTTCTTGGACCTCCCAATTTGAAAATCCCGACCTAAGGGCATGGAGAAAAGGCCAAAACCAAGTCAAGATCTTTTAGTAGGCCAATTTTTCTTTTTGAAGCATGTCAATCCGAGTTACAGGTCAAAAGTTACAAGGAAAACAGTGAAAAATCCTCTCACAACTACACTGCAGGAAGAGATGGTAAACAGGTGAATCAAGTGAAAAGAGGTAATCTTGGTCTTTTTCCATAAAATAAGATATTTTGAGGATAAAATACATAAGCATGTGAATGTGACATCTCAAAGATTCCTTGAAGGACAAGACACACAAGTTGGGACTCCCTGTTGGAGCCACACAGAAAATGCCTAGGTGGGGCCCACATACATCATGCACCCACATGGAGCCTCAACGACCACAAATTCTGAATTTCATGATATTTTGAGTCCTAATATTGTCCATTTTAAGAAATATCCAAAGAACATTTGATTTGAGCTAATTCTTTAGCCTGATCAAGTGATTATGTAAAACATGGCTCCCTTACCTATAAAAAGGGCAGCCTTCTCTTCATTGGGGGCAATTTATGAGTGAGTGAGAATAGCTCAATTCCATAGTGAAACACTCATCTTAGTGCCATACTTTCCATTGAAGAAAGGCTGAAGTCTTGCCTCATCTTCTCTCTCCATTAAGGTGGTGGTGGCAATTGCTCTCATGTAAGATATATGTTGCTAGTTTTTCTTTCATTTGCATATCTAGTCCAATACTTGTCTCTAACTCTATCTCTATCTCTCATCATCTATCTTTAATACCACCACCACACTTAGATCTATCTCTAATTCTATCTTTACTCCTGCTTTCATCTCTCTTGTTGTGTCCTAATTGTTTCATTGGAAGGTATTCAAGCAGCAATCTTGTCAATGTAACGGACACAACCTTCTTGTGGGAAACAATTATGTGCACAAGGTTAGTAACCATATCTTCATCTTTCACAAGCATCTCTCTCTCTTAAGGTTCTCATTCTCTTCCACAAACTCTAGAATCTCCTTGCTACAGGTACTTCTCTCCCCGCAGTATCCTTATTGCCTAAGGGCAACAGTAGGGCTTGGGAGAGAAACTCTCTTCTTCTTCTCCTTTCACTTCTTTCACACCTTTATCTTTGAACATACTAAGTATATCATTGATGAATGACCGTAATCCACATAGAGGCAATTTCTTTCATTTTCATTCTGTGCAATCTATTAGGGTCAACATTTGGATTAGTCGAAAGATTCACTTTCAGCAACGCATAGTGTTTCTATTTGGTCTTGAAAGGCTCAGAGAAATACTTCTCTCACCAGATCCCATCATACTACCTATTATTGACTATAACTTCTCTTTTGATGTGAATGTGGTTATTTTATTATGAATCAAGAGGATTTGTCCTCACAACTAATCCCAATCGCTAGACAAAACATATACATTATAGTAAGCACAAAGCTACAGTTCCAAAGAGCAATGTGCAGCTTATTTGGACAACAAAGATTAAATATCATTAACTCATCCATTAACCGTTTTATCCTACCCATGATACGATATGATCGTAATCCCGATGTTTTTATTTTTGTTTTGTTTTGACTATCTTTCATGAGTTCTCTCCATCACGTATGTGTTTGTAAGGGAAAGTGAGCGGCTTCTTTGGCTACATTTCATCTTTAGCTGTAGAAGCTATGTTATCTACATCTTAGATCCTTTTCATAACCCTTGAGCTTCCTCGCAAACTCTCACAGCAAGAGGCCCGGTGCCTTCCTGGCAAGACCGTCAACTTCTTGACAGCGGTACAATGGTGGAAAGTGCGGCTAGAATTTGTTTTACCTCATTGAACTATTTTTCATTTTCTTCAATCCAAGTGAAGATCTCTTTATGGGTAACTTGTTGTAAAGGGAGAACCACTTGAGAGAGAAGGTGAATGAACATACTCAAATACCTCACTTTTTGAAGAAAAGAGACTAACTGCTTTGTTGTGGTGGGAGAGGTTAAAGCCATCAAGGATTGAACCTTGCTTGGGTCGGATTCAATGCCCTTGGAAAAGATCACATGGCCAAGAAGAGTAACCTTGCTTTCACCAATGTGGCATTTCTCCACGTTGAGTTGGCGACCGAAAGCTTGCAGCCTAGCTAGACCTTCATAAACTTTCTCCTAATGAAGAGAGCAGGAGCTATAGATACAAAAGTCGTCAATAAAAACATGGATTGATTTTCCAAAGAATGGTTGAAAAACAAATGTCACATAGCGCTCAAAAGTGGCCAAAGCATTAGTGACACGAAAAGTCATAACTCTGTAAGCAAAACATCCCCATGGTGTGATGAAGGTTTTATCCTCTCAATCTTCTTCAGTGATGACCTTAGTAGCCATCACAAACCGTGTAGCACTCATGTCCTGCTACCTCATTTGAGAATTTCATCTTGGAAAGGAAGAGGAAAATTTTCCCTCTTTCTGGCTGCATTAAGGGGCTTGTAATCACCACAAACCCTCCACTTAACATTCTTTTTTGGTGTGACTACCATTGGAGAAACCCACTCTGAGTCTTCAATAGGATAGATGAAACCTGCTTTTGGTAGTTTCCTTACCTCTTTGAGCAAGGCCTCTTGTTGAATTACTCCTAGCTGACTGAGCTTTTGTACTACATGTTTACTTCCCTCCTTGATCTTGATGTAATGTTGAGCTATTGTGATGCCAATGATTTTATCATATTCATAAATGAACAATGTGGTAAAATTTCTTAGCATCAAAATATAATCTTCACGCTCCTTCCCACACAACTCATTAGAGAGCATTCAATGTAGTTTACTTGCTTCTACCAAAGGTTCTATACCTGGTGTCTCCCCTTGGTTTGATGATGATGCATCAGGTTGCTCCATCCTCTTGGGGTCCTTGAGAATGACCCCATCACCTCAATGCTATTGTCTCTTTCTTCAGTCCTGTTGACTCCTCCTCTGAAGTGGTTAAAGAGTTACTACTAGAAAACTAACCCCCAGAGGTTTCTAGATCCATGTCGCATTGCTGATCTCTCTTCATGTCATAAAGTATTGGCTTTTCTTTGGCATCCTTCATCTGGATTATGCCGGTGTCCCATTCTTGCTTAGCTCTCATAGCCATAAGCCAAGGCCTTCCTAGAATGATAAGGTAGCCCTCCCCCTTGTGTAGCATGACAAAAGTGTCCACTTCTACCTCAGTGTTGAAAGCCTTTCTCCTAATCGCATTTATAGCACCAATACATTGAAATTTTACAATGTTTGCCATTTTGGCTTGGCATGGTGCCGGCCTACTGACCTCTAAACCCAAACGATACATTATTTTTTCACTCATGAGGCATATTTGTGCGCCACCTTCTATGTATATATTGGAGATGTGTTGCCCTTTGATGTGAGCATCCATCCATCACTGGTAGTATGTCATCTAGATTCCTCCTAGGGATAGCCCAAACTATCTTTGTCTTTGGTCGTCTCATGCTAACCATCTTTGTCCATTATCTCCTCAACGTAGGTTCTAGGTAGAGTAACTAAGGCCAAGTGATTTTTTAGGCCCTGCGTAGAAAATTCTTGAACCCAATCATATGGTTTAGAACATTCACCCTGTTAACCCTCACGGCTCACGGCTCACGGACACCCTATCACCTACGATGGATGTTGTAACCTACGATGGACGTTGTATTATTTACTTGGTAGAGTCAGGTACCGGGCTTGTCGGTCCAATAGGAAAAGGGTAAGAGTGATCGTCAATGAGATGCGCACTCTAACTGGAACATTCAAGGGATTAATTGGCTAAGCATGGGTGCCCAATTATGAATGGGGCGAGCTCATATAAAAGTCAACTAAACCTAAAATTCACTCATTCTCTCATTTGTGCAATTGAAGAGTACTCTTGCTCCATCTCCATCTTCTTCTTCTTCTTCTTCATCTCCTTGTGTGTGTGTGTGTGTGTGTGTGGGTGTGTGTGTGTGTATGCGAGAGAGAGAGAGAGAGAGGGAGTGCGATCGAGCATTGCAGCGGCACGACGACGGTGAGGCGGTTGAGCGCGGCGTAGCGGCGTCTCCCTCCTCTTCGCAGCGAGGAATCCACCACGGCAGGAAGCGTAGAGTGGTGAGTGACACACCAAATCCATCTTTGAGCTTACTAGTTTAGACTTGTTGTGTGCTTGGAGCCATTTGTGGCTCGCACACAGTGTATCGGCAAGTTCCTTGCATTGACACGTGCGACATACACACACATTTTTGGTGCCACTGCAGGGGAATTCCATACACTAAGCTTGAATGGCACTCAGTGCTTCTTTTGTGGTGCAATTTCAATTGTAGGAAAGGTAAGGAAGGAGGGTGTGTGTGTTGAGAAGAAGGATTTTGTGTTACTACTGTGTATTTTTTTTGTTAATGGAGTTTTCAAAGGTACTGTGTTTTTTCTCTGTCTAAGGTGTTAGTGTTAAGGTTGATAGTTCTGTGTAATATAAAGTACAGTAAGTAGGAAGTAGATCTGTGAGAGCTAATAGAGTGTGTTAGTGTGTAACAGTAGGTGTATTAGTTGGAAGTAGGTAGCTAGAGTGTGTGTGTGCTCTCATGCAGGACGCGGCGACCTTATCCTTTAAAAAAATAAAAAATTTTAAAAATTTTAAAGGTAGGACCGGGATCAGGAATATCTCCCAGACCCAAGCCCAAGCTCACGCTCAAACTTAGGCATCTATCGCCGTTTAAAATTATGAATTTTAGCTTCACACGTAGCTAAAAATCGACCTTTTTTGCGGACCAATGTAGCTTCAGGTGACCGAATGTTGTGCTGTAAAGCACATCGCGACCCTCTGAGTGATACGCTCATTTTGAGCTATCACACACTTTAATCAAAAAAATTGATCATTAAAAAACAATAAAAACATAAAAAAACACGAGTGAAAATGGACACTTGAAAAGGTAAGCGGTTAACCTTCGAAGTTATTCACCGGAAACTTGTGACATGCCCTTTGGACATTGCCCTTTACCAAGAAATAATTCTACATCTTGCAATGATTCCCTTCCTACATACAAGGATTCCTTGACCTTTAAAGGAGCTACCAAGGCATCAAACTTGTTCATAGCCAACTCATCAGCTTCTTTATTCTGCTCACGAGGAACATGCTTAAATTGTATCTTTTCAAACTCATGCAAAAGCTTCTTGATGCCATAGAATCACTTCTTCAAATTGTCTTTCTTAACATTTCAAAAACCAAGCACTTGATTCATGACTAGCAACGCATCCCCTTTTGCAATGACCCTCTTCAATCCAAACTCAACACACTGCTTCAACCCAAGAAAAAGTGTGAGATACTCAGCCTCATTGTTACTTTCACCTTCATCAAGAGCGTAAGCTCTAGAAAAGATTACATCGCCTTTTGGGTTCTTAATGACTACCCCACCACTTGCCTTTTGAAGAACTTTCCTGTATGCACCATCAAACATCATTATATACGCATTTGTAATATCTACTTCCTCTTCATGGTCATCCTTGTCAACCCTTGGGTAAGATGGAAACTCCCCCCCTTATGTACTACTATGTCTACCAAGTGAGCTTTAATAGAATGATCCACTTTAAACTCAAACTCATACTCTTGAAGCTCCAAATTCCACTTTAAGATACATCCGGCAAAAGGTTTAATGTGGTGAGCACATAGAACTTTTGGGGCAACAGATAGATTTTGAACCTGCGACAAGCAAGAATCAAGGAAAATACCCATTGTTCCATTTCTGTGTAGGAGAACTCGCTTACATTCTTCATCTTGCTCTCAAAATATGGGAGAAAATCAAGGAAGCAACCTTGAAAGACCCAGATTATCAACAGTTGTCTTGGAAAATTCAACAAGGCATAACACCTGAAGCAAAGACCATATCATTAAAGGATTACTCTGTTCAAGAGTGATATCTTTTTTTTTAACAAAGGTTTTGTGTACCTAAGGACCCAACACTGAAGAAAGAAATCCTATTTGAGGCTCATGATAGCCCAATGTCAGGACACCCTGGGTATGCAAAGACCCTAAATGTTGTTAGAAGAAGCTACTTTTGGCCAGGAATGAAGGGGGACGTTCTTCGCTTTGTGAAGCGATGTCTCTCATTCTAACGGATTAAAGCTGAAAGAATCAAGCTACCTGGACATCTTCAACCTCTTGATATACCCCAAATGAAGTGGGAATGTATCAGTATGGACTTTGTCACATGATTACCCTCTGTTGGAGGCTATGAATCAGTATTTTTTGTTGTTGATATGCTCACTAAGGTAGCCCACATGATGCCTGTAAAAAACCACCTTCAGTGCCTCGGACATTAGCCGAATCTATGTGAAGGAAATATTTAGACTTCATGGTCTACCGAAGAGAATTGTTAGCGACAGGGATGGGAAATTTACTTCAAAGTTTTGGACTTCACTCTTTCAAGCCATCGGAACACAATAGTGTTTTAGCACAGCATATTATCCTCAGACAAATGGTCAGAACAAAAGAGTAAACCAGGTGATTGAGGAAATTCTTAGATCATATTGTTCACATCAACCAAAGAAATGGATCCAATATCTACCTTTGGTTGAATATGCCTATAAAGCCTCTGACCATGGAAGCATTGGCATGTCACCATTTAAGGCTCTTTATGGTCAAGAATCTTTGGCTCCACTAAACTTCTCAGATCCTACTATCAAGGTAGAAGCTTCAAAGAAAATGCTCGAAGATATGGAAGCCCAAACCAAAGCAATACATAAGGATATTCAAGCGGCTCAGGATAGACAAAAGAATTATGCAGATAAAAGGAGATCAGACCGAATCTTTAAAGAAGGAGACAAGGTATTCCTTAGGGTCAGGCCCAAGAAAAGTAACCTATCCTTGGGAAAGTACAAGAAGCTCAGCCCAAGATATTGCAGACCCTATGAGATTGTCAAAGTAATAAGTGATCAAGCCTACAAGCTAAAGCTACCTTCTAACCTCAAAATTCATGATGTCTTCCATGTTAGTCTACTAATACCCTATGTTGCTAACCTCGATCAACTTTTGGATACTGAACAAATAGTTGTTCCAACTCAAGGAATCCTTGAACTCAACCTGACTATATCCTAGAAACTCGAGAAAGAAAACTAGGAATAGAAGCATCATTGAACACCTCGTCAAATGGAAAGATTTCCCTGAAGAAGATTCAACATGGGAAAATGTAATAACTCTCCTTAAAGATCATCCGGACATTCCTTTGAGATGAGGACATCTCAATTTTTCAAGTTGGGGAGAATGTAAGGTCTCTGCCACCCATGGAAGGGGATTCCCATGTAATGGAAGACATGTCAGGCCATTTTGGTCATAAACAAAAAGTTACTATTTTTGGTTTTTTTTTTAGCTTTGATAAGCCAATGTTAACACTAGAATGGTAACGGGACACTTCTATGTCCTTGGACACTTTTGTGTCCTGTTAAGTGACCATTTTGCTTGAATTATTTGAAGAGTATGAAAATGAATTTCTAGGTGCTATATATCCACAAATTTGCCTTATGAGCTGAAAAAAACATAGCATTTTTTTTGGAGTATCGATCTCACCATTAACCTTACTCTTGCACAACATTTTTGATCCTAAACTGTGTGAAAAAGCGGGTCCTGTTTTTGGCTTTTTTTCAATTTTTGGCAACTATACCACTCTAAACTTCATGTTTGTGAGGTTTAGATGGCTAGAGGTTAGGCCTTCATAGTTCTCAACATGTTTGGATGCTTGTAGGGAGAGCTAAGTGTTAAAATTGAAAGTTATGACCAATTTACAAGAATTGCATAATCCTGTTTTTTGGCCAAAATTAGCACTTTTATGATTTTTTTGGTGGCTTTCTTGATATCCAATTCAATTTTGATTATGTAAGTGTAATGTATAACATAAACCTAATCTTCCTTGAGTTTTGGGGGACCTAATATGCTATATAGCATAGTATATGATGATGGTTGAGTTTTTTGATTGCTGAAGAATACGATACATTTTAGAGTAGCAAGTATAACTTTCTCAATATTTCTAGTTTCTTAGGCCAATTGTGTGTATTTTGTATGTAGTAACCATATCTAATCATAGAGTACAAACTTGGCTAGATATTGAGTAGTTTCTATGGGTTTTTAGAGGTCATAATGCTAAACCCAGTTTTTTTATGTTTGCTGTATTTAGCACTTTATCATTGCTCCCAAGGTTCCAATCATAAGAGATCCATTATCCTTTTGACATGCTCCATGGCTCCTTTTGAATCCAAAGGCCCAAAGGGAACTATGAAAACATGTATATAGTATCTGTATTGAGCGTGACTATAGAAACTTTGATGATAGGTCCGCAGAATGGCAAAAATGTAACTTTTTGGCACCTTTTTTTTCCCAAAACAAAATTAGTGAGGTAAAAGCAACCATATTTTTTGGTCACCAACCCATTGAAGTTAACGGGGCATTTTATCTCATGTTCTACAAAAATCCCCACTCTTATTTATATGCAATCAATCGTAAGAAATTGCTGTTTTGGGCAAAATGCACTGGTCCATCAACTTTGGAGACTTGTAGTGACCAAGGGATGAGAAAAATTACAAGTTTCTCATTTTTTCCATATGTAGTAGTTATTGAACTATAAGCTCATGAAAGGATTATTCAAAATGAGTGGATCTACTATGGTTTTGGAATTTTTTTCCAAAACCCTGAAAGGACACTTTTATGTCCTGTTAGGTTACCATTCTAGTGTTAAATATATTATTGTAAGATTTTCAAAAATAAAATTTTTATTTTTTTATCATTCTTGTCCAAAAATAGAAAGTTTTGAGGTGCTTACACCCACCTAAACGCGATCGTCTCGTCTAAATCTATCCCGTCCTGAATTTCCATAAAAATAGATGTCTGTCTCGAAAACTACTAAATATAGCAGGTGTGTGCATCTGACACCTTAGTCTGTCATCCTCAAGCTCGTCTTTTAATAGCAAGTTTCAGACTTGAATTCTGACAAGTAAGGCTCACTTTAGACAATCAAATTTCATCCTAATGTTAATAAATTAAATCCTAAGCCTGCATATGTATGCATGTGCATGAGCATGTATGTGCATGTGTATGTATGGGTATGTGTATGTATGACCATAAATGACCCATGGCCATAGCCCATCTCTTATGGTATGTTGACCCTAAGCATGGTAAGTACATGAGGTGTATCCCTCAATTGGGTAAAAGGGGACACCTCTAGTGGTAAGTGAGAGGCTTGTGACACCTCCAATCCTTCATTTGGAAAGAGGGGGCGAGCAAGGGCGGTATGGTCATGCCTTGGACCTCAAGCAACCTCCAAGCCTTTATACAAAGGCCATTCACACTCAATTTTAGATACACTTGAACACACTTGGGAGAAGTGAGCTCTGCTGCTATGGAAATTAATATAACTTGGTGGCTTCTACATCAAAGTTTTGACAGATCAATACCTCTAAAGCACATTGGGTAATGTAAATCTATTGTTTAATCAAGCTATTATCAATCTCTTCTCTCAATTGGAATCCTTTCCAATTGCTTCCATACATTATCATTCAATTTGAATCCTTTCCAATTGCTATCATATTGCCATTCAATTGCAATCCTTTCGAATTGCTACTCTACTATCAAATGCTATACTCTTATTTACCTATCCTCAATTGGAAATCAACAATCATTATATCTATTTTATGGCAATTACTTTACATTACTAAGTAATGAAGGTCTTACCGCTCAATTACATAATTGATTGTGTTGACTGCATGCACAATTCTTCATCAAAATGAATAAGCTAAGCATATTCAAGAATTGTCCAACTAAAATGATGGATTGTTTTTGCAAGTATATATAAGTGATTAATCATGAGACTAGTGCATAAATGGATGGTGTGAATGAGTATTGTCTATTAGACCTTACATAATATTTCTTGCCTACCATAAGCATAAATCATTGGAATAGAAGTGTAAGAATAGATGAAATTAACATTCCATCAACCTTATTATCAAATTGTGTTTTGCACAATTAGTTCTTACACATTTTCAAGTTAGTTAAAGACAAGATGGCCCCAAAAAGGACCCGTGTTAGCGAGACTCACAATGATGAGGCTGGCACTAGCCGAGAAACTGATAAAGGAAAAAGAATTGCCGTGGAGGATGTGCCACCAAACTCGCAAGGCAATGGTCCTACATTAGATAAGGCTGAAATTAATTTTTTTAAGTATTTGCATTCATTGCATAGACGATAGAGTAGAAAAAGGGAAAACAATCTCTATGGATCATAAAACCATCACAAACTATGTATACTTTTCTTTGAAGAGTGAAAGATTGTTTGGAAAGTAATCTGTTTGCTCGTAGGAGAGAAATGTTTTCCTAGTAGAAGAACTCTCGAACCTTCTTCATTCAAAATCCTATACTGATATAGTCAAAACTCCCTTCGATATCTAGGAAGGAGAGCTTAGCGGAGTAAACGCTAAAGCAGTGCATATGGTTGCACACATCTTGCGGGTTGGTGCCTAGAATGCAAGATAGTACTTGCGGGTTGTTGCCGAGATTGCAAGTTATTCACAGCGGGTTGGTTCCCAAATTGTAGGACAATTTAGTTGTATGGGCAACTAAATACACCGAGAGCAATAAACTCTCCCCAAGAGGAGTGAACTCTTGGGGTTGGGAGTTTTTAATGAAGAAGGATCGTATGTTGTTTTTCTTCTAGAAGGATTTTCTTGGTGCCGATTTGAAATTGGTTGAAGGGCTGTCTTTATGAACTTGTGATAGAAACCCAAAAAAAAGGAACTTTGTGTATGAACAATCATGTGCTAGTAATTAGAAAACAAGCAGAAAAAAGTGTGAGTGTGGGGGTGGAAAGTGGGGACTGGCCAGGTTGCCAGTCAAGGGTGGGTGGTCTTGATTAGTCGAGAAAATCTTCTCTCGCTCTTGTAAAAGAGCAAATTGGAGACTCATTGTGCCAAGAGTCGAGAATTCCAATTGTATGTGCCTCTGAAAGTTATGGGGAAAAAGGCAATTGGGGTTTCTCTCTCTCGGAAGGTGAGAATTAGGAATGTCATATTATTGCAACAATTCACGCTTTCCCTACAAGACAGGGCTAGGAATCATTTTAAATGATTTGAACTCAGGTTACTCGATGACGAGAGCCTGTCCATTAGAATCTTATCTATATTGACTATGTTTTCTCAATCAAATAGGGCCTAGCGACCTGTCAGGTGCCCTCCTGTTGCCAAAAGGTTATGGTATCGGGGAGGGACCTCACACGTGGTATCAGAGCGAAGGTTAGGAAACTGGAGAAAAATTGACATTGTTTGAAAAATTTTTAAAAACTAATTGGAAACTTAAAGTTCGAGAACTCACCAGCATCGATGTTTCAGGAAGATGCCGACACTGAGTATCATAAGTTCAAAACCTTTGAGATAATGTATTTTGAGGCTTGTCGCTCTTCAAATTTATCTTTTCGATGCAACGTGATGAAGATTTTGATGGAGACTTTTACTCCTCCATCAACAAGAATCCAAAGGGGATGGGAACTTGCATGGGACTGCGATGGTGGCATCTTCTACATCAATGTGAAGAAGATCGAATGCCTCTCTTCTAATCTAAAGAAGCTTCGGTGGGGGGAAGAGCTACGAGTGATTCAACTTTATTACTTCCTTGGCACTACTAGAGATGACTACATTGTTATCTCAGAAGATTTCCTTGACATGACCTTAAACGAATGGGTTTACAATCAAGTGGTAAAGGTGATCCCTAGCTATAGGATCAAACCGTTCTCTGTCCCTGATATCTTTCCTGAAAATAAAAGTCTTGTATTTTATGAACCCCACAAAGATGTGTATAAGAGCTACTATTCAAATGAAATAGTAGATTGCAAGAACCTCTCCACAAATACCTATCGAATATACCACTATGTCCCTGGAAATCCAGCTTTGAGAATCATCTAGTTTTTAGCAAATCCAACCCTTGTACATATCATGATAGAAGAAAAAGATGCTCATCTAGCTTCTCAATGAGATCCCAACTTTGTATATTTCTTGATATAAATAAAGTTAGGGCATCTTGAACTTAGTGAAGTTAATTGCGTTAATTTTTTTTGTCTCGAGTTGTGGAAGTTTAAAGCACTTGATATAGCGATAAGTCTATAAATCAAACCATCGACAAGTGTATTATTTCATAGGTATCGTCAAATGCTTTGTATAGAGCCCTACAAGAGAAAAAACTTCTCCTGAAACAAGCCCAACCACCCACATTCAAAGGCGAGGGAGCCCATGTTGAGTGTGACGCTGAAGCCTGGATCAAGGCAATGGAAGACCAACCTGTAAACCAAACTATGCTCGCAATCTTTCGTCTTGCTAGCGATGCAAAAATATGGTGGAAACAACATTGCAAGGACTTGGGTATTTTAGGATCTTCCCAATCTTGGGAGGAAATTAAATAAGCCGTTACAACACGATATCTTCCACCTGCTCATCATGATGCCAAAAGGAATGAATTCTTTGCTCTAAAGCAGTTATCTTTATCGGTGGGAGAGTATTACTCCAAATTTGTAACTTTGCAAAGATATGACCCAAAATTTTCTATTGAACAACAGGTAGCACGGTTCTGTGAAGGGTTGAATCCACCGCTAGATACGCGTCTTGAAGCAATGAGACCTATATCTCTCCAGGATGCTCTCTTAAGGGAAACACCGCTTGCCAAGCAAGCAACAAGGAATCAAGGAAGAGGAAACAAGTAGCACGGTTCTGTGAAGGGTTGAGTCAACCGCTAGATACGTGTCTTGAAGCAATGAGACCTATATCTCTCTAGGATGCTCTCTTAAGGGCAACACCGCTTGCCAAGGAAGCAACAAGGAATCAAGGAAGAGGAAACTTTAGAAGCCAAAGGGCCAGAACCAACAATTGGAGCCCCATACCTATTAATCAAGCTTATCAACCTCGCCCTATAGCAGCAACACCTACAGTAGCTCAACCAAAACATCCAAATGTTCATTGCTAGGAGTGTGATGAGCTAGGTCATTATAGGAGTCACTGTCCTAGAAGAAGCATAGCAAAAAATGCAAATGCCATTCCTGTAGCACAAAATGGTAGAGGTCGAACTATTCGTCGTGGAGGAAGGAATGTAGGAAGAGGACGTGGAAGAAGAGAAATGGCTCAAACTCATGCCATTATTATGGAAAAACCAGCAGTGGGAGACGAAGCTGAAGAGAGAGTAACTCTGCATGCCGCAATTGACAACCCGAGTGCTCGCCAGCAATATGCAGTCATTCAAGCACCAGGGTCTTGCCAAGGTGAAAATTTTGAATTTTGAATTGATTGTGGAAGCACACACTCATTTGTCTCTCCTAAATGCATGAGAAAGCTAAAGCTAAACCAGTATCCTACTGGGAGACTAATTGTGGAACTAGCAAACGGGAAGGAAGTCCTAACTCAGCATACAGCAAGAGAGGTAGAATTTGAACTAGGGGGATACTCTACATCTGCAACCTTTTGCACTTTACCTTTAGGCATTTATGATGGTATCTTAGGAATGGACTGGTTGAATCAAAATCAAGCTCATATTCATTTTGCACAAGGGAATTTTACCTTTACAGACGAATTGGGGAATGAAGTTTTAGTTCAAGGAAAGAATGGGAATCCAAAAGCTCACTTAGTCAAGACTAGTAGACTTCTTAAGGGATTACAAAAGGGTCAGCAAATCTATGCAGTTAAACTCAACAAGGTAGAGGACACATATTCAAACTTTCAACCTAACTGGTTGAGAGAGTATACAGATGTGTTTCCTGAAGATCTTACAAGTCTTCCACCACCTAGAGAGGTTGATCACGAGATAGAGACTATCCCTGGTTGTGAACCTGTTTCAAAAAGACCGTACAAGATGTCACTCCCTGAGGCAATCGAGCTTAAAGAGCAACTTAGGCAACTTATTGAGCAAGGATTTATCCGACCAAGTACTTATCCTTGGGGTGCTCCAGTCCTTTTCCAAAAGAAGAAGGATGGTTCTTTACAACTTTGCATAGACTACCGTGGTCTTAATTAATTCACCGTTAAGAACAAGTATCATATTCCTAGAATTGATGAACCCTTGGATAGGCTACACGGGGCTAAGATCTTCACAAAGATTGATCTTCACTCTGGATATTATCAGATAAGAATCAAAGAATCAGACATTCCAAAGAAAGCTTTCAATACTAGGTATGGACATTATGAGTTCACATTAATGTCTTTTGGTCTTACTAATGCTCTTGCAAGATTCAATCGACTAATGCAAGATATTTTTAGACCTTACCTGGATGATTTTGTCTTGGTTTTCTTTGATGATATTTTGATCTACTCTAAAGATTAGGCGGATCATGAAGAGCATGTTCGTAAAGTATTACAGCTCTTACGTCAACATCAGCTTTATGCTAAGAAGAGTAAATGTACCTTTTTCTCGGCCCAAGTAAGCTATCTTGGCTTTATTATATCTTCCAAAGGAATCTCAGTTGACCCAGATAAAGTTAAGGACATTGTAGAATGGCCTCAGCCTACTTCCGTCAGTGAAATAAGGGGATTTCTTGGGATCACAGGATGGTACCGGATATTTGTTAAGGATTATGCTCTTATTGCGGCACCTTTAACAGAGTTATTAAAGAAAGGGATGAGAATCGAGTGGAGAGCTAGACAGAAGGCGAGTTTTGCAAAGCTGAAAGGTTACCTAGTATCAGCTCCTATTCTTAAGCTTCCAGATTTCAATAAAGAGTTTGAAGTTATGACTGATGCTAGCAAACTTGCTTTAGGTGGAGTCCTTACTCAAGAAGGTAGACCTGTAGCCTATAATTATCGAAAGCTCAGAGATCATGAGAAGACTTACCCAACATATGACTTGGAACTCTTATCAATCATCCATGCATTAAAGTTATGGAGACGCTATCTTCTCAATCACAAATTTCAGTTAGTTATTTACTGATCATAAAAGCTTGAAGTGGATCTTTACACAACCCAATCTCAGCATGAGGCAAAGGAGATGGATTTAACTTTTTCAAAAATACGACTTTGACATAAATTCTAGACCTCGGAAGGACAATTTAGTTGGGGATGGGCTTAGCCGCAAAGCTTTCCTTAGTGCTATCTCTATACCCAATAATCCTATATGGGAGAAAATCAAGGAAGTGTCCTTGAAAGACCCAGATTATCAGTAGTTGTCTTGGAAAATTCAACAAGGCATAACACCTGAAGCAAAGATCATATCATTAAAGGATTACTCTGTTCAAGAGAGATGTCTTTATTTTCAACAAAGGCTTTGTGTACCTAAGGACCCAACACTAAAGAAAGAAATCCTATTTGAGGCTCATGAGAACCCAATGTCAGGACACCCTTAGTATGCAACGACCCTAAATGATGTTAGAAGAAGCTAATTTTGTCCAGGAATGAAGGGGGACGTTCTTTTCTATGTGAAGCGATGTCTCTCATGCCAACGGATTAAAGCTGAAACACTCAAGCTACCTAGACATCTTCAACCTCTTGATATACCCCAAATGAAGTGGGAATGTATCAGTATGGACTTTGTCATGGGATTACCCTTTGTTGGAGGCTATGACTCAGTATTTGTTGTTGTTGATATTCTCACTAAGGTAGCCCACATGATGCCAGTAAAAACCACCTTCACTGCCTTGGACATTCGCCGAATCTTTGTGAAGGAAATATTTAGACTTCATGGTCTACCGAAGAGAATTGTTAGCGACAGGGATGCGAAATTTACTTCAAAGTCACTCTTTCAAGCCATCGGAACACATCTGTGTTTTAGCACAGCATACCATTTTCAGACAGATGGTCATACTGAAAGAGTAAACCAGGTGATTGAGGACATTCTTAGAGCATATTGTCCACGGGAACCAAAGAAATGGATCCAATATCTACCTTTGGTTGAATATGCCTATAATGCCTCTGACCATAGAAGCATTGGCATGTTACTATTTAAGGCTCTTTATGGTCAAGAATGTTTGGCTCTGTTAAACTTCTCAGATCCTACTATCAAGGTAGAAGCTTCAAAGCTAATGCTCAAAGATATGGAATCCCAAATCAAAGCAATACATAAGGATATTCAAGCTGCTCAGGATACACAAAAGCAGTATGCAGATAAAAGGAGATCATACCGAATCTTCAAATAAACAGAAAAGGTATTCCTTAGGGTCAAGCCAAAGAAAAGTAAACTATCCTTGGGAAAGTACAAGAAGCTCAGACCAAGATATTGCAGACCCTATGAGATTGTCAAAGTAATAAGTGATCAAGCCTACAGGCTAAAGCTACCTTCTAAGCTCAAAATTCATGATGTCTTCCATGTTAGTCTACTAATACCCTACGTTGCTAACCCCAATCATCTTTTGGATACCGAACAAGTAGTTGTTCCAACTCAAGGAATCCTTGAACTTCAACTTGACTATATCCTAGAAACTCGAGAAAGAAAACTAGGAATAGAAGCATCATCGAACACCTCGTCAAATGGAAAGATTTCCCTGAAGAAGATGCAACATGGGAAGATGTAATAAGTCTCCTTAAAGATCATCCGGACATACCTTTGAGATGAGCACATCTCAATTTTTCAAGTTGGGGACAATGTAAGGTCTCTCCCACCCTTGGGAAGGGGATTCCCATGCAATGGAATACATATCATGCCATTTTGGTCATAAACAAAAAGTTACTATTTTTTACAGTTTTTCCAGCTTTGATGAGCCAATGTTAAATATATTATTGTAAGATTTTCAAAAATAAAATTTTTATTTGGTTATCATTTTCATCCAAAAATAGAAAGTTTTGAGGTGCTTACACCCACCTAAACGCGACCGTCTCGTTTAAATCTATCCCGTCCTGAATTTCCATAAAAATAGCTATCTGTCTCGAAAACTACTAAATATAGCAGGTGTGTGCATCTGACACCTTAGTCTGTCATCCTCAAGCTCGTCTTTTAATAGCAAGTTTCAGAATTGAATTCTGACAAGCCAAGCTCACTTTAGACAATTAAATTTCATCCTAATGTTAATAAATTAAATCCTAAGCCTGCATATGTATGCATGTGCATGACCATGTATGTGCATGTGTATGTATGGGTATGTGTATGTATGACCATAAATGACCCATGGCCATAGCCCATTTTTTATGGTATGTTGACCCTAAGCATGGGTAAGTACATGAGGTGTATCACTCAATTGGGTAAAAGGGGACACCTCTAGTGGTAAGTGAGAGGCTTGTGACACCTCTAAACCTTCATTTCGAAAGAGGGGGCGAGCAAGGGAGGTATGGGCATGCCTTGGACCTAAAGCAACCTCCAAACCTTTATACAAAAGCCATTCACACTCAATTTTAGACACACTTGAACACACTTGGGAGAAGGGAGCTCTACTGTTGTGGCAATTAACTTGGTGGCTTCTACATCAAAGCTTTGAGAGATCAATACCTCCAAAGCACATTGGGTAATGTAAATCTATTGTTTAATCAAGCTATTATCAATCTCTTCTCTCAATTGGAATCCTTTCCAATTGCTTCCATACATTATCATTCAATTGGAATCCTTTCGGATTGCTATCATATTGCCATTCAATTGGAATCCTTTCAGATTGCTACTCTTTTATCAAATGCTATACTCTTATTTACCTATCCTCAATTGGAAATCAACAATCACTATATCTGTTTTATGGTAATTTCTCTACATTACAAATTAATAAATGTCTCACCGCTTGATTACATAATGGATTGTGTTGACTGCATGCACAATTCTTCATCAATGTAACCTAAATATTTGCATGAATTAGCTAAGCATATACAAGAATTGTCCAACTAAAATGATGGATTGCTCTTGCAAGTATATATAAGTAATTAATCATGAGATTAGTGCATAAATGGATGGTGTGAATGAGTATTGTCTTTTAGACCTTACATAAAATATCTTGCCTACCATAAGCATAAATCATTGGAATAGAAGTGTAAATATAGATGAAATTAACATTCCATCAACCTTATTATCGAATTGGTTTTTGCACAATTAGTTCTTACACATTTTCAAGTTAGTTAGAGACAAGATGGCCCCAAAAAGGACCCGTGTTACCGAGACTCACAATGATGAGGCTGGCACTAGCCGAGAAGCTGATAAAGGAAAAAGAATTGCCTTGAAGGATGTGCCACCAAACTCGCCAGACAATGGTCCTACATTAGATAAGATTGGAATTAATTTTGTTAAGTATTTGCATTCATTCCATTGACGATAGAGTAGAAAAAGGGAAAACAATCTCTATGGATCATAAAACCATCACAAACTATGTATACTTCTCTTTGAAGAGTGAAAGATTGTTTGGAAAGTAATCTGTTTGCTCGTAGGAAAGAAATGTTTTCCTAGTAGAAGAACTCTCTAACCTTCTTCATTCAAAATCCTATACTGATATAGTCAAAAATACCTTCGATATCTAGGGAGGAGAGCTTAGCGGAGTGAATGCTAAAGCAGTGCATATGGTTGCACACATGTTGCGGGCTGGTGCCCAGAATGCAAGATAGTACTTGCGGGTTGTTGCCTAGATTGCAAGTTATTCACAGTGGGTTGGTGCCCAAATTGTAGGACAATTTAGTTGTATGGGCAACTAAGACACCGACAGCAATAAACTCTCTCCAAGAGGAGTGAACTCTTGGGGTTGGGATATTTTAATGAAGAAAGATCGTATGTTGTTTTCTTCTAGAAGGATTGTCTTGGTGCCAATTTGAAATTGGTTGAAGGGCTGTCTTAATGAACTTGTGATGGAAACCCAAAAAAAAGGAACTTTGTGTACGAACAATCACGTGCTAGTAATTAGAAAACAAGCAGAACAAAGTGTGAGTGTGGGGGTGGAAAGTGGGGAGTCGCTCAGGTTGTCAGTCAAGGATGGGCGGTCTCGATTAGTCGAGAAACTCTCCTCTCCCTCTTGTTAAAGAGAAAATTAGAGACTCATTATGCCAAGAGTCGAGAATTCCAATTGTACGTGCCTCTAAAAGTTATGGGGAAAAAGGCAATTGGGGTTTCTGTCTCTCGAAGGTGAGAATTAGGAACGACATAGTATTGTAATAGTTCAGGCTTTCCCTGCAAGAAAGGGCTAGGAGTCCTTCTTAATGGTTCGGACTCAAGTTACTCGGTGACGAGAGCCTGTCCATTAGAATCTTGTCTATATTGACTATGTTTTCTCAATCGAATAGGGCCTAGAGACCTGTCAGGTGCCCTCCTGATGCCAAAAGCTTATGGTATCGGTGAGGGGACCTCACATGTAAAATTGAAGAGAGAAAGCTCTCATTCACTCCTCCACACACTTGAAAACAGGACGTGAACGCGACGGGACTACACTAGACCACCTGTAGGAACCCTGCTTCCTTCCACACACAGAGTGGTAAAAGTGCCAAGAATTGGCTTCCAAAATACTCCCTTAGTTGAACACTCACAGCACCGTGAGTGATGTGGCAAATTGAATCCTTTTCACACCATTTTTTGTCATTTTTTGACCCAGTTTTGGCCAGTTTTGATCCCTGGCAAGCATTTTTCACGGGAAAGACCCCAAACAGACTTCAAAATTCACCAAATTTTGTACCCTTGATCCTCGATACCCAAAGCACTTTTCCACATTCCCAAACTCCATTTTTGACCACTTCTAGGGCGGTGCACACATCACCACAGATTAGGCACCGTAAATAGACAGTTACTGTATGTCCCAAACTTCTCGAGCGGGATGGGAGTACCCACACTTGTCGCTTGCATTATTTACATTCTAGAAAGGTCAAACACATTCTCTAGAGCTAAAATAGGCCACCAAGCACCATATCCAAGGCCGGGATACCCTATGCATGCATGTACATGTGCTTGACTGTTGGTACGCGAACCTGACTATTCACAATGTGTACACGTTGCATATTTTTAAGAACTTACATCTTTTTTTACATATGACCATGCATATACACACTACTTTATACATACTAAAAGTGGTTCATCAACACCTGCAACTTTGCTGTTGAAAATTATTTCCAATTTAGAATGGAAAAAATAGAGAAAAATCGCACAAAAATATGTATATGTCCTTTTTCTTCCAAAAGTCTTTCAGGTGGTCCCCCCTTGAGCCCTTATGAAAGCCTTGTGTCCACAAGTGAATTATGCTTGAATTTGATAGCCTTTGGTTTACTCCAATTCAATAGTGCATAAGATTCTCCTCCCTTTCACTATTGAATTTTACTCTTCACCTGTAGTGACCACCGTCAGGTAGAATCAGTATCCATTGATTTTTTTTCCTTTTCATAGGGTCTGTTCCTATCTCTCCTTATTCCCAAGATCCAAATGTGTCAAAACCATATCTATGTACAAAATAAATACATAGATTTTTCTGTGATTTTCATGCATCAGGTCCTTCCTCTTAGGTTTCTTGAAGCCTTGCCACCAAGTGCATAATGAGAGAGAGTTGGAGAAAAATTTGAAAGGTGGCCCTTCATACTTAAGTGCTGATTTTCAAAGGCTGTGAGGAGTAGCAACTAAGGTTTTGAATTGCCAAAGAATACACTAAGCAAACACATAAGTTTAATTAGCATGGCTCATAATCACCAAGAGAATAGAATGAACATTGATAACTTTGATTTTTGACATGAAGGTGCTAATGATGATGCCCCCATGTGTATCAATTATCTTGTTACTAGGTTGCATCAAAGCTATGGGCAACCCTACTGTACAAGCCAAAGTTACCCAACAACTTTATGCTTATGGGATTTTCGTTCCTCTCCAAGAGGAGAGAGAGTTTAGGAGGCCTCTTGATGAGACTCCCAAAAGAAGACTCTCTCCCATAAGAGAGGAAAAATCCAAAGAACAACATGAAGGTGCTAATGATGATGCCCCCATGTGTATCAATTATCTTGTTACTAGGTTGCATCAAAGCTATGGGCAACCCTACTTTACAAGCCAAAGTTACCCAACAACTTTATGATTATGGGATTTTCGTTCCTCTCCAAGAGGAGAGAGAGTTTAGGAGGCCTCTTGATGAGACTCCCAAAAGAAGACTCTCTCCCATAAGAGAGGAAAAATCCAAAGAACAACAAAGAAGCGAATCCCTAAGTTCCTCTAAAGATGTGTCTCCAAAAAGACTGTAGTCTAGACGTTCGCCAACTCCTCCCAAGAGGAAATGGTCAACCCATAGGCCTTCTCCTTGTCACTCCAAAAGGGAAGAGAGGAAACAAAGCAAAAAAAGGCAAGAAAGAGGTCAGCCTCTTCTCCTTTTTCTTCACCTTTCTCCTCATTCGATGAAAGCAATAGTTATTCTCCTCGCGAATACAAGAGGAGAGGACATCACAAAACTTACCCAGCATGGTGAAGGTCCCAAAAGCTCAAGAAATTCAAAGAGGGAGGAAAGAATATCTCTTTTCTTGCCTATGATGGCACCTTTGGTGCCACCAACAAAGTATTGGCCTTCATCCAACAATTTGATGAAAAATTTGGAGACGAGGGCTTCACGGAGTCCTCCAAGCTATGCCATGTAGCTATGCACTTCCCAGAAATATGCTCATCAATGGTGGGATAGCCTTCATGGAAACAACGAAGCCCCAAAGACATGGGAAACTTTATGAGTTTTCATAATGAAGTAGTTCCTTGCACGCGAGGCCAAGGACAAAGTGCTCACCAAATGGCAAAGTCTGAAGCTACTCTTCAATGAATCTACCCACAAATATATAGACAAGTTTTAGGATTTACATCTCAAAGCTACAGTCTTTCAGAGGATAGACTTTGCCAAACAAAAGCAACAATTTTGTGCGGGATTATCTGATGAGATGGCCTAGGACTATCACCAAAGTCATCCACCACACTATGGTTGCTTCAAGGATCAATTTACAACAAGGGGTGAGAAGAAGTTTCAAGCCCATGGAAAACAAGGATCAAAATGAAGCTAAAGGGAAGAGCAATGCTCAAAACTCTTCCCAAGGCAGCACCAACACCAACAACAACAAGGCCTAGGAGAAAGGAGCTTACAAAGGTAAAAACAAGCTCTCTCTCAAAGAATTAGAGGCCTTTTGTAAAGACCATAAATGCTTTAAGTGTGGGGAGCAAGGACATGGTTATCATTCTTGTCCCAAAAGAAAATGTATGCAATGACAGTCCTAGAGCTTCCATGGTTGAAGCTCCAAAAGAGGATACTCGTTGCAAAGGCTCATTCCTATGCTTAGGGAAAAGTAAAGGAGCATGACGCCTTCATCTTGTTTGACTCTTGGTCTACTCACAACTTCATATCAATAGAGCTGGCCACCAAGTTGGGCATTCAAGATTTTGAGATGGGAGATACTATAACTGCTAACACAGCTTTCAAGGGACAGCAAGCCTTTGTTACTCCCTTGATTGGGAAGTTGAGGCTTCATGTCCAATGCTACGTCGACAAACAAGACTTTATTATATCTCTTCTCCAACATGAAGATGTTATCTTAGGGTCACTATGGTTGAACCGCATGGCTACCAACATAAAGTTTCTTGAAAGGAGAATCTATTTCACCTACAGGGAAAAGAGCATGTACATAGATGCTAACAAGTCGGGGAACACCATATCCCTGGTCAATGAAAAGCTCTATTTTTTCGTATATGATTTTTGTTAGAGGAGCTGTAAATGATTCTAATGTTTTTGCAAGTAGCAATCAAGTGAATCAAGAGAAATTAGAGTTGTCTAATTTCCTAAATGGATTCCAAGATGTTTTCATTGATGACATCCCTAGTGAGATACCTCCCAAACTGTAGTGTACCCAACATTTTTCAATAAAAGTATTTCCTTTACTTTCCAAATATTAAAGATTTGTATTTTGTTAAGTCTTGAAGCTTTCAAACGAAACGATCGGATCCAAAATTGGACTCTGGAACTATTACTTACAGTGTTTATTCACTTGAAAACTATAGGTTGATGGGAAACTTAAGGCTCAAGATTGTATCTAATGATAAGAGTTGACCACTTAGGAAATAGAGAGCAATTTTAGGAAAGGAGGAGTATTTTTAGGAAAGAAAGAAGAGGGAGTTAAGTTTAGAGTTCTTGTCTTGGAGCCCAAGCTTCTTCTAAAATTGGAGAATCAAAATCGTGCATCAGAATCCGTGTCCACAAAAAAAAGCCGCAAACGTACGCAAACTTATCCCTCTATTCTTAGTTGGCCTTGAGAGCCTATATATATAAAGACCCCTCTCCCCTCATTTTCAAGACATACACACACTCTCAAAAGCGAAAGCTCTCTTGCCTTGACGTCGGAGTTACCTTCTCTCCCTTGAGCTCTTACCTTCAAGCCATCTCCATCTCCAAGTCTTTCTCTACAATCGTCGTGTTGCCCTTGGAATTTTGGAATTCTCTTTCTCTCTTTCCCTCTTCTCTACATTGATACGATGGCCCCATAGCGAGTGACTCGAAGCTCAAAGGCTGCTCATGCCGCTCCATCTCCAAGGAAGGTATAGAGGAAGGCATCAACTACTCCAAATGTTGCTCAAGCGTAGGTATTGGTTGCAGAAGAAGTCAAAGTCGTCCAGTCTCAAACACGAGAGGTAATCGAACATTTTGCTAATCCGGTAAGATAAATTTATAATTTTGTATTGCTATTCATGATGACTTGGGAAGCTAAGCATATGGAACCCCTTAAATTGTCCACAAAACGTGATTTATCACAAGAAACAAGCATATGTTTTCATAGATTAGTGAAAGAAATGTTTGATAAATTATCATTGTTTGTTAAATTGTTATTGCTTAACAAATTGTTATTGTTTGATAACAATTGGATTAGTGAAGCATATGTTTTCATAGATTAGTGAAAGAACTGTTTGATAAATTGTCACTATTTGTTGAATTGTTATTGCTTAACAAATGCTTCACTAATCCAATTGTTTGATAACAATTGGATTAGTGAAGCATATGTTTTCATAGATTAGTGAAAGAACTGTTTGATAAATTGTCACTGTTTGTTGAATTGTTATTGCTTAACAAATTGTTATTGTTTGATAAGTGGATTTTGATTGATATGAAGAATTGGTTGATCATGTTTGAAAAATCATTTAAAGAGAAGAATTTTTGAAAGAAAATATTTTGTTCCTCACGGATAGCGGGATGCCTGGCGGTTAGCAAGATACCTCGCGGTTAGTAGGATGCCTCACGGTTAGCAAGATGGGAAGGTTGCGCAATTCGTGGTTAGCGAATAAATCCTTTACAAAGGCTCTGTTGGTTAGACAAAGAAAGTCTGCAGGTAGCAACAACTCATGAGAGATTGGAAAAGTTATTTTTGTTGAATAATAGGGTTGTCTTCATTAGGCCTTGTTTGAATTGTTTTGGTATTGTTTGAAGGGCTGTACAAAAGAATCTGTGTTTGGAATTAATTAAGGAACACTGTTTGTATATGTTAAACAGTGTCGTAAAAAGTGTGAGTGTGGGATGGAAAGTGGGGGCTGGCTCAGGTTGCCAGTCAAGGATGGGTGGAAAGTAGGACCTGACTCAGGTTGCCAGTCAAGGATGGGTGGTCTCAATTAGTCGAGAAACTCTCCACTCCCTCTTATTAAGAGAAGTGAAATTAGAGACTTATTGTGCCAAGAGTCGAGATGGCCCAAATTCACGTGACGAAAGATTACTATTTATTTTAGACTAAGTCTTATATCATATTTATGGTTTATTGATGGCGGCCGTGCCTCTTAAACGTGGGGAAAAAGGTGTTGTATATGGATTCTAAATATGTCAATGGAATTTCATCTTTATGTTAGGAAACAGCTTTATTAGAATCCTAGATTTATCAACCTAGTTTGTGGCATGTGACCCTTATAACCACGTAAATGATGGATAGAGGAATTCCTCTCTTCTTTTTCTCGTATCTCTACTTTGTGGAAACAGAGTAGGGTGTCGTCAATGGAAAAGAAGAATAAAGGAAGTCCATTTATCAAGTCGCCCCAATCTTCTCGGGGTTGGGGACCTCACACAAACGATGGGATGATGACCATGCAATAGAGCTTCTACTAGGAAGCTCACCTCCTAATAAACCTCCTTATTGAGTTTCACAAGGTCAACAAGAGGAGATCATGAGGCAAGTGCATGAATTGGTGGAAAAAGTGATGGTGAGGCCCAACTCCTCTCCATTCTGCTCGCCAATACTTTTAGTGCAAAAGAAAGATTACACATATCACATGTGTGTCGACTATAGAGCAGTAAATAGGATCACTATTAAAAAAAAAGATTTCCTGTGTCGCCACGGGTAGAAGATCTTTTTGATAAGTTACAAGTTTTGGCCTGACAAATGCTCCAACCGCATTCAAACTCACGATGGACAAAAATATTCAGACCACTCAGATTCTCTTGAGGAGTACGAGTGACAACTCGAGGTAATCTTTCAAGTTGTTAGAGAGAATAAGCTTTTCATGAATCAAAAGAAAAGTGATTTGGAGAAGTGTCCCCCCCCCCCCCCCCCCCCCCCCCCCCCCCCTTGCAAAGTCTCAAGGACATCCATTACCTTCTCATTGGTCATGCATGGCACAATCACCAATCGCCAATTTTTTTTCGTTGGGCTCGTCGAGGGTCCAACAGAAAAAGATTAGCGATTATGCCGTCCTTGACCGTTGAGACGGATTGTGATGTCCATGAAAATTTGCAAGGATAGGAAAGCATATGCTTTCCCTACCCTTGCAAAGTTTCATGGCCATTCATTGTTGTCTCAGTTGTCATGCATGACACAATCGCCAATTCTTTGCCTTTGGGCTCTCAACGTTAAAAAAAATGATAGTTGTGACATCCCTGACCATTGAGAGCGGATTGCGATGGCCATGAAACTTTTAAGGGGTGGGGATTATTATTATTTCCCCACCCTTGCAAAGCATCATGTACATCCTTTGTTTTTGTCTCATCAAGCAAGGGTGGCACAATTGCCAATCTTTTTCCGTTGCTCACCAATGGCCCAATAGCAAAAAATTGGCGATTGGGCCACCCTTGGCCATTGAGACAGCAATCGATGGTCATGAAACTTTGCACGGGAAAGAAGGAGTGTGATTTCCCTATCCTTTCAAAGTTTCAAGGCCATTCATTATCATCTCATCGAATCACATACAACACAATCGTCAATTTTTTTTCCTTTGGGCTCATGAAAGAACCAATGGCAAAAAATTTAGCAATTGTGATGTCCATGACCGTCAACACGGCTTACAATGGCCATGCAAATTTGCAAGGGTAGAGATTAGTGTAATTATCCCACCCTTGCAAAGTTTTATGGACGTATGTTGTCATGTCATCTGTCAAGGGCAACACAATTTCCAACTTTTTACGATATTTTTTATCGTTGGGCTTGTCAAGGGCTCAATGTCAAAAAATTGGCAATTGTGTCATCCTTGACCAACGAGACAAATTGTGATGGCCATGAAACTTTGGAAGGAGGGGCAGAAGTGTGATTTCCCTACCCTTGCAAAGTTTCATGGCCATCTATTGTCGTCTCGTAGGTAATGCATACCACAATCACCAATTTTTTGCCTTTGGGCTCACTAAGGATCCAACAACAAAAATATTGGCAATCGTGTCACCCTTGACCATTGGGAAGGATTGCGATGGCCATGAAACTTTTTGGGGGTAGGGATTAGTATACTTCTCTCACACTTACAAAGTTTCAAGGCCATCCGTTTTTGCCTCGTCGATCAAGGGCGGCACAATCGCCAATTTTTTTGCAGTTTGGGCTTGCCAGGGGTCCAACAACAAGAAATCGGCAATTGTGCCACCCTTAACCGTCATGATTAATTGCAATGGCCATGAAACTTTGTACGGGTAGGGAGGAGTGTGCTTGTGATGCCCTTACAAAGGTTTTTGGCCATCTATTGCCATCTCATCGTTCATGCACGACACAATCGCCATTTTAACTACCGTTGGACCAACAAAAAAAATTTGACGACTGTGTTGTCGTTGACGTTGATATGAGTTGTGATGGACATGAAACTTTGCCAAGATAGGGATGAGTGTGTTTTACCACCCTTATAAATTTTCATGGCCATATGTCATCGTCTTGTCTATCATGCACGAAACAATCACCAGTTTTTTGCCATTGGGCTCGCCAAGGGTCCAACGACAAGAAAATGGGCAATTATGACGTCCCTCACTCTCGAGATGGATTGTGATGGACATGGTGTCTTCTAGCAATTAGGTTTCTACCTTATCTAGAATGGTTTTAGTATTGGTTTCTACCATTGTAGTGGTAGAAACAATGTCCTCATATGGTTCCTAGACTATTTTCTACCAGGTCAATGGTTTTTTCCATTTCCTTCACTGCTTTATACCACTAGGCTATTGTGGTTTCTAGTAGGTATGTTGATGCTTTCTATTTATTCCAAGCTTATGGTTTCTCATCCCACTGGGCACATTTATAGTAGGTCTAATGTGGCTTGAGTCAATGTTACAATGGCTTCTACCACTCCATGGGTGGTTTCTACCAATAAAAAGGGGACTTCTATGCAAAAGAACCTACAAAAACATATACAAAAGGAAGAAAGCAGCAAACTTGCTAGTAAGCTACACACAGGTTTTTCCTCAAAAACGTCACAAACTTGATGTATAATTTTGTTTATTAAAAGGGTGACTCCCATCATTACATTAATTAATCAGTTGAGTTTACAACAAGTTTTTTGCTGGGGTTCAAAAGTTGAGGTTTACTATTTTTGTTGGGAGTCTAATTGTTTGCTTTGTCATGGGCATTTGTAATTGACCTTTGATTTCTCTGCTTCCTCACCTGAGATGCTCTAATATATCCCTCTCCACTCTTTCCCTCGCTAATCATTCCTTCTGATCCCTATCAGCTTCTAGGTTGGCCTCCATTTGTCGTTGTTGGTACGCTTCCTTCCATTGGGCTTCGTTGTAATATCAATGGTTTTTTCCATTTCCTTCACTGCTTTATACCACTAGGCTATTGTGGTTTCTAGTAGGTATGTTGATGCTTTCTATTTATTCCAAGCTTATGGTTTCTCATCCCACTGGGCACATTTATAGTAGGTCTAATGTGGCTTGAGTCAATGTTACAATGGCTTCTACCACTCCATGGGTGGTTTCTACCAATAAAAAGGGGACTTCTATGCAAAAGAACCTACAAAAACATATACAAAAGGAAGAAAGCAGCAAACTTGCTAGTAAGCTACACACAGGTTTTTCCTCAAAAACGTCACAAACTTGATGTAAAATTTTGTTTATTAAAAGGGTGACTCCCATCATTACATTAATTAATCAGTTGAGTTTACAACAAGTTTTTTGTTGGGGTTCAAAAGTTGAGGTTTACTATTTTTGTTGGGAGTCTAATTGTTTGCTTTGTCATGGGCATTTGTAATTGACCTTTGATTTCTCTGCTTCCTCACCTGAGATGCTCTAATATATCCCTCTCCACTCTTTCCCTCGCTAATCGTTCCTTCTGATCCCTATCAGCTTCTAGGTTGGCCTCCATTTGTCATTGTTGGTACGCTTCCTTCCATTGGGCTTCGTTGTAATATCTATGGTCAAATGTTATGTGAGGCAGCAAGAGAAGCTAGCTACAAAGTTCACCTAAAACTTACCAGATAAGAGGATACATGAAGGCGACCTATTGATGAAGTATTGAAGCTACCTTGAATTCATTTTCTAGAGGAGATTCAAGAAAAATTTGACGCGTCCATACAAAGTGTATAAGGCTTTCTCGAATGGGACCTATCAACTCCTGCAAGCAAGTGGTATATTTTTTAGGCACAAGGTGAATGGTGCACAGCTCAAGTTGTGATTTGAAAAGGGTTTAGTTCCTAATGTGCATCAAATCACGCTCAAGGAGATTGGGCAACCCACTCAAGGAGAGCTAGCGTGCAATGGAGATACAACTTTGTACATACCTTTTACATAATATTTTAGTCTTGAGTTTGCTTCATTGTTTGCTAGATGTTACCATTTTGAGGTTCAATAAACATGCTTTGTTTTGCACATGAATGTTCAACAAGAAGGTTGAGCATTGATGGTGGAACCAAAGACGGTCAGGTGTTGTGAGCAGGGCAAAGTGGTGCTTTGGGTGTCCATAGGTGAAGGACAAAGTGCTAGAGCAGGTGTAAGGGTCATGGGTAGGCAAAGGGTAGCCAATATTTATGCTCTTCCATGATGCCTATCAAAGGCGGTAGTTCTAGTTGTCAAGAGTGCTTGGAAGATGTAGCAAGAAGTGGTGTTTGAGGTGCAATCTGAGCCGGTCTTGATGGCTCCTCAATCGGAGCTACTGGGTGAAATTTATCTCAGTTAGAAGGCATAATTCTTTGCAGACCCCCAAAAATTTTGGCAAATGCATATGGATGGTCAAAATTGATGTAAATGGATCGACTCAAAGTGTTTGAATTATGGTGCATTCCAATCTTTTTGGATCCCCAATCGAAGCTCAAACGGGCAAGTTATGGGCCAGTGAAGTTTTCAAGGGGGCAATTTTGGTATGTTTTGATTGCCTTGATAGCATGCCATCTAGAATCTTTTTGGGCTTATCAAGGTTGGCAAAGGTTGCATGTAGTGTGGGGAGTTGGCCAAAATTGACGGCTCATCAATCGAGGTCCCGGGCAGCGAGATATCTCAGACTGAAGTCAGGAGCAATTGTGGGGAAAGTAGGGGCAGATGATTTTTTACCAAATTGGGTGCACCGTTCAAGGACACATAAGATGATAGATGTAGCAGGGTTCTCAAGATGAGCTCAAGATCCAAAGTCAACAAAAAGGAATTTTAGTATGGCTTTATAGAATGAGCCTATGATATTGGAGAAGAAACTGGGGTTGCCTTAAATTTGGGGTATGAAAATGTTTTTGAAATGTTGAGAAGGGGTTTTTACAATCCATGAGGGGTACATGACACCTTGGTGCTGCCATGTGGCTAGTAGGTTAAAGTCGTATGCAAAATGGAGGACTATTATCCTCTAGTATATCTAATGGAGCGTGGAATCCTCACAAGACATCACTTGTGAAGAGAGGAGCTCCCATGGAGTGCAACCCCCCCCCCCCCCCAAGCTCATGAAGAGGTGAGAGAGAGGGGGAAAATCCACCAAGTATGCATCAAACATGTCAAAAAATGCTAAGTAGAGCATCCAAAGGACCAACGAGGAAAGCTGCAAAAAATGGGCGGGCATATCTAGAAAAAAAGATTTTTTTGATCACTTTCAGGGATTGTTGGGGCTCGTAAAAATGTAAATGATTTTTGATCAAGGAGAAAGCATTTTTTTCCCCTGTGCAGTGTCAATTCCCCCCTTCCCCCCTCTCTTTGTCTTGCTCTCATCTTTGTTCTGAGGTGTCGGTTGTGGATGTGTGTGCCCCTCGAACTGGTGGTGTCCTCGTGTAGAGAGAGTGAGTAAGAGGTGTTGTGTGAGTTGGAATTCGTGAACTAAACCGCAGTAGTGAAGGCATCTAGTGTGGTGATCTTTTTGTGCGTGTGTGCATTGAGAAATGTTCACGCAAGTCCTTGCTAGTGTGATTTGTGTTTTTTGAAGGTGTCTACTGGAGGATTGAGGCGCTCTAAATGCCCTAAGCTATAGAGAGGCATTGTGTTGTGTTTTGGGTGTGTTCCCCATTCCCCCTCTCCATAATGATATATTGATAAGTTGCCAAGCTCACCAAGAGGTGAAGAACTACCCATATTCTGGCTAGGCTTATCAATTCCCCACTTTCTCGTATGATCTTTGTGAAACTAGCAAAAGAATGATCATTTTTTAATACGTGGTGGTTCCTAGTCTTCCAAACTTGCTGGAAGAAGCAAAATCTAACTATTTGTGTATAGATTAGATTTGCTTGGCTTTCAATGCCTTCCCTCCCGAGAAAAAATCATTCTTGAAGAATCCTATCTTGCAGGTCCTTTGGATCCATTTTCATAGCTTGCCTGATAAACATCTTATTGTCAGGAACTCCTTGAAGAGGTGATAGGGGTCCTCACGTGTTGTTTTGCAACCTAGGCACCTACTTGAACGAACACCTTTGGCTAGAGTCTTGCCACTAGTCAACAAAGTGCCCTATAGCACCTTCCACTGAAAGATCTTCATTGTTAGTGACCACTCTGGATTTCGTATGTTATTTGCTATCATCACCCATCTTGCTTCCCGCCATTAATTTGCATGCTCCATTGCTTGTTGAGGGGGAGAACCCATTGATCTTGATCATAAGAGTGTGGTAGATACTCTTCGATTGTGGTTTATAAATGTGTATGTTGTAGAACTTATGTAGAAGCTCGCATGTCATGCCACCTACTCTTAGGTTGGACTACCTAGGGGCTACCAACTTGTCGTGTACCTCTAACCGTTTCCATTGGCCACCTTGAGAGAAGCAATTCACAATATTCATAATAGTCCGTGTCTGGTCTTGCTTTGCAATTGCAACCACAAATTCATCACACTAGGCTTTTGCATGAATCACATGGTCAAGTATCCCAATACCACATAGCTCCATTGGCCTAGTGTCCACCTCCCATTTGGCCCACTACTAGGGCATCAAGTCTTTGGTGGTATTTTGTCAAAAGAATCTTTTCATAGGTGTGAGGATTTCTTTCCAAATGCATTCGGCTATCTTAAGGGCCATGCTAATAAAGGCTATATAGACAAATTAATCACAGTTCTCAGCTTGGGAATGGGAACATCGCATACTCTCACCTTCGCATCTTGCACCTTATTCTATCCAAGACCCAATGAAATCTTTGATTGTGTGTTACATCTACCCCTAGAGGGGCTCCAAGGTGTCAAAAAGTCTTTTCTTTTGACACAATATTTCCCATTCATAAGGATGGGTCGAAAGCAGTTTTTTTCAAAGAGAGAAATCAGTCCCAATTTCTCAATATTATACTTCAAACCATAGGCTATTGAAAACATTTGCGCAATCTCCAATGCCTTCTTGATTACATAAGAGCTAGCTTTCAAGAAGTAAGGGAGTCGTCAGTAAAAAGCTACACCAAGAGTTGGTCATTGCCAAGCAAGGGCCAAACCTTAGACCTCCCCTCTCACAACACTAGATTGAAGCATGGTAACTATAGGATTAGAACTGATGGCAAACAACAGAAGGACAAGAGGGCATCCCCGGGGAAGTCACCATGAGAAAATTATTGTACCACATAAGTACAAGAGAAGAGGGTCCTTTGAAAAGCTAAATTAGCTTATAAGTTAGGGGTAGACCCCTTATAATTTCTCCTTCATTGAGAGAGGTGGTTGTGATAAATACTTCAAGGGGGAAATGAGGAGTGTTTGGGGGTAGTGGAAGAGATTGATAATATACATATCAACATATAAATGAGGGTTTTTAAATAGTAGCATTCCAACTCTTTCTAGTGAATTACATGTGGGTACCCATTACATGCCCCTATAAAACAAAACACAAGCCAATATGACTAAGGTATTGACTTTAAAAATATAATTTGTATGGTGTCAAGTTTGGTTTTTTTAAACTTGAAGGTGAGACACTATACCAAACCTTATATATAAGTTAGGGGATAATAGGTTTAGTAGTTGCATGTTGTATAGGTGTGGAACATGGGGTCATTTTTAATTCACATGAGTCATAAATAGGGTTTTTTAAGGCTCTCCACTGGCTCCATGTCTTTTTCTACAAAGAGTGAATCCCCGGGGAGGG
Source organism: Adiantum capillus-veneris (assembly GCF_014529385.1). NCBI lineage: Eukaryota > Viridiplantae > Streptophyta > Polypodiopsida > Polypodiales > Pteridaceae > Adiantum > Adiantum capillus-veneris. Next base: position 90,607,532 of record NC_140959.1, on the reverse strand, counting down.
CATCCAGCTTCAAATGAGTGCACAAATCTATTATCAAAGAGGATCTCAAAATGGCTACTAGCACCAAGGGTGTGAATCGTCTGACATAGCCGTGTTCCAAAGCCCAACCATTTCATTATAGCTTCTATGTAGGACCATGTGATACAATCATAGGCTTTGTCCACGTCAAGCTGGAGAAGGTTGCATACTCGATGCCGACCATTGCAATGCTTCAATCATTCTAAAAATGAGTGATATCTCATGAAATGTTATAAAGGATAATATTATACTTAAGTCAGTGATTAGGTCTCCCCAATCTCAAAAAAAATAAAAATTCTTTCAAAACGTATTAAGTGCATAAGTGAAGGGTGAGTTTAGGAAATGAAAAGACAGATGAAGGTGGAAAGTCAAAAAACAAATGAAGATGAAAAGTCAAAGGCCTTTTGTGTTCATATAAATAGGTGTTTTTCTACTCTTTCTTCTAAGCGCTCTCTCTCTCTCTCTCTCTCTCTCTCTCTCTCTCTCGCACGCGCAATGTTATATTCATCTTTCTTAAGTAATATTGTTACAAATCTATGTGCTTCGTCATTGCCTATCGTAACGTGTTATAGATTAACGCATCGTTTTTTTTATTTCCGAGGCGAATCTTTTAATTAGGAGCACCTTTTAATTTTTTTGAAGCCATTAGAATACCTTTTAGTTTACACCTTTTAAGTCACTGATTAATAGTTGGACAGTGTTTGCAAAATGTTATTTCTCATCGTAAAGATGCAAAACATAAGTATTATAAGTCGCATATTTTATAAGTTTAACCTTTCAAATTTAAAGGGTTTTTTTAGTTTTTATTTTATGCTTTCTGGTTTTGAGGAGAGAAAAAGTTCAGCCTTTTACAGTTTTGGCCATAAATGAAAAAAGTATGTATGGCCTTGGATTTGTCGAGTTTTGTTTCAAGGTTTTTTTCCCCCTCTATATTTAGGACCCACTAGAGTAAGGGGGACCAATAATGTAACGGCCACCACTTGAGGAAACATGACACCCCCATAATGTATCAAGTTCAATGCCGCTTTTAGAATGAACATCTTAGTGCAACGATCGACTTGGCGGCTAGAGTAGCTTCGCAAGGGTGAGGCCCCCTTGTGATGGCATGTTGGTTGAGGTGCACTATTGGGTTCAACGGTAGTCTGTTCGTGAATGCGGTTGGGTTGGATGCAAGTACTCACCGTTCTGGTATCTGTAGACTTTGAAGGGTTTGGCCCCCTGGCAAAGGCCTGTCAGAGGCGTGTCACCTTTGAGGCTGGTGTCTAACTATGGTGTGGTGCTGGTTGATAGATTTAAGGGAGCACTCGGATGCAGTTCAGTCTGCGACACTGCTTGGTTGGCGTGGTTGTACCAGGGGCGGCTTACGAAGGGGCGGTTTGCCCTGCTTGGATTTGCTCTTCTTGGTGTGATATGGTCTCTTTTCTGCTTCTGCTTTGCTAGTCTGTTCTCTTGTGTTTTGGCATGTTGGTGAGTTTGCCTGGGTCAAGGTGGCGATCGATGGCAGCAATGTCGAGTTCAACGGGGTTCAAAAGGTCTGTTGATGGTCGTCGTTGATAAATGTCAGTTTGTGTACGATTACCAAGAAGAAGAAAAGCAACAATAGTGAAGTTTCTCGTATGCTTATCAAAACCCTTGGTTGGCCCTCTTGCTCTCGTCGATTATGCCGCAGTTCCTTTGTTGCTTCGGGGAACTATGAGTCTCGAACTTGAGAGAGAGATCGATAGCCTAAATTTTCCCTCCTCTGGCTTTAAACCCTCCGTCGAGAGAGAATCAAGATCAATAGACCCAGCTTCTCCCCTCCTCCCCTCCTTCAAGCTCTCTCTTCTTGTTTGCTTGTGCCTCCTCTGTAGAGAGAGAGAGAGAGAGAGAGAGAGAGTCGTGCCTTAGTCGAGCAAGCAAGAGAACCCTTCAAAAGCCTTTCTTTCTTCCCCTCCTTCATTCTCCTGCGGCAAATATCTCTTCCGTTCCCTTGCTCCACAAAAATACTCCAAGAAAAAGAACTATTTTTCTCATGCAATGCCTCTATATGTGGCCAATAAAAAAATTTATATCAGCTTGTCACGGCGACATGACAAGCCGCTTTGTGGATCGGGGTGGACTAGCTCAAAACTCGACGAGTGGAGCCAAATCTGAGCGCATGACAGAGCTGCATGGAGCATCACGGCGACGCCGCAAGCTCCCATACTCTCCCCTTTGCTGCCTACATGTTGTAGTCGTCGCCATGGCTCTCTTTTTTTTCCCACCTTCCCACTTTTTCACTTAATTTCCTCAATGGGCGGCTAATACCCTTGGCTTTGGGCGGCCTTCAGGCCTTTGTAGTTGGCAACCAAATCCTTTGATTTCTTGAAGGCACTATATCTCGGATGTATATCGGCTAAGGCATTGCCCATTCACAATCCAAAGAATTGCTTAGCATGGCTTTTGGTTTTCAGGAGCCCTTGACTGACAATATCATCGCAAATTTTGATGCCATTTAAGTGTCATGGATATTGCCACAGCCTTCAAGATGCTAGTATAGGTGATTGCATTTTGAGAGAGACCCTTGACTTTGCATCTGCTTAATCCATAGTTGTGTTGGGCATTTCTTGCTATTAGTGGTCTCTAATAAATGAAATTTTTATGAGGCACAACATATCAACCAAAGCATTGCCTGTCACAACACATTTGGCATTCATATCGGCTAAGATACTGCCAAGCACAACATGGCCCCTTTTAGTTGAAATATCATCAAGCACTTACTGGTCTACTAACTGCATGATATTCCAAAACGTGGTTGAAGCCTAGAAATTCTCAAATGGCACATTGACCGAGGCTACCAAACCGATACGAAACTAGCCCTCGATGAAACTTAATCCGCTCATATCTTAGCAACAAGAGCTTCAATTGACGATCTAAAAAGACCGATGCGCTCTACAAAGTGAGCACTTCAGGACCATCCATTCTCTTTATCTCTGATTCCTCAGCTCCACTTGCCCAATCTGGTACGGATTTGCAACTGACTCAAACTTCAAACTACCATAACATCCTCACCGTAGCGCCAATCGACGACCAAAAAGACAGGCCGGTAGAGCACTTCAAGCATTGTAGTTCTAGATCATAAACTCCCATCTGTACTCACTTCAAGTATACTCTTTTTTAGCATCATTAAGGTATTTGTTGGCCCTTTAAAGCCGCATCTGGCATACATTGATCGTAAAAACTAGCTTGTTAGCAAGCTCTGAACATTGATCATTAATCAGGTAAGCTTCAAAAAAGCTCGATGTGCATTTTCTTGGTATCTTTCTTAGCATAGGAGCGAAGCTGCAAAATTCTTCACAGTTGAGGAACTGCATCTGATCCCCTTCACCATTGAAGAAATCTTTTATTTTCAGATCTAGAATCCTTGAGCTTTTGCAAAAAAATTCCTTCGTAAAATAGTCCCACCGTGTGGAATATGCTTCTCCCAAATCTTGAACCTCCTTTTTAAAATCTGAGTTTACAACCTCTTCAAAAGCTGCAATCATCCGAGTTTTTGGAACATTTTGGCTCTTCATCTCAGCTTAACCTTTTGGATCATATCCTTAAAAAACATGATATAGCTCCCATACAGCATCCAGTGCCTTGTCTTATGCATCCTCAATCTACTTTTTTATCTGCATGGCTCTCGCTTCCTGCAGATATCCCTGAAGTAATCCCATCATTTTGGTAACTCTGCAACTTGTATATTTCTAACAAATCCATTCTAATTGAAATCGTCAATAAACTGCTTCAATTGTTATGGAATCTCCATCTTTACCTCCCACCCTGGCTCATTTCACGTCGGGTTCACCAAGTTGTCGAGTTCAAAAGGGTTCAAAAGGCGAGCCACCACACAATTGTCAAGTAACCTCTTCAAAACAGGAACAAAGTGCCAAAATTATTGAATTTTATGATGCCGACAAAATCCATTGCACAACTGCCAAGGCAGTGCCGTTAACTTGCAAATAAGGAGTTTAAGCTTTTTTTACAAAAGTTGGGGCCAACTTCAACTAGCCTGTATTGATTTCGAGTATTTGTTGATGTTCGTCGTTGATAAATGTCACTTTCTGTACGCTTACCAAGAAGAAGAAAAGCAAAAACAATGAAGTTTCCCCTATGCTTATCAAAACCCTTGGCCCTCCTGATCCCCTTGATTATGTCGCAGTCCCTTTGTTGCTTCAAGGGAGCTTTGAGTCCGAACTTGAGAGAGAGATCAATAGCCTAAATTTTCCTCCTCTGGATTTAAATCCTCCATGGAGAGAGAAATTGAGATCAATAGACCCCGCTTCTCCCCTCCTTCAAGCTCTCTTCTTGTTTGCTTGTGCCTCGTCTCTAGAAGAGAGAGAGAGAGAGAGAGAGAGAGAGAGAGAGAGAGAGAGAGAGAGAGAGAGAGAGAGAGAGAGAGCATCGTGCTTTTGGTGAGCAAGCAAGAGAGCCCTTCCGAAGCCTTTATTTCTTCCCCTCCTTCATTCTCCTTTCTCTTGCAACAAAAACCTCATCGTTCCCTTGCTCCACAAAAATACTCCAAGAAAAAAAGAATTGTTTTCTCATGCAATGCCTCTATATTTGGCAAAAAACAAAATTCTCTCGGCTTGTCACGGCGGCGTCACAAGCCACCTGCTGATGTGGCAGGGCCAGGGTGAACCAGCTCGAAAAGCGACGAGATTGGAGCCAAAGTTGAGCACGCGGGAGAGCTACAGATTTTTGTCTTCTAGGGAAACACCATTGGAGCATCACGGCGGCCGCCGCGAGCTCCCCTACTCTCCCCTTTCCTCCCCGCACGTTGCAGTCATCGCAATGGCTCTTTTTTTCCCCATTTCCCACTTTTTCACTTAATTTTCTCAATGGGCGGCCAATACCCTTGCCTTTGGGTGGCCTTTAGGCCTTTGTAGTTGGCAACCAAATCCTTTGATTTCTTGAAGGCACTACAGTTGGCATGTATATCGGCTAAGGCATTTCCCATTCAAAATCCAAAGAATTTCTTAGCGTGGCTTTTGGCTTTTAGGAACCCTTGACTGACAATATCATCGTGAATTTTGATGCCATTTATGTGGCGTGGATATTGCCACAGCCTTCAAGATGCTAGTATAGGTGATTGCATTTTGAGGGAGACCCTCGACTTTGCATCTACTTAAGCCATAGCCATGTTGGGCATTTCTTGCTATCAGCGGTCTCCAATAAATGAATTTTTTGTAGGGCACAACATATCAACCAAAGCATTGCTTGTCACAACACATTTGGCATTCAGATCGGCTAAGATACAACCAAGTACGACAGGGGCCTTTTTAGTTGAAATCTCATCAAGCACTTACTACTCTACTAGCTGCATGATATTCTAGAACGTAATTGAAGCCGAGAATTTCTCAAATGGCACATTCACTGAGGCGACCAAACCGATACAAAAGTGGCCCCCGATGAAACTTAATATGTTGATATCTCGGTAACCAGCACTTTGATTGTTGATCTAAAAAGCCGACGTGCTCTACAAAGTGAGCACTTTAGAATCATCCATTCTCTTTATCTTTGATCCCTCAGCTGCACTTGCCCAATCTGGGACGGATCTGCAATTGAATCAAACTTCAAATGGCCATAACTTCCTCACCGTAGCTCCAATCGACGAGCCATAAAGACTGGCCGGTAGAGCACTTCAAGCATTGTAGTTCTAGATCATAAATTAAGGAGTTTAAGCTTCTTTTACAAAAGTTGCGGCCAACTTAATTTAGCCTGTATTGATTTTGAGTATTTGTTGATGTTCGTCGTTGATAAATGTCAATTTGCTTACGCTTACCAAGAAGAAGAAAAGCAAAAACAATGAAGTTTCCCCTATGCTTATCAAAACCCTTGGCCCTCCTGATCCCCTTGATTATGTCGCAGTCCCTTTGTTGCTTCAAGGGAGCTTTGAGTCCGAACTTGAGAGAGAGATCAATAGCCTAAATTTTCCTCCTCTGGATTTAAATCCTCCATGGAGAGAGAAATTGAGATCAATAGACCCCGCTTCTCCCCTCCTTCAAGCTCTCTTCTTGTTTGCTTGTGCCTCGTCTCTAGAAGAGAGAGAGAGAGAGAGAGCATCGTGCTTTTGTTGAGCAAGCAAGAGAGCCCTTCCGAAGCCTTTATTTCTTCCCCTCCTTCATTCTCCTTTCTCTTGCAACAAAAATCTCATCGTTCCCTTGCTCCACAAAAATACTCCAAGAAAAAAAGAATTGTTTTCTCATGCAATGCCTCTATATTTGGCAAAAAACAAAATTCTCTCGGCTTGTCATGGCGGCGTCACAAGCCACCTCCTGACGTGGCAGGGCCAGGGTGAACCAGCTCGAAAAGCGACGAGATTGGAGCCAAAGTTGAGCACGCGGGAGAGCTGCAGATTTTTGTCTTCTAGGGAAACACCATTGGAGCATCATGGCGGCCGCCGCGAGCTCCCCTACTCTCCCCTTTCCTCCCTGCACGTTGCAGTCATCGCAATGGCTCTTTTTTTCCCCATTTCCCACTTTTTCACTTAATTTTCTCAATGGGCGGCCAATACCCTTGCCTTTGGGTGGCCTTTAGGCCTTTGTAGTTGGCAACCAAATCCTTTGATTTCTTGAAGGCACTATAGTTGGCATGTATATCGGCTAAGGCATTTCCCATTCAAAATCCAAAGAATTTCTTAGGGTGGCTTTTGGCTTTTAGGAACCCTTGACTGACAATATCATCGTGAATTTTGATGCCATTTATGTGGCGTGGATATTGCCACAGCCTTCAAGATGCTAGTATAGGTGATTGCATTTTGAGGGAGACCCTCGACTTTGCATCTACTTAAACCATAGCCATGTTGGGCATTTCTTGCTATCAGCGGTCTCCAATAAATGAATTTTTTGTAGGGCACAACATATCAACCAAAGCATTGCCTGTCACAACACATTTGGCATTCAGATCGGCTAAGATACAACCAAGTACGACAGGGGCCTTTTTAGTTGAAATCTCATCAAGCACTTACTACTCTACTAGTTGCATGATATTCTAGAACGTAATTGAAGCCGAGAATTTCTCAAATGGCACATTCACTGAGGCGACCAAACCGATACAAAAGTGGCCCCCGATGAAACTTAATATGTTGATATCTCGGTAACCAGCACTTTGATTGTTGATCTAAAGAGACCGACGCGCTCTACAAAGTGAGCACTTTAGAATCATCCATTCTCTTTATCTCTGATCCCTCAGCTGCACTTGCCCAATCTGGGACGGATCTGCAATTGAATCAAACTTCAAATGGCCATAACTTCCTCACCGTAGCTCCAATCGACGAGCCATAAAGACTGGCCGGTAGAGCACTTCAAGCATTGTAGTTCTAGATCATAAATTAAGGAGTTTAAGCTTATTTTACAAAAGTTGCGGCCAACTTAATTTAGCCTGTATTGATTTTGAGTATTTGTTGATGTTCGTCGTTGATAAATGTCAATTTGCTTACGCTTACCAAGAAGAAGAAAAGCAAAAACAATGAAGTTTCCCCTATGCCTATCCCAAAACCCTTGGCTGGCCCTCCTGATCTCCTCGATTATGGGAGCTTTGAGTCTCGAAATTGAGAGAGAGATCGATAGACTAAATTTTTCCTCCTCTGGCTTTAAAGGTTGCGTTGTCGTGCTGTGACACGTACATAGTGGGAACGCATTCTACAAGAGTTATCTTGTAACTTTTTAGATACATAGTTATATTTTCTATAATATACATATGCATATTTAAGTATAATAATATGCTTTCTATCTCATCCTATTATTTATCTCAAGGGTAACCTATTCTTACTTTACCATCAGAAAATACTATGGGAAAAGCGTCAATAGCTCCGCCTCTTTAACTTGGGGCAAAAAGCATTGATTCTTTATTTCTACTATCTTATTATCATCTCACACCCTAGCTACATCCTATATCTAGGGTAAAATCCAATATATATATATTCTATGTATTTTTCATAGTTTTCTTATATTTCTTTTTAAATAGCTACTAGGAGGGAATCAAATCCTAGTGGGACACTAGGTGGCATGATTTCAAAGATACACTTATTTTAATGCATTATTGCAAGCATGATTACAAAACTTTGTCAAGGAGAAATGTCATGCTTTCATATGGCATAAGCTGTCCTTTGGAATCAAATGAAAGTCTAAGCTAAGGGGACCACATGAAGACTTTTGCTGCCAGAAATGGACCCTATTTTGATGATTTCTTTACACAAGGTTCCAATCGGAATTGGAAAACAATTTTAAATGAAAATCGTAACTAATGAGCTGAATTTTCTGACCATATTTTTACTTTTTTATTTGGAGCCACGGTTGAGGAGATATGATCAAAATACTGGACCCCAGTCTGCCCACATCATGCAGGGACAGCTTATTTCCAACTTTTCTAGTTTCTGTTCACACTGGCTCTTCTCTTCTTGTGTAAACCCTTGGGGGTTCCCTTCACCTATAAAAGGGGTCCTCTTCTTCCTTGAAAACAAAAAAAGCATTCAAGCCATTGATGACAGGAATTCATGAAGGAGTGAGTAGTAATGCCAAATTATACTTAGCCATTAACATAAGCCTAAGCCTACACTTTCTCCTAGAGGAATACTAGCCATTCTTGCATTCTATCCATGGAAGATCAACTCTAATCAAATAAGATCTTGGACTTGGCGTATCAATCAAAGTGGAGTTCTCCCCTCTTCTTCTCTCTACATCAATAATGGTGCCGAAGGGTTTGTCAAGTAAGATGTGTTCTACATTGATGTTTTCTTGATTTCTTGTTGTTTTTTTTTTCATCTCTAATCCAACATATATATATATATATCTATCTAATCTCATCTCCTTAACCAAACCTATCTCTCTCATTCTTAGTAATTCATCCTCTCTACAAATTCTAGGTTCTCTTTGCTACAAGTACATCTCTCCCCGCAGTATCCTTATTGCCTATGGGCAAGAATAGGGCTTGGGAGGGAAACTTCTCATCTCTTCACTTCTCTCATATCTACATTTCTCACATACTATCCTAGATGAATAACCCACATGATGATCATTTCTATCGCTTTCACTCTGTACGATCTATTAGAATTAACGTATGGATTAGACGTAAAATACACTTTCAACAATGTATAGTGTTTCTCTTTGGCCCAGCAAGGCTCAATGAAATACTTCTATCACCGGATCCCATCATGCTACCTCTCATAGACTATAACTTTTCTTTTGACGTAAGCGTAGTTATCTTGCTATGAACCAAGAGGATTTGTACACACAATTAATTCCAATCACTAGACAAAATATATATATTATGGTAAGCACAAAACTACAATTCCAAAGAACAATTCGTAGCCTATTTGGTCATCCAAGATTGAATGCCATTAACTCATCTATTAACCCTTTCATACTACTCATGGTACGATATGACCATAGCCTTTATGTTTTCATCTTTGTGTTATTTTGACATTCTCTTTTGTGTTCTTTCTTTGTGTGTGTGAGTGCAAGAGAGAAAGAGTGGAGCTTCTTTGATTGCACTTCTTTCCAAACCCTAGTCTTCATGGAATCTATGGTTTAACTCCTTCATATAGTTTTTGTTGAGTTCTCTCATAAACTCTCACAGCATATTTTTGAGTTCTCTCGACATATTTTTGGTGAACCCGATGCGAAACTGCTAGGGTGAGAGTTTGTGGGTAACCATGGGTTGATCATGTTGAGCAACATGGTTTGCATTTTGACCCAGCAACAATGCAAATGTTCCAAGCATTTGCAATGTTTATGCAACAACAACATGCTACTGAAAGAAGGGAGATTTCAGCAACAAAGGCCATACAAGCGGTCGTCAACATAATGGATAAGTTCAATGGCAAAGATGTAACCAAGTACTTATGCGAGTATGTGAAGGAGATGGAGCTGCATCGCGTGTCAGAAGGTGAGATAATTCAAAGCTTTGAGCTAGTTGTTGCTCTAGAAATTAGAGAACATGTTAGGGGAATTAAAGATGGGCATGGGAGAAATTGGGAAGAACTCAAAGGAGGAATATTTCACGGAGGACTCTGAGAGAGTGACCAAAAGGACATTCTTAGAATGGGTAGTCAAGCCAAAGCAAGGACTATCAATAACAGAGCTACTTAGGGAATTTGAGCGGCGCTATGCACAACTCACAAGGACAGAAAGGGCCACACTAGATGTAGAGAAGACATATCTTTTCTTACAAGCTGCAGGTAAAGAGTTTCAAGAAAATTTGGAGCTTCTTCTTGAAGATAAAGATGCTGAGCAAGGACTAAAGACCGACTAAAATGAGGTTGAAGGTGCTGTCTCACTGCTTGCAAAACGACAAAGAAGAAGGGACAAGATGGTAGTAAACACTACAATTCCTTCCACCTCAACTTCTGACAAAATGGTAAAGCCTACTTTTATCGCTCCTAAGTTTGATGAGTCCATGCTAGATGAGCTTGTGAAGGGAATGCGTGACTTGAAGGTGAATCTTGCAAAGCTTGAAGAAAAAGGCCAACCATTTGGGCCACTTCCTAGGCAAAGACAACAGCCCAAAGAAGGGTTTGTTAATAGATGTATTTGGTGTGATAGTACAGACCATGTAAGAAGGGATTGTGATGATTTTAGTGATGCTTTGTCAAAAGATGTTGTCTTTTTTAAGGATGGTAAAATCCACTTAAGAGAGACAATTCTACCGTTGAGAACTAACTTTGGGAAGGGGGGAATGCAAACCTTAGTTGAAGATATGGCAACTAAGCATGCCACCTCTTCAGTTGAGGCAGCTACTTATGGAGTAAAAATTGATTATTTTTGCGATGAAGAGGTGAGTGACCATCATGGTCAAATTTGGCCAAATGTCATGCAATTAGCAAAAAAGGGAAAGCTTACAAAAGATATTCTACATGAAGCAGGTGATTGCATATGTCTAGAAACAGGATGGAATGATCCAATGGACTCATTGTCAGTGCATGCCTACATTACAAAATGCCAACAAAATGAGGCAATTGTAGAAGAGAAGCATAGACATGAAAATGCTGATGAAGGACCATCAAAAAGAGCTTCTAGAAGTGGGGGAAGAAGCGACTCAATGCCTTCTCAAACACCCTCAACACAAAGAGCATCTCCACCTGAAGTACTCATGGAGGAGTCTACAACAGGAAAGAAGAAAGAGCCAACAAAAGGTAAGACAAAAGGCCCAACTTATAAACTACAATCGGTCATTGAGGTTGCTACAGATTTAAAGAAAGTCTTGGAGGAAAGGATCTTGAATAGCAAGATTGAGTTTACTCTGGGAGAAGTTCTTGGCATTGCAAGGCGTGAATTCCATGAGGAGATCATTGACATCATCAAGAGGAAGAGGCAAACCCTTGCTGAAGTTTCTCATCCACAGGTTGAAGGGAAAACCTCAAAGACACAAGGGATGCAGCAGCAAAATAAGGAGGAGGATGGAGATGTGGTAGGATGCTACCAATCTAGTTGGAGAGTGAAGCAAGTGCATTTCTCAAATGATGATGAAGAAGTTGAAGATATTCCTAGGAGCTACTATTCACAAAGTTACTGGGCAAGGGCTACTACAGAAACTTTGGTCAAGGTAGGTGATCTTGAAGAGCCATTTGTTGCCTTGATTGACCATGGTTCAGAAATAAACATAATGTCAAAGAGTCTCTACAAAAAGTGAAAATGGTCGATGGACACAAATCATGGCTGGATGGTAAAAGTGGCAAACAACTCATCCGGTGAATTGTATGCAGCATGTCCAGGTGTGAAGGTGACAATAGGTGATGTAAAGATTGACCAAAACTTCTTTGTACACGATACATCTTCATATCATCTCATCCTTGGACAACCCTGCATTGTGGGAGTTCGAATGGAAACAAAGGTAATGGATGATGGTTCAGCATATGCTAGGATACGTAGCAAAGATGGTAAACGGGTTGTCCAATCTCTCACAGTTTGTGTTAACCATGAAAGAAATCGTGACAACCTCAGAGAACATCCTTCACCAAAGGTGAGCAAAGAGTTTCATGATCATAGAGAAATGATGGGTTTTGGCCAAGTACCATTGTAAAGTGAGATTGCAGTGGTACAGAAAGAAAAAGGGTTTCGCCTGATCCAAAAATAGGTGAAAATTTCTCAACGAGCTCCTTGGTAACAAGGAATGGATCAGTATGTTTTACAAAACTTGAAGATTTGAAGAGATGTGAGAGGCAATATGTGCATAATGTACAAATAGGCATGAAAAAGAGTGGGTTGCTAGAGCCTATTGAAAATGTTTTGGGTTTGTGTGAACAAGTTTCTTTTGTAGATACTATGGGTGAGCTTGATGCTATAATGGGGTCTAGTTTGCATCTTGAAAATGAAGTTGTGGAAGTTTGCTCTATGGAAATGTATCAAGTAATAAAAGCCTTTAAAGAAAACCAAACAGTTGGCCCAGAAGTCTATGTTGAAACTAAATACAAGAGTGTAGCAAAGAAGGTGAAACCAGTAGCTTCACCCTTACCACCCAACAATAGGGAAATATTGACCAAGTTTCTTTACAACCAAGTTTGAGGAATCCTAAAAAGATTGGGCATACCTTCACAAAGGAGTCTTTCCAAGAGTTGCGATTGGTCGCGGGGAGTTTCCAAAACAGGAGGAAACAAAGAGCTTCAAAGAAATGCTTTCAAAGCATGGTAAGGCTTTTGCATTTGAGCCACATGATATAGGATGTGTTGATCCTTCTATTGTAGCTCCTATGGTAATTTTCACAATACCTCATGTGCCTTGGAATCTGCGGCCTATTGCGATTCCAAAGGCTCATTTGCCAAAGTTAGTAGAGCTACTGAATGAGAAAATCAAAATGAGAATCTTGGAGCCTTCTTGTGCTCCATACTCAAACAGGTGGTTCACAGTTCCAAAGAAGAATGGTTCTCTACGCTTCATCCAAGATATAAAACCACTGAACAAGGCGACAATTAGAAATGTAGGTACAGGTCCAATTGTGGATGAGTTTGCAGAGGCGTTTGCAGTGAGGGCAATCTACCCAATGGGGGATCTCTACTCAGGGTATGATCAATTTCAGCTTGCAATAGAAAGCAGAGACTTGATAACCATGAGGACACCTTTGGGTTTGGTAAGGATGTGTACCTTGCCATAGGGAGGAACCAACTCGGTTGCACATATGATGAATGGGATGAATAAGGTCTTACGTGACTTTATTCCTCAAATCACAATGCCTTTCATTGATGTTTTGACTATTAAAGGATGTGAAGAAAGTGACAAAGATGAAGCTTTGGATCTCAAGGGATGTCGGAGGTTTGTGGTAAATCACATAAATGATTGTGATAAAATTTTGTCTAGGCTGGAAGAAGTGAATCTTACATTGTCAGGGAAAAAGTCTATGTTTGGTGTCAATGAAGTGCTCATTGTGGGGCACATGTGCGGGCCATATGGTAGGAAACTTTGTCCAACAAAGGTAGATGCCATCCAAATAATGAAAGAAACGTGCACTAGAATCACTGAGGTTAGAAGATTTCTGGGAGCATGTGTCTTCTATGTTATTTGGACTCCACATTATGCACATGTAGCTGATCCTCTTATGAGCTCCTTAGAAAGAATCAAAAGTTTAAATGGACAGAAGCACATGTAAAATCTATGAAAAAGTTAAAGGAGTTGCTCCAGTCAACAAAAACTTTGAGAAAGGTAGACTATGAGTGTCAAACGCCAGTAATTGTAACAGTAGACACCACTCCTACAGGGATTGGATGGGCAATAGGGCAAGATAACAAAGAAGGACACAAGTATGTGGTAAGATTTGGAGCAAAGGTACTAAGTGCTCGCCAAAGAAACTATCCACAAATAAAGAGAGAGCTATGGGGTATGGTTACAGCCTTGAAAAGTGGGAAAGAGTACCTAATTGGTGCATGTGTGGTTGTAGAAACAGATTGTCTACCACTTCTTGGGATGATTACAAGCTGCTCAACACCAGACATTGCTATGTTACGGTGGATTGCCTACATTGTCCTTAAATCCCGAGTTTAAGAACATTGCAGGTAAAGACAATACAGTGGCAGATATGCTATCAAGGGCAAGGTATGAAGATGAGTCACAAATGATTGATGGGGAAGATGATGTAGGCACAAAGTTCTATTCTATCTCTCATGTGAAAGGTAACAATGTCTGCATGACTAATTCACTTGAATTTTTCTTGAAAGATCTTTATGAAGGTGATTGGCTTTCTATTGGAAGCTACTTGAGTACTCTAACAAAACAGGATGATTGGTCTGAACAAAAATTCAAGAGGATACGTAGGAAAGCATATGGGTACTTTTTAAGGGATGGTTACTTGTGGAAGAATCCTAAACAAAAGGGTGCTACACCACAAAGGGTTATATGTAAAAAAGAGACTCAATTAAAGCTCATGCAAGAGTTTCAGAGAGTCTATGGGCTGGACACAGGGGTGTATGGGCAACCTTCTCCAAGTTGAAAGAAAAATACTGGTGGAAGGGTATGTATAAATATGTATCTCAGTTTGTAGAGTCATGTGTAACTTGTCAAATGTATTCAAATGTTCGACATCGTGATGGATTGCACCCTACATATCCACTAGCCATGCACTATAAATGGGTTGTGGATCTAGTCACAATGCCTCTAGGACTCTGGCAGATGAGATACTTGGTTCTTGCAAGAGAGGACCTAACTAACCAGGTTGAAGGAAGAGCATTAAGAGCTAAAACCACAGAAGCTGTGTGCAAATTCCTTCTTGATGAGGTGATTTGCCATTATGGTTGTGTGGGAAAGATCACTGCAGATAGAGGTAAGCTGGATGCTGAGGAAGCAAGGGAGTTCTTTACCAGATTAGGAATCAAGCTTTCTCTTACCACAACTTACAACCGTGAAGGCAATGGAAAGAGTGAAAGAGGGCATCCTCCTATCATCAAAGCTTTGGCCAAGGCTTGCGAAGAAAGAGTTGGTGAGTGGCCAAAACTGTTACCATATGCTTTATAAGCTGATCGTACAACACATAGCTCAGTAACTCGCTACATGCCTGCGGAGCTAATGTATGGTCAAAAGCCAGTGATGCCGATTGAAGATACAATTCCCACATGGAATGTACTACCTTGGCAAGAGGGGCTTAGCAAGGAAGATCACCTTGCACTACGTATAAGGCAGCTCGAGAGAAGACCTAGAGACATTGAAGCTGCAAAAGAACGACTCAAAAATGCAAGGTTGAAAAACAAGGACTAATTTGATAAGTGACATCGACTCCGGAGCAAAGCAATTGACAAAGGTGATTGGGTTTTAGTATATGATAGTAGCCTTGATAACCAACACAGAGTCATTCGTAAGTTCTCAAAAAGATGGTTTGGACCGTATGTTGTAAAGCATGTGCATGAAAATGCTACTTACAGCTTTTCTGAACTAGATGGTACAAAAGTAAAGATTCCCATTGCAGGAAAAAGGATGAAAATGTTTAAGAGAAGAGCTGACAATGATCCAGAAAATGTTGACGAGGAGGTTTAGAGGGGGTGGATGTCGTGATGTGACACGTACATAATGGGAACTCATGCTACAAGAGTTATCTTGTAACTTTTAGATACATAGTTATATTTTCTATAATATACATATGTATATTTAAGTATAATAATATGCTTTCTATCTCATTCTATTATTTATCTCAAGGGTAACCTATTCTTACTTTACCATTAGAAAATACTATGGGAAAAGCGTCAATAGCTCCGCCTCTTTAACTTGGGGCAAAAAGCATTGATTCTTTATTTCTACTATCTTATTATCATCTCACACCCTAGCTACATCCTATATCTAGGGTAAAATCCAATATATATATATTCTATGTATTTTTCATATTTTTCTTATATTTCTTTTTAAATAGCTACTAGGAGGGAATCAAATCCTAGTGGGACACTAGGTGGCATGATTTCAAAGATACACTTATTTTAATGCATTATTGCAAGCATGATTACAAAACATTGTCAAGGAACAATGTCATGCTTTCATATGGCATGAGGTGTCCTTTGGAATCAAATGAAAGTCTAAGCTAAGGGGACCACAGGAAGACTTTTGATGCCAGAAATGGACCCTATTTTGATTATTTTTTTACACAAGGTTCCAATCCAAATTGTAAAACGATTTTAAAATGAAACTCGTAGCTAATGAGCTGAATTTTTTAACCATATTTTTACTTTTTTATTTGGAGCCACGGTTGAGGAGATATGATCAAAATACTGGACCCCAGTCTGCCCACATCATGAAGGGACAGCTCATTTCCAACTTTTCCAGTTTCTGTTCACACTGGCTCTTCTCTTCTTATGTAAACCCTTGGGGGTTCCCTTCACCTATAAAAGGGGACCTCTTCTTCCTTGAAAACAACAAAAGCATTCAAGCCATTGATGAGAGGAATTCATGAGGGAGTGAGTAGTAATGCCAAATTGTACTTAGCCATTAACATAAGCCTAAGCCTACACTTTCTCCTAGAGGAAGACTAGCCATTCTTGCATGCTATCCATGGAAGATCAACTCTAATCAAATAAGATCTTGGACTTGGCGTATCAATCAAAGTGGAGTTCTCCCCTCTTCTTCTCTCAACATCAATAATGGTGCCGAAGGGTTTGTCAAAGTAAGATGTGTTCTACATTGATGTTTTCTTGATTTCTTGTTGTTTTCTTTTTCATCTCTAATGCAACATATATATATATATATATATATATATATATATATATATATATATATATATATATATATATATATATATATATATATATATATATATATATATATGTATCTAATCTCATCTCCTTAACCAAACCTATCTCTCTCATTCTTAGTAATTCATCCTCTTTACAAATTCTAGGTTCTCTTTGCTACAGGTACATCTCTCCCCGCAGTACCCTTATTGCCTACGGGCAAGAATAGGGATTGGGAGGGAAACTTCTCATCTCTTCACTTCTCTCATATCTACATTTCTCACATACTATCCTAGATGAATAACCCACATGATGACCATTTCTATCGCTTTCACTCTGTACGATCTATTAGAATTAACGTATGAATTAAACGTAAAATACACTTTTAACAACATATAGTGTTTCTCTTTGGCCCAGAAAGACTCAATGAAATACTTCTATCACCGGATCACATCATACTACCTCTCATAGACTATAACTTTTCTTTTGATGTAAGCGTAGTTATCTTGCTATAAACCAAGAGGATTTGTACACACAATTAATCCCAATCACTAGACAAAATATATATATTATGGTAAGCACAAAACTACAATTCCAAAGAACAATTTGTAGCCTATTTGGTCATCCAAGATTGAATGCCATTAGCTCATCTATTAACCCTTTCATACTACCCATGATATGATATGACCATAGCCTTGATGTTTTCATCTTTGTGTTATTTTGACATTCTCTTTTGTGTTCTTTCTTTGTGTGTGTGAGTACAAGAAAGAAAGAGTGGGGCTTCTTTGATTGCACTTCTTTCCAAACCCTAGTCTTCATGGCATCTATGGTTTAACTCCTTCATATAGTTTTTGTTGAGTTCTGTCATAAACTCTCACAGCCATAAGCCCGGTGCTTTCGTGGCAAGACCGCAAATTTCTCGACAGCGTCGAGAGAGAAATTGAGATCAATAGACCCCGATTCTCCCCTCTTCCCCTACTTCAAGCTCTCTTCTTGTTTGCTTGTGCCTCCTCTCTAGAAGAGAGAGAGAGAGAGAGAGAGAGAGAGAGAGAGAGAGAGAGAGAGTCGTGCCTTTGTCGAGCAAGCAAGAGAGCCCTTCCAAAGCCTTTCTTTCTTCCCCTCCTTCGTTCTCCTCCAACAAAAATCTCTCCGTTCCCTTTCTCCACAAAAATACTCCAAGGAAAAAAACTTTTTTTATCATGTAATGCCTCTATATTTGGCCAAAAAAAAAAAAATCTTGGATTGTCACCGCGGCCTGACAAGCCGCGTGCTGACGTGGCAAAGCCGGGGTGGACCAGCTCAAAACTGAACGAGAGTGGCGCCACATTTAAGCACGAGGGAAAGTTGCAGATTTTTGTCTTCTTGGGCACCACCATTGGAGCATCATGACGGCTGTCGCAAGCTCCCCTACTCTCCCCTTCGCTCCCTGCGCACTGCAGCCATGGCAATGGCTCTTTTTTTTTCCCCTTTCCCACTTTTTAACTTAATTTCCTTAATGGGCGGCCAATACCCTTGGCTTTTGGCGGCCTTTAGGCCTTTGTAGTTGGCGACCAAATCCTTTGATTTCTTGAAGGCACTACATTTCGCATGTATATCGGCTAAGGCATTGCCCATTCACTATCCAAAGAGTTTCTTAGCATGGCTTATGGTTTTAAGGAGCCCTTGATTAACAATATCATCATGAATTTTTTTGCCATTTATGTGTCATGGATATTGCCACACCCTTCAAGATGCTAGTATAGGTGGATGCATTTTGAGAGAGACCCTCGACTTCACATCTGCTTAAGCCATAGCCGTGTTGGGCATTTCCTACTATCAGTGGTCTCCAATAAATGACATATCAATCAAAGCATGCCTATCACAACACATTTGGTATTCATATCGGCTAAGATAGTGCCAAGTACGATAGGGCCCCTTTTAGCTGAAATGTCATCAAAGCACTTACTACTCTATTAATTGCATGATATTTGAGAACGTGGTTGAAGCCCAAAAATTCTCAAATGGCACATTCTCATACGGAATTAGTCCCCCGGTGAGACTTAATCTGCTAATATCTCGACAACCAGTGCTTTGATTGTTGATCTGAAAAGACCAACGTGCTCTACAAAGTGAGCAGGACCATCCTTTCTCTTTATCTTTGATCCCTCAGCTGCACTTGCCTAGTCCGGTACACTTGCCTAGTCCGGTACGGATCTGCAATTGACTCAAACTTCAAATTTCCATAACTTCCTCACCGTAGCTCCAATCGACGAGCCTTTAAGACAGGCCGATAGATCACTTCAAGCATTGTAGTTCTAGATCATAAACTCCCATATGTGCTCA
This sequence comes from Adiantum capillus-veneris, assembly GCF_014529385.1. Taxonomy (NCBI): domain Eukaryota; kingdom Viridiplantae; phylum Streptophyta; class Polypodiopsida; order Polypodiales; family Pteridaceae; genus Adiantum; species Adiantum capillus-veneris. Next base: position 90,588,556 of record NC_140959.1, on the reverse strand, counting down.
CTTCAAGCATACTCTTTTTTAGCATCATCAAGGGATATGTTGTCCCTTTGAAGACGCATCTGGCATACATTAATCGTAGAAACTAGCTTGTTAGCAAGCCTTGAACACTCATCATTAATCAATTAAGCTTCATTTAAGCTTAATGTGCATTTTCTTGGTATTTTTCTTAGCATGAAAGCCGAGCTGCAAAATTCATCATAGTTGAGAAACGGCATCTTATCCCCTTCACCTTTACTGAAAACAACCTGGCTTCCTTCACTAAACTCTTTTATTTTCAGATCTAGAATCCTTGAGCTTCTGCAAATAGATTCCTCCACAAAATAGTCCCAACATGTGGAATATGTTTCTGTCAGTTCTTGAACCTGCATTTTAAAATCTGAGTTTACAATCTCTTCAAAAGCTGCAATCATTTGATTTTTTGGAACCTTTTGGCTCTTCATCTCGGCTTCATAACATGCAATAAAACCTTCTGGATCATATCCTTGAAAAACAAGATATTGCACCCATATAGCATCCAGTGCCTTCACAACTACATCATCAATCTACTTTTTTATTTGCATGGCTTTCGCTTCCTCTAGACATCCCTAAACTAATCCCAGCATTTTTGGTAACTGTGCAACTTCTAGATTTTTATCAAATCCATTGGAATTGAAATCGTCAATAAAGTAATTCAATTGTCCATCTTTACCTCCCACCCCGGCTCGTGTCGCATCGGGTTCACCAAGTTGTTGAGTTCAAAGGGGTTCAAAAGGCAAGCCAGATCAGCACCAGGTTGCTAGCTATGGAGAAGAGAAAAAGAAAAGATGCACCACACCGCACAATTGTCAAGTAACCTCTTCAAAATGGGAACAAAGTGCCAAAAAATTTGAATTTTATGATGCCAACAAAATCCAATGCACAATTGCCAAGGCGGTGCTGTTAACAACACTATTAACATTAGTTAATTGCAAATTAAGTAGTTTAAGATCCTTTACAAAATCTGGGGCCAACTTAATTTAGTCTGTATTGATTTCAAGTATCCGTTGATGGTCGTTGTTGATAAATGTCAGTTTGTGTACGCTTACCAAGAGGACGAAAAGAAAAAAAAGTAAAGTTTCCCCTATGCTTATCAAAACCTTTGGTTGGCCCTCTTGATCTCCTCGATTATGTCGCAGTTAGTTTGTTGCTTCAAGGGAGATTCGAGTCCCGAACTTGAGAGAGAGATGGATAGCCTAAATTTTCCCTCCTCTGGCTTTAAATCCTTCATCGATAGAGAAATCGAGATCAATAGACCCCACTTCTCCCCTCCTCCCCCGCTTCAAGCTCTCTTATTGTTTGCCTCCTCTCTAGAAGAGAGAGAGAGAGAGAGAGAGAGAGAGAGAGAGAGAGAGAGAGAGAGAGAGAGAGAGAGAGAGAGAGAGAGAGAGAGCGTCGTGCCTTAGTCGAGCAAGCAAGAGAGCCCCTCCAAAGCCTTTCTTTCTTCCCCTCCTTCGTTCTCCTGCAACAAAAATCTCTTCGTTCCCTTGCTCCACAAAAACACTCCAAAAAAAAAACTCGTTTTCTCATGCAATGCCACTATATTTGGCAAAAAAGAAATTTGCTCAGCTTGTCACGGCGGCGTGACAAGCCACTTGCTGGACGTGGCACGGCCGGGGTGGACCAGCTCAAAACTCGACAAGAGTGGCATCAAATTTGAGCGCGCGGGAGAGCTACAGATTGCAATTTTCGCCGTGACTTTTCTTTTTTTCCCCTTTCCCACTTTTTCACTTAATTTCTTGAATGGGCGGCCAATACCCTTGGCTTTGGGCGGCCTTTGGTCCTTTGTAGTTGGCGACCAAATCCTTTGATTTCTTGAAGGCACTACATTTGGCATGTATATCAGCTAAGGCATTTCCCATTCACCATCCAAAGAACTGCTTAGTGTGGCTTTTGGTTTTCAAGAGCCCTTGACTCACAATATCATCGTGAATTTTTTTGCCATTTATGTGTCGTGGATATTGCCACAGCCTTCAAGATGCTAGTACACGTGATTGCATTTGAAGAGAGAACCTTGAATTTGCATCTCCTTATACCATAGCCATGTTGGGCATTTCCTGCTATCAGTAGTCTTCAAAATGAAATCTTTATGAGGCACAACATATCAACCAAAGCATTGCCTGTCACAACACATTCGGCATTCATATCGACTAAGATACTGCCAAGCACGATAGGGGCCCTTTTAGCTGAAATCTTATGAAGAACTTAATGCTCTACTAATACCATGATATTCCAGAACGTGGTTGAAGCCAAGAAATTTGCAAATGGCACATTGACTGAGGGCGACCAAACCGATACAAAACTGGCCCCCGGTGAAACTCAATCTGCTAATATCTCGACAATCGAGCATCAATTGACGATCTAAAAAGATCGACGTGCTCTACAAAGTGCGCACTGTAGGATCATCCATTCTCTTTATCTCTGATCCCTCAACTGCACTTGCCCAATCCGATACGGATTTGCAATTGACTCAAACTTCAAACTGCCATAACTTCCTCACCGTAGCGCCAATCGACAAGCCGTAAAGACAGGCCGGTAGAGCACTTCAAGCATTGAACACCATATTGGAGAGTTTGAGAAAGTTTGGGAATCACCAATGTCTTAACTATTTGGCCATATGGACAAATCTCAAACTATATTTTAAGATCAAATTATTTCACAAGGTACTATTTGAAAAGATCTTTCGAGCCAATCTCTCAAAACTTTGGTTAATATTTGGCCATGCGGTCAAATCTTAAGATCATTTTGAAAGTGGAAATTGGAAAATTCCCAAGTTTACTAATATGGTGTTATTGTAGTTCTAGATCATAAACTCCCATCTGTGCTCACTTCAAGCATACTCTGTTAAATTAGCATCATTAGGGTATTTGTTGGTCCCTTTAAAGCCGCATCTGGCATACATTGATCGTAAAAACAAGCTTGTTAGCAAGCCCTGAACATTGATCATTAATCAGGTAAGCTTCAAATAAGCTCGATGTGCATTTTCTTGGTATCCTTCTTAGCATGGGAGTGAAGCTGCAAAATTCATCATAATTGAGAAACTACATCTAGTCCCCTTCACCTTTACTAAAGACAACCTGGCTTCGTTCAATAAACTCTTTTATTTCCAGATCTAGAATCCTTGAGCTTTTGCAAATAGATTCCTTTGCAAAATAGTCCCAGCATGTGGAATATGCTTTTGCAAGTTCTTGAACCTGCTTTTTAAAATGTGAGTGTAAACCTCTTCAAAAGCTGCAATCATCTAATTTTCTGGAACATTTTGGCTCTTCATCTCGGCTTCATAACGTGGAATAAAACCTTCTAGATCATATCCTTGAAAAATGCGATACTGCCCCCATACATCATCCAAAATGCCTTCTCTACTGCATCATCAATTTGATTTTTTATTTTCATGGCTTTCGCTTCCTATAGACATTCCTGAACTAATCCCATCATTTTTGGCAACTTTGCAACTCCTAGATTTTTGTCAAATCCATTGGAATGAAATCGTCAATAAACTGCTTCAATTGTTCTAGCATCTCCATCTTTACCTCCCACCCCGGCTCGTTTCACGTCGGGTCCACGAAGTTGTCGAGATCAAAGGGGTTTGAAAGGCGAGCCAGGTCAGCACCAGGCTGCTAGCTATGGGAGAAAAGAGAAGAAAAGATGCACCATACCTCACAATTGTCAAGTAACCTCTTCAGAACGAGAACAAAATGCCAAATTAACTGAATTTTATGATGCCGACAAAATGCGATGCACCATTGCCAATGCGGTGTTGTTAACATCACTGTTAACTTTAATTAATTTGCAAATTAAGGAGTTTAAGTTCCTTTTACAAAAGCTAGGGCAAACAGCCTATATTGATTTCAAGTATCCGTTGGTCGTTGTTGATAAATGTCAGTTTGTGTGTGCTTACCAAGAAGAAGAAAAGCAACATCAGTGAAGTTTTCCCTATTCTTATTAAAACCCTTGGTTGGCCCTCCTAATATCCTCGATTATGTCACAGTTCCTTTGTTGCTTCAAGGGAGCTTCGAGTCCCGAACTTGAGAGAGAGATGGATACCCTAAATTTTCCCTCCTCTGGCTTTAAAGCCTTTGTCGAGAGATAAATTGAGATCAATAGACCCCGCTTCTCCCTTCCTCCCCTGCTTCAAGCTCTCTTCTTGTTTGCTTGTGCCTCTTCTCTAGAAGAGAGAGGGAGAGAGAGACAGAGATTAAATTTGATATCCCCTCTTAGAGAACCATATATTGATACTTGACCAAAATAGAAAAGACATAAAATACAATAGACAATATACAAAGACCAAATCGACAGAAAAATAAAATTTAAAATTTTTTGTTGGTACATCCAGTTCTGGTAGGAGACTAATTGAGTTTCAGAATCTATGAAAGAATAGACCTATACCTGCCACCATCCAACACAAGCAGCCATTTAGAGCATGGGCAACCTTGTTGGGAAGACAAGTATCCAAACAGTCTATTTTTCTTGTTATTGATGTCCCATAGAATTAAACCCCTTCACTCTCCTTATATGCATTTCGAGGGATTTTTCTCTTTGCTTCTCTATCAGGCATGATCCATTTTTTAACGGTATTTTCTACAGTAGGTTTGTTTTGTAGACTTTCCTCTACCATAATTTCATCTGGTACACTGGTTGTTTTTGGTTTGATGATGAAGCTTGATTTGCATCCTTTCGAAAAATCATGTATGGCAAAGGGACGTGGCTTTCCATTGGATAAGTAGCATCTCTTGCGAGTTTTTGGGCTCTCATTCTCAAAGGGTGGTATATCCCCCATAGTTTGGCTTCCGATAGAAAGCATCATACCCTGTAGTAAAATTTCATAAACCACAAGATGTTTATTAGTGGTCTATGCTAGATGCTAGCTTCTAAGAGTAGGTGGAGAAAACTCAGGAGGAAAGCACCTTTTGCATAGTGATTACATGTGAAATTGGAAAATCTACCCTCCAAGTGGATAAAATGAGAGCCATAGAGGATAAAGAAAAAGAAAGAGAGATAGAGAGAAAAAATTAGAAGCGGAACTTCATTTTGGGGTTATATAAAGGATAATATATATTACTAGTAATTTGTCAAAATTTTTGCAAAAATTTGTTTGTAAGTATACCCATTTTTCAAAAAGTAGACCAGCCCTCCTTTTGTAGGAGCCTCACATGAGGATTTTGTTTCAAAATGATAAATCTAGAACTACTCAATCAAGTATGTACGCATTTTTTAAGACACGGTTATGTTAGATTTTTAATTTTTAGAAAGTCTTTTCCTTTTAGAAAAATTTTACCAAAGTTTTGTTTCTAAATAGTCATGTTTTCAAAATAAACTTGCCCTCCTCTGTGAGGAGCCTCACATGAGGATTTTCTTCAATGCACATACCAGTGAGCATACCATTTCCATAATAAATTACTTTACAAGTTCTTAGTTCAAAAAAAAAAAACTTTCCTAAATGGTTTAAGACCAATACTAAAAAGTAACTTTTGTTTACACACTTATAATGTCTAGAAAGACTTAAAAAGAATTTATGCCAAATTTTGGTTAAACATCTTCTTAGTAGACCGAAAGTCTACCTGGGAGCTTGCGGTCTTCATCTGTATGCTTTGTGTAGAGACTTTTTCAAATGATTTTCGATGTGAGGCTGTCAAAAAAGACCATACAAAAATGCTATTTCCTGAGCAGATGTTTACCATTATGTGACATTCAGTCAACCACTGTTCAAAAAATATCCTTTTACATACGACCTATTATGCATATTGGAAAGCTCTTCTTATCAATAATCTTACCATCTTTCAGATTGTGTTTTTTACCCAATAAAACAAAACCATGGTATATCAGATGTACGTTGATGGATTTTTCCCCATACATGCTGCACCATGCTTACTACTTTTGCATAATCTTTTGTTTACCACCTAGAGTGTACTCTATCTTATTGCATGGAGAATTAGAAGCTAGTTTGGTCTGTTTCTTGCCTATTAGCCATGTATCCCGAGCGAGCATCCTTTGTCATGCATATGAGATATAGTTTTCCGAACCATGCGGACTATATGGCTTTCCGATTAGTGTTTATACCATGCGGAATTTTCTTTTCAAATGTTTCCCCCATCTTATGCCCTTTATACACATATTTAAAAAGTATATTGTATGCTATGCAGAGCAATTATCTGTTCCCAGTTTCTCCATGTCTACTTTGATAATTTTACATTCTATTTAACTACAAAGATTTTTTTTATTTTTATTTTTTATATAACGCAAAAAACAGTGTCTGATTACATTTGATGAGTAGCACAACTCCTTTATGTGTCATTGTGTCGCCACTCAAAGTTGCCCATGATCACACCCTTTGGATGCTTCAATGCCATTCTTGCTCTGGGGTAGTATGCCGCTAGTTGTATGTACTTGTGTGTGTACAGGCTTACATTTTGTGTAGGAGATGAGCCAGGCAGCAACTTCCTTGCCTGTGTGTATGCTGTGAGAGGATACGGCTACGTGAGTGGGTTAAGTGAAAGCATTTAGGTATGAGAGTACCGTGTGTTAGCACTTTGTATGTGCATATGGGCTACATTGCAGCCTTATATATTTTTATGCATTACGCACCGTTTTCTTTTTCAGTGTCTTCAATACCCCCATGCTCTCGAGAGACTGCATGTAAGGTGCCAGCTATGAGCTCCGCCTTATCAGGCATGCACCTCACGGTACAGTTAACGTATTCCTTTTGTCTCATTCTATGTTAAGTATTTCCAATAGGTGATCCACCTTAGACAAGGTTCCATTTATTTTAGGCCTTGTGTTTCCAATGTGAACTAGAGAGAGAGAGAGAGAGAGAGAGAGAGAGAGAGAGAGAGAGAGAGAAACTCGAAAAGTGGATGTAATTTAAGAGTTGTTTTTGCTAAAAAGTTATTGACCTAGATTGTACATTATCTCGGCAAGGATACACCCAGAGAGATATATAGATGAAAAAGACCAATATAGAGCTATACTGAGACAAAATTCCTTTTAGGTTACTAGCTAGTGTTTGCAATATTGCCTAATATAATCAAACGATGGATAACTTGAGAGAACCACGAGGGTTTAAATAGGAAGATAACCCCGGAAGTGTTGGTTTAAAACTTCTAAGAGAGAGAGAGAGAGAGAGAGAGAGAGAGAGAGAGAGAGAGAGAGAGAGAGAGAGAGAGAGAGAGAGAGAGAGAGAGAGAGAGAGAGAGAGAGAGAGAGGGAGAGGGAGAGAGGCCCACCCCCAGCTTTGGGAGTATGCCCATTTGGTGGGGGATATCCCACAAAGTAGACATACCCCCCGCCAATGATTTAAATTTGAGTTTGTCTTAGACTCTAGTTCTCAGTTCTTAAGTGATCTTGAGACAGTATCAATCTTTCCAAAATCTAGTGTTTGTCAAATTATACTTTATCCACTAGTACACAGTATCAATGTCTATGTGAACCATAATACCCTTGATTACTATTGTAACACCTCTGGTGAAAACCTATCTTGTGTTACCATATACATGTGGTAGTGATGTGTGTGAATACACTAGGACAGCTGGGGCATTTTTTCCCTCTTTAGGAGTTTTTTCCCTCGTGCATTGTATATACGCCCATCACTCTAGGGCTATCTATCTTTCCATGCACACGAAGTAACACACTCTTAGTTGTGTGCCTTGAGCTTCCTTCGCCTTCTCCAAGCTGTATGCATGTTCTTGTGTCAAAGGGCGTTTAGAATATTGTGCAAGGCATTGATGTACGTCCTGGTTCTGATGATGCAGGCAATGTTGAGGATGTTGTAGGTCTTGCCGTAAGGATTGCTGCTATTAGAGTTGTTTTGCCTACGGTAGAACAATCTTGTTGGGATGTAAAGGATGCGCAGGATCATGCATTGGTTGTGTTGTCTGTGAAGAGCACCATTGTTCCTCACATTCGTTCAGCAAAATCTACAAAATATGCTTGGGATATTTTGGCTGGACTTTATGTAAGCCACAATGAGGCTAAAATTGCTTTGCTGTGTAAAGAGCTAAAATCTAAGATTATGCATGAGGAAGATGATACGGACACTTTCCTTGCTGGTGTCAAGGATATCAATGAGCAACTTATTTCTGCAGGTGAAGTCATTTCAGACAGTTCCCTTGTGCAAACTGTTCTTGATGCCTTACCAAACTTTTGCTAGTACTTGGAGACTTATGACCCAAGGAAATCCTAAAGTTGTCAAGTTTGATGCATTATGCACATTGCTGTTGCAAGAGTCACTTTCCAGAAAAAACAGGACTAGGCAGTGTGCAGTTGAATAGGCTTTTACTGCTTCTCAAAGAAAGGGTGGTAACAACAATGCAACCACTTCTTATGGTTCTACTGCAAGTGGCAGCTCCTGCTAGCAGCAATTCATCTGGAAATTCTGGTGATAAGGGCAAAAAGAAGATACAGGCCATTATAGTAAAGCTAATGATCACTGGATCAAGCAATGTCCTAATTTGAATGCCAAAGAGACCAAGAAGAAAGAGGGTGGTTCCAATGCAAATGCAGCCATTGTTGAGTCTTTTGTGAAAGGAGACTGTGTTGCTGATGTTGATGCAGAATGGTCTTTTAGCGCAGAGTGCACTTACAATCCTGATTTCCATGATGCATTCTTGTCAATTGCTACAAATTCATATGTGTGATATTTCGATAGTGGTGCTACAAAGCACATTACCTTACATCGTGAATTGTTCACCTCTCTCGAGTCTGTCCCTAATGGGAATTCAGTCACTTGTGTCAACAATGCCTCTTATCCGGTTTAGGGAGTTGGAAAGATTGTGCTTATTGTTGCAAATGGTAGTTCTTTCACTCTTGTAGATGCACTTTATGTAGCTAGGATCAAGAAGAATCTTTTGTTTGTATCTACACTTGCTAGACTTAGACTTGTAGTCAAATTTGTGGATGACAGATGTACAGTTCATGATCTCAGTTTTGGTGATGAAATTGTTGCAAATGCAGTTGCAGATTCAAGGGCCATTTCAAATGCAAAACTTTGGCATGCACGTTTTGGTCATCTGAATTTTGCCAGTTTGCTACCTTTTCAGAAATCTGATATGGTTGCTTCTTTGCCGACTCTTGAAGCACCTGTCAAACATGTTTGTGAAGGCTGTATTTTGGGTAAGATGCAGCGTTTGAAGTTTCCAAAGGATGGTTCAGTTAGGGCCACATGCAGGTTGCAGCTTGTGCATGGTGATGTTTGTGGGCCCATGCAAACTCCGTCCTTGGGAAATTACCTTTACTTAGTGACTTTTCTCGATGATTACTCCAGGCATGCATGGGTATTTTCGCTTAAAGCGAAGTTCGAAGTTTTAATGTGCTTCAAACAATTTCTAGCTATGGCTGAAAATGTCTTGAGATGTACTATTGGCACCCTCCATTCTGATCGAGGGGGGGAGTATATGTCTCATAATTTTAATGCATTGCTGGCTAGTCGTGGGATAAAACACCAATGTATAGTGCCTTATATGCCTCAGTAAAATCATGTTGCCGAGAGGAAAAACAGGTCACTTACAGAAATGGCACAATGTATGGTCAAAAGTCAACCTTTACGCATTCTTTTTGGCTTGAGGCCATCATGTGTGCCACTTATGTACTTAATAGGTGTCCTACAAAAGCTTTGCAATCTATTACGCCATATGAAGCATGGCATGATAGAAAGCCTTCTATTGAGCACATGCATGTTTTTTGTAAGAACTAGGGAACTAGGCCTTGAGATCCTCCTCCCAACCTCCCTTTATATAGGTGGGCTCCTAGCCCCTTGCCCTAGACGGATCCCCTGTCCACACTGCCTAGCCCGACCCCTGGCCGTAGTCCGTGACTAACCTAGTTCTTAGGGTACAGGACCCTTGTCCTGACATTACTTCCCCCTTAAGGAAGAGTTTTCGTCCTCGAAAACACAAGGAGTACTATCTTATTAAAAATACTGATTTTTTCTTTATTGACGTCCATAAGTGAGCCAGTTGTCTGTATGACCGATAATTGGTGCAGTGAGGAGGTTCAATGAAACCAAGAGCAACATCTTGATTTTCAACATTGTTGTCTGTTTGCAATCACTTGGGTCGAAATGGTAACTCCAATTATAACTCACTTGAGTACTGTAAAGGAGTAGCCACAACTAAGAGTCACTTGGGTCTAATTGGTAACGCCATTTATAACTCACTTGAGTACTGTAAAGGAGAAACCATAACGAAGAGTTGCCGAAAGGCATAACCAATGTTCAGATCTTCCGAAGGTACTGGAATAATTCAAGGAAACCTTGGCGCAACTGTCCCCGAAGTCGAGAGCCAGATTTCCAACTCCCCACCACAAGAGGTGTTCAAAGTCGAAAAATCATACTTAAGAAAATTCTAGAATAGAGAGAAAATCATCTATTCAGAAATGTGTTGTTTCAATGTATGCTCTTAGCAGATCCTTTAGCGCAATATTACTCTTTGTAATTTGCCTATCCCCTTGGATAACTGACAGTACTGAGGTGTGTTTTCCTCACGGTTTACAGACAGTCGTCCCAGATGACTGGTAAACAGGGAATCACAGTAGTGTACAACCATCCTGGTTAACTTGAGAAAATCTACAAACACCCAAACCGAGCCATGACCTCTGTTGGTGATTAGTAGACCCAAAAGTTATCTCATAGAGATAGTGCACATAGAGTGCAGAATGCTTCATAAGCAAAAACCTTAGGAATATGCATGCCGTTCAAAATCAGCCTTTGCTAAACACTAGGGCCCATAACACCTAGTGTGCATGCATTTAGCAAAAAACTAACCCGAACCTGTATATTCATACTAGTCCTTGCCAATACTTATGGCCAAAATGTGATGCGCCTAGCACACATTAAAAGGAATGTAAATAGTTCTGAAAAGAAACTAAATACTTTTAGTTGCAATCTTTTGCAAGCCTTGTTGAAACGTATGAATCACAGTAGAAGGTGAAACATTGATCACTTCTAGGTACAGAAAAAGAAACTTTTCCATTAACAACTTATAGCTTGGCTATATGTATAAACAACCATCTGTAATGTTTTTTTGCGGTTCTTGTACCTTAATAAGTCATTCTGAGTATACGACAATTTTTGGCCACGAAATTGCTTCTGATACGTCGTGCTAAAAATGGTCTATAAAACAGATATGACCAGCACCTAGGGACTTTGTCGTGACACATAATTGAGATAATGGCACTAGTGTCAGTCCAGAGACTCATATTCTACACATGTGGAATATGTCTCATGTAAGGATGTGTAAAAAGGAACATCCTTCAAGTACAAGATGTACTCGTGTGTGGAGGTAACTGCAAACACTCTATGACGGGAGTGAGAGGGACCCTCATTAGTCTTGCTCCACTGGCTAAACCGAACTCCTTGAGTTCCTAGACCATGTTGTATCCCATGTGACAACATGTGCCAAATTGAACCCTACAAGTAGGTTCGTAACTGCATAAGGTAGAAAGACAGATTGGACACTTGGCCCAAAATACTTTGTGCCGACATGCCCTTGGAATGGGTCTGTAATATTCAAGCGTATTGAGACGTCTTGAAGCACCAAGAAACGCATACTAAACAGGGAATTGACACCAAAGCATTACACTTACCTGTATGCAAATGCAACAACGTACTGTACACTTACATGTATGCAAAATGCAGTAACATAATGTACACTTACCTGTATGCAAATGTAAAGGAGCACATCCCCTACCTAAAAAACAAACAGTATTGCAGTGGGAACCCTGATTGTTTCCTTTGCAACCTAAGCCCTTGAATTAGAATCTACGTAGTGAAATCCCTTGATAAGACTTCTTTGTAGAAACTGCTCAAGTAGGAGATAACGGTAACCAACATAGTTAACCGTGTACAGATTGAGTGGAATCAACTCAAAAAGTGTGTTCTTCTACTACCGCGTGGGAGATTGCGGAGTTCTTTCCTTGAAAGTAGAACTGGGAGAGATCAACTGTGATCCTCAATGCAGATCAAACTGTGATCCTTAATGCTTATGGGGTGATGTAGCAATCACTCGTTGGGTCTTACCCCTAAACCGTATGTCCATAGACACTTCATAGTGCTATAGAGAGAGCAGGAGACGCACACGAGTGAACTACCGATCCCGTACAACCATGTTGTCACCCCTGATTGCTGCATCTATACTCCGTGGTAGAGATCAACCGGTGTGAGGTTAAGATTATCAAAAAACGCACATGAGCGTTGCACTGAAAACATTTAGTGAAAAAATGTCACCCTAAACATTCGTAATGACATCTATAATGAGAAGACGCTTGCTTGTCAATTAACGACAATGTGTATAGAGCTATTTGATGTTGAGAAAAATCGTCCAAGGAATACTAACAAGTGGATCTTTTCCTAGGTTTAGCAATGGCTCTTAGCCAGTGTGCGTGGTTCATAACCCTCATGGCAATTAGTGTTCAAGCGTCAAACCGATGAAGAGTAATGTGAATGGCACCTTGCCAAATTTCTAGCTGAGAGTTTTAGAGCATCTTGGCTCAGGAGAACTCATTAGTGAAAACTGAAACCAAACTTTGTAGAAAATTTTCATGTTGTTCCTTAGAAAAAGAGGTGAAGAACGAACAGAAGAGCATGTTGGGCTAAGGAACTTTCCTGACATTGCTAGTGTGTGTGTGACCAGAATGTGTGCTCTTTGACATCTTATGCCTGACTACCAGCTTATCGTATAATCATGCAACCATCTGACTGTATGGTGTTCGCATCGCAAGAGGGAACACAAGTCACCTCTTGACCATCTACCGTGTATGGGTTGTGAATCCAGTAGAAGTTTTAGGTTGTTTTGTATGCCTTGATAGCAACCGAAAATTATGGGAAACAATGCATAACTAATAGTGCCTTGACAGAGTGATTTGTGAGAGCGTACTTTATACCATCTGGGTAGCATGCCTTGCATTAAAAAAACGGAAGCCCGTGGCTACCGTGACAACCGTGAAAGTCAACACCCTAAGAGCCTTGCACTGGTTAGAATGGTAGGGATTTGATGAGATGATATCCTGAATAATGTAGGTGCCCCAAACTTGGTTGCCTACTGCTCTTGTCGCCGAGGTAATCGGAGTACGAATTAGAATCCTTGTGTCATGTGAAATGGGCCAAGCATTTGGCTTTTCACAATACTGTCCAAACTAAATGTGAAACGTACAGTTATAGGACACGTGTATCATATACACCCTAATTCAGTGATCTTGCATGCATCTCATAATGTTTTCGGCAGATGGTATAAGCCGAGATGATGTGACTTGTCATACTAACAATGACTATGGCAAAAAAACAATTGGGCGTACCAATACCCAATTCAAAAAAACTTACAATACGCTGAAAATCCATATTCAAGTATGAGAAAATGGCTAAGCATAACATGATTAAAAGCCATATAACTACTGTGCCATGCACCAAAAATGGAGTTTATGTTAAATCAGGAACTCATGCATCATGCTTAAGATGTCGGACATGTGGACACTGCCTTTTTTGATGCGTTCCTAAGCAAATAAAGCACAATTTTTGACTTTTTGCACGTTGAAAGTCGGATGGTGATAGGCGCTTCTTGACCACGTTGGTCGTGCCCCGATTTGTTCCGACAACCGAATTATTTTGGACATGTTGGACCTCTTTGGTCATAACTGGTAAATTGGCAACTCCTTGGGTTGCTGGCAAGTGGAGAGCTAATGTTGGTAGCATTCTGTAAATTAGTTGTGTAAGATTGTCTACTTGTGTAACCAAGATTTGAACCCTGACAGCGAGCTTGCAAAATCTGGCATCAAAAGTTTTCCAGTCCTGTCAAGTCACAAATTCCCTAGCATCTGGCAATTGACTGTCATCCTCTAGAATATCCAACACGCTCTGAGGAGAAGGGGTTGATAAATGAGGAGACAGAGATAGATCACCTGGGTTTGCACCGTCCATCCCTATTGCCACAATGGCACTCTCCGTGAGAGTATCCGGCCCCATGACATCCACAGGTGTAGCCAATTCTAGGTATTCAAAGTCAAACATGTGGTGATCATCAATTTTTGCACTCATGGCGAATTTGTGTTGTGCGAACAAAAGAGAAAATAGTACCTTGGAGTGCAACAAAAAACTCGTAGCCGTATCGAACACAGAGGTAGTTAGCCATCCTAATCTCGCCGGCGGTCGTAAAGAAGGTGAATTTCCAGTCCCGGTAGAATTGGCGAAGAGGTGAAATCACCGAGGAACTTCAGCACTAGCTCATAGTAGGTTGCGATAATTAACTGGGCAATTATGTCTTCAACTGAACTGAACGCCGAATTCGAAGTCGGATTGTAAATCCCAAGCCACCACGAAATCAACAATTGATTTGCAGCCGAGGATGCATTTGAAAACAGAGATCAATTCATAGTGGCCGATAACGGGAATTGCATCTTATGCAAACCGAAAATCAGTTGGAATTTGTGGTCGTTTTCCTTCCACCAGAGCATGCAGGTTTTGAAATTTCTGTAGGTACTGAGCGTAATCTGGCCTCGGGAGATTCGATGTGAAGCCGAGAGTTTTCCTTGCTTGTTTTGCTCTGGCTTGCTTCACCACTTTTATCTTGCTGAATTTCCTGTGGGAAAGGCTTCTTGCAGTGGCCAAGGCCTAAGTGTAATGGCCAAAGGCCTCACAAGTGTGAAAATCACAAGTTATGAAGCAAAAAAACGAGCAGTAGCGTTCTCAGAACTGCGAGGCCGAAGATGATGAAGGGGAGGCTAGCCGAGGCCGATTATGGCCTAAAGGTGATAGCACATGGCTCTACTTCCCCATGGCGCCCCCTCCAAGCAAGGAACCGCCCGATTTCATGCACCATACCCTTCATTCCCAAACAGGAAAGGTGTCTCGTTTTGGAAAAAAATTGTCTAATTTTGGAAAAGCCCCCAAAAAGCCACGGTTCTCACCAAAATAGCTTGCTTTTAGGGATCTAAAGAGACCACGCCTAGAGAGAGAGTGTGTAAGAGACTCCTAAGCTCTGATACCAGTGTAAGAACTAGGGAACTAGGCCTTGAGATCCTCCTCCCAACCTCCCTTTATATAGGCGGGCTCCTAGCCCTTTGCCCTAGACGGATCCCCTTGTCCACACTGCCTAGCCCGACCCCTAGCCATAGTCCGTGACTAACCTAGTTCTTAGGGTACAGGACCCTTGTCGTGACATTTTTGGCTGTTTGTCATATGGTTTGGTGCCACAAACACAACGCAAAAAATTGGATGATAAGCCTGTCAAATGTATTTTGTTGGTTATAGTGTTGAAAGCAAAGGTTACAAGTTGTATCATCCAAAAACAAAGCGTATTTTGGTTTCACGGGATGTAGTGTTTATGGAAGATTCTGTTCAGCCCTTGCTCTCATGTACTAGAGACAGTAATGTAAGCTCACAAGACATTTATGACACTTTGTTTCCTCTTTATAGTGGTGAAGTTTGAATGTAAATTCCAATGAGGCAAATGTACAACCTATGGGGGGTTCAGAAAATGTTATAGATCAGCCTATTACTAGTGCAAATGTACCTGATGTACTTGATGAGGAAAGGCCTGAAAATGAGCAGGCTAGAGGTATGCCAAAACGACTGGTGCACACTTTGTGTGACAATAAATTGGATGCACCTTTGTCTAGTTGTACTCGTTCAAGCTCTCACCATGCATCTTATGCATCAGATTGTTATGCTTTGGCTGTGTCTAGCTTACATGATGTTGAGGAACCTCTGTCTTTTGATGAAGCACAAAATTTAGAAAATCATATGGCTGCTATGCAATCAAAATATAATGCATTTATAGAAAATGACACATGGAATTTATGTGAGTTTTCTCCTGGCAAAAAGCCCATTGGTATGAAGTGGATTTACAAGTTGAAACAAAAGCCGGATGGTCAGATCGATCGTCATAAAGCTCCACTTGTTGCAAAGGGTTATGCACAGCAAAAAGGCATCGATTATGCAAAGACTTTTGCTCCCACTTGTCGTATGAATATTGTGCATTTTCTATGTGCATTGGCAACTCATTTTGGTTGGGATGTACATCAATCAGACATTGCTACTGCTTTCTTGAATGGTGACATATTTGAGGAAGTTTATGTAACGCAGCCTTGCGGTTTTGTCAAGAAAGGACAAGAGGACAAAGTGTGCAGATGTAAGAAGGATTTGTATGGGTTGAAGCAATCTCCTCGTGCTTGGTATGAGAAAGCTGACACTCATTTGGTCAAACAAGGCTTTCGTAACAGTCCAACAGAAAGCACATTGTATGTAAAGCGTGACGGTAATGTACTTCTCACTGTGGTTCTTTATGTAGATGATTTGCTCATCATTGGACCAAATGAGAGACATATTGTTGAATTTAAGGCTGATTTGAATGCTACTTTCAAGATAAAAGATCTGGGGTTGTTGCATCATTACTTGGGTATACAGTTTAAGCAGTGTGATGGTGGTATTGCCTTGTGTTAGAAAAGTTACATAGAGACATTACTATGTAAATTTGGACTTGAGTATTGCAAACCTATTGCCACTCCCATGGAAACAGGTTTAAAATTGAGTCTTCATGATGCTGTTGATCCTGCAGATGTCACACTTTACCAAACAGCTGTTGGATGCCTCATTTATGTATGCAACACGACGTCGGATATCCAGTTTGCAGTCTCACAAGTCAGCAGATTTATGCATAGCCCAAGGTCTAAGCATTGGCAGGCTATCAAGAGGATTTTCCGCTACCTTAGTGGCATTTTACATCTTGGCTTGTTTTATCCCAAGGGGGGATCATTGCTGCCAGACTTACATGCTTTTTCGGACTCAGATTGGACTGGTTGTTTTGACACGCAAGTGTCCACAAGTGGTTTTTTTTTCATGCTTGGTAGTTCATGTATATCATGGTTGAGCAAGAAGCAACCTACTGTGGCCACTTCAAGTTGTGAGGCTGAGTACAGGGAAGCCTTCATAGCTAGGGTTGAGTGTGTATGGCTCAGACGCCTTATGGCTGATTTGGGTGTTGGATAGGACACTGCCAACACTATCTACACTGACAGTCAGAGTGCATTGGCAGTTGTGAGGAACCCAGTTTTTCATGCTCTCACATAGCACATTGAGTTGCATTACCACTATGTCAGGGAGAGGCTCTCATCAAGAGAAGTCAGCTTGGCTTATGTGCCAACACAGGACAATCTTGCATATATTTTCACAAAGGCATTGTCTCGTGAGAAGCTCGAAGCTTTCCACAAATCTTTGGGCTTACTCCCCTTTGTGGACTAATCATGTCTTTAGAGCATGGCACTTCCCTTTACTCATGTGCCAGCTCTTGTTCACCGCATCACTCCAGGGGGGATTTGTTACCATATACATGTGGTAGTGATGTGTGTGAACACACGAGGACCGCTGGGGCATTTTTTCCCTCTTTAGGAGGTTTTTCCCCCGTGCATTGTATATATGCCCATCACTGTAGGTCTATCTATCTTTCCTTGGCACACAAAGTAACGCACTCTCAGTTGTGTGCCTTGAGTTTCCTTCGTCTTCTCCAAGCTGTGTGTGTTTCTCTGCAACCCTAATTCCAACATCTTGCAATGTTTATTTAGAAAACACATTTGTACAATTGTCATGGTATCCGTTCCATTTGTGGGGTAAAAATCAAACCTTTATTTATTTTTAGAAAAATGGGGGTTCTCAACTCACATGAGTTTACAGATGAAAATAAAAAGTTGCCATCCTGCCATACTGAAATGGTATTTTAGTCCGCCCTCCTTCTTTTCATTGTGTGTCCTCGCTTTGCTGATTACTCCTTTGCATCCAATCCAATTATTATAGAGATATTTATCATATTCTTATTAGAATTATGTGCAACATGTTCTATTTCTTGTCCGTTCAATATATCTATTAGAGATCTGATCTTGAATCGGATACCAGGGAAGTTACCTTTTAATAGAAATTGTGTGATTAATGTTTTGGTGCATGTTCTTTTGAATCCGTTCAAAGCAAACATAAATCTCAGTCATTGTAACTCATTAAATGTTGTAACTACACATGAAGCATTATAAATGATGGGTAAGATCTGTGACACATACACTGTATGCTAACTATGCAGGCCAACTGTTGGCTACTTGTATGAATGATACTTGGTGTCCTAGTAATGCATCTTTTTTCCATGTTGTTTCCGTAGTGTATTCTCGGATGAAAGGTCTTTGTAGAATTATTTTCGTGTTCAAATATGTAGAGCCAAACTTTGTATGAGTTGGTTTAAGTGAAAGGATATCTAATGGATATATTATAAAGGGGTCCTCAGGGGACAAAGGTCTCTTGTGATTCATGCATTTTGCAATATATGTGCTACTTATGAATATAAGATCATCCATATACCAATTAGAGTGTATGAAAGCTAAACGCATATCAATCTCTTTGAGTCTAGATAATTTTCTAGCATATTCTAGCTCAAACCAAGTAAGGTATAGATTGCACCATAAAGGAGAACATGAGTATCCCATTGGGATTACTGGTTGTTAATGATCCAGTATGCATTTGTATTTACCTTTGCGAATGTTTGAAGGTTTTTTTTTAAGTTCTCAGGATATTCAATAAGCCCGACAGATAAACCATATAAAAACTTAGTGATCATACTAGCCACAAGGGAGAACACACAATCATGGGCATTTGTTATCCAACGAAACTCTGCCTTGTGAATTTTGTAATTTCCCATAATGTAGGGAAGACCTCTATCATGAGAAGGTATAAAAATAAACTCTTTGCATCGTGTATTGATGAGTGAGATGATGGTGCTAGTACATTCGTTTATAGACATGAACTCCAAAGAGTTCAATCTACTCTTTGCATACAGGAGTTTGGGCCAATTTGTCCAAACCACATATAAAAATGTGTTTTTGGATGAATTTGATTTCATCTAGGATCTCGTTTTCCATGAACCAGGGAATTTGGTTATGCCTATAATTTGAGAAGCTGGATTGGAAGGTTTTTTCTAGTCTTTCTTCAATTAACTGAAAGTGAGACGGTGTACAATTTATATTTAGTCAATGGCATAATTTTTCCCTCCCCTTCTTGAACTCGGCTTTGACTGAATGCAGATGTACAGGAACAAGAAGATTATGGTTGAAGCCTTTGGATATATTATCCCTTAATGTGTGGTGTCTTATGAATGATGGTTGAGTAGTAAGAACATACTCGCCAAGAAGGTCAAAAAAATTTCGGGAAGTTTTTAAATCGCTTTTGAATCTGCAAACACAAGGTTTATTAAGATCAAAAGGCTCAACAAAGGTATCAAAGGGTTTATACAAATATTAACCAACATTATTTGTGTATTTTCATCCAAATTTAATGTGAAAATGCTCAAGATTATTTTTTATTCCAATATCCTTTAACAATTCATCAAAAAAAGCTTGAGGTGTACAAACTCCACAAATTTATTAGTGAAAGTTAAATGAATAAACCGATGTCTACTTTTATTACCTTTTTAAACCATTGTAAGTCATTAGTCCTAGTAATCAAATGTCGTACCTTGTCATCTGTATTGTATTCTAGAATCCTTGGAGTCTCGCCAAAATCCTTAGATTCTCAAAATTGTCGAGGTTGTTTTGATGATGATGTCGTATTGCTTGGTATGCTAGCAATACGCTTCAGTTGTTCCCTACTTCGAGAGGGTTTGAAACTTGTGTCGATGGTTAGACCAATTGGGTGGTGTTGAGCTCGAGAGAGGAATGGAGTCCCTGGTGTATATAATACTAAACCTTTTGCTGCATCAATCAGATTCTCATGAAGAGCGTAAAAAGACACTACCGCATGTCAAACTTCAATGGGAAAAGATGTTACCCATCCAATGAAAGCATATACTTGTGCGGGTCCAGAGGAATAGGGAAAGAACTCTGGAATATTTTGAAATACAAACCAAAGAAGGTGATCAAGCCATATGATTGTTGCTGGGAAGCTTGAACTGGGATTCTTCTTACAAGTACACTTGATGAATGGTCTGTATGTGTTCCAACAATTCTTCAAGAAATTTCGAATGTCGTTTTCTTTTTCATTGAGTGACAGTCCCTTTGTATGGTGTTATGCCTCTCCGCTCCCATGACAAGAAAATGAGCAAAGGGATGTCAATCAGGTGTATTTGAATCCTACATGATTATTCAGCAGTTATAAGGGCTTGCTAACAAGCCAATTTTGAGCTAAAAGTGTGCCAGGTGCGGCTCTCAGGGCCAAAAGATGTTTTGGTAATGCTAAACAGTGAGTATTCTTGAAGTGGTCATAGCTGGGTTTTTAATAATCAAAGTTAAAGTACTTGAAGGGCTTTACATGCATGTCTTTACGGTTCGTCAATCGGAGCTACGGATAAGAAGTTATGACAGTTTTAAGTTGAGTTAGAAGCAGATCCGTACCGGATTGAGCACCTGGTGATAAAAGGTCAAAGATGATAGGAATACATGGGTCCGAACTGCTCACTTCCATGAGCATGTCGATCTTTTCAATTGGTCAATCGGGGTTTCGGTTGGCAAGATATGACCAGTTTAAGTATCACCGGGGGCCGGTTCCGAACCGCCTTGGTCAGTCAATTTCATCTGGTAATTTTTGAGCTGCAGACAAATTCTGGGAATGGAGCCGTCACAGAAAAATTCGTGGAAACTAAAGGCATGTCTCCGTTAACAAGGTATTTTTGAGTTGGCCAGTATACATGCTTAATGCAGTGCAGTGTAGATATGTACACCAAATGTGGGCCGATACAAAAGCATTTTTATAAATATCTAATTCCTTGCCTTGACGAACACTTATACTTGCATCTTGAAAGCTATGGTGCCATTCAACACACTAGAGTGGGCAGTAGAATGCACGGTGATGCTGCTAATCAGTGGATGTTGGAAAATGATGTCATGGAGGCAATGCCTTGGTCGATATGTATGCCCAAATGTAGTGCTCTTGAGCGATTGGCCGCCCGCAATAAGAATGGCTGCCCAATTAAAAGGCATGGTTAATGGCCACCCTAATACAATAAGGGGGAAAAGCCAAAAGAAAATAAAAAGGAAGAGCACGGCGTCAAGTAGGCAGCGAACGAATGTTGCACCAGGAGATGACGCGGTCATGGAGGCCAAAGGACTGCTCGGACGAGCCCGACTATGGAGCGAAAAAGACTCAGCAACCCCATGCGCCCTTTTTCGGCATTACTCTCGTCGAAGTCTGTGCTGGTCAGGATCCACCACTTCCACATCATAGGGTGTCTACCCATTAGTGACATCGCTAATGGGTAGGCTATTTCTAGCAAGGTAAAGTGTCCATCCTATAAAGGAAAAGGGGGGGCTCTCTTGGAGTCTCTCTCATTTTGGATTACCCTCTCCTCTTCTCATTGAGCGCTCTCTCTCCGGGGAAGCTAAACCTAAGCTCTCACTAGCCAAGCCTAAACCTTAATCCTTAAGCCAAATCTTAATCTCTCAAGCCAAGCCTAAGCTCGGATCTCTTAAGCTCTCAAGCCAAGCATAAGCTCGGATCTCTTAAGCCAAGCCTAATCTCAAAATCCTAATCCAAGTCTAATCCTAATCTCATTAGCCAAGCTTAAGCTCGGATTATCATAAACTCTAAGCTAACCTTCCATATGAGCCCTAAGACAAAGCCTCAATCTCATTAAGCCAAAATTAGCCTTGATAACCATAATCTTAACTCTCTAAGCCATAATCTCCAAGCCCGTTCAAACCCGGAATTAAGCCGGTAACCTTAAATCGATTTGGACCACCCAAGGCCATTGGAAGCTGAAGCTCCTAAGCCATGGCGAGAAGAAGCAGAAGGCAATACAAGGCAGTTCATTGTTGATTGTCTTGATTAGCACCTGGATTGAGACAGGTTAAACTTTGTAAGGAGCATAAACGCTTCCATTTACATTTGATTAAGCATGGATACTGTTGATTATTTGGTTTAAGTTAAACTGTCTATTTTAAGCTCTGTTCCCATTAATTGTGTCTGGTGCAACTCTTTTCCTCGTAGATCTCACAGTCAGGGGCCCTTTGCCTTCCCAGCTCATCTTTCGAATACAAATCCCCCGACATTCGGAGATCCCGATGCGAAACAAGCCGGGGTGGGAGGTAAAGATGGAGATTCCAGCAGAGTTGATGCAGTTTATCGAAGATTACAATTTCAATAGATTTGATAAAAATCTAGCGGCTGTGCAGATATGCCAAAAATGTTGGGCTTAATTCAGAGATGTTTGCAAGAAGTAAAAGCAATGAAGATGAAAGAGCAGATTGATGATGCAATGGAGATGGCACTTGATGCCGTACATGAACATTGTGGAATTTTTCAAGGACATGATCCAGATGGGCTCTATGCATGCTGTCAAGCGAAGATGAAGAGGCGAGGAATTCCTGAAGATTGGATGATTTCAAACTTTGAAGAAGTTGTAACCTTCGAGCTTAAAGATAAGGTACAAGAACTGGCCGAAACATATCCCACGCAGTGGGACTATTTTGCAAATGGGTTTGTTCACGAAAGTCCAAAGATTATCGAGTTGTCAATGAAGGAGATTAACGAATGAAGCCATATTGTTTTCTATAAAGAATAAGGGGACCATATGCAATTCCTTTATTATGATCAATTTTGGGATCATATTTCTGCAAGAAGTAAAGCCAAGGCAAATACAGCTTCGGAAGTAGCAGATTCAACTTCAAAGGACCATATTTTGAGCAACCTATCAAAGGTAAATAATAAAATTAATGTTGAAATAGATATATACAATTTATTTTCAAAGATAACTTGTATGGAAATTACCTTGAATAATGGTTCTAGTGAAGAGCTAGACTGTACAACACAAAAATTTCAAGCTACTGACCTTGGCATGGGATGCTCTCAAAAATTCTATCAAGAAGATGAGCCATTTTAGTTTTCTAATGGATCTAATGGATTTATCGGCACTATAGCTGAGCAGGGCATCATGTTTACTACAAATGATTGCATAAATAAAACTATTATATATACAATAGCTGATGAAGTGGCCGAGATTGTGGACCTAACACAGGATGAGCCTGAAGATGCCAAAGAAGCTATGGCTGCACCTAGAAATATGCTTGTTGATTCTATTATCACAGAAGAAGATTCCATACTTGAAGGTTTGTTGGCCCAATCTAAAGGAGAAGGTTATATCAGTACAGGAGAGTTGTGTGATGCATGTACCCCATCAGAGCGGGTTCCTGATGAACCTTTTCAAAGCTATAATGACTTGCTAAGTATCATGGATGTAGATGAGAAAGCAAAGGACGATATTGATGAGTTTGAAGATTGCCTAGATCATGCTAATTGGGAACAGGATATTGACATGGATTTTACATCTATGCTTATAGACGGGCTGCAAAAGGAGCCAACTCCTATAGTTTTGATGAATGTTGAGACTTCCAAGGGTGATTTTCCACGGATGCTATGGATGAAGATCTTCAGGATAAAGCTATTATCCATTATCAAACTCAAAAACCAGGTAAAAATCTCTTTGATGATATAGGTCCAGAAAGTCCTAAGGTTTTTCGTAATGGCTATGAAGCTAGAGGGGGTGATGATGCTAAATCATCCTTGATACTACATAAAGTGCACAGGCTTCTTCATTTCTTTGGACATTGTGCCAAATGTGGCAGGATTTGGATACTATTCCTAGCAATTCTTATGTCAGTGATGTCCTGGCTACTAGTAAAAGGGAGTCAGAATTATTTAATGCTTGCTGGTGATCCGAGCCTATCACAAATTTTTGTTTACTATATTTTGTTGGTTTTCCTTGCTTCTAGAGGTTTACAATAAAAGAAAGAGTGAGAACAACCTCTTGGAAAAATTCAAAAAAATGATTTGATGGGAATTTTTTCTTGACTAGTTCACAGGAGGTGAAAGGTAGAACCTAATGGTAAAGGGAAGGGAAAATATGTAAATGTGAAAAGAAAAGATATGATATGTTTGTGGAGCCATGCACCCATGATTCAAGGGTCATGAGGGGATCATATCATCATGGCTTTGGAGCCATATGATGATTCAAACAGATGGGACCCAGGTGGAAGACTTGGTAAAGGAAAGAAACAGACGCATGCTTTTGCTGGATTTTAAAAAAATATGTCCACTCCAATCCAAGAAAATTTTTCTTCATCAAAGTTGTAGCTTATGAGCTGGAGATTTTGACCATATTTTTTTAATAATTGTTGCATCTACGGTCTAGGAGATATGGCAAAAATAGTGGACACCAGTTTTTTCAACTGTGGTGGAGACCACCCCCTCTACCTTTACACACACACCCTTCCTTTTTCCACATTGAGTCCTTCTCTAAAAATCAGCCATTAGTCTCCTCATCCTCCCCTCCTTCCTCCTCTCTCTCAAGCTCATAAAACCATCACAAATTCCTCTTCTAATCACCTCTCAAATCATGCTTAATCTTGTTGTAATTCATAATTTTTCATTCAACCCCTTTCTATTATTACTAGATATGCATTGATTTTATGTAGATTCTTTACATTTTAAAGTAAGGAAGCTCTTGGACTCAAGCTATGGAGGAAGGAGTGAAAACAACACAAGTGATGATGGAGCCAATTAGTTGAAAATTGGTCAACAAATCACTTGGAAGGAGCTTCTTCATTGGTGGAATGTCCCTAATCAAGCTTCATTTGTACAAATTGCACTTGGATCTTAATCTTACTCTCTTGCCTATATAAAGAGCCCCCCCCCCCCCCCCCCCCCCCTTTGTAATTTCAGGTCTTCCTCAGCCTCATTGAGTCTTTGTATCAATCATTCATGAGCCCATAAAGCTCATTCATTCACTCTATTCTTTGCACATTCTAGAGTGCAAATTGTTTTGTGCTACTAACCTCACCTCCTCTTACTTATTTTAATTTAGAGAGATCTTCTATGTGTGTGTGAGAGTGCTTGATGTGATTTTGGCTAAATCTTGAGTTGTTGTTTAGTAATCTACATGCTATTTGTGTTGGGAGAGCTTGAAGTTATCCATTCCTTGTACACACATGGAGGTTAATGCTTCATTCATAGTGATAGATCTCTCTCTCTCTCTCTCTCTCTCTCTCTCTCTCTCTCTCTCTCTCTCTCTCTCTCTCTCTCTCTCTCTCTCTCTGCGTAGTGGTCCTAGTCCACGCTTCCAAGACTAGGTGGTGCCCTCATCTCATTTCCCTTGTGGCGCAATGTAGTTTGTTTTGGTGTAGAGGCAGCCATTCCAAATTTCCTTCATCATAAATTGGTGCCCCCACTGAGGAACTCTCAAGCAGCGCTCTGCCAATCCTATGAAGGAAGGTCCATCAACTTCTCCAAGACTTCCACTATGGTCTTCCCAAGAAGCTCGAGAGAAGAAGAGTCTTTATCGACAAACGGCACGTATGCGGGTAAAGAGAGTTAACTACATACACCCTTCTTTGCTTCAAGGAAAATGTTGTAGTCATCAAGTCCCTAGGTCAAAGCATTGTGTTGAGTGCTTCGTGGCTAGTGTGAAGACACTTTCTTTTAAGCCTCGACTTCAGGTGGTGAAAGCACTCTCAAACTCGGGTATTAACAAGTTTTTGGAGGGGGAGCTACACATCAATGGTGTGCGGTATTGGCAAGAGGCTACATATGGTGATTCACTCCAACTACTACTAGCAAGAAGGCTCAAGGTGGTTGAGAAGGTAGCCATTGAACCCTATGAACTCTACAAAGCTGAAGATGGTCACACCAAAGCTAGGCTAATCACTGGTGAGCAAATTCTTTGCATCTCTCAAATGGTGGGATCCAAGAGAGCTGAACTTCAATGAAGTGCTTCATGGAAGTTTGTAGTTAATGCACAAATGAATAATCCCATTTTCTACAACTTTCAATCAGTTCAGAATATTAGGGTGAATGTGCGCATTGATAGAAATATTTTTTTCCAACAAAGATTGGTCTTCTATTTTGGAGCTGAGAGGTTGACAGAGATATTGTTGTCCCCTGACCCTATAATATTTCCTATTTTGGAGTATAATGTATCTTTTGATGTTCACATATTCATCTTGCTTTAAGCACACTCCATGAATCATAGGGATTTATATGGACCTATCCAACCTCTTGCTATACAAACTGTGCATATAATAGCTAGCACAAAGCTTAGGTTCCAAAACATCATAAGGAACTTACTAGGCCCTCGTCATCTAGCTGAGATTAATGCATCTATCAATCCATTTATTCTACCCTTAATAAGATATGATTTGGGCCTAGACATTTTCATCTTTGTGCTGTATTGACAGGAAGGCAACCCATCCTATCATGGCTTTCCCTAATTTTTTTGGGTGTAGTGGGGAAAATGCTGGGGATTTTTTGGATAACTTAGAGATGGCTTTTCTTGTCTCTGGGAGGGATGAAGAAGCATTGAAATTCAGAGCTTTTCCTTTGGTGCTCAAAGAAGAAGCTAGGGTATGGTTCCAGGATCTAGATCCAACCCAAAGAGCTGAATGGGAGGGATTGAAGGCGGCTTTCCTACGAAGATTTCAACGATCCAATTCGGCAGAAGAACTATGGCAACGGCTTCTGGCCCTTCATCAAGTTGACCCTCATGGTTATGCAACCTACGAGGAAGAATTTCTGAAACTTTGGGGGCAATGGTCAGACTCACTAAGCCCTGGTGAGCGAGCTCCCAATTGCCTCCCAAAGGATCGATTTATCGTAGGTTTGTACCCCTTGCTAAGGGAGAAGGTAAAGAGCAAATTTCCAAATACTTTTGAAGATGCCTTAAGAATTGCTAGGGAAAAGAATCAAAAGATTCTCTATCAAGCCCAAGCTGGCCAGCTAGCTTTGGGAGGCAATATCACAACTATGGAAGCTTCTCACGTACCTCCAAATGTGCCTAATGCACCAGGCCTCAATAGAGGTCAACAAGAAGATATGCTCCAACAAATAAACAATCTCACAAACCAGCTAGAGGGTTTGAGAGTAAATCTTGTGCAGGGTGCAAGAAGGCCTATTGAGGGGAATGGTGGGAATTAGCCACCAATGCGACGTCAAGCAAGGGAAATGTTGTGTTACAATTGTGGGGAAAATGGCCACGGCATGTATAATTGCCCTCATCCCAGAAGATATGACTACCCTGTCAGAGGTCCTCGACAACAAGTAAGTCCTCCCCGTGCTAGAGCTCAAGCACAAGAGCAACCGCAACCTCAAATTTTGCAGCCACCTCGTGCTCAAGCTCAAGCCCTTGCTACTCGACCAAATGTGAGCATCATAAGGATGGAGGAGGTCGTCAAGGGCAGAAGCAACCAAGAAGAAATAGCTAAAGGGAAGATGAAGATAGATGAAGTGGCTACAATGCCTATCAAGCGTGTGCGTGTCCAAGATGAAGTAAGTAAAGAAACAAGCAACGATGCAAGCAACGAAGCAAGTACATCTCGGGCAACTAAAGATGAAGCCAATAAGAGAAAGACCCGTACTAGGTCTCAAATTGACATCTCTGATTTCCCTATGGGATCTCGGACACAACCTTATGACTTGACAGGCTGATGTGAGTTCTCAAGGACCAAAGATTACTTGGCCACAACTACTTCATATCTCCCCAAAGCTGTGACGACAGTGGTCAAAAATGGTGAGCACCAGGGCAAAGCGAAGTAAGCTAGTAAGTGTAATCAAAGCCTATGGTCTCAAGGATATAGTGCCTTTGGTGGAGGCTCAAATCAAGGGACAACGGATTCCAAAAACTTACATTGACAGTGGAGCAGAGGTTTGTGTCATGACAGAAAAGCTAATGCATCAATTGGGTTTAGAGGTAATGGAATCATCAAACTTTAGGGCAAAAATGGCCAATAATGTCTCTGTCACTTGTGTGGGTGTAGTGAAAGCTTTGAGAGTTTCTGTTTTTGGAATCATTACAGAGGTTGATGCTTATGTGATGCCAGTGAAGGGAGAAGGATACCCCCTTATTTTAGGACGACCTTGGCTCATGGGTATAGGAGCTAGGCAAGATTGGGCAACAGGAGACTTGGAGTTGAGGCCTCGTGTGGGTGGCCATAGTCGAAAGGTGGTTTATAAATTGAAGAATGGGCGACAAGAGAACCTTGAACTAGAGACGTCAGCTGATGACTGGAGCTCAAGTGGATGCTCCTCATCCATGGACGAGGAAGAGAGTTCAAATGAAGAGAGTGATAGCACTCTCGAAGTCATGGGCGTCACCATAAAGGAAACTACCTCATCAGAAGATGACCCAAGGATCCAAATGGAGAATGTGTGGGATGCCAGCCTAGAGAAGATGTTATCCAAGGATATAAAGGAAGAAGAAAGGGAGGGTTATGTAAATGTTCTCAAGAAGCATGCATCATTGTTTATTTCTGATTACACTCACATTACAGGTG
Source organism: Adiantum capillus-veneris (assembly GCF_014529385.1). Taxonomy (NCBI): domain Eukaryota; kingdom Viridiplantae; phylum Streptophyta; class Polypodiopsida; order Polypodiales; family Pteridaceae; genus Adiantum; species Adiantum capillus-veneris. The sequence goes on along the minus strand of NC_140959.1, from coordinate 90,560,278 downwards.
TCACTGCAGTGAAGCATCATATCCATCTAAAAGAAGGGAGCAAGACAGTAGTACAAAAATTAAGAAGATTAGGAGTTGTGCAACAAAATGCACTATTGTCCGAGGTGAAGAGACTCTTAGAAGCAGGATTCATATACCCAGTAGAAGATTCAGAATGGGTCTCCCCAGTAGTGGTGAGGCCAAAGAAGAATGGTAAATGGCGAGTGTGCGTGGATTACAAGCCACTAAATGCCGCAACAAAGAGGGACCACTTCCCTCTCCCATTTCAAGATGAGATTCTAAATGAAGTAGCACGCCACGAGCGATACACAGTGTGTGATGGCTACTCCGGCTACTTTCAAATATGCATTGCAGAGGAGGACCAAAAAAAGACTACTTTCATCACACCATGGGGCTGTTTTGCATTTCGAGTCATGCCTTTTGGTCTCACCAAAACTCCAGCCACCTTTCAACGATTCATGAATATGGTCTTCCAACCTTACTTTGGTAAGTCCATAAGGGTTTTCATAGATGAATTTTGTATTTACAGCTCCAAAAGTATGCATCTCGGCAAGATTGATGAAGGATTTACTCGTTTAGCTAAGCTGGGTGGACAACTAAACAAGCACAAATGTCACATTGGGGAAAGCAAGGTTACACTATTGGGGCATGTAGTGTCCATTGATGGAATCGAGGTAGATCCTCATGAAAAGATAGAAACATTGCTAAATCTACCTTCCCCAACTTCCATCAAACAATTAATCTCTTTCTTGCAAAAGCTAAGATATTTGAGTAGATTCATACACTTACTCTCCCAAGTGATATTTCCTCTACAACAACTGACTCGTCAAGAGACGCTTGTTTGGAGTGAAGAAAGTGATGGGCATTTTAGAGAGATAAAAAAAATGTTAGGGTCACTTCCTGTAATCCTCCAACCTTGTTGGGAAGAAACATTCTTTGTAAACCCTAGTGTGGGAGAAGAGGCCATTGGTGCTGCCCTCCTACAAAAAGATCCAAAAACATCCTTTATGAGGGTTGTGTATTTTTCTAGCCACCTCATGGAAAACACAGAGAAGGCCTACACCCTGATGGAATAGCTAGTGTTAGCCCCCATGTTTGCGGTAACCAAATTTCGGCCATACTTGCTGCCAAAGAGGTTTGTAATTATCACTGTGGAGGATATGTTTCCCTATGCACTACAACATATGGAAATCTCTGACAAAATAGCAAAGTGGGTGGTGCAACTTCAAGAGTTTGATTATACAATACATGTTGAAAGAACAACTCGAGCATGCTTAGCTGACATTTTAACAAACAAGTGCTATGAAAAAGTTTTCCATTTGAAGAGAAAGGAACTTCCACCACCTCCAGCTCTAGAGGCTCTGGTCAATGCTTAAAGCCTCTACTTTGATAGAGCATACAAGAGAACCAAGGATAAGGCAGATGTAGGCATCGTGGTCTTATCTCCATTGGGAGAGAGGATCCATGGTGAAGGGATCACTCTAGAAGATGTCCACTCCAACAATGAAGCAGAATATCAAGCTCTAATTCATGGCCTTTGTTGGTGCCTAGATAATTCAATTGAGAGATTAAATGCTTTTGGTGACTCCATGCTTTTGATAAAGCAAATGCAAGGTACATGAGCTTGCAAAAATGCCAATCTCTCTACTAAAATGAGGAAATCCAAAGCTCTTATGAGGAGATTTAGGGAGGCACAAGTTCATCATGTGCCAAGAGACCAGAACAAGGATGCAGACCACCTAGCATCATCGAAGTTGAATGAGTCGATAGTGGGAGCAGTGGCCATCAAACTTCCACTTCAGAAAGGCAAGGAGGACTTAGAAGATATTATGCACATTTTGGAGCAAGGAGAGGCTCCTAAACACTTGAATGCAAGGGAAAGGCGATGGTTAGCTAGGAAGGCTACCAGGTATGGCATAGTAAATGATAATTTGTATTGTCTTGGTAAGGATGGTGTGCTTAGGAGAGTGCCTTTGAAGAGTGAAATTGAAGAGATTTTAAAAGCTTGTCATGATGATGTGTGCGGAGGACACTTTGCACACGACATCACTAGTAGAAAGGTTCTACAAGTTGGGTTTACTTGGCCAAGTCTTCATCGTGATGTCAAATAATGGTGTCAAACATGTGATGAATGTCAGAAAACAGGACCACGACGGCCCATAGTTGAACCTCAGAACCCAATAAAGGTATATGGACCCTTTGAGAAGTGGAAAATTGATGCCATAGGGCCTCTACCACGCACTCAGTCAGGTAAATAGTACATCATTATAGGAGTAGACTACATGACTAGATGGTGGGCTGAGGCTATGCCAACCAATAGAATTACTGCTAAGGATGTGAGTCAGTTCATCTTTGACCACATCTGTTGCCGGTTTGGCACCCCTCTTGAAATACTATCTCATAGAGGACCACGGTTTAGAGCAGATTTGGTAGGAGAACTCATGCAGAAGCTAAATATTCAGCATCAACACTCTACTCCTTACTACCCTCAGTGCAATGGCTTGGTGGAAAAGGTAAATGGAATCATTTGCAAAATTCTCACCAAACAGGTACATGCCAGGCGCCAAGATTCGGACAAACACCTGAATGGAGCTCTATGGGCCTATAGAACCTCCTTCAAAACCACATTAGGGTACACACCCTTTCATTTGGTTTATGGAAAAGAGGCGCTTTTGCCCATTGAAGTGAAGTTAACAAGTCTTCGAATATTGGGTAGCCAGGTAGGCTCTCAAAAGGAGAAAGTACATCAAAGGATCATGGATCTAGAGAGGCTGCAATTGGATCATGAAGAAGCCATCAACCACTACTCTCAAGAAGCAGAGAAGCGCAGAGAAAATTTCAACAAAAAGCTAGCATCTAAAGACATCAAAAAGGGATCTCTAGTGCTTCGATATGACAATCGCTTCAACACTCGTAAGGATGGAAAGTTTCTTTTTCGATGGAAAGGCCCGTTCTTGGTCACCAAAAAGTTCAAAAATGGCTCTTACAAACTTCAAGACATTGATGGTAAAACGCACAAGACCAGGACAAATGGATGGCGTCTAAAGCCTTATCACATCAGAATAAAGTCAGCCCAAGATCAAAGAAAGTAGGCTAGAGGCATAAATACCTCTAGCCAGGTTTGGGGGGGCTATGATCCGAGCCTATCACAAATTTTTGTTTACTATATTTTGTTGGTTTTCCTTGCTTCTAGAGGTTTACAATAAAAGAAAGAGTGAGAACAACCTCTTGGAAAAATTCAAAAAAATGATTTGATGGGAATTTTTCCTTGACTAGTTCACAGGAGGTGAAAGGTAGAACCTAATGGTAAAGGGAAGGGAAAATATGTCAATGTGAAAAGAAAAGATATGATGTGTTTGTGGAGCCATGCACCCATGATTCAAGGGTCATGAGGTGCTCATATCATCATGTCTTTGGAGCCATATGATGATTCAAACAGATGGGACCCACGTGCAAGACTTGGTAAAGGAAGGAAACAGACACATGATTTTGCTGGATTTTTAAAAACTATGTCCACTCCGATCCAAGAAAAGTTGTCTTCATCAAAGTTGTAGTCTATGAGCTGGATATTTTGACCATATTTGTTTTATAATTTTTGCATCTACGGTCTAGGAGATATGGCAAAAATAGTGGACACCAGTTTTTTCAACTGTGGTGGAGACCACCCCCATTGCCTTTACACATATACCCTTCCTTTTTCCACATTGAGTCCTTCTCTAAAAATCAGCCATTAGTCTCCTCACCCTCCCCTCCTTCCTGCTCTCTCTCAAGCTCATAAAACCATCACAAATTCCTCTTCTAATCACCTCTCAAATCATGCTTAATCTTGTTGTAATTCATAATTTTTCATTCAACCCCTTTCTATTATTACTAGATATTCATTGATTTTATGTAGATTCTTTACATTTTAAAATAAGGGAGCTCTTGGACTCAAGCTATGGAGGAAGGAGTGAAGACAACACAAGTGATGATGGAGCCAATTAGTTGCAAATTGGTCAACAAATCACTTGGAAGGAGCTTCTTCATTGGTGGAATGTCCCTAATCAAGCTTCATTTGTACAAATTGCACTTGGATCTTAACCTCACTCTCTTGCCTATATAAAGAGGCCCCCCCCCCCCCTTTGTAATTTCAGGTCTCCCTCAGCCTCATTGAGTCTTTGTATCAATCATTCATGAGCCCATAAAGCTCATTCATTCACTCTATTCTTTGCACATTCTAGAGTGCAAATTGTTTTGTGCTAGTAACCTCCCCTCCTCTTACTGATTTGAATTTAGAGAGATCTTCTATGTGTGTGTGAGAGTGCTTGATGTGATTTTGGCTAAATCTTGAGTTGTTGTTTAGTAATCTACATGCTATTTGTGTTGGGAGTGTTTAAAGTTATCCATTCCTTGTACACACATTGAGGTTAATGCTTCATTCATAGTGATAGCTCTCTCTCTCTCTATCTCTCTCTCTCTATCTCTCTCGCTCTCTCTCATCTTCTCTCTCGCTGTAGTAGTTCTAGTCTGCTTCTAAGACTAGGTGGTGCCCTCATCTCATTTTTTGTGTGATGTGTTTGTTTTGTGTAAGCGGCCATTTCAAGTACTATCGTTGTAACTTAGACCTTAAGTTATAAGTTTATGATGTATTGTCTATACTTAGTGAGCTCTATCTCTGTATATCATGCTCATCTATCATCTATTGCTCTATCTGTGTGTTCCTCTAGTATCAAAGACTAGGATCTCATTTGTGGCGCAATGGAGTTTGTTTTGGTGTAGAGGCGGCCATTCCAAATTTACTTCGTCACTGGTAACGACCTTAAGTTACCAAAAGTTTATGAGATGTGGTTGTTGCACTATGCTTCAGGTGAAGCTCTAGTATATTGCGGAGCCCATCAATGCTATGTGATCTTAATGGTATTTGATCCAGGGGATTCGACAGATCTTCAAAAGCAGGATCATTATGGATGGGTATACATTGTGGTTTCTTTTTGCTAGATCCAGGAATAGCATATTTGGAGCAAAAATGCTTGAAATTGATCGATTTAGTATATGTATGCTCATGTGGATATTATGATGTACCACTATTGGGGCAATTTCTTATTATCCCATTAGATCCTGGGAGCTATTGAAGAGCAACTTGCACATTTAAGGATATCATTTATTTTCCTGTAGCAAGTTACTTGGCAGTAGATTTGTTTTTGGATGTATGCTAAGACAAAAGTGTTTTTGGTTATATGATCAATAAGCTTACATGGCTAGCTTCCAGTTTACATATTTGGACAACTGTTATAGTATCTTCACATCTTTTGAGATGGTTCTGCTACCAGAACTTGAAGTAAAGGACTTGACGACCATTCCGTGTGCAGACAAAGTAAGGCATACTTGAGCTTGAGAAGGTTCCCTAAAGCGAGCCTGGTGGTCAAGCCTTGTGAAATAAGTAACTGGAGCACTTGAGTTTGGCGGGGTTCACTAAACAGATTTTTCATTATTGAATGTTTTGGAGATATGACCACTATGGTTCAAAGATTTGTGATGGGACAACTTCCAGATAATTGAGCTAGACTATTGATGATATGATTCAAGACTTATTTTTTTTTACATGTCCTTACCAACTACATCAGCTTGATGACAAGTAGCTTAAGGTGTGTATACCAGATGCAGCTTGAAGACCGGTTGGCACAGACCGGAGGCTGTGCAGGTTTAGAGGGGGTGGATGTCATGCCACTCCGCTCCGATGACAAGAAAATGAGCAAAGGGATGCCAATCATGTGTATTTGAATCCTACATGATTATTGAGCATTTATAAGGGCTTTCTAACAAGCCAATTTTAAGCTAAAAGTGTGCCATATGCGGCTCTAAGGGCCAAAAGATGTCTTAGTAATGCTAAGCAGTGAGTATGCTTGAAGTGGTCATAGCTGGGATTTTATTAATCAAATTTGAAGCACTCAAAGTTCTTTACATGCCTGTTTTTACGGCTCGTCAATCGGAGCTAAATATAGGAAGTTATGTCAGTTTGAAGATTGAGTTAGTAGCAGATCCGTACCGGATTGGGCAACTGCAGCTGAGGGGACAAAAATGAAATGAATGCGTCGGGCTGAAGTGCTCACTTTGTGGAGAACGTTGGTCTTTTTAGATCGATGATCAGATTTACGATTGCCAAGTTATTGACCGTTAAAGATTTACCGGGGGCCGGTTCGCCGGTCCACTTGGTTGGAGTGCCATCTCAGAGTTTTTGGCTCTCGACCGGATCTTGGAATGCAATGATCGCGGGATACACCCAACAAGGCAGGACAAGGAAGCTGGCTATTTGGAGTGCTCTCTCTAGGAGAAAGCCAGAGTCCTTAATCTCATGGAACCAAGTTAAAGCTCTCGTCTTTTAATGGATGCTTCTTCTCCTCTCATCATTTTTGAGAACGCCCTCTCTCCGGGAAAGATAGCCAGAGCTCTCAATCCAAGCCTAATCTCGCTCTCATTAGCCGAGATAATCCTAATCTCCTTAAGCAAATCCTAAACCTTAATCCTTAAGCCTAATATCAAACTCTTAAGCCGAGCCTAATCCTAATATCCTTAAGCCAAGCCAAAGCTCTCGATTTCACTTAGCCATCTTAAGCCTTGATGACCATAATCTCTAATTTCCTTAATTGAAGCCGCTTGACCATCAATAGCCTTGATATTCCAAAGCTCTCAAAGTTAAGCTCTCTAAACGGAAGCCTAAGCTCTCGAAGCCTAAGCTCTCGAAGCCTAATCTCGGATGTCATTAGCCTGGATAATCACAAGCTCTCCAAGCCTAAGCAATCTATAACCCGGATTATCACAAGCTCTAAACCAAATCCATAAGCCCCTTTAACCCGGAATTAAGCCGGTAACCTTAAACCGAGTCGGACCACCCAAGGCCATTGGAAGCTGAAGCTCCTAAGCCATGGCGGGAAGAAGCTGAAGGCAGTACAAGGCAGTTCAATTTTGATTTTCTTGATTAGCACCTGGATTAAACCAGGACTATCCTTGTAAAGAGCATAAACTCCTCCATTAATATTTGATTAAAACAAGGATACTATTGATTATTTGGTTTAAGGTAACTGTCTATTTTAACCTGTGTTCCCATTAATTGTGTCTATTGCAACTCTTTTCCTCGCACCTCTCACAACCAGGGGCTCGGTGCCTTCCTGGCTCACCTTTTAAATACAAATACCTCGACAATGGGCTACCATGGAAGTGTTAGAGCACTTTTTACTATCAATGTCCGACAGTTTTATCTGTTTTGGTTTAAAAGGTTTATCTTGTGATAGTAGATGTTTGTATTGCAGTGCTGATGTTTTGCATTGTTCTACCGCATCAGGTGGCAAACTACAAAGAAGAGCTAAAGAATCAATTGTGAATGGAGCACATTGATTCAGTATCTCAAATTCCTAGAGTTTCTGTTCAAGGCGAATAGCATCAAGCTCAATTTGTCTGAAAGGAAGTAGTGGAATGACTTCAAAAAAATGCATGGGCATAGACCTTTCAATTGTTTGAAAAGAAGGGTCATCTGTTAGGCCCAAGGCCTCCTTTTCTTCTTGATCCAAGAGCTCTAAGTCCAAAAGAGGGTTCACAATCTCTTGAGACTTCCTAATTGCAAGAGGAAGGATAGGGAGATTATTAATGAAATAGAGCTTATTAACCATAGAAGGTACTGATGAGAAATAGAAGTCTAAATCAGAGTAGTCTTCAGCATCAATAAAGCATAATGATAATAGGAAAGAGCTTAATGCATTAATTAGTTGTGCAGGATCCTTTCTGGCAAGGGCTAAGAGTTTTAACCAATCATTAACAGATGTTCTTTTCAAAGCTGAAAGCTATTGTTCCTGTATTGCCTTTTTCTCATAGTCAAGAAGACTCTTGTGAAAGTCAGTCCCCTTGAAGCAGTCAGTAGGCATTGTGTCCCAATAGGAGAGATATGAATCCTTTTATTGTCGGAATATCCAAACCATGTGAGAGATACAATCCAGCCAACCTGAAGGATGTTATCAGAGATAAGCTTGTAAACATTGTAGAATGAATAGAATGAGGCAATTTCAATATATGGTAGTTTTCCAACTCGGGAAATAAAAAGAGAGATTAAATTTGATATCCCCTCTTAGAGAACCATATATTGACACTTGACCAAAATAGATAAGACATAAAAGACAATAGACAATATACAAAGACCAAATCAACAAAAAAAAATAAAAATTGCTGGTACATTCGGTTCTGGTAGGACACTAATTGAGTCTCAAAATCCATGAAAGAATAGACCTATACCTACCACCATACAACACAAGCAGCCAGTTAGAACATGGGAAACCTTGATGGGAAGACAGGAATCCAAACGGTCTATTCTACTTGTTATTGTTGTCCCATAGACTTAAACCCCTTCACTCTCCTTATATGCATTTCGAGGGAGTTTTCTCTTTGCTTCTCTATCAGGCATGATCCATTTTTTAACGGTATTTTCTAAAATAGGTTTGTTTTGTAGACTTTCCTCTACCATAATTTCATTTGGGACACTGGATGTTTCTGGTTTGATGATGAAGCTTGATTTGCATCCTTCCAAAAAATCATGTGTGGCGAAGGGACGTGGCTTTCCATTGGATAAGTAGCATATCTTGTGATTTTTTGGGCTCGCATTCTCAAAGGATGGTATATCCTCCATAGTTCGGCTTCTGATACAAATCATAATACCCTGTAGTACAATTTCATAAACCAGAGTATGTTTATTAGTGGTCTACGCTAGATGCTAGATTCAAAGAGTAGCTGGAGAAAACTCGAGTGGAAAGCACCTTTTGCATAGTGATTACATGTGAAATTGGAAAATCTACCCTCCAAGTGGATAGAATGAGAGCCTAAGATGATAAAGAGAAAGATAGAGAAAGAAAGAGACATAGAGGGGAAAAATTAGAAGCGGAACTTCATTTTGGGGTTATATAAAGGATAATATATATATTACTAGTAATTTGAAAAATTTTGGCGGAGTTTTGGTTGTAAGTAGACCCATTTTTCAAAAAGAAGACCAGACCTCCTTTTGTAGGAGCCTCACATGAGGATTTTGTTTCAAATGATAAATCTAGAACTACGCAATCAAGTATGTACACAGTTTTCAAGACACAGTTATGTTAGATTTTTATTTTTTAGAAAGTCTTTTCCTTTTTGAAAAATCTTACCAGAGTTTTGTTTGCAATTAGTCATGTTTTTCAAAATAAACTTGGCGTCCTCTCCGAGGAGCCTCACTTGAGGATTTTCTTCAATGCACATACCAGTCAACATACCATTTCCATAATAAATTACTTTACAAGTCTTCTCAGCAGACCGAAAGACAACCTGAGAGCTCGGGTTCGTCATCCGTACGCTTTATGTTGAGACTTTTTCAATTGCTTTCTGATGTGAGGCTGTAAAAAAAGACCATACAAAAATGCTATTTCCTGATCAGATGTTTACCATTATGTGACATTCAGTCAACCATTGTTCAAAAAATATCCTTTTACATACGACCATAATGCATATTGCCGAGCACTTCTTATCAATAATCTTACCATCTTTCAGATTGTGTTTTTTACCCAATAAAACAAAACCATGGTATATTAGACGTACGTTAATGGATTTACCACCATACATGTTACACCATGCTTACTACTTTTGCATAATCTTATGTTTACCACCTAGAGTGTACTCTATCTTATTGCATGGAGGATGAAAAGCTAGTTTGGTATGTTTCTTGCCTATTAGACATGTATCCCGAGCTAGCGTCTTTTGTCATGCATATGGAATACAATTTTCCAAACCATGCAGACTATATGGATTTTCGGCTAGTTTTTATACCATGCGGATTTTTCTTTTCAAATATTTCCCCCGTCTTATGCTCTTTATACACATTTTTAACAAGTGTGTTGTATGCTATGCAAAGCAATTATCTGTTCTCGTTTCTCCCAGTCTACTTTACATAACTTTACATTCTATTTAACTACAAAGAGTTCTTTTTTTCAAAAAAATATAACGCAAAAAATAATGTCCGATTACCTATGATGAGTAGCACAACTCCTTTATGTTGTTGTGTCGCCACTCGAAGCTGCTAACGATCCCAATCTTTGGATGCTTCAATGCCTTTCTTGCTATGGGGTAGTATGCCGCTAGCTCTATGTACTTGTGTGTGTGGAGGCTTACGTTCTTTGTAGAAGATGAGCCAGGTAGCAACTTCCTTGCCTGTGTGTATGTTGTGAGAGGGTATGGCTACGTGAGTGGGTTAAGTGAAAGCATTCGGGTATGATAGTACCGTGTGTTAGCGCTCGGTGTGGGTTAAGTGAAAGCATTCGGGTATGATAGTACCGTCTGTTAGCGCTCTGTATATGCGTATGGGCTATATTGAAGCCTTGCGTTTTTATATGCATCATGCACCGTTTTCCCTTTTGGTGACTTCAATACCCCCATGCGCTCTAGAGACAGCATGTAAGGTGCCAGCTATGAGCTCCTTCTTATCAGGCATTCACCTCACGGTACAGTTAACGTATTCCTTTTTGTCTCATTCTATGCTAAGTATTTCCAATAGGTGAGCCACCTTAGACAAGGTTCCATTTATTTTAGGCCTTGGGTTTCCAATGTGTACTAGAGAGAGAGAGAGAGAGAGAGAGAGAGAGAGAGAGAGAGAGAGAGAGAGAAACTCGAAAAGTGGATCTAATTTTTAAGACTTGTTTTTGCTAAAAATTTATTGACCTAGATTGTACATTATCTCGGCGAGGATACACCCAGAGAGAGATATAGATGGAAAAAGACCAATATAGAGCTATACTGAGAGAAAATTCCTTTTAGGTTACTAGCTAGTGTTTGCAATATCGCCTAATATAATCCAACGATGGATAAATTGAGAGAACCACGGGGGTTTGAATAGGAAGATACCCCCGAAAGTGTTGGTTTAAAACTTCTATGAGAGAGAGAGAGAGAGTTGGTTGAAAACTTCTAAGACAGAGAGAGAAATAGAAAGAGAGAGAGAGAGAGAGAGCGTCATGCCTTCATCGCACAAGCAATAGATCCCTTCCAAAGCCTTTCTTTCTTCCCCTCATTCGTTCTCCTGCAACAAAAATCTCTTCGTCCCCTTCCTCTACAAATATACTCCAAGAACAACAAACTCGTTTTCTCATGCAATGCCTTTATATTTGGCAAAAGAAAAATTTCTCTGCTTGTCATGGCTGCTGACAAGCTTCCTGCTAATGTGACAGGGCCGGGGTGGACCAGCTCGAGCCGAATTTGAGCGTGCAAGAGAGCTGCAGATTTTTGTCTTCTTGGGCGACACCATTGGAGCATCACGGCGGCCGCTGTGAGATCCCCTACTCTCCCCTTTGCTGCATGCACGCTGCAGTCATTGCATGGCTTTTCTTTTTTTCCCCTTTCCCACTTTTTCACTTAGTTTACTCAATGGGCGGCCAACACCCTTGGCTTTGGGCGGCCTTAAGGCCTTTGTGGTTGGTGACCAAATCCTTTGGTTTCTTGAAGACACGGCATTTGGCATGTAAATCGGCTATGGCATTGCCCATTCATCGTCCAAAGAATTGCTTAGCGTGGCTTTCAATTTTTAGGAGCCCTTGACTCACAATATCATTGTGAATTTTGATGTCATTTATGTGTCATGGATATTGCCATAGCCTTCAAATTGCTAGTATAGGTGACTGCATTTTGAGAGAGACCGTAAAATTTGCATCTGCTTAAGCCATAGCCGTGTTGGGCATTTCTGTGAGGTCCCCACCCCGTCGTATCAACCAACGGATTTGATGGTGAACCTGGTGGCCACTAGATCTATTGCGGAAGCAAACAAGATGGTTCAGGGTTCGACTAGCGGACGATCTCTCATCACAAGGTGAGTCTAGTTCGAGCCTACTAGCAGGGAGATCTAGCTCCACCTCGCAGGGGAAGCGTACTTAAACTATCTAGCGATCCTAAGACCCACCTTCCAAGAGGAGAGAAACCCCGAGTGCCTTTTTCCCCATGTTTCAGAGGCACGTACTCTTGAGATTTCACCACTCTAGGACCAATGAGTGTTACTAATATCGAAGTAAGCACTATGGGGACAGAGAGTTCCCGACCAATCGGGACCACCCATCTCATAGGCATTGGCAACCTGAGCCAAGCCCCCACTTTCCACCCCCCACACTCACACTTCCTTGTGTGACCTAATTACTACCACAATGATTGTTCAACATAAACATTCCTTGATTAATTTTGAATCACATTGTTCGTTAAGACAGCCCTTCAACCAGTATTGCAAACAACACCAATACAGTATTCTAGTAAAAATTCTACTCAAACTTATTCATTAAAATTCCAATGTTCTGGAGGTACAACATCCCCCCTCCAGCGAGATTTTACTCCTCCCGTTGTCGCCTAGCTGCCCATACAACTAGGTATGTCCACCGCATAGAAAGCACTACATGGACATTCCCACCGCTTAACCAAAAGACGTGGGTTCCCACCGCTTAACCAGCAGTCGTGGATATCCACCGCTTAACCAGCAGACATGGATTCAAGAGCCCTTAACCAGGAACTCTGCCCCCTGTGATCAGGAGGGGGTTCAGGACTAATTCAACATTGGAAATAGAATGAACATGCCGAGCTAAATTTTCCCTAGCAGACATTCTTTCCTATTGCAAACATTATATCCATCAATCAATTCTTTCCTACTTTAGACTTTAATGTACAAATGAATTCAATGCCGAGGTTTCCATCGGATTTCTCCAACATGTTTGGGAATATGTTCCTTCCTAGCTAAACGTGTGCAATGTTATATTAAACAACTTGAATAAAATTATGACCTACCTCTTCCATTTCTTCGTCAATGGCCCGTGAGATGGCCGGTATTTGTTCGTCCATGGGAGCTTTTCCCTTTCCATTGAAATTGCTTGTTCCCGCCTCGCGGTCGTGGGCACCACCGAAGCGAGTTCTCTTAACCGGGGCCATTTTAAACTCACTACTTTAAATGATTAGCTTGGAGAAAAGAGCTAATGTCCGTGAGCGTTATAACAACCAATTGATAGATTAGCAACATTAAATAATCCCTTCTATATGAGAGATTTAGATTATGGATGATATTTAATCCTATGGGAACCGGCCCTAAAGATAATCAGTCGGCTTAGATGATTAAGAATAATAGGATTTCACTAATGGAATTACCAGAGAAATGAATTAAGCACGATTAATCTCTTTCCTAGCAATTAGAGGGTGCAAAATCACCACATGCATAGGTGTGAGAAAAACCACCTCTTAGAGACTTAATGACAGATTAATCTTACCTTAATTATATCTTAGTGCATAAGAGAAATGAATCTAATTCAGCTACAATATTAATGAGTGATAAAAGAGTGTGATTCTCGTCAATCTACACAATTACCGGCTTACTGGTTAATTACTATGTTACCTAGAGAGAGAAATTCTATTAATCATGCACTAATCATTAATCAAGAGTGATGAAGGGCTCATAATTCAGCTATGGGATGATGATTACATAACAGAATATGGTTAAGGAGAAATTAGAGAGTAATTAAAGAGAATTACGATTAGGAATAAGCATAATAGACGAGGAATTTAGATGGTAATGAAAAGGATTTGCAAAAAGCATTAATTAAACCGTGGTTACCGTGATTAAGGGCTGATAATCCTCTCGATTCTCTGGTTTAATCGAGCTTCTTGAGGCGAGAATTCGACAACACCTCCCTCCTTGCTTCTCCTTCAAGGATGTGAGTACCGGCAGCACCTCCCCAAGGTGGGTGTAGCTATGTGTGTGTGTACTGAGTGAGTGTGTGAGCATGTGTGTGTGTGTGTGTGTGTGTGTGTGTGTGTGAGTGTGTGAGCATGTGTGTGTGTGTGTGTGTGTGTGTGTGCAGCCCTTTAAATAGGCCTCCTCAAGCTGAAAATCGATCTGGGTTGCTATTTGCATCTGGGAGCCTCTCTAGTTAAGCATGGCAAGTCCAGTTGCCTACCCACCAAGTGTCCAGTTGGCTTGGTTAACTGGCTCTCACACTTAGTTGCTGGCTTGGAAACTTTTCCAGGACTCCCACAAAAGAAAGAAGGTGCCCCCTAGCTACTAAAGTTGATTTGGAGTGGCCTGGGACCTGTTCCCACACAGTCCCGGGCTCCGGTGCCTCCCTGCACAACTTTAGGAAAAATTGGTTTTAGGCTAAAACGGGTCATACGAGTCGGATTTTGATGCCGAAAATTGCTATAGCAAGCTCTAACTAAGGCGTACCGGCCCGAGTACCTGCCATATTTAGCAGCCCCCAGGGTCCGAAAATGCATTTTTTCAAATTTGGAGTACGGGTGCAGTTTTTCGAGACGGTCAAAACTGGATGGGTCGGGTGACCAAAAACTTGCTATTTTTGGAATTTTTTTACAAAATTTATTTTAATTCACATTTAGAAGCTTAAAAATATTATAAACATCATAGCACTGACAGAATTCGGAAAACTGCTAAAAATAGTAACTTTTTTCGTTATATTCATTTCAAGGTACAATGGTGCTCTTTTGATCGGGGTCAGAGACCTTACAATTTCCTGCTATCAATGGTCTCTAATAAATGGAATTTTTGTCAGGCACAACATATCAACCAATCCATTTCCTGTTGTTGGGACTCAGGCCAACTGACCGGACATCCCACTTACTAATAACCCATCTACTAACTTAACCATGTATACACTTATTCAATAATACAGCAGAAAAAGGAGCTGCAATAGGATAACGTTGTTGTGCACTCCACCCAAAGCAATTATCTCTCTCTCTGCTCTCGCACCCGCTTCCCGCGGCACCTTCAACTGGTATCAGAGCAGGGTTTGTGCTTGCCGTTTTTGCGTCCGCGTGCGCGTGCACTTTCAAAAGTGCAAACAGGTTTTCGATTTCGGCATCAAAAAATTCAGCATTTCGAGAGTGTTTCCATCACTGTGTCCTGGGGTTTTACCCCCCTTTCAAAGTTGTTCGTGCAGTTGAAAGCTTCATTAGAGCTCCGCTTCATGAGTTGTATTTTTTCAACTCCACTTTTGCTATAGATACAGGTGCAGGTACACGACACAGGCGCAGGTTGTTCAGAGACTATTTTGGGATGGTATATAGCCAGTTTATGGTTATTATGTGCTATTGAGATGGTGTTATGGACTGATTAGAAGCACTTTTCGGCATCAACATTGTCTCGGATTTTTTAGGCATCCATCTCCTCACAGGTTCTTATCCACGTTTCTTACAAGTTGTAGTGTTTAGCATCAGCACAGATTTCAGTGGGACTATTTCATGCACATATGCATTGTTTTGGCACTTTTAATAGTGCTTGAGCTCATTTGCCTACTTACACATTTTGTTTGGCACTTGTTTGAGCGCGTATACTGCACCTCGCAGTATTGTTGACAGTGGATGTATGTTGAGTTGCAGAAATTGACATATGTACCTTTTGTGGAGTCAATTTGGCTTTTTTCTAGCAGTCCTGACCGTTTTTGAGACTGGGCTGGTTTCTTGTCTGCATAACCTTTTGTGAGGGTCGATAGCGTGAGGTTTTCTTGAGCTGGGGGATTCTCGAATGTTGAGATCCTATCGGTGATACAGGTTGCTGGAGTACCCTTTTTTTGTGGCCTCGCCATAGGACATCTATAGAGAGGACTAGGTGCATTTGACATCATGTTGGCAGTCTTTGTCAGCTTTTGACTTTTTATGCACAATTAGTGGTTGATACGGCTATCTTATGCTTTGAGCGCATTACTTTTGATGCGTTACTGATCTCTTGTGACAATTTTGGATTGAGAGCATTACTTTTGACAGTTACTGATCTCTTGTGACTCTGCCAACAGAATTACCAGTGTTTATCGCCATATTATCTTTAGCTTGCAGCCATGTCATCTAGCGATGAAAAGGATATTTACAATATTCAGAAATTTGATGGGACAAATTTTTCTATCTGGAAAGAGCTGATTCAAGATGTTCTTATACAAAAAGGCCAGTTGGATTCTATCATGGAGCACCCAGAGGGTGAGTATACAGATATTGAGTGGGAGAAACTTGATGCTAAGGCCAAATCTACCCTCCGTTTGCATTTGGCCGAATCTGTGTACTTTACTATAGTTGGAGAAAGGACTGTTAGAGATGTATGGGATAAGTTATGTTCCAGTTATGAGAACAAAAGTGCCACTAATACGGTTTTCTTGATGAAGAAGCTGTTTGACTTTCGTATGAAGGAAGAGGGAACTATTTCTACTCACATTAATGAGTTCAATATCATTTTCACTCAGTTGACCACTCAGGGTTTGGTCTTCGATGAGGAAATCAAATGTATATTCTTGCTATGCAATTTACCCTCGTCTTGGGATACGTTTTGTACTGCGATTAGCAACTCAGCACCTAGTACTAGTCTAGTGTACAATGACGTCCTTGGGAGTCTGTTTACCGAGGAGATTTGCAAGAAATCTCTCAAAGGCAAGAAGGATGGTGATGTGTATGTTGCTAGTGATAGACAAAGGGGTCGCACTCAAAGTCGTACCAAAAGCAAGGAACGTGGGGGCTCACGCAGTAAGTCTCGGGGTTCTATGCATAATGTCAAGTGCTATCATTGCCATAAAAAAGGGCATGTGAAGAAGGATTGCAAGAAATGGCAACAAAGCAAGAAGGATAAACAATCCGGTGAAACTTCTAAGTCTGATCATTCAAACAAGGGCAAAGCAAAGTTAGAGGAGATCAATGTGCTAGAGTCTTCAAATGCTCCTTTTGTAGAGACTCTTCCAGCGGTTGTAATGCCACTTACCTCTAACATATTGATCTTCACAACAGATCTACCTGTCGAGGCTCTTGTTACACAAGATGCGCAGTATGCACAAAATTGGATAGAGAGTGGTTCTCTACTTATTCTCACTCTTGTGGCAAAGTGAGACTTGGTGCTTATGAACTAGACATTGAGGGTGTCGGAAACGTCAAATTGCATCTAAGGAATGGCACGCACTTTACTTTATGTAATGTCAAACATGTGCCCAAGTTGACTAAAAGCTTGATTTCTGCTAGTCAGCTTGATGATTTGGGTTACAACACCACATTTGGCAATGGTTCGTGGATAGTACGCAAAGGTAATCTTGTTGTACTCAGAGGTCAAAAGCATGGTACCTTGTATTCCATGCATGTGTCAGATGTTGGTCATGGTTACATATCTATAGCCGAGCTGCCGTCTATTGAGTTGTGGCATTGCCGGCTAGGTCATATTAGCCAAAAAGGAATGAGAACTCTAACTCGTTTTGGCTACTTACCTGTCTTGTCTTATGTTGACTTTCCTGTTTGTGAGCATTGTATCTATGGCAAACAGACTAGGTCCGTGCACTTACCATTAGGTCAAAAGCAAGCTAAACCTCTAGATTTAGTACATAGTGATGATTGTGGTCCTATGTCAACCAAATCTCTAGGGGGGGGGGGGCAGCTATTTTGTGGCATTCATAGATGACTCTACTCGAAAGGTGTGGGCATATCCTTTGAAACATAAGGATCAAGTTCTTCCTGTGTTGCAGATATTTTTAGCACTCGTCGGGAATCACTCTGGCAAGAAACTCAAGAGGTTGTAGACTGACAACGGTGGAGAGTATGTCTCCAAGGAGTTTGAAAAGTTTTGTGCTAAAAGGGAGATTAAAAGGCAGTTTACTGCACCATACACACCATATCAGAACGGAGTTGCTAAGCGCATGAATCGTACGATTCAAGAAAGAGTCACAACCATGCTTTCGAGGGCAAATCTCACACAAGGCTTTTGGGAAGAAGCCGTCTCGACCGCAGTGCACATTATAAATCGTTCGTCTAGTACACCATTGAATTATGAGATTCCAAAAGAGTTATGGTCTAAACGTAAGCTCCACTATGACCATCTATGTGTTTTTGATTGTGAAGCTTATGCTCACGTGCCTAAACAAATTCGCCAGAATTTAGAGCCAAAGTTACACAAATGTATTTTCATTGGATATGGTGTAGATGGAGAGATGGGATATCGTCTCTGGCACCCAGAATCTTGTTGAGTCATCCGTAGTTCAGATGTGATCTTCAATGAGTCGAAGATGCATAAAACACCTATCAAGGAAATCTAAATTTGGAGAGTCACATTTGAGGATGTTGCCTCAGAGACGGTGAAATCAACTCAGCGGGCTAGTGATGTACCTTCCACTAGCAATGCTCCAGAGGGATTGGATAGCAATGGTCAAGGAGTGAGATGATCTACTAGAGTCTCTCGTCCACCTGTGCATTTCGAGCCAGGTCTTGATTAAATCATGTTGACCGATTGCGGTGAGCCAAGCTGCTACCAAGAAGCCATGATGGCGGATGGTGTG
This sequence comes from Adiantum capillus-veneris, assembly GCF_014529385.1. NCBI lineage: Eukaryota > Viridiplantae > Streptophyta > Polypodiopsida > Polypodiales > Pteridaceae > Adiantum > Adiantum capillus-veneris. Next base: position 90,541,973 of record NC_140959.1, on the reverse strand, counting down.
GTGAAGTGGGAGCAGGCTATGCAATCTTAGTATAACTCGATTCTGGCTAGTGACACTTGGGACTTGGTAGAACTACCAAATGATGAAAAAGCTTTACCTTGAAAATGGGTTTACAAGAAGAAATTTACCTCAGGTGATCCAAATCCAAAGTACAAGGCTAGACTTGTAGCCAAAGGGTTCAAACAGCAAAAGGGAGTCCATTTTGATGAAATCTTCTTGCCTGTGGTCAAGATGACAACGCTTAGAACCATACCTCTTCTTGTAGCAATTGAGGACATGGAAATTGTCCAAATGGATGTGAAGATATCATTTCTTCACGGGGATCTCGATGAGGATGTTTACATGCAGCAGCGTGGAGGGTTTGTTCAGGAGAACGCATCTCGTGAGGAGCTAGTAAGTAAGTTGAAAAAGGCACTTTATGGCTTAAAGCAGGTTTCAAGGCAGTGGTAGCATAAATTTGATGCATGTATGAGGTCTCAAGGATATAAAAGGAGCAAAGAGGATCACTGCTTGTACACAAGAAAGCTAGATGATGGCTCGATGATCATTCTAGTATTGTATGTTGATGACATGCTTGTAGCTGGGAAATCCATTGCGGAAATTGTCAACTTGAAGAAAACACTTAGAGATAATTTTGCAATGAAATATTTGGGGGATGCTACACACTTTATTGGCATGCAAATCAAAAGAGATCACAAACGTCGTATTCTTGAGTTATCTCAGGAAACATACATTGAGAAAGTTTTGCAACGTTTCAATATGCAGGGGGAAAGCATTCATTACCCCAATGTAGGAATTCTTGAAACTCAGCAAGGAAGATGCACCCAAATCTGATGCTGAGCCAGCTGAAATGGCTAAGGTGCCATATTATTTGGCAGTGGGCTGTCTCGTGTATGCTATGGTGGCCACAAGACCAGACAGCAAGTACTGGGAAGCAGTGAAGCACATTCTTAGGTACCTCAAAGGTACGATCGACAGGTGTTTATGCTTCACGAACAGTGATGCATCCATTGTGGGTTATGCGGATGTAGACTATGCGGGTTGTGTTGACAATAGAAGATCGACATCTAGGTATGTCTTCATATTTGTTGGAGCATCAGAATCTTGGAGGTCATGTCTTCAAGATTGTACGTTGTCTTCCACTACGGAAGCAGAGTACGTTGCATTGTCGGATGCAAGTAAAGAGGTTGTATGGTAAATCCTGGCAGCAAGCATTCGGTGGCCACAAGACCAGACGTTACTTTTGCAGTGGGAGTGGTTAGCCAATATGACAAATCCTCGTAGCAAGCATTGGGAAGCAGTGAAGCACATTCTTAGGTACCTCAAAGGTACGGTCGGCAGGTGTTTACGCTTCGGGAACAGTGATGCAGCCATCGTGGGTTATGCGGATACAGACTATGCGGGTTGTGTCGACAATAGGAGATCGACATCTAGCTATGTCTTCATATTGGCTGGAGCAACAGTATCTTAGAGGTCATGTCTTCAAGATTGTATGTTGTCTTCCACTACGGAAGCAGAGCACGTTGCATTATCGGATGCAAGTAAAGAGGCTGTATAGTTATCTCGCTTGGTCAGAAATCTTGGCATTGATGAGACTCCAGTGATATATTGTGATACTCAGAGTGCTCTTGCATTGGCAAGGAATCCTGTGTTTCACTCCAAATCAAGACACATTGAAGTCAGGTATCATCTCGTGAGAGATTTCTTGGCTAGAAAGCTCACTGATTTGGTCAAGGTACACACTGACGACAACCCAGCAGATGCTTTGACAAAAGGCTTAGCTTTGGAGCGGTTTACACATTGCAGTGAGTTGATGGGTATAGGTTCAAGCCACTATCTTGCTTCATGGTTGTATATAACAAGGTCACTTAGGCTGCGTTGGCCTTCAAGTGGGAGTTTGTTGGGATTCAGGCCAACTGGCCAGACATCCCACTTACTACTAACCCATCTACTAACTTGAGCATGTATACAGTTATTCAATAATACAACAAGAAAAGGAACTGCAACAGGATAACATTGTTGTGCGCTCCATGTTTACACTTATTCAATAGTACAATAGAAAAAGGATATGCAACAGGATAATTTTGTTTTGTGCTCCACCCAAAGAAGGTCTCTCTCTCTCTCTCTCTTCTCTCAGAGTTGCACTCGCATACGCTTCCCGTGGCACCTTCACCTGTCACAACACATTTGGCATTTATATCGGCTAAGATACTGCCAAGCACGACAGGGCCCCTTTTAGATGAAATCTTATCAAGAACTTATTGCTCTACTAACTGCATGATATTCCAGAATATGGTTGAAGCCGAAAAATTTACAAATAGCACATTGACTAAGGCGACCAAACCGATACGGAACTAGCCCGCGGTGAAACTTAATCTGCTAATATCTCGGCAACCAGCACTTTGATTGTTGATCTGAAAAGACTGACTCACTCTACAAAGTGAGCACTTTAGGACTATCCATTCTCTTTATCTTTGATCCCTCAGCTCCACTTGCCCAATCCGGTATGGATCTGCAATTGACTCAAACTTCAAATTGCCATAACTTCCTCACCATAGCTCCAATCCACGAGCCGTAAAGACACTACGGTAGAGTACTTCAAGCACTGTAGTTCTAGATCATAAACTTTCATCTATGCTCACTTCAAGCATACTCTTTTTTAGCATCATTAAGGTATTTGTTGGCCCTTTAAAGCCACATCTAGCATACATTGATCGTAAAAACTAGCTCGTTAGCTTAGCAAGCCTTGAACATTGATCATTAATCAGGTAAGCTTCAAATAAGCTCGATGTGCATTTTCTTGGTATCTTTCTTAGCATGGGAGCAAAGCTGCAAAATTCATCATAGTTGAGAAACTACATATGATCCCCTTCACCTTTATTGAAGATAATCTGTCTTCATTCAATAAACTCTTTTATTTCCAGACCTAGAATCCTTGAGCTTTTGCAAATAAATTCCTTGCTCCACAAGAATACTCCAAAATAAATTTCTCTTCGTTTCCTTGCTCCACAAGAATACTCCAAGATAAAGAAAGTCGTTTTCTCATGCAATGCCTCTGTATTTGCCAAAAAAAAAATTGCTCGGCTTATGACGACGATGTGACAAGCCACCTGTTGACGTGGTAGGGCCGGGTGGACCAACTCGAAACTCGACAAGTGTGGAGCCAACTTTGAGCACGCGAGAGAGCTGCAAATTTTTTTCTTCTTGGGTGACACCATTGGAGCATCACAGCGGCTGCTACGAGCTCCCCTACTCTCGCCTTTGCTGCATGCACGCTGCAGTCATCTCCATGGCTTTTCTTTTTTCCCTTTTCCCACTTTTTCACTTAATTTACTCAATGGGCAGCCAATACCCTTGGCTTTGGGCACCCTTTAGGTCTTTGTAGTTGGCAACCAAATCCTTTGATTTCTTGAAGGCACGACATTTGGCATGTATATTGGCTAAGACATTGCCCATTCATCCTCCAAAAGAATTGCTTAGCGTGGATTTTGATTTTCAAGAGCCCTTCACTGACAACATCATCGTGAATTTTGCTGCCATTTACTTGTCGTGGATATTGCCACAGCCTTCAAGATGCTAGTATAGGTGATTCATTTCAAGAGAGACCCTCGAATTTCCATCTGCTTAAGCCATAGCCGTGTTGGGAATTTCCTGCTATCAACGGTCTCCAATAAATGAAATTTTTGTCGAGCACAACATATCAACCAAATCATTGCCTGTCACGACACATTTGGCATTCATATCGGCTAAGATAATGCCAAGCACGATAGGGCCCCTTTTAGCTGAAATCTCATCAAGAACTTACTACTCTACTAACTGCATGATATTCCAGAACGTGGTTGAAGCCCTGAAATTTGCAAATGGCACATTGACTAAGGCGACCAAACCGATACAGAACTAGCCCCCAATGAAACTTAATTAGCTAATATCTCGGCAACCTGAGCTTTGATTGATAATCTGAAAAGATCATCGCGCTCCACAAAATGAGCATTTTCGGACCATCTATTCTCTTCATCTATGATCCCTCAACTGCACTTGCCCAATTCGGTACGGATTTGCAACGGACTCAAAATTTAAATTGCCATAACCTCTCACCGTAGCTTCAATCGATGAGCCATAAAAACAAACCGATAGAGAAATTCAAGCATTGTAGCTCTATATCATAAACCCCCATGTGTGCTCACTTCAAGCATACTCTTTTTTAGCATCATTAAGGCATATGTTGGCCCTTTAAAGCCGCATTTGGCATACATTAATCATAAAACTAGCTTGTTAGCAAGGCTTGAAATTAATCATGTAAGCTTCAATTAAGCTTGATGTGCATTTCTTGGTATCTTTCTTAGCATGGGAGCGGAGCTACACGATAGCATTGGCTCCTTGGTGGCAGCATGTACTGTAGGCTCCTCAAGTGATGGGGGCTTGGACCCCACCCTTGTTGTGGCTGTAACCTTGGTTTTCTTGTAGTTGGGCTGGCCTCCCATGTTCAGGCCACTATATTTATGTATGGATGGATATGGTGGTTCTGTTGGTTGTTGTGCCCTAGCTTGGGTGGTTGAGCAAGGTGGTGCTTGTAATTTTTTTTTGCTGGTTAACCTAAAATCACTCACTCTTGTGAGTTTTGAAAATAAAAAGGTATCAACATCTTAGTGCAATGGTGGGTCTTTTCTCTCCTTAGGTGATGATGCCGATATCAAATTTGTTCAAGTGTTTCCCTCTCCGTGTGCCAACTTTTTTCTTCTCGCATACCGTTGCGTACTTTGCTATGCAAGCATAAGTTTGGATTTTTCTTTTTAATTCTTGCTGCAAAGAGAAAGCTCAAAGAGAAACATCCATATTATACCTCATCTAATAAAAAGAGGAGGGATTGAATTATTGTGGCATAGCCTTTTCCTCTTCCCTTGATCTGAGAAAATCCTTCCTTGACCATTGTACGTAGGCCCCAAGGGTCATGATTGACTAGTGCAAATAACTAGTACATGTCATCTTTTAAAATTAAAAATCTCCACTGTGTAACAAAAGGGAACATGTTTTGGCACCTAGGGGCCACATTGGGGGTGGAAGTCACCAACAAGTGAAGATTCCTTTGGGTTTTGGATAAAGTTAGGAGCAAGATGCAAAGATGGAATATGTACTCTTTTTTTTTTAGTCATGTGAAGGTGGTCAATTCAATAATTCCTTGCATTCATACGAAGGTCTAGTGTGTCAAGTTTATGGTAGTGTTCAAGAACAGGCATGCGAAATCACGAGGAATACTAGGACTCATAGTGCCAAATTGTATTCAAATGGTGGCGAATGAAAAGGGCTAGAAGTACTCGATAAGTTGTCTACCCCTTGATGGATTAACCTGAAACTTGGTGGCAAAACCGGCAAACAATTTTGTAAATGCAAGAGAGTAATAGAGGCCTTGAAATGAGGGGAATGAACCAGCACAAATATATTACTCATTTATCCTTTCCGGGGAGAAATTTCCAGAAAGGTTAATAACAAAGGAATTCGACAATTGGCCAATTTTGGGATAGCAAAATATAAGTTAGCTAGGAACAAATCAGCTCAACTCCCAAGTCCACCTCTGCAAGATTGAAAGTTTGCTTGCTAGTATAGCTTTGGAATGAGTAGAAAGAGGTGAGCAGTTGCTACAAACAAAGGTATGGAAGATCTTGCAAGATAGAGAAAACAACATACAATTGACAATAAACCAACATGTCCACATACCTACACAGTCACATACGCATAAAATCCATGGCAAGTCTGACATGAGAGAGACAAAGAGCGAGAGAGAGAGAGAGAGAGAGAGAGAGAGAGAGAGAGAAGAGAGAGAGAGAGAGAGAGAGAACAAGTGAGCATGTGTAGGTGCACCTCCTAGAAGGGAGTGCTACATCGGGCACGACGAGAGAGAAGAGGATGGGAGAGAGGAAAGACACAAGCATTGGTTGCAATATCCTCCCATAAAAGTGTGAGCATTTCCCTCTTTCACGTATTTATTTATAGATTCTTCAATGCTAAAAAATGAATACACATCAGTCGACCGGGCATAAATGGTCATAGCTCATAATGAGCACTTGAATAATAAATGTACATAATATGTGATATCTTTGCGTAGCCTTAGCTTTTTCCATCTGTCAGCTGCAATAAGTAAACAATTATCAATTTCTATTACAAACCTCTTTGCTAGAAAGCAACTGTCCTCAATTGTGAACATAGGAATTTGCAAGCTATACTTATCAAAAACAAAGGTTAGTATTTTGTGTCAAAAATATCACATACTGAAAGAAATAAAAAAATTAAACCTTCCTTCCAAATCCTGTGTCCAAGAGCTTCCTTATAATATTTGAGAGAATCTTGATAAATAAGAGAAAATCCAGCAAAAATGGAGAGAAACCTATAAGAAATTGTGTGTAGAGTTGGATAATCATGATAGATAGGCTCCACCATTACGGCCATATCTCCCAAACCGTAGCTTCAAAATTAGAAAACAAATAGGGGTAGAAAGTTCGACTCAATGCCTACAACTTTGCTGTTGAATTTTTTTTAAAAAAAATTATAATTAAAAAATTAGAGAAAAATCCCACAAAAATATATGTCTGTCTTTTTCTTCCCAAAAGTCTTCCAGGTGGTCGCCTCTTGACTCCATGTGCAAGCCTTGTGTCCACAAGTGAATTATGTTTGCATTTGATAAGATTTTGTTGATTTCAACTACATAATGCATAAGATTCTCCTCCCTTTCACTATTGACTCTTATTATTCACATGTTTAGTGATGGTAAAGTAGAATCAACATCCATTGAATTTTTTTTCTCTCATAGGGTTTGTTTCTACCTCTCCTTATTTCCAAGATCCAAATGTGTCAAAACCATAGCTATTACAAAATATATACATAGATTTTTTGTGATCTTCATGCATCAAGTCCCTCCTCCTCCGCGAAGCCTTGAATCCTTGCCCTCAAGTTCATACCAAGAGAGAGGTGGAGCAAAAATTTGAAGAGCGGCCCTCATTAGCCCTCCCCATGAAACTAGACGCATTTATGTCTCTAGTTCTATACTTGATTCTTCTTCAATTGTTGAGGTGGAGGAGTCTCCCCCCTCAGGAATATCCATCATAGGTGCTTGATTAAACCTCACAAAGTAGTGCTTTAGCCTCCATCCATTGGCACGTGTTTTGTGGAGCCTACCATTTGCATCCATCAATACCTAACTCCCATTGTTGTAGTTCTTTTTAATGATGAATGGACCCTCCCATTGGGGTGAAAACTTATTGGCCTTCATAGTGTCAAATATTCTATCATACCTTAGGACCAACATACCTTTCTTGAGACCTTTTGCCTTAACAATAGGTTTATGTTTGAGCCATTCAAATGGCTTGAGCCAAAATAGTGGCTTGACACCTCACTCTATAAAATTTTCTTTGAGACTACCAATTTTTCATGAAACCATGAATATAAGATATCAATGAGATCCGATCACATAGAGAAACATTTTAGTATATTATTTAGCCCACAAAAGTACAAAATGAAAAATAATGATGTTCTAAAAATAGTAAAAATCCATTAAACTGACTTTAAAATTTGATAGCATACATGTTTTTGAGGCCTAAAAAGAGTTCACAGTCTTTTTTCTAAAAATATTATATATATTAATTCTCATTGTATGAATGTCCAAGTATTTTCCAAAAAAGTTTCAATGTTCTTTGAAGGTTAAGGGCTCTACATGGAATATCAAAACATTTGAGCAAGTTTTGCTTGATTGTACCTAAAAGATGACCCTTGAAAAATAGAAATTTTATATGGAATTATTTATCTATATTTTTTTTCAACTCCCTAAAGCCTTGAGCACAAAGCCATGAAAGATTTTGGTGAGGTTTGCTATGGTTGGTGATAATGAGAATTTACACATAAGTTACTTATAGCCACTGAGGCGGTCTGGGGCGGGCAACAAGAGAGGCGACCTTTAAACACCCTCGAGGCTCTCATGCTATTCAATTGGGGCTGTGGAAACCACAAGCAAGAAAAAGCAACAACAAACCCACAACCAAACAAGTGAAGAGGCACCACCTAGTTATGTGATGTGAACTAGGACGCAAGAGAGATTTCATCACAACCAAAAGAGGTGCAAACAAAACACACACAAGAAATCTCACACCAAGACACACTCCAAATGGAGCAAGAGAGATCTAGAGAAAGAGAAGAGAGAGAGAAATGGATCTTGCATAATACCTCATTTGTAAATTGCATATGGAGATGGTTTGTTACAAGCTACCATACAGGTTGTAAAAAAAAGTAACCCAATGCATAGTGAATGCTAAACATTGCCAACACACACACACACACACACACACACACACACACACATTGTTTTAAGGTGTAGGAAACCTGTCACCACAATGCTCTCTTACAATGGACACAAATTTACCAATGAAACACACTAAGCACTTTTTTTTTAAAAGCTCAAATGATAGAACTTAAAAGACACGAGTCACCTTGCATTTGCCAAAGAGATTTACACAAGTGAAAGAACGAAGATCGTAAAGCCAAGCACGTCTTTGAAGCACCAAAATTCAATTGTTTGTAGAGAAAGAGCATGTACAATAGTGATTTGAGCTGGGGCACTCACACTCTCTCATTTTGCAATGTGTAACATCAAAGGTTCTCTCACACAAAGTGTGAAGCTCACAAAGTGGTTGCTACACCTAAGTCTCTCCTCACACCTATAGTATTGGGCTGCTATGTGAGAGCTTTGAGATGATTTACAAGAAGGAGAGGGATCTATTTACATGTTGGAGACCTCTTATTAAGGTTATTGATAACCTTTTTTACATGCTAATCAAATCAAGATTAGGATTTATTTTGAGTATCAAAACATTGCGGGCCTTCTTTGTATGCTTGAGTCCTGGATGTGGGCTCAAGAGAAAGGCATTATTGATGGTAGATAGGGTGAAATTGAGAGGAGATGTTAATGGTGAAGAGAGTGAGAGAAACCAGGAAGGTGTAGGTTTGAGTAAGGGATGGAGAGGAATGAGTGTGTGTGGAAGTGTGAAGGAAAGTGAGAGAAGAATAATGTGACTTGTGAAAAAAAGTGGACAGATTGGGATCCGCTAAAGAAATCATATCTCACCCGTGGCAGATCCAAAAATTATGAAAAAAATATAGGTGATTATTTAGTCTATGAGCTAAAGTTTAAATTTTGATCACTTCCTCAAACTTGTAGTGAAGTTGGATGCAAAAATTCCCACCAAAAGTTCTCTTTTTCCTCTTACAAAAGTCTTCAGTGGCCCCCCTTTTGTTGAATTTGCATAATCCTCCAAGAGTGAGCCCCTCCTTGCATGAGAGTATGGCCTAATAGATTCTTGAGGGCTTTAAAATATGTATGGATTAGGATTATTGACAAATATGATGTATGGATATGATGAAAAAAACAGGTTAGTATATAAATAATTCATGGAATCTAAAATAGTGTCAGTTGTATATAAATATAAAATGGAAAAAAGAGATATATGAAAATATAGGGAAGCAAATGAGGGAGCCTTCATTTGTTTTTTAATGATTTAGGACTATTTACAAGAAGCAAGGAAGAATGTATGTCAAGAAATGGTAATTTAGTAAAAGAGTAAAGGTATTCTTGTGTTTTTTCTTGGATTGGGTTCACACCAAAAATTTACAGAGGCTTGGATGAAAATATTTCTATATGGAATGAACAGTATGCAAAATGATAAAAAAAGTTGTGGTATTGGTGAGTCAATGTACATAGCATACTTAGGCAAATAACGCACATCTAGGTAGAAATATTGAAATATATATTAAAATAATTTTAACAAAAAAACTCTATATTTAGTCGAGGATAGCCACAGGGTTTGAGTGATTCTGATAGGGTGAGGTAGGTCACTATGGAAATTCCAAATAGCCAAAAAATGAATATCATTAGTCCCCCCCCCCCCCTTGATAATGATACATTCATGTACCGTGTATCCAATTGATTAAGTCACAAAGATATATCTTGTAAGGTGTGTAGCGTATGTCTTTGTTTTCTTTTATCTTTCTTGAAGCACCTGTGATGTATCATTAGAAAACCTTGTGCGCTATGAAAGATTGTCTCCAAAGCCAATAGCATGATGAAATGAAGTCATTGAGTAAACAGCCTCCATTAAAAAAAAATCATAAGCATCTCCCAGGATCAAATATCTTGAAGTTTGTTTCCGAGAGAAAGATGTATGGTATGGAATCACTTATTGTATCTGATTGGAGAAACTTGTAGCTCATATTGTTGTCCATCATTGCTTCCACCACTATGAATGTGATATAGAAGATAAGTTGCTCATCCTCCTGGGTAAAGAGTATGTATCTGCTATGATCTTCAAGAGCTTGTATGACCATATCTCTGAACTCTAGCTTATAAAATTTATTCAACGTGGGTAGGCTCATCAAATCAGAAACTCCATGACCCTCATAATTTATAAGACCTTGAGCCATGCCTCTAGCTGTGCCTCCAGCTGTAATATGAAGGTCCTGCAAAAAGTTTATCACATAAGTAGACAATAGACCAAAAAAATTATTTCTCTCAACACATTTAAAGAGAATAGATTTTTGTAAGGACCAACACAAGATCCACACGTAGTATCTTGCAAGTTTTCCATCTTTGAAGAATACCAAAAGCATCACAATGTGAGACCTCCATACACCTAAGAACCAAATGTAAAAAGTTTGGAAAAATCCATCAATCACAAAGTGTTTATGCTCTCCAAAACATGGAAGGGTATGATGCCCAAGATAAAAGGTATATGTGAAGATAGGAGAGGTTGACTCTAAAGAGGTGAAGCCCAATGTGAAGTTGATAGACGCTTCAAAATCTTGGATTTTCTTGCTAGGAGACTTTCCTGTGAATGAAAAGCCACCCATTAATACAAGATTGGAGAGACCAAAATCCTTTTGATAGTTTCCTTTTATGATCCTATTTTCTGCTACTATTTCATATTCGCCATCCACTTTTAAGCCCCTCGCTTGGCAAGGTTGCAACTTCTTACGTTGTACTAGCTTAAAAGTTCATGGATTACTTTGTAAATCTGTGAATTCCTTGGTTTCTTGGATGGTAGGTTCTTCCATGCTAAGAACACATGGTTCATACAAAAGATTTTTGATGTCTTCACATACTTCTTGAAAATCATCCTCACATGAATCCGCTTTACACTCTTCCACTATGTTTTGGAGTAGGTTGTCCATGTCCACAGTCTTTTCCCTATGATCAATGTAGTCTAGGATCTCCCCACCTATGATTTTATCTTCTTCTTTACTCTCTTATTTTAAAAAGTACACACTCTCATGAGAGCTTTCCTTAGGATCAACGTTACCTTTAAGGTCTTCATTCTCCATAAAGTTACATTCCACAAAAGCTTCCTCTGCTCTGACTAGAAGTTGTCCTTCTAGAAGGTTGGATGTATCCATTATTGAATCATCCCCAACACCATTTGAGATATCTTGTGTGGATTGTTGCAGGTTGTGATGAAGGTAGGAGAAAGAGATGCCACATTTGAATCTCTATCACAAACTTTAGCACTTGAATCATCGGTTGCCATGTAAACATCCTCTTCAGTATTTGTCAGAGTAGAAGGAAACAAATACGGTAAAGGAGATGATTCCTAGATTGAAACACATTATTGATGGTTGGTTCTTCCAACATGACATAAACCATTTTCCATGTAGAAGTACTTGTGAAACTTCCTTTGGGCAATAGTGATTGCTTCTTCAAAGGTAAAGGGTCCACTACAAGTAGCCAAGGTCTTTAGTAAAGGAGACAAACCAAAAACAAATTGATCCATTTCTACATAATCTAGAATGTAGAATTAAATCCACATCTTGTCCACTAACGAGAAAAATCCTCCTCATAAGCATAGTAGTCTTCACGATGTTCTTGAAGTCTCCTCAATGAAGCACATGCTTTCTTCGTTGTTGGAACTTTAAAGAATCTAATCTCCAAATATTTGGAAATTTGGGTATATCCATCTTCAACCTGAGAAGACATATTCCAAAACCATTGCTCAATGTTGCCTCTAGGACATAGCAACAAAAAATCCCCTTTTTCAATGTCATCCTTTTGCCAAGGATATGGAAAACCATTCTAAATTTAGTAAGGAAATCATCAATATCTTCTTCTAAATTCCCAAAGAAGATTGGGATATCCTCAAAGGTATAGCGTGTCATTGTCTATGAATGTTAGAACCACACAAAGGTTTGTTTCAAACAATTATTTTTTCTTACGACATGCAATTAGCCATATAGAGTCTTGAAAGGAATTCCAACATAAATTCTAAATTCTTGTGTGAAAATATTTTTTCTTTTTTATGTTATGCCAGTCCATACCATATTTTAGCTCAACTTGTATGGTCTTGAAATCAAACTATGCACTCAAAACTATTTTGCTAAGTTACACTAAAACAAGATGAAAACATGCATGTCAAAGGATGTGTGACAGTCAACAAGCGGTAGGATGACAGGGTTTGGTGATGCTAGAATTTCTCATTCTCTTTGAGCACAAAACATGAACACCAATTGTTGTTGAGAATGGATCTTCCTACTAATTGCAATGTTTATTCTAATTTGTGGAGTGAAATGGAAGAGAAAAACCTCTATTCCTGGGCCATTATCCATGGTTTATGCATGACTAAATGGATAATGGTTTATGCATGATCTGATGCTCAAAAAAGAACAAAGATATATACATCGAAACTAAGATCGTACCTAAGGAGAGGCAAAATAAAAGTATTTACTGAAGTGTCTATTTTGACCAATCTAAGAGTACCTAAAATTTTACTAATTACACATTGAAGTTGCAACCTAGTACTAACAATGATGTGTACCTTTTGCCTTGCAATGGGAATGAAAGGATCATACAAAATCTTGTGATTCATGCAAACTACTTGACTATTCTAAAGGTTGACCCTAGACAAAAACATACACAAGCCGTCCTCTGTGAGGGCACCAAAATTGAGGCGATCTGAGCCAAGCAACAAGAGAAGTAACCTCTAAACACCGCTCGAAAATCCCGTGTTACTAAAATGGGGTTGTGGCAACCACAAGCAAAAAAAAAACAACAACAAACCCACAACCAAGCAAGTGAAGGGGCACCACCTTGCAAGAGAGATTTCATCACAACCAAAAGAGGTGCAAACAAAACACACACAAGCAATCTCACACCAAGACACACACCAAATGGAGCAAGAGAGAGCTAGAGCAAGGGAAGAGATAGAGAAATGGAACTTCCATAGTACCTCGTTTGTAACTTGCAAATGGAGATGGTTCGTTACAATGCTATCATAGAGCTTGTAAAAAAACTAACCCAATGCATAGTGAATGCTAAACAGTGCCAACACACACACACACACACACACACACATTGTCTTAGGGTGTGGGAGACCTCTCACAACAATACCCTCTTACAATGGACACACTTTGGCAATGAAACACACTAAGAACTTTCTCAAACAAGCTTAAATGATAGAACTTAAAAGACACGAGCCACCTTGCATTTGTGAAAGAGATTTACACAAGTGGAAGGACAAAGATCCTCAAGCCAAGCACGTCTTTGAAGTACAAAACTTCAATTGTTGATAGAAAAAGAGCATGTACAATAGTGATTTGAGATAGGGCACTCACACTCTCTCACTTTGCAATGTGTAGAATCAAAGCTTCTCTCACACAAAGTGTGAAGCTCACAAAGTGGTTGCTACAACTAAGTCTCTCCTCACGTCTATAGTATTGGTTGCTATGTGAGACATTGGAGATGATTTACAAGAAGGAGAGTGGTCTATTTATATGTTGGAGACCCCTTATTATAAGGTTATTGATAACCTTATTTACACGCTAATCAAATCAAGATTAGGATTTATTTTGAATATCAGAATATTGCGGGCCTTCTTTGTATGCTTGAGTCATGGGATGTGGGCTCAAGGGAAAGGCCTTATTGATGGTAAATATGGTGAAATTATAGAGTTAAGGAAGGATAAAGAGAGAGAGAGAGAGAGAGAGAGAGAGAGAGATTTTACTATGCACATGTATTGAGGTGAGGTGCCTTTTATGGTTAGGTCAATGGCTATTTTGTGTTAGTATGTTAGGGTAGTGTTAATAATCAATATTTACAATGGATAGCATGAAGTGGATGGTTGAAGTAAGATGGTTGAATGAAGTGAGGGAATCTTTCTGATGGTGAAGTTTCAAAGAATTTTGGACTCACCCTTATGTAAATCGTCAAAATGGCCACCGATCTTCTTTTTGTCCACTTCTTTATGCTGCTGCTGTTAAGATAGATCACCACGAAGAAGTTCCTGATGTTGGTTGATGAGAATCCCTAATTAGCAGAGATTAAGCATAGTTTACATGCTGAATTTAATCTATATAGGGAAGAGTTAACAAGGAAGTGTAATTCAGAGGTGATAGAGACAGACATAGAGAGGATGTTTGTACATGTAGAGTTCATATGAGAGTTGTGGAAGTGAGAGGGGAGGTTAATGGTAAAGAGGATGAGAGACTCCCATGGGTAATCCAAAAGATGTGTGATAAGCCGAAAGTGCAACCATAAGATGCTTGTCCCAATCACCTTTGTGAATGTTGATCTGTTTAGTTATGATCTTGCAGATCATACCATTTACCTTCTCCACCAAACCATTGAATAGTGGGTGGAAGGGAGTTGAGTGTTGTCACGATCACTTTTGTGATTGTTTACATGTTTAGTGATGATGTTGCAGATCATTCCATTTACCTTTTCCACCAAATCGTTGAATTGTGGGTAGTAGGGAGTTGAGCGTCATCGTGAGATACCCAGCTTCTCCATCAACTCTCCTACTAAGTCTCCTTTAAAACCTGGTCCCTTGTCAAAAATTATTTCAAGAGGAGTGCCAAAATGGTAACAAATGTTTCAAATACAAACTTAATCACTTCCTTAGCTGTAATCCGGGTGGTAGCAACTGCTTCAGTCCACCTGGTCATGTAGTCCACACCCATGATGATATACAATTTACCTGATTGGCTCCTTGGAAAAGGCCCAATGGCATCAAATCCCCATTTCTCAAATGGTCCATAAGAGATTATAAGAGTCTGTGGCTCATATTTGAGCCTCCTATCCCCAGCCTTGTGACACTCTTTGCATGTTTTGCACCAATGATGCACATCTCTCTGTAAACTAGGCCACACAAACTCGGCTTGTAGAACCTTCCTACTGGTGATGTCAAGTGCAAAGTTTCCTCCACAAACACCATCATGGCAACTAGAAATGATTTTGGTGATCTCTCTAGAGAGAAGTACACGCTTAAGAATTTGATCCTTACCCTTGCAATAGAGGTCGTCATTGATAAGGCGATATTTTGTTGCCTTGCGCACAAGCCATTGCTTTTGGCCCTCATTAAGATCTTTAGGACACTCTCCTGTGTCCAAGAAACTCATGATGTCATCCATAGCATAGCTACCTTGGAAGAGACGCAGCATCAACTTGATAGGACCCACCACTAGAACATCAATAGAATAGATGAAACCCGCTATTGTGACGCTCTGCTCCCATGACAAGAAAATGAGCAAAGGGATGCCAATCAGGTGTATTTGAATACTACATGATTATTCAGTAGTTATAAGGGCTTGCTAACAAGCCAATTTTAAGTTAAAAGTGTGCAAGATGTAGCTCTAAGAGCCAAAAGATGTCTTGGAAATGCTAAAAAGTGTTATGTTTGAAGTGGGAATGGATGGAATATCGTAACCTAAAACTACAGTGCTTGAAGTGCTCTACTGGTCTGTCTTTACGGCTCGTTGATTGGAGCTACGGTGAAGAAGTTATGGCTGTTTAAAGTTCAAGTCAATTGCAGATCCGTACCAGATTGGGCAACAGCAGCTAGGGTGACAGAATTGGAATGAATGCACGGGCATAAAGTGCTCACTTTGTGGAGTGCGTTGGTCTGTTCAAATCAGTTATCGAAGTCTCAGGCGCCAAGATATTGGCCGATAAAGATTCACCGAGGGCCGGTTCCGTACTAGTCCAGTCCTCTCGATCGGTGTGCCATTTTGGAATTTTGAGCAGCACCCAGGGTTTTGAACGTAGTAGAGGCAAAAAATTTCATGATGAGGTTGCTCGACGGGGGCTGCTAGGGAAAGGTCTTATGCTTACCAATGCCTTGCCCGATATTGTATCAGAGTGGCGTATATGGGTATATGGAAAACTTGTAGTGTGATTGAAGCCATTGACAAAGGAAAGCACATTCATGATGACATTGTTGGTAGGGGGTGCTTAAGTGAGATGTTATGCTTGGCGATGCTACGGCCGGCATGTATGCTCAAATATGATGCCCTTACAATGGCCATGGCCGCCCAATGGAAAAGCGTGGCAAATCCTTGGCCAATATGTATGCCTAATGTGGTGCGCAAAGGCCGCCCACCCAATAAGGAGCCAAATAATAAGGCCGTCCAATGAAGTAAATAGGCCGCACGCCCAATGGGTAAAGTAAGGGCAAATGGGAATTGAACAAAAAGAAAGAAAAAGGCATGGCGTGAGCTGCAATAGCGAGGATGGGCGCAGGGGAAGGGAGGAAGGCTCGCACCGGCGGGCTGTAGAGTGGGCGGTTGAGGGCGTACCTGAAACAAAAAATGCTCAGTAGGGCAGGGTGACCCCTTCGATTGCCACTCCGGCGCCTTTCATAGCAGGCTGCCATGTCATAGGGTGGCTACCCATTAGCAACATCGCTAATGGGTTGGCCAATTTTAGAAAGGAGGTCCATGCAGCCTATAAAAAAGGGGTGGCTCTCTTTTAACACTCTCTCCTCTTCTCATTGAGATCCTTCTCTCCCAAAAAGAAAGCCAGAGTCCATAAGCACCTTACGCAAAACCTTCTCGGATCATCTTAAGCCTTAATATTCGTTAGCGGAGCCTTCTCTCAAACTCATTAGCCAAGCTTAATCTTAATCTCATTAGCCAAGCCTAATCTCTAATATCCTTAAGCCAAGCCGCTCGACCATCAATAGCCTTGATAAACACAAGCTCTCCAAGCCAAAGCCTCTCGCTCTCTAAGCCATAATCCTCGACACTCATAAGCCATCAAAACCTTAACCCAGATTATCATAAGCTCTCTAAAGCAAGCCAACTTAATCCCAAGCTCTCTAAACTAATCCATCATAATCCTAAGCTCTAAACCAAGCCATAAATCCTAAGCCGAAGCTCCCATTGCCATAGCGGGAAGAACATCAACTCTCTTTCAACCTTGAAGCAGCAGAAGGAAAACGAAGCAGATCAAGGCAATTTTGGCAGACCAATTAAGGTGAAAGGATCGTATTTGGTACTGTTATCATCGTATTAGACTTTAGCATCGTCACTGAAGCTTGATTTTCTTAATTAGCACTTGGATTAAGGCAGGTTAAACCTTGTAAAGAGCATTAACTCCTCTATTAACATTTGACTAAGCAGGGATATTGTTGGTTATTTGTTTTGAGTTATCCAGCTTCGGAATCTAGGTCAAGCTATCTATTTTAATCTCTGTCTCCATTAATTGTGTCTGTCGCAAATCTCTTCCTTGCACCTCTCACAGCCAGAGGCCCTGTGCCTTCCCGGCTCACCTTTCGACCACAAATCCCCCGACATTCTTGGTGAACCCAACCCAAAACGAGCCGGGGTGAGTAGTGTTTGTGGAGAAAGATGTTGACACCGCAAGAGGCAGCCATGCAGTAGTTTGTTGCATACATGCAACAACAACAAGTTTCCCAACAATAGTATAATTTGCAAGAGAGGATCCGTAAGCTCGACACATAGTTACCGAGAAATTACAACGATTTGACGGCCGAGATATTACATGCTTCTCTCTTATTTGGTAAGTAGATTGATGTGGGGGCAAGAAGCAAAATTTCACGCGTGTGAAATTAAATTGCAAATACTCATGCATACAAGCAAGATGCT
Organism: Adiantum capillus-veneris; assembly: GCF_014529385.1. NCBI lineage: Eukaryota > Viridiplantae > Streptophyta > Polypodiopsida > Polypodiales > Pteridaceae > Adiantum > Adiantum capillus-veneris. The sequence continues at coordinate 90,524,069 of NC_140959.1, read as the reverse complement.
ACAAGGCTCCTTCTTTCCCAATGCATTCTGTAAATTAGCTATGGATAGGAGGCATATGTGATGGGATGACAATCAACCAGTGTACTAGATGATAGGGAGAGGAGCTATGGAGGACACAGCCTTTGTAGCATGGCGTTCAAGTGTGGTGTAGCAGACGAGGAAGATATATATATATATATATATATATATATATATAGAGAGAGAGAGAGAGAGAGATTACAATAAAAAATACTTGTATACTTTAACCTAAAAAACCTTACATATAAAAGAGGAGTTGCCATGCAGCACTCAACTCTAACTGAGGCTAACCTGCATGCTATAGGGGACAGTGCCCATGAGTTGACAACTGATCACCACCGAGATCGGGCTTGCATACCCAACAACCCCCCCCCCCCCCCCCCCCCCCCCCACCCCCCCCCCCCCCCCCCCCCCCCCTAAGCCGAAGCTCCCATTGCCATAGCGGGAAGAACATCAACTCTCTTTCAACCTTGAAGCAGCAGAAGGAAAACGAAGCAGATCAAGGCAATTTTGGCAGACCAATTAAGGTGAAAGGATCGTATTTGGTACTGTTATCATCGTATTAGACTTTAGCATCGTCACTGAAGCTTGATTTTCTTAATTAGCACTTGGATTAAGGCAGGTTAAACCTTGTAAAGAGCATTAACTCCTCTATTAACATTTGACTAAGCAGGGATATTGTTGGTTATTTGTTTTGAGTTATCCAGCTTCGGAATCTAGGTCAAGCTATCTATTTTAATCTCTGTCTCCATTAATTGTGTCTGTCGCAAATCTCTTCCTTGCACCTCTCACAGCCAGAGGCCCTGTGCCTTCCCGGCTCACCTTTCGACCACAAATCCCCCGACATTCTTGGTGAACCCAACCCAAAACGAGCCGGGGTGAGTAGTGTTTGTGGAGAAAGATGTTGACACCGCAAGAGGCAGCCATGCAGTAGTTTGTTGCATACATGCAACAACAACAAGTTTCCCAACAATAGTATAATTTGCAAGAGAGGATCCGTAAGCTCGACACATAGTTACCGAGAAATTACAACGATTTGACGGCCGAGATATTACATGCTTCTCTCTTATTTGGTAAGTAGATTGATGTGGGGGCAAGAAGCAAAATTTCACGCGTGTGAAATTAAATTGCAAATACTCATGCATACAAGCAAGATGCTACAAGGCTCCTTCTTTCCCAATGCATTCTGTAAATTAGCTATGGATAGGAGGCATATGTGATGGGATGACAATCAACCAGTGTACTAGATGATAGGGAGAGGAGCTATGGAGGACACAGCCTTTGTAGCATGGCGTTCAAGTGTGGTGTAGCAGACGAGGAAGATATATATATATATATATATATATATATATAGAGAGAGAGAGAGAGAGAGAGAGAGAGAGATTACAATAAAAAATACTTGTATACTTTAACCTAAAAAACCTTACATATAAAAGAGGAGTTGCCATGCAGCACTCAACTCTAACTGAGGCTAACCTGCATGCTATAGGGGACAGTGCCCATGAGTTGACAACTGATCACCACCGAGATCGGGCTTGCATACCCAACAACCCCCCCCCCCCCCCCCCCCACAAGCCCAAACCATTGACAATGGATTTGAGACAGACAGACCATGGCAGAGTCCAATCACCTGAAACCATGAATAGAAGTCCCCCCCTTGACTATAGCATAGGTGTGTGTGTGTACTTCCCTCAAACAACCATCAGTGTGAGACATACCAGAACCCGATCAAACGACAAAGAGTGGTCTTACCACTTTTTATGTGGCAGTGTCTATAACCTGTACAATTATTGATAAATGATTGACATAAAGGAAACATAAAGACAAACTGAAAAAAATCTACATGACATCACTTTCTGCAAAAAGCATTGGTACTTTCCCATTTTCATCACCTTCAACCATATCGATATGTCGCTTATTCTTCTTAAAGAATTTGTTCGAAGGATGATTAGTCTTTCCTCAGTGGGTGCAAGGATTTTTGCTGAAACAATCCTTGGTTTGATGATTTCTGCGTCCACATATCCCACAAGGTCTAGTGCTGGTAGTAGGCCTGGTTGAATTTGCAGTTGAAGTGCAACCACGAGCTACATATGCAGTCAGTACAAAAGAGCTAATTCATGATACTCGTTTCTCTTCCTTCTGCAATGAGTTAACAATAGTGACAATTTGACAAAATTCTATCGGTAGACTATTCAAAAAAACGGCTATTAGATCTTTATCTGGCACAGGGGCTTCAACATAAACGAGATGTGTTTTGATGCTCTTTAGTCTATTAGCTAAAGTTGCAATGTTTTCATCTTCACGCATGCAAAGAGAATATAATTCCATTTTTAAACTCATTTTTGAATACTTAGCTTTTGCACCGAAAAGCTTCTCTAACTCTATCCAGGCAGCACTTGAAGAATCAACATCATCCAAATAATGAATAAATTCGTCTTTTAAGGAAGTTAGAATGATACCAAAAGCTTGTTCGTCTTTCCTCTGTTGCTCGACAGAGATAGATCGAGTTATTGCAGCTGTAGTGCGTGTTTCATTGGTTGCGAGAGGCTTGACCACGTTCCATAGGTTTTTTCGCATCAAATAGCCTTTTACCTTGATCTACCAAGTGTGGAGATTGGATCCATTATATTTGTCAAATTTTGACGCCATGTTAAATGCTTTAGAAGCTTGTAGTATTTTGAGAGGCGGTAATATTCTGAAGGTCGGAGCCAAGTCTGTCAACGGGATGGTGTGTTGAGCCAAGGCTTGTCAGTTTTCTGTAAATTGTTTAAACCTTCAACATTAATGACCAATATGCTATCCGATCACCGAGTGGAATATGTGAATAAGTTGCTACAAATCGGATATCGAGCACCAAAAGTGGAAATAGGGTGTGACTGTCCACTTGCTTAGAAGGTTAATTTAGGATGGCCACCATTACTAAATAGTGTGAACACAAAAAAAATAAACGAGCTCTGTAGCAACATAGACAGAAGATGACAATGAAGGACGTAGCGGGCTATAGGTGATGAATCAAGAGGGCTTGCCGTGTCGGATATTCACCAGCAAGGCCAGGGGACCAGTTTGATGGAGGTTATGCTTGGTTTGTTGCACATCAACGAGCTAGCTTTCCCCTCTGCAAGCGGCTGCTCCCGCGGTTGAGTCGAGTCGAGCCTCCAAGAGTACCTCGCTCTGATACCAATAGATAGGGAGTGGAGCTATGGAGGACGCGGCCTTTGGAGCATGGCGTGCAGGTGTTGTGCAACATACAAGAAAGAGAAAGAAAGAGAGAGAGAGAGAGAGAGAGAGAGAGAGAGAGAGAGAGAGAGAGAGAGAGAGAGAGAGAGAGAGAGAGAGAGAGAGAAAGAGAGAGAGAGAGAGAGAGAGAGAGAGAAAGAGAGAGAGAGAGAGAGAGAGAGAGAGAGATTGCATTAAAAAATACTTGTATACTTTAACTTAAAAAACCTTACATATAAAAGAGGAGTTGCCATGCAGCACTCAACTCTAACTGAGGCTAACCTGCATGCTATAGGGGACAGTGCCCACGGGTTGACAACTGATCACCATCAAACTTGGGCTTGCATACCCAACAGTAGCTATGGTCTACTAGTAGAAGTACAAGAAATCACTACAATGGTAAAGCTGCCATGTGCTCATAGCTATCATCTTCTCTACTTTTTTGATGCATGCTCCCTAGGGACATATTGTAGAGCTTCCTCCTACAATCAGAGGATACCAATAGAATGGTGTTGCCAGCTCACAAGGCAGGGAAATCCAATCATACCAATCTCTGGTAAGATAATCATAAATGGCAGCATGTTAATCAGTAACACCAACACAACAAGGAAAAGGCAGTATGCTAGTTAGTAAACCAGCATAATAAGAAAAGAATGGTATGCTAGTTAGCATACTATGAATGCTAGTTAGCATATTGTGAATGCTAGTTAGCACACTGGACATGGTGGTTAGCATATTTTGTATGCTAGTTAGCATACCGAGTCGGCATAGTGGGTATGGTGGCTAGCATACTATGTTTGCTAATTAGCATACACTGTTATGCTAGTTTTTCACATACTTTGCTATGCTAGTAAGCATACATGCTACTGTGTATGCTAGTAAGAAAACCCAATTATGAAAGTAAGCAAACATGCTACCAGTTATGCTAGTTAGTATAGACAATTGTGCTAGTAAGCATACACGCTAATGTGTATGCTAGTTAGCATACCTAGTTATGCCAATTAGCATACACATATATGCTACTAATCATATATGCTATTGTGTATGCTAGCTAGCATACTCAATTTTGATAGTAAGCATACATGGTTCTGTGTATGCTAGTTAGCATAACCAGCTATGCTTGTTAGCATACATGATATTGTGTATGCTAGCTAACAAAACCAATTGTGCTAGTTAGATACATGGTACTTTGTATGCTAGCTAGTGAGGCGGTCCGGGGCAGGCAACAAGAAGAGCATCCTCTAGACACCCTTCAAGGCTCCCATGCTGCTCAATGGGGCTAGGGCACAACACAACACAAACCAAAACAACAACCACAGCCAAATCCCAACTACACAAGGGGCACCACCTAGTTTAAGAGCGAACTAGGACGCAAAAGAGGAGAATCGTTAGAGCAACCCACAAACAAGCAAGGAATTTACACTAACCCTAACACCAATGGAACACTCTCACACACTAAAACACGAGAGAGAGAGAGAGAGAGAGAGAGAGAGAGAGAGAGAGAGAGAGAGAGAGAGAGAGATGGTGTACAACTTAGCTTCAACTTTATATTTTGCACAAAAAGGAACTTAGAGCTTGCGGAATCAAGTGACAAGATTTGGTTATAGCATCGCTAGCACATTGTCTTAGGGTTATGGGAGCCCTCTCACCATCCACCCTCTTACAATGGTAGCCAAACAATAGCCAATGAATCACAAGCAACAAAACAACAACCTTCAATGAAACAAGTCACCTTATGAAGCTGAATGAGTTTGCCAAGCCAAATTGGAGGAGAAGCGCGAGCATTTGGACATGAATTGCACCCAAAACTACCAATTCATTGATGTTGGGGTAGATACAACAATGGTAGGAAGAATATCTTCTACTCGCACTCACTCAAACTAGCTCAAGCTTTTCTATGCACCAAGGTGATGGTGTATAGAAAGCTTACTCTCTCTTTACAACCAAGATAGAACTGGCGTGTGGTACGCTCAATCTAGTGTGCAATGGTATAGTGATGTCTTTTACAAGGAGGAATGGGTTCTATTTATAGGTTTTAGAAGCCTTGATTAAGATTAAGCCTAATCAATTTTATTAGGAAAGATCAAGGATTATGAATTTTTATGAATTTCAAATGAAAATGGGGTCTCTCTTTTCTCTTGAGTCACATGGATGTGGGCTCAAGTAAGAGAATTATTGATGTGGTGAAAGGAGAGAAACTTCCATGCGAGTGAGTGAATTTGTTTTACTTGTGCGGTTGTCTACTCCATATGTTGATAGTGTGGGTGCATTTTTACAAGAGAAGTTAGTTGTTAGTTGTAATAATCACTAGAATTGTTAGTGATACATTTACAATGGGTAGGATGAGTTGATTTGATGAAGGAAGAGGGGTGAGTTAAAAGAGAATCATTGAGATGGTGAAGCTTTGAAGAAGCTTGAACTCACCCTTGTGTAGATTGTGGAAAAAATGACCGCTGGTCTTCTTCTTCTTCTTCGCTTCTTTACGTCGCCGCCACGGTTGACCACCACGATGAAAAGAGGATTTGTTGATGAAAAATCCTCAATTTGCAGAAGTTATCATGGTTAAGATGCTGAATTTTAGATATTTTTAGGAGAGGTAAATGAAATTGTAACATAGAAGCAATAGAGAGAGACATGGAGAGGGTGTATGTATGTAGAGGTTCATAAAAGAACTATAGGGATGAGAGAGAAGGGTAATGGTGAAGAGGGTGGGAGAAGCCATGGAAATTGCAGGTTTGAGTGAGGGAAGGAGAGGGAGGTATGTGTAAGAGTGAGTAGGTGTGTGGAAGGGTGAGAGAAGACTAAGGGCTACTTGTGAAAAAAGTGGGCAGATTGGGGTCCACTCAAAAAATCATAGCTCACCGCTGGTAGCTTCAAAAATCATGAAAAACTTTGAGGTGATTATTCAGAGCGTGGGCTACATTTTCTTTTGTGACCACCGCTCCAAATTCGGAGTGGAGATAGGTGCCAAAATTCTCACCAAAAAGCCTGTTTTTATGACTGCAAAAGTCTTTTAGTGGCCCCCTCCTTTGTTGAATTTGTACAATGCATCCAAGAGTGAGCCCCTCCTTTGTCATATTATAATACAAAGCATCCAAGTTGCCCTTGACCCATGCATGGAGGCGGATTATTGGTGAATAAAGAAATATATACATGGTGGGACTAGTGTATGGACTATTCATGGACTTTAGCTCAATGAGCACATGGTGTTAGAATAATGAGTAAAAATAATAATAAAAGTATGGAGGAGTTATGGATATGGAAAGATATTGGAATCATATGATATGGTCCCTCCTTGAATTATTTTGGGTTAAAGAGAAAAAGGTATGCAAGTAACTAATATAATAAACGTAACCAATGAGTAGAAATCAATTTTTTGTTTTCACGAGGGTGAGGGTGAAAATGTGGGAGTGATTTGTATAAAGGAAAAATACGAGGTTAGAATATGTACGTATTGGCAAAAAATATAATTATGGTGTAAGAGGATGAAAGATGGTGTACATAGGTTTAATAAAACACACACCTAAGTAGAAATATTTAAATAAAATACCAAAATAATTATAAAAAATCCCTATATTTAGTCCATATATACAATGAAATATTTACACACAAAGAGGCCATAATATACTTTTATTTTTTTATTTTTTTATTTTTTTTATTTTTTTTATTTTTTGGGCTCAACTAGCCCAGTGACTAGCTAGCTGAGGGTTTTTAAAAAGATATGGGGAAAGCCGCCTAACTCACACACGCCTATGTACAGTGAAATGGTAGGGATAGCCATAGCGTTTGGGTGAATTTGGTAGGGTGGAGTAACTTACTATGGCAATTATGGAGAGCCGAAAAACGGCTATCATTAGCCCTCCCCGAGGATGATGGTATATTCATGTACCATCATAGAGTATCTTTTCCAAAGAGAGTGCTTCAGAGTCCTTGACGAAATCTTCATTGTTTGGCCCCTCAAAATTTTGGCTGGAGTTACACTCATGCTTCATGTAACAATACTTACATGAGACAGCGGCCTTTAGACAGATCTTTGGTAGATCCTTTGGTAGAAGGCGACTCAAATAGGGCTTCAAGCGATACCCGTTTACCTTCCTGGAGTGCTCTTTACCATTCAAGTCCATAAGCTGATAGTAACTAGAATTGAAAGACTTCTTGACTATGTATGGCCCTTGCCATCTAGTTTCAAACTTGGCATCAAAACGATTTTGAAGTCGATTGTCATACCTTAGCACAAGCTCTCCTTCCTTCATGCCTTTGTCCTTCAGTTTCTTGTCGTGCGTTTCTTTCGCTTGTGTGGATTTCCTCTTGTAGCACTCGTATGTTGCTTCTCTTTTCCACTCAAGCTCCACTAACGTAAGAAGTCGATCCATCCATACCTCTTGATCATCTTGTGCTCCTTTGCCATGAAGTCGCATTGTTGGAATGTTGAGCTCGATAGGCTGCAAAGCCTCTTGACCATAGACCAAGTGAAATGGTGTGAACTCCGTGGCTTCCCTATATGTGGTTCGATATGCCCACAAGGCAACATCCAAGAAGTCATCCCATAATTTGTTCTTGTTTTGCACCCTCTTTCTAATGATTCCTGCAATGACACCATTAGCCTTCTCCACCAAACCATTTGACTGTGGGTAGTATGGTGTGCTATGACGATGTAGAATGTGAAGCTCTTCACAAACTTCTGTGAGCAAGCCCTTCCTAAACCCTGGACCATTATCAGAAACAATCTCCAAAGGTGTGCCAAATCTGCAACAAATGTGATTGTACACAAACTTGCTAGCTGTCCTCTCATTCACTCTTGCCACACTTTGAGCTTCCACCCACCTAGTCATATAGTCTACAGCCACTAGAATGTAGAGTTTACCATTTTTTGTCCTAGGTAGAGGACCCATAGCATCAATGCCCCACTTTTCAAAGGGTCCATTTGCAAGCACTATTTGCCTCGGGCCATGCACCAACCTTCTATTTCCATTTATCTGACAATTGTGACAGCTTTTATACCAATGTTGAACATCCACATGCAAGCTTGGCCAAACATACCCCACAAGCAAAATCTTCTTCACAGTTGATTCTTGGGCAAAATGACCACCACATGCCTCTTCATGCAAACCTTTTAGAATGGCTGGAATTTCCTCGATAGTTGGTACTCTTCTGCACACTTGATCCTTCCCTCTTTGATAGAGGGAGCCTTCTAGGAAGAGATAGAAATTTTCCTTCTTCATGAGTCTCCTCTTCTGAGCCTTCGTGAAGTCTTGTGGAAACTCACCCTCCCATGTCGTAGAGCTTCTTTAAACCTTCTTCTACCCTTTGTAGATGCAATGATTTTGAGCTATAAATGCAGAAATCATCAATGAACACCCTAATTGACTTTCCAAAGAATGCTTGAAACACCATGTTCATGAAACGTTGGAATGTTGCAGGAGCATTTTTCAGACCAAATGGCATGACTCTAAAAGCATAACAACCCCAAGGAGTGATAAAGGTTGTTTTCAATTGATCTTCCAATGCGATACCTATTTGAAAGTAGCCTGAGTAGCCATCACACACAGTGTACTTCTCATGACCAGCTACCTCATTTAGTATCTCATCCTGAAATAGGAGGAGAAAGTGATCTCTTTTTGTTGCCTCATTGAGTGGACGGTAATCCACACACACCCTCCACTTTCCGTTTTTCTTAGGAGTGACAACAACAGGAGAGACCCACTCTGAATTCTCCACTGGATAAATGAAACCTGCTGCTAGAATCTTTCTTACCTCCTTGAGTAAAGCCTGCTCCTTGATGACTCCTAGCCTTCGTAGCTTCTGAGCCTTAGGTGTGGCCTCTAACTTCAACTCAATTTTGTGTTGAACAGCATCTACTCCACGCACATCGGTGTAGTCTTTAGCAAAAAGCCTAGGAAATTTCCTTAGCACACATTTGAACTCCTCTCTTTCATCCTTTGTAAGTGTTGTAGATAGCATACCTTCTAGCATTCTTTCATCTTCCACTTTTTGGTTCTCTTGGGAACCTACCTCCTCCAAACCTTGACAAGAGGTCTCTTGGTTGGTTGGCTTAAACCTTACCCCCATGACTTCGATGGAAGACTCCTCTTCAGTAATGCTGCCGCTACTTTCTTCTTCTGAAGTGTTATCGGTCCAACCTTCTTCCGTCTCACTTTGAGATGATTCTTCATGGAGCTCCTCTTGGAGTTGCTCCTTCATGTCAAAGACAACCTTCTTATGATTGTCGTTCCTGCAAATTAGCTTTCCACTCTCCCAATCCTGCAAGGCTCGCATTTTCATTAGCAATGGTCTCCCTAGGATAAATGGGTAACCATTTCCTTTGGTAGACATGACATAGAAATCCACTGCCTTCTTAATGCGAAAGGCCTCCACAAAAACATTTTTACAAATGCCTACGCACCTAGCCTTGCTATTGTTTGCCATCTTGACCTTAATTTCAGGTGTCTCATGGATGTGCATGCCTAGTTTTTGCATGAGTCCCTCTGTCATGATGCAAATTTGTGCACCCCCATCCACTAGACCTTTCCTAACCAATCTCCCTTTTATGTAACAATCTAGCACAGGTGTAATGTCCTTATTCATTTCAGCTTGTGCAATTTTTACAACAGGCACACTCTCTTTTACCTTTCTCCTAGTGCTAACTGCCCTTGTTAAGTCCCTCCTAACTTGTGCACATAATGCAAGAAATTGAGGCCATGAGATATCAGGACCCTTACCTCTCATGTCTTCCAACAGGTTGTATGGAGCCATTCCATGTCCAAGAGGAAAGTCTTGGAGGTTGATACGACGTCGAGTCCTCTTAGCTTCCTTGGTCTCCTTTGCCTTCTTTTCTCGTCCATGGTCACTTTGTGATGTAACTCCTTCTTTCTCCTTACCTTTCCCTCGGCCACGCTTAATGCCATTTGCTTCCATGTCAACCTCTCTTGAATTTGTCACCTCTACCACATGCACGTTTGGGTCTGGCAAAGGTGGAACTCCTTCCACTCCTTGTGGAGGTGGTCTTGCTCCATTTGGCCTTTGTATAAGCCGTGGTTGCTGACTAGTTCCTTCACCTGCATTCATCACTGGGTAATTCAAGTTAGGTCTCCCTGGCTCCCCACGGGGCCAAGGACGATTATACATCCCATGTCCAGACTCACCGCAATTCCAACATTGCAAGACTCTCCTAGGTCGTGGGTCTCGCTCTTCAGACTTCTTTGCTTGTCCCTTTGGACCTACAGCTTGTGCAAGGTGAATTGACAAGCTGCTTAAAGATTCATTTAACTTCTCAATCACTTCCGCCGTTACCTCAGGAAGCTCCTTACATATTGATGCTTGTGACTTACCTTTGGGTCTAAGACCTTCTATTGTAACCTCCCCCCTTAAGCACTTGAGTTTCCTATATTTCTCAGCAGCCCTAGTTTCAGCTGCATCAAAGGTAGCAGGTGCACCCGCCTCAACTTTTACCTTAAGGTCAGGAAAGAGTCCGGCTATGAACCTCTCCTTCTTTAGAAATTATGCACCATCACCAGGGTTAGCAACATTTCGTATCCATAGAGCCCAAAGACGTAGGAACTCTTACTTGTACAAGTAGTAGTCATCTAAGTCTTTTTATTTATGAGAAACAATGTCTTGCCATAATTTCTGAGTGTTTTGGAGATCAAAGAAGTATTTCTTGAAACGATTCAAAACTTCCGTGTAATTCCCTTTAACTTCCTCAGGCAAAGAGTCAAACCAAGTGCTAGCATCTTTCCTAAGGACCACCTCAAACATTTCTACACGTTCTTGATCAGTTACTGTCCTCTTGATACGGCAAGACATCTTGAAATTCGCTAGAAATAATTCTGCATCCTCTCCAGGCTCTCCAAAGAAAAGAGGATATCCAGACATTTGGCGTTGACTCTCCATTGAATTGATTTCAAAGTGACGCGTTTTTGTTTTTTCTTTCTTGAAAAGATTTACACAATAATATTTTCTAAATTGCAATCTATTCTACAACAAAATAAAAATATTCACATCAAATGACCTATGATAATCAATAAGAGGTAGAATGATAGGGTTTGGTGATGCGAGAATTTCTCCTACTCTTTGGGTACCAAACATGAATACCATACGTTGTTGAAAATGGATTTTTCTACTAATTGCAATGTTTACTCTGTGGAGTGAAATGAAAGGGAAAAACTTGTATTCCTGGGCCATTATCCATGGTCTATGCATGACCTAATTCTTAAAACAAAACAAAAATATAGACGTCCAAACTAAGGTCGTACCTAATGAGAGGCAAAATAAAAGGATTTACTGATGCGTTTATCTCTACCAACCTAAGAGGACCTAAAATTCTGTGAATTACTCGCTGAAATTGCAACTTAGTACTAACAATTATGTGTACCTTTTGCCTTGCAATGGGAATGAAGGGATCATACAAAATCTCGTGATTCATGCAAGCTACTTGATTATGCTAAAGGTTGAGCCTTCACAAAACATACACAAGCCTGTTCCTCAGCGGGGGCACCAAAATTAAGGACGTCCGGGGCGGGCAACAAGAAGAGAAACCTCTAGACACCCTTCAAGGCTCCCGTGCTGCTCAATGGGGCTAGGGCACAACACAACACAAACCAAAACAACAACCACAGCCAAATCCCAACTACACAAGGGGCACCACCTAGTTTAAGAGCGAACTAGGACGCAAAAGAGGAGAATCGTTAGAGCAACCTACAAATAAGCAAGGAATTTACACTAACCCTAACACCAATGGAACACTCTCACACACTAAAACACGAGAGAGAGAGAGAGAGAGAGAGAGAGATGGTGTACAACTTAGCTTCAACTTTATATTTTGCACAAAAAGGAACTTAGAGCTTGCGGAATCAAGTGACAGAATTTGGTTATAGCATCGCTAGCACATTGTCTTAGGGTTATGGGAGCCCTCTCACCATCCACCCTCTTACAATGGTAGCCAAACAATAGCCAATGAATCACAAGCAACAAAACAACAACCTTCAATGAAACAAGTCACCTTATGAAGCTGAATGAGTTTGCCAAGCCAAATTGGAGGAGAAGCGCGAGCATTTGGACATGAATTGCACCCAAAACTACCAATTCATTGATGTTGGGGTAGATACAACAATGGTAGGAAGAATATCTTCTACTCGCACTCACTCAAACTAGCTCAAGCTTTTCTATGCACCAAGGTGATGGTGTATAGAAAGCTTACTCTCTCTTTACAACCAAGATAGAACTGGCGTGTGGTACGCTCAATCTAGTGTGCAATGGTATAGTGATGTCTTTTACAAGGAGGAATGGGTTCTATTTATAGGTTTTAGAAGCCTTGATTAAGATTAAGCCTAATCAATTTTATTAGGAAAGATCAAGGATTATGAATTTTTATGAATTTCAAATGAAAATGGGGTCTCTCTTTTCTCTTGAGTCACATGGATGTGGGCTCAAGTAAGAGAATTATTGATGTGGTGAAAGGAGAGAAACTTCCATGGGAGTGAGTGAATTTGTTTTACTTGTGCGGTTGCCTACTCCATATGTTGATAGTGTGGGTGCATTTTTACAAGAGAAGTTCGTTGTTAGTGGTAATAATCACTAGAATTTTTAGTGATACATTTACAATGGGTAGGATGAGTTGATTTGATGAAGGAAGAGGGGTGAATTAAAAGAGAATCATTGAGATGGTGAAGCTTTGAAGAAGCTTGAACTCACCCTTGTGTAGATTGTGGAAAAAATGACCGCTGGTCTTCTTCTTCTTCTTCGCTTCTTTACACCGCCGCCACGGTTGACCACCACGATGAAAAGAGGATTTGTTGATGAAAAATCCTCAATTTGCAAAAGTTATCATGGTTAAGATGCTGAATTTTAGATATTTTTAGGAGAGGTAAATGAAATTGTAACATAGAAGCAATAGAGAGAGACATGGAGAGGGTGTATGTATGTAGAGGTTCATAAAAGAACTATAGGGATGAGAGAGAAGGGTAATGGTGAAGAGGGTGGGAGAAGCCATGGAAATTGCAGGTTTGAGTGAGGGAAGGAGAAGGAGGGCTGTGTAAGAGTGAGTAGGTGTGTGGAAGGGTGAGAGAAGACTAAGGGCTACTTGTGAAAAAAGTGGGCAGATTGGGGTCCACTCAAAAAATCATAGCTCACCGCTGGTAGCTTCAAAAATCATGAAAAAAGTTGAGGTGATTATTCGGAGCGTGAGCTACATTTTCTCTTTTGACCACCGCTCCAAATTCGGAGTGGAGATAGGTGCTAAAATTCTCACCAAAAAGCCTGTTTTTATGCCTGTAAAAGTCTTTTAGTGGCCCCCTCCTTTGTTGAATTTGTACAATGCATCCAAGAGTGAGCCTCTCCTTTGTCATATTATAATACAAAGCATCCAAGTTTCCCTTGACCCATGCATGGAGGAGGATTATTGGTGAATAAAGAAATATATACATGGTGGGACTAGTGTATGGACTATTCATGGACTTTAGCTGAATGAGCACATGGTGTTAGAATAATGAGTAAAAATAATAATAATAATATAGAAGAGTTATGGATATGGAAAGATATTGGAATCATATGATATGGTCCCTCCTTGAATTATTTTGGGTGAAAGAGGAAAAGGTATGCAAGTAAATAATATAATAAACGTAACCAATGAGTAGAAATCAATTTTTTGTTTTCACGAGGGTGAGGGTGAAAATGTGGGAGTGATTTGTATAAAGGAAAAATATGAGGTTAGAGTATGTACGTATTGGCAAAAAATATATAAATGGTGTAAGAGGATGAAAGAAGGTGTACATAGGTTTAATAAAACACACACCTAAGTAGAAATATTTAAATAAAATACCAAAATAATTATAAAAAATCCCTATATTTAGGCCATATATACAATGAAATATTTACACACAAAAAGGCCATAATATACTTTTTTTTTTTTTTTTGGCTCAACTAGCCCAGTGACTAGCTAGCTAAGGGTTTTTAAGAAGATATGGGAAAAGCTCCCTAGCTCAAACATGCCTATGTACAGTGAAATGGTAGGGATAGCCATAGCGTTTGGGTGAATTTGGTAGGGTGGAGTAACTTACTATGGCAATTATGGAGAGCCAAAAAACGGCTATCACTAGCATACCCGATTATGCTAGTTTGATGACATGCTTTTGTGTATGTTAGTCAGCATACATCCTAATTATGCTATGTATGCTAGTTAATAAAGTTTGTATGCTAGTTAGCATAGGGTTATGGTGACTAGCATATTGTGTTTAGTTAGCATATCCACGTATGCTATATAGCTTACCTACTTATGATGGTTAGCATAATTGCTACTGTGTATGCTAGCTAGCATACATGCTAGTTAGGATATTGGCAATGGTGGCCACCATACCTAGTTATGTGTTATTATATAGGGTACTTTGTATGCTAGCTAGCACACCCGAATATGCTAGTTAGCATAGATGCTACTATGTATGCTATAAACAACATAGTCTATATGCTAGTTAGCATATAGAGCTTTGCTTGTTAGCATCTATTCTACTATGTATGCTAGTCAACATACATAACAGACAACATACATGGTTATTATGTTATGTATGCTAGTCAACATAGCATGTATGTTAGTTAGCATACTGGGTATGCTGGCTAGCATACCCAATTATGCTAGATATTCTTTGTATGCTTGTTAAAATAGTATGTATGCTAGTAAGAATATTGGGTATGTTGGATACAAAGATATTTTTAAGAATATTGTGGATGAATGATTTCTTAAAGGTGAACCCTGAGGTGATGACAGCCCTCTCCCGTGTTTTGCAAACAAAGTGAAGTTGAAGAGGGAAGGTGGCCTGAAATAGAATCGAGAAGATTCTGGAGAGGATGCTTTTGTTGCCTCAAAGAGCACCCAGGATGACATAACTGACCTTACCAAAGGTTAAAAGAAATCCACTCACTCACGCGCTTACAAGAAACTATGCCGAACATGTTCTCTATTGTGCCCAATTTTTGTAATGCTAGCAAGATGCACATTTTATGGCATGTATTTCAGTGAGTATTTATAATGGAGAAACTTTTGTTGGCATAATTATGTCTTTGTGCAATAGTCTAGTAGTTTTTTTGTCCTTTATGATTTCTCCATTCGATACCTTTATTGTGTTGCATGGAAAGAGATACTACAATTAGTTTCCTTGCATGATATGAATGCTTCCATTGCACATTGAAAAGATACAAAAAAGGCGTACGCCAAGGCTAGACAACTGAGAAAAGAAAAAGGTAAGATTGAGAAGTGCCTAGACTGCTACCTTAAGCACCATAGGAGATTTGATGAGTACTTGAATTTTGTTCATCCCTTGGGGGAAGTTGGTTTTACCGAGTGGTATATGTTGTCGGGCCCAATATGGGTTCCCAAGCTTTTGGCTGACAAGAATCACTCTCTAGTTCTTGATTTGAATGTCCTACTCGTTAAAGTTGTAGAGTCATAGCATGGTGAAGCTCCATTTCAATATGCAAGGGAAATGATAAAGTCTTGTATGCAAGATAGATAGGCGGTACGTATTTTATTGCAAAAATAGCCACCAATTTCTAGATTGATGCCTCAAGCTTTTCATGAGTACATATGGAGCACCAGCATGCAACGAGTAAATGCAATATTAGATACATTATTCAAACCGCATCGGGCAAGGATGGGAGGTGTTTTGGCACAGAAGCATTATGGTAAGGTGCCTTGGCTGATACGTAATAAGCATGTTTTCTTCAAGAACATGAGTATGTTTTAGAGGGGCTTAATGCAGTTTGGGGCCAAAAACAGAATACTCATTGATGAGAGTAAGTAAAAAGTGTGGAAAATCCCTAAAGGAAGTTGGCTTATTACTCCCAAGTTAGACAACCAGATTGTTGAACAACGGCAACAGTTTCTAGTAGACACTTTGGTTCCATGACTGTTTTGTGGCCGCAATCAGAGGACCATGCATCATATACAGCTGAGAATGGGTTTGATATTGGGCCAGATGTGTTTTCTAATGCAGTCCTTAGCAAGCTACAAGAATATCTATGAGAAAGCAATGAGTCCAAGTGGATGGCAGAGAATCATCAGAGACAAAGGGAGGCTAACAAAGAAGCTGAAAGGCATAAGAGGAAAAGGCTTGAGAGGGAAAGATTAGAGAAGCAAAAGCTATTTGAAGTAGAAAAGCCAATGCAAGAAATAGAGGCTCAACAAAGCTACGAGCAGAAGCACATTGGGTACTACAAGTACAAGCACCCTAAGCAGCACAAGCATTTGAAGAAGTAGTCTAGACTCTTTGCATACTTGTAAAATTATGTACTATGATAAAAAGCTGTAATATCATGATGAGATTTCCCTTTTCAATGTTCATACCTATTTTGACTTTCATTCTACAAATTTTATAGCATTGTATTTTATGGGGCCATACTTGTGCTATGTTGGCATACTTTTTTGTCTTGTTAACATTATATGAATGCAATGGTAGCATATGGAGGGCTGATTTTCACAGTCAATAAGCTAGTATCCCTAAGAAATACACTAGTTACATTACCCAATTTGTTGATAGTATAGATAGTTGTAACCGGCATGATTGTTACTTTGTATGCTAGTTAGCATATCTAGTTATGCTAGCCAGCAGACATGCTTCTATGTATGCTAGTTAGCATATCTAGTTATGCTAGCCAGCAGACATGCTTCTATGTATGCTAGTTAGCATATATGATAATTATGCTATGTATGCAAGTTAGCAGAGTCTATATGAAAGCTAGAAGATTCTGCATGCTAGCTAGCATAGGGGGTATGGTGGCCAGCATACTATGTTGAGTAAGCATACCCACTTATGCTATTTAGTATACCTACTTATGCTGGTTAGCATAAATGCTATTGTGTGTGCTAGTTAGCATACCAACTATTTATGCTATGTATGCTAGTTAGTATAGTGACTAACTAGAATTCTTGGGCATTAGTTGAAGCATATGGGTATACAACAAAAGTTTTTCCAACACATAGATTTCTACTCAACACATCACGATGACCTTTGTATGTGAAGCCATCATAGACAATGACTTCCTCTGTCAAAACTTCATACTTTGTCTCAAAATCCTCCAGAACCTCATCAAGTAATGGAAACAAAATATGGTAATCCCAAGCCTGTACATGAGCTTTATTAGCGCAACGATTCAAGTTCTATGCATGCATGCATCACAGAAGCATGCCAAGTTTCTTGCTGCAAGGGCAATTGGATCATGCGCGCGGGTTGTGACCTTGAAAAGCTTGCAAAGAGGAAGATTTTGTCGTAGTGGCACAATTCAACTTAATTGCTTCCCTGTTCACATCCTCCCTCTTTAACCTCCCAGAACACATGGACACATTCCCTTTCTTTTGAAGGATATGATGCAAGTGCTCCGTGAGATAGGTTGGCTTGGCAAAAAACAACTACATATGCTACACACCACAAAATAGGTCCATGTGGTTTTAGCTACTCATAGATCAAGGTTCTTTTCACAATTTCTCCTGCACCATCATGCTTGCCCTCACCATGCCCTAGTCCAAAGAAGAACCAACAACAAAATAGAAAGGCGTGACTCCCTTGAACTCTGAGGCCGCACCATCCAACTACACCCAGTGTTGCATAGGAGTGATACCTTCTTGTTGTAGCCAATCACGGTGTAGCATGAAGCAATTTTGCATAAACAATGTGTCATGCACCTTGTCATCTTATGCAAAGAAGTGGATTGTTTTGACTACCTCCCCTATCTTGCAGCAGTACGTTATGTGTTCAAAAATGGGTACCTAACTAAAGTGCCAATGCATTTAATAAATCTCATTTTGCTCCTTGAAGGCGTACTTCTCGGAAAAATCAACAACTGACACAACAACATCATCTGGAAACCAAAGTAGACAATCCTTGAATTGTTGTCCTTGCCATCAAGCTACATAGTTATGAGCGATGAAGAGCTTCAACTCGATCTTCAAGAGTTGCAAAAACTCCAACGATTGCATTTCTTTATGCAAAAGATCTTCTCATTTTTTACTATCTTCATGCTTGTCTTTTGCTTCTACATATGCAAATACTTTGACAATAATAATCTTACCTGGCTTTGCTATCTCCAAGCAACATAATTCTAATACTCTTACATGGCTTTGTTGTCTCCAAGCAACATAATTCTAACCTCTTGACTCCACATATCTTACAGTCTCCCATCAAGAATTCTCTTCTATGGAAAATAGCATATGCTGGCTTTGGACAGAGAACCAACTTCCACATTTGTGTGACACCTTTGAACGTGTGATGTGAAGCCAAACAACCCTTGCTAATTTTCTTGCCTATGGCACATATACTGCATGGACACTCGCGGCCCGCCTCATGCAACCCAAAGGCATAACAGTGCATGTGGTTTAGTGAGTCCTGTAGGAAGGACACCTGCACATGGTGAGGGCGAGATTTTTGAAA
Organism: Adiantum capillus-veneris; assembly: GCF_014529385.1. Classification (NCBI taxonomy): domain Eukaryota; kingdom Viridiplantae; phylum Streptophyta; class Polypodiopsida; order Polypodiales; family Pteridaceae; genus Adiantum; species Adiantum capillus-veneris. The sequence continues at coordinate 90,505,425 of NC_140959.1, read as the reverse complement.
TGGGGCCTCTAAACCCAAACCAATGGGCCTACCCTCACAAAATGTTCGTAAAGAGGTACGCACACTACTTGGGGCACCACCTTCTTTTGGGAGTGGAGAAGGAAACCAATCAAATAACACTTGCACTCACCCACTCAAGCAACATACTTTGAGAACCCTGACTCTATGTACACTTTGGACACTTGACACCATTAATGATTATGCAACCCAATGCCGTGCATCAAAATGTAAATATGCAATTTGTGGAATAGCATTCACCTTCTCCCCATAAGAATACCCATGATACATCCAAACTCCTCCTCTCTCAAGCACTCATCAAAAAAGTCATGCACACAAGACCTGCCTCTCAAACACACAAGAGAATCACCTACATCGAACTAACACACTTTGCATAGAGAGCTCATCTCCATCTATGCAATGCCGTGACAAATAAAATCACCATGAGAGGTAGCCACATGCATATGTAATGAAGCAAAAGAGAGTTGGAGTGAGAATTTTCTTTAGACTAATTGAATAAGTGTGGAGAAACAAACCAATGGTAAATTGAGAGTAGAACACTTACTTGATTTCTCACACACTTTTTAAGGGATAGACAGACGTTGGCTAACCATCACGAATTGCAACACTTGATTGTTTGAAGATGATTTAATGATCATTAACATAACCATGAGAGATATCATGATGTATTTACAAGTTATTTAGGTGCTACAAGGATTTATTGGGTTGATGGAGTAAGAGCTTGTAGAATAGAAAGAGTGGTGGATAGAGTTGCACTTCCTCCAAACAGGAGGGTTAGGAGGGAGGATGTGAAAGAGGGAGAGTTGGGGGTTTCTCTACTATTGATCAAGAACAACATGAAGTTGAAAATATAGGTGTGTGTCCTTGAGTCTCTCCAAGGGGGCTATTTATAGTTGTGTAGGAGTGGGATTATGCTATACTTAATTAGGGTGAGTGATTAGCCCTAATTAAGTGTCCTTTGACCACTCATTGAATATTGGACATAAAAGGGACTATTTATTCACCAAAAAAATCATTTTAGACCATGAAGGCTCCATAGGGGTGCATAATGTAGGTGGGCCCCACCATAAGGCCCTACGGGTGGCTCCTGCAGGGTATCTCAACTTGTCTGTCTTGGCATTTAGAACGCATCTTTAGGTTGGTCCCATCACATGCAAGTGACCTTGAACACTCATTGCTCTTCTAGAAGATGAGTAGGGGAAAAATAAGATCTCACCCTCTTGATTTACTTGATTTACAGTTCCCTTTTGCTGCGAATCTGACAGATTTACACTATTTCGACCATAACGTTTTACCTGTAGCTCGAAATGACATGCTTTAAAAGGAAAATTTGACCTTCTCAACATGTTTGATATGAATTTGGACTATTCTTCACACCCATACACCAAGGAATTTGGTTTGGAAGGTCCACAGTAGGCTAGGGAACCTTTAGCTTCCAGGTCTTCTTGTCTGGGCCCTTTGCTTGTATGCATCCAAGGGGAATCATGCTTTTTCAAAAGGGTATGATTCTTAAACAATTAATAGAGGAGGGCCCAATATTATTTGCTTGTGAAAAGAATATACAATTTGAGTCTTTTTGAAAGGAGAAAAACTATATGTATATTCTTAAGAGATATTGGGCCACCTATATAGGGGGCATAGAAGACTTGTAGAGATGGACCATAATCTTTGGTAAAGACAAGTGGAGAGTTGATTTTCCATGGTAATTTATCTATATGGGATGGAAGATGGATATATTATTTTTTTACTACTAATTCACAAGAGGTAAGAAAGTTTGGGGGTAGATAGTTGGTTATTGTATGCTTAATTTTATTTACAAAGCAAAAAAGAAAAGGGTGGTAATATAAATATATGACTAAGGTGACATTTTTGGGAAGAGTACAATGTATGTGTCGCCACAAAGGTTAAATGAAGAGGGGGAATTTACTCTAGATAACTTAATAGCGTAGAAAAATATACACATATGAGGAAGAGGACGTTGAGTAGGCTGAAAAATGTTGCAAAAATATGGTTACCATTTTATGCCATTCATATTAGCCCTCCCCCAAGCCTAGAGATATTCATATCTTTAGGAGGATGGTGTTGTTTCTTTCTCTTCTTCTTTTTTTTTCTCTTTTTTTTCTTTTCCTTTTCCTTTTTTTTTATATAGGAGGAGCGACATGCACTCTTTTACTCCATTAGACCTGCTTTTCATTACCTCAATCCCATAAATCGGAGATGGGAGGGTTGCCTTGGGTATGTTCAGATTCCAAGGCTGGTTCTTCTAAGTTGCACATCAAATCTTTAAAAATAGGTGGAGCATTTTCCAAGCCGAAGGGAGCCATGCCAATTTGGAGCTTAGACGATGTAGGTAGATGACTTCCTATCAACGGATTGATACGTTGAAAGTAGGGCTTTAATCTCCATCCATTGACTCTGGTCTTGTGGAGTTTTCCTGATAAATCTGCTAATCTATAACTACCATTTCCAAACTTTGTTTTTATCATGAAAGGTCCCTCCCATCTTTGTAGAAACTTTTTGTCAAGTCGATATCAAGTCGGTTATCATAGCGAAGAGCCAACATACCTTCCTTCAATCCTTTCCCCTTGAACTTCTTGTTGATTTTGTCCCTTTGGCTTGTCGCTTTGGTGATGTAGTGATCAATGGACTCTTCTCTATCTAGCTCAAGTCGTTGGAGATCTAAGATCCTTTCATGTAGAACCTCTTTTGGTTTTTTTGCCACTCTTGCAAGAACGTGCAAGCTTGAGAGCTCTACCTCAATGGGGAGAAGTGCCTCCTGTCCATAAACTAGATGACAAGGGGTGAATTGGGTAGATACCTTGAAAGATGTCCTATACGCCCAAAGAGAAGCCGTCAAATGGCGATTCCAATCATTAGGCCGGTCCATAACCTGCTTAGAAATGATCTTACATATCATTCCATTCACTTTTTCCACCAATCCATTGCATTGAGGATAGTAGGGTGTGGAATGCAGGTGTTTCACTTTTAACCTCCTCAAGAGATCATTCAGAAGGTCAGCCCTAAAACCCGGGCCTTGATCTGATAAGATTTCTAGGGGTGTTCCAAACCTACTACAAATATGATCAAAAATAAACTTTGATACCTCTTCAACTGTGATTCGGGTTGTGCTTGTTGCTTCCGCCCATCGTGTCATGTAGTCAACACCCATGATGATGAAAACCTTCCCTGTAGAAGTACGAGGTAGGGGACCTATTGCATCCACACCCCACTTTTCAAAAGGGCCATAAGATATTATTGGGACTCGACGCTCATATGTTAGTCGTCTATCCCCAGCAATTTGGCATTGCTTACATGCCTTACACCAATTTTGGACATCACGATGTAAGCTCGGCCAAATAAACCTTCCTTGTAAAATCTTCCTACTTGTAATATCTTGAGAAAAGTGACCACCACATACATCATCACGACATGAAAGAAGAATTTTCTCTATCTCTTGCACACCTGGTACTCTCCTCAAGACCAAATCTTTCCCTTTGTGATATAAATCGTCCCTAATCAACTGGTAAGGTGTGGCCTTCTTAACTAGTCTATGTCTTTGCACCTTGTCTAAGTGTTTGGGACACTCACCTGCTTGTAGAAAGAAAATAATGTCTTTTAGCTCCTCTTGACCTTGATGTTTGGGTTCATATAGTTTCACACCTCCTACTGCCATTTGAAGCTTTTCATTTGCGAGTAAGTCTGCTTCCTTGTTATGAGTTCTCACAATGTGTTGTACCTGTGTTGCTTTAAAACCCTTCATCAAAGCTCTTACACTACTAAGCCACTCAAACAATGTAGGATTCTTGCACCTCCAAGTCCCTTGGATTTGCCTGACCACTAGCAAAGAATCACCTTTTATAATAAGTCTTTGTATGCCTAATTCTTTGCATTCTTCTAACGCAAGGGTTAGAGCGGCATACTCAGCCTCATTGCTGGAGTGAACATTGGGTAGAGTGATACCTTTTCTAACCATTACCTCCTTTTGTGGGTTCAAAATGATGATCCCCCCTACTGCTTTGTCTTGTTGGCGTTGATAAGCTCCATCAAAGCATAAAGTATGGGCATTATCAATCTCCTTCACTTTGAACTGTTTTGAGCCTTCCTCTCTTTGTAGTCGTGATCCTTCCCTTTCTCTCACTTTGTAGGTGAGAATGTCTGCAAGTCCTGCTCTTGTGCTATCTTCTACAAGGAAAGTGTATTCAAATTCTTGGAGTTCAAGCACCCACTTTGCTATTCTAGATGAGAGGCTCATGTGCTGTACTACATATGGTAGATTGTGCTCTAAGGTGAGAAAAACAAATGGCAAAGGGAGAAGATACGATCAAAACTTCCTTACCACAAACAAGATTGCAAAGACCACTTTCTCCATTTCAGTGTATCCCTTCTCGGTCGGAGTCATCACCTTGCTTGCAAAATAGGTTGGCCTCATGTATGATGTTTTAGGATCTTTTTGCATCAAAACAACACCAATTGCTTCGAAACCTATACTTGGAGTGACATAGTAGGTCTCCTTTGGATCTGGTGGCATTAGGATTGGGAGAGAGCTAAGAATGCCCTTCACTTCCTCAAAACATTTTGCATGTTCCCTCCCCCATTCAAATGTAGATTGGTTTGCCAACCTATGCAAAGGGGCGATGGCTTCTGCTAGGAGATGGATGAAGCGAGACATGTACCTCACTTTGTGATTGAAGGTCATTAGCTCCTTAGTTGTTGTTGGTGGAGATAATGACAAAAGGGCCTCTACTTTAGAGGGATCCACTTGAATTCCTTGTGAAAAAACCACATGGCCTAGCAAAACCACCTGAGATTCACCGATATGACACTTCTCTGGGTTGAGTTGTTCCCCAAATTGATGGAGCCTCTTAAGCCCCTCTTCAACCTTTTAGTAGTGAAGTGATCTACAACTATAAATACAGAAATCATCCATAAAGACTCTTATAGATTTTCCAAAGAATGGCTGAAATACAAATATTGTGAATCTCATGAAGGTGCTAGGAGCATTGGTGAGCCCAAAAGGCATTACTCTGAATGCAAAACATCCCCAAGGTGTGATGAAGGTGGTTTTTGGTTGGTCCTCTTCTGCTATTCTAATTTGAAAATATCCTGAATACCCATCACACACAGTGTAGCATTCATGACCTGCTACTTCATTCAAAATTTCATCTTGGAAAGGGAGAGGGAAGTGGTCCCTCTTTGTCGCAGCATTGAGGGGTTTGTAATCCACGCAAACCCTCCACTTACCATTCTTCTTGGGAGTGACCACAATAGGTGATACCCATTCGGAGTTGGATACTGGATAGATGAAGCCAGCCTTCAAGAGTCGATTCACTTCTTGTAGGAGGGCCTTTTGTTGCACAGATCCTAGTCGCCTTAATTTTTAAGCCACGGGTTTGGTCCCTGGTTTCAATTCAATTCGATGCTCTATTACATCTACGCCTCTTATTTGTGAGTAGTCAGTGATAAAAAAATTGGGATACCTCCTTAACATATTGATGTAGGACCTCTTCTCCTCACAAGTAAGATCTTTTGCAAGCATCTTCTCAAATCCTTCTTCAAGGTGGTGGCATCTCTCATCCCCTGCTGTGTGATTGTCGGTTGGCTTTTCTTCTACAGAACCATCTTGGGTGTTGGCGTTAAATACAATTCCCATTACCTCCAAAGAAGACTCCTCTTCACTGGTTGATGCACTGGTTGATGCTTCCTCATCACTTGAGTAAGGACTCTCCTCCTCGCTCTCTTCATCTGCCGTGGTTTTATAGTTGATATCTAGTTGTTTCCTTCTCGCCAATCATACACCACCAGTTGACCCTTCTTAAGAATCAAACGACCACTTCCCCATTTTTTATTTGCATTCACAGCAATGAGCAAAGGCCTCCCTAGGATGATGGGATAGCCCTCCCCCTTAGCTAGCATGACATACATATCCACTCGTGCATCTATGTTACATACAGAGACTTTTACATTTTCAATGATCCCCAAACACTTCACACTTGAGTTGTTGGCTAGCCTAGCTTGACAATTAGAGGACTTTGTAATTTCAAGCCTTAACCTGTTCATTGATTTTTCTGTGATCACACACATTTTAGCTCCACCATCAACATATACATTAGACACCTTTTTACCCCTTATGTAAGCATCCACAATGGGTTCCACATCTTTTTGTAGCTTTGAGGCCACAACCTTAATGGAAATATTTTCTTTCTTTTTTGGAATTCTTGTACTTACCAACTTTGGCCATTGCCTTCTTACTTTGGCTGATAGGTGTAAAAGTTGAGGCCATGAAATGTTTGGATTTTGGGTTTGTAAATCCTCAAGGATGTTGTAGGGCTCTAGCTCCTTTCCCAATGGAAAGTCGTTGATACCAATTTTCCTTCGCCTTGATCTTTTCTTCCTGATACTTTCATCTTCTTCCATCTTTGACTTCTTCTTCTTGTCCCTTCTTTAGCCTTTAAAAGTGGATACAAGCCAACCATGAATCTCTCTTTTTTTAGAAAGTTAGGTGCACCACCATGATTTTCTAATGTAGCCTCCCACCTTCCCCATAGATTGACAAAGGTTGCTTCATAAGAGGGATAGTCTTCAAGAGATACCTGCTTATGTCCAATAAGACATTTCCATAGTCCTTCAAAAGTATCACCTTGCCTGAACTTGGAGAGGAAGCTTGCTCGCAGTCTCTCCCAATTGGACTTGATTTGGGGTTGCAAGGTCTCATACCATGCTTTAGCTTCTGCTTTTAGAACCAACGGGAAGGCTCGTAGCTTTACTTCCTCTTCATCTCTCCCAGATATGAGATGTGCCATCTCCAAGTTGTCAAGAAACTCTTGCGCATCTTCCCCACTTCTTACATAGAACGTGGGAAAAGAACTTGACATTTTGTTTAGACTTTTTGATTATTATTTTTTTTAAGAAACTTTTCTCTTACGGGCCGCACAAGATTGTTGACACTATAAATCTGATTACATTAAAATGAAGATGTACACATCCATTTTTAATTCGTACTTTATCATAGGTAGAATAAATGGATTAATTGAAGCATTGATTTCATTGAGGCGAGTGGATCCAAATATCCTCCTTATGATAGATTGAAACCTAAACTTAGTTGCAATGATTATATGAATGGATTGCCGAGCAATAGGCCCAAAAGGTTCATTGTTTTGATCGTGATTCAAGTGCTACTCCTCGTTGTTGGTTTGAAGACCTCGTTCCTTCATATGGCCCTTGAGAACCCCTTCACCACTCCTTGTTCCTGCATTTAAAGCAAAATGAACATGTGAACATCAAAAGAAGTTTCATAATTGATGATTGGACGTATAATTGGATTGGGTGATGCCAGTATTTCTCTAAGTATTTCTGCACCAAACATAAAAACAATGCGTTGCTGGAAAAATACTTTTCTATCTATGTGAACATTTACTCTAATGTGTTGTGCAAAATGAAAGGGATAGATGGGGACTCCATTGTTCATCACTAAAAATTTGAAGGTAACTTGGAAATATGTTCCTCCATGGGGGCACCGCTTTATGAGGGAGAGCTTTTTGAAATGGGGCCTCTAAACCCAAACCAATGGGCCTACCCTCACAAAATGTTCGTAAAGAGGTACGCACACTACTTGGGGCACCACCTTCTTTTGGGAGTGGACAGGGAAACCAATCAAATAACACTTGCACTCACCCACTCAAGCAACACACTTTGAGAACCCTTACTCTATGTACACTTTGGACAATTGACACCATCAACGATTATGCAACCCAACGCCGTGCATCAAAATGTAAATATGCAATTTGTGGAATAGCATTCACCTTCTCCCCATAAGAATACCCATGATACATCCAAACTCCTCCTCTCTCAAGCACTCATCAAAAAATTCATGCGCACAAGACCTACCTCTCAAACACACAAGAGAATCACCTACATCCAACTAACACACTTTGCATAGAGAGCTCATCTCCATCTATGCAATGCCGTGACAAATAAAATCACCATGAGAGGTAGCCACATGCATATGTAATGAAGCAAAAGAGAGTTGGAGTGAGAATTTTCTTTAGACTAATTGAATAAGTGTGGAGAAACAAACCAATGGTAAATTGAGAGTAGAACACTTACTTGATTTCTCGCACACCTTTTAAGGGGTAGACAGACGCTGGCGAACCATCACGAATTTCAACACTTGATTGTTTGAAGATGATTTAATGATCATTAACATAACCATGAGAGAGATCATGATGTATTTACAAGTTATTTAGGTGCTACAAGGATTTATTGGGTTGATGGAGTAAGAGATTGTAGAATAGAAAGAGTGGAGGATAGAGTTGCACTTCCTCCAAACAGGAGGGTTAGGAGGGAGGATGTGAAAGAGGGAGAGTTGGGGGTTTCTCTACTATTGATCAAGAACAACATGAAGTTGAAAATATAGGTGTGTGTCCTTGAGTCTCTCCAAGGGGGCTATTTATAGTAGTGTAGGAGTGGGATTATGCTACACTTAATTAGGGTGAGTGATTAGCCCTAATTAAGTGTCCTTTGACCACTCATTGAATATTGGACATAAAAGGGACTATTTATTCACCAAAAAAATAATTTTAGACCGTGAAGGCTCCATAGGGGTGCATAATGTAGGTGGGCCCCACCATAAGGCCCTACGGGTGGCTCCTGCGGGGTATCTCAACTAGTCTGTCTTGGCATTTAGAAAGCATCTTTAGGTTGGTCCCATCACATGCAAGTGACCTTGAACACTCATTGCTCTTCTAGAAGAAGAGTAGGGGAAAAATAAGATCTCACCCTCTTGATTTACTTGATTTACAGTTCCATTTTGCTGCGAATCTAATAGATTTACACTATTTTGACCATAACTTTTTACCTGTAGCTCGGAATGACATGCTTCAAAAGGAAAATTTGACCTTCTCAACATGTTTGATATGAATTTGGACTATTCTTCACGCCCATGCACCAAGGTATTGGGTTTGGAAGGTCCACACTAGGCTAGGGAACCTTTTGCTTCCAAGTCTTCTTGTATGGGCCCTTTGCTTGTATGCATCCAAGGGGAATCATGCTTTTTCAAAAGGGTATGATGCTTAAACAAATAGAGGAGGGCCCAATAATATTTTTGCTTATGAAAAGAATATACAATTTGAGTCTTTTTGAAAGGAGAAAAACTATATGTATATTCTTAAGAGATATTGGGCCACCTATGTAGGGGGGCATAGAAGACTTGTAGAGATGGACCATAATCTTTGGTAAAGACAAGTGGAGAGTTGATTTTCCATGGTAATTTATCTATATGGGTTGGAAGATGGATATATTATTTTTCTACTACTAATTCACAAGAGGTAAGAAAGTTTGGGGGTAGATAGTTGGTTATTGTATGCTTAATTTTATTTACAAAGCAAAAAAGAAAAGGGTGGTAATATAAATATATGACTAAGGTGACATTTTTGGGAAGAGTACAATGTATGTGTCGCCACAAAGGTTAAACGAAGAGGGGGAATTTACGCTAGATAACTTAATAGCGTAGAAAATTATATACACATATGAGGAAGAGGATGTTGCGTAGGCTGAAAAATGTTGCAAAAAGATGGTTACCATTTTATGCCATTCAATGGTATTCGCAATAGCATGTGTATCTACCCTTCAGCCACTTGCAAAATAATGGGTTCAATATCTCAAACATTCTCATGCTAGTCTTGAAATCTAGATGGTTTTCTTTGAATCTATGAAAGAGCTCAACCTGCAATATCCAAATTTGATTAGTATGGTTACTAGGATAAATGAATCCAAACAAGAATATAGATTTTTACCTAGGACATCGGACATGTTCATGAAAAAAATTGGAGTGTTCAATAGCACATTCAACATCCTAACATGCATGTAACAGGGTGTGTTCACTACCATATATAGTGTTTTCATTAGCATTACAAGTATGCTAACTAACATACTTGGTGTGCCAACAATCATGTGTTCTAACTAGAATACATGGTGTGCTAGCTAGCATACAAGGTATGCTAACAAGCATAGCATGTATGCTAAAACTAGCAGGAACTATGTTCTGATCAACATACCCATGATGCTAAGTAGCAAACTAGCTATGCTAAAAAGCATAATCAGTGTGTTGTTTAGCATATGAGGTACGCTAAACTACATAGAATGTGTGCTAAGTAGAATAGAAAGTATGCTAGCTAGCATGTACTAGGCTCTGACCAGCATACCCTAAATCCTAACAAGAATAATTAGGTGTGATGATTAGCATACCGGTTATGCACTTGATCATACCCAACATGGTAATTAGCATACTAGGTATGTTAAACAAGCAAAGAATGTGTTAACCAGCATACACATTATTCTAGTTAGCATACTAGAAACGGTAGCTAGCAAACTCATTACATCAAACAACATACACATCATGTTAGTTTGCATACAAGGAATGCTAAATAGCATAAACATTGTGCTAAACAAAGTATAAAGCATGCTGGTGAGCATACTAGGCACGTTAACTAGCATAAATAGTGTTAATTAGCCTACATATTAAGTTAATTAGCATACTTTATAGGCTAGGTAGATTACTAGGCATGCTAACTAGCATAAATGGTGCTAATTAGCATACATATTGTGTTAAACAACATACTCAGCATGCTAGTGAGAATACTAGGTATGCTAACTAGTATAAAGGGTGTTAATTAGCATACGTATTGTGTTAACTAGCATACTCTGTAAGATTACTAGGGTACTAATTAGCATACATATTCTGTTAACTAGCATACTTTGTATGCTAGGAGGTTACTAGGCATGGTAGCTAGCATACTCATTATGTTAAACACCATACTCACATAATTGGGAATGCTAACTAGCATAAGCCTTGTGTTAAACAACATACTGAGAGTGCTAGTGTTTATACTAGGTATGTTAACTAGCATAAAAGGTGTTGAATAGCATACATATTGTGCTAACCAAGATACTTTGTAAGATTACTAGGCATGCTAACTAGCATTACCATTATGTTAAACATCAAACCCATCATACTAGGAATGCTAACTAGCATAGGCTGTATTAAACTCCATACTCAAAATGCTAGTGGGCATACTAGGTATGTTACCTAGCATAAAGTGTTAACCATTTGCAATGATACATTCTTCAATGTTTGATAAGATCTGCAAAAAAAATTTGTGTCCTACTTTTTGCTAAGCCAACCACCAAAAAGTGAAATAGTGATACCACCAATACATGCTTTCAACCAAAGATAGATTTGGAGACCATAGTCAAGCAAGGCTTGAGTAAGAAATGGTCTCAATAAGAAGCATGGCTTCTCCCCATGAAACGCATGACTACAGCACCACTACTACATACAATCATCATGTTTGATATTTCGAGGATATTTCCTATTTTCTTGAGTCTTTGAGCTTTATGTATGATTTCATATTGCAAGATTTTCCAAGAAATTGACTTTTGATGGAGAGGCAAGGCAACTTGTAGTACTTCAGTTACTCAAGGAGATAGCTCTTGATCCACATAGGTCACAAATATTTGGAAATTGCTAGTATGGCAAGGCCTATTACTAGACTTTCAACTAGGTACAAAGATTTTTGGCATGGTCAGCTCTTTGCAATTCTAGAAGCCGGGAATGGGAACCATAACCCAGCCATACCAAGGTGAATACAAACTTTGACGAGGCCAAGGGCGGCGATTACATAAAATTGGTAGGTATGCTAAATTTAAGTTTTAAAATTTGAACTTATTTCATCTTGCAAAAGTACTTTACCATGCCATCTTGAGAAGCTATGATTGTTGAGCTGTCTCTTTTAGCATTGAGCAATATCATGATTCTCAATAAGTACGCCTTGGCAAGGCCAATTCTCTATGAAATCTCTCAACATTGTAATTTTGAAATAGTTGCTTGGCCTTTCCTTTGATCTATGGTTTTAGATGCATATTGATTTTGACCATTTTGGGATTCTCCTCTAAATCGATTCTATTCTTGGATTTTATGGACATTTGGAAATAATCAATTTGGTCTACCTCCTTTTGTTTTTTCCAGTAACTCTATCTTTTTATTTGTCCACATTCCTACTTCATATTCATTAAATGGATACCCTAGTTCAACTAACCTTGCTTCCATGTTCATCAGTTCAATGCTTTGGTCAAAACTCTTTGCATTAAGTTTTCCCTTGACATGCATGTGATCTAGAATTCTCCATTTCTTGTGTTGATTCAATTGATGTCTTGCCATCAGAGTTACTAGTCTCTCTCTTGGGTTGGACTTAGTAAAATCTTCTAGATAGATTTATCTTTGTCTTTCAGGTTGATCTGTATGTATCAACATTGCATTCATATCATTTTTTTTAATGGAAAATATGTTCATTGATATGACCATTCACTCGATCTTCTTTGTCCCATACTTTTTGCAGTACTCCTATGGTCTCATAGGTTTCTTCCAGCTTCTAGTGTTGTTGTTCTTCACTTGGATACACCTATTGAACACTTGAATAGTCAATATTTGACCCGCATAATCATGGGTTGCTCTCACACTCCTAACCCACGGCCGAACCAACAACATATTATACTCTTTTTACACATGCACCAGTACTGGAAATATGGTTTTGAACTTTTCCTTCCCAGCTATGATTTGAAAAATTCTCCACCAAACCATGCACCTCGACGACTTGATTGTTAGCCATCCTTATTCTAAATGGTGTTGGTTTCATTTCTTGAATGAAAAGTTTATGCCTGACATGTTTTCCCAATATATTCATCCCTACCCCACCATCCAATATGACACATGGTGATGGCTTCCATTGCTTCCTTATCTTATAATCTTCTTGGATGACTGGTACTTCATCATCTCTTATGCCAGACAGGTCTATGGCCATTGCTTCGATTGATTTCTTTCTCTTCATTATAAAAGATTTTGTAGACTGTGGTAGGTTCCACCTGATATAAATTAACTCTATAGTTAGCTTTTGAATGTGCTCATTAACCTTGACATAAATCTCATCTTGTTCATTGCCAAGCTATTGTCTAAATTGGAAGGCCTTCCTTTCGGCTGACTCTCCTCGCATTGACATGCTTGAGCTGGCATGCTGCGACTCATGACTCAAATCTCCCTTGAGCCTTTTTTGTTCTCAGGCCTGTTTTCTTAGCCTCGACCAAGTGAGGTCTGACCTGCCATACTTCCTCCTTCAAATACTCCATTGAATCCGTCATTGACTCCATGTGGCACGGAAGTGGTATTACCACTACCCAACCTGCAAGCTCAGAATGTACAACAGGCTAATCAAGGCATTTTGTATGGAGTCTATTGACAACAAAGGTGACAAGGATATATTATGTGAACTGGATAATCTTAAGTAGGGTAAGCTTTTAGTTAGAAGCTATGTTGAGAATATAAAAGAGCTTACTAGGAAATTGAACAAGACTCCTTCATAAAAAAGGATGTCAGCTTAGTGATTTAAAACTAAAAGGCTCAGGGAATAGGAGATCCTAGAACCAACAAACAAGTTCGATGATCTAGTGATATGCTAAGAAAAAGAAGGTCCATAAAAAATACGGAGAGACTTGAGTAACAATGAGACATCGAATGAGGAGTCGGAGGATTCAGATTGCATCTCCAAGTCATCTATTAGCAAGTTCGATGATCAGGTCAAGACTAAGGAGAAAGGATCATGGACGAAGAAGATTGAGGTGATGTCTAAACAAATTCCCAAAATGTTCAAGATCAATACTTCAGTCGGTAATGTAGAGAATTGGTGTTCAAAGCAAATTAAAAGATCACAGGTCTGATGAGTGATGTCAATGTAGTTATTGTAGGCCTTTGGTCATGTACAAAATAATTGTAAAATCAGGATACCTCATTTTAAGAAGGAAAAGGATGTGTCGATGATTGCTCAAAGGTGTTGAAGTCAGATGGAATGTCTGGTACCAGAGATAATGATGCCAATACTAGTTATGAGCCTAGAAGAGGATGGTATCAATGCAAAAATGGCAAGTGCGAGGTACAACTGACTTCAAAACGGAGTAATCTTAACCACAAAACTTGCAAAAAAGTATGATAATTTCAATGCTTAATGTCTAGGCAGTATGAAGTCAGAAGGATCTGAAGCAAAACCAATTGAACTAGTCCTAATGACAGTAATTATCAGATGTGCTAGAGTGGTAATTGAGGATTCACTAGATGAGCCTATGTAGGAAAAAAAGAAAATGAAGAAGCTCAAAAATGGGAAAAGAAAAAGGATACATGGTAAGCTAAAGGAAAGGCTAAGGAGGTTAATGAGCGGCAAGAACTGAGAACTCTAGCATCCAAGATTACAAAGAATCTAGCTAAGAAGTTGTAGAGCAAACCATCCAGAAATTGATGCCAAAGTTTTCAATAGCTCAAGAAATCAAGCACATAGAAGGAGTGTTTGGTACGAAAGAAGCTCAAAATGAAGTTGATGGATGTATGTATGTGGACATCAAGATCAACCTTTTTCACCCTTGAATATAGGAAAATCAATCTTCAAGTCATTGGAGTGCTTAACATGTCTGGTTTTGTGATGGTGTGCTTCATAATCCATCTGTCTGGATTTCTCCTTTTGGTTCAATTTTTGCTCTTTGGTGTGATGCCTATTGTCATGATAAGTATTTGTATCCCACCTATCATTGTGCTAACCATTTGTTTCTATGATGGTGTTTATTGTCTCATTAGTTCTTTTAGTTTTTTTGTGTGCTGCGTTTTGATTCTATCTACTCCCATCACTCCAATTGGTCTAATCTTTGCCATTGACCTTATTTGCCTTTTGAGACTTGTGCAATCAAGCACACTGCTCAGTTCTCTCTGGATTCCTTCTCCTCAATTGAGTTGAGTGATGGAAACCCCCAAATCCCTTAGTCTCCCTCTTGTTGAGGCTAGCAATTTGTGTCATTCTTGAGGTCAAGTTCACCATCAAAGCCGTGCTCCGACTCCTCGGCCATTGTGCTGATGTGATCGTGCTCCTCCATGAACACTGTGGTTGGTCTTTTTCCTATTCCTGATCTTTTGGGTGGAATTGTGGACTTTAGCTAACTTCAAACTACGACAAGGAGATATATTCCCTGTCAAGAGCTTTGAGCTCACCATCATGTTTGTCAAAATGGAACGAGCTACTCAATTTTCATAGCTATTTCAAGTTATAGACTTGGAGTTAACTAGATCATATCATATCCAATGTGAAAACAACTTCAAACTTCATATAGCACACAAATCAAACAAATATTGAATTAGAAATGAGAAGACAAGAGTCTGAAAATAATATGTATTCATTTATTGGAAAAGGTACAACTGGCACCAGATAAAGCTACAAGAGAGCTCAATGATGCTGAGAGCAAATTCTCAAGAATTACAAAGGGTAACTCTAGACTCTGGAATGACTAGGCCACAAAAATAAGTTATGCGTCCTATTTATCGATACTCACACTAATCTCTGATTGAATCTAAATCTATCCTATAAGTGCTACATCCAATAACTGTATTAGCGCCCGACAAAGGCCTATTCACGCCATCTACAATCTCTATTGTAGACGGCTGAGACAGTAACACTATGTGCGAACGCTCTCTTATGAGACGGGCAATGAATTAGTCAGTAATTACTACGGTAATTACCATGGTAAGCCCAAGGCATATAAATAGGTCCCATTACATTGTAATCGGGTTAGCAATTGGGTTAGCATAATCGTGAGCATAGTCGGGTTAGCATTTTTGTGGCATTTGTACTTGAGTTGTTAATCATTGGCAATTGTTCTCGGCTATACTCTATCTTTTTGTTTGTAAACCACGTCATACTCATTGTAATCTTTCATCTGTAATTCCACTCACGGCGGATATACTTACTCTGTATTAAGTACTCTGGATGTGAATTTGAATATTATTCTCAGTACATAGTCTGGCTCTTATTCCAGTAGATAAATTCCAGTTCAGTTTCTGATCCTCTGTCCAGTCTACTCTCTGAAATAATACATCACCAGTAGCTGAAATCTTCTAACACTAGAATTATCTATCTCAAGAGATCAGCTCCAATTCCATTTTGGCGATCACGGTGGCTCAAGTTGAAGCTCGTTGACTGAAATACTATTCTCCCAGTTGGAAGTTTTCAGCAATGGCACCCAAACCTAGTCGTGGCCAAAAATCCACCATCCGTGTTGATCCTATTCCTGAGGAGTCGGGAAGAGAGTCTGACCCTAAGCAAGAGAAGGTGATTGGCAATGAGGCTCAGGAGGAGCATAGTCAGGCTAATGAGACGCAGGACTCATAGCATTCCGGTCATTCTCGACGCAGACGGGCAGAAAGGGAAGCACGGAAATCCAAGAGTCCTCGGTCTAGGCAGGGGGATGAGGGTACCAAGGGAAGTAAAGGCAGTCACCACGCTTCTAGCACACAGGCCAGAGAGGACACTGAAACAGAGAAATAAACAGATATTGATTGGGATGCCAATACTGACAATTGTACGAAGACTCCCAAGCGCCGTTCTGAATCTAAGAAGAGAAGCGGCAGAATCAATGGTAATCGGAATGATTACACATCTTCCCTGAATTTTTTTTTTCCAATATTCAAGGGAGGTAAGAAGAATGATCCAAATGTTCACATACAGGCTTTTGAGCAGTATGCTGAACTGAAAAATATTGATGAAGATGATTGGGGGGAATACTTTCCGCAAAGCTTGAAGGAGGACGCGAGAAAGTGGTACTACCATTACCCCGCCTGTCAGCTCAGATCCTACAACAAACTCCTTAAAGCCTTCAGACTAGAGTATTCCAACAACAGAGGTGATGAAGATATCCTCTATGAACCGGATAAGATCAAGCAGCAGAATCTGTCAGTCCGAAGTTATGTGGAAAAAATCAAGGAGCTAACCAGGCAGTTACAGGAACCGCCATCCGAGAAGAGGCTGCGTGCATGGTTTCTGAATGGTTTTCAAAGCAAAAAGCTTAGGGAGAAGGAGGTACCAGCTCCAACCAAGAAATTCAATGATCTGGTACAATGGGCACTGAAGTTGGAACAACAGGCCAAGAAGGAAAAGAGCCATAAAAAGAGAAGATCCAGTAGCAGTAGCTCTGCTACTGAGAGTTATGATTCCAGTGAAGTGTCTAGCAGCTCTAAAAGCAGCTCTAATGAACGGTCCAAGGATAAGTCAAAAAAGGGATCTTGGACTAAGAAGATTGAAGAAATGGCTAGGCAGATTGCCGAGATTAGCCACACCAGACAACCAGTTCGAAAGATGGAGACTTGGTGTTCGAAATGAAAATCCAAGGACCATATCTCCAACGAGTGCCCACAATGTACTTACTGTAAGGCCTTTGGTCATTTATGGAACAATTATGGTATCAGGATTCATCACTTTAAGAAGGGCAAAGACCAATCAGTGGTAGCCTATACTGAACCAGTGAAAGTAGAACCCACCAAAGCGTCTCAAGAGGAGAGACCAGGTACCATTGGTACTGGTCAAGGATGCGGCCGATTCCAAACGGGTATGGGCCGAGGCAGAGGGCATGGCAACTTCCAGAGCCGGAGT
This sequence comes from Adiantum capillus-veneris, assembly GCF_014529385.1. Taxonomy (NCBI): domain Eukaryota; kingdom Viridiplantae; phylum Streptophyta; class Polypodiopsida; order Polypodiales; family Pteridaceae; genus Adiantum; species Adiantum capillus-veneris. The sequence goes on along the minus strand of NC_140959.1, from coordinate 90,487,900 downwards.
TTGAACTGCTACACTTGTGGGAAGTACGGCCATTTTGCGGCTCAATGCCCAGACACACTTGCACCTACTGCTACTAAGGCTAAGGCACCAGAGCCAGTCCCAATACGGGAAGTCACAAGAAGCAAAGGCGTGGTAATTGAAGAAATTCCACATACTTCAGAAAAACCAATCACTACTGACAGCAGCAAATGGGCTCAACAAAGGGAAATTTGGAAGGCCAAGGGTAAAAAGAAGGTGGTAGATGAATGGCAAGAGCAGAGAGAACTAGTGGCTAAAATCACGGAGGATTTAGCCAAGAAGCTGCCAGAGCAGCCAAAAAGATCTGAAGCCCGAGTCATTCAAATGATACCAGCCCAATCAACTGAAAAAGCTCAGTCAATACCGGGCATACCTGAGACCATGTTGGCTGCGGTACAAGGAATGGCTGATGAACTGAGAGTTGATGGAAGGCTTGGAAGCGCTGCAAGGGAGGAATGGTAGTGTGAAGATACAACCAGTTCTTCGAGCTCTGACAACCAGTCTGATCAAGAGAAAGAAGAAATCCATGTTAAAATATGTGATATAATTCAGAAGTTGATTGTGGAGCTGGAAGATATCAAAACAACCTTGCCTGAAGTGGCAAACTTCATCAAATAGCACAGGAAAGCTGAAGCAGAGGCCAGAACAGTGGACCTGACAGCCGTCCAAGATGATGAAGTCCCGCTCATTTACGTGGACTACAAGGTTTGGAAGCAATGGGAACCTCTTTCAAGTGTTATCTTGGATGGAGGAGCAGCAGTCAATATAATGGGAGTTCATCTCCAGTAGAGAATGGGCATGATGAATCTAAAGCCAGCACCATTTAAAGTGCGAATGACACATCACAGATTAATACAAGCTACGGGCATGATTGAAAATATGCAGATAAGAGTAGGCAGGGAAAAATTTAAAGCCAGCTTCTTAGTTCTGGATGTGCAAGGGGCATATGGGATGCTGCTAGGGCGCCCATGGTTGAGAACAACACATGTTGTTCATGACTATGCAAATCAAACCTTAGCCATAGAAGGGGCCAACGACAAAATTGAGATCCAGACGAACAATACTAGGAGCTGGAGAAAAGAGTTGAGGCCGAGCTGAGGCCGAAGGAATTATGCCAGAAATATACGGCAAAGAAGATCAAACGGATGTTAGCAGCACTGAACACATTTCCTTTGGTAGAGAATGACTTGAATGCAGTTTTATTGAATAAAGAGCAGGCCGACAAGCAGAAAAAGCAATTCCCAGATCAGCTTACTGAAAACAACAAAGGGGAAAGATCAGTTCAGTTAACTGGGAGGCTGGAGGAATCAACTGACACTCGCATGATAGAGGAGCCAATACATTCTAAAGAACACAGTGGATTAGAATGCTGATTCAGAACTGAATGGGCCATCCTGGGATTATGCTGAGGAATCAACCAAACGAAGAGGAGGCGGACCTAATTGGTTGATTCCAGGCGACCAAGAAGTGGAAGAATGGAACCTAGGTTCGAAGGATAGTGCTAGGATGATCAAGGTCGATAAGCATCTCAATCCTATAATGAAGGAAAAGGCACACAGGATGTTCAAGAACTACAAAGACATATTTTCCTGGGAACACACAGACCTGAAAGGGGTGGATCCTGAAGTATGTCAGCATAGGATACCGTTGAAGCCAGATGCTAGGCCAGTATGACTGCAAAGATACCGAATGAGCCCCAAATATGCTAAGAAGGTCAAAGGGGAGATTGATAATCTTCTCAAGGCTGGGTTTATCACAGAGGTGGCCAGTAGCGATTGGCTATTTCCCATAGTCGTAGTTTCCAAGAAAAATGGGAAATTGAGAGTTTCTGTTGACTATAGGAAACTCAACGCCCAAACTATCTGATGCATGGTTTTTAGGACCCCTTCTGAAGATGCAATAAAGGCACAGTCAGTTGTTGGGGAGATGAGGATACTCTAGTCCAAGGGATCTCGAAAGAGAAGAAAAATCTACTTCACAAGCACCAAAGAGTAAAAAGTGCCATGGACAGAAGATACGTGGGAACGAGCTCTTATGCATGCCTACAACCTATATCTTACAGAATAGCCCATTCTAGGTGTGAATTTCTAGTGAAATTTACACGAGGATGCTTGTGTGGACTCACAGCACAGCATACTCCGTTTTCACTTTTTTATCGGCAGTAAATATTTTTTACCTACAGTAAATATTTTTCACCTACATGGTAAACACAAATCACTTTTTACCTACAGTAACTTTTTTTACCCATGGTAAATATTTTTTATTGCACCATAAGTATTTGGTAGGTAACAGTTCACTGTTACTAGAAGCAGTGATTGGGCATCAACAATGCAGTTACAGGAGGAGAACAGGGGAAAATCTTATGGTAAAGGTGAGTCAACAGGGATAAAGACTTTTGAGTTGAAAAGAGACATGCTGATTTTTTCAAAGAACACATGTCAAAAGAAGCCATGGTTGAGGATTTTTTGAGAATTTGATATTCAGGAGGACCCAGCTGCCACCTCCCCCCCGCAGGTCCCCCCCTGACATGTGCAAAACCTCCAGTTTCAACAGCCACCTTACCTGCTCTTAAATGCTGGTCAAGGCCTTATCCCCATGTGTCACAATCAGAAAAATCAGCATTTACTCTCCCCTCTCACATCACTCTAGAGAATATCTTGATGGTGACATATCAGGTGACTTCAATCTGTTGACCACCCTAAGCAAAAAGTAACCCCAATCAGCGGATTTAAGCATGTTTATCCCTAATCCTAAACCCTCTCAGAAACCTATATAAGGAGGCCTTCTCTCACTCAAAACACTTCACCCACTTCACCAAGCAACAAACACTTCACCCACTTCACCAAGCAACGAAGCTATGACGACATTGTTCACAACGAGGAGCTATGGATGGAGCTCTACTCTCTCTCCCTCTCTCTCTCTCCCTCTAGTATGCTACATTACTAGCCCTAAAACCTAAATAAGGAGTCTTCTCTCATGCTCCATGGACACCATCCTCGCCATCATTCTCTAAGGTATTGATGTGTTGCTAGTAGGATCATACCTACTTGCTGGGTTGATTGTTTTTGACAAGGGATTATGCCATCCTTGGCTTGCTTCTCTATATCCTTGTTATGTATGATCAGATGCCGTTGTATTGTTAAGCTGATGTCTTGTGTATATATATGCTACATAAGGTCCCTAAGCTTCGTTTCTATGTGTTTTGCAATATGTTTTGATGCCATCATAATGCCAGAAGTCTCACTTGCCTATGTGCACTATGTGTGAGGTCCCTAAACCTCTTAATTTAGGGTGGTGTCCCCTTTGTTTTGTTCTTTGCTTGTTTGCATGAGGCGTGGTTTGTGGAGTGTGCACGAGTACAGAGGCCACCCGATTGCACTGCTCTTTTTCCTGCTATCATTTTGGTGCCCCCACGGAGGAGGGCTACACAGACCTTCAGTCCACAAGCAATGAAGATGTGCAATCTACAACATGGACGAATGGCGTGAGGAGTTTGCAAATTGGAGAACAGAAGAGGAGGAGGCTTTAGAGGCCTTAAAAGCTTTCATCGAGGTCTTGTTACCAGGTTGCAGTGTCATTGAAATTCAAGAAGTAAGTTCTTCTACATGCCTTGTTCGTGATCGTCGCCAACGAAGGAGAGTGAGAAGAAGAGCTTGATATACCTCTCCTCTCAACCTATGAGTGCTCCAGAAACCTCCAACGCACACGAGCTTGAAATATTCTACATCAACATACACGAAGGTACTGTGACACACATTAAGGGAAGAGAAAGCATCACCAGACCTCTCTTTCCTGAGGAGCCGACTAAGAGGAGGAAGATCACCTCTACACCTAAGTGGCCCAAGGCCGCAGCGCGTGCTCAAGCGTAAGGTAACATTTGGCTTAATCTCATTAATAAGGGATTACATGACCACTACAGGCAAGAAAAAGGCTAGTGAGCAACCAACTTCAACCTCCAACTTGCAACCACGACTCTCACCCCTAAAACCTCCTGAAGCAAAGAGGCGAAGGCTTGCCTACAAGATTGCCGCCCGTCTGCGAGTGCTCCCAGTGCACTTTGTGAATCCAAACACCACCAATCCCAAGCCAACCTCCTGTCCGCGTGACGATCACTTTGGATATTGTCCAAAGTGCTTTGGAGACCGGGTGAAAAGCCTCCCTGCCCTAACTTTGCTGCTAATTTTCAAGAAGTTATCTCAATCTAAGGAAACTATCTTAGTTGATGATGTGCTGCACATTAATGGTGTCACTTTCATTCGTCATGCTGATTATGGTAATAGCATCCAATTGTTGCTTGCTAAAAGGCTCAGCATTGTACAAAGTGTTGCCATCACGCCTTACGTCTTCACAGATGCATCAGGAAGAGTCGAAGTGATCCGAGGTGCTGACCTTCTGTGGCTGATCAGGCTCATTGGTCCCAAGGTGGTGCAACTAAGCTAGGCTCTTGTGTGTAAGTATGGATGCCAATAATGAGAATGATGATCCCCGCATGTTTCCTTTCCATTTTGTGCGTCATATCCGTGTGAATATTTGTATTGATAGAAAAATCTTTTATCAGCAAAGAATAGCCCTGTTGTTTGGAGCCGAGAGACTTGGGGAAATCTTGCGCTCTCCTCATCCTGTCATTCTACCCTTACTAGACTATTACCATTCCTTTGATGTGTCGATCTTCATCCTATTTTGAGCTAAGTTGTGCTAAAGCTCCAAATTGTAATTACCATACTCTATTTTAAAATAAATTGGAGCTGTTTGTGTAATTGTTTACTCTCTCACTTATGGCCTTCCCTAATTTTTATGGTAAGCCTGGGGAGGTTGCTCCAGACTTTTTGGATAATTTGGAAATGTCCTTTCTAGTATCGGGAAGGGATGACGAAGCTACTAAGTTAAGGGCCTTTCCTTTGGTCTTGAGGGAAGGTCCAAAATTATGGTATCAAACTTTGGCACCTAAAGAAAGAAGAGACTGGGAGTCCTTAAAGATGGCCTTCATCGAAGAATTTCGCCGCCATGAGCCTCCAAAGGAGATATGGAGACAGCTCTTAGAGCTACGCCAAACATCACCCAATGACTATAGAAGCTATGAAGGAAAGTTTTCCAACCTGTGGGAGAAATGGTGTGCATCACTAGGTGAAGGAGAAAGGGCGCCAGAATGCCTAAAGAAGGACTATTTCCAGGCAGGGCTTTACCCCATCCTTCGAGAAAAGGTAAAAGGTAAATTCCCAGATACCTTTGATAAAGCTATGAATTATGCAAGGGAGAAGGATAGGAAGTTAAAATTCCAAGCTCAACTACAAGGGGGAATGGAGCCTCCACCGCTAGCTCAACCTACGGCAAGGGTAGTAGAAGGGACAGGAGCAACAGACCAAGAGTCCTCTCAACAAGAATTACTTCAACAAATCACCAATCAACTAGAGAGCCCGTCCATCAATCTGGTTCAAGGTGTAAGGGCTCCCCAGCCAGGAAATGAACGAAATAGACAAGAAGGACAAAGGCAAGCACGTGAGTACATTTGCTACAACTGTGGAGAGGTAGGTCACGGCATGTATTATTACCCCCATCCACGACGCTATCAAGGAAATGGTAATCAAAGACGGCCTCCTCGCCAGCAAGTCACTCCTCCTCGAGCTAGGCCACTAAATGGACAAAATGCACACGTGGCTCCACCAATCCAAATATTGAGACCCCCTCCTCCACCACCACAAGCACCTGCAGAGATCCCTCCACTACCATCGGGAGGGGAGGACAGGGCTGTCTCTGTCATAAGTCTTGACAATGGTAAGGATAAAGGGAAAGAAAAAATGGAGGAAGCTGTTGCCATGCCAGTAAAGAGAGTTAGGAGACAAAGAACTGATGAAATGGAAGCTTCAGAGCCGGATAAAGGGAATGAGTGTTCCTCCCAAGTGATAGGAGACAAGAAAAGGAAGATTAGGTCAAGGAGGCACATAGGAGTAGAAGACTTTCCACTTGGGGTAGCATCCATACCTTACGACCTGGTAGTAGATGTGAGTAAGCAACGACCAAAGATTTCATGGCAGAAACTCCTCCACCTTTCCCCAAAGATGCGTAGAACCTGGTCTAAGATGGTCAGCACCAGGAGGGCTAAGGCAAAGTCATTTGGGTCTATTAGTGCAAGAGGCATGAAGGATATCGTGCCAGTCATTGATGCAGAGATTAAGAGTCAGCGAGTCTCCAATGTGTACGTAGATGGTGGAGCCGAGATTTGTGTTATGACAGAGAAATTAATGCACAGGTTGGGTTTGGAAGTAAACGAGCAAACTTCCTTACAAGCTAAGATGGCAAATAATGCAAGGGTGGCTTGTGTGAGAAAGGTTAATGGAGTGAAGGTTTCAGTTTTTGGTGTGGCAATCTCAATTGATGCTTATGTGATCCCAACTAAGGGGGAGGGCTATCCGCTAATCCTTGGAAGACCTTGGCTTATGGCTATGAAAGCTAGGCAAGATTGGGAGACAGGTTCCCTTGAGTTGCGACCAAATCATAAGGTAGGTGGCAAGCAACAAAAAATTGTGTATGACATGAAGCAGGGTAGACAACAAGACCTAGAGATGGAGACTTCTATGGATGAATGGAGCACAAGCAGTTGCTCTTCATCTGAGGATGAGTCATCTGAGGAGGATGCTAGCTCTTTGGAAGTCATGGGTATAATACTGCGAAACCCAGAAGGAGAAGGTGGTCAAGACTCTCTAAACAAGGAAGAAGCCACAGGCTTAGAGGAGATTCTAGCTAAGGACCTACTAGAAGAAGGGAGAGAACCCTATTTGCAGGTACTAAAGAAGCATGTTGGCCTCTTTATAACTGATTACGAGCACATTAAAGGAGTGACGGTAACCCAACACCATATCCAATTAAAGGAAGGTGCCAAACCAGTGGTGCAAAGGCTAAGGAGATTAGGGCTAGTGCAACAAGATGCACTCTTAAAAGAAGTAAAAAGATTACTCAAGGCAGGATTTATCTACCCAGTGGAAGATTCTGAGTGGGTGTCTCCAGTTGTGGTAGCGCCAAAGAAAAATGGGAAGTGGAGGGTATGTGTGGATTACAAGCCTCTAAACGCAGCCACAAAAAGGGACCATTTTCCTTTGCCTTTTCAAGATGAAATACTAAATGAAGTGGCTGGTCATGAAAGGTACACAGTGTGTGATGGGTACTCAGGCTACTTCCAAATCAGAATTGCAGATGAAGACCAAAGAAAGACTACCTTCATAACACCTTGGGGGTGTTTTGCTTATAGAGTTATGCCTTTTGGTTTAACTAATGCCCCAGCTACTTTCCAGAGGTTTATGAACTTGGTGTTTCAACCTTACTTTGGTAAGTCCATACAAGTCTTCATTGATGATTTTTGCATTTACAGCTCTAGGGAAGTACATCTGTCCAAGGTTGATGAAGGTTTCACCCGTCTGGCCCAATTGGGTGGGCAATTGAATAAAGACAAGTGCCACATAGGTGAGAGCAAGGTCACTCTACTAGGCCATGTTGTGTCTCAAGATGGTATTGAGGCTGACCCTGAAAAGGTAAAGACATTGTTGGCTTTACCTACTCCTTCAAACGTGAAGCAACTAGTCTCCTTCATTCAAAAGTTTCGCTACATGGGACGATTCATACATCTCTTTTCTCAGGCAATCTATCCTTTGCAGCAGCTCACTAAACACACTACATTGACATGGAGTGAGGAGGGTGAAAGGTGCTTTCAAGAAGTTAAAACCATTTTGAGCTCATTGCCTGTCATCCTACAACCCACATGGGGTGAATTATTCTATGTAAATCCTAGTGTAGGTCCAGAAGCTCTAGGAGCTGTCTTGATGCAAAAAGACCCAAAGACATCTCTCATGAGACCAGTCTACTTCTCTAGTAGAGTGATGACAGCTGCTGAAAAGGGTTTCAGTGCAACTAAGCAATTGGTGCTAGCTCTTAAGTTTGCAGTGGAGAAGTTTCGGGCTTACTTACTTCCGAGACAATTTGTGGTGATCACAACTGAGGAGGTTTTTCCATATGCCCTACAACACATGGAATTGTCTCAAAGAATAGCAAAGTGGGTGGTGCAGCTTCAAGAGTTTGACTACACACTACAAGTAGAGGATTCCACCCGTGCTTGTTTGGCAGATGTCCTCACACAAAGGTGTTATGAGAAGGCCAAGAAAGAGGCACCTAGTAAGGTACCGCCTATCCCGGAGCCTGAAGTTCTACTGGGAGCACACAGTTTGTATTTTGATGGGGCTTACAAGAGGACCAAAGACAAGGCATCAGCAGGCATAGTAATATTAGGTCCAGAGAAGGAGAAGATCTTTGCAAAAGGGTTTTATCTAAAAGAGGTTCATTCTAACAATGAGGCAGAGTACCATGCCCTTGTTTTAGGGTTGCAATGTTGTCTTTCTCAGGGCATCACAAAGCTAAATGTTTTTGGTGACTCCATGTTGATTGTTAAGCAAATGGTTGGTGTATGGGCCTGTAAAAATGACAAATTGTTTGTTAAGATGAGAGAAGCAAAGGCCTTGTTGAAGGGTTTTAAAGAAGTTCGAGTGCACTTTGTACCTAGAGATCAAAATCGAGAAGCAGATGCCTTAGCAGGTGAAGAACTACAAACTCTCATAGTAGGTGCTATCCTTGTGAAAAGTCCTTTATACCAGGGAAAGGAGGAGCTGCATGATTTACTTTACTTTCTTGAGCATTGTGAAGCACCCTCTGGTATGAGTAAAAGTGAACGTAGGTGGTTGGCAAAAAAGCCTACCAGCTATAGCTTAGTGAATGAGGACTTGTATTGTAGAGGGAAAGATGATGTCTTAAGGAGAGTTCCCGCATCCCAAGAGATAAAGGATATTTTGTTTAGTTATCATGAAGGTGTGTGTGGTGGCCACTTTGCACAAGAGATTACTAGTAGAAAGATTTTACAAGCAGGGTTCACGTGGCCAAGCCTCCATCGAGATGTATAACATTGGTGCCGCACATGTGAGGTTTGCCAAAAAGCTGGACCAAGGCGTCTTACCCATGAAAATCAGCATCCAATCAAAACCTATGGGCCATTTGAAAAATGGGGGATAGATGCAATAGGGCCACTACCTTGCACTCAATCAGGGAAGGAATACATCATTATGGGGGTGGAGTACATGACCAAATGGGCAGAAGCTCGTCCCACAAAGCGCATCACAGCCAAGGACGTGAGTGATTTCATTTTTGAATGCCTTTGTTGCCGTTTTGGCACACCTTTGGAGATTCTCTCGGATAGGGGACCGGGATTTTGAGCTGATTTAGTCGGGCAATTGATGAGCAAGTTAAAAATCAAGCGCAGGCACTCTACACCATACTACCCTCAGTGCAATGGTCTTGTGGAAAAGGTAAATGGTCTTATATGTAAAATCATCACTAAGCAAGTGCATTTACATCCTAAGGCATGGGACAAACACCTAGATGCAGCACTTTGGGCCTACAGAACATCCTTTAAAACATCCTTGGGGTATACACCTTTTCACTTGGTTTACGGGCAAGAGGCACTATTGCCTATAGAAGTGGAGCTAGCGAGCCTCCGAGTTCTAAAAGCACATCAAGAGGATAGTCAAGAGAAGCAGGTGGAAGGAAGAATCATCGATTTGGAGAGGTTAGGGCTAGATCGAGAGTCAGCAGTGAAGTACTATGCAGCCCAGGCAGAGAAGAAACGAAAGAAGTTCAATCACAACCTTGTCAAGAAAGGTATCAAGGAAGGTTCTTTAGTGCTCAGATACGACAATCGCTTTGATCGCAGGAAGGATGGTAAGTTCTTGCTTAAGTGGGAAGGCCCTTTTGTAGTGATACAGAGGTTCTCAAATGGTAGTTACCAACTAGGTGACCTAGATGGTAAGGTACATCAGACCCCGGTAAATGGTTGGCGATTGAAGGCCTACCAATGTCGTCTTTCACAGCTACATGCTAGTGAAATCAATGCTAAGGATGGTTCAGAGGAGAGCTCATCATATTCGAGCTCCAACTAAGGTAACAATCATGTACATAGTCATTTCAAAAAAAAAGGAAAAAAGAGAACAAAAAAAGAAAAAAAGAGAATGCTACCAGTGAAAGCGGATATTGACAATGGATGGGGTATGGCTTTCAAGGCTCTAGGAGACCAGTTGTTAGTCATGGATGGATACAATTATTCATCAGAAAGGACTAAACAGGGTGCATCAACCAAGAAAGCAGTAACATGGCAAATTCAATTGGTAGCAGGTGGGTAAGTATTCAAGAGAACCCTATTGTAGCACAACCTACAGCTAGAGGCATCAAATACCTCTAGCTTAAGGGGGAGGGCTATATGATGCATGGTTTTTAGGACCCCTTCTAAAGATGCAATAAAGGCACAGTCAGTTGTTGGGGAGATGAGGATACTCTAGTCCAAGGGATCTCGAAAGAGAAGAAAAATCTACTTCACAAGCACCAAAGAGTAAAAAGTGCCATGGACAGAAGATACGTGGGAACGAGCTCTTATGCATGCCTACAACCTATATCTTACAGAATAGCCCATTCTAGGTGTGAATTTCTAGTGAAATTTACACGAGGATGTTCGTGTGGACTCACAGCACAGCATACTCCGTTTTCACTTTTTTACCGACAGTAAATATTTTCTACCACAGTAAATATTTTTTACCTACAATAAATATTTTTCACCTACATGGTAAATACAAATCACTTTTTACCTACAGTAACTTTTTTTACCCATGGTAAATATTTTTTATTGCACCATAAGTATTTGGTAGGTAACAGCTCACTGTTACTAGAAGCAGTGATTGGGCATCAACAATGCAGTTACAGGAGGAGAAAAGGGGAAAATCTTATGGTAAAGGTGAGTCAACAGGGATAAAGACTTTTGAGTTGAAAAGAGACATGCTGATTTTTTCAAAGAACACATGTCAAAAGAAGCCATGGTTGAGGATTTTTTGAGAATTTGATATTCAGGAGGACCCAGCTGCCACCTCCCCCCCGCAGGTCCCCCCCTGACATGTGCAGAACCTCCAGTTTCAACAGCCACCTTACCTGCTCTTAAATGCTGGTCAAGGCCTTATCCCCATGTGTCACAATCAGAAAAATCAGCATTTACCCTCCCCTCTCACATCACTCTAGAGCATATCTTGATTGTGACATATCAGGTGACCTCAATCTGTTGACCACCCTAAGCAAAAAGTAACCCCAATCAGCGGATTTAAGCATGTTTATCCCTAATCCTAAACCCTCTCAAAAACCTATATAAGGAGGCCTTCTCTCACTCAAAACAAACACTTCACCCACTTCACCAAGCAACGAAGCTATGACGACATTGCTCACAACGAGGAGCTATGGATGGAGCTCTACTCTCTCTCCCTCTCTCTCTCTTCCTCTAGTATGCTACATTACTAGCCCTAAAACGTAAATAAGGAGTCTTCTCTCATGCTCCATGGCCACCATCCTCGCCATCATTCTCTAAGGTATTGATGTGTTGCTAGTAGGATCATACCTACTTGCTGGGTTGATTGTTTTTGACAAGGGATTATGCCATCCTTGGCTTGCTTCTCTATATCCTTGTTATGTATGATCAGATGCCGTTGTATTTTTAAGCTGATGTCTTGTGTATATATATGCTACATAAGGTCCCTAAGCTTCGTTTCTATGTGTTTTGCCATATGTTTTGATGCCATCCTAATGCCAGAAGTCTCACTTGCCTATGTGCACTATGTGTGAGGTCCCTAAACCTCTTAATTTATGGTGGTGCCCCCTTTGTTTTGTTCTTTGCTTGTTTGCATGAGGCGTGGTTTGTGGAGTGTGCACGAGTACAGAGGCCACCCGATTGCACTGCTCTTTTTCCCGCTATCACTATCAAAGATCCATTTCCATTGCCTTTTACTGACAAGTTGCTTGATGAGATCGCAGGATATGAAATGTATAGCTTTATGGATGGTTACAGTGGCTATAACCAGTTACAGATCGCTCCTAAAGATAAAACGAAGACCACTTTCATCACCGAGTGGGGAGCTTTCATGTATCTGGTGATGCCTTTTGGCCTGTGCAATGCACCAGCTACCTTTCAGCGGTGTATGATGGAAATTTTTAATGAGTTCCTTCATCGGTTCCTTGCCATCTTTATGGATGACTTTACTGTATATTCAGATGAGGAACAACACCTTTTATTCCTAGAAATGGCTTTCAAACGCTATCAGGAGAAGCGGATTTGTTTGAATCCATTTAAATCTGTTTTCCTAGTTTAGAAGGGACAGCTACTGGGACATGTGGTATCCCGTAATGGAATAGAAATGGCCAATGATAAAATCCAGTGTGTTCAGCAAGCTAAAGCACCCAAAAATGCATCTGAGCTAAGCTCTTTCCTGGGTTATGTTAATTTCTATAGAAGGTTTGTGCATAAGTTTTCTTCTCAAGCATTACCATTGTACGAGCTTACAAAGAAGACCAGTAAGTTCAATTGGACTGCCGAATGTGAGGAGAGCTTTTAGAATTTGAAAAAGTCCATTACCAGTAAACCAGTCCTTAGGCAACCAAACTGGGATGTTATTTTCCATGTACATGTGGATGCTTCGAGATTGGCAATGGGGACAATATTGGCTCAGCCATACGGAAGGACTGATTATCCTGTTTATTTTGCCATTCGCTCTCGCAGATTCAGTGAGGCCAAACAAGGTTATACAACCACTGAGCGAGAAGCCCTTGGAATGGTTTTCAACGCTACAAAGTTCGGGCATTACCTGTTAGGAAAGTTGTTCCATTTTTATGTGGACCATCAGGCTCTTCTGTTCTTGATTAATAAAGTCATTATTCAAGGCAGGTTGATATAATGGATGATGTTCCTAATGGAGTTTGAATTCAGGATTTTTCATAAGCTTGGCAAGAATCACTGTGGAGCTGATTTTCTATCCAGAAGTACAGAAGGTTATTCAGAAGTACCCTTGAGGGACAAACTAGTGGACGCTGACTTATTTCAGCTGGAATCAGGAGAATCAATTGATCCTAAATGGTATGATGTTTATCAGTTTCTTTCTCAAGGTGATTTTCCAAAGGATTGGAAGAAGAACGAGAAGAAAACTTTGGTCATCAAAAGCTTGAAGTTTACTATCATCGGAGGGTCACTCTATCAATTAGGTGTTGATGGTATACTTCGGTGTTGTGTGCCTATGGAAGGGAGAATGCTTCAGAAGCACATAATGGCGAATCTGGTGGACATTTTTCCAATGAGGTTACCTACAAGAAGATTCTGCAAGCTAGTCTGTGGTGGCAAATACTAATTGCTGATGTTAGAAGTTTCTGTAACACTTGTGACATATGCCAAAGAATGGGTAGACCTACAGGTGCAGGTATGACTCTTTTAACACCAGTACAACCACTGGGTGTGTTCATGAAATGGGGTTTAGATTTTATGGGACCTTTTAGGAAGGTTACACCCAGGAAGAACAAGTACATAGTAATGGCTACTTGTTATGTCACTAAGTGGGTTGAAGCTAAGGCTCTTCCTGATAACACAGCCAAGTTAATTGCACGGTTTCTATTTGAGAATATTGTCTGTCGATATAGATGTCCAGTAGAAATTGTGTCAGACCAAGGAACACATTTTATCAATGACACCGTGGAAATTCTATTGGATATGCTTTCAGTCGAGTATCGAAAATCTACTCCTTATTATCCCAGATGAAATGGACGGGCTGAAAGTAGTAACAAGACTATCAAGACTATTCTCACTAAGGTTGTGCAGAAGAAGCCAGACCAGTGGGATTTGAAACTCCAGATTGCTTTATGGGCGTATAGGACATCATACAATGTCACTACTGGGTTGACACCATTTAGAATGGTGTATGGCAGTGAAGTTGTGGTTCCTATGGAGTTTGTTATCCCAAGTCTGAGAATGGCTGTGAAATATGGCTAAGACTTCAACCACAATCAAAAAAACGCCTAGATGAACTTATGCAGTTAGATGAACTCAAGAAACGGGTTATATTGGAACAAGAAATTGTTCAACAACAAAGGAAGCACTGTCATGATTGCCCAATTAAGGTTTGGGAATTTCAAAAAGGATATTTGGTGCTTCTCTATCAGTCTAGATTGAGTCCGAAGAAGCCAAACCTGAAGATTGCCTGGGCAGGACCATTTGAGGTAGACTGGGTCTTCTTGAATGGTATAGTAAGACTGAAAGATCTATCTGGATTATTGTTGCCAGGAGTATATAATGGTGCGAAGATCAAGCTCTATTATGCAGAAGCTAGAGAGTCTGGCCAAGAACAAGGTACTAGGGAATTAGGAACTGAAGATCAAGAGATACCAGAATCATATATTTTTGGGCTTTTTCATGTGCAACCCATTCCAGTTTCAAAACCAGTGCCAGTAGAACCAAACCAAATTGATCTTAGAATCAGTACCAGTGTGATCAAACCAGACTGGGAACCAGTCCACGGTATCAGTGGGAACACACTTTTCAATTTTTAACCGCCCAACGATCAGATGGCATGCCAGTAGTAATCATTTCAAGGATGGGTAGAAGACTTGTCCAATGCCTGTCTGACACGACAGCAGTGACGCACACAAGTCTAGGAGCGGCGAGCGATGGAGTCATTTTTCCTCACGAATCTCCTGCGCGATGATTTCCTCCCGTTGTTCATTCACCATCGCCAAGCTCTCAGGTATCTTCACTACAGCCGCAGACTTTATCTTTTGAGGAGACAGTCAAGTGTCGACTAGCTTTGCCATCAACACCTGGGTACGGCTTTGAAGCATCAAGTAAGTCTTCCTCTTCCTCGCCTGTTTCGTCGTCTTCAAAGTGTATGGGTAGGAAGAAGCGTTCAAACAAGATGCAGGAATCTCTTGAGGAAACCCAAGCCATCATCACTGCAGTAAAGGCAAGCCTTTCCATCATTCCTTAAAGCAAGATTCAGCGCTATGTATTCACTAATCAAGCTATGGCTTTGCTGCAACTATGGGATCTACGAGTCATTCTACAAGCCACAAGAATCACTTTCGACGCGGCCATCATAAAGCAGATTCTGGACTCTTTTGATGTTGAAGATGGCAGTGCCATAGTGTATGGTAAAAAGGTGTCTGCTACACCAGAATACATAGCTTTTGCATTCCGGATGCCTAATGAGCCCAAGCCATCTGTGGCAACCCCACAGCAGATCAGTATGGTCCTAAAGGAGGATGAAGATGCTAAGCGCAAGAGAAAAGCAAGTGGTCAAGGGATTCCAGTGGCAGGACTGGAAGCTTCTACTGCTTACAGGTTTGTGGCACAAGTAGTGAGTCTTAAAAATAATCCAACATATGTGTCCAAGAAAGTTTTTGCTATGCTGCTGGCCAAGACATTGGATTCAAAGGTCTCTATCAACCTTTGTTAGATCCTGTCACACAACGTGCTTCAGAAAATTGCCAAGTTGAAATCCCAGAATGTTTTTAAAGCTTTGTATGTTTGGCAATTTTTATATTGGGCCACTGCTCCAGATGCTCATGGCCAGGTAAAAATGGCTTGGAGTGAGAAGCCAGTTCCAGAATACAAGAATATTGATCTGTCTTTAGATGAAGAAGCCACGGACAGTCAAACCACTCCAATTGGTTTGAGAAGGAAGGCCACCCAAGATCAGGCTGGCAGTTTGAAGAAATCGAAGACTACACTGACGAAGAGCAGTGCTTTTCTGAAGCAGATAGAGAGTCAAGTCAAAACTGTGACTACTGAAAAGGCCATAGTTAGCCAAGCTGATAAACAACCTGCTCAAAATACTGAGGACAACCAGACAGTAGGACATAGTACAGTTGCTGCTGGTACTGGCAAAGATCAGGCAAAAGCAGCGACTTCTGAGAAGGCAGCAAATCAGTCGGCTGTGGACAAAGAACAACTAAACGAGGGTAAAGGTCAACTGGACAAAGTCAAAGGTCCGGCATCTTCAACTTTACTGGGTGGTGTCTCTATCTCAAATAATGAAGAAGCTTTGCACCTGGTAAAGAAGGACAGGTTGCAGCAGATGCAGACCCATCCACTGAAAGGACGTCTCTTTCTACAGAAAGCTGATTATGCAGCCTTACCCTATATGGCTCCAGTTATAGTGTATGAGCCTACTGATTCTAACCCAACTAGAGTTAAGGATGGATGTTCAGTCCTCATCCAGTCTTCCTGGAATACTATTGTCCACTGTATGGGACAAATGCTGGATGCTGCAGGGCCAGAAGATGAACTGAATAAGGCTAAAGCTGACTTAAAGGAAGATGAAGACCAGATTCAGAAGTTGAAGATAGCACGAGACGAGCAGAATCTGCATCATAGGCTACTTGAATCTCATTCAAATAGGGGTATTGAGCTATTAAAAAGCAAGTTAGTTAAGGTGGAGTCTCATATGCAGATTGTGAAGGAAGAAAGGAATGAAGCACAGAGAGCTGCAGCTAGGGCTGAAACAATATTGAAAATGAAGAGAGTTGACTTCAACTCCTTGCTACTTTGCCATACAGCTCTGAAGGCTTCCCTCATTGATAGATATATTTATAATAGCCTGGCTGAAATTTTAAATCCAGCAGGCAACGTTGTCTTTGATATGGAAAACTTGAAGTCTCTTATGGAGACTATGCAGAGTGATTGGCAGGACAAAATGGATGAATACAATAATGCTTTTATGAATCAAGAAATCCTGGATTATATTGAGCAGCAGAATTCCCTGGATGAAGCGGAAGAAGGTAAGGAAGAAGGAGCTGATAAGGAGGAGGATGACCAAGAAGAAGGGCATACTAATGATGATGATGATGCCTCACCTCCATCTCCACCTCCAGGACCTGGTAGTGGTGGCATAGGGCCAACTGAAAGAGGTCAGTCATAGCCAGGCCAGAATGAAGGGCAGAAGTCGGGCAGTCAGCAGTCCGAAGAACAGCAACCCAACTACACTGGGAATCAGCCAGCAAATCAATCCCAACTCAGTAGGGAGGCTAGAAGGAAAAGAAAATTTAAGGATGAGGGACCAACAACTAATCAGCAGCATTCCTTACAGTTTATCACCCTTAACAGGCAATTGAGACATCAGCAGGCTCCCATAACCAGACAATATCTGGAGGATGATGATCTCCTGTCTGATCTGGAACATTTTCAGAGACTGTATGTTGGGTCCAGGGAAATAGTGGAGCATTTGAAATCAGTGGCTTTTCATGATCAAGAAACTTGCCGTTTACCTACACATCCTAGCACAGTCCAACTGGTGGAAAGGGTTCCTGAATGGATAATCATTGCTGAAGAGAGAGTGACCAACCCACATTTGCAAAGACAGTCTACTGCAAATTGTCACTCTCTCGCTCTTGAATTAGAACTTCTGCTGGGAAACAAACCAATCTACAAATGTATGAAGGATGTAGGGAACAGTTGAAAGAGGTTTTGGTGCAGATGCAAATTGCCAGAGTTTTGGATCAAAGAGTGCGGGCCATTCTTGAAGATCAACTAGCCTAGTAAAGGACCTCATACTAGAATGTCAGTCGAAGAACAGGCAACTGCTCTCCACAAACTGTTCAACTAGTGAGAGTCACTAGAAAAATGATGCAGCAAGAGAACCAGGATGTTTTCAATTTTTTTAGAATTCGTGCCTAATTCTCCAGTTCTCTTGTATGCCTTCCAAGCAAGAGAGATAGAACTGCCAAGATTTTTTCCAACACTTTATCCTCAACATCCAGAACCAGTCGATTGTCTTACATACTTCAATATTATTGATGAGCTCCAGGATTGGTATGAGCGATCGACTGTGGAATGGAAAACTTGGCAAACACTCTTAAATTATGCTCTCCGACTCAATGATATTCATGAGCTGAAAGAAGAGATGTAGAGGATCCGGATATGTATGGGTCAGTGAAAGATTGAGATCAGGAGCCTGACCAAGATCACTAATCAGTTGCTGCAACTTACTTTTGAGTCCTCTAAATTGCCTAAAAAGGATATTGCAGTTACGGCGGACCTAGCACCACAGTATAGAGAGATGGCTGAGATTCTTTTTGAATCTCGGGTCAAAACCAATCAGCCTCTTCTAGAAGGATGGATTCATATTGCTTTGCATTGTCACAAGCTAGCCAGAACTAGGATCACCAAAGGCAGACGCACGCTCTATGATCCTGACACCAAAACCTATCATTTCCTTACGCCTTATGAAGTAGAGATGACCACAGAAAGGTGGGATCAGCTTGAGAAGGAGGCCATTTACCGACTCATTCAGAAGGAGAATGTTGGCACTAGGAATTCTCAGACGCCATCCAGGCCAAAGGGTAAACGGAAGCTGGTTCAATGGAAGGATACTGGGTAGTTCCATCTCAGAATTTAGTGGTGGCTTTTCTTCCTCAGCTAGAAGGTTGATATCAGTTTGTGTAGAAAATGAGAGCTCTACACTGACCTTTTCCTTCTCAACTGGAAGGTTGATATCCGTCTGTGTTGATGATGAGAGCTGTCCACCGACCCTTCTAGCTGGTTCTCTATCATTGGTCAAGTCCAATCCCCAACATCAAAAGCAAACAGTGGATTTTTCAGCTTCAAATCAGAATCCGACAGGGGAATTTTTCAGAAATTTTGAAATCTTGTCAAAATTCAAAAAAGGAGGAAAGGATGTAGATGGATGAGACAGTAACACTATGTGGGAACGCTCTCTTACGAGACATGCAGTGAATTAGTCAATAATTACTACAATAATTACCATGGGAAACCCAAGGCATATAAATAGGGTCCATTACATTGTAATCGGGTTAGCAATTGGGTTAGCATAGTCGGGTTAGCATTTTCGTGGCATTTGTACTTGAGTTGTTAATCATTGGCAGTTGTTGTCGGTTGTACTCTATCTTTCTGTTTGTAAACCACATCATACTCATTGTAATCTTTCATCTGTAATTCCAACCACGGTAGATATTCCAGTTACACTTACTCTCTATTCAGTACTCTGAATCTGAATCTGAATATTATTCTCAGTACATAGTTTGGTTCTTATTCCAATAGATAAATTCCTGTTCAGTTTCTGATCCTGTGTCCAGTCTACTGTCTGAACTAATACATCACCAGTAGCTGAAATCTTCTAACACTGGAATTAGCTATCTCAAGAGATCAGCTCCAATTCCATTATCTTAGGAACTTGACCTATGTTGCTTTTCTTGTTAGGTGAGGTTTTGCAAGACACCTATTATATCTACACTGTTCATTTGGTCCACTTCTAAAGATTCCAAGCATTGGAGTTGCTGCTCTGCTTCGTCTGAGTGCCACACTGCTCCAAGGTGCATCCCATGTGATTTCTTGTTCATTCCACCCAATAGAATTGCATATTTTTTAGATTACATGGGTTTCAAAGATTTAGATTTGGTTGATAGAAATTTTATTTTTTTTTGTGTAAAATAGTGTTTAACTTAATATATATTCATAAAATATCATACTGTATTAAATTCAAAAGTTTATTGAGCCATTTTTAATAGAAGAATGTTAAACTTTTATTGTGTAAAACGATAAGGACCTTACAAGTTTAACCCTCTAAACTATCCCTTCAAAACCATTGCTTGATTTTTAAGGCCAAGCAAGTTTAGTTAGGTGATGGTTACACAACGTTTAGTTGAATTGGCTTAAGTATCAATTATTCATTTAATACTCTTTTTTTGCATGTGACCGAGAATGGGGTTTAGTTAGGCAGCGGTCAAGTGAGGCTTAGTTATCAGTTCAACTAAGCCTCGTGTGACCACTACCTAACTAAACCTCATTTGTTGTCACTTGCAAAAAAGAGCATTAAATGAACTAGTGTGGCCGGCGGCGGCCTTCAACCGCCTCTCCTTCTCTCTCTCTCTCTCTCTCTCACTTGGGCAATGTCTAAACTCCAATGTATCACAAGAAGAGCAAGGCACACATGCCGGATAAAGCAGCACATGCCATGGGTAGGGAGGAGGGGTGGGGGGGGGGAGGATTCCTCCCTCTTTTATAATAGTATAGAAAACTATACCTAACCTTTATAATTATGCCAATTTTAGCATAGTTGTGAAGTTCAAGGCATAGTTGGGAGGTTGAATGAATAACTAAGCCTTGTATGACCATGCAAGAGGCTTAACCGCCTCTCCCTTTGTCATAAAATATAATATCTAACTTTACCAAATGATTTTCTCGTATTAAACTGATCATTAAATATGGGATGTGAGGTCCCATGCCCCTTGTCGAGAGGAGCGGAGTACCTTTGATAGGTCTCCAATCCTGAGAAAGAAAAACCAACGGACATTGCCTTAGCTACTACGTAGCCACGAGCATGAACCGTTAGTGAAGGATTGGTCCTATCTCGCTATGGCGGAGCGTGACCACCATACCCTATCTAAAAACTATCTATAATCAATTAGACCTAAAAGTATAAATCTTAGAGTGACCAACCTGTGCGCTTTTTTCCCCATGTTTCAGAAGCACAGCCGCCAAGGTTTGTCTCTTTTAAGATTTATGACTAAAAAAAAATTCTAGCGTTGGAAAGTTACTCGACTCATCGGGTCCACCCGTCCATAGAATGATACCGTCGGGTATCATTCTCCCACTTTCCACCCCGCACTAACCCTTCTTTTGTTATCTAATTACTATCACACTATTTAAACATACATGTTCCTTTACTTTATTTATGATACTGGTTCGTTAAAACAGCCCTTCAAACAGTATTACAAACAATAGTAAAACAAGAATTCGTCCAATTTTAAACCAACAACCCTTGGATTAGGTTCACTCAAGAATCTCTACTGGCGCTATTATGTCCGATCGGTATATACATTATTTATAAAAACCCTTGTCCTCATGAGCGTCCCATACCGCTCGACAAGTATTCGTTGTGCTAATCTGGATGTACTCCCGTCACAGCAACAACGGTGTCAATCTGGGCGTCATCCTCACGCCACAGCAAAACAAAACCGCAGTATCCAGCTGGGCTAATCTGGGCATACTCCCACCACAGCATCAGCGGTGCCATCCTGGGCGTCATCTCACGCCTCGGCAAGTGCCACATAATACCAGCTCTAATAAGTAGAGAGACTTGAGAGAAACCCTACCGAAAGTTTTGGACAAACATTCTTTCCTATAGCAACCAGTTTAACCAGACAATCTTTCCTACTTGTCAAACATATGTCGAGTTTCTTGGGGTTAAGCCCCGTGGTTTCGGTCCGTGTTTTCTTTTCATAAGGTAAATAATATATTCCTATGGTCTCGCATATGCGATGATGCATAACTTGAAACTGCAATACTAACTTGTACCATAGCTCCGATTGGTCCGATTGGTGGAGACATAGCATTTTCCGCAGGGATTCCACCGTTACTTGTACCAGCTTCATGATCATTAGCGCCTTGGGTTCGAGCACGCTTTGGAGCCATTTTTTTTGTACTACACTTATGTTATACACTTAGAACTTTAAATTGGTCAATCTCCCTAGTAATCTCCTTGTTTTCAAAGAGAGTTTGTAATTTGAACCCTCGCCAATTCGGATTCACACTTAGTGTTGTTGTTCTACATCTAATTTCTATACATCAAATATTTGTTAATCTTAATTAATCAAAAATTAAGTGTGTAAATTACGAGTGAAAGTTTAGGAATGCATTACTTTTATACATGACATTTCTAATCCAATTCTAACTTCAATTCTATACTTCAACTAAATCAATTTTTAGTATTATTCAAAATTATATTTAACTTAATAGACAATAACATTGGTGAATGAGAATTTCATCATGTATAATAAGAATATGATGAGTTCTCTTATGTATTAACTTTCAATTAACAATATATAAGTTAATAGTGAAGATGTACTAACTAGAGAGAGTAGGTATACTTAGAGAGATTAGAGTAAGAGAAAACATACACACACATCTTTTCTAAAGTTAATTGAATCTTACTATCCATTAGAAAGATTAGAGTAAAAGATAGCACACACACACACCTAGCTAATTGAATCTTACTAATCTATTAGAGAGATTAGAGTAAATGATAACACACACACACACACACACACATATCCTTCTTAAAGCTAATTGAATCTTACTAATCTATTAGAAGATTAGAGTAATAGATAGCACACACACACACATAACTAATTGAATCTTACTAATCTATTAGAAATTAAAGTAAGAGATAGCACACGTACACATAGCTAATTGAATCTTACTAATCTATTAGAGAGATTAAAGTAAGAGATAGCACACATACATCATTCCTAAAGTTAATTGAATGCTTAATTAATACGCACCTTATTAGTCCACTAGAGTTTTTGCTCTCTTAGTGGTTTGTGGACGTCTTCTCTCTAAGAGAAGTGGCAGCACTTCGTGAGCGCTATAGAGGCAATCTCTATGTCTAAAGTGTGAGCATGGATGCTCTATTTATAGCAAAAAGAAAAACGTCCAACTTTTTTTTTCAAAAAAAAATATTTTTTAAATTTTTTTTTAATAAAAAAATATTTTTTATTTTTTTATTTTTTTCCAAAAATCATACCCGCGTTTTTGGTACCCATGAGCTTGACCACTTTGTCATTATCATCAAAAGATAAGGCCACACAAGCCCCCCCTCATTAAGATTAGTCAAGAGTAGCCTCTCCTTTTTCATGTGACAGTGTGTCCCACTTTGTCCCCTCCTATGTGATCCATGTGCCTTCATTTGTCATCCCTGTGTATTCTTTTGTCTTTATAATTATTTTATTTATTTCTTTAATGATAATTTACTTTACATTTTTAAGTTAAACTTTACAGTCTTATATTAACTTTACAATAGTAAAAGAAATTTCTACAATCAGTAAATAAGTCTTGCAATAAATTAGTTAGTGATTCATATAGCTAAACATGTCAGAATTTTGTAGCGTAAATTTTAATTTCTAGGTTTTCTCAACCTACGATTCATAATTTGAACTCGAATATCTTAAATAAGGAGTGATGGTTCAAAAAAATACAAATGCGTAATAGAACTTGTGTGCAATTTGAAAGTAGAGACCTTACATGGGAAGATAAAAGGGGAACAAGAGTTACATCTCAACAGGGGTCCAAACGGAGGTAGTCTATCAAAGGACAATGTGCATCTAATGGAGCTAAAAGAACCAATAATGGAGGACCCGCCAGAGATCAAAGATCAAGAAGAGGTTTGCATCCCAGATTGATTCTTTGACATGAAGACAAGGTACTAAGTAACGGTAAGATTATCCAATGATATCTTGTTAAGTTTAAGAATTAGCCTTTAAAGATGCTAGATAGATGCAAGGAACCTATCTTAAGGATAATATGAACCTTGTCAATGCTTACAATGCTAAAGTAGAATAAGCAAATGAAAATGCATTTTAAATGAACAACGTTTTTGTCTTATAAGACTCATTTTCTTTCTTTTATTGAGCACAAAATTTAAGAAGTGTGCATGCTTAGGATCATGTTTGTGGTGACGACGTCTCCCAAACACTAAGTAGAACTTGTCACTCTACTTTGGAAGTATGGTATGGACTAAAGAGTAGACATGCTCATGGCAGCTAAGTCTCCCGAGCAAAAAATGGATTAGTCATCCATTCTGGAACGATGATGTAGAGTAAAAATGGATCCTCTACCCGCTAAGAAACATGGACTAATGACTAGGCTTCATCTTCTCTACCTCATAGTCAAGGACGACTATGATTTTAAGAGAGAGGTAATGTCATAAAATATAATATCTAACTTTACCAAATGATTTTTTTGTATTAAACTGATCATTTAATTTGGGAAGTTAAAAGAGGAACAAGAGCTAGGATATATATATGTGCTTCTAGACCTATATCAAGAGGAGACCAAAAGGAGAAATGGTTGCATATCAATAGGGGTCCAAAAAGAGACGGTCTACCAAAGAGCATTGTGCAATAAGTGATTTGAGATTTACCTCAGTAAGGGACCAAGAGAAGAGATGGTTACATCTCAATAGGGGTCCCCCAAAAGAAGGTAGTCTATCAAAGAGCAACGTGCATCTAATAGAGCTAAAATACCTTAGGGTTAGCTTCATTAAAGACCTCCAAAAGTTAGTGTTAAAAAGTCCTTTGACCTTATGCAAGCTAGGGCTAGCCTCGAGAGGGGAATCCTACCCAAGCATGAGGTGCTAAGATGCTTAAAGTGGTTGTGGGAACCTTGCACAAAGTTTGAGGTGATTTTTATGCTTAATTGGCTAAGGCCTTTGAAATGTTAAATTAAAAGATAAATTCTCAAGAGATATGAACATTTCCATGCTTGATTGACCAAGGCTTGAAGTATTCAATTCAAACCAAATGGCTTAAGAAGCATAAAAGACACATGCTTGATTGACTAAGTGCTTAAAGTATTCAAATAAAACCAAATGACTTAAGAAGCATAAAAGACACATGTTCAAAAAATTATCCACATGTGGCCCTCATGATGTGCTTGAATCCTATTGGATAGGCTTTAAAGGGGTCAAATGAGAATTTAGATGCATAAAAATAAATAGTTAAGTTTTTTCTCTCAAAGAGGAAAAAGAGGACACATGTCCCAATTGATATAATTAAATATTACTAGGGGGGGAGAGAGAGAGAGAGAGAGATAGAGAGAGGTGGACCAAGCATGAGAGGGGGGGGGGTATACTCGCCCCCCCCCACACACACACACAGCCTCTCATTGTGTGGAGTGCAAAGTGCAAGAGCTCCATCTTCTTTTTCCAAGCTTGTTGAGAAGTGGAGAGCCTACACCAACACTCTTGGCTATGGAATGCAAATCCAACCAAGAGCCATGATTCAATGCTTAAGCTTGCCATCTTTTGCATCTTCATTACTATGCTATTATTCTATGCTAAGCAAGAAGAGTGATGATAAGTGAGGAACTATTTCTTTCTCCTATGAAGGATTCTTCTTCCTCTTCCCTACCCACATTCCCCGCTAGCTCTCTCCACCTTCAAAGGTGTTTGAGGCTTTGGGACTGAGGCTTGGGATAGTTAATGCTTTGTGCAAAGTTTATGTTATGCTCGTGATGCATGAAGATTTCCATCTTCATAGCATCACAAGGGTCACAAGGAACACAAAGATTTTATTGTACCAAGTCTCTCTCTTGATGGGAGAATCTATAATACAAACGCCTTTTTAAGGAGCGACCAACTCCAAGTACGTCCGGTCCTCAACTATTATCATGTTCTTTAATACTCTCTCTCTTGCAAAAGTATTTCTCATGCCAAGTTAATTAAGTACTATGTTTATGTTGCTACCATCAATTAAGTTCACCCTCTATGTTCTCAAAGTGATCTCACAAAAATTCTCACTCTAATTCTCTTAATTCCACTATTCTCAAAGGTCATAGGCCATTCAGATTACATTGGTATCAGAGCATTTGGTTTCTCTTTTCTTTCTTAAGAAGAGATGTCCTTAAGTAGCCTATTAATGGTTGATTTTGTTAGTTATACTAAGGTAAGTGGGACTCGAATCTATTATCGGTTTTGTTGAGCCCACTATGTGGGATATGGTGTACACCTCGAGAGATTTGGTCTTAATGATGGGATCTTTTTAGACTTGCCTACGACTTTACCATTATTGAGCCATAAGAAGTCCAAAAGGAGCTATCCCACCCCACTACTCTCTATAATTAACCAATTCAAGTCAGGGGTATATGTACTTAAGTTCTTATTTTCAAAGGCTAAGAGGAGTAGCAACTAAGGTTTTGAATTGCCAAAGAATACACTAAGTAAACACATAAGTATAATTAGCATGACTGACAATAACCAAGAGAGTAGAATGAACATTGATAGCTTTTATTTTGCACATGAAGGTGCTAATGATGATGCCCCCATGTTTATCAATTATCTTGTTACTAGGTTGCATCAAGCTATGGGCAACCCTACTTTGCAAGCCAAAGTTACCCAACAACTTCGTAGTTATGGGATTTCCCTTCCTCTCCAAGAGGAGAGAGAGTTTAGGAGGCCTCTTAATGAGACTCCCAAAAGAAGACTCTCTCCCATAAGAGAGGAGGAATCCAAAGAATGAGAAAGAAGTGAATCCCTAAGTTCCTCTAAAGATGTGGTTCCATGAAAACGATAGTGTAGACTATCCCCAACTCCTCCCAAGAGGAAACGGTCAACCCATAGTCCTTCTCCTCATCACTCCGGAAGGGAAGAGAGGAAACAAAGGAACAAAAAGGCAAGAAAGAGGTCACCCTCTTCTCCTTCTTCTTCACCTTCCTCCTCTTTCGACGAAAGCTATGGCTATTCATACAAGAGGGGAGGACATCAAAAAACTTACCCTGCATGGCGCAGGTCCCAAAAGCTCAAGAAATTCAAAGAGGAAGGAAAGAGTATCTCTGATATCACCTATGATGGCACCTTTGGTGCCCCTAACAATGTATTGGCCTTCATCCAACAATTTGATGGGGCCTTTAGAGACAAGGGCTTCACGGAGCACCAAAGACATGGAAAACTCTACAAGTTTCCATCATGAAGCAATTCCTTACAAGCGATGCCAAGGACAAAGTGCTCACTGAATCGCGAAGTTTGAAGCTACTCTTCAACGATTCTATCCACAAATATGTAGACAAGTTTTGGGGTTTACATCTCAAAGCTACACTCTTTCAAAGGATAGACTTTGTCAAACAAAAGCAACATTTTTGTGTGGTATTACCTGAAGAAATGACGGAGTATGTCAACTCACAACGACTAGCACTATCACCGAAGCCATCCACCACATTATGGTTGCTTCAAGGATCAATTTCCAACAAGGAGTGAGAAGAAATTTCAAGCCCATGGAAAACAAGGATCCAAATGAAGCTAAAGGGAAGAGCAATGCTCAAAACTCTTCTCAAGGCAATACCAACACCAACAACAACAAGGCCAAGAAGAATGAAGCTTACAAAGGTAAAAATAAGCTCTCTCCCAAAGAATTAGAGTCCTTTCATAAAGACCATAAATGTTTTAAGTGTGGGGAGCAAGAACATGGTTATCGTTCTTTCCCCAAAAGAAATGTACTCAATGACACTCCTAGAGCTTCCATGGTTGAAGCTCCAAAAGAGGATACTCGTTGCAAAGGCTCACACCTCTCCTATGCTTGGATAAAAGTAAGGGAGCATGATGCCCTTATTCTCTTTGACCCTGGCTCTACTCACAACTTTATATCAACGGAGTTGGCCACTAAGTTGGGCATTCAAGCTTTTGAGATGGGAGATATTGTAACTATCAATGGAGCTTTTAAGGGATAGCAAACCTCTGTTACTCCCTTGATTGGGAAGTTCAGGCTTCATGTCCAAAGCTCCATTGACAAAGAAGAATTTTTTTTTATCTCTCCTCTCCAACATGAGGATGTTATCCTAAGGGCACCATGGTTCAATTGCATGGCTGCCAACATGAAGTTCCCTGAAAGGAGAATCTATTTCACCTACAGGGAAACGAGCATGTACATATATGCTAATGAGTCAGAGAACACCATATCCCTAGTAAATACGCTTGCTTTTGATAAAACGATGAAAAGATCTATTTTTGCGTATATGATTTTTGTAAGAGAATCTGTAAATGATTCTAATGTTTTCACAAGTAGCAATAAATGGAATCAAGAGAAATTAGAGTTGTCTAATTTTCTAAATGGATTCCAAGATGTTTTTATCGATGACATCCCTAATGAGCTACCTCCGGAAGCAGGGGATGAATCCATGGAATAGAGCTTCTATTAGGAAGCTCACCGCCTAATAAACCTCCTTATTGTGTTTCACAAGCTCAACAAGAGGAGATCATGAGGCAAGTGCATGAATTGGTGGAAAAGGGGGTGGTGAGGTCAAGCTCCTCTCCATTTTGTTCATCAGTGCTTTTAGTGCAAAAGAAAGATGGCACATATCACATGTGTGTCGACTATAGAGCACTAAATAGGATCACTATTAAAAAAAAGATTTTCCGTGCCCATGGGTAGAAGATCTATTTGATAAGTTACAAGTTTTGGCTTGGCAAATGCTCCAGCCGCATTCAAACTCACTATGGACAAAAATATTCACGCTACTCAAATTCTCTTGAGGAGTACAAGTGACACCTCCAGGTAATCTTTCAAGTTGTGAGAGAGAATAAGCTTTTCATTAATCAAAAGAAAAGTGATTTTTTACATACAAGAGATTCAATATTTAGGTCACACTATCTCTCAAGATTGTATCCGTATGGATCTATCAAAGTTGGAGGTAATAAAAGAATGGCCTAAACCAAGGAATCTACACGAGCTAAGAAGCTTTATTGGTACGTGTACATACTATAGACGCTTCATAGCAAAATTTTCTCAAATAGCAGGACTATTATATGACTTAACAAAGAATATTGTTAAGTATTTATGGATTGCTAAGGAGAAAAATGCTTTTGACAAGACCAAAGAGAAGCTTACCTCCCAACCAGTTCCTTATGCTTCCGGATCTATCAAAGCCATTTGATGTTCAATGTGATGCTTGTGGTGATTGTCTTGGAGCAGTTTTGCTTCAAGAAGGGCATGCCATAGCATATGAGATCCGAAGGCTCAATGCCGATGAAAGGGTCTTGGGCATATACGAAGAAGAGCTTTTAGCTATTCTACACGTCCTAGACACATGGGAGCAGTATCTCTTGGGAGCTCCATTCATCCTACAAATGGATCACAAAGCCTCAAGCAATTCATGACGCAAACCAAGCTCTCCGACAAACAAATAAGGTGGGAAATTTTTCTTTTGCAATTTAAATTTCATATTGCTCACATTTATGGCAAGCACAACTAAGTGGTCAATGCACTTTCACGACAACCAAGGAAAAATGTGGTGTCTATATCAACTCACAATGATCTATCTTTTATGATAGATGAGTGTGCTACTGTCCGAGACTTTAAGTAGTTAATTACAGCCTTTATATTATGGAAGAAAAAAGAACCATTAACCTTAAAGGATGGTTATGTTCCAAACGGCAATAGGCTATGTGTTACTCACCCATACAATCAGAAAGTCAAGTATGAATCCCATTCTTCTCATTATGCGGAGCAAAGAAGGATTCCATAATCTACCCTTCAAGAAGTAGAAATATATTTATGTTGGTCTACCATGAAAAATAAATATACAAGAGTATGTTTCAAAATGCGTGGTATACCATTGAAACTTGATGGAGGGAAGCAACTTGGATTGTTTCAGTCGACAGGCTTAGCAAGAAAACACACTCTATGCCTGTAAAAAAGATTATTAAGACAAACGGCAACCCTCTTTAGATCTCAAATTTTCAAGTATCATGGCTTGCCAACATCCATAGTGTCAAACGAAGATCCTAGAATGACCAATAATTTCTAGAAGGGGTCTCTTTGAGAATCTAGGAAGTATATTAAATTTATCTTTCGGTTTATCATCCACAAATGGATGACCAAAGTGAAATAAATAATCTAAAGATTCTTGAATCTACTAAAAGCCTATGTCATGGAAGTAGATCAACTTTCTCAATGAGAAAAGTACCTACCTCTTATAAAGTATGTGTACAATGACATTGTACATACTTCTATGGGGAAAGCACCTTTCAAGGTTAAAGAGGGAAGACCCAAATGTCCCTTACTACTTGAAGTATATGGGAAGACCTTCGCTCAATATAGCCGAGACTCACAATAACCTTTTCCAAACATTAAAAAGGTTATATCCATCTCAAAGCAAAGGCAAAAAGGGCTACTGCTAATAAGCACAGAAGAGCCTTGGCCTTTAAGGAAAATGATTGGGTCTTGCCAAAGTTTCTCAAGACTCGTCTAAGGCATACTATGGGCAAGAATCCTATGACCACCAAGAGTATTATGCTAAACTAGCAAAAAGATACTATGGTCCTTTCTTTTAAAATTATTAAGCCAATCAATGAGATGGATTATTAGTTAAAGTTGCCCAATCATTGGCTCGTTCACAATGCTAACCATGTGAGCCTACTCAAGTCTTACAAAGGAGACCAATCAAAAGAACCAATAATGGAGGACCCGCCATAGATTGAAGATCAAGAAGAGCTATTTGCAGCCCGAATTGATTCTTTGACACGCAAACAAGTGTAATTCCAAGGATAGCCAAGGACCAGGACGGACGTGTAGTCAACGGGGTCCCTATATTTAGAAGGCCAAGGGCCTATATAGGGCATGGTTGGGTGGTGATGAGCATGTTCGAGTTCCCTTGACCTTTCACTGGTATCAGAGCTAGAGGAGAAGGAGCCATGGAGGAGGGGGGAAGCTTGCATGAGGCAAGCATGGTCTCTCTTTCTTTTCCCAACTCTCTCTCTCTCTCTCTCTCTCTCTTGGTGGACTTGGATCTCGGGGAGGCCGTGTGAAGACACAGGCCGTGGGCATGGCCCCTTGAAAACAAAATCCAAAGAGGAGGAAGGTCGACACAAGAAGCAGGACCGTGGGAGCGACTGCTTGTCCTAAGAGGATGAAGCTAGACACAAGAAGCAAGGCCACGGGAAGCGACTCTTGCACACAAACGAGGCCAGATTTTGACCTACACAAAACTGCTCCATCTTGGGCTTGACGGATTCTCCAGGTAGCGAATAGTGTTTCTCATTTCTGGAGCCGGTCAAGAAACCTCACGTAGCACGAGGGCTGATGGATTTTGCTCCCTGCACAGCAGATGCTGCCGCCATAGCCAAGGTGACTTTTTATTTTTATTTTTCATTATGTTTTTCCACAAAAGGGGGCTGTCTCACCCAAGGGGGCCGCCTCAAGTAAGGCATGCCCGGGTTGACCGCCATGGGCAAAGAACGGCATGCATGCACCTCGTACAAGTTTCGTTGGTCCATCGGCAAGGCTATACACAGCCGGTTGACATGCAAACGCAACCTGGTTTTTGGGGTTTTTTGGGCGATTTTCTCACATCCCTCCACTTTCACAACCCCGCCACAGCAACAACACCAAAGACGATATTTCTATTGATTCGAGGATCATAGACGTGTTGATTGGCAAGGCTACAACCTACCATGGTAGGGAACATGGTTACAAATCCAAGGTGGCAGTGAACATCTGCATGGATACGAAAAGTTTAGCATGCATGCTCATGCATCATGCAAAAGATTAACGGCACGGCAAGTCAAGTCGCATGATTAACAAGGTCCAATTATTAGTTGCAAGCCCGCATCAAGCATGGATTGAGTACCCGCAGTCTCGATCAGAAGCATGGCTTCTACTGAGTGCCGTGATAGAGCACGCCCATCAACGGTTCAAATTTTCTTCAAAGACAAGGTATGAATATTTGTTGCGCTTTTCTTGTTTAATTAGTTCTCAGTATGCAGTTGTCAACTGTTATACTGGAGCACGGTTCACTTGGTCTCCAAGGTGTTGTTCTAATCGTTGAGCAAGGCTCATTAAGTGCATACAAAGCTGTTGTGTTACGTACAACACTCTAGAGTTAACTTCTTATCATGCATGGCATGTACATATCTACAAGGGAAATGTCCCAAGCAAGGCTTTCCTTTTTGTAATGCTCGAATCTGGAGTAGGATAGGGTATCGTATGACCATTTCCTGGCTAAGCCTAGGACGAGTTCTAGCTACAATAAGGCAAGTGTAGGCAAGGCCTGTATTTTGTCATGCAAATTTCTTTCTTGCTTATTTTCCATTAGCAAAGCAGGCAAAAGTGCTCGGCATGGCCGACCATTTGTCACACCCTGCAAAAGTGCAAAACAGTCAGGAGTATCTTGGCTTCTGTCCATGCCTGGCAACGGTTAGGGCATGGTAGTGCTGGAGAATCTCATGGAAATTGGCACAGCCTATTGCTAATCTTGATGAGGAGGCAGCAGGTGCTCGATAGGACCAACCATTAAGGACCATTTCAAGAAGCTGTCAAGCAAATTGTTAGGGCTTTTTTTCACTGGTGTTAGGACAAGGGTCATGTACCCTAAGAACTAGGATAGTCAAGGACTACGGCCAAGGGTCGGGCTAGGCAGTGTGGACAAGGGATCCGTCTAGGGCAAGGGGCTAGGAGCCCGCCTATATAAAGGGAGGTTGGGAGGAGGATGTCAAGGTCTAGTTCCCTAGTTCTTACACTGGTATCAGAGCTCAAGAGTCTCTCTTCCACTCTCTCTCTATGCGTGGTCTCTTTAGGTCCCTGAAAGCAAGGTCTTTAGGTGAGAACCGTGGCTTTTGGGGGGCTTTTCTAAAAATAGCATGTTTTCTTGCCAAATCGGGCCGCCTTTCCTGTTTTGGAACTGTGTGTGTGGTGCATGAAATCGCGAGGTATTTGTCTTGACTGCAACGCCATGGGGAGGTAGGAGGGTTGCCAGGAGCTCGCGGCCATAGCAAGCCCCAGCAAGTCATGCCATCGACTTCTTCTCCCTCCCGCTGAGCAGCACGCTGTATCTGCATTTTTTTCTTCAAAAATCCGCCTATTTCACATTGAAAGGCCTTTTGGCCATTGGCTTTTGAACTTGGTCACTAATAGTGGCCCTTCCCACAGGCAAGGCAGCACCTTCGTGTGCCGGCAAGCCTCCCCTCAGTTCGGGTGATCCGGTGGAAGGCAAACGACCACAAATCTTTGTTGAGAAGGAATAACTCATCATTCCGAATGGGCTGCAAACCAGATTTGGCAGTTTCTCACACCACAAATTCCAACCGATTTGCCGTTTGCATAAGATGCAAATCCAGTTATCGGCTACTACGAATTGATCGGTGTTTTCAAGTACATCCTCGGCTACAAGTCAATTGCTGATTTTGTGGTTGCTTGGGATTTAAAATCCGACTTTGAATTCAGCGTTCGGTTCATCAAGTCCACATTAGACAACTTGCAATTTGCTGGACTGCAAACAATGCGAACAAGTTTATTGGGAAGCTCGACTTTCTCAATACTTACAATGTCATCGGCAATTTGAACTTCCTCGATAATTTCACCTCTTCGCCAATTCTACCGTGACTTGAAATTCACCTTCTTTACGACCACCGGCAAAGTTAGCACGGCTAACTACCAACATATGTGTTCGATATGGCTACGAGTTTTTTTTTTTCACTCCAAGGTACTGTTTTCTATTTGTTCGCACAACACAGATTTGCCATGAGTGCGAAAATTGATTATCAACACATGTTTGACTTTGAATACCTAGAAATTGCTCCATCTGTGGATGTCATGGGGCCGAACTCACAGAGAGTACCATCGTGGAAATAGGGATGGATGGTGCAAACCCAGGTGATCTATCTCTATCTCTTCATTTATCAACCCCTCCTCCTCAAAGTGTGTTGGATATTCTAGAGGATGACAGTCAATTGCTGGATGCCAGGGAGTTTGTTACTCGACAGGACTGGAAAACTTTTGATGCACGATTTCGCAAGCTAGCTATCAGGGTCCAAATATTGGTGACGCAAGTAGAAAATCTCACACAACTAATTTACAGAATGCTACCAGAATCTGCTTCTCACTCGCTAGCAACCCAAGGGGTTGTCTGCCCAACAGTTATGACCAAAGAGGTCCAGCATGTACAAGAGAACTCGGTGGTCGATACAAATTTGGTTGTGACCAACGTGGTCAGGAAGCAACTCTCACAATCAGACTTCCAACGGGCAAAGCATCAAAAATTATGCTTCTATTGCTTAGGAACGCATCAAAAAAAGCAGTGTCCACATGTCCGACAAACTTAAGCATGATGCATGAGTTCGTGATTTGACATAAACTCTAGTTTTGGTGCATGGCACAGTAGTTATATGGCTTTTGAACATGTTATGCTTAGCCATTTTCTCATACTTGAATATGGATTTTCAGAGCACTATAAGTTTTTTGAATTGGGTATTGTTACGCCCCAATTTCTTTTCTTCCACAGTCATTTTTTTGGGTACGACCAGTCACATCATCTCGGCTTATACGATCTGTCAAAAACATTATGAGATGCATGCAAGATCACTGAATTAGGTTGTCTATGATACACGTGTCCTACAATTTTATGTTTCACATTTACTTATTGTTTGTTGTGAAAAGCCAAATGCTTGACCTATTTCACATGAAACAAGGCTTCTAATTCGTACTCCGATTAACTCGGCGTCAAGTTGGCAACCAAGTTTGGGGCACCTATATTATTCAGGATATCATCTCATCGAATCCCTACCAGTTTAGCTGGTGCAAGGCACTTATGGTGTTGATTTTTATGGTTGTCACGGTAGCCATGGGTTTCCGTTTTTGTATGCAAGGCATGCTACCGAGGTGGTATAAAATACGCTCTCACACAAGCACTCTGTCAAGGACAATATTGGTTATGCATTGTTTCCCATAATTTTCGGTTGCTATCAAGGCACACACCACTAAAAAGAACCTAAAACTTCTACTGGATTCACAACCCATACACGGTAGATGGTCAAGATGTGACTTGTGTTCCCTCTCGCAATGCGAACATCATACAGTCAGATGGCTGCATGCTTATAGGATAAGCTGCCAGTCAGGCATAAGATTTCTAAGAGCACACATTCTGGGCACACACACACTAGAAATTTAAGGAAAGTTCCTCAGCCCAGCATTCTCTTCTGTTCGTTCTTCATCTCTTTCTCTAAAGAACCAAATGAAAATTTTCTACGAAGTTTTGTTTTATGTTTCACTACTGAGTTCTCCTGAGCCAAGATGCTCTAAAGCTCTCAGCTAGAAATTGGGCAAGGTGCCATCCACATTAGTCTTCATCGGCTCGATGATTGAACACTAATTGCCATGATGGTTATGAACCCCGCACGTTGGCTAAGAGCCATTGCTCAACCTAGGATAAGATCCACTTGTTGGTATTCCTTGAACGATTGTTCTCAACATTGAACAGCTCTAACCACTGGAATACACATTGTCGTTAATTGACAAGCAAGCGTCTTGTCAATACGGACGTCATTACGGATGTTTAGGGTGTCATTTTTGCACTACATGTTTTCAGTGCAACACTCAAGTGCGTTTCTTATAATCTTAAACTCACACCGGTTGATCTCTACCACGGAGTATAGACGCAGCAATTGTGACAACATGGTTGTAAGGGATCGCTCGTTCACTCATGTGGGTCTCTTTCTCTCTCTATAGAACTACGGAGTGTCTATGGACATACTGTTTTGGGGTAAGACCCAGCGGGTGATTGCTACATCACCCCATAGGCATTAATGATCACAGTTTGATCTGCATTAAGGATCATAGTTGACCTCTCCCAGCTATACTTTCAAGGAAAGAATTCCGCAATCTACCACGATTCTAATCTAAGGGAATGCTTTGCAAGGGCAACACCCCGGGTTTCCAGTGCAATGTTGTTTGTTTTTTTTCCGGTGGGGGACGTGCTCCTCTCCATTTGCATACGGGTAAGTGAACATTATGTTCAAATCTCCAGGTGCGCATTTATTGATTTGGTGTTATTCCATTTTCCGTATGCTTTGCTTGGTTTTTCAAGACGTCCAAGTACGCTTGAATGTTACAGAGCCATGCCAAGGGCATGTCGGCACAAAGTATTTTGGGCCAAGTGTCCAATCTATCTTTCTGCCTTATGCAGTTACGAACCTACTTGTAGGGTTCAATTTGGCACATGTTGTCACATGGGATACAACATGGTCTCGGAACTCAAGGAGTTCAGTTTAGCCAGTGGAGCAAGGCTAATGAGGGTCCCTCTCACTCCCGTCGTAGAGTGTTTGCAGTTACCTCCACACACAAGTACATCTTGTACTTGAAGGATGTTCCCTTTTACACATCCTTACATGAGATATATTCCACATATGGAGAATATGAGTCTCTGGACTGACACTGGCGCCATTATTTCAATTATGTGTCACGACAAAGTCCCTAGGTGCTAGTCACATCTGTTTTTTAGACCATTTTTGGCACGACATATCAGGAGCAATTTCGTGGCCAAAAATTGTCGGATACTTAAAATGACTTGTTAAGGTACAAGTACTGCTAAACAACAATACAGATGGTTGTTTATACATATAGCAACGCTATAAGTTGTTAATGAAAAAGTTTCATTGTCTGTACCTAGAAGTGATCAATGTTTCACCTTCCATTGTGATTCAGACGTTTCAGCAAGGCTTGCAAAAGATTGCAACTACAAGTATTTAGTTTCTTTTCAGAACTATTTCCACTCCTTTTAATGCGTGCTAGGCGCATCACATTTTCCACAAGTATTGGCAAGGATCATTACAGATATACAAGTGTTTGCGGGTCGCCGCAACGGACGTCCATAGCATAGCTCTCACGCATCAACATAAAATATCAATACAAGGGAAGCGACCCGGATGAGGCCTGGAAACTCACTAGACTGTCAATCCTAATGAAGTGAACTCCATGAGATGCAACTACTATCTTTGCAAGAAAGTCATACGCACTATAGCCAAGCAATCTGCCTATGTCCTTCTACACAGCTCTACAGTCATCACGCCTGTTTACCATGCAATCATGTCGGAATCGCACGAAACTTGAAGGGAAGCTACAGGGGACTATCAGGAACATATCCTATCAGTGTCACAGCATTCTGGAGAGGTACAAAGATCGCGATCGTTCATCCCAAAGTCAACAAAAACAGAGAACAGATGATCCTAAAGGGTCGTTTTAGGGTTCTTGAAGCCTCTCCTAGTGTCAAAACAACATAAAATACGCATATAAACACTCAAAACAATGATTTAAGGCCACAAACTTGTAGTTGAACACTTACGGCGAATCTTGAATGATTACACTTGAATGGAAGAGCAAAGTAAGAGGAACACAATGCAATAAACGAAATTGAATTCGGATTATCGTAGCCACAGTAACGAAGATTACAAGTTGGAGCAAGAAGAAGCTCTCAAATGTAGGTTGTCTTCTCATTTTCTCATCCAAAGAGATAATGTTCAAACTTACAAAATTGACCTTCATAGTTTAGGTCTTTACAAATGGCTTGTCCGGCCAAAAGCTCCCAAACTTGTAACTGGCTCTCTACTATACAATTGCTCCCAGAAAAATAATCGTAAATTCTTTTACAAGTTCTTGGCTCAGAGAAGCTCTTTTACAAAGGATGAGATTTCTGCAAAAATGTAGATTCCTTGAAAAATGTGACTCTTTCTTTGGAAACCGTAGCTTCGTCATTTCGCCCGCCAAACACTCCCCCCTTCCTTATCCTTGCACGTCCTCGTGCATGTTGAGAGCTTTGGTCATTGATGGGGCTCCAAGGAAGCAAGTGTTGTTGAAAAACTCCGTGTTGGAAGGACAGCTTCCAGGGCTTCTTGATGCTGTCTGAAGGGATTTTCACTTAAAGTGTGCTTGTATGCTATGTACCGTGCCTTGAGGTCCTTCGCCATAGGGTGGAAGATCCTTGAGTCGATATCAAAGAAACCTGTGACGCAGGCATCTTCAAAGGTCTGCAAGTAATGTGAAGGCAGATACATGAGTCTGGAGTACATTGCCATCTGGATATATCATGGCGACGAGTCTTGCAAATTCCAGCAGATCCCTCTATCCCCTTCCAAGAACAGATTCCACGGATGGTCTTCGCCTTCAGTGTCTTTGAACACCTAGATGCAGGTGATGATCATCCGGGCTATCTTTACTAGCATTTGACAGGCCACGTCGGGGACATCCCACAGCAAGGTGATTGTCGAGTTCAGGGTGTTGACTACATAGGCTACTATAGGAGGATGCTGCGTTGTGAGGACTGGGTAGTTCAGCTTTTGCTGCCTTGAGCCTTTCCATGTGGCAAAGTCCTTCCATGTGCGTCTTCTAGGGACTGTGCAGAAAGTAGGATCTATCTGCATGTGCTGAGGAGCGTTGTGATAGTTAGTTAGATCCTGTGGCCACTTGTCCAGCCACTTCTGCCTCCACTTTGGGTGATCTTCAATGAGAGTCTGAGCTTCTTCAGTTGTCAGTGCTACACCTTCGTATCCCCCATCTTTGTTTTGTGGCAGGGTCGGCCGCATCTTCTCCTTCCATAGGATTTCTTCATGGCATATCAAGGGAAACGGTTGGTATTCATGGCCAAACCCCTCCACCTGCTCTTCAGGCTATAAGAACGCCAGGTCCGTTGACTCCATTATCTTCTTTTCATACATCATGTACTCTTTTGTTGGTCCTTCTGGCATGTCCTTGATGCTTTCAGTGAGCTCATATCTAATATCTAGGTCTGCCTAAGTCCATCCCTGTCCTTGTTCTCATTCATGTGAAGTTTCAGGCACATCAGGTAGGTCTTGACTAGACAACCAGTTGCGGTTGCACCTGGGCTGCGTCTGTTCTGATTTGCAGTTGAGAAATCAGGTCTTCTTTGTCTTTTAGCAATGTCTCACTGATCTGTTTCTGAGTTTCTAATTTTGCTCTTGCCGCTGCCAATTGCTGTCCAACTCTTTTACCTTTTGCTCGTTGGCCGCCGTCTGGGTCATCATTCCCGATACGAGCAGCTGTCTTTGAAGTTTCTCTTGCTCTAGCTCCCCTTTCAGCGCTGCTAGGGTATTCTCTGTTGTAGCAGAGACCAATGCTCCCGCAGGTTCCTGGTTTGCCATCAAGGTTGTCATAGTACTTTTGACAGTGATGTATGAACTATTAAATGTCTAAAACCTTGCACTTTCGTAAACAAGCTGCTCCGTTGCTTTCTGTATCTTTGCTATCAATTCTTGGCATTCTTTTTCCTTAGTAGTCAACTCCGTCCTGACGTCCACCAGATCTCTAATCAGAGACTGAGCCTGTTGTTTGTCGCTCAGTGTCTCTTTCCTGCGTTGTGAGCTCCAACTGTGCCCGTAGGCTCTCTAACTCCTCTTGCCCAGTTTTTTGCTTTTGTTGGGCTTTCTATACCTACTTTTCTTTTTCTCTCAGCACCACGTGTTGGCATTGGAATTGTCTTTCAAATTCCCGTAAGGTTTTCCTGTAGTCAAAATCAACAATAGCTTGACAGGCTTCTTGGTATCCTACTAGTTCTGTAGACATAGACTCTTTTTGTGAGGATGAAGGAGGAGGAGGTGGTGGTGTTTTGATTGATGGAGAAGGAGGAGGAGGAGGAGATTTTGGAAAAGGAGGAGGAGGAGGTGGTGATTTAGGCGAGGGAGGAGGAGGTGATTTCTCCGCTTCTTGTACACGCCTCTTCTTCGATGTGTCTTCCCTTGGCTGTGAGGCAGAAGCTTACGCTTTTCTTTTCTTTTAAATCTTTATGATCCTTTGGCGAGTCAAGTCTGCCGCTCGTCGCGCTTCCACATTCCTCTCTCTTTGAGTTTTCTTTAATTGCTCTACTTGGTTTGTATCATCAGCCGCATCTTTCTCCTTTGTTCCTTCAGTGGACTAAGAAGAAATGTCCACTTCTGCAGCCTTTTGTTCCACTTCTAACCTTTGCTTTTCAGCCCGTATGCGAGCTGAATTTTCTATTCTTTCTTGTCTTTCCTTCTCGAACCTTTGTTTTTCTGTTTGTCGTGTTGCAGCAGCCCTTGCCTGTCTGTCAGCCCGCAACTTGGTCCTTCTTTCCTCAACTCTTTGTTAAGCCTCTGCATATGCTTTTTGAAGGTCAGACTGTGGCACTGTACTTCTTTCCCTATTTCTTTTCTCAAGTGGTGTGCTGGTGTCTTCCTCCTCGCTTTCTTCAAACTCGGACGGTCCTTGGTCTTTAGACCCTTGAGAGTTCCCTTCGTCTTCAGTCTCCGTCTTTTCTTCATCGCTCGAGCTCTTGTTGGATGCCTTGGCCGAGCGCGATGATGTTGTGCTAGTGGTCATCCTAACTAAATGAGCAACCAGCTTTGCTTTTTGAATCAGGGCCGTTTGAGAACTGGCTGCCGGCAGATCTTCAATCATTCCCAAAGCTTGGTATGCTATTCTTGTTAGCATTGGCCCTACACTCATGTAACTTTTGTTCTTCGTCGAGCCTTTCAAATTTGCTTCGACCAGGTTCTCCAAGATGTAAGAACCATAATCACAGCGGATGGTTCTATTTTCAGATGTTGCTAGAGCCATGACCACTACGATGTGCAGGATTGGCTCGGTGTAACGAGGAGGCTTTTGTACTCTGAAATGCTGAGAGATTAACCTCATTAGTAATTCCAGCTCACCGTATATCATGTCACTGTATTTGTACTTGTTTCCTTTTGCTTTGATGAATGCCTTCTCGTTATCTAGTGACTTGATCTTTGCCAACAAGTTGTGTTGCCCTGGAAGGAAATGTAAAGCTTCATTGATGATTTCTTTTGTGATCTTTACCTTTACCTTCAATCCATCCTTGTCAGTGAGCATCGCTTGCCCATCATATTGTATCGAGCTCATGAGCTCATGGGCCCTCATGTAGTCAGTTCCCCATGGCTACAATCTGAAAAACTGCTCCAAGTGCATAGCCCGCACGGCTTCTGTGACCTCTGGTCTTCGGTGGAGATTCCATATTTCTCGTGACATGATAGTCGTCTTTACCATGTCACCATCATCATCCCTAAACTTCGCGATGAAAATGTGAACAAGGATCTGAGCTCATCCACTTCATATGGTGCAGTTGTCCACTACCTTTCTTTCTTTTGGCGAGGCATTCTGTGTCAGTTGAATCACAAGCTGTCAGGATTTTCCTTTCGCAACCAGTAATATTTAGACTTTTAGTAAAAAGCAGTTCAAAAGTTAAAATTGATCATAACTTGAACAAATTTCATCCATTCTTGTCCATATCTCACCAGTGGGACTAGGAAGACTAGAACTATGATTGTTTGAAATCTGAGGCAAATCTGGGCCTGAGGTACACCGATCGCGATCGTAGTACAGAGGCCAAAATGAGATCTGATCACATTAGTGGTTTTCTGATAGCTAGAGGGTCATTTTGGTCCACTCTGTGTTTTATTTGAACCACTTTTGAGTTTATAAGTCCCAATTTTGGGTTACAAGGGAGTTTTGGACTAAACTTTGATTTTTCAGGGGTTTTTGATGTCCAATTGGCTTGAAACTTGATGGGTGACTTGAACTAGATGTGTACAAGAGATCTGTTAGGTTTTGGTCAAATTCTGATGCTGAGGTACACCGATCGCGATCGTAGTACCTGGGCTTATTTGGGTGAAAATTGGATGGCCTTGGTCCCCTATGCCTGCCTAGCCCACTGATGATTTATTTTCAAGTTTGGACTTAAAATGAACAAATTAGAGTAGTTTTTCATTGTTTGACCTTATTTTACTAAGTCTAACCATATTTGCTTTTCCTGATGATTTCTAGTTGAAGCTTGGAGTTAGGTGATGTTAGTATTTGAGATTTTACTGCTTCCATGATGTGTTGCTATCATCAGCCTACTCCCCTGTCTGATTTTGACTTGATCCGGCATTTTTTACCCCGTCTTGGGAGACTTTTCAGACTTGTGCATTTTTCACGCATTCTTTGGATACCAATGGGATATTTGGGCATCTCTAAGTCGCCTTTTATTCTTTGACATTAGTTCAACCAAATTCTTCCCTTGTGTGATCACTCGAGACTGAAATGGTCATCTGCGTCCTTGTAGGAGATTTTGAACTCCATTCAGGGTTTTCTACTACTGTGTTGACTCCTAGTCGGACTGGTATGCCTTTCAAACCACCCGTCATAATTTTCAGTCAAATTTTGGTAGTTGTAGGTCAATTTCTCCCGTTTCGGTTGTGGTTGACAAATTTAACCCATTGTATGAGCAAAATTTGTGCATTTTCCATGAAAATTCAAGAGAGTGTATCTTTCACTTAGTTCTAAGCTTGGGCCAAGTCAAATTTACAAAACCTGCATCTGGGGGCACCGATCGCGATCGTACCATAATCACCAAATTCTTTTTTGACACCTACAGTTTGTTGGCGAAGCTGAGGGGATGCTTTTTGCAATTTTTGTGCCAAGTTTGGTCAGTGGGGTACACCGGTCGCGACCGTTGTACCACCACCAAACAGAGATTTGACCACATGGTTTTGTTCTTGACAATGTGGGGAGCACATTGATGTGTTTTGTGCTTGAAAAAAGTTTTGTTTTGATGCCTCTAAGGGCCATTGACCTATTTGACTCAATCCGACTTTGATTTGATCCATCCACCCGTTTGTGCAATGATTCCTGCTTGCATGCGTAATAGATTTGATCTTTACTTGATAAGAAACATACCTGTGAAATCTGGTATGAAATGCTGGCTCCGACCGTTCGTACGGGGTAGAAATGTGGCAACTCGCTCTAGGTCAAGAAGCTCTCTTCTTCTCTCTCAAAATGTGAAAATGAACAATGAGCTAGAATTTTGGCCTACCTGACCTATATCTCCCCGAGGTTTTCGTGACATAAGGCTGATTTTCCTTACCTTTGATCTCGAGATAATTTGCATACCATCTGTGGGTCGAACCGTTCGTCATTTTGGCGTCGTATGACCATTTGATGCGATTCTGGCAAAATGTGGTCATGATCATTAAGGCTGAATTTTGACATCTTCAGATTAGCTTCATATCTTCCATGCTTGATAACCTTATCATGATACTTCGGCGTTTGCTTCCAGAACTTGATTCCGACACTGTGGGCGATATTTTTTAATTTTTGGAAGATTATTAACGAAAATCAACAAAATAAATTGAAAATACTTATTAACCGGCGAAAATTAGCCAAAAATTATAATACTCACCCCTAAGCATATATTTTCACTAGAAGCATACCAATGCTCCAGATTTTGTCATCCCAACTCATTATTATGCTGGTTGGATGATAAAAACGCTAAAAAATATCATATTTTGATCAAATTTGTTCGAAATTGAACTCTAAAAAATGAAAAAAAAACATTAAACACACGCATTATGTACCTATATACACATTGGACCCCTCAATGGTCCTGACTGCTGCTAGATTCAGCAGTTACTCTCCCCTTCTTAAACCGAGTCGTCCCGGACGAAGATTGTGTGCATGTGCATGGGTTTTGAAGTTTGTGTCTATGCACGGCCGTGTAATGTGGCCCTATCCTCATGTTTGAGACAATGCATCGGGTAACAAAGTGTTGTGCAAGATGCGGAGACTGAATGTAATTTTCAATGGCTTTCGATGTTGAGGCTAGCTGTTTATGAAACAAAAGAGCTTGCATTTCAATTGCTCTCTCCTTGATTGTCGATCTTTTGATGGTAACTATTTTTGGAACCCATTTGTAATCAGTGGTTTTTATAGTTCAGATTTTAATGTAGTTTCATGAAATACCTTAGGTTTCCATTGCCATTTTGTTAGTTCAGGCTTCCTGTGTTGACTTTTTGGTTTCCCTTCGGTCTTGGTTGCCGAATTGTTGGTTGTCTTCAGCTTTGGTTGCCATTTCCACTCGGGATTAGCTCCTGAATGTTTTTGATATGGTGTTGCTATCGTCATGAATTATGCCTTGGGCAGCCATATCTGTCTTGGTTTGTTCTGCATGACGGTTTTCTTTATCCATACTTTTCGAACAGCCGTTTTCGATGTTTCTGGCTGATAAGCTGATTGCTTTTTTTCGACGGGGATAATCGGCCACGAGTGATCTGTTTTAGCGAATGGGGTCATGTACATGTTAGAGTTGTGTTTGTACATCAGCACATGTTCTAACCATTCAGTAACTGCATTGTACGTTCTCATCCATGGAACTCCCAAACATAGTGATTCTCTGATTTCTCCGTCTTTCATTATGAAAAATTGATGAGGATAACTATTTTCGTCAATATTGATTGGTAAGTTTGCTATCCCCAATGTTGGCATTGTTGCCCCGTTTACGGCTTGTAAATCTCGTGTGGATGGCACTAGGGGTTCGTAGGTAAGCATCTTGTAAGTGGAGAAATTGACCACATTGACTCTTGCCCCTGTGTCGATCAATGCTCATTGATATCTGCCATTCGGAAGTTTGACATTGATGCGAACATCGATTCCTGTTTTCCATTGCTCGTCAGTGTGAATTATAGAAAGAGGAATTTGAGCATTATCTGCTGGTTGAGGAAGTCCTTGTTGTTGTTGTTGTTGTTTCTGTTTCCGCTTTAAAATCCTGAGTCTGGCCTCCTCCTGTGCTTGAGCTGTTGTCTCAATTGCTTTGTTATTGCG
Organism: Adiantum capillus-veneris; assembly: GCF_014529385.1. Lineage (NCBI taxonomy): Eukaryota > Viridiplantae > Streptophyta > Polypodiopsida > Polypodiales > Pteridaceae > Adiantum > Adiantum capillus-veneris. The sequence continues at coordinate 90,444,100 of NC_140959.1, read as the reverse complement.
CTCCTTCCCAGCGTGGATTTTGGCAAGTATCTCTGAGGTTAGTGGTAGGTTGTACTTCTTCAATCTGCAGCCACTAATCCAATTAGGCATCTCCTCTCCCTCTAGTGTTGCAAGCTTAATGGCACCACTAGATGATATGTCATGAATCGCATAGGGTCTATTGCCTCGATTTTTTGAGTTTTCGAGAATGTTGTTTCAAGGTATACGTTAAGATGTAATCCCCCGTAGCAAATTCCTTTTTGATAACATGTTGGTCAAAGAATGATTTCATGTTTCGTTTTTGTGCGTAGATTGATGCAACTGCTCTCAATCTAGTTTCATCCAGTTTTTCCAAGATATCTATTTGATTGGATAATTCATGGCCCGTCCATTCTAAATCTTTAGCTTCCGGAAGTGTGGGGATAAGAAATTCAAGTGGCAAAATCGCTTGAATTCCATAAACCGTGTTGAATGGAGTTGTTCTGATTGAGGTTTTGTACGCTACTTTATATGTCCACAAAGCTGAATGCAGCTTATGATCCCATTCGGCTCTCGATTCACCAACAATTTTCGTGAGAATTGTCACCAAAATCTTGTTCATACTTTTTGCTTGGTCGTTAGCTTGTGGATGATAGGGAGCTGACTTCTTGTGAATTACCATGAATTCATCCAATATGAATTCGATCACTTCATTGACGAAGTGAGTCCCTCTATCGCTCACTATCTCTATTGGTAAGCCATACCTGGTGAAAATGTTCTCATACAAAAACTGTGCTGTTGTTTTCGCATCATTTTTGGTTGTTGATTTTGCTTCAACCCATTTTGTGAGATAATTTGTTGCCACAATAATGTATTGAGCATCCGTTTTATATCCAGGAGGCGCAATTGGTCCTACAAAATCTATTCCCCATTTTGCAAATGCTCTAGCCCCCATCATCGGCCTCAAGGGCATGTCATCTCGTGCTCTAGGAATTTTTGTCCTCTGGCAATCGTCACATCGTTTCAGGAACTCAGTGTCCATAAATAGTGTAGGCCACCATATGCTAGCAATAAAACTTTATTTGGCCGTTTTGTCAGCTGAGAAATGTCCTCCAGCTTGTCTGCCATGTGCTTGCTCTAAGATAGAAACGTATTCCTCTTTCATCGCACACATTCTCAATTGATTGTCTTTTCCCCTCTTGTAAAGATTTTCCTCAATCAATACATAGTTTTCTGCCTCTTTCGTGATCGTTTTGATGCGTGATCAACTCATCCCTTCAGGCAGTATCTCGATGGTGAGGTATTCAACAATGTAGTCACTCCAGTGGGGTGCTACAAATAATTTGAATAGAGTTATGTGCTCTATCGGCTTTTGAAAAGTGCAGATATCACATGATTTGATATGCATATGAACACCTTGTTGCATTTTTGGCCAATATATACCCATTCTCATTAATCTTTGATACGTCTGTGCATGTCCATTGTGAATCCCCGTGGTTTGCACATGAGACTGGTGTAGATACAAGTCCTGTTCACTTGATTCGACCCAAAGCCTAAGGATTTGATCCGGTCCCTATTTCTATAGCCTTCTAGCCAGCATTACCAATGATCTAGATGTTGCAATGGTAGATAGTTGTCTTGTCAAATTCAATGACCCAATAGTCAACAAAGGAATTACATCCTCGCTCCATCTTGGAACCATTTCTATGTTGAATAGATATGAATCTGGCAAATCATCATCAACTCCTACAGGGTTTTCTCCATGCACCATTCTAGATAAATGATCCGCTCTTTGGTGTGTAGTTCCTTTTTTTACTACAACCGTGAAGTCAAACTCAAGCAGTATGATGAACCATCGTACAATCCGCCCTATACTACAAGGTTTGTTTACCAAGTACAGCAGTGCTTTGTGATCAACGAAGAACACAAATTTATTGAAAAGTAGGTAATGTTTAAACTTTTTCACAGGATAGATCATACCCAAACCCTCCCTTTTAGTTGTTGTGTAATTCTTCTCTGCATTCTTTAGTTGTCTGCTTGAGTAACTGATTGAAAAATCCATGTTGTTTTCTCCAGGTTGTGCATGTATGCATCCTATAGCATATGCGGATGCATCTACATGGACATGGAATATCTTTTCCCAATCCGAAGCTTTCAAAATTGGAGCAGATATCAATCTTTGCTTCAAAGTTTGAAAAGCTTTCTCACACTCATATGTCCACTCAAATTTAGTTATCAATGCGTAAAGTGGTTTTGCAATTATAGCGTATGAGTAGATAAATCTGCGATAATATCCACAATGGTCCATAAATGCCTGTACCTCCTTTACCTTTACTGGTCGTGGTAGATCACAAATTACGCTGATCTTCTCCATGTCTGACGAAATACCATTTTTGGACACTATATGTCCCAATATTTTGCCTTGTCTTACCATGAAGACACATTTCTCCGGATTCAGGCAAATCCGATACAGTCTGCATTTTTCGAACACTTTGGTCAAATGTCTATGTGCTCCAATCTTACGAGAGAGTGAACACAAAAGTCATCCATGTAAATTTCTAAGAACTGTCTTAGATATTCTTTTAAAACATGACCCATCAGCCTCTGAAATGTGGCTGGTGCATTCGTTAAGCCAAAAGCCATTACCCTGAATGCAAAAATGCCCCATTCGGTTGCAAAATCCGTCTTGTATTGATCATTTGGCTTAATTGCGAGTTGGTTGTATCCTGAAAATCCGTCTAAGAAACTGTAGGCTTCTTTTCCTGCCACTCTTTCTATTACATGATCGGTAATGGGGAGTGGATAGTTGTCCCGAATTGTAGCAGCGTTTACTTTCTTGAGATTGACGCACACTCTCAACTTTCCATTTTTCTTCGAGACCACCACAATCGGTGAAACCAAGTCAGTGTGCTCAATTTCGTAGATAAACTCTACCTCTCTCAGCTTATCTATCTCCTCCTTGATCTTCCTTGCAAACGTCTCATTGTAAGTATAAGGACGTTGTCTGCTTGGTTTGGCGTCATTCTTAAGGGGTATTGTGTATTGACAGATACTTGGATCCACCCCCTTAAGATCTATATATGACCATGCAAACACATCTCTATATTGTTTTAGAGTAGCTATCAAAATCTCCTCCTCTTCTTCAGTAAGATCAGTGGCAATATATGCAGGTTTTGGATCTTCTCCTGGCTCCGCTAGATCTATTCGTTTGGCTTTCTCAGGACCGTCGTATGATGTACCAGGTTCCTTCAATTCCCTCATAGGTTGTTGCACTATGATTTTCCTATCTTGTATGGTATACTTCTTATAATGGGATGACACATCCATCTTGTCGGAATTCGTGTCCTCATCAATTTCAATTTCAGTTATCCAAATGTCTTTGAGGGTTTGTTTGAGCTTATTGTACGCTATTTTCTTCTCTGTTTTGGTCATTCTAGACCCTGTTTCTCCCTCCTTATATGTCTCAATCATTTGCTTTTCGCGCTTGTTCTTCTTGTTGTTTTTCCATGGTTTAGTTTTGATAAACCGGCCAGTGACCTCGTCTTTGACACAATTGTCAGCTTTTACAAGCCTTAGATATCCCATTTTGTCATTGACAAGAGGCATGGGTTTATGCTTATTCGCTCTTGCTTTCCTTGTTCTCTTTGATCTATACTGCTCTTGTCGAGTAGGTTTTTGGTTAGGAAACTCGTAAAACCTATCCGGTCTCGACATGTACTTTCTATTCGTCTCTAATCCACTTGATCTTTCGTCATCAGCATCTATCATTTGGATTTCATCACCCAGTGAAGGAAGGTCACCACTTAGTGAGTCTGTGAATTCCTCCTCTGTTCGATTCCTATCAGCCACTACCGATATCTCATCAACTATTCTATTACACTCAATCTCTCGTAGTGGTTCTTCTTGTTCTTCTGCAACGTCACTAGATCGTATCCTTCATCGTCACAAAATTTTGTTGGCGTGCATTCATTAACACAAACATCCAAGGTCAATAATATTTGAGTCCACCCAAATGGCTCAAATAAATGTTCAGGGAAAGGTTCTGGGAGATAAGCCTCGTCTTCTACGGACCTTTCCAACACACATTCCTCTTTGATTAAGTCTCCACATTCAGATGCTCCACACATCCAAACATGTGCTTTTGTTTGTAACCACGCAGGTATTTCTTTTCCGTTCACTGTGTTTGAATCAAATTCTTGCACTGGTGTTTTTGCAACACCTCTATAGCTGTGATCCTTCATGTTGATTTTCGTTATTAGTTCCTCGTGCCTTAGGTAAATTTGGTCATACCCCCAATCTTGTATCATTTTGAGTTGACGCATGAAAGGTCGCTCCAAAATAATGTCAAAGTTGTTCGTTTTTCCGAAATCTACCACGACGAAGGTGTGCTCATAATTAATTCCACACGAAGCTACAACTATTTGATCCAGAATTCCCAATGGTCTCTCTACATACCCATCTGTGAGTTGCAGTTTCATTCTCGTCTTTCTGAGAGTTGTACAGCCCCATTTCTCCCAGATTTTCTTAGTAGCAATCGCAACTCCCGCTCTACTGTCTAGGATAGCTATCATCTTTATATCTCGATACTCGATAGGTAAGGTTGTATTACCTTCCTCACCTTCACAATAATTTACGACCTTGTTTATGGGCACAGGTTGGGCTTTGGGTTGACCTTCCCGTTTGTATTCTTCTACCGTAGGGTTTTTCTGAAGAGGAATCTTTATTCCTTTGCTCTCCAAATGTTTCCCCATGTATTCCCATAAGTGTGGTCTGACTCTCAAGAGTTTAGACAGGGTGATTGTGCATGTTACAGGTGTCGATAGCATCTCTTGAAGACTTTTTGAGTCAAGCATTTGTGGAATAGTTCTCATCTAGGATGGAACTAATCTTATCTCCGATTTTGCCTCGTGTTCACCTATAAATGAAGGCAGGGTTCTCAGGGATTGATATTTTTCTTCCATCGAAACCTCCTTTCCTGCATCTCCATACAGCGATTGTATATCTCCTGGATAAAATTTGTTGTCCATATTAACCTCAAGAATCGGTGCTATGTGATATTGTGGGAGACTTGGTAACACCCCCACAATATTTATAGTTGTTTTTCCCTTGTTGTCCGGATTCTTTGGGCAATCCCTGAGAACCCTGCCTTCATTTATAGGTGAACACGAGGCAAAATCGGAGATAAGATTAGTTCCATCCTAGATGAGAACTATTCCACAAATGCTTGACTCAAAAAGTCTTCAAGAGATGCTATCGACACCTGTAACATGCACAATCACCCTGTCTAAACTCTTGAGAGTCAGACCACACTTATGGGAATACATGGGGAAACATTTGGAGAGCAAAGGAATAAAGATTCCTCTTCAGAAAAACCCTACGGTAGAAGAATACAAACGGGAAGGTCAACCCAAAGCCCAACCTGTGCCCATAAACAAGGTCGTAAATTATTGTGAAGGTGAGGAAGGTAATACAACCTTACCTATCGAGTATCGAGATATAAAGATGATAGCTATCCTAGACAGTAGAGCGGGAGTTGCGATTGCTACTAAGAAAATCTGGGAGAAATGGGGCCGTACAACTCTCAGAAAGACGAGAATGAAACTGCAACTCACAGATGGGTATGTAGAGAGACCATTGGGAATTCTGGATCAAATAGTTGTAGCTTCGTGTGTATCTTTGGGGGTGTTTTTCCCTTTTTGTCCGGATTCTTTGTGCAATCATGCAGTATGTGATTCACACCACACCCGTCACAAAACCCAAAAATTTTCACTCTTTCACCTTTGAAAGGACAATTACGCTCCCAATGATTAGTACTTCCACATCTATAGCATGATCCAATTGGTGGTTGATTTTGAGGAGGTGGTCCCATAGGTTGTCCCGCCCTATTAGGATATCCTCTCAAATTGTAGTTCTGGTTCGCAATGAACATTAGCGTTCTTTCGTCCACCAAATATTGATCCCTCGAAGGGTGCTACATACGTCGGTGGTGCCATAGCCTCGTTATTTTTCCATGATTGATAGACTTCATCTGAGTACATATGTGGTTCAGGTTCAGTTACGTAAGGCTCGTTTGGTTCCTCGTACTAAGAAATTTGAGGCGTACTATTTGTTTCTGGTGATGCTTTGTAAGGTTGAACATACCTAATCATGGCCCTATTTTCTTGTGGTAATGGAGGTTATTGACCCAACACAGGTTGAGGTCTGTCTGCTCTTGCTACCATTTTCACATTTGGCCCAACTTGATATCTTGGAGCAGGTGGCTGCACAATCCTCTTTGATTAAGTCTCCACATTCAGATGCTCCACACATCCAAACATGTGCTTTTGTTTGTAACCACACAGGTATTTCTTTTTCGTTCACCGTGGTTGAATCAAATTCTTGCACTGGTGTTTTTGCAACGCCTCTATAAGTGTGATCCTTCATGTTGATTTTCGTTATTAGTTCCTCGTGCCTTAGGTAAATTTGGTCATACCCCCAATCTTGTATCATTTTGAGTTGACGCATGAAAGGTCGCCCCAAAATAATGTCAAAGTTGTTCATTTTTTCGAAATCTACCACGGCCAAGGTGTGCTCATAATTAATTAATTCCACATGAAGCTACAATTATTTGATCCATGATTCCCAATGGTCTCTCTACATACCCATCTGCGAGTTGCAGTTTCATTCTCGTCTTTCTGAGAGCTGGACGGCCCCATTTCTCCCAGATTTGCTTAGTAGCAATCGCAACTCCCGCTCTATTGTCTAGGATAACTATCGTCTTTATATCTCGATACTCGATAGGTAAGATTGTATTACCTTCGTCACCTTCACAGTAATCTCCGACCTTGTTTATGGGCACAGGTTGGGCTTTGGGTTGACCTTCCCGTTTGTATTCTTCTACCGTAGGGTTTTTCTGAAGAGGAATCTTTATTCCTTTGCTCTCCAAATGTTTCCCCATGTCTTCCCATAAGTGTGGTCTGACTCTCAAGAGTTTAGACATGGTGATTGTGCATGTTACAAGTGTCGATAGCATCTCTTGAAGACTTTTTGTGGTGTCGATAACAACTATAAACAACTATAAATATTGTGGGGGTGTTTTTCCCTTTTTGTCCGGATTCTTTGTGCAATCATGCAGTATGTGATTCACACCACACCCGTCACAAAACCCAAAAATTTTCACTCTTTCACCTTTGAAATGACAATTATGCTCCCAATGATTAGTACTTCCACAGCTATAGCATGATCCAATTGGTGGTTGATTTTGAGGAGGTGGTCCCATAGGTTGTCCCGCCCTATTAGGATATCCTCTCAGTTTGTAGTTCTGGTTCGCAATGAACATTAGCGTTCTTTCGTCCACCAAGTATTGATCCCTCGAAGGTTGTGCTACATACGTCGGTGGTGCCATACCCTTGTTATTTTCCCACGATTGATAGACTTCGTCCGAGTACATCTGTGGTTCAGGTTCAGTTACGTAAGACTCGTTCGGTTCCTCGTAATAAGAAATTTGAGGCGTACTATTTGTTCCTGGTGATGCTTCGTAAGGTTGAGCATACCTAATCATGGCCCTATTTTCTTGTGGTAATGGAGGTTGTTGACCCAACACAGGTTGAGGTCTGTCTGCTCCTGCTACCATTTTCACATTTGGCCCAACTTGATATCTTGGAGCATGTGGCTGGGGTGGTCCTGCTAGAGGTCCATACGGCCTTTCTCTCACATAGTTTTTGTTGTAAAAACACTCATCCGTGCCATGGTTTGTCCATTTTTGCTCTATGGCGCACCATTTCAGCACTCGCCCATTCGCAACTGGTGCTTTCGATTGTTGTGTGCACCATGGCGTCGGGTGATCTCCCCCACATATGTCACATTTCCTCATCTGAGGCTGTCTCATCCCCGGATTTGATCTCATATGTTGCTGCATTCTCTTCGTTACTTCCTCTATCATTTGGTCAGCTGTCGGCATCAAAGGAGCCTGAGCCTCTTTCTTGGTAGAGGGTTCACTCTTAATAGATGAAGAGCCACTGGTTACTAAATCAGTATCCTCTAACCCTTCCCCATATGCTTTGCAGTTATCAACAAGATATAGCGCTTCCCTTGTAACCAGTTCAAATGAGCTACAAGCTTTCAAGTGAAGGTCCTTTTTTAAGGTTTCGTTTCTATGTCCTTCAATGAAGAGCACAGACAATCTCTCGTCCTGCGGCAATTCTCTCCCTGGGCATCTCTCGATGTATTGCTTGAACCTCAAGGATGCTTCCTTCACTTTTTCGTTCTCCTTTTGTTTAAAAGCATATATCTGTGATACGGTATTATGATTTATACCCCGTTTTGAGAATTCTTTCGCGAACTCTCGTGATACATGTTCAATATTCAGACAAGTTTCAGGGTTCAAAGGTTGAAACCATGTTAAGGTCGTCCCTTCCAAGGTTAGCCCGAATCCCTCATATTGAGTATGAAAATTAGTGATCTGCTATGCTCTTAAGACTTGCTTGAAGAGTGACACATGGGCGTATGGATCCCCTGATCCACTATACTTCTTTGGCATGCACTTCGCTACCTGGGATGGCCTCATCCGTCTATTGTCTGCGAAAAATCTCAATGCTCCTGTGTCTCGACTTCTCGTACATCATGGGTGTCGTGGGTTGCTCTCGTTGGCTCCCCTGCCACAAATCTACTACTAGGAGGAAAAAGTGATGGTGCTGCTACAAATGTCGGACCTACTGCGGTATGTGTAGAGATAGGAACCGCACTACCTCGATGCGTTGCCATCGATTCTCTGGAATGTAATGTTCCCATGGGGCTTGGCATAAAATAATAAGGTCGACTGAAAGAATCCGCTACATGAGTCCTCTCTCCACCTGTTGCCATCGGGTTTGGCATGACAGTTGTAGGTGCTGGTCTCAGTGGGCTTGGAGTGACATAATAATGGTGGAGCGGTCCACCAAAGTACGTATATCCTTCCAACTCCTTTTTACCGATTGTTGTAATCGCCTTCCATATTTGTCGTATGGAGTGATTTTTGTTTCAGATCCCTCTGCGTATGTGAAGACATAAAGTCTTTTCCACTCCGTCAACTCATCGACGTAAGGTTACGCGCATCTATAATAGAGATCTTCTTCTCCATTATTATATTTGTATAACCCCACGTAGATGTTGTCTGTTTTCACTCTCAAAGTTTCGTTTTCTCGCCTTAACCTCGCATTAGGGAAGCTCATTGTTGGTGCTTTCTCCGCAGGTTCCTCATCTACTTTGGCTTTCGTGCCCATTAATCCCCACTTGTCCACAATGTTAGGATTCATGACTACCATGTACATGATACCTTCGCCATCTAGGTACCTATCTCCTCTATAGCTCACAGGCACTAAGTCCTTGAACCGACTTGGTCTATCTTCTATTTTCACACAGTAGCGGTCCATACCATCTTTGTAGATCTTGGCACCTTGCTTGTTGTCATACTGATACTTGATGAACAATAGCTTCATTGTGGCCGAAGGGTCTAATGGTCCTGCTACCATGTTTTCTCTTTCGTTTAGGTTTAAATGTCCCAAGTGTTCTATGAAATACTCGTAAGATCTCTCTGAAGAAGTATCGAAAATACTCTCTTCTGGGATCGGCTCTAACGGTCGTACTACACTATGGTTTACACTCTCCTCCATTGATAAAACACTTGCTTGATCCGCTAAATTTTGGTGTTGGTTGTTGATTTGTTTTCCCGATCTCAAAAACATGAAGAAAGTGGAATTTTCGATTGAATCCAAACCTCTTACCTGGAAATGGAGTGATCTTCCAACTCACATGCCTGCATGGATTGTTACTTGATCGATCTCTGCAAATGAATACACTTGATGGCTATGAGATCACTGTATCATTCCAACTGTCAACAGATTCAACAACTTCACAATGACTTCAATACAATTTTGCTTGCAGACTATTGACAGTATGTCCAATTTGGGTTTTGACAACTCCTGATATCTTAAATAGTCTAGTCTATGAACGGGTCAAAAATGAGTCAGATATGGGCCAGAGGTACACCGATCGCGATCGTAGTACAGTGCCCAAATTTAATGAAACTTTACCAGCTTGCTCACTAGGATATTTTAAGGCTACCCGCCTGATACTTTTGCATTCAGACTCCTAAAAGTCAAAGCTTTTACCAGTTCTTGGTTGGAAGTGTCTGTTTTTTTGAATCGGTCAGTTTGACTTGATTTTGGTGTTTGATTTGGGATTTGAAAGCTATCTGGGGTTGTCTTGTGTACAAGCTATCCCTCTGTATGGTTTCTTCCCAGTTTTGATAGGTTTTGATCTATTGAAAGTCAATTTCTGTGCCAGTTTAGCAGTTTTTGACTTGGATCTATATTCAGATGGTTTGGTAGGTATTTTGAGGTTTCTGGCTCTAGGTCCTTTAGACTTTTATGTTTGTATACACATGAGGATATCACAGATGGAATCTGGTCAAAATATGGCACTTAGGTACATCGATCGCGATCGTACTTCTGAGCCCAAATTAGACCAAATTTGGCATGCTTGTAGACACTGATGTTTTAAGGCTATCCCCCAAGTCTTTTTGCATTTGGATCACCAAAAGCCAAGATTTTGCACTTTCTGGGTCTGTCAGGCTAGTTTTACCCAAGTGGCCTGATTTCCTTGATTTTTGATGTATTTGGGTGTGGTTGCTTTAGACAAACTTGTTTAGAATCCTATCAGAAAGGCACACAACAAATCTTGTCCAATTCTGACACAGAGGTACACTGATCGCAATCGTAGTACCTGGGCCAAATCTGATGAAATTTTGTCTGCTCCCTCTGACAAGTGTTTCCCAGTGTTTTGTGCTATCACTTTGTGATTTGAATCAATATCAACCCTGTTTGGTCAGATTTTATAAATTTCAGAGTCTTATGGCCTTTTTTGCCAAAGATATGGTTTTCTGGCTTCTCGACTCTAGATTTAGCCCCAAATCTGACTAGAATGTGATTTACTTATCCTACTCCTAAGTACAGAAATGAAAGAACATAAAGAAATGAATCAAACAGAGTAGACAAGATGGATTTCGGGTGAGATTTCAGTACTCAATCGAATTAGAGAAATTGAAGAGCAAAAATGCTTTGAACACTCTCACTCACAGCTCCTTAAATCTCCTAAGAGAGGATCTAGCCAGTCCACTGACTCTAGACTCCACTAAGCTCTAAACCCCTGTCTAGCAGCCTAACTGAGGTGTAAAATGGATTTGTGGATTGATCTTCTTTTAAGGAAGCTAACTGCGCACTCGATCACTCATCACCTAAGGTGCATTCCCCGACAGCGGCGCCAATGTTTGCGGGTCGCCGCGACGGACGTCCATAGCATAGCTCTCACGCATCAACATAAAATATCAATACAAGGGAAGCGACCACGATGAGGCATGGAAACTCACTAGGGTGTCAATCATAATGAAGTGAACTTGATGAGATGCAACTACTATCTCTGCAAGCAAATCATACACACTATAGCCAAGCAATCTACCTATGTCCTTCCACACAACTCTACAGTCGTCACGTCCGTTTACCATGCAAATCATGTCGGAATCGCACGAAGCTTGAAGGGAAGCTACAGGGGACTATGAGGAACATATCCTATCACTGTCACAGCATTCTAGAGAGGTACAAAGATCACGATCGTTCATCCCAAAGTCAGCAAAAATAGCAAACAGATGATCCTAAAGGGTCGTTTTAGGGTTCCTGAAGCCTCTCCTAGGGTCAAAAAAACATAAAATTTGCATATAAACACTCAAAACAACGATTTAAGGCCACAAACTCGTAGTTGAACACTTACGCCGAATCTTGAATGATTACACTTGAATGGAAGAGCAAAGTAAGAGGAACACAATGCAATAAACGAAATTGAATTCGGATTACCGTAGCCACAGTAACGAAGATTACAAGTTGGAGCAAGAAGAAGCTCTCAAACGTACGCTGTCTTCTCAGTTTCTCATCCAAAAAGATAATGTTCAAACTTACAAAATTGACCTTTATAGTTTAGGTCTTTACAAATGGCTTGTCCGGCCAAAAGCTCCTAAACTTCTAACTGGCTCTCTACTATACAATTGCTCCCATAAAAATAATCATAACTTCTTTTACAAGTTCTCGGCTCAGAGAAGCTCTTTTATAAAGGATGAGATTTTTGCAAAAATGTAGATTCCCTGAAAAATGTGACTCTTTCTTTGGAAACCGTAGCTTCGTCATTTCATCCGCCAAACAACAGTTTCGGGTTAGTTTTTGCTAATGCATGCACACTAGGTGTTATGGGCCCTAGTGTTTAGCAAAGGCTGATTTGGAACGGCATGCATATTTCTCAGGTTGTTGCTTATGAAGCATTTTGCACTCTATGTACACTATCTCTATGGGATTACTTTTGGGTCTACTAATCACCAATAAAGGTGATGGCTCGGTTTGGGCGTTTGTGGATTTTTTCAAGTTAGCCACGATGGTTATTTCAAACATTGTTGATTCGTCACCAATTTTATACACTACTGTGATTCCTCGTTTACCAGTCATCTAGGAAGACTGTCTGTAAACCGTGAGGAAAACACACCTCAATACTGTCAGTTATCCAAGGGGAGAGGCAGCTTACAAAGAGTAATCTTGTGCTAAAGGATCTGCTAAGAGCATACGTTAGCACAACACATTTCTGAATAGATGATTTTCTCCCTATTCTAGAATTTGCTTAAGTACGATTTTCGACTTTTGACCACCTCTTGTGGTGCGGTTAGAGATTGTGTCAATACTTTCATACGTCAAGGACTTACCAGGTGTGCTGACAAAGTATGTTGGCAAGTAACCTTCCTTAGGGATGAACCTTTAGTTCTATGTGTTCCAATATGTTCAAAAGTCTGACATAAGGACACACCCTACAATAATTCTTCGTAGCTATGAAGCTTTTTAAGATACTCACGCGAGTTGGAAATCTGGCTCTCAACTTCATGGACAGTTGCGCCAAGGTTTCCTTGAATTATTCCAGTACCTTCAAAAGATCTGAACACTGGTTATGCCTTTGGACAACTCTTAGTTATGGTCCTCCTTTACAGTACTCAAGTGAGTTATAAATGGAGTTACCATTTTGACCCAAGTGCTTGCAAACGGACAACAATGTTGAAAATCAAGATGTTGCTCTTGGTTTCATTGAACCTCCTCATTGTATCACGTATCAGTGGGCTCCCGTATAGGCTACCAACACAGCAAACATCATTCCTCTTATGAAGATATCACCCCTTTTGTTTTCGAGGATGAAAAATCTTCTTTAAGGGGGGAGTAATGTCAGGACAAGGGTCCTGTACCCTAAGAACTAGGATAGTCATGGACTACGGACAAGGTTCAGGCTAGGCAGTGTGGACAGGGGATCCGTCTAGGGCAAGGGGCTAGGAGCCCGCCTATATAAAGGGAGGTTGGGAGGAGGGTCTCAAGGTCTAGTTCCCTAGTTCTTACAAATGGAGCAAGGATTCGTCTTCGTAATCAAGCCAAGCAAGTACGAGGTACATATTTTTCAAGAAATTTTTGATGTTTTGTTTTTCACTACATTGTACAATTTGATAGGTCAAATTGGCGTGGAAATTGGCAATATGTTTGCAAGTTATTTCTTCCTTGGCATTACAAGACAACTGGTTACAACAGGACAACCAGTCTCACATGAAGCACGGCTTCATCTTCGTGCTAAGATATTGTCCATTGACTTGGCATCAAGGGCATGGGCACACAAGTTTGGAAAACTAGTATGATCAAATTTTTTTTTTCATTAGCGTAGTGACATCATGTTATGATGTATCACTACCACTGCAGAATGTGCAAGGCACTTATGGTTTTGGCTCTCGCACTTCAAACCGTCATAGTAGCCAAGAGATTACAACATTACATGCAAGGAATGCTAGCCAAGTGGACTGAACTCCACCACAACATGGATTACGCTTCCACTATAACATCAGAAACCTTGTCAAGGACAAGATAAGTTTTGCATTGTTTCACATACTTTTGGTTGCTGTCAACACACAACAACACGACGAAGAACCAAAAACAAACACGACCCTGCAGGGTAGGTGGGTCAGGATATGTTTTTTTTTTTTGGTTACCTCGCTCGATGGTGGTATGCTTAAAGGATAAGCTGCCCATCTCGGGAATAAGATGCCTAAGAGCACACATTCTGGGCACACACTCTAATAATTTAAGGAAAGTTCCTCAACCCAGCATGCTTTTCTTCTCTCTCTTTCTTTTTTCTCTCTAAAAATAATGAAAACTTTTTAAGAAGCTTTCGATACATGTCTAACTGGTGAGTCAACCCGAGACAAGGTGCTCTAACTCTCAGCCAAAAATTGGGCAAGATGCCATTCAAATCAGTCTTCATCGGTTCCACGATTGAACACTAATTTCCATAACGGCTATGAGCCACACACGCTGGGTAAGATTCATTGTCAGATTTCGGGTATGACCCAACTGTTGGAATTCCTTGGTGCTTGTTCTTCAGATCGAACAGATCTACTCAGTGGAATACACATCGAATACCTCGACGTTAATGGACAAGCAAGAGTCTTGCCATTACGGATGTTTAGGGTGTCATTTTTGCAGTACATGGAGTTAGTGTGACGCTCAAGTTGAGTTTAAATTTGAAACTCACATCAGTTGATGTATACCACGGAATCTAGAGGCAACAAACAATTGCGACAGCACGGCTGTTGATACGAGCTATGCATATCACTTGTGTGGATTTCTTGCTCTCTCTATAGCACTACGAGTGTATATGGCATGTTCGAGTTCCCTTGCCCTTTCAACAAGGTACTAAGAAAGGGTAAGATTATTCAATGATATCTTGTTAAGTTTAAGAATTATCATTTTAAATATGCTAGATGGATGCAAGGAACCTAGCTTAAGGATAATATGAACCTTGTCAATGCTTACACTTCTAAGCAAGAAGAGTGATGATAAGGTTGGCTATGCAAGGTTGGCTATGCTAAGCAAGAAGAGTGATGATAAGTGAGGAACTATTTCTTTCTCCTATGAATGATTCTTCTTCCTCTTTCCTACCCTCGTTCTCCACTAGCTCTCTCCACCTTCGAAGGTGTTTGAGGCCTTGGGACTGAGGCTTGGGATAGTTAATGCTTTGTGCAAATTTTATGTTATGCTCGTAATGCATGAAGCTTTCCATATTCATAGCATCACCAAGGTCACAAGGAGCACAAAGATTATATTGTACTAAGTCTTTCTTGATGGGAGAATCTATAATACAAATGCCTTTTGGAGGGGGGACCGTCTCCAAGTAAATCCAGTCCTCAACTATTGTCACGTTCTCTAATACTCTCTCTCTTGTAAAAGTATTGTTCATGCCAAGTTAATTAAGTACTATGTTTATGTTGCTACTATCAATTAAGTTCACCCTCTATGTTCTCAAAGTGATCTCACAAAAATGCTCACTCTAATTCTCTTAATTCCGCTATTCTCAAAGTTCATAGGTCATTCTCATTTCACCCTCTCTCTTTTTCCACACTCTCTCTCTCTCTCTCTCTCTCTCTCTCTCTCTCTCTCTCTCTCTCTCTCTCTCAACGTACTCAGTTGCTGGCTGCAGGCCATAGTCCACATTGCTAGATCATGGTGCTACTGCTACATGTCGAAGGGGGAGGGGACCTCCCCCTTTTATAACAATACTAGTTTGGTTGAAGGCTCCGCTGCCTCTCTCTCTCTCTATGCGCACTAAGCACTAGGATGCACAATGCAAAGCACACCACCGAAGCTGGTCGGAGCAAGGAAAACACACCATGTGTTAGGGGGAGGGAGCCGGAATCCCTCTGCCCATTTTAGATAGTATAGATAGATAATCAATAACTAAGCCTTGCCTGACCATGGCTTAACTAAAGCTTGTGACCATAGCCTTTAGCCTTAAGACTTGCAATCTTGGAAGGGAGTGCCCAGCTCTACTCCTAAAACAAAACAAGGTGAAGGATCATATTGGCTTGCTAAAGACCGGGGTCCAAGATAAGTGTTCAGAATGTTTCTATCCAATTTCTTCCTAGCATGCACAACGATTCAAGCTCAAGGTAGAAGAATGTTTGAAGGCAAGACTAGTGACTGTCATATGTAGGTTAAGGTGTCACTACAACAAAAAAAATTGAGAAGCCTTTAATGGATCACTAGGGTGGTGTGCAAGCCATGTAGGGAATTGATGGTGGGAAGTTATTTTTTAATGTGGATCACCTAGAAGTCGGGAATTTGGGTGGCCGCAGAGTGCCCATTGCCCTTTAACTAGGCATTAAGTGAGGAGTAGAAATCATGTCCTAATTATCACCATCCATCATGTGCACCTAGAATTTGTAGATTGTTATTGGACTTTTATTCCCATGCGTGTTAATGTGGGCTTCTTGGTGTGTTCTTATGCCATGGAAGTTTGATTATTTCCCTGTAAATTTATGGGAGCAGAGCAAAAAGTTAGCGTTTTGTAACAAATTTTCTATACCCCATCTTTTAGTCGTGAATTCCTTTACAGTGCCTCATAGTAAAGCTTCTTTGTTGTTATTGTATAGGCTTGATATGAGCACAAGCTTATTTTTTAGTTAAGAAACCTGCATGTTTTCTCTCGTTCTCAATCTCCTCATAAATGCATGCAAAGATTCCCATGAGCTAGGCATTGTATGGGTAGATCGGGATGCAGTTTTCTTGAATGATTCAAGTTTGTATAATTGGCTTGCTAACATAAATTTTAAAGGCTATTATTAGGTACATGTAGAGCTCTTGCCCAATGCCCACTTGCTTAGAAGGTGACACACATCAGAAACCCAAACTTTGAATACGTGTTAAGTAGCTTATAGTTTACATCCTTGATAAATCAATCTTTGAAAGGTTCTCTACTATATTCTATTCTAGAAGCCTCCAACAAAGTAGCCTAGTAAAAGTAGAGCTATATATCATTCTAAACTAGTAGTAAAATGGACAAATGTAAACTATGAAACTTCTATACATGGTCTTTTTCTAGCACCCTCCTCACACCTTCATGGTAGTTGTACCAAGCCCCAACACAGCTGGATCAAGTAATCAATAAAACCCCATAACATTGGCCGAATTGAGCCTCTTACCTTAGTGAGTATGGTACTATTGCTACTTGCAAACCTGACGCTTGCAATTACTCCTACAAATCTGTATACACGTGCAAACTAAATGACTTGCATGCATTTTTTAAGTAAGTGGAAACTGCAACTGTAGGAAGAGGCGTAATTGTCATGAGGCATCCTGCAGTAGATCACGATGAGTGAAACAAACATTAACGTTAGGCCATGTTGGAATTGAAACATCAACACTGCAATAGGGTCAAAGGTGTTGTAGCTATGGCAAAGAGCATGGAGAGTAGAGGACCAAGCTCCAAGGCAGTAATAAAGGGGGTATCAGGTGAAGTCTTTCAAAATGTTGGGATACTTACCATCATCTCATGCCTTTGTAACTCAGAATCAAGAAAATTCCCTTTTAAAAAATTACAAGAATCATAGTTGAACAATCTGGAATGAGTAACTATGTAGCAGTCACAGGATTAAACTATCAAGAAGTTTTATTGAGTCATTTCGTGTTGAAGAAAAAAATATTGAATGCTCTATGATTCATGTTTTAGGTGCTCATGCATATCAATACATACTTGAAGCTTATGTCTTCAGAATACTTCTTAATATATCATCTCTAGAAAGATCTGATTATCACAACAAGCATTCAACTTTTCCCCACACTCCATTAAAGATGTTATTTAGGTATACAATTGAAGACGCCAACAATGTATTAAAATATGTTGATCCTACCTATAATGGCATAGAGGCTTTTCCACAAAGGATGTTGTTGCTGATATTGGATCTGAGGTAAGCTACTCTCTACTACTTGACAATTGCTTCTTCACAACCGTGACTTCATCTATTTCATTGCTAGGAAGTACAGGAGCCCATCCTTCCTCGAGAAGCCCATTTATAGTATCGTTGAAGTAGGGGAACACAAAAAACAACTAGATGTAAACACATGAAATCTCAATAGATTGATAAACGGAATTGATACTGTACTTTGCAATAATGTGGCTCAAAGAGCACACATCCACGGGTCGTTGGCCACCACCCAAAACATCAAGTTGTATGCCTCATGCTTAAGAGCATGTAGAGTTTGAGAAAAACCTCTTACACCATCATCGCCCACCTACAATAGAGAGCTGAATATTCAAGAATTCAAGAAAAATTCCAAACTTGAATGCAATTTGTATGGGGTGGGGAATGGTCGTGTGCAAAAGACCATTCCTTGTAATATGTGTAGCCACATTATATGGCACTCAGCACATAGAATTATGAATTGGATGCAGCGATGACTCACCTCAGCTACGTCAACATCTACAACGTAGCATCTCTCGTCATGTCCTCCATGGCATGCAGCAGCTTTCACGAAATCCATCACATTAAGGGCACACAAACTCCCTTGCAAACCAGTGCAAAAAACAAGCACCTCATTAACACCTTCTTCCACATGCTGCAGACAAAGGACGACGCGCAGACTCCAAAATGCAAGGCACAAAAGTGAGAGAATCTAAAACTAATTACTTCACCATGTGTCATCCAGACCTTCTCTCCCACGGCTAGGAATTGCACCAAATTTTCGACCCAACATTAAGGCCTTCTTCTGCAAGCCAAAAAAGAAGCATATCTGATCAATGTTTGATACACAGCTAAACAAGTTGAAACTAAGAATTGACTTGGAAGTCTCTTTCCATAACTTAAATACTTGATACACAGCTCAACAATTTGAAACTAAGAGTCAACTTAGGATTTTCTTTCCATCCATAACTTAAATACTTCACTAAGGGGTAACATGCCCTCTTCGTTTCAAAACCTTGCATGTCTGTTATGCCACAACAACTAAGCTAGAAAAGGGGGGGAAAGGATTCACACCAAAAACATCAGTAAAATTGTAGTGTCCCTTGTAGGGCGGTAAACGATACCATGCTTTTCGATCGATCATACACAAGAGGCACCAAGTAAAAGGCCTCCTTCCGATGGTCACCATACATATTAGCGATCATACAGATAAGACCCCTAGAGGATATAATCTTCTTGCTCCATGTATATTGTTTGGCGTACTTTTTAGAGAAGCCCTTGGAGGGGTAGGGAGGTGTGTGTGCAACCTCTACCGAGTCTGCTGCAATGACATCTTCACACTTCTCATGAGGTGGACCACTTGCATCAAGAGGTAGCTCCCACACAGCAAAACCTGCCTCAATCCCTGTCGAATCCGGGAAATTGAAGTACAGTCACAAACACCCGACCCGTGTGCCTAAAAAGGATGCTCGCCTCATTTCCCTTTGTGTAAGGACATCCTCTGAGTAGTTGACTGTATCAATTCAGCTCCACATTGTAAGCCAAAACGGTCATAATTGCATTAAACACTCAGCATCTGCATGCAAAAATAGTGTAGAGCACCAGTCAACAAAAGGCTTTTCGAACCTCAAAGTCGCCCTACAAACGTCCATTCTTATGGACTTGTCGCGTATGCACATGGACCAACTTCAATCACCATGGACTCTCCACCGTCCACCTAGGGCGCCCGCGGTCGACCTTAACCACGGATTCTCCCCGCCGCACAATCGTGAGGTTGTTGTCATTGAATGCACCATGAGCTAGCATTTTCATTCCAGAAATTAGCTTGCATCATGGTCGTCCATGTGGACGGCCCATGGTAAAGTACACCTAACCAGACTCAATACTCTTTGTTTATTTTTTATTTTATAGCAAAACTCACAATTGTGAGTGAATTATATGGATCATCCCAAAAATTTACAAGAACTTGCCATGCTCTTGCATAGCCGACTCAACACTAAGGCCTTTTCTTCAGCAGGCCAAAAACTTGCAATCTTGTCCCATTTTGGATGAACTTTTGATTTGCTGTCTTCTATGAATAAGAAAGGGTATCAATATATTGGATAGGCTATATGTCCCTTCACCAAAAACTGCTGGTACAATTCACACGAGGAGCAGTATTGAAAATGGGGACGGTCCACGGGCATGGTACGATCAAAACCAGTGGTTTTGAAGAGGCGAGTTTCGGACAGGGAGGGGAGCAAATGGGGACGGTCCACGGGCATGGTACGATCAAAACCAGTGGTTTTGAAGAGGCGGGTTTCGGACAGGGAGGGGAGCAAATGTATTGGAAACTGGAGCGGACTGCCAAATTTATATAAAGTAGAAAGAGGTGAGGGTTTTCCAACACTGACGCAAAACCACCTGGGGACAGGCTTTAAACGGGAGCCGAAACCACTTGGCTGGTAGGTGAGAGAGAGAGAGAGAGAGACCCCCCGGCCTTGCCTTCTCACTGTGGACAGAGTCACATGTCATGACATAGCCGGCCCCTTAGTGATGATTTTCAGCTCTTGCTGCCTTTTACAGGACCACTGTGTTTCCTCTTTCCACCATAAAGCAACACCGTATCTATCTCCTAGCCTTTCCTTCCCTGCCCTAAACCTGCAACGTCTCGTCATCTCTCTCGGCGCTCTTGCACCCCCCGTTTCCATCTCTCTGCGCATTAGGTTTTCAAGATCGCCGTCTCTCTCTCTCTCTCTCTCTCTCTCTCTCTCTCTCTCTGCAGCTGATTGGCCCCGCCTCCATTCCCTGCTGCTTCACCTGCTTTCATGGCGCTGCCTGCCTCCGACGCTGACATGGTCGACACAGACAAGGACGACGGCAGCAGTCACAGCCTTACGCTTGAGCTACGCCAGCTGCACGCTCCCCCTGTCGATGCGGGAAAGCTCGTCGATGATGATTTCATCGACAACAGCAAAGGCGCTAGTCTGCTTCGCCATCGCACCTGCACGTACGAACGAAAGAGTAATGAAGGGGCGAACAACACGCGATCCGCCGGGACAAGCCGCGGCAAGATCCAGATTAGGCCTATTGAGAACACCACCAGCAGGCAAGTCACCTTCTCCAAGCGTAGAAGTGGCCTCCTCAAGAAAGCGCACGAGCTGTCTGTTCTTTGTGATGCTGAGATCGCACTCATCATCTTCTCCAGCACTGGCAAGCTCTTCGAGTATTCAAGCTCCAGGTGCCCTTCCGTTCTCCCGCGAGAGAGAGAGAGAGAGAGAGAGAGAGAGAGAGAGAGAGAGAGTCTTCAGTGCCATGCAAATGTTCGATCGCTAGCGCCAAACCCGCCTGACATTGCATATTTTTTTTCTCAAACCTTACCTTTTGAAGCACATTTTGTGAATATTTCTATTGGTTAACCGTTAGACGGACAGGTTCTCATTGCTCAAGCCAATATCCAATCGGCTCATGTAACCAAGAGAAGTTTTAACAAGCAGGAACAATCCAATCAGAGCTCGTATAGGCTAGGACCTCTCCTACTACCTCCTCTCCTACACCAGCAGATAAATTTAGGCCTATGTCACACTGGGACAGGCACGAGCAAGCCAAACTTAGGCGGCGGCAGTTTATTGGCTGCGAAAAAAAGCTGCAGATGGCCTGACAATGCGCGCCCTAGACTGCCTGGCCAAGTTTGCAAAGGTGTGGCCAACCGCAAAAAGAGCGCGCGCGAACTCAGCTGAGAGGATTTGATCTCTGACGGACAGCGGAGAAGCCGAATGCCTTTACATTTGGCTACGACCCATTTGCTGGAAAAAGATGCATAATTTTAAAGTATGGCCAAGTGTGTGACATGGACCAGCCGCCCATACTTCCAAGGAGGAGGCGGATGCCCGCCCTAGTGTGATAGGGGCCTTAGAGCGTCGTTGATTTCGAGAACTTTGAACTTTTTAATGGCTATAGCCTACCACTGCTGCCACATCAGCAACAACGCTCAAAATTTATCATCGCCCTCTCCTAGTCTTTGCATGATGGGAGAGAAAGAAGGGAAGAAGAAGAGAAGAGAGAAGATAAGTTTTAACGCCATAGAAACAATTTGAAGAGACTTCAAAATCTGTCGGGCGAGTTTTGAACTCGAGACCTCCTAGTGGCCAATCCAATTTGATATCTCCAAGACTTGATGATAGAAATGTTATTCAAATTTCAAGGTTTCTCTTCTTATTGACACTCAAAAGATCGTTTTGAAATATCTTTGCTATGAGGTAGAAACCCCAATGAACAAGAATAAATGTTTGCAAAAATGAGAGGTTTCCTTGATGTACTTGAAGCCTTATTTCTCATCTAGCTGGAAAAGATTATTCGATTAGTTGAGTTTTAATTTTTGAATATCTTCCTAATAGAGGAATAAATTTTCAAATTTTTTGTTAAACAAGTTGTAGCACATGAAAGGAATATTAAGAGCTTGTTGGGACGCAAGCTTGGGATTCCTGATAAAGTCCACGTTAAGGAGTTAAGTCCTGCCATTCAATATATTACAATATGTCTCATACTTATCAGATGATGTACCAAGATTTCCAATTCGAGAAATTTATCACATAACATAGTAATCAATTTCTCTTGTAGTTTAATAAAATTTTCTGTTTCATTAGTGATGGATTTGATCAAATTGAAAGATATCCACTTTTTATACGTCACCTCTTTCTTCTAACTCTTATTTTTTTAAAATCTATGTGAAGGAAACTCTGATGAGATTTTTAAAACTTTCTTATTGAATATTAGATATTGAGTTCAAGGATATTTTTCTCTTTTCATATATATATATATATATATATATATATATATATATATATGGAGAGAGAGAGAGAGAGAGAGAGAGAGAGAGAGAGAGAGAGAGAGAGAGAGAGAGAGAGAGACTATTACATATCCAATAGTATATGTAATATCGAATGTCGTTGATACATTTAAAAAACATGGCAACCATGAACAAGTTTGGAACCAATTTTTAGCCCATCTTAATTTTATATTTATCAACCTTTCTTAGCCTCCTTAAAAGTTTGAAGCAAAATCATAAGTTTTTATAGGTTTCTTTGAGCAATAGTTTGCTTTTATAGGGTTATAGAAAATTTCTACAATACGAAAATAGATAACAATATGAGTACTATATTCGACTTTTTCTAAATTGAAATCAAGGAAATGTAGATCCCAAAGAAGGAGAGATCTCTCTTGATCTCTCTTAAGTGCTCAAAATGTAGATTTTAGATGTTGTAATTGATAATGATCATATTATACCTTCAAACTTAGAAGAGGAAGAAGAGAAAAAAGAACTTGGTGATATCTTGTTGCTAAATAAATGATAGCCATACACCATGATTACTTTTTGAGTAAGTCATGCACTAGCTTGTATATATTGGCGTAAAAATCTATTTATAGAACTATGATTTTTAAGAAGTGAGATGTGTAGTAATGCATTCCTTTATTGCACTACGTATAAATGATGTGAAAAATTGCTTAGTACTAGGTTGGATATGGGACACTTCCATATCCTTCTATGTCCTCGTGAACAATATTCTTGTATTATTTGAGGAGTTTTAAAAATAAACTTTCAATGTGATGTACCCACAAAGTTGGCTTATGAGCTGAAAGAACTAGATATTTGTTTGGGCAACTAATTTCACCTTTAATCTTATTCTTGTAAAGCATTTCTCAAGCTAAACTGTGCTAAAAACTTGTGCTATTTTTGGCTTTTTTTCAAAGGTTTGTACTTACAATACATAAAAACTCATCTTTGTGAGATCTATAGTATTGGAGAATTACTTTTAGTAGTTCTTAAGATGTTTGCATGCTTTCAAGAAAAATAAAATGGTTATTACTAAAGTTATGGCCTAAAATACACAAATTTTTTAATCCTTGTTTTTGTCAAATTTCAGATTTCCATGATTTTTAAGAGACTTCGATAAAATCCTAAGATAATTTAAGTTATGTCATAGCTACAAAGAATGGCCATTTTTAGGTCACTGTTTCTCGTTCTCGTTTTGTGTTTTGTTTCATTTTTTTGTTTCGGGTAACTGTAGATTATGCACGTGAATTTCATAAGATAAAACTATTCTTTCTTGAGTTTTGGGATACCCAATACCCCATACAACAAATTATACAAACATGGTTGAGTTTTTTGATTCAACAAGAATTAGAACCATTCTACGTTAACAACTTTAATCTTTACAGTATTGCTACTTTCAATGATAAGATATGCAAACTTTGTAGCTTATATACATGTCTAATCGTGATCTCTAAATTTTCTTATATATTAAGCATTTTCTAGTAGATTTAAAAGATCAAAACGTGGAGCACAAAATTTTCATGTTTGTTGTTTTGATACTTTCGTATATTATGCCCAAAATTATCAATGGTAAATTTTTTAATTTTTTTTAAAGTGGTCCGTAGCTACTTCTGAATATAAAGGCCCATGTGATCTAAAAAAACATGTACTTAGCAGCACCAACAAGCATGGCTATGTAAATTTTGATGAGAAAAAAAATAACTTTTTTGAACCTTGGTTCTTTGTCCCAAACTAAAATCGGTTACGCTAGAACGACGTGGTATGATCACTACTAATTCATTGAAATTTATGAAAAAAATTATAATATGGCCTAGAAAAATCCTCAACCTTCTTAGTGTGCAATTGATTGCAACAAATTCTCTTTTTGAGTGATGTTATGGCATATCAAATTTGGAGGCTCATCATGACCAAATAGTGAAGAATTTTCAAAGTTGCTCATTTTCTCCATAGGTAATGGTATCTTAATTTCACACATAAGCAAGGATTTAAAAAAAAGAATGGATCTTGTATGAGTTTGGAGGGTTTTTTCAAAATCCTAAAATGACACTTTTATGTCTTGTTAGGCTACCAACCTAGAAGTTATTTAAATTCTACAAAAGTTATTTAAATTCTGCAGAAAAATGAAAATTATCTACAATATTTTAAAGATGTGCTTGTAGAATAGATTATAGATAAAATACTTACAGAGTTAATGAAAGATTATGGGTATGATATCATGATCACTATTATAAAGGCTAGCAAGAATTGACACACATGGAGAATGGTTCCTATGAAAAATAAATTATACAAGAGAATCAATTAAAAGTCTTAATCCATCAATTCTACGTATATCCTATACACAACATGTATATGTTCAAAACTTACCATCCAAAAATTGTAAGAACCATGTTAATATATCAAGGTATATCTTGGGGGAGTCACTACAGAAAAAGATGCCTATCACGTTGTCAAGAAGTGTGTAGTGCGGCTAGGAAAGCGTCGGCCTCTAATTGTGAGGTTTCGAAGCAAATGGAAGAACCTTTGAAGCTAAAGATACAATTAAAAAGACAAGAACTATAGCCATGAAATCATCACTCTAGGAAACATTCAGTATCCATTCAAAAGTCTTGTGTTGATTTGGTGTAGCCTCACTCTTAATTACACAAGTGCAGTGCTCTTTTGCCCTAATAAAACCTTAAATTTATACTTCAATTCATCATCGTGACCATTTCATGGGACCTTCAAACTTCATTAGACACTCAACTATTTTAAGAGAAAAAACCCAAATTGGTTGTCTCATAATCTCAAACATGGAGTGAGGAGCACACGCTTGCACTAGTACGTTGACTTGGAACTCCTTTGTTAGATATGCAAAAGGGCTCCATTTTGGCTCTTTTAACTCACTCAGTTTGTGAAAGGATAAAATCATAGCTGATGTGGTAGCTTGAGCTATTTTATACTAAATTTGGGCTATTGTTTACCATTTTATAGCAAATGTTAGCCGTTTTTAGCCCAAAAATTTACTTTTTAAAAAAAAAGTCTAAATGAGTGAAATTTTTTTCTAAATTTGTAGAGAAATCCAATTCAATTGAAATTTTATGTTGGATTTTATTTTTTAACTTGGTAAGCACTTTGGATACATTTTTTACGGCCACCCGTGAAACTTGTTATTTTTTGTTCAGATTGTTGACATTAAACTTTCTAGGCAAAACAAGCGTGCCACTTTCAAATATTTGATATTTGTATATTTATGTAAGTCAACAAACATGTTAATCTCATTTTCATCTTCAATAAAGTCTAGCGCACCATCCTCTCTTCCTGCGTTCTCGTTCATAGCATTTTCATCATGATTCTGATTTTGACTTTCTTGTGAGACAAAGAGCTCTGTGTCAACTCTTTTGAACACCTCGATCCTTTTTTTGGTAATAAAATTCTTCATTTCTATCTCATCTTACTCGTGCAAATATAAGTTGCATTTTCATATACATGCTTAATCACCTGAGGACCAAACCATACGAGACCGCAAGGGATATTTGAATGCCACTCTTCACCCAGTCATAGTCTCCTATAGGTTCCCTCTAGCCGCATTCAGACCGGTCCATGGCCTTTGGTCCTTGGCCCTTACATTATTTGCCCTTGAAGTAGAACTTTTATCCTTGTAAACAAAGTGGTAAACTTCTTCATGAGAATACTAATGTTTTTTCAACTGACACCTTCTTAAAAGTTTGTCTTTCCACTTGACCAATGTTTATTGATGTATATCATGAGTATGTAAATAATGATAATCCAGGTTCAATGAAATCAATCAAAATCTGGGGATTAGCATTGTCATCTTTATTTCAGCGCATTGTCATCTTTATTTAAGCGCTTACGTAAAGGATATACATGAAATATCGGATGAATATGAGAGTGCATATGTAATAGAGTTTGTAGGCCATTTAAACAATTTTTGAGTATCTTAAAAGGCTTACAATATCTCATAGATAATTTATGTATTAGCTTAGTCTTCAAATTGTTTAAATACTCTGTTATACGTAACAATATCTCCTCTTTTCGTGAAGGTAACTTGTCGACGTTTCTTATAAACGTACTTTTTATTTTGTGCTTGTTGATTATTCTGACAAGCGAGCCTTAGTATTTTCATATGGTCTTGAAGAAAACCTTCGTTCTGTTGAAGCTTTTCACTCGCCATATCACCGTAACTGGTGACCTAAATTGAAAATGGTACACGAACATAGAAGGATTAAGGCTCAAAGCATGTTTCACTTTTTGCACCTTTTGGTGTTACCACTTGCAAAAAGTGGGGACCAGTAAAATTTTCATAAATTTACTTAAAAATTGGCGCTCCTTATACTTTTAGATTCTCCTTAAGAAGAGCTATCTATTGATATATATATAATATGATAGGTGATATTTTGTATGAAGTGTGAGAATGGGTTCCCAAAGTACTAATTGAAGTAGTGTCCAAGACACCCAAAAGTGGTACCACCTATATATGGTGTGACCTTAAAACCATTCATGACATGCTTAACACTCTTGTAAGTAAACTTGAGAATAGGAAAATAATATTTTCAATTTGAGAGCTTCTTGCTAACGTACGCTTATAGCATATTCTCTAGTACTAGGCTGACTTGTTCAGTTTGACCATTCGTTTTAGGATGATCTGTAATACTTATGTTGAGTTGTGTATCGAATTGTTTAAATATAACCCTCTAAAAGTGATTGTTAAACGTGGAATCACAAACACTCACAATGTTACTTGACAACCTATACAACCTGTACATATCTTTTGTAGATAACTCAGCTGCCTGGAGTCTTAACTCTAGATTTGATTGGAATAAACTTAGAAAGTTAAGTCAATCAATCTACGATCATCCATACCAAGTCATGGGCTCGTACAATGATTGGTAAACCTATAATAAAATCCATAGAGATACTTTCTCATTTATCATTAAGACTCTCCAATGAATGCAAGAGACCTCCTACCTTCAGGTGCTCTACTTTATTTACTTGATATTTCTAATGACGCAAAACATAGTCTTGAATATAGCTGTATAAACCTGGCGAGTAAAATTGTTGTCTTACAAGAGCATAAGTTTTCTTAATGCCTTGGTGTCTTGTACTTTGACTGTCGTGACACTCATAAAGAAAATTAGGTACCAAAAGACCACGTCCATTGGTACACACTCTCTCCTTGTGGAGTAGATACCCATCATTGATGGAAAAATTCTTTAATCCCTAGAGCTTATCACTCAAATGAAGAGAACCGGGTGTGGCGGTTAAAGATACATTACTAGCATTGGAGTGAGAAGGATCTCTCATTTTTAGATGGCAACACTCTTTGGAGCAAAAACTCACTTTGAAGTTAGGTAAAAAGAATAGAGTTAATCCCAGGCATGTGACTAAGAGTATCAACTACCATCTTGAATCATCTCTTACAATATCAAAGCTTTGCATCATACGCCCGAAGAACCTCAATCTACATGGTCTTTCAACCCTTCAATAAATTTGTTGTGTAAACTATTTTATGCTTTCATGATCAAACACAATCTCAAATTGAGCTCCATATGAATAATTCTGCCATGTCTTCAAAGCAAACACAATTACATAGTGTTTTCTTTTTTAAGCAAAATAATTCGATTGTGTTGAATCAAGATTCTTACTTTCAAATGTAATTGGTATTTCCTCTTGCAAAAGGACTTCTCTCATAGCATGACTACTAGCATTTGTTTTTAAAATGAACGGTCTCAAAGGATTCACAATAGCTAAAATAGGAGCTATAGTTCTTAAGAGTATCAAGACTTTGATGTTGAGCTTCACTTCACTGGAAGGTTTTTCCTTTGTCTTTCATTTGGTCCATCGTTGGAACAAATATGAACATAGTTTTGAACGAACCTTAGATATAAACCTACAAATCCTAAGAAAATTTATAACTCTTCTAGGTTTCTGGAAGAAGGTCACCTTTGAATGATATATCCACTTTGTATTGATTCATGTGTAGCTCGTTAGCTGGAATAACATGTCTTACGTAATATATTTTCTCCTTGAAAAAATTACACTTTGTTTCTTTGGTATATAACTTATTTTCTCTTAACAATTTAAATACTTGCTTTATATATTGTAAGTACTCTTCTTCAGAGGTACTATACACTAAAATATAATAAAGAAAACGATAACAAATTTATCCAAATAGGATTTCAAGACACTTTTCATAGCATCATGAAATTTACGGACGTATGAGTTAACTCAAAAGACATAATTAAATATTCAAAATGTTTAACCATATTTGGAATGCAAGTTTAGATATGTCCGCCAAACCTAATGTATAGCAAGTGATACTTTGATCATAAATTATTCTACATAATTATATGAGCATAGGTGAGCTTATCAAATAACTGTTTTACTCTTGATATGTAATGGAAATGGCCTATGAATTTAGAGAATAGCGGAATTAAGAGAATTAGAGTGAGAAAATTTGAGAGCATAGATAATAGACTTAATTGGTAGTAGCAACTTAATCATAACACTTAATATCATAACACTTAATTAACTAAGCATGAGCAATACTTTTGCAAGAGAGAGAGAGAGAGTTTAGAGAATATGACAACAGTTGAGGATTGGATTTATGTGGAGTCGGTCCCCCCTCCAAAAGGCATTTGTATTATAGATTCTCCCATTAAAAGAGACTTGGTACAATACAATCTTTGTGTTCCTTGAGACCTCTTTGGCAGTATGAAGGTGGAAGCTTCATATACCAAGCTTTTGCATAATATCAATAATCAATCTTAGCTTGAAAACAATCAAGAACTTGTGAACATCATTAGTCTTTGTGTTTGCTATCATTTGAGTGTATGAAGATGTATATTTTTATGCATCAACTTGTGCCTAAAGCAACAATTAATCTTCCTTGCAATACAATTAATCTACTTGCATTAACTAACTAATCTACTTGCAATAAACCATTAGCCTTCTTGCAATAAGCATAACATGCACTTTGTGGAAAGCATTAACTATCCCAAGCCTCAGTCCCAAGACCTCAAACACCTTCGAAGGTGGAGAGAGCTAGCAGGGAACGAGGGTAGGGAAGAGGAAGAAAAAGTATTCTATAGGAGAAAGAAATAATTCCTCACCTATCATCACTCTTCTTGCTTAGCATACATAATAGCATTAGTAATGAAGATGGAGAAGATGGAAAGCTTAAGCATTGAAGCATAGCTCTTGGTTGGATTTGCATTCCATAGCCAAAAGTGTTGGTGTAGGCTCTCAACTTCTCAAGGAGCTTGGAGAAGGAGATGGAGCTCTTGCACCTTGCATAGCACACCATGAGAGTCTCTGTGAGTGTGTGAGTGTGTATATCTTGCAAGCAACCCCTCTCCTTGCTAGGTCGACCCCCTCTTCTAGCTCATCATTGAAGCTCATTGGCTTATGCCAAGCCTAGCCAATCACAAGCTTGGGCCATTTCTAGCAATAGGTGTAGTCTTGAGACAAGTGTCCCCCTTTCCTCTTAGAGAGAGAGGACTTGATAAATGCAAAAACAATTAGATAATTGTTGTAAATTATCATTGGACCCCTTTTAATCCTAGCCAATAGGGTTCAAGCACCTCATGGAGGTAACATGGGTAGGGGCTTGCCATGTGTCCCTGCTGCCTCTTTAAGCTTGGGATTTCCTTGAGAGTGTGTGTTCTCTCTCTAACCCCTAAGAAAAGGGCTCGCCTCCCTCTTTGTAGGGATCTTTTTGACCTTTGGTGCTCAAGCACCTTAGTCATCAAGCATGACTAAGCACTTGGACTAGGGGTGTTCCCACAAGCATCTCAGGCAAGCATGTCAAAGCACCTCAAGAACCTTAATCAAGCAATAGGTCAAGTATCTCAAGCACCTTAATCAAGCACGAAAAGCACTTCAAGCAGGACAAGCACCTCGAGCTGGGTCGGGTTCCCGCGCCTCAAGCTCAGCCCTAGCTAACCTAAGGTCAAAGGACTTTTACACACATTATTGGAGGTCTTCAATGAAGCTAACCTAAGGTCTTATGCTCCATTGGTTAGCCTTGCTCTTTGATAGACCATCTCTCATTTGGGCTCCTTTACCATTGGCCCCGTGTTGAGATAGATCTATAAGCACATGTCTATATCTTAACCTTTGTTCCCGTTTATTCTCCCACATTGTGATTAGTTTAATATGAGAAAATCATTTGGGCTAGTTAGATATTAGTTTTTATGACACGACCATAAGTGATCTTGATAGTAATTGCATTCAAACCACAATAGTTTATGCACATGCATATATTAGCGTCTTTTCTCTTCACCAATAAGATGGGAGGGGTCCATGATAAAGAATTGAGTTTGATAAACCAGTCTCTACTAAGATAATCAGCAAGTTAGATTTCACCACAGCGCGCAGTCTTAGAATGGTTCATTCTAGAGGGTGGTTTAATTACTTGTTTGTAGCTGCGACTATGCCATGTTGCATAGTCCTTGTCAACGTTAACCTTGGTGACAAATCATTAAGAAATATATCTTTGTATTCCAATTGTTAATTTTTCAGCTTATTAGAAATACTTGCTTATTGAAAAGAGAGAGTAATAGCCATAAATGGAAAAAAAGAGAGAGAAGCATGTGTCATTGAGAAATTGTCATTCAAAATGTTATCAATATTTGAAAGGAAATGGCACATTGAGTAACATTAAAAGGTCTTCTATTTTATCACATTGAGTAACACTAAAAAAGGTCTTCTAAAATGACACATTGAGTAACACTAAAAAAGGTCTTCTATCAATATTATGCAATGCTTTCTCATTGGGATCATGTATATACGCTTGGACTATGGCTTCCTTAAGCATCTTGAGGTCCTAGATTTTGACATGCTTCTTAAGCTATGGCGTCAATCTATCTATAAATCCATGCACTTGCTTAAAGGTATCCAAGTTCTCCAACTTGATAATTATATCACGATAATGCGAGATATACTCCAACAATGGCTTATGATGACACAAAGAGCACTTATTCCAAGCAGATGAAATTTTGTCCGCTTCATTCGTAGGCAAAAAATCCTTTTTAGAACATAGTCTCAAAGGTTTTCCAAGTCTGTGGTATACTTCTCTTCTCCTTGAGAGACATCCACCATTTGTAGGCGTTACCTTCTAGTGTTAGTCTCGTTTGTAGTTCCGTAACTGCATTTGGAGTGTCTAAGGTCATGAATCCCATTCTCTTTATTCAAGAATATATTCATCATATCTTTGTTGCATTTCCTCTCCCCTCTCCCCTCTCCCCTAGAAAATGGTGGCTTTGTATTCTTTAGAGAGGTGGGATTCCTCCAGATCAGAGCCTTGCTGTTCCAGACCATGTCATAAAATCTAATATCTAACCAACCCAAATGATTTTCTCATATTAAATTGATCACTTAATGTGGGAGAATAAACGGGAACAAGTGTTAAGATATAGATATGTGCTTATAGATCTATCTCAACACGGGGCCAATAGTAAAGGGGCCCAAATGGGAGATGGTCTATCAAGAGCAAGGCTAACCAATGGAGCATAAGACCTTAGGGTTAGCTTCATTGAAGACCTCCAATAATATGTGTAAAAGTCCTTTGACCTTAGGTAAGCTAGGGCTGAGAGCTTGAGGTGGGAACCCGGCCCAAACTCAAGGTGCTTGTCGTGCTTAAGGTGCTTGTCTTGCTTGAGGTGCTTGTCATGCTTGAGGTGCTTGATTAAGATGCTTGAGGTGCTTGACTGGCTCCATGCTTGAGGTGCTTGACTTGGTGCATGATTAAGGTGCTTGAAGTGCCTTGAGAAGCTTGCCTG
Organism: Adiantum capillus-veneris; assembly: GCF_014529385.1. Classification (NCBI taxonomy): domain Eukaryota; kingdom Viridiplantae; phylum Streptophyta; class Polypodiopsida; order Polypodiales; family Pteridaceae; genus Adiantum; species Adiantum capillus-veneris. Next base: position 90,411,735 of record NC_140959.1, on the reverse strand, counting down.
AGATGCTTGTGGGAACACCCCCTACTTCAAGTGCTTAGTCATGCTTGATGACTAAGGGGCTTGCTCATCCAAATTCAAAAATATCCCTACAAGGAGGGGGGCGAGCCTACAAGGGGGGGGGGGGATGAGAGAGAACACACACACACACACACACAAGGGAAGCCCCAGCTTGAAGAGACAGCAAGGACACTTGTCAAGTTTCTCCTCATGGTGTGCCTGAAACCTATTGGTTGGCCACCCAAGGGGTCCAATGATAATAAAGGATATTTAATTAATTGATTTTGCATTTATCAAGTCCTCTCTCTCAAAGGGGAAAGGGGGACACTTGTCCCAAGGCTATCCCTCTTGCTTGTAATGGCTCCTGCTTGTGATTGGCTAGGCCTGGAGGGGTCCAATGAGCTTCAAGCATGAGCTACAAGGGGGGATCGACCCAAGAAAGCTAGGGGGGTGCTTAGGGGGTATACTCACCCACACACACATTCACAAACACTCTCATTGTGTACTATGCAAAGTGCAAGAGCTCCCTCTCTTTCTCCAAGCAAGTAGAGGTTGAGAGCCTACACCAACACTCTTCGCTATGGAGTGCAAATCCATCCAAGAGCCATGCTTCAATGCTTGAGCTTGCCATCTATTTCTTCTTCATTACTATGCTATTATGTATGCTAGTACAAGAGTTATGATAAGTGAGGAACTAGCTCTTTCTCGTATGAAATGTTTCTTCTTCCTCTTCCCTACCCTCATTCCCTGCTAGCTCTCTCCACCTTCGAAGGTGTTTGAGGTCTTGGGACTGAGGCTTGGTATAGTTAAAGATTTCTTCAAGTTTAGGTTATGCTATGATGGTGATGCATGAAGCTTTCCATCTTCATTGCTTCACCTAGGTCACAAGGAACACAAAGAATGTATTGTAACAAGTCTCTCTTTATGGGAGGAATCATAATACAAATGCCTATTGGAGGGGGGACCGGCTCCACATAAATCTGGTCCTCAACTGTTGTCATGTTCTCTAAATTCTCTCTCTTGCAAAAGTATTGTCTATGCCAAGTTAACTAATTGCTATGATTATGTTGCTATCTTCAATTATGTCAACCCGCTATGCTCACAAAATAATTTCTTGAAAGTACTCTCATTAAATTCCGCTACTCTTAAATTGAATAGGCAAATTCCATTACAGACCAGGTGTGGTCTTGCTAGGCATGAGAGATGCAGAAATCTGATCCTGGTCATTAATTTGGTCCTTGGTCAACTGTTGCTTGCAATTTATAAGCATATGAGACATTTTGGTGACATTCCCATTTAATTTTGTAAAATTAGACTCTAAAAACGTCATGCGTATTTACAAAACTCTAAACTCTTGGATATCAAGTAATTTGTAGCTATCATTTGGTCTTGGTGCTGTCCCGGTACCCTCCGTGAGAGTAGCCAACCACGGGACATTAGCAGCTAGAACTTGTGTAGGATTTTAAAAATCAAAGATATGTTGCATGTCAATGTCTGAGTCCATGGCGGTTTTATGTTGTTCTAGCAAGAGAAATGAGGTATCATAAAGAAAGCAGTGCCGCTTTAAAACACATCAAAACCATTGAAATAAAAAGTAATTAGTCTTGCTAATTTCAATAATGCAAAGTCGTAGAGAATTGTTAACGTTGATATTGAAGCTAACTTTGTGAATTTTCACACGCCTGTCAACTCATAGATAGGAGCAAAAGACTATTAGCATCGATTTGTTGTCTCATTTTAGATATCGTTGATGCTCATCGTATCAATAATATTAAAAAGTATGATTTGAAATTTTTGAAAGTCTCCAAATATTATTAAAAATTTGAGAGAAGTCATACTTCAAAAATTACAAAAATTTCGTGCTACAACAAGTTTGCCTTAGGTTGTTTCCATCCATTTGCTCTCCGGCTTCCTAGCCGAGGATAAGAGACATGTTGGGAGGGAAGGCCCGTGGGCACCCTTCTTGAGATTGTTTTTTTTGAATTGCCCTAGTTTAGTTGGCTAATTGGGTACTCACCTTGGTCTTCAAGTGAGAAATCGAGCTAAAAATGGGGTTTTGCAATGTTATCAGTAGCGAGAACGATAAAGAAAAGCTTATAGCTCTTTCTAGGGTGGTCAAGCCTCTTTGCAACAATGTGAAACTCCCCTCCCCTCTGTAGCACAAACCCAACAAGCTAGACAACGCTGAGTTCTGTGAAGGTCGACGAGTTGTCCTTTTGTGCTAAGAGGCTTTGCATACGTGGTGCTCGTCTCCTTCGGTTTTCTATGCTGCCACCTTCTCTACACCATGAGCTTTGCTAAAACAAGAGACTTATGTCCCTATTTTTTTTAAAAAAATCCTATGCTTTGATACCAATATGAGACCATAGGGGAGATCTAAATAACACTCTTCACCCAACCGTAGGCTCTTATAGGCTCCTCCTAGTCGCGTTGAGATCGGCTTGTGGCATCTGGTCCTTGGCCTTGACATTGAAAGCCTTGTTATCGTTGAATCTTGATTGTTAAGACTATTATCATACATCAACATCCAATCACATTCCTCAATAGCTTTAGGCTTGAGCCTATATCTTTTGTCAAACATGCCTTTATTCTTTAACCTTGCATCTTTTAATTGAGAATTGCAATCTCAATATCTTGAGGTCTTATTTCTAATTCTTGTATGTGTAAAGCAAGATCTACACTACGTACTTATTACTTCCTCCAAGGCAATACATTTCATGTGGAAAATATATCCTTAATTGGCATTACATGTTTCTGATCAACTCAAAAGACATATAATTGGTGGCTGAGCTATGAGTTCTACGATCAGTCCATAAAGCATAAGGTAATACCCTATGTCACTTTCCTCTACTTTACCTTTGCAAGCTTTAGATAGATCTTTTATAATACGATGTCCATTCTCTGATTTATCATTCTCTTCAAGATTGTAAGCAGAGTGAGAGCAAGCTTAATGTCCAACCTAGAGAAAAATTTCATGGCTTTGTCGATATCCAATTCACCTTTGTCCTGGTGTTATATTATCAACACAATCATAATGGCTAGTCACATCATTGAAGAGAAACTTACATATCTCTTTGATACTTTTTGTTCTTAGAGCATGATCTTCAAACTGGTTAGTTAACTCTTCTCATGCAAGCATTATGTATTTCATCTGCTACAAGCCCGATGACATTGTAACCGGAGCTATTGTTCACTTACGATAGATGATCCATAGATAAGTAGGGTACAATCCATCAAAATGACGCATAGTTGAACACAATTAGCAAGTTTTAAATGACTCCACAAAGGGAGATACATCTTTATACATACCTTTTCACCAACACCTCTCTTTCATTTTAGTAAGGGTGGTCCATATACCTCTGTGTCCAGCATGAAGACTCATGAAACTTTTTCAATGTCTCTCTTCTCGAGCTGATAATCTTGGACATCTAGTGTGATTGGTATATCTTGGAGTTACCATCATTGCCACAGGAACACTACTTGTCAAGGCTTGTTTTGACTATTCAAGATCTTATGGATGATGTTGCGGTTGGCTATAGACTTGTCGAAGGAATCTAGCCATAATTTTGATGCACGTTTGAGAAAGGAAGTCTTGTCGACTTTTGAGCTTGATTGATTTCGAGAATGATTTTTCAGTGTGAATTAGCAGTGTTTAAAATTTTGTTTGAGATCTTGTTTGATGATCCTGTTTGAAATGGATGGTATTTGTTTTAAACTTGTCTTGGTGTCGATTTGAATTGTTTGACTTTGGTTTTGATAGTGGTTTCAATGCTTGGTGATTTACTCTCGGATGGAGTAGTAAAAAATGTTATTTTTGTATTGTTTAAACCTCGGAACAACGTAGACGGTATATCTAGGAAGTCGGCTGAAAAACCACCAAACGACACAAACAAGATGTTGGAGATCAATGCATTCTGGGTGTGATAACTAATTTTACTACACCAGAATATCAAGAGCTTTAATATAAAATGAGACTCTTTATTGGATGAGATTTATTTGGGAAGCCAACAACCCAGAATATCAAGAGCTTGAATTTGGATTGAGAAAACTGAGAGATCATCTCTCAGATTGTCCCTCATAATTTTTAAAGCTAGCTTGAGTTGTTTTACATATATATTGTAATCACGGACGATTACTTTCTTTCAAGAAGGGGGGATGTTACAACCTGTTGACATGTCAAGCCATTGAAGAATGGATCCAACGTGTAGATCCCCAGTCGAGGGCCCTAAACCCTAAGTAGTAGTAGCAGTAGAAGAACAAGCAATAATTGAAGAAGTTTTACCAACTTACAAAGTCTTGCCGAGTGGCCTATTTCTAAAGAGGATTTTCCACCAACTTATGGTATCCTATTCGATGGGGCCCTAGGGACCTAAAAATATTAAAATAAAGCTGGACAACACACACACAATATTTCTTGGCATAAAAAGTAGTGGTCTGAGAGTTGTACAAACGTTGTGCAATTTTTTTGACATACTGACGTGGCAAGTGTACAAAATTCCGCATTTTATGCTAGTGGGTGACGACATGGGAAGCTCTATGAAATTCTTTGAAATTGCACTAGCTGCTTTTGGGAGGCCAAACATTTTTGAGTTTGAAGCTTTTCTTGTAGCTGATTTGTGTAGGCGAAGGTCCTTTCAATATGTAGCATGGACTCATTCTTTGGCATGCTTCTACGTAAAGGTGCAAAGGATGGAGTACCGACGATGTACTGAGTTCAAGAAATATAAAGAAATACCAAAAGAGGTACCAATGTTTAGGGCAAGTGCTCTCTTGGGGTGGAACTCCGCCATTTCCCGTTTCATGTGTCATGCATATCTTTTTGTTCAGTTGTCATTTGAAGTGCTTAAAGCTGTTCAATTTGTTCTTTCCTGTTGGCATGTGCTGCTTGTCCTCGTGAAATCGCATAGATAGCCCAATTAGACGAGTCCCTAGGCAAACTGCTACTCATCCACCATGTACTTTCCTAATAGAAACAAAGCATGCATTTTATGGCATATTGATAAAAGATTTGTTAAAACTATTCAAATTAAACTATATAAAGTAGGCAAGTTAAAGTTGTATAAAAATTGGGAAAATGTTATTGGATCTTGTTTGCACTAGGGTCACCTAAATTACCTCTCTAAGAATTGTTCGATACTTCTTGGAGATGATATCAAACTTTTTTCCTACCCAGCGATTAAAAATCCTTTTCCTAGAAGAGAAGTTTTAGGAGATAAATCCCAACAAACCATCTTGTTCAAAAACCCTCAATTATGCTAGAGCTCTTGGTTCAATGAGATCCCAACATACCAATGATAGGCCATTGTTCCCTAAACATTGGAAGACTAGCCCCTCCTCATTCTCCAATCCCAAGTATTAGGTAGAAAAGGAAAAGAGACTTGTGGATCAAGTAGGATTTGCCTCTATAAAAAAATTCTTTGGGAATAAATTTTTTGTTTTTCGATATGGCTCCCTTGACTACTATGATGTCTTGATGAATGAAGTCTCTTCACTTGAAGCTTTGGCCACCATAGAGATAGTAGTTGTTATAGGCTTGGACACGCCAACCACAAAATCAATATCAACACACGAATAAAATTTGTAAATAATAGAACTTGAATATAGAAAGAGAGAGAAAAGGAGAGTCGACATGGAACGACCAAGTTTTGTGTCCAGATGCACTGGTCTCAAAGCTTGGCATCTCTTTCAATATTTAATTATTATTGCTTCACAAAAGTACAACTTCCTTGGGATCCAACTCTTTCAAGACTTTGAATGGAGATGCTCTCAGAAGATTGTAGCCGAGTACTTATAAATAGTACAAGGGATGTTCAAAAGCAAAGTTTTAAAATATATCGCATTCACCACCAAAAGCATTTGCACTCAAAAGCATGCGCCAAAACCTACCAAAGTAGTCAACCTAATTTATGAAAATTTGTAGAGTCTACATGTCAACATGTCAATGCAACCTACGATAATCTATCCTAGTCCTTGTACTCGTATCTTTTTACAATTTTAGGCTCTTTGATCAATGCTCTTTAAGTCAAAAGGAGTTAGGGTTGTAAACACTATTACCTTAGTTCTCTCGGTAAACTCTTGTGAGTTCAAACCTTCTAGTTCCTTGTCCTCTTGGTCAGTCCCTCAAGTTGAACATGCCATGTCACAAACCTTTGACATTCCCTCTCTTGAAAAAATACGACAAGTCACAATTTAAGAAAAAACGTAATTTATGAAATTTTAAATGAATTTACATAAAAATAACAAAACTAATTATAAAATGATATAATATCAAAATAACTCTTTTTTTAATGATCAATTATCTTTCTTTGTTAATGATGATTTTTAAATAATAAAAAATATATTTATACCAAAAATTTTATATTTTATAATTTTTTCTTTATTTGAATTGTAAAATGTGTGAGCGCCATGTATAGTGTGTTTAGATTATCAAGTGTGCATTTTTATTTATTTACGTGCATGTTTATGTGAATTTGTGTGTGTGTGTGTATGAAAGAAAAGAGAATGATAGAGCACTCACATGCGGCCTATTTGAGCAAGAAACACTTGAAAAAATGTCACCAAAATTGCAAAAACACACACATACACTATGTTACTCATATACACACAAAAGTGAACAAATCTACTACAAATTTTGAAAAGAAGCTTAGCTTGTTGATGGGGAGGAGCTTGTGAGTGGAATTCTCAAGTTTGAGAAGCCTTAAGGCAGCAAATCTACATCAAGTGAGGAGGAGGAGATCAAGAGAAGAGAAAAAAATGATCGGAATACGCAGAGAAAACTTACGGATTTTGTTTTTGCAGAATCTGTCGGTATAGATGTCGATATATGCATCAAAATGCACGTTGAAATTGGTGCTGGTATATACCCGCGCCTCAGAATTGGCATCACAAATTTTAAATTTGTGTTGTTTTAAATTTAGTATCCCTCCATATTTATCTACATATATATTGACACTCACCATTGATGTCGATAATTTAACGTCGAAATTTAGGTGATCTCTTGTATTGATCATTCTAACATATTTAGGAATCATATCTAAACCACACTGATCTTTTTATGGATGTCTCAATCTACTAAATCTAGTTACTATAAGATTTATATCCTTTCTTTTCTCAATTCAAGCAAACCATGCCCATGATCATCTTCACAAGACCGTAGATTCATAGAGCATGTATTTTATAAAATCACATACTTAACTCACATTAAAAATTGTGTTTTAATCATTCAATCTAGCCAACTCATCTTCTCTGAAACTTTTGATGCACTTAGATCCCTAGCGAGCCATCTCGTCCTTCCCAAACTCTCGATCCACTCACAATAGTATTCAAACATCTCATCTAGATAGAAATCTTGATCCACTAAAATCAGTAGTCATTTCACATTCCTTTGGCCATCACATCCAGAACTCATTTATCTCTAAGAGAGGTTGAGATACACTTAAGCTCAAATCATTCATTAGAAAAAATCCTACAGATATTTTATCTTTTCATTATATAACTCTAACAATACACATATGAAAGAGCATGTTCAATCTAAGAAATTTTCAATTCAATATATATATTTTCATGAGTTCATTCCTCAAAATACTATAAGGCTATCAACATTTTTAAAATCTCAAGGAGAAATTATTGACTTCATTCAGTCTAACCCTTTTTACGATGGAGCGTTTTGAGAAACAACCTTGCAAAAAGGCGATTTCAAATTGTATGACCTCAAGGGCTTGATAGATGTCTTGATAGCCTAAAAATATGTCAATCTTGATTACTTGACCCCATCCTTGAGCTCCTTGGTCTTTTTTTTCTCACTGTTTGAACTCTCAGCAGAGAACAAGATCTCCTTTGAATTGCTAGATTGTTTTCTATGCTTTCTAGACTTTTTCTTAGATTTGCTTTTCTTGATTTTTCTCCGCTTCTTCCGCTTGTTCTCATCCTCACTTGAACTAGAGGACAACAAAATGTTAGAACTCTTTGAAGATGAAGATTTGTTTTGTGATTCTCGAAATGAACACGCTTTTTGGATCTGCTTTAACACCTTAAAGTCAACTTTTGGCACAAATAATGGAGGAAATCTGTTGATTTTCTCTTCTTCCAAGAGTGCTTTAATGTTTTTATCAATTGATATGTCTTCTTTTCAAGAGATTTGTTAAAATCTTTCTATAAGTATAGTATCTACTTTTCTGTATTCGGCCCGTCTTTTTGCTTTATTATCAACATGAGAGGAGAATTGATAGCCTCTTGTCATCTAAAGTGAATCTCGTCAATTCATGTATTTTAGGTCCTTTGAGTACTTGATCAACTCATATGTATCAAACTCTGATTGATGTTTGTACTCTACTTTGGAGATTTCCCATATAAAAATTGCCAAAATCTCTCAATTTGTCGAAACATTTTTCAATTGGTTCCTTCTATTCCCACACGATTCATCTCTTCTTTATCTTCCCACAAACTAATCGTGGAAGGTATATCGTGTGCGTGCCATAGAAAGGATTGGATCTTCCATAGAAGAAGAATTGTTTTGATCTTTGATATCACTATTATAGGCTTGGATACTCCAAGCGAGAAATCATTAGCACACACCAAGAAAATCTACAAGTAGCTAAACTTGAATAGAGAAAGAAAGAGAAGACACGGAACGACAGAGTTCTGTGCCTAGATGGATTGTCCCAAAGATTCACGCCACTTCTAGTATTTAATTATTATTTCTTTACAAAATTACAACTCCCTTGGGCTCCATCCCTCTGAAGATTTTACATCCAAATCTTCTTAGAAGAATGGGCATTCGTGCACTTATAAACAGTTTAAGGGATGCCCAAAAGATCTCTTCCGAAAGCATTCAGCACCAAAAGCAGTTTCACTCGAAAGAATGTACCAAAACCTACCAAATGCAGTTAGCATAATTTGCAAAAATCTATATAGTTTCCCACATCAACATGTCAATGCAATTTATGAAAATATGTCCTAGCCGTTGTGCTCTATCTTTTTAGGGTTTTGGGCTCCTTTGGATGGTGCTCTTTTAGTCAGTATGGGTTAGGTTTTTAAATCTCAACCCCTTACGTCTCTTGGCAATATATTTTGGGTTCATATCTTCTAGTTCCTTGTCCTCTTGATGAGTCCCTCAAGTTGGGCATACCACGTCACAAACTTGTGCAACAGTGGGTGAAATAGACATCGGCTAAGAAGGGGTATCCTAACCACAAGATATTCAATTGAAAATAAATATGAATGATTTTGATAGTGAATATTAAACTCAGATAGTCCAAAATACCTCTCAAAAAAGCTAGTGTGTTTTATTATAAAGGGTTTGTATAACCCTACTAGGCTATACAATTTTAATAAATGGATGCTATTTTCAAATTTTGTTATTTGTCTAATTAAAGAACACACATTACATAATAGAGGATCTTATAACGTCCACTATAGGGGTTATCAATGCTTTTATGATGGACAACAAGAAAAATATTCCGGTATGATGACTTGTATCAAATTTGCCTTTCAATCCAAATGGCTCTTAGACCACCCATGAGGTAGCTATGCTGTCTTCTCGGTTTCCTCTCTCCTTTGGGACCATTAATGTTTATGATGAGAATCACTCTAATGCGAGGATAGAACTTTGGTCTTGGTTGTCTAGCATGTAGACTTTCGAGGGTTGTTGGGTAATAATCTCAATGAAACAGAGTAGAAACTACATGCTCAACAACAATTATCTCTAAGTTGAAAAGGCACTGCTCGGATACGATACAAAACACTTTAATACTCTTGATGCTTGGATTTCAGGGCACCAGTCTACTCAAGGATCCACATGTGGAAACTAATCAACTTAACCTTAACTAAAAGAGAGAATTGAATAGAGACAAGCTTAAATTGTCGATGAAGCAGTAGCCTAGGGAGGATGTTGTCTTGCATACATGGCGAGGAGCTGGTTATGGAGAGAGAGAGAGAGAGAGAGAGAGAGAGAGAGAGAGAGAGAGAGAGAGAGAGACTTGGTATGCCCTCATAAAAATAACTACACGATTCTCTTAATTGATTGATTGTAAAACAACAAATATGACAATACTTACCATGCAAACTCAAAAGTTAATTAAAGGTTTATTTGCATGCTGTAAGCGGTGTTCCACGGGCTTAAAAACCTAAATGGAAACCTAACAATCCTCCCCTCAAGCTCGAACTAGACAGGCCACTCTCATGATACCTCGAGTTTTTGGGTGTACTCGTTGATCGTGAGTTTTAGGTTCTCTCACAACCAAGGATTTTTGGTGTATCCATAACTTGGTTCCACGATAGTACAACCATCCCTTGAACAGATAGGGTGTAGGTCAAAAATTAGCTGCCAATGAGTGGAGTTTTTGATTCACTGTCAAACCTTGGTTTTAAGGTGTACCCATTAACCTCATGAGAAGCGGTAACAAAATAGGAGTTGAACAAAAGCTGACAATTTGAGAGGTCTCCCACTCGTGTGGCAGTGCCGCACAATTTATTTTGACTAAAAACATGAAAAGAGTTGAACTAAAGAACTTCATTGTCAACAGAATATATTGTAGGTTTTGTGTCTCCCTCAATCATATGAATTTGATTTTTACCCTTTTGAAAGCATCTATTTGACGGATGATTTCTTTTACCACAGTGAACACAAGGATTCTTCTTGAAACAGTCTTTTGCTTGATGATTGTTGCGTCCACGAATGGCACAAGATCTCGACCAATGGATGGTCAAGATGAAGCTGAGATAGAAGCACAATTAGTGACTTCATAGGCATTGGAAGTATCAGAAGAATTGATGGGGGATACTACATTGGAGACTGTATATGCATTGGAAAAAATAGTAGAACTGGTACTTGGTATGTTTCGTTCTTCTTCTTGCAATGAATTGATGATATCATCCAAGGAGGGCGGCGGATCTTTCTCCTTTAAAACAATAACAATCTGATGAAATTTGAATTTTGTCAGGCAAACTTTTTAACAAAACGCCTATGAGATCTTCTTCTGGTACTGGAGCTTGAACATAAACAAGTTGAGTTTTAATACTCTTCAATCGGTTAACAAAGATGTAATATTTTCATTATCACTTATAGTAAGAGAGTACAACTCCATCTCTAGACTCATCATTGAATACTTAGCTTTAGCACCAAAAACCTTCTCTAGTTGTATCTAGGCAGTGTTGGTAGATTGCATGTCATCCAGATAATGAATAAAATCATCTTTGAGAGATGTCAGAATAATACCTAATGTTTGCTCGTCCTTGCGTTAATGCTTGACAGATAATGCTTTGGTAAGTGTAGTCGATGTGCCAGCTTCGTCAGTTGATAGCGGCTTGACGACGCTCCACAAATTCTTGCGTATGAAATATCTCTTTACTTTAATTTGCTAGGTGTGAAAGCCAGATCCGTTGAATTTATCCACCTTTGATGCCATATTCGATATGCCAATGATAGCTTGGTCCTTTTGCTATGCTTGCAAAAGCAAGTAATGACCGTCGACCTTGATTAACAGAATTTTGACTTGCTGTTAAAAGTAGAAACCCAAATTCTAATAGCCACTATAAGCCTTTGATTGGTACGATAGTTGAGAAGACTTTGAAAATCACCAAACCTTCAGCACCGGTTTGCAGAGTCGGCAACAATTGAATTTAATTCTATAGCCAATCTGCAGCAACCGAATCATTAAAAGGTATCTTTGATGTCGCCACACCCTTGCTGATATGTTGCAAATATGGAAGTTTCACAATTTGTTGATCTTGGATTTGCTAATCGATTATGAGCATCGACGAGCACCAAACTCGGGGTCAAGGGTACCCGAGGGTGAGAATTCTTACTTGAAAACTTAAAGGGGTGGCCACATTATTATAGGGTGAAAAAGAAAACCCAAAAAACCACATATATCGAGCTCTGGCTCTTTCTGCCGACTATGCTTATGACGTGTGCTTCTGCATAGCTTGTAGAGACCGAGTTGGAGGGTCCTACAGTGTCGAAGGTTGTCCTTCAGTCCATGTCGAAGCTTTTGATGTTGGCTATGAACGGATTGAAGCAGGTCGACATGGTCGTGTCTCCCTTTGCAAGTGACCGGTCCCGTGAAGCTTCTCAAGCACAAGCCCTCGAGGCTCTTATACCAAGTGTTGATGAAGTAGTAGCCTAGGGAGGATATTGCCTTGCAAACATGGCGAGGAGCTGGTTATGCAGAGAACGAGAAAAAGAGACTCGGTACTGTAGCAAGAAAATAACTACACGCTATTTTTAATTGATTGATTGTAAAACAACAAACCTTACAATATATGGCAATACTTGCCACGCAAACTCAAAAGTTAACTAAAGGTTTATCTGCATGCTGGAAGCGATGTTCCATGGGCTTGGAAACCTAAGTGGATACCTAACATAAATGACATGAAAAATAGAAGAGAAACCACACTAAGATTGATTTTACTACTAATGATCAAATGATAAGATACAATGTGTTTATATACAATCCTACAAGAGGTGTTAGCTATGGTAGGTGTGATTGGGATTACTTGTGAAGTGACTACAATCAAGGAAAAGTAGATTCCATTGATCAAGGGTAGGTGAATCTAGATCTAGAAAGTAAAGATTAAGTAGGTGAATCTAATCCACCATTACAACGCAACATCCTCCTTTAAGGGTGGATTAGATTGTGACTTCTTCCATGTATCCCCCCTTCAACAAGCTAAGTTAATAACCAGAGACAAGCCAATGTTGCTTAGGTCTTGGCACAGATTTGGTCTGAAAATCAGCTTAGTTACGTCTTGTAGGTACATACTCCAAGGATATGAAGCCGTGTGCTAAAAGTTCCTTCAAAACATGCTACCTGATCCGAACATGTTTGATCTTTGGGGAGAAGCTCTGGATTTTGGAGAGTGTGATGGCGGATTTTTTGTTGCAATAGAGGTGAATGGGTGTCGTATAAATGGTGTATGGAAGTTGAAACTCATAGAGAAGCTCGGAGATCCAAAAAGCTTCCCATGAATTCAATCCAGTTGCAACATATTTGGATTTTGTAGAGGAGAGAGCCACACTATTCTATGTCTTTGTTTACGAGGAGATTGGTCCACCTGATGTCATAACACATATCCAACAGTAGACAAGCTGTATGGTCTTGGCTTGTCCAAGTAGCATCAGTATAACGAGAGATTTGAAGTAGGGTATATGGCTCATGATATATCAAGCAATAGTGTTGTGTGCCATACAAATAGCGAAGAGTGCAGTAAGCAGCCTTGTTCTGAGTACAACGCGGCATTGTGAGTACACGAGATGAGATATGACCAACATAACATAAATCAAAGTGGGTGCAAGAGATAAAATAGCGGATTTGACCACAAAAACGTACATACGAGAAGTGCGGCAAACATATTTTTATTTTAGTAGTGTAAGCATGATATTCAAGAGCTACATAAAAGCATTGGTTGGGTAAGGGAGTGGTTTTTGCTCTATATATATGAGCAATAGAGCTATACTTAGCAAGAATCTCAGACATATATTTTCATTGGTAAAGCCTGGATGTGGTTCTTTAATGACTTCGATACCAAGAAAGTAGGCCATAGGACCTTTTTAAGAGAGGAAATTCTTGGCCAAGAATCCGAGTGGTAAGAAAAAGTATGTGCTCATTACTGGCTCGAAGGGGGGTGCTATCAACAAAGAGCCCTAAAATAGCAAGACCATGAGTAGTCCGCCTTATATAGATATTATAATCTACGGCTAAACGCTCCCAGACATTGCCATGTAGATACTCATGCATGCGACTATACCATTGGCGAGCAGATTGCTTTAGATCGTAGATAGGCTGCTTTAGACTACAAACAATATAGTGGTGTGGATAATCTGGGTGTGCGTAGGAGGAGCGTAATGTATATATATGCCCTCATACACAAAACCATGTAGAAAAGCTTTTTTTTTATATCTATGTGGTGCAATGGGCGATAAAATTTTGCGGCAATATCAACAAGGATGCAAAAGGATGCCATATCAAGGACGAGTGAGTATGTGTTGAAGTAATCAACGTTGGGGCACTAAGTGAATCCACAAGCAACCAAGCGACCTTTGTAGTGCTCGAATGATCCATTTGGGCCATATTTCTTTTGCAAAAGCCACCTGCAGAGCTGACAATGTTCTGGTGTTGCGGCAAGGACATTATGTTCCAAGTTTTTGTTGCCTCTTGTGTCCTCAACTCCTCCTAGATGGCTTGTTCCCAGAAAGGGGCTTTGAGAGAGGCCAACGCTTCATGAAGTGGGATATGATGCTTTTCTTCGACTGGGTCTGGGGGCAAACAGTGAGCTACTTGCTGTTCATCAATGATAGCGGCAAAACAAGAGGCAACATAGATATCTCGAATATAGCGTGCATGTGTCGAGTACTGATGCCGGTATTAGTAGGGGAGGACACATTAGAGGCTAGAGCCTTTGCAGGCAGTACACCGTGTGTATACCATGGTGGGATTATTGAGGCTAGAGCCTTTGCAAGTAGTAAACCGTGTGTATACCATGGTGGGTGAAGATGTTAGTGGAAAAATGGGTGCAGGATTTATAGGTCTTATGCAAGGTGCAAGCGGGTGTGCTGCAGGTAAATGTGTCTGTGAGGTGAACTTGCTGAGCATAAATTACTCTCCGAGCAGAAAGACGCCGTGTGAAGTGGGTGTGTTTGCAGTGTGCAAGTCCTAATTGCGAATTGTGCGTGTTTTCAGAGTGGAGACTTATAGGTGAATAGGTAGCATCCTCAAATGGGGACTGATTCGCCACGCCGGCTGATTTTATATAATCAGCAAGGTTTATTTTCTTTATTACTAAAGCTCGTTTTTCCACATCAATTGGTGGAAAATTATTGTCGTGAGATGAGCTAGGGACTGATAGGAGGAAGGGGAGGATGGCGAGGCTCCTATAACTGGCAGTTGAAACTGCATGAGCTGCATCAGATGTGGGTGAAATGTAATGTGCGAGGGAGGGGTAGCAGGTGCGCAAGCAACAAGCAATGACTCTTGCGCGTGGAGAGAGCTAAGTGATGAAGCATCAAGGTGGTCGGAGGTGCATATGCAATAACATGGGAGGCAGCTCAAGACAAGGGGCCATGAATGTAGAGGGAAGCGAGGAAGGTGGCGGTTGTAGAAACTCCTCCTCATGAAAGACGGCGGAGCGACTATGTATGAAGCGGCGAGCAGAGGGTTGGTAGAGTTGACATGCTTTCATGTCAAAGGGATCACCATCGTGGATGAAGATGCTTTTGATAGTATGTGGCACAAGCTTTGATGATGGTTGGGTATCCAAGGCATAAGTTGGAGAACCAAAAATGCAAAAATATGAAATATCAGGTGGGTAGCCGAACCATACTGTGTAGAGTGTGGTGACTCAGTTGGCGGTGGTGACGAGCCAATTCTGGAGGTAGCAAACAATGGCGACAACTTCCTCTCAATATGCAGTTGAGAGGTGTGCAACTTGGAGCATGGTACGTGCAATATTCATAAGTGTGGGATTCTTGCGTTCTGCAACACCATTCTATTGTGGATAGTCATGAATAGTAAACTTGTGATATACAAAAGTTGGAACACGAGGAGTGTACTCTCGCCCATTGTCACTGTATAGTTTCTAAATCTGACAATCATGTTGATTTTCCACTTCTTGCTTGTATTGTTTGAACATGGCGATGATAGATGATTTGTGCACAAAAAAATAGATGCATATGTAGAGAGAATAGTCAAGGTGAGAAACTACTTGTTTCTAGTGAGAGAGTTGGTGGGCATGGGGCCATAAATATCTGAGTGAATGATTTCTAAAGTTAATGCGGCTTGTGTGTGACTACGATCAAGAAATGATTGCTGACGAGCTTAGCTAATGCACGAGCTTCACAGGAACTGAGAGGAGAGAGCTCGGATGGAAGATTTATAACAAGCTTACAGTTTTTGAGTTTTTGTAAGATATGACTAGATGCGTGTACGAAGCGATAATGCCATTTAGTGGTAGTAGCTTGTGTAGGAGTATGTACAAATAATGCTAGTGCATGTGTGCAAGAGCTAGAAGTGCCTAGAGGATAAAGACGAACTTTTTTTGCAATACGTCACTTGAATAATTTGTAATCTTCGTGGAGTGAGCTTGAGCTTGATGAGTACAACCATGAGGATATGAGTTACCATAGTAAGGTGTTGGATCCTTACCTGAAGATAATACCATTGCATAGTAGGGAGGAGAGGCTGAGAATGTTGATGACTTCGTTGCTTGGATCTGCAGCCTTTTTCTAGGTGGCCATAGCGATGACACTTGTTGCAATGGTTTTTTTGCGTCTTTGGTCGTGGTGTTGATGTTTCTTGGATGAAATTTGAGGCTTCTTGGTATCCTTATAGTGTTTTGTGGTCCGAGTTGTAGTACCAAGTGCTACAGACTTCTAAGAGCCATACCTTTACTCGTGTAGTCTCCTCTCGCTACATCTTTGCTACCAAACTTTGAAGTTGCAGGTTCTCCACAATGGCTTGGGTGGTAATAAATGCTCTCCAAGAAGCGGGTAGGGCAACGAGTATTATTAGTTTATAGTCTGGATAGAGAGAGGATGACAACTGAGTAGGAAGAAAAACTCTACAATTTTATATTTTAATAGCTTAGATCCACGAGAGTCACAAACAAACATAAAATATAGGAACCAGATCCGATTTGGAGATCCTGGGCCATTAGGTTGATGTAGCACCTTATCCTCAAAAGCATCTTCATTGCTCATTTGCAAATTTCTTGGTGCGGGCTAGGTTCAATTCCCAGTAGAGACATTTGAAGTGGAAAATAAAAGAAAAAAACAAACCTAAAAAGAAAAAAAAAGCCTTCCTTTTATTAAATATAACAAGTGCTATTAAGCTTAAGCAACAATGATTGTATTGACTTATCGTCACTGATCACAATGCCTTTTGTTGCTAGTCAGCTGGATCAAGGCTTACGATGATTGCAACAAGCTATGGAGTTGGATCCTTAGCGTTCATTTCATCTTGGAGAAACACTACACCATATGCAAGAGTACTGATCATTAGCGAGCTATGTCCAGCTGGAGAAAATTGGTAATCCCAATCACACCTACCGCGCCTAACACCTCTTTTAGGTTTTTATATAAACACATCGTATCTCTTCTACTTGTCTTGTCATTCGGGCTTTTCTTTATTCAGTTATCTCTTTCAACTAGTGTTAAGTTGATTAGTTTTCACATGGTATTAAAAGCTCCACTAATCTTCATTAGCATTCACTCTTAAGCTCCCTCTACCATCTCGATCCCATTAAGATAGCCTCCCCATTTCAAGAAATCTGGAACCTTGCAATGGCAGACATAGCTTCATCTTCTGCTTTTGCTAAGTCTTATAAGACTTGTCAAACCGTAGATAAGCTCAATGGTACACACAACCATGTATGGAAGTTTCAAATGGAGCTCTATCTCAAGAAACTCCGCCTTTGGAATATTATCTCAAGCACGACCCCTGTGCAAGACTCACCCAAAGAACTAGCACCTCACAGAGTGACCGAGGCATATAAACTTTAAAGCCTAACAAGCTTGAGATATAAGTGCTGAAGTGGAGCTCATACATCATTGCCATGACAAGCAAGTGCAAATGGTAAGAAATCTTACCAATGCTCGAGCCATTTGGTTATTCTTTGAGTGTAGCTACAAGCATACTAACCTTTGTCTATCAAGTCTCCTTGATCAAGAGACTTGTCAACATCAACATGGGAGAACATCAAGTCAATGCCAAGTTTCTAGATAAGTGACATGCTCTTCTTGATGGGGTCCTTATCTCTGGATTAGACATACCCGTGCAGTTGCACCCTATGCTATTCCCATTGATCTAGGATAGGTGAATCTAGATCTAGAAAGGAAAAATAAAGGAGGTGAATGTAGTCCACCGTTCAAACTCAACATCACCATCCACTCCCGGTCCGACATACCATCAAGATCCATGCTAGATAGAATCTACCCTTATATTAATAACTCCCCAGTTGTGTTGCAATGCACGTAGACGTCCATGCATTTCTATCATATCATTTTTCTTTGGTGCTAGAAAACTTTTGCACAAAATATGGGAGATCTCTTTCCTAATTAAAGACTTGAGTTGGCAACAACAAGATAGATGTTTAAACTAGAGGAGAAAAACAAGCTAAGAAAGCAAATAGCTCAAGGATAAGTTTATGACTCCTCCAAATGGTTTTTTTAGTAGACGAAGAGAGAAGCACGCAAGAGCATTTCTAAGATCAATAGAGAGGATGGATCTCAATTGATTCACCATGAAGAGATATTGAAGAAATTCAATTGTATTATGAGGCCATTCTGAACAAGGCTACAAACTATTCTGTTGAAAGAAATAGTCCATGAATATTCTACTTTCTTTGATGGATCCATACATTGAATCAGCTCATGCATAAAGATTGGAAAAAGGCTTTAAGGCATTTGAGGTAATATGAGCTTTCTCCAAGTTTCCCAATAACAAAACTCTAGGACTTTGTGACTGGTTAAAAGAGCCTATCACCTCATATCAAAAGGAGGTGGTGTCCATGATCACAAAACTCATCTCTTCTATATGGCTAACTCAATGCATGGTTCCATCTATGAAACAAGGTGTCTAAAACTTATTCTTGAATAATTATTATGTTCCTCTTTGTCTCAATGGAGACCCATCACAATGATAGACCTCTATAGAATATTGGCAAAAGCCATTGCTATTAGAATTAGTCTCTTCCTAAGGAAGCATGTACACAAAAGCTCAATCTAGGTTCACTGGGGGAAGATTACGTTATGATGACTTACAATTATGTCAAGAATGGATTGTGCTAGCAGCTCTCATTACAAAAATGTTATATTGCAATTAGTTTTTGCAAAGGCTTTTGATACTATGCAATGGAATTTCATAGCTCTTATCTAATATGGGATTTGAGCATGGATTGTCTAGATGCATATATCTATTGGGTGCACATGCAATGTCCACAATTTTGATAAATGGGTAAATCTTAGATGGGCTTAGCATCTCTAGATAAGAGAGGGTAAGCCATTACTCTTCTTTTAAGAGAGGGTATGGTACAGAGTCACAACATGGAATCTCTATATAAAAGGAGAGATAATGTGGCAAAAGAGAATGGGTTTTTGACGTGTGATCTTGTAAAACAAGACCCGATTTTTGGGAGCTGACACGATAGCCTCAACGCAAAAAGAGAAAATGATTTTGAGAAAACTAATTGGCACATTCTCTTGAAGTGGTGCCAACTAGCTTTTGTGTCTAATGATTTTGATGAGTAACCTGTAAGTAAGTGCCTTGAGGGAGTTGAAATTTATATAGGAATTTTTACCACTACAAACACAACATCTTGTGAGACCAAGATACGGTTTGTTTCGAATGATACAACCTGTAAACTTTGCTTTCAACACTATAACAAACAAAAATGCATTGGACAGCCTTTTCATTTAAGTTTTTGCGCTCTGTTTGTAGCACCTAAGCATAAGCCAAATAACCAAAAACGTGCATGTGCTCAATAGAAGTCTTTCTATCATGCCATGCTTCATAAGGAGTCATAGACTGCAAAGCTTTTGTAGGACACCTGTTAAGTACATAAGTGACATACATGATGGTCTCAAGATAAAAGGAATGCGATAAAGCTTGACTTTTGACTATATAGTTTAAGCAGTGTGATGGTGGTAGTGCCTTGTGTTAGACAAGTTAAATAGAGACATTGCTATGTAAGTTTGGACTTGAGAATTACAAACCTATTGCCACTCCCATACAAATAGGTTTGAAATTAGTCTTTGCGATATTGATGATCCTACCGATGTCACTCTTTTCCAAACTGTTGTTGGCTGCTTTACTTATGTATGCAATACCAGGGCGAATATTTAGTTTGTAGTCTCACAGGTCAACAGATTCATGCATAGCCCAGGGTCTAAGAATTGGTAGATTTTCAAGAGGATTTTTTTCTACTTGAGTGACACTTTATATCTTGGCTTGTTCTATCCCAAGAGGAGATCATTGTCACCCAATCTTGGACTCAAATTCGGTTGGTTGTTTCGATACACGAGTGTCGACAAGTGATTTTTGTTTCATGCTTGGTAATGCATGCATATCATGGTTGAGAAAAAAGAAACCTACCGTGGCCACTTCCAATTTTGAGGGTGAGTGCAAGATAGTCTTCATAGCTACGAGTGAGTGTGTATGACACAGACGCCTTCTGGCTGATTTGGTGTTTGAGAGGACACTGCCAACACTATCTACATTGATAGCCAAGAGTGTATTGACAATTGCAAAGAACCCAATTTTTCATACTCTCATAGAGCACGTTGAGATACATTACTATGTCAAGGAGAGGCTGTCAACAGGCAAAATCAACTTGACTTATGTGCCAACACAGGATAACCTTGCAGATGTTTTCACAAAGGCATTGTCACAAGAGAAGTTTGAAGCTTTCCGCAAAGCTTTCAGCTTACTCCCCTTTGTAAACTAATCATGTCCTCAAGGCATGGCACTTCCCTTCAATCTATGTGTTAGCTCTTATTCAGTGCATCACTCCCAGGGAGAGATTTTTTACCATATACATATGGTATTGATGTGTGTGAACACATTTAGTATCATCGGGGTATTTTTTCTCTCGTGCATTATATATACGTTCATCACTCTAGGGCTATCTTATCTTTCCATTGCACACTTAGTAATACACTGTTACGAGTTTAGGCGTCCTCTTGTTGCATGTGGTTAACTACAATTGGGATAGCTAGGCTAATAATTAATTATCTGTTGTTTATTTTAATTTTACTAATAGTGAGTGCATAATGGTTGGTAGATTGGAATTCTATTGGGAGCTGGAGAGAGACCGATTGCTTAAACAAAGCCACAATTCCTCATAGATTTCACCATCAACAAGTCAGCATCTTCTTCCAAACTCAAGTACACACACACACCTAAACTATGACAGCACACACACACGAGAAAATAATTGACAAGGGAAGAGTGTAAGAGAGTGTAAGGAGGGTGTAAGAGATGTAGACATAAATAATCATGGAGTACACATAGAAACACAACGTAGCATAAGAGAGAGGGAAGGAAAAAATTTGAGAATTTACACAAGAAAGGCTTAGAGATTGCAGCTCCAAACTCCAAGGCACTTCTTGTGGAGTTTGGTATTTGATATTTGATATATGCACTCAATGTTAGTAAAATTCAAATAAACTGTACATAATTAATCATTAAGCCAGCTATCTGAATTGCAATTAACCACATGCAGCAGGAGGGTGCCCAGTGAGAGATGGTTCAAGACTGGACACCCTCCTGTTGCATGTGGTTAACTGCAATTGGGTTAGCTGGATTAATGGTTAGTTATGTACTATCTATTTTAATTTTACTAACAATGGGTGCATGATGGTTTGTAGATTGGAACTCTGGGAGTTGACGAGGAGGTGTCGGTAAATAATAATTCTCTCAGTCATTTTATTCTTGCCTAGTATTTTAGATCTTTTATCAATAAGCCACTATGGTTTCTTTGTAAACAAGACAATGAGAACTCACTCGAAGAAGGTCATGCAAAGTACTGTGTTCCACTTAGAGCTAAAGTGTAAAAGAGGAGCCTTCAATTTTTGGCACTAATATTAATATCAAATATCGAATACTAAACTCCACAAGAGGTGTCTTGGAGTTTGGGGCTACAATCTTTAGGCTTTTCTTATGTAGATGTTTAAATTTTTCCCTTTCCTCTCTTATGCTATACTGTGTTTCTCTATGTGCCCCATCATTGTGTCTACCTCTCGAGAACTCACCCGAAGAAGATCATGCAAAGTATTGTGTTCCACTTAGAGCTAAAGTGTAAAAGAGGAGCCTTCAATTTTTGGCACTAATATTAATATCAAATATCGAATACTAAACTCCACAAGAGGTGTCTTGGAGTTTGGGGCTACAATCTTTAGGCTTTTCTTATGTAGATATTTAAATTTTTCCCTTTCCTCTCTTATGCTATACTGTGTTTCTCTATGTGCTCCATCATTGTGTCTACCTCTCTTACATCCCTCTTACACTCTTCCCTTGTCAATTTATTTTCTTGTGTGTGTGTATGTGTGTGTGCGTTGTCATAGTTTAGGTGTGTGTGCGTATCTGAGTTTGGAAGAAGATGATGGTGGTGAAGTCTATGAGGAATTGTGGATTTGTCTAAGCAACTGGTCTCTCCAACTCCTAACATACACTCTATATTGTGTGCCTCGAGCTTCCTTTGTCTTCGCCAAGCCGTGTCTGTGTTTCTTGTAATCCTAAGTCCAACATCATTGTTGTCAGTGGGACTATGGATTGTGTGTTTGCAAGTTTATTACCTCGAAAATATTGGATGTGATGTTCATTGTTCACGAATGGGGATTCTTGGATGTAGTGTAGTCTATTGGTTAACTCGCTATGAGGCAATTCGTGTTCAAACTGACACTCTTTTTGGTGACACATTGGTGGTTGTAAATTCAAGTTATATTGAATGGAAGGATTCTTTGTTGGAGTGTCCATTGTAGCTTCTTCATCAACTTGGTCTTCCTACATATATCCACTATGACCTACAGAGAGTGCTAAAGTTTATGCATTTCAAGTGAATACCTAATGTAAATAATTTTTTTTTATCAAGATATTTATTTACTCTTTTGACATGATTTTTGATTCAGCAATTGCTAAGGGGTCGGTTGTACTTAAGGTCCACTAGGTAGTATACAAAAGACGTCCAATCCACATTGTATAATCAATAGAACTCATTGCCAAGCTGCTTGGTTCAAGAAAATCTCTCTCTCTCTCTCTCTCTCTATTTTTTTGCATTGTTTACTTTGACATCACGTGAATTCCTTCTTGTTGGGTCCTCAACAAAGTATAAAAAACCGAGTTTAGACTCACGAAAGAATGCAATGTCTCAAGCTTCATTGGGTAGTGCATAGATGGTCGTTTGCCTGAAGGTCACTAAAACATTTTGTAAGATAGCAAAGAGTTCCATATAAGGGTTAATTGTTCTTGTAGATTCACAAAAGAATCCATATATAAGCTGATTTTTATTCATATTATTTTTTTTTGATACGTCCGTGATACTTTTATTATAAAAAGTGTTGTAACAGAAGGGGATTTTTTAAACAAAGAAATCTATAGGTAGGAGATTTTTGAAATACCCCTTGAACATATGTGATATAGAGAGTTTAAATGTAGTCAATCCTCCTCCCCCCCCCCCACCCTCCTCCCCTCTTCAAACCCTCCCTTTTTGTGGCTCCTCAATCCTTGTTAGGCTAAGAGCAAGGAGGATAAATCTCCAAATCTCCATTTTTGAGGATAAATCATCTTATGCATGAACAAGGAGTAAATGAAACTCAAAGGGTGCACTATTCAGGACCTCCCTATATAACGTGCATTTATGAGGTAATTGAAATTGAATATAAAAACCATTATTTTAATTTATCTCTAAAGTTTTCCATTTTAAAACCCAATTCGTTGATCGCATGTGGTACATCCCAAAAAATGAAACAAGGACCCAAAATGTGTATTCAAACTATATATAAGATAGATACATCTATATATATAGGTATATCTTGAGATGTAAAAATTAAAGTTGGAACTTTTCATACAAAGAAAATCATATGCATCATGTGGACAATCTATCATTCATGAAACATGAGTATCAAATTTTAATATCAAGGATCATTCAAAGTCAACATGTCTAAGTTTCAACAAAGAGAATTAAGAAAGTGTGTAATTTAATTTGTTTGATTTCCTTCTTGACTTGTTTCAAAATAGGCATTTCACTCATTACCAAAATGTTTCAGATATTTTATCTGCTTTGCATTTTGGTAATATAAATACACATTTCAAGAGTACATAGCTTCTCTCTCTTACTTTACAAGCAAGACACTTCTCTATCATTGAATTGTGAAGCTACAAAATTGATTGATCTTTTTCTTTAGATCCATGCATTCGGCTTTCTATGCCTAGGTCCATCATTACAGCTTCACTAAAGCACTTATCATCATCTATTAAGCGCTTATCATCTATTAAGCACCATCTCGTATCATCTCTACGTCAAACCCCAAGAGACACTCTCCATTGTACAAGAATGACTATGTAACCATTCAACCCTTGACTATGCTTCCTTTGGGAATGCCCTTCAATGCATGAAGCTCTTTGGTACCTTTATAAAGTGCTATAGAAATAACATATATGTAGAACTTAGCACTTGCTCTATTTCACGTTGCATGAGATTCATAAATTATTTGGATAGAGTTTAAGTTATTTGAGCGATATACATGAGAACTCTTCATAGCCTCAGTAGTCATATTTTGTCGATATTGGAATGCCTCTAATGAGAGCGTTATGTTGACTTGCATGTTAGCTTCTATACACCACTTCTATGCATGTCCACAATTATTGTAGCTCTTTAAAGAGAGGACAAAGATATACATCTATGTTATTCACTTTATGCCAACTTGGTATAATCACACTTGGAAACGAGCAATATTATAGTTTACAATAATGATTGGCTATATACTTTAGAATGTGAAACATTGTCGAAATAGGTCAGGGAAAAAGAATGTATTGTTGGAACCACAAAGTAGTGTCTTAAAGAGTCCTTGGATAGAACTTTAGAAACCCCGATTTGATGTTTTATACGTAAAATAAACTAACATGCTATATATCAATGTATAGCCGAATTTTGAAAATAGAATCTAAAACTATAATTTTCAAAACATTTTTGGTAAAATTTTACTAAATCTTCTCTTTTTGTAAAGGGTCTCACCAAAAAGTTCTCAAAGTGGTTCTACAAATACATGCCTTCACCCATTGACGTATGTTTTCCATAGCTTAATTGAGCTATAAATCTTGCATGAAATCAAGTCATGTTTCATTGATATATTTCTACACCATAAATCCCATAAGAATCCTTAGCATATTATCTATTGACTGATTGACTCTATGTCACTAGGCGAGAGCCACTATTGATTTGCATTGACAGAAGTGTTTTATGTGAGGCACGATGGAAAATATCTAAACACTTTTTATGACACTTTTTACACTTGTAGATCTTTTCAATATTTGTTTGCTCAAAATTTTAAATATATCTCCATGTCTATATACTCTTCTCAGAACAAAGCACAATCATTGTGGTAAGCATGATTAAAACTATAATTAATCCTTGATTATATTAGAACCTTTTCTCGATTTTGGCATTTTGTTGTTTGTTGGTAAAAGATTCTATGTGAGAAACTTGCATAAAGAAAAGCAAATAGCACGGCTAATAAAAATAGTCATTGCATAAATGAAGTGAAAACACCTTAGAGATACACCTAGAAGAAATCAATATAAAGAAAAGCAATAATGTAGCATCCAAGAATAGTCCTCGCATAATTGAAATGAAAGAACCTTAGAGAACAACCTAAAAAGCTTTGTGGCACTAGTGTCACTTCGCTCAAACTTTGCTTGTATTTTTTGACGGACCAAAAGCATCTTCAATCTGTGACATCCGTACTCCTTCATATAGTGGGGTGTTAGTCTTGCAATTCATCGATCGGATGCAAATCCCTCTGTGTTTAGAATCATCACATTTATGCTGGTCAAATACCACTTTGTCAGAAGGACGTTGCCTTGTTCACTATCTCCACCTGAAACATTATTCAATGACATGCTTTTTATTCTTTGTTTCAACAAATCTCCTAGTAACTTGTATTGAACGTTGCAAAACTATTGTACCACATCCATCATTAGAGTCGTAACAAGATGAAAATAGGTAATATTGAGTGCATAAAACGAAAAATGTATGCGTAATGTGGACCATGTTTCTTTGGCTCAGACATATCAATGGATTTTGATTTTTATTCACATAGCTTGTTTTCATTGATTGGAATATATCGATTTTTATAATGTATTTTGTTTGGCGAAGTTATCATACATTGATTGCAATATGAACAAGGATGGAAAAGTAGAATGATACTAAAATAATCCTTAAACTAGATCACTATTTATTGAAAACAAGTCTTGAGATAATCCTACAAAATTCTAAACAAAAGCAATGTTGAATCCTAATCAAACTCTAGATTAGCGTTGCAAAATTGACTATTCTACAAAACATAAATTTGTTTGAGTAATTGATTGAGTAGATAGTTGGAGGCACGGACACAATGTCTATCCATTGTGCTCCTATTTGTGATGATGTGGCGTATCTAGCTAGAGGAGAAATGGCTGAGGACAAGAGAAACTATATCTAGAAGAGCAAAAAAAAATTAAACCCAGAAAGTGTGGACGAGAGCATAAAAAGGGTCTAGGAATAAAAAACCTAATTCCTAGCGACCTAAAGAACTTAAGGAGCACCGATCAATGAGCCTAAACCCAATTTTTCAAACGCTTAAACTTTGGTTGAGTTTTTTGTTAATCACGTTGACATGTTGATGTGGCAAGATGTACAAAATTTTACGTTTTGCACTGCAAGTGATTATGTGGTAAACTGTACAAATTTTTTGGCATTTTGCGCTATTGGCTATTCGAAAAATTTATATACGCTTTTGGTACATATATGTTTGGGGTTGTAATGATTTTAAAACTAAATTTTTTTATGTCCCTGCTTCTTGTCATCACTTGTAAGTTTATAAATGATACCACGGCCTCATTATGTAGAGCATTCTGGACACAGAGTTTGAGGCAAGAGTCCCTCCACAGTTATACTATTGCAATATTATAATGATGAAATACCAAAAGGAGCTCTAGTCTTTGAGTCCAATGCGTTTGGGCAATGTCAACTCTCTCTCTCTCTTTCTCTCTCTCTCTCTCTCTCTCTCTCTCTCTCTCTCTCTCTTAAAGTTCAACGATTTTGCAGTTTGTATGCATGCGTTACTATTGATTTTTTTCTTGGAGTGACAAAGCTTGTAGTAAAGGTATCTAGTTCATAAAGATTCTTCTTTTAAGGAGAATCCGATATCTTCTACAACACATGGGTTCTCACGGAGAATTAAACCAAAACGATATCCCTCTCTGGAGAGATTAGGAAAAGTCCAATCCTTGTGTTGGATTGAAGAAAACAATGAAGATTTAGGTAAAGTTTTGGTGGGGAGCTTTACAAGAGCGGAGTGAAAACATCATATGCAGGTTGATGATTGTGTAAAAAAATTGATGAAATACTCCTAGAACCCGAAGTATGTGAAGCATCTGAATACTTAATTGATGCATGAGATTCAGTCCAGATGGAAAGAGACCATTGATTGTCCTCTCTAGTTGGGAAGGAAACTAAGAGAAGTGAAAAAAAGTGAAAAGTGTACTCGCAAAAAGAGTTGGAGAGACCTCTTCAAAAGGAGATGAACGAGATAGTGAGACGCTTGAAGCACTCTCAAAAGAAGAGGAAATAAGTAAATTTTCTTGGTTATTTGGATCAAACGTCAACTTCTGAGGTGGCAAGAAAATCCAAGAAGAATATTCATTTTGAGGATGACCCATATTTTTCCTCATTTTCAAAGAATTTGGCTACTTTGTCATCCTCTAGTTCCAGTGAGGATGAGAAAAGTCAAACGAAGTGGAGAGAAGGCAAGAAAAGAAAGATAAAGAGGTTTGAAAAAACGTCTAGATGGCATGGGAGGCCATCTAGCAGCTCAAGAGGAGATCTCATCCTCTTCTAACAGTGAACAGATAAGCAAGAAGACCAAGGAGTTCAAGAAAGGGAATCAAACCGTTAGGTTTGACACATTTTCAAGCTACCAAGACATCCATCAAGCCTTGAGTTTATACAACAATTTGACATCGCCTTTTGAATAGGTCGACTCTTGGAGCACAAGATGTAAAGGGTGACATCTTATTGGAAAGTTGAAAGAAAATACACAGACATGGTGATCTACTCTGATTTTATGTAGAGAAGCACCTATGACGTGGATAAAATTCAGAAGTATTTTTACGTCAACTTGGATATTAGAAGAATATGAAGAAGATGTCATCATGTCTTGTCATCATTTGAGGATGAATAAGAAAGATACGTTGTATGACTACTGCCAAGGGTTTTGGAATACATATTTTCCAGCATCCTTGTTTGAAAAGATTACTTTGAGGAACCATATTGAGCGATTTTGCTGTGGGTTATCAAAAGAAATTTGAAAGTACTTTGAGGTACCAAAATGAGTGATTTTTCTATGGGTTGGATAGTATCCCCTCAACAAGACAAGTGTCCTCTCATGAAGAGAATGAATTAGGGAAATCGGATGATAGCTTATCAAATGATTTTGGAGGAGTACAAAAATCAGATGGTAGCGCATTTGCGGGTTTTGATGAACTAAGGGAATCTGATGCAATATCTTCAAAGGATTCTAGAGAGGAAAGGGGATCGAATGATAGTGCATCTCAGGGTTTTGACAATTGAGAGTGATACACCAGCGTACAAGGGGAGGCCAGCGAGACTACTCATAGATCCTAGGATACAAGGAAAGAAAGAAAAGGGAATCAACCAATACATCAAAGAATTCCAACTACCCAAATTGAGGTGGCAAGGATAGGGAGGTCAGCTTAAGGCTACCAACAAGTCATAGGGTATACAAAAAGAACAAAAAGGTAGGCTATCTCCATCGAATAATTTGGTCAAGGGTACTTTTTGGCCCTCTATGCCAAGTGAATGGAGGGGGGGAGCCCGACATATTCTCTTCAGGGAGAGTTATACCTTGAATCTTTTGGGTCATTAGAAATGTCTATACCAGAAGTTACTGATGACTCAACATGTTGAATTTGGTGCAATGTAGACTACACGAGAAGGGAGCCACTCCACTCCTTTGTCACAGATTGCCTAGATTGAATAAAGTCACTAATTTCTCTTTGGGTTTTAGGATACTGATAGGTTGACAATATTTCGCGGAATGACTTGATAAACAGATATACAATGATTGTGGAATGACTTGATAAACAGATGTACAATGAATTGGAAATTTCTTTTAATTAGTTGACAACATGTACTCTTTCATGTGTCAGATGTGTAGAGAGAGATGAAATGCCTACAACATCTTGTTTGATGAATGAATTGATTTTAGTCAATCTAGACATTTATTAGAGAACATTGAGATCTAGTTTTAGGATACTGATAGGTTGAAAATATTTTGCGGAATGACTTGATAAACAGATGTACAATGATTGTGGAATGACTTGATAAACAGATGTATAATGGATTGGAAATTTCTTTAATTTAGTTGAAAACATGTACTCTTTCATGTGTGAGATGTGTAGAGAGAGATGAAATGCCTACAACATCTTGTTTGATGAATGAATTGATTTTAGTCCATCTAGACATTTATTAGAGAACATCCAGATCTGGATGTGATGGCTAAGTGAATGAGAACTGAATGAGATTGTAGGACATCAAGATGTCTATTGGATGAGATGGTTGGATACTATTGTGAGTGCATCAAGAGTTCCAAGAGGATGACATGGTTGCTCAGTGATCTAGGTGCATCAAGAGATTTGGATGGAATGAGATGGCCATATTGAAAAGATTGAAATACGATGTGTAGTGTGAACTAAGTGTGTGATTTTGTGCTATGCGGATGTATTGTCTTATGTAGACGTTCATGGGCTTGGTCTTCTTGATTAAAATGTGGAAAATAAGGATATTAATCTAGTAGTAACAAGATTTAGTAGATCAAGACATCCATGAAAAGATTAGTATGGTGTAGATGTGACTACTAAATACGTTACAATGATCATGATTTGTATCCAAGACCCTTGATAGAAATGTGATTGATCAGTGACTTATATCTTTGTAAAAGTACTGGATTGGTGAAGTGTGGTACATGAGTACATAGTGTTAGTATCTATTGAAGAAAGTTTCTGTCATATGGTTGTTGTAGGTGTAATCGAGGGAGATTACAATTCTTTTCAAGGGGAGGGATGTCACAAAGTGATTATGTGGCATACACAAATGGAAGAGAAATGATCGAGAGAACAAGAGATATTGAATCCAGAAGAACAAAGAAGTCTAAACCTAGAAAGTGTGGCCAAGGGACCTAAAGAGGGGCTAGGAATTAAAAAAAAAGCAAAACCCTAGTGACCTAAAGAACCTAAGGAGCATTGACTAAGGGACCTAAAACCCTAAATATCAAAAGCTTGATATCTGATTGCATTTTTGTAAATTGCATTGATGTGCTAATGTGGCAAGCTATATGGAATTTTGTATTTTACGGTGCAAGTGATGACATTGTAGAATGTACAAATTTTTACTTTTTGCGCTACAAGCTCTTGGGCAAATTTACCCAAGCTTTTGATACAAATGCGTTTGGGGGTGGAATGATTTTAAAACTAACGTTTTTCGGGTCTTTGCTTTTGGACATTACTTATAAGTATATAAAGTAATCCATGGCCTCACTCTACAAAGTATCTAGATGCAAAATCTGATAACCGAGGACCCTTGAGAGTGATACTATTGCGACATAATAATAAAGAAATACCAAAAGGGGTTCAGTATTTGGGGGCAATGCGTTTGGATGCAGAACTCCTCGTGCCGTGTCACAACTCTCTCTCTCTCTCTCTCTCTCTCTCTGTGCACTTTCTGTTTGTGTGCTGCCATTGATTTCTCGCTTGGAACCAAAAAAGAAAAATCAATATCCTTTTTTATTTACACATGCTTCTTTGTGTGTTCATGTAGCCTTGTTGAATGTTCAAGTATGTTTCCACTTGTGTGCTTGGGGGAGGGAGATGTTAGCAAGGCACTGTGGAGAAAGGGGAAAAGAGGGAAAGATAAGGATACTTGCAAAATGATAGTTGTGAGATTCCTTTCTTCTTTTTTGTAGCATGCTTCCCCCCTAGCAAATTGTTGATATGATCGTCGATATTATTGTCGTTTTAAGAGCTAGTATATATGGAAGGTAATATCGATTCCAGGTTCCTACTAGGATATTTATTATCAATACTCTTTGAAATGCTTGGTATTAGAATCTAAAGGTGCCATTGTCTACGCATTTATTAAGTTTTGCAGAGAAGATAAGAGAATTCTAAACAATAAATTAAAGTGATGTTTTCTCTACCCATTTGGAACAATGGTGAGGAGAAGGGAAAAAAGTTGTTTGAGTTTTGGGATATTTTCTTGCGACTTTGTCTCCTTGATTGACGGAGTGGTCTTATTTGTTAGCTTGGTTGGTGTATAATGTAATTCAAGCCATAAATACTACAATTCTTCTCGTGCGATATCCTCTATTGATATATTCTTGTAATTCCCAAACAAAATAGGCTTTTGTTGAGAGACGTGGACACTTATCTATACATACCGTATCTCATGTGTTTGTATCGGTATACGCAAAGGGGATTACTAACCTGTAGAGTATATAAACCATCATATCATAGGGCATGTTTATAGCTTTTACAAGAAGACAAGTATTAATCAGTATATAAATGTATATAACAAGGAGTATATCTTAAGAGTTACCACCGATGAATACATCAATGTCCTAAATCTTTTTTGGGCATGGATGGCTATTATTGCAATTTCACACAGAATTATACAAGGATACTACCTATGCCTATGAGTGGTCAATTAAAAGGGTGAAGATTGTTACTTTACTTGGCAAGTAGAATAGTAGAGTAGCTTTGAAAAGTGTAAGAGTGCTTTAGCTAGTACTACTTCCATATAATAATTTGTAGATCTAACCAAAGCGTTTGTTTTGGTGATTGATGCCAATAATAAGGCTACTGGTGCAATACCACTTCAAGAGGGTGGACCAGCTGCCTTTGAGAGTAAGACATTAGATGGTGCTCAATAGAATTATTATGTGTATGAGTGAACACTGTATGACATTATTGATGTTCTTCGCAAGTGGAGGAATTGTTTATATGGTGCAAAGTTCAAAATGTACTTGACCACGAGAACAATAGGTGTTTTACTAGTAAAATTGTTTTACTAGGTTGCAAGGTTGGATACATTGGGATCCTTCAAGAATATGATTACTCTTTACGGTATTATAAAGGTCAGTACAACATGATAGCCAATGCTTTAACCTGAATAATGATGCTCTTCATTCAAAGAAATTACGAGTAAATTCTTGGCCTCTTTTCGAGGGAAGTGCAAGCGTGATCTATTAAACAATACATTGTGGAGTCGTGTAAATACAGGGGAGCCTTCCCACTCTAATGTGAGTGCACCAATAAACTCTACATATACTTCTACTTTCTCACAAGCAAAACTAGAATAATGGAAGAATATCTCTATAAATTATGGGTATCTATTCTATAAGGGAAGAGTATGTGTAGCTAGGGACTTTAACCAGTAGAGGCACCAAATTCTTTTTCAGTATCATGATAGTCCAAGTACACATCATCGTGGTATTTGAAAGAAATATGAATTCGTTATAAGGCAATAAGTTTACACAAGGATGTACATGAGTGCTTGATAAATTACCAAAATGGAAAATAAAAAAGCGTATCCATGAATTTCATTGTTTGTCTACCTATGATAGCTTGTGGCTATTACTCTCTTTGGGTAGTAATAGACCCCTTCACTAAGATGTCGATTCCTTGCTACAAATACTATGGTCAGGATTGAAAATATAGTGAGTCTATTATTGAAAAATAGGTATAAGTTATATATGGTCTTCAATCTAATATGTTTAGTGATATAGAAAAAAAAATGATGGCCATTTTTGGAGTGAAGTACTCCATTAACTCGAAACTACTCTTAAATTGGGTAAAAATGATCATCCTTACATATATGGAGAACTTGAGAGAGTAAATCAAGTATTAGAAAATATCCTACGAGCTTAGCTTACCAAAAAATAGATAGATTGGAAAGACCATGTGTCAATTTTGGATTTTTCTTTGCAATAGTGCAAAGTATATTTTCAATTTATGCTAATGTATGGTTACCAACCTTAATCTTGAGTGGCTATCATACTAGCCAATGGACGTATCTATTTGGTTAAGGATTTCTTAAACAAAAAATTTAATATACTAAAGCTTACTAAGACCAATGTCACACAGGCTTAGGACCATTATAAGAAGTTTGCAGTTGAAAAATGCCACCAAGTCTGCTTCATGGACAAAGAAGAGATATTTCTCAAGATTCTAGAGCATTTTGAAAGTTTGGAAGTGGACATCACTTACAATTTCACATGGGAATTGCAATCCATTTTGGATTCTTAAGAAGATTGGTGAACATGCTTACTCACTGTTCTTACGAGCACATTCAAGAGTGAAGCGGCTAGCACAAGTACATAATGTCATTGAATTAAAACTTTTAGTTTACATAATTGAGCCACCTACTCAATCTCATGAGCTAGAAAGAATTTTTGATCACTATGAGTTAAAAATATTTCGTCGAGTTTGTCAACAAGTACTCATCGAGTAAAATGGTAGACTCAAGGAGGGTGCTTCTTCGAAAAGCATTGATGTGCTTAAGAAGTGGTTTC
Source organism: Adiantum capillus-veneris (assembly GCF_014529385.1). Lineage (NCBI taxonomy): Eukaryota > Viridiplantae > Streptophyta > Polypodiopsida > Polypodiales > Pteridaceae > Adiantum > Adiantum capillus-veneris. The sequence goes on along the minus strand of NC_140959.1, from coordinate 90,378,404 downwards.
CTACTTTTTTTTGATGCTTTTGAGGTTGAAAACTCTTCTCTAAGGGAGAGAATAGTGTAAAGAAAAGGGTACGATTAGGAGAGCATAGCCTTAGGCATGAGCAGTTTAGGGGTTTTCTTAAGGTAGGCTAGGATGTCTATAAAAGGGATATGTTTGGGTATAGAAAGAAACGCTTAGTCCCCTATCCTCACATGTACACTATAAAATCACCTCATATTCCCTTGCATCTTAGGGAGGTCAAGGGATGAGAAACATCTGTAATGTATGAGAAATCATCCAAGCCATACTTTTTCCTTGCCTCTGGCAAGGAGGCATGGGAGATACCTTACAAGTAGTATCATAGCCAAGGTTATTTGGATTCCAATGGAGTTTCGAACCTTTTACTTTTTTGTCTTATTATTAGATTGCACCAAATCTCCATGCATTGGACGATCTGCTATTATGTTTTTCTTGGGTGTTCGAGCCTCGAGAATGCAACACAAATCCTTGGATTTCAAATTTTCTAGAATCCCAATTTAAAACCTATCCCTAACTAAAGCTATAATCCTCTATCAACATCTTGGCATTCATAGTGAGACACCCTAGGACGGAAAATAAGGAGATTGGTCTCTAGTTTTCACCCTTTTTCTAGTGGCTCCTCCTTAAGTTGAACTTTCACAAGGCTCCCAGTGATCCCCTCCATTTATCATGGTATGTCATATAAAAATTAAGTGTCCTTTACACATGAATGGATGAGAATTATTGACTAGTAAAATATAATTTATATATAAGAGGGAAGAACAAATATCTAGTGCATTGACTTGTGATGGGATTTAAAATGATGAATTCATGGTATCGAAATTGAGAAATTAAATATGAAAAATAAAATAATAAAATAATTTTTTCTTAATTATTAATAAATATAGTAGGTGACTTTGAATCTTTCATTTCCTATCGTGAAAAATGTACATGTAATAGGTAAGAAAAAGTTTCTAATGAGGGAGGTAAAGGATTTATGTGATTTTTGTTAGAGTAGGATCAACAATAAGTTTATTAGAAGCTTGAGTGAGAACATCCACCAATGCATGAGATGTAGAAATGTATAATATAACATATACATACAATAGTATTAAAATATATTACGAATGGTAAAAAGTGTAAAATGGATTACTTTAAGCATGGTAAAAAAATACACACTTAAATATAGTATATACATAACTCCTACAAAGTGGAGTAATCAAGATTATAACATAGCTAGGTTCAAAGCAAAGAGTGAGCTATAATATCTTTTAGGCTTTTTAAAAAAAACTTTTTGAGAATGACCTGTAACCTAGAGACCCGTGGATAACAAGGAGAGAAGGTGAATCTGCCAAACTTGTGTCTTGAGTAAAATATGAGCTCCTTTTGTAAAGGTAGTCTTCCCAAAAACATAGGTTTAATTAACAGGATGAAGGGCAATAACTAGCAAGTTTTGTACAAGCCAAAGGCTAGCAGGGGTATCAATTTCAAAAATGAAACTTCGAAAGAAAATATTGGGAGATACTCCTTTTTGTATCAGCAAGATGCATGTGAAACTCGCACTCCAAGGGAAGCTTGTCATGTGATATCCAAAGTCCGAAGACTTTGAGTTTTGTGAAGTGCTAGTGAATCGTATGCAAAATTGGCACTTCAAGGCAAGCTCATATGACATGTATAGTTCAAGGGAAGGCTCACTATAAGACCTAGGATAGCTAGATCTTGAGATCCTTCTCCCAACCTTCCATTATAAAGGCAGGCTCCTAGCCTCTTGCCCTAGACAGATCCCCTATCCACATTGCCTAGCCCGGCCGTGTGGTCGTGGTCCGTGACTCCCTGGCCTTGCCCTTATCTTGACATTGATCCCCCCTTAAGGAAGAATTTTTTTCCTCAAAAACAAAAGTGGGAAACTTTTTCTTAAGAGCACTAATGTTTCTCCAAGTGGCACCTTCTTCACGTCGATCTTTCCACTTGATTAAAGCTTGTCGACGTACGTGATGACGCTTATGTAATTCATGATAGTCAAGAATTCGTTCAGGTTCATGCAATGGGATAGGAGGTTCAACGAAATCGACCAGAATTTGTTGGTCAATGACATTGTCGTTCCTATGTAATCGCTTACGTAAACGGCTTACATGAAACACTGGATGGACACGAGAGTGTGTGGGTAACGATAGTTTGTAGGCACGATCACCAACTTGCTTCAGTATTTTGAAAGGCTCACAATATCTTGGAGATAATTTAGGTGTTGACCCAGTTTTTAGACTTTCTCAATGCTCTGGCACACGCAAAAATACTTCCTCTTCTTCCTCAAAGGTAACTTGCCTACTTTTCTCATCAGCTTACTTCTTATACCAATCTTGTGCTTGTCGGACATTCTGACAAGCGAGTTTCAGCGTATCTATATGGTCTTGGAGAAAATCCTTAACTTGTTGGGCTGACAAGCGAGTTTCAGCGTATCTATATGGTCTTGGAGAAAATCCTTAACTTGTTGGGGGTTTTTTGGTTGCCAACCCCATCGGAACGGGTGACCTAGGTTGAAAACCATACATGAGCATGAAAGAACAAAATATAGTCGTGACATGCTTAGCACTATTGTAAGAAAACTCAAGAAGAGATAGATATTCTTCCCAGTTTGTTTGTTTCTTGCTAATGTATGGGCGTAGCATATCCTGTAGCACTTGGTTAACTCGTTCACTCTGACATCCGTTTCGAGATGATCGGTTGTGTTGAGGTTGAATTGTATACCCAGTCGTTTATACACAGCCCTCCAAAAATGATTGTTAAACGTGGGATTGTGATCACTCACAATGTTACTCGGCAAGCCATACAACCTTTACAGATTGTCCACAAATGACTTAGCTAATTCTGGAGTCTTAATCGTTGACTCCGTTGGAATAAACTTGCATAGTTTAGTCGATCGGTCTACGACCACCCATACTGAGTCACGGCCTCGTACAGTGGTTGGTAAACCCACAATAAAATCCATAGAGATACTTTCCCATTTGCCATTGGGAATCTCCAAAGGATGTAAGAGTCCTCCTTTCCTTCAGGTGCTCTGCTTTGTTAACTTGACATTTTTGGCAGCGTAAGACATAATCTTGAATATAGCCATGTAAAATTGGCCAGTAAAACTGTCGTCGTACGAGAGCATAAGTATTTTTAATACCTGGGTGCTTTGCACTTGGACTGTCATGACATTCATAAAGAATTTGGCACCGAATGTTGATGTCCGTCGGTACACAAACTCTCCCCTTGTGGAATAGGTACCCATTATCGATGGTAAAATTCTTCCATTTATCACTCGATAGAGGAGAACTATGTGTAGAGATGGTTAACGACACACTACCAACATTGGAGTGAGAAGAATCCCTCCTTTGCACATGGCTCCACACTTTGGAATATGCGTCATCATGCTCATATTTGTCCTTCAGAGAATCCAAGAATTCACTGCGAAGTTCTGCGAACAAAGCAGAATTGATCTCAGACATACGATTAAGAGCATCGGATACCACATTGTATCGTCCTTTACGATACCAAAGCTTTGCGTCATACTCCTGAAGAATCTCAGTCCACCTGGCTTTTTGACCCTTCAAGTCAGTTTGTTGTGTAAACCATTTAATGATTTCATGGTCAAACACAATCTCAAATTGAGCGCCATACAAATAATGTTTGCATGTCTTCAAGTTAGACACTACTGCATAGAGTTCGCATTCATAACCAAAATAATTCTGATGTGCTGAATCAAGCTTCTTGCTTGCAAATACAATTGGCCGCCTTAACAGGACTGCTCCAATAGCACAGTCATTGTCATCCGTTTCCAAAACGAATGGTTTCAAAGGATCTACAATAGCTAGATTAGGAGTTGTAGCTAATGCATCCTTGAGTGTATCAAAACTATGCTGATGAGTGGTCCCTCACTGAAAGGTCTTTCCTTTGCCTTTCAGTTGGTCCGTCACAGGAGAAGCAATATTAGCATAGTTTTTAGCGTATCTTCGATAAAAACTTGCATATCTCAACAAAATCTTTAATTCTTCTAGATTTTTAGGAGAATGCCACCATCAAATAGTATCCACTTTGGATTGATCCATGTGCAGCCCAATAGCTGAGATAACATGCCCAAGATAGTGAGTTTCCTCCTTCGGAAAATCACACTTGGATTCTTTGGCATATAATTGATTTGTTCGTAACAATTCAAACATCTGCTTGAGATGTTGTAAGTGTTCTTCCTTAGAAGCATTCTATACTAGAATGTCATTGAGAAAAACGATAACAAATCTACCCAAGTACGATTTCAAGACACTATCCATAAGGGTCATGAATGTTGCGGGCGCATTGGTTAACCCAAAAGGCATAATCGGAAACTCGTAGTGTCCAAACCTTGTTCAAAAGGCAGTTTTGGGTATATCAGCAAGTCAAATACGTACTTAACATCCATCTAGGAATTTTGGAACTTATTCAAGTCTCGTTTTTCAAATTGCAAAAAAAAAGGGTACTTTTTGAAGGATTTTTTGAATATTTGAAAATAATCTACTTTGGTGATTTTTTGTATTTATGCAAAGAATACATGAGTTTCTCTTACTTTGACCCCACTTGAAAGAGCAATTTCATCAAATCTAGAGACGACCATAATGTCACCTCTACTTTCAGTGAAATTTTTAGTCACAATGGATTTGAATTTTATGACTGAGAGTTTATTTTTCGTGATGCTTGCATTAATCTTGCCACAAGGGCTACTTCTAGTGATAATTTTAGTCGAAATATATTTACGTTTTATGACAGAGTTTATTCCACGTGAGTGCTTGCATTAATTTTTGCTTTGAACAAACTTGAACCTTAGGAGATAAAAGGCATAATTTTCGTATACAAAATCGATAAACAATGACTCAAAAGAGTTTTTATTGTCCGTGTACAACAAAAATTATGTTTTTCAACACTTTACAAGGTAAGTTCACTCCCTTGATGCTCTTCAAGTAGACTTGGAGCAAGCTCAACTTATTCACTTAGGTGTCCAAACTTGATGTGGATGTGTCCAAAGATTCTATCTAAATAGGTATGAAAACAATATCCAAACTTGATCTAGGTGGTGGGGGCTCGAAATAATGTTGAAGCACCTGACAACCACCTAGACTTAGAGGAGGCTCAAATTTATACATAAATAGGTTTCCAAACTTGACTTAGGTGGCGAAGGCTCGAACTTAAATTCAAGCCTCAACACTAACTTATTAACTAGAGCTACGGGTCAAAGCTTCTATCTAAATAGGTATGCAAACAATATCCAAACTTGATCTAGGTGGTGGAGGCTCAAACTTAAGTTGGAGATTGACAAGCACCTAATAGGTTTCAAACTTGAACTAGGTGGTGAAGGCTCGAACTTAAGTTCAAGCCTCAACACTAACTAGAGCCAAAAATCCTTAAAATTTTGCCAAAGGAGATAAGCGATCCCACCTGCAAATCTACTACCTTACACCTACATCCTTGTTTCAGAAGTTGGCTTGAATATAACGCAATGAAATTTCCCAAAACTTTGGTATATAAGTTTTTTTTAGGAACCTTATCTCTATTTTAGCGCATTGAGTGGTGCAAATTTACAGTGATGAACTATCAACGTCCATCGGGAAACATTGGCTACTCAATGCTGGGTATCATTGCAACTATGATGAGTTTGCCTTATTAGCCTTTTAGAGCAAGCAAGACACCATAGCCACATCACGTACAAACATCTACCTCATTGTCCATTTCATCGTCATCCTCCTCCTCTCCCATTTCTTATCTTTGTTGAGGGGGCGTTGATGTGTTGGGCCATCATCTGTCAATGTAGTTGCAAAGGCATGAGTAGAAGTTACGTAGCAGTCCACTTCTCCTCGCAAATCAAGCAAGGCCATTATATGATCCCTCAGCCTTTGGAATCTTTCCATCTCTCTTTCTCCAAAGAGAGTGATAGTTTGGTCAAGGCTTTGGATCGTGCTTCGGTGGACTATAGCATGCACATCAAGGCTTTTGTCCTACAATTTATTAAAATCTGCTGCAGGTTTAGCCTACTGCGGTGCCTACTCCTGTGTTTCTTTTGCTTTAATGATTTTCTATGAGATGAATCTGGCCTGAAATCTCACTTCCTTTCCCTATCATCGATGCCAGTGCTGGCAAACATGACGTCGACGACTTGAAGGCAAGCAACACCCCATTGCATTTCTACGGCACATACAATCTTCCCTAGGGTATCAACCAACTGGGACGGAGACGACTCAGAGGGAGTAGTGGATAGATGGCAAGAGAATTCCAATGTGAGCACCAAGGCTAGACACATGCATGACAGACGGTCCTTGTTCTCACATTTTGTGGCTGAGGAATATCGTGTAAGCATCGCTACTTAGTGGTGAGACGCTTTGTGCATGCGGTTGCAGGGTAGCATGCCTCTTCTTCTCTCTCCTAGGCACGCACTACAACGCATCAATTCTCCCTTGCATTTTATTGGCTACACACCATTGATATAAAGAAGGAACAGCAAGGAAGCTATGGCGAACTTGTTTCCATGATGAACCTTGCTATGGCAATAAAACCTCACATCAGAATCAAATTTCAAACTTTGACAAAAGTTCAAGGCATCGTTAGTTTTAACGTTTCTATGCTAACATTTGTTAGTTGGAAAATGTCGAGGCTCCAAGCTCAAGATGAAGGCTCCAACTCAAGTTCGAGTGCGGATGAGGACTCACATGTAGCACTCTTGGAAACACTGTGGTGGATAGCCGCGGCACGACTCTCAAGTTTGATCTTTTTTGAGTTTGAATTCTAACTTAAGCTTTCAAGGATGTTTGCACAATTTTAGAAAATGACATTAGTTAGAATCTCTTGAAATTCTCTCTTTCTTTCTAATTTCGTAGTACTAGGAGACTCTCTCCCTCTTTTTCAATTTGATGTGTGGGCAAGTCGAGACTCTCACTCTCTCTCTTTCTACACGGAGACATAGGTAGGGTGCTATATTCACCAAATGTGAAGGGAAGGCCTTTCTCTAGATACGAACACCTATGTCTTCACCTTGAAGATATGGGTGAGAGAATTCAAAGGGAAATTGATTCAAAGCTGAGAATTAGGGCATACACGGGACACTTGGCACATAGAGGTAGAAGTTGAACGAGTAGGAGGGAAGAGGCAAAACAAGCACAAGCTATGGTGTGGTGAGGGGATTGGAAAAGCAGTAGTGAAGGTCACAAGGCTATCGTTTTTGGAGATCGAGATGTCCCTCCTTGTCTATTGTGATACAATCGAGTCTACTACAGTGAATTTATTTTGGCCATGCTCGCAACAAAGAGGAAGGAGAAGGGTTCTTTTTCGAGTATATCCAAGTTTCTTATCTTGAGGCTCTCCTTCAAAAACTCATTATAATCTTTACTTCAAAATCCCCTAGTGCTTGTCCTTGTGACTCCAGATTTTTTTTGTAGCTATAGCATTTATCACCCATTGACCTAGGCAATCTTGCATAATCTGTTAGAGAAAGAATGGAGTGCACACCATAAAACCTAAGCTTGTACTAGTAGCTAAAATCAAAATTGTTGGACTAGCTATAACAACTTCTCACCTCATGACTCATAGAATCTAATACACATTATCCATGCTCTTCTTCTTCGTTTAAAAATGGAGTACGTAGGTCTTATGGACTTGTATAAGCTAAATGTTGTTTAAGTGTTAAAGTACCTTCTCAACTCTTTTATCTTTGCAAGTGAGTAGCAAATTTTTTGTGGGCATGGAACTGGTTTTCATTTATGTTCTTTGCATTTGCAAATAGATTCCAAGGGTGAACCCGCATCACAACTCATCTAGCTTAAATTGTGACACCCAAACGAGGTTGCAAGCTTTGAAACAATTGTCCCAAATTTATCTATTTTTCTCAAAATTTCTAAATTTTTCTTACTTGGTGATAACCCGACCGCAAGTCTATTTTTGTAAAAATACGAGCATGAGTAATCTTGTCGAACAACTCATCCATGCATGGCAATGGGTACTTGTTCTTAACAGTAACCGCATTTAATCCACGATAGTCTACGCACATGTGCATACTACCATCCTTTTTCTTTACTAATAGGATAGGAGAAGCCCATGGTGAAGAACTGGGTTGAATAAACCATCTGCTAAGATAGTCAACAAGCTGAGGTTCCACCTCATCAGCTTCAAAAAAACTCATTCTGTAGGGTGGTTTATTGATTGGTTTACTGCCTGCAACCACTTCGATGCTATGTTGCACTGATCATGTCGGCAGTAATCTTGATGGCAAATCATTAGGAAAAACATCGTGAAATTCTTGTAATAAAGTTTTTAATTCACTGGCAACCTTTGCTTGTTGAGAAGTAGCCATTGGTGGAAGAGATCAGAGAGAAGCATGCGGCGTTGAGGATGTTCACCAGATTCAACATTGGAAAGAAAATGACACAATGAATAACACAAGAAGACTTCATCTATTTCATTATCAGAAACGAGCTGCAGAATCTTTGCTGTACATATCAGTGGTGAGGAGGGCACATCCTTCTCTCCTAACAACAACACATGTGCGCCATGGGATTCAAACATCAAGCTGTTCTGCTCGTAGCTACGCTTCGGTGATGATCCTAGGCTATACAACCATTCCCTACCAAGTACCACATTTTCCCTTTCCATATTCATAACCTGCAAATCCAAAGATGTGCAATAGCCTTGTATTTCCAACGGTACAGCTCGGACTTGAGTATCCCATATTTTGGTATCATAATCATTCATCATTGCTACCTTGTAGCGGTGGAAACTCGGAGTTTGGGGCAATTTGAGTTTTTTCACTAATCCATAGTTAATGAAACTGTGAGTAGCATCGTCATCTACCAAGATGCACACCTTGTGCCCTTGAGAGATCTGTGCATACACACTAACTCATGTGGATCGAAGGTCTGTTGCCACATGGAAGGTGTGATACGGCATTCATGCACCACTTCGGTGTGCGTTACTTCCACTATAGAGAATTATGAGGAAGATTCAAGAGGTAGCAGTTGCATCGTGTGCATTGCTTTCTTCTTGCCGTGAGCAGCAGATTTTCCCTTGGGACAATCCTTTTTGCCATGGCCGCTTTCCAAGCATTGAAAGCATAACTTCTCTTTTTTAGCCTTGTCAAAGTCCTTAGGAGAGAGAGGACTACGAGACCCCTTGGGTTTTTTAGCTGCTTCAGAATTGGCTACTATAAATTTTTTTTTATTGTGCCCATACTGTGTGTATGTATTACCATGTGTTTAGCATGCATGTGATTATTATGTGATTTCTTTTTATCTGGATCATCATGAATGTGTGCTTTCACTATGGCTCAAGTGTTTTAGGGTCCTGAGTCTTGACGTGCTTCTTAAGCTCGGGCATCAGACCGTGGATAAATCCACGTACTTGTAGAAAGGTGTCTAGTCCTTCCAACTTGAGGATAACATCCCGATAGTGAGAGATATATTCAAGTAATGATGGGTGTTGGCGCATGGAACACGTGTCCCAAGCCGTCCAATTTTGATCTGCCTCATTTGTAGGCATAAATTCTTTTTGAAACATAGCCTCAAAGGTTGGCCAGCTCTTTGGTAAGATATTCTTCTCCTTGAGAGACATCCACCATTTGTAGGCCTTGCCTTCTAAAGTCGGACTTGTCTGTAGTGTCCTGACTACATCCGGAGTACGCCGTAAAGCGTGAATTCCATCCCACTTATTGAGAGAGATATTCACTGTATCCTTATTGCGATCTCGGTCCTCTCCCTTAAAAGTCGGTGGTTTGGTGTTTCTCAACAACTCGTCCACCTCCTTTGCAGTGAAAGAGTGCAAAGAGTCCGGAGATGACCTTGTCCATGATCAGAAGGTCCTTGTCCCTGTTTGGCAACGTCTCATGCATGTGTGTGTCAACAATGTCCTTGGCCTGTTGCTGCATAAATTGTATCACTAACGTGGATAAATTTAGTGACATTTTCATTTAAAGATGCAAATGGTTTTTTCATTACTGATACGCGTGTCTGAAGTGCACAAAATTCTTGGATATCGAGCAATTCATAAGCGTCATCATCTCCCGTAGCGTCGCGGACACCCTCCATGAGAGTATCCTACTGCGAGCCATCATGGGAAGGATCGGGCGTATGATGCTCAAAATCAAAAGTCATATTGATATCTGAATCCATGGCAACACCGTGCAGTGTACGAAAGAGAAAGAAGAATACCTTGATCCAAAAAACAATCCTGATCGTCAAAGCTTTGTCAACCCATAAGTTCAACCGTTCATTTACTTCGCTTGAACGCGTCGCCGTTGATTCGAGCTTCAGAAAAAAACAAGTGATGTTGGATACTTTTTTGAAAACCTTAAAGCTGTCGTAGATTTACTCTGATGCAATGTTGCAATTGTTGCAAATTTGGAGAATTGGCAAGAACTCGACGGCCTCTCTCGAAGTTCTCGGCCCTTGTCTTGAGGTTATGTTGCCATTGTCCGAGTACAAAATTGAGGTTCAAATCTGGAGGTATTATCGTGTAGTAATTACAAGCAAAATTTTGCAACGTCAATTACTCATGGCTTGTTGAATGGTATGCCGAGAATTGAAGCTTGTCCAACTGGGTATGTCGAGTTGTGTTTGGCTTGTATGGGGTGTATACCGGGGTGGGCATGCACTTTAAGCTCACAATTTTAGCCCAAGGTTGTTTGCCTTATGGCAAACTCAAGCCAAAACAGCGACGGAGTTTTGCTACTGAGCCGCTGAGAGCAAGGAAAGCTCACTGAGCCGTCGGAGGTGCTCGATTGCGCCCGCTACAGAGAAGAACTCTCCTCAGCTCGGGCTCGCACCATTCAAGGCCGAAACCACCCGATTTTGCGATGGTGATCTCGTCGCCTTCCCTCCTCGCAAGCGGGGTTGCCCACACAGAGAGCGTTGTCGGGTTTCCTGTGTAGAGCGGCTTCACGTCTCCATGCACATGCAAAAGTTAACGATAGGGTAGCTCTCCACGTCCTTGTGTCCCAAAAAAGTGATTCACTCTTGATACCAGTATAAGACCTAGGGTAGCTAGACCTTGAGATCCTCCTCCCAACCTCCGATTATAAAGGCAAGCTCCTAGCCTCTTGCCCTAGACAGATCCCCTGTCCACATTGCCTAGCCGAACCGCCTGGCCGTGGTCCCGGTAACTCCCTCGCCTTGCCCTTGTCCTGACACTCACCACAAGCCTTGTGTGTACAATCCATGAGTATAGTCCAAGGGAAGGCTCAGTAGATGTGAAGGGAAGGCCTTTCTCTACACGTGTTTTTAGTGGAAAAAACAAAATTTTGAAATGTTGATTCCTAACCATTGCAAATAGACTGAAAGATATTCACTTGTATTATTGCTTAGTGGAGGAGCCCATGAGTTATTTGGATTATAGACTACAAGTGTCCAAAAGAGCAATGGTAACCCAAGATCTTTTGAACACCTCTTTTAATCTTCAAAGGGTTCCTTGGGTTTTTGTGTATGAGAAGCTAGAACAAATGGTTAGTATGGTTACGTGGGAGGGAAGCCTTGTGGGATTTGAATAAGAAAGAGAGTGCTCTTCATGTGGTGCCTTTGATTTTCAAGTCTTCTTTGAATACTATCGTACCACTCTTAGCTTGATTGCCAATTTTCTAAGGATACACTCAAAGCTCATTATCATGTTAGTATTATGATGGACTTGCTAGGAATCCTATATTCGTTGACGTTGACTCGGTGTGCCTTTATGTAGGGGTATATAGGTCTATTGTAGTGTGTGATATATGTTATTTCTAATGGATTTCTACTGTGGAGTGAGCCAACCAAAGTAATAGTGTAATTTGTATTATTAATAACACTCGAAAGGCAGAAGGGGGTACACACTCGACACACAGTCAACATGCCTCTCTATAGCCCAAGATAATCACGGCACCCGTGACCACTAGAGTTCACCTTCAAAACTCACAAGTCACATGCAAAGCACCATTTGTACACCATCGTATACAACCACTCTATAGACTATGTGACAACACAAACAAAGCACAATCATCCTGTACAGCATGATTCAAGCTCTCCACCGCACACAAACTTTCTCAATCACTCTGAGCACAAGAGATCATTGGGGGGCACAACTGCCTACACACGCTCGGAAACACATGCACACAACAAAGAAGGGGGAATTGGCACAAAATGCACAAAAATGATGGCTTCTTTTTAACAAACCTGACCATATACAGCTCTAGCTCCTAGCCTGCACAAGCATCGGCGAGCACAACACATCAATCGGCAGCACATCGGCTCCGCACCCTCCATAGCCGCATCTCGGCTCAAGAATCCCTTGGTTCTCCCAGTCCATTGACCTTGGAAAAGAACCCCTCAAATTGCGTGTGAACTTCCTTTTATAGGGGCTTTACAAAGCCAAAAAAACAAAAAAAACTGTTTCCTGGCTCATGCTGCTCAAATGAGCCCATGATAGTATCCTTGTGCATTGCACACCACTTGGCACCTCATTTATAGTACCATATGCATGGGCCGACAAGTCAGCCACTTCCATCTCCAACCCTTTCTTCCACTGCAAGGGAACCACCCCTTGGTTGGGTCTCAGCACCCTCTTGCATGAGTGTCTGCCTTCAATACTTGAATGGCGTCGTTGTCGTCCTTGCTTTGTCTTCAAAAAGGTTTGGCCCCTAGGGCCGTAAGAATTGGCACCCCAGAAGTGCCACATCATCGCTGCCTGATGGCCTAGCACCGCCCTTGGTCGCCCATAGCTGCCATCGGCCACCACAATTGCGACAAAATTCGCCAACCCACCGCCCAAGTAGTGCGGAAGGTTTGACTCCCTTAAACTGCCAAAAAAAGAGGCCTTCCTAGACTCCATTCTCTTCGTTATGAAGGAAATCCTAAGGAGGCTCATAGTAGTTTTGGAATTACTAGCAATGGAGATGTCATAGAGCATGTGCTTCATATGAGAGAGAGAGAGAGGGAGAGAGAGAGAGAGAGAGAGAGAGAGAGAGAGAGAGAGAGAGAGATTTTATTAGCATCCTTACAATGAAGGACTCAAATTATGAGACAAATCTCTATATGTATGTGGTATGGTGTATTTTGTCAGCCTGTAGTGATGGCGTGGAGATCATGGATGTCATCCCAATCCTCATCACCACCAGGCTCGTCCACATCATCCACATCATCCGCAAAATCAAGTATCTCTGCCTCTGCCTCCATCTCCTACTGTAGAAAGGGATCTCTGATAATTTGGATGCCGACTGGCATGGAAGTTTTCACTCACAAATACAATATCATGCGCTTTCTCCACGACAAGTCGGTTTCTCTTCCTGGATCAACGTGGCAGTAAATACTTCACAATTGCTCCAAGCAAGAGGAGCTAACTGCTTGGCTGAGGATGCGGATAGCGAGTTGCTAAAGCTCTGGTCAATCTGAGCCATAGTACCACAAAACTGAGGAGATCTTGGTACGATCAACTTGGGCATCGACAAGCCCAAATGATCCTTGTACATAGCAAGCCGATCCTTGATTTTGAGGTTCTCTTCTTGATCAAGGTGAAACATGCTCAAGATCTTGTTCCATTGCTTCGTCACCTCTCCATCATGCTCCTGTCCTAATGATGCTCCTGTCCTGCACCTTGAAACTCTGGATCCGGCACAAAAGCCGCACCAACGAAAGGGGAAGCATAGGATTTCCATCTGCTCTGACAAAGCTAGCTAATCTCCTCAAACCTGTTTGCATCTGGCTCAAGTGTTTGGAGAGCCTCCACCATGCGATCCATGGCCTCATAAACCTTGCCGTTGCAAGGTTACATGCCATCAACTACTCGAAGAAAGTGGAGTATAGACTGCACCATATGGCCTATTGTCTTCAATGACTCCCAAAACTGGGGATCCTTTGACTTGCCTGCACATAAGATCCTTGCAATTGCACTTTGCGTAGGCTGAGGAAGTGTACTCCGTACTGATGAGGGTCTGCCGCACTGCACTCTTGACATTTGCATAGGCGATGAACCATTAGGTAGTTATAGGCAAAGCGGGTCTCACAATACTTCAAGAGAACCTTGTCCCCTGACTACTTCAAGAATGCAGCACGAAGGAGATTCTGATTGTTGATGAAGGACATTACCTTGGACGCACTTGTAATGAGTGACTCAATCCAAGGCAGGCACCCTATATCCTTTAAAAGGTTCTTAAGGCAATGTGCCATACAAAATGACACTTTTATGCGGGAATACATGCCCTTCAAAACGGCGCCAGCTGCCTTGTTTGATGCCTCCCCATCCGTGACAAGTTGCAACACCACCTCTGGACCAATGATCTCTATGGCAGACGCCCACTCTCTTGCAAGCACATCGGTGGATTTTCCTATTTCTTTGGCATCTTGTGAGTGGGCAAAGTACATCTCTTACCTGCAATAAGCCACAAGCCCATGAATGGATCTCCTCTTGGTGTCTCTCCATCCATCTGCAATGAGTGTCACTCCATAGTTGGGTCATTGTCGTTTCATGTTTACGGCTACCATCTCCACAACGGCCTTTTCTCTATCAAGAAGAGTAGTACGGAGGGCCTTTGAAATGGGTGGCATGTAGCCTGGCCCGTAATCCCCAATCCTTGTGCACATTGCCTTGAAGTAGTCCGACCTATACAATGTATATGTCACGAAGGTCAAAAGTCAAGACAATCTTGAATTGAAAACGGACATACTAGTTATGGTCATAACATGTATGAGCATTGAGAACTTGGAACTTACCGAGCCTTTATGAAAGGGATATGGTCATGATAAAAAAGCGAGCAACGGTGGTATCCACATCCTCCTTTATTGAATCCCATGGCACATCTAGAGTTTGTTGATGATGGGTGGGAAGAGAGAGAGTAATTGTTTGAAATGATGTTTGAGCCGCCGCACTACTACCTCCTACGGAAGCTTGCAAATGAGTGGTAGAAGAAGGAAAAACCAAGTGATTGGGATCAATGGTTTGCCGCTTGGGTCGATCATTTGCTTTGAGTCTCATGATGGCATCCTTGATCTCAAGCTCCTTCTTCTCGGCTGTCACATTCTTGCAATGCTTCACTTGCTCCCCCACTACCTGAAGGAGGTGTGCTAGAATCTTGCTTGTCCAGGATTTGCGGTGGAAGCCACATAGTTTGCACGTCCATAATCTTGCACCGCAGTCTTTGCCCAAGACTTTGGAGTGCACATCATCCCACCATGAAGGTTCATCCTTCTTTCCTGTCTTAACAACCGAGGGACCTTCATGTGATGCGGAATCTTGTGTCATATTTATGGCCCTTGAGGCTTGAGCTTTGAGACTTGAAACTCGAGAGAGAGGGATGGTGCTTCAGAGAGGGATGCGATGGAAGAATGGAGCTTGCGAGGCTATGAGAGGGATGAAGCTTGAGAGCTTGCGAGAGGGATGGAACGTTAGAGCTTGTGGCTTCAAGCTTGAGAGAGGGTGAGAATGGCTTGAGCCTTGAAGCTTCAAGCTTGAGAGAGAGGGCGAGAGTGAGAGTGGCTTGCAAGTTGCGGCTTGACGCTTCAAGCTTGAGAGGGAGGGTGAGACTCAAGAGCGTGGCTTCAAAGTTCAAGGCTCAAGCTTGAGAGTGTAGGAAAGTGTGAGGGGTGAGGGTGAGCTTTTATAGAAAAAAAGACCCCCCCCCCCCCCCCCCCCCCCCCCACCCCCACCAAAAGGAGGCTGGAAGCTCAAGTGTGAACCGTCCCCAAATGGCTTGGCCCCCGCCTGTTTTCAAATTTTAAAAACTACCGTTGCTTTTTAAAATTCAAATCTGCCGCCAATGTTCCCCCCGATCGTTCCAGCCCGTTCCGTTGTTAGTTATTGCATCCGGAATGCCAAAACGTTTTTGAACCCTTTTCGCCAAATTTTGCCGATTGGAGTGCCGTTTCGGTATGTAATGCTTTGATTCTGCCCGTTCCCTGTTACTGTGCCTATGAGACCAAAAGGTTACATGTGGTGAATCTAATACCAGGTCCAGGTACGAAAAATACAAAGAACTGAAAAGAAAACAGTGGGTAGGGGTGGGGTGAAAGCTGACACAAAGGGGATACAAAGGAGGGGTGAGCTGATACAATGAATTTCTCTGACAGTGGAGGCATCATATATATATATATATATACATCAGTATCCAAAAGACGGCTCCTATGTTGCGATATTACTTGTAAGGAACAACGAGATTGCGTAGAGAGAGAGTACTTGTAAGGAAGAGTGAGATTATGTATGTGTGGGATGTCAGCCAAGAAAACTTCAAAAGCCAAGAAAGAGAGAGGCAGGGAGGCATGTATCCATTGAATAAGAACGAGAGGCAATGCTCGTTATGTAACAAGCAGGGGAACTCCAATGGAACAACGGCCTAATGTTTTTCTTCTCAATGTGTCTTTTTTCCAAATTCCAGCCCTTTGCTTCACGCTCCTAGCATGTGGGGTTTGTTTTGATTTATGAAGCTCTTCTCTAAACCATTGGGTTCTTCACCTAGCAAGGCTTTTATCCTTTTAGTCACCCCACAGATGGTCAGAACCCAAGGATAAAAGCTTTGGCTAGGCAAAAACTAACCAACTTGTACAATTTTCAAGCCACATCAAAACTTCCGTCATTTATCTTGGCTCAAGAAAATAGTCATGATTGTGAGCATTTGTGCTTTCAATTTGAAATTTTTGGTAAGATATTTTGATTTAGTTAGTAAATTGTATTGGTCCTTAATGGAAACTTTGACATTTTGTCTCTAGAAGCAATGATGATTACATTGCATTCAAGCAATGGTTCAGTCATACACTATAACATTATAAGCTGTCATTAGCTCTCAGGCCATAATTGTAGAGAGAGACCTTTTCGTATCTTTGTGGAGTGATCATAAATAGAGCTATTCTCTTCATGTATCGTCTTCCTTTCCGCTACATTTTTTATCTTGTTCTAATAAGACCCTTGTCCCCCCAAGCAAAGCACCCCCCCCCCCCCCCCCCCCCCCCCCCCCCCCCCCCCATTGGACCCCTCTTTCCCTTTGATAAATGACAAATTTTTTTTAAAGCGTTGATTTTCTAAAGCAATTTTAGTCATTCAAATTAGATAGTTCTTATTTCTACATCACATTAATTTTATTTGTGTTGTTAATTTCAAATCCTTGTTTTGACTCATGGTGTTAAAGTGGAGGTGAAATAAAATAGGGAAGTACTTCTATGTCTAGAACATTGATGTAATATCCTCCAAAGAGTTAAAGGGGGCTTCTATATAAGGAACCCTTAATGCTTTAAATTTACATCTTGTGGATAAATTTGTCTTCACTTGTGTGGAGGTGTTTGCATCTTTGTTTGCTTGTGTGTGTGTGTGTGTGTGTGTGTGTGTGTGTGTGAGAGAGAGAGAGAGAGAGAGAGAGAGAGAGAGAGAGAGAGAGAGAGAGAGAGAGAGAGAGAGAGAGAGATGATTTTACTTTAGGGGAATAAGAAAGATTCTTGAGCGGTACAAAAGGTGCTCTGGATTCTTGCAAGGTGGTGGGTCTACCATCACACGTGATGTTGAGGTAAATGTCCTTTATTCAATAGATTGGAGTAAGTATGCGAGTCATCTTGTGCTGTTGTATCAGTGTCTTTTTTATCCTGATCTATATAGCTTTTATGGAGATAATGAAGATGTAGAGGCGGAAAAAAAGAAGTATAATGTTATTATGATTGTGGATATAAGACATTTTTTTACTTTTATTTGCAAGCATATGTTTGTTTATGTTTTCCTTATAAAATTTGGAACAAGAATGCATCTGAAGTGTATAAACTGATCTTCTAGATAAAAGGTTTTTATTATATAATGTAGGTTAGTCTATGCTATATATAAGGAGAGTTCAACAAGCAAAAACTTATACGTGTATTTGCATTCATACTTAAGAGTTTTTGCTACAATTTTGTAGAACTGAATTTATGGAGAAAACCATGAGACATTGACTAATAAAACAATGTGTTTTCTTAGAGGTTTCATTTTTGTAATATAAATTTTACAATGGTCTTAAGAAAATTCTATACTAACAACCTTTTGTACAAAGCTTGTGATAATGATTATATAAAAACGACAAGATCAACTCAATGTCTAAGTCATCACTTGAATTTGCTAGACAATAGTATTTGTAATGGGCTTTAAACTTGAATAGAGTATAGGGGGGCCCGAGGAGGGGCAGAAGGGAGGAATTACTCGTAAATATTTAAAGATAACACATGAGTTCAAGGGAAGGCGTTTCTACGATCCATATCTTATGTCTTTTTTAATGGATATAATGGGTTTGTTAACTAAGATTTCGAACGCATGTGATATAGAGAATTAATAAATGGATAAAAGCATAGATTGGTTGTACAAAAGTAGTGTCCTTGAAACTTCTTATGACGCTCTTGTGGATGGTTTTTTTAGCACAGTGTTTAAGAATCATCTTAGAAGAAAAAAATTCACAAATGCTAAAAGAAAATCTTCAAACTTTTTAGGAGGTTCTTGATTTTGTATTTGGGTGACACTTTGTCTACCTTTCACTAGGCTCACATTGTCTACATTGTAGCTGAGCTCTCTCTCTCTCTCTCTCTCTCTCTCTCTCTCTCTCTCTCTCTTTCCTTGCATGATGTGCATGTTTCTACCTCTCTGTTAGGCCTTGTCTTGAACTGGTGGTATTTGTAGCGCGTAGGTTGGGCATTTAGAAACATTGCTGGGGCGAATATGCAAGAGGTCTTTGGTATGGAGATATTGCAGCAAGAAATTATGCACCAACAAGAATCTCCTCATAGCCTTCAACATAGATGAAAGCTTAGCTGGTTGGGAGAGAAAATTTTGCACCAACAAGAGCCTCTGCATGATTCTTAAATGGAATTCCATTCCATGTGTCTAGATTTCAGTGGTTTGTAAGTAGGGATTGTGCATCAAAGTCATTGTCTATATATTTTTATGCCTAAAATGCAACCACTAATGGCGGTAGTAATAATCTGATAAAAGCCTCAAAAATATTCCCGCAAGACTCATTGAATAGTGTATTGCACACCATCATTAAGCTTCCAATTGTTTGGAAGGGAAAATTAGTCGTTAATTCTCGGAAACAAAATTAGTCGTTAATAGAAATCCCCTCACGACCACAAGGAGCACTCAATCGCTATTCTCTAAGTAGCCACACATAGGATGAAACGATCTTTGGCCATGATGCAAGGAGAGAGATGTTGAAGGGAAAGAGTACATAACCATCATGTTTTATCAGAGGATATATGAATAAGGCTTGTGTAATTGGCTGTCCTGGTGCTTTGGTGGTACGTGACAACATAAACAATGATTTTCACCTTGTATTTCCAAAGATTGAGAACTTAGATAATGGAGATATAATACAAGGTAATTAGCATAGATAGATAGACTGAGAGGAAGGGATGGGATACAGAGATACAGAGAGTGGGAAGCTGTCCTTTAGACAATGCGAACCCTTGAATAGATACGTCTTTCGATATTTAGTTTATTTAGATCTAGTGTTACAAGACAATGCTCATGACACATAGGCACCTTGGTCTTGAGAGAGAGAGAGAGAGAGAGAGAGAGAGAGAGAGAGAGAGAGAGAGAGAGAGAGAGAGAGAGAGAGAGAGAGAGATGAAATGTAATATTAACGTCTTCTTACATGTGGTGAACCTAATACCAGGTCTGGGTACAAAAGGTACAAAGAACTAAAAAGAAAATAGTGGGTAGGGATGGGGTGAAAGCTGATACAAAGGGTGAGCTGATACAATGAAGCTCTCTGACAACCGAGACATCATACACATATACATGAGTATCGAAAGACTACAGAGGTTCAAAGTAATCCAAGGTAGGCACTCTGTCGAGACGGCTCCTATGTCGTGCCAGTATGGTATGGATCCTTTGTTGCAATCTGCGTCGATGTCGAGAGGGCCCCCTCATCCGTGGGCGATGGGATCGCCCCAACTCTATCACCCGATCCTTTGTTGCAATCTGCGTTGATGTCGAGAGGGCCCCCTCATCCGTGGGTGACGGGATTGCCCCAACTCTACCACCCGATCAAGCAGTATGCCTCTGGTGTTGTTATGTTGTGGGGGCTTCTCGAACTCCTGTGTCTGTGACTAAAAGAAATATGTAATCTTCCGCTATCGTTGGATCTCTCTCATTGTGTCCCTCTTCAAGGGGTCCTCTCTGTGTTTGCAAATCTCTAGTAAGTATAATCCGAGGCATGATCTCTGATATTGGTATCTCATGATTGTAGAAAGTGGCCCAAAACCCTCTGTGAATAGACAGTGAAAGCGGCCTTGTATCTCATAGTATATTGGGCAATGACATATGTAATGTAGCTCTGTCTCGGGCTCTATCTGGCACACTTACCAAATCTTGGACTCAGTGGGTACTCTAAATCTTCCTGTCTTGATCTCTAGCTGATGTGCGAATGTGCGTATCTGACCAATAGCAGCACATCGTATTCGGGATAGATGAGTATTCATGTCTCTTGGTCTGGTCACAAAACCATCGTCCGTGAGCTGGAGAAGATCTCTCTATAGAAACTCATCTTTGTACCTAGCTCATGTGTAGGTTGTATCCATGTCCTCTTCGTATCCAACTGAATCAAAGTCCTGTCTGATGACCCCAGTAATCTTTGCCCTAATGCGAGAGATGGAGGGTGCATCCAGAGAGTATTGAAAAGGGGGTAACCGATCCATACGAAAGCCATGTAATTGATACCAAGATGTCATCTCTGCATACCAACATGATCTATCTCCCTGCAATGCCAACTGTCGTGAAGACTCTAGTGCTAATCGGATATATCTGTCTCTAGGGAAAGCCCAGGTGCTATGCATAAAGGAAATTGATCGAGTGAGTGCCTCCACTACCAATGGAGGAGCAGCGAGCTCCGCCCTAACAATGTCATGTGGTAAAGAGGCCTTGGCCCTAAGCATCTGAGAAATCATAGACACCAAGGGGTTCTCCATACATCTCCATCTATTAGTATTGCCAGCTCTGCTATGATGATCAATTGAGGGACCCCATATCTCCACTCCGTACAGCATGGCCGAAGTGACCAAAGTGTCAAAGAGCCAATTTTTTGTCCGAGGTTCTTGGAACTGAACCTGCGAACATATCCTCTTAAGTCTCCCCAATGCTCATAGACTCTGGTGAATCGTGTATCTGCTGCACGACTCAGGGAAAATATTGGACCATTGAAAATTTCCCCAAGATAAGTGTATATATTTGCATACTCCACAATCTCTCGACCATGTGTAAAAGTGGGGACATACCTCCTTAACCACTGTGCCGTGGTGTTAAGCACCATTACCTTGGTCTTACCATGGTTCACATACAATCCACTGTCTTTTAGATTCGTTAAATAATCTGTCTTTATGAAAATTTAAGAGAGAGAGAGAGAGAGAGAGAGAGAGAGAGAGAGGAGTTAAACATAGCCCAAGTGCCCACTATCTGTAATTTCTTCTATATGAGCCTTGGATAGGCCGTTTTGGATAAGTGGACAATTTCTCGTCATGCATGTACTTTCCATGCTTGAAATACCCCTTACCCTAGTTCTTGCCATGCCTGAATGCTTGAACATCCGTTCCCTAGGGTCAATTGGTACTTGCCATCCTTGAACTTGTGTAGATGCAAAGATCATATGTTAGATGAGTATTCACAATGTACTTATTGTAAAACCTATGGTCATGTGAGCAATAATCGTGGAATTAGAATCCATCATTTCAAGAAAGGCAAGAATTTATAAATGATTGCACATAAAAATCTTGAAGCAATCGAGGCAGATGGGGCTAGTGGATCCAAGGATAATGAAGATATCATAATTACTCGAGGTATTGGTTCTAGAAAAGGGTACTGGTTCTAGAAAAGGGTACTGGTACCAAGGGACACTGGTAGGGACAGAGGTAGAGGAAATTTTGCAAAGCAAAGCCTCAACAACTATACATGCAAAAAATATAGATATTTTGCATTCCAATATCCACAACCTTGAAACCAAAAGCACCGGATCAGGAGGCACTGATTTGGTCAGGGTAGTAACCAGAACCAAGGGGGCCGTCATTGAGGAGATCCGAGATAAAAATGAGAGAAAGAAGACTACAAAAAACAAAAAGGAGTAGCAGAGAGCAGTTTGGAAGGCTAAGTACAAGGAGAAGGTAGTGGATGAATGGCACGAACAGTGTGAGCTTGCAACAAAAATCACCAAGAATTTGACTAAAAAGCTATCGTCCCAAACTTCAAAAGGGCAGAAACACCATAATGAGAAGGAAAATCCGAACCAAGTGAGTCCATGATCGTTGCGGGTATAGAGTTTGATAAATGATGTATAGAAAGTCATATCAGACTTGGTCGAGGTTGGAGCACAACTAGGAAGGACCAATCAGAGGATCCATCTCACATCCAACTAGCAATCAGACGAGAGAAACCAATGGAACAGAACTGTGAAGATAGTTAGGAGAAAAAATCTTCTAGTTCAAACAATAGCTTTGGTAATAAACATGATAAGATATATGTAACATTTAATGGCCTAAAATCTTATTTGTAGCGGAAATTAGCATGAACATAGTGGGCATTTCATTAGAATAGATTCCTAATGAGAATTACAAGAGTGCTTGGGTGGAGAGAGCAACAAAAAGCATAACACCTAGTTAGATAGCATCGACAATACTTTCAAAAGAGAGAGCAATTAAGCTATTGACAACAGTTGAGGACCGGATTTGCATGGAGCCGGTCCCCCCTCCAAAAGGCTTTGTATTATGGTTTCTCCCATCAAGAGAGACATTGTACAATACAATTCTTTGTGTTCCTTCAAGACTAGCTAGTGCAATGAAGATGGAAGCTTCATACACCAAGCAAAACACTTAATCAAACACAACTTGAATTATCCCCGTTCTCAGACCCAAGACCTCACACACCTTCGAAGATGGTGAGAGCTAGCAGGGTATGAGAGTAGATTGAGAGGAAAAAGAAGTATCTTACGAGAAAGAAGTACATCTCCTCACATAATCACTCATATTAGCATAGCTTAGCTTAGTAATTAGCTTGGTAGAGAAGATGAGCATGCATTGAAGCTTGGCTCTTGGTTGGATTTGCATCCACATGCCAAGAGAGTGTTGATGTAGGCTTCTATCTCACAAGCTTGGAGTAGGTGATGAGCTCTCCATTAAAGCTTGGGAGGAGATAGAGTATTTTCCCTTCACTCATGGTCAAGTGTGAGAGTGTGAGTGTCAATGTCAAGCAAAAATCAGCCCCCTCTCTCTCTTGGGCGAGCCCTAGCTGCTAAGTTAGTCTGGCTTTTGCCTCATTGGACCTCCCCAGGTCAAGCCAATAGGGATTAAGCAGCATAAGTGATAGCCTTCTGACATGTGTCCCCCTTTCCCCTTTTGTGAGAGCTTTAGATAATTAAATAATTAAACTAAACTCTCATTGGACCCCTTTACCTCCTGGCCAATAGGAATCAGGCAAGCCATGGGGCTCCTGAATGCTCATTGGACCCCTTGGGAGACTGCCCAATAGTCTTCTAGGACACTTAATTCTTATTGGTTTCTTTTATTAAATGTTTTTAAATTAATTAGACTAGATTTACTCTAGCTTAATTCTCATTGGTCCACTTCAAGGGTCTTCCAATAGGAATTGGGCACACCTTGTGGGCATCTGGCCTAGGGAGCTGACATGTGTCCCTCATTCCCTTTGTGTAAAGGGAGCCTGTGTGTGTGTGTGTGGCTTTCTCTCTCATCCCCTAGCTTTGGGGCTCGCCCCCTCCCATGTAGGGATATGCAAAGACTTTTAGGGCACACACTAAGCATCCAATTTTCCCTAGGGTTGACCTTTGGACACAACCTTTGAATTTTGGAACCTTAGCATTTTGGAAGTCTTAATGGGCTGAACCTTAGGGTCTTTTTGGCCCATTGTTTCACATGGCTCTTTTGCAGATGGCCCCCCCTTTGGATCCCTATTTTCCCTCCTTTGGATCCCTACTGTGGCCGGTCTGCTAACTTAACCAATATTCTAGCTTTTTCTCCCTTGGCACTTCCCCACATTAAATGATCAGTTTAATATGAGAAAATCATTTAGGAGAATTAGATATTGATTATTATGACAATATATGTCAAGCTATGCGAGAGGATACATAAGTTAACATTTGAACTCGATGATATCATATGGACATTATCTTTAGCTGCAAAATTCAGTTTGGCAGAAGAGAAATGTTGAGGCTTAAGCCAGAGTAGTAGACCTAGCAGCTATCTGTGATAACAAGATTTCAATTATGGAGGTGGACTACACACTAAGAAACAATGGGAACAATTTAAAGAGCAATACTTGATGGGGGACTTGGTATAAATATTTTGGGAGGACATCTCAGGCAAAAAATGGGAATCATCTCGTGAACTTAAAACCAACACCATTTAAAGTTAGAATGACTGATCATGTAGGCTATTGGGCTAGTTAAGGAGAAGTTTAGGACCAACTTCTTAGTTTTGGACGTGCAAGGAGCATATGGAATTCTTTTAGGTAGACCCTGGCTCAGAATCGTTGATGCTATATATGATTATGTGAATCAAACATTGACTATTTAGGGGGCCATGCTTTTAGGCAGACCTTGGCTCAGAACCGTTGATGCTATATATGATTATGTGAATCAGACATTGACTATTCAAGGGGCTAGTAGAGAAATTCAGATAAATATTGACAACACTGTAAGCTCGAAGAAGGCTTTGAGACATGAAGAATTACAAGAAGTATTGGAAAAAAAGATAGAAAAGATGCGTGGCTCCATAAAGATCTTTCTCCTAGCAAAGATCGATCTGAGTATTGTACTAAGGGATAAGGATTAGGTTGAGAGGCAAAGAAAACAATACCCAAAGCACTTCATTGAGCTCAATTCTAGAGAAAGATTAGTTGAGACAGATGGCCAAAGAACAGTCGACACCGTACAAATATAATTTCAGGCCAATTAGAAAAACCAATTCGGTAGATTCTAAGAAAGGGAATCCATTGGATGAAGAACTAGAGATTCAGAATGGCCTTTTGGAATTAAGTAATTCGTTCAATGATTATGTAGCTAGCATTCGAACGAAGAAGGCGGTAGAGTCAATGGCTAAACGCAAGGGAGGAGAATCAAATTGGCTGCTTCCACATGGTCAAGAGGTAGAGGAGTGGAATTTTGGCTCAGGGAAAAACCTCAGAATGATTAAGATGATCAAGCATCTCAGTCCGGAGATTAAGTATAAGATATAGACATTGTTTCAAAAAAAATAGGATGTATTTGCATTGATACATACAGATCTCAATAGAGTAGATCCAGAAGTGTGCTAGCATCGGGTTTTACTAAAACTAGATTTTAGACAAGTCAGATTATAGAGATACAGGATGAATCCCAATTATACACAGAAAGTCAAGGAGGAGATAGATAATCTGCTCGAACTAGGGTTCATTGTTAAAGTAGCAAGCAGTGACTGGCTATTTTTGATAGTGGTAGTGTCTAAAAAAGAATGAAAAACTAAGAGTATGTGTAGACTACAAGAAGCCGAATGCTTAGAAAATTAAGAATCCTTTTTCGTTATCTTTTACAGATATGATGTTAGTTGAGATTGCAGGCCACAAAATGTACAACTTCATGGATGGATAGAGTGGCTACAATCAATTGAAGATTGCATCCAAAGTTCACACCAAAACTACATTCATCATCGAATGGAGAGCATTTATGTATCCGGTAATGCCCATTAGATTGTATAATGCTCTCATGGCCTTTTTGAGATGTATAATAGAAATTTTTAGTGAGTTTTTGCATTAGTTCTTAGACATATTTGTAGACGATTTTACTATTTTCTCTACTCAAGAGATGTTTTTATTATTTTTGGAGATGGTCTTTGAGAGGTGCAGAGAGAAGAGGCTCTTTGTTCTAGTAAATTTGCTTTTGTTGTTCAATCTTGCCATCTTATTCCTTTACTAGTTGAAAAGGGATACTCGTTAAAAAGAATCATGAAAAACATTCGTTCATTTTTGCATGGTTATAAGTTTATTTTTAATGTTTCTTCCTTTGGAATGTTCAACATAATCAGTAGTAAATTCAATAGAAGTGAGGAGCTAAAAAGCCCACTTATTGTTTGACTTAATAACACCTTATGTTGTTTTGATCTCTAGAGCTTCTAGTATTTTTACTATAGCTTGATAAATGCTAGCCTTTATCATGGTTGAGTATGCCCATCACCTCCGGAGGGTGATAGAAACTCAACTCGTTGGTTTTGTAGAGTACATTCAAAGCATGATTGACCTCTATACAAACCTGCACCTACTCTTGGGCACTGACATGACGACGTGAGTAGGGATGTCATAGGTGTTGTCCAAGCTATGCATGAGGTCACATATTGTCCAATCTTATTCTTCCTGTTTGGACAAGCAACATAGCTGAGGTCACATATTGTCAAGTGTGGATCTTTGCTCTTTGTAGGTTTGTAGTAGGATTCATTTTTCGATTTTGTATTCAGCTTACCTGAGGACTTAAGAATGCGTTCCTTTAGAAGTTGTTGTGTGAAGTTTGATTTCTAGGATTAAGTTTTTAAGATGTCTTATCCTTTTTTGCTTAAAGTTGAGTACTTGTTTTAAGCCAAGTAAGTTGGGTCAACTTGTTTTATGCATGCCTTTTCTAAAAGCATTTTTAAGTTAATAATTTTTTGTTTTATCTACTTTTGTTTTGTAGCAAACAAAGTGATTGAGTTTGTTTGTTTTTCTTTTCTTTTTCTTTTTTCTTTTCTTTTCTTGTGTTCCTTGCTTTTATAGTTTTATGAGTGCTTTATTCCCTCTTATAACTCATGAGTTCAAACTATTCAAAACTTATGAACGTATATACAATGTGGTCAAGATCAAGCTATATAATGCGAGATCAAGTAAACTCCCACTAACTCAAGAGCCGGCAAACCCTTTTGAATCAAAAGGTGAACCTCTCATTGTACTCTACGTCAGGCCAGTTTAGGAAAGGTACCATACAGTAACTTAACTTGTTGAGAATTTTAGTATAACTCTTAATCGTACACAAATAGCACCGGTAGAATTTGACAACATTAACGATTATAAGTGATCATTAACGGAGGGTAGACTTTGTCATGTACAAAGTAAGTGGTTGGACAAATGCACGAGTGACGCGTGGAAAACAGTGGTCCTAAAACTAAGAGAGTAAGATTGTGGAGCATTCTTGGTGCATATAAAATTTATCATGCAAAAGGTACGCGACTCTACACTTCTATCCCAATTTTTCACGTACCTTACTTCTTCTGTAGACATTGATTTACCTTCATCATTTACAACACATGTAGCAATCTCTACACCTTCACAGTCTCACCATCCACTTCACCATAAACCCGAAACTTCGAAGCTATCAAGTTTCTCTCCCTCTATCATTACAGTAGATTTCTCATCCTCACAAGATAAGACAGAGGAAAACGCTATGGCTAAAATAAAGAAACTGTCAAAACAGATGCAGGAGAGTGTAGACAAAGCTAAAAAATTTATTGCTGAGAAGGTGAAGCATATATAGCCAGCAAAATTCGGTACCACGCACAAAATTGAAAAATAGGTGTTCCATTAGAGTGAAAGAATACTTCTCAAGCTCTGGGATTTGCAGATGGTTCTTGAGGCCACAAGAGTGGAATTTGATGTCGGCATGGCCAAGCAAGAAATAGATACATTTGATCCAAAACAAAGCTCTGCTGAGAGTAATGGTTAAGACATTCAAGTCACAACAGCGGGTATGGGACACATTCTTAGAATGCCATACCATGACAAGGCCAATCCATGTACCTCTGATGAAGTCAGTAAATTTTTGATCGAAGATGTTGAAGCCCTCAAGAAATGCAACAAGAGAGCTCAAGGAGTTCTAGTTGCAACTCTAAAATTCGACCAATTTACAAGTTCATCGTTGAATCCATTAGCCAAAAGAATAACCCGATAGTCATCTGTGACAAGGTTTTTGGATTGTTGTTGAAGAGAATGAAAGACCCTAAAGCTAAGATCAACTTGGCAAGTTTCCTTCAGGGCACCCTTGTTTATGAAACAACAATTGAATCTAGGAAAGCAGGAAATAAATTTTAAGAGCCTATTCCACCTGGTAGGAATTAGTAGGAAAATGATGCAGCAAGAGAACCAGGTGTTAATGAATTTTTTGGAGTTTATCCCATATTCTCCCACATTGCTAAGCCTATATTCTCTTCGAGCTAAAGACTCAACTTCCAAGGTTCTTTTGAGTGCTATATCCAACATATCCTGATCCTTCAAATCATCAATGCTATATCATGATTGTTGATGAGCTCAAAGGGAGTGGTATGAGGAAGCCACCATCAAATGGAATGCTTGGAAGCAAATTTCGACCGATGCCTTAAAGAAAGATCTAGTACTTGATTTGATCCACGCAATGCAGAACATTGAAAGCCTCTGAGATTCGTCATAAGGAGCTGGCCAACAAAGCATCCTTTGAACCCCAGATCAGAGAGATGGTTGAAATCCTATTTGAGGCTAAAGTCAAATACAATTAATCACTACCTCAAGGGTGGATTTTCACCATCTCATATTGTCATAAGTTGGCCAAAGCCCGCCTGACCAAAGAGAAAAAGAACTTTATATGACGCTCACACAAAGACGTGGAATGCACTAGTACCATATGAAGCTGAAATAAAGATAGTTAGAAAAGACGAGTTAGAGCAAGAGGCACTCTACCACCTAATTTAGAAGGAGAACCTTGGTGTTGTTCCAAGCGCTTCAGAGCCATACAAAGTATTGTATAGACCTCCAAAGAAGAAAGCGCCAAACAAGAAGAAGTGTGTTCGATATGGACTGACACTGATTGACTCTTGTCTGGCAAATTTTGGTATACAGAAAAATCTAAGAAAGTGAAAGAAGGAATGGAAACAGTGGGAACAATATCCAGATTGGGACGTCTAGGCTAGTAATTACAAAAATCCGTCACAGGGGTAACTAGCACAAGGAACAATAGTTAGAGAGCCAATAGAGAGCTATAGATAGGGCTCATTATTTCATTTGCGAGAACTAAAGACCGGATCGTTGATTTTTCAATCCTAAGCCTACTGTTACAACACAATCTTAGCCAAGAGTTCATGCTTTGTAATCCTCATTAAGCCGAAGGCTTACTTGTCTAACTGACTATACTTGTATACAATTGTCTGATCTGAATAATACAACTACAATTTCAGTTCTCAGTTTCATTGACATTCTCTTCTTACTCTTCAGGGTATCTGGACGTAGAGTTCAAAGGAGAGCATCTCTCAGGAGCTGTACTTTGATCAAGCATTAATATAAAAGAAATATTGAAAAGGGCGTCAATTTTTGGGGCCAATCACTCTGGGCATGGAACTACGTTGGGCTGTGCTGACCAAATTGAACTGTGATTTTTTTTGGATTGACACTACACTTTTGAACGATGATTATATGAGGATACGTACACAATAAAACCTTGCTCGTATTTTTCTCAAAAAGGCTAGATCATAAACAAGATGTGCAAACCATGAAAAAGGATTTGTATGGCTTGAAGCAAGCTCTTGGTGCTTGGTATGAATAGATGCATTCTCGTGCGATTTGGGTGGTCTTAAAATAGTCCAATTGAGAGAAATTTGTATGTTTATTATGTAAAATTTTTACATTTACTTAATGCTCTCAATGTATATTAGGGACAATTTGGACTCTCAAAGGGACCCTATAAGGATGTTTGACTTTATCTATCTTGTCCAAAGTGGGCATTCTGGTGAAGTCCATGAATGCTTTGTCAAAACTCTATTAACCAACATATCATTGGAAAGATCGTAGAAAGTAGGTTCTAAATCTCCAAACTTCAACAAATTTGGAGTTGATTTTTAGAAGTTATGGCCTCCCTACTAAACCAAAAATGTGGGGAGAGATTCTATTTATAAGACGCAGTTGTCAGATCAAAAAATGGAATCTTCTAGAATATAAGGAATATGATGGCATGCTATATATCAATGGATAGATCTCAATGAGTACATTCTAAATCTAAAAGGTTTGACACGTTTTGATTTCAATCGTAAAATTTTTAGTGTGCGCCTAGTTCGGATGAGAGAGAAAGTTAAACTCCTGATAGGGTCCCTTTGAGAGTCCAAATTTTCCTTAATGAGATACATATTGTTCAATATATCAAATAAGGGAATATCGCATCAATTTTAAGTGATTATAACTATCATATTTGAGAGTGTTGTATCATTATTTGGGTTTATATTTTAAGCAATACAAGGGAGTTCATATTTTGTGTCAGGCAATATACATTGACACATTGCTATGTAAATTTGGTCTTGAGGAAGACAAACACATTGCTACTCACATCGAGATAGAGTTGAAGCTAAGTTTTCATGATGCTAGAGATACTTTGATGCCACTCTCTATACACAATTTTTTGGTTTACTTATTTATATAGGCATTACGAGACCAAATGTTCAATGCCTTGGTAGAGTTAAGAAGATTTATGCATGTCCCAAATTGCAAGCATTGGAAGACGCTTAACACTAGTTTGTACTAAATGCTACGTGCATTACACAATGTATTTAAGAAAACCCTCTTGATATGCTTAAACATGTTAGCTAGAGGGTCTTCTACAAATATAACCTTGCATTTTAGAAGCTATCATGATGAAGAAATATACCCCATAAGAGTGTGATTGATGATTTGAAAAAATTGACTTTATAAGCTCTAAGAAAAAATGAAGAGACCTTATAGAAGATTTCACATGACTTTTCCACAATTGTGCTATAGGTAATTGCAAGTTTCATGTGCAAAAACATTTATTTGAGTGTAGAAAATAGTAGAAATTTTTAGATGTTAAAGATGGTCATTTCAAGAATATTAATGTATACAAAGAGAAATATGTTTTTGATGTATCTTTGAGTTTTAGAGAGTGATACATTGCTTACTCTCTCCATTGAAGACTCAAGGCAACAAGTAGAAGTGCTTTGGTAAGCGACAATTATTGAATCACTTCAAATATTCAAAATTGCACATGAGAAGACGTTGATTTTATAATTCTTGAGACATAGGCATTCAAAACATCAGGAAGCTTCAACTTTTCATGTAGATCAACTAAATGTGTCAAAAGCACATGGTACAAAAACAATTGGGGCACCTAAAACCTTGGTTTCAATTTTATTGTGAACTCAAGAGTTTTTGCACAAAAAAAAATTCATGATAGAGTTTAAGTAACCAGAGTTAATTGAGTTAGGGAGTCAAAAAAATACGTAGTTTCTTGGTGTAAGGACATGGGTCATATGGGCAAGGCCACCATTACGGCTGGACAGTGTGTATGCTAGGGGGAGGCTATAAGATAGCACGGTTAGATGGAGACTACCACACACATTACCACCGTCCTTTCACTGGTATCCAACCTATTTTTGGGAGGAGATGAAAAGCGGGTTTCATGTGCGTGCGATGTTCTACCTCTCCTACGTTCCGCAGACAGCACGACACTTTCCTGTGCACAGTTCGTGGAGACAGTGACAGTCGACCGCGGTCGCCCCATCTACGTCTCTGCAGCGCACCACAAATGCGGGCAACCAAGGCAAACTGGACCGGCAACTCGACGGCACCAAGGCTCCCACTACAAGAGGTTGTGCGCTCTTGTGACGCTTTTAGCAACGGAAATACACTAGGTTTTTATAACCCCCGGCGTCGCTAAGAGCGTCACTATGAGGGTCGATACGGGGACATTGCTATAAGCGTCGTTATGCCAGTTGCTATATGCGTCGCTATAATCATTGCTATATAGCGACGCCTATAGCGACGATGCAGAGCCATCTATCGACGCTGCAGAGCCTTTTATAGCGATGTTCATAGCGACGTCCAAGAGGAAATTTTTTTGGTTCAATGCCCTGCCACCCATCAACCATATTGAATGTTTCATTAATTGATTCACTTTTGAAAAAAAGTGAAAAGGTAAATATAGATCCAAAATAGTCACCCACAAGACAATATAACCATAAACTCCATCATCCATAGTACGTATTGTTTGCAAAATAAAGGTATAAAACTGACAAGCGTGAATTGATGAAAGTAAATCAATGACAATTGTATACATAGGCAAAATCACTCGATTGTTAAACTTTGCAAATGTAATAGTTACAAATCATTGTCATTATTTGAAAAATATACATGGTTTCCAAAAAGACGTATAAAAGTCGTCTCATGATACATAAGATATGACAAGAAGAAACTAATGCTATCTAGCTATGGCTAAACTGACGTCGTTTAATCAGACGTCTCATCGCGTCCAAGCGGCGTATCTGTCGGATTCTGCAAAAAAAACAATAAGATAGCTTTTTGTAAGTATAAACATATAGCGACGTTTATAAAACAATACAACAAATAGAAAACAATAAACCCTAATCCTAACCATGCCGCAGTGAGAACTCAGGATGTCTATAAGGGCATTTAATCCCTTCCTGCCTGTGTACTTACAAAATCAGCCTCAAATGATGTCCACCCGCGCCTCCCCATGTGGTGCGAGCTCCATGCCTCTACTCGCGCTCTGGCTGCCTCCTTTTATTGCTTCCACTTGTCGGGATTCTTGCGCGCTGCTTTCTTCGCATTCTTTCAATCTTCTTTGTCCAACCAATATGGTCTGTTCCACCCATGCTTGATTGCTTTTTGCACTTCGGAACGATTGTGTTTGCAGTATTCGCGCATTCGAACCTTCATCACGTCTTCATTGAAGCGGTCTTCCCGTATTGGAACGGGAAACTCGTCATGAAGAATGCTGATGATTCTGTCTTTTAAATCATTCGGTACTTCACTCCAGGTGTTTAGTATGTAGTGTCTAAACACATGAGAGTAAAGACCGCGGATGCGCGAAATCACCTTGTTGCCTTCATCATACAAGATGATGCCGCCGTTGAAGTCGACGGAGTAAGGCAAGCCCTCTCGCCGCTGACGTGTGAACCTGGGTGTCCCGGAAGGGGTCTCTAGCGGCGTGTCAACGGGGGTACGGACGTCAGGTGTCTCCACTTGAGTCTGAGCCCCAAAGCGAGGAGTGTCCACTGGAGTGACTCATGAAGGAGAACCTAGTGGTCTCTAGCTGCGGGGAACGGCAGTCAGCCACGCAAAACTTGGTGTCGATGGCGATGCCGTGGCTGGTGTCGGGACTGGCAAAGAAGGGGAGGGTAAAGAGCCTCGTCGAACACGAGGCGGTGTCGCAGTATCAGGGGCGGCATCCCCACAACAACCGCTACCACCACCGCCACCACTAGAGCGTTGACGCCTAGACGAGTGTGAAGATCGTCTGGTCGACACCGAAGCTTCGGAGCGTGTTGAATGCTCCGAAACAGAGGGAGATGCAGATGGAGTAGGAACGCGCGATGTTGCGCCAGAGCGATAACGCTCCACGTACCACTGTCTCTGCTGGGGTGACAAAGAAGAAAGAAACTCCTCATCATCCATACCTGCATTAAACACACGAACATTTAAACTTAATATTGAATGAATGGAGTAGAAAACATGGACAAGTAGATATATATATATATATATATATATATATATATATATATATATATATATATATATATATATATATATATATATATATATATACATAGAGAGAGAGAGAGAGAGAGAGAGAGAGAGAGAGAGGGAGGTGCTTGTCGTCTCTGCTTGTGAGAACATACCTAGAGCATACGTACCTGGAGTGGACGCAAAGACCGTTAAATACAATGACGCAATGACGCATATAAATACAATGACGCAATGACAGAAACCGAAAGCGTTCTTCTATTCAACTTGAGTGATGGAAGAGGCAAGTGCATAACTCAAAATTTTAGAGAGAGAGAGAGAGAGAGAGAGAGAGAGAGAGAGAGAGAGAGAGAGAGAGAGAGAGAGAGAGCACAATCAAGTCTTGCAATCAAAAAACCAGGTGGTGGAGCTGCATGTGGCCATGGATTGTCCAAGATGTGAGCGCAAAATCAAAAGAGCGTTATAAAATTTGGAAGGTACTTAGAGAGCCAGAGCGTTGTGACCGCTCCTCTACGCACAGTAGCGTTGTGACCGTCCATGATTATCTTGAACCATTGCATGTCGAACAAGTCGACAAAAAACCCTCTATGATCAATCCTCAAAATCTCTTGTAGCGTGCTGAAGTAAGTGAGTTCCGCCACCACAGGATTTGCATCAGAACACCATCGTCGACTAGACTGTTCAAATTTTCCATGATTCCACAATCTTGAGTAAAACGCTTTTTGTCGATCCGTTCCACCCTAAAATGTCGACCTTTACATCATGCTGTTGTGTATGACTTATACTACAACCAACAAAGATTACGAGTGTCTGTTCAAACATTTAGAAAGTAACTAGTCGTACATTGCAAACTTACCTTGGTTGCGCAACCCCGAGAGTACTCCCACTCTTCCTCAGTCACTTCTTCACTGCATTGTTGTGCGCTTTTCAATTGGTTGTGCAACCATCTTAAGCTCATGAATGTTGGTAGGCTCTCCAGACTCGTCGGATAGTGCATCGATGGTCGTCTTCCCCGTCTCCACTCGATTCGTGCCCTTTGTCGCTCTTGCTTTGCATCCTCATATTGTGAAATCCACTTCTACATGATTGGATTGTGACGCTTGCAAAATCCATTGATTTTAGCCTCCAGATCTTCCGTCATCTTCTTCTCAATACCGAGATTGCACATGACAATCCCAGATATGCGCTCATCATCTATGGTTCTCCATAGCGTGTCCCGGGCTTTATCAAATCCGTCTAACCACTCTTCAATGTACATTAGGGACTCTGATACCAACCAACCTTCTGCCATGCTACCCTCCGGACGTGCCTTCTGATGCACATATCCCTTGAGCGTTTTCATGAAAAATTCTAAAAAGAACATCCATCTGGAATGTAGTGTGCCAGCTATTTCCACCTCATCAACTATGTGAACAAGAAGATGCAACTGAATGGTTAACATGGTAGTAGGAAAATGTTTCTCAAACATGCACACAACCTCTGTAGCATTTAGTTTGCCGAATGGTATGGAGTCTACGTTGATCTCCTTTTGTAAGATCCATTGCACCAACTTCGCAAGTTTGTAGATTGTATTACGGACGTCAAGAGACAAACATCCCTCAATGGCAACCGGTAAAATAAACTACAAAATACAGGCAACAATGATATTAAAGTCCACACACGAATTTGTTACACAATTTCCAGTATGATATTATGCCAGCCGTGTGGCTTCAAACCGATAAGCTTTCCTTCTTTAGTAAAACACGTTCGGAGCGAGTGCATTACGCCAGTGGGGGTCCGCAAAGATCGAATGGTCTCTTTTACTTTGCGTTCTTGGGCTCCTGTGAAAATCCATGATGCTTTAGGGAGTTTTATCGATCCATCGGACGTTGTTTGCGGCCAATATTGCTCCATACGATCCACATTTCTAAGGTCAACTCTGGCTCCCAAAGTATCTTTCTTGCTGGTCAGATGGTCCCATAGTAGATTACCCGCATTCTTGAATATGTGCATTGGATTGAGCAAGTGATTGATCATGAGTCGGGGCTAGTATGGTAACTCGTACCATAGAGACAGTCTCTTCATCCCTGGGGGAAATGTGTCATCATACATCTCCTTCTGCTCTAACCATGCTTGTGCAGACATCCTCGGGGGCTCTCTTCCCAAAAAGCCGTCGCGTAACACATGATTCTCTAGAAGATACGCTTGATGAGCTTCGTGGATTTGCTTCTTCAATGAGGGCGCCCTACGTGCATTCAGTCTAGGTCCACATGTGACACATTCTCTGTATCCGCTTGTTTGAAGCCCTGCATGTATACACATGATAATAGATAAGCTTGAGAAAAACCAAGATTTACAGTGTCTGAGTGAGGAGTGTAAATAGATCACTTGAGCACTCTGTTAGTTCGGGATAGTCATGCATGGTCCACATTAGAATGCCTCTGATCAAAGCATTCCGTCGACCTGTGTGTCGGCTCATATCCACCACTTCTATGCCAATCCACAATTGTTGTAGCTCTTCCAATAGTGGAGAAGATACACATCCATATTCTTCACTTTATATCGCCCCGACACAATCAAGCTTAGCCATAGGTGCCGCTTCTTCGTAGTCAACCACGGGGGAATGTTGTAGTTGACGTGACAACGGGCATACACTGTAAGATGTTGATCTTTGACCAAATGGATTTACGCCATCCATAGCCAGGCCTAAGCGCAAATTTCGAGCTTCCCTGGCAAAATCCGACCATGTTCCATCTATATGTTTCCAGGCTGTACAATCTGTAAGAATCCGTAGCACACCATCCCAAGATTTATTCTCCTCATGCCATGATGCTAGGGCGGCCATGGACTTACATTCGAAGAAATGCTTGATGCGAGGAAGCAGAGGAAAATGTTGCAAAACCTTTTGCGGAATTTTTGTTCCGTGGAGATCTACTCGATCTCTCTAGGAATCACATTTCGGACACTTCTCCATGTCTATGTATTGCCCTCTGAAAAGAATGCAATCATTAGGACAAGCTGGGATTGAATTGTAATCCATCCTTATGTTTTGCAAAATCTTTCTTGCTTCCTCTCGGGAATCTGGCATCACATTATCAACTGGTAGTATGTGCTCTTTGAGAAATCTACACAACATAAAAATACGGTACAATTTTGTAAAAATCTATCAGTTCATTATACAGATCGAGTTTTATCAAAAGTAAACTAATTATAATAGATCACCTGAAAAGCGTTGTGACGCTAGTGTCACTCCATCCAAACTTTGCCTGCATGTTGAGAAGAACCAAGAGTGCTTTCAATCTAGACGCGCGTGCTCCATTATACAATGGCGTATCGGATTCACTTTTCATATCATCATAGATAAGCCTTTCTGAATCCATGATCGTCTCGATTATTTCATTAATCTCGGGCTCAAACATTGCCTCGTTGGAAATGTGGTCTGCATGATCATCCCCCGAGCTGTCAGAAACTACATCTTGTGGCCTCACATATGCTGCTTGACCAAAGCGCATGCGAACACGTCTATTGAGTTGCAAGATTGTTGCCTGTTGGCCAGTGTCAGAGTCCGACGAGTTATAATTGGCAGCAACTCGATCTATAATAGATGGATCGAACTCGCCAAAGTCGCGAATGTTTTGCAAAGACGTCTTGTTCTTCGCACAGCATGCTTGCAATGATTACAAGGACATAAGATCCTTGTTGAGAGATAGGTGTTTCGGTTGGACGGACTCACATCCTCGTCACTACTCATAATGAGGGTAAAAACCTTATAACCTGGACAACAAATTTAATCTTCTGTTGGCATTCTTCGTCTTTTGTCTCTCTCTCTCTCTCTCTCTCTCTCTCTCTCTCTGTTCACACTGTAAACTACCTCACATTCTCTAGTCATGTCTAATCCCCGCACACCTCGGTCTAAAGGTGCACGAAGATCAGAACCGTCAGGTTATAATCTCGTCTTTATTGGTCAATGCCTATATTTGTGGGTACAAGAAATCTACACACCCAGGTCTACATGATATTGCATGTAGTGGACAAAACCCCTTTGCCTCTTCTCTAGCTGTAGCATTTCACAGCATCTCAACATCTTTTCACATTAGATCTTTGTTTGTAGCATGCAGGTACGCCATTATTTCAATGTAGCTGATGTTTGCTCAAGGCACTTAATTCTTACTCTAGATTTGACGGGATGTGGTGTGTGTGTGTGTGTGTGACCCCTCGAATCGTCATCTTGCATCACTAATTTCTCTGTAGGCTCAATTTGCTCTTCCATTAGCTGATCATGACGGCTTACTGTATGGTAGCAGCAGTCGAAAATGCAGGTGGAATTGTTGGTCCACATGGACTGTCGAGGCTGTGAGTGCAGGAAATTTTCTCGCCATTTCTAACAAGCGTCGGCGGCTCTCTGAGTTGCACCTACACAAAAGTTTAAATCTAACCTTATCTTAAACGATAAAAAGAAGAAAATGGTATCACCTTTCTATCAACCAAGTGTGGTAGATTGGTTATGCCATTTCCCTCTTCAATAACAGGTAAATAACGTAAATAAACCTAAATCTAATCTAATATAACGTAAATAAATCTAAATCTAATCAAAAATCGGATTGGCTCTCGCTGCTGCTGCACGCTCCCCCCCCCTTGCGCCATCGCTGCCCCTCACCCCCCCTCTCTCTCTCGCCCTCGTGCTGCCCCCCGCTCCCCCCACGCTGCTCCCCCTCGCCCTCGCGCTGCCTCCCCCTGCCCCCTCTCGCCCTCGCGCTGTTTCCCTCACCCAGCCCAGCCCGCCACCACTGCCCCCTGCTGCCCTCACCCCTAGCTGTTCTCTAGCCCCCCCCCCCCCCCCCCCCCCCCCCCCCCTTCCTTGGCTGTTTTCTCCCATCCCCCTGCCCCCCTCCCCCGCAGCCTTTGTACCCTCGCTCGCCTCTTTATCCTTCCCTCCATCCCCCCTTGTTCCTCATTGTCCCCGAAGTCCCTGAAGGTTTTCTGCACCTGGCTCTGCAACATTTTCTCTTCGGACAAGTGTTCGGCGTACTCGGTTGCAGTTTTTCTTCACCGTCCGCTTCTTCGACTCAGCAGTAGACATAGATGGAGGCTCCAACTCCGCCATAGAGGGACTCGCTTGAAGCCTCCTCGCCCGACCCCACTGAGCCCACTATTCGACTTGCTCTTTCGCCGACAGAGCAAGTGAGCCTTGCCGCAGAGGTAGAGCGCTTGCAGGCGACTTCTATCATCTGCAAGGTTCTCGGCACCCGTCCTAGTAGAGGAGAGCTGCGAGACCTTCTCCAGGCCCGCCTTCTCGTAGAGGTGGGCAAGATTTTGGATGTCCAGATCCTCGGACGAGGGTATTACCAGATCGAGTTCGAGACTTCCGCGATGGCGTCCAAGGTCATAGCTATGAGTCCGCTGGCCATCCGAGCATCATGCGCCCACTTTCGACAGTGGCGACATGGTTTTGACCCGACTTCGGATGTGCTTGTAGGGGAGGCAGACATCCCTAGCTCAGTCTGCTTTCCGGGTTTACGGAGGGAGTACCTTCCACTTCTCTCCAGGATTGGCTCTGCCATCGGGAGTGTCCTGGAGACACCTAGTACGGCAGCATCAGTAGCTGCCAAGGCGGCTGGCATCCCTTCAGTTCGAGTTTTGGTCAGAGATACCCACACGCTCCCGAAGGTCATCCTTTTGCCTCGGGTGAGTGCCTCGGGTGAGTGGGGGTTGGTTTAGACAGAGTGTGGAGTACTCGGGTCTCCCGAACCAATGCTTCATTTGCAGACAGATGGGCCACCTAGCGAAGGCCTGTCCACGGAGGAGGCCTTGACCTGCACCTCAGCCTCAGTCCCAGCCTGCCAAGTCTGGGCCGCAACCACAGCCAGCGGCACAGTGCACAGATTCTGAGCCACCCTCCGAGCCTGGGGCTCCAGTGGAGGAGGGGTGGCAGCAGGCCCGTGGCCGTTGACGCCAGGGGCCACAACGACAGCATGGCACTCAGAGTGGCCCTCAAGTGCCTACTCAGCAGTAGTGGGTTCCCACGGGGAACCGCTTTGGTCCTCTTGAGTAGGAGGAGCCCCCTACGCCAGCCTCCACTTCTGCTTCACCCTCGCCAGCCACCCCACCTCTAGATTTCCCCTCTTCCTCCTCATCCCCTCCCTCGCCCTCTGCTCCTGCCCACTCCCCACCTTGCCCCCCTGTCTCTGCCGCCCCACCCCGCTTCTCTTCTCCTCCGCCCCCTCGAGCTCCTTCTCTCCCTCCTCCTGCTTCAGTACCGCCGTCGACTCAGGAGACTGGTCCCTTGCCGGCGGCTAGGAGATCTCTTGGCAACGCCTTTGCCACGAGTCGCCTAGCGAGAGAGGGTCAGCTATTCTTGCGGCCCCCTGTGCAGATTCAGACATCTGTCCTTGCAACTATCCCTCGTGGTCTGACGAGCATTGACCTCTGATGCCACTGGGATTTCTTCGATTACGGATTCACTCGCTTTCTCGGCGATTCCGCAGCAGACCACGAGGCAGCCTGCTTCAGGGTCCACGCTCTGTTCCTCGCCGCTAGGGGGACGGAGGCCTTGGACTCAGCAGTTGGTTTCTCCTTTCTCCTCTGTGGTAGGACCGAGACAGAGTGGTCCCTCGACTTAGTGGTGGGATGGTTGCATACACAGGTTCTCGAGTTCTCTCACCACATGGGAGAACTTGGAGTTACAGATTTGCTGCAAACTTTGTGGCCACTGGCCAAGTTTGCGGTGACACCCCCATACTCAGCAGGATGTAAGCACATTGTGGTGTACTTTTTTGCTGATACGCAGTGTTTGCCTTACTATGTATACATTCATGAGTACTCCTGGTCAGAGGAGGTTGCTTTACGCACGTCTCGCTCTGCTTGGGCTTGGGCCAGGCACTCACTACAGGCTCGCCTATCTAGAGGACGCTCGGATGCCTGCCTCGAAGATAACCCGTCTTGCTGCTGCGGCAGCATTTGTTCTCTCACGCTCCCCATGAGGATCGTCTCGTGGAACGTGCAGGGATTAGGCGGGCCCCAGTGTCAGCGGCAGCGCGGCCGATTGCGTCAGGAGCTTCAGCTTTTCCTTGTGAGAGGAGAGATTGATCTCCTTATGCTTCAGGAGCACCATTTGTCTGAGAGCCGCATTCGGCAATGTGGTCAGATTTTGCGTGGACGTTATGATATCTTTTGGTCAGTTGCTTTTGGACCTGGAGGCATCCAGGGTGGGGTATGTATGACTATTGCGGACTCATTGCAGCAGGCCATTGTGGGCAGAGGGATTATTGTGCCAGGCAGGGCTTAGTGGATTACTTTGCAGGTTCAGGGTGGCCTTGTGGGCCTCCTGAACATCTATGCGCCCAATGTGGCGCGTGCTCGTGCAGAGTTTTGGTCACAGATTGTTGAGTCTTTGCCACAGGTTGACCATTGGTGTGTAGGAGGGGACTTCAACATGTTGGAGGACTCTTTTGACAGGATCGGAGGCAGCCATGCTACTGTGCATGGAGTCGAGCTAGCAGCTTGGGAGAGGTTGTGTATGACTCTGAGGGTCTCGGAACATGGCAGCATTCTGGCTTTGTGAGGCCTCAAGAGAGTCTTGCCTTCTCTAGATCGGACCGCAGAGTGGAAGGAGTGAATCTATCGCGGATAGATCGCTTCTACACTAGTGACCACTTCAGTGACTTGGGGGGATCAGTGGGCATCCTGGAAGGGATATCCTTATCGGACCATGCACCATTGATCCTCACAGTGGCAGACATGCAGAGGAGTGGGAGCACGATGCTTCGCATCCCAGAGCGGGTCTTGTTGGACTCAGCACTCAGAGAGAGGGTAGAGGCTCTCTGGACAGAGGGCATGGCCAGCCAGGCTCTACCTGCAGACAGAGTGGCCTTAGGCCTAGCTTAGCTTAGCCTGTTTTTCTCCAGGAGTCTCTGGATCGACGGGTTGTAGCGAGAGAGGAGGAGCAATGTCTCAAACGAGGGATTGCTTCACTAAAGAGGATGTAGGAGCAGCATCCAGACAGTCCCTGGTTGGAGGAGCAGTTATAGCAGGCTCGACAGGAGCTTGCTTGCACAGAGGAGAGGCGCCATGAGTTTGCCTTTTACCGACAGGCATCTCAGTGGAATCAGGTGGGTGACAGAGTGACAGGTGCCTTTTTTGAGGCAGTGGGACCTCGGCACTCGCATGTCAAGGTCAATCAGCTGAGGAGACCCGATGGGTCAGTTGTTTGTGAGCCTAAGGATATGCGTGCAGTTGCTACTGAAATTTACCGTAAGCTACTGTCGGCTGAGCCCCAGTCAGAGAGACAGGATGCATGCAGGGAGCAGGTTTGGGCGCAGATGCCTTGTCTTGTGACTGAGGAGATGCGCCAGAGGCTAGAGATACCTCTTCAGCTTGAGGAGCTGCACACGGCTCTTAGGGCCCTCCCGCGTGGTAGCTGTCCAGGTGAGGGTGGGCTGACTCCCAGCTTTTTCTTGGAGTACTGGGACCTGCTTGGCCCAGATCTGTGTAGTGCCTTTCAGTACATTCTACACACAGGAGTGATGCCGGATAGCATGAGTGAGGGCTTGATTTACCTCATCCCAAAGGAGGGTGGCTCCTTGGATGAGATTCGACAGTGGCACCCCATCTCCATCCTCAACTCAGCCTACAAAATTCTTGCCAAGGCTCTGAGTTTGAGGATTCATCCACTTTGGAGAGCCTTATACATGGGACTCAGACTGGTTTTGTCAAGGAACGCAGTATCCTTGACAACATCTTCACTTTCTGGGAGGCTTCTGCCCTGGCACGCCTCCGTGGGGAGGGCCTTGTGATTCTTCTTCTCGATTTTGACAAGGCATACGACAGAGTTGACTGGGACTTTCTAGAGGGCACGCTTCGCAAGATGGGCTTCTCAGATGCTTGGATCAGAGGGGTGTCAGCTTTGTACAGACAGGCTCACAGTCAGGTGCTTTTGGTAGGAGGTAGAGGTGAGCGCTTCATGCTCACACGATCGGTCAGACTTGCCCCGTTTCTCTTTCTTTTCTATGCGGAGGCGATGAACAGATTTTTGGTGTCACAGCAGGTTGGTCTGAGGGGCTTAGCACTCCCTATGCGGGGAGATGAGCTTCTGGACGTTGAGTTTGCGGACGACTCCGCCTTGTACTTAGAGGGCCAGGAGGCCAATTTACACAGATGTAGGCAGGCTTTGGAGACCTTCTGTTGTGCATCGGGCGCACTTATCAACTGGAGAAAGACAGTGGCTTTCTCGGTTGGCAGTGCTCCTGTGCCAGATTGGATGCGAGGAGAGGGTTTCAGGTGGATTCCTCCAGGGACTGCAGTTCGGTACTTGGGTTGTCAGGTTGGTTTGGATTTGTCCCCCGAGCAGCAGATTGCTCCTCTTCTCCTGTCCATCAAGAGAAAGCTGTTACATTGGAGCTCAGCACGACTTCCGTTGGTTGGTAGAGTAGTAGTTGCCAACCAGGTGTTGTTGGCGACTATGTGGTACATCACTTCTTGCTGGATCTTCTCGAGTTCTTGTATCAGCCAGGTAGAGAGGCTGATCAGGAACTTCCTTTGGTCAGGTCGCGACACTCAGATTGCCCGAGCCAAGGTGGCTTGGTCAGTCATCACACTTCCTTGTTCTCAGGGAGGGCTTGGGATCATTGATTCAGCACAGCAGAGCACTTTACCCACCCCATGAGGTTAAGAGGTCAACACTTTACCATCAAGCTATTGACTCTTGTTGTGTATAACAAGGAAAGATATCTTGCTTGTGTTGAAAGGAAAACTAGAAGGAAAGGAAAGATTCAAACCTCAAGCAAGTAGCTTAACCCTTCCTTTTCACTTCTTGGAGGAAGGCAAGTTTTTCTCCAAAACTCTTTTTCCTCAAGGAGGTAGCTTCAAAGTGAACAAAAGCCTTCACAAAAACGACGGGTTTTTGTGAAGAATCCTCAAAGATGTTCTTACAATGAACGACAAGTGAAGCGCTCAAATTTCCGCAAGGTGAGGTTCGCATGAAACGCAAATCGTGGAGCATACAAAACATAAAGAGTTCAATTTCTCAAGGTACAAGTTTTCATTTTTTTTCTCTTTGTATTAGTGTGTG
Organism: Adiantum capillus-veneris; assembly: GCF_014529385.1. Lineage (NCBI taxonomy): Eukaryota > Viridiplantae > Streptophyta > Polypodiopsida > Polypodiales > Pteridaceae > Adiantum > Adiantum capillus-veneris. Next base: position 90,334,909 of record NC_140959.1, on the reverse strand, counting down.
TTTACCATGGCCAGTGAGGATATCCCATCTCCACACATGTTTGATTTTGAGTACGTAGATCAAAATCAGGGCACCACGGGTGCTGCTAACACTAATATGCGTGATGATGATGATCTAGGAGATCATGGGCTTGTAGATATGACTGCTTTCAAGACTTTGAAAAATCACCAAAGCGTACTTGAACGCAACCTCTCTGCACTTAATGCAAAAGTTACCAATCTTACAGAGTTACTTGTGAAATTTATGAATTCACAGACGACTCAAGGAGCCACAAGTGACACGGTTCAATGGAACCAAGCTCGGAGTCCAAGAGACAAATGCTATAGAAGATGCAAAAGATAGCAATGCATTACCTAAGAATATTACAATTCTTGAATTTCACGGGGAAGAGCGTGATGGCAACAAGGATGCGGTCAATACGTTCTTACACAAATAGAGCGATATTCTTGATTGAGACACACCCCAGATATAAAGACAACCGTGGCAGCAAGTCTCTCTCTTAAAGCCAAAGCCTATAAGTGGTGGATGACTTTTCCAATAGATGCTCGTCCTCTGTCTTGGGCTGCGTTTCAAGCTTCTTTCTCCAAAGAGTTTTTGGACTCCAATGAAGAAGATAAGAATTGGTTAGCATACGATGCATGCCGCATGTTTGGCCTCTCTCTCACATAGTATCTTTTAAAGTATCGGAAAATCATATTAAAAGTAGAAGGCCTAGATGAATTTCAAAAGATACGGGGTTTTAATCGGGGTCTTCACAAAGACTTCCGTCTTCACGTCAAGACCCAACATCCCAAAACTTTGGAAGAAGCCATCAATCATGCCCAAAGATATGATAATGACCAAGAGAGGAAAGGAAATGTTTCCTACTCCAAGACTACTTTTGCTAAGAGCAATGTGCCTAAGAGCCAATGGCGAGGTAGATCTCCAACATGTTCCAAGAGGAATAAGAGGCAATCTACCTCTCCACGTCCACAAGAGGCTAAGAAGCCTAAGAAATCACGAGATACTCCACGTGGGTCTCTCAGCATTGTTGATTTTGAGCGTACAAAGAAACACAATTTGTGTTTTTGATGTATTTCGGACCAACATAACAAGAAAGATTGTCCTCTTTTGCAAGGCAAAGAAAAGGCCATGCACATGGTGCAATGCCTCACATTAGATTCATCTCCTAAATATTGTGTTGTAGAGATTCTTCATATGGAAGCAAAGCACAAGTGTTGTGTGCCTGCTTCAATGTGGCAATCCACCTTTGGTCCCTATGATTGGATTCGTATGCGGCACTGTTAACGGACAACGTGTTCGTATTTTAGTAGATGATGGTGAAACTCATAATTTCTTAACACTAGAATGGTAATAGGACACTTTTATGTCCTTGGACACTTTTGTGTCCTGTTAAGTGACCATTTTGCTTGAATTATTTGAAGAGTATGAAAATGAATTTTTAGGTGCTATATATCCACAAGGTTGCCTTATGAGCTGAAAAAAGCTTAGCATTTTTTTTGGAGTATCGGTCTCACCATTAACCTTACTCTTACACAACATTTTTGAACCTAAACTGTGTGAAAAAACGGGTCCTGTTTTTTGTTTTTTTTTTCAATTTTTGGTAACTATACCACTCTAAACTTCATGTTTGTGAGGTTTAGATGGCTACAGGTTAGGCCTTCATAGTTCTCAACATGTTTTGATGCTTGTAAGGAGAGCTAAGTGTTAAAATTGGAAGTTATGGCCAATTTACAAGAATTGCATAATCCTGTTTTTTGGCCAAAATTAGCACTTTTATGATTTTTTTGATGGATTTCTTGATATCCAAATTCAATTTTGATTGAGTAAGTGTAATGTATAACGTAAATCTAATCTTCCTTGAGTTTTGGGGGACCTAATATGCTATATAGCATAGTATATGATGATGGTTGAGTTTTTTGATTGCTGAAGAATACGGTACATTTTAGAGTAGCAAGTATAACTTTCTCAATATTGCTAGTTTCTTAGGCCAATTGTGTGTATTTTGTAGGTAGTAAACATATCTAATCATAGACTACAAACTTGGCTAGATATTGAGTAGTTTCTGTGGGTTCTAGAGGTCATAATGCTAAATCCAGTTTTTTCATGTTTGCTGTATTTAGCACTTTAACATTGCCCCCAAGGTTCCAATTGTAAGAGATCCATTATCCGTTTGACATGCTCCATGGATCCTTTTGAATCCAAAGGTCCAAAGGGAACTAAGAAAACATGTATATAGTATCTGTATTGAGCGTGACTATAGAAACTTTGATGATAGGTTTGCAGAATGGCAAAAATGCAACTTTTTTGTACCTATTTTTTTTGCCCAAAAAAAAAATAGTAAGGTAAAAGCAACCATATGTTTTGGTCACCAACCCATTGAAGTTAACGGGGCATTTTATCTCATGTCCTACAAAAATCCCCACTCTTACAAGTTTCTCATTTTTTCCATATGTAGTAGTTATTGAACTATAAGCTCATGAAAGGATTTTTCAAAATGAGTGGATCTACTATGGTTTTGGAATTTTTTCCCAAAACCCTGAAAGGACACTTTTATGTCCTGTTAGGTTACCATTCTAGTGTTAAACTAAAAACTAGTGAAAAAATTGAAGCTGATACAGACTCCCTGCTCGTATAAGTATCTGGTGGAGCAGATGTCTGGGAATGATAAAGAAGTATGGGACACGGTAGTTCAAGGGGTTGAGCTTATTGTTTCAAGATCATACGATGACCCTTGACCTCCAAGTTATGAACATGGACCGTGCTGATATAGTTTTAGGACAGGAGTGGTTGCATGGGTTTAGGAAACACATTGCACACAAGTTATGAACACAACTCCTTATCCTTTATGGCCAATGGTAAACATATACTTTTTCTTGGTGAGAAAAATATATCATCTGCACCTTTTATACATACAACCGAGTTTTCTATTTTGTAGAAAGCAGATTTAATAGATGAACTCTTTTTGTGTTACTGCTTGTCTCCAAGTCTTGTGAATTCTCAAGAGCAAAGTGTGTTGAATTCTAGTAATGATATGCAAAGTGCAAAGAATTCTACTGATAAAAAAAGTGTTAACAAATCTAACGAGCAAAGTGCTCTCAATTTTAATTCTATAGAGCAACGTGTAACTGTTGTAAAACATACATTAGAGGTATTAGAAGATTCCCCATCCCAGCATAACTCTAGTTTATTTTCTCCTTTTGCACGGCAAAAGCTGACTCACTTACTCACGGAGTATAGTGATGTGTTCTCAAGTGATTTACCACCGGGTTTACCTCCTACACGTGATGTGTAGCATGGTATAGTCGATGTTTTGCGAGGCACTAAACCGGTGAGTAAACCACCTTATCGTATGAGTGCTAAAGAAGCCAAGGAGATTGAGAGTCAGTTGGCTGAGTACCTCGCTCGTGGTTTCATTAGACCTACACTTTGTCTTGGGCATGACCAATTCTATTGGCTGGTAAAGAAGAAAGATGGTACTATGCGTATGAGCGTAGATTATCGCGGATTAAATGCGATAGTCATCAAGAATAAGTATCCTCTGTCTTGAGTGGATGAGTTGTTTGATCAACTCCATGGGGCAAGATACTATACAAAGATAGATATTCGTTCAGGATACGACCAGGTACGTATCCTACTCTAAGATATCTCCAAAACTGCCTTTGAAACACAGTTCGGACATTTTGAATTTTTGGTTGTCTTTTGGTCTAACCAATGCTCCAACTATATTTATGACACTCATGGATAATGTCTTACATCTCTATCTTGAAAAATTTGTTCTGGTTTTCCTTGATGACATTCTCATTTACAGTAAGACTGAAGATGAACACATTGAATACTTACGTTTAGTGTTTGAACAGCTACGAGCTCACGCATTGTATGCTAAGCAAAGCAACTGCAATTTCTTTAAAACAGAGATACATTACCTCGGTCATGTGATCTCTTATTTTGGCATTAAGATGGACACTGACAAGGTCGTTGCTATTCTTCGATGGCCACATCCCAACATGGTTGAGGAGCTTCAAATATTTTTAGGCATGGCCAGATTGTCTCGAGAGTATATCCGTGACTATGCCAAAATCACTGTTCCTACGACGGATCAACTTAAAGCAAAAGGTAAGACCATTTCTTGGGAAGAAGCCCAAAAATGCAGTTTTGAACAGCTCAAGGTAGCTATAGCCACTGCTCCTATCCTAGCAATCGTCGATCCACTTAAGCCGTTTGTGGTAGAGATCGATGCTAGTGATAAAGCCATTGGTACGGTACTTCTCCATGAGGGAAGACCTATAGCCTTTGAGAGTAAAAATTTAGATAGAGCTCAACAAAATTATTCTGTTTATGAGCGAGAGCTCTATGCTAGAATACACGCTTTACGAAAGTGGCGACACTATTTAGAGTTTGAAGTAGTTTTTGAGCATGAGAGTATCAAATGGTTTACTACTCAAACAGACTTGAAGGGCCGTAAAGCTAGATGGGTAGAAATCCTTCAAGATTATGATTGTAAGCTACAATATTGCAAGGGAAAATATAATGTAGTAGCGGATGCACTAAGTCAAATGCCTCAGATTAATTCACTTGCTTTCACGGAACCAAAGAGTTGATTTTTGGAGTCATTACGTGGCAAGTGTGCACACGATCAATCATATGCTAAAGTGTAGAGTGCAGTTTTAAAAAGGGATCTCTCACACTCACATGTCTCTGAAGAGCCAGATCAACATGTCTCAGCACGCATAGATAAAAACTCGCAGAGCTCCACCTCTACTCGGGAAGAGCTTAAGTGATGGAAGAACTTTTCCATTGATGATGGCTACTTACTCCACAAAGGTAGAGTATGAGTATGTGTGCCAAAGGACTCAAGACACTACGTGCCAAGTCTTATTTGAGTGTCACGATAGTCCAAGTACTGGTCATCTAGGTATTTGTAAGACGTATGCCTTAGTTCGACGGCAATTTTATTGGTCGGGCTTACATCATGATGTTCAAGAGTACGTACTAAACTACCAACAATGCCAAGTTAATAAGGCAGAGCGCCTCAAGGTAGGTGGCCTTTTACATCGTTTAGAGATTCTACAAGGTAAGTGGGAGAGTATCTCTATGAATTTTGTAGTAGGACTACCTACTACAAATCATGGCCATGATGTCATTTGGGTAATTGTAGACCGTTTCACAAAGATGGGTCGATTCATTCCCACTAAAACTACGGTTAAGACACCGGAATTAGCACGGCTATTTGTGAAGCATATATATAAACTCTACGGTCTTTCAGCTAGTATCATTAGTGATAGAGATGGAAAGTTCGATAATCATTTTTGGAGAGCTGTGTTCCAAAAGTTGGAAATTAAACTTAATCTAAGTACGGCTGATCATCCAGAAACGGATCGTCAAACAGAAAGAGTTAATCAAGTGCTAGAGAATATGCTATGAGCGTACGTTAGCAAGAAGCAAACCAATTGGGAAGACTACTTACCTATATTGGAATTTGCTTATGATAGTTCAAAGCATGTGACTATAGGGTTTAGTCCATTTATGCTTTTATATGGATTTCAATCTAGATCACTCGTTACGGTGGCGTTGGCTAGGGAGAAGATACAACAAGCGAAGGATTTTCTCCAAGGCCATTTTGGAATGCTTCGAGTTGCTCGACAGAATGTTAAGCAAGCTCAAGATCGATATAAGAAGTACGCAGATTAGCATCGTCGTCTTGCTACTTTCGAAGAAGGTTTTCCTCAAATTTCCAGAGCATTCAGAAAGTTTGAAGACGGAAAAAGGTGCTAAACTTTCACCACGCTATTGTGGACCGTTTACCATTCTCAAACGTATAGGTCAAGTGGCCTATAAGTTAGCTCTCCCATAGCACTCACGAGTTCATCCTGTTTTTCATGTTAGCCATTTACGAAAACAGCTAGGACAGAATGATAACGTCATTGACACAGGTGTGTTAGTTGACCTTATCGAATCGTCAAGCATTCCTCATGAGCCCGAAAAGATTTTGGATTCTCATGAGCTTTGCACCAAACATCATGTCAGACGACAGGTGTTGGTAAAATGGCTAGATAGACCTGAAGAAGGTTCTAGATGCAAGAATGTTCCCGCACTTGAGAAACATTTTCCTACGTTCGTTTTCGAGGACGAAAACGATTCTTCAAAGGGGGGGGGGGATAGTGTAACGACATGGGTCCTATGGGCAAGGCCATCGGCACGGCCGGATAGTGTGTACGCTAGGGGGAGGCTATAAGATAGCACGGTTGGGTGGAGACTAGCACATACATTACCACCACCCTTTCACTTGGTTTTCAACATGTTGAGTCATTTGTAGTTTTCAAATTACACTAGAATAACCCCAATCAGACCTTTGGAAGGCCAAAATTATGCTCTTAGTTAGCACATGCTCCAATATGATATTATTTCCATAATTTGCAAGTGTCTTTGAGACTAGTCCTTGAAGGGCATTCCATTATTTTGTGACACTAAATACTAACACTTGGATTTTATAAACATAAAGAAGGTCCCCTCCACAAAAAGATATAAGAATTGAATGATTTTTTCGGCAAAACAACTTTAAATTTTATTAGAATTTAATACTTAGAACTTACCATAATTATCTCCATAGGGCTTGTATTTTGACATAGAGAAAAATTCAATGTTTTTTTTAGTACATTTTTAAGAAAATAGGACAATTTAGTATGTCAAGACACGTAAGTGTTCAATTAGAAGACTAGAGTTAATTAAGCATGTATGTTGCAACTCACTACCATATACCTTGGGTTGTTTTACCTCAAGGAAAACCAAGGTCTACATGTTTATATGATTTTTGGACTCGGATTGAGTTGGTTATTAGGTTACACAAGTATCCACTAATGGTTTTTTAAATATTTAAGAATTGATGGATATCTTCAGTGAGCAGGAAGTAACCTACAATGGCCACTTTAACTTGTGAGGCTTAGTACAAGGCAGCTTGCATAGCTTCTGTTTAGTGTGTTTGGCTCAAATATCTTATGTTTGATTTAGATATTTGATTGTCATTTGATACCACTCTTCATTGAGAGCTGTTTCCAAGAGACATTGGTTTGAATCATGTGCCTATGTGGGATAGCCTTCCGATATTTTTACATAGCCTCCACGTTGTGACAAGTTCAAACTCTTTCAAATTAATTTGAGAGATCTATACCCAACGTTGGGACATTTACTAACATCAATATAATTGTTAACGTCCTTTATTAATCCAAACATTGAAAATAAAAGGTCAAAGCACAAAAGAACATGGCAAATTAAAAAAAGGTCTTAGCTGTAACTCTAGTGGATGTGGCATGGAGTGTACAATCATGCTATGCTAATCTAACTTTTCTTTTGGAAAGAGTGGTAAAATTAAAGTAGAAAGAAAACAGAAAGATACATGGATTCGATGCAAGGGGATGAAATAGCCCCATGAAAAATACAAACTAGACGATGGAGTAACTCATCCTCTCATAGCCAAGTAAATTTTAGGGATCTTGGCTTCTAATTGTTTCCACTTCAGATTCCTTTGTAAATCAATTTGAGAAGATTAACAAGGGAAACACTTCAGTCATATCATTCTATAGGTTGACATCAACTTCACCTAATTGAAGCTGTAACAATACAAGCCATCTTTGAGAGCTATGGGAGAATAAGATACCATTCTTATGCACCCATTCAGACCATAATAACAATCCTCTGTAGATGCTCCATAGAGGAATGTCCACATCCTTATAATTACCAAACAACACATCCTGAACTTCTAATTTTTTGATGCAAATTTGAGCCCGACTTTTTTGAATGCTAGAAAGGAACTCTCGAGGTCAGTCACTAGATATGTAAAACCTATATATCATGTGCGTTCAAGGACTATATATAAAACCTAGTGGTTGAAAAATCTTCACCAATAAAGGAACCATTCTCTTATTCTAATTTTTTTCAGGATCATTTTTTTGACACTCCCTGTATCTGAAAATGCGAGAGAATATAGAAAACAATAATCCCTAGTGTTGAACCCACAAGATGGGCATTTTTTTATGTAGTGACCCTCTCGAGAAGGAACATAGTGATGTCCCTGCAGAGCCGAAGAAAATGTGAGAGACATCTTCAGTGGCCTGCTTGCATGTAGAACTTGAGCCATCAATTACCCTAGCTCTTAGTGCCTTATCTCCACTCGATACCGCATGACGGACAATTAGCCACATCAATATGTTGTTGTTGTTGGCTAATGGGTAAGCCCAAAGGCATTTAAACCTGTAGGATCAGCTTGGAGCTAAAGCTTTCACTTTTTGTTAAGCTTCCTCTTCAACTCTTCCTTTGAGTTTGAACTGTTTTAATATAAATAGTTCTACTTTATCAATTGTACTTTTCAGCTTGCATCCTCTTGAGGGAAGGCATGGTTTGGATAATATATAGACTTACCTCTTTCCACATACCATAATGCGTCAATTATGCTGAAGTTGAACTCTGTTTGCAGTAACTTCAAGCTGTGATTTTGAAACAAATCATTCCAAAATTTTATTCCTGCTTTAAAGCAGTTGTGTGCTCTTCTGTTGGGAAACACTTTTTGCTAAGGTGAATCATTGAGAAAATAGCAGTAGTTAGATTTAAATTTTTTGGAAGGGCTCCAATTGCTTTTGATGACCTACGAGGCCCGCCAGAACGTGCACAGAATTTTAGCACCAACATGGTTGAAAGGCAAAGAATAGAGGAGGATGTCCCTAATGTTCAAGTTAGTGCAAACTTTGTACTCTTTTAGCTTAAACCTGTGGATATTTCTTTTGAGAAGGAGAGTCTGACAGTCCATTGAGTCCATAGCTCTCATTACCAAATTACCAACCATTTTAATAGCAACCCTGTCCAAGTTTGATAAGGCCTAGCCCTTATTTGCTTTTGGGAAAAGAAAATGTGTCCCAAAAAGGATCTAACCAAAGAATTATCATCTGTAGAAGCAAGTCTTCTTCTTCCTGCGTTGTAATGGACACTTTCTTCCATTCCTAAACTATTTAACAGATGACCCATCATTCTCCATTTATGAGAGATATTCAGAAGATCAGTAACAGATCAAATAAAACAATGCTACTTTCCAAACTTGGATCAAGCTAACTAGCTGCTTATCTTATTGTAGTATTGGAAACATGAGGCGGAGCGATTGAAGGAGCGGCTGATCTTCATGGAGGAAACCCAAAGGTTTGTTTGTTTATGACCAGTTTGCAATTGCACACATGTAAGTTCTGGGTACTCACATAGATGTGAGGAAGCATACACGAGAAAACTGTGTGTGTGTGTGTGTGTGTGTGTGTGAGAGAGAGAGAGAGAGAGAGAGAGAGAGAGAGAGAGAGAGAGAGAGAGCACATGGAGTTTGCTATCACTACCATCACAAGAAGATCAAGAATTTTTCTCATGTAAGAAAACGGAGTCTTTTTCAGTGTTTTTCATACAATGCATAACACCATGAGCTTCTGTTCGAGAGGCACCGCATACCTAGCTAGGTACGATTGGGGGCAAGGGACCACCGGCCCCCCCACCGGGCCGGCGGTCCCCTGCCTCCAATCGTACCTAGCTAGGTATGCGGTGCCTCCCTCACAGAAGCTCATGATGTTGAGGTAAGTCACAATGTGGGAATTTGTCCAAAACTTCTTGTGGCATGTTGTGTGAGCTGTATTTGTGTGTACATGCGGCTGGGAGTGAGTGCACATCATTACTTGCAAGCATATGTGTGAGAGAGATTGAGTCGTGGGTGTAGAGGTATCTGATGAGGATGGTGTGCCTCTTTTAATGTGAGTGCAGAAACATGATGGGAGAAAATTTGGGAGGCTTGCAAATTAAAGACCTCCAAACTCTTGAGAGCAAGCTGGACACTGGCCTAAACAAAGTCCGTGCGGTAAAGGTAATTTATTGGCGCGCGCAACTGCTATGTCTTATTCAAGGATATGAGACACCTGTAATTAAGTTGAACTACTGTCATGTACTTTTGAAGTGTAAGCAAGTAGTTCTTGTGGCAATTGAGCATCATTGATCTCTGAATTCCTTGTTTGGATGGCCAGACACACTTGTTGGCAGAGCAAGTTCAGGAACTTCGCAAGAAGGTAAATGCTTAAAGCTTCAAACCTATCTCCATAGGAGTAGTAATAGGCTTGCAATCTTCAAGGCCACATCCATTCAACAATATTGTCTGAATGAGAAACCATGGTCGAGAAAAACGAAGTGTTGTGTGGAAGGCTTTTACATAAGTGCAAATGATAATCCTCCATTCGCTTCATTGTTATTGGTGCAGGAACAAATCCTCCTGCAACAAAACGAGGTGCTGAGGTCCAAGGTATGACAGCGATTTCATGAACCTTGTTCTTTCTTCGTTCTCCAAATTAAATGCAACTTTGGACCCAATTAGCTAGGGCTCATTAGCTAGGGCTCATAGAATGAAGAAAGAGATTAAGCGGCATGCTATTTTGCTTTGAGTTGGTAAAAGAGAAAGAGCTCGCTGATCTGCAATTGATCAGAAGGCTGCTGACAAATCCTTAGTGAAAACGTTATCTCAAATGGAGCAAACAGTTAAGAAAAGAGGAATTAAACCTAAAACTTTCATTTAAGCTGTGCTTGACATTCAGAGTTGATACTATTTTATGACGCTCTCCCAAGATTACTTCGCTTGGGATCTACGGTGTTCATTCATCCTTGCCCATGGAACATATAGTGGAGGGTATGCTTTGCATGATATATTACTTCCTCATGAAAAGTCGTGAGGCTTATGGATGATGCACAACATGCTTTTAACTCGTGGGAAGTCATCACTTCGGACTTGCAGGGATGATTTATGATGAGCACCCTTGCCTGTTAAAATTCAGAAATTCCACACATTTTAGTGTATCTTTTGAAGGGCAGCTCACTTTTGTTCCCGTACAAAGAGGTTGAAATACAATGGTTAAACTCTCCATGAAAAAGAAGCCATGGCCTAGAGTTCTAAGTCCTGTAGCATCATGAGCTTAATGGTTTTTAATTCATTGTTTTGTGGTGGGTACTCAATAAGAGTCATGATATGCTACGACATGAGTGTGCAATGGGGGAGCTCAGAGCTTATGAAGGCAAAAAAGGCACGTCTCACAATGGGGGAACCTATATATATTGGTAAATAAGGCCCCCATATCGTCAGCCCGGATACATCGGACCATTTCCAGCGTGTCCGGTGCCCTTGTGTGGACAGGCCTAAAGCAGTTTTGGTGCTCTCAGGTGACGTCTAGGTATTACTACTAGTGGATCCCCCCCACCCCCCAATTCTGGCAATGATTATTGGCAATTTTATGCTAGATTGATAAGTCATGCCACCAGTGCCGGTGTGCATGTTATTGTGATAGTTTTTGCTGTCCGACTTCATTAGGTCCTATAGAAAACGATTCTAACAGCAGCTTGTGAACAGGTGCATGTGGTGTGTAAACTTATAAATCATGAAATTGAGTCAGTTAATTTATTCTCTGATTTACTTCTTTTGGGTGTATGCAGCTGGCTGAGGCCAGATCAATGCAAGCGCCTACTAGTGGAGTCACCACGGCTACAACTACTTCTCAAGAGGTCCAAGAGTCCTCAAGTGCAAGAGGATCGGGTCATCATGAAGCGAGCTGGAATGCAGCTGAGACCACTCTCCAGCTTGCCTGCGCCTTCAGTCGATGATATTCACTCTTGAAGTGATGCAGTTTTCTGGTAAGAACATTAGTTCTTTTTTGGGGAATGAATGAAAGAATTATTGCTCTGTTTTTTCCGCTTAGTATGTGCGAGAATATGCTCACATGGAAAGAGTAATGCATAGGGAGGTCATGCAAAAATTCTCATGATAATTCTCATTCAGAGCATTCATCAAAGGCATAATTCATGGCTTTTATCTTAAGCAAGTTTGCACTCATAAGCCTAATCGTAAGCGATAACATGGATCTTAAATAAAAAATCTCTTAATAAGCAATGAAAAAATCATAAAAAGCAGAAACCCTAGTAATACATAGGGAGTTTTTGTAAATATTGTAATCATGATTCTCATAACGAGTATTCTTAAAAAGCATAATCGATGACATTTACCTTAATTAAGCTTATCTCATAATTGAGGACATTTATCTTAATCATGGATCTTCAAAAGAACAATCAAGAATCATAAAAACATGTCCAAAACTCATAATTAAGGAATGCAAAAAGATTAATTCATGATGACTTAAAATACATGTCGTAGATAGCTGAATTGATGACACTTGTCTGTTGGCAATTTGTGGTGATGTAGCTATACGTAAGTGCCGCTTTGGATCACTTATCTGCATGGATTCGGCACAGGTGCTACTCAGTTTTCTCCACTGAGCTTTAGAAAGTATCTCTTCCACGTTGTCCTGCGCCCACCCCAAGGGTTTGGCAATCTTGACAATTTCAAAAGACTTGACTGTGAAGTTTAGTTTATAATGTAGAAACTGATCTTCAGAAAACTGATTATTGATTATTCTTACCCACACACAAGTGATAAGCCTCGAATGGATGATGCTGCGACACCAATGTCTTGTGTGTGTGTGTGTGCGTGAGAGTGAGAGAGAGAGAGAGAGAGAGAGAGAGAGAGAGAGAGAGAGAGAGAAGGGGAGAGATTTAATTTTATTTCTTAAACAGATACATCTTGAAAATGCAAAACAAACAGATTATTTTATCGTCCTCGGAGGTCAAACATGACCTGTGGGACCAAAGATATGTTTGATGTTCAGCTATGTGGGTTTGATTAGTGATTCTTGATAATCAAGGATAGTGGTGATGAGAATTGCAATGGAGAGAGAGAGGGAGAGACAGATTTTACATCGTAGGAACAGTCATAGAGGCCCTAATCCATTTGATCAACAATATAGAGCCCAATGCTTGTTATAGAAGAGGGAAGTAGATAACCAATTTGTCATGCAATGCAACCACAAGAAGATTTAGAAATTTTCTCATGTAGGAAAAACGGAGTTTTTTCTAGTGTTTTTCATACAATGAATAACATCATGAGCTTCTGCTCGAGAGGCACCGCATACCTAACTAGGTATGATTGGGGGTCCCCCCCACCGGACCGGTGGTCCCTTGCCCCCAATCTTACGTAGCTAGCTATGCGGTCCCTCCCTCAGAGAAGCTCATGATGTGAGGTAAAGTCACAATGTGGGAATTATTGTGAGAATTTGTCCAAAACTTCTTGTGGACAGTCACAATTAGTAGTAATTTGGATTATGTTGTATTAATGCATTCAATTTACGTTAGTAACTTTACACAACCTTTATTGTGGTATGTGATTACAACTTTTTGTTTACCCTCATCTTTATCTTGTGGAGATCTGAAAGTTGGGTTCACAGACACTATTATTGTTAAACTTTTTAAAACCGGATGGGAGTCGATCATCTAACTAATGCAACAATCCAAAGCTAGGTCAAGATTGCTTGGTTTAAATTGTACATTCTTGTGGTGCATCCAATTAGATGCAAGAGAGCGTATCAATTGTGGGAACAATCTGGCCAATCAGTAGGCATCTCCTTTGTAGCTTTTGGAGATTAATATTTACATGGTTGAGTGAGAACAACTTGAATTTCTCTCGCGGGACAAATAACTACAAAAGCTTGAATAATATGGAATATGCTTAGATATCTCAGGGCATGTTCTTGTTAGTGTTTATTAAGGTAAATAAACACGTGATCTTGATTTAGAAATTAAGTCTGTCTTTTTTTTGTGTCGTAAAAAACAAACAATTGCGCCTACATTTGATATTTGTAGTTAATGGTCCAAAAACTCATTCCAATTGTTTTGCTAAGCTTAAATATTTGTCAAAGGACCTGTCATTATTGTATGGATGTTTTTCGTCGTTAGAGCTGATGAGGTATGATTAGCATTGAATAGATTTTGCTTTCATTAGGGTGCTACAACTGCTGATCATCAGTTGACCATTAAAGTCATCACTGTGCTTCCCAAAAGCCTTTAAAGCCTTTCATCCCTTGCCTAATAGGATAAAGGGGCCAATAATAAGCTGGCTCCACGTCTTTGGGACCCGTCGGCCCCCTTTGATAAAGCTACTTTGTTCTAGAAGTGGGACACATTTGACTGGGCGTGGAGTGGTTAAAGCAAGACATGATGAGATTTTAGTCGTCCATTCTTGAGTACGAGCTTGTTGTCTCATTGGTTCAATATACTCTTCCTACTCGAGGCCATTTTTGTTACACAGAAAATTTTGTTTGTGTCATGCGTCATGCACGCCTCACCGCTCCTTACATTGAGCTCTTGAATGCACCTTCTCGAGCTCAAAACACTACAGCAAAGTGCCCACAATTCGTCCCCTTTCATAGGTGGCCTTATATTGGCCCCTTTACCCTAGTACATCAATCAAATTGATGGGATTGTGAAGATTAGGCCCAGAAAATGTAAGTTGTTTTCCAACCATAAGCAAAAAAGTAATATAGTGATATTTGTCACATTTGCGATGTTGCCAAAAACCTATGTAGGTAAACAGTTCTCTCGCTTGCAATTGAATGAGGGGTCCTAGAGGTGACTTTGCCTGTGGTCATGAATACTATAAGAAGGACTGCTTGACAGCATGCCGTTGGAGGTGAGGCGGACGAACGCAGCATTGCCTTCGGTACATACCATCTCTCTCTCTCTCTCTCTCTCTCTCTCTCTCTCAGCCTCTCAGCTAGGCCTTGCTGCCTAGCACGGCGATTCCCATACGTACATCCGTCATCTCGATTCTCTAGCCCCGAGTTGGCTAGGGAAGCTCTGACAAAGTCCTGACCAACTGCCGATTACGGATTCGCTTGCGGACAACTCACGCTTCGGTATTCAAGCAGCAATTTAAAAAAACACCTCGTGCCAAATCCGCTATAGTCATGGGGACAAATCCCCTTAGACTTTGCCTTAACGGCAGTGTCAACAAGAACCTTGCTATAGATGTATGTTTTATGGGAAAATGCTCAACAAAATCCTTTGGTGCCCATTGCATACATTGATAAAGCTAAAAATTTCATTATGCAAAATCTTTTGCATGGAACTTAAACGACATTATACTTAATTCTTTGTAATTAACCAACTTAATCAAGTGGCACCACCATGAGAGAGAAGAAGAAGAAGAAGAAGAAGAAGAAGAACATTATTCTAATGTCGTAGAAAACTTTGCTAAGAGACCTTAAAGATCTATCCGATGAGGCGAGTTGAAGTCATGTACCACACTTGGGTGATAGAAAGGTTATACCATTTTCGTGTTTTTATTAGCACACGCACACACACCCACACCCACATGAGAGAGAGAGAGAGAGAGAGAGAGAGAGAGAGAGGTAAGGCTGTGATAGCACACTACCTGCGCAAGGATAATTTAGGACATCATTTTTCATTATGTAGGGCACAATAAATCGTCAAATAAGTTAGAAGGAGCTAGTTGATTTGAGGCAAGGGGTAGCGGAGGGCACCAAGCATGATGTACAAGAAGGGGATACTTAGGAGTGACCAATTGGAGGAGGGAATAGGGTGGAATACCACCAAAGGATGGGGAGCATTAGTCAAGGTACTCAATGCTTGAGATGTGGCTCACTTACCAAATTATTGTAGTAAGAATTTGAAACGAAAGATGACAACTTGACCATGCCCATGGCTTATAGTTTCGGTAAACAATTTCAATGTATAGTGTACACTTGAGAGAGAGAAGCAAATATTACATAGACATGCAAACACACATAGGTTTGACCATGGCTAAGATTTGGGAAAAGGCATTTGAGTTTTATTTAGGAGAGCAAATTGAATGTATGAAAATTATGCAAATTGAAACATACAGAACTTGAAGTGTAGTTTTAAGGCTTCTAGCTAACATCTTGTGTTGCTCTAAGAGCCATTAATAAAGCATAGTATGTAAGAGCCATACTCATAAGAAGATTCTTTGATTGGCTGCAAATTTTGACTTGCTTGTCTATGCTTCCTTGGCTTCCACTTCATTAATAGACTTCATGACTTCATCATTTCCTCATCTTAGGCCCACATTTGAGAAGCCAACCATGCTTGCACGCTCCACAATTTCAGCCAAGGGTAACCTTGTTCACATCGTCCCCCTCATCAATGACTTCATGTTGTAAAGCTAGGTGTTTGAACCCTTGACTTCTATAATATCGCCCAACTTCTTTTAGCATTGAATATTCAACATTGTGTTGTAGGAACAATCCTAAAAGATGAGAGAGAGAGAGAGAGAGATGTAGAGTTTAGGGAGGATAAGAGGGAGAAGCATTCATGGTGTTAACCTGCCAATGACAAAGTTAATTACACAATAGAGATAGAGTAGAATGTAGGTGCAAAAGTAGATTCATTGATTCAACATAAAAGTATGTACAAAAGGCTCATTATATAGAGCTGGCTAAGGCATATCATCTAACATCACTGATGACATCATACAAGCCTTTCAAATCAACCCATACAAGTTGCAAACTCGTGGGTGAACTTTCATGCCACTTTAGGAGTCCATTAAACAACGCTAGGTGAGTCCACACTCTCTAGTGATGACCCCCATGGGTACCCACACCCTTGAGTACCTTTTCCACATGTCCTTCGGCCTCTCGCGCTAGCTCGTGTGTGAGAGCTGGATGCAGGATTGATGAGGCCGAACAAACTATCGAATTGCAGGTTGTGCTCAATTAAGCTAGGCTCAGTGGTGCAACAGAATCGTGCCGGTGTAACGAGCTGGCTCGTCTGAGCTACGACAAAGCAAGCTCACACACATACACCTCCGTCGCGCCACCTCCGCTCCCCTTTCATGGTTCCGACCCGCCGCTCTTGCAGCGAATGGCAATAAATCGACACCTAGACCTCTTGACCCTTAGACCGGTTCGCACGGTAGGCCATGACCCCTAGCCCCCCCAAGCTCACATCTTGCACTCGACGGTCTGTAGGTATAAGTGCTATCGGCTACTGACCAAATGACTCTCAAGGTAGTACTCACGGATAGAGCATGAATGAGAGACACAATAGAAAAGAGGACTTATTGTGAAGAGCAGTGTTTGGCAAAGTGTGTCTTACCTTGCAACCATATTGCTTCTTTGAAAAGTAACAATTCCGCTTGAGAAGAAGAAGAGACGGAAAATTCCCAACACTTTTTAAAGTAAAGTGTAAAAATAGTAAAATTTAGCTCAAAATTTCAAACTTTCTTCTTCAAAAATTTCATTAAAAGGGAATCGTCTATGGTTGCCAAAATGAATTTTCCCAAACAATGGCTAAGAGATAAATTTGTAGGATCTGTTGTTGTGATTCTTATGGCTTCAAAAAGCTGCTGCAAGGCCTCCATGAATTCAAGTGCTCATGAGATAGACGTGAGGAGGATGCCATTAATAACAGGTAAGATGCGGCAGATGGCATCATTGAGATGCCTACAACACAAATTGACATAGATGCATTAGTGGAGTTGAGGAGGAATGTAGCTCTCTCTCTCTCTCTCTCTCTCTCTCTCTCTCGGATGTTGTGCTGGAAGGCAAACTTGGATCAAGAAAGATGGGCCACCATGTTTTGTGTGGAGAGAGCATAGAATGACAGGGGTGTGCATAGAGAGAGAGACGGCTTGAGCACGCTAGTAGTGGAATGGTGATGGCGTGTGGGGGACTACGTAATTTGTACTCTAGATGGACGGAGAGAGAGAGAGAGAGAGAGAGAGAGAGAGAGAGAGAGAGAGAGAGAGAGAGAGAGAGATGCCTACACAATTCAACCCACTGACACAAAGTTTTATCGGGAGGTCTAGCATATGTCTGCCCAAGGTTATTTCTCTATGCAAGCATTCAATACTAAAATAGACAGTGTCATATAGCATTTGTTTAAAGCACGTGTGTTGCAATCTAGTGTGAGATAGAGGAAAGAGGGAAAACACAAAGTACCTCCTTCATGACATAGATATGCCTAGGTGTGTTGCCTCTCCTTACTTATGACTTAATCTTCAACTTTTCTCCTTGTAACAGCTCCTTACTCCTGCCTTGATCTCCACCTTGAACTCTTGTTAAGCTACTATGCTGGCCTTCTTTAGGTGTAGGTCACCTAGATGTCAATCTGAGTAGTGCGTGCATATTTTCTAGTAGGTAGAATGGCATCGAGGAGCACATCAAGAATTAGTGATTGTAGCTAGGGTGATACCCTCACTTAGTATCCAGCACCAACAATCTAGAGCTTATGAGGGGGTTGGAGGTGAAGAGGGGGGGGGGGGGGGGGGTAGGGGTAGAGAGAGAGAGAGAGAGAGAGAGAGAGAGAGAGAGAGAGAGAGAGAGAGAGATAAGAGAGTAGAGGGATTCCATTAGTTTACCTGCAAGCAATTGACTTTGGTATCCATTCATCCAAGGGAAGCCAACAAAACTAACGTGCGGGCCTTTTTAGGGACCGATAATGATGGTGCCACTCTCGTTGTATATTTCCATGGTGTAGCAGTATGCTAGTTGCCTATCTCTGCTTGACTACATACATAGCACACAACGCTTCTCCATCAATATGTCTAGTTCACCTGTCTCATCCTCGGGTCTCTCTCTCTCTCTCTCTCTCTCTCTCTCTCTCTCTCTCTCTCTCTATATATATATATATATATGTGTGTGTGTGTGTGTGTGTGTGTGTGTGTGTGTGTGTGTATGTATATATATATATATATATATATATATATATATATTGTATGTTTGTGTGTGTGTGTGTGTGTGTGTGTGTGTGTGTGTGTGTGTGTGTGTGTATATATATGTGTGTGTGTGTGTGTGTTTGCTTCCATCCCTCATTCACCACCTGCTTGGAACTTTGCAATCTCTAATACTTTTTGTAACCTTCCCTTGCACCCCCCCCCCCCTTCTCTCTCTCTCTCTCTCTCTCTCTCTCTCTGTGTGTGTGTGTGTGTGTGTGATAATAATTGAGTGACCCTAAAAAAAATAAAAATAAATTATTGGCATTGCAAGCTGAGTTTGTTGAGGACTGTAGGTTGTTTGTTTGTGTCATGGAAATGGATCATCCTCCTCTCGGTTGCTCATCTAGGTTGTGCCCCTTCAATCCACTAAGGTGACCATGGCAAGAGCATCTCTCTCTCTCTCTCTCTCTTACTCACACACACACACACACACACACACACACACACACACACACACACACACACACACACACACACACACAAACATACACACGTGTGATACTATCAGTATGCTCTGTCTCTCTGCTGTGAGAAGTGAGTGGGTAGGTGAAAAATCAGGAGCACCTCGATGGGAGGCAATGTTAGGAAATATGACGTAGCTAAATAGATATTTGAGTAGATTACTTAATGGAGAGAGATAGATTTCACACACACGAGATTAGAGAGAGAGAGAGAGAGAGAGAGAGAGAGAGAGAGAGAGTACATACGATATACGTGGTTCACCCAATGTGGGCTACGTCCACGGGAAAGCAGCCACTCAATGGCTTTAGTAATTCAAAAGAAGAGTAGTTTACAAAGGGATTATACCCTTAATAGAGCTCACACCTTGCTTCACTCTCACCACCTCACACTCGCCTTGTTGCATCAACTTCACACTATGAAATATGTGTAGAAATGGCCTCCTTTTATAGGCCAAAAGAGCTGCCCTCTCTCATGAGAGGCAGCCATGTGTAGCCGCCCTTGTGTAGATAAGTCCAAATCGGACCCTCCAATCCGCCCATGTGTGGCCGCCCTTGAGAAGACAAGTCCACTTTTGAATTCAGCCACACCGGCCACTGGCTATTGACTTCCGACCACCGGCCACTGGCCATTGACTACCGGCCACCGACCAACCGACCGATCGTTTTCCGACCACTTTTCGACCGTTGTCCGGCCATAATATTCCGGCGAAAATGAATATTCCGACGAAGTTTGGTTGGCCCTAAAGTTGCCCTTGATTTTTGGCCGTGAAATTTTGGTTTCGGCCAAGTGATTTTTATTTCCGGTGAGTGATTTTCCTTCATGCACGATGGCTTCTCCTCGTAATGGGGGCCTTACAAATGTGCGCTTTTACCACAGAAAATTACAAGGGGTAAATCAGGCTCCATACTTAACAGGAAAATAGATAGGTGCAAAAGGTGGTCGAGGGGGGCTACATAGTGCAGAGTCAAGAAAGACAAAGATGATCCATCCACCTCCTAGCTCATGTTCCTTGTTGACCGCTAGGTTCTCGGCTTGTGTCCCCCTGGGGCCATCATTGCACATGAGAGTATGGAGGAATCAAGTCTAGATATAAGACAAATCTGTCTATCCATGGAAAATATATAAGAGAAAGCTACAACTACTTCCTATCCATGGCAAAGCTAATCCCCTTGATTCTATGCTCATCTCTTTGTCCATGCGGAGAGAGAGAGAGAGAGAGAGAGAGAGAGAGAGAGAGAGAGAGATTTGTCACCTTGGGGCACACTCCTGGGATGAGTGTGGAGAGTGATGGAATTTAAAGCAACTTACACTCCTTCTTGAGCTTTTGCACCTTGAGCCTCAATAAGGAGTTGAGATGGACTGGCCGAAGGATGTAGGGTTCACTATTTCTTGAATGCTTATTATAGAGCAACCAGGAAGGAGGGCTTTAGTTAAATTCTTTAGAGATTCATACACCTCTTCTTCCTCGGTGGTCCACTTGGAAACTTCTTGCAACCACTTATCCATCATGCATTGAAAGAGGTATTATCATTATAGACTGAAGGGTTCTTAGAGTCCTCCTTCGTGGGGGGGTAGTGAAATAATGGGGGGAAATCACAAGCAAGGAGTGGTGGCCTCAACACCTCCCCTACCTTGATCCCTCATCACGTCAAGCATGTGATCCATGACACAATGCGTGAGAGAGAAACAAACAAGGGGCACCACCTAAGGATGCGGCTTGGATGCAATTGAGATGGGTGAAAGGATATTAACGTGACGTGCTTTTTATGCTAGTTAGCATTTTCAAATTAGCATATCTTAAAATATTTGGGCATCTGATAAATATTTGGGCATATCTTAAAATATTTGGGCGTCCGATAAATTTTTTAACAAATAATATCAAAATTTGTTGGAGGTTGTACATTTGAATTCCTTGTTTCAAAAGCTTTCTATTGATATATCATATGTCATATATTGTGGAGATGTAGCTTATGTTATTGTACTAATTAGCATATGTCAAAACTGTGCTAGTTAGCATACCCTTTTTCCTTGAGGTGTTATGGTGTGGATGGTGAGTCCCAAAACCCTTTTCATAGACTAACACTTCTAGCCATGCTAGAATGTGGAGGCATGGTGCCTACACCTTAAAGTGCTCATGATAACTTCTAATACTTAAAGGTTGTGCTTTGGTGAGATTTTTGTTACTTTGGTGAAGGAGACCCCTCTTTACATAGGGAAAGATGGTCGTATTATCCAAAACTTTATAAAGCTAAAACAAGCGCCATGTGATCATGGGTCACACTTGTTTAACTAGGTGTCTATGTGCCAGATTATTAGTCTTATGAGATAAAAGGAGGGAGAGAGGCGGGGGGGGGGGGAGGGTAAAGGGATGGGAAATTTATATGGTTGCTAGTTACACTAGCTTATTGAAAGAGAGAGGGTATGGAATTTACAAGGCATTTGTCGGAGTTTGCCACTCATGGCAGCCTTGAACTCTTCTCACCTTCTCCTTTCCACACTCATTCCTTTCTCTCCATCACCAAGACCTGAAAGTTTCAGTTCTCTCACCATCTTGCTCATATTCATCTCTATATCGCACAAATTCTCCTACATACATACTATTTATCTCACTCCGTCTCTCTCTCTCTCTCTCTCTCTCTCTCTCTCTCTCTCTCACACACACACACACACACACACACACACACACACACACACACACACACACACGCACACACACACACACACACACACACACACACACATGCATATTCTCTCTCGCACACACAAATACATACATAGGATCAAAATCACATGCCCACATAGAAACACATAAAAACTCTCATCATCAAGCTTGGTAATAATGAGAATTTATTATATCTCTCAAGGATTTTATCGTGGAGACATGACATGGATTCTCTCTCTCTACAAGTACGGGAATTATTGCAGTTCTAGTAGGTGTAATCACTCTCTCATCTTTTTCTAGTTATGCAGCGAGAGAGAGAGAGAGAGAGAGAGAGAGAGAGAGAGAGAGAGAGAGAGAGAGAGAGAGAGAGAGAGAGAGAGAGAGAAATCATGCAATCTCTTGCATTATTGCAAGAGACACAAAGCTCTTCAATGTGCTCTTGGATATTTGGAGTGATCACTATTTGGATCATTTCTTAGCGCTCCAATTTTCAAAAATTATAAAGAAAACATACAAAAAAGCTTCAACTCAAGGGTTACATTTCTCATGTTTTCAGTTCTGCCAAGTTCTAAGTGGAATAGGACACCAAAATTCCACAAAAATGTGACGTGTCTTTGCTGCCACTAAAGTCTTCAACGGTCCCATCTTGGTTGACACTTCTATTATGCATCCCAAATAGTCTTCATTCATGTGTGAAATCACCACCAAAAGGACCTTAAATTTCATCACAAAAATTAAAAAAAGTCTCTCTTATTAATATTTTAAGACTTAGCCCATAATGCAAGTAGTCAACATAATATTATTATAAACTAGAAAGGTGGAATAATGATATAAACATGGTGGAATAAATTGTAGTAAAATCACAAAAAAATGGTGAAATGGAAACAAGGTCAATTAGTAATGGTCATAATTTTTTTTCATGAATGTAGAAACTATAAAGTAGAATTAAACCTAGTTGAAGATAAATAATCAACGTGAAGAAACTAGGCGAGGTTCTTGTTACAAAGAAGAGAAATGGACCAAAAATTCAAAAAGCGCCCCTCACTACCATTTGCAAGACCAAAGATCCTATGTATGCTAGGATCTTAGACCAATTGTAAGCCCCACCATGTAAGATACTGTACAATAATAACAAGAATTTTCTCCCTCACACACACACACACACACACACACACACACACACACACACACACACACACACACACACACACACACACACACACACACACACACACACACACACACACACACACACACAGTAGTTTACTTTTGCTTATGGTGATGTGGTCCCATTCAATCTTGATGTTTATAATTCTTCCTTGCACAAACTCAAAGCTTGAGAAAAGAACCCAGAACACTTTAGTGAGTTTAATGAATATAAGGAGAAAAATTATGATATTAATGATTTGGAATTAAGAAGATTATCCTCTTATACAAAAATTGCACGAAAAAAGTACTTACAAAATAGTTAGCAATTTCATGATCACTTTGGACTCATCAAAGACTAAATTTATTTGCACCCATTTTCTATTTCCTACCATGTCTAAGATATTCATATGGTTCATTATTGAAAAGAGAATAAAGGTCATCAATATCAGTAATAGTTGGCATGGGTCTTGATCAAGCACTGATGAATATCATATATTCATGCAATCATCTTATTATGAGAAGGATAGAGGTGTGTTACCCTCAGATATGGAAATGAACAAAATCATAGGGGGACGTGGGTTTGGGTTTACCTACAGTCACAAATGTGCAAAGAGCTTGTAATTTTGATAGTGACACTGTAGCAATGTAGAAGCTTCAGTCCAGCAAGGTGGAGCCACTGTATTTAATAGACTCAGAGAATTGGCACAATGGTTCCAAAAGAATGTTGTCCATCAAAAAAGATTCTTGTACTTTTGGATGCTATTCTTTTGCGTCGTGAATTTCTCCTTGAACTAGTCCTCCTCCTCCTTGCTCAGCATCACTTGCATTTTGAGGGTACCCAACCCCATCTCCGTCGCACATAGAGCCACCTGTAGATTATGCAGTCGGTTAAGAGGATCATAATTAAATACAAGGATTGAAGAATTAGTTCTTTGGGGGTTTGTGGTTACATCACTAGTTTTTCTCTTACCTGGATGCGCTGAGCCGATTCTTCTCCCACGCGGTTGGCCTTTTAGTGCAAAGAGTGCCAAAACATTGGAAAATGGCAGGTGACTGCCACTTAGTGGTACATCCCTCCCAGTGCACTTGGATATCTTCTTTGATTAGAGAGACCAAAAAATCCAAATCGTCTTCAATTAGAGGGAGCATATTGACTTTTTGGTATGCTATCGTTAGAGAATAGTCAGCACAATGGGAGCATGATGGTGAGCTGCTTCCTCCAAAATAGACTATGTAAATTTTGTCTGACATTCTTTTGCTATTGTTGCTACCTAAACGGATTCCTATACTTGACACTGCAGTTTCTCTTCATGCTCAACAGATCCAAAGTCATGGGAATCGTCACTACGTAGGCGCTCTTCCATTTTTGACGTTGGGTAAGGGACTCATTTTGGGCGGTCAGTTTGTATCTATTTCTTTCAAGTATTTTCTTACTTGATAAATAAATTGAAGATAGTTCGTAACATGATGAGTCTTCAGTTGGTACCTAGGATGGGCCCAAGGGTAGACCACATTTGGAGAAGATCTAGATTGGAGCTGCCCAAGATTCACCAAAACTTGTGGTGGCCTCGTCTCTTTTGCTTGGTGTTGGGTGGCCACAACACTAGTTGATGCAACTTGGGTGGTTACCGCCATGGCCATTGTCGACACGGAACTAACAGGTGGCATGGACACAACTACCACCAAAGTTGATACTGGTACGGACATAGTCTGATCAACATTCGTAGTTTCTATTGTCAAATATCGCAAATAATTTAGGATTTGAACTAACCTTTTCTATGATCATGTCTTGTTTCAACAAAATTTCCTAAAAGAAGGGGGGCTTGAAGCCTCAGCATCATCCTCACGCACATGGATGATTAGGGGCTCCTACCCCTCCCCATTTTTTTGCTATTAGTGGCATTTGAACTCACATGATTTTCTATGATTATGCGGGGGGATTTTGAGCCTAACCATCATCCACGTACATGCGGATGATCAAGGGGCTCTATCCCCCCTTTTTTTCAATTATTTGAATATTGAACCGATATTTTTTATGGCCCATGTCGTGTTTCAATAGAGTGATTGGTACACATGGACAAAGGGGGGAGGCCTATCTCCCCCCATTTCATTTTTTTAAAACTAAAACATGACATGCCAATAGATAGAGGAAATATAGATATTTTTTGGAAAATATTTGTCCCTAGATTTGGTTTTGTAGAGCCAATTTTTATGAAAAAAGGGGGGTTGAGCCCCCTCATTGTCTGTGTGCGTGCGGATGAGGGGGGAGATCAACCCCCCTTCTTTTCACAAATATTGGCTCATGGTGTTTACAATTTTCCTTCTCTCTCTCTCTCTCTCTCTCTCTCTCTCTCTCTCTCTCTCTCTCGCCCTCTTTCTCTTTGTGTGTATAGCTGCCTCCTCTCTGCAAGCCCATCTCGCGATACCAAGTAGATCCTGCAATGAGCTGGATGTGTTTAGAGAGCTATTCCAGGTTGGTACCTAGAACTAGAGATTTCAGAATCACGCCCTCTCGTGATGTTGATCTTGATCGTGATCTTTATTCTCCTAATCTTTCTCATAATCCTCATCCTTATATTGATGGCTACCTATATACTCCATGATAGCTTCATCAACCAGTGTTGTGTTGTATTGTCCTGAATTCTCTTTGAGCTCTGCCTGGATTGTTTCAATGAAGGTCTCCACATCAGATACATTAAGGTTTAGGTCCCCATTCTTATCCACAATCTATAGTAAGTTGTGGTAGATGTATTTCTAGGATATAGCATCCTTTTTCGCTTGATGTGCCTTGAATAAATCCCTCTAATTTGATTTCTTAGCCTCCAAAAGAGTCTAGTAATGATCAACATCTCTGAGAGAATCTTCTTTTGATTCTTGTATTATCCCATTTTCCTGGAGAAGTTTATGAATCTTCTTTTCCAGTCCTTCCTTCTCCCTCTTGTGCTGATGTTCTTGTATCAGCATGGCTAGGTTTCGGGCTGTCCAGTTGGTGTTTTCCTCCATAAGCTTCTTCAGTTACTCCTCGACCTGTTGAATTTCTTCTTGAAGTGTTGTACTAGCACTGGAGGTAGAGGTTTGAGCCTCCTTCATTTGACCAATGGCATTCATTATTGTGTTCCATCCAAACTAAATAGCTGCTACACCCCCTTGAGTGATTACCTATGGATTAGTATGATGTGTTTCATAGGTTGTCACTGGAAATGGATATGGTAAGGCAGCTCTATTGGGTTTCTTTATCATGAGCCTTCCCTTAAGAGGCGTTGTTTGCAACCTCTACAACCAATCTAGCTGGCCATTGCTAGATTATTGGTTTTTGGTACATAGCCATTGTCAGATGCCTGGTTAGTTGCTTCAGTTTGGGTAGTTGTTTGTTGTCCTGTTGTATGGACTGGTTGGTCTGCAAGTTTTTCCTTTTCCTACATATTCTGCCTAGTCCAGGTGTTAGTGCCAGCTTATTTCTGAGTTTCGGCTTTGAGCCCCTTGGAGTTCCAAAGTTTTGGGCTTCTTAGCAACAAAGCTAGTTGTTGTGTCATTAGTAGCGCATTTCTCCCCAACTAGCTCTTTGCCCTTGCCTTTGCCCTCAGATGGCTTGGTTGGACTTTCTTTTGCTTGTGAACCAGCCCTATTTGAAGCTTCTATCCTCCGTTTCTTCATCAAATGAATCTAAATTGATTCTTTTTGGTCTTGAAGCAGATACTCTATCCCAAATTGTATGAATAGTGACAAGTATTGTAGGTAAGCTTGTCCGGTAGACAAATTGCCAGACATACAAAGCCTTAAATAGATTTCTGGATTTGGCTTTGGTAGTCTGCTGAATGACACTACTATATAAGAATTGCATAATGTTTATAATGGCTTTTGGGTCTAACACTTTGTCCAATAAAAATAGCTTTTTTGGTGGATATGTGGGGTTATTTTTCAGGCTCATGGTCTCAGCGAGGAGATGAACTTGTATAATGCACTTTTGCCATTGGAATACCCAGTACACCCTCTTTTCTCTTCTTCTTGGCCCGATCATCTTCTCTCAGATACCAGATGACGTCTTCAGTCGTTGCCGATGTGGCTTTCTGAACATTAGGGAGTTTGAAAATATGTGTCAGTTCTCCAATAGTCAACTCAAGCTTATGACCATGAATGACTATAGTACCGTTTTTTGTTTTGTATGTAGTGAGTACCTGTTGCATGATTTTCCTATCAAAGGGAAGTGCTACGGCTTCCATAATGACCTCTAAGCCCCATAGTTGGAGTAGTGCTTGCTCACTTTCTTGGAAGACATATTTTGATATTTTACTGTGTGGAATGATACCTAAAGACTCCTTAAGGCTTTCTGTGTCTGCATTCATCTTGTCCAAGGATTCTCGCATGTGCTGTCACTTGGACATTTTGCTCATACACGATTGAGATGAAGAAGTGTCGGTTGTGAAAGACTTACCTGTTGTCACTGTCGTAAATGAGTTGTTGAAGGAGTAGTGTGGAGTGTCGGGGATGGTAAGTTCTATTGAAGGAGTTTGGCTCTGCGACAAAGAAGCAGGTATTTGTGGGCTTGAAACGATCTCTGTTGGTTGAGTGTAAGTGGCACTAAGGGCTACAAGTAAATGGTATATGGGAAAACTCGTCGCATAGTTATGCATATCCTTGCCATGAATGCTCCACTAGTAGCCTGCCCTTGATCTCTGCACTCTACTTGTGATGTGCCAAACATGCATTGGCTTGTCTGGCTAATCATTGCTAGAGAGATTTGTTCCTGGGTTTGGTTCATTTCCCACTTGCGATTGGCCGGTACTATAAATGGTTCATTTGTCTCTAACTAAACTGATCGGATGATTGAAGATTGCACTTGACTACTGGTGCTGAATCTGATTGTAAGGCCAAAATTGATACTGGTGCTGACTCATCCATAACTGAACTAACATAGAACAAGTCCAGTAGCTCCTCTGCTGGTTAATTTTCTCGCCCTGGCTCAATTGGAACCCCCTTTGTTCTGGAATAATATAGCTTAATCTTGGCCCCATTATATACTCCAAGAAAAAATAGATCCAAAAAATCTCTAAGTCTAATTGTTCCATTCAAGAATAACGAATCAACTTCATAGGATCCTGACCACGTCATTTTTAGGTATGGTTTCTTTGGACTAGTAGAGTAGAACTAAGTCACCTCTTTGGAACTCTCTGACCTTGATCCTGTTATTATGCCAATTCTTCCTTCTCCATTGCACCACTTCTTATTCCAATATAGAACTCTGTTGTATCTCATCTGGCTGTAGTAGATCATCCAACCGTTGCTTTAGGTTCTTATTAAAACCCATCCCATATTCAACTGCCTATCGTAAACTTGGAATAACAAATTCCATAGGCACTACAGCTTCTGTTCTATATACCATTTTAAAATGGAGTCATTCTCGTAGTAACTTTGTAAGAAGTTTGGTAGGCCTATAATGTTGTCTGAAGTATGGCGTCCCTCTGATGTGGTTCCTTCTAAACAATCTTTGTAGGAATTGTTTTGATGGTTTTATTATTTCTTTCAGCTTAGCCATTGCATCTAGGATAATATGGCATTGATTTCTTGTGTTTTTGACTAAAAATATTTCCATGAGAATTTCCATCGTATCATTAATGACATGAGTTCCTTGGCCTGACACAATTTCAATAGGACAACCGTATCTACACATGATATTCTCATAGATAAATGAAGCAGTAGACCTAGCAGTATTATCTAGAAGAGATTTAGCCTCCACACACTTGTTGACAAAGCACATAGCCATAATGATGTACTTGTTCCTCCTAGGAGTTACCTCTTGAATGGCTCCAAAAAGTCAAGACCCTATTTTATAAAAACTCCCAATGGCTGAATTGGAGATATCATCTGATGTAGGTCTACTCACTCTTTGGCATAAATCACAGGTTTTACAAAACGTTTTGACATCAGCCTTCCTCGGTTTCTACCATAATCCGGCTTGAAGGATTTTCTTGTATGTGATATCGACTAAAAAATGACCGCCTGCATCATCATTATGTGCTTCAATGATAACCTACATCCGTCCCTTTAATGAAACACATCTTCGTGTTAAGTTCCAAGCTTGGTTTAGAAAGTGGCAACCCATGGGAACAAACCTTATGGCATGCACGCAACTAGTTGATTGAGGTTAAGCTTGCATGGCAAAGCAAGCATTATATATGTATATTTTTAATCAAGAAATATAAGCAAGCGTGTTATTGTCTTTATAATGTGTTTTTTTTTTGGGAAATGATTTGTATATTAACTGTGGTCTCATACAGCAAGTTGAAGGCATTACACCTTCAACCTATTGATGACTTGGAGCACCCTATCCCTCAGACACTGTATCCTCCAACATTATGTCCCTAATGACTGACATAGGCACTGTCTACTTAACACCTTTGTTACTGTTGGATGTAGAGAGATTCCTCATTGACCATATAAACCACAAAAACCAAACTCTGAATAATTGTACTGCAATTCTAGGGCATGGTCCTGATGTGTGCTCACCTTGGAAAAAGTCAATTTGAACTCCCCAAAATGTGCACCACACATATTTAGCCCATTTGCACCACTCTGCAACTATTTTACAATGCCAAAATACTTGTCTAATAGTCTCATTATCCTTACTACACTTCTCATCTGTGAATCCCTTTTTTTTTGGAGGTTACAAGAGTTGTAGGCAATACCTCTGTACATACTTTTTATAAAAAGAGTTTGAATTTGAACTAGTTTGGAGTTAACCATATAGCAGTTAATACATTCAACCACCATTTAATGTGCATATGTAATCCCCACTGTTTATTACATCTTTCATCAATACAAGTACTTGGTAAAAAAACATGAGTAAAAAATTGCAGAAGATGATTTCCACGAGTTGGCCATACATCCTGGCAAAGTCCAGTCTCTATGTTTGTCTTCCAAGTTTGGTTGTCCAAAAATAGGTAGGCTAAATACATATGCTCCCAGCTGGTGCCACAGTCGTCTGAACCTTACTCCACATTTGTATTGTCTTCTAGCTGTAGAAAAAAGTTTCAACTCAAGATCAGAGTCCAAAATTTGATTAATTTGAACAATACCCTTTTTGAATAGGGTAATAGCAGGTTTTTCCATAAATTTAGTTGGAGAAACTTTAAACACAAAGCTCCAAAATACATTTTTAGCACCCAAAGAATTACCAGTGTACCTTATTCTACCTTCCCAATGCAAAACAAAGAAGCTCTTTTTCCATGATTTTACCAGCATATTAGAAATGTCAAACCCATTTTTTAATGGAGCAACTGAAAATAGTTTATCCCAAACATTCATATGCCAAACACCATGAAAATACACTACAGCTGAATCAATCAATTTCCACAAGCATACAAACCAATCAATATCATTATCCAGCGTGTGTTTTATGAGGCAAGCCCTTCTTGCTTGAGCATGGCATTTCATATTCAAAATGTGCAGCCCACCCGATTTGTATGGGAAGGTTAAATTATTCTAGGCAATCAAGGTAGCAGCAACATAATGAGCCCTCCACAAGAACGTGGACATGGATGCTGTACATTTTTGTAACATTTTGTCAGATGAGTCCAACAAAGGCAAGTAGTATAGCATGTAAAGGATGAAGATAGATTGAACTATCCTTAATCTAACATGCAGAGGCCATTCATCACAGTACCAAGCTGCTCAATCTCTCTCTCTCTCTCTCTCTCTCTCTCTCTCGTTCAAATATCTACACTTCCCCTAAGATTCCATGGATCCTCGATTCATCCTCCATAGCCTTGCACTCTCCCTATCAACTGGTATCAGAGCCTTGCCTTGCTTGGTCTCGACTTGACTCAATACCGTGCAGGAGCTATCGCTTGTGGAAGAGACAGGGAGGTCATCAACCTACAAAAAATCAAGCATAACTGCCATCAACATGGTTTCCCTGGCATGCTGTTGAATTTTTGATGGTGAAGCGCCTCCTAATTCACTCTCTACTCCACGCTGCGAGCAAAATCTCCATCGATGTCGCTACCTCTCCATCTGCTACTACAAAAGTTCACCATTTTTTTCCTTTTTCACACTTTGTAAAAGTGGCCATTAATTTTTGAGCCTTACTTAGTGTTGGGATTAAAGCCCAAGTGGCCTCTTATGCGGATATGGCCGGCCGCCCGCATAACTCACTTACCTCTGACTCTTTGTATATACTAACATATTCTTTGTGAATACTAAGGAATTGGGAGATAACCCTTCTAACAGATCTCTGCGTACTGTGTACTGTGTAAGCTCACTGTGTGTGTGTGTGTGAGAGAGAGTCGACCCACGCTCCGCTCCGCGACTTCAATTGGTATCAGAGCCTTGGTTCAGTGCGGATTTGCGCAATCGCGCGCGCGCGCACTTTTCCGGCAGATTCTGGATCCGGAGTTCGAAAATTCACACTCGGCGTTCCGGGAGCGTTTCCATCAGGCGACCTGGGGTTTTACCCCCCTTTCGAAGCCGTTTACGCCCTCAGAATTTCGTTCTGAGCACTACAGCAGAAGATAGATTTCAGCCACAAAGAAATCCGTCTTGTGTAGATTGGCAAGCAAGAGGTGGTCGACATCAATATCGACATCGACATACATCACTTATTCGTCTTCAGAGCATCATCTATAGACCAGGTACACATATATATCATCAGATATATATATTGCAGTCTGCATTGCTACTTCTTGTGCTTGCCAGGTTCCAGGGGAGGTGTGGCTATACGATGGCTTGACACCACTGGCATGTATTGCAGATTGATGTACTGTGATTGTGGGTCTGCTAGTTGTGAGTCACGCTAGCAGACAGACCGCCGCAGCGGTCATAGGACAGTGATTGGTCTATTATAGGATGTATGCTAGTTCTGGGCAGTTTGCTGAGCCATCTGAGAGGGTCGTGTGTGAGGTTTTTTGAAGCCAAGCACTGGGGGCTGGGTTACCCAGTGTGAGGTGGATTAGGTTGCTGGAGTTCCCCTCTACACGCATCCTCTTCGGTGACTTTTATCCCTTAGGATGTATGACTTTGTGTAGACATTGGATTGCATCTTATGCGTCAGGCCGTTGAGGCATTGTTCAGAGTTCAGTCTTGAGACAGATACAGGTTCTGTCATCGCCCAGAGAGGAGACAGTGTATGCTTACAGGATTTGTCACTGGTCAGCTATTTATGATTGTTTTTTGAGCTATCTTTTGGTTCCCAGAGCTCAGTTTACAGGGGAGACTCTGTCAAAAATTTTCAAAATACTGACAGTTCCTGAGGAGAGGTGTTCAGCTTGTTGATTATAGCTTGTTTACTGTGTACAGAGGCCAGTTTACAGGGGAAACTCTGCCGGATTTTTCTCAGGAGTAAACAGTTTGGCAGATATGGCATCTTCTCACAGTGAGACTCTTTACAACATAAAGAAGCTGGATGGCACAAACTTTCCATTCTGGAAGAAGCAGATTTGGCAGGTTTTGGTGCAGAAAAAACAAGTGAAGCCACTGAAGCTCAAAGGGGAGAGACCAAAATTTATGGCTCAAGATGAGTGGGAAGAGCTTGACGAGTTAGCTTGTTCCACAATCATGCTGACACTGGCAGAAAATGTTTACTTCAACGTAGCAGAAGAGACTACAGCGTATGGCGTATGGCAAAAGCTATGTGATATGTACGAGAAACAAAGTGCTGCTTCTCAGATTTACTGGCTCAAGAAATTGGTGGATTTGAAGATGAAGGAAGGGACAGCCATGTCAAATCATCTGAATGAATTTCACTCAATTTTCAGCCAGTTAACAGCACAGGAGATAGTCTTTCCAGATTCAGTGAAGGCTATGTTTCTCTTAATCACTTTGCCAGACAGTTGGGATACTTTTCGTACAGCGTTAAGTAATTCTGTCGCGCCAGAAGGTCTTACAAGTGCCAATGTAGAAGGCAGCTTGCTCACAGAGGAAGTGAACAGGAAGAACATTGACAAAGGCAAAGGCAATAGTGCTTTGGTCGTTCGAGGGAGACAACAGTTTAAAGAGAAGAAGGGTAAGAAGGCACAAAACCGAAGTAAGTCTCGTGATTCGAAGTCAAAGGATGACATAGAATGCTACCATTGTGGCAAGAAGGGTCACATGAAGCGAGACTGTACGAAGTGGAAACAAGAAAAAGGCAAAACAAAGAGTTCTGAGCAAGATGAAAAGAAGAGTTCAGTGAAGATTGAAGAGGTGAATGTCACAGGATCTGGTTCAGACAGTGATTCTGGTATAGCAGCTGGTGACATCTTCCTTACAAGCAATCTTGATTCTGTTTTCTTGACTGCAGAGGATGGACATGCTATGAGTGATTGGATTATCGACTCAGGGGCATCTTTACATGTTTCTCCGCACAAAGAGTGGTTTACATCATATGTGGCTACTAAAGATTATGTCAGACTTGGCAATGAGCAGGTTTGTGACATACTTGGAGTGGGAGATGTGCAGTTGAAGTTTCAGAATGGCTCTTCTTTATGGCTCAAGAATGTCAGACATGTTCCAGCAATCCGAAAGAGCTTGATTAGTACAGGGAAGTTGGATGATGCGGGTTATGTGACAGTTTTTGGGAACAGCGCTTGGAAGATCTCCAAAGGTTCGATGACTGTAGCACATGGCAGCAAGTCAGGAACTCTGTACACTTTACATGTTTCAGAGGTTAAAAGCCATGTAATTAATGTGATTGAGCAGCCAAGTGTGTCACTGTGGCATCGTAGGTTGGGACATATGTCAAAAAGAGGAATGGAAATACTTTCTCATTATGGTTATTTGCCTGGCTTTTCATTTCAAGATTTCGAGTTTTGTGAGCATTGTGTTTATGGTAAGCAAACACAGGAACCGCACAGATCAAAGAGGAATCGTAGGGACGAACGGTTAGCTCTTGTACACAGTGATCTATGCGGACCAATGCCTAGTTTGTCACTAGGGGGAGCAGCGTACTTTTGTACATTCATAGATGACTATTCTCGCAAAGTATGGGTTTACTTCTTGAAGCACAAGGATGAGGTGCTCAAGGTCTTTAAGACATTCTTGCAGCTGGTGGAGAATCAGAGTGGTCAGAAGCTGAAGTGCTTGAGAACTGACAATGGTGGAGAGTACGTTTCCAAAGCTTTTCAAGACTTTTGTGAAGAAAAAGGGATTAAGCGGGAACTTACTGCACCATATAATCCTTCACAGAATGGGGTTGCAGAACGTATGAATAGGACCATACAAGAGAAGGTTAGAAGCATGTTGTCAAATGCTGAGTTGCCTGATGGATTTTGGGCGGAAGCAGTGGCTACAGCAGTCCATTTGATCAACAGGTCTCCTAGTAGGGTTCTGGATAAGAGTGCAGTGGCCGAGATGCTATGGACAGGCAAGGCACCTTCGTATAAGCATCTCAGAGTCTTTGGTTGTGAAGCTTATAGCCATATTCCTAAGGAGTTCAGAAATAAGTTAGAACCAAAGAGCAAGAAGTGTATATTTCTTGGCTACGGAGAATCGGGCAAGATGGGTTACCGGCTTTGGGATCCTGAGTCCAGAAAGCTTATTCGTAGCAATGATGTGCATTTCAATGAAGCCAAGTTTCACGCTAAGCCAGAGAAGACAGAGGAGATCAGAAGAGTTGTCTTTAGGGAAGATGGACCTAGTGCTAGCACATCAAGACAGCATGGTCAGGCTCAGGAACAGCCTATAGTGGCTAGAGAGGCAGAATCAGTTGTGGTGAGACGTTCTGAGCGTGTCTCCAAACCACCTGATCGTTATGTGCCATCTCTAAATTATGTCATGCTCACAGATTGCGGAGAACCATCTTGTTACAAGGAAGCATTACAAGTGGTTGACTCGAAAAAATGGCAGTTGGCCATGCAGTCAGAGATGACAGCTCTGCATAAAAACCAGACATGGAAGTTGGTTAAATTACCACAGGGCAAAAAGGCTCTACCTTGTAAATGGGTTTACAGGTATAAGATCACCGCTCATAATAGTCAGCCAAAGTACAAAGCAAGGCTTGTTGCCAAGGGCTTTAAGCAAGAACAAGGCATTGACTTTGATGAAGTCTTCTCTCCAGTGGTCAAGATGACTACATTGAGATGCTTTCTTGCATTGGTTGCTATATTGGATTTGGTGTTGCACCAAATGGATGTCAAGACAGCGTTCTTGCATGGTGATTTAGATGTGGAAATTTACATGCAGCAGCCAGAAGGGTTTGTTGAGAAAGGCATGGAACATTTGGTATGCCAGTTGTTAAAGAGTCTTTATGGCTTAAAACAATCACCGAGGGCATGGTACCATAAGTTCCACCAGTTTATGCTTTCTCAAGGCTACAAACGTAGTGAGCTCGATCACTGTCTATATACAAAGAAGGCTAAGGATGGCAGTTGGCTGATCCTTATTTTGTATGTGGATGACATGTTGATTGCCGGCAAACACTTGGACGAAATTTCAGCTTTGAAGTCAAAGATGGCAAAATCGTTTGACATGAAAGACATGGGTGAGGCAAGTCATATACTTGGTATGCGCATTGAGAGAGACAGATCAAAGAAGTTGATTTGGTTATCTCAAACAGAGTATATTGACAAGGTTTTGCAACGTTTCAATATGGAGAAGGGAAAGGCATTGAGTGTTCCATTGCCACCATATGTGAAACTTAGCAAACAAGATTGTCCTGTGTCTGAGGAAGAAAAGGCTGAAATGGATAAGATTCCATATGCGTCTGCAGTGGGTAGTTTGATGTATGCAATGATTGCTACACGTCCGGATATTGCATTTGCAGTGGGAGTGGTTAGCAGATATATGTCAAATCCCGGCAAGAAACATTGGGAGGCAGTGAAAGGTATCATGAGATACTTAAAACATACAAAGAGTATGCGCATATGCTATGGTAGTCAGGATTTGAGTGTCAGAGGATACACTGACTCAGATTATGCAGGAGACTTGGATAAGAGGAGATCTACATCAGGCTATGTCTTTACATTGGCTGGAGGTGCCATATCATGGCGATCTCGATTACAAGATTGTGTTACGCAGTCTACTACAGAAGCTGAGTATGTTGCAGCAAATGAGGCATGCAAAGAAGCTATTTGGCTTGGTAGATTGGTTGCAGACTTGGGAATCAATGCAGATATGCCAGAGTTATATTGTGATAGTCAAAGTGCTATACAATTGGCAAAGAATCCAGTGTTCCATTCGAAGACTAAGCATATTGATGTGAAGTATCACTTCATTAGGGAAGTACTTGAAGACAAGCAGATACAACTGCTGAAGATCCACACCAAGGACAATCCTGCTGATCTACTCACAAAGGGACTTCCAGGAGAGGGCTTTGTGCATTGTCGTGAGTTATTGGGCGTTGGATAGTTGGCAGCCATGTAAATCTTTGTACATTTATGTTCATAGATTTACAGTTACTTAAAGTGCCACATTGGACTTTAAGTGGGAGGTTGTTGGGATTAAAGCCCAAGTGGCCTCTTATGCGGATATGGCCGGCCGCCCGCCTAACTCACTTACCTCTGACTCTTTGTATATACTAACATATTCTTTGTGAATACTAAGGAATTGGGAGATAACCCTTCTAACAGATCTCTGCGTACTGTGTACTGTGTAAGCTCACTGTGTGTGTGTGTGTGAGAGAGAGTCGACCCACGCTCCGCTCCGCGACTTCACTTAGAGGGTCTTGGCACCCTCGGTTTGGTGCTCCATTCTCCGTAATAGCAGATTGACAAGGCTTACAAAAAATTGTAAATTGTAAATTTGCAGTATATCGGCAAGCCTTTTCTCAAATCTTAAAAGCCACAATCCGAATGGCATCAACCAAACGGCATCAAATGAAAAAGATCTTAAAAACAACTCGAAGTTTTGCTAATGGTGGTGTGGAAAATCCAATCATATTCTTTAGGATCAAGCTCCTTTGTTGATTCACTATAGGATCAAAAGTCAGCAAATTTAATGGATCCGAATTTCATACCTAGAAAATTAAAATAAAAGGCTATTTGATGCAAAAGAATCTCTAGAGTATAGTCAACCCCTATCAATCAATGAAGCTGGCACATCTGCTGCAGTCGCGAGAGTGTTATTTGCCAAGAAACAACGCAAGGACGAGCAAGAATTAGGTATTATTATGACATCTCTTGAAGATGACTTTATTCATTATGTGGATGACGTGAAATCTTCAAATGCTGTTTGGATGGAATTAGAGAATTTTTTTGGTCCTAAAGCCAAGTATTCCAAAACGAGCCTTAAAATGGAGCTATATTTTCTTTCCATGCGTGATGACAAAAACATTCCAGCTTTAGCTAATAGATTGAAAAGCATTCGCACACTCAATTAATTTATGTTGAAGGCCCTTCGCCAGATGAAGATCTTATAGTTGTTTTCCTTAATAGCCTACCTGTAGAATTTTATCAAATTGTAACTATTTTTAAAGAAAAGGATTAACTGCCTTCTTTGGATGATATCGTTAGTTCATTGTAGGAAGAAGAGAAACGAGTGCCACATGTTAGTTTTGCCATACCTACTGCATATATAGCCCGTGTTTTCACTTTGATTGCAACTGCAACTTCAACCAGACCTACTGACAACACTAGACCTTGTGCGATCTGTGGATGCAACAATCATCAAACTAAGGGCTGTCTCAACAAAAATCCTTGCATCCACTATGGAAAGACCAATCATCCTTTGGATAAGTGTTTTAAAAAGAACAAATGACAGCTCAACATGGTTGTTGATGGTGAAGCAACGATGCTTCTTGTAGATAGTGATGTCCTGTAGTTTTGAATTTGTTTTCTTTATGTTGATTTTTTATGTCAGTTTTTGTCAACAAATTGTACGCAATATAGAAACTTCCACACATCAGTTGGTAAGACCACCCATTTATGTTTGGTTCTGAGTTTTGGTTGTCTCACTCTGATAGTTGTCTGAGGGAAGTGCACACACACACACACCTATGTTGTTGTTGGCGGGGGGGGGGGGGGGGGGGGGGGGGGGGGGGGGGGGGGCTTCTACTTGCAGTTTCATGTGATTGAACTCTTACATGGTGTACACCAAGTCCATTTTCAGTGGTTTGGGCTTGATGGGGAGGGGGTTGGGTTCCAAGCCCAAGTCCGGTTCAAAAAGTGGCAACCTGTGGGAACAAACCTTATGGCATGCAGGAAACTAGTTAACTGAGGTTAAGTTAACATAGCAAAGCAAGCACTATATATGTATCTTTTTAATCAAGAAATGTAAGTAAGCGTATTATTACCTTTATACTACGTTCACATTCTTCAGTCCAGACGTATTTATTCTCTTTCTTTGTGAGATCATATAGGGGTCAAGCTTTGGCTGCAAACTATGAACAAATCTTCGATAAAATTTAATATACCCCAAGAATGAACTCAATTTTGAAACCGTGGTCGATGCTCTCGCTTACTGAGTACTCTTTATGTTATCTTCAACCATCTCAATGCCATTTCAATGTCCTAGTAGCTGAAATTTCTAGACCATTAAAACAGACTTGAATGGATTTGAGAACATCCTCTTCTCCCTGCACCTCCTCTCAAAGACCATTTCTAGAAACAACATGTGCATTTCTTCAGTGGAATAGACAGTAAATTTGTCCACAAAGATGGCCAAAAATTTGTGCAGAAACTCACTAGAGATTTCCATCATACACCGCTCAAAGGTTGCTGGAGCATTACAAAGCCCAAATGGCATATATAGGTACCCTCTGTTCTGATCGAGGGGGGGAGTATATGTCTCATGAATCTAATGCATTTTTGGCTAGTTGTGGGATAAAACGCCAATGTACAATTCCATATACACCTCAAGAAAATGGTGTTGATAAGAGGAAAAGAATACCTCTTATGGAAATGGCATGATGTAGGGTCATAAGTCAAGTTTACCACATTCGTTTTGGCTTGAGGCTATTATGTGTACCGCTTATGTACTTAATAGGTGTCCTACAAAAGCTTTACATTTCAATGCTTCCTTATGAAGCAGGGGTGAAGCATGGCATGATAGACACACTAACTGTGTAGATGAGCCTAACCAAAAAGAAGAAGACCTAGGTAACACCCCCGATCTAGCAAAGCCCTAGGTCAACGACCCTTTAGTCTAAGGCTAAGCGATGTAGGTGATCCTAGTCTTCTAGCAACGCTGCCATGAGAAACATAACACATGAGTCCAATCACAATAGCTCTTTCCGTATGCAGAAAGAATCTTTTCCAAGCAGCTAGACTATACAGGGTCTCTAACCTTACACGTCTACCATAAACCATCTTGATCACTTCATGATCCAATCCAAGAACCATAAACCATAATCCAATCACATCACACGGGTGAGCACTCCACCCTACTTGGGTGAGGCATGACCAATTCTGCATAACCACTTTGGAACATGGCTGCAAAAATTTTGGCAGCATAACCGAATCCAAAAAACAAACCATAAGCCACACCGGATTCCACCATAAAATTTCAACCATAATCCATGAGGGAATCTCAGCCCTTAACCATAAATCATAATCACACTGAACCAACTCCCACACTTGGAGTTTGACACATCCCCTACAATCAATCGGAGTCCACACACATGTGACTCTTAAGACGTGATTCTTTCATGCATAAAAAGAGTCCGACCAGCAACTAATCATGATATAAAAATCCAATTTTGACAACATCGAACCATGCAAAGTTGACGCATCACATCTGCACTTCACCTCTCTAGCACATATAGCGAGTTTTGACCTAGAAAGGTAGAAAGTAGTCATAACCATGCATATGAGGCATCCACATCAATCCATGATTTCCCATACATCATATGATAACATTTCATCACCATAAACATGATGCAAAACAGCTCCGACCTTTAGGTCAACCATAAACCATAACCACACATATGCAAATTTTTTTTTGGGGCATTTTTGGGAGCATGCAAAACATGTGAATGAAAGTATTTAACCTCAAACCAATGTATCAAGTTCATATCCATAATATATACTATCACTCTACCACATCCTTTCGACCATATGGTACTCACACCACAAACGGTAACCCCAAAAGAAAGCCGCTTTAAACATATTTGCCTATACGGTTCGGGATGTTTAACCATATACTCTAACATAAAATTATGGCCATCTAATAGTTGAAATAAACTCACCAAAACAAAGCATAAAACATATAAAATCAGCTCGATCAACTCACAACGTCATATGGTACCCCCCCGGTAGCACCCCTATACGTGTAGGTAAAACCGATTATAGAACAATTAATAACTCGCATTCCCAAAGTGATAACGGAGACCTAAATTCATTTATCATCAAGTTTCATTAAGCTTTTCAATTGGTTAAGTGGGTTTGCCCATCCAATGAATCTATATAGTGGTTCTCCAAGGAGCCTGGAGTCAAAAAAATTGGTTTAGTGGGCAGTAAACTGTTTTTTTGACCATATCTCTTAACTCGTGCGTTTTTTTCACATGCCAACAAAGAGGGAGAATGTTCTAAATGATGTGTTTTATTTCTGGTATAAAGGGTTCGGCCTGATTCATAACGGTTTGTGATTTATGACCAAAATAGTGTCCCTATTGCCTCTATGACATGAAACAGAAAACACGTTTTATGCACGCATATGATCATAAACGCATCATGTGCATAAATCAGTGTGTTAAACATGATGAAATAATAATGGGGAAACTTTGTATGTACTGAGTTGATCCATACATGCACTCATGTGAAAAAACAATCACCGAGAGGGTGACTACTCAGAAAAACGACATAGAGAGAGAGATGATGGCTATGGAGTTTAGAGCTTCTCACCGTGCTTTAGAATCGATTACGGGCTGTCAAAAGGCTTCTTGCTTTGCCGCAAGAGAGCAGTGATGAGAGCTACGTAGAGGTATCCGCCACGAAAGCTTCTGGAGAGCGCGGACACCGTGAAACGAGAAAGAAGATAATAAGCAAGTAGAGAGAGAGTATCCTTCATCTTCTTCTTCTTCTTTATCTTCTTCTTTCCAAGAGAGAAGAGCTTATGGAGATGGTGATGAACAACTTACACCACTCCGTATAATAGACATGTATAGTCTTGCGGTAGTAGATGCAATGCACAACACTGAAAACTGAGCACTAATCGGCAAGTTATAGGCAAGTGCAACAGGCTGGAGTGTGTCCCAAGTAGAAAGATGGTGCTACCTCTCAACCTGGAATAGCCCCTAGCTTTTGGGAAAAAGCTCCAATCTTTTCTAAAAAGAAGCCTTTGCTTTTGGTGGTCAACTCTCCCACTTACCATTCAATTTTTATAGCAAAATTGACCATCCAAGCAGTATCTGGCCATCTAATGGAAACCGTAGCTAGACTATTCCACACTGTAATGTCCCGTCATAATTATAACTTTCCCGTACCACCCCGACGTATTACAATACCGCTTTGTATAAAAATCCCATTTGGTCCCGTTTTTGCTCCGGGTGATCATTTTTTAATCAGATGGAGACTAAAATTAATATTTATACATTTAGGTCATCATAAAAAGCACATTGCTTTTTAAAAATGCCGAAAAGCACGAAAAGCTAAAAATAGTATAAAAAGCAAAAAAAAGCAAAAATTTCTAAAATTGAACCACAAGTTTCTCTCGTCCATTGGAATAAGAAAGCGGACTCACTTTTCATTAAAAAATACTAGAAATCATGAAAAAGCTATAAATAGTGTGAAAAGCACTTAAAAAGCAGATTTTTGTAAAATTGAACCATAGCTTCTTTGGAACACGTAGATTAAGGATCCGACCTTGCTTTTTGCAAAAAAGCACCTAAAAGCATAAAAAACATGAAAAATCTAAAAACAACAGATTTTTCTAAAATTGCACCAAATGTCCCTCTAACCTATTGGAATATGGAAACGACCTTTCTTTTTATTTTAGAACCTTCCAAGACAATCAATCAAGCATCT
Source organism: Adiantum capillus-veneris (assembly GCF_014529385.1). NCBI lineage: Eukaryota > Viridiplantae > Streptophyta > Polypodiopsida > Polypodiales > Pteridaceae > Adiantum > Adiantum capillus-veneris. The sequence goes on along the minus strand of NC_140959.1, from coordinate 90,293,130 downwards.
TAAGTAAAAAATTGGCAAAATAGATATTGAAAGCTATTTTTCTTATTTTTAGAAGAGACCCAAAAATTGGGGATCTTACAAAGATAGATGCAACCTGCTCATCCGTGGCCACATATTCTAGGTCAATGTTGCCTGCTAAGACCCTCTCTTTGATGAAGTGGTAGTGCACCTCAATGTGCTTTGTCCTGGCATGAAACACTGGGTTTCATGCCAATAGTATGTTGCTAAGATTGTCATAATGAATGACAATCGGCATCTATACTTGTACTCCAATGTCGTGAAGTAGCAGCCATGCTACCTCACACGCCGCCACTGGAGCACCCCTGTACTCTACCTCTGTACTCAAAAGAGAAACCATAAGTTTCCTCTTGCTGCTCCATGTGATAGTAGCACTCCCAAGTGAGAACATGAATCCGCTGGTAGACCTGCAATCGTATGTACTGCGAGCCCAATCTGCATCAGTGTAGCCATAGAGATGAAACTCCATATCAACCCTATAAAAGAGTGTGTAATCCAAAGTAGCACTCACATAGTGCAAAGTGCACCACCTCACTGCATCCAAGTACGGTTTCTTGGGAAACTGCATAAATTGACTCACCAATCCAACTATGTAGCTCAAATCTAAACGTGAGATAGTCAAGTAGATCAAGCTACCCACAATCTTCATGTACATGGTAGCATTATCAAGCACTTGACCTGTATCATTTCCCAATTTCAAATTCTGATCTAAGGGCATTGCAATTGGCTCACAATTAGCCATACCATAATTTTTCAACATATCCAAAGCATATTTCCTTTGTGACAACCATACACCTTCTTTTGTGCGAATAATTTCAATGCCCAAGAAATAGTGCAAGTATCCCAAGTCTTTCACATCAAACTCTTGCATAAGTAGAGCCTGCATGCCCTCTACTTTAGCCACATTATTATCTCCAACAATCAAATCATCCACATAGATAGATATTACCACAATTCTTGCCTCATTCTTCTACACATACAATGAATGGTCTGCATTCGACATCTCAAAGCCTAATGAAATGAGAAATGCCACAATCCTCTCATACCAAGCTCTAGGTGCTTGCTTTAGCCCATACAATGCTTTCTTTAACCTGCATACAAGGTCACATAGCCTCATATTTTCATAACCTTGTGGATACTCCATATACATAGTTTCCTCCAAGTCTCCATTAAAAAATGCATTGTTTACATCCATTTTTTTAAACACCCATTTTAATGAGATAGCCAGTGCAATAGACACATGAATGGTAGTCATCTTAGCTATGGGGCTAAATGTCTCCTCATAATCAATCTCATAATTCTATGCATAACCTTTGGCCATAAGTCAAGCCTTATACCTACTCACAATGCGATCATCATTAGGTTTTATTTTGTAAACACATTTACATCCAATTGCTTTCTTATCCTTTGGTAGTGGCACCAATTCCCATGTTGCATTTGCATCAAGTGCAGCCATCTCTTCATCCATAGCTTGCCGCCATTTTTCATCCTTGACAGCATCCTCAAAACATGTGGATTCTACTTCCTCTGTAAGATTTTCCATAAATGCACAATGATGAACCACATAATTGTCATAAGTCAATCCCTGCACAATATTTCTGGCTCTTTCTCACCTGTGTGGTCCAGGATTACTTCCAGGTTCCCTATTCCTTGCTTGCATTCTCCTTGCACCCAGAATCTTCACAGAGGGTATGTAAAAATCCTCATCCAAACTCTTCTCAGAACCACTACTATCGCCATCATCATGACCAACACTCAAATTTGGCAACTTAGGAGCATCATCAACTTTCTCCTTTCTGTTCCTTCATGCATTTGAAGAATTTCTAGGACTCACTCTTTCACGTAACCTGCCACTCCATGTATTCTCACCATGACTTGCATTAGGGGACCCTTGCAAACCACTCAAAACTTGTGACTGTGCACCTGTATTTTTTGCAGCCACATTCTCTCTTACATCAACCCCCAAATCATCCTTCACATGAGCATACCAGCTTGCCATTTCATAAAAACAACATACTTGCTGACCCTCACTTTACCCGTGATAGGATTGTAAAACTTGTACCCTTTTTCCTCAAGGGAATAGCCAACTAGCATGCATTTTTCTATTTTTGGATCAAGCTTACTTCTTAGCTCATTGCAATACATATAAACACTTTAAAATCCGATGCATCTAATTTTTCAACACTAAACTTTCTTCAAGTATCATATCATGTACTATAGCAATAGGGGTCATGTTCATAATGTAGACCCGTGTAGCAACAGCCTCAGTCCAATAACAATGAGGCATGTTGTAAGACCACGGGGGACTAGACCATGCAACTCTCCACCCAACCGTGCCATATATAAACTCCTAGCCCCTAAATATAAGCCCCCTTGACTGCATGTCCGTCCTGGCCCTTGGCCCTGCCCTTGGCCTGACATTACTCCCCCCTTGGAGAAGCATTTTCGTCCTCGAAAACACAAGTGGTAGTATCTTCGTAAGAGCACTGATGTTTTCCTTATTGGCATCCTCTACATGGGCCAATTGTCCATATGACCGATACCTGGTGTAGTGAGGAGGTTCAATGAAACCAAGAGCAACATCTTGATTTTCAACATTGTTGTCCTTTTGCAACAACCCGTATCTAAATGGTAACTCATGATAACTCATGTGAGTATCTTGAAAAGCTCATAGCTACTGAAAGATAGAATAGGGAGTGTCCTCATGTCACACTTCTGAACATTTTGGAACACACAGAACCACATGTTCACCCCTAACAAAGGTTACATGCCAACATACTCTGTCAGCACACCTACTAAGTCCTTGACTTATGAAACTATCGGTATCCAACCCCACCACAACAGGTGTTCAAAGTTGAAAACCTAACCTAAGAAAATTCTAGAATAAGGAGAGAACCACCTATTCAAAATGCATTGTGCTAACGTATGCTCTTAGCAGATCCTTTAGCAAGGTTTACTAACGTATGCGCTTAGCATATCCTTTAGTACTAAATAGAATACTTGTAAGCTGCCCATCCAACGTGGGATGAATAACAGGAGTAAGAGTGAGGTACTTTCCCCAACCACTTACAAACAGTCTTCCACGACTGACGACAAACTATGACTCAACCATTGAGTATCCAGCCATATACTCGATATGGAATGGAGACAACCAACTAGGTTGAAGGTAGATTGGAGGTTCCAGCAACCAATCACTAACATCCATACTCAGCCATCACCTTGTATAGCAGGGTGTAAACTCATACGAAATCTGTAAGAGAGATTGCACTAGCAATGCAAAAGGGTGCAGAAAGAATAAAGTCCATGGATTTTCATGCCGCTTCAAATAAATTTGTGTTAAACACTAGGGCCCATAACACCTAGTGTGCATGCATTTAACACAAAAATATCCAAACTGCCATTCCATGACGAGACTTTCCACGATACTTACGTGAAAATCTTGCAACAAAGTTGGACCATAATAGAAGGTGACAACCCGGTCACACCTAGGAACCAACCATGAGACCGTCTCATGAACGTAGCATACTTTGTAGCAAAAGTTGGACCATAATAGAATGTGACAACCCGGTCACACCTAGGAACCAACCATGAAACATTCTCATGAATGTAGCATACTTGGCTATATGTAGAAACGACCCTCCGTTAAGGTGGTTTCATAGCACTTGTAATCACAACAAGTCTGTACTTAGTACCCGACAATTTTTGGCCACTGAAATTGTTCCTGATACTGTGTGCATCAATTGGTCTAATGAACGGATGCAACAAGCACCTAGGGACTTCGTCACGACACATCATTTCAAATTGGGCTCCAGTGTCAGTCCCAGAGACTCATATTCTCCACATGTGGAATATGTCTCAAGTAAGGATGCCAGGAAAAGTGACATCCATCAAGTACGAGCTGTACTTGTGTGTGGAGGTAACTATGAACACTCTGCGACGCGAGTGAGAGGGACCCTCATTATCATGCTCCACACTAGCTAAACCAAACTCCTTGAGTTCCTAGACCATGTTGTATCCCATGTGACAACATGTGCCAAATAGAACCCTACAAGTAGGTTCGTAACAGCGTAAGGCAAAAAGGTAGATTGGACACTTGGCCCAAAATACTTTGTGTCGACATGCCCTAGGCATGGCTCTGTAACATTCAAGCGTACTTATACGTCTTGAAAAAAAAACAAGCAAAGCATATAAAAAATGGAATAACACCAAATTAATAGATGCGTACCTGGAGGTTTGAACGTAATGTTCACTTACCAGTATTCAAACGGAGAGGAGCACATCTCCTACCTGAAAAACAAACAGCATTGCACTGGGAACCGTGGGTGTTGCCTTCGCAATCCAACCCCTTTGGTTAAAATCTACGTAGTCAAACCCCTTGGTAAGACCCTTTGTAGAAACTGCTCAACTAGCAGGTAACGGCAACCAACATAGTTAATCGTGTACATAATGATTGGAATCAACTTGAAAAGTTGAGTTTGTCCGCTACCGCGTGGTAGATTGCGGAATTATTTCCTTGAAAGTATAACTGAGAAAGATCAAACTGTGATCCTCAATGCAGATCAACTGTGATCCTCAATGCAGATCAACTATGATCCTCAATGCCTATGGGGTGATGTAGCAGTCACCCGTCGGGTCGTACCCCAAAACAATATGTCCATAGACACTCCGTAGGGTTATAGAGAGAGCACGAAATCCACACAAGTGAACTGCCTAGCTCGTGTGGACAGCCATGCTGTCACCACTGATTACTGCATCTATACTTCCTTATAGAGATCAACTGCTGTGAGTTGAAGATTATCAAAAACTCAGCTTGAGTGTTGCACTGAAAACATGTAGTGCAAAAATGACACCCTAAACATCCGTAATGACAAGACTCTTGCTTGTGCATTAACGTTGATGTATACTTCCCTGGGTAGATCTGTTCAATCTTGAAAACAATCACCCCAAAGAATGCCAATAGTTGGGTCTTACCCTTGGCTTGATAATGGCTCTTAGCCAGTGTGGCTCATAGCCCTTATTCAAATTAGTGTTCAATGGACGAACCGATGAAGACTAATTTGAATAGCATCTTAGCCACGTGCTAGTTGAGAGTTAGAGCACCTTGGCTCAGGCTGACTCATGAGCAAAACACGTATCAAAAGCTTCTTAGAAGATTTTTCATTTTTCCCTTAAAGAGAGGGAGAGAGAGAAGAAGAACATGCTGGGCTGAGGAATTTTTCTTAAATTTCTAGAGTGTGTGCCCAATCTGTGTGCTTTTACACATCTTATGCCTGACTTGTAGCTTATCCTATAAGCATTCCACAGTTTTTCAGGTATGACTCTCTCAATGAGAGAGGTAACAGAAAAACACAACCACATTTTGACCTACCTGCCTTGCAGGGTCGTGATTGTATGAAAATGACTTAGCATTGGCACTTTGCCTGTGAAATAAGTTCTAGATTTAGGTTCCTTTTAGTGTTGTTGGGTGTTGATAGCAACCAAAAAACACATTAAACAATCCATTACTTAGTCTGTCCTTGACACAGTTGTGAGTGTGATAGCGGAAGTGTAATCCATGAATCGGTGGAATTCATGCCACCCGGTTAGCATGCCGTGCATGCAGAATTTTTTGAGATGTCGAGCCCTACACCTTGAGCTGGCATCCACTACGTGTCTTGGACGCTTACGGCATTTACTCACTGGCGCGTTAGGTGACCGACACGGAGGATCTCTGCCAGTGATTCTATAGCTGGACTACACTTATAGTGCCAGCCTACTACGCTTCTAGCGAGTTCACACTTAGTGATCGCATGTACATATGTGCTACCTTTCAGCTTTAGCACTTAGTCATTTTGTACTCTCTTTTTGGTGAAGAAGAAGAAGAAGCTTTCCATCTCTGTGTGCTTTGTGCTTGTCTTGTGTAGCTCTCTTGCATCCTCATTCTTTACATGGTATCAGAGCCTGGTGGTGCAGGCAAGAGAGGCTAAGAGAGCAAGAGCATCACAATCCCTTCGTTCGCACAAGTTTTTGAACAGGTCTCCAAAGTGCAGTATACAGAGATTTACTGTACAAGTACAGTGGTTGTATATACGCTTGATTGTGGACACTCGTTGAGTGTAGAAAGCGTTACAGGTACCACGATAGCAGGTTCAACAGATTTGCAGGTTTTTGCAGATTGCAGCTATTTTGTCTTAGTGCTTCAAGATGTCTGACGGTTTCAGTCAGATTGTTGCTGAGAAGCTTGAGAAAAATAACTACCCTGTATGGAAGTTCAGAATAACAAATTTCCTAAAAGGAAAAGGTTATTGGGACTATGTAGAAGGAGACAATGAAAAGGAACCAGAGATTCCCGAGGCAAATGCTACAGCAGAACAAAGGAAAGCTTTGAGGGACTGGCAACAAGGCCAGAGCAAAGTGATGTATTGGATTTCTATGAGCATCACAGATGGCATGATGGGCTATCTACAGGATGCTGAAACCCCTGCCATTGGATGGAGAAACTTAGGCAGAGTGTTCGAGGTGAACACCAAGGCCAGGAAGCTTCAACTAAAGTCGGAGCTAAATCAGGTTAAGAGGAACAACCTCTCAATCAATGATTATGTCTTGAAGATCAAGAGTATCATTGAGGCTCTTGGATCTATTAAAGTCTCAGTGGAAGACGATGACATTGTCCATGCATGCTTGGATGGTCTAGGAGATGAGTATGTACATTTTAGGTCTTCTATGAATACAAGAGACGACATCCCCGTGTTCCAAGATTTGATTTCTATGCTTATTCTTGAGGAGAAGAACCTTGACACATCTTCTTCTCATGGCAGAAATAATTCTGAACAGGCCTTCTATTCTAACTCGAACAGAGGTAGAGGTAGAGGTCGTGGTCGAGGCCCAAGGGGTTGCAGGGGCCAATTTCTGGAAGGTCAATCAAATCAAAACAATACAGGTGGCAGGGGAAACCAGTCTCAAGGCAGGGGGAGTCAAAGAGGTCGTGGTGCAAGATCAAGCAGGCAGCAGCATACTCCAGATAGAAGAGAATGTTGGACTTGTGGTGAAAGAGGTCACATGTCACATGACTGTCCAAAGGGAAAAGCAAGTGGAAAGAGAGAACAGGGCAACTATGCATCTACTAGCAGAGATGCAGATGACAACAAAAACGAGCGCATGTTTGTTATGTAGCATGTAATGAATACAATGACTGCAGAGAATTCCACCCAAGATGATGTTTGGTATGTGGATTCAGGTGCCTCTAATCACATGACATCTCGTGGAGAGTGGTTTACAGATATGCGCAAACCACATGTGTCAGGCTATGTGCAGAGAGGAGATGACACAACTCATCCCATTGCTCATGTAGGGGACATACCTCTAAATACGAAGAGTGGGAAATCAAAGTACTTAGCAGATGTACTTCATGTCCCAAACATTACAAAGAATCTTGTTTCTGTTGGACAAATGGTTGAGCAGGGTTTGCAAGTTCGCTTCAATCCAAATGGCTGTTATGTAGAAGATTTCCAGAATGGCTGTAAGCTGATCACAGAGGGCAAATGTGTGGGTAGAATGTTTACGCTGAATGTAGACATGCCTGAGGTAAAAGCTGCATTATTTGCACAGGGCACAGGTGTTGTGGCTGATGTTGACATTTGGCACAAACGCATTGGCCATGTCAATGAGTAGAGATTGTGCAACATGCAATCAAAATAGATTGTAAAAGGTTTTCCCAAATTCAAAGTGGATGATATGCATAAAGTGTGTGCAGCATGCCAGTTTGGAAAACAGTCAAAGGGCTCATTTCCACATGAGCGCAATGTATGTAAAAATCCACTTGAGGTGGTGCACACAGATGTTTGGGGTCCAACCGATACTACAAGTATACATGGTTGCAGGTATTATGTCTCTTTCATTGATGACCATACAAGGAAAGTATGGGTCTACTTCATGCGTAACAAAAGTGAAGTGTTTGGTCACTTTCGAGACTTCAAAGTCATGATTGAAAAGGAGACAGATATGCAAATCAAGACATTGAGGTCAAATGGAGGGGGAGAGTAATTCTCCAATGATTTTTTAGATTTTCTGCGAATGCATGGTATACGCAGGCAATTTACATGCATATATACTCCACAACAGAATGGGGTCGCAGAAAGGAAAAACAGGCACATTGCAGAGGTTGCACGTGCATTGATGAATGAGAAGAACATGCCTCATCATTTCTGGGTTGAAGCCGTAAATACAGCTGTGTACATTATGAACAGGACAACTACAGCTGCGGTGCATGATGTAACACCTGAGGAAAAGTTTACAGGTACAAAGCCTGATTTGGCACACTTGAAAGTGTTTGGCTGCATAGCTTACGTGCATGTACCAGATGAGTTGCGTAGGAAATTGGATCCTAAAGCAGAGAAATGTATTCTTGTGGGATATTCCCTTGAACAAAATGGGTACAGGTGCTACAATCCTACTACACGAGAATTACGAGTGAGCAGAAATGTAGTCTTTGATGAGATGAGCAGTTGGTACAATAATGCACATGGCACTATTGGGGCTGATGTAAAAGATGATGTGGTTGTACAAAATGTGAGGCCACAGTCACAGGTTTTGAGTGGACCACAAGAGTCCTCTTCTCGTGGCTCTATTGAGAAACCATGGAATGGTAGACTACGTACGCAGGTTACTCCACCAACAGGTACAGGGAATGTATCACGAAAAGGAAAGGAAAAGGTTGATGAACCTCCCTTTATGGCTGATGCATCATCAGGTTTTTCACATGTAGACATGAATTCAGATGGTTCTGAACAAAGTCTTGATGAGGAATTTGGAATTCCGGCTGTCAGGACACCCGGTGTAAGGAAAGTACAAGAAGATGCTATAGGGCAAAGGAGTGACCCAGGACCGCGCAGATCTAATAGAGTCAGAAATCCAGTTCAGAAATTGACTTATGATGGGTATCTAGAGCATCACCAAGCCTACATGGCTAAGGTGATACAGGATGTGGAGCCCACATGTTTTGAGGATGCAGTTGGAAATGTGCATTGGGATGATGCAATGAATGAAGAGATGGCTGCATTGGAAGCAAACGACACATGGGAGTTGGTGCCATTGCCAAGTGGCAAGAAAGCTATTGGCTATAAATGGGTGTATAAAACCAAGCATAAGGCTGATGGTAACATTGAGCGTCACAAGGCAAGGCTGGTCGCAAAGGGTTATGCACAGACGTATGGCATAGACTATGAGGAGACCTTTGCTCCAGTGGCAAAGATGACGATTGTGAGAGCGGTCATAGCAGTGGCTGCATCTAGAGGATGGATTATGCATCAAATGGATGTAAAGAATGCCTTCTTGAATGGTGAGTTGCAAGAGGAAGTGTATATGGATCAGCCACCTGGTTATGTCGATCCAGGTTACCCAGATTATGTATGCAGACTTCTCAAAGCTTTGTATGGTTTGAAGCAGGGCTCTAGAGCATGGTATGACAGGATTGCCAAGTATCTTGTCAGTATTGGTTTTAGGAGATCTCATGCTGATCATTCACTCTATGTACGTGAGAGTGATGTGGGGATTGTGGTCATTACCATATATGTAGATGACCTGATTATTGTTGGTGACAATGCTATGGAGATTGACCATGTGAAGGGTCTTCTCAAACAGGAGTTTGAAATGAAAGATTTAGGCGAGTTGCGCTACTTTCTTGGCATTGAGGTGATCAGGACTCCAGAGGGTGTATGGCTATCACAGAGACAGTATGCTTTGGACATGTTGACAAAGTATGGTATGGCTGATTGTAAGCCAATTTCTATTCCCTTGGATGTGAATGCAGAGCTGAGTGCAGAGAAGGGTGATGTTGTTGAGGATGTCAACATGTACAGGAAGATTGTGGGTAGTCTAATCTACTTGACTATCACGAGGCCAGACTTGAGCTACACAGTAGGCTTGGAGAGTCAGTTCATGCAACTTCCGAGGAAGCTACATTTGGATGGAGTACGACACACACTTAGGTATGTGCAAGGTACTCTTGACTACGCATTGTTCTATGCAGCAGATGCACCATTAGCATTGTATGGGTATACAGATGCAGATTGGGCAGGTAGCATTGTTGATATGAGATCTACGAGTGGCTTCATGTTCTCTTTTGGGAGTGCTTCTATTACTTGGAGCAGCAAAAAGCAGCCTACGATTGCTTTATCGAGCACAGAGGCCGAGTACAGAGGTGCAGCAGTTGCGGCGTGCGAGGTAGCTTGGCTACGCACATTACTTGAGGACTTGGGAGTGCAGGTGGACCAGCAGATTTTCATCCATTGTGACAACCTCAGTAGCATGCAGTTGGCTAGGAACCCAGTGTTCCATGCCAGGACCAAACACATAGAGGTCCATTACCACTACGTTCGAGAGCGAGTGTTGGCGGGTGACATCGACTTGGTCTACGTCAGCACAGAGGAGCAGATAGCAGATATATTTACCAAGGCCCTCAGAGCTGAAAAGCTTCGACGTTTCTAGACTATTCTTGGACTCTACGACATGCAGAGCTCGAGGGGGAGTGTTGAGATGTCGAGCTCTACACCTTGAGCTGGCATCCACTACGGGTCTTGGCCGCTTACGGCATTTACTCACTGGCGCGTTAGGTGACCGACATAGAGGATCTCTGCCAGTGATTCTATAGCTGGACTACACTTATAGTGCCAGCCTAGTACGCTTCTAGCGAGTTCTCACTTAGTGACCGCATGTACATATGTGCTACCTTTCAGCTTTAGCACTTAGTCATTTTGTACTCTCTTTTCTGTGAAGAAGAAGAAGAAGCTTTCCATCTCTGTGTGCTTTGTGCTTGTCTTGTGTAGCTCTCTTGCATCCTCATTCTTTATAGAATTGTAAGCCCTTCAGTTTCCTAAACCCTTGATGCCAAAGCAATGGGCAGTAGCATGGCACGCAGGAGAAGCCTTGCTTCATGTCGAATTATCAAAGCACTGTGTTTTACGCGACAAACAACATGTTCCTAAGTAAACATGAAAACATGCAAAATAAACAATTTTAAAATTTGGCTAACCTGGTTATCCTGGTGTAACCTATTTTCTTGGATGCGTGATGTAGAAACTCATTCCCATCAGGATCATAGCCTATGCTGCTGTGCGAGAGAGAGTTGGCGTGTGTATCATATACACATTTTGTGCATGTAATGAAATAACAATGCAATGAAATTGGTAAATCCTTCCCTAGTTTGTATGCTCTTAGCATATGCCAAATGTGGGGAGTCTCAATGCAAGATGCATAAATAGAAGCCTTGCTTTACTTAAATTCATCAAATGGATGAGGCAAGAATGTAACCTGAAAGCTCATAGCTAACAGATGCTCTTGGTGACACACATATATCCGAGCAGAAAAAGATTGACCTTGTCAAAATTGCATAGAGAATTGGCCTTGCCAAATTTTGCTACTGATTGAAAATCATAAGATTTCTCGACAGTGAGAGAGATATCAGCTACAACGGAACTATCCAATGTCAGCGATTGTCCAATACTGCTTGATCAAGGCAACCTTTGCTTGACAAGTTGGCAGTGTGAAAATTCATATGGTGGTCAACGTTGCATCTCGCTCCTAGCTGTGAATGCCAATGTTTGTTCCACGATGCTTCATGTACCCATATTGCCTGCTCCTAGCAAGTTGCAATGGCTTGGAAATGAGTATGCATCCAATGGGGCCGTGCTCCCAGAAATCTTGCATGATCGACCTTGTCGAATTGTAAATGTAATGCAAAAGTAGTAGAACATGTTCAAATTATGCATCGCATACTTGATTAGCGCTATGAATAATAATCGTGATCCTTCATTCCATTGCATGCGAGAATTATCAAGCACTTTGCTCAATAATTACCCTACTTCATGCTGTCAAGGGCCTTTTCGATTTGCAACCAATTTGGAATCTTGTGAGCAACTTCAATGCTCTAGTGGTGGGACACAAAGTGTGCACCGGCCATGCCGAGCTCTGTGAGCGTTTTTGTAGAATCATTCAAGCCTTGCTTGATAAATTCTACCTATCTCTTGGGCGGCAACCATTGCACCAGTAGGAATTCACAAAACCAAACAAAGTGCAGATGATTGTAAAAAGAATGCAAAAAGTAATGCCGAAACATAAACAAAGATACCTGGAGCATTAGCGGATGCACCATGAATCCTCTCCAAGATGCCAACTCACGACCTTGTTGTGCATGATGCTGGATCTCTCCCATAGGATCCATAAATTCTCGAGTCCGGTGTCACCAAATCAGTACCAAACTTGGCACTGCTTGAATCTGGGAGTTTGCCGGAGTCCTTTCAAAAACAATCGGCATGCGCTACGTAGAAACCTTGTTTCCCTAGCATCATGGCGAACTGGAAGCCTTGCTTCCCGAGCACCTCTCTGCATGCATGTCGTGGACGCCGCTGTCAATCTCGTCATGGAGAGGTTTCGGGAGGTCGAAAAAATCACCATCGAGAGTTTTCTTCAACTGGAAAATTTTTGTGCATGCTATGCAAAAAATTCTGTTCGAGCCTCCCCTTGTTCTACCCCATGCATGGCTTCCCTTGGAGGGCCACGGTCAAAGCGAACATAAGTGGCCAATAGGTAGGTGGTGGGAGCGTCCCTTGGCCAATTAGATGGACAAAAAAATTGCTGCCTAATATGAAACCAAGCTTCTAAATGAAGCTATGGCGTGCTGCAGATTTGCGCGATGTCGATGGAGAAGGTAGCACGTAGATCTGCGCGATGTCGATGGAGAAGGTAGCACGCAGAGCTGCATTCGGTAGCCTATGCTACTGTGATGAGAAACCACCCACAGGCCGGCGCGCATCCACTGATCCTGCTCTCGACAGATTTGGTGAAGGTCATCGACACACCCTCGTCCATGCTAGGGTTGTTGCCCACAGTTCTCTGTGCCGAGAAATCTCGCCATGCCCGGTTGAAGATGAGAGAGAGATAAAAGCCAAAGAGCCATGCCTTCCTTTGCTTTCCCTCTCTGCCATGGCCTTCTTGCAGCACGACCTTGCCATGCATCGATGAAAGGACTCTTCCATGCTGCTCTTTCTTTGCCGAAAGGAGGGCAAGCTTCCATGAACCGCAAAGAGAGAGAGAGAGAGAGAGAGAGAGAGAGAGAGAGAGAGAGAGAGAGAGAGAGAGAGAGAGAGAGAGAGAGAGAGAGAGAGAACGAAGATCCATGGCCTCCATGCCTCTTTCTCCCTCCCCCTTCTCGCCTGAGCTCTGATACTAGTGTAAGACCACGGGGGACTAGACCATGCAACTCTCCACCCAACCGTGCCATATATAGACTCCTAGCCCCTTAATATAGTGCCCCTTGACCGCATGTCCGTCCTGGCCCTTGGCCTGACACATGTTCTTCTCATTCATCAATGCTCTAGCCACTTCTGCAATGTGCGTGTTCTTTCACTCAGAAACTTCATTTTGTAGTGGAGGATAACTGCATGGAACTGCCTCTAAATTCCATGTTTTTTCAAAAGACCATTGAATTCACTCGAGAAGTATTCTCCCCCTCCATCTGAACTCAGGCACTTTATATGTTTCTTAGTTTGTTTTTCAACCATAACTTTGAAATTTTAAAAATGCATAAACACCTCACTTTTTTGCTTCATGAAGTAGACCCATACCTTCCTCGTATGGTCGTCAATGAAACTCACATAGTATCTACATCCACCCATAGATGTAGTCTTGGACACCATACATCTGTATGCACTAAACCCAATGTATTCCTACTTACATGCTTATCATGAGGAAAGGATGCTTTTTATTGCTTTCCAAATTGACAAGCTTCACATACTTTCTTCATTTCAACAACTCAAAACATATGTAAACCTGTAACCATCTCTTTAGTATGCATCATTTTCAGCCTCTACAAATTTACATGACCAATACATTTGTGCTAAACCTCTATATCTGGAACAATACCTACACCTTGTGAAAAATTGGTAGAAATCACCTCGGGCACATTTACATCCAAAGTTAACATTCTACCCACTTTCTTTTCTTGCACAACTAGCCTTCCATCCTTCTTATGATCTCTGATAAAGAAACCATTGAAGTTAAACCTGACCTATAAACCCTGCTCAACCATTTGCCCAATAGAAACCAGATTCTATGTAATGTTGAGTACATATAGTCCATCAGCAAGGTACTTCACTTTATCATCTACACAACTAGAACTTTGTAAAGTTTGCATTTTCTTAAACCATTCACCATGACTGTTCATGTTATTAGATGCACCCAAATCCACATACAAGAGATTATCACTTGCTTTTGACACATTTGCAGACATAGTATTCAGCATGTGCTGCATCACAAATAGCCTCTCGGGCTCATTTGAATTCCTGATAGTGGTTGCATAATAGTTTTGCAACTTCATTTCTTGACATTCACACGTGTTCAAAGTGACCATGTCTTCCACAACACCAGCATACTACATTTCTGAGTTGACTTGAATTATTACGCTATGCATTTCCACCACCTCTTGGACCCCCCCTGCGGTTTCCTTGACCACCACCTCTTTTCTGATCATGATTTTTGCTCTTCTGTTGTTGTTGGTGGTTTTCTCTTCCTCGGCGTCGTCCACGACCTGTATTGCGTCCTCTTCCTCTTCCTGTGTTGTTAAAAAGAACCTATTTAGAGTTGTTTCCACCCTCTGCATAGAGGAGTATTCCTCATGTTCCTTCTCTTCCACAACTAGTAAGGACACCATATCTATAAATGAGGGAATGTTCTCTCAAAGATGGATGCCAATTTGAATCTTTTTGTACTCAGGACCCAAACCTCGCAGACAGACTTCTACTTTATCATCATCATTGATTGTAACACCAATTGATTCATGTGACTCACATATGTTCTTTATCTTCAGCGAATAGTATTTGATGGACACACTTTTCTTTTGCACAATATTCGGCTCAGTCTTCAACTGCAGTTTCCTTGCCTTTGTGTTGGCCACATCCAATGATAGCAAAGTGTCCCAATTCTCCTTAGGAGATTGAGCATCCTGTATATGTCCAATCATAGTGTCTTGTACACTGAGAGACAACCAATACATGACTTTTTGAGCTCTCTGGTTCCAATCTTTAAATGTCTTAATTTGCAAAGCGATTGCACCTTCCTCTAGCAATAGTGGTGCTACCTCATGCTCTCCCTGAATGTAGTCCAAATAACCTTTTCCCATAAGAAAATTGGTCATTCTGAACTTCCAAGCATGAAAGTTTGTCTTGTCCATCTTCTCACTAACAACCTAGTTAAGCCCATCATTGTTGGATGACTTGTTTCCAACCCTTTACACATTCTTCAAGTAGCCTGCTAAAAATAGTCAATTACCACTTGGAACCCCAATCTGCATACATACTCCTAGTTCACTGTACTAAATAGTGTTTGTGTGCATTGCACTCAGACCAAAGATTTTTGCAGCACCTATATGTAGATCTACATAATCCCGAACCTTAGCGTTATGCACACAAGCACACTCTAAAATGGAGATATGTCTATGAAGTCTCATTCCAAAGGACTACAGTCCAAAGGATTCTATAGAACCCTGAGATGCACATCTCCAAGTGGAATAATTTGAATCACAGCTCATTGACGATGGCTCTCGGGAATACCGAAGCCGCTTCCTAGATTGCTTCTGCTTGTTGCTGCTCAAAGATCCTCAGACACAACCAAGCTCTGATACCATTTCAAGAGATAGATAAGGAGAGAGCTTGCGCTCTTGCTAGCACACATACACACACACAAAGATGGAGGCAAAAGGTTGTACTTCTTCTTCTTCACAAAATCAAAATAAGAGGTCTACCAAATATAAGGGAAAATACAACGTAAAATGGAAACTAATACTTCTAGTGAGTGAAGTGAGTAGATAAGTGTGTCATCACTGTGGTAGGTAAACCAACTCATTGTAGTCCAGTTGTAGTATCACTAGCGAAGATATGTGTATCCACCAAGGCGCGGCAATGATGATGACTACCGTTCCAAGAGTCGTACATGTTGAGCTTGACATCTCAACACCTATGGGGGTTTCTAAATTTTTTAAAGATCATCCTTTTATAATGAAAATGTGCATGATTTATTTGATGAGGAAAGGGCTAAGACGGAGCAGGCTAGGGGTATGCCAAAATGACTACTGCATACTTTGCGTGGCAGTAAATTGGATACACCTTTGTCTAGTCGTACTCATTTAAGTTCTTGCCATGCATATTATGCATTAGATTTTTATGCTCTAATTGTGTCTATCTTATGTGATGTTGAAGAACCTCTGTCTTTTGATGAAGCACAAAATTTAAAAAATTGGATGGCTACCGTGCAATCTGAATATGATGCACTTATAGAAAATGAAACATGGACTTTATGTGATTTGCCTCCTGGAAAAAAGGCCATTGGTACGAAGTGGGTTTACAAGTTAAAATGCAAGCCGAATGGTGAGATTGATTGCTATAAGGCTCAACTTGTTGTAAAGGGTTATGCACAACAAAAAGGCATAGATTATGAAGAGACTTTTGCTCCCACTTGTCGTATGACTATTGTGCATTTCCTGTGTGCATTGGCAACTCATTTTGGTTTGGATGTATATCAATCAGACACTGTTATTGATTTCTTGAATGGTGACATTTTTGAGGAAGTTTATATAACGCAGCCTCGCAGTTTTGTCAAGAAAGGACAAGAGAATAAGGTGTGCAAATGTGAGAAATCTTTGTATGAGTTGAAGAAATCTCCTCGTGCTTGGTATGAGAAAGCTGCCACTCATCTGGTCAAACGAGGCTTTCATAACAGTCCAATAGAAAGCACTTGTATGTCAAGTGTGAGGGCAATGTACTTCTCATTGTTGTTCTCTATGCTGATGATTTGTTGATCACTAGTCCAAATGAGACACATATTTTTGAATTTAAGGCTAATTTGAATGCAAATTTCAAGATAAGATTTGGGGTTGTTGGGCATTCACTTTAAATAGTGTGATGGTGGTATTTCTTTGTGTTAGACAAGTTACATACACACATTGTCATGTAAGTTTGGACTTGAGGATTGCAAATCTATTGCCACTCCCATGGAAACAGGTTTGAAATCATTAGGGCCAAAAACGACTCAAAAAGGGCTGTGTAAGGAATTGGTTAAATTACTAATTAGCACAGCCGTTTGTGGTCAAAACGGCTCCAAATTTGTCCGTTTTGGTCATTTAAAGCATATCTACGCAATCTAAAGCGTATCTAGGTACATATCTCTAAATATTCAAAAAGATATTGTTTCTTCACATTCCTTTGTGGCTCACCTCGAAATTTGTTTTCATTTACTTCACTTGGTGGCAAATAGTTGTTTCCACTTTTGAATCTCTCTTTTTTCTCTCACCTTTCGTGAGCTTTTTCTCTTCTTCTCTGATGCACCTTCTTCTCTGCTGCTACGTTATTTTCATTATACTTTCTGCTCCTTCATTAATTACAATGACTAATACATCTTCCACTAGTGATAACCGCAAGTTTCACTTGAACATTAAGCTAAGCCAGGAATATGCTACTACGCGGAGTGTCTATCAAAGACCAGTTACAACTGCAAATGAAGCACAACAAATTCGCAACGAGGGAAAGAAACACATTGATATATGGACAGATGGGAGCTTGTATCCACTGGATCCTAGCACTGGAAGGTATCCATCTTTTAACACTCCTCATGATTTGATGAGATTTGTTGGTGATGGGGTTGATGGCTTACTAGGATATAGTTCTAAGTTATTTCATTTACACATTGATCATACACATTACATTCAATATCTCAAAACTGTTTTGTCTTCAAATGCAGTAAGAATTTTAGAACTTGAAAACCAAATAGCATCTCTAAAACAAGAAAATCACCAACTTCGGACTTTAAAAGAAACTCCAATAGGATTAAGAGCACGAGTAAAACGAATGAGAGATGTAGTAAACTTAACAGAAGGTTTTGGACAAAGAAAAAAAAGATTAAAGATTACTAGAGAACATGTGACTAGTCTTTTAGGATTTGATATGTCCAATGGTCAAGAAAGGGTGAGATTTTTGAATGAGGTAATGAACAAAAGTGATATTCTTAAACTTTTGAAACTTCTTGAAAATAAAACTCAGAAAAAATTGGTATTTCAAAGTTTACTGAAAGATATGGGTTTACTGGTCCAACCTTCTCAAATGCAAGAAGTTTGTGACACAGTGGGGGTGAGTAGAAGGGGTTACAGGGCCATCTCTAAAACCTGGTTTCAGGTTTTAAAGTATTACAAGATTAAAGCTTTTGGGTTTCCTAGGCCTCATAATGTTGGGAAATTTAGGACTCTATTAAACGAAGAAATACCTGAACATTTTGGAGAGTACTATCATATAGAAGGAACGATGCCATATGAAAAACAGAAAAAAAAATCTTCTTTTGAGTATAATGTTTTTAATAACATTTGGATGAGTATAAAAAATGTTCAATCTGCTATGGTGAGATACTATAATATGCAAGAAGTAGATTGTGAAGGAAAACTTATATTTGTTCTGACATTGGATGAAGCTCAAATTCCAAAATGTCAAAAAATGGAAAGAGTATCCATATCCCTTATGAATAGAGCATTGGACTATAGCCAGGGTAAGCTTGATTCCCCATACCACAAAACTCAATCAGAAATGAAACTTTGGTGGATCGGAGCAGCTCAAATACCAGTAGAAAATCACGATACATTGAAATGGCTGTTTTTGCAGACCGATATCCCTTCTGCTATACATGACCAAAATGCAGGTGAAAAACTCTGTGTAGATGGCATGGGTGACTTTTTTGTAGAATGGCACTTGAGTGCCGACCTAAAAGCATTAAAGTGCATGTTTGGTGTATGTGGAGGTGCCAATACCAAGTATCCATGTCTATATTGCATGGCAAGCACTGGAACAAAAGGATGGCTTGCAAAACACGAGGTTGGAAAAGCACCATCGAGGAATAGTGTTAACGTCATCGACTACCCATCCTCTTCTATGATTTGGGATCCAATTCTAACAATAGATTTAAAAAATGTACATATATGCACAATGCATGCAGAGATTAGAATCTTGGACAAATTGCTTCGACTCCATCTTGACTATGCATATTCTATTAAGCCAACTAAACTTGCAGACGAGTGCATAGAAAAATGCGAGGCTTTGCTCTCTCAAATGGGTTTTCATGGTGGTCAAGTGCATCTACAAAACGATCCCACTCTTTCAAAAGGAACCGGTGATGTTTTGCAAGATGTTTCAATGGGTGGAGCAAAAGCCAGAAGATTTTTGAGTAACCATGACAACAAACAAGTTGATGCTATGTGGAACTGTTGGAAGGATCTTTGGGTTATAACAACCAATGTCAAAAGTAGACCAGATGTAGCCAACAAACGCATGGAAGTGTGGAAGAAGCTCGACAGTTTTTTGAAAGTTTTGAGACAACAAGTTAGCTCTGCTACTTATGCAGATGAATTTAAAAAGACAATAAAGATTTTAATAGCTGCTATTACAGATGCTTGGGGAGCAAAAGACATCACATATTACTTGGTGAGTATTCAATTACTTTCTAAAGTCTGGATAGTATTTTACTTTGCATCCTATTGAGTTTAACTAACTTTTTTTTTATTTTTAGCATATTCTGTACCTGCATGGACCATATTTTGCAAAACAAGGACCCCTTGCAACATGGAATACTCAGGGAATGGAAAAATCTCACTATCAAGGGAGGACTTCTTTTTTCAAATGTACGAGAAAGGGAGGTGGACAAAGAAGGAGCAATGCACTAAAGAAAATATTCAATTGGTTCTATAGGAGGCAATTACAACAGATGAGATCAAACAACCATGCCGCTCAACCACAGATCTGAGATTAATGCTTCACTTTGAAACATTGTACTTCTTTCTAAAGAGATCCAAATTCAAAAAAGATATTTTGGTGCAAAAAATTGTCAAATTTACATCAGTTTTTGATTTTTTTTTATATCTCCAGGCATGTCACCCCTATATCTCAAAAACTTTCTTCTTTTATAGCCCCCAAGAAGGTTGACATTTGTCTCCTCAGCTGCTGCTGCATAGCTAGAGTAGCAAAGAAAGTATCCTGCTCTTGAGGCATTGAATCCTGCAACATATCGAAACATTCGAAGTGCTGCTGCTCTCTCAAGTAGCATAATCTTGTTTGCATTGATTTGAAGGGGAGTGTACCCTAAAAACCGTGACAATATCTTCAGTGCAAACATTGGCAACTCAGGATCTTCAGAATACTGCATGTGGAAAGCACAGAAGGTGGCACTATCCAATGTAGGCATGTAGTGCATGAGAGAGGAGGCATCCCTTCTTGAAGAGCCCTCTATTGCTTTCCCTCTAGAGCCTTTAGCTCTCCCAAGAAAATTGTCTTTGTCAAGGAGTTCAATCTACAAAACAAGACAATGAGTAATTAAAACTAACTTGGAAAAAAATAAAGATTTCAGTAGGGAGATCACCTTTTGCAATTCATCTTCGGCAATGACTTTTTCTTGAAGGAGATTGCATGATCCGGTCATCTCTCTTATGTCAACTTCCTCTCCATTTTTTTTCCAGCTTAAAGTCTCTGCCAAAAGATTGGATGCCAAGCTCAACAAGCCTCTTCTCAAAATCCTCATCTTTGAGGGAAGGTTTTTCCTCTTCCACTCTTCTCATGCATAGAGCAAGTGCATCAGGAGCAGGCAAAAAATCTTTATTGGATGTATGAAGATCAAGTGCCAAAAACTCCTCTTTTGACTCTTCTTCTGTGTCAATAAAATCTTTGGCCACCTCAGAAGCTTCAGAAATGGTTGCAATACAATAGTCTCCCCTCATATTAAGCAAACACTGGATATGATGGAGAGGAATATACTCTTTCCCATTGATAAAGAAGTAGGGAAGGTTTGGAATAGTAAGGGAAGCTTCAGATACCTCTACCTCATCTGTTGGCTCATCAATGACAGCACTAGCTCTAAATTGAGCAACATCAAAATTTGCACTCTCCTGCTCTCAGCTGCAACATCAACCTCCTCCTCTTCTAGAATTTCACTTTTCTCAAGCTGCAAAACTGTGGAAACATTTTTATTTGTTGCCTCATCTGTATCTTTCACTTCATCAGCTTTGCCTTGCATGTCAACTTTAAGGAACAAAAAGAAAAGAAAAGCAACTTCTTTTGGAACAAGGCTACAAGGTTTCAAATGTAATTGACAAGAAATGGTAGGTGGACAAACAAAGGAAGTCTTCTTAGAAAATCTTCCAAACCTCCTTGTTACTTTTCTCTTTTCAATTGAGTTTGTAGTATATTCGGTTGAATGACAATACGCCTTCCCATCTAAAACCTAACACTTGCCTTCAACTGCTTCTTCAAACTCTTTGAATTATTCTGCCAAGAAGTCTTTCAAATGGTCTAACAGCTGCAAGATCAAACACAGGATTGAATATTTCATATGCTTTGGTGTACACCTCCATGTCACCACCATCCATCACAGCCACCAATAGTTTTTCACTTTGGACTCTCCTCCAAAATCTCCTCCCGGCCTTCCATCATAGTAGAGGAAAAGTCGACAGGTGAAGCTAGGTACAAGTGCCAATGTACCACACCAAAACGAAACCGGACCACGCGATAGGCGCTTGATCCAAGCTCCGGAAATGCCTCCCTGCGCGTCGTGCGGGACAAAACCACACAAACACCAAACGTACCAAACGACGTGATAGACGTTGGACCTGGCCTTTGGAATTGCTTCCCTGCGCGTCGTGTGGGACAAAGCCAACCAAAACCGTAAAACAACACCAAACGACGCGATAGGCGTTCGACCCAACCTTTGGAACTTCTTCTCTACGCGTCGTACGTGACAAGGCAAACAAAAAGCGATAGTGTCCACCAATGTGCAAATTGCAAAGATAAGATTGTGTGAGGCGAAAGGACTACACAAAAATAGATAATATCTCGCGTCGTATGCGACAAGTGAACGTGGAACATTTTTAAAATTCGAGACCAAGCTATATTTATATCCGATATATGACCGTTAGTGACACGTGTTAGCCATGCACACGTGCCACGTGGCATGCGTACAACGGTCGTCGTACGGGCGGTTTTATGTATATAAACACTTGTCACGTGCTCATTTTGTGCTTTCTCCTATAGTCGACATTCGCGTCGTGTCGTCCTCAACTACCCGTACACTTGTCATCCGTCCACTAAGCCAAACCAAGTTTCCTCTCATCGACGCAACCAGAACTGTTGGGCATGTGGGCGCACTTTCTACTTTCTACCGCTTCCTAAGCGTCCCTTACGACGCGATTGGCGCAAGTTCGAGAGTCTCGGTGAACCCCTCATCGCGTCGTGCAGGAGGTCGACACTTCATAAAAATTTGACCTCGCATACGATGCTCTATACCATTTCCAACGGTGTTTGTGTGCCTTCTACAGCGTTGTGGTAGTCTCTACCTCCAAATATTCATGGCTTCCCATACGACGCGATAAGCGTATGTTGCAACTTCTGGGTGGGGCTCTCATCGCGTCGTGTGGGGCTTCTCGGCTTAAAGATTTCACCTCGCATACGGCGCGATACGGCGATGTTCTAGGGTGTGGTTGCGCCCTCTATCGCGTCGTATAGGAAGTTCTGTGATATTATTTTCGCACGTTCCGGTGGTCACTTAGGATGCTTTCCACAGCTTTTGTCAGCCTTCTATCACGTCGTGTTATCCTTCTCATCACACACGGCGCGATAGAAACATCTTGAAGGTTGTGGCCTACCCCTCTATCGTATGGTGTGTTCTTGTACCCAAATGGCCAGGACTAAGCAAACTGCAAGGAAGGTCTACCAAGCCCCAACCGATCCAGAAGTAGGTGATGCTGAGAAAGATGCAGAGAAAGCACCCGCTCCACAACCTCGTCAGAGGGCCAATGCCAGAAAGAGATTGAATTATCAGGTGAAGTCCCTAAGAGAAATAAGGAAGGCACAAAAGTCTACTTGTCTACTAATTCCAAAGCTCTCTTTCATGAGGGTTGTGAAAGAGATATCTGATAGACTTGTAAGGATGATGAATATCAAAACTTTTGTCTCGGTGAGGTGGCAGTCTCAAGCTGTGATGTGCCTTCAGGAAGCTGCTGAGGATTTTCTCATAGACTTTATGAATGATAGCTACATTGCAGCTACATTTGCTCATAGGGTCACACTTATCAGCAAAGATTTTGTGCTTGTGTCAAGGCTAAGGTACAAGTTTGATAAGGCTCTTGAGATCATTCCTAGTGAGGATCTTAGAGCCTTCCAAATTTTAAACATCCCTTCTTCCAGGCAGCAGAAAGATTCTGGGGTTGTCATTGAGGATGTTACACATGAATACGAGACAAGAAAGTCTCAGGATATTAAAGCAGTTAAGGAAGTTGAGAGGGAGCAAGACATGATATCCGAGGACGCTATCCTTAAAGAGCAAGCTCAAATTTTAAGAGCATCCAACTCTCTTCTTTATGAAAAAGTCACAGGCCAAATGGTGGTGGATGTTTCCTTGTTTGGAGATACTGAGGCATATTTGGACATATTCCCTCAAGACACAAGTATGCTTGTAAATCCCAACATTGATCTTGGTGACACTGTGCTCTATATCTCTCTCAGGTGTGTTGCTTTGCTAATTATTATAATGTGCATGTGCATGTGCATGGCAGACAGGCACAAGGGGCTCATTGTGGCTTGTGTTTCCTTTTCCAGGTGTCTTATGAGGGATCTTCTAGAGGCTCTAGCTATGCAAATTGCCATACTTGACCCTCTAGTGACACAGTGCCTTTTCAACAAGCAAGGAACCCTTTCAAGTTTTTTTGATGATTTTAACATGCTGACCTGCAATTACATATTATACCCCTATGTTGAAGGGTAATTCTTAACTCCTTACATGTTATTTTTAATATTTTGTGGTATTCTTAGCTAATTTGTTTTTTATTTTGTAGAGGACATTGGAGTCTTATTATCTTCAATCTTTTGGAGAAAGATATTATATTTATGAATTCATTGTCAAGTATCCATGGGAAAAGTAAACTGTAAGTATGAAGCATAATCTATGCTTGATGATGGCCCATTGTTTTCTATTAGTAGCTTTTTGATTCAATGTCTTCTTGCAGTGCTGCCAAACTTATTGTTGGTCACCTGAGTACCACAAACAAGGATTAAAATATAGAAGCTTTCAAGTACTACAATCAAAAAGTGCCTTTACAGACAGACTCAACATCTTGTGGATGGAGGGTGCTTGCAAATGCATGGAGATATCTTGAGTCAAGGTGCCGGATGACCACTCACTGTAAGTGTGGTTCATGTATTTATTTTGATGTTTTATGTATGTATGTCATGTCCTTTAGTTCCTTTTTCTATTTTTTTCAGTTGCATGACTATCCAGAGTCTTGGGTCATGTGGGTGAGAGAGAAGGTTGTTTCTATGGTTTTGGAAAGATCAATAAATCCAAATGATCCAGATTCTCCTTTGCCACCAAAGAAAGGTAGATCCACCAAAGGTTTGGATGCAAAGAAACTGGATCAAAATAAGAAAAGTCCTGCAAAGATCCATACAAAGAAAAAGGATCACAAGAAGAGTCCTACCAAGGTGAAGAGTCGTGTCAAGGGAAAGAGTCCCAAGAAGAAGATCCCTGCCAAGGGGAAGAGTCCTACCAAAAAGAAGATCCCTGACAAGGGGAAGAGTCCCACTAAGAAGACTGCCAAGGGGAAGAGTCCCACTGAGAGCCCTGCAAAAAAAAGAGCAGATACAAAGGGCCATCCATTCCACTCACCATTGAAATTCAAGGTTCAAAAGCTTTGTACACTTAAGAACAATGAGGGGGAGGCACCTAGCTCACCTTTCAAGCTACCATTTATGTTGTCAAAGAAAGCTGCCAAATCACCCAAGACAGCTAGTCCTAAGGAGCCCAAAGCACCAACCCCTGCCAAGTCACCCGTGCCAAGCCCTAAGAGGTCCAAAGCACCAACCCCTGCCAAGTCACCACCACCACCCACTCCTGAACTTTCACCCCCTTTTGAACACAAAAGGAAAAGGGTCTCTGAGGATGCAGAATCCTCTTAGGCAAAAAGAAAAGTGGAATTTCATGATTGAATAGTCCACAAAAGCTATGTACACTTTTGTTCATTTTGTCCATATGAACATATATATATACCCTTTGGTGATTCATAATTTTGTACTTCAAATACTTAATACCAACTGTCGATTCTTAAATGTGTATCATGATGTCATGTAAGTTTAAAACAACATAAGTAGAGAAAAGATAAATATATTTGCAAAATGATTACAATATTGAACTTGTTTTTTCAAGTCCTTGCAAGTGGCTCAAATACAACTCTTTTTGGGGGAAGGCATGTGATGCAAGAGGTTGAATTCTCCATCCTTGTGCTCACCACAATTTCATCCACTTTGAATCTATACTCGGGAGATGTTTCATCAAGAAACTCAAGAGATTCTCTAACATCATTTAGTCTCCAATTTGTTGTTACTATCAGGCTTCTATACTCCGTGCGTGGATGTACTGTGACCTTTAGTTCAAACTCTGGACAATTTTCCTTAGAGTCGAGAGGAACCCAGCTACTTAATTTTCTTCTCCATCTCCTATAGTCGTAGCCCAGAACTAATGATTGACGAATAGTTGATATGAGATAGACATAGAATTTGGGCTTACTCTACAACTAATATTGTCACCAATATGGAAAGTTTCTTTGGTGCTCCATCCGTCTCCAAGAACATTATCAAGTTCAGTCATAGAAAGTATTCTATTAAGCCACATCGTCTTTGTCCTCTGCAAATCCATTGTTTTGAAACATGCCACAAAGACATGTATAGGCAAGAACCATTGAACTTTAATCCTTCTTGATATCCTGCTTTAAGGATGTCTTCTTTGATCTTGGATTTGAAGCTTGATATAGTACATGCATCAGGAGCTTCCCAATCAAGTGAACTTATGGTATCACTTGGAAGAAATTGCTTCATGATGGAAACTCGTAGAGTTTTCCATGTCTTTGGGGCTTCTCCATTGCCACGAAGGCTAGCCCACCATTGACGAGCTGATTTTTGGAAGTGCATAGCTACATGGCGTAGCTTGGAGGACTCTGTGAAGCCCTCGTCCCCAAAGGCCGCGTCAAATTGCTGGATGAAGGCCAAGACTTTGTCGGTAGCACCAAAGGTGCCATCGTAGGTGAGAAAAGAGATACTCTTTCCTCCCTCCTTGAACTTCTTTAGCTTTTGTGACCTTCGCCATGCAGGAAATGATTTGCGATGTCCTCCCCTCTTGTATTCTCTAGGAGAATAGCCATAACTTTCATCGGAAGAGGAGGAAGGTGAAGAAGAAGGAGAAGAGGGTGACCTCTTCCTAGCCCTTTTCTTCCTTTGTTTCCTCTCTTGCCTTTCAGAGTGATGAGGAGAAGGACTATGGGTTGCTCTTTTCCTCTTGGGAGGAGTAGGCGATCGTCTAGACCACCTTCTTCGTGGAGCCACATCTTCGGAAGAACTTAGACTTTCATTGCTTTCTTTCTCTTTGGATTCCTCCTCTCGAATTGGAGAGAGTCTTCTTTTGGGGGTCTCTTCAAGCGGCCTCCTAAGCTCTCTCTCCTCATGGAGAGGAACGGGAATTCCATAGGCACGAAGTTGTTGAGTAACTTCGGCTTGCAAGGTAGGGTTGCCCATAGCTTGTTGCAACCTAGTCACAAGATAATTCACAAACATGGGAGCATCATCATTAGCACCTTCATGTGCAAAATCAAAGCTATCAATGTTCATTCTACTCTCTTGATTATTGTCAGCCATGTTAAAATTTTTTTATGTATGTACTTAGTGTATGCTTTGGCAATTCAAAACCTTAGTTGCCACTCCTCTTAGCCTTTGAAAATTGTCTCTTAAGTATCTACACCCACGGCTCAAAGTGGTTAATTATAGAGAGTAGAGGAGTAGGTCTAACATAGCAGAGTTGCCAAGGGCTATCTCCTTTCGGACTTCTTATGGCTCAATAATGGTAAATCCATAGGCAAGTCTAAAAAGACTCCATTATTAAGTCCAAAGCTTCCGAGGTGTGCACCATCCCCCACATAGTGGGCTTAACAAAACCGATATTAGATCCCAGTTCCACTTACCCTATTATAATTAACAACATCAACCATTTATAGGCTACTTAAGGACCTCTCTTCTTAAGCAAGAAAAGAGAAACCAAATGCTCTGATACCAATGTAATGGAATTTGCCTTAATATGTGAGAGTAGCGGAATTTAATGAGAGTACTTTCAAGAAATGATTTTGTGAGCATAGCGGGTTGACATAATTGAAGATAGCAACATAATCATCGCAACTAGTTAACTTGGCATAGACAATACTTTTGCAAGAGAGAGAGTTTAGAGAACATGACAACAGTTGAGGACCGGATTTATGTGGAGCCGGTCCCCCCTCCAATAGGCATTTGTATTATGATTTCTCCCATAAAGAGAGACTTGTTACAATACAGTCTTTGTGTTCCTTGTGACCTAGGTGATGCCATGAAGATGGAAGGCTTCATGCATCACAAACATAACATAAACTTGAGAAAGATTTAACTATCCCAAGCCTCAGTCCCAAGACCTCAAACACCTTCGAAGGTGGAGAGAGCTAGCAGGGAATGAGGGTAGGGAAGAGGAAGAAGAAACATTTCGTAGGAGAAAGAATTAGTTCCTCACTTATCATACTCTTGTTGCTAGCATATATAATAGCATAGTAATGAAGAAGAAGGAGATGGCAAGCTTAAGCATTGAAGCATGGCTCTTGGTTGGATTTGCACTCCATAGTCAAGAGTGTTGGTGTAGGCTCTCAACCTCTACTTGCTTGGAGAGGGAGCTCTTGCACTTTGCATAGCACACAATGAGAGTGATTGTGAGTGTGTGTGGGTGAGTATACCCCTCAAGCAAGCCCCTAGCTAGCTTGGGTTGACCCCCCCTTGTAGCTCATGCTTGAAGCTCATTGGACCCTCCCAGGCCTAGCCAATCACAAGCAAGAGCCATTACAAGCAACATGGGTAGCCTTGGGGCAAGTGTCCCCCTTTCCCCTTTGAGAGAGAGGACTTGATAAATGCAAAATCAATTAGATAATTCAAGTAATTTATCATTGGACCCCTTTGAAGCCTAGCCAATAGGCTTCAAGCAACACATGAAGGTAACATGGGTAGGGACCTGACATGTGTCCTTGCTGCCTCTTCAAGTTGGGGCTTCCCTTGTGAGTGTGAGTGTGTGTTCTCTCTCTAATCCCTAGTAAAAGGGCTCGCCCCCCCTCTTGTAGGAATGCTTTTGACTTTAGGTGATAAAGCACCTTACTCACCAAGCATGACAAAGCACTTGAACTAGGGGGTGTTCCCACAAGCATCTCAGGCAAGCTTCTCAAGGCACCTCAAGTACCTTAATCATGCAGCAAGTCCAACACCTCAAGCATGGAGCCAGTCAAGCACCTCAAGCATCTTAACCAAGCACCTCAAGCATGACAAACACCTCAAGCACGACAAGCACCTCAAGCAGGACAAGCACCTCGAGCTTGGGCCGGGTTCCCACCTCAAGCTCAACCCTAGCTTACCTAAGGTCAAAGGACTTTTACACACATTTATTGGAGGTCTTCAATGAAGCTAACCCTAAGGTCTTATGCTCCATTGGTTAGCCTTGCTCTTTGATAGACCATCTCCCTTTTGGGCCCCTTTACCATTGGCCCCGTGTTGAGATAGATCTATAAGCACATATCTATATCTTAACACTTGTTCCCGTTTATTCTCCCACATTAAGTGATCAATTTAATATGAGAAAATCATTTGGGTTGGTTAGATATTAGATTTTATGACAATATGTGTGTGTGTATATGCATGTATACATGTATATATATTCATGCATTGTATATATGTGTGTATATGCATGTATCTAGGCACTAAGAAAGGGAGCATAGCAATTGTGGTTGAACTCTTCCTCTTGGGACGTATAGTCCCTTTTAATCATGGTCCTGCGATCTTTGGTCCACTCATGTATGTATTACCGCAAGGTACCCTTGGTTTTACCATGATTGACATCGTGTTGATATCTAACGAGGAGCCACTAGACTATTGGCACTACTAGCCTCTACTTAGGTTTAATAGTATATGTGTATCCATATAGATATGTATCTATGTGAGTGAGTGTGCATGTATGTATCTATGCAAGGGTAATAGTTACATAAATATATCCATGACTATTACCACACCTGTTTACTGATAAACCATTATAGGGTGCATTCCCGATTTTATTACTGCTTATGCAAACTTTTCTCTTTCTATGTTTGTTTGTTGAACCACAACAATGTTGGTGGTTCTAGACTTTTTCTCTTATAGTGCTGGGAACATTCTACATACAATATAATAAAAAACAACCACTGAGTTTGCATGAATAAAAAATCAAAAGTATGAATGATCATTAACTGGACAAAAACATGCTCCAGTGGCAATGACCATGGTTGCTACCACCTGACACATTTTCATCTCTAGAGAATACCATTAAGATCCTCAAACCCTGCACTTGCCAAATCCACTTTCCACATGTCAAAAAAGTTTAGAAATTGGGTAAGTCTAGCCAAAAGTGGCTAAGTCACTAGAATTGGAGAGAAAAAGTGACTTTTGATAAGTCAAACCTTGGCATTTTTGGTCATCCATACATGCTAGAGATTATACAAGTGATAGGGAAGCTACAAAAAGTGTCAAAGCTCAAAGAACACATGAGTGGCACCTACCACGGTTGCTACCACTTATGTTAGTTTGGGACTAGATTGGATCCAATTGATTCCTAGTAGCCCCCCAAGGATTTCATATAAACCTTCCGTGACTCATTTGGACAAGTTAAAGACCCTCAAATCAATCAAGAGATAAAACATAAAGCCAGATTCTTCTAATTGGGCGAAATAGACACTAACAAGCATCAAAACACCCCACACAAGGTGTGCATAGACTCATTAGACAGTAGCCAATCAGTAGGAAGTGACTAGGTTGAAAAAGCTTGCGAGTGGCAACTATCATGATCATTGCCATCGGGCTCAAATTTAGGTTTTTCCAATCATACCAGCCCATAGGACATCTTGCAAGGTTTCAAAAAATACCTTGGATGAGTTAAGGAGACTCTAGAATCATACTCAAAGACCTTGTGGAAGTTAGCGCTTCACTTTTAAAATGTTTGTCCTCAATTTTAGAATTTTTTGCGTAGATTTCCATGAAGGTTCTGAAAGGGAAATTGGATTTAGTACACAAAGGCCAAGAGGCAAAGTGTTTCATTTTGTGTACACAGGCATCCAGGTTATCCCAAAAAAGCAAGTCAACAACCAGGAAAGACGGTAAATGGACTTGTAGGGTATTAGGTTTGGATTGATTGTCATGATAAGTTTATGTATTTAAGATCAAGAAAGTATCTTAGCACGACCATAGAGCAGGTGTATACCAAGCCAGCCTAGTGTCAATAGAAGAGATCATGAATCAAGCATGGTTAGATCCCCTAGCTCCAATCATAGAAGAGGGTAGCAATATAGACACCTCTTCAAACCAATCTCTTTACTTTATGGATGATCAAAACATCGTAGCTCATCAATCAACCCAAGTTGAAGAAGGTTACACTTCTAGGAGTATGAATTAGGCACCAAGGTATATGACCATCTTTAAAAAAGGATCAAATGCCCATGGAGCCTTGGTATACTCCGATGCAAGAGGATGTAAAAGTGTATGAATTGAAGAAAAGCTGGCCAGAGGAGCAGAAATAGTTCTAGTGTACGATGATGGAGATAGGTGCCAAGATGATGAGGGAGTTCATAACCTCATTTTCAATGACCAAAATAACTATAACAAGTATGGAGATAATGTCGCAAAAGGGAAGAATATTTCAGAGATGGAAAACATGCCGCCTTGAGTATATCTCTTTAATGCCATCAAGGTGTTTGACAAGAAGCTAGTGAAAGTTCCAACAAGCCAAGGAGACATAGGAATCTATGAGTATATGAATGGTAGGGCCAAATCATACTTCAAATGCCTAACACCTATGCATTAGAGCTAAGCCCAAAAAATATTATATACTTGTACACTCATGACTCAAACAAATGGAGTCAGATAATGTATGTTGACAAGTATGGATATGAATATGAGCTAATACTTCTGAGGGACGTAGAAAAATTGATAGCTCCAGAAGTGATGATGCATGATTTTGAAGAGAAACTAAGGCCCATACAAACCCCTAGAAATTTGACAAATCCCTTCGCAAACAGTTGATTATGACACCACATTGCAAACAAATAGACGACCTTTGCCCAACCCTCAAGATCAACAAGCAATACCGCCATCATCACAAGCATGGCTCCAACATTATGCAACATTAGAATAGAACTCAAACAAAGGTGCCTATCAAGCCATAATAGAGTTGGGAGAACCACTACTCCATCAGTGGTACCAAGATGAGAGTAGGCCGACAACTCAAAATTTGGCAAAGACATAAGGCCCACACCAAGAGTAAGAGCGGGAGAGAAAGGGATCAAAGGGAGGAACAACCATTCATGAGACCAGTTAGAAACTATGGGTTAGGAGCATTTTAAGGGGAGGAACCCTTACATTACCTCAGACGAAAAAGTGCCTATCAAGGAGGACTCGGAGACCCTATGCTTAGGTTTGTAGATCACCATAGGATCAGACCATTCCATGTCCAAAAATGGGTGAACAAGAAGTATTCTGTGGAACGTAGGGATTTGAGTCGATCAAGGAGGTGTTTGACGAGTTTATCGAGGAATTCTCTCAAAGAGAGATAGCTCATAACACTGTCTCACAAATCCATAAAATCAAGCAGAAAGACATTAGGAAGAGAATGGGGTCTAGGAGGGACTCTTTATTTGGCATTTTAAAGAAGTCAAACCTTTAGTATTAAGAAAGTAATCAAAGGATAGTTTTTGAATTTGAACAGGCAAAACGGCTAGTTTATTTGAATTCAAAGTTTCCCCCCAAACTGGAATATAAGATCTAGCGGGTAAAACCATATCATGTAGCATATTTATGGAAAGAGCTAGACATGTAGATTACAGATCTATGTTTTCCGCTCAAATCAGAGATCATTTGTGTGAGTTACGAAAGGCCAAATATCATAAAATTGTCCATCTCTTTTTTGGGGGGAAAAGTGCATCCTTTGACCACTCTTACACATCTCTTACACATCAACATTCTTGCACACATGGCATACAACTATTCATCAAAATGTTAATCACCTCCATAAGCTCATGAAAATAAAGAGGCCCTCCTAGACCCCATACTCTTCCCAATGAGGAGAATCTGTACAGAAAGCAGCCTTAAGATTGAAAAGATATGTGAAGTTTTGCCCGGTAGAAGAATTACCAACCGAATCAAGATTAATGCTCATATTTATCCAGGGACTGAGGAATTCAGATCTCTAGAAAGATCTACACATGAAAAAGAACACTACGTTTGAACGCATTAATGAAAGAATTGGTAGATAATTGTGTTGTCTACAAGGAAGGAGATTACAAGTATTTAGATGAAAATTCCTCATCACATCATTAGTGGATCCAAGTTTTCCAAGTCTGTAAAAAATTCCGATTCTCTACTCAATCAAGACTAGGTCATCAAAGAAGTGCTCAAGAGGATTAATCCATTTACCAAAACACAAGTTAAGAAACCTAAGTGGTGTGCGATAGAGCAAAAATGGAAAAATCACACGATTGAAGAGTGCTATTACAACAAGGGTTACATAAAGGAACGCCACTATGCCCCACAAGTGCAAGGTGCACAATCACAAGAACCACCAATGCCAAGATACACAATAGGAATTCTTGCGGGGCCAGTAGGAATTGAAAGACCACAACCAAGCTTAGGACAACAACCGCCACTACCAAGAACAAAACCTATAGGAATCTTATATGCACCAGCTGTAGAAGAGCTAGAGGAGCAGGCACTTGTGCCAATCCCATCATATTACAAGGATTCTAATGGATATTTGACCAATATGGGATATTACCCACTTGAAGAACTAGAAGCACCAGAACCACATGTGGAGCATGATTGGATGTGTAGGACCATCTTCTATTGTACACACTTCAAGGGAAGGTAGGTACACTTTGGACAAATGCACATTGCTATTAATAGCTAATGGAGGATTAGCAAGATCAAGACATGATTTTTAGTAGAGACATTCTCAAGGAGCACCTCAAAAACCTAAAGGACCATGTAATAAGTGTGGTGGTGACCACCTTATGAAAGACTTTCCTCACACGGAGATCAAAAGAGTGAATGCATATTTTCTTAATTGTGGAATCACTTATTTGATTTTTGATTGCTTGAAGAACCCTAACAAAGGAGAAAAAGTAACATTGAACATAGTAGAGACAATACCGTCTAGTAGTGGATTAGAAAACAAAAATGTGAATATACCAATCTAGGTAATCACAAGAGCACAAGCTCAAAAAATGACAAATGAGCCCATCATAGAAGAACCAAAAACAGATATGCCTAGCCTTTAATGTAGGAGTCAACAAAACACATGGAAAGCTAGGATGGCTAGAAAAAACACTAGGAAGGAATGTGAAAAGACTTCCTTAGCTAAAAAACTGAAACAAACAAAAGAAAGAGTGAGGAAACTTGAAGAAGAAACAAACAAAGTGAAGAAGTCCTAAGTCATGCCCCAGGGGATTCACTCTATATACAAAACGGGATGCCACCTACAAGTGAACAACTTTGATAAAACCCCTATATACGACTCATATTAGGAAATATGACCCCCCTTTCTACGCTTATATTACAATCAATAAAGAAAACTATCATACCCCTGTCTTACATATAAAATTTAGGTCTCACATGATCTAACTAAGTAAAACTAGTCAAAGAGTGTGTAGCATAGTGGTTGCAACGTACTAAGCGGCCACTTATGTTGATAGCTATATGTACCCTCAATGTGTCTTAATTTGAATTTCAAACTATGTGTCCGATCAGCTTGCACTCTGGCTACTCGTCCAATTGTGACCCATCCAAAGCTAGTGTAAATCAACCCTTGACTTGCTCAAAATCAGCCATTATCTATGACTGGCTTGATGCAACATTTGAAGTGTGACTTGATAAAAAACTTCCCCTAAATTTATCCGAGTTCTAGTGCACATCACTGACCAATCATTACAAGCAATCAAACCGCGCCCCCTTCCCCCCCCCACCCCTAAATATGATAAATAACTTCCCCTAAATTCATCCGAGTTCTAGTGCACATCACTGACCAATCATTACAAGCAATCAAACCGCGCCCCCTTCCCCCCCCACCCCTAAATATGATACCCCCCTCCCTTATTTTTAAGTTTGAGAGATAAATTATTTGGGGCTTGTCCCTAACTTATACGCTTATGTATCTTGTAAAAAAACCCCGTCCCTTGCACTTATGTGGTGTGGTAAGTTTTCCATGGTGGATCCCCCAAGAATTATGCATGGTTGTGAAACCCATGAGTGCTAGTTTTGGAGGATCGATTTTAGTAGAGAAGGTTAACGAAACCATTAGGCACCCTCCTCAAAGCCTATGATGCATGACTCAAAAACAACCAAATTCAAGAACAAAGGTGGTTGATATATTTATATGAATAACTAGAGAATAAAAGGCTTTAAATGTGCCAAAAAATGATTCAAACAGCCCAAGATTTACAAGAACCTCCAGTTGTGTGAAACCAAAAGATATAATAATTGTTGCACCAACACCAAAATCTTACCAAACCAGGTATGAATAGATCCAGATTCTATTCGAGAGCATGAACCAAAACCCAAAAAACCAGGATCAGGACCAAAGATAGTGTTGAACATTCTTCTAATGGACTCCACCCAGGCATACCAGAGGAGTGTAGAGAAATAGATGATCTTAACAAACTATGGAAAAAGGTCACAGAGGCCAACAAAGCTAATGAGCTAAGAAAACGTGTAAACCAGGCCAATGATGGAAAAGGAGTTTTTTTCCTATCGATAGAGGAATTTGAGATTGGATATCAAATAAATTTAAAAATACAATCGTATTGGGGAGACCAAGGATCTCTTCTATCTATAGACAATTGACCCCATTTGCTAAGAACATTACCATCCTATATGGGAGAGAATAAGTCCAAATCAGAGGTTGTAGCGGTCCCATCACAGAGACTCTCTTACAAGAAGGTCATTGACACTAAGGGTCTAATAGACATTTTTTGACACGAGTGACATGTACAATAAAATTAGCTGAGCTATTACGAATACGACCTAACATGTGGACTATGGTAGGAGATTGTCTAGACAATTTTGGTGTGAAGGATCGTTCATCAAGAATTTAAGAGGGAATCTGGGAACTTAGAAAGCCTCACCTAAATACTAGGCCCATACTACTAAACAAATATGGAGAATACTATGAGGGAAAAGATGGCAACATGGCTCTTCCTATGGAATTTCAAGGTGTCACCACCATGGCAATTCTTGATAGTGGGGTTGGGATAGACATTGTTACAAAAAAAACATGGGAAAATTGGGAAACCTACTTTGAAAGCATGAAAAATGAAACATTGGATACCCAAGGGCCAACAAAGCACAAATCAAGTATGGGTGAGGAAAGATATAACAGATGTGGGAAAACCACTAACCCCACCAGCTGGTACAAATCCAAAAATCGTATCAAACACCCATATGACCAACACATGTTTCTAGCACAAAGGTATGGGTACCAAAGAAGTTAGTTCAATCTCAACACAATCCTGAGTTTATATGGATTTCCAAGCGAATTACTTCCAAACTCCCTAAGGTACCAAATCAACAAAAAAGTAACATTTAGCAACTCAACCACCAACAGAGCCAACAAAGCAAATCTGGGTATCCAAAGAGTTATATCAAGCAGAAAGATATCGGCCTTGGAGATGGATCCTACAAAACAAACATCAACACAATAGGTCGGCCACGACATTTAAGATACAACAGGAATGGAGGCCAAAGCAGGATACCCATACACAGGTCCAAGGTGAATTTTTCCAAAATCCAATGCACGATCGCATTGCACTCCTACAATTAAAGCTATATGGACCAGGGCATATTGCTCCACCCACCTTATAGCCGTAATTTCCATTTTGTCTAGGAGGACTCAGACACCGAGAGGGGGGGGGGGGGGGATTCAGTATGGAACCATACACAACCCATTACAAAACGATTTATACATGTATCATTAGGCACTATTTAACAATGGTTTAAACATATCATGTCATTATACATTGGACAGTATATCCAATGCACAATCATTAGCTCTATTAGGAATCTGCTGCGGGAGTGGAAACATATCACCTTCCATCCTTATTGTCTTTGAACAATATGTACTGATATGACCAAGCTCACCACAATTATAACAGGTAGGGATGATTCTTCTCAGCAGTTCCAAACCGCCTTTTCCGCGATCCGCGTTAGCATAAGGATGAGCTTCACATGCCTGAGCCATCCCTCTACTACGACCGCCTCCACCTCCACCTCCAAGAACACTAAGTCGCAATTCTTGCATCATGGTCATCATGTCTTGCATATTTTGCTGTAACTATTAAATATTAGCAACCCATTGAACAGGTTGGTCTCTACCCTCTACCTGATTTTCCACCTTTTGGCCACCATTACTTTGCACAGGGACCGCTTTCCAATAATCATAAAGTCTTTGAGCCTTCCATTCTTTCTCTCTGGCGATAGGGAATCCCTCCTAGAAGGTGGCGGGCCTTTTCAACTCAACTTTGAACTTCAGACTTTCTTTTAAGTTTGCCACAAAATGGTCCTTCTTTAACATGGATGGAGGGATCTCATTTCCCAAAGCCCGGGCCCATTTATCCCATAAGCGGATGATTTGCATGAAAAAATCATCCAAACTTTGATCAGCCTTCTGAGTGTGCCCCAAACTTTCATGCCAAAATTCATCAGGCACTTCAATAGATTTGTATTGTGCTATGAAAGCTTGCTTCACACGGTTGTAGTCCAAAACCACCCCTGGAGTTTGTGCCTACACCAAATCTTCATGATTGTGTAACCAAACTTTTGCCTCATTTTGTAAACTATATTGTAGCAGTCGCAACAATTTAGCTTGGTCTAGTATATTTTGTAGTAAGCAATTGACTTCCAGCTTTTCAATAAAATTATGTACATTCTCATTAAGAAATCCATGAGACTATGGGAACTCGTCTGCCATGTTTGATTGCCACAAAAACACTTACATGTGATGACGAAAGCTCAAGGGATGTCGATGGATCTCTCTAGTACCTAATCCACCTCACACTGGGTAACCTGGCCCGTAGTACTTGGCTTCACAAAACTCACAACCCTCCAAAGGTTGAAATCCAATTTTATGATCGCCTCAAGTGCTGGCCACAATTTGCACATACATAGGCAGTTGTCCATAAGGACCCACATCCCTTTTACATTCACTGCCTATAGAATAGACATATTTCACAAGAATTGGAGAATAGGAGCACTTGCTCCTTAGTGGGGGAAATTTTTTTTCATGCAAATGGGAAGAAAAATGAATGCCTCTATAGCCTTGCACGAGCCACACCGTCGGAAGGAAGAACTATTGCACAACCAAAAACACCTCTAGTAAACACCTGTAGAGATTTATGAAAAACCCTTCAAGCATGGAACACACTCAAAATTAGGAGAAACAAGGGACATCATGACAAATATTGTCTCGTGGAGATGTTCGTAGAGTATCCATAGACAAAAAACAGATGAAGGATGAAGAGTTATGGCCGCTCGAAGTCGGGAGTGAACTCTTTCTTGCTAAAAAATGAGCTCTCTAGAAGTTGTGCAGGTGTTGTAGCAACCATTAAAATGTGTTATTTCTTATCTTTAATCCCCAATATTTTTCTCTCTCTTCTTAGCCAACAAGGCTCTCTCTCAAGGCACCTTTTAATTGGTCCAATTTTGGCCTATTTTGGGTGAAAAATGAGTTGTTGATGACCCTTTGACCAAGGAATGGGGTAGGGGCAAGTGACTGGTGGACCAAAAAGGATGCACAGGTGCCTGGCTAGTTGGGTGTGGAATGAAAAATGCACCATCTCCCTCCCCATTAGCCTACGAGCCCCCATAGCCAAGCCTCGAGAGAGCGCCTCTCACCTTTGATACCCTATAGTGGGCACCCAATGTGCCCTAGATACCCCCCACTTTCCCTTTCCCTCTTCTCATGTGGGATAATCTCCCCGCCACATGGAAAAAATCCTCCTCATTCCTTCCAAGCCCCAAATATTCCAACTTTCTCCCAAAGCATATTAGCTTCTCGGACAACTTTCCTTGAGGCATAACTTGCTGCTCCGGTCATCGAATGACGCACTGTAACACACGGCTCGAAGCCCATCACTCGGCTATCTCCAAAAATGTAAAACTTTAGTATTTCTAATCTTAGACCCCCAAGTTGGCCCAGTTTCCCTTGTCACATGCACCCGCAATCACCTTCTAAGTTGAGACCTCCCGCTTCGGGTGCTCATAACTCATGATGTACAAGTTCGATTCATGAGCTATAAAGCACAATTGAAAATACTTACTAAAAAACATATTTTGGGGACTCGAACAACCCAAAATTTCAGCATTTAAACTTGGGCCAAAAGCACACCATTGTACATGATTTTTTACATGATCACTTCCAAAACTTAAAGGACTATGTACACATATATACATGAGGCTAGTGGGCAAGCTTTTTGGCACAACTTAGTAAGTTTATGCTGATCCAAAAAATGCCTGGCATAGCTTGCAGATCAATGGAGATACCTTGTTGCTTGTG
Organism: Adiantum capillus-veneris; assembly: GCF_014529385.1. Classification (NCBI taxonomy): domain Eukaryota; kingdom Viridiplantae; phylum Streptophyta; class Polypodiopsida; order Polypodiales; family Pteridaceae; genus Adiantum; species Adiantum capillus-veneris. The sequence goes on along the minus strand of NC_140959.1, from coordinate 90,254,400 downwards.
AGTCAAGTACTGGGAGTGTGGAAGAATAAGAATCCTAAATTGAAGAATTTATGCTTCATAGTGAAATCGTTGCTCAAAAAGTTTGAAGCATGGAGTTTGCAGCATATTGAAAGGTCTCAAAATGAAGAAGATCATTATGCTTCCCAAGAAATGATCACTTGTGTGTTTGTGCTAAAGGAAAATGCCCCTTTATATCATGGGAGGGAAATGTTATCAAAGGAGATGGAATTTCTGTTGACAAGTGTCTTACCTGAAGGGTTACCATCCTCCAAAAAGCATGCGTTTATAAGGAAAACCAAGAAATACAAAATGCTTGATGATGTGCTTTACATGAAAGAAAGTGATTTGGTTTTGTGTTGTGTGCCTTGGAAAGAGGAAATCTAAAAGATCTTGGAATAAAATCATGAGGGATCTTGTGGATTCCATTTTGCCATGAAGATCATGTTGCATAAAATTTTGCAAGAAGGCTATGTATGGCAAAGCATTCAACGGGATGTTAACCATTGGTGCAAGTCATGTTTGCCTTGCCAAAAGATGGGAAAGAGAATTTTGAAGCCTGAATTGTGAAAGACAATTCTAGCTTTTGGTGTGTTTGAAAAGTGGGTTCTTGATGCTATTGGACCCTTACCTATGACTAGCAAAAGAAATGCTTACATCATGACAGGAGTGGATTATTTGTCACGATGGGAAGAAGCCAAGGTTTTCAAACTTATTACCGGTAAAGAAATGGGGAAGTTTGTTTATGAGCATATATGCTACAAATTTGGTGTGCCACTAGAGCTACTTTCTGATAGAGGACCAGGATTTAGAGGGTATTTGTTTGATTTCTTATGCAAAAATCTCAATATACAGCATAGATACAGTTCTCCTTATTATCCACAGTGCAATGGTCTTAATGAAAGATTCAATGGAGAGTTAGTGAAGATCTTAACAAAGATGACCCAAAAACATGAAAGACTTGGGATTCAGAGTTTCCCTTTGAATTATGGGCCTACAAAACTGCCATCAAAACGAGCACATGATTTTCTCCTTATCACTTGGTTTACGGCAAGGAAGCTTTATTTCCAATTGAAGTGGAGATTCCTGCACTCAATTTATTGTCATTGGGAGATGAAGAGAAAACAAATACCTTGCAAAAAAGATTATTGGATCTACAATGTTTACAATTGGACAAAGTTTTAGCTTTGAGCTACTATGAAGAAGTGAAAAAGAAGGTTCAACTAAAGGCTAATGAATGCGTACAGGATAAGGGAATTAAAAAGAGTGATCTGGTGTTGCGGTACAATAGTAAGTTGGACAATACCTTTCAAAAAAAGTTTCAAATCAAATGGGAAGGTCCTTTTACTATTGTTAAGAAGTTTGATAATGTCACATATCCATTAGCAGATTTGAGTGGTACACAACATAAATATTGTGTTAATGGTTACAAATTGAGGAAATATTTGACACGTTTGATGCCAATTGTGATAGATGAGATGCTATCAATAGGCGAGGACAATGTGGAAACATCTGAGAATTGTAAATGAGGTTTGTGGGAAGGAGCTGCAGCAGTTGTTCACCCTAGAAACCTCTGCTTGTCCTGAATGATCAAGCAGGCTAGGGAGGGTTGACAATCTATGGCAAGAATTTTGGATGAGCATAAAGTCACTTAGTTGTGCCAATAATCTTTCCCACTAGCCTCATGTATATAGTTTTCCAAATAGTACGACCAAAGGTTTCAATAGCCAAGGGATGGTTTCTTGGAGAGTGCATGTACCACCTTTCATAGTACCTTAAGCATGTTGACAAAGCTTCTCCTCACATATGGCCAATACAAGAGTCTCTTACATTGTAAAATGAGGTGGTATGTGGCAAGGACATTCCACACAAGCTCACAAATGTAGAATGCTTGAACATTTCTACGTTTGTTATCTACAACTCACAATGTATGGAAAGGTTTGTCACATAGTACCAAGAAGTTTCCAACCCACACACAAGATGAAGAAGTGGAAAATCTACCAAGATTGAACCTCCATCCATTCTTTCATGATTATATAAACATATTAGAGGTGGAAATTTGGAAGGGGAGGGTATCACTGATAAGCAAAGAGAGACTGAATTTGGTTGTGATAGAGAAGTTATAATTCTTCTATGAATGTATATTTATGAAGTTGTTTGAGTTTCTCTATGAATGTATACTATGAAGCTGTTTAAATTCCTAATATTATTTCTTACATTTTATGTACTTAGTTTTGTACTTTTAGGTATCCACATACAAAAACATGTGGGCAGATGGACAATATATTTGAGTCAAAAAAATTGATCAACGACACATTGCTCAAGATTCTTGCATTGTTTCATCTTTCAGGCAGCAATCATGTGCAAGTCCAAGAGATAGAAAACCTATCAATGATGAACTTAGATATGTAAAAAATGTAGTTGGTATTTATGAATTGAACTTCCGTGTTTACTAGCAGGTTATAGAAATTTATAGATGTAAATAAATTTTTGACACTATTGAGTTAGAAGTTTCTATTGAGCTCCGAATAGTGGAAGTCTACTACGTCTCTCACAGACATGGTGAAGGGGAGCGAGCACATGCGTGTGTGTGTGTGTGTGTGTGTGTGTGTGTGTGTGTGTGTGAGAGAGAGAGAGAGAGAGAGAGAGAGAGAGAGAGAGAGAGAGAGAGAGAGAGAGAGAGAGAGAGTTTGCTGATGTACACAAAAAAGAGAGTTATCATTTAGGTTTACTCAGTCTTTATAGGCAATTACATAATGTTCACATGAGGGTGTGTCCACCCAAGTTGGACTGACCCCTGGACTGACCCCAACAATTGCCCGCTCTTCAGCCAAACTAAGCATAATCTTTGTCTTGACGCCCCCCCTAGAACTTGACTCACACTCTCATGACACATAGAGTTGTAGGTTTACTCTCAACCACAAGTTTTTGGTATACTCATAAACCATGAGTTTTAGGTTTTCTCACAATCTGGTGCTACTATCGAGCTACCATCATGCATGGTTTTTGGTTTAGGCCCACACCGTATAGTTTTTGGTATACTCTAGTTAACCTCCGGTTTAGGTTTACCCGCTAACCTAATGAGGGTAAGATTAACAGGGAATGGGGATTCACATTAAGGAAGGTCTTACCTCCGGTCTCTTATTCCCTTAGCCGGGGCAGTGTCTAGTCTCTCAGAATCATAGCACATGAATGATCAATCGCTAATAGTGTTGGGATTAAAGCCCAAGTGGCCTCTTATACGGATATGGCCGGCCGCCCGTCTAACTCACTTATTACTAACTCTTTGTATATACTCACTTATAAATTTTGTGGATTATTATAAGGTTTTGGGAGATAACCCTTCAAACATACTTCTCTGCGTACTGTGTAAGCTCTCTGTGTATCTCTATGTGTGTGTGTGAGAGTCGATCCACGCTCTGCTTCACGACTTCAATTGGTATCAGATCTTGGTTCAGTGTGTTTTTTGCGTAATTGCGCGTGCGCACACTTTTTAGGCAGATTCTGGATCCAAAGGTTGAAATTTCAAACTCGGCGTTCCGGGAGCATTTCCAATAGGTTTCTTGATGTTTTACCCCCTTTCGAAGCCGTTTATGCCCTCAGAATTTCGTTCTGAGCACTACAGCAAAAGATAGATTTCAGCTGCAAAGAAATCCGTCTTGTGTAGATTGGCAAGCAGGAGGTGGTCGGCATCGATATCGGCATCGACATACATCACTCATTCGTCTTCAAAGCATCATCTAGACCATGTACACATATATATCATCAGATATATATATTGCAGTCTACATTGCTACTTCTTGTGCTTGCTAGGTTCTAGGGGAGGTGTGGCCATACGACGGCTTAACATCATTGACATGTATTGCAGATAGATGTACTGTGATTGTGGGTTTGCTAGTTGTGAGTCACACTAGCAGACGGACCGCCACAGCGGTCGTAGGACAGTGATTGGTCTATTGTAGGATGTATGCTAGTTCTGGGCAGTTCGCTGAGCCATCTGTGAGGGTCGTGTGTGAGGTTTTTTGAAGCCAAGCACTGGGGGCTGGGTTACCCAGTGTGAGGTGGATTAGGTTTCTGGAGTTCCCCTCTACACACATCCTCTTCGGTGACTTTTATCCCATAGGATGTATGACTTTGTGTAGACACTGGATTGCATCTTATGCGTGAGGCCATTGAGGCATTGTTCAGGGTTCACTCTTTAGACAGATACAGGTTCTGTGATCGCCCAGACAGGAGACAGTGTATGCTTACAGGACAGCATATTACAGAGATTTTTAGATTTTTCATTGGTGCCATATCTTGTTTACTGACAGTTCCTGAGGAGAGGTGTTCAGCTTGTTGTTTACAGCTTGTTTACTGTGTACAGAGGCCAGTTTGCAGGGGAAACTCTACTGGATTTTTCCCAGAAGTAAATAGTTTGGCAGACATGGAATCTTCTCAAAGTGAGACTCTTTACAACATAAAGAAGCTGGATGGCACAAACTTTCCATTCTCGAAGAAGCAGGTTTGGCAGGTTTTGGTGAAGAAAAAACAAGTGAAGCCACCGAAGCTCAAAGGGGAGAGACCAGAAGGTATGGCTGAAGATGAGTGGGAAGAGCTTGACTAGTTAGCTTGTTCCACAATCATGCTAACACTGGCAGAAAATATTTACTTCAACGTAGCAGAAGAGACTACAACGTATGGCGTATGGAAAAATCTATGTGGTAGGTACGAGAAACAAAGTGTTGCTTCTCAGATTTACTAGCTCAAGAAATTGGTGGATTTGAAGATGAAGGAAGGGACAGCCATGTCAAATCATCTCAATGAATTTCACACAATTTTCAGCCAATTAACAGCACAGGAGATAGTCTTTCCAGATTCAGTGAAGGCTATGTTTCTCTTAATTACTTTGCCAGACAGTTGGGATACTTTTCGTACAACATTAAGTAATTCTGTCGCGCCACAAGGTCTTACAAGTGCCAATGTAGAAGGCAGCTTGCTCACAGAGGAAGTGAACATGAAGAACATTGACAAAGGCAAAGACAATAGTGATTTGGTCATTCGAGGGAGACAACAGTCTAAAGAGAAGAAGGGTAAGAAGGCACAAAACCGAAGCAAGTCTTGTGACTCAAAGTCAAAGGATGACATAGAATGCTAGCATTGTGGCAAAAAGAGTCACATGAAGAGAGACTGTACGAAGTGGAAACAAGAAAAAGGCAAAACAAAGAGTTCTGAGCAAGATGAAAAGAAGAGTTCAATCAAGATTGAAGAGGTGAATGTCACAGGATCTGGTTCAGACAGTGATTCTGGTATAGCAGCTGGTGACATGTTCCTCACAAGAAATCTTGATTCTGTTTTCTTGACTGTAGAGGATGGACATGCTATGAGTGATTGGATTATCGACTCAGGGGCATCTTTACATGTTTCTCCGCACAACGAGTGGTTTACATCATATGTGGCTACTAAAGATTATGTCAGACTTGGCAATGAGCAGGTTTGTGACATACTTGGAGTGGGAGATGTGCAGTGGAAGTTTCAGAATGGCTCTTCTTTATGGCTCAAGAATGTCAGACATGTTCCAGCAATTTGAAAGAGCTTGATCAGTACAACGAAGTTGGATGATGCGGGTTATGTGACAGTGAGTGGCATAAAATGGTAACCATCTTTTTGCAACATTTTTCAGCCTACTCAACGTCCTCTTCCTCATATGTGTATATATTTTTCTACGCTATTAAGTTATCTAGAGTAAATTCCCCCTCTTCATTTAACCTTTGTGGTGATACATACATTGTACTCTTCCCAAAAATGTCACCTTAGTCATATATTTATATTACCACCCTTTTCTTTTTTGCTTTGTAAATAAAAGTGCATACAATAACCAACTATCTACCCCCAAACTTTCTTACCTCTTGTGAATTAGTAGTAGAAAAATAATATATCCATCTTCCAACCCATATAGATAAATTACCATGGAAAATCAACTCTCCACTTGTCTTTACTAAAGATTATGGTCCATCTCTACAAGTTTTATATGCCCCCTACATAGGTGGCCCAATATCTCTTAAGAATATACATATAGTTTTTCTCCTTTCAAAAAGACTCAAATTGTATATTCTTTTCACAAGCAAATAATATTGGACCCTCCTCTATTTGTTTAAGCATCATACCCTTTTGAAAAAGCATGATTCCCCTTGGATGCATACAAGCAAAGGGCCCATACAAGAAGACTTGGAAGTAAAAGGTTCCCTAGCCTAGTGTGGACCTTCCAAACCAAATTCCTTGGTGCATGGGCGTGAAGAATAGTCCAAATTCATATCAAACATGTTGAGAAGGTCAAATTTTCCTTTTGAAGCATGTCATTCCGAGCTACACGTAAAAAGTTATGGTCAAAATAGTGTAAATCTGTCAGATTCGCAGCAAAAGGGAACTGTAAATCAAGTAAATCAAGAGGGTGAGATCTTATTTTTCCCCTACTCATCTTCTAGAAGAGCAATGAGTGTTCAAGGTCACTTGCATGTGATGGGACCAACCTAAAGATGATTTCTAAATACCAAGACAGACAAGTTGAGATACCCCACAGGAGCCACCCGTAGGGCCTCATGGTGGGGCCCACCTACATTATGCACCCCTATGGAGCCTTCACAGTCTAAAATGATATTTTTGGTGAATAAATAGTCCCTTTTATGTCCAATATTCAATGAGTGGTCAAAGGACACTTAATTAGGGCTAATCACTTACCCTAATTAAGTGTAGCATAATCCCACTCCTACACAACTATAAATAGCTCCCCTTGGAGAGACTCAAGGACACACACCTATATTTTCAACTTCATGTTGTTCTTGATCAATAGTAGAGAAACCCCCAACTATCCCTCTTTCACATCCTCCCTCCTAACCCTTCTCTTTGGAGGAAGTGCAACTCTATCCTCCACTCTTTCTATTCTACAATCTCTTACTCCATCAGCCCAATAAACCATTGTAGCACCTCAATAAATTGTAAATACATCATGATCTCTCTCATGGTTATGTTAATGACCATTAAATCATCTTCAAACAATCAAGTGTCGCAATTCGTGATGGTTAGCCAGCGTCTGTCTACCCCTTAAAAGGTGTGCGAGAAATCAAGTAAGTGTTCTACTCTCAATTTACCATTGGTTTGTTTCTCCACACTTATTCAATTAGTCTAAAGAAAATCCTCACTCCAAATCTCTTTTGCTTCATTACATATGCATGTGGCTACCTCTCATGGTGATTTTATTTGTCACGGCATTGCATAGATGGAGATGAGCTCTCTATGAAAAGTGTGTTAGTTCGATGTAGGTGATTCTCTTGTGTGTTTGAGAGGCAGATCTTGTGCGGATGATTTTTTGATGAGTTCTTGAGAGAGGAGGAGTTTGGATGTATCATGGGTATTCTTATGGGGAGAAGTTGAATGCTATTCCACAAATTGCATATTTACATTTGATGCACGACATTGGGTTGCATAATCGTTGATGGTGTCAAGTGTCCAAAGTGTACATAGAGTATGGGTTCTCAAAGTGTGTTGCTTGAGTGGGTGAGTGCAAATGTTATTTTGATTGGTTTCCTTCTCCACTCCCAAAAGAAGGTGGTGCCCCAAGTAGTGTGCGTACCTCTTTACGAACATTTTGTGAGGGTAGGCCCATTGGTTTGGGTTTAGAGGCCTTATTTCAAAAAGCTCGCCCTCAACAGTTTTTGGGAACAACGCTTGGAAGATCTCCAAAGGTTCGATGACTGTAGCACATGGCATGAAGTCAGGAACTCTGTACACTTTACATGTTTTAGAGGTTAAAAACCATGTAATTAATGTGATTGAGCAGCCAAGTGTGTCACTGTGGCATCGTAGGCTGGGACATATGTCAAAAAGAGGAATGAAAATTCTTTCTCATTATGGTTATTTGCCTGGATTTTCATTTCAAGATTTTGATTTTTGTGAGCATTGTGTTTATGGTAAGCAAACACAGGAACCGCACAGATCAAAGAGGAATCGTAGGGACGAACGGTGAGCTCTTGTGCACAGTGATCTATGCGGACCAATGCCTAGTTTGTCACTAGGGAGAGCAACGTACTTTTGTACATTCATAGATGACTATTCTCGCAAAGTATGAGTTTACTTCTTGAAGCACAAGGATGAGGTGCTCAAGGTCTTTAAGACATTCTTGCAGCTTGTGGAGAATCAAAGTGGTCAGAAGCTGAAGTGCTTGAGAACTGACAATGGTGGAGAGTACGTTTCCAAAGATTTTCAAGACTTTTGTGAAGCAAAAGGGATTAAGCGGGAACTTATTGCACCATATAATCCTTCACAGAATGGGGTTGCAGAACATATGAATAGGACCATACAAGAGAAGGTCAGAAGCATGTTGTCAAATACTGAGTTGCCTGATGGATTGTGGGCGGAAGCAGTGGCTACAACAGTCCATTTGATCAACAGGTCTCCTAGTAGGGTTTTGGATAAGAGTGCAGTGGCCGAGATGCTATGGACAGGCAAGGCACCTTCGTATAATCATCTTAGAGTCTTTGGTTGTGAAGCTTATAGCCATATTCCTAAGGAGTTCACGAGTAAGTTAGAACCAAAGAGCAAGAAGTGTATATTTCTTGGCTACGGAGAATCGGGCGAGATGGGTTATCGGCTTTGGGATCCTGAGTCCAAAAAGATTATTCGTAGCAATGATGTGCATTTCAATGAAGCCAAGTTTCACGCTAAGCCAGAGAAGACAGAGGAGATCAGACGAGTTCTCTTCAGGGAAGATGGACCTAGTGCTAGCACATCAAGACAACATGGCCAGGCTCAGGAACAGCCTATAGTGGTAGAGAGGCAGAATCAGTTGTGGTGAGACGTTCTGAGCATGTCTCCAAACCACTTGATCATTATGTGCCATCTCTAAATTATGTCATGCTCACAGATTGCGGAGAACCATCTTGTTACAAGGAAGCATTACAAGTGGTTGACTCGAAAAAATGGCAGTTGTCCATGCAGTCAGAGATGACAGCTCTCCATAAAAACCAGACATGGAAGGGTTAAATTACCACAGGGCAAAAAGGATCTACTTTGTAAATGGGTTTATAGGTATAAGATCACCGCTCATGATAGTCAGCCAAAGTACAAAGCAAGGCTTGTTGCCAAGGGCTTTAAGCAAGAACAAGGCATTGACTTTGATGAAGTCTTCTCTCCAGTGGTCAAGATGACTACATTGAGATGCTTTCTTGCATTGGTTGCTATATTGGATTTGGTGTTGCACCAAATGGATGTCAAGAGAGCGTTCTTGCATGGTGATTTAGATGTGAAAATTTACATGCAGCAGCCAGAAGGGTTTGTTGAGAAAGGCAAGGAAGATTTGGTATGCCAATTGTTAAAGAGTCTTATGGCTTAAAACAATCACCGAGGGCATGGTACCATAAGTTCCACCAGTTTATGCTTTCTCAAGGCTACAAACGTAGTGAGTTCGATCAATGTCTATATACAAAGAAGGCAAAGGATGGCAGCTGGCTGATCCTTATTTTGTATGTGGATGACATGTTGGTTGCTGGAAAACACTTGGAAGAAATTTCAGCTTTGAAGTCAAAGATGGCAAAATTGTTTGACATGAAAGACATGGGTGAGGCAAGTCATATACTTGGTATGCGCATTGAGAGAGACAGATCAAAGAAGTTGATTTGGTTATCTCAAACAGAGTATATTGACAAGGTTTTGCAACGTTTCAATATGGAGAAGGGAAAGACATTGAGTGTTCCATTGCCACCATATGTGAAACTTAGCAAACAAAATTGTCATGTGTGTGAGGAAGAAAAGGCTGAAATGGATAAGATTCCATATGCGCCTGTAGTGGGTAGTTTGATGTATGCAATGATTGCTACACATCCGAATATTGCATTTGCAGTGGTAGTGGTTAGCAGATATATGTCAAATCCCGGCAAGAAACATTGGGAGGCAATGAAATTTATCATGAGATACTTAAAACATACAAAGAGTATGGGCATATGCTATGGTAGTCAGGATTTGAGTGTCAGAGGATACACTGACTCAGACTATGCAGGAGACTTGGATAAGAGGAGATCTACATTAGGCTATGTCTTTACATTGGCTGGAGGTGCCATATCATGGTGATCTTGATTACAAGATTGTGTTACGCAATCTACTACAGAAGCTGAGTATGTTGTAGCAAATGAGGCATGCAAAGAAGCTATTTGGCTTGGTGGATTGGTAGCAGACTTGGGAATCAAAGTAGATATGCCAGAGTTATATTGTGATAGTCAAAGTGATATACAATTAGCAAAGAATCCAGTGTTCCATTCAAAGACTAAGCATATTGATGTGAAATATCACTTCATTAGGGAAGTACTTGAAGACAAACAGATACAACTGTTGAAGATCCACATCAAGGACAATCCTGCTGATCTACTCACAAAGGGACTTCCAAGAGAGGGCTTTGTGCTTTGTCGTGAGTTATTGGGCATTGGATAGATGGCAGCCATGTAAATCTTTGTACATTTATGTTCATAGATTTACAGTTACTTAAAGTGCCACATTGGACTTTAAGTGGGAGGTTGTTGGGATTAAAGCCCAAGTGGCCTCTTATACAGATATGGCCGGCCGTCCGCCTAACTCACTTTTTACTAACTATTTGTATATACTCACTTATAATTTTGTGGATAATAAGGTTTTGGGAGATAACCCTTCAAACAAACTTCTTTGCGTACTGTGTAAGCTCTCTGTGTATCTCTCTGTGTGTGTGTGTGAGAGTCGATCCACGCTCCGCTCCGCGACTTCAAATAGGCGGCTACAAATGGGGGTCAAGAGATCATGAGAATGGGGAATTGCATGTACATTTATCATGACAAGATTACTACATTATCGTCGCCAATGTCGACATAAGCTATCATAAAGATGAATGTGGGGCCCTTCATGCCCAATTCAATTGGCATATTGCTTCATATTTTATTATGGCTGTATGAATAGCCCCTTAAAGTATGCCTAATTATTATTAAAAAAAACTCAATCTTATGATAATGAATAACAAAGTAAAGATAGATGCTCATTTATTTGAGAAAGAGTCAGCCTAAAAATCATAAGGAATGATGTGCATGGGGATGATGCCGAATTGTCAATAGTTGTCCCAACTTGTGTGCCTTGAATCAGGCATGGCGTTAGCCTTGTTCCAGAGGGTCAACTCCTGTCTCTCTCGGCTTTTGTTGCATGCCTTTGCACGCACACTACTCGTGGGCTTCCTTAATGGCTTTCCTCTAGAGCTGAGTGCTATGGCTTCTACCCTTTTGCTCCCTCCAATTTTGAGGCCTGTCATCGTTTGCAACTTTGGGCACCCGACGCATCACCTCCTCTTCCTTGAAGTCTTGCCCTTCAGTCTCATCGAACCCTTTGAATGGATCTTGCCTTTTGTGTGCAGTATGAACCCCCGGACGTGGCTCTTTAGCTGCTTAAATCAATATCACCATTACTACTGGCTAATTGGCTAGTCTGTTTGTGCTTGAGCCTCAACCACAGTCTAATATTGCTCAACCATTGGCTCCACCTATGCAGTTCGCTACTGCTCAAGTTGTGTTTGCCTACATGCCTTGTATGTGCGGATAGATCCATGGGTAGTTGGATTCTGGTTGCCTTGAGTTGCCTTCTCTATGGCGCTTTACATCACCGCTAGCTTGCAATGCTTGCAGCCACCCTCAGTAGAAACTAGTTGAGCTCTTGGTTGGGGCTTCTCTAGTCCCTCTCTACTTCAAGCTAATCATCGATTGCTGCCAAAATTTTCCAAGCTTCTAACTGCAACCTTCTCTCTATTGCTACAAAACTCCCAAGATGAGGCCTTTGATCTGATACCAATTGTTGAGATCCCATCAGCGGAAGTCTAATGTGTCTCTCACAAACATGGCAAAGGGGAGCGAGAAAATGTGTGTGTGTGTGTATGTGTGTGTGTGTGTGTGAAAGAGAGAGAGAGAGAGAGAGAGAGAGAGAGAGAGAGAGAGAGAGAGAGAGAGAGAGAGAGAGAGAGAGAGAGAGAGAGAGAGAGAGAGAGAGAGAGAGAGTTGTTGTACACAAAAAAGAGAGTTATCATTTAGGTTTTCTCAGCCTTTATAGGAAATTACATAATGTTCACATGAGGGGGTGTCCTCCCAAGTTGGGCTGACCCCAACTGTTTGTTCTAAATCATTTTTGATATCTTATATTAATACAAATTTTACTGCAAATTGATTGGTTTTTTGCGGAGTATAAAGGGGCTAGAGCCATAAGGAGACAAGAAATATCTGGTTTTTGTTCAATCAATTCTTCAAATCCATTATAGAAAATATAAGAACCACATGTTTTTCTTGCACAATGTGATCAAGCTTTCTTTTAAACTTCTCTAGATTCTCTTAGTCCATGGAGGCAATTCATGCTTGTCAATCCTCAATGATGTCGAAATTTGACACCACCAACTTAAATTGGATCCATATGAGATAAGACAAGATAATCTTATGGAGAACGAGAGCTATGCATTCTTATCCCCTTACACCATTAGCACATGATGATTACTCCAACACAGAAGAGAGAGACACTAATGCAATGGATAATAAAATGGAAGATCTTGCCTTAAAGTTGGACATTGGGCCTTTGGGAGAGCCTCAACCACCAATTGGTTTGCGAGACACAATCTCTTTCTTGATGCGCACTTGACAACTAAAGAGATTCAATAAGCAATGAAGGACAACAAAAATATGAAATTGATCATTGATTTCTCCCCAAGTTTGATTGAACCCTAAAGAATAGAGTACATTATAAGAGAATGACCACGCTAATCCATTCAAAAGGACAAGCACTTGCATCCATCATAAGAACAAACTTTCATAATTTAAATTTTTTTCATTGATATTTTTAAACATTATAAACATCGGGTGGGTTGTGCGGGGAGTCTCATGGTGATAGCCTTATATGGCTACTTGGGGTTTGACTCCCCATAGAATTTAATTTGGCTTTTAGAATAGGTCTTCTTAATCTCTTGATTGAGTATCCAGCAGACGGTCATAATTATGTTTCTATGTTGTTTCAAACTTTTCAAATGCTAAGTATCTATAGTTTCTAGGATGTTTTCAAGGATTCTATAATTTTGAGTGTCATATTGTTCTATGATCCATTTTTTGTTTGTGTGATTATAGCTAGTAATTGCTTGAGTATTGATTCGGAGCTTTTGTTTTAAGATTCAAACAAACTTCATTTCATTTTGGTACTTTGGTTTTGTCACAGACATTCACTCTCATGATGATTATATATGTTTGGGATTTCATAGCTCAATTTGGTCTTTTGTATACACAACATGTACATTTTTTGTTCGTGTGATTATAGCTAATTCTTACATGAGTATTGATTCAAAGTTATTCTTTTTAGCTTCAATCAAATTTCATTTCATTTTGGTACTTAGTTTTTGTCACAAACATTCAATCTCATGATGGTTATATATGTTTGGGATTTCATAGCTCAATTTGGTATTTTGTATACACAGCCTGTATATTTTGTTTCATTTCATTTTTCTCTGTCATTCATCTCTCTCTCCCTCTCTCTCACACTAACTTATTACTCTCTTTCTCTCTCTCTCTCTCTCTCTCTCTCTCTCTATATATATATATATATATATATATGTATATATATATACACACACATACATATATATACATATATATATATATATATATATATATATATATATATATATATATATATATATATATATATATATATATATATATATATATATATATATATATATATATATATATATATATATCATTCATTGTTAATTATGAAGCTTGATTTACCCCTTATGATTTTTAGTATTAACACTAGTTTGGTACCAAAACATGACACTTAAGTGCCCTTTTTTTAAACAAATTTAGATTAAATGCTACTTGCATCAGACAGTCTATTTAAGAAAACCCTCTTGATATGCTTGAATATGTTAACTAGAGGGTCTTTGAAAAATATAACCTTGCATTTTAGAAGCTATCATGATCAAGAAATATATTCATCAAGTGGATCCCCATAAGACTGCAATTGATCCTTTGAAGAATTCAACTTTATAAACTCAAGAAAAAATGAAGTAGAAAATTGTACACAACTTTTCTACAATTGTGCTATAGATAATTGCAAGTTTCATGTGCAAAAAAGCTACTTGAGAGTATATAAAATAATGGAAAGTTCTACGTGTTTGATACGTCCATTTCAAGCATATCACTGTATGCATAGAAAAATATGTTTTTGATGTGTTATAAAGTGATACATTGCTTACCCTCTCCAAAGAGGACTCAAGGTGGCAAGTAGAAGTGCTTTGAATGTGTTAGAAAGTGATACATTGCTTACCCTCTCCAACGAGGACTCAAGGTGGCAAGTAGAAGTGCTTTGGTAAGAAACAGTTTTTGGATCATTTCAAATATTCAAAACTGCGCATGCAAAAATTTTGATATTTTTAATTCTTGAGACATAAGTATTCAAAGCCTGAAATAACTTCAAACTTTCCACACATATCAAGTAAATGTATCAAAATGCATGGTATGAATACAAATGGGTTACCTAAAACCTTGGTTTTAATGTTATTGTGGAGGACTCAAGATTTTCAAGAGTTTTTTCACAATCAAAATTTCAAGATAGAGTGTAAGCCACAAGATTGAAGTAAATTAGGGAGGCAAAAAAATTACGTAGTTTCTTGGTTTTAACATATAAAGTCATTTGATGTTGTAAAGTTACACTAGAATAGTGCCAATTCTATGAGAGGACCTTTGAAAGGCCAAAATTATGCTTTTAGTCAGCACGGGCTCAAGTATGAAATTATGTTTATAACTTACAATTAAATTTGAAACTATTCCTTGAAGGTCATATTATTGTTTTGTAACACTAAGTACTAGCACTTGACTTTTAAAAACATAAAAACGCTCACCTCTACAAAAGGATATAAAAATTTTATGATCTTTTCGGCAAAACAACTTGAAATTTTACAAAAAATTACGACTTAGAAATTACCACAATTCTCTCCATAGGGCTTGTATTTTCACATGGAGAAAAATTCAATATTTTCTTTCCCTCATAACTAACCTATGATATCTAGCTTGACAAATAAATTGCCAAAACTTTGTAGAGGAAAACAGGACACTTTAGTGTCCAATTATAGAACTAGTGTTAAAAATGCACATTTGTAAGGCCCCCATTAATGAGGGGAAGCCATCATGCGTGAAGAAAAATCACGTGCAGGAAAACCAAAAAATTCACACCCAGTCTATCGCTTATGGGATCTTGAAGATGGCAAAATCTTTAGAAGTAGGGATGTAATTTTCAACGAAGAAAATTTGTACAAAGATTACTTGGAAAGAAAACAAAGAAACGATAATTCATCTCTCTCTCTCTCTCTCTCTCTCTCTCTCTCTCTCTCTCTCTCTCTCTTTGAGGGTAAGTTTACTAATCGTGCATTGTCCCATCTCTATATATCATAGAAGCTTGGACAGTTCTTGTAGTATCCAAACTCTTGCTATAGCTCCACAAGTAATTTTTTTTTTGAGGTCTAACTAATCTCTAGATACAAGAAGATGGATTAGAACAAGTCACTAGCTATGCAATATTTAGTACAACACATTGATACCTATGGCCAAATTATGTGTAGTCAAGGCATGTAAAGCTCCAACAAGTATCATATGCACTAGCAAAATAGCCATTCACTTTTGATAGACACAACCCGCACATCTGTATTGCTATCACACATGATGTTGTGGGAGTCTATTGATCCTTGGTGCTCAATGCAGGTCCCTAGTGAGGGTGTGGCAAACATGTGGAGCCTAGACAAACATGCAACTGGGGTGAGGTCCTAAGACCATAGAGGTATGACATCCATCACATCAAGAAGAGACACTACGTGCATCAATTAACAAAAAGATAATTAGCTGAATTTTTATGGAAACATTAAACCTTTATAATTAGAGAATGAACTAATATCGTGTAGCCTAGTCCTACCGTGTGAGCTTCCCATTTTGTGGAAACTAAGTTCTTTGTGGTGCTGATTGCTGAGTAGTGCTATCCGGCTTTGAAAGAGGGGTCTGGCTATTATCACAAGTTTTGATGACAAAATTGTATACTTAGATACACAATATATATACATATATATATGACTTTACATGAAAAGAGATTCAACCTGTGTGCTCATCCTATGTGAGGGTCTCAATAAGAGCCCTCATCTAGGCGTACAAGTTTCAATGTCTCTTGTAGCCAACATATGGTAGCCTCCAAACTCCTCGCAAGGGAGCTATTGGTACTCTATGATGTTCTCGATCTACTATTTTCTCCCTCGGAATGCTGGCATGTAATTAATTAGCAAGCCCTTTGGGCTAGTAGTAGCCCCACTTGATGGCAACGCAAAGCCACGTGAGCCTTTACCTCAACAATAAGAGCAAATAACACTAATTTGAAAACAAATTTAATTGCAAAATTCAAAAGAATATTTGCACTTACATCAAAAATGTGTTGCACACGTTCGATTTTGTGTGTCTCCTTGCCGCCAACGCTCCTTTGCCACTCTCTTGTCATCAACATATGCTTACCGCCAACATTTGACTATAGAAAATCGCCTCCTTCTGTGTGTGTGTGTGTGTGTGTGTGTGTGTGCGCGCACGCGTGCACGTGTCTATGTGTGTGGCTTTATGTATGTGTGTGTGTGTGTGTGTGTGTGAGAGAGAGAGAGAGAGAGAGAGAGAGAGAGAGAGAGAGAGAGAGAGAGAGAGAGAGAGAGAGAGAGAGAGAGAGAGAGAGAGAGAGACAATACTAATGTTTTATGGAGATGGAGAAGAATAGAAAAGCACATATGAAGCAAAAAATATGCACAGAGTGCTAGGGTAAGAAAAGCCCAGCCCGGCCTAGTGATATATTTATATAATTTTTAATTAATTATTGCCGTGTGGATACCCTAGGGTGCGTTTTTCAAAAAAAAAAAGATCACTTCCTCCTTCTTTTGCCGACCTACTCCCTCCACTTCTTTTAAAAAGAATCTCATAGTTGATGCAAAATCATTCTCATTTTAAGCTTTTGTTTCCCTTCCTTCCCTCCCCTCTCGCATTTCAAAGATGCAAGCGCCAACGTGGGATGAAGACGGACTAGACAATGTGGTGGAACGTGATCAATGGTTGAATGACAGGTTGTTGTGTCTGTGCAATTGTTGCAAAAGGGCCATTCCTAGGCTCTGACGAGTCTATTTGAAGCATGCCAAGGACTATGGAATGTGGGACGATCCACGCACGCGAATAATCGATCTTCAGCGAGAAAGTTGGAGAGACAGGTGCAAGAAAACAAGTTCTCTCCTTTACTAGCAATGGGAGAGAGTTCAAGATCCAGTGCATGTGATTATGGGGAGGAGGAGTTGACAGATCTACCGCACCAGATGGAGGAGGATACAGTTATGGAGAATTTGGTTGCTGAGCTTCTAGCTTGCGAGGAGGGTCCGTGTGACAATGACGACTGTGGATGCAAAGAGATTGCAAAAAAGGAGTAGGATACTCTTTTGATTGCAGGCAAGACACCTAAATATCTCAGAGCTTTGTTCTCTATTCTTCGTGCTTCTTTAGAGATTTTGAATCTACAGGTCATGTGTGCAATGAGAGCAATACAAGCATTGATCGTCTTTTAAGGTTAAGTAAACTTAGATTTTTACAGCCTGCTTTCAAAGCTAATGGATAAATAAACTTTGACTTTTGTAGCCTGTTATCGAAGCTACTTCCAAAGGGTCATAGAATTCCACTAGATATACACAATGCTTGTAAATTTGTTAATGTGCTAGGTATGAACTACAAAAAGATACATGCATGTGTGAATAATTGCATTCTCTTCCGCAACGAGTATGATCGGTTGGAGAAATGCCCAAAGTGTGGTAAAGAGAGATACAAAGGCCTTCACATTGATCCAAAGGAAAGAAAGAAGACTCAACTGGTACCAATAAAGGTTTTACGACATTTTCCCCTCATCCCTCGTATCCAATACATGTTCAAGACCATGACGTTCAACAAACTCCTTACATGGCATGCCAGTAGTTTCTCTATGGATGGTACAATGCATGTCCTAGTGGATTCGCAAGCATGGAGACACATTGAGGAAAAATGGCCCACATTCAAAGGAGACCTATGATATCTTCGTTTGGGCCTTGCAAGTGATAGTGTCAACCCTTTCGGCACCAACAATACATCATGAGCACATGGCCAGTTGTCCTGATCAATTACAATATCCCCCCTTGGAAGAGCACCAAGAAGGCTACATCATTTTATCTTTATTGATCCCCTAAAAGTACAAAGTCAAAAACTTGGATGTGTATCTAGTCCCTCTTATTGATGAGTTAAAGGAGCTATGGAAAAATGTCCATGTCCACGATGTGTCTCTACCACCAAAGGAGCGTCAAACCCATACTCGAGGCATACTTATGTGGACTATGCATGACTTTTTGGGTCTTGGAGAGGTCTCAAGTAGCCATTAATGTAGCCCTCAATTATGGGTTATTGTTAACTAAGAGTTATTACTAATTATGAAAATAATGTGCTACCGATAGGTTTGTCTACATTTCGACATGCAATGTGCCCTATTTGTGTTCCCTCTCTTGTCATAGAGCGTCCATCACACCTCAAAAGGTCATTTACCCTAATAGTCATCATTTTGTACCACCAACACATGAAAAATACAAAGAAGCTTTGAATGGAAAGGCCCCATATAGATGGACAATGAGAGATTGGAAAAGAGCATGGGATAGGAATTGCTCAATGGACTCTCCTCCCCGACAGCCACCCAAGGGTATAAGAAGATGTTCTCTGTTTTTTGAGTTGCCTTACTGGACCGATTTGAAGGTCCAACATTTGCTAGATCCGATGCACATCATTAGGAAAAATATGAACCCTCTAGGGGCCCTTTGGGATTAAGGTTAATTAGAGGCCAGCCAATGAGAAGAGGGTGGTGGACACACTCTATGCCCTCAAAAATGTAGGGGGACAAAGTAGTCTTACACTTCTTAAATGGGCTCTTACCTAGTGAGAAGGTGGGGTGGGCGGGGGGGGGGGGGGGTGGGGTGGTGGGTGGGCCATATGGAACCTCCAACTTCCCTCCTTTTTGATCTGGTTTTGAAAAATTCCCAAAAATTTGAAATTTTTCAAAATTTTCAAAACTCAAATTTCATCTTCTGAAAACCCCCCTAAAAAAGGTCTGTGGGCTTGAGTTGGTGTTTGCCTATTCATTGTTTTGTGCACATTTTTAAAGAGTTTGGATTTGTGGAGACTACCACAATGCTTGATGTGCATTACGAGAAATTAGGAAGGCTTTTAGAAGAGGACTGGGGTTTTGTGGAGGGCATGCACAACGGGGACCGGTACCGTTGTAAGGCTGGAGCTTCAGGTATTGGAATGCGCTATTTGAAATCCCGCACCTCCTTGTACATACGATTTCACTATGATCATTGGATGTGCAAGCTTGGAGTGTGGACTCCCTTACAGAGTGTAGACGGTGCTATTGCAAGCTTTGACATTGCAGTGAAGATGCCCAACAATGCTTTGGAGGCAGTCCAAGTGAACAAGCATTGGACTCTCAGTAATGGGCAAGAACATTTGGTTATTATGGGTTTTGAGGCCCTCCAACAAGCACAATTTCGTTTACAAGGTCACAAGGTGAGAATCCTTTCACCACATTTTCAATAAATCATGGTTTGTCGATCATTGGATGCTTATTATAATGAATGTCCATAGATTGGGAAGAGAATGGAAGACAAATTAAAGGTCTAGGAGGACTGGGGGATGGATGGAACTTTTAACTCTTGCAATTTTCAAAACGACCCCCGATGTAATCAACATGATTTGCTTCAGCAAATCATGCCTTTGAATATAATTTTTCGCATTGAGATGAGAAATCATTTTTTGGTGAAAGTGCGTTTTTTTTAATGTCTTTAAAAAAGGGTCCATTATAAAAGGGGGGCCACCTAACTCATTCACTATTTTCACTTTTGCAACTCTTGTATCTACACCTCAGGCTATACATGGATGCTTCCACATCCTCTGCATATGCAACCACATCCACCCCTTTGTCACGCTTCATCCTCTTCCTCGAGGACACCAAATACAAAGGGAAGTTGGACCTCCACACCTTTTTTACTCGTCTCCCTAACCTTGACGCCACAATTGCCCTTCACATGGATGCATTTGCTGAGATTTTTGCGTTCATGGAGGAGCACATCATAAAATATTCTGTATCTATCCCCCCACATGCAGGGATCTGGGTGCCTTGTGATCTTTTGCGCTATATACACAAAGGTGATCACCCATTCTCCAAGCGGTTGCAAGGATTCCAAGAAATTGCAACCGATGCACGCCATTACTTGGACGAGCAAGCCCCAGGGGTGTCAGCGCTCAGGAAGTGCAAGTTGGGGGTGGAGTACCTTTCTCGACTCGTAACATTTATCTTCTTGGTGAGTGAGGAACTTGATTTGGAGGAGCTCCACTTACCACACCTTGAGGTTGGGTCCTTTATCAAGGACACCAAGGAGGATCAGGTTATCCCCATGAACCCTGCAGCGGAAGGAAAGACACTCCGGCTCGAGTACCCCAGGGGTCTCAAGGAAGTGGTTGAGAAATCCATAGTTGTGGCTGGCCCTAGTGACACTCCAGTGCCACTACCACTGACGGATGTGGCTATCCTAGAGGTAGAAATCAGCCTCTTCTCCTTAGTTGTAGTGGATGGGGAGGAGTATGTGTTTCTACATGATTTGGAGAAAGCATTTGGCCTGCACATGGATGAATGCTTGAGCGTGCTATGCAACAACACCAAATGTCCCTTAGACAATACACCACATGCCTTAGAAAGCCAGCTCTTGCCAGTTGGGGACTCTGTTGCTGACACTATTGCAATTGTATGTACAAAGGTCCTAGCAGCAGAGCAATTGCACGTGGCTGAGAAAGAATTCCAAACCACGCAAGCCAAGGTTGAGGCTGCTAGGATGCCTATGCCATTATGCAACCTCCCATCTGATGATCCAAAGCTCGTATCTATGGTGCATGGGAGCATTGACTTGGATGCAAAGGGCAATAGGGAGGAGGACGACAAGGAGCAGGAGGTAAACTTTATCCTAATTTTCATGTTACTATTTTATCCTTCATTGTCTTTTTTCTCAACCTTTATCGGTTTATGACAAGATGTCGTGGAGGTTGATGATTTTGCTACCAGGACGGGTGGCAAGCGAACAGGCTTTGGACCTCAAGCTTCCCTTGCGCATTACCTAGGAAAACTCCCCCCTGGCGATGTGTCCATTATCCATAATGAATTTACACCCCAAGCCCATTTTATGACTTGGTTGTTGAAAGGTTTGAGCAAGTTTTTGTGTTTGAGCACCATTGCTCAAACTGCGCATCAAGTGTTCCTAGTGCGTAGATCCCTTGTATGCACAGCGTTTGGCACTGGCTTTCGTGGTAAAGTGCTTTCCCAGATAGGGATACATGCTTCCATTGGCTCAACTGACCCAAAGGCCATAGCGCAGTCCCTCTTGACTGGGGAGTTTCCTTACGCGCAAAATAGGCGTCAGGAAATGGTCAAAAAAATATGAACTTCTCAGATACATGATGTAAAATCACCGTTTTGGAAGTAATAAAAAATATTTGGAATTGTCTCTCTATCTTGCAAATTCTTTTGAATGTGATTTGTCAATCTTGAAAATTATTTCAATTGGTGATATGAAAATTGTTTTGATTGGTGACTCTGTAATTTCAAGTTTTGTATGTAATTTCAGTCAATTTCAGTAAATTTAGGTATTTTAAGTTCCCTGGGGGGTAGATAAGCCTACCAAGGGCAAAAAAAAGCCTGGCCACAAGGGCGCGCAAATGGCCCATCCATCAGTTTTGGATGGGCCATTTGCGCGCACTTGTGGCCAGGATTTTTTTTACCCCCGGTAGGCTTATCTACCCCCTAGGATACTTACAAAGTACAAATTTATTGAAATCAATTGGTTTTGCATCATTAATTTAGATGCACCCTTTTTATGGCAATTTCAGCATATGTTCACACTCAAGGACACTAGAAAAGGTGAAATCAATTATGAATTTAAGTTTCCAACACACTATCACCTGCTTTAGCTCTACCTAGTACACCCTTGCACCAAAAATCCCAATTACATTAGACATTTGAAAAATCCAAATTAATGTTGCATAGACACTTGGTTTCACAATATGTTAACTTTTTTGATATCCTATGGGGAATTCAAAGCTTGAAATGGCCAAAAAAGGGTGGCCACAAGGATCCATCTAAAATAATGTTGCAAAACCAATAGATTTTAGTATATTTAGGTATTGTAAGTACCCTGGGGGGTAGATAAGCCTACCAGGGGAAAAAAAAAGCCTGGCCATAAGGGCGCGCAAATGGCCCATCCAAAACTGATGGATGGGCCATTTGCGTGCCCTTGTGGCCAAGCTTTTTTTTGCCCTTGGTAGGCTTATCTACCCCCTAGGATACTTAAAATACCTAAATATACTGAAATTAACTGAAATTACATATAGAACTTGAAATTACAAAGTCATTTCATTACAAAGATAATAGACACAACTGTTGATCATATTGTCATTGGAAAGTCAAACCATTACAAAGATAAGGATGTGCAATACAAAAAGAGGGGTAACTTCGGCTAATGCTCGAAGTCTCGTCGCAATCGATGTGCAAGCTGCATATCTTTTGGCTGTATTGTCACTCACTTTGCATGAATGGTGCATAGGTTGGTATCTTCTAGCACCGAAATGATGTGGGCCTCTGTAGCTTCTTGAATAGCCTCTAGCGCTATTGCTTGCATTCTATACTGATTTCCATAGCTTTGAAGCACCTCCTTCACTCTCTGATTCAGTGTCTGTATGGACCACTCGAGTCGTGAATGGTCCTGCTTGTGATTGGTGGCACGACGGCTTCTCCCTATCGGACTCTGTTGTTTGCTAGCCATGTTCTTCTCTTCAGCGCTGGGCACATTGCTTCATTCTCTTTCTAGGTGTTATATCTTGACGAGGTGGATATTCAACAGTCCTCGATGACTCTCGTGCCCTACCACCATGCCCACTGTCACAAGAGTTCCTAGAACGGCCAGGTGTTCGTGGCCGTTTTCTTGTGCCTTTAAGCCATGGCAGCTTCTCACATCCTTGGAGGGTGTTTTTGTTGGCAGGCGGATGCTCTTTCGCGGTTTGTTTGGTGCACGCCATTTTGTTGGTAAGAGCTCATCTGTTCTTAAGAAATGAGTGGTTTATGAGAGCATGCAATATTTATAAGGGCCCATTTAAAAAGGGCCCTGTTCACACTAATTTTTTTTTATAAAAACTATTATTTTTTAAATAAACATGTCGCTAAGATTTGGACCCTGTGTGCACATTCAGTGACTCGCACAGTATCCACTTTGATCCTTGTCGCACTCTGGATCGCTGCCATGCAGCATGCTTGGTGGGACCTTGCGACATTTTCCACTTGTTGCTATGCTCTTGACGACTCCATTTTCACACTTCAATAACAATCTTGCATTGTCGCGCACGCTCCATTGTGAGCTTACGAGCAAATGTTGTGTGAAAAAACCAGTTGAACATCTCCTCCAAATAATTGGATTTCACCATTCCACCACCATGTCGAGTATTTTTGAAGTACACTCCCCTTGCTCGATAATGGGACTTCTCCATGCCTTGAGTGCTAAAAATTTCAAGCGATCCATACTTGTGCATAAACAATGCACCATGCGTAAACAAAATATGTTGTTCACATGAGTAAACGATCCACATTATTTAATAAAATTAATCCCTTGTAATAAATACACCATGTAAACTGACTTACCATGTAATGTGTGATGTTATTTTCACCCCAAGAACGGGTGAAGACCTTGGTAAAATCCGCCAAGGCTTCTTGAAATGATTGGCGTTGTTCTTCTGTTGTGCTGTTAAGGCCCATAAGCTTGACCATTTTATCAAAATGTGCCCAAACTTGCTTGCCCTTGTTTGCAAGCTCGCCATTTGAATCATTGTCAGTAGTAGCTTTGCATAACTCCTTCCAAAGCTCCCAAAGGTTACCTGCCTGCTGATTGGAGCTGTTTTGAGCATCATATCGACTTGGCTTTCCTTGGGAAACTTTCTTCAAAAAGTTTCTAGCTTTTTGTCCACTCATTGACACTTGTTGAGCAATTTCATGGGCCTCCCTTGTGTTCTTTGCTGCAACGATAGACACATTTCCACTGTGACAGCCAACGGAATTCAAGAGTACCTCCACTCGATCGCTTCTTGGGACTTCTCCAATGGTTTCATTGTGAAAGCATAGTCAATGTGGAGCTTCAATAGCCTATCAAAAATGCGCATGAATGCGTGTAATGTACAAAAATGTACATTCGATAGAGAAAATGGAAAGATTGGATTCCAAGCGTGGTCCTTTTGATCACGGTCTGGGGCATTGAGCATGGGACATCTCAGAATAGACGCTTCCCATTCTCTACCTTCATCTCTGACATCACGACAATCTAACCCTTGCTCTCCATGCCCTTGCCATGGAAGCATGGAACTGACCTTTGCAGTGCTCTTATGTGATTTTTGTCCATTAGGTTTGTACCCTCGAGTACAAAATGGACAAGGCATGAGAGAAGAAGCCCCTTGTTTGCAGCCAAGCAAACACTTTATGGTCTTCAAATCCCCACCTAAGTGCCACTCCACATCATAACTACCAAAACCCTCAATCTCCAACTTCTGACCTGCAATTTGGGAGTGTATTACTTCTGTGATCCATGGAGTTCTCTCAAAAATCCATGAAAGTAATCCATTGGTCTCTTTGGGCACCTCAATAGCACCCAACCACCAAATTTCTTTCTCTGATTGCACGCTAAAAGATGGAGTGGGAGATGGCTCGACTGAATCCCTTCGCTTGGTTTGCCGAAGGGCCTCGTTCATTAGAGTGACACTTAGCCTCTCTAACCTTCGGCTTTTCACTATTTGACACTCATCGAGTTTCAGCACAAAAGTGACTTTTGTGCCAAGCACTACAAAATAAATAGTGCCAAGACCTTAAACTTCAGAGTCTATGATAAGAATAATACCAAAGAAGAAAGTAAAGTGTGTCACCTTCTTCAGGTAACTCGTAAAATCTAAGCATGGCTTCTTGAATCCTTCTAAGATCCACGAAAATATTGTTCCATATTGTGTAAGGAAAGCCCTTCTCTGAAGGTCTTATGGATTGTTTCTTACCTTTTCCCCTTGTCTTTGTTGTGCACGAAGCATAAAGGGAAGTTGGCATTGTGTCCTATAGGGTGTAGGTATGTCCCAATGCGGGAGAACATATCTTTGTTTGTGGCCTTCTTTGCGAGCTTGACCTTGTGAGGAACGGGAAATAGGTTTTCCACAATGCCATGTTCTTTGAGGGCATCCTTTAGGAGTTGGAAAATAGCGTGATAGGCTTTGGTGCTGATTCCAGACTCATCACAAGCTTGTTGCACGTCATCATCACTAACCACATTTCTTAATTTACGCATAAGGTCCTTGGTGACTGCATCCTTAATGTGCTTACCTCCAGGTGATTGTAAGATATAAATCACATCCTGGGTATTGAGACAATTAGTGAGAAGGTTGACTCGATCATCTTGGCTTGTTCCACCGCATGCCTCCTGGATGAAGTTTATAGCAACAAATAAACATAAATGTTAGAAAATAGTGTGAAGTAAGAATGCATCATGCAAGTAAAGACCAAATCACCTTGTGGTTGTAACTCGTCATTTGCGTGCTCCTCCCGAATGTGCAAGAGTTTCAATGGATGAATACGTGCGTTTGCGTTCCCTTGTACCAAGGAGTGTTCCTTTCAAGTATGTGATGGTGTTGGTAAGCTTCTGGATGCGGGACTCCTTTTCTTGCATTTGTTGTTCAAGAGTTTTAACCACCCTCTGCGAAGAGGCAACACTCTCTTGTAATGCTGTCGTCTTGAGGTGAAGAGCTTGACATTCGTGCATCAACATATGCAAAGAAGCACCTGCACCCATACACAACCACTTGTAATAGCCTAAGAAGCCTGCTTCTCCCCTCCCACGAAATTGAAGAAATGTGGAAAGGCTATTAAATGGTGGATGGAAGCGGCTTATAGGATCGTAAGGATACAAATGACCATCCACCCAAATATCAACATTGGTCTCACAAGCGGTGCGACGTTCCTGTGATGACCTTTGATCACCCTCACTAGTGGTTTTCGGTGCAAATGCTGTGGGTAAGAGAATATGTATGCCTTTGGTGTGCGGAGTACGTGGTGGTGGAAGCAAACCATTTGTGATGTACGTGAGCACTATGGAAGCTGTTGCGTGAGGAAGTAAATGATGAAAAGATAGAGGAGAAAGGGTAGAAAGGCTGAGGAAGATGGGTGGAGAGAAGGAGGGAGGGGGGGGGGGAGAGAGAGAGATTGGGGAGGAGGAGGAAGATAGGGGTAGGGAGGAAGAGGAGAGGGAGAGGGAGAGAGGAGGGAGGAGGAGGAGAGAACAAAATGTTTATTACTTTTTGGGGGAAAAGATTTTTGAAAAAATGGACTTTCTAATCTTGTGGGTTAAAAAATGGGTCAAAAAATGATTTTTGGATATGTATATATGTTGGGAGGGAGTTTTAAGTAAAAAGCAAGTAAAAATGATTTTATTTTTTTAAAGTCAAATTTTGACTCTTAGTGACCCACGTTTTTGCTGATGTGGACACACCCCTATGCTTCCTTCACTTTTAAAAAAGCTAGAGAGAGAAAGTAACCCTTTAGGTCCACATCCTATATTCTTTTAAAAAAAAAGGCTAGAAAAGCCTACTCAAAACTACCTTCTTCAATGCCCTTGCCCCCTAAACCCCACACAACATTAGCCTTAATCCTTAAAAATTAGGATTCCTTACAAGGCCCATGCAAGGTTCATATTTCTCCTAATGCTTGTTGCACGTCATCATCACTAACCACATTTCTTAATTTACGCATAAGGTTCTTGGTGACTTCATCCTTAATGTGCTTACCTACAGGTGATTGTAAGATAGAAATCACATCTTGGGTATTGAGACAACTAGTGAGAAGGTTGACTCGATCATCTTGGCTTGTTCCATAGCATGCCTCTTGGATGAAGTTTCTAGCTTGAACAAATAAACATAAATGTTAGAAAATAGTGTGAAGTAAGAATGCATCATGCAAGTAAAGACCAAATCACCTTGTGGATGTAACTTGTCGTTTGTGTGCTCCTCTCAAATATGCAAGAGTTTCAATGGATGAATACGTGCGTTTGTGTTCCCTTTCACCAAGGGGTGTTTCTTTCAAGTATGTGATGGTGTTGATAAGCTTCTAGATGTGGGACTCCTTTTTTTGCATTTGTTGTTCAAGAGTTT
This sequence comes from Adiantum capillus-veneris, assembly GCF_014529385.1. Classification (NCBI taxonomy): domain Eukaryota; kingdom Viridiplantae; phylum Streptophyta; class Polypodiopsida; order Polypodiales; family Pteridaceae; genus Adiantum; species Adiantum capillus-veneris. The sequence goes on along the minus strand of NC_140959.1, from coordinate 90,227,053 downwards.
TAACCACCCTCTCCGAAGAGGCAACACTCTCTTGTAATGCCGTGGTCTTGAGGTGAAGAGCTTGACATTCGTGCATCCACATATGCAAAAAAGCACTTGCACTTACACACAACCGCTTGTAATAGCCTAACAAGCCTGCTTCTCCCGTCCCAAGAAATTGAAGAAATGTGGAAAGGCTATTAAACGGTGGATGGAAGCGGCTTATAGGATCGTAAGGGTACAAATGGCCATCCACCTAAATGTCAACATTAGTCTCACAAGCGGTGCGACGTTCCTGTGATTACCTTTGATCACCCTCACTAGCGGTCTTCGGTGCAAATGCCGTGGGTAAGCGAATATGTATGATTTTGGTGTGCGGAGTACGTGGTGGTGGAAGCAAACCATTTGTGATGTCCGTGAGCACCATGGAGGCTGTTGCGTGAGGAAGCAAATGATGAAAAGATAGAGAGGGAAGGGTAGGGAGGTTGAGGAAGATGGGAGGAGAGAAGGAGGAAGGAGGGGGAGGGAGAGATTGGGGAGGAGGAGGAAGGTTGGGACAGGGAGGGAGAGGAGAGGGAGAGAGGAGGGAGGAGGAAGGAGTAGGAGAGAACAAAATGGTTTTTACTTTTTGGGGGAAAAGACTTTTGAAAAAATGGACTTTTTAAGCTTGTGGATTAAAAAATGGGTCAAAAAATGATTTTTGGATATGTATATATGTTGGGAGGGAGTTTTAAGTAAAAAAAAAGTAAAAATGAATTTTTTAAAAAAAGGTCAAATTTTGACTGTTAGTGACCCACGTTTATGCTGATGTGGACATGTCGCCTATGCTTCCTTCACTTTAGAAAAAGCTAGAGAGAGAAAGTAACCCCTTACGTCCACATCCTATATTTGTTTTAAAAAAAGGTTAGAAAAGCCTACTCAAAACTACCTTCTTCAATGCCCTTGCCCCTTAAACCCCACACAACATTAGCCTTAATCCCTAAAAATTAGGTTTCCTTACAAGGCCCATGCAAGGTTCATATTTCTCCTAATGTTAGATGAAGTGAATACTTATATACACAATATATATACATACATATAGGACTTTACATGAAAAGAGATTCAACATGTGTGCTCGTCTTATGTGAGGGTCTCAAGGAGAGCCCTTGTCTAGGCGTACAAGTCTCAATGTCTCCTGTAGCCGGCATATGGTAGCCTCCAAATCCTCGTGAGGGAGCTGTTTGTACTCTATCATGTACTCTACTATTTGCTTCCTCGGAATGTTGGCATGTAATTAACAAGCCCTTTGGGGTAGTAGTAACCCCACTTGACCTGACGCAAGAGCCATATGACTTGTTTGAAAACTTTAGGTTCTATTTTACCATTTGATTTGAATAAGACTGGAGATAATATAAAAAACAAATAAAATATACTACATTCCTTTCTATGCTTTCTAGTCTTTTTCTTGGATTTGCTTTTCTTGCCTTTCGTGTTTTCTCATCCTCACTAGAACTAAAGGGTGATAGTACATCCACATAGCCCCCCTCTCCTTGTTACGGTAAACCTCCTCATGGGAACCATCTCTTTTCTATGACACATAATGTATGAGGCATACATCCATGACCCATAAATACCCCATTAAATGAAATCCACAAAGAATGCATTTAAGAAGGTCCATGATCTCTATTCTTTAGCATCTTAGCCTTTGGCTATAAAATCACTATGTACATACTTCATTTTATGAATCTAATGTTTTGCTTTTCATTTGCACTCCAACCGAGTTCACTTAGTGTCTACCTTGTAATTAAGTCCATTACACTAATTGTCCATGAACGCCACTAATACCCATCCACCCTAACCTAATCCCTACATGTGGTATCATAGCCTCACTATGGCTAATCGTGATTTCGTAGCCTAATTAGTATCCTAAGTACCTATCCCCTATGCTAGATCAAGTGGATCTCTCCACATCACTTTGTTGAATTATACCTCTCTACATTTAGATTTCTCTAAAATAGTGGTACTTGTAATTTTGGATGGTAGCCAATTCTGAGTCGGATCTCCATAGGAGCCAGCTGCCACATGTTCCTTATTAATTTTTGAAGCTTTCTTTTGAAACTCAAAAGTCAAACAGTGACTCGGTGGTCCGGTGGAAAGTTTTCTATTTCAAGAGAACAATGGGCCACTCCTTCAGTGACGAGCATGCCTAGGACGACTCCTTCCAAGAAACACTTCACCCAGGACTCCCTATCAAATCGGCAAGCATCACTGCTAGCACCATCAAGCTCTGCATCAGCAATCAAATCTGTTGTTGTAGCCACGGCCCTCAACCTGCAATATAGTCAACTTCTTCAATCAACCTGTAACCGCCTATAGAAAGCCTGCAGAATCAGCCGCCTGTATAAAGCCTCCTGCATGCTCCTCGCTTGCTTCCTTTTGCCGGAAACAACCAGCTATAGCCGGTTTTCATTTGCTTGTTGCCCAAGGCTCGGTCTGATCTAATTTGCCCAAAGCTTCAACTGCTTCAAACCGCCAACAATTGATCCCTTTGCAAGCCCTATTCCTGCTCGGGTTCTTTCTCTCAGCCCTGCAAAGCGCACCCTAATTGAGCTTGCATCCTCTGAAATCCTCATTGGCTCAACGTACACATGATCACAAGGCCTCGTTCTCACAATTTGTGCTGCGTATCTATTGAGTCCCCTACTAGCATCGGAAAACCGCCGCTCATGTTACCCTCAGCATCATCACTCGCTTAAATTCCTGTAGTGAATTCCCGCCTGCCTCTCCAAAGCGCCAGCTTTCATTTCATACATTGAAACTACTCTCTGTGCGTGGACCTTCACACCGCTGGTCCACTACCATGATAACAAGGTCCTTGGCTCTTGAACGTGGCTGCCATATTCCTGCAAGTCCATACCGCATGTTGTTCGACCCTCACGACCTGCAACTCGCCATGGCTCTTATCCTTTTTTCTCCTTTGTGGGAACCTTCAACCAATAGAGCTTTCATTACTATGGACGGCAAGCTTACCCAAAGTCGAAGGCACTCGAAGTCATTTAAAGATCTTCCTTACAGTTGGAACTAGTGAAGCACCACCTACAATAAGGGGGATACATAATACTGTCTCATAAAGGAGAGCAAGTGGCTTTGGATGATTTACAAGCTTTGGGTATCCTAGCATAAGATGATCCATTGTCCATCACCTTGGTTTCCATACGATAATAGTGATGTATGACTCCACAAGGATAAGAGGGTATGTAGACATCTCCTAAACAAAGAAGTTTGGGTCATCTTTACATCCCCTATAGTCACCCTTACATTTGGACAAGCTTCGTACAACTCCCTTGATGGATTGTTTGTTGCACGGATCATTGATTCATGATTTACATCAATTGGCCATTTGTCCGTTTGATATATACTCCTTGACATGCGGTTAACCTTTGATCCATGATCTATTAGCACAATGTATGGCTCTTCTAAATCTCCCACTTTAACCAAGGTCTCAGTAGTTGCTCTTGGCCAATGAATTTTCAAGTAATAACTCTTGTGAGTGGTCTCAACTTCATCTTCATCATCCAAGAAGACAACCTGTTTTACTCCTCCCCTAGACTTATAGCATCAAACAATAGCTTCATCGCCTTGCTCACCATAGACCTGTACTCCCTGTGCATTTAAAGTCTCTCCTTCACCTTTTACTTGGATAGATTCAATAAGAGATTGCCACTTTTTCTTTATAATATCAATTATTTCTTCATGGAACTCCCACTGTGCTATGCCAAGAACCTCACCCAAGGTAAATTCCACCTTACTATCCTACACTCCTTGTGCATTTAAAGTCTCTCATTCACCTTTTACATGGATAGATTCAATAAGAGACTGCCACTTTCTCTTTATAATATCAATTATTTCTTCATGGAACTCCCGTTGTGCTACTCCAAAGACCTCACCTAAGGTAAATTCCATCTTACTATTGAAAATCCTCTCTTTCAAAACCTTTTTACAATCAATCGGTGCCTCTATAATAGATTGGAGCTTGTAAGCTAGACTCTTTGCTTTATCTTTGGTTGTTTCCTTCTTTTCTTTGGTAGATTCTTGCATAGACACTTCAGGTATAGACATCCCTTGTCAAGAACTTGATCTAGGAGGCACTGTGTCATTTCTACCTCCACTCCTCGTGGCCCTCTTTGAAGGCCCTTCCTTCCCATTTTCACGTATAGGTTTCTCTTCAACAACGGCTTCATTAGCTTGACATTTCACATTTGCACTATAAGAGACTAAGGTCTTTGCCGCACATGACAGTGGCGTCAGGATGAGAAAGAGTGGAGAGAAGAGACGTGGGGGAAGAGAGAGAGAGTACAAATGCTATTTTGTCGCGTTTTTTTCCTATCTTATTGCTGCGTAGATAGCTTCACCATTTGCCACACAGATAGCTTTAGCATTTTTCATGTGTATAGCCTCTTAGATACTTAACATGAGTATAATATACCCCATAGGATACACGTTTACATCTCTCCTTTATATAATATAAGATATATAATAAAAAAGTACTTTTATTTTGTATCCTCTCTATATACTATACTTACTTACTGGCTCTCCTCAAAACAAATCCATTAAATTTGAGGATTCCCTTGAAATATTCTATCCCTCCTCCTATCCCAAAATTTCACATCAGCAGAGGTTGCTCGCCTCGTCGCTCTCACCAGTTTTCTACCTTGCATTCCCTTCCAACCCCCTGCACACACACACACACACACACACACACACACACACACACACATATATATATGTATATATATATATATATATATATATATATATATATATATATATATATATATATATATAGAGAGAGAGAGAGAGAGAGAGAGAGAGAGAGAGAGAGAGATCAAAGAAATGTGTTACAATGTATGCTAGCAGAAGATCATTAACAAAGCATTCACAAAAATCAAGTGATCGACATTATTTACAATATCCTCATTACGATGCATTAAAATGTGGCCTTAATTAATCATCCACTACATCAGTATCTACTAGTTCCATAGCCATGATGCGGTCTATGTGGAGTCCCAACTCATCAAAATTACCATAGGGATTGAAAAGATCATCCTCATCATCATTCTCTTCTTCTAGATCTTTATCCTCTTCTTCATCTTCCATGTAGGTTTGCTCTTTTTCATCAACATCATTCTCATTCGCTTTGTCAAGCGATCGTGCTGGAAAATCTTCACCTTCTGTTTCTGCTTCATATTATCATTGTGTTTGTCCACAGTGGTTCCTATGTTCGCTACGTCGTCATCTAGTTAACATCTTGCTCTTGGCGTGACTTGTATGACAAACCAATACCTTCGTTCGTAAATACTTGGAAGATAGATCAATTGCTCATAACTTTAAGAGAGATGTAGATATCACTTGTGCCTGTATGGAATCTTGTAGAGTCCACCATGTAGATATCGCTAGCATGTCTAGATGAGATGCCTACAAACCACTTCATATCAAACATATACTTTCAAAAAGTTTGAAAATCTACTCAGTATACTCTTTGGATAACTCCACGATATCTATTTTTCATATCGCTAGGAGTTTGCGCATCAAAATTGCCCATCACTCCACTATCGTTTGTCATTCGTTTTTTGTCTACATTATCAGCTCGAAGGTGACTTCCTTCATGCCACATCTAGTTGAACATCGTTTCCTATTGAAAGTAGAACAAATTTGAGTATAGGTAGCTATATATTAATACTTTATATTGTGCATAATGAGTTAGTTTGATTAGCAATTACCTTTGATAGACAACCTCGCGCATACTCCCACTCCTCATTGTTGGGGTTAAGGCCTATGTGCCTTGACCGGTCGCCCAGATCATGGGCGCCCGCCCACACTGTTACTCTATACTTATAGTGAGTTTACTGTATAGGGGGAGCTGCCACTCTTTGAGTCTCCCCACCCATATCTGTGTGTCGTGTGTCTCCTTCTCTCTCTCACTCTCCGTCTGTGGTGCTCCCCGATCCCCTTCAATTGGTATCAGAGCTATGGTGATTGCGGAGAGCACGACGGCTTTGAGAGCTTCGAGGCGATAGCTCGCTCGCTCTCGATGGTAGAGAGATTAAGAAAGCTTGGAACATTTGTGAGAATGCAATGGGAGCTTGTGAGCTCAGTTGAGAGTGATGTATGCTCTTGTGGAAGCTCAGAAAGGAGTGTGGAAGATTGTGTGTAAGTGAAGGTGCTGCCCTAAAACTGTGTGCGCAACAGCACTATTTTCATACTCGTTTTCTCCTTGTAGAATGCAGATCTGAGAATTCTGTCTTGCATGCCCATCCGTTTCGACGTGGTCTACAACTTTGAAGAAGAAACTTTTTGCAAATTCCTCACCGTTTTGCTGATATTCAGCTCAGACTGACTGTATACAGAAATTTCAGATTTTCTGTTGTCGCATTGTGTGCAAGTTTGATGCACTTTTGGAAGCACGGGAGATGCTTGAAATTGAGTGTATAAATTCTGAGCTGAAGATGCAATTGTAGCTTGTGTTAAGCTTGTGGTTTGAGGGTTTTTTGTTAGACTTGGGCAACGAAGTACGGAGGCGTTTACACACCACCGAGGCGGTCTCTTGAGAGACACAGTTTTTTGGAGCACACAGGTGGAGCTTCTTTCACTGGTTTTCACAGGATACTTTGGGAGTGATTTTGTGCTTGGATTCATGGTCTTTGCGGATGGTTTGCATATGGTTATGGCGCATGGTTGATGCCTATTATACATGCATTTTGGCGAGCACTTTCAAGTGTCGGTGAGCTCTCTTGAGAGCATTGTTGTCGCATTGATCAAGTTTCCGGATTGCAAATCTTTTGGCGCTTGCTTATGTGCGGTCACTCCGTTGATGTACGTTGAGTGCGGATTGCCATTGTATGTGAAAATGTGGAGCCATTTTGGCATTTCTACTCATTGGCATTGAGTAGTGTTATGGTTTATGGTAGAGATTGTACTTGAGTTTTTTGCTTAGTTTTCAGGGAAAATTCTGTCGGATTTTTCCCAGATTCCCACCATAGTTTGTGATCGAGTGTTTATTCTCACTTTGACATGTTTTGTCAGTTTGGACACAGTTTTGTGTTTTTTGTATCCACTCTCGCAAGAGTGAGGAGTTGTGTATCTTTTTTTGCTTGAGACAGTGGTTTGCTCTCGGGTGGGAGAGTCTTGTGATCTCGAACATTGTTTGCCATAGTTTTGCAGAGCTTATGCATGTATGTTGAGTGTAGTTTGATGCACATTGATTGCTCATTGTATTGAGCTTGCGAGACAATGGTTATTTTGTGTTAATAGCCATTGTACGTCGAAACTTTGGCAAAATTTTCCCAGGAGTTTTATGCGTATCATTTATGCGATCTAGGTAGAGATTGCTGGTTGCACTCAGCATTTGCGTGCGGTGTTCTCTGCAGGTGGGAGACTTGTGCGTGTGTATGCATCGATACCGCATAGGGTGGGCTTGGTGATTAGCTCACAGATTGCAGTGTGATACTAGAGCAGGCAAGGCTTGTATTGACATTGCGGGAGCTCTATTTTGGAGTGTGTCTCACAGGTTTTACATTGTGTTTCTGGCCATATTTGTAGACAGTTTCCAGGTGTTGTTGGTGAGGTGGTTTTGCTTTCTAGTTTGCTACATTGTGCTCATGGCAGAGACAGGTGATCGGCGCTCAGATTATGATCTCTCCAAAATGTGCATGTTTGATGGGTCAGACTTTGCAGCATGGAGAGAGTGTATGCTTGATGCATTGACACAGCGAGGGTTGCATTGACCATTGAGTGGTGATGCAGGTAGACCTTCAAACATGTCTGACGATCAGTGGTAGGAGCGAGAGGAGATGGCACTATCTACACTCTCTTTGCACCTTGCGGAATATGTATATGCTCTTGTTATGTATGAGACTACTTCGAGAGCACTTTGGCGCAAATTACATGATATGTATGATAGATCTGAGTCATCACGGACTTGTGTGAGACATGTACATTCACGAGCACGCCGACAGGTGACATGTTGGTATTGTGGTCATTTTGGACACGTTAGACGGCGCTGTTTTCGTCGTATGCAACATTGTAGGAGACATGGCAGTCTCAGAGATGTATGTAGTGATGCCATGGACTCAGTTGCTTTGACAGTTGAGGCAGATGTAGTGTCGGAGTATACTAGTGATAGGGATGTCACTTTTACCTCGAGCTATGCACGAGATGCTATACATGTGGATAGTGCACTCCCTTCGCAGTGGTTGCTAGACGTCTTAGATGCTATGTTTCATGTCCGCCGCATCGTGAATGGTTTTGTAGCTATTCTAGCGGGATGCTTGGCAGTGTACGTTTGACCGATGGATCGGTGCATGCGATAGCAGGTGTAGGAGATGTGAGACTGTCATTACCGAGTGGTGCATCTTACTTGTTACGACATGTGCGCTATGTACCAGATTTGACAGTGAGTTTGATCTCGATTGGTCAGCTTAGAGATTGTGGATGTCAGATTTCGCTACGAGATCGAGATTTTGTGATGCATTTGGGTTCGCTAGTGATTGCGAGAGGTGCCAGAAGTGGTACAGGTTACCCATTGCATGGGATCACGGGAGAGACGGTGTTGTCTCTGTGATCATGCAGCCAATTAGAGAGTGAGAGAGTAGGCGAGTCTCTTTTGCTTGTGGGTTGCAGGATGCTTTGCATGGAGTGCAGAGCAGTGACCTTGTTGTGCACGTTGCGTCTATGGATGCACAGGTAGAGCGGGACAACTCTAGTGAGTCACAACAGGATGAGTCATCAGAGGTGATGATAGAGATGACTCACATGGATGTTGAGATGTCGGCTATTGTGGAGTCATTTCTTGATATTCTTATGCCACAGCTTGATGCAGATTCAGGACAGATGGATACTCTTGGTACACATGTGATATGTGGTGGGTACGAAGAGTCACTCCAGAGCTCTGAGTCAGAGTGCCATGGTCTCTATGATAGGGGACAGGATTGCCATGAGTTGAGTTCTGAGTTGGAGGTGGCAGAGATTGCCAGGGTTGCATCAACGTTCGGTGTCCTCATGTACGAGATGCTAATCTCGAGGCCCGATATAGCAGCTGCAGTGGGAGCATTTGCAGCAAGGTTGATTAGCTGTTCGATGACTGATCTCAGCATAGCGCATAGGGGAGGTTTGCAGGTATTGGACCGATACTTGCAGGAGTGCATGAGCTCTTGTAGACTCTTTGCAGAGCTTGGAGCTATCTCTGTGTGGCTTCCGCAGCGGGATGTTTGTCTATCAGTAGAGCCGGATGCACTAGCTCATCGAGAGTCAATGGGCATACGTTGAGAGAATATCTCACCTTCTATTAGTTGTACACTAGTAGATCTTGCTTAAAGGCACATTGGCCTTTAAGTGGGAGGTTGTTGGGGTTAAGGTCTATGTGCCTTGACCGGTCGCCTAGATCATGGGCGCCTGCCCACTGTTACCCTATACTTATAGTCAGTTTACTGTATAGGGGGAGCTGCCACTCTTTGAGTCTCCCCACCCATATATGTGTGTCCTGTGTCTCCTTCTGTCTCTCACTCTCCGTCTGTGGTGCTCCCTGATCCCCTTCACTCATCACCAACATGCTCACCATCAGCTTTAGCTTTAGTCATTTGTTCATGCAACCAATCGAGCCTTATAAGTTTTGGAAACATGGCAAGGTACAGTCGGTAAACCACATTGCGATTTCTTCTGTGAGAGTGTATTTCCCTATACGCTTCTCTATATTCTTCACGTTTTCTTTTCAATTCTGTATATATGTTTACCCACTTTTGCATCACTAGTGCATTAAGTACAAGGTAGTTTTTTATTGCATTACGTATGTGCCTTTCCATGGGGTTTATCTTTCTCTTCTCATTTGGCATATGAGAGTGAATGTTTGGATCTTCTTTATCAGTCCATAAACCTGGTATTGCTTCATCCACTATAGCCAGGTACTTAGAGATATACACAAACGACTCTTGAACAATCCATCCTTCGGCCATGCTAGCCTCTGGCTACGAGAGTGTAGCCTCACGAAGTCTTTGAGTGTCTTAAGAAAATGCTCAAGGAAGAACATCCAATGGGAATGGACCACTCGACAAATCTCTACCTCATCCACAAGATGAAATATAAGATGGAGTTGGCTCACTAGTATGGACCTAAGAAATCTCTCTTCAATGAGAATAACTCCTTCTTTGGCTAACAATCTTGCAGTTGGTATGGATGAAACTTCGATCTATTAGAGATCTGAAAGGACGAGAGTAATGTGTGTGCTATCTCCACCAAACCATGCTATCTTATAGCATCCCCCTAGCGTACACATTGTCTAGTCGTGCCAGTGGCCTTTCCTATAGGACCTGTGTTCTTACATAACCTCCCCCCCCCCCCCCCCCCCTCCCCCCTTGGAGAATCGTTTCGTCCTAAAAAACGAATGTTTCTAAAGTGCGGAGACATTCTCCCATGTAGAACCTTCTTCAGGTTTATCTAGCCATTTTATCAACGCCTATCGAGAATTCAAAATCTTTTCGGGTTCATGAGGGATACATGTGACTACAGGGTTTAGTCCATTTATGCTTTTATATGGTTTTTAACCTAGATCACCCGTTACGATGGGGTTGGCTAAGGAGAAGATACAACAAGCGAGAGAATTTCTCCAAGACCATTTTGATATGCTTCGAGTTGCTTGACAGAATGTTAAGCAAGCTCAAGATTGATATAAGAAGTATGTAGATGAGCATCGTTGTCTTGCTACTTTTGAAGAAGGAGACAAGGTATTCCTCAAGGTTCCTAAGCATTCAAAAAGTCTGAAGACTGAAAAAGTTACTAAAATTTCACCACACTATTGTGGACCATTTACCATTCTTAAATGCATAGGTCAAGTGGCCTGTAAGTTAGCTCTTCCCGAGCACTCACGAGTTCATCCTGTTTTCATGTTAGCCGTTTACAAAAATGGCTAGGAGAAAATGATAATGTCATTGACATAGGTGTGTTACTTGCCCTTATCAAACCTCCAAGCATCCCTCATGAACCCGAAAAGATTTTGGCTTCTCATGAGCTTCACACCAAACATCATGTCAGACAACAAGTGTTGGTAAGATGGCTAGATAGACCTGAAGAAGGTTCTACATGGGAGAATGTCTCCATACTTAAGAAACATTTTCCTACATTCATTTTTGAGGAGGAAAATGATTCTCTAAGAGGGGAATAATGTAAGGAACGGGTCCTATGGGCAAGGCCACCGTACGGCCGGACAATGTGTAGGATAGGGGGAGGCTATAAGATAGCATGGTTGGGTGGAGACTAGCACACGCATTACTCTCGTCCTTTCACTAGAATCAATACTACATTATATCCCCCCTTGCGATATTGTAGCTTACAATCATAATTTTGAAGGATCTCTACCCATCTAGCTTTACGACCCTTCAAGTCCGTTTGAGTAGTAAACCATTTAATACTCTTATGATAAAAAACTACTTCAAACTCCACACCATATAAATAGTATCACCACTTTCATAAAGAGTGAATTATGGCATAGAGCTCTCTCTCATAGACATAATAATTCTATTGAACTCTATCCAACTTTTTACTTTCAAAGGCTATAGGCCTTCCCTCCTGGAGAAGTATCGTACCAACTGCTTTATCACTAGCATCAGTTTCTACCCCAAATGGCTTAAGTGGGTCAATGATTGGTAGGATGGGAGCAGTGGCTATAGCTACCCTGAGTTGTTCAAAAGTGCGTTGTTCGGATTCTTCCCAAGAAAAGGTCAATCTTTTGCTTTAAGTTGATTTGTCATAGGAACAACCATTTTGGTATATAATCACAGATATATTGTAGACCCACTGGAGATCGAGGACCAAGAGGAGGTGTTGCAGCCCGAGTCCATTCTCCGACATGAAGACAAGGTACTAAGAGGCGGTAAGACTATCCGACGATATCTTATTAAGTTTAAGAATTATCCTTTTGAAGATGCTAGATGGATGCAAGGCATACAATTAAAGGATAACCTAAACCTTGTCAATGCTTACAATGCTTCCCAAGAGTAAGCAAATGTACAAAATGTTAAAAATGAACAAATTTTTTGTCTTATAAGACTCTCTTTTTCTTTATTGTGCAGAAAAATGAAGTAGTATGCATGATTAGATCAAGTTTGCGGAGACGACGTCTCCCAAACACCAAGTAGAGCTTGTCACTCTACTATGGAAGACTGATAGGACTAATGTGTAGACATGCTTGCGGCAGCCTCAGGCTCTCAAGCGCCAAATGGACTAGTCATCCATTGTGGAATGATGTCGTAGGGTAACATAGGGATCCTCTACCCGCTAAGAAAAGGACTCATGAATATGATTTATCTTCTCTCCACCATAGTCGAGGACGACTATGATTTCAAGAGAGAGGTAATGTCATAATAATCAATATCTAATTCTCCTAAATGATTTTCTCATATTAAACTGATCATTTAATATGGGGAAGTGCCAGGGGAGAAAAAGCTAGAATATTGGTTAAGCTAGCAGACCGGCCACACTAGGGATCCAGAGGAGGGAAAATAGGGATCCAAACGTGGGGCCATCTGCAAAAGAGCCATGTGCAACAATGGGCTAGAAAGACCCTAAGGTTCAGCCCATTAAGACTTCCAAAATGCTAAGGTTCCAAAATTCAAAGGTTGTGTCCAAAGGGTTAAAGCTTAGGGAGAACTGGATGCTTTGTGTGCTCTCCAAAGTCAACACACATCCCTACACAAGAGGGGGCGAGCCCTAAAGGTAGGGGATGAGAGAGAAAGCCACACACACACACACACACACACACACACACACACACACACACACACACACACACACACACACACACACACACACACACACACACACACACACACACACACAAGCCCCCTTTACACAAAGGGAATGAGGGACACATGTCAGCTCCCTAGGCCAGATACCCACAAGGTATGCCCAATTTCTATTGGATGATCCTTGAAGTGGACCAATGAGAATTAGGCTAGAGTAAATTTAGCCTAATTAATTTTAAAACACTTAATAAAAAGAACCAATGAAAATTAAGTCTCCTGGATGATTATTGGACAGCCTGAGAAGGGGTCCAATAGGAATTGAGCAGCCCAATGGGCTACTTAATTCCTATTGGTCAGAATGGGGAAAGGTCCAATGGGGATTTAATTCATTTAAATCAATTAAGTTTAATTGATTAAACTCTCACAGAAGGGAAAAGAGGGACACATGTCAGAAGGCTATCACTTATGCTGCTTAATAGCCATTGGCTGAGCTTGGCATTGTCCAATAGGGAGCCTGCAAGAGTAAATAGCAAGGGGGCTCGCCCAAGAGAGAGAGAGGGGGCTGATTTTTGCAAGGCATTATCCCACACACACTCACACAATCTCATGTGTGAAGAAAGAGAAGACTATCTCTTCCCAAGTTTTAATGGAGAACTCATCACCTACTCCAAGCTTGTGAGATAGAAGCCTACATTAACACTCTCTTGGCATGTGGATGCAAATCCAACCAAGAGCCAAGCTTCAATGCATGCTCATCTCCTCTACCAAGCTAATTACTAAGCTAAGCTATGCTAATATGAGTGATTATGTGAGGAGATGTACATCTTTCTCGTAAGATACTTCTTCTTCCTCTCAATCTACTCTCATACCCTGCTAGCTCTCACCATCTTCGAAGGTGTGTGAGGTCTTGGGTCTTAGAACGGGGATAATTAAAGTTGTGTTTGCTAAGTGTTTTGCTTGGTGCATGAAGCTTTTATCTTCATTGCACTAGCTAGTCTTGAAGGAACACAAAGAATTGTATTGTACAATGTCTCTCTTGATGGGAGAAACCATAATACAAAGCCTTTTGGAGGGGGGACCGGATCCATGAAAATCCGGTCCTCAACAGTTGTCAATAGCTTAATTTCTCTCTCTTTTGAAAGTATTGTTGATGCTATCTAACTAGGTGTTATGCTTTTTGTTGCTCTCTCCACCCAAGCACTCTTGTAATTCTCATTAGGAATCTATTCTAATGAAATGCCCACTATGTTCATGCTAATTTCCGCTACACACAAGTTATTTAGGCCATTAAATGTTACCTTGGTATTAGAGCACAAGGTTTTTCTTTTCTTGCTCAAGAAGGGAGATCCTCAAGCTAGCTACAAATGGTTGGTATTATTAATTTCCTGTGAGTAAGTAGAATAGGGATTTTTCAGCCTTGCAGTGCGCATGCCTTTGTGCAGTTAACGGGGCATCACCATCGAGAGCTATGGTCTTAATAGTGGAGTCCTACGGGGCTTGCCTATGGCTTAACCACTATTGAGCTATTAGAAGCTTGACAGGAGCCGGTGCTGTTTTGGTGTTGAAAGACCCTCTCTTCTATTCCTTGCAATTAATGGTATTCGAGCTGCGGGTACAGTAGCTTGAGTGGTTTTTCTAAAGGGGTAAAGAGGAGTAGCAACTAGGGCTTGAAGTGCCAAAGTACACCTAAAAAGTTTACACCTAAAAGTTGTTAGAATGGCTAACAATAGTAAAGAGAGTGAAATTAATGTTGATAACTTTGATTTTGCTCATGAGCAAGCTACTAATGGTGCTTCAATGGTTGTTAACTATCTTGTTTCTAGGCTTCAACAAGCCATGGGCAATCCATCTCTTCAAAGTGAAGTGCAACGGCAGCTCCGTGCTCACGAGATTCTCCAAGCTCATCACCATGATGAGAGAACACCTAGGAAGCCTCCTTGTGAGACTACCAAAAGAGGTCTCTCTCCGATTCCGGAAGAAGAAGAGAATCCATACGAAGAGCTCAAGAATTTACTTCTTGACGATGCATCTCCTTCCCAAAGGAGAACTCAAGAGCCTCCACCGAAGGAATGAGAAAGAAGCGAGTCTCCCGCCACCTCGGCGGAGATGGCTCCACGAAGACGGCGGGCTAAACGCTCTCCATCACCACCAAAGCGGAGAAGACCATCACACTCTTCTCCACGCCATAATTCAAAGAGGGATGATAAAAAGCAAGAGAAGAAAAAGGCGAGAAAGAGGACACCCTCTTCTCCATCTTCTTCATCCTCTTCCTCTTATGAAAGCTATGGTGGAGACGACGAAGATCAAGACAAGAAAAAGGCGAGAAAGAGGTCACCCTCTTCTCCACCTTCTTCAAATTCTTCACCTTCTGAAGAAAGTGATGGTGAAACCTTTGAACCATAAAAAAGAAGAGGCCATAGGAAATCCTATGCCACATGGAAGAGGTCGTCCAAGCTAAAGAAATTCAAAGAGGGAGGGAAGAGCATCTCTTTCCTTACCTATGATGGAACCTTTGGTGCTACGGACAAACTCTTGGCCTTTATCCAGCAATTCGATGCGGCGTTTGGAGATGAGGGCTTCATGGAGTCCTCTAAGCTACGCCATGTAGCTATGCACTTTCATAAGTCCGCCAGACAATGGTGGTCTAGCCTACGAGCCAACGGTAAAGCTCCACGAACATGGAAAGCTTTAAGAGCTTCCATTATGAAGCAGTTTTTGGCCACCGATGCCAAAGACAAGGTACTCACCGAATGGCGAAGCTTAAAGATCTCTCCCAATGAATCCATCCACAAATATGTAGACAAGTTTTGGGACCTACAACTCAAAGACATTGTCTTCAAAAAGTTGGATTTTGGAGAGCAAAAGCAACAATTTTGTGCGGGCTTAACCGAAGAAATGGCGGAGTATGTCAACTCCCAAAGGCCACGTACCATATCGGCGGCAATACACCATACTATGGTGGCCTCTCGAATCAATTTCCAAACGGGAGCTAAAAGAAATAATAAGCCCCCGGAAAACAAGGGTTCCAATGAGCCTAAGGGGAAGGACAATGTCCAAAAGTCTCCTAAGGGCAACTCCAACAAAGCTAAAGAGAAGGGAGTTTACAAAGGTAAGAACAAACTCTCTCCTGAAGAGCTTGAGCATTATCGTAAGGATAACCGGTGTTTCAAGTGCGACGAACAAGGGCATGCATACCGCGCTTGTCCCCAAAAGAACAACCGCCAAGATTCTCCTAGAGCTTCCTTGGTTGAAATCCAAGAGGAGGAGACTCACCAAACTCACCACAAAGGATCTCCTCTATGCCATGCTTGGGGAAAGGTAAGAGAACATGATGCTTTTATTCTCTTTGACCCTGGTTCTACTCACAATTTTATATCTATGGAGTTAGCCACCAAGCTAGGCATACAATCCTATGAGATGGGAGATGTCCTACCCGCAGACAGTGCCTTCAAGGGGCAAGAAGCTTCAGTCACTCCCTTAATCGGGAAATTGAGGCTTCATGTCCAAGGCTATGTGGACAAAGAGGACTTCTTTATCTCTCCTCTCAAGCATGAGGATGTAATCCTAGGGGCACCATGGTTTGACCGCTTGGCTGCCGATGTTAAATTTCTTGAAAGGAGAATCTCCTTTAAGTTCAGGGAAAAAGACATGTATATAGATGCTAAGGAAATGGGTAACACTATCCCCATTGTACATACACCATCTTTCAACAAGTCAATAAAGAGCTCTATTTCCGTGTACATGATTTTTGTTAAAGATTCTCAAAATGAACCTAATGCTTTAGCAAAAGAAAATAAAAGCAACCAAAAGGAATTAGAGTTATCCAATTTTCTCAAAGGGTTTCAAGATGTTTTTATTGACGACATCCCTTGTGAGCTACCTCCTAAACGAGGTAATGATGACCATGCAATTGAACTTCTTCCAGGAAGTTCACCGCCTAACAAACCTCCTTATAGAGTTTCTCAAGCTCAACAAGAGGAGATTATGCGGCAAGTGCATGATTTAGTTGAGAAGGGTATGGTTAGGCCAAGCTCATCTCCATTTTGCTCACCTGTGCTATTACTGCAAAAGAAAGACGGAACATATCGTATGTGTGTCGACTATAGAGCACTAAATAGGATCACTATCAAAAATAGGTTTCCCGTTCCACGGGTAGAAGACCTATTTGATAAGCTACAAGGATCGACCTACTTCAGTAGGATTGACCTAAAAAGTGGCTATCATCAAATAAGGATAGTTGATCAAGACATTGTAAAGACCGCATTTCGCACCACATTTGGATTTTACGAATACATTGTCATGCCTTTTGGCTTGACCAATGCACCAGCCACATTCAACCGCTTGATGGAGAAGCTGTTCAGGCCTCATCGAACCTTCACTGGAGTGTTCTTTGATGATATTATCATCTACTCTAATTCATTGGAGGAACACAAGCAACACCTCCAGGTAATATTTCAAGTTTTGAGAGAGAATAAACTTTATGTTAATCGAAAGAAACACTACAAGAGGTTGTGTGCTCTTGTGACGCTGTTAGCGACGGAAATACACTGGGTTTTTATAACCCCCGGCGTCGCTAAAACCGTCGCTAATAGCGTCGCTACGAGAGCGTCGCTATATGCGACGCTATAGGCGTCGCTATATGTGTCGCTATATGTGCCGCTATAAGCGTCGCTATATAGAGACGCTCATAGCGACGGTTATAGAGACGTTTACACAGAAGTCTATAGCAATGCTTATAGCGATGCTCCAGAGCCATAAATAGCGATGGTTATAGCGACGCCCGAGAGAATTTTTTTTTGGTGACAGGGCATTGAATGCCCTGCCACCCATCAACCATATTGTACTTGATTCACTTTTCAAAAAAAGTGCAGGGGTAGATAATAGACCCAAAATAGTCACCCACAAGACGCATTGTTTGCAAAATTGACAAGCGTAAAATTGACAATTGTACACATCATAGGCAAAATGAATTGATTGGCAAATGTAATAATGACAATTGTACGTACAACATCATAGGCATAAAGAATTGATTGGCAAAATGAACTGCGGTGACAAATGTAATAATATACATGGTTCAAAAAGACGTATAAAATCCGTCTCATGATACATAAGCTATGAGAAACCCTAAACTAATGCTATCTAGCTACGGCTAAACTGACGTCGTCTAGTCAGACGTCTCATCGCGTCCAAGCGGCGTATCTGTCGGATTCTGCAAAAAAAGACAATAAGACAGCTTTCAGTAAGTATAAACATATAACGACATTTATAAAACAATACAAAAAATAGAAAAGAGTAAACCCTAATACTAACCATGCCGCCGCGAGAACTGAGAATGTCCATCAGGGCGTTTAAGCCCTTCCTGCCTGCATACTCGCGCTCGTACGGTGTGGGATCACGTCCTGTCATCGACCACTGTCAAAACATACAAAGATTTCATTATGTTAGAATTAAAAAACTCATAAACCCTAAACTATCGAACATAAAGAGCAATGCGAAAACACTTACAAAATCGGCCTCAAATGATGCCCATCCACCGCTCCCCAAGTGGTGCGAGCTCCCTGCCTCTACTCACGCTCAGGCTGCATCCTTTTGTTGCTTCCACTTGTCGGGATTCTCGCGCGCTGCTTTCTTCGCATTCTTCCAATCTTCTTTGGCCAGCCAATCTGGCCTGTTCCACCCATGCTTGATTGCTTTTTGCACTTTGGAACGCTTGTGTTTGCAGTATTCGCGCATTCAAATCTTCATCAGGTCTTCATTGAAGCGCTGATCCCGTGTTGGAACGGGAAACTCATCATGAAGTATGCTGATGACTCTGGCTTTTAAATCACTTGGTACTTCACTCCATTTGTTTAGTATGTAGTGTCTAAACAGTTGAGAGCAAAGACCACGCATGCGCGAGATCACCTTATTGCCGTCATCATCCATGATGATGCCGCCGCTGAAGTCGACGGAGTAAGGCAAGCCCTCTGGCCGGTGACGCGTGAACCTGGGTGTCCCGGCAGGGGTCTCTAGCGGCGTGTCGATGGGGGTACGGACGTCAGGTGTCTCCACCGGGGTCTGGGCCCCGAAGCGAGGAGTGTCGAGTGGGGTGGCTCCTGGCGGAGTAGGTAGAGGTGTGTAGCTACTAGGAACAGTCAGCCGCGCAAAACCTGGCGTAGATGGCGATGCTGTGGCTGGTGTGGGGGCGGGCAAAGAAGGGGAGGGTAAAGAGCCTCGTCGAACACGAGGCGGTGTGGAGGCATCGGCGGCGGAATCCCCACAACAACCGCCACCGCCACCACTAGAGCGCCGGTGTCTAGACGAGTGTGAAGATTGTCTCGTCGACACCGAAGCTTGGAGCGCGCCGAATGCTCCGAAAGAGAGGGAGATGCGGATGGAGTAGGAACGCGCGATGATGCGCCAGAGCGATGATGCTCCACGTACCACTGTCTCTGCTGCGGTGACAAGGAAGAAAGAAACTCCTCATCATCCATACCTGCATTAAACACACGAATATTTAAACTTAATATTGAATGAATAGAGTAGACAATGACGCAAAGACCATTAAATACAATGACGTAATGACGCATATAAATACAATGACGCAATGAATTGAGTGATAGACTCATGGAAGCACTATTTATTGGGGACTCCTTTCATTCTGCGAACGGATCACCAAAGTCTTAAGTATTTCATGACGCAGACCAAGCTATCCGACAAACAAATGAGGTGGGCAAATTTCCTTTTGCAATTTCATTTATATTGCTCACATTGCTGGCAAGCATAATCAAGTAGCTGATGCACTCTCAAGACGGCCGAGAGTGAATGCGGTTTTCATAGCAACTCACAATGATCTATCTTCAATGATAGATGAGTACGCTATTGATCCCGACTTTAGAGATGTGATTTCAGCCCTTGCATTAGGGAAGAAAGAAGAACCATTTACCTTACAAGATGGTTATCTTCTCTATGGCAATAGACTATGCGTTACTAACTCACTATGTGAGAAAGTATTGTATGAATCTCATGCTCCACCTTATTCGGGGCATAGAGGGATTCAGTCTACCTTAAAGGGAATTGAAACATATTTCTATTTTCCTACCATGAAAGTGAACATACAAGAGTATGTCTCTAAATGTGTGGTATGCCAAAAGACAAAATTTGATAGAGGGAAGCAACTTGGATTTCTTCAACCCTTGCCAATCCCTAATTCACCATGGGAGAGTATATTATCCATGGATTTTATCTTTGGATTGCCTAAGTCTATCCATGGGAATACGGGAATATGGACGATAGTAGACAGGTTCAGTAAACAAGCTCATTTTATACCTGTCAAAAAGACTATCAAAGCCCATCAAATGGCAACCCTCTTCATTTCACAAATTTTCAAGTACCATGGCTTGCCAATGTCCATAGTGTCGGATAGAGATCCTAGAATGACCAGTAATTTCTGGAAGGGTCTCTTTGAGAATTTAGGGACAAGGCTAAACTTCTCTTCGGCCTATCATCCACAAACGGATGGCCAAAGTGAAATAGCTAACCTAACCATTCTCGATCTACTAAAAGCCTATGTAACGGAAGTAGATCAAAGATCCCAATGGGAGAAGTACTTACCCTTAGTGGAGTATGCTTACAATAACACTGTACATACTTCCACGGGAAAAGCACCTTTCGAGGTTATTGAGGGAAGATCAAAAAGTCCCTTGCTACTTAAGGTACATGGGAAGATCTTCGCTGCAGATGAGTATAGCCGAGACCTACAAGAATCTTTTCAAAATATTAAGGATGCTATCTATATCTAACAGCAAAGGCAAAAGGCTGCTGCTGACAAGCACAGAAGAGCCCAAACCTTTAAAGAAAACGATTGGGTCTTGTTAAAGTTTCCCAAGGCTCGATTAAGGCACACGACGGGCAAGAATCCTACGGGCCACCAAAAGTACTATGCTAAACTAGCAAAAAGGTACTATGGTCCCTTCCAGATTCTTAGGCCAATAAATGAGATGGCCTATCAACTCAAGTTGCCCAATCATTGGCTCATACACAATGCTTTCCATGTGAGCCTATTAAAGCCTTACAAAGGAGAGCCACCTCAAGAACCAACTATTGAAGACCCACCGGAGATCGAGGACCAGGAGGAGGTGCTGCAGCCCGAGTCCATTCTCCGACATGAAGACAAGGTACTAAGAGACGGTAAGACTATCCGACAATATCTTATTAAGTTTAAGAATTATCCTTTTGAAGATGCTAGATGGATGCAAGGCATACAATTAAAGGATAACCTAAACCTTGTCAATGCTTACAATGCTACCCAAGAGTAAGCAAATGTACAAAATGTTAAAAATGAACAAAGTTTTTGTCTTATAAGACTCTCTTTCTCTTTATTGTGCACAAAAATGAAGTAGTATGCATGATTAGATCAAGTTTGCGGAGACGACGTCTCCCAAACACCAAGTAGAGCTTGTCACTCTACTATGAAAGATTGATAGGACTAATGTGTAGACATGCTTGCGGCAGCCTCAGGCTCTCAAGCGCCAAATGGACTAGTCATCCATTGTGGAATGATGTCGTAGGGTAACATAGGGATCCTCTACCTGCTAAGAAAAGGACTCATGAATATGCTTTATCTTCTCTCCACCATAGTCGAGGACGACTATGATTTCAAGAGAGAGGTAATGTCATAATAATCAATATCTAATTCTCCTAAATGATTTTCTCATATTAAACTGATCATTTAATATGGGGAAGTGCCAGGGGAGAAAAAGCTAGAATATTGGTTAAGCTAGCAGACCGGCCACAGTAGGGATCCAAAGGAGGGAAAATAGGGATCCAAACGGGGGGCCATCTGCAAAAGAGCCATGTGCAACAATGGGCTAAAAAGACCCTAAGGTTCAGCCCATTAAGACTGCCAAAATGCTAAGGTTTCAAAATTCAAAGGTTGTGTCCAAAGGGTTAAAGCTTAGGGGGAATTGGATGCTTTGTGTGCTCTCCAAAGTCAACACACATCCCTACACATGAGGGGGCGAGCCCTTAAGGTAGGGGATGAGAGAGAAAGCCACACACACACACACACACACACACAAGCCCCCTTTACACAAAGGGAAAGAGGGACACATGTCAGCTCCCTAGGCCAGATACCCACAAGGTATGCCCAATTTCTATTGGATGACCCTTGAAGTGGACGAATGAGAATTAGGCTAGAGTTAATTTAGCCTAATTAATTTTAAAACACTTAATAAAAATAACCAATGAAAATTAAGTCTCCTGGATGATTATTGGACAGCCTGAGAAGGGGTCCAATAGGAATTGAGCAACCCAATGGGCTACTTAATTCCTATTGGTCAGAATGGGGAAAGGTCCAATGGAGATTTAATTCATTTAAATCAATTAAGTTTAAATGATTAAACTCTCACAAAAGGGAAAAGAGGGACACATGTCAGAAGGATATCACTTATGCTGCTTAATAGCCATTGGCTGAGCTTGGCATTGTCCAATAGGGAGCCTGCAAGAGTAAATAGCAAGGGGGCTCGCCCAAGAGAAAGAGGGGGCTGATTTTTGCAAGGCATTATCCCACACACACTCACACAATCTCATGTGTGAAGAAAGAGAAGACTATCTCTTCCCAAGATTTAATGGAGAACTCATCACCTACTCCAAGCTTGTGAGATAGAAGCCTACATCAACACTCTCTTAGCATGTGGATGCAAATCCAACCAAGAGCCAAGCTTCAATGCATGCTCATCTCCTCTACCAAGCTAATTACTAAGCTAAGCTATGCTAATATGAGTGATTATGTGAGGAGATGTACATCTTTCTCGTAAGATACTTCTTCTTCCTCTCAATCTACTCTCATACCCTGCTAGCTCTCACCATCTTCGAAGGTGTGTGAGGTCTTGGGTCTGAGAACGGGGATAATTAAAGTTGTGTTTGCTAAGTGTTTTGCTTGGTGCGCGCATGAAGCTTTCATCTTCATTGCACTAGCTAGTCTTGAAGGAACACAAAGAATTGTATTGTACAATGTCTCTCTTGATGGGAGAAACCATAATACAAAGCCTTTTGGAGGGGGGACCGGCTCCATGCAAATCCGGTCCTCAACAGTTGTCGATAGCTTAATTTCTCTCTCTTTTGAAAGTATTGTTGATGCTATCTAACTAGGTGTTATGCTTTTTGTTGCTCTCTCCACCCAAGCACTCTTGTAATTCTCATTAGGAATCTATTCTAATGAAATGCCCACTATGTTCATGCTAATTTCCGCTACACACAAGTTATTTAAGCCATTAAATGTTACAGTTAGTGTCCATTTTGATGCCAGAATAAGAGATCACATGACCAAGGTAATGTATCTCTGTTTTAAGGAAATCGTGCTTGCTTTGCTTAGCATACAAAGCGTGAGTTCGTAGTTGTTCGAACACTAATTGTAAGAGTTCTATGTCTTACTGTGAATGAGAATGTCATCAAGGAAAACCACAACACATTTTCCAAGATAGGGACGTAAGACACTATCCATGAGTATCATAAATGTAGCTGGATCATTAGTTAAACCAAAAGGCATAACCAAAAAATACCCGAACCGTGTTCTAAAGGCAATTTCAGAGATATCTTTCAAAAGGATACGCACTTGATGGTATCCTGAACGAAGATCTATCTTTATATAGTATCTTGCCCTATGGAGTTGATCAAATGACTCATCCACTCGAGGTAGAGGATACTTGTTCTTGATGGTTATGGCTTTTAATCTGCGATAATCTATGCACATGCGTTGTCGGAGGATTTGTGTTTGAAAGGTGACCCGAGAAGGCTCGGGGCCTCTGGCTGTGAGAGGTGGTTGAGAGGAAGAAGCAGAAATAGAGAGATAAAAGCCAATAAGATACTAGAAAGAGCACTATATCATCAATAACTAAAATACATTGTATAGCTATAAGGCTTGGTCGACTCAACGACTTAAAATCACATAAATGATAAACAACAATGGGTTAGGTCATTAGCTCTAGTAAAGATATCAATGTGGAACCAGAGTTTCACTTTCTTGTCCCCAAAGCCCTTAGATTCATCCAATTCCAAGGAGTTCATCCCAGTTACCTTACCTTGTATACTTCACCAACCTGCTTTGCTTACTTTATCTTCGTCGAGATATGTCAAAATAGGACATAAGGTTATTAGAGATATTAATATAATGTATATATGTGGGCTTAGAAAATAGCAGCTAGATTGAGAGCTTGATAATTCCTCTTGAAATCAGTTTAAGCGGATTGAGGATGCGAGAAAGCTTGAGAATGAGTGAGATATCAAGCATGAGAGGGACAGTGAGATCACTACTAGGGAGATTTTAACATAAAAGACATAAGAGAAGACTATGGTGACATGAGCATGAGCGAAAAACATCATGAGATAGGTGATGCTCTCCCTTGTGGATAAGAGAGAGAGAGAGCATTAGTCTTTCCTTCAACTTGTTATTCTCCTTCTCCTCCTCCGATCTTGATCACCGTCAAGCTCGCAAGATAAGCCCCTTCTTTAACTTAAAGGTTAATGCTCTCGCCTTCCCTGGCTTTTCTTGCAAGCAGCCTCCCCTTATACACTACAAAAGCCCCTTGTAATGCCCTTGGCATACTTAACTGCTGCCTGCAGCCCTTCTTCTCAGCTTGCGGCCTTCAACTTCTTCGCGTGCATGCCCACCAGCTCACAAACTGCAGCTAGCGCTGACTCCTCATGGCATTGATTATCATTCGCTGCAACCAACACTCCCTCCTAAGAGCGCTCCCTTCATGCAGCGCCCTCTGGTTCTTCTGCTGATGCTTTCAGCCCCCTACAATCCCATGCAGACTCAAGGTCTTATGTACAACAGGCCCTGATCCTCAGCCCTCTCTGTAGTATTTTTCCCTATCGTGCCAAAAACAGCACTTGTAGCAATATCTGCCAGTCCGTGCCTTTACAGAACTTCCTCTCTCTATTTTTCTGCTTCAACCAGCGCCTCCCCCCAATAGCGTCCCTGCTTTGCTTTGCTATGGCGTTCCTCAGTCCCTTGTAGCCAGCCTCGTGGCTCTGTTCCTCATACCCGAGGGTCCCCAACCCCTCGTTTTCCTCCACTGGCCATGCATCTACAGTCCACTCGTCTCCTCCTGTCGAGCTGATAGCGCAAAAACTCCCCTTTTCATGCATATTGTGCCTCCGTGCCATGTCGTGAGCTACAGTAGCGCCCTTCTCATTCAGCGTTCCACTTGGCCACCCTGCTCCTTCATGCAACTGGCGGTTCTCCCATGCAGCTCACCACATTCCCCTGCCTGTGGCAGTAGCGCCACCTTTTTGATACGCAACTGTACTCGTCCTCAGTTTCACACATATAAAAAACTTGCTTGGCTTTGGTTCACACCACCCTCTACCTCATGTCCAAACTCCACTCCGTTCTTCGTTAGCTTACCATAAAACGCGCCACATCCACGGGAGCTGCAACCACTTTGACCGGCATTGATCGACAACACTCTTGAGTCACAAACCTTTATCCGGAAATGGCCTTCATGCACACGATAAGCATCCCCATCCATGTGAGGGACTCTTGTTTGCACATCGCCTAACTGTCTCTTGTCATCAATCCCAAATCCATAGAGTCGCCTTCTTTGATAGCTTTGCCTAGAATAATATTTTCCTTTTCTATCTTTCATCGAGCCGATAAATAATCGCTTGTCTATGTCATAGGTTTACGGTAAAGCTGCTTGCCTTCAAGATTCAAACATGGATGATAGCTTTTGGAGAAAGCCCTTCCCATCCAACTTGGTATATACCGCAATAAAGGCATTACAATTGATGATATTTGCTTTGATAATAGCATCACATTAGCATTTATACTGATTAACATTGTTGAGCACAACATTTTGGATCAAAGCCTTGCTAAGCATAAACTATTAGCATATCATGCTGTTAATGAACTGCTAAGATTATCCTTCAAATAGGGCCGATTTGTATCTTGTTATTCTTTTTCCCATCATGAAAGCAGAGCCGCACGACATCCACCCCCTCTGAACGTGCACAGCCTTCGGTCTGGGCCAACTGATCTTCAAGCTTCATCTGCTATAAGTACTTAATCTCCTTGCCATCCAGCTCACATAACTGGTAAGTACATGTAAAACAAAATAAGGATTAAACCCTATCATCAATGGTCTAGCTCAATTATTTGGTAGATGTCCCATCACAAATCCTTGAACCATACCGGTCGTATCTCCAAAGCACTCAATTATAAAAAATGTGTTTAGTGTACGCCTAGACTCAAGTGCTCAAGTTAATGATGCACACGGCTTGACCATCAAGCTCGCTTTAGGGAAACCTGTCAAGCTCAAGTATGCCTTACTCTATCTGCACACAGAATGGCCCTCAAGTTCTAGTAGCAGAACCAACTCAAAAGATGTGAAGATACTTCTCAATTGTCCAAAGAAGTCAACTGGAAGCTAGTCATGTAAGAATACTGACCACAGAACCCAAAACTCTTTCGTTCATAGCATAAATCCACAAACAAAACCTAGTGCCAAGTAACCTGGTACAAGAAAATAACTGATATCCTTGAATATGCAAGTTGCACTTCAGTAGCCCCCAAGATTAAATGGGATAATAAGAAATTTCCCCAATAGTGGAGCAGCATAATATCCACATGAGTATACATTTCATGTATCAATGAGTGTCAAACATTTCTGATGTAGGTATGCTATTCCTGGATCAAATAGCATGTAACCAAAATGCATATCCACAAGTAACCATCCGTATTGAACCTACTTTTGAAGATCTGTAGAATCTCTTGGATCAAATATCATTAAGAGAACATAGCATTGATGGGCCCCACAATATACTAGAGCATCACCTGAAGCATAGTGCAAGACCCACATTCCATAGACTTATGGAAACTTAAGCTCATTACTAGCAAGCCTTAAAGAGCAATGACTCCCTTTTATTGGTAGCCAAACCATCCCTGACATAAGCATCATTAAAAAAAATATCCAAATCCTACTATAATTGGCATACTGTCCAAGAAAATGAAGAAACTTATACACATTTTTCAGTACCCATGGTGATGTAGCATTATCACCCCCTCTAGCTTCATAGCTATCATGAAGAATCTTGAAACAATTTGGACCTGTATCATCAGAGACATCTTTACTTGGGATTCGAGCTCGATCATGAAAATCAACTTTAGCCTGTAAAACTTCATCTTAGTATCCTCAAAAAAATCACTCTTCAAAATATCAACATTCACCAAAACTGTAGGAGTTATCTCCTCATGGAGACCCTATATAAGCATAGAAGTAGAATCTCCATGGATAACCTCACTACAAGACGTCGCACAGAAGTCGGGGCAGGTACCAACGAAGTAGCGTTAATTTTTAAACTAAAAAGAGCTGAAATAAGCCTCGTAAGAGACGCCGGTATCGTAGTGTCAGTATAACCATCGGTGTAGTCAACATCGGAATATACCTTTCAATAGCCGTCGGAATACGCAACGTACTAGGCACCGGTATTAATATACTAAATTCTGACGCTCATTCCATTGCCCCTATCGACGCTGATACCGTCACCTTAATTGACGACCAAAATCTGCAAATTTTTTTTTGGCAGAGAGGGCTGGGAACTAATGTTGCATGTACTGCAGCAAAAGAAAATAGCCCTCTCTGCCCAAAGAAAGACTGCACAAGCAAACACACTCCACCTACAAGCTGACGCTAAAGAGCGAGTGTATGGCAATTAACCAAATTGTAAGAATAACATAACTTGTTAACATAATTAAAACATGAGGCGAAAACTGTAAAACCATAAACATAACCTGTTTGCCATACCATAACCATTACCATAACTTGCTTGTCATACCAAAACCATAACCATAACCATCACACGATTGCTATACCATCATAGCAAAACCATAACCATCAGCTGAACCGAAACCATAACCATAACCATAACCATAGCAAAACCATAACCATAACCATAACCCAAACCATGCCAGAACCATAACCTTGCACAACCATAACCATAACCATCAGATGATTGTCATACCACATAGCAAAACCATAATCTTAAGTTGACTGTTAAACCTTAACCATAACATCTGTGCCATACCATAAACATAACCATAAACCATAAATATAAGCACGTCCTCTCCCTCCTCCTGCGATTGGGTCAAAAGGGCCACAAGCTCGGGGGGTTCACTATGTGTAAAACTACTATATCACGTGCGTTCAATACATGTTTGTAAAACCCATTATCTGTAAATTTTGTTAGGAATATAATGTATCCTTTTCTTTTGAAATCTGTAATTTTTTTTCAAATTTGAAAAAATAATATCCTTCTGTATATATATTTATGTAAGTTTGAAGAACTTTAAATACCCTTCTGTTGAACTCACGTGATAGGTTACACTTTTCTTAGGTGACCTCCCCGGGGCCACAAGTCTATGCTTGTACCCATACTTCTCCTCTTGGCGTGTTGGAAGGCGCTTCACGGTAACTTCCTACAAAATTATGGTTTAATCATTAGATAAGTCTTCAAATAGCATATATATTATCAATAATTTAAAGCATACGTATAATACTTACAAACTCATGTCGAAGCATATTGTAGCCTCCACTCCCAAGATGTGACGCTCCAGCAGACTCCAAACGTGCTCTGGCTACATCTCTCTACTACTGAAATCTATTGGGATTGTCTTGTGTCTCTCGTGCAATCCCTGTCCACCCCTTTGCGTCCAACCATGCTGGCTTGGGACTGTCATCATTGTACTCTCTTGCCTCTGACTGACGGTGTGACATTGTGGACCTTGCCACACTCAAAATCCAGGCGTTCGAGACCTAATCGTACCCCTCTGCCGGCCTGTACTCTCTCTGAATGGCATCGACGATGTAATTCTTTCTCTCAGCATCAAGGTTTTTCCAAATCTCCATCACAGTGACCAAACTGAATCGTACACAGCTGTCGAATACTTTGTCGCATTTTCTTTCCGACCCTATTTGCCACAACAGCCCCATCCCTGCTCTTGTACACCTTGCTAGGATCATGCTCGTCTGATCCTCAAGGTGTACGTGGTGTGCCAATGGGTGAACTATCTCTTGAAGAGAGTGGTGGACGCTCACTCGTTGGTGTGGACACATCGGTAGAACCGCCACCACAGCAACCACCGCCTCCAGAATGACGGCTACGTCGTCTCGAGGATGAACCACCCATCCGTGTAGGGGGCATACGAGTCCTAGGCGTAGGGGGGCACACTAGACTGAGGTGTGGGGCCGCTCGGTGTAGGGACCACACTAGTCCCGGGCATAGGGTCGGTTGTAGTAGGTCTAGAGGGACCTTCACCCCAAAGGTGCTGTGCCATCGCGATCTGCTCTGGTGTGAACTGAGACAAAAACGAGCCCATCTGCTTGGGTGACATGCCGGCCGGAGTGACTGGAAAACTAAAAGGAGAGTATGGCTCATCGTCTCGGCCATGGCTAATCATACACAAACAACACCCACAAAATACGTTAGTTTACGTAAGAAATGATTAATCAATACAAATAACAAATCAACGAACCTGCTACACAAATGAAACAAATCAATGAAACTGCTACATAAATGACAACATCTAAAGTGTATTGTAGACTAATAAAAAGAGCTTTACAAAAGGTTTCCTAGCAAAAGTCATTAGTTAATCTCTCATACTCTATGAGATCTGATGCACCAAAGATGTCTATCTCAATTTGTACTTCTGCATCTTCATCATCGCTCTCCGCATCAGCTTCACTATTTGATACCTCATCTCTAGGTTGAGACAATTGCTCAATGCTGACATCCACCTCAAAATCTAAACTTAAAGTTGGAGTCGGTCCTGCGCTTTGTTCACGAATCACCTCTTCGAGCTCAACATCCAATCCTTCACACACTTGCTTGCTACGTGGAGCAACTTGAATGACATAGAGCCAGTAGGGTTTGAACAAATCATTCTCATCATTTTCTTTCCATAGTGGATCGTGTATGAACACAACTTGTTCACAATGCTGCGGAAGTATGAATGTATCCCGCACATCTGTCCACACCCGCCTAGAGTTCACTTGAATCAATCCACTCTTGTCTTTGCACACAATTGCATTAGGGCCGCTGGTAATAACTTTGAACCACTTGACATCAAAGATAAACATATCAAACTTTCTAAATCTAATCTTCAAGATGTCTTGGATGTAGCCAAATATTCAAGCTGGCTAGTCTCTGTATTCTCATCACTGGCACTACTCCTACTTTCTTGGACGAAGCTTGCCCTAACACCACTATCAAAAGTGACCCTTTGTTCGTCGATCCATTTCACTCTGAAGTGCTTCCCATGTGACCACAAAGCTCCATATTTGTGATACTGCAGCCACAAAATTGAAACATACTAAAAGTTATTAAAGCAAACTAATTTTCATGTGGAGCTCTAAAAAGAAGTTGTGAAATGTACATGCCAATCTCAACCCCTTGACATCTCCTCTTCCTCTTCGGTACTCAACACTTCACTCCTCTTTGCCTCTGAGAGTGTCGCATCTAACCACCACCCAGTTGGAAAGTCAGGAAATTTTTGAAGATGGTCTGGAAAAGGAAGGTTTCTACTTGCACGGTTGTGCTTGAATTGAAGGCAATCTATCAAACGTTGTTTCTTTTCCCCTTCGTACCTCTCTAGCCACTTTTGCATGATGTCTGAGTTCAGAAGGCAAAATCTTATAACCTTTTCTAGCATTGTGATGTCCATCTTCCTAACGATGCCTTGTCCATGCGGCTCGTCCCCTATCATCTTGACGTTGACCTCAGTAGTCCACATTCGGGGCATCTCTGCATCAATTGAGACCAAAAACTCACTGATGAGGAAAAGAGACTCTTGTACCAGCCATCCTTCGGCCATGCTACCCTCGGGGCGAGCCCTTTGACGAACAAACCCCTTTAAAGTTTTCATAAATCTCTCCAAGAAGAACATACACCTGCTATGGACCACCCCGGCAACTACAACTTCATCGACCACATGCACAAGTACATGCATTTGGATGGTAAGAATTTTTGTTCAAAAGTACTTCTCCACCATGCACACTGCTTCAATAGCATTTAAGCGTTCTGCATTGATGATGTCTTCTCTTATCTCTTTTGAACTGATCCAGTGTACCAGCTCACTGATTTTGTAGATTGTTCTTCTAATGTCATCTCTCAAACAACCCTTTATGGTAATTGGTAAGATGAACTGTAAAAAATTGTGCCAATCATGGGACTTAAGACCACTGAGATTGTCATCTCTCGTAAAAGCCGTTTTCAAACATCACATGCACCCTGTGGGAGTCTTGAATGAAGATATAGTCTTCTTCACTTGTTGCTCTTCTGCGCGACTCAGAACCCATGGACCTTTTGGTATAGACCACTTTCCATTAGGTTTAAGTCGAGGCCACATCTCTGGCATTCGACCCACAGCCTGCAGGTCATCTCTTTGGGCCTTGCTCTCCCTTCTTCCAGTGATGGTCTTCCATATGATCTCCCCCACATTCTTGAAGATGTGAATTGGTGGAAGCAAATGATTAATCAGTAGGTCACTCCAGTACGGAGATCATGGAAAATAGAAAGGCCTTTCATCCCAGGTGGCATCCAATCTCCCCTCTCCAGCCACATGTTTTTCCAATCGCGCGCTTTCAGTGGATGCATGTCATGTTTTGCATATGTTTGGTCCACGTAGCTCATGTCCTTCATGAAAAAATCTACCATGCTCCTCGTAAACTGTCTTGCTCAAATGCTCAGAGTGGCAGTTTTAAAGGCACTTACCTGAGCACTCACCAAAGCCTGGCCAATCGAGCATGGTCCACATGAGAATTCCTTGCACATGTACATTCCTTTTTCCGATTGGTTGGGACATATCAACCATATCGATTCCTGTCCACAAGATTTGGAGCTCTTCTATAAGTGGTGCCAGATAGACGTCCATGTTCTTTGCTTTGTACTTTCCTGGGACGATCAATGACAATAATAGATGGCCCTTCTTGATAGCGAGCCATGGTGGAAGATTATAATTAACCATACAAATAGGCCATGTGCTCCATGAAGAACTCCTAATCCAAATGGGTTTACTCCTTCCATTGCCAGACCAAAGCGGATACATCCATAGGCCAACTTTCCTCTATGTGCTTCCATGCATGAGAGTCAGCAGGTACCCGCATAACATCATCTGTCGATCTAGTATTTGAGTGCCATGTCATCAAAGCGGATATGGATTTGCACTTGAACATGCTCTTTATTCGTGGAATGATAGGAAAGTGTCGAAGGACCTTTGTAGGGACAAATTTTCCTTGTGTGCCCTCCCTGTACCCATTTGATCCACAATTGGGACACTGTTCCAGGTTTGCATACTCATGCGAAAAAGTATACAATCATTAGGACATGCATGTATTTTCTGATAATCCAAGCACAAATTAGTAAGAAGATTTTTAGCGGCTGTACGGGTAGGGGGCATGTGATTCCCTTCTGGCAAGATTTGCTCATTCAACAACCTGACGTTACATGAACAAGTCAGCCCTTTGATCACTTTAGATGAATTGTAATTTTCACTTTACCATGCTTATGATAAATATGTTTACCTAAAAAGCTCTTTGACTGAGGCGTCAATCCAACCGTAGACAGCAGACTGCAAATTGAGCATTGCCAATGCGGTACGGAGAACTGAGATTTTTACACCAGTATAGAGCGTCATGTGTGCAAGACTTTGCATCATCTCACCCTCCTCATCGTTGCTATCATGCCGTCGATATAAACGGGATGGATTAGGTTGGTCCACAGTACTGCATTCAATGTTGTCGCCTTCTATGTTGGAATCCATGTCAAAGAACGCGTCCAACATGTGCTCCATCTCTACTTCTTGAAATGCCGCTTCAGGTATTAGTTGGGAGGACTCAATCGATGGCTGCTTGTTTGAAAATCATCTTCTTTGGGATGAAGTTGGAGCAATATCTACTTGTGGACGTTGACCTTCAATCTCTAGACCATGAGATTGATAATGCAGGTCTTGTACTTGCTCTATCGAAAAGAAACCATGATTGCGTATGTGCTCGTCACATATTTTTCATTTTTGAAAGATCTGATGCTTGCAATGCGCACAAGGACACGCCATCCTATCGTCCATACTTTATCTACCAATGATGCAACAATTAATTAAAACACTCTAGTTGTTATAACTACACACTACTACGTACATGACAAGCTTTAACAACCTCACACTCTCTAGCCAGGCCCGATCCCCGCACACCTCAATCTAGAGGTGCACGGACATTAGGACCACAGGGTAATAATCTCATCTTTATTTTGAAGTCCGATTGCATTTTTTCAACTATTTTCTGCTAGCTCTAACAACCTCACATTCTCTAGCCAGGCCCGATCCCTGCACACCTTGGTCTAGAGGTGCACGGAGATTAGGACCACAGGGTAATAATCTCGTCTTTATTGGTCAATGACTATATATTAAGGTTCTTGAAGTCTATGTGCACTTTTGAAGTCCGATTGCGTTTTTTCTACTATTAATTTGATGCTAGCTCTAACCTAACCTATAATCTAACCTAACCTATAACATAACCCTAACCTAACTTAATGTAACTTAACTTATAATCTAAACCAAACCTATAACCTAACCTAACCGAAGTCCTTTGTGTTTTTGGAAGTACACGAGTCATCTTCGAAGTCCGATTGTATTTTTTCTACTATTAATTTAACGCTAGCTCTAACGTAACCTATAATTGTTATGCTTAACCTATAATCTAACATAATGTAAAACCTATACCTAACTTAACTTAATGTAACGTAACTTATAACATCTATCTAACCTATAGCCTAACCTAACCGAAGTCCGTTTGCGTTTTTAGAATTACACAAATCATCTTCAAAGTTCGATTGCATTTTTTCTACTATTAATTTGACACTAGCTCTAACCTAACCTTTAATCGTTATGCCTAACCTATAATCTAACCTAACGTAAAACCTATACCTAACCTAACTTAATGTAACCTAACTTATAACATCTACCTAACCTATAACCTAACCTAACCGAAGTTCGTTTGCGTTTTTAGAAGTACACGAGTCATCTTCGAAGTCTGATTGCGTTTTTCTACTATTAATTTGATGCTAGCTCTAACCTAACCTATAATCGTTATGCCTAACCTATAATCTAACCTAACATAAAACCTATGCCTAACCTAACTTAATGTAACCTAACCTATAACATCTACCTAAGCTCTATGGCTTGCCAATTTGGCAAACGGCTCACCATTGTGTTGTTTTTAGAGTTGCGAAGCGATTTTATGGCCTGAAACCCGCTTGTAGACATATAGAAAACACAATGGGGAGCCATTGGCAATATGGCAATCCATAGAGCTCGCCCACAATGCATAAGCCTTGTGGGTAAGCTTTGTAGCTTTCCGTATTTCCAAACGGATCGCCATTGTGTTGTTTTTAGGGGCACGAGGTAATTTTAGCGCTTGAAAATCACTCCCAAACATATAGACAACACCATGGCGAGCTGTTTGGCAATACGGCAAGCCATAAAGCTTGCCCACAATGCATATGGATTGTAAGCAAGATCTATGGCTTGCTGTATTGCCAAACGGCTCGCCATGGTGCTATTTTAGGACTTGAAAACCGCTCGCGGACATATAAACAACACAATGGCGAGCCGTTGGCAATACGAAAATCCGTACCTTTCCCACAATGCATATGTGTTGTGGGTAAGATTTATGGCTTGCTATATTGACGAACGGATCGCCATTGTTTTGTTTT
The DNA here is from genome assembly GCF_014529385.1 of Adiantum capillus-veneris. Classification (NCBI taxonomy): domain Eukaryota; kingdom Viridiplantae; phylum Streptophyta; class Polypodiopsida; order Polypodiales; family Pteridaceae; genus Adiantum; species Adiantum capillus-veneris. Next base: position 90,192,557 of record NC_140959.1, on the reverse strand, counting down.
CAATATGCGTTGTGGGTAAGCTCTATGGCTTGCCGTATTGTCGAACGTAGCTTAACCTAATTTAACCTAATGTAGCTTTACCTAACCTAACCTAACATAACCTAACGTAACTAAACCTAACATAGATTAACTTAACCTAACCTAACATATAAGATAACATAACCTAACTTAACGTAGCTTAACCTAACCTAACTTAATATAACTTAACCTAACGTAGCTTAACTTAATCTAACCTAACTTATAAGATAACCTAACGTATAACCTAACATAACAATGTAGCTTAATGTAACGTAACCTAACTTAATCTAGCTTAACTTATAACCTAAACTTAACCTAAAACATAAACCCCATCAACTACATGATTTGAAAAACGACATAATTCAATAAAAATTTTCTTCAAAACAAGATTTTTTCATAAACTTAAACAATTTTTTTCCATAATTTAAAATGAAATTTCACATAACAAATCCTAATTTCTTTTAAAGCATTCAAAGTTTAAAGCATGAAATTTTCTTTTCTTAATATACAAAGTAATTTAAATAAACTTAATATGCATTTAAAGGTTTGAGCACTCACATTCGTTCTATTTGAGCAATGAAAGTTGTTGTAAAAGTCCTGGAACCTGTAAAAACGCACACACAAACACAAAGTTAAACCCTAAACCCTAAATCTACAAGTAAATATGAAAACAATCTTACCTTAGTGTTATGTGCTAACCCACAAGCAAGATTAGCACCTCTGACAGCGTGTATCGTAGCAGATATGTTAGAGATGGGGAAGAGGAGAGCTTGAGAAAACGGGCAAGAACTAAGAGAAATGCGTAGAGAAAGCCCGTGGTTTTGATTTTTTAGGTTCCATCGATACAACTATCAGTACAGCCGTCGGTACAGTCATCGAAAGAGACGTCGGTATGCGCATTCATGCTGTCGTCGAAATACGTGCCGAAAGAGGCAGCAAAAATTTGAAAATCAATTTTTCTAAAAAACCTTAGCTCCCACCATAAATACACACACATACACCAACGCCCGCCCTTGACGCCGGTAATGTGGTGTCGAAATTCAAGTGACCTCTTGTAGTGCCTGCCACAACTGATATGATCTAGACAATCTTCAAATTCATCAATGTCATCTTCTGCTTCCTCATCTGCATCCATCTGCTTAATAGCCCATCATAAAACTGTAAAGAATCATCTAGCACCCCCTCTGCAGAAGGGGTACATGCATCACAAATCTCTCCTATACTGCTATAACCATCTCCTTCAAATCTGAAAAACCATCAATTATGGAATCTTCTTTTGTGAGCACAGAATCTGAAAAAATATTGTTAGTAGAAATCATAAGTTCATTGAAATTCTCAGGCTCATCCTGAGCTGGGTCCACAATCTCGGTCACTTCATCAGCTATTGTGTATATAATAGCTTTATTGATGCAATCATCTGCAGTAAACATGTTGTCCTGCTTGGCCACAGTGCCGATAGTTTTATTAGTATCCTGTAAAGGCTCATTTACTTGATAAACTCCTTCAGAATAACCCATGTCAAGGTCAGAAGCTTGTGAACCACGTGTTGTACAATCTACGTCTTCACTGGAACCATTATTGGAGGTAGCGTCCATGCGAGAAATCTTTGAAAAAAATTCATATAATTCTATTGCAGCATTAAATTCATTGTTTACCTTTTTTAATTGCTCAAAATATTCTCCTCTAAAGCTAAATATGCTACTTCCAAAGCCATATTTGCCTTGGCTTTACTCCTTGCAAAAATATGTTTCCGAAATTTGTCATAGTTGAACTGCATCTGATCCCCTTATCCTTTACAGAAGACGATTTGGCTTCATTCAATAATCGCTTTTATTTCCAGATCTAGAATCCTTGAGCTTTTGCAAATAAATTCTTCTTCAAAATAGTCCCACTGTATGGGATATGCTTCTGTGAGTTCTTGAACCTACTTCTTAAAATATGAGTTAACAACCTCTTCAAAAGATGCAATTATTCGATTTTTTGGAACATTTGGGCTCTTCATCTCCGCTTCATAATATGTAATAAATCCTTCTAGATCATATCCTTGAAAAACACGATACTGCTCCCATACAACATCAAATGCCATCTCTACTGCATCATCAATCTGCTTTTTCATCTTCATGGCTTTCACTTCTTGCAAACATCCCTGAACCATTTGCAACATTTTTGGCACATCTTAAACTGCTTGGTTCCCATCAAATCCATTTGAATTGAAATCTTCAATAAACTGCACCAATTGTTTTGGCATCTCCATCTTCACCTCCCACCCCGGCTCGTTTCACGTCGGGTTCACCAAGAATGTCGAGGGATTTGTGTTCAAAAGATAAGCTGAGAAGGCTCGAGGCCTCTGGCTGTGAGAGGTGGTTGAGAGGAAGAAGCAGAAACAAAGAGATAACAGCCAATAAGATAACTGATGAGCACTATATCATCAATAACTGAAATAAATCGTACAAGGCTTGGTCGAATCAGCCACTTATAATCACATAAATGATAACAAACAATTAGTTAGGTCATTAGCTCTAGCAGAGATATCAATCTAGAACCAGAGTTTCCCCTGCTTGTGGTAGTAGCACCACCTTTTTGATGCACAACTATACTCGTCACTATTCTTTTATTCAGTCCTCAGTTTCACATAAAAAAAACTTTTCTTGGTTTTGGTTCACACCACCCTCTACCTCATGTCCAAACTCCACTCCGCTCCTGGTTAGCTTACCATAAAATCCACCACATCCACACAAAAGCTGGAACCACTTTGACCGCCATTGATCGACAAAAATCTTGAGTCACGATTAGCATCCCCATCCATGTGAGAGTCTCTTCTTTGCACATCGCTTGACTGTCTCTTGTCATCAATCCCAAATCCATATAGCCGCCTTCTTTGACAGATTTGCCTACAATGCCTAGAATAATATTTTGCTTTGGTAGCTTTCGTCGAGCTGACATATAATCTCACTTGTTTATGTCATAGGCTTACGGTAAAGCCGCTTGCCTTCAAGATGCAAACATAGATGATAGATTTTGGAGAAAGCCCTTTCCATTAAACCCAGTATATACTGCAATAAAGGCATTACAAGTGATGATATTTGGTTTGATAATAGCACCACATTAGGCATTTATACTGATTAACATTGTTGAGCACAACATTTTGGATCAAAGTATTACTAAGCATAACCTGTTAGCATATCATGTTGTTAATGAGCTGTTAAGAATATCCTTCAAATAGGATCAATATATATCTTGTTATTCTTTTTCCCATAATGAAAGTGAGCCGCACGACAACGCATAGTACCATCTTTCTTTTTTACCAATAGAATTGGTGATGCCCAAGGCGAAGTGCTAGGTCTAATGAAACCACGGGCGAGGTAGTTTGCCAACTGACTCTCAACATCCTTGGACTCACTATCACTCATACGATAAGGTGGTTTACTCACCGGTTTAATGCCCAGTAGGACATCTATTCCTTGATGCACATATCGTGTAGGGGGTAAATCCAACGGTAAATCACTTGAGAATACATCACTATAATCTGTGAGTAAGTGAGTCATCTTTTGCCATGCAAAAGGAGAAAGTAAACTAGAGCTATGCTGGGATGGATAATCTTGTAATTCCTATAATGTTTCTTTTACAACAGTTGCACATTGCTCAATAGAATTAAAATTGAGAGCACTTTGCTCTTTAGAATTTTTAACACTTTGCTTATCATTAAAGTTCATTGCACTTTGCATACCATAATTATAATTCACAGCACTTTGCTCTTGAGAATTCACAAGACTCACTCATGCTTCCACCCAGGGGGCACCACGTCAAAGATTCAAGTAACACACCAAAAGATGGGAGGGAAGAAGAAGAGGAATCATCATCCTTAAGTGAAAGGGAACAGCCACCATGCCTGACAAATGCAAGCAGGGGGGTCTCGAGCTTGATTTGTGTATATAGGCCAACGAGTCAGAGACAAAGTCTCCATCACAATGTGCTACAACCCCATGCACACATCGGGTGACAGTGGTGGGAAAGACACTACCTCGTGGGCAAGGAGCTCTCCCTATAGCACAAGATTGGGACATAGCAAGAGAGGAGGACGATGAGGAGCCAAAGGAAGTGGCAGCACCACCGGCGAATCATGTAAATCACCACAAATCAAAGTTTTTTAAGAAGGCCAAGTGTCGTCCACCAGCAAAATGTACAAGTGTGCCCAAGACAACCCCAGCGTCGTCGCAAAATTGCAAGGACATTTGCAAAAATCCGACACTAACAGAAGACAATTGACCTTTGCTTGCATGGTGAAGGAGGTGCTCCAAAGTTATGGAAATCAATATAGAATGCAAGCAATGGTGCTCGAGGTGATTCAAGAAACTATAGAGGCCCACATCATTTTTGTGTTGGAGGATACCAACCTTTGTGCCATACATGCGAAGAGAGTGACTATACAACCAAAGGACATGAACCTTGCATTCCATTTGAGGCAAGACTTTGAGGACTAGCCAAAGTGAAAATCATATTTTTTGTAAATTACCCACCCTACCTTTGTAACCAGACATTTTGTTCATGTTCAAAGGATTTAGAGTTTTGTATCTTCTGTGTCTATAATCAATTAAGTTATTTAACTTCTTAATGTTTTTAAGTTAAATGATGTCTGTCTAATGTACAACCATTGGGTCCACCAGTGTCAGAGGGGAAGGGGGTGTATTTATAGTTGAACACTTGAAACCAAGCAAAGTTTGTTCATTTTGAGTGTCTTGGGATGCACACAAGCACAGTGAAAAAACGGGGGTGGCCACAAGGGTGCACATAACAACCAAACAAGGGGTTAGGTGTCCATGTATTACTTCACCCCCTCCCCTTGGAAGTGCTAGAGCCAAAGCTGACAAAGTGTATGAACACGTGAAATCAAGAAAAGTTTGTGCTTTTCTAGTGTCCTAGTCTACACACAATCTACCATGCATCCATTCTTTCCCTGCTCCCTGAGTGCGACACTAGTTACAATTAGTTGTTTGGCATAGCAAAAAAGACACCCCATAGCAAATGACAACTCTAGTTCGAAATTTTTTAAAAACTTTGAAACAAAAATCAAAAGAATGTACAAGATAGAGAGTCAACTACATATAGTTCATTATTACTTTGAAAGAAGAATGTTACATCGTTTATTTGAGGAGTCTCTCTTGTGCATTATACAACTCCCTGGCCAAGAGGGAGTGCGCTATTGCCTCAGGGTCAGTTGAGCCAATAGAGGCATGTATCTCTATCTGGACAAGAAACTTGCCATGGAAGCCAGTGCCAAATGCATTGCATGCTAGGGATCTTTGCAATAGGAAGAGAAGATGAGCAGTTTGGGCAATGGTGCTCAAGCGAAAAACTTTGCACAAGGCTTTCAAAAACCAAGTCATAAAATGACCTTGGGAAGTAGAATCATTGTGTACAATGGAAACATCACGAAGGGGAAGCTTTCCTATGTAATATGCAAGGGAGGACTGTGGTTTGAAGGCCATCCGCTTGCCACCCATCTGTGTTGCAAACTCATCAAGCTTCAAGACATCCTACCATATACTAATCAAGGGTCAGAAAAAGCTAATTAAGGTGAGAAAAAAAAACTTTGAAAGTAAGATAGAATTTACCTCCTCTTCCTTGTCCTCCTCCTCTCTATTGCCCTTGGCATCCAAGTCGATGTACGACTTCACCACATCCACAAAATTCGGCTCATCAAAGGGGGGATTCTGCACTAGAATAGCCATCCCTGCAGCAACAAACTTAGCTTGCATAGCTTCATAATCTTCCTCTATCATGTGTAGCTACTCTACTGCCATAACCTCTACACACACAAGTACGATAGTGTTAGTGATAGAGTCACTGAGTGGTAGAAGCTTTCTTTCAAGGGCATCTGGCATGAAGTCTAGGGGGAATTGGGTATTGATGCATAGCACACTCGAGAACTCATCCATGAATATGAAAAATGCTTTCTCTAAGTCATTCAAAAAAGGAATTCCTCCCCATCCACCACCACAGACGATAAGCCATTGATCTCTACTTCAGGGATCGCCTCATTCGTCCATGGGACATCCTCTAGAGTGGCCCTAGTGGTAGCCACAACGTTGGGTTTTTCAAACACTTCATTGAGGTCCCTATGGTAGTCAAGTTAAAGTACTTGGCCTTTGATGAAAGGGTTCATGGGGACACCCTGCTACTCCGTAGCATTTTACGATGGAGCCAATCTGAAGGGGTGGTAGTCGCACCTTCTCCAAATTGGCTTCCTTGCTGACAAGAAAGATGAAATTAGCCAAGCAAGATAGGCACTCCCCCCCCAATTTGTGCTTCTTCAATGCTAGCACCCATGGGGCCTACTCATCTAAGAAATAGCCTACATCGAAGACAATTTCTTGGAACCGTCTCAACCGCTTAGAAAACGGGTGAGCTCCTTTGTGGATGTAGCACAAGAGATTGCAAGTCACCTAGATCCCTACATATGGGGGGATAATCATGGAATGTTTGATGATGTGATCCTCCATGAATGCTAAAATCTCTGCAAATGCATCCATGTGGAGGCAAATGTGATGTCAAGGTTGGGGAGACGAGGGAAAAAGGTGTGAAGATCCAACTTTCCCTTGTAGTTGGTGTCCTCAAAGAAGAGGGTGAAGAATGACAAAGGGGTGAATGTGGGAATAGAAGCAGAGGTTATGGATACATCCATATCTAGTTTGGAGTGTCGACAGGAAGTGGAAGAGCTCACGGTTGCAAAATTGAAAAGTGAGAACAAGTTAGGAAGCCTCCACTTTTATAATTTGGGAAAAAAAAATTAAAAATCATTTTTTTCCGAAAATAGCATTAAAAGTTTCCTTTCTTAATGTGACAGTCAAATCGCGCTATGAAAATGGACTTTTGCCTCAATGTGATGCATATCTTTAAATAATATGTAAAAATGGTACTGAAACAAATTGTACACAAGACCGTTATTGTTGAATGAAAATTTATATTCAAAGTCCAAAATTTGTGAAAGCTAAGTAAATTGATTACAGAGGGGATTGTTTCCAAAAATGTAAGAGTTTCAAAGGTGTAATAGTGATAGCATAGCTCCATCCATGCCCCAATCATCTTGGACCTTCATTTTGTCTTCCATTCTCTTTCCAATCTACAAACATTCAGCAAAAAGTGAAGCAATCAACATCACACTTTGATGGACCAAAACTTTAGTGAAAGGATCTCCACCTCGTGACCTTGGAGATGAAATGGAGCTTGTTGAAGGTCCTCAAAACCCATAATGGCTAAATGTTCACGCACATTGTTGAGAGTCCAATGCTTGTTCACCTGGACAGCTTCCAAAGCATCGTAGGAATCCTCACTATAATGTCAAAGCTTGCAATAGATCCATCTACACACTATAAGGGAGTCCACACTCCAAGCTTGCTCATCCGATGATCATAGTGAGATTGCATGTACAAGGAGGTGCAGGATTTTAAATAGCGCATCCCAATATCTAATGCTCCAGCCTTATAACGATACCTATCTCCATTGTGCATGCCTTCCACAAAACCCTAGTTCTCTTCTAAAAGACTCCCTAAATCCTCATAATGCACATCTTGACATACAAGCATTGTGGTTGTCTCCGCAAATGCAAACTCTTCAAATACATATGCACAAAAAAAAAAGGCAAACACCAACTCAAGCCCACATATCTTGACACTTTTGAGTAGTTCAAGGAGTTTTGGACATCTTTTACCATCTTTTGTTTGAAAGATGCTACCAACTATAAATCTAGCACACTCCACACTTAATGAGGAAGATAACTTGATGGGTTCAAGCTTCCCATAACCTTGTGTAGAAGTAGATACAATATAGGAGTGAGAATAGAAGAAAATTCTTCTTTGATCCAGTTTGGCTGGGAAAAGGTGTGCGGAAATTGTTGCTTCAATATCCGCATGTATAGCATTGAATGTGCCGGAGAGGCGATTAAGTGGTTGCTCCTAGTGGAAATATGACTGCAAAATCAAGCCAAAACATAATAATGAAACCAAAAAAACAATACAATGTGACTTCACACCTAGCTTTGTATTCTCCAAACATGTACTTACAAGGTGCTAGGAATCGAGCTCACTGTTGCAATTGCATACTTGACATTGAGAAATATGTTGCACAATGGCTACAGTCCCCTTGTCCTTGTGATTCTTGAAGTTAAGGAGCTTTCATTTCCAATTATGATCCAAGTTTTCAATGTTTCAAACAAGGTGAGGTCCAATAGCAAATGGCTGCATGTATACCCAAGCACCTTTGGTAAACTCTTGTGGTAACCACTCACCATCTATACCTCTTGTGTTGTGGCATGCAAGTGTTTTGACCTCATCCTTTGGCCACCTTTGCATAGTAAAACTTGCCATGGGTGAGTAAAGGAAATTAGGAGGAGAAGGAGGACCTTGCTTGTTGCTACAATGCAGGTAGGAGAAAGGGAATGAATTTTTTTGGTGTGTCAATGGGAGGTGGTAGTGGAAGAGAGGGGGAGGAGCATGGTTGGTGCCAGAATGTAGATAGGAGAAGGTGGATGACCCTTGCTTGGTGATGGCAATGGGAGGTGGGAGGGGAGGAGAGAAGAGCTTCCTTGCAGATGCAACGGAGATGGTAGTAGAGAGATAGTGTTGGAGTAGAGGGTGAGTGTGATGGTTGCAACCAAGAGGGCTTGGAAAAGGGATTCTAGAGAGAGAAAAACCCTTTTTACATATAGAGTAGTTTTTTTTGGAGGTGGGGGGGGGGGGGGGGGGGCTTTGAAGAGTCGAAAATGATGTTTCAAAAGGTTTTGAAAAAAAATGAATTTTAGGATTTTTTGGTGTACTTTTTGACTTTTGGATGTCAAAAATTTCTTTTTTGACGGTAAAATACGTTAAGGGGGATAAGGTTTGATTTTTGAAAAATTTCAATTTTTTGGGGGTTTTCCAATACTGGGAAAAAAGGAGAGAAACTTGGAGCTTCCAAAAGCCCTCCCCCCCCCCAACACACACACACACACACCTTCTCACTAGGTAAGAGGCCATTACCAAATGTGTAAGACTACTTTGTTCCCCTAGTATTTTGAGGGAATAGAGTGTGTCCACCACCCTCTTCCTATTGGTTGGCCTCTTATTAATTTTAATCTCAAAGAGCCCCTAAAGGGTTCATACTTTTCGTAATGTCTCTTTCTCTCTCTCTCTCTCTCTCTCTCTCTCTCTCTCTCTCTCTCTCTCTCTCTCTCTCTCTCTCTCTCCTTACGTACACCTGCATCCTTTGATAAAGCCTTTGGATATAATAGAGATATCCAACATCAATTGAATAATTTTGTATTATTGCCCTTTTCTTGTTAGCAAAAATATTGAACTATCCGACTCATGAGTATGAGCTTCTCATAGTCAGCATCGAGTTGTGCTTAACTTTTTACTTTTGACTAATGTTCTTGGATGGCATTCCTGTCTTTATCTCATAGTCTTTGCATCATCTAATTATCTCAAATTATTTCTTGTTATTGGCCTCACATGGCTCATGTTATCATTTCATAAGTGCTTACAATTTGCATCATTATAAGCATAAATGACATGTACAAACTTAATCATTCTTGGTCTATTTGGCACTACAACATGTCACACAAAAATCGATGTCTATACCTACACAAATAAATGGGTTTTAAAATATAAATATGTTTGTATTGGCATCATATAGGCAGCAAAACCATATCATGAGTATAGGCATCGGTATAGGTGTTGGAATAAATGTTGTAATAAGCATCTAAATATTTGCTAGAAAGTACGGACTCCTATATATTGCTTCTAACACCAATGCCCATACCAATGCCAAAACTTGCAAACATTTTTCAAGCAGAGAGCATTGCAACTAGTGTTGCATGTACACCAAAAACCAATCCTCTTTGGTCAAAAGGAAGAGTCAAAAGAAACCACACTTTATCGACATGTTGGCTAAAAATTGGGCAATACAGTGAGAGCAGATCTGCATTGTAACCATAACCATTACCATAAAAATATTTTAGAACCATAACCATAATCATAACCATAACCATGATCATAAGCATAAGTATAACCATAATAAGATTCATAAACCATAACCATAACAAGATTCCAAAACCATAACCATAACTATAACAAGATTCCCAAACCATAACCATAACCATCACAAGATTCCAAAAACATAACCATGATCATAACAAGATTTCCAAACCATAACCATAACCATAACCATGACCATAACAAGATTCTAAAACCATAACAACGATGAAAACCATAGCCATAACCATAACAAGATTTCCAAACCATAATCATAAATTCATAATCATAACAAGATTCCAAAACCATAACCATAATCATAAAAATATTTTCAAACCATAATCATAACCATATCAAGATCTTCAAAACATAATGATTACCATAACATGATTCCAAAACCATAACCACAACCATCACAAGATTCCAAAACCATAATCGTAACCATAACCAAAGAGAAACTCCATAACCATGATCATGCTCAAAACCACAACCATAACCAGTGACCATGATCATAATCATAACAAAAACCAAAACTAAGTATACATGAACCATAATCAATGAAAACAAATTCATGAACCATAACCATAACCATAACTAAATATATATGAACCAAAAGTATAACCATAACTAACTATATTGAATTGAAACCATATACATGAGCCATATTCATCAAGGTAATGCCTTAATCAACAGACTCTTCCCCATCCTAAAGCTGGCATAGAAGATCTAACAATCCATGCTTGTATCCACTTTTCTTCTGGACGTGTCAAAGGATGCTTCATGGAAATTTTCTATAAGATAAATATTACAAAACATATGCTATTTAAATAGTATATAACACTTAAACACTCATGTCAAAGAGTATTGTATCATCCACTCCTAAGATGTGAAGATTCAATAGACTCTAGATATACTCTAGATGCATCTCATTGTTGTTGGAATCTATCAAGATGGTCATATGCCTCTCGTGCAATTCTTGCTTCCTCCTTTTGTATCCAACTATATCGGCTTTAGTTCAATATTTGTGTACATGTTTCTTCCCTTTGATCGGCGGTGTGACATCATCTCAATCACCACATTCATAAGATTCTAGTCATTGCAAATTGGATTGTACCCATCTACCAACATGTAATCTATGTGAATGACCTGAATAATGTAATTCTTTCTCTCTTGATCCTGAGCATCCCAATGCTTGAGTAGATCAAACCTTACAACCATAAAGAAGAAAATAAAAATATTCAAGCATTGACCAAGCACCAAGTATATAATGCATATAGGTCTTGCTTTCAAGGTACTTAACTGATTGCCAAATCCTGGCCAATTGTCCATGGTTCACATGAGAATGCCTTGCCAACCACATGTCAACCACATCAATCCCATCTCCAAGATTGGTACATGTCAACCACATCAATCTGTGTCCACAAGATTTGAAGCTCTTCTACAAGTGGTGCCAAATAGATGTCCATGTTCTTTGCCTTGTACTTCCCTAGGACAATCAATGACAATAGCAGACGGTCCTTCTTGATAACCAACCATAGTGGAATATTATAGTTCACCAAAAAAATACACCATGTGCTCAATGAGAAATCCGTAATCCAAAAGGGTTCAATCCATTGATTGCTAAACCAAGATAGGCACAATGAGGCTCTTTTCAAATGCATGTCATCTTTCTTCTATGTGCTTCCATGCAAGAGAATCATCAATCACATAAAATGTGGATCTAGTGTTTTGATGCCATGTCATCAAAGCTTCTAGACTTTACGTGAACATGCTCTTTATTCTTGGAATGATTGGAAAGTGTCATAGAATCTTTGGAGGGATAAATTCTCCTTGTGTATCCTCTCTATACCTCTTTGATCCACATTTGGGACCCAATTCTAAATTCTTATACTCATAGTACATAACCATTAGGACATGCATGTATATAATTATAATCCATCTCCAAGTTCATAAGAAGCTATATGGTGGCCGGTCGGATAGGAGGCATGTGATTGCCTTCTGGAAAAGTTTTCTCGTTGAGCAATCTGACAATACCACTCAAACAATTTAAAGAAGAAGTTTGTGTTAAAGCTTACTTAGTGTATCATATATTCACCTTAAAATCTCTATGACACTCATGTCAAACTATCTTTAAATAGATTTTATGGTAAGCATTTCCAAAGTTATACAAAGAACAAACATTTTTGCACCATTGTAAAGCGGCATGTGAGCAAGAGCTTATTACACAGCACACAATCACATGCCATCCTATGTCCATAATTAATCTAGTGATTACACAAAAAATTAATATAGGTAATGGTGAGTGCGATTTGTTATTACAATATATAATATTTAACACAGAGTCAATGAACAAACGGCTAGCCCTAGGCAAACTAAAATGGCCAAACCATAAGATGCTAACCCTAAGCGACTAGCCCTAAATGGATTAAAGTGGACAAGCCAATGCGACCCTAAGCCGATTTAGAGGGACCAATCTTTGGAAGCTTTACACGATCAACCCTAGGCGCCTTTACATGACCAACCCTAAGCACCTTTACACCGCCAACTCCTAGTGGCTAAACCAAAAACTGCTCATCTTAAGCGGCTAGCCCTAAGTAGATTGAAATGGCCAAACAAACACCGCCATAACCCAATTAAGAGAAGCCAAGCCTAAGAGTATTTACATAACTCCTAGAGGCCACCTAGGCGTCTTTACATGGCCAACTTCTAGCATCCAAACCTAAGTATCTTTACACGGCCATATTCTAGTGGCCAAACCAAACCAAGGGCTTCTACAAACCTAAGCACCTTTACATCGCCAGCTCCTAGAAGACAAACCAAAGCCACCAACCCTAAGTGGATAGCCCTAAGAAGATAGAAATGGCCAAACCAAAATACGCCACCAAACCAAATCCACCAACCCTAAGTGGATAGCCCTAAGAAGATAGAAATGGCCAAACCAAAATACGCCAACCCCAAGCGTCTTTACATGACCAACCCTAAGCACCTTTACACGGACAAGTCCTGGAGGCCAAACCAAAAGTCACTCACCCAAAGTGGCCAGCTCTAAGCGGATTGAAATGGCCACCCTAACCCAATTTAGAGAAGCCAAAACCAAGGGACGTTACATGACCAATCCTAAGTAGCTAACTAATGTGATGCTAAGCCGGTTTCAAGGACTTAAAGGTTCCTTTAGAGCTTCTACATTGGCACAATGTAAACTACCTCACATTCTCTAGTCATTCCCGATCTCTGCACACATCAGTTCAGAGGTGCATGGAGATTAGGATCGTCGAGTTATAATCTTGTCTTTATTGTCCAATGCCTATATTTGTGGATGTGACATATGTGCACACCCACGTGTACATGACAGTGCATGTAGTGGGAAAAAGCCCTTTGCCTTCTCATGTTTTTCTAAATTGTGACCTCTATGATAAGCCTAGACTAACTAGAAGTTGCATCTTATCTTGGCTATGCAGTATTATGCTAACCCAAAGAGGAAAGTTCTAAGCAGACTAAGATGAACAAACCCTAACACTCTAACCTAAAAATTATAGCGGCCAAACCAAAAGCCGCATCCCTAAGTGGCTTGCCCTAAGTGGATTGAAATGGTGAAATGCCACCTTGACCTGATTTAGAGCAGCCAAGCCTAAGTGGCTTTACATGGACAACCCTAAGCAATCAAACACGGCCGACTATTTGCAACCAAACCAAAAGCCGCTAGCTCTTAGCAGACTGAAACAACCAAATCAATACAGCCATAAGCCAATTTAGAGCGGCCAAGGCTTAAGCAAATTTACACGGCCATCTTTGTAGAAACCATACTATAAGGCGCTAACTCTAAGTGGCTAGCCCTAAGCCAATTGAAACAGCCAAACCAAAAGAAAAAATTGAAACTATAAGCCACTAGCCCTAAGCGGCTAACTGTAATTCGACTGTAATAATTGGAAAATTCTATGCGAAAAGTTATAAGCAAACTGATTAGATAGCCAAACCCTAACACTCTAACCTAAAAGTCCTAGCAGTCAAACCAAAAGCCACCACCCCTAAGCGGCTAGTCCTAGGCAGATTGAAATGGTCAAATATCACCCTAACCCGATTTACAACAACCAAACCTAAGAGGCTTTACACGGCCATTCCTAAGTGGCCAAACACAACCAATTATTAGTGGCCAAATTAAAAGCCGCTAACCCTAAGCAGCTAGCCCTGAAAGGAACAAAATAGCCAAGCCAATGCTGCCATAAGGCAATTTAGAGCGGTCAACCTTAAGTAGCTTTAAACAGTCAACTCCTAGTGGCCAAACTATAAGCCGCTAACCCTAAGCAGCTCGCTCTAAGGTGATCTAGATAGCCAAACCAAAAAGGATTGAAACTATAAGCAACTAATCCTACGTGGCTAGCTCTAAGCCGATTCAAAAAAATGGTCAACTCTAAGCATCAAGTTCTAAGAAAACTAATTAGATGGCCAAACCCTAACACTCTAACTTAAAACTCCTAGCAACCAAACCAAAATCCATGCCACCCCTAAGCGGCTAGCCCTAAGTGGATTGAAATGGCTAAACAACACCTTAACCCAATTTAGAGTAGCCAAATCTAAGCAACTTTCCACGGCTAACCCTAAGCGGCTAAACACGGCCAGATCTTAGCGACCAAATCAAAAGCTTCTAACTCTAAATGACTAGGCCTTAACAATCTAAAACATCCAAACCAATGTGGCCATATTGAATTTAGAGTAGCCAACCTTAAGCACCTTTACATGGCCAATTAACTCCTAGTAACCAAACTATAAGCTGCTAATCTTAAGCGGCTATCTCTAAGCCGACTGAAACAACCAAACCAAAAATTCCTAAAACTATAAGCCACTAACTCTAAGCAGCTAGCTCTAAGCCGATTGAAACAAGTGGCCAACTCTAAGTGGCAAGTTCTAAGCGGACTAATTAAAGGGCCAAACCCTAACACTCTAGCATAAAACTGTTACCATATACATAAGGTAGTGATGTGTGTGAACACACTAGGACCGCCGGGGCACTTTTTCCCTCTTTAGGAGGTTTTTTCCCCCGTGCATTGTAAATACGCCCATCACTCTAGGGCTATCGATCTTTCCATTGCACACTAAGTAACACACTCTCTATTGTGTGCCTTGAGCTTCCTTCGTCTTCTCCAAGCTGTGTGTGTTTCTCCGCAACCCTAATTCAAACAATTGGTATCAGAGCAGGTCACGTCCTCCCGGGCTTAGTCGCCAGCTGCTCCAGCACACACCAGTTCACTTTCTCCGATTTCAGTGAGCTTTGGCGAGCGTTCGCAATTCGACAATATTTTGGGACAGCTCGAAGAGTTTGGTCTGCTCAGAATTTTGATTTGGGCTCATTTCGGCCTCCGTTTCCACCACAGGCAGTACTGCACAGGCTATTTTGTCATTTTGTGCAGAATTTCTGTCAGTGCCATTTTTTGCATAACAGGTGCCTTATAGTCTTCTGCGGTTTGTGCTATATAGCACAGGTTGTTCCCGCTCCGTTTCTCCTATTTTCGGGCAGTTTTCACATCAGGTGCAGCATGTACCACGGCTGACAACAACAACACAGATGTGTTCAAGATGTTTGCTGCTGAGGACAGGTTGGATGGGGACAACTACCCTATGTGGGCTTATATGATGCAACATGTTATTGTGTCAAAGGGTGTCTGGAACATTGTGCAGGGCATTTATGTACGTCCTGGTTCTGAGGATGTAGGCGATGTTGAGGATGTTGCAGGTCTTGCTACAAGGATTGTAGCTGTTAGAGTTGTTTTGCCTACGGCAGAACAAGCTCGTTGGGATGTTAAGGATGCGCAGGCTCATGCAGTGATTGCGTTGTCTGTGAAGCGCACCATTGTTCCTCACATCCGTTTAGAAAAATCTCCAAAACAGGCTTGGGATATTTTAGCAGGTCTTTATGCAAGACGCAATGAGCCTAAAATTGATTTGCTGCGTAAAGAGTTGGAGTCGAAGATTATGCATGAGGAAGATGATATGGACAATTTCCTTGCTAGTGTCAAGGATATCAATGAGCAGCTTATTTCTGCAGGTGAAGTCATTTCAGACAATTCCCTTGTGCAGATTGTTCTTGATACCTTACCAGATTCCTACCAGACTTTTGCTAGTACTTGGAGACTTATGACCCAAGGAAATCCTGAAGTTGTCAAGTTTGATGCATTATGCACATTGCTGTTGCAAGAGTCACTTTCTAGAAAAAACAGGACTAGGCAGCGTGCAGTTGAACAGGCTTTTATTGCTTCTCAAAGAAAGGGTGGTAACAGTAATGTAGCCACTTCTTATGGTTCTGCTGCAAGTGGAAAATATTATGTTCCTAATGCTTCTGCTGGCAACAATTCGTCTGGAAATTTTGGTGATAAGGGCAAAAAGAAGATGTGTTGCCATTATTGTAAAGCCATTGATCACTTGATCAAGTCATGTCGAAGGCCAAAGAGGCTAAGAAGAAAGAGGGTGGTTCCATTGCAAATGCTGGTTCCACGACAAATGCAGCCATTGTTGAGTCTTCTGTGAAAGGAGACTGTGTTGCTGATGTTGATGCAGAATGGGCTTTTAGTGCAGAGTGCACTTACAATCCTGCTGTCCATGATGCATGCTTGTCAGTTGCTGCAGATTCACATGTGTGGTATTTCGACAGTGGTGCTACAAAGCACATTACCTCACATCGTGAATTGTTTACCTCTCTCGAGTCTGTCCCTCATGGGAATTCAGTCACTTGTGCCAACAATGCCTCTTATCCAGTTTAGGGAGTTGGAAAGATTGTGCTCACTGCTGCTAATGGCAATTGCTTCACACTTGTTGATGCACTTTATGTACCTGGGATCAAGAAGAATCTCTTGTCTGTATCCGCACTTGCTAGACTTGGACTTGTAGTCAAATTTGTGGATGACAGATGTACAATTCATGATCTCAGTTTTGGTGATGAAATTGTTGCATCTGGGCTTTTGTGCCGTGGGATGTACAAGCTCACTTTGTATGACAAGTGTGGACAAAATTTTGCAAATGCTGTTGCAGATTCAAGGGCTATTTCAGATGCAAAACTTTGGCATGCACGTTTTGGTCATCTGAATTTTGCCAGTTTGTTGCGTTTGCAAAAATCTGATATGGTTGCCTCTTTGCCGCCTCTTGGAGCACCTGTCAAACATGTTTGTGAAGGCTGTATTTTGGGTAAGATGCAGCGTTCTAAATTTCCAAAGGATGGTTCAGTTCGGGCCACATGCAGTTTGCAGCTTGTGCATAGTGATGTTTGTGGGCCCATGCAAACTCCGTCCTTGGGCAATTACCTATACTTCATGACTTTCATTGATGATTACTCCAGGCATGCATGGGTATTTCCGCTTAAAGAGAAGTCCGAAGTTTTTATGTGCTTCAAACAATTTCTGGCTATGGCTGAAAATCTCTCGAAATGTACTATGGGCACCCTCCGTTCCGATCGAGGGGGGGGAGTATATTTCTCTTTAATTTAATGCATTTTTGGCTAGTCATGGGATAAAACACCAATGTACAGTGCCTTATACACCTCAGCAAAATGGTGTTGCTGAGAGGAAAAACAGGTCACTGACGGAAATGGCACGATGTATGGTCAAAAGTCAAGCTTTGCCGCATTCTTTTTGGCTTGAGGCCATCATGTGTACCACTTATGTACTTAACAGGTGTCCTACGAAAGCTTTGCAGTCTATTACTCCATATGAAGCATGGCATGATAGAAAGCCTTCTATTGAGCACATGCATGTTTTTGGCTGTTTGGCATATGCTTTGGTGCCACAAGTGCAACGCAGAAAATTGGATGATAAGGCTGTCAAATGTATTTTTGTTGGTTATAGTGTAGAAAGCAAAGGTTACAGGTTGTATCATCCACAAAAAAAAAACGTATTCTGGTTTCTCGGGATGTAGTGTTTGTGGAAGATTCTGTTCAGCCCTTGCTGTCATGTACTAGAGACAGTAATGTAAGCTCACAAGATATTTATGACACTTTGTTGCCTCTTTTCAGTGGTGGAAATACGAATGTAAGTTCCAATGAGGCAAATGTACAACCTATGGGGGTTTCAAAAAATGTTTTAGATCAGCCTATTATTGATGCAGACGTACATGATGTACTTGATGAGGAAAGGGCTGAACATGAGCAGGCTAGAGGAATGCCAAAATGGCTGGTGCACACTTTGCGTGACAGTAAATTGGATGCACCTTTCTCTAGTCGTACTCGTTCAGGCTCTCGCCATGCATCTTATGCATCAGATTGTTATGCTTTGGCTGTGTCTAGTTTACATGATGTTGAGGAGCCTCTGTCTTTTGATGAAGCACAGAATTCAGAAAATTGGATGGCTGCCATGCAATCAGAATATGATGCACTTATAGAAAATGACACATGGACTTTATGTGATTTTCCTCCTGGCAAAAAGGCCATTGGTACGAAGTGGGTTTACAAGTTGAAACGCAAGCCGGATGGTGAGGTCGATCGCCATAAGGCTCGACTTGTTGCAAAGGGTTATGCACAGCAAAAAGGCATAGATTATGAAGAGTCTTTTGCTCCCACTTGCCGTATGACTACTGTGCATTTTCTATGTGCATTGGCAGCTCATTTTGGTTGGGATGTACATCAATCAGAAATTGTTACTACTTTCTTGAATGGTGACATATTTGAGGAAGTTTATGTAACGCAGCCTCGCGGTTTTGTCATAAAAGGACAAGAGGACAAAGTGTGCAGATGTAAGAAAAGGCTTTGTATGGGTTGAAGCAATCTCCTCGTGCTTGGTATGAGAAAGCTGACACTCATTTGGTTAAACGAGGCTTTTGTAACAGTCCAACAGAAAGCACATTGTATGTAAAGCGTGAGGATGATGTATTTCTCATTGTGGTTCTTTATGTCGATGATTTGCTGATCACTAGACCAAATGAGAGACATATTTCTGAATTTAAGGCTGATTTGAATGCTACTTTCAAGATGAAAGATTTGGGACTGTTGCATCATTACTTGGGTATACAATTTAAGCAGTGTGATGGTGGTATTGCCTTGTGTCAGAAAAGTTACATAGAGACATTGCTATGTAAGTTTGGACTTGAGGATTGCAAACCTATTGCCACTCCCATGGAAACAGGTTTGAAGTTGAGTCTACATGATGCTGGCGATCCTACTGATGTCACTCTTTACCAAACTGTTGTTGGCTGCCTCATTTATGTATGCAACACGACGCCAGATATTCAGTTTGCAGTCTCACAGGTCAGCAGATTTATGCATATCCCAGGGTCTAGGCATTGGCAGGCTGTCAAGAGGATTTTCCGCTACCTTAGTAGCACTTTACATCTTGGCTTGTTTTATCCCAAGGGGGGATCATTGCCGCCAGACTTACATGCTTTTTCGGACTCAGATTGGGTTGGTTGTTTTGACACGCGAGTGTCCACAAGTGGTTTTTGTTTCATGCTTGGCAGTTCATGTATATCATGGTTGAACAAGAAGCAACCTACTGTGGCCACTTTGAGTTTTGAGGCTGAGTACAGGGCAGTCTTCACAGCTACGGTTGATGAGTGTGTATGGCTCAGACGCCTTATGGCTGATTTGGGTGTTGGACAGACACTGCCAACACTATCTACACTGACAGTCAGAGCCCATTGGCAGTTGCGAGGAACCCAGTTTTTCATGCTCGCACAAAGCACATTGAGGTGTATTACCACTATGTCAGGGAGAGGCTCTCAGCAGGAGAGATCGGCTTGGCTTATGTGCCAACACAAGACAAACTTGCAGATCTTTTCACAAAGGCATTGTCTCGTGAGAAGCTTGAAGCTTTCTGCAAAGCTTTGGGCTTACTCCCCTTTGTGGACTGATCTTGTCCTCAGGGCATGGCACTTTCCTTTACTCATGTGCCAGCTCTCGTTCACCGCATCACTCCAGGGGGGATTTGTTACCATATACATGTGGTAATGATGTGTGTGAACACACTAGGACCGCCCGGGCACTTTTTCCCTCTTTAGGAGGTTTTTTTCCCCGTGCATTGTAATTACGCTCATCACTCTAGGGCTATCAATCTTTCCATTGCACACTAAGTAACACACTCTCTATTGTGTGCCTTGAGCTTCCTTCGTCTTCTCCAAGCTGTGTGTGTTTCTCTGCAACCCTAATTCCAACAAAAACTTCTAGCAACCAAACCAAAAGCCACCAAATCTAAGTGGATTGAAATGTAAAAACGGCACCTTGATCGGATTTAGAGCGGCCAAACCTAAGCGGCTTCACATGTCCAACCCTAAGCGACCAAACATAGCCAACTATTAGCAACCAAACCAAAAGTTGCTAACCCTAAGTGGCTAGCCCATAATGGATTGAAACAGCTAAACCAATGCGGCCATAAACCAATTTAGAGCAACCAATCTTAAGTAGCTTTACATGGCCAATTAACTCTTAGCGGTCAAACTATAAGCCGCCAACCTTAAGCGGCCAGCTCTAAGTGGACTCAAACAACCAAACCAAAAAGGACTCAAACTATAAGCCGCTAACCTTAAGCGGCTACTAGCTCTAAGCCCACTAAGACAGGTGGCCAACCTTAAGCGGCAAGTCCTAAGCAAAATAATTAGATGGTCAAATCCTAACACTAAAACATAAAGTCTACCTCTAAGATAAATCATCCTAACATTAACATTAAGTTTACATAAATCTTCAACATAAACCTACAGCTAACACAACGTTATGTATTGATCTCTCTACTCTAGGGTTTCTTTAATGTGATCACAAAAACGCGAACATGTTAATAATCATGAGTGATCACTTTTTAAAACACATTATCACATTAAATTTTCATGTAACCTTCTTATTAACTTGCAAAAATCACCCAAGCTAGTAGTCCCACTGGGCTTTTCCACATCCTGACAGACCCGTTCGTACGTTTTTTCCATATACCAATAGGCACACCGTGAAAAAATAATAGCCCAATGGGCTTTTGGTGGGTTATCAAATCACCATTCATCGCCTTAAATGTGATAATGTAAAGTGTAATTATGTGAATATGATAAAAACATGTGGTAATCACAAAAATTTCACGTGATACATGATTAATAAATCCCTGCTCTAGTCGATTGAACTAAAACTTAAAATGAGATAGCATAAATATAGTAATTAAATATAAAATAATGTAAACATAAACATAAATTATATCTTCAATGTAAATCATCCTAACACTAACATTAACATTAAGTTACATTTGGTGACCATAAATCTTCAACAAAAACCTATGTCTAACATAACGCTAACTATTGATGTCTCTACTTGATCAAACTTAAACTTAGATTGAAGTAACATAAATATAAAGTAATTAAGTTTAAATGAATGTAAACATAAACAAATCGATAAATTTTCTTTTTAAGTAAATATTCATGTTAAACAAATTCCAATTACTTTGTTTAAGTAAACATCTATATCAAAGTAACAAATAAAGAATTGAATTCAAAAAATTACTATTAATTGTTATATTTATTATGTAAACATCTGTGTGCATGTGTAGTGTGTATATTTATGTGCAAATGTGTGTGTGTGTGTGTGTGTGCGCACGCACGCGCGCACAGACCCAAAAAAAAGAGCACTCACATTTGAACAATGTGAGCAGAAAAAACCTTTAGGATTGGAGAAAAACTTGCAATAAAACAAAAAACATACAATTTGTTACACAAACACACAAACACACCTTCACTCTAACATAAATCCCAAAAAAAAAAAACTTTGTTCTTGAAGAGGGTGTGTAAGTCTCAATACAAGGCTAGGTGAAGCCAAACTCAACAGATCTACAAGTATGGAGAAGCATAGAGGAGAAAAGGAGAAAAATCAGTACAAACCAAAAATGATCCCGTGGGTTTTGTTTTACAGCAAGGCATCAGTATAAACCTTGAAATACAGATTGATATACACATTGGTATACGCATTGGTATGTGCATCTAAATAAACATTGATATCAGAGTCGGTGTAGGCGACAATATTTTAGAATTTGATCTTTATTCAATTTGAGACTCCCTCTAGTTTTACGAATGTATATATCAACACCCCCTATCGACATCTGTAATCTAGCATTGGTCATTGATTTGGCATTGGTCATTGATTGATCTCTTGTAGTGTGGCTTTTGGCTTGAGCTAAAGAATACCAACCAAAACTTTTTACCTTTGTTATTTTCGTATACTCTAGAATCACTAACTAAAATTATTTGTTGTCTCGAACCACCCTGGTTATAGCCATGCACTTGGGTACATACTTCAATTGAGATGGGCTCTATTGGGGTGTAGGCCAGGTGGCTATGGGAAACCACCCTTACTTACTTTTTCCCCTAATCAATATAAGGAGAGAAAGTGAGAGAGTTGACCACCTCTCACTTTCCTCTCCACTAACCCACTGTGCTGTGCAGCTTCTTCTTCTTCTTCCCTAATGCCTCCTTCTCTTGCATGAGTCCCTCTCTTGCACACTCCACCGTAGCATCCATCAATTGGTATCGGAGCTCAGGGCATCCAACCCCGAGCCCCGGATCACCACGCACGCAGGGACCCCAATCAAGAAACGGGGGAAATGGGCCAAGCTTGGAGGAAGCAAATCTTGATAGAGTTGTGTGCTTGTGTGCCACAAAAGCAAGCAAGGAAATCGGGATTTGCGGGTTGAAGCGAGGGGGGAGAATTCGATCGAGCTCACAAGCAAAGGAACCCGGCCGGGCAGCGCCTTGCAAAGGTAGTACAGGCATTCGAAAGTTGAGTGCAAGCTAGTGAGAAGCAATCGAACGCGGACTGTGTAGCACGAAAGCAAAGTTTTGGGATTTTGAACGCTCGAAGCTAATTAGTGCAATAAAGGGAATGGATTGCATTTCATAAGCCATCAAGTAAGAACTTGACAGTGCTGGGCAGTAAGCAGCAAATTGAACAGCGAGATTGGGGAAAAAATGGTCAATTGAGCTTGTATATAGAAGCACAGGAGTACAGAGTTACACATAGCGAGCATGGATGAAAATTGGAAGCACTAAGGGAGGTGCAGTCCATCGGCGTGGCAACTTGAAGGCTTGAGATTCTGCGGGCAAGAACCTTGAACGAAGGGGTTTTTGATGGTCATAAACAGACACACACACAACACAGAACCAGGTACTCGAAGTATTGGTCAGGGCTACCGTGAGCACTAGAGAGTCCCTTGAGCAGGTATTTGCAATTTTGAGGCAATTGGCGAGCTTGTCAAGCTGGGAAGGAATTCGAGCAGGACATTGGCAAGCTTGTGGTGTGTTACACACACACACACAAGCCTTGTCATGCTATAGCTGGTCAAATCCTGCATAATCGACAGAGAGCTTGTTTTGCCCTTTTTTGTAAGCCTTTTAAAACAAGTTGTGTGTGCAAGATTCCATTCCCACTGCTGAACCTCGACCATTCCCCGACTCCTCTTCCCGAACCCCGAGTTGCTAGCAAAGCGAGCAGTTGATTGAGAGATAGAACCAAAAGTTGAGAGAGAGAGAGAGAGAGAGAGAGAGAGAGAGAGAGAGAGAGAGAGAGAGAGAGATAGAAAAAGGAGAGCAAAACAGTGGTTGCATCTCCGCTTCCGGACTCTCCAATTTCCTTCCCGCACACAGTGTGTGTACACTCCTCGACCTTTGATATCCAGTCGATCTATGGCATCTCCATTCTCAGGCATTTAGAAAGAGTGAGAAAGTGTCGATGGCGGCTCCGAGCATCGTCTACGGCTACTCGGCTAGCCACGCCCGTCTGGCGGCGGGAGATGACATTGACATCGGCAATTGGCACCGTTTCAACACTGACTCTCACATTTCGGCACCGACGCGACACGTAGCAACTTTCTGCATGTCAAGGCCGAACTGCCATTCGAACACCAATTGCAACCGTCAAAATCTGTGGACAAGAGCGCATGCAAGAATTTTATTTTTGCTTTCCATCCCTCTTTCTCTCGTAGTTTCCAACCGGCCCCTCTCGATGCCATGCACCGGTTGAACTCCCCCATCTCCCTCTCTTTCTCTTGGTCCATTGTCGGCCACACGCTCTCTCTCGGTTCAACCACCCAACTCCATGAAGGAGCCTCACCAAACTCCTACGCCACAAGCACCACTCTTTCACTATTTGATACAGATTTCTAATCATTGTTTTTGATAAGTACTATTTGCAGATTTTTACCTTCGCAACTGAGGACAGTTGCTTTCCAAAGGAGAGGTATGTTATGGAATTGATATTTTATTATTTATTGCAGATGTGACAGGTGGAAAATACTAGACCGAGCTAGGCGTATGCGAATGGAAATATATATATATTGTACATTTTATTGTTCAAGTGATCTATTATGAGCTTTGGCCATTTATGACCGGCCGGCCAGTTTGTACTCACAATTGACCATTTAAGAAATCTATAAAACAAATACATGCAAAAGGGAAATGGTCACTCTTGCACGAGGGAGATTGCACCCGGTGTCTGTGTACTCTTCTCTCCTCTCCTTTCTCCTTTCTCGCCGTGCCGGTATGGCACTCCGCTGTAGGAGGCACATCTGCACGTGTTTTTCTTCTCTTTCTCTCTCTCTCTCTCGCTCTATGTCTCTCTTTGTTTGCGTACGTCATTGATTATGTGTGTGTGCGACGATTCAGGTATACCAATTTATCGTTGTATGGTATGTATTGTGTTATTATGAGTATTTTGCAGGGCCATCGCGACGTTCCCGCTTGTAGCAGTGGTATCAGAGCGTAGGCTACGCTCCAAAGATTAAAGATAATCAACAACTAAGTACCTTTTTTTTCTGAATGTTTGTAGAGTTTGTTATATGCTTTCATTTGTAGTAACTAGTGTGATTGATAAAGACAGCTAAGGGTCTTCAAAATGAAAGAGAATCCCTTCTTTGTTGTCGTAATATTATGATTAGCAATGTAATTATGATAATTAATCATAATAACATATTAAAACTTAATCTTATGAGAATACTCATAGAAAGAAGAGCTTGGAGATGTTTTCCATAGCTATATAGGGAAGATATAGGGAGTACTTTATTCAAGGGATTAATATAGAGTAACAATGATTTTCTTGTGAAAGCGTAGCGAGATGACGGTTTATGATGCCAAGACGATCAAGGTCGGTAGCAATTTTAAGCCTATTAGGAAGGAGACGACTCAAACAAGAAGGTGGAGCTATAAAGGATTTATTTTTATTTTATTTTATTTTTTCATCTCTCTCACGGCTATTGACTCTCGTCAAACCCTCGTCATCCTGCAGAAATCACCAATGCGAGTAGCCCCGGGTGCAAGCAGTGCGTCATAATGCGGAGCACGCATAGTCGATGTAGTTAGATGAGCAAAAAAAAACACGAGATTCAACTTCGCAACAGCTTCTATCACCAACAACGTCTGCACTTGCTGCAGCCAGCCCTCACGGTTGGCGAGTTAACTCCACCGCATCCTCACTTTTTTTAAAGCATGCCAAATTGGCTCTGTAAAACAGCACGAAGGACAACCAACGCCTTGTGCGCGTAGCAACTTTCTGCATGTCAAGGCCGAGCTGCCATTCGAACACCAATTGCAACCGTCAAAATCTGTGGACACCAGCACATGCAAGAATTTTATTTTTGCTTTCCATCTGTCTTTCTCTCGCAGTTTCCAGTCGGGCCCTCTTGATGCCATGCAGCGGTTGAACTCCCCCATCTCCCTCTCTTTCTCTTGGTCCACTGTCGGCCACACGCTCTCTCTCAGTTCAACCACCCAACTCCATGAAGGAGCCTTACCAAACTCCTACGCCACAAGCACCACTCTTTCACTATTTGAGACAGATTTCTAATCATTGTTTTTGGTAAGTACTGTTTGCAGATTTTTACCTTCGCAACTGAGGAGAGTTGCTTTCCAACGGAGAGGTATGTTATGGAATTGATATTTTATTATTTATTGCAGATGTGACAGGTGGAAAAGACTAGACCGAGCTAGGCCTATGCGAATGGAAATATATATATATTGTACATTTTATTATTCAAGTGCTCTATTATGAGCTTTGGCCATTTATGACCGGCCGGCCAGTTTGTACTCACAATTGACCATTTAAGAAATCTATAAAACAAATGCGTGCAAGAGGGAAATGGTCAGTCTTGCACGGGGGGAGATTTGCACCCAATGTCTGTGTATTCTTCTCTCCTCTCCTCTCTCCTTTCTCACCGTGCCGGTGTGGCACTCCACTGTAGGAGGTGCATCTACACGTGTTCTTCTTCTCTCTCTCTCGCTCTATGTTTGTCTCTGTTCGCGTACGTCATTGATTATGTGCGTGTGCGATGATTCAGGTATACCGATTTATTGTTTTATGGTATGTATTGTGTTATTATGAGTATTTTGCAGCGCTATCGCGACGTTCCCGCTTGTGGTAGTGGTATCAGAGCGTAGGCTACGCTCCAAAGATTAAAGATAATCAACAGCTAAGTACCTTTTTTTTTTATAATGTTTGTAGAGTTTGTTATTTGCTTTCATTTGTAGTAACTAGTGTAATTTATAAAGACACTTAAGGGTCTTCAAAATGAAAGAGAATCCCTTCTTTGTCTCTGTTCGCGTACGTCATTGATTATGTGCGTGTGCGATAATTCAAGTATATCGATTTATCGTTTTATGGTATGTATTGTGTTATTATGAGTATTTTGCAGGACCATCGTGACGTTCCTGTATGTAGCAGTGGTATTAGAGCGTATGCTACGCTCCAAAGATTAAAGATAATCAACAACTAAGTACCTTTTTTCTTTTTTAATGTTTGTAGAGTTTGTTATATGCTTTCATTTGTAGTAACTAGTGTGATTGATTAAGATAGCTAACGGTCTTCAAAATGAAAGAGAATCCCTTCTTTGTTGTCGTAATATTGTGATTAGCAATGTAATTATGATAATTAATCATAATAACATATTAAAACTTAATCTTATGAGAATACTCATAGAAAGAAGAGCTTGGAGATGTTTTCCATAGCTATATAGGGAAGAAATAGGGAGTACTTTATTCAGGGGATTAATATAGAGTAACAATGATTTTCTTGTGAAAGCGTAGCGAGATGACGGTTTATGATGCCAAGACGATCAAGGTAGGTAGCAATTTTAAGCCCGTTAGGAAGGAGACGACTCAAAGAAGAAGGTGGAGCTCTAAAGGATTTATTATTATTTTATTTTATTTTATTTTTTCATCTCTCTCACGGCTATTGACCCTCGTCAAACCCTTGTCATCCTGCACAAATCACCAAGGCGAGTAGCCCCGGGTGCAAGCAGTGCGTCATAATGCGGAGCACGCATAGTCGATGTAGTTAGAGAGCAAAAAAAAACACGAGATTCAACTTCGCAACAACTTCTATCACCAACAATGTCTACACTTGCAGCAGCCAGCCCTCACGGTTGGCGAGTTAACTCCACCGCATCTTCACTTTTTTTCAAGCATGCCAAATTGGCTCTGTAAAACAGAACAAAGGACAACCAACCCCTTGTGCATGTAGCAGCTTTCTGCATGTCAAGGCAGAGCTGCCATTCGAACACCAATTGCAACCGTCAAAATCTGTGGACACGAGCGCATGCAAGAATTTTATTTTTGCTTTCCATCTATCTTTCTCTCGCAGTTTCCAGCCGGCCCCTCTCGATGCCATGCAGCGGTTGAACTCCCCCATCTCCCTCTCTTTCTCTTGGTCCACTGTCGGCCACACGCTCTGTCTCGGTTCAACCACCCAACTCCATGAAGGAGCCTCACCAAACTCCTACGCCACAAGCACCACTCTTTCACTATTTGAGACAGATTTCTAAGCATTGTTTTTGACAAGTATTGTTTGCAGATTTTTACCTTCGCAACTGAGGACAGTTGCTTTCCAACGGAGAGGTATATTATAGAATTGATATTTTATTATTTATTGCAGATGTGACAGGTGGAAAAGACTAGACCGAGCTAGGCCTATGCGAATGGAAATATATATATATATTGTACATTTTATTGTTCAAGTGCTCTATTATGAGCTTTGGTCATTTATGACCGGCCGGCCAGTTTATACTCACAATTGACCATTTAAGAAATCTATAAAACAAATGCGTGCAAGAGGGAAATGGTCACTCTTGCACGGGGAGAGATTGCACCCAATGTCTGTGTATTCTTATCTTCTCTCCTCTCTCCTTTCTCGCCGTGCCGGTGTGGCACTCCATTGTAGGAGGCGCATCTGCACGTGTTCTTCTTCTTCTTCTCTCTCTCTCTCTCTCTCTCTCTCTCTCTCTCTCTCTCTCTCTCTCTCTCTCTCTCTCTCTCTCTCTCTCTCTCTCGCTCTATGTCTCTCTCTGTTTGCGTACGTCATTGATTATGTGCGTGTGCGACGATTCAGGTATAATGATTTATCATTTTATGGTATGTATTGTGTTATTATGAGTATTTTGCAGGGCCATCGCGACGTTCCCGCTTGTAGCACACTATACTATGTGTTGAGATATTTTTGATAGTTTTTCTCGGTCGTTTCTAAGACTCGCACCAAAGGAGCCCTTTTTGAGTCTGTGGCTAGTCCATTTTTGTATGCATTAGCCTCTGGAGGGTCGATAGCGTGGGGTTTTCTTTGAGCTGGGGTATGCTCAAATGTTGGGACACCTTTAGTGATACAGGTAGCTGAAGTTCCCCTTTTACGGTACCCTTGCCATAGGAAATGAATCGTGACGGTTTCATATGCTTTTGACGCCGAGTTGGAAATCATCTTGGCAGTGATAATATCAGTTTTTTGATGTCCAGTTAGTGCATTTGGCACATTTATGCATATTTTGAGTTGATTTTTGACTCCTCATACAAAGAAGACTCTGCCCAAATTTCTGTAGCTGCTTGCCATAGTTTGTCACCTCTCACCCTCTTGTCAGCGATGGCTTCTTCTTCAAAAAAGAAAGAGTATTTCATTTGCAAGCTGGATGGCAGCAGCTTCACCATGTGGAAAGAGCGCATGAAAGATGTTTTGGAAAACAAAGGCCTATCAAAATCGTTGAGAGAGAGTGCAGAGAATGATGACTATATGCAAGCTCAGCGGGAGCTTTTGGATGCGAGAGCCATGGCTACGACACATCTACATCTAGCCAAGTTAGTGTTCTTCACTATCAAAGGGAAGACAACAACCAAGGAACTTTGGGATAGCTTATATTCAACATGGGAGAGCAAAATTGCATCCAACAAAGTTTTTCTCATGAAAAATCTTATGAAGATCAACATGAATGAAGGTAGCACAATTTCTAGTCACTTAAATGAGTTCAACTCCTTTTTCAATCAGTTTTGACATCTAAGGGATTTAAGGAGCTTGATGAAGAACTCAAGTCTATATTCTTGTTATGCTCTCTACCCAATTCATGGGACATTTTTTGCACAACCATTAACAATTCAGCTCCGAATGGCAAGTTAGTGTTCAATACTATCACAGATGCATTTCTCATCACTAAAGAAATTCGACGTAAATCTCTCGGCGGTGCTAGTCATAGAGATTCATATATGGCTGACAGTTCAACAAAGGCAAGAGGCCGTGACAGGAACAAATACAAAAGCAAAAGTAGAGAGCGAAATCCTCGTAGTCCTAGTAGACACAGAAACTTAAGTAGAGACCACAGTGCCAAAGATTTTGAGTGTTACTATTGCCATAAGAAGGGCCATTACAAAAAGGGTTGTCGTAATTTCCTAAGAGATGAAAAAAACATGCAAAAAGATAATTCTGGAAAAGGAAAAAGTACGGTAAAGATCAAGGAGCTCAATGTGGTTGAGTCTCCCATGCCTACCACTGCAGTAGAGGATGCTCCTCCTCCAGTGATGAACATTATGTCAACAAAGATTCATGCAGAGGTGATAGCAGATCCCTCAAATGTTCTCATTTTCACTTAAGATCTCAATCCAGATGCTTTGGTTGCACAATTTGAGGATTATGCATAGAATTGGATTCTTGATTTTGGTGCAAGAGAGTGGTTTTCCTCTTATTCATCCATGCATGGCATAGTCAAGCTTGGTGATTTCTATGAGCTTGACATTATTGGCATTGGTGATGTGAAACTTTAGATGCATAATGGCACTACTTTTGTGTTGCAAAATGTGTGCCGAAGCTTACAAAGAGCTTGTTTTTTGTAGGGCAATTGGATGATCTTGGCTACACTACATTTTTGGTAATCGTTCTTGACTGTTCCACAAGAACAACCTTGTCATGATCAAAGGTCTTAAAAACAGATCCCTGTACTCTTTGTTTGTTTTGAGTGTTGAGGAACACTCTATCTATGTTGCCAAGCTGTTGTCTATTGAGTTGTGGCATAGCCGGCTAGGGAATATTAGCCAAAAGGGAATGAAAAAAATTCAACATTTTGGCTACTTACTTGTGTTAGATTACACGGAATTTTTATTGTGTGAGCATTGTCTATATTGCAAACAAACTAGGTTGACATCTTCGCCATTGAACTAGAAACTAGGCAAACCCCTAGACTTAGTGCACAGTGTTTTGTGTGGTCCAATGCCACATAAAACTCTGGGGAGGGGCAAACTATTTTCTCACGTTCATAGATTATTCTACCAGAAAGGTGTGGGTGTATCTCTTGAAGCATAAGGAAGAGTTCTTTTCAACATTTCAGAAATTCCTCGCCATGGTTGAGAACCAATCAGGAAAAAAGCTCAAAGATTTTCACACAAACAATGGTGGAGAATATGTCTCCAGGGACTTCAAGGAGTTTTGCAATTGAAGAGGCATTCGTCGGTAGTTTACTGCTCCCGACACACCTACACAAAATTGGATAGCTGAAAGAATGAATCTCACAATTCAAGAGCGAGTTATCTCTATGATGTCTATGGTAAAGCTTACTCCAGAGTTTTGGGGGGAAGCTTTTCTAACAGTAATGCACATCATCAAGAGGTCACCTAGTTCTCCTTTGAATTTCAAAATTCTAGAGGAATTATGGATTGGAAAAACACCAAGCTATGAGCATTTACGTGTATTTGGATGTGAGGCATATGCACATATGTCCAAGCGGCACTTTGTCGCAAGCTAGATCACAGATCACACAAATGCATTTTTATCGGCTATGGTGCAAATGGAGAGATGGGCTATCGTCTCTGGCACTAGAATCCAACAACGTCATTCGTAGCTCACACATAATTTTCAATGAATAAAGAATGCACAAGAAGCCCATTAAAGAATGAGAGTATAGACGCATTTGTTTTGAGGATGTTGCCTCTGAACTAACTCAGTTCAGTAGTGTTGCACCTAATCCTCAAGTGCAAGATACTACTATTGCTCAGGAGAGAGCAGAGGCCAGCAAGCACACACTGAGACGCTCCATAAGAGTATCACGTGCACCCGAGCGGTTTGAGCCGAGTATACACCACATTTTGGTCAGTGACAGTGGAGAGCCAACCTGCTATAAATAAGCTATACAAATGGACGATAGCATTAAGTGGGAGCAGGCTATGCAATCAGAGTACAATTCAATTGTGGCTAATGAGACATGGGATTTGGTTGAATTACCAAAAAGCAAAAATACTTTACCTTGCAAGTGGGTATACAAAAAGAAGTATACAAATGGAAGATCACGAGCTTAGGTACAAGGCTCATCTAGTTGCCAAGGATTTCAAGTAGCACAAATGTGTGGATTTCGATGAGATTTTCTCTTCAGTAGTCAAGATGACTACACTTCGCACTGTGCTTGGCTTGGTTGCTATCTAGGACATGGAACTTGTCCAAATGGACGTGAACACAGTGTTTCTTCATGGGGATCTAGATGAAGATGTATACATGAAACAACTAGAGGGTTTCGTACGTGACACCCAGAAGACAACGAGAGTAGAATTGGTTTGTAGACTTAAAAAGGCACTCTAGCTATGGCCTCAAGAAAGGCGTTCAAGGGAGTGGCATCAAAAATTTGACAAAATTCATGCAATCTCAGGGTTACATAAGAAGTCAAGAGGATCAGTGCTTATACACAAAGAGGTTGAACAATGGTTCTTTAATCATCTTGATCTTGTATGTAGATGATATGCTTATCAGAGGCAAATCAATTGATGAGATCAATCATTTAAAGAAGATGCTAAGCACTTAGTTTTCTAAGAAAGATTTGGGAAATGCCAATCACTTTCTTGGTATGCAAATCAAGAGAGACAGGCAACTTGGAATTCTTGAATTATCTCAAGAAAAGTATATCCACAAAGTCTTGCAACGTTTCAGTATGTAAGGGGGGAAGTCACTGAATAGGGGGTGAGTCACTGAGTACCCCAATGCAAGCATACTCCAAACTTAGCAACAAGGACGATTCTCCCAAGACAAATATTGAGAAAGAGGAAATGACGAAAGTGTCATACTCTTGAGTACTTGGCAATTTAATGTACGCTATGGTAGCCACAAGACCAGCCATTGCACATGCAATGGGAGTGGTTAGTAGGTACATGGCAAACCCTGGAAAGAAGCATTGGGAAGCAGTGAAGAAAATACTCAAATACGTGAAGGGTACAGCTAGCAAGTGTTTACACTTCGAAAACAGTGATGCATCTATTGTAGGTTACATGGATGCGGATTATGCGGGTTGCGTGGATCGGAGAAGATCCACATCTGGCTATGTGTTCATGTTTGGAGGAGTAGCTATCTCTTGGAGGTCATGTCTCCAAGACCCTCATCTACCACTGAGGCAAAATACGTTGTTGCATCTGACGCAAGCAAGGAAGCCATATGAATAGCTCATCTAGTGGGAGATTTGGGCATTCACGAGGTTCCACTACTGCATTGTGATAGTCAGAGTGCCATTGCTTTCCCAAAGAATCCGGTGTTTCACTCTAAGTCAAAACATGTAGAGGTCAGATACCATGTCATACGAGATACATTGGTTGGCAAGCGCATCGAGCTTGTCAAGTTCCACACTAACAACAACCCCGCAGATGCTCTCACGAAGGGCCTAGCCTCGGAGCGATTTACATATTGCATAGAACTTCTGGGTGTAGGATGAAGAAAGCCTAGGCGATGCTTCATCAACTTTGTATAGACTAACTATATTGATGCCACTATTGGCCACCATGACCTTCAAGTAAGAGGTTGTTGGGGTGTAGGACGGAAACCACCCTTACTTACTTTTTCCCCTAATCAATATAGGGAGAGAAAGTGAGAGAGTTGGTGAGATAGTGGAAGCTACTCCTTACTGACCTAGAGAGAACTATGCAAGAGCAATTGATACACTTTTGGGGTTGCCCAATGCCCCTTTTCTTCTTGTGTAAAAGAAGTCTTCCTAAGAGTATGTTGGTGTGGGGTAGCAACTTTGGTTCCCCCGTTCCTAATCATACTCTGAAAAGGTCACTTATTTCTCACTTTTGGGGGGTTGTCCCCTATTCATCTCCAAGATTGTAGCCCATCAAGCTCCTCTATAAAGGATTGATTGATTGCAAGCCACCAATCATGTAATCATTTGTTTGGTGATTCACTTGTTGAAAAACTTTGGTTGTACTTTATTTCATATAGTTCAATATTGTGTCTCTTTCTTCATTATGAATGCTACAGATTGTCTTAGGGGGTAATTTGTAAGATGGAGGGAAGTGATTGCACCTCACATGTGATGGTGTGGGGTTTTTTTTTTGGGGGGGAGGCGGGAGGGGGGGGCAGTGTTTAGAAAAAATCATTTTCACAACCCTCCAAGACAAATCTGAACTGGAAATTTTACAATACTAGCAAGTATTTTTGCAAATTTACACTATTTTCCATGTATTTTAAGCAGAATTTTCTCCCTCTTGCCCTCCCCTCAACTGGCTACTTTGATTTTGCAACCGGCTCAAGGCTAAGCTAAGGGACACTTTTCCGGAACATTTTGGGGAGGGGGGGGCTTTGGGAAGAGCAACTGCACCTCAAAAGAGGTGCAGTTAGAACACCCCACTTCAATAGGAATCCTTGGGATTCTCTTTTTGGCATGGGAAATTGTGAGCTTTTCCCAGATTTCCCAACTCCATGATACGGACACACTTTTTAATGTGTACAGCTTTCATATCCCTCTCCTTCAAAGCATGAAAGGAAATGAATGAAACACATTTTTATTCTTTTTTCTAAACTTTGCCTTTTCCTTTCAATTTTATAAGCTTTGACAATTGATTTGATTTGTAGCCTTTTTTTAATTGTTCTTCTTTCCTTCTTTGATTGAGAAGCTTTACACCCTCTCTCTCTCTCTCTCATGTATATATATAAATATATATATATATATATATATATATATATATATATATATATACTCTTTCCAATGTAGGAGAGGGCATCCACTTGTCACTCCCTGGTTCATTTCATAAAACACCTTATAAAACATCTAATCTAAAATGCAAAAGCAAAGGGTAAGGTTGTAAGAAATGACAGCCTTTGCCTTTGCCTTTGCAGAATGTAAGATCTGAGAAGCCTTTTCAAATGTAAAGTCAAAAGACTTTCTATTCTACACAAAATAAATGTTGAAGTTTGATTGCACGTAACAAAAAGGGGATAACTTTAATAGATATTTTGTTACTTAATGCGAATTTCTTTTTGAAAATATAACAAAGAAGAATTTTATTGATTTTTTTAAATGTAATGAAATGTAATTTTTGAAAATATATTTGGTTTTATCTTTTCAAGGAAATTTTTTCAAGACCAATATTGATATGTTTAAAAAAAAATTGGAAGCATGTATTTCTTTAAAGAGCTTGAAAAAAAGAAAAAAGCTCGCATAATGTTGACTTGGGGCTGTCTCGTTTTGAGGACATGCCTGACATGCAAATCTAGGGGTTGTTGAGAGAGAGAGAGAGAGAGAGAGAGAGAGAGAGAGAGAGAGAGATGTACATTACCTGTGTGCATACACATGTACATTTATGAGGGGGAGAAAGAGAAAGAAAGATTTTACCGTTGAGTCCACGCGCTTTTCAAATTTTCAAGATAGTATTTTGGGGCATTAGTGATAGCTAAAGTTTTTCACCCGTAGAAAATGGATTAAATGCCTGAGAAAGAACAATCCTCACATTAACACCCCAAATCGGTAGAGAGATTTCCCAATTGATGGACCTTTGACCAATTCTTGGATATTTTTTTCTTTTTAGTTTTAAGAGTTAACATGTGGGCCATGCTTTGAAATCTATAAATTCCTTAAATTTTGGCAGACAAGCGTGCGAATCTAAAATCAACAAGAGAGAACACCCCAAATGGGTAGGAGATTTCTCAGTTGATGGATCTTTTACCAATTCTTGGATATTTTTTTCTTTTTATTTTTAAGAGTTAACATGTGGGCCATGCTTAAAAATCTCCAAATTCCATAAATTTTGGCAGGTAGGGATGCCGATCTAAAATCAACGAGAGAGAGAGAGAGAGAGAGAGAGAGAGAGAGAGAGAGAGAGAGAGAGAGAGAGAGAGGGGGGAGGGAGGGGCGAGGGGTGAGGACAATGTTTTAGTACCGTATTTAATGTGTTGAAATGCAAACTCCAACAAATGACGCAGGAGGAGAGACGAAGACAGAACAAAATGTTCGTGTTTAGGAATAATCTAAAGTGACTTTAAAAGTTACAAGACAAATCTTCAACAAAAGTGAATATCTATGGGGAGGAGAGAGAGAGAGAGAGAGAGAGAGAGAGAGAGAGAGAGAGAGAGAGGAGAGAGGAGATGATAAAGAAGAAGAAAAATTTTAATGCCATCGGAACAATCCAAAAGATATATCTCACAACATGGACAAGAATAAAGTTATTTTTGTTTCAGCTTCTCTCTCTCTCTCTCTCTCTCTCTCTCTCTCTCTCTCTCTCACACACACACACACACACACACACACACACACACACACACACACACTTATACACATGTCTTGATAAAAGGAGAATTTGAAATGTTGTAGGAACATCTAATGAGATCTCAAAGATCTATATGATGAGAGAGAGAGAGAGAGAGAGAGAGAGAGAGAGAGAGAGACCAATCATAGCCGTCTATACTTTTCTTTTTTAAAAAAAAGGGAGTTCGCTTCTTCTTTTTAAATGTCCACCTGGGATCGCCACTTCAACTAAAGGGTTTGGGGGGGGGGACGAGGGGAGCATAGAAACTTGATTGTCATAGTTACTGTATTGGAACAGTAGCAAGATGCCTCAAGACCTATGTGACAAATCTTTCCTTCAAGCATATATGTGTGTGTGTGTGCGCACGCGTACACAAGTGCGTTATGTGTACATATAGACATAATTGGAACAGTAGCAAGATGCCTCAAGATCTATGCGACAAATCCTCAGTTCAAGCATATGTGTGTGTGTGTGTGTGTGTGTGTGTGTGTGTGTGTGTGTACTATGCGTACATACATCTATACATATGTACAAGGATAGAAGGAAGTAAGAGAGTGGAGCAGAGACATTGAATCCAATTGCGTTCCTATCATTGAAACCAATTATAGCACCCACTCCATTTATAAAAAAAAGTTTTATTATTATATTGACTTCTCTTAGCTTTCATCTCTTCACACCATGCTAACTTATCTAATCTCTATAATCAAGCTTGGTAGCATTGCTAGATCAAGGTAGACCAAAAAGAGGAATCTCTCTCTCTCTCTCTCTCTCTCTCTCTCTCTCTCTCTACACACACACACACCCCAGTAGTATTAGAGCACTCCTAAGTTTTTTGAACAAGGGCTAGCACCTCATGAAAAATAATTTCTATGAGAAGCTTTCAATCTTGATATCAAAGAATGCTTTGTAGCATCTACTAAGAGTTCATGTCGTGCATCACTTTTATAAATGCGGTAGACTATACATGTAGGAAGAGAATATTGATAGTGTTCCACTTGGAGGAGAAGATAACCCTATGAGAATAGAAGCATTGTTTCTTTGATCGCAACAATGCGCGAGTCACATACTAGTATATATATAAACACACACACACACACACACAAACTAAATATTTCAATTTTGTTAATTTTTGAACTTACTACGCATGGTTGCGTTCAATTCGAGAGGGAGAGGGATAATTGCAATTGTGTTCAATTTTGAGAGTGGTAACAAATTTTGATGGATAATTGGTTAACCCCTCCGATGTGGACCCCCTCTTACTCCCTAAAAAGAAAGCAAATGAGAGAGAGAGAGAGAGAGAGAGAGAGTGAGAGTTTTTCCATCACTCCCATATTATCTTAGTGATGGGGCCTCAATCAATATTACCAATACCTATGAATTTTCCTTGAACGAACCCAAAATTTCAGAGAAAAAATTAAACTTCTCCATGGGTTGTCCTCACTGGGGTCTTTAATGAACCCCATGCCATGGGATCAACGACGTGCAAGCTACACTCAAAAATCAAAAACATCATGCACCATCAAATGCTGTCCAAGTTTATTTTTTTTGGTCGAGTTTACTTTTTCACGTTTGAATCTACCATATAATGGTTTGTTTCGCCTTGGATGCCAACAAAACCTACATGCCTGCGTGGTTAGAGCATCCACCTACAATGGAGGTTGCACAAGCAAGGGAAGTCCAGTCCGACGTCATGCGAGGCAACAACAAATGTCTCAAAGGCGGGGCAACGCCTTAGAGCTGCTACACGTAGAATAGGTTTTTTTCTAAGTTTATGGAGAGATGAGTTGCGTAACTCGGCATGTTAGCTCTTTGGTTACGAGATGGTACACGCGGTTGAAGGTCCTCATGGATTCGAATTCAAGTCTTTGAAGTGTAAGCGACACAATGAGGTGGGTGAGATTCGGAGGAATTGGTTTGTTATTGAATATAGTATTAGTTAGAAAGAAGGAAGAGAGTCGTGCTAAAAGGGGAAGTTGGCCAAAAGTCAAGTAGTCTGTTTTTGGAATTTATGCTTCAACCTATGGTGAGCCCTTTTGGAACTAAAGCTTATGTGAATTGCTTCTCTGTCGTATCCTTATAAAAGGGAAATGGTTGATTTGACTCGAACCCATGACCCTCAAAGAGAGAAGCTTGCGATAATCTCCGTAACTAACCAAGCAGCCACATCGATCTGCTCTAGGAAAGCAACAATCAAAAAGCTTACAAGTAGGGCGGCCCAAGTCTCTCTGCAAATCAACTCCTGTTGCTCTGCCCATAATCCTCAGTTCCTACGTGTCCTGTGCTGGTCTCTCCACTGCCCTGTCCGCACGCCCACCTGTCTGACTGCAGCAGCGTCCAATTCCTCACATCGTATCTCCTTTAATGTGATTCTTTGTATTTTTTGATTTAATATGATTGGGTACCCCCTACTACTGGCTCTATACTCCTCCCATTAGAGTGAATCTTCACAGATTCTTCACACGTATCTACCTTTCCATGCGAAACATGTAAAACCAAGATGCTCTTGTCGGCATCGAACATTGACACTCCAGATGAAAGCAAAATTGTAGTGCTAACCACATAGCCACAGCGCCTCCTCTGCGCATAGTATCACCCTTGCACTATAAAAAACATCTTGCTTTGTTGCTACCTTTGACGCGAAGTGCCTCACCCCGCCCCCTTGCCTGCCTCTCTCTGGCTTCATCGCTACACTCGCCTCTCAGTACCTTCCTTGCTCGTTCGTCCCCAATTCCATCGCTAGCTATCCGACCTTTTCCTTTTGTGCCACAACCACCTCGGCACCCCTCCATTTTGTTGCCACCCCCTCGCCCCCCACCCTCTCCTTTCATTTCTCCACAGCGCATATCCGTTAGATTCCTTTCAAAAAACCTTTCCAAAATTGTACCACACATACTAGTCTATATCTATATGTATTCTATAACGACAGAGGGAGTCTACTTTACACATGTCAAAGTCTGCGAGATGAAGGCTAAATTTCAAAAGTGAGAGAAGTTGTTGTGCACGCGATAAAGAGGGAGAGCGAAAGAGAAAGAGAGAGGCCGCCGAAGGCAGCCGATCGTACTCGTACTATCTATAATGGGAGGAGGGATTCGAACTCCCTCCCTGCGACACATGGTGTATTTTCCTTGCTCCGGCCAGTTCCGGTGGTGTGCTCTGTAGCTGTGCTCTGTAGCCTAGTGCTCAGTGCGCTCAAAGAGAGAAAGAGAGAGGCGGCTTGTATTTGCACATGTATCAATCTATACACAATGAGCGCCCTCCATACTAGTGTAACATAGTGCAACGCAATTACTTCACGGTAAAGTAAACCCCGTTGTGTGAATTTGAATGGTGAGAGTAAAATTAGGCTACTGGGTTCTGCTCAGCATTTGAGCGTTACGGAGTAGGCGAACCAAGCGTTCTCCTCACTGTTGATGCTGGGCGTGGAGATGTGGCGCTGCTCGGCGACGCCATGGCAGAATGCGAAGTCGCCCGTGCCGCCAACGATGGCGGCGGACTTGACGGGCTCGGCCGTGGCAATGCTCTCTCCCATCAGGCTGAAGGTGTCCTTGTAGGGGCCATCGTCGTAGTTGAAAGTCTGGCTGAGGCAGAACGTGAGCCGGTTGTGGCCACAGTCGCCGTACCAGCCCTGCACCAGCAGGTCGGCGGGGTTGGCGAGGGAGGTCGTCTTGCCCATGCGATTGTCGAATGTGCTGAGGACGAGCTTCTGGGCGACGGCTGGAGCAGCCGTTGGGATTGGCCAACATAGCGAGGTTCTGCACGACGGTGAGCATGTAGAAGTCCAGCTTGATCGACTTGGACTTCGCTTTCTTGTAGGCCGCAGCTGGCCGGGGTTCCTTAGTAAAGTAAATAAGAACCACCAGCACATTGGCTGCACGAGGTCGATGCTGTCGCCATCGCTCGTATGCAGCACTTGTTCCCTGATCTCACCAATCAGAGGAGAACTATTACTAGCTGGTAGTGCGTGCCTAAAGAGGAGGAGGACTGCAGCGTGTTGTGTAGATTATGGCGCGAATTTGTTGGGAGCACAACAACTACATGCAATGCTCTCGGCGCCCCCACTTTATAATAATTACGGAAAATTACCAAATTTGCGGAAATTCCCAAAATACCCCTCAAATTTAGAAAATTCCCAAGGTACCCCCAATATTTCTTCATAAATTCCCAAAATGCCCTTCAAATTTTCGCAAATTCCCAAAATACCCTTGGTTGTGAGATTAAATTTCAGCTTCAAAGATGAAAAAAAATTGTAGCTTTTCATAAGAAGATTGATTGTCTATCAATACAAGATGATAAAACTAGAATTTGAGTTGGTTATGTAGGCTTTGGAGAAGAATTGCGGCATTAATTTTAGACATAAATGCCTTTTTTGCGAGGTAAGTCACAAATTACATGCTTAGGACTCAAAAACAGATCTCAATTGGGTATAAGCATGTTAACTTGTCATGCTTTTTGGTGTCCCGGACAATGTTAGTAAGAGGTGCTTGTTAGCATCTATTCAAAACCAAAGAGCAAGTGAAGTTTGAAATTTTAATAACCATAAGATATATTATTTGTTCCCTCCCATATGGGGTGTGGCCTCTGTTTTCAGTTACGACGACGACGTGGGGTGTAGCCTCTGTTCTCTCTCTCTCTCTCTCTCTCTCTGCGGCGCAAACTCCCTCTCTGTCTCACTCTCAGACCAGTTTACAGTTTGCCATGTTCCGACTCCCTCCCTCTCTCTCTCTCTCTCTCTCTCTCTCTCTCTCTCTCTCTCTCTCGCTCGCTCTCGCATTGCTTCTTGCCTCGAAGTTGAGTTGTCAAAGCTTAGCAGACTTGCATATATGGAAAACCAGCAGACAACATTATTGCCACTAGAAATGGAGGCAGAAGGGAGCCATTACAGGAAATGAATCACAAAACCAGCATCCAGCTCTTTCTATTATCAGGAAATATGAGATAGAAAGAAAGCGTAAACAGCGGGAGCACCGACAGATGACAACTAAATGAGGACATCATGCCGTCGACGATGAGGAGAAAAGGAAAATCTCCTTCGAGATTGTGAAAGCTTTCAAGAACAGGACTAAAGGTCTCAACAAAGAAGCAAAGTGTGAAATCTGGAATCTTGTTGCTCAACATCCGCTTGTTCGGGCAATCCGTGATCAGTCTTTAGAGGAGGAGGCTGCTGTGCAGAGTGCAATTGTCTCCAATGTCCGCAACACACTAGCTATCGTCAAGCAGCCAGCTTCTAACGAGGAGCCATTTTTGAAGAATGCAGCATTGCAGATGATGATAAATTCAAAGGAGAACATGCCTATTGCCAAATTCTCCAGGGTCCTAAAAGTCGACCGTCGCAGCTTGTTCAAAGCAAAATCATGGCAGGTGAAGTCTGGTGTCAATGCTCGACTGTTTTCATTGGCTGGATGTCACAAGCAACACCGTCATAGCCCTATCATAGATGAAATTAAGGAATTGGTCTACACATTTTGGACAGAGGAGACTCGTGTTTCACCCAACAAGAAGGATGTTTGTCGAAAGAGAGTGGGAAGGAAAAGCTACATAAAACACCCTGTGCACCTCCTGAATGAGTCTCAGGTGATCAATGACATACTTGCGCCATAAATTATGCATTCTAGCATGCTAGTAATCTACCTAGCATACAGAGCATGCTAGTTATCACAACATGTTATGCTTTGTATGCCACCTAGCATGTGTGCTAGTTAGCATAGTCTCACTCCTAGTATGTTGGGTATGCTGTTTAGCATGATAAGTATGCTGTCTAGCACAATATGTAAGCTACTATAACACCCTTTATGCTACCTATTATGCTAACTAGCATGCTCAAAATGTTCTTTGACACAATGAGTATGCTAGCTAGGCTTTCGTAGTATGCTAACTAGCATAATGGGTAAGCTGGTTTATGGTATATGCTAGTTAGCATTCCTGTATGGTGGGTATGGTGTTCAACATAAATCTTCTGCTAGTTAGCATGCCTAGTGATCTTGAGGACTACGCTGGTTAGCACAATATGTATGCTACTTTAACACCTTTTATGCTAGTGTGCTGGCTATGCTATTCAACATAACAAGTGTGTTGGTTAACACAATATGTATGCTAGTTAACATACCTTCTATTCTTCTTAGCACACTTTGTGTGGTTAACCATGACTCATATGTTAAACTACACACTGATTTTGCTTGTTAGCACAGCTAGTATGCTAGTTAGCATACTCAGCTGTGCTAACTAGCAAAATAGCATGTTAGTAAGCATACTCAGCTAGCTAACTAGCATGCTGAGTATGCTAGTTAGCACAACTAAGAATGCTAAGTAGCATAACGGGTAAGCTGGTTTATGCTAGTATGCTAGTTAGCATATTCAGCTATGCTAACTAGCATACTCAGCATGCTAGTTAGCATACTCAGCATGCTAACTAACATGCTCATGAGTATGCTAGTTAGCACAGCTGAGAATGCTAAGTAGCATAACGGATAAGCTAATTTATGCTAGTTAGCATTCGTAGTGTACTGGCTATGCTGTTCAACATAATAAGTGTGCTGGTTAACACAATATGTATGCTAGTTAGCATACCTTCTATTCTTCTTAGCACACATTCATGTGGTTAACAATGACTCATATGCTTAATTACACACTGATTATCCTTGTTAGTATGCTAGTTAGCATATTCAGCTATGCTAACTAGCATACTCAGCATGATGATGAGTATGCTAGTTAGCACATCTAGTATGCTAACTAGTATGTTGATGAGTATTCTAGTTAGCACAGCTAATATGCTAGTTAGCATAGCTAGTATGCTAGTTAGCACAGCAAGTATGCTAACTCAGCATGCTAGTTAGCATACTCAGCATGCTAATGAGTATACTCAGCATGCTGATGAGTATGCCTCGTATGCTAAACTACACACTGATTGTGCTTGTTAGCACAACCAGTATTCTAGTTAGCATACTCAGCATGCTAGTTAGCATGCTAATGAGTATGCTAGTTAGCACAGCTAGTATGCTAACGCAGCATGCTAGTTAGCATACTCAGCATGCTAACTAGCATGCTGATGAGTATACCTCGTATGCTAAACTACACACTGATTGTGCTTGTTAGCACAGCTAGTATGCTAGTTAGCATACTCAGCATGATAACTAGCATGCTGATGAGTATGCTAGTTAGCACAGCTAGTATGCTAACTCAGCATGCCAGTTAGCATACTCAACATGCTAACTAGCATGCTGATGAGTATACTCAGCATGCTGATGAGAATGCCTCGTATGCTAAACTACACACTGATTGTGCTTATTAGCACAGCTAGTATGCTAGTTAGCATACTCAACATGCTATCTAGCATGCTTAGTATACAATGTTATACCCAGTTACATGCATGTTAGGACCATACCCAGCTACATGCTTGTTAGGACCATACAATGTGCTGTTTAACACATCAATTTGTTTCTATGGTGGATGTATTAAGTAGCAATGCATATAGTCCTGTTTGGATTATTTCTCCTAGTAAACATACTGATCAAATATGGATATTGCAGGTTGAGCTCTTTCAAAGATTCAAACAAAAACATCCCGATTGCAAGATTGGCATGAGGATGTTTGAGATGTTAAAGCCATTCTTTTGTAGGAGGCTGAAGGATAGGTACACATGCTATTGCGAATACCATGTGCAGATAACCTTTTTGAAAGACGCACTAAACCACATGTGCTCTCGTTCTTTTGGGCTGCATGATACATGTTGCAACTGTGTATGCAATATCTGTGCTACAGGCAAGAACATTAGCAGCGGATGCCTGGCTTCACATCACACGTTCAAAGGTGTCACACAGATGTGGGAGTCCGTTCTCTGTCCAAAGCCAGCAGATGCAGTTTTCCATAGAAGGGAATGCATGATGGGGGACTGTAAAATATGTGGAATAAAGAAGTTAGAATTATGTTGCTTAGAAATAGCAAAGCCAAGTAAGAGTATTAATGTGAAAGTATTTGCGTATGTAGGAGCAAAAGACGGGCATGGAAACAGTAAGAAAAGAAAAGATCTTTTGCATAAAGAAATGCAATGTTGGGAGTTTCTTCGACTATTGCAGACCAAGTTGAAGCTCTTCATCACTCATAACTATGTGGCACGATGGCAAGGACAACAATTTAAGGATTGTATACTTCGCTTTCCGGATGATATCATTGTCTCAGTTGTTGACTTTGCTAAAAATTACGCCTTCAAGAAGCAAAATGAGATTCAATCAATGCATTGGCACTCTAGTCAAGTCACTATTTTTGTACACATAACGTACTACCGCAAGGCAGGGGAGGTAGTCAAAACAATCCACTTCTTCATATCAAATCATAGTGTGAATGACACACTGTTTGTGCAACATTGCTTCATGCTACACCGTGACTCGGTACAACAAGAGGGTGTCAATTGTAAACAACATTGGGTGTGGTCAGATTGTCAGGACACGGGTCCTACGGGCAGGGCCCTACCCTAAAGGGGGGTCACGGACCCCGGCCACGGGCCAGCTAGCAGTGTGGACAGGGGATCCTAGGGCTAAGAGCCTATAAGTATGGGCGGTTGGGTGGAGGATCCAGGTCT
The DNA here is from genome assembly GCF_014529385.1 of Adiantum capillus-veneris. Taxonomy (NCBI): domain Eukaryota; kingdom Viridiplantae; phylum Streptophyta; class Polypodiopsida; order Polypodiales; family Pteridaceae; genus Adiantum; species Adiantum capillus-veneris. The sequence goes on along the minus strand of NC_140959.1, from coordinate 90,148,238 downwards.
CTAGCTCCTAGGGTTCTCATATTGGTATCAGAGCTCAGGGGGAGGGAGGAGTCATGGAGGTGGGGGAGGATTGCATGAGGCATGCATGGTCTCTCTCTCTCTCTCTCTCTCTCTCTCTCTCTCTCTCTCTCTCTCTCTCTCTCTCTCTCTCTCTCTCTCTCTCTCTCTCTCTCTCTCTCTCTCTCTCTCTCTCTCTCTCTCTCTCGGCGGGTTTGGGCCGTGAAGGAAGCTATGCAAGAGGAGCAGCCGAGGAGCAGGCGACCACGTGAAGGAGCTCTTGTGTCGAGGAGTCCTATGGCGGGATAGACAGAGCTCAGAGGACGCGGGAGTCAACCCTAAGCCGAGGGAAGGCGTATTTTTGGCCAGCACCAAATGGTGCGCTGGTGGAATCAGCGGGTGCACCCCGGCATCCTATGCAACTCCCGTCCCTGCTGCAAGCCCCAACAAAACCCATGCAAGCCAGCGCGACGGGATTTCTCCCCTGCAGAGTTGCTTGCGTCGCCACCATGGCCAACAGGTTTTGCTGGTTTATTTTTTTTATTTTTTTTTAACATTTTGTGGCTTGGCCGACTTGGGCAGCCTTGGGCGCCCAAGGGAAAAACCCTTAGGGCCCTTCTCTCCTAAGGGCTGTGCTCCACGGCGAAGCGGACGAGCATCATACAAAAGCGCAGTTCTTCAAGGAATAAGTGGCCATGGTGTTGATTCACAAAGGCCACCATACTTGTGACATGCAGCCAAGGGCAGGCATGCAAGGCTATGGAAGCACACAAGGACATGTCCAGGATCCGAGATGGACAACAGGATGTTCGACCCTAGATTGTCAGATCCCCTCATGGCTCGGCATAGACGATCATGTTGATTGCCTCGAGGAACTTCGATGCGTTGATTGAGGGACTCGAGCATGGCTCGAGCTTCAGCAGTGAACATTCGTATGGATACGACAAGGTCGTATTTGCACTACACAAGGGGGATCGAAGTATACCTTTCCTCATGCTTGAAAGGGGAATCCACAACATGCCCGATGACAGAAACAGTTGTGCGGGTAAGTTATGACGACATGGAAGCAAGAGGTCAAGGCACGCCATATCTTGGTATGCGTGTTCATGCATGCTGCCAGAGATCAACACCATGGTACTCCAAGTCATCACGCAATTCATGAGGTATGCAGTTATTTTACATTTTTGATTCGGATGTGATGGGGAGATGGCAAAATAGAGACTGTCAGCTCACAAAATCCCTACCAGTTTATTCTGTGCAAGGCACTTATGGTTTTGGTTCTCACGCTTGAGACCGTCATAGTAGCCAAGGGCTTACGTTTTTGCATGCAAGGCATGCTAAGCAAATAGCATGGATTCCACCACTTCATGCATTATTCTTCCGCTATCACACTCGCAACTCTGTCAAGGACAGACTAAGTGATGGATTGTTGAACCTGATGGCTGGTTGCTATCAACACCCACCAACACTAAAAGGCACCTAAATCTCGTACTTATTTCACAGGCAAAGCGCCAATGCTAAGTCATTTTCATACAATCACAACCCTGTAAGGCAGGAGATCAAGATGTGGTTGTGTTTTTCTGTTAACTCTCTCAATGAGAGAGTCATAGCAGAAACTTGTTGTATGCTTATAGGATACGCTGCACATTAGGCATAAGATACACACGAGCATGGCAATCAACTATACACGTCATAGTCGTTCAAGGAAAGTTCCGCAGCCCAGCATGCTCTTCTTCTCTCTCATTCTCTCTCTTTAAGGGAATAATGAAAATTTTCTAAGAAGCTTTTGATACGTGTTTTGCTCGTAAGTTCACCTGAGCCAAGGTGCTCTAACTCTCAGCTAGCACGTGGCTAAGATGCTACTCAAATTAGTCTTCATCGGTTCGTCCATTGAGCACTAATTTGCACAAGGGATATGAGCCACACAGGCTAAGAGCCATTGTCAGGCCAAGGGTAAGACCCAACTATTGGCATTCTTTGGGTGATTGTTTTCAAGAGTGAACAGATCTACCCAGGGAAGTATATATCGAGGTTAATGGACAAGCAACGGTCTTCTCATTCACGATGTATACAGTGTCATTTTTGCACTACATGTTTTCACTGCGACACTCAAGTTGAGTTTTTGATAAATCTTCAACTCACAGCAGCTGATCTCTACAAGGAGGTATAGATGCAACAATCAGTTGAGACAGCATGGCTGTCCACAAGAGCTAGGCAGTTCTCTTGTGTGGATTTCTTGCTCTTTCTATAGCACTACGCAGTGTCTATGGACATATTGTTTGGGGTACGACCCGGAGGGTGACTGCTAAATCACCCCATAGGCATTGAGGATCACAGTTTGATCTCTCCCAGTTAAAATTTCAAGGAAAGCATTCCGCAATCTACCACACTGTAGCAGACACATTCAACTTTTTGAGTTGATTTCAATCAGTATGTACACGGTTAACTATGTTGGTTACCGTTGCCTGTTGGTTGAGCAGTTTCTACAGAGGGTCTTACCAAGGGGTTTGACTACGTTGATGTTAGCCAAAGGGGTTGGATTGCGCAGGCAACACCCACGGTTTCCAGTGCAAGTCGTATAAATACGCTTGAATGTTTCAAAGCCATGTCAAGGGCATGTTGGAAATGGGTATTTTGGACCGTAGCATCCAAAATACATTCTGTTGTTACGAACCTGGTGTAGGGTTCGATTTGGCACATGTTGTCACATGGGATACAACATGGTCTAGGAACTCAAGGAGTTCAGTTTAGCCAGTGCGGAGCATGATAATGAGGGTACCTCTCACTCTTGTCGTAGAGTGTTTGTAGTTACCTCCACACACAAGTACCAGCTCGTACTTGATGGATGTCTCTTTTCTTGATATCCTTGTTTGAGACATATTCCACACGTGGCGAATATGAGTCTCTGGGACTGACACTAGCGCCAACTATCTAACAATGTGTCGCGACAAAGTCCCTAGGTGCTGGACACATCCATGGATTCGACCATTTTGAGCACACGGTATCAGGAGAAATTTCAGTGGCCAGAAATTATCGGGTACTACGTAAAAACTTGTTACGATTACAAGTGCTATGAAACCACCTTAACGGAGGGTTGTTTCTACATATAGCTAAGTATGCTATGTCCATGAGAATGTCTCATGGTTGGCACCTAGAGGTGACCGGGTTGTCACATTCTGTTATGGTCCAAAGTCTCGTCATGGAATTGGGGTTCGTATATGTTTGTGTTAAATGCATGCACACTAGGTGTTATGGGCCCTAGTGTTTAACACCAATTTATTCGGAGCGGCATGCAACTTCATGGACATTATTGTTTCTGCAATTTTTTGCACTGCCAGTGCAATCTCTCTTGCAGACTTCGTATGAGTTTACACCCTGCCATACAACGCGATGGCTGAGTATGGGTGTTTGTGATTGGCTGCTTGAAACTCCAATCTGCTTTCAACCTAGTTGGTTGTCTCCATTCCATATCGAGTATATGGCTGGATACTCAATGATTGAGTCATAGTTTGTCGTCAGTCGTGGGCGATTTTCTGTAAGTGGTTGGGGGAAAGCACCTCACTCTTACTGCTGCTATTCATCCCGCGTAGGATGGGCAGTTTACAAGCATTCTATTTAGTACTAAAGGATATGCAAAGTGCATATGTTAAATCATGCTAAAAGATATGCTAAGTGCATACGTTAGCAAGAAGTGGAACAACTGGATCGGTTACCTTTCTAGTTTGGAGTTTGCTTCATATGATGCAAGGCATGTTACGGCTAGTTTTAGTCTCTGCCTGTTATTCTCAAGTTATCAACCTTAATCATCAGTTTTGATGCGGTTGGCTAATGGCAAGAAACCATAGAAAGTCAAGGACTTGGTTGTTGCTGATGAGTATGTCAGCATAGTACTTTCATGGAAAGATGAGCCGAGGTTATATTGCACATTCAAGTACCTCCAGAAAGTCTGAAACTTGGGTATACATTTAGACACCTCTTCGTTATGATAACTCGTTTAACATACTCAAGTGAGTTTTAAATGGAGTCTTCTCATATTGTTGGTTACGGGTCGGTTAACCAAGACGGTTGTACAAGGACAACAATGTGGAAAATCAAAATGTTATTCTTGATTTCATTGAACCTCCCAATAAACCGGGTTTCGATTCAACAAACCGTTGGATCCCTGAGGGATGCCACGGTGGAAAACATTAGTGTTCTTATGCAGATACCACCACTTGTGTTTTCGAGGACGAAAACTCTTCCAAAGGGGGGAGTAATGTCAGGACACGGGTCCTACGGGCAGGGCCCTACCCTAAAGGGGGGATCACGGACCTCGGCCACGGGCCAGCTAGCAGTGTGGACAGGGGATCCTAGGGCTAAGAGCCTATAAGTATGGGCTTTTGGGTGGAGGATCCAGGTCTCTAGCTCCTAGGGTTCTCATACAGATGGTGCGGCCTCGCAATTCAAGGGAGCCAGGCCTTTCTATTTTGTTGCAAGATATGGTGGACTCACAGGGATTGGGATGAGCTGGTTCTTCTTTGGATCAGGGCATGGCAAGGGCGAGCATGATGGTGCAGGAGCAGTTGTGAAAAGAACCTTGACCCATGAACAACTAAAACCTAATGGATCTATATTGCAGTCTGTAGCAGATGTGGTTTCTTATTGCCAGGCCAACCTATCGCAGGGAGCACCTGCATCATATCCTTCAAAAGAAAGGGAATGTGCTCGTGTGTTCTGGGAGGTTAAAGAGGGAGATGTTAACAGGGAAGTTAAGTGGAATTGTGCCATTGTGGCAAATACTCACTCTTTGCATGCTATTCGTGGTCACAACCCGCAGGATCCAACTGCCCTTGCAACAAGAAAGTTGGCATGCTTCTGTGATGCATGCATGAACGGAAGGTGGAATCGCTGCATCAATAAATCTCACGTGGAGGCTTGGGATTATTAGATTCTGCATCCATTACTTGAGCAAACAGATGAAGTTTTGACAAAGGAAGTCGTTGGCTATGATGACTTCACATATGAAGGTCATCATGATGTGTTGAGTAGCGCTCTATGTTCTGGAGACACATTTGTTGTAAATCCAGATGCTTTAACCAACGCCGAAGATGTGGATTTTCTATCTGGTCAAGTGTGTTGCAAAAAAGGAGAAGGTGGAGAAGGGGTACATTGATGAATGGAGCAATGTAATTGACAGAGGCTCATATGTTGTGCAAGGACTGTATTACAAGCAATTGGATGAATACACCTTCAAGCTAGACCACAAGCAGCCTATCGTCCACCTACTTTCACATCTGGTGCGATGTATCAAAATACCCATGGAGCACGTCCCAAGGAGAAGGCAGGTGTACACAATCACTCCAGAAAGCTATGAAGCAATCTGTAATAGCATGCCCTTCAGCTTTTAAGTTGTATCCACTGGATTTTCTATATACCACTTTGTTGTAAGGGTATGCAGTTTTATTATAAAGTTGGTTTTGTGTCAGCATGCTCAGCATGCTAACTATCAAACTGTTTACATTAATTGCCAGCATCAAATTATTTACATAGGGTTCAATTTTACAATGACAGTCACTGCCCCCAAAACTCTTAAGGCCTCCTCGGAGGGCGCTTGTAGTGACCGGGCTGTCCTTCTCGCTGTTTGTCTTCTTCTTGCTGCCTCTTTTCTTTTCTCTTTGCTTCCTCCTTTCTCTTTGCTTCATCCTTTCTCTCTGCTTCCTCCTCTGCTTCTAGGCTGGCACTATGATGCTCCCTTTCTCTTCTTTCCCTCTCCACCTTTTCTTTCTCTCTTTCTGCTTCTAGGTCAGCTTCCCGTTGTTTGCGATGAATTTCTTCCAGTCTTTTAGCCTCTATATCCATCTTTTGAATGTCAAGCAAACGTTTGACGACTGCATCAGAAAACTCATCTGAGCCTGTCTCAAACACATTATCAACAACATATGCTTCCCGATCATCTGTTTGCAGCCAAAGAAAAATCCAGGACTTCAAAGTTTCTATAAGGAACTTTTCCCTCTGCTCAGCACTCTGGTGCTCTAGACTAGGAGTAACAAGCCAAGTTTGTGGTGGATTCTGAAACACTTTGTAGAAGCTATTATCGATTATAAGTGTGTTTTGGGCGTTGTACCTCGGAGTGTGTTTCCAGAACAAGGATAAGTCTTTCATAAACACAGGTTTTCTCTGGATCTGCCAGGATTTCTTTGTACAGTGCGCTTGAGCAAAAAACCCATTAATCTTTGGCACCTGCTCTTTAAAAACAGTACGGCAAATACTCATGACTTTACTATGGAGGCTTGTGCTCCATATAAACACATTAAAGAACTGCAGGCACCAGTCCAAAAAAAAAGGTTGTCCTTGCGACAGAACACCTGCTTATCAAGTACATCGTATTTCAGCATTTCATCTGCATATGCCAGGGGCTTTCCACCAAAGCGAGGCTCTACCATTGCCACCAAAAGACCGTTCAGGTCTAGCACCAGAGCTCTTTTTTCATCACATAAACGCTTCGGCACCCATATTGGGTATGGTAGAGGATACCATTCAGCAAAAATAATCGGCCCACTTGGGTGCACATAATTTAGGTGCCTAATAATACTACGGGCAAGCTATGAATATCATTCAAGGCATTTTTCAATCTCCATTTTGTGTCTCCTTAACTGCTTGGCTTTGTGGACTCGCCATCTCCGTAATTTCTGCCATTGCATGGCCGCAGTTGCATCAGGCATGACGATTAATGCCTGTTTCTCTTCCTCTGCAGGGAAACCGCGATACGAAATGAACAAGTTTTTTAAAAAAACCGCAAAAATTATAATGAACTGCTGCTCAGATTTATATTGCACAAACATACATTTTCATTGGAAAACAAAATGCATGTCAGTTACAATACGCATGTGGGTTTCAAAATGGTCTAGCATATACAGTGAAGGGCACAACCGGGTAGGGAGCAATAAGTCTTAACACAATTTTTTGCAAGCTCTTGAGCGGGTGGCTTTCTTTTCACCTTTGGAGCTTTCAGCCTTGTCCGAACCACAGGTTGTGCTTGCAATGTCTTCGGGTACCTATTCAAGGCCAACTTTTCTTTTCAGCTGAGCATTACGCAAAAAACCCTCGAGAGGGCTGTTGTCACCAACTTCTTGCTCATATTCTATGTTGTCATTCTTCAAAGTTTCCATTGAGCCACTAGCCACTATCTGCTGAGAAGCTTCTGCTTTGTCAGTTGCAGCAGGCATCGCTGGTACACGAGGAGCCATGACAAAAAAATCATCTTCTTTTTCATCTTCAGAGTTCCTTCTCACATCACCGCCTTCCTCCGTTGTTTTCATGCTTTCATTTGGCATCTGCTGGGAGCCCTCATCCACCCCTTCACTCCTTGCATCCAGCTCAACACCCTTCTCCGTCGAAGGGTTCTCACCTGTATCCAGCTCATCACTCTCCTCGATCGAAAGGTCCTCCATTACAGCCTTTCCCTTGCCCTTTGTGTCATGCACACTGCCCACATCACGAAGGGACTGCCACAGGCCTGCAACAAAAAACGTGGATTAAGACTCATATAAGCATGTCATGTATGCTAGAAAATGTTTGATATGCTATGACTATGTGTACGGCCTGGCATACATTGGAATCCATTATGCTGACAAGCCCAATATGCTAATTCGAATTGCTCAGTATGATAACTAGCATATCCAATATGCTAGTTTGCATCTGGAGATGGTATCTTACTTACTAGATTTGCCATTATGACAAACGTACTCTAGTCTGTACACTGAGGACAAGTATGCTAATTAGCATACAAGATATGGTAATTAGCATATCCAGTCAACACACTCAGTATTCTAATTAACACTGTGGGTATGCTAATAATCACACCCTGTACGCTAAAAGACAGTCCTTGTATGCTAGCTACTAGTAGTCCCATTATGCTCATTATCATACCCAGTATGCTAATTAGCATATCCAATATGCTAATTAGCATTCCTAGTATGCTAATTAGTATACCCAGTATGCTATTTAGCATATCCAGTATGCTAATCAACATACTCAGTACGTGAATCAGCATACCCAGTATGCCAATTAGCATTCCCAGTATGCTAATTAGCATACCGAGTATGCTATTTAGCATATCCAATATGCTAATAAGCATATCCAGTACGCTAATCAGCATACCCAGTATGCTAATCAGTATATACACTTTGCTAGTTAGCACTTGGATATGGTAGTTAACTTACTAGATATGCTAATATGCCAAACTTACTCTAATCTGTACACTGAGCACAGGGTATGCTAATTAGCATACAAGATATGCTAATTAGCATATCCAATTAACACACTCAATATTCTCACTGGGTATGCTGATTAGCCTACCCAGTATGCTAATTAGCATACCCAGTATGCTAATTAGCATATCCAGTATGCTAATGAGCATACCCAGTATGCTAATCAGCATATCCAATTAACACACTCAATATTCTAATTAAAACATTGGGTATGCTAATTAGCACACCCTATACAATCTTACCAGATGTTGGTGTGATTGGATGTCTTTGCCCTCTGGGTTTCCAACACCATTCTTGTGGTATCCTCTGCTAGCAGGTCACAGCTCTACATTTTGTCGACAAGGAGCATGCAACTGCAAAGCAGAGAAAGTGGTAGCTATGCCCATAGGGCATCTTGACCGTGGCATTGGTTCCCTTTACTTCAAGTGGCAAACTGAAGCCACTGCATGGGTTGATCATCGTCCCATCGCATATCCCTTCTATACTTTCTGTAAAAGTGCCCATAGCCATATTACACAGGGCAGTGGGAATGGAGGAGCCTTGTAGCATCTTTCTCATGTCCATTAGGAGCTGCAATTGACCTTCACATGCATTCACTTTTGCTTCCATAACCTCCACATTAATCTGCACACCAAAAAAAAGAGGAGCATGGTAAGTACTGATAGCCATTTTTCGGCTATCCAAATTTCCATAATGAGCTACCTCACCCTACCAAAATCACCCAAACACTGTGGCTATCCCTATCATTTCATTGTACATAGGCGTGTGTGAGTTAGGGGACTTTCCCCATATTTTCTTAAAAACCCTCAATTAGCTAGTCACTGGGCTAGTTGAGCCAAAAAAAATTAAATTTAAAAAAAGAAAGGTATATTATGGCCTCTTTGTGTGTAAATATTTCATTGTATATAGTACCTAAATATAAGGATTTTTCATAATTATTTTGGTATTTATTTAAATATTTATATTTAGGTGTGTGTTATTTATGCTATGTACATTGACTCACCACCAATACCACAATTTTTCTTACCATACTCTTTATTCCATAAAGAAATAATTTCATGCAAGCTTCTCTTATTTTTGGTGTAACTCCATCCCAACAAAAATCCAAAGAAACTAGTTTTATTTATGTGTATATTTTTTTCACTATTATGATTTTTTTCCTTCCTACATCTATTCTCTACTACTCTCATAAATTAGAACACCAAAAATATTCATCTTTTTATGGTGGATTATAATGAGATAGATTTATTTTCACCCCTTTATATTTTTTTCACCTATATTATTTATATTTGACATGTACATATTGTTTTAGACCCCTCAATATTTGATTTCCTTAGTTGTACTATTCATTTATATAATGATCTGAACAATATCTTCAATTATAGACCTACCAAATAAGGTCAAGGGTATGTGGCATGCATGCATGCACCATGGAGGGCTCACTCTTGGACGCATTCAAAAGAATCATCCAAAGAAGGACCCCACAAGGACTTTGTGCAGTGGGAAAAGAGAGTCGGTTTCGCTGAATTTTTTAAGGTCACTTGCTCTCATGATTTGAAAAGGTAATATAAACAAAAGTTGTAGCTCGTGGGCTGAAATTTTGTCTCAAATTTTTTCATTTTTTTTTGAACTACGCGCTGTGAGCTATGATTTTATTGGTGGACCCCAGTTTGCCCATGCCATGCTCCCACACTCCCTCTTCCACTTTATCATTTTCCTCTTTCACACACACTTCTCCACTCATCATCCCCACCTCTCTCACCAGTCCTCTCTGCACCCTACTCACCTTCTTCTCAACCTTGAAGAATAAGAGAAACCATGGTGAAATCATGTCTCCTACACACACTTCCATTCCAAAATTGACCACCTAGTCTCATTTTTCCTCTTCCATATTACCCATATCTATCAAAAAAACCACAAAATTCAGCCTCTTCTCTTGAAAGACAGCACCATGTTGATCGATTACTCATATTCAATTACCTTGGCTCTTAAGGAAGGTCAAGAGTGGAGAAAAAACGCATCGTCAAAGCTAGTGGACCGTCAACAAGCGTCAAAATTGACCCTACTCAAGACACTTGGAGCATCAACATTGTAAGAAATCCATGTTTTCTTACCTATTAAGGGTTTTTTCTTCCTTATTCGTATCCTACATGGATACTCCCATTGTAAATATCCAATTCCATTTGTAAATCAATAAAAATACTAACTCCACTAATTTACTAACACTAACCTAGTATGAAAAGTCCTATCACCTCCACTTCTCTCCTCTCTCTTTTCTTCATCTATCCCCACCAACTTCTTGATAATTCCAAGCAAAAGAAATTAGATAAGTGCTGAAAATCTAACCTAACCATGGTTAGAGGAGTAACCCTAGCCCTCAAAATTGCTATAAAAGGAGGGTGTAGCTAGCACAAATGTGGGAGCCATAAGCAAGAGCACTATGCTATAGCTTGAGAAGCCAAGCTCAACCTCTCTAGAAGGAGCTCTTGAGTGGAAGCTCATTGTCTTATGCATATGCATGTGTTGTATTAGGGGTGATTAGCAAGGGAACTCTGTGCCATTGTAAGAGAGAGTGATCATTCAATTGAGAGTAGGAAATCTATCATTTCTCCTACTAGTGTAAGCCCAACATTTGCTGAATCAAGGAGGGTGGATTTGGACTAAGCTTGGATACTTTGTCTCTCTTCCAACGTGAAGTAATGGACAACAATGATGTGTAAGTGTCTTGGTGTTTTTTTAAGTTCTTGATAGCTTGTCTCTGGGTGTTGTCATCAATTTAGCCATAAATCCCACATACTGTAAGAGGGCGACAGGGTGGAGAGGACTCCCCTGGCCTTAAGATAGTGATTGGGGTGGATTTTCTTGTGATGTGTTGTGGTGTAATTTACTCAATCGATGTTGAAAAAATACTAATCTCACTTTGATTGTTCATGACAAATTTGTAAGAAAGTATTAATGCAACAAGCACCCCCTACCCCTTCTCTCTCTTTCTTACATATATAATTGTGTTTGCTTGATCACTGCCGATACATTTCAAAGCAACCCGAGCACTCTCTCTCTCTCTCTCTCTCTCTCTCTCTCTCTCTCTCTCTCTCTCTCTCTCTCTCTCTCTCTCTCTCTCTCTCTCTCTCTCTCTCTCTCTACGCGTCCTAGTTCGCATCCAAAACTAGATGGTGCCCCAAATTTGTGTAGGGTTAGGTTGCGGGTTTGTGTGTGTGTTGTTGTTTTTTCCAACCCCAACCCAATTGAGCAACACGAGAGCCTAGAAGAGTGCTTAGAGGCCACTCTTCTTGTTGCCTACCCCAGACCGCCTCAGTACATAGGTTTGTTGTGCACATATTCCAATCATACGGTGGAAGCATAAAAGTCACGCACTTACACGCTCACAAGTTGAGTCAGCAGAGCAAGAGTGTCCTCACTGTCACGAAATGCCAAACCTTCCAATGTCTCTATTTTTACTTTACACTATATTTCCCTCTTTGCATCCATGTTGTCGCTCTGTAGTAACCTCTGTAATTCATTTTCAGCGTCATGAAGCTTTTGTCTCATAGCAAGCACAATTGGGATGACCCTAGCATTGCTTGCTTGGACAACCCTCGCAGCTTTAAACTCTGATTTTGCAGTTAGAAGATGTTCTTTAGCATCTTGCAGTTGTTTGCTGAGAATTTCAGAGGCAGCCTTTATGTGCTGCAAATTCTCAACGCCAAAAAATGACAGGCTTTCAGCCTACTGGTGAGTGCTGTGGCGAGAGATGGGTGTCTCCTTGGTATCCTCCTTAATTCCGGCTTGCACCTCCTCGATGTTTTGACATACGTTGCGTATCCTCCACTTTTCGACATGGGCCTCATAGTACCCTTTCTCTCGGAGGTCTTGCAAATGCTGGATAGAGAATTCAGCCCAATTGAATTGCATGGCTGAGCTACTTGCAATTGCCGCCGGGCTGAATTCTTTTACAAACCCCTTGGCAAATGCAGAGTTAATCTCCATGTTTGATGGGGTCTTCTGGTACACCTTGTAATGCAGCTGCATCACCTGGTCGAACATATCAGTACGCAAACAACTGCATTTAATGCGATAATGACTACGATTCTTTGACTCTTTGAAAACACTGAACCACTCCACATCACTGATCTGATCCCACCTCACTAGTTTCATTAGGCAAAATTTGGACTCACAAAGGGGCCCTTTAAGGAGTTTGACTTTACCTCTCTCTACCAAAACGGGCGCATGGATAAATTTTTGCAAATAAACTCCAAAGTTGACGGAGGTTTGACAGTTAGAATGTCCTCTTCAAGCTCTATCTACTGATATATAGCACGCCATGAGATTCCTCATATTTTAGAAGAGTGAATAAAAAAAAGAATCTTCTAAAATATGAAGAATCTCATGGCGTGCTATATATCAGTAGATAGAGTTTGAAGAGGACATTCTAAATGTCAAACCTCAGCCAACTTTGGATTTTATTTGCAAAAATTTATCCATGCGCCCGTTTTGGTAGAGAGAGGTAAAGTCAAACTCCTTAAAGGGCCCCTTTGTGAGTTCAAATTTTGCCTAATGGGGGTTGGCACCATCCAGGGAGAGGCCATGAACATCATTGAAATCTTCTGCTGTAATACAAAACTTGCTCTGTACTGGGACTGTAAACTTTGGAGCTTTCCATCGGCCTGCACACCCCCAATGTCACAAGATTAGCAGATTTTTCTATTTGTTGGTATGTAAAAACTTATAATGTAGCTAGGAGTGTGTTAACAATAGGAAAGTGCAGTATTGAGCACTTCCTTCCAATTTCAAGGTTCAAATCAAACACTGGTTTGTGCTTCTTGAGCCAGACTTCGACTTGAGCGATTGTATTTCAAGTGACTATTCACAAGATGTCCTACTGCTAAAGCCGACATCAAGGGACAACTCTCCAGCCAAGACAGCACCAACAACTATCCTCGCAAATCATAATGAGGTAGAGAGAGAGAGAGAGAGAGAGAGAGAGAGAGAGAGAGAGAGAGAGAGAGAGAGTATTGAGTCATCCTTCCCCTTTGTATGCAAGGTCTTTTCCATTGGGGATGCTAGGGAATCAGAGAGCTTCACCCTTTTTCGGGGCGGAGAAGAAGCAGCAGAAAGTTCAGCCCTTGACTTTGTTTTTGGTTCTCTCTTGCCTCTGGTCCCTGCGCCCCGCTTCTCTCCATGCATGTTGACTGCCCCACTCCGCTTCTCTCCATGCATTTTGACTGCCCCACTCCCCTCAAAGTAACACTGTGTAAATGGTCAGGAAATTGGATTTAGGGTGGTCTTCCTATTTTGAAATATTTGATGGATTCTCACACGTTTGAAAAGCTACACTCTCATTATGCTTACAAGATATGCTTGTTGCCACATGATAACTAGCACAAAAAGCATGACAAGTTAACATGCTTACACCCAATTGTCAAAATGGTATCAAAGATTAGAAAATCTTGAACAATCCAACCAAAATAGATACAAGGGTATTTTGGGAATTTTTGAAATTTGAGGAGTATTTTGAGAATTTCCACAAATTAGAGGGGTATTTTGGTAATTTTACCTAATAATTAGCTCGATACGATGCGTTGTATTAAGGCCGCCGGTCGGGGTATTTTGTCAGTTGCTCATCATAAAGACGACAAAAGCAACAAAACAACTCTCTTTTGAAACTAGTACCGTCATAAATAATTAAAGATAGAGAGAATGAAAGGAGTGGAAGGCCACGTAAGAGGTGCTCGAGGGTAGGCCTATCTCTTTTTCTCCCACACGATAGAGAGATTGAATCATTGAAAGCAGTGGAAGGCCAGTTAAGAGGTGCTCTAGGGTAGGCCTACTACCTTTCTTCCCTCTAACTGAAAAACAATACCCTCTTTTTTTTGTTGAAAATAACACGAAATTGCATTAAGAGAGAAAAGCATCACAAATGTGCCTCACAGCTTGTTGGGAGAGAGGCATCCCTTATGGAGAGAGAAAACAAAAATACAAAAAGGGGGAGGCATCCCACAGTTGAGGGTGAACATTACAGTTTAAGACAAGAGAAAGCCTTTCGTTGGAGTAGAATATCAACATCATGTCTTTCCAACATTGCCATCTATGTATAACACATAAAGACATAGGATATACTTCCCACTTGTGGCTTAGACAAGCAACAAATAGTTTCTTAACCTCTATTATGACCGAGGGTGAGTTATCACCAAAACTATGATTGAAGATGGATTTGGTTCTCTAAGTCCAGCAAGACCATAGGTAAGTGAGCCTCAACAAGTTCCAAAGTGGGATGTCCATCCTTAAGCATTCACCTATCAGTAACTCCTTGACTATAAATTATTGGGGATGCACCTCTTTGCAGTAAGACTATAGAAAATGTTATTTGTTGGCATTGTGTTGACATCCAAAGAAAATATGATCCAAGTCTTCAACAACATATATTGCACCTTCTGTAATTGCCATCTCGTATCTTGGCCTGGAGAGATCTTACTCATGTACATACATCCTGATGAATGATAATCTATGCTAGAAAACTATGTTTGATATGGATCACAAAACCCTATACACATTTGAGCCTATATATCCATTGCTTTGAGCTCCAGTTTAGGGTCCATTTCCTATTCAACCTTCTTCTGAGGTCTTCATCAAAAGTTTGGCAACCTTTTGAGAGCTATTGTAGGCTTTCCATGCCCAGTCCTTGAGAAACAACCACTTGCACTGATGAGACATCCCACCACCCAACCAGAAAATTCTTGACTTCTTTTATCATGCATATAAACTTAGATATACAACTAGAAGTTAGGTTATATGAGTTAACAATTTGGGTGGGGGTCAACCAAGTCCCATTTATTTGGAGATCATTCCAAGTTTTAAGGCCAACTTTAAAGCACTTGTGGGTTTTAATGGATAGAGTTCTTCTAGTAAATTTTAGTATTCAGCCTGTCCATATGGAATCCCACAATAGAAAATGAGTAGATAACACAATAGTATGAGGAATGTGTAACCCCTTTTCAATTTCCAACTGAATTCCACATCAAAGACACAATCAATTATCTTCCACAGGCTTGACATTCCATACTGAGGTGATCATACCCCATAGGTTAAGATTGGACCAAGCCTTTTTAGAATGCAGGTTCAAAAATCAGAGGCATACAAGCTTTACTAGAACATACATTCCAAGTTTTAACACACCCAGACCACCTCTTGATTTATGCATACAACAAATTTTTTGGTGTTTTTTGTACATCGTCTGAACCGCCCCATAAAAATCTCCTTGCCAATGAGATAACTTTTAGTTGTAGCTTAGATGGTTTCCAACAGGACAAGAACTAGATAAGGGAGGGCAAAAGATAATGGTTGAATACAAATGTTCTTGAAGACAAAGAAGGTTGAAGGGATTGCCACATAAAACTCTTTTTTGTGAATTTTTCTAGGACCCAATCCCATCTCTGAGCCATGGCTACTTTGATTCCCATTGGAATCCCCAATAATTTGAAGACATCGCCATCAGGTATCTCTCGATATCCTATTGGAGTGATTGGCAAGGTAGTTTTCCCATCAAAGGCTTTAAATCCAGTTTTGTGGTGGTTGATTTGAGAGCCACTTGCAAGGAAAAGAATTTTAGTGTCAATAGATTAATGATTAGCAGTGCACAAAGCATTAGTGTCATTTGCAAACATTTGTAGACATAGATCAATATGAGAGACAAAGACTATGATCGATTTCAATTTACCTTCTTGTTTGATCTATTTTCTAACTAGCCTGGAATGAGCTGGTCTCTTTAGATAGTTATGCCAGTGTTGAAGCCAGTTGTGAGTTTAGAGAACCCATACGGTACAGATCAAACAACTAGAATCAAAGTACTGAACTGCAATAGAAAAATTGAACTAAGACAGAGTACTGAACTGGAAAGACTAAAGGCTGGAACATCGGAACTGATAATGTATATTCAGATTAGTATGCGTAATACAGAAAGTACAAGCTAATCATTAAAGTACAAATGTCTCCAAGCCCAAAAGGTTCCCACGATTAATACAAGAACTTCAAAGATAAGTACAGAGGCTAACAATAGTACATGACAACCAACCCAAAACCAACCAACCAACCCCGTAGAATTTGTAATGGGTCCTATTTATAGGGTTGTGTAGAGTTACTATAGTAACTACTATAGTTACTACCCGTCAGATACTTCTGGAAGCTACCACCGATAATTCCTAAAGGACTTTTTCCGCCTGCGACATCTACATCCTTCCTTTCTTTCTTTAATTTTTGTATGAACCAAAATTTATCATCGATGAGCCAAAAGGAATCTTCTACCTTCAAAAGTATAGGGACATTCTTGATGTGTGTATTTGGGAAAGCCGCCTCATTCTTGATGTGTGTATCTGAAAAATCCACCTCTGAATTTCGATATCAGGACATAGACTACCTAGTATTCTTCCATTGAACCCGCTGTTAGGAGTTTTTTGGAGCAAGGGATTGCACATATGTACATACCCATGCATGGTGCATCGAATAAAGGATTGCCCATTTTCCAGAACCAGGTGGTTACGTGGGGCCCACATGTGTACAGGTAGGACAACATGTACATAATGCATCGATTTTCACTATCACCAGTACTAGTGTGTTTTTTCTATAATAATGAGGAGTTGGTAGCGCGTAAAACTTCTTAAGGAAGCTATCCGCAGGCCGACGACATGAGGTAAGCACGTGCGTCAGATGGCATCTAGTGGCATCAGGAGGTCGAATGGGGTCAATATTTGCACGTGGATAAGTACGGACACAACGGGGTGTTTTCTTGTGATAATTATGCAGAAAGGTCATCATGAGGACTATATTTGGGGGCCACTTCACGTGGTTGTGGAATGCATTATTGAAAAAAGTTGAGTGCCAGGTGTGTGGATGGATGCGGCAGGGTGACAAATATGCACTGCGAGGCCACTTTTTGGCATGTTCGGGGTCCGTTTGAGGTCAACTAAAAGGTCAAAGGTTCCCAAGTAATAAAGCTAAGTGTGGGAACTGAAAAACCTGAGAGAAGACTAGAACCAGAAAAAACGTGGAGAGAAGAGGAGGAACAACCGCAACTGAGTTTTTGCTGTTTTTGGAGCCTATTTTGGCCATAAACTGCTCATGTGAGGTCGGATTTGAGCATTGTGACATTTTAGACTGGGATTTTGGGCCGTTTCGGACGTGATGGTGCTGTCCATTTTGCCAAATTTCTCATTGTTTTTCTGTTGTTTTGGCTGTGTAAGTTTCTCCTATGAGCGAAGCCTCTTCTCAAGTTTGTGATTCTATCTGGCATATTTCATCAATATTGTGTGAGCTATTTTCCCCATTGGTGTTGGTGGACTAAGATCAATTGTATCTAAACATCAGAAATTATCCTCTTTTGAGCTGAGTTTTTTTAGGTGTGTATGCGTGTGTGTGTCTGTGTTGAGTGGGCAAAGGGATAGTCTCTCTCCTCTCACTCCATCGGTGTGTTCCCTGTCTCGGCCAGGTGGGTTGTGTAAGCCGAGTGGTGCCCCATAGTGTGTGTGTGTGTGTGTGTATCATCCCAAGATTTTGTGCCGGGTGATTATAGAGGCATTATGTGTGTTTCCATCCTGCTCATATTCTTTTGGCGCCCCCACGGAGGATCTTCTTTGAGTACCTTCAGCTTCATGATTACAGGTTGCAGATTACAGGTTACAGGTTATAGGGACAGATACAGGTACAGGTGATTCACACAGGTACAGGTAGCTAGAGTAGAGTGATATACTAGCCAGTGAAAGTCACTTGCAGTTGCCGTGGGTATGCATCATTTGGCGCATGTTTGAGCGCATTGTCTGCTGGTATTGTATGTTACTTGTGGAAACTGCCATTGTATGCCTTTGTGGAGCCATACTTGGTTTTATTTGGCAGTCCCAGCTATTTCTAAGACTTGGTCTGGAAGATAGTCATTTCTGAGACTTGACTATACGAGATTGCATAAGCTTTCGTGAGAGGGTCAATAGCATGAGGTTTTATTGAGTTGGGGGATTCTCAAATTTGAAATCCTTTCGGTGATACAGATCGTTGGAGCACCCTTTTCATGACCTCGCCATAGGCTATGTACTAGTGATTCCTACTTGATGCTCGGGTTCTATTGTTGGCAGGTTATGCATACATATACAGTCTATATTTTGGGTTCTTACTGCTCTACTTCTGCAGAAACTCTACCAAAATTTTTCCAAGTTGTGATGGTTGGTTTTTTGGTCTTTTGAGCCATTTATGTTGTTATGTTGCTGAAATTCTAGCAAAATCAGAGGATAAGTCAGGTGTGCCTTCTTGGGAGCTGCATGGTTGGCTTTAATGGATGATCAAATGGACCTCAATTCACTCCTTTTCATTTAACTCAAAGAATCCAATAAATGTTCATGTGTCCAGGAAGATTTTTTTCCAGCAGCACATAGTCTTTATGTTCGGGCCAAGAAGATTAAGAGAGATATTGGAATGCCCTTTGCCTGTTGTAATTCCGATGATTAACTATGAAAACTCATTTGATGTGCATGTGTTTGTCCTTATCTAAACTTGAGCTCCATTGAAGTTTCTGGAGATTGGGTCAGTCAAAAGTTTTGGGTTCAAAAGAGCGACAAAGGCGAGGATGTCAAGGCCAAGAGGAAAACAAGGGCTCGTTGCAAGTTTCATGTTTCAGACTTTCCACTAGGGGATGTGCAATTAAGCTATGGCTTGAAGGAGGATTTGACAAGCAGGCAAGCAGATGCTACTTTTGGGCAGCTTATAGAGATGGTGCCTAAGCTAAAGCGACAGTGGAAGAGGATGGTTAACCCAATGGAGAAAGAATCAGAGAGAGGTTCAGTGAAGGTGTTGGCGATGGACAAGCTACCAGAAATTTTCCCAATAGTAGATGTGTGGCACAAAAGAAAAAATCTGGGACAAGATTATGTGGATGGTGGAGCCCAAATATGTGTCATAACACACTCATGTGTTGAGAAGATGGGTCTTACAGTGACTGGGGTGTCAGGCTTCCGGATTAGATTGGAAAACCATCAAAAAGAAAAAAGTTTGGGTGTTGTAAACAGCTTAGAAGTGGAGGCGTATGATGCAAAGGTGATGGTTGATTTTCATATGATGCCAGCGGTATTGGGAGCATATCCTATTATACTGGGCAGACCATGGTTACGTAAAGTGGGAGCTCTTCAAGATTGGAGACGTGGTACAATTAGCCTCTATAAAAAGACAGGTGCCAAGAAGCTATATAATATGGACACAAGGAAACAATTGGAAGAGCTTTATGAAGATGAAGATGAGTCTAGTGATGAAGACTATTCCACAGTGACTGATGAGAACAGTGATAGTACTACTAGTAGTGATGAGGATGTTGATGTTGTTCTTTTGATGGACAAAGAAATCCAGGAGTCTGGTTTAGTAACATTTGGAAATGAGGTTGAAGATGAAAGTGAAGGGCCTTATGAAGTGATTGAAGGGCTGATGTAAACCAAGGTTGAATTGTCAAAGAAGAAGGAATTGATGACACAAATGATCAGTGGAGACCTCTCAGCTATGGAGAAGGAGATATATTTGCACATGCTATGGAGAAGGAGATATATTTGCACATGCTGGCTAGTTTTCCTGATTTGTTCATTACTTCATATGAAGAGATTAGAGGGTTCAAAGGAGAAGAGATGCATATAGAGCTGAAAGAAGGTGCTAAGCTAGTGAAACAAAGGCTAAGAAAGATGGGTCAAGAGAAAATGGAAGCTTTGAGAGAAGAGGTGGACAAGTTATTGAAGGTAGGGTTCATAGTTCGAGTGGAGACCACAGAATGGATGAGTCCAGTAGTAGTCAGTCCAAAGAAGGATGGGAAGTGGAGGATTTGTGTAGATTTTAAACCCTTAAATGCAGCCACTAAGAAGAACCCATATCCTCTTCTAGTCATTGATCAGATCTTGGATTTAGTGGCAGGTTATGAGAGGTACAGTGTGTGTGATGGTTTTTCAGTCTATTTTCAATTGAAGATTGCTCTTAAAGACCGAACAAGGACAACTTTCATTACGCCATGGGGATGCTATTGCTACACGGTATTTCCATTTGGGTTGTCAAATGGACCATCTTTCTATCAAGAGAGAGCAAATTGGTTATTGGAACCATTCAATTGTAGTTGCGTTAAAGCTTTTATGGACGACCTCAATGTCTACAGCAATAGGGTTGAGCACCATCAGAAGCTGCAGATGGTATTGGCTCGATATGATGAATGCGGAGGACAACTAAATCCAAAGAAATGTCATCTAGGACAGCCAAGGGTGAAGTTATTGGCCCATATGGTGTCAGAAAATGGCATTGAGGCTGATCCAAATAAGCTTAATTCTATTATTCTTCTTCCAACACCTACGAGTACAAAGCAATTGGCAACCTTTATACACAAAGTGAAGTACATGGCACGGTTTATTCCATTGTCTTCACAGCTTCTTTATCCATTACAACAAGTGGCAAATCATGAACCATTGCAATGGGATGACAAGTGTGAAGAAGTGTTTCAAGAGGTGAAAGAGTGTTAGGGGGGCTATCAGCTATGCAGGCTCCTGATTGGAAGAAAGCGTTTTATGTAAATCCATCAGTAGGGGATGATGCCATTGGATCCATGCTATTGCCAAAGGGGAAGGGCAGTCATTATATGAGGCCAGTGTAATGTGCAAGGCGAGTAAAGTTGATAGTAGAGAGAAAATTCTCGGAAGTAGAGCTAGTGATGGCCAGTGTAATATTTGCTTGTCGACGATTTCTTCATTACTTGCTACCACGACCTTTTGTATTCCTGACGAGTTATGCCTTTTTTCCACAATTAATTAATGGTACTAACATGTCAAATGTGGTCAAGAAATGGGTAATTGAGCTGCAAGAATTTGAGTTCTCATTTTTAGTGGAAGACAGTACAAGGGCTACCCTAGCTGATTTGTTGACTTACAACGAGGATCCCCTTCTTGTTAAGGAGGAAGCGGTGAGAAAGGTAGTCAAAGCAGCGCCACAGATCAGAAATACACATGTTTTGTTCTTTGATGGATCATACAGAAAGAGCCATGATGCGGCTTCAGGGGGCATAGCACTTTACGATCCAGAGGGGAAGCTAGTATGCAAGAGAGGGTTCAAATTGGATGCTCATAGTAACAATGAGGCTGAATATGCTACTTTGGAAGCCAGATTACACATTTGTTTGAAGCAGTGGATTAGAAGGTTGAGCATAAAAGGTGATGCCTTGTTAGTTGTGAAGCAAGTGTTGGGTGTGTGGAAGAGCAAGAACACCTCATTGAAGGAAATGTGTTTCAGAATTAAAGGCCTGTTAGAAAAGTTCGAAGCATGGAGCATTAAACACATTGAACGTGCTCTAAATGGAGAGGCACATGAAGCAACTTAGAGCATCATTGGGGAGGTGTTTGTGTTGAGGACCAATTTACCTTTTTATCATGACCGGGAAAGTTTGGCTCAAAAAGAGGAGTTTTTGCTAACAGGAATGAGAGGACAAGGAAGGAAGAAGTGCCCCAGGTCGTAGTAAGAAGAAGGAAAACAGCGACGAAGGTGAGGATTTCAAGGCCAAGAGGAAAAGAAAGGCTCGTTGGAAGTTTCATGTTTCAGACTTTCCACTAGGGGATGTGCAATTAAGCTATGGCTTGAAGGAGGATTTGACAAGCAGGAAAGCAGATGCTACTTTTGGGCAGCTTATAGAGATGGTGCCTAAGCTAAAGCAACAGTGGAAGAGGATGGTTAACCCAATGGAGAAAGAATCAGAGAGAGGTTCAATGAAGGTGTTGGCGATGGACAAGCTACCAGAAATTTTCCCAATAGTAGATGTGTGGCACAAAAGAAAAAATCTGGGACAAGATTATGTGGATGGTGGAGCCCAAATATGTGTCATAACACACTCATGTGTTGAGAAGATGGGTCTTACAGTGACTGGGGTGTCAGGCTTCCGGATTAGATTGGAAAACCATCAAAAAGAAAAAAGTTTGGGTGTTGTAAACAGCTTAGAAGTGGAGGCGTATGATGCAAAGGTGATGGTTGATTTTCATATGATGCCAGCGGTATTGGGAGCATATCCTATTATACTGGGCAGACCATGGTTACGTAAAGTGGGAGCTCTTCAAGATTGGAGACGTGGTACAATTAGCCTCTATAAAAAGACAGGTGCCAAGAAGCTATATAATATGGACACAAGGAAACAATTGGAAGAGCTTTATGAAGATGAAGATGAGTCTAGTGATGAAGACTATTCCACAGTGACTGATGAGAATAGTGATAGTACTACTAGTAGTGATGAGGATGTTGATGTTGTTCTTTTGATGGACAAAGAAATCCAGGAGTCTGGTTTAGTAACATTTGGAAATGAGGTTGAAGATGAAAGTGAAGGGCCTTATGAAGTGATTGAAGGGCTGATGTAAACCATGGTTGAATTGTCAAAGAAGCAGGAATTGATGACACAAATGATCAGTGGAGACCTCTCAGCTATGGAGAAGGAGATATATTTGCACATGCTGGCTAGTTTTCCTGATTTGTTCATTACTTCATATGAAGAGATTAGAGGGTTCAAAGGAGAAGAGATGCATATAGAGATAAAGGAAGGTGCTAAGCCAGTGTGGCAAAGGCTAAGAAGGATGGGTGAAGAGCAAAAGGAATCCTTGAGGGAATAGGTGGACAAGATATTGAAGGCAGGGTTCATAGTTCCAGTGGAGACCACAGAATGCGTGAGTCCAGTAGTAGTCAGCCCAAAGAAGGATGGGAAGTGGAGGATTTGTGTAGATTTTAAACCCTTAAATGTAGCCACTAAGAAGAACCCATATCCTCTTCTAGTCATTGATCAGATCTTGGATTCAGGTTATGAGAGGTACAGTGTGTGTGATGGTTTTTCACGCTATTTTCAATTGAAGATTGCTCTTAAAGACCGAACAGAGACAACTTTCTTTACGCCATGGGGCTGTTATTGCTACACGGTATTTCCATTTGGGTTGTCAAATGGACCATCTTTCTATCAAGAGAGAGCAAAATGGGTATTGGAACCATTCAATTGTAGTTGTGTTAAATCTTTTATGGACGACTTCTATGTCTACAGTAGTAGACATAGAAGGGTATTGGAACCACTCAATTGTAGTTGTGTTAAAGCTTTTATGGACGACTTCTATGTCTACAGTAGTAGGGTTGAACACCATGAGAAGATGCAGATGGTATTGGCTCAATATGATGAATGTGGAGGACAACTAAATCCAAAGAAATGTCATCTAGCATAGCCAAGGGTGAAGTTATTGGGCCATATGGTGTTAGACAATGGCATTGAGGCTGATCCAAATAAGGTTAATTCTATTATTCTTCTTCCAACACCTACGAGTACAAAGCAATTGGCAACCTTTATACACAAAGTGAAGTACATGGCACGGTTTATTCCATTGTCTTCACAGCTTCTTTATCCATTACAACAAGTGGCAAATCATGAACCATTGCAATGGGATGACAAGTGTGAAGAAGTGTTTCAAGAGGTGAAAGAGGTGGTAGGGGGGCTATCAGCTATGCAGGCTCTTGATTGGAAGAAAGCGTTTTATGTAAATCCATCAGTAGGGGATGATGCCATTGGAGCCATGCTATTGCAAAAGGGGAAGGGCAGTCATTATATGAGGCCAGTGTAATGTGCAAGCCGAGTGAAGTTGATAGCAGAGAGAAAATTCTCGAAAGTAGAGCTAGTGATGGCTAGTGTAATATTTGCTTGTCGACGATTTCGTCATTACTTGCTACCACGACCTTTTGTTTTCTTGACGAGTTATGCCCTTTGGCCACAATGAATTAATGGCACTAACATGTCAAATGTGGTCAAGAAATGGGTAATTGAGCTGCAAGAGTTTGAGTTCTCATTTTTAGTGGAAGACAGTACAAGGGCTACCCTAGCTGATTTGTTGACTTACAAGGAGAATCCCCTTCTTGTTAAGGAAGATGTGGTGAGAAAGGTAATCAAAGAAGCGCCACAGATCAGCAATGCACATGTTACGTTCTTTGATGGCTCATACAGAAAGAGCCGTGATGCGGCTTCAGGGGGCATAGCACTTTACGATCTAGAGGGGAAGCTAGTATGCAAGAGAGGGTTCAAATTGGATGCTCATAGTAACAATGAGTCTGAATATGCTACTTTGGAAGCCAGATTACACATTTTTTTGAAGCAGGGGATTAGAACGTTGAGCATAAAAGGTGATGCCTTGTTAATTGTGAAGCAAGTGTTGGGTGTGTGGAAGAGCAAGAACACCTCATTGAAGGAAATGTGTTTTAGAATTAAAGGTCTGTTAAAAAAGTTCGAAGCATGGATCATCAGACACATTGAACGTGCTCTAAATGGAGAGGCACATGAAGCAGCTCAAAGCATGATTGGGGAGCTATTTGTGTTGAGGACCAATTTACCTCTTTATCACCGCCGGGAAAGTTTGGTTTAAGAAGAGGAGTTTTTGCTAATAGGAATCATTCCGAAAGACATTCAGAAGTCTAAGAAGTATGGTTTTGTGCGTAGAGCATACAGGTACAAATTGATTGGGGATGTCTTTTACATGAAAGGGGATGATCTCGTGTTGAGACGTGTACCTTGGCGGGAGGAGCTTTATAGAGTGTTGGAAGAGAATCATGAAGGGCATGTGGTGGCCATTTTGCTCTAAAGATCACCTTGCATAAGATCTTGCAAGAAGGGTATGTATGGCCTAGTTTGCACAAGGATGTTCACCATTGGTGTAGGTCTTGCAATAGGTGTCAAGCATTTGGGAAGAGAGTGTTGAAGCGAGAGCTACGAAAAACCATTATGGCGTTTGATGTGTTTGAAAAGTGGGGGATTGATGCAATAGGCCCGTTACCTATCAGAAGCAGGGGAAAAAGCTATATTTTGACTGCAGTGGACTATCTCTCTAGATGGGCAGAGGCTATATCAGTAAAACAAATCACTACAAAGGATGTGGCAAAATTTGTGTATGATGAAATATGTTGCAAGTTTGGGGTGCCACTAGAGCTACTTTCAGATAAGGGGCCAGGATTAAAGCTAAACTACTAGACTTTTTATGCGCAAAGATGAAGATTAGGCACCAGCATACCACTCCCTATTACCCATAGTGTAATGGCTTAAATGAAAGATTCAATGGAGAGTTGGTACAAATTCTTTCAAAAGTGACAGAGCACTAAGGAAAGAATTGGGATTTGGAATTTTCTAGTGCATTATGGGCTTATTGTACTTCGGTGAAGAGAGGTACAGGGTTTCCTCCATTTCATTTTGTATATGAAAAGGAAGCACTATTGCCTGTGGAGGTAGAGTTGTCTGCAGTAATGATGCTAGAGAAGCTGCTTGGGCCGCCTAGGGATGCATTCAAAGAGAGGCTCTTACAGTTACAAGAGGTTCAGCTGGATAGGATGTGCGCATTGGAACATTATGGGCAGATACAGGATAAGGCTTTGGCAAAGATAAATGAAAAGGTCAAAAGTAAGGGTATCAAGAAGCATGACTTGGTTTTGTGCTACAACAGTTACAAGAGGTTCAGCTGGATAGGATGTGCACATTGGAACATTATGGGCAGATGCAGGATAAGGCTTGGGCAAAGATAAATGAAAAGGTCAAAAGTAAGGGTATCAAGAAGCATGACTTGGTTTTGTGCTGACAACACCTTCCAAAAGAAGTTTCAAGTTAAGTGGGAAGGCCCTTTCAAGGTAGTGGAGTGTTTTCCAAATGGCACATATCAGTTGGCTAACCTGGATGGGATTCTACATAAGTCAAGGGTAAATGGATTGCGTCTTAAATTTTATCATGCTAGATTGATGATGGTGGAGCAAGATGAGTTGTCTACGGAGCAAGTAATGTTGGTGAGGGATGAGGAGATGCGGCGAGTCTAGTATCTCTTTTTGTTGTTGTTGATCATGAATGATCTAGCAGGCTAGGGAATGGGCAAACTATGTTAGGAGTTTTCTGGAGCAAGGGATTGCACATATGTACATACCCATGCATAGTGCATCAAATAAAGGATTTCCCAGTTTCCAGAACTAGGTGGTTATGTGGGGCCCATATGTGTACAGGTAGGACAACATGTACATAATGCATCGATTTTCACTATCACTAGTACCAATGTGTTTTTTCTATAATAATGAGGAGTTGATAGCATGTAAAACTTCTTGAGGAAGCTATCTGCGGGCCGATGACATGAGGTAAGCAGGTACGTCAGATGGCATCTAGTGGCGTCAGGAGGTCGAATGGGGTCAATATTTGCACGTGGATAAGTACGCACACAATGTGGGTGTTTTCTTGTGATAATTGTGCAGAAAGGTCATCATGAGGACTGTATTTGGGGGCCACTTCACATGGTTGTAGGATGCATTATTGGAAAAATTTGAGTAGGTGTGCGGATCGATGCGGCAGGGTGACAACTATGCATTGCAAGGCCACTTTTTGGCGTGTTCGGGGTCCGTTTGAGGTCAACTGAAAGGCCAAGGTGCCCAAGTAATAAAGCTAATTGTGGGAACTGAAAAACCTGAGAGAAGACCAGAAAAAACGTGGAGAGAAGAGGAGGAACAGCCGCAACTGAGTTTTTGTTGTTTTGGGAGCCTGTTTTGGCCATAAACTGCTCATCCGAGGTCGGATTTGAGCACTGTGACATTGCAGATTGGGGTTTTGGGCCGTTTTGAACGTGATGGCGGTGTCCATTTTTCCAAATTCCTTATTGTTTTTCTGCTGTTTTGACTGTGTAAGTTTCTCCTATGAGTGAAGCCTCTTCTCAAGTTTGTGATTGTATCTAGCACATTTCATCAATACTGTGTGAGCTATTTTCCCCATTGGTGTTGGCCTAAGCTCAATTGTATCTAAACATCATAAATTATCATCTTTTGAGCTGAGTCTTTTGGGTGTGTGTATGCGTGTGTGTGTCAGTGTTGAGTGGGCAAAGGGATAGTCTCTCTCCTCTCACTCCATCGGTGTGTTCCCTGTCTCGGCCAGGTGGGTTGTGTAAGCCGAGTGGTGCCCCATAGTGTGTGTGTGTGTGTGTGTGTGTGTGTGTGTGTGTGTGTGTGTGTGTGTGTGTGTGTGTGTGTGTGTATCATCCCAAGAGTGTGTGTCGCGTGATTATAGAGGCATTGTGTGTGTTTCCATCCCGCTCACGCCGCTTCCTCTTGCCTTTCCTCTTTGGTGCCTCAGAAGGATGACTACCATCATTTTCCTTCTGGATGAGTCTGTAAATGGCCTCCAAGTTGATCCTTTCTTGCTGTAGTCATCTCATGTTCATAGGGCGTGAGAGGGTTGTATGTTTTCGTGTCATGGTCATACAAGGTTTGTTTGCCTTTAGTGAGAGGGGCTCTGGCCAGCTTATGACAATGAGAGGCAGTGTGTATCCTTCATTTTAGTGTCTATTCAAGGACTCTGTCTACCAGTTGAATATTGTTGGGATGAGGGGATAATTCACAAACTTCTTGATAATGGAAACTGGCTGATTTCGAGTTTTGTACCATCTACCTAGCCCCAACATAGAGTATCTGGAAGCACCCTAAATCAAAGAAAATAGTTTCATCTATAAAAAACCTCCTTGTGATGGGTGTTGCTTGATGCCTTGATCTTTTATTGAGTGTAATCAGCCGTAGCGAATGCTGATCAATGGTGTCAGACTCAGAAGGGTAGACTAAATCTTTATCTTTATCTCTGCTAGTTAGTGATATTTGATGATGTAGTTTGTGTTGGTCCCCAGGTGTAGTATTTTTCTAGGTTCCATTAGTATGTTGTTGGACAACATGATGATTCTGGTCTTCAGCAACATCAGTATCAATAATTGATTATACCAATACTCAGAATAATCCTGAAGAAGATTCTAATGAAGAGGAGGATTATCATCATCATGGTCATCAGGTTTATATGGATTGTCCCCTATATCCTCCTCCTCTTTGTCAGAATCTTATTCAGAATTATTCTGAGTATTGATATAATTAGTTATGGCCTGATTTACCAGTGTTGTGTTATAATCACTCACTTTATCCTGCAAATCACTTTGAATGGAGTCAATCAGTGCTTTAAGATCTTTAAGATTTAGTGTAACACGACCCTCAAGATTTAGTATATCATCAATATTTTGGTAAATATACTTCTCCAGTACAGACTGCTTGAACACAGTGTGCGTTTTGAGTATCTCTTTATAATCAGAGCACTTCATGCATAGCAGGTTCTGAAATCTATCAGCATCTGTCTGGGCTTTTTTCTCTACTTCAAAAATCAGTTGTTTGTCAGATTCCAACCTAAGAAGCTTAGTCTCTAGAGCACTGATGGTTCAAGATCTCTGAGCTTCCTCAATCCGATGGCAAAGAGCTTGGTCAGCAAGTTTCCTTTGAGCTTACCGTGTGCCAGCTTTAGTTGTGGCCAGTTCTACTTTGAGTTTTTCTAATTCAATGTTGGACACTAACGCTTCCATCATTTTTCCGAGGGTGTGCACGATAGTATTCCAGGATGTCTGAATAGCAACAGAGCATCCATCTATAATACTGGCTATATCAAAATTGTCTCGCTCATAACCAACACAGGATCCGGGTATGGAAGGGTTGCTCTATCTGGTTTCCACAGTACCATCCTACCCTTTAGAATATTTTTTTGCAGACGTTGGAGCCGGTCACACTTTACTATTGGTAAAGTTGAGTCACTGCTTTGCTGACTTGGAGGAATGGAAGAGGCTTTATCCTTTCCTTTTTCAATCTTCTCTATTGGCACAGATGACTGCTCAGTAGGCTGGGTTTCTGGAAGCACAGTGGAAGATGTTGCCTCGCCAAATCTTTTGTGCAAATCCTTCACTACCTCAGAGCTTTGAGCCAAACTGGTCCTAGGTTTTTTAGAGATACCGGTCTCAGTAGCTTCACCAGTTCTTTTATGGCCCACAAAAACCACTTACTGATATGGATGTGTATCTTGGTCTAGTTCTTCCAGCTTTGAGGACTGACAAAGATCACAAATCATCTCCTTCAGTTAACAATGGAATCTTTCCTAAACAAGACATCACAGCTAAGGAATCCTTAGGCACATAGTACAGAGAGATGGCTGAAATCCTTTTTAAAGCCAGAGTCAGACTAATCAGCCACTCTCACAAGGATGGATACACACTGCCTCGCATTGTCATAAGTTGGCCAAAGCCCCTCTCACTAAAGGAAAACAAACCATGTATGATCATGACACCAAAACATACAACCCTCTCATGCCCTATGAACATGAGATGACTACAGCAAGGAAGGATCAACCTGAACAAGAGGCCATTTATAGACTTATCCAGAAGGAAAATGCTGGTACTTGTCCTTTTGAGATACCAAAGAGGAAACGCAAGATGAAGCGAGTTCTGTGGAAGGATACTAGGTGGTCCACTTCCTGATATTGAAATCTAGAGGTGGATTTTCCATATACACACATCAAGAAGGACCCTATACTTTTGAAGGCAAAAGATTGCTTTTGGCTCGTTCGATAATAAATTTTGGTTCATACCAAAATTCAAGAAAGAAGGGAAGGATGTAGATGTTGCAGGCAAGAACAGTCCCTTAGGAATTATTGACGATAACTTGTAGAAGTATCCGACGATCCGTAACTAAAAGATTTACAGTAGTAACTCTCACAATCCTATAAATAGGACCCATTACACAAAACATTTGGCCACATGTAACTTTGGGCGGCATGACTACATCTTAGAACACCAACAGGGAGAGAGTTCGCTAGTCAAAGAGCATTCCAGCTCATCCCACCGTGATCACCAAAACGGAATGACCTAGTCTCTTTAGATAGCTATTCTAGTGTTGGAGTTTAGAGCCACTTGTGACTTCAGAGACCCAGACGGTGCATATCAGATCAGACAACTGGAATCAAAGTACTGAACTCAAATAGAGAGTTGAACTAAGACACAGTACTGAACTAGAAATACTGAAGACTGGAACACTGGAACTGATAATGTATATTCATATCAATATGCGTAATACAGAAAGTACAAGATAATCATTAAAGTACAATTGGATCCAAGCCCAAAAGGTTTCGAGGATTATTAATACAAGAATTTCAAAGATAAGTATAGAGGCTAACAATAGTACATGACAACCAACCCCGTAGAATGTGTAATGGGTCCTATTTATAGGATTGTGTAGAGTTACTACGGTAACTATTGTAATCACTACCCGTCGGATACTTTTGGAAGTTACCGCCAATAGTTCCTAAGGAACTGCTCCCGCCGCCGCTGGTAATTCCTAAGGGACTGTTCTCACCTACGACGTCTACACAGCCAACCCAAGGCATCTGGCACAATAGCAAAAGCAGAGGGGCAAGAGGACACCCTTGTAAGATAGACCTCATAAATCTGATGGCATTAGTTAGTTCACCATTTATGGAAATCTTTGCAAAATCATTACCAAAGATCACATGAACAAATTTTACCAATATTTTGTCCATTTCTATGTCAAACAAGGATTGTAAGACAAACTCCGATTCTAATCTGTCATAAGCTTTGTCAAATTCAACTTTGAAAAAGAAAAAATTATGTCCATCCTCTAGTGCATCCTTCCCATATAGTAGTTATAGGATCAAGAAAAAACCTGGCTTTTATGAAATCTGGTTTTGTCCAAAGGATTGTCTGGTGGAGCCTGATGCTCTTAAGTAACCTTGTGAAGCTAGGTTCTCCTTGAGTCCTCTTGAATGGTTTGTTGAAATTTGTCTTAGGATTGAGAACCACAATGTAGGTTTCATAAACATCTTCCAACAACACATCAATTAGCCTTAGAGTTAGCACATCGTCTTTTCCTCTAGGGCTTGATAGTGTTCCTCATGTTGACTTGTTGAAACTGCCTTTTTGGGTTTTTTTAGGCTCATTAGCACCACTAATCTATTGTTTGTCTTGTTGCAAGACAAGGAAATTTTTAATTAAGTGTCCTTGTTGATAGCAATGAAAACATGAATTGGGCGAATTTTTGTAGAGGATCTTTTGTTCATGCAACAAGGTTCCTATGTAGTCCTTAATAGGACCTCTGAGTTTAGGTCTATCAAAAATTGAAGGTCTCATTTACGGTTGATAGCCCCTTTATTCTTTTTCCCTAACACCTTTCCTATAGCTCCACCTGTATTCCTTAGCCAGGGATAATATTCCCATAGGTAGGAGTCTGGGAATAGAACCCAAACAGGAGCCTCAATATTTTTTTCTCTTTTAATATTAAAACCATTATACACTTAAAGAAGGAGATTGGATTATTTTTTATAAGCCACTAACCCTTGATGATTACCTATAGAGCACTATCTTCAAAACAAGATAGGTAGTATTTGTTAAGAAGGTATAATTGAATGTTCTAAAGGAAAGATTTTTTTCCTCCCGGTTAATAGCTACACAATTTTTAAAAGCTTCTATGGAGGGTCTAGGACCATGGAACAGGCCCATCACTACCCTGTCCACCACTAGTTGATTGTGTGAGGGTTCTAGATCTTTTTTTCCAATGGTAAACTCCTCAATATTCTCAGAGATGCTTTGGTCTCCATTATGAGGTTTAGAAGAAACATCTTCTCGATACTAGTCAAGTAAGTTAGATTTAGTAGGATTAGCCACAGAATGAGAGAAAGAAACAGATTGGTATCCATGCATGTTTAAGTAAGTTAGATTTACCCTAGGCATGCCATTACTCCCCCCTTGGAGAAGCATTTTCGCCCTCAAAAACAAAAGTGGAGATATCTTCACAAGAACACTAATGTTTTCTATAGTGGCATCCTTCATGGATTCAATTTTCCATTTGACCAAAACACGGTTTAGTAGGAGGTTCAATGAAATCAAGAAGAGCATCTTGGTTGTCCACATTGTTGTCCCTTTGCAATCGTCTTGGGTAACCGGCCCATAGCACCGAATGTTTAGAAAAATCCATGGAAAAATCCTCGATGTGTTATCTGTGTAGGTCATTCAACCCCAGACACACTAACCGTGTAGATGAGCCTAACAAAAAGAAGAAGACCTAGGTAACACCCCCGATTCAGCAAAGCCCCATGTCAACGACCCTTTTGTCTAAGGCTAAGCGATGTAGGTGATCCTACTCTTGTAGTGACGTTGTCATGAGAAACATAACATGTGAGTCCAATCACAATAGCACCTTACCATATGCACAAACAATCTTTTCCAAGCAGTTAGACTGTACAGGGTCTCTACCCTTACACGTCTACCATAAACCATACAGATCACTTCATGATCTAATCCCAAAACCATAAACCATAATCCAATCACATCACATGCGTGAGCACTCCACCCAAGTCAGGTGAGGCACAACCAATCCTGCATAACCACTTTAGAACATAACATGGCTGCAAAAATTTTGGCAACATAACCATATCCAGAAAAAAAAACCAAGAGAGCCACACCGGCTTCTGAAATAAAATCACAACCATAATCCATGAGGGAATCTCAGCCCTTAACCACAAATCATATTCACACTGAACTAACTCCCACACTTTGAGTTTGACATAACTGCAGTCAATCGGAGTCCACACACATGACTCTTAAGACGTGAGCTTTTCATGCATAAAATAAGTCAGACAAGCATCTAAACATGATATAAAAATCCAATTTTGACAACATCCAACCATGCAAAGTTGATGCATCATATCTGCACTTCACCTCTCTAGCACATAGAGCTAGTTTTGGACCTAGAAAGGTCGAAAGCAATCATACCCATGCACATGAGGCATCGACATCAATCCATAAGGTTCCATACATCATGTCATAACATTCCATGACCATAAACATGATGCAAAACAGCTCCGACTTTTAGGTCAGTCATAAACCATAACTTCACACAAATGCAAAAAAAATAACTTTTTGCCATTTTCAGGAGCATGCATAACATGCAAATGAAATTATTTGATCTCAAGCCAATGCATCAAGCTCAAATACATAATATAGACTAACACCCTATTACATTAATTTACCCATATGATACTCACACAACAAGTGGTAACTCAAAAAGAAAGCCACTTTAATCATGTTTGCCTATGCGATGACTAACCATATATCCTCACATAAGTTTATGGGCATCTAATAAGTGAAATAATCTCATTAAAAAAAACCATAAATCATACATAAGTGGCTCGGTTAACTCACGACATCATATGGTACTTCCCCTAGGTAGCACCCTGCACGCGTAGGTAAAACCTGTTATGGAATGATTAATAACTCGCATACTCGAGGTGATAACGAAGACATACATACATTTATCATCAATTTTTGTCAAGCTTTTCGATCATCTAAGTGGGTTTGCCCATCCGGTGAATCTATATGGTGGTTCTCCAAGGAGCCTGGGGTCCAAAATTTTGACTAAGTGCAGTGGGCAACAAGTAATTTTTTGACCATACCTGTTAGCTCGTACATGATTTTCACATGACACCTAAGAGAGAAAATATTCTAAATGATGTGTTTTATCTCAGGTATAAAGGGTTCGGTCTGATTCATAATGGTTTGTGAGTTATGACCAAGACAATGTTCATACCGCTTTGATGTGAAACGAAAAGCGTTTTTTTATGCACACAAGTGATCATAAACACATCGTGTGCATAAATCGATGTGTTAAACATGATGAAATAATCATGGGGCAACTTCATACGTACTAAAAAATCCATACATACCCTCGTATATGGAAAAAACATCACCGAGAGGGTGACTACTCAGAAAAATGACATAGAGAGAGAGATGATGGTGGCTATGGAGTTTAGAGCTTCTCACCGTGCTTTAGAATTGATTAGGGGATGTCAAAAGGCTTCTGGCTTTGTAACAAGAGAGCGGTGATGAGAGCTACATAGAGGTATTCACCAGAAGAGCTTTTGGAGAGCGCGCACACCGTGAAACGAGAGAGGAGATAGTAAGCAAGTAGAGAGAGAATATCCTTCTCCTTCTTCTTCTTCTTCCCATATACGAGAGAAAAGAGCTTATGTAGATGGTGATGAAGACCTTGCACCACTCCATATAATAGGTAAGTATTTCCTTGCAGTAGTAGATGTAACAGACGACACTGAAAACTAAGCATTGCAAGTGAATTTATAGGCATTGGGCCAAGCTCGCGTGACTCCCAAGCAAAACACTAGCACTAGTTTTTGGGCTAGGAATAGCTGCAGCTTTTTGTGAACTTTGCTAAAAACATGCCGTTGCTTTTGTTGGTCAACTCTCCCACTTACCATCCAATTTTTACTGTAAAATTGATCAATTGAACAGTATCCGGTCAACTAATGAAACCTGGCTAGGCTATGCCGCATCGTGATGTCTCGACATAATTATGACTTTCCCGTACTGCCTCGGCGTATTTAGGTACTTCTTTTTATAAAAATAATTCCCGTAAAAATCCCATTTAGTCTTGTTTTTTCTCCAGGTGGTCGTTTTTAAATCCGACGGAGACTAGAATTAATATTTTCAAGTTTAGGTCATCCTAAAAAGTACACTGCTTTTCAAAAACATCAAAAAGCATGGAAAGTTAAAAATAGTGTAAAAACCAAAAAAAACAATTTTTTTAAAAATTGAACCACGAGTTCTCCTTGTCCACTGGAATAAGAAAGCGAACCCGTTTTTCACCAAAAAAACACTAAAAGCTAAAAATAGCATGAAAAGAACTTAAACAGCAGATTTTTACACAACTAAACCATAGCTTTCTCGGAACACGTAGATTAAGGATTTGACCCTGCTTTTTGCAAGAAAAACACCTAAAAATGCTAAAAGTAAAGGATTTTCTCAAAACTGAACCAAACGTCCGTCTGACCTGCTGGAACATGGAAGCGACCTTTCTTTACTTCGTTAGTGTAACATCCCCGTTTAAAAAATTGGCTTCTTAGTAACCCACGTGGCACAGCTTTTGAA
This sequence comes from Adiantum capillus-veneris, assembly GCF_014529385.1. Classification (NCBI taxonomy): domain Eukaryota; kingdom Viridiplantae; phylum Streptophyta; class Polypodiopsida; order Polypodiales; family Pteridaceae; genus Adiantum; species Adiantum capillus-veneris. The sequence continues at coordinate 90,113,176 of NC_140959.1, read as the reverse complement.
ACGATAGGATTTGTTAAATACAACATCAAGTCGTTGGCTTTTTTTATCCCGCAACAACAGGTCGTCGTAGGTCTTGCTTTTTTATACCAGTGGGTCATTGCAATTCTTCAGCTCCTCACCTTGGCACGATGCATCCAGTTCCTTAGCATGATGCAACACATCCAACAGGTCGTCGTCAAGGTTGGCAGTCGGTCTCTCTCTCCCTCTCTCTCTCTCTCTCTCTCTCTCTCTCTCTCTCTCTCTCTCTCTCTCTCTCTCTCTCTCTCTCTCTCTCTCTCTCTCTCTCTCTCTCGTTGTTGAAACGTTTCTAATTCCACACTATTCTCTTTATGATGTTCAAAGTAGTCTTGCTTTCAATTGAACATGTGTGGATGTTCAATGTTCTGAGACAAGCTTCTTAAAGCAGGCTAAAGTAGGCTTGCTCTCAATTAAAATGTATGCATGTTTATGTCACCTCTTAAAACGGATTGCAGAATGTCATCTCTTCAAGTGAATTGATTGCGGGGATATGCCCAACAGGGATAGGGCCAAGAAGCTCTAGCTACATGTAGCGCTCTCAATTGAGTATGTGTGCATGTTTATGTCGCCTCTTTAACAACACTGATTGCGGGATATGCCCAGCAGAGACAGGTCCAATAAGCGCTACCTGGCTGTGACGAACATCAGTGGGGCAAGGAAGCTCTAGGCTATTTCCAATTGATGCAAAGCGAGCACATCTGTCTATATGAAGCGAGCGCATCTCTGTAGATGCAAACACATACTCGAAGCAAGTAAGCTTGATTTCAATTGAACATGTGAGTTATAGGAAAGAAGTTGTGCTTGGAATTGCCTTGGATGACATGTAGGCCAAATATGGTGTTCTTCAGAAAGCACAAAAAGTGCTTGAGAAGCTTCTTGTACAGAATGTCGCCTCTTGAAAAGTAGTCATTGCGGGATGTGTCAAACAAGGGCGGGGCATGGAAGCTCTAGACTTTTTTCAGCTGATGTGAAGCCATCACATCCCTCTATATGAAGCGAGTGCATCTCTGTAGATGCAATCACCTATGCTTGCATCTTGAAGGCATGCGGTGATTTGGAGGATGCTGAGATAGGCAAAAGCCCTAGGCTATTTTCAACAGATGCAAAGTGAGGGCATTACTCCATATGCAATCACCTATGATTTTTTCTTGGAGGCATGTGGCACTACCTTAAAGTTCACACAAAATGACAAAATTGCATGTGCAGACCTGGTTGTAGTGGAAACAGAGGCCGAAATGAGTCCGAATCAGAAATCTAAGCAGACCAAGCTCTATGAGCTACCCCGAAATTTTTGTCGACCTGCAAACGCTCGCCAAAGCTCACTAAAATCGAAGAAAATGAGCAGGTGTGTATTGGAGCTGCTGGCGATTAAGCCCGGAAGGACGCAACCTGCTCTGATACCAATTGTTGGAATTAGGGTTGCAGGAAAACACACACAACTTGGAGAAGACGAAGGAAGCTCAAGGCACACAATAGAGAGTGTATTACTTAGTGTGCAATGGAAAGATGGATATCCCTAGAGTAATGGGCGTATATACAATGCACGGGAGATAAAACCTCCTAAAGAGGGAAAAAATGCCCCGGCGGTCCTAGTGTGTTTACACACATCACTACCACATGTATATGGTAACACTCGGCTGTTTCCAGCGGATCTGAAGCGAGGGCCTCTTTCTAGATGCAATCACAAATGCGTGCATCTTGAAGGCATATGTATGTACACAACATGCCGATGTGGGCCTCTCTCCATATGGTATCGCCTAAGTGTCTAGATTGCAGGCATGTGTCTGATACAGGCACAAAAAATCAGCTCTTTATTTTTTGTTCAGAGGCTACTGAAAAAAGTTGTCGTGCTTGGCACAATCTTGGTCGATAAGTATGACACGTGTGTTGCGCTTCAAAAAAGTGATGGTTTCTCACTTGTCAAAGTCTCTTGAAGTGATTTTATATCCAATTATGCCAAGCAAGGACAGGTGAGGAAGCTTCAAAAAATTATGGGAATGGCGTCTCTTTCAATGCATTGGTAGCGGGATACACACCGTGGGAGCAAGCCCAAAAAGCTCTCGGCTATTTTCATCTTTCTATCTGCAGTGTGGACTCCTTGAATGCACTCATTGCAGGATATGTGCAACAAGAGCAAGGCCAATGAGCGATACAGGAAATAATTTGTGCTTGGCTTTGCCTGGGACTATGTGTACGTCACATATGGTGCTCTTCACAACGCACGAAAAGTGCCCAAGGAGCTTCAAGTGCAGAACGCCGCTTCTTCAAATGCACTGATTGTGGGATGTGCTGCACATCAGCGTTGCAAGGAAGATCTTGATTATTTTTAGCTAATGCGAACCGCCCATATCTCTCCATACTGATGAGAGTGTACGTCGATCGATATGTATGCCTATTGTGGTGCCAACAAATATCCATAGAGAGGCAAAAAATCCACTAACAACTCCAAGAAAGAATCAATACTCGCAACACAAATCAAGCATAGACATGAAGAGCATGATGAGTAGTCAAAACCATGGCTATGGCAATGAAGCTCTAGGATGTTTTAACCTAATACAAAAGGAAAGCCTTTCGTCTCTTCAAGTGCATATGAAAAAATAGGATGAAAATTGAGGTTTCTCACTAAACAAAGTCTCTTAGAATGCTCTTATAAGAGGGTAAAGGGCCCCCTACTGCAATGGTCCTCTACCACTGTAAAAGAGCCCTCTTAGCTCTTCCATACCAAAGCTTGGTGTAATCGAAATGGCCTATGACTTTTGAGAATAGCGAAATTAAGAGAATAAGAGTGAGCATTTTTGTAAGACTACTTTGAGAACATTGAGGATGAACTTAATTAGCGGTAGCAACATAACCATAATACTTAATTAACTTGGTATGAACAATAATTTTGCAAGAAAGAGAGTTAGAGAACTTGACAACAGTTGAGGACCGGATTTATGTGGAGCCGGTTCCCCCTCCAATAGGCTTTTGTATAGAAAGACAGACTTGGTACAATAGAAGATGGCAAGCTTAAGCATCGGAGCATGGCTCTTGGTTGGATTTTCCAAGAGTGTTGGTATAGGCTCTCAACTTCTCTACAAGCTTGGAGAAGGAGATGGAGCTCTTGCACTTTGCACGGGGGGGGGGAGTATACCCCCCAAGCTAGCCCCTAGCTTCCTTGGTCGACCCCCTCTTCTAGATCATGATAGAAGCTCATTCGACCCCTTCAAGCCTTGCCAATCACATGCAGAGCGCATATCAAGCAATCATGCTAGCATTGGGACATGTGTCCCCCTTTCCCCTTTGAGAGAGAGGACTTGATAAATGCATACACAAATAATTAAATTAGCTTAATTATCATTGGACCCCTTGAGAGGCCAACCAATAGGCTTTAGGCACCTTATGAGGGAAAAAGAGGAGCTTGACATGTGTCCTTGTTGCTTCGTTAGACAAGGCTTGACTTGTGTGAGGGTGTGTGTGTTCTCTTTCTAGCTCCTACAATGAGGGCTCCCCCCCCCCCCCTCTCGTATAGGGATGTGCTTTGACTTTGTGGAACACCTCAAGCCCCTCAATAACCTTAGTCATGTAGCACCTTAGCATCTTAGTCATTAAGCACCTCAAGCATCTTAGTCAGCAAGCACGACAAGCACCTCAAGCTTGGGCCGGGTTCCCACCTCAAGCACAGCCCTAGCTTTCCTAAGGTCAAAGAACTTATAACACTAACCTTTGGAGGTCTTTAGTGAAGCTAGCCCTAAGGTCTTCAAGCTCCATTATCTAGTCTTTCTTTTGACAGACCATCTTCCATTTGGACCCCTTTAACCTTGGCCCCGTGCTGAGATAGATCCATAAGCACATGTCTATATTCTAACCCTTGTTCCCGTTTATTCTCCCACATTAAATTATCAGTTTAATATGAGAAAACCATTTAGATTGGTTATATATTAGGTTTTATGGAACTTGGTGATGCAACTTCAGGCTCTGAAATGTCCACTCTGCCTCAACTATCATGTTTGTTCACAGCAATGCGGTCATATGAAAGGTTAAATGCAATCTGTGTGCATTGACGATAATCGCAAGTTGAGTAAGCGTTACCATTTTCCAAGTTTTGACACTGAGAATGCAGTTAATGAACGCGTTGAAAATTGCACGCAGCCGTGGGAATGGCACGTTCCCTCGTATTATAAAAATTAGAGAGGACTGTGCAAACTCCCCATGCAAGGAGACTTGCATGTTTTTTTTCTTAAAACATAAAAATGGAACAACAAACAATTAATAAAATTTCCATCTTCTATGATTACAAACATTGACCTTGACAAAACTCTAACTCTCTTTGTGGGTTTTTGCGAGATACACCTTTGAAACACTATGATCGGTATCCCAAACACGCTCTCACGTAAAAAAATCCAACACGCTTTGACTCTCTCTCTCTCTCTCTCTCTCTCTCTCTCTCTCTCTCTCTCTCTCTCTCTCTCTCTCCCTCCTTAATGTCTCTCCTCCCAATTAATAAATATCTTAGACATAATTAATAGCATCAAATAATAGAATTTGTCGATTTTTATTCATTTAAGAATGTTGAAGTGGCATATACAAATGACAAGAATTTAGACAATAGAGAGGGATTGAATCAAAGAATTGATACAATCTAAAATCTAAAAACATATTTAGACATATCAACATTGGGACATGAAGACCATCAAGTTGTCAAAATAGGATTATGTCAACTTAAGATAATAATATTTGTGGAAAACAAAGCACAAGCTCTCTCTCTCTCTCTCTCTCTCTCTCTCTCTCTCACACACACACACACACACAACATTTTTCTTCTAGGTTCTTGTTTTCTCTTACCCTTGGACCCACTTTAATTCAATACGGGTATGGCTAACAAAGTACTCTAGTTTTACTTTAGAACCTTACAATGCTGGCAATCAAGCATCTTAAATCAAAACTTGACAAAATAGTCATTGAAAGCAAATTTTCTTATTTTTAAAAGAGACTCAAAAAATTGGGGATCTTACATCCTCCCACACTTGGAAAATTCGAGGTGTCCTTACCTCGATATGAAATCTGGGTAATTCATTCTCATTACATCGTCACATTCGCAAGTGGCATCTTCCTGAGGATACGTTGACCATTTAACAAAGTGTTCAATAATGGTTCAATTACGTAGAGTCTTAGTTCTACTTTGAAGTATCACTTCAGGATATACTTCAAAAGTTCCATCGATAGAGGTAGATAATAGAGAATCATCAAGAATGTGTTATGGATCATGTACATACTTTTTGAGTAAGCTGACGTCAGAAACATCATGTACTTTTATGTGTGGCAGTAACAAGAGTCTGCAAGCTTGATCATTAATCCTCTCTTTGATTACAAAAAGTCCACAATATCTGTCACTGAGCTTCTTACACTTTCCCACTGATAAGGAACTACGTTTGGGTTTTCCTCTCAAAAATACCATATCGCTCTCTTCAAAAAGTCTGATAGATCGTTTAGGGTCAGCATAACTCTTCTATCTATCTTGAACAGACTTAATATCCTATCGTATAAAATCAGTTTGTAGTTGCATTTCATCCAACATTTATTTGGACACTTGAATTCGTATAAGAGGGTCTGTCCATTTGAGTGGAGTAAGACACTCTTGTCCATACAATGCTTGAAAAGGAGACATCCAATTATATCTAGTCTATTTACTCTTCTCATGCGTACAATAATCTCTTAACATGTCTTCAATGATTTGAATGGTTCTTTCTATTTGTCCATCAGTTTGAGGATGATAAGCAGTATTAAAAGCCAATTGGGTTCCTGTAGCTGAGAATAAGGCTTTCCAAAAGTTTGAGGTGAACTCTGCATCACGATAAAAAATTATCCGTTGAGGTAAACCATGATACATGAAAACACCTTTCATGAAAACTTGAGCTATATCCTTATTCGTAAATGTTGTCTTGACCGAAAACAAATGGGTCATTTTCGTAAGCATATCAACAACCACAAAAATAGAGTCATATCCCAAAGATATAGGAATTCATGTAATAAAATCCATGGATATGCATTCCCACTTCATATGTGGTGCATCAATAGGTTGAAGCTTACTGGGGTATTGAACTTGTTCAGCTTTAATACGTTGACATGTTAAACATCTCTTGTAACATAGTTCAACACATCACTCTTTAGTCTTGGCCAAAAGATACTCTTCCTTACAGTAGAGTAAGTCTTAATGTATCCTGGGTGTCCTGCTATAGGTATATCATGAGCTTCTTGTAATATCTGAAGTTTGACTCCACCTTGATTTGGGATACAAAGATGGTTATTGAAGTAAAGGTCATTGCCTTCAATGTGGAAGCCTTTTATTTTCCTCTCTTGCTTCTCTATGTAATTATTTAAGTTCATCAAAAAGTACTAGATTTTTATGTAATATGGGTCGTGAGAGATACCTTCTCGAATGAGGTCAATCAAGGAAGTAGTAGAGGCTGTGACACCCGCTACAGTACTCTTCCTGCTTAAGGCATCGGCCACAAGATTTTCCTTCCCAGGTTTATATTCGATTCCAAAATCATATTTGCATAACAACTCCATCCATCTTTGTTGGCGCATATTAAGGTCAGGTGGGGTGTAAATCCGCTTCAAGATTTTATGATCAGTATGTAGTTCAAATCTCCTTCCAAGAACATAATGTCGCTATACTTTAAGATCATACACAATAGCCAATAATTCCAAGTAAACACTTTACCCTTGTTTAGTGTATTAGTCAATGGAGATGCAATCTTAGTGTAGCCTTGAATAAATAAACGATACCATCCTGTTAAATGAAGAAATCCACGTACTTCTCGTACTAATTTTGGTGTAGGCCAAGCTATAACAACTTCGATCTTACTTGGATCATAGAAACACCATCCTTGGATACAATAATCCCAAATATTTCACCTTGTCAGTGAAGAAAGTGCATTTTCTACGTTTAGCATAAAGTTGATTTTGACGAAGTAGTTCAAGTACTTGTCGCACATGTTGTTCGTGTTCTTTTGTGTTTCTTGAGTAAACCAAGATATCATCAAAGAAGACAAGAACAAAATCATCAAGATGCTCTCGAAACACATCGTTCATGAGACGAATAAAAGTTGCAGGAGCATTGGTAAGCCAAAAAGGCATAACTATAAATTCATAATGTCCAAAATGAGTATTAAATCTTGTCTTTGGTATATTCTTCTCCTTCAACAGGATTCAATATCCATTGGGGAATTAAAGTGGTTCGAGCTTCAAAGAGAGATAGAGACTACCTTGTTCCAAATACTATGGTAGCATGGTACTTATATGTTGAAGCCCAACCTAAACATCAGATACAAGTGCCTCATAGGTTTATGACCGATCCACAGCTTTGGGTTAAGGAAAAGATCCAAGAAGAGTACAAGGATATGTTCTTTACCTTAATCTATGTTCGCTTTTGGACATACAAAGTTGAGAGCTCATACTTAGTAAGAAGGCACTCATGCTAAACCAAAGATATGTCTTTTGTAAAAAGGTCATAATCAGAGTCTGAAAGAATTTAAATGGTGGCAACCAACTCTATTATGTACCCCAAGATTGGTTAAATAGAGTCTATGGACCTATTCTCAAATACAATCCTCACAATGTCCCTATTACCGTTAATGACTACAAGAAGCCCAGGTGCATTAGTGACTTTGCTCAAGCGCAACCAATGAAAGTAAACTTGAGTAGATATTTCTACAAAGAAGATGTAAATGAACGGCATGCTCATGTAAACTGCTTTATTGGAATACGGTCCGAAAAGGAAGACGTGAATTTTAGTGCACAAGTTGAAGTTCTATACTTTGAAACTCGATATGTGAAAAAATATAGGGGTAGAACCTCGGTTGTAGGAACCAAGAATTGGTTCATAGGGCCCTTTCATAGGCATGTATCTCCCTAGAAACACTATGTATCTTTTTGGTTTTCTATGATTATAAAAATTTTGATTTTGATATGACTCATATTTTTTTGAGGACATAATATTTGAGTTTGAATCTTGGTTTTATCATTCTAACCATCTTAAGTGATGGGGTGTGTGTGTGTGTAGATGATTGACATCTTACCTCAATGGATATGGACGGATATACTCTCCCACCTTATGGTGGAGGAGCATTGTCAAACAGGAGTGGAAGTGTGACGGCTTGTCACCACCACGCATAATGGGAAAGATAAGAAAAGGTTAATTTTCCACTGATTGTTTTGTACCTAATACATTCCGAGCTTAGTACCATTACACTGCAGGAAAACCTTGAGTTTAGACTACTTGAACATAAACCCTCGCCCATTGGGAGTATCGAATGGATACAATCCAAGTTGGGAAAGGAGATCATTGTCACTAACCAAGTGTTGTACATAAATTCTTATGAACTTACCTTGAGACCGACAAAGGAAACATGGATAGCTAAGAACATACTTACCTTAGTAATGGCTACGGGATGTTTCAGCATTGTCATGTTCAATGTATGGGGCTGTCAATGCCAAACCAATGACCAACATTCCTTTATCCCGGTACCTTGGAAGTTGTTCTTTGACTTGTTCGAAAAGTTCCTAATCCACAATCTTCACCATGTAAAAGTTTTATACAATTCCTATAACAGACCCTAGTGCCTTGCAAATTGTGCAAATATACACAGCTCTGATAGGTGGGACACACCGGATAAGTTTTCCAAAGAATCTTCTTACTTCAAAGTTCGAAAAAAATGTGTCTCAGCTTAATATCGTGTCGTTTTCAATTTCAAAAATGCCGGTTGAAGGCAAGGGGAAAAGGAGAAATTTCACCCCAAAATAGAGAAAATTAGTGTAAAAACCTTAAAAAATAAAGCTAATTTTCTAAATTTCCTCTTGGAAAATTCAAGAAAGGAAATTTTGTATGTTTGGAGAAATGATTTGTTTCGAACACTGGCTTACTGCAATTGAATATGAGGGAGTGAATGAACAATGTTTAGTAATTGAAACCCCAATGGAATATCAAGGTAACCATTTTACATTATTGATTGATTCATAGAGTACACATTCTTTCATATCTCCTAAGTGCATCAAAAATCGCATTTTGCCTGAACACCTTGATACAGATCTTACAGTGGAATTAGCTACGAGTAGGAAGGTTAAATCTTCTATTTTAGTGGGTAACTTGAATTTTGTTTTGGATGGTCACAATACTTCTGCAAACTTCAGAGTCTTATCCATAGGAATCTATGATGGAATCCTAGGAATGGATTGGCTTAAAACCAATGATGCTCACATACATTGTAAAGACGCTTCATTAACTTTGAATATGACGAAAACTCTAGGGTTACAATTACTAGGAAATGGGAGAAGCCTAAACTTGGACTAGTGAACTCTACCAAACTTATGAAGAGCCATAGGAAGAACGAAAGGATTTACGCACTAAAGCTTAACCCTAAGGAGAAGAAGTTAGATTCACCTGAACCCGAATGGATAACAGAATTTGATGATGTATTTCTCAAAGAAATTTCACAATTATCACCCAAGCATGACAATAATCATGCAATAGATCTTACTCCAAGAGCTTAACCAGTTGCCCGTAGACCATACAAAATGTCGGTACCTGAATCTGCGGAACTCAAGGAGCAACTAACTCAACTTCTTGAACAACTCTTCATTCGACCCAGCATCTCTCCATGGAGTACTCATGTTCTCTTTAAATGGAAGAAGGATGGTACTCTACGTCTTTGTATTGATTATTGTGGATTGAATTAGGTAACAGTTAAGAGCCTTTGTGCAAAATCACTTGAGAGTTCATCTAGACAATTAAGAAGATCCATCTAAAAACAAGACAAGAAGAGAGAAGACTTAGTATACACAAAAATCAAAACTGAGTCTATGCTTCTTTTATTCATCAAATTTTTTTAAATTTCATTACAATATTATGGATGTCTCAGAGCCAATTCTCTAAATATTCTTTTAACTCTCATGACAAGGTAGTCTCTCAGACCTCTCATGCGACAACGTGGTTGTTATCTTCTAGTTTTTATTTTCCTATGACAGCTGCAAGAGCTTCAAACTTCTTAGCAACTTTGGCAATCCTTAACATTTGGGAGCATTGCCAAGTAGTAGAACATGTCTTCTAGGCCTAACCATATTCTGAGTTGAAGTAGCCTAAGGTTTGCAAACCAGTCTCTTGGACTATCGTCAATGTAGATAAAGAATTGACGGAAGGGTTCTTGGTGGCGAGTAAGGTAACTACAATCAACACTCTTTCAACAAGTTGTGCTTCCTGGCATGCCAAAGACTTTGGTCCCAATTTCTAACTAAAAGAGTTCCCTTTCATCTCTTGATAATCGTGTTGTCATATTGTTGAACACTATGGCCAAGACCTCATTCCCCTGGCTAAAGCATTTAGATGTCACTTTGGGAACCATTTGTTACTACAAACCAAACATTCAAATAAATTACAACGCTGCTATTGAACACTTCAACCACTTCACCATAACTCAAAACATATACTTCCCTTCAAGAAGAAAAGTCAATCACGTACTACCAATCAATGTCAATTATAGATGCATAATGAATACAATATCCATTCCCAAACAACATGCATGAATGCGTGCACCATGCATAACTAACCCGACTAGTATTAGGCTTTAGGCTATCCCCATAACCTTAAGCATCGGCTTTGATACCAAGTGAGAGATACCCCTCCCCATGTGTCTATGCACAAAATATACAATTTACACCTTTATATAGTTTTCAATATACATCAGAGTTGCGGAAGCGTTTTCATAGGGGAGGAGTTCTCAGCGTTCGACCAAGCATGGAGTCTAGGCCATCATCCATACTGCATCCAAAGGTAGGTAGCGACTAGTGCTACCCTTGAATGGGTGTTATGAATGAAAGCATACTCAAAGAATAATATAGCATTGTGGAGGGTGAATATATGCGTACACCGCAATGCACAGAGAGAGAGAGAGAGAGAGAGAGAGAGAGAGAGAGAGAGAGAGAAAGAGAGAATAGTGGAGGATGAAATAGAGTGCACAGAGATACGAGAGAACGACAATAGAGAATCTTTAAATGCCCCATCTAAATGAAACAGGCAACCATATATTAATGCAATGAAAAAATTTGGGTATACCATAACATCAAAAAAAAATTATGACCAAACAACTCGTAGAGCATCGGACCCTGTGTAGGGATCAACCGGTCCACCCATCCACTTCCGCTCTACTACGGAAAGAGAGAATTTCACTTCATCGGGAACAAGCCATAACACCTCCAACCTAACTGAGCCAGACATAAGCAGACGTCGCTTTGCCTCCCTCCATGAACTCGAGCTCTGAAAGGATCCCAAGTACCATTAGGTGGTAGGATATCAACACCAAACATACTCGTTTATGCACCACACCTCTTTGATGCCTAGCACTGGGTGTTTAGGCAAAGCGAAGGGAAAATCCCCAACGCGTTAGCCGTGTAGGTCATTCAACCCCCGACACACTAACCGTGTAGATGATCCTAACAAAAACAAGAAGACCTAGGAAACATCCCCAATCCAACAAAGCCCGAGGTCAACGATCCTTTTGTCTAAGGTTAAGTGATGTAGGTGATCCTAGTCTTATAGCGACGCTGGTATGAGAAACATAACTGTGCGCTCCTTGCCGCACTGTCGAAGCAAGGGACTTGCCGATACACCGCGTGCGAGCCGCAGACGGCTCCAAGCACACAACAAGCCTAAACTAGCAAGCTCAAGAGAGCAAAGGGTGTGTCACTCACCGCTCTACGCTCGCCTTCGTGGTGGATTCCTCGCCGCGATGAAGAAGAAGCTGCAGTCGTGCCGCGCTCAACCGCTTCGCCGCCGTCGTGCCTTCGTAATGCTCGATCGCACACACACTCTCCCTCTCTCTCACTCTCACACACGCACACACACACACAAGGAGGTGAAGAAGAAGAAGAAGATGGAGATGGAGCAAGAGCACTCTTCTATTGCACAAATGAGAGAATGAGTGAATTTTAAGTTTAGTTGGCTTTTATATGAGCTCACCCCATTCAAACTTGGGCGCCCATGCTTAGCCAACTAATCCCTTGAATGTCCCAGTTAGAGTGCGCCTCTCATCGGCGATCACTCTTACCCTTTTCCTATTGGTCCGACAAGCCCGGTACCTGACTCTACCAAATACATAATACACGTCTGTCGTAGGTGATGGGGTGGCCGTGAGCCGTGAGGGTTAACATGCCCCCCTTCCTAATGTAGATTCCGTCCTCGGAAGCTATTGAGTTGAAGCTGGTTCGTCGAGGTGGAAGAGCATTTGAGATGAATGTCCTTAGCCTTCTTCAGTCACTGCAAAATCAAACAACATTGGCACAGTAATTGCATTCTCATATACAATTAAAAATCACATGCAATTTTAGACAGACAAATTGATTGGTAAAAGAATTTCAAACAATTTGTTAGCAATGAACATTAAATTGCAATGTAATCAAATGCATAAACAGATGTAAAGGTAGAAAATTAAACAAGTCTGGGGTCGCTAATTTGACGGTCGAAAGGCACTAGAGATCGAATATTAATACCATGGGTAAGCTTCTTAATTATCTGTGGTCAATTAAGTTGTTTAATCGCGAGAGCCAAGTATTCATGTTCGAGGGCTGATTAGAGGCTATATCTAGAAGACCTTGTAGTTAAGCTACCATAAAAGGAATTTCTCATGAAATCATCGCCTGACTGATTACTTTTTCGTTGACCCCCCAAAGTCTTTTCACCTTGATTCAATTATGATGTGTGTGCTTGTTTTGTATGCCTTGGGTTTTTTGCTTTTCAAGGAAAAGCGCCCACACTAGGAACCTCTAGGGCTCTAGTACCATAGGCAATACATGTGAGTGAAGTACCAAATCAAGCTGAGATTTCTCTTCCAGCTTAAAATTTTACATTGTGGCACTTTGATTTTTTGCTTGTTCATTTTCAGCATTTAAATTTTGTAACTTTGGGGGGTCATATAACATTGTTACCCTCCCCAGGCTCATCACATTAGTAAACTCCCTTTATAATACTTAAGCTAAAGGTCACTAGGGTTAAGCCCACTAGAAAGCCCTAGTACATTTCATACAATGCTGCCTAAATCAGATTAAGAACCTAAGTAACCATTGCTTATTAGGAAGGCATTCCCCATGGTATTAAGAGAAGATCTCTAATGCCTAGCTTGGTCAAACTAGCTTAGTCGGACTGCTTGAGTTTTAAACCTAGACAAGTGATTATGACAAAACATTACATTGAATTAAATGTTTGATACCAAGCAAATGCGCTGAATATTATGCTACCAATCACAATCAAAGCAGACAAACATGGATGCAAAAATATAAGGGCAATGCTAATGGACAAGAAACACCTGTTTGTGTCGATGGTCGCGCTTAATTTGAAGTGTGAACGAGAGAAAGGTTCCATGAAGGTCCAAATCCTATCAATAGCAACACGCTCCTGTACACACTAGGAAACAAAAGGAATACCTCCACGAGGCACATTAGTAGGAAAAGAGATCTTTGCTAATCACTCAACTTTAAAACAGAAACACTCCTATCGCACTAATCTTACCTACCCTCCATCACTCAAGTGATGAGGATCAAAGGTGTTTTATGGCATAGGTTTCTGTTTCACTGTACCAGATGTGACATGTGTAGGTTTGAGTCAATGTTTTGACTTTTAATGTGCATACTCGTTTGCTAATTGCTCTTGCTCTTTTTTTAATTTTTTATTATTTTTTTTTGTGAGTATAAAGCTTTATATGTACATTCCCTAAGATTGGGAGATATAGAGGTCAGGGAGAAAGGTTGAGAGGGAAGCAAATGAATGATGACTGTCAGCAAACACTCCCCCCTTCCTTGGGTAGATCATACCGTTTGAAATGAGCTTGTCACCCTTTGAAACCAATTGTTCCAGTTGGTAATAGGTGAGGATTTTTGCCATTAGTTTTCTATTACCCTAGGTGCCTCGTCAAGTTGCAAGGGTGGTAAGGTACTCTCCCAGGATCGAACTTGACGTGGTTCATCAGGTGATTCTTGAACACTGGGAGGTGTGGATTCTTTTGTAGCTTCATGGAGGTCCACTACTATAGATGGAGGCTATGTAGAAGCTTTTACCTCTATGGATGTATTACATGAGGAGCTAGAAGCGTCATGGGACTCCCCCCTTCCTGAGCTAGGTGGAACAAATCATTCTTTCTTTGGTACCCAAACTAGCTCGGGAGCGGGTGTGTAGCATTCTGTGATTTTTTTCTTTCCACGATCATTGATTCGTTTTGGAACTACGGGATTGGGCTCACTTGGGTCAAGTGATAGTAAGAGCACAATCTATGTTTTGGCACCTAGATTTGATCATTTCCTTGATAGTAGCCTTGGGCTTCCAATAGTCGTTTAGGGATCCATCGCAACATTTTCTTACTTTTCTTGGAGCGAGTGGTAGGTTTCTCACAAGGCTTCTGTTTTTTAGCACTAGCTATGGTCACTAAAGAAGCTTTAGGGACCCACTTGTATGTTTTCTTCGTTACCTTAGGATGAGTCTTGTCGGAAGCGATATGCATTGCTTGTCGCATATTTAAGGGTACATGCATTTCATCCCCCTCAGGTGTTACCCAGGTCGTCCCCCTATTTCCCCAAGTGTCTATGGTTGCAGCTAGGTGTACCCAGTCTACGTTGTCTGATTCCGTCATCCCAGGTAGGATATCCATATGGACACTCTTTGGGGGTGTGGGGTCCACGTGCGATGTGAAAGGAGAGTCCATTTCCCCACCCCCTTCGTGTGCTTCATTTGCATCAGGTTCCGAGCGAGTAGCTCTACCTAATGTTTCCATGAAACGGCTAAACATACTAGTACTAGGCTGTGGAGCTTCGGGAGGTGCATGGCCTTCTCTCTCAGTGTTTTGGGTAGGGTATGCTTCCATGATTTCTGAGTCGGAGGAGGAATCACTAGCGGCTATTTTAGAGTCTTGGGTGGTGCTACCTTGTGTCCCCGATGAGGGTCTAGAGCCTATCGTGGATGGGTAATGGGTGTCCGTATGAACAGAGGCACCCTCAATATGCTCGTGTTCTAGCACCCGCCCAGAGCGTAGGTTCATATGACTTGATCCCCTAGAAGTGTCAGTGAGTGCCCGTGAAGGCTGCTCACCTAGTATTTTTGGGTGTTTTGCAACCCAAGTCTTTCCTTAATTTGACTTTTTGGTCCTTTTTTTCTGACCCGGCTATAGAATAGAGCGTATGATAGCTCAAAACGAGCGTCTCGGTCAGAGGGTCGTGCCGTGCTTTACAGCCCTCCGTTTGGTCACTCTATGCCCTCGGAATCCCTAAAAGTGTCAATTTCCAGTAGGGAACTAAGCCCAAACTAAAAAGTCTAAGGGTGTAAGTGGGAAGAGAAGGGAGGAGAGTGGAGGACTTGTCCCACATGCTCTCATTCTCTCTTGAGGGAGTAGGGTATATATATAAGAGTGAGTCTAGTATATATCATAGGATTGAGGCCTGGGCCTGGGCTTGGGCTTGGGCTCGGGCTTGGGGAAATGATCCCGATCCCGATCTATCTTTTATACAAACCAACCCGTCCGTTTTAAGAGTCACGTTTTTTATTTTTGAAAAATTTAACCGCCCGCTCACTCGCGTTTTTATTTTCCGAAAAAAAAAATTTAAGAATAAATTTTTTTTTCAGAATTTTTTTTTTCAATTTTTTTTTTTTTTTGATGCAGAAAATACAGAAATTGAAAACGCAGAAATTGCAGAAATTGAAAAAACGCAAGAAATGCAGAAAATTGAAAAAGCACAGAAAATGCAAAAAATGCAGAAAATTACAGAAATTGAAACTTGACAGAAAATTAAACGCAGAAAATGCAGAAATTGAAACTTGGTAGAACCAGAAAATGCAAAAACGCAAGAATGCTAACTGTGCAGTGCAAACCAGAAAACGTAGAAAACGCAAAAAACAGAAATCTCCACACAACTACACACACTCATTCCCTGCCTTTCCTATGATAGAGATTGCACCACAAGAAAGCGTAAAGTGCTAACCGAGCTTAGTGTAGGGCATATCCCCGGCAGCGGCGCCAAAAATGTGCGCTCCTTGCCGCACTGTCGAAGCAAGGGACTTGCCGATACACCGCGTGCGAGCCGCAGACGGCTCCAAGCACACAACAAGCCTAAACTAGCAAGCTCAAGAGAGCAAAGGGTGTGTCACTCACCGCTCTACGCTCGCCTTCGTGGTGGATTCCTCGCCGCGATGAAGAAGAAGCTGCAGTTGTGCCGCGCTCAACCGCTTCGCCACCATCGTGCCTTCGTAATGCTCGATCGCACACACACTCTCCCTCTCTCTCTCACACACACACACACACACACACACACAAGGAGGTGAAGAAGAAGAAGAAGATGGAGATGGAGCAAGAGCACTCTTCTATTGCACAAATGAGAGAATGAGTGAATTTTAGGTTTAGTTGGCTTTTATATGAGCTCACCCCATTCACACTTGGGCGCCCATGCTTAGCCAACTAATCCCTTGAATGTCCCAGTTAGAGTGCGCCTCTCATCGGCGATCACTCTTACCCTTTTCCTATTGGTCCGACAAGCCCGGTACCTGACTCTACCAAATACATAATACACGTCTGTCGTAGGTGATGGGGTGTCCGTGAGCCGTGAGGGTTAACAATAACACGTGAGTCCAATCACAATAGCACCTTAACATATACACAAACAATCTTTTCCAAGAAGTTAGACTGTACAAGGTCTCTACCCTTTTACGTCTACCATAAACCATCTAGATCACTTCATGATCTAATCCCAAAACCATAAACCATAATCCAATCACATCACACGAGTGAGCACTCCACCCAACTCGGGTGATGCACAACCAACCCTGCGTAACAACTTTAGAGCATAACATGGCTGCAAAAATTTTGGCACCAGTTTGACAGCATAACCATATCGAGGAAAAGAAACCAAGAGAGCCCACATCAGCTTCCACCATAAAATCACAACCCTAATCCATGAGGGAATCTCATCCCTTAATCACAAATCATATTCACGTTGAACCAACTCCCACACTTGGAGTTTGACATATCCAATGCAGTCAATCGGAGTCCACACACATGACTCCTAAGACATGATCTTTTCATGCATAAAATAAGTCCTACCAGAAAATAAACATGATATAAAAATCCAATTTTAACAACATCCAACCATGCAAAGTTGATGCATAATATCTGCACTTCATCTCTCTAGCACATAGAGCTAGTTTTTGACCTAGAAAGGTGGAAAGCAATCATACCCATGCACATGAGGAATACACATCAATCCATAAGGTTCCATAAATCCTGTGATAACATTCCATCACCATAAACATGATGCAAAACAGCTCCAACCTTTAGGTTAATCATAAACCATAACTTCACACATATGCAAAAAATAACTTTTTACCATTTTCGGAAGTATGCATAACATGCAAATGAAAGCATTTGAACTCAAACCAATTTATCAAGATCAGATCCATAATTTATAGTAACACCCTATCACATCACTTTACCCATATGATACTCACACAACAAACGATAACCTAAAAAGAAAGCATATCTATCTATGCGGTTCGGGTTGACTAACCATATAACCTCACATAAGTTTATGGGCATCTAATAACTGAAATCAACTCATCAAAACAAACCATAAATCATGCATAAGTAGCTTGGTTAACTCGGGACCTCATATGGTACTTCCCCTTGGTAGCACCCCTTCACGTTGATAGCCGTTTTTCGGCTCTTTGTAATTGCCACAGTGAGTTACCTCACCCTACCAAAATCACCCAAACACTGTGGCTATCCCTACCATTTCACTGTACATAGGCGTGCGTGAGTCACGGGACTTTTTCCATATCTTCTTAAAAAACCCTCAATTAGCTATTTATTGGGCTAGTTGAGCCAAAAAAAAAATTAAAAAAAATATATATATATATATAAGTATATTATGGCCCATGCGTATGTAAATATTTCTTTGTATATAGGGCCTAAATAAAAGATTTTTTCATAATTATTTTGGTATTTATTTAAATATTTCTACCTAGGTGTGTGGTATTTATGCTATGTACATTGACTCACCATTACCATATTTTTTCTTATCATTTTGCATACTCTTTATTCCATATAAAAAGAATTTCATGTAAGCTTCTCTTATTTTTGGTGTAACTCCATCCCAACAAAAATCCCAAAAAACTAGTTCTATTTATGTGTATATTTTTTTCACTATTGTGATTTTTTCCTTCCTACATATATTCTCTATTACTCTCATAAATTAGACCACCAAAAATATTCATCTTTTTATGGTAGACTTATAATGAGAGAGATTTATTTTGACCCCTTTATATTTTTCCACCTATATTATTTATATTTGACATGTACATATTTTTTAGACCCCTCAATATTTGATTTTCTTAGTTGTACTATTCACTTATATCATGATCTCAACAATATCTTCAATTATAGACCTACCAAATAAGGTCAAGGGTAGGTGGCATGCATACATGCACTATGGAGGGATCACTCTTGGAGGTATTCAAAAGAATCATCCAAAGAAGGACCCCACAAGGACCTTGTGCAGTGGAAAAAATGGTCGGTTTTGCTGAATTTTTAAAGTTCACTTGCTCTCCGAATTTGAAAAGGTGATACAAACAAAAGTTGTAGCTTGTGAGCTGAACTTTTGCCTCAAATTTTTTCATATTTTTTTGAGCTACGAGCTGTGATCTATGATTTTATTAGTGGACCCCAATTTTCCCATGTTATGCAGCCACACTCTCTCTTCCACTTTATCATTTTCCTCTTTCACACACACTTCTCCACTCATCATCCCCACCTCTCTCACCCCTCCTCTCTGCACCCTACTCACCTTCTCCTCAACCTTGAAGAATAAGAGAAACCATGGTGAACTCATACCTCCCACACACAATTCCATTCCAAAATTGACCACCTAGTCTCATTTTTCCTCCTCCAATTTACCCATATCTATCAAAAAAACCACAAAATTCAGCCTCTTCTCTTAAAAGACAGCATCATGGTGGTTGATTACTTAGCTTCAATTACCTTGTCTCTCAAGGAAGGTCCAGAGTGGAGAAAAAATGTACCGTCAAAGCTAGTGGACCGTCAACAAGCGTCAAAATTGGCCCTACTCAAGACACTTGGAGCATCAACCTTGTAAGAAATCCACCTTTTCTTACCTCTTAAGAGTTTTTCTTCCTTATTTGTATCCTACATGGATACTCCCATTGTAAATATCCAATTCCATTTGTAAATTAATACTAACTCTACTAACACTAACCCACTATGAAAAGTCCTATCACCTCCATTTCTCTCCTCTCTCTTTCCCCACCAACTTCTTGATAATTCCAAGCAAAAGAAATTAGATAAATTACGGAAAATCTAACCCAACCATGGTTAGAGGAGTAACCCTAGCCTTCAAAATTGCTATAAAAGGAGGGTGTAGCTAGCACAAAAAAGGGGGAGCCATAAGCAAGAGCACTATGATATAGCTTGAGAAGCCAAGGTCAACCTCTCTAGAAGGAGCTCTTGAGTGGAAGCTCATTGTCTTATGCATGTGCATGTGTTGTAATAGGGGATTAGCAAGGGAACTCTATGCCATTGTAAGAGAGAGAGTGATCATTCAATTGAGAGTAGGAAATCTATCATTTCTCCTACTAGTGTAAGCCCAACATTCGCCAAAAAGCACGAAAAGCTAAAAATAGCAGAAAAGGCTAAAAAAATAATTTTTAAAAAAATTGAACCACGGGTTTCCCTTGTCCACTCAAATAAGAAAGCGGAGCCGATTTTCACTAAAAAGCACTAAAAATCATGAAAAGCTAAAAATAGCGTGAAAAGCACTCAAGAAGCAGATTTTTACAAAACTGAACCATAGCTTTCTCGAAACACGTAGATTATGGATCTGACCCTGCTTTTTGTAAAAAAGCACCTAAAAGCATAAAAAGCATGAAAAAACTAAAAATAGCAAATTTTCTCAAAACTGAACCAAATGTCCGTTTGACCTACTAGAACATGGAAACGTTCTTGTGTTTTAATTTAGAACCTTACAATGTTGTCAATCAGGCATCTTAAATTAAAATTTGACAAAATAGTTATTGAAAGCTAATTTTCTTATTTTTAAAAGAGACTCAAAAATTGGGGATCTTATATTTACTGCACGTATAAACAACCATCCATTAAATTTGTCTTACTATCCTTGTAACATTAACAAGTCTTACTAGGTATCCGACAATTCCCGGCCACTTAAATTGTTTTTGATACAAAGTGCTCAAAATAGTCTAACAAACGGATGCGACCAAGACATAATTGAAATAGTGTCAGTCCTAGTGACTCATATTCGTCACATGTGGAATATTTTTCATAGAAGCATGTCCATAAAAAAGACATCCATCAAGTACAAGGTGTACTTGTGTGTGGAGATAATTGCAAACACTTAGCGACATGAGTGAGAGGGACACTCATAAACATTCCTCCACACTTGACTAGACCAAACTCCATGAGCTCCTAGACCATGTTGCTCATATTGTGACAAGATGTGCCAAACAAAACCCTACCATGTAGGTCGATAACTGCATAATGCAAAAATGTATGTGGGACACTACGGCCCCAAATTCTTTGCTTCTACATGACCCATGCCTTCGAAGATAAAAATGGATGGAATCATTCAAGTTTATCATATCCTACTTAGAAAACGCAATCAAATAATATTAAAACATAATTCACTTACCTGTTGTCAAATGCACATGACCAACTCTCCTATTCAAAATGCCTAGTAACACTAATTAAAAGATTAGTGAAAATCAAGTAGTACTACGTTGACAACCCTGCATGTTGCACTTGCAATCAAAACCCCTTGGTTAAAATCTATAATTTCAAACTCCTTGGTTAGATTTTGTATAGAAACTGCTTAAACTAGCAGCCAACGGTAACCAACATAGTCTACCGTGTCTAATAGTAATTGGAATCAGCTTGGGAAATCATTAGGAAAAATTTGGACACTTAAAGGGGTCCTATAAGGAGGTTTGACTTTGCCTCTCTTGTGTAAATTGGGCACCCGGGGAAGTACATAAACGCTTGTCAAAACTCTATCTGCCAACATATCGTTGGAAATATCTTAGAAAGTAGGTTCTAAATCCCCAAACTCCATAAATTTGGAGTTGATTTGTAGAAGTTATGGCCTCCCCACTGAAGCTAAAATGTGGAGAGAGATTCCATTTATAAGATGGATTTGTTTATCAAAATTTGGAATCTTCTAAAATATAAGAAATTAGATAGCATGCTATATATCAATGGATAGATTTTGATGAGTACATTCTAAGTTCAAAAGGTCCGACAAGTTTTGATTTTACATGTAAAAATGTTACCAAGCGCCCGTTTTGGACAACGTGGAGGAAGTCAAAGTCCTTATAGGGCCTCTTTGAGAGTTCAAAATTTCCCTGATGTGAACTTTTTCACTACCCCTTGGCAAATTGCAAATTGTTTTTCCTTGAAAGTACAACTCTGATGAGATCAAATTGTGGCCCTCAACACCTATGGAGTGATTGTATATTAGTTGGGTTATACCCTTAGATTACCACTCCTAGAGACACAATGAGTACTCGGGGAATCCACTAGGAAATATGTAAGATAGTCCATGTGAACAAAAAAAAGGATTTATAATTAGATACATTTACAAAAAAATATACTTACATAATGGGTTTTCTAACTGAGAAAGTGAAAATTTTCATACATAAGGGCTAGTTTTACCAAAGAAATGTATACATAAGGGGTACATATAATACTTGAAGATATACATGTAAGGGATTATTTAAATACCTCTTCATCGCATGTGCTATATGCAATTTTGACATAGTAGAGTCCTAGGAATGAGTGCTATAATTAAGCACAAATCATCTCAATGTTGGAATCTTACCCACAAACAAGTGAATCTTGAAGTAATCATATCTCTTCATGAACACAAGAGAAAAAATGTCAACACCCCAAACAAGGTAGTCAGACTAAAGTTTCCTGGGTGTTCATATAGGAGATCACCTACTTTGAGGCTCTCTTACTCTATTGATGTCATCTCATCAATTGTTTGCTTGATAGCAAGGCCAAGCATACTACTATCCATAGAAAGCATCATCTATATTTCCAGTACCTTGTGCACATACATTGCTTGCTGCTATAGTCATATACAAAAATCACAAGCAAATATACTATCCTCAACTCTTTATGAACATAGTAGCTGATCTTATAGGGGAAGAGTAAGCCATGCTTTAGTGGAATGAGTCCACAACACTGGCATGCCATGCATGCATATCAAAAAATAAGTGTTATAATCCCTTAGCTTCAACAACGGTCTCCACAATGTGATTAGATGCCATACGTGCCTTGCACGATGTCTACTGGCATGGATACATCACAGTTGGTCATTGCAAGCCATAATTGTGAGCTTGTATCCTCTTATTGCCAACATGTGTGCTATTATTCTTGATCTTAAGTCAATGGATAGTAGTATGGCATGGCATAGAAGCCTTGCTTTGTAGTAAGTTTATCAAAGCATTTTGCTTTGCACAGTAGATAAATTATATTTAAATGAAAATTGAAAGATAGAAATACAAGTAAAGCTTGAAATTGTTTGACCTTGTCGCCCCTCTGAGAGCAATTGACTTTGCTTAAATGTGGCTTGATCCATGTATGCTTAAATGTGGCTTGCTTAAATGTGGCTTGTAACCATGTATGCTTAAAAATTTAGAGTTGTTGGATGAGCCTTGTATGCCCTTGAGGCTTGGTTAATACTTACTTCCAATAAAAATAGGTAGACATGTTGTCAAGTTTTCCCAAGTTCGTATGCTACTAGAATATTCCAAACTTTAGAAGCCTCTAGGAAAAATTCCCCAAAGTGAATCCTTGATTCACTTAAGTTCATCAAGGAGATGAGAAACAACTAAGCATGATTTCTCTTAGCTGATAGGTGCTCGCGTTGACACACAAATTTCAAAGCAAAAGAGAATAAAAAATTTCAATCTTTCATAGAGGAAAGATATTGAGAAGCATGAGATTGTCCAACATTACAAGAGATAGCTCGTGAAGCTTATCAATAAAATGTCATCTAATTACTAAACTCCGCTTGACCAAAGCAACATTTGCTTGTCAAGTTGGAATTGTAGTATCCTGCAAGATGGAATAAGTTCAAAAAATGAAACTTAAATTTAATGTACATATGAGTTTTCTACGACCACCACCCTAGGCATCGAAAGCCATAGCCGCCATGCGGCATGATTGCTTTCAATGTACTTCGTGTATTTATTTTACCTGCACTCTGGCAAGCTGTAGTTGCTTTTGAGTGATTATGCACCCAATGCATATACATGCATATGGAGCCGTGCTCTTTGAAGCCTTGATTCTCCCCTCCTCTTGATAGTACAAATAGGACATATCAAAAAGATAATGGACGATGCAATATAGAAGCTGGTTCTTAGCATCTTTGTACGGAGCCTTTCTCTCTAGTGAAAACTAGTGTACCATAGTGCATCTTAAGGCATTGTCATTGAGGGCCCCTTTTCAAATTTTGGTACATTTGTTAGTGGATTGACCGAACGGACACCCACCTAGCCAAACATGTAGCGGGACATCACATTTGTACTCTATTAGTTTTCCGAGCTAGTGTAGTGATACTTTGTGTAAGTTCTGATTCTAGAGTAGCACGTTGATTTCATGAGTTTTAATTATGTTATGATATTTGAACAAGTCCATGTGAGCTGGCCACTGGCCATTTAGAAATCCCTAGGTACAAAGGTCAATAATTTTAATGTGAAAGGGGCGTATCTTTTGGAAGAGAAGAGAGCTTTGTTGTACATACGCTCAAGCGACTACAAAACTCCAACTTGTAATCAACTTTTTTAATGATTGGGTAATCCTTTTTCAATTCAGAAGGGCAACCTTTTTGTATAGTTTTGTTGCAATTTTCAGGACCTCCTAAATTTTGTTGCATTTCGAGTCCGTTGGAGTGCCGAAATGGTGTGATGACCTAGAGCGGTGAGATAGACAGATTTTTCATCTTTGAGTGGTGGTTTACTTGTTGAGCTGATATGTTTTCTTGTTAGGTTCACTTCTTGAGATTGCTAACCTCAAAGAGTCTCTGTGCCCCATCCGAGTCACTTCCTTGAGTATGGACATTATGCTAGTGTCAGATATCTATGCTACGGACGTCCGCCACACACCAACCAGCTAACACCACCTCTCTAGGTATGCACTTGATGGCAAGGCATCAAGGCTTTGTGGATGAACGTCCACTTGAAGACTTGAAGCTTGGAGGAAAATCTCTTACAAGAGCTTGCCATGGGATGGATGGTCAAGAGGGTGCATTATGGTCAAGCATTAGTGAAGCCAAGAGCATCTTCCTTTCCCATGTTTTTCTTTCCATGGGGCTCTACTCTTAATTTATTTAAGTAATATAATATCTACACTCTGAAAATAGGGTGGCCAATAATGAAGCCAAAGACAATAAAGGAGGAGGGAGGACCTCCTTGTCTCCTCTCTCTCCCTCAAATCACCACCTCTCTCTCTCTCTCTCTCTCTCTCACCCAAATATATATATATATATATATATATATATATATATATATATATATATATATATATATATATATATATATATATATATATATATATATATATATATATATATATATATATATATATATATATATATATATATATATATATATCTCGTACACACAGACACACACGCACGCGCGCACAAGCTAAAAACAAACAATTTTCAGCACATACACACTCACACACAGAGTACATACACACACGCACACACTCTTCTCTCACTCTCATGTCTTCCCCAAGCTCTACATGGCTAAAAATTGTCTCTCTTTCTCCATCTCTAAAAGCAATGGTTCTCTATCTTCTTCCTCTCTCTCTCACACACACACATACGCACACTTACACACACATCACTTCTAGTTTCTCTCCCTCAATGGTGAGGTCTCTCGCCCTCTCTCACGCACAATTACCCACTCTCTCTCTCCCGTTTTTCCCTCCATCTTGGATCAGCCATAAGCTATGAATAAGTTGATTTTCATCCACACAACTTGCATACACATGCGCACACACCGCCTACACACACACACACACACACACACACATTTTTCCGCACATAATCACCTCCCAAAACCTCTCAGATCAGCCCATGAGTAAGAAAAAGAATAGAAATCTCTCATTCATACTCTTGCATGCACTTGCATGCATACACACTCCTCGAAAAAGGTCTCGACAAGAATGACAATAGCCATGATGACAGCAATTGAAGCACGGACTACGACTGCAGACAGCAAGGCAAAGCTAGAGGCATACTTAGAGGAGCATTGCATCAGTGAATCGAGCATCAACGAGCATATTGCAACCCTCTTGCACAAGAACTTGGCATCATCTTTGATAGCAAGAACACTTGTAAATTTCTTGTTTTTTACTCTACTTATCATCACCCTTACCTTTTTCTTGCAAGTAAAAAAAAAAACAAAATTCATTGTATATTCTCCTTCTCTCTCTAGCAGTGGCCAACCACCAACTAGAGAGCATCTAGCCTACATCATCATCCCTAAATAATGCCAAGGCAATGGTCTTCCTAGTAGTGTTAGGCCATGTCCTAGGGCCCTCATTTTATATTCTCCTTCTCTCTCTAGTGGTGGCCATTGCTCATGATATTGCCGTTGTTTTCATTGTCATGATGTTTCATATACTAATCTTGCCACTAATTTACTAAATTGTTAACCCTGGAGATTTCCATGCACCATATGCGGTCCGCATTCTACCATGTATACTTTGCATTGCAAGATCTCTCTCTCTCTCTCTCTCTCTCTCTCTCTCTCTCTCTCTCTCTCTCTCTCTCTCTCTCTCTCTCTCTCTCTCTCTCTCTCTCTCTCTCTCTCTCTCTCTCTCTCTCTCTCTCTCTCTCTCTCTCTCTCTCTCTCTCTCCCTCCCCCCCCCCCCCCCCCCCCCCCCCCCCCCTTCTTGTCTATTGGTGTCATCTCCTGGCTACCTTTGTAAATATCATCAAGAAATGAGTTTGATCTTCTGAAGCATTTGTGTTGATTCTCTCTCTCTAGCTCTCTGTTTGGAAATATGCTCACTGTGTTTTTGCATGTCATGTTTTTTGGATTTTTCAAGTGACATAGACCACTTGCATGCGCACACATGTCACTATGTTGAGTGTTCTTCTCCTACTCCATGTACCATAAGTGCTTTTCCATTGTCTTAGCTAGGCGGGGTCATTTCTATCATCTTGGTCGTTTATATTTGCATCATAGCTGCATCCCAAGCTAGGTGGTTGTCCTACTCGATATCTCACATGATGAGGCCAATGTACATAGTCTTGGTGTAGAGGCCACTTGGTATATTTTTCACTTCCGCTTCTCATCATATTAAACAAAGCTAAAAGAAAATTAACCCTGACAATTGTTGACCTTGTCAAGTATGAATCCACACTAGAAGCATAAAAATATTGACAATAACTGCATAAAAAAAGCATACATGTCCAATATTGCTTGCATGCCTTGGTTACTAAGTACCTTTACAAACTGTTTAGATCACGCTTGTTGACAATGGGTTGATCACTCATGACCATTTTTTACTGTCTTGGTTGTAGTAAACTTGCTTGGGAGCCATGTCCTACCAAATAATAATCTTGGCCTTATAGTCACATGCCTTGCATGCACTTGTCTTTGCATGTCAAAGGACGTAATAGGCCCTAACTTTGTAGCCCAACCACATGAAGTTGGCTAAAGCTTTCTGCATGAGCACCCTTGTATGGAGGATTGCTCCCTTTATAGCACAAGTCACATGCCATATGTGGTTGTCCTTTATTGTTGCAGGCAACCTTGCCAACTTGCATCAACTATGATTGTAATCATCTGATTAAACGGAATTAAAGAATCTATATTTGTTTTGTTACCTTGGAGCCCATTAAGGCCAATAATAGGCCTTTGTTACCATATGCATGTGGTAGTGATGTGTGTGAACACACTAAGACCACCGGGGCATTTTTCCCTCTTTAGGAGGTTTTTCCCCCCATGCATTGTATATACATCCATCACTCTAGGGCTATTAATATTTCCATTGCAAACTAAGTAATACACTATCTATTGTGTGCCTTGAGCTTCCTTCATCTTCTCCAAGATGGGTGTGTTTTCTTGCAACCTTGATTCCAACAATTGGTGTTAGAGTAGGTTGCATCCTCCCAGGCTTAGTCTCCAGTGCATCTCCAGCACACGCCTGCTCATTTTCTTTGATTTCAATAAGCTTTGGTGAGTGTTCGCAGGTCGACAAAAATTTTGGGATTGCTTGTAGAGCTTAGTCTACTTAGGTTTTTGATTCAGGCTCATTTCGGCCTCCGTTCTACTACAGCCAGGTCTGCACGATCAATTTTGTCATTTTGTGTGAAATTTTTGTCAGTGCCAAATACTGCATAACAGGTCCCATACAGTCTACAATGGGTTGTGCTATATAGCACGTGCTGGTCTCACTCAGTTTTTCCTCATTTCGGACAATTTCACATCAAGTGGAGGCATTTTCCATGGCTAACAACGACACGGATGTGTTCAAGATGTTCGCTATTGAGGAAAGATTGGATGGGGACAATTACCCTATGTGGGCTTACATGATGTAACATGTTCTTGTGTCAAAGTCCATCTGGAATATTGTGCAGGGCATTGATGTACGTCCTGGTTCTGAGGATGTAGGTGATGTTGAGGATGTGGCAGGTCTTGCTGCAAGGATTGTTGCTATTAGAGTTGTTTTGCCTACAGTAGAACAAGCTCATTGGGATGTAAAGGATGTGCAGACTCATGCATTGATTGTGTTGTCTATGAAGTGCACCATTACTCCTCACATTCGTCCGACAAAATTTGCAAAACAGGCTTGGGATATTCTGGCTAGTCTTTATGCAAGCCGCAATGAGGCAAAAGTTGCATTGTTGCGTAAAGAGTTGGAGTCAAAAATTATGCATGAGAAAGATGATATGGAAACTTTCTTTCCTGGTGTCAAGGATATCAATGAGAAACTTATTTCTGCAATTGAAGTCATTTCAAACATTTTCCTTGTGCAGATTGTTCTTGATGCCTTACCAGATTCTTACCATACTTTTGCTAGTACTTGGAGACTTATGACCCAAGGAAATCCTGAAGTTGTCAAGTTTGATGCATTGTGCACATTACTGTTGTAATTTTCTCTTATCACCAAAATTCCCAGACAAAGTGTTGTGAGTAGAAGCATTACGAATAAAAGAATTTCCACTTGCAGAAGAACCATAAGAGGTTACATTGTTGTTACCACCTTTTCTTTGAGCAGTAATAAAAGCTTGTTCAAATGCAGGTTGTTTAGCCCTTTTTTTTTTGGAAAGTGATTCTTGCAAAACAACATGTGCATAATGCATCAAACTCGACAACTTCATGATTTCCTTGGGTAATATGCCTCCAAGTACTAGCAAAAGTCTAGTAAGAATCTAGCAAAGCATCAAGAACAGCATGCACAAAGGAACAGTCAGAAATGACTTCGCCTACAGAAATAAGTTGCTCATTTTTATCCTTGACACCAGCAAGGAAATTTTCCATTTCATCTTTCTCATGCATAATCTTTGACTCCAACTCTTTACACAGCAGTGCAATTTTTTCCGCATTACAACTTGCATAAAAACCATCCAAAATATCTCAAGCATGTTTTGTAGATTTTGTTGAACGAATGTGAGGAGTAATAGTGTGCTTCATAGAAAATGTGATCAATGCATGAGCTTGTGCATCTCTTATATTCCAGCGAGCTTGCTCAACCGTAGGCAAAACATTTCTAATAGCAGTAATCCTTGCAACAAAACCTGTAGCATCCTCAACAACGCCTCTATCCACATAACCAAGACGTACATTAATGCCCTGCACATGTTTCAAATTCCCTTTGACATAAAGACATGTTGCATCATGTAAGCTCACATAGGGTAATTGTCCCCATCCAATCTGTCCTTAGCAACAGCAAACATCTTGAACACATATGTGTTGTTGTCAGCCATGGCGAATGCATGCACTTGATGTGAAAACTGCCCAAAAAGAGGAGAAACAAAGTGGGAACAACACGTGCTATATAGCACAACAGTAAAAGATTGTAAGGGACCTCTTATGTAGAAAATGACACTGATAAAAATTTTGCACAAAAAACGACAAAACAGCTTGCACAGTACTGCTTGTAGTGGAAACGAGGGCTCTAAGTATTTGTGCACAGAGAAAAAACCCTCCAAGTGAGGGAAAGACATGATCTAGTGGTCCTAAGTGTGTTCACACACATCATTACCACATGTATATGGTAACAGAAGCTCCGGTGTGAAAGTTATGGTTGTTTAAAGATGGAATACTTTACAGATCCTCGACAAACAGGAGAGAAGGCCAAAGCTAATGCAAGTGGATAGTCCAAAAGTGCTCGGGCTGTGGAGCATATCGGTGTTTTTGGATCATCAATCCGAGCTTGAGTGGGCAAGATATGGCCAGTTGAAGATTTCAAGGGGGCTAGTTGTTGGGGGGATATTTGATGGCAAGCAGCACATTTCTAAAATCCGGCGAGCAGATTCCAAAAATATTCTTTTCTCTCTTCTCAACTTTATTCTCTCTGCTAATCCTCCATCTCTCTCTCTCTCTCTCTCTCTCTCTCTCTCTCTCTCTCTCTCTCTCTCTCTCTCTCTCTCTCTCTCTCTCTCTCTCTCTCTCTCTCTCTCTCTCTCTCTCTCTCTCTCTCTCTCTCTCTCTCTCTCTCTCTCTCTCTCTCTCTCTCTCTCCCCCCAACCCTAGCATCCTCGCTCCAACCCTGCATGCTCTCTCCAACCCTAGCCCACTCAGGTCCTCCTCTTGGGCAAGGGGTTACCCATGGGGGAGGGCGTTAAGCCTGTAGCTCCCGCCCCTATCCCATCGAGGAGAACGCACTCTGCGCAGCAACGATCCTAGCCTGGATGAAACAGATTGCACTCCCTCGTTCTGCGCGGCCGCTGCGGCTCCCTGGTTCCGCATGGCCGCTGCACACAGACCCCCCTGCACCTATTTCGACCTTGACCTTGCGACCTCAAGCCTGCACCTATTTTGACCTTGACCTCACAACCTCAAGGTTACCTGATTTGCAACAACCTTAACTTAACCTAGGAAGGGTTTTCCAGACAAGAAGCAGATTGACCTTATCGGTGGGTTTTCCGACCTAAGGTCTGTGTTTCAAGAAGGTGTCTTTTTCTATTTCAAGAAGATCAGCCTTTATCTAAAGGCTACTCCGACCTAAGCAGCATACTCTTTGCGTTCATGGCTACACGAGCTTTGTCTCGAGGTAAGCTTAGTTTCGCTGGAGTCGTAGCAACACCTCCAAATGTAGACAACTTCACCCGCCTTCAAACCAAAGTCGAAAGCCTTCGCAAGGAGAATGACGAGTTGAAACAAAGGCTTTCAACTTTTGAAGCCCGGCTTGCCGCAATAGAGAGTCACAAGGAGGAGGAGTTGAAACACATAGAAATCTAACTCACAAAGG
Source organism: Adiantum capillus-veneris (assembly GCF_014529385.1). Classification (NCBI taxonomy): domain Eukaryota; kingdom Viridiplantae; phylum Streptophyta; class Polypodiopsida; order Polypodiales; family Pteridaceae; genus Adiantum; species Adiantum capillus-veneris. The sequence continues at coordinate 90,082,625 of NC_140959.1, read as the reverse complement.
CAAAAGAAGAAGTAGAGACGACCGTCACAAAGGAGGTCAAAACCCAACTAGAAGAGGTAATCTCTCGCAGGGTCAAAGATCGCATAGCATCCACATTACGTGAACGGCAACGACAGGAGGACATCGCCCTCAATGTTTGCATTTGTGGGCTCCCAAGCGATTGGAAAGGGGAGGGGGATCTCAAGTTTCATGAGTCACTTGCCCGCATCCAATCCACAATCCCCATGATACAAAGTGATCCAGCAACAATCACTTCTCTTGCACATGAACCTTGCACCAATCTTGCAATCTACACTTTCAAAACCAAGGTGGACCGAATCAAATTTCTTAAGAAATCAAGGCTTCTCAAAGACACCAAAATGTGGATTATAGAGATCTTACACCCGCTCAACTCAAGCAAAAGAAGGCAGAACTACAAAAGATGCGAGAAGCGCACACAATAGGGAAGTGGACAGTCTACCGAGGAGGTGAAGCCATTATTCAAGAGTTTTGAACTCCCAAACCAGCTCCCTCCTCACCCCCTTCTGCATAGATTTTGTTTATCTTATCCTTTCTTACCTATTTTTTGGACCCTCACTCCTTAACTGAGATGTATCCCAAAATCCTCCCACGTTTGCAATGTTTTTTCTTTGGTCCCATAGGTCATATCTGACCTCCGTGGATGATAATACAATCTCTCTCTCTCTCTCTCTCTCTCTCTCTCTCTCTCTCTCTCTCTCTCTCTCTCTCTCTCTCTCTCTCTCTCTCTCTCTCTCTCTCTCTCTCTCTCTCTCTCTCTCTCTCTCTCAAGTTTTTTTCTTTCGAAAACACAGGTCGATCCCACATCATCATCACCATCACCTTTTCTCCTTTTTTCTCTCCCTTGACCCTCTGTTGGCCTTGCCTCTCTCTCTCTCTCTCTCTCTCTCTCTCTCTCTCTCTCTCTCTCTCTCTCTCTCTCTCTCTCTCTCTCTCTCTCTCTCTCTCTCTCTTCTCTCTCTCTTTTCTCTTGATCCTCTTGATCCTTTGTCGACCTCGGTCTCGGCTTGTCTCTCTCTCTCTCTCTCTCTCTCTTCCCTCTCTCTATCTCTCTCTATCTCTCTCTCTCTACCCCCTAACCCATCCATCTCTCTCTGTCTATCTCCCTCTCTCTCTCTCTATCGCTCTCCCTCTCTCTCTCTCTTCCCCCTAAACCATCCGTCTTAGATGGGATGCATTACACTTTCTACATGATGCTTGAATTGACTCCCAAGTGAATGAAGCTTTTCTACAATGCCAATGTATTACGGCTTGGGAGAAATCCGGTGGGTCACGCTTCACACATTACACCACCCATATTGCCCCCAACTACAAAACCATGTGCTTCACTGAAAGAGGGAACCGTACTCACACTTACATGCTTGATCATTCTCCTTGTCTGTGATAAGCACTATCGCAGCCATTCATCTTAGCTCCCATTTCCTTTGATGCAAGACAGGGTGTTGGGGCAATGGAGAAGAATCAAATCGACTGTTCACATTATGATCACTACAAGTCGTGATTCTAAGTACCACACACTACTAGAGTGTTCAACTTCTGGTCACATCCGAACTCACTTCTCTCACATTTTCAATCATGACTTAGACCTACAGATTTTCCTTTCCCAATCACAGTGTGGGCTCTCCATTGCAACTCGCATCACCACAATTTTGGAGCATTGAGAGTCGCTATCTATTGATCTCTCTCTCTCTCTCTCTCTCTCTCTCTCTCTCTCTCTCTCTCTCTCTCTCTCTCTCTCTCTCTCTCTCTCTCTCTCTCTCTCTCTCTCTCTCTCTCTCTCTCTCTCTCTCTCTCTCTCTCTCTCTCTCTCTATCTATCTATCTATCTATCTATCTATCTATCTATCTATCTATTGAGAGTCGCCTTCAAGCAGATCTCGATCGGGTCATGGAAGAAAATCGCGACCTCAAAGCTGGCCTTAGCAAGCTTGAGGCACGATTTGATTCCATGGTCGATCTCGCCACCAACAAAGTGAAAGAAGTCGAAGCCAAGGCCATCGAAACACACTCAACAACCCTTGCACAGGTGAAGACATGTCTGACAGTAGAGCTTCGAGAAAAACGACTCCAAACAAAAAATACCCTCAAGATCCGCATTGGTGGGCTACCTCAAGCATGGGAAACGACCAAGTACGACTTCTCAGAACGCATCAACTTCCTCAATGAAACCCTCAAGCCGATCAAGGTCGACCACAACGCAATAGGCCGTATCACTTGGAGAGGCCCTCACATGCCTATACCAAGTGGACATGCCATCATTGAATTCTGATAGCGGAAAAAAGAGCAATGCAATCGGGTGGCCTCTGTACTCGTGCACACTCCACAAACCACGCCTCATGCAAACAAGCAAAGAACAAAACAAAGGGGGCACCACCCTAAATTAAGAGGTTTAGGGACCTCACACATAGTGCACATAGGCAAGTGAGACTTCTGGCATTATGATGGCATCAAAACATATGGCAAAACACATAGAAACGAAGCTTAGGGACCTTATGTAGCATATATATACACAAGACATCAGCTTAACAATACAACGGCATCTGATCATACATAACAAGGATATAGAGAAGCAAGCCAAGGATGGCATAATCCCTTGTCAAAAACAATCAACCCAGCAAGTAGGTATGATCCTACTAGCAACACATCAATACCTTAGAGAATGATGGCGAGGATGGTGGCCATGGAGCATGAGAGAAGACTCCTTATTTAGGTTTTAGGGCTAGTAATGTAGCATACTAGAGGGAGAGAGAGAGAGGGAGAGAGAGTAGAGCTCCATCCATAGCTCCTCGTTGTGAGCAATGTCGTCATAGCTTCATTGCTTGGTGAAGGAGGTGAAGTGTTGTTTTTGAGTGAGAGAAGGCCTCCTTATATAGGTTTCGGGATAAACATGTTTTAATCCGCTGATTGGGGTTACTTTTTGCTTAGGGTGGTCAACAGATTGAGGTCACCTGATATGTCACCATCAAGATATTCTCTAGAGTGATGTGAGAGGGGAGGGTAAATGCTGATTTTTCTGATTGTGACACATGGGGATAAGGCCTTGACCAGCATTTAAGAGCAGGTAGGTGGCTGTTGAAACTGGAGGTTCTCCTGAAGATCAAATTCGCAAAAAATCCTCAACCATGGCTTCTTTTGACATGTGTTCTTTGAAAAAATCAGCATGTCTCTTTTCAACTCAAAAGTCTTTATCCCTGTTGACTCACCTTTATCATAAGATTTTCTCCTTTTCTCCTCCTGTAACTGCATTGTTGATGCCCAATCACTGCTTCTAGTAACGGTGAACAGTTACCTACCAAATACTTATGGTGCAGTAAAAAATATTTACCATGGGTAAAAAAAAGTTACTGTAGGTAAAAAGTGATTTGTATTTACCATGTAGGTGAAAAATATTTACTGTAGGTAAAAAATATTTACTGTCGGTAAAAAAGTGAAAACGGAGTATGCTGTGCTGTGAGTCCACACGAACATCCTCGTGTAAATTTCACTAGAAATTCACACCTAGAATGGGCTATTCTGTAAGATATAGGTTGTAGGCATGCATAAGAGCTCGTTCCCATGTATCTTCTGTCCATGGCACTTTTTACTCTTTGGTGCTTGTGAAGTAGATTTTTCTTCTCTTTCGAGATCCCTTGGACTAGAGTATCCTCATCTCCCCAACAACTGACTGTGCCTTTATTGCATCTTCAGAAGGGGTGCTAGAAACCATGCATCATATTGCCCTCCCCCTTAAGCTAGAGGTATTTGATGCCTCTAGCTGTAGGTTGTGCTACAATAGGGTTCTCTTGAATACTTACCCACCTGGTACCAATTGAATTTGCCATGTTATTGCTTTCTTGGCTTATGCACCCTGTTTAGTCTTTTCTGATGAATGATTGTATCCATCCATGACTAACAACTGGTCTCCTAGACCCTTGAAAGCCATACCCCATCCATTGTCAATATCCGCTTTCACTGGTAGCATTTTTTTGAAAAAAGATAGTATAGTGGCTATATAGATAGGATAGAGATAGAGAAAAAAGCATCTGCTACTGCATCACCCTCCAGGGTCAAATGGAAAGCTCAAAGCTCCCCCACGCATGGTGTAGAATCCACCTGGATCAAAAGTAAAGCATTGCCCATTTCCATCAACCTGTAAAACATGTATATACAAGCCTTCCTTTGCACTTGTAGGCCAATAGACAGGCCACCCTTCCAGCTCTTTATAGCACGGAGCTTCGTCACCCTGCATCCATAATCCTTCATGTCCACTATAAGCATACTTGCCATCACTTGAGAAACCTGAATCATAAGCAGCTATCCTACCATCTACTACAGAACCCTCCATGGTATAGTCCACTTCAAAAAAAACTCGCCATTGACACAAAAATATATGTAAAGCAACCTCCAATAACACATGTATCCATAGCATCACATAACATAGCAAGACCCTGCCATTTGCCTCCACTTGCTGCATAGCCAAGCAAACCTGATCACGTTTCAAACCTGTATCCAAACCCTTTGTAAACGTCTCCACAACCATCTCTTTATACTCAGAAACATGACCTACTAGAGCTTCAACCTGTGCAAATACCTCATCACCAACAAGGTTGACGGCACCTTCCTTTAATTGGATATGGTGTTGGGTTACCGTCACTCCTTTAATGTGCTCGTAATCAGTTATAAAGAGGCCAGCATGCTTCTTTAGTACCTGCAAATAGGGTTCTCTCTCTTCTTCTAGTAGGTCCTTAGCTAGCATCTCCTCTAAGCCTGTGGCTTCTTCCTTGTTTAGAGAGTCTTGACCACCTTCTCCTTCTGGGTTTCGCAGTATTATACCCATGACTTCCAAAGAGCTAGCATCCTCCTCAGATGACTCATCCTCAGATGAAGAGCAACTGCTTGTGCTCCATTCATCCATAGAAGTCTCCATCTCTAGATCTTGTTGTCTACCCTGCTTCATGTCATACACAATTTTTTGTTGCTTGCCACCTACCTTATGATTTGGTTGCAACTCAAGGGAACCTGTCTCCCAATCTTGCCTAGCTTTCATAGCCATAAGACAAGGTCTTCCAAGGATTAGCGGATAGCCCTTCCCCTTAGTTGGGATCACATAAGCATCAATTGAGATTGCCACACCAAAACCTGAAACCTTCACTCCATTAACCTTTCCCACACAAGCCACCCTTACATTATTTGCCATCTTAGCTTGTAAGGAAGTTTGCTCGTTTACTTCTAAACCCAACCTGTGCATTAATTTCTCTGTCATAACACAAATCTCGGCTCCACCATCTACGTACACATTGGAGACTCGCTGACTCTTAATCTTTGTATCAATGACTGGCACGATATCCTTCATGCCTCTTGCACTAATAGACCCAACTGACTTTGCCTTAGCCCTCCTGGTGCTGACCATCTTAGACCAGGTTCTACGCATCTTTGGGAAAAGGTGGAGGAGTTGCTGCCATGAAATCTTTGGTCCTTGCTTACTCACATCTGCTACCAGGTCGTAGGGTATGGATCCTACCCCAAGTGGAAAGTCTTCTACTCCTATGTGCCTCCTTGACCTACTCTTCCTTTTCTTGTCTCCTATCACTTGGGAGGAACCCTCATTCCCTTTATCCGGCTCTGAAGCTTCCATTTCATCAGTTCTTTGTCTCCTAACTCTCTTTATTGGCATGGCAACAGCTTCCTCCATTTTTTCTTTCCCTTTATCCTTACCATTGTCAAGACTTATGACAGAGACAGCCCTGTCCTCCCCTCCCGATGGTAGTGGAGGGATCTCTGCTGGTGCTTGTGGTGGTGGAGGAGGGGGTCTCAATATTTGGATTGGTGGAGCCACGTGTGCATTTTGTCCATTTAGTGGCCTAGCTCGAGGAGGAGTGACTTGCTGGCGAGGAGGCCGTCTTTGATTACCATTTCCTTGATAGCGTCGTGGATGGGGGCAATAATACATGCCGTGACCTACCTCTCCACAGTTGTAGCAAATGTACTCACGTGCTTGCCTTTGTCCTTCTTGTCTATTTCGTTCATTTCCTGGCTGGGGAGCCCTTACACCTTGAACCAGATTGATGGACAGGCTCTCTAGTTGATTGGTGATTTGTTGAAGTAATTCTTGTTGAGAGGACTCTTGGTCTGCTGCTCCTGTCCCTACTACTACCCTTGCCGTAGGTTGAGCTAGCGGTGGAGGCTCCATTCCCCCTTGTAGTTGAGCTTGGAATTTTAACTTCCTATCCTTCTCCCTTGCATAAGTCATAGCTTTATCAAAGGTATCTAGGAATTTACCTTTTACCTTTTCTCGAAGGATGGGGTAAAGCCCTGCCAGGAAACAGTCCTTCTTTAGGCATTCTGGCGCCCTTTCTCCTTCACCTAGTGATGCACACCATTTCTCCCACAGGTTGGAAAACTTTCCTTCATAGCTTCTATAGTCATTGGGTGATGTTTGGCGTACCTCTAAGAGCTGTCTCCATATCTCCTCTGGAGGCTCATGGCGGCGAAATTCTTCGATGAAGGCCATCTTTAAGGACTCCCAGTCTCTTCTTTCTTCAGGTGCCAAAGTTTGATACCATAATTTTGCACCTTCCCTCAAGACCAAAGGAAAGGCCCTTAACTTAGTAGCTTCGTCATCCCTTCCCGATACCAGAAATGCCATTTCCAAATTATCCAAAAAGTCTGGAGCAACCTCCCCAGGCTTACCATAAAAATTAGGGAAGGCCATAAGTGAGAGAGTAAACAATTACACAAACAGCTCCAATTTATTTTAAAATAGAGTATGGTAATTACAATTTGGAGCTTTAGCACAACTTAGCTCAAAATAGGATGAAGATCGACACATCAAATGAATGGTAATAGTCTAGTAAGGGTAGAATGACAGGATGAGGAGCGCGCAAGATTTCCCCAAGTCTCTCGGCTCCAAACAACAGGGCTATTCTTTGCTGATAAAAGATTTTTCTATCAATACAAATATTCACACGGATATGACACACAAAATGGAAAGGAAACATGCGGGGATCATCATTCTCATTATTGGCATCCATACTTACACAAAAGAGCCTAGCTTAGTTGCACCACCTTGGGACCAATGAGCCTGATCAGCCACAGAAGGTCAGCACCTCGGATCACTTCGACTCTTCCTGATGCATCTGTGAAGACGTAAGGCGTGATGGCAACACTTTGTACAATGCTGAGTCTTTTAGCAAGCAACAATTGGATGCTATTACCAAAATCAGCATGACGAATGAAAGTGACACCATTAATGTGCAGCACATCATCAACTAAGATAGTTTCCTTAGATTGAGATAACTTCTTGAAAATTAGCAGCAAAGGTAGGGCAGGGAGGCTTTTCACCCGGTCTCCAAAGCACTTTGGACAATATCCAAAGTGATCTTCACGCGGACAGGAGGTTGTCTTGGGATTGGTGGTGTCTGGATTCACAAAGTGCACTGGGAGCACTCGCAGACGGGCGGGAATCTTGTAGGCAAGCCTTCGCCTCTTTGCTTCAGGAGGATTTAGGGGTGAGAGTCGTGGTTGCAAGTTGGAGGTTGAAGTTGGTTGCTCACTAGCCTTTTTCTTGCTTGTAGTGGTCATGTAATCCCTTATTAATGAGATTAAGCCAAATGTTACCTTACGCTTGAGCACGCGCTGCGGCCTTGGGCCACTTAGGTGTAGAGGTGATCTTCCTCCTCTTAGTCGGCTCCTCAGGAAAGAGAGGTCTGGTGATGCTTTCTCTTCCCTTAATGTGTGTCACAGTACCTTCGTGTATGTTGATGTAGAATATTTCAAGCTCGTGTGCGTTGGAGGTTTCTGGAGCACTCATAGGTTGAGAGGAGAGGTATATCAAGCTCTTCTTCTCACTCTCCTTCGTTGGCGACGATCACGAACAAGGCATGTAGAAGAACTTACTTCTTGAATTTCAATGACACTGCAACCTGGTAACAAGACCTCGATGAAAGCTTTTAAGGCCTCTAAAGCCTCCTCCTCTTCTGTTCTCCAATTTGCAAACTCCTCACGCCATTCGTCCATGTTGTAGATTGCACATCTTCATTGCTTGTGGACTGAAGGTCTGTGTAGCCCTCCTCAATGGGGGCACCAAAATGATAGCGGGAAAAAGAGCAGTGCAATCGGGTGGCCTCTGTACTCGTGCACACTCCACAAACCACGCCTCATGCAAACAAGCAAAGAACAAAACAAAGGGGGCACCACCCTAAATTAAGAGGTTTAGGGACCTCACACATAGTGCACATAGGCAAGTGAGACTTCTAGCATTATGATGGCATCAAAACATATGGCAAAACACATAGAAACGAAGCTTAGGGACCTTATGTATCATATATATACACAAGACATCAGCTTAACAATACAACGGCATCTGATCATACATAACAAGGATATAGAGAAGCAAGCCAAGGATGGCATAATCCCTTGTCAAAAACAATCAACCCAGCAAGTAGGTATGATCCTACTAGCAACACATCAATACCTTAGAGAATGATGGCGAGGATGGTGGCCATGGAGCATGAGAGAAGACTCCTTATTTAGGTTTTAGGGCTAGTAATGTAGCATACTAGAGGGAGAGAGAGAGAGAGGGAGAGAGAGTAGAGCTCCATCCATAGCTCCTCGTTGTGAGAAATGTCGTCATAGCTTCATTGCTTGGTGAAGGGGGTGAAGTGTTGTTTTTGAGTGAGATAAGGCCTCCTTATATAGGTTTCTGAGAGGGTTTAGGATTAGGGATAAACATGTTTAAATCCGCAGATTGGGGTTACTTTTGTCTTAGGGTGGTCAACAGATTGAGGTCACCTGATATGTCACCATCAAGATATTCTCTAGAGTGATGTGAGAGGGGAGGGTAAATGCTGATTTTTTTTATTGTGACACATGGGGATAAGGCCTTGACCAGCATTTAAGAGCAGGTAGGTGGTTGTTGAAACTGGAGGTTCTCCTGAAGATCAAATTCGCAAAAAATCCTCAACCATGGCTTCTTTTGACATGTGTTCTTTGAAAAAATCAGCATGTCTCTTTTCAACTCAAAAGTCTTTATCCCTGTTGACTCACCTTTATCATAAGATTTTCTCCTTTTCTCCTCCTGTAACTGCATTGTTGATGCCCAATCACTGCTTCTAGTAACGGTGAACAGTTACCTACCAAATACTTATGGTGCAGTAAAAAATATTTACCATGGGTAAAAAAAAGTTACTGTAGGTAAAAAGTGATTTGTATTTACCATGTAGGTGAAAAATATTTACAGTGGTAAAAAATATTTACTGTCGGTAAAAAAGTGAAAACGGAGTATGCTGTGCTGTGAGTCCACACGAACATCCTCGTGTAAATTTCACTAGAAATTCACACCTAGAATGGGCTATTCTGTAAGATATAGGTTGTAGGCATGCATAAGAGCTCGTTCCCACGTATCTTCTGTCCATGGCACTTTTTACTCTTTGGTGCTTGTGAAGTAGATTTTTCTTCTCTTTCGAGATCCCTTGGACTAGAGTATCCTCATCTCCCCAACAACTGACTGTGCCTTTATTGCATCTTCAGAAGGGGTCCTAAAAACCATGCATCAAATTCGAAAGTAGAGAAGGTCGGCTCAAGCTTCTCCAACAATCACGTCTTCTCAAAGACACCAAGTTTTGGATCGCAGAAGAACTCACCCCGCTACAACTCAAACGCAAAGTGAAGAGCTCAAGAAGGTACATGAAGCCCGCAAACAAGGAAAATGGGCAGTCTACCGAGGTGGTAAAGCCATCATCCAGGAGTTTCGAAACCCCAAATTGGCTCTCCCCACAGCTGATCCCTCTTAGGTTTTTGTCTTTTTCATCTTCCAATGGACCCTCAGTCCTTAACTGATATGTATTCAGTGCGATTTGCTACAAATGTCACCGTTGTACTGTTTGTTTTTGGTCCCATGGGTCATATCTGACCTCCGTGGACGATAATTCAATCTATCTCTCTCTCTATCTCTCTCTCTCTCTCTCTCTCTCTCTCTCTCTCTCTCTCTCTCTCTCTCTCTCTCTCTCTCACACACACACACACACACACACACACACAAGGAGCAGTATACACCTAAATCAATTTACATCAAGATCCATGCTAACAAAAAGAGAGATGAAAAGATTTATATGCCAAGATAATCCAAAACATCTTTGCCAAAGGTCAATTCCTACCCAGTCTATATCAACTTCTCCAGCTACAATACATGGCGGAAAATGTGTCACAAAACTATACAATCATGTGCTTCACTATAAGTTTGGATATGTGCGTTCACGGCTAAGAGCATTGAAGACGTGTACTTTGCTTAGCATGGGTTGATGTATGAACATATTTTCATTTTTGCTCAATCCAAGAACTCTCAAGAAAATGAAGTACAATTGCTTGCAAGCCAAGTAAGATTTTTTCTTGGCCTCCCTATCGATGAAATCAAGGGATTTGCAATAGAGCTCATCCTTGATGTGCATCATACACCCCCATATGTCCATCTAATGCATGATGCTCAACCTTGAAGACTACATGTGTTTTTTTCTACAATGCATTATTTCTCTTCAATCACCTTAGCCTTTAAACAAAGAGTGAGACCCATATTCTTAGCTACCTCCTTTGAAATGGAAGTCCAAAATTTGACTCTTATGTCATTTCTTAGTATTGAACCCCTGCTACTGGCTTTTGTTAAAGTGCAAGAGGAATTAACTTCAACCCTAGGAGGAGTTTGCATTGTTGTTGCACTCTCTCAATCTCTTCCAACTGTCTCCACTTGAAATCCTCCTTCAAGCAGTACCTCAACTTCTTCATCTGTGAGATTTGTTCATAGATCAACCGGCCAAGTTGTTGGGGGAGGAGTTGGCCTTGGTTCTATATTATGATCCACCACATTGCAATGAATAACATGTCTGGAATAAAACCAAAACCATTGTCTGAGTCACCCATTTGGATGTTTTCTATACCCCTCAAAGGATGGTGCAGGAGTCCCTTTACTACATGCCACAATATTTTGCCCACATATTTTTACATTACTAGGGTGCCACTGCATGTCACACAACTACCGAGAGGGGTTCTTCTGATTTCCCACATAGCTTCATTGACCTTTCGTTCCAAAACACAAAACTTTGTCTTCTCTTTGGAATTCTCACTCCCATCTACTACCCCTGAATCTTTCATGAAAATGATCTTCCTTGGCCTTCTCTGTGTTGTGCGGTCTTGTGTTTTTGCATTGTACTTTGGCCTATGTGTCGATTCATCCTCAACATCAATCAAAATCAATGGCCCTCGCTTTTGTCAAACGGTTTCTCTGTCTCCTTCAAGCGGGGTGCAAGCCTTATACATGGGTGTTCCAGATGTAGCCTCATTTACTACTCTCATCACTTGTGCTGGACTAGAGGAAACTCTTTCCTTGAGCCTCTCTAGTGACGGACCCTTTCCAATATGTTTACCTTGAGAATAAGAAACTGCCTTCGTGCTTTGTAGTATCGCATTTTCCATATCTGAAGTACATGCGTCATACAATGAGATTTTTCTTTTGAACCCTTTGCCTGCAATCCAACTACCATGCTTGCTCTTGGCCAAGTTGGTTCTTGGAGTGTTTTCCCCATCAACACTTCCCTCTATTGCTAACATGATGCTCCCCCAATGTGCAATACACATCTCCCACCAACTCAACAAAAAATCCATTGTAGGGATGTTTTTATCCATACAATTTTCATTTCTCCACCATTGTCGAAGTAGACGAGACTCCACTGCAACTCCCTCTTTAGAGAAGTCTAGAGGCCACTTTTCGTGCACGTCTTTATGTTGAGATGAAGATACAATGTACTTTGTGGTGTGTGCCACCATGCTTTGTTTCCAATAAAAAAGGCAAGATCGCTCTCAATTTTATAGAGCATTGTCTCTACCACCATTGAACACTATGCAAACTACATTCCTATTGGCTTGAGCTTTGTTCGCCATGAATCCATGGAAATCCACTCTCTCACATCCATGACCCTCCATAACTTCATTTATGGACTGTGTTTCCATGTCTTCCTCTCTCATCTCACAAGTTGCAATAGTGAGGAGATTTTGCATGCTGCAACATAAGACAAGCACATTAGTAAACACCTTGTTGGTTGTTTCTTAAGATATGCCAAACTTTTGAAATATGTTCCTAAGAAAACAAACTCTGGATTGTAAACGTGTCATACCATGATCACCCAATACGCAACTCGATGAGTGTGATCAAACTGCATCCAAGCATGCTGAAGATCTCCAAGTCCACTTCATCGCATTCGATTAACCAAATCCAATCCAGATGCAGGACCAAATGTAGACATCTTCAACACAAAGCACCACTCCCCTTTCGCTCCTCACTCGGGGAACCTGCTTTTGTGGAAAAATCATATGTGCAATATCTTTTTAGCCGTAGCAAGGAGTCCACACCAAAGCTCTTCTTTGTTGGTCCATTCCTAGTTGCAGCCATGGACCTTCAAAACATGCATTTTAGAGTTAAATTACTTTGAAATATCATGTCCAAACAAGAGAAACGTGTAAGCATCCTCACCAATTTTCCTCCACCAAGGGACCCATTGCCTCAGCAACATTTAGAAATTCTTGCTCACCATGTACATGGCTAGAGCCCCCCTCTTGCATCAAAGTTGTTGTCACAATTTCCTTTGCCACACACATTTGTACCTTTCTTGCACCTGCATGTCTATCCATAATAAGAACTCGTGTAACCATTTCTTTGGTTTTATCGGTGGTGAGCCCTTTTGACATGTTGGTGAGTTCCTTGATGTGACATTAATCTGCTCATGCTCTCATCCTTCATGTTCCTTTTGACCTATCCTTCATGTCATGTTGGTGAGTTCCTTGATGTGACATTAATCTGCTCATGCTCTCATCCCTTGGCATGACATAATATAAGAAGCAATCGCATGTATGCAAACAAATGGGCAGTTGACAGCAACAATGGCAAGTAAGCTTGCCACCAATTTCATCGCAAAACTTGCCCATGCAAGGTAATGTTGGCATTCTTTCCATTGAAATGCGTTGTGTTTGACTTCCCAAAATTAACCAAATTTGGGACAACTTTCATTGAAACATTTTAGAGCACCTGCACACTGAATTTTGTGACACACTCTAGGAAATGCGATATTTGAGGTTTTCCTCTTTGGTCCAATGGTGTGGATCATACTTATGCTCCATAGCAACCATTGAATGAACCTTTCCTAGGGTCAGTGGAAACTCAAACACCGTGTTACCATTGTACACCTTTGGTATTTTTGACACTTGTTTGATTTCAACTATCTTTGAAAGAAGCTTCGTCAAATTGTTGGGCTTAGTCATTGCATTAAAAAATGACAAAATACTATTTGTACTCCTTATCTGGATAGGGTTTTGTAATGCTTGCTCTCCAAAGAGTTGTTCCTTTCTTGGACTAGTAAGGTCTATGTAGAGAACATCCACCAATAGAGAAGCCATGCCACTAGAAGTTGAGACTATGTCATCTTTGATTAGCACCACGAAATTTGTAGAAAAATATTTTTCCACAACATAAAACTCCTCTCCCAAGTGATTGCTTGTTCTCTCCATTGGCACTGTCAACTATTCCTTCCCAACCATGACAATTGTATGCAAAGGAGAAAACGTTTGTGGTGCAACATGCTCCGTAGATATTTAACCCCAAAGATAATCTTTCCATTGGTAAAGGGAAAAGACCTTTCAAAAGAAGGAAAGACTTTATTGCATGACATGATAGTAGAGTAGAAAAGATAAGAAAGAGATTGAAAAGATGAGAGTGATACTGTTTAGTTGTGTTTTAGAGGATTTAAGAGCATTCTATATTGATTTTAGTAGTTATTATTAATATTTATTAATTTTTGAAATTCATATTAAAATTGATTTTTTTTAAATTTCATTGCCCTCTGTTCGCTCTCTCTCTCTCTCTCTCTCTCTCTCTCTCTCTCTCTCTCTCTCTCTCTCTCTCTCTCTCTCTCCAGCCCCGTGGGAACCGGCTCTATGCGGCTGATCCTCACAGGGTTGAGAGAGAGAGAGAGAGAGAGAGAGAGAGAGAGGGGGGGGGGGAGAGAGAGAAAGAGAGAGAGATAGGGGGCGGCAACAACAGGGGCTACGGACACGGGCTCAGGGTGGCAGGGCGCAAGGGACAACGGGCGATGACGAGGGCGGCGACAAGGGGGCGCAAGGGATAGCGATAGCGGAGCACAGGGCGCATGGGACAAGGGGCAGTGATGGGTGGCGTGGCGATAGGGGGAGGTGATAGGTGATGGCGAGAGGGGGTGCAAGGAGCGGCGATAGGGGCGGCCAGCCAGCATCCACGTGGCAGTTCACGTGGACAGGGGGTCACCCACAGTCAACATGGAGTACCATGTGGACCCTGTCGTGCCTCCCCGTATCCCTTGTACCCCTCTATTGCTGCACCCAGCCTCCGTCTTGCCACCACATCCTCCCTCTCCCCTTGTCGGCCCTTGTCCCGTCCCTTTGCCCCACCGTCCCCTACGTGCCCCCCCTACCACCGCGCCCCGTTGCCCCCCTGTGCCCTGCTCCTTGTCACCGCGTGTCGCCCTCTACGCAGTCCCCCCCCTTCACTTGCCTATAAAATCTTACTTTATCTTCTTTATTTTTCCTCACACTTCTACACTTTCTTAAGCATTAATGATCTCTATCTCTTTGAAAAACAAATCTTTTTTTCTCCATTGCTTGATACCTTTCAAAACTTTCTCCTCCCGCCCTCTTTTATTTCATTTCTCTTAAACCTTCTTCCCACACCTTCAAACCTCTCATATTACTTTCAACTTTTATCATTTCTTTGGAAGCCATAAGCACCCTAATTAACAAACAAGATGACAATTTTAACAAGAAAACAGTCTAAAGATGTGGACCACCAAGAATAAATGATGATTCAAATCACCCAAGAATAAATTCCTCTGCACACACTCAAGAGAGAGGTTCCCTGGTTGGAGCATCCATTTTGACAACGATGCAAGTGCCTCCTTTAACGAGTATAGTCATGTCAACAACCATCCTTGCGGAAAACACGTGTAATGATCCTCTTACCAATTTATTTGGATTCATGGTTGAGAGCCACATCTCATTGGATTGGATTGATGCACATGTTGTGCCATACAATCACTTGTTGCCTCGCATCCCCCTTTGTCGTGCTTTGGCCAACCCGACCATTAGAACAAATATAACGACTTCCATAGCCGAAAGTGGTTACCAGCCCCATGATGACTCGCTTCATTGTGTTCGAATCTTTTTTCAAACAAGATCCTATACCATTCGATAGGCGTGGTACTTACGAGAGAAAAGTTGTGATGTTGGTCACATTTGATGACAAAATTAGAGACATTCCCGAGCTCTCTCACATGGAGGAGAAAATGTTCATTGTATGGGATGGCAGCCACCGGCTCCACGTGTGAAAAGATTGGGCATTGCAGGATCTGTTGGATAAATTCTCTACACCAAAGGTTGGGTGCACAATTGTGAAGTGCAACCTTGCGGAGATGGCGGAATTTCTCTTGGTGCTCAGCATGATCAACAAGTAAGTTTCTTCACACTTCTATTGGTGCACTTGATATTATCCGAATTGTTAATATAATGTTTCACTTAAAACTAGGGTGACGCCAGTCCATGTGCCTCACACCACTGCATACGACATATTTATGATGCAAAAATTATCATTTTCGGACCCACGGTCCTTATTGGAAAAATTCAATGAAGAAGATAGAGAAAAATCTTAAAGGGAACTTCGTGGAATGGCAATGAACCGTTCAAAATGGCTTAGACTACCTATGTCTTTGCTAGCACAACTACTGTGGAAGGTAATTGTAAATTCATAATACAAATGCATTAGGTAAGCACATGGGGGTTTTTGTTTTGGAAATGAGTTTGATTTGGCAATTCGTATTTCAAGAAGAGTTTGATGCAATGTATCGACTGAAAACACAAAATTTACCAGTGAAAGGGAGTAGAGAGTACCACATGCACGAAGATGATTACAAGGCAAGCTATAATTTGGTTGTGAAAGAGACTGAGAATTTTTTTGTGCAAAAGGGACTAGAGATAGCAGTCATAGCCAATCCCAAAAATGGAACATATTTTTTCCAAAAAGGCATCTATTTATGGGTTGGGGAGAGAAGGGTTGCAAATGACCCCCTTTAGAGTCTCTAAGGTTGCACTGGCACCGATTAGTCCTTCAAAGTAAGTACTATCTGCTTTTGAAAACATTGTTTGATCTCGTTAATTTATTAAGAATGTTATCCAATGATAAATTGCAAAAAGTATTGCCTGATCAATATATTGGCCAAGGCAATGTGTCGTTAGTGGAGGCATCTATTCTGACTCAAGAGAATCCCTTTTCACAATGGTTGAGAATGCACATATGTTGGTGGCAGCTTAAAAGGTGAGCGTACTAACACTAGAGTTTGAGGTCTTATCTAGCATTGCCACATTACTAATACTTAATGTGTAGGGGTCTATTGAGTGTGATCAAATAGATAGAGGCCGAGAAGTCCACATTAAAGAAGCTACATGCACGCACCGCATGTGATTGTGGAATGTCTCTTAGCGATGCACTGCAGGATTTTTGACACACCATACAAGCTACCCACAACAGAGAGGAGCAGTCGCATTTTTCTTGTACTATTGGATGCATGCTCTACAGGTATTGAACTATACAATTAAAATCGTGTGTTATGAATGGTGGAGTTATTCCTCTTGTTTTTGTAGATGGTGGTTGGGTGCCCTTAAAAGAGGTCTTCACAGTCCATACCTCGAGCATCCCAGTGATGCGGGGGTGGATTCTAAGAGAGAGGAGAGCGGTCTCTATCCTAGCGATTGGATAGAGAATCTCCATGATAAGGAAAATTGGAGAGACTGTCCATGGTTTTTGGACTATGTGGATGGCAAATTTCTCTCAGATGAATTTGAAGCTTACAACGGTAAGTGACGCTTTTCTTGTTCAACTAATGTGTTTAGTTTGCTATAGTATCCTCACTTTTTTTTGGACTTGCATCATTGCACAAGAAGGTTAAGGGTAAGGGCAAAAGTGGAAGTGTCACCATCAATCAGCCTCCCATCGATGCCATTTTCCCTAGCACGACCAAGGGACATTGAAGCCCAAAAACTACAGTGGAAAGACGTAAACAAGGCAAGAAGAGACAACAACCAATCATCAAAAATTTTACAGAGTTCTGGGATGATTTTCAAAGTGAAAGGAGTGAGCATGAAGGTGGCGGGTCAGATTATGAGCAAGGTTATTCTGAACGTCACTTGGAGTCACAAAGATCTAATCCTTCCCAAGCTTCAAGATCCCGGGGTCCCGAGAAAAACATATCCATTGCTACTAGACAAAGCGAGGATAGCCACCCAATTTCTATTTGGCCACCCGAACCACTTGACTTCTTTCCACTAGGTAAGAAATGCCACCATGAACAAATGCCTTTTTTGACAACAACAAAATTATGGTGCCTAACATTTCATTAAATTTTATTGTTTTCACTCACTCTAACGCGCAAATGGTAGAAATTTCAAGTATTGGGGTAGTCTCAGTACATCTTGTAGTACTTGTTGATGTATGCCATCTACGAAAGGCTATCATGGATCCAAATATTTCTTCTGAGTGAGTTTATGACACTTTGGCATCCACTTTGAATTTGGTAATCACTCTCTCAATCTTCTTTTTCATGATACTTATGTATTGCAGGAGCCTTCAAGTGATCCAACGTTTTATTGGGTCTCTCACACTCCAACAAGAGCCTGATCAGCATCTTGGAGAGGTGTGACTTGTGTGGGCAGACCTTCCCACACATTGCAAACTTAATTTTGACATTGGTGGCATACCCCGATGGAATGCATTCTCTGTCAAGCTCATTGTCAGTGTGTTCACCTTGGCTCTAGAGTTTCTACTATCGGATGGCGCAGTAGTCATGGTGTGCCTGATAGACCACTTGGCACCCATCATCAAGGAGGCCCGCTTTCATGGTTTTTGCCATCTTTGCACTATTTTTCTTCGTATGGTGTCATGCACATACGCTATGATAGATGAATTCACAGATCCAGTAAGTTCTCAACCATTTCGCCAAAAAATTCATGGTTGGTAGATACTGGTGTTTGAAATAGTGCCCATATTGCAGGTCGCAAACTTATTAGTGGTCATGTTCACACATAAAAGTGAAGGCCTTCCAATGATTCCACTATATGATCGCCAAGCAAGTGATGTGGGAGCTGACAATGATGGGCTTGGGTTTAATTGTGACATGATCCAAGAGCCACTACAGGACTTTCCAAGGACACTAGTTGCCCTTGGAGCACCATTTCATTCTGGAGTGGAGAAGAGCAAGTTCTTTGCTTGGTAAGTCTAGGAGGAAACTTTTATGTTCGATTTTTGCCATTGAACTAGTCTGCTAATGTGCCATCTAAATTTTTGCTAATGTTTGTGCTTTTGTAAATAGGTGGTTGTTGGGTACCTTCGCAAAGGTTGCGGATGTAATTTTAGATAGTCTTACAGGTTGTGGTGGATTGGCAATGGAGTGAGAGTTTCTACAACAACATTGCATCAGCATTGACCGAAACCGGAAATTGTTTTTGGCATGAAATCAATCGCATTAGAGGCTTTGTACTAGTCTAGGAATGACTCATCATGTGGACGAGGTATCAAGTAGAGCACAATCACAGCTACCCCCGTCTCCTTCACGACTTTGCCAAGAGTCGGTTATGCCATCTTCTCCACCTCCGAGTAGACCTTCAACCATAGTTCTTGGTTTGCCAAAGCTATGGTCAACCGCTCTATCGGCCACTATTTCCCACACTGCCCATGTGGCCCCCACCTACACACACCCAATAGCGTAACCACATAGGATTTTCGACCATCGGAAACCTAAATCCCGACTTGTACTCATTACTCTATATTAACTTATTTCTATGTAATGGTACACCCGAACTTACTAGTTGGTCATACTATGTTTTAATTTTCCCTCAATCTAATATGTGTTTGCTCTATGTTTTTTTTTTTGTAACTATGTTTAATTTTTAAAGGCAATTCAATCAATGGTGGTTAATCGTTCAGTGAATTTTTTTTCTTTGTAATATTCTAAGTGAAAATATTACGGAGAACATGGTATAAATGACCTTTGAAGTAAAGAAGCTTGGAATTTTTTAAAAAATAGCTAGAAGCACATCAGTTTCGTTCATTCATTCGTGCACAAGTCACGCTAGTTAAGTATCTATATTCTAAAGTTATTCCTTGAGTTTTCTCTGTTCACATATTTACCATGCCTAGGGGAAATTGCGGACAACGCGATCAACGTGGTCGGTCCCCTCATCATAGTGAGCCCATCAACAATGTGCATGCCAATTATATTCTCAACAGTGTATATGCTATGATTGCAATATACACAGCCTAGAGTGCAGACAACTACACCGACTCTCTCCGTGTAGTCGAGAGGCCACAAGCTCTATATTCAATGCCATGTAAAACCTTGATTTCAATGCACATCCAACCAAAGGGGATATCAATCAAGTTTTCGTACTAGCCAACAATGCAAGTATGATTTGGGAGGAACATGGTTTTTGCACCCCACAGGAGTGTGCATCCTTTGAACGACATGTGGAGGCTTGGGTAGAAGTGTGGGATGGCATACATTGATGTGCAAAGAATAGCCAATGGAGCCAACAACAACAACAACTAAATCTCACCTTTCCTTGCTAATGCTGGAGAAATAAGGCCTTGACACTATATTAGCATATTGTACTATTTTGTCCTCCATATCTATCTTATTGTAGTTGTTGTTTTAATTTGTGTACTTTAAACCCTTTTAATAATAGTTTGTGGTGTTTTTATTGAAGTCTTTAAATGTTGTTCAAAATTGAATTTCATTATTATGGAGTGTGAACCATTGAAATTAATTTGGTGCATTTGTATGAGTGCTCACAATTATGACAAAATAGAAGGACACTTATCATGTTGGTGGTTAACACTAGGTTGGTAACCTAACAGGACAAAAAAGTGTCCTTTCAGGGTTTTGAAAAAAACCTCCAAAACCATAGCAGATCCACTCATTTTGTAAAATCCATTCGTGAGGTTATAGTTCAAGGCCTACTACACGTGGAAAAAATAAGAAACTTGTAAAATTTCTGATCTTTTGGTCACACCAAGCCTCCAAAGTTGATGGGCCAGTACATTTTCATCAAAACAGTCATTTCTTACGTTTTGTTGCATAAAAATAAGATTAGGGATTTTTGTAGGACTTGAGATAAATTCCCTAGTTAACTTAAATGGGTTGGTGATCAGAACATATGATTGCTTCTCACTCACTATTTTTTGTTTTGCCAAAAGAAATAGGTACAAAAAAGTTGAATTTTTACCATTCTACAAACCTATCATCAAAGTTTCTATAGCAACGCTCAATACAAATAATATATGCATGTTTTCTTAGTTCCCTATTGTCCTTTAGGTTCATAAGGAGCCATGGAGCATGTCAAAATAATAATACATCTCTTACCAAGGGGAATCTTGGGGACAAAGATGAAGTGCTAAGTACAACAAACATGAAAAAACTGGGTTCAACATTATGAGTTGTAGAATCCCATAGAAACTATTCAATATCTAGCCAAATTTGATCATTATGACTAGATATGGTTACTACCTACAAAATGCATGTAGTTGTCACAAGAAACTAACAATATTGAAAAAGCTATACTTGATATACTAGAATGTTTCGTTTTCTTCTATAATTGAAAAAATCAACCATCGTTGTCTACTATGCAAAATAGGGTATTAGGTGCCCCAAAACTCAAGGAATATTAGCTTTATGGTACAATATGTGACATAGAAAATCAAAACTGCATTTGGATATCATGAAAGCCACCAAAAAAATCATAGAAGAGCTAAAATTGGCTAAAAAACAGGATTTGACAATTTTTGTAATTTGGTCATAACTTACAACTTTAACATTTATTTCTCCCTAGAAGCATCAGGACATGTTGAGGACTACTAAAGATAGTTCTCTAGCATTATAGACCTCACAAACATGAATTCTAGAGTGGTATAGTTGCAAAAAGTTGAAAAAAGCCAAAAACAGGACCTGTTTTTTCACACAGTTTAGGTTGTGAAATGTTGTGCAAGGACAAGGTTAAAGATGGAATTGATATTCCAAAAAAAAATTGAGTTTTTTTCAGCTCATGAGACAACTTTCTAGACAGATAGCACCTCAAAATCCATTTTGAAACTCTTGACATGATTCAAGCAAAATGGTCACTTAACAGGACATAAAAGTGTCCCATTACCAACCTAGTGTTAATATTGTTTTCCAACATATATCACAACATTTGAGAAGAAAATTTGCATGTGTGAGTGAGAGGATACTGAGAGAGAGAGAGAGAGAGAGAGAGAGAGAGAGAGAGAGAGAGAGAGAGAGAGAGAGATAATTTTACAAATTATAAATGTATGATCGAGTGAGTGAGAGATAGAGAGAGAGAGAGAGAGAGAGAGAGAGAGAGAGAAGCAGATAATGATGGAGAAAAAGATGCTTGGGAGGTATAGTGATAGAACCATCAACCACTTTTTTCAACACACATACAACCATCATCAAAGCACACACATGTACCTGAGAGAGAGAGAGAGAGAGAGAATAAAATTGAGAAGGGAGAAAGAATCTTCTCGGAATCAAATTCCAAAAAAGCACTCGCCAAAAAATGATGGGGATGCTAGGGTGGATGGTGGCGAGAGAAATCCATGGCAAAGAGGACGTGCACACACACACACACACACACACAGCTTGACACAGTATGAAAAACACTATATTGACTACTTGAAAATCTATTACATATGTAGATTGAATACTTGTCATGCAAACTAGACTGCAAATGCATTCTACAAGAGATGTATTCCCACAGGTAGATGACTATTGACAAAAAGGTCTTGGAACCCAACAAACCCCGCTCAAGCCCAAACCACTAACAATGGACTCAAGACAAACCATGGCAGAGTTCAATCACCTGAAACTATGAGTAGAAGTCCCCAACTTTGACAACAACATAGGTGTGTGTGTGCACTTTCGTCAAACAACTATCAGTTGTGAGACAACACAAACTCAAAACCAAAACATAAAAGGGTGGTCTTACCATTGATGTGTGGTAGTGTCTATAACCCATACATTTTATTGACAAATGACTGACATAAAAGTAACATAAAAGCAACATAAAACAAACTAAAAACAACATGACGTCACTATCTACGAGAAGCATTGGTGCTTCACCATGTTCATCACTTTCAACCATGTTGATCTGTCGTTTGTTCTTCTTAAAACATTTATCCATTGAAGGATGATTGGTCTTTCAACAGTGGATGCAAGGAGTTTTGCTAAAACAGTCCTTAGAGCAAACACCTTTTGATATGATGTTGCACTCTCACCGGCTTTCGAAGCTTTGATGTTGAAGACCACTTTTGATTTGTTGCGGTTCTAATTGTGGTTTTTAAACTCTAAGTAAAAACTTGCCAATATGTTGTCAATTTGGAGATTTCTAGTTTTCTGTAAGCCTCCAAAACCACATGTCGATCTTCTATGACCGAACATCGAGGATGTGGATGAGAATGTGAAAAAGCTCTTGGTCAAAGCTAAATAAGCGGGGAATTTAAAAGGTCGTGTGAAATAGAAAACAAAAATGGTGGAATTTATGTAGCAGATAGCGCTACTGTCGATTTGCTTCTGTGTAGCCTATAGAGGCTAAATTGGAGGGTCGTTCAGTGTTGAAGGTTGTACTTCAGACCATGGCAAACCTTTTGATGCTGGTTATTGACCAAATCTATACAGGTTGATGAAGCGTTTGTCTCCCTGACAAGCGCTCCTTGCCTTTGCCATTGTCCACAAGTCCAACTGTTTGGTCATAACCTTTATATTGAGAATGAAAATTTTTTTGACCACTTGTTGTAGATCCATATCCATGCTAAAAAAATTTCCCTTTCCACTTGGCAAGTATGAAGTCATCCTTGAATCCTCTTGATATGACCACATTTGAGGCATAGGGGGATCAGTTTGTGCCAAATACTCTTAAATATAGGTTTGGCACATAGTCGCATAAAATATTTGAGTCTTTCAAGGGCCTCTCTAAAAAGAACATCCATCATGCATGCACTACTCCACATATAGCAATCTTATCAAGCACGTGAATCAAGAGGTGGACTTGACTAACAAGAACAAGTTGACAAAATGTATCCTCAATGACACACACTGTTTCCACATCAAGAGTTTGAGTAGCAAGGATGACATCTATTTCAATTTCTTTGGAGCTAAAAAATCTACAAGATAACACACAAGAGTACATTAAGTGCATATTGAAGATGTATTGTGTATAGAAAAGTATAGTTGAGTACAGATATGATGTACTTTACTAACTCCCGAGTTTCAAAATAGCTTACCTCAATTTTTTGTCCAAGCATGTGTACATTTTCACAAGCCAAATGAACAAATGTCAAAACATTAAAACAAGATATGGACACAAAACTTAATATATAAACAAAACAAGGGAGAGGATATAAATTGAATGAAAGAATTACCTAGACCATCTTGTGCCAATTGTGGGACTTCAACACATACAATTGAATGCTTCCACCTTTTTTGCCTTTGTGAAAGCTCTCTTTAGTGACCTCATGTATCCTATTGGTGTGTAAATAGATGCATTGGATCCCTTCACATGATCAAGATCAGCTTTGGTTAAAATCCATGGGGCTTTAGGACGCACAATCTTTCTATCGGAAGCTCAATGTGGAGTGGCAGATGCGGGGAGGTGTTTCAATGCCCTCAAATCCTCCCCTACCCCAAAAGAGTCCCTATTGCCCTTAATGTGGACCCATTGAGTGTGAGATACATTCTTGAATATGTGCATGGGATCCAAGAGGTGTTGCATTTTTAAGTCCTTCCAATATGGAAGCCTTAAAAATATGGACTACCTTGACATACTTTTTGGTGGAGTAGATGAGGTAGGTGAGCCCCGTTCACACCGGTCTTGTAGTGTGCTTCTCCTCACATAGGAAAAGAGTTATCATGCTCATGTTCATTGTGGTAAAGTATTCAATCATTGATGCATGCATGGATGCGCTCATACTCCATGCCAAGTGCTGTGACATATGACTTGCCTCTTGACGATCTAAAGGAATGTGGTGATCTTTAGGAACTATTTTTACCATCAAACTACAACAAAACACATAGTCATACAAATGTGAGGGGAGATCAAGAAGATATTGCAATTCACAAAAGGTGCAAATAGAACTTACCAGAGGAGTGCATCTACATTTGTGTTTCTCCAACCAGGTTGAGGGACTTCCAACAATGCTCGAAGCATCGAGTACTCTGCACCATCATAAAGAGGTGTTCGAGCACTCGATAGCAACATGTCCTCTATTGTTTGTGCCCATTTAGTACATGGTCTACAATCCTCTCTGCATATGCTTGCTTCATGTGCCAACAATTCATCAACCATGTCAAACATGTGCTCATCCTCAAACCTGAAGTGTCCTTGAGAGACGTTGTTGGGCACATTTTTGACACCCGGTTTTTTGTAAATTTGTACATACGGACATGAAGCCCTATGTCAATAGTGTGTATGGGCTTTCTTTTTGTGGGGTTTATATCTTTCTTTACCAAGCACATGTATATGCACTGCAAGTCGCTAGTCTAGTGATAGCTGTCGAGCTACTGTAAGTGCCCGTGAGTGAGTTTTCTGAAGTGAGACTTGTATATAACTTAAACTCATGTACAAACTTAAAAAAGTTCAGCCAAAGTTCAGAAAATTTCAGGTTTGAGCTCGTTGTGCCTTCTTGATGGTTTCTGTTGCAGTTTTTGCCCTCGCCTTGCCTACTCTACGTGTAGTCGTGTCGGGACAGCTCTCAGTTCGCGTTAATTCTGCATATAGCGGTGTGTAGATTCAATTTTGGTCATCTTCAGCTTTCTCGCCAGTCATTTTTCAAGCTTTCTCTCAAGGTTTAAAGTGCCCCAATTGGAGTTGTGCTCTTCAGGTTACGACTAGTTCTTTGTAGGGTTATGGCTATGGCAGCATAGTGGCAAATTGTGTGCACGCAGATTGGGAGGTCATGAAGCTATGAATTGTGGAGTTGATGTTGAATTTGTGGGTTTGTGATGTTCAATTATAACAGGGGGAGCCCTTGTCTTCATATGCATTGGTCAGCATGTGTTGTAAGTCCGTGCTTTGGCAGGGTTCTGCTCTTATGTGACATTGTCTCTTGGGTGGGCGATGGCTAGTACATTCCCAAGGGTCTGCTCTTCTTGGACTTGTGGTGTTTTGATGGGATTTTCCAAAGCTTTTGGTGTTGTTGTAGTGCCCTTTTGACGCTCTTGGGTGACATCGCTATAGAGGTGTTCCGGTTTGCTTGTTTCCCAACAGTGTTACCTTCAGTTTACCTTCAGTTTACAGGTTTTAGAAGACATGGCGTTTAATTTTCCAGAGTTTAGTGGAAAATCAAATGAAAGTTCCAAAGGTTTCATTGCAAGAATGGAGTTTGCTTGCCTTCTTACTTCTGACAAGCAAGACCCAGCGTTGGTGCTACGAATCTTCTACTTCTGTTTGAAGGGAGTGATGGTCGGTTTTCGAAACCATGACCCTGAGAACCACACCCTAAGGAAAAGAAGGCCTATTACCAAAAAGAAAAAAAAAACTCTTTACCATTCACCAATACCTTTCTCCCCCCCCCCCCCCCCCCCCCCCCCCCAAGGTAACCACTAGCGGGGCGCCGCCAGTTTGGCCACACCCCTCCATTATTACCAAAAGATGAGCTCTCTCTCCTACTGCTCGGCTCCGCCAAATATTCTCTCTCTCTCCCACTCCACCGCTGCATCACGCGGCCCGGTGGGCGCATAAGATGGCCTTTGTCCACACCCCAGCCCAGGCAGACCGCCACAGATATGGTATACTCTCTCTCTCTCTCTCTCTCTCTCTCTCTCTCTCTCTCTCTCTCTCTCTCTCTCTCTCTCTCTCTCTCTCTCTCTCTTTCAAAGATCCTTCCCCCCCTCTCTCTCTACTTGTCCACACCCCCGCCGGCAGGCCGCTACATTATATCACCCCCCCCCCCCCCCCCCCTATTTTCACCTAACCTTGACTCTAGCTCTCTCTCACCCTCTCTTAGAAGCGGTCCCGTACACCTTTAAAAAAAATCTCTCTCTCTACCTCACCCCCACCCCCTCTCTCTCTCTCTATCCTCTAAACTCCCACCCCTATCCTCTGACACCTCCCCTCACAATCTCACACTCCCCCTCTCTCTCCCTCTTTTTCCTTGGTGGGAACCACCTCTAGGCCACAAAGCATCTCTCTCTCTATAACATTCTCTCTCTCTCTCGTTGACTACATACCGCCCCCCCCCTTGTCTCACCCTCTGTCGGCTACGGCCTTCGGGCCTCGCGCTCGCCCACACCCGCCTTGCACGCTCTCGGCCATACACAGCCACACACCACCCCCTATCCTCTCTACCCTCCCTCACCACCTCACCCCACCCTCATTCTCTCTCTTGTGCGCTCTGTACACAGCCCGCAGGCGGCCCGTTTTCACCCCCCTCTCTCGCGCTCTGTACACCAGCCCGTAGGCGCCGCCGTGAAGCAACACACACACACAGTACACCTCCACACACACACACCCGAGCGCACGCAATTCTCTGTCTCACCCGATTCACCTCACCCCCCCCCCCCTTTGCCTCTGCGTCGCCACAGCTTCGCCAAAATATATATATATATATATATATATATATATATATATACTATAAC
Organism: Adiantum capillus-veneris; assembly: GCF_014529385.1. Classification (NCBI taxonomy): domain Eukaryota; kingdom Viridiplantae; phylum Streptophyta; class Polypodiopsida; order Polypodiales; family Pteridaceae; genus Adiantum; species Adiantum capillus-veneris. The sequence goes on along the minus strand of NC_140959.1, from coordinate 90,055,885 downwards.
CACACACACCCCCATTCCCACGCATGCATACACACACACACACGTATACATATACAAATACACACACACACACACACGTATACATATACTATAACCACACACACCCCCGTTCCCACGCATGCATACACACACTCACGTATACATATACAAATACACACACACACACTCACGCTTTCACACTCATACATATACACACACGCCTGCCCACATGCACCCATACATACACACGCACCGAAAAAAATACAAATTAAGAAGAAGAAACTAAACGCCATCAACATCAACAAAGAAACAAGGCAGTCGAATCACGCGACACTTACAACAAAAAGAACAAAGTCGCCGAAGGCATGCCCCGGCCGACCCCGAAAAGACGTACGCGCTACACCGAAGCACCGGCAAAACACCATTCGCCGGTATCACGTAACCACGATACCATTTTCAGTAAACCGTAGGTTATTGATAGCGGGAAAAAGAGCACTGCAATCGGGTGGCCTCTGTACTCGTGCACACTCCACAAACCACGCCTCATGCAAACAAGCAAAGAACAAAACAAAGGGGGCACCACCCTAAATTAAGAGGTTTAGGGACCTCACACATAGTGCACATAGGCAAGTGAGACTTTTGGCATTATGATGGCATCAACACATATGGCAAAACACATAGAAATGAAGCTTAGGGACCTTATGTAGCATATATATACACAAGACATCAGCTTAACAATACAACGGCATTTGATCATACATAACAAGGATATAGAGAAGCAAGCCAAGGATGGCATAATCCCTTGTCAAAAACAATCAACCCAGCAAGTAGGTATGATCCTACTAGCAACACATTAATACCTTAGAGAATGATGGCGAGGATGGTGGCCATGGAGCATGAGAGAAGACTCCTTATTTAGGTTTTAGGGCTAGTAATGTAGCATACTAGAGGGAGAGAGAGAGAGGGAGAGAGAGAGTAGAGCTCCATCCATAGCTCCTCGTTGTGAGCAATGTCGTCATAGCTTCGTTGCTTGGTGAAGTGGGTGAAGTGTTGGTTTTGAGTGAGAGAAGGCCTCCTTATATAGGTTTCTGAGAGGGTTTAGGATTAGGGATAAACATGCTTAAATCCGCTGATTGGGGTTACTTTTTGCTTAGGGTGATCAACAGATTGAGGTCACCTGATATGTCACCATCAAGATATTCTCTAGAGTGATGTGAGAGGGGAGGATAAATGCTGATTTTTCTGATTGTGATACATGGGGATAAGGCCTTGACCAGCATTTAAGAGCAGGTAAGGTGGCTGTTGAAACTGGAGGTTCTGCACATGTCAGGGGGGGACCTGCGGGGGGGAGGTGGCAGTTGGGTCCTCCTGAATATCAAATTCTCAAAAAATCCTCAACCATGGCTTCTTTTGACATGTGTTCTTTGAAAAAATCAGCATGTCTCTTTTCAACTCAAAAGTCTTTATCCGTGTTGACTCACCTTTACCATAAGATTTTCCCTTTTTCTCCTCCTGTAACTGCATTGTTGATGCCCAATCACTGCTTCTAGTAACAGTGAACTGTTACCTACCAAATACTTATGGTGCAGTAAAAAATATTTACCATGGGTAAAAAAAGTTACTGTAGGTAAAAAGTGATTTGTATTTACCATGTAGGTGAAAAATATTTACTGTAGGTAAAAAATATTGACTGTGTTAAAAAAGTGAAAACGGAGTATGCTGTGCTGTGAGTCCACACGAACATACTCGTGTAAATTTCACTAGAAATTCACACCTAGAATGGGCTATTCTGTAAGATATAGGTTGTAGGCATGCATAAGAGCTCGTTCCCACGTATCTTCTGTCCATGGCACTTTTTACTCTTTGGTGCTTGTGAAGTAGATTTTTCTTCTCTTTCGAGATCCCTTGGACTAGAGTATCCTCATCTCCCCAACAACTGACTGTGCCTTTATTGCATCTTCAGAAGGGGTCCTAAAAACCATGCATCATATAGCCCTCCCCCTTAAGCTAGAGGTATTTGATGCCTCTAGCTGTAGGTTGTGCTACAATAGGGTTCTCTTGAATACTTACCCACCTGTTACCAATTGAATTTGCCATGTTACTGCTTTCTTGGCTGATGCACCCTGTTTAGTCCTTTCTGATGAATAATTGTATCCATCCATGACTAACAAGTGGTCTCCTAGACCCTTGAAAGCCATACCCCATCCATTGTCAATATCCGCTTTCACTGGTAGCATTCTTTTTTTTTCTTTTTTGTCTTCTCTTTTTTTTTTTTTTTTTTTTGGAAACGACTATGTACATGATTGTTACCTTAGTTGGAGCTCGAATATGATGAGCTCTCCTCTGAACCATCCTTAGCATTGATTTCACCAGCATATGGCTGTGAAAGACGACATTGGTAGGCCTTCAATCGCCAACCATTTACCGGGGTCTGATGTACCTTACCATCTAGGTCACCTAGTTGGTAACTACCATTTGAGAACCTCTGTATCACTACAAAAGGGCCTTCCCACTTAAGCAAGAACTTACCATCCTTCCTGCGATCAAAGCGATTGTCGTATCTGGGCACTAAAGAACCTTCCTTGATACCTTTCTTGACAAGGTTGCGATTGAACTTCTTTCGTTTCTTCTCTGCCTGGGCTGCATAGTACTTCACTGCTGACTCTCGATCTAGCCCTAACCTCTCCAAATCGATGATTCTTCCTTCCACCTGCTTCTCTTGACTATCCTCTTGATGTGCTTTTAGAACTCGGAGGCTCGCTAGCTCCACTTCTATAGGCAATAGTGCCTCTTGCCCGTAAACCAAGTGAAAAGGTGTATACCCCAAGGATGTTTTACAGGATGTTCTATAGGCCCAAAGTGCTGCATCTAGGTGTTTGTCCCATGCCTTGGGATGTAAATGCACTTGCTTAGTGATGATTTTACATATAAGACCATTTACCTTTTCCACAAGACCATTGCACTGAGGGTAGTATGGTGTAGAGTGCCTGCGCTTGATTTTTAACTTGCTCATCAATTGCCCGACTAAATCAGCTCGAAATCCCGGTCCCCTATCCAAGAGAATCTCCAAAGGTGTGCCAAAACGGCAACAAAGGCATTCAAAAATGAAATCACTCACGTCCTTGGCTGTGATGCGCTTTGTGGGACGAGCTTCTGCCCATCTGGTCATGTACTCCACCCCCATAATGATGTATTCCTTCCCTGATTGAGTGCAAGGTAGTGGCCCTATTGCATCTATCCCCCATTTTTCAAATGTCCCATAGGTTTTGATTAGATGCTGATTTTCATGGGTAAGACGCCTTGGTCCAGCTTTTTGGCAAACCTCACATGTGCGGCACCAATGTTGTACATCTCGATGGAGGCTTGGCCACGTGAACCCTGCTTGTAAAATCTTTCTGCTAGTAATCTCTTGTGCAAAGTGGCCACCACACACACCTTCATGACAACTAAACAAAATATCCTTTATCTCTTGGGATGCAGGAACTCTCCTTAAGACAGCATCTTTCCCTCTACAATACAAGTCCTCATTCACTAAGCTATAGCTGGTAGCCTTTTTTGCCAACCACCTACGTTCACTTTTACTCATACCAGAGGGTGCTTCACAATGCTCAAGAAAGTAAAGTAAATCATGAAGCTCCTCCTTTCCCTGGTATAAAGGACTTTTCACAAGGATAGCACCTACTATGAGAGTTTGTAGTTCTTCACCTGCTAAGGCATCTGCTTCTCGATTTTGATCTCTAGGTACAAAGTGCACTCGAACTTCTTTAAAACCCTTCAACAAGGCCTTTGCTTCCCTCATCTTAACAGACAATTTCTCATTTTTACAGGCCATACACCAACCATTTGCTTAACAATCAACATGGAGTCACCAAAAACATTTAGCTTTGTGATGCCCTGAGAAAGACAACATTGCAACCCTAAAACAAGGGCATGGTACTCTGCCTCATTGTTAGAATGAACCTCTTTTAGATGAAACCCTTTTGCAAAGATCTTCTCCTTCTCTGGACCTAATATTACTATGCCTGCTAATGCCTTGTCTTTGGTCCTCTTGTAAACCCCATCAAAATACAGACTGTGTGCTCCCAGTAGAACTTCAGGCTCCGGGATAGGTGGTACCTTACTAGGTGCCTCTTTCTTGGCCTTCTCATAACACCTTTGTGTGAGGACATCTGCCAAACAAGCACGGGTGGAATCCTCTACTTGTAGTGTGTAGTCAAACTCTTGAAGCTGCACCACCCACTTTGCTATTCTTTGAGACAATTCCATGTGTTGTAGGGCATATGGAAAAACCTCCTCAGTTGTGATCACCACAAATTGTCTCGGAAGTAAGTAAGCCCGAAACTTCTCCACTGCAAACTTAAGAGCTAGCACCAATTGCTCAGTTGCGCTGAAACCCTTTTCAGCAGCTGTCATCACTCTACTAGAGAAGTAGAGTGGTCTCATGAGAGATGTCTTTGGGTCTTTTTGCATCAAGACAGCTCCTAGAGCTTCTAGACCTACACTAGGATTTACATAGAATAATTCACCCCATGTGGGTTGTAGGACGACAGGCAATGAGCTCAAAATGGTTTTAACTTCTTGAAAGCACCTTTCACCCTCCTCACTCCATGTCAATGTAGTGTGTTTAGTGAGCTGCTGCAAAGGATAGATTGCCTGAGAAAGGAGATGTATGAATCGTCCCATGTGGCGAACCTTTTGAATAAAGGAGACTAGTTGCTTCACGTTTGAAGGAGTAGGTAAAGCTAACAATGTCTTTACCTTTTAAGGGTCAGCCTCAATACCATCTTGAGACACAACATGGCCTAGTAGAGTGACCTTGCTCTCACCTATGTGGCACTTGTCTTTATTCAATTGCCCACCCAATTGGGCCAGACGGGTGAAACCTTCACCAACCTTGGACAGATGTACTTCCCTAGAGTTGTAAATGCAAAAATCATCAATGAAGACTCGTATGGACTTACCAAAGTAAGGTTGAAACACCAAGTTCATAAACCTCTGGAAAGTAGCTGGGGCATTAGTTAAACCAAAAGGCATAACTCTATAAGCAAAACACCCCCAAGGTGTTATGAAGGTAGTCTTTCTTTGGTCTTCATCTGCAATTCTGATTTGGAAGTAGCCTGAGTACCCATCACACACTGTGTACCTTTCATGACCAGCCACTTCATTTAGTATTTCATCTTGAAAAGGCAAAGGAAAATGGTCCCTTTTTGTGGCTGCGTTTAGAGGCTTGTAATCCACACATACCCTCCACTTCCCATTTTTCTTTGGTGCTACCACAACTGGAGACACCCACTCAGAATCTTCCACTGGGTAGATAAATCCTGCCTTGAGTAATCTTTTTACTTCTTTTAAGAGTGCATCTTGTTGCACTAGCCCTAATCTCCTTACCTTTGCACCACTGGTTTGGCACCTTCCTTTAATTGGATATGGTGTTGGGTTACCGTCACTCCTTTAATGTGCTCGTAATCAGTTATAAAGAGGCCATCATGCTTCTTTAGTACCTGCAAATAGGGTTCTCTCTCTTCTTCTAGTAGGTCCTTAGCTAGCATCTCCTCTAAGCCTGTGGCTTCTTCCTTGTTTAGAGAGTCTTGACCACCTTCTCCTTCTGGGTTTCGCAGTATTATACCCATGACTTCCAAAGAGCTAGCATCCTCCTCAGATGACTCATCCTCAGATGAAGAGCAGCTGCTTGTGCTCCATTCATCCATAGAAGTCTCCATCTCTAGGTCTTGGTGTCTACCCTGCTTCATGTCATACACAATTTTTTGTTGCTTGCCACCTACCTTATGATTTGGTCGCAACTCAATGGAACCTGTCTCCCAATCTTGCCTAGCTTTCATAGCCATAAGCCAAGGTCTTCCAAGGATTAGCGGATAGCCCTCCCCCTTAGTTGGGATCACATAAGCATCAATTGAGATTGCAACACCAAAAGCTGAAACCTTCACTCCATTAACCTTTCCCACACAAGCCACCCTTACATTATTTGCCATCTTAGCTTGTAAGGAAGTTTGCTCGTTTACTTCCAAACCCAACCTGTGCATTAATTTCTCTGTCATAACACAAATCTCGGCTCCACCATCTACGTACACATTGGAGACTCGCTGACTCTTAATCTCTGAATCAATGACTGGCACGATATCCTTCATGCCTCTTGCACTAATAGACCCAACTGACTTTGCCTTAGCCCTCCTGGTGCTGACCATCTTAGACCAGGTTCTACACATCTTTGGGGAAAGGTGGAGGAGTTGCTGCCATGAAATCTTTGGTCCTTGCTTACTCACATCTGCTACCAGGTCGTAGGGTATGGATCCTACCCCAAGTGGAAAGTCTTCTACTCCTATGTGCCTCCTTGACCTACTCTTCCTTTTCTTGTCTCCTATCACTTGGGAGGAACCCTCATTCCCTTTATCCGGCTCTGAAGCTTCCATTTCATCAGTTCTTTGTCTCCTAACTCTCTTTATTGGCATGGCAACAGCTTCCTCCATTTTTTCTTTCCCTTTATCCTTACCATTGTCAAGACTTATGACAGAGACAGCCCTGTCCTCCCCTCCCAATGGTAGTGGAGGGATCTCTGCTGGTGCTTGTGGTGGTGGAGGAGGGGGTCTCAATATTTGGATTGGTGGATCCACGTGTGCATTTTGTCCATTTAGTGGCCTAGCTCGAGGAGGAGTGACTTGCTGGCGAGGAGGCCGTCTTTAATTACCATTTCCTTGATAGCGTCGTGGATGGGGACAATAATACATGCCGTGACCTACCTCTCCACAGGTGTAGCAAATGTACTCACGTGCTTGCCTTTGTCCTTCTTGTCTATTTCGTTCATTTCCTGGCTGGGGAGCCCTTACACCTTGAACCAGATTGATGGACAGGCTCTCTAGAGTATTGGTGATTTGTTGAAGTAATTCTTGTTGAGAGGACTCTTGGTCTGTTGCTCCTGTCCCTGCTACTACCCTTGCCGTAGGTTGAGCTAGCAGTGGAGGCTCCATTCCCCCTTGTAGTTGAGCTTGGAATTTTAACTTCCTATCCTTCTCCCTTGCATAAGTCATAGCTTTATCAAAGGTATCTGGGAATTTACCTTTTACCTTTTCTCGAAGGATGGGGTAAAGCCCTGCCAGGAAACAGTCCTTCTTTAGGCATTCTGGCGCCCTTTCTCCTTCACCTAGTGATGCACACCATTTCTCCCACAGATTGGAAAACTTTCCTTCATAGCTTCTATAGTCATTGGGTGATGTTTGGCATAGCTCTAAGAGCTGTCTCCATATCTCCTCTGGAGGCTCATGGCGGCGAAATTCTTCGATGAAGGCCATCTTTAAGGACTCCCAGTCTCTTCTTTCTTCAGGTGCCAAAGTTTGATACCATAATTTTGCACCTTCCCTCAAGACCAAAGGAAAGGCCCTTAACTTAGTAGCTTCGTCATCCCTTCCCGATACCAGAAAGGCCATTTCCAAATTATCCAAAAAGTCTGGAGCAACCTCCCCAGGCTTACCATAAAAATTAGGGAAGGCCATAAGTGAGAGAGTAAACAATTACACAAACAGCTCCAATTTATTTTAAAATAAAGTATGGTAATCACAATTTGGAGCTTTAGCACAACTTAGCTCAAAATTGGATGAAGATCGACACATCAAAGGAATGGTAATAGTCTAATAAGGGTAGAATGATAGGATGAGGAGAGCGCAAGATTTCCCCAAGTCTCTCGGCTCCAAACAACAAGGCTATTCTTTGCTGATAAAAGATTTTTCTATCAATACAAATATTCACACGGATATGACGCACAAAATGGAAAGGAAACATGCGGGGATCATCATTCTCATTATTGGCATCCATACTTACACACAAGAGCCTAGCTTAGTTGCACCACCTTGGGACCAATGAGCCTGATCAGCCACAGAAGGTCAGCACCTCGGATCACTTCAACTCTTCCTGATGCATCTGTGAAAACATAAGGCGTGATGGCAACGCTTTGTACAATGCTGAGCCTTTTAGCAAGCAACAATTGGATGCTATTACCATAATCAGCATGACGAATGAAAGTGACACCATTAATGTGCAGCACATCATCAACTAAGATAGTTTCCTTAGATTGAGATAACTTCTTGAAAATTAGCAGCAAAGGTAGGGCAGGGAGGCTTTTCACCCGGTCTCCAAAGCACTTTGGACAATATCCAAAGTGATCTTCACGCGGACAGGAGGTTGGCTTGGGATTGGTGGTGTCTGGATTTACAAAGTGCACTAGGAGCACTCGCGGACGGGCGGCAATCTTGTAGGCAAGCCTTTGCCTCTTTGCTTCAGGAGGATTTAGGGGTGAGAGTCGTGGTTGCAAGTTGGAGGTTGAATTTGGTTGCTCACTAGCCTTTTTCTTGCCTGTAGTGGTCATGTAATCCCTTATTAATGAGATTAAGCCAAATGTTACCTTACGCTTGAGCACGCACTGCGGCCTTGGGCCACTTAGGTGTAGAGGTGATCTTCCTCCTCTTAGTCGGCTCCTCAGGAAAGAGAGGTCTGGTGATGCTTTCTCTTCCCTTAATGTGTGTCACAGTACCTTCGTGTATGTTGATGTAGAATATTTCAAGCTCGTGTGCGTTGGAGGTTTCTGGAGCACTCATAGGTTGAGAGGAGAGGTATATCAAGCTCTTCTTCTCACTCTCCTTCGTTGGCGACGATCACGAACAAGGCATGTAGAAGAACTTACTTCTTGAATTTCAATGACACTGCAACCTGGTACAAGACCTCGATGAAAGCTTTTAAGGCCTCTAAAGCCTCCTCCTCTTCTGTTCTCCAATTTGCAAACTCCTCACGCCATTCGTCCATGTTGTAGATTGCACATCTTCATTGCCTGTAAACTTGAAGGTCTGTGTAGCCCTCCTCAGTGGGGGCACCAAAATGATAGCGGGAAAAAGAGCAGTGCAATCGGGTGGCCTCTGTACTCGTGCACACTCCACAAACCACGCCTCATGCAAACAAGCAAAGAACAAAACAAAGGGGGCACCACCCTAAATTAAGAGGTTTAGGGACCTCACACATAGTGCACATAGGCAAGTGAGACTTCTGGCATTATGATGGCATCAAAACATATGGCAAAACACATAGAAACAAAGCTTAGGGACCTTATGTAGCATATATATACACAAAACATCAGCTTAACAATACAACGGCATCTGATCATACATAACAAGGATATAGAGAAGCAAGCCAAGGATGGCATAATCCCTTGTCAAAAACAATCAACCCAGCAAGTAGGTATGATCCTACTAGCAACACATCAATACCTTAGAGAATGATGGTGAGGATGGTGGCCATGGAGCATGAGAGAAGACTCCTTATTTAGGTTTTAGGGCTAGTAATGTAGCATACTAGAGGGAGAGAGAGAGAGGGAGAGAGAGAGTAGAGCTCCATCCATAGCTCCTCGTTGTGAGCAATGTCGTCATAGCTTCGTTGCTTGGTGAAGTGGGTGAAGTGTTGGTTTTGAGTGAGAGAAGGCCTCCTTATATAGGTTTCTGAGAGGGTTTAGGATTAGGGATAAACATGCTTAAATCCGCTGATTGGGGTTACTTTTTGCTTAGGGTGATCAACAGATTGAGGTCACCTGATATGTCACCATCAAGATATTCTCTAGAGTGATGTGAGAGGGGAGGATAAATGCTGATTTTTCTGATTGTGACACATGGGGATAAGGCCTTGACCAGCATTTAAGAGCAGGTAAGGTGGCTGTTGAAACTGGAGGTTCTGCACATGTCAGGGGGGGACCTGCGGGGGGGAGGTGGCAGCTGGGTCCTCCTGAATATCAAATTCTCAAAAAATCCTCAACCATGGCTTCTTTTGACATGTGTTCTTTGAAAAAATCAGCATGTCTCTTTTCAACTCAAAAGTCTTTATCCCTGTTGACTCACCTTTACCATAAGATTTTCCCTTTTTCTCCTCCTGTAACTGCATTGTTGATGCCCAATCACTGCTTCTAGTAACAGTGAACTGTTACCTACCAAATACTTATGGTGCAATAAAAAATATTTACCATGGGTAAAAAAAGTTATTGTAGGTAAAAAGTGATTTGTATTTACCATGTAGGTGAAAAATATTTATTGTAGGTAAAAAATATTTACTGTGGTAAAAAAGTGAAACCGGAGTATGCTGTGCTGTGAGCCCACACGAACATCCTCGTGTAAATTTCACTAGAAATTCACACCTAGATTGGGCTATTCTGTAAGATATAGGTTGTAGGCATGCATAAGAGCTCATTCCCACGTATCTTCTGTTCATGGCACTTTTTACTCTTTGGTGCTTGTGAAGTAGATTTTTCTTCTCTTTCGAGATCCCTTGGACTAGAGTATTCTCATCTCCTCAACAACTGACTGTGCCTTTATTGCATCTTTAGAAGGGGTCCTAAAAACCATGCATCAGTTATCATTATTATTTTTTAAGTTTTCACCCAAGCCTTGTAAAATTCCCAATTTGTAAATTCCCTCTCTCAAGGTGATGGTCACAAAGGCCCACCTAGAGGTTTTCATTTTTAATAACTCCCAAGACAAAGCAAGGGTCAACCACACCGGACCCACCGCCTTACTTTGTCTCCCCAATTAGCTTACCCTAATCAAACCGGGATTACCCTAATCCAAGCAGCCAACACCTATAAAAGGGCACTAAGAGGTCACTATCGGGGGGGGGGCAGTTCATGAGAGGTCAGCACTCGGTAGAGTTTTAGTAGGAGGAATTGACACTATTGGCATTATGGGGGGGGGGGGGGGGGGGGGGGACTTGTGTGATGGTTTGTTTTGGGAATTGCGCCATGTGAAGAGAGCCACATCCACCTCTCAACTCCAATGGTCGATGCACACACACATACACATCCTCGGTAGCAAGTTTCGCATCATCGAGACGTCTTTAGAGAACGCACCAAGTAGATGCACCATCTCTTCTCCCTACCTCTCTATCACCACGGTGTGCCACCTCCCCAGAAGGAAGGTCATTGTAAATACTACAAGAAATAATTCTCCCTCACATCCCCGAGGGTTTTCATCATTTTGCCAATCTCTCTCTCTCTCTGTGTGTGTGTGTGTGTGTGTGTGTGTGTGTGTGTGTGTGTGTGTGTGTGTGTGTGTGTGTGTGTGTGTGTGTGTAAGTTTGCGGTGTTCACATCACCGTGGTCTGCATCCTAGCCACTCAAAGCTAGGTGGTGCCCCCTGTTCACTTTACCTTGACCGTCTTGAGGCGTGCCATCGGCTCCCGGCGTTTTAGAGGCCGTCAGGGTTCGTGTCTCACTTTGCTCCCGTCAATTGGTGCCCCCACGGAGGAGGGATTCTAAGAAACCTTCAGTTTACAATGCTGAAAGTGACGCACACCATCAATCATGGACGAATGGCTGAAGGAATTTTCTAACTGGAGGACGGAAGAGGAGGAGACTAAGGAGGTACTAGCCGGCTTCATCGAAGTACTACTGCTAGGCTGTAGTATCGTCTATATTCAAGAGGTAAGCTCCCCATCTCGTGTTGCTCGTTCTAACTACAAGTTGAGAGCATCAGGTGGAAGGTCTATGAAGTGCCATCACTATTGTCAACCAAAATACACTGTCAATGAGTGCCAGCCAACGAAGGCAACGAAGGGGCTGAAATCGTCTACATCAACATTCATCGCGAAGAAGTCATCCACATCAAAGGAGGAAAGAAAACGGTGAGGCCTCTCTTCCCTAAGAAAACTGCAACCAAAGTTATAACCTTTACTCCAAAATGGCCTAAAGGGGCCGCTCGAGCCAAAGGTAAGGAAAGGATAAGCCAGTCTGGAAGCACCTGACCCCGAAGGGAGAAGCATCTGGCCAAGCAAGTGCTTCAAGCTCAGAGAGCCGGGTTGTACCCAGCTTGCCAAAGAGGAAGTCATCCGAAGCTAAGCGAAAAAAGGTCGCCTATCGATTCGCATGACGCATACGAGTACTACGAGTCCACTTCGACAATCCTGAAGAAGAAGTGGTAAGAAGATTCCCATGTCCTAAGGAAGAGTGGTTCGGCTACTACTCTCGCTGTTTTGGAAGACGGGTAGAGGGTCTTTCTCCTCTCCTTGTACAACTTATCCTGAAGATTCTCTCCACCACGGGTGAAACCCAGTGGGCTGGAGACGAGCTGCAGCTGAAACGGAGTGGAATTCATGCAACACGCCGACTACGGTAATTATTTGCAATTGCTGCTAGCCAAAAGGCTGGGAGTGGTCACACGCATCACCATCACCCCGTACGTGCTGAGTGACGAAGGAAAGGTAGAGCCCATGAAAGGCGACGACCTCCTGTGGATGTGCCGACTCATCAACACTCTCACGGTAAGAGTATAAGTAAGTACTCCACCCTCTGTGCATGATGTAAAACGGGCCGACAGCATTCCCGTTCAGATTACTGCAGCATATGCATGTAAATATCTATGTAGATAGAAAAATCTTCTACCAACAGAAGATTGTGTACCTATTCGGTGCAGCGGTGCTAGGAGAAATCCTTAATTCCCCAAACCATATCATTCTCCCCATATTGGATTACCACCATTCCTTTAATGTTTCTATCTTTATCTTGTTTTAATCTATCAACCCAACTCTGTAAAAGAGTTTGTAATTTCTTGAGTTACTACCATGGCAAGTGTTTCTTTCCCCACGTTCAGTGGAAAGAAGGGAGAAGATCTCACCACCACTGACTTTTTGGATGATTTCGACATTGCTTGTGTGGTCTCCAACAAAGATGACGACGCTTCACGACTTCGACTTTTTCCTCTATTGATGAAAGTAGAGGCCAAGTCCTGGTACAATGCATTGCCCGAGGCTACCAAGAATGCATGGGATGTGTTACGGGCTGCCTTTGTAAAGAGGTTTGGTGGAGGCACAACCTCGGAGAATCTATGGCAGCTACTGACGGAATTGAAGCAGGGAGGTCTACTAGAGTATGCCACCTACGAGTCCAAGTTTGTGGACTTATGGGAGAGATGGGTTGCCTCACTGGAGGAAGGCAAAGGAGAGCCTAATTTCCTAAAGAAGCACCGTTTCATTGCTGGTCTGTGGTCGCCGCTTAGAGAGAAGGTGAAGGGAAGGTTTCCTGCAACATATGAGTTGGCAGTAGAAATAGCCGCCTTAAAGACAAGAAGCTGCACATGCAAGCAAGAGTAAACGAATCAGAGGAAACAAGCTCGGCCCGACCAACCCCAGTGACTACAACAGCCACTCATAGATCCCAACCACAAGAGGCATCAGAGGAGCAGCAAGACTTGATAAATAAGCGATGAGTGTTATTAGCTTGGAGGCTAAAGGGAAGGCAAAGGTAGAAGAGTCAGTTCGAGAGAAGCACAAAGGGAAAGCAAAGGTAGAAGAAGTGGATGCTATGGGAGTGAAGCGTGCCAGAGGCACGAGGAAGCCTCTCAAAGAGAAGAGAAAATGAAAGGGAAGGCCGAGTCTAGCAAGCAAGTAGCTAAGCCGCGACGGAAGATAGACATCGTGGATTTCTCACTAGGTGAGTATGCAAAACCCTATGACTTAGTTCAGGATGTATTGATGCAGGTCCTGAAGATAACTTGGCCCCAATTACTCCACCTTGCACCAAGAATGACGAGGCAATGGACAAAATGGTGAGTACCAGGAAATCAAGACTAAGGATAGCTGGGGCTATCTCCGGAAGGGATCTCGATGACATCCTACCAACTATGGATGCCCACATCAAGGGGCAACGAATCTCAAACATCTACATAGATGTTGGCGCACAAATATGCGTCATGAGTGAAAAAATGATGCACCATCTAGGTTTAGAGGTGAGTAGGCCGGCACCCTGCCGAGCCAAAATGGAAAACAATGTAAGAGTGAAATGCGTGGGCATTGTGAATGCAGTCAAAGTAAAAGCATTCAATACAGAAGTGGAGGTAGACATCTTTGTCATGCCACACAAAGGAGAGGGCTACCCTATCATTCTGGGGAGGCCTTGGCTTATGGATATGGAAGCTAAGCAAGACTGGAGCACCAGAATGATTTAGATGAAGGACGCTAAAGGAAAGTCCATATTCTACGACATGAGGACTCGGAAACAACGCAACATGATCTTGGAGTCCTCAGAAGATGAGCCCACCAGCGACTATTTGTCTACCTCAGGAGAAGATACAACCACCATTGACGGGAGTGACAGTAGCATTGAAGTGATGGGGGTCATTCTTAAAGACCCAAAAAGAATGACACAATCTGAAACACCCCCGACAAACCAAGAGGAACCATCAGGTACGCAGTCCTTAGAGGATGCAGGTAAATTACAAAAGATGCTCAAATGAGTTAATCGATGAAGAAAGGAAGGAGTATGTCTCCATGCTAGGTAACTTCGCTGCTTTGTTCATTGATGGCTATGATAAGATCACAGGAATTGCAGTAGTGCAATACAACATAAATCTCAAGGAAGGCAGTAAACCCGCAGTGCAAAGGCTCAGAAGACTTGGAGTAATCCAACAAGAGGCACTACTTAAAGAAGTGAGAAGTTTTCTACAAGCAGGTTTCATCTACCCTGTCGAAGACTCAGAATGGGTCTCCCCAATAGTAGTCATACCAAAGAATAATGGTAAGTGGAGAGTTTGTGTGAACTATAAACCTCTCAATGCAGCCATGAAGAGGGATCACTTTCCCCTCCCATTCCAGGATGAAATTCTCAATGAAATGGCGGGTCACAAATGATACACAGTGTGCGATGGCTACTCAAGATACTTCCAAATTAGCATTGCGGAGGAAGACCAGAAGAAGACAACCTTCATCACACCTTGGGGATGCTCATGCCCCATGTTCGCTTTACCGTGACCGGCTCTCGGCGTGCCATCGGCTCCCGGAGTTTTAGAGGCCGTCGGGGTTCGTGTCTCGCTTTGCTCCTGTCAGGAGACGCTAGGTAATGGTTGGAAGGCTACAAAAAGGAGCTACAATCAGCCCAACCTCCTCAAATTATGACTTATGAAATGGTAAGGCATGCTTTTCTTACACACTTCAACAGGTGGAACACCCACAAACGGTATGGCAGTCTATTCAAGGCTTGATACAAGGTGAAGGCCAGACCATAGAGACTTTGTGAAGGCATTCAATGCATTATGGACAAAGTGGTCTACATATTTGGGGGCTGAAATTCCTCCAGCCATGTTGAAGAAGGACAGGTTTCTTGCAAGCTTGAGGAGTAGCCTATGCTTGAAGGTAGAGCTCAAGCAGCCAAGGACCTTTGAGGAGGCAGTTGAAATTGCAAATAATAAAGAGTGGAAAGCAGAGCATCTTCATCAACTTGGAATCAATGTCGAGCCAAAGGTTGAAGTGAAAGAGATAGAGCAACCAAGGGTCCTCATTAGGGATCCAGGTTATGATCAACAAGCTTCTCATGATGTGAATGCTTTTCGCAAGGAGATGCAAGAGGTTGTAGATCTTATGAATAATCTTAGTGTGCATATGATGGGGGGTGGAGGAGGTCAAAGCTATGGATATGGACGTGGTTATGGAAGCAATGAGGGGTTTGCAGGTGGTAGAGGAAGAGGCATGGCTGGAAGAGGGGATATGTTTCAATGTTACAATTGTGGTGAATGGGGTCATAAAAGCCCTCAATGTGACAAGCCAAAGAGAATGTGGTGACATGTTTCCTCTTCCTCCACAAATTCCTTCTCGAGCTCAAGATTATGGTATTAAGATGAAAGGGGAAGCAGGCCCAAGCGGTTTGACAGCTGAAGAGAAGGGCAAAACAAAAGTGGTAAGCATAATCCATTTGGAGAAGAAGGAGTATGATTCAAGAGCTATTGTCATGCCTATAGGTAAGAGAGTTACAAGAGATCATGACATGAGTGATGCAAGTCCCAGCCATAAAAGAGGGAAACAGGTTGAAACAAGTACAAGTAAAGAGAAGAAGAAGAGAAAACCCAGGCAACATTACAATGCATCCGAATTTCCTTTGGGAGAAGGTCAACCAAATTATAGTTTACGAGCTGATTTGGTGAGTAGAAAGGCTGATGTTACCTTTGGGCAACTCATGGAAATGTGTCCCAAGTTAAAGAGGCAATGGAAGCATGTAGTCAACCCCATGAAGAAGGAGCCTGCAAGGGGATCAGTAAGAGTCCTATCTTTGAATGAGCTACCTGATATATGCCCTACTATGGATGCATGGCATAAGAGGAAGTGCATTGGAGAGGCTTATATTGATAGAGGTGCACAGGTATGTGTTATTACTCAAGCTTGTGTATCAAAGTTGGGACTCAACATGGCGAAGAATTCAGGTTTTGTCATAAAGCTTTCCAACCAATCAAGGGTGAGGTGCTTGGGAGTTGTAAAGGACTTGGAGGTGGATGTATTTGATGTTAAAGTGCTAGTCAATTGCCATGTTATGCCCATGGGTATTGGTGCTTTCCCTCTCATCCTTGGAAGAACATGATTACAGGAAACCAAAGCTATACAGGATTGAGGACATGGTATCATCACTCTCTACAATAGAAGGGGTGATAAGAAGAGGTTTGACATGGCTAGCAAGAAATCTTTGGATGATTTTTTTGATGAGAAAGTGATGAAGAAGAGTACTCAAGTGAAGAAGGAGACAATGGGGATGATGGCAATGAAGTGGAAGATAGCAGCGATAGCGATCTAGATGTTTCCTCCTTGTTTCTTGAAGAAGAGCATAATGAGAAACAAAGATTTCTTGGACTTATGGAGAATGAGGTTATCTCTGGTCCTTATGAGAAAATTGAAGAGCTGATGCAACCCAAAGTTCAACCTAATGTCAAACAGGAGCTGATACAAGGTATGTTGTCTCCCGACCTGACTAGTCATAAGAAGGGTGAGTATCTACATATGATACAACAATTTCCCCATTTATTCATCACTTCTTATGAGGAAATTAGAGTCTTTAATGGAGAGTAAATTCACATTAAAATCAAGGAAGGAGCTCAGTCCGTACGCCAAAATCTAAGAAGAATGGGACAGGTACAACTTAATGCTTTAAAGGAAGAGGTAGACAAGCTTCTTGAAGCAGGTTTCATATGTCGTGTGAGTACTGCAGAATGGGTGAGTCCTGTTGTTGTTACACCCAAGAAGGATGGAAAGTGGAGGATATTTGTTGATTTTAAACCCCTAAACGCATCCATGAAGAGGGATCCATACCCTCTTCCTTTCATAGATGACATACTTCATTCTATTGCAGGGCATGAGAGGTACAGTGTATGTGACAGATTCTCAAAATATTTTCATCTCACCTTGGCTTTAGAAGATTGAAATAATACCACATTTATCACACCATGGGGATGCTTTTGTTATTGTGTGCTTCCTTTTGGTCTTATGAATGGTTGTGCATGGTATCAAAAGTGCGTCAATAAGGTGTTCTCTCCCTTTCTTGGCAAGTTTGTGAAGGATCTTATTGATGACTTTTGTGTTTATAGCTCTAGAAAGTATCATTGTGTAAAGCTTGGGATGGCATTGAAGCAATATGATGAAAGTGGAGGTCAACTCAACCCAAAGAAATGTCATCTTGCTCAACCAAGAGTGAAGTTTTTGGGGCATATGATCTCAGAGAATGGGATTGAAGCGGATCCTGACAAAGTGAAGGCTTTGGTGCTCCTCCCATCACCTAAAGATACAAAGCAACTTTCTACTTTCATTCAAAATGTGAAGTATATGGCAAGGTTCATTCCTTTGTCCTCTCAACTTCTTTATCCTCTACAACAAGTAGCAAGGTTGGATCCTCTACAATGGACAAATGAATGTGAAGAGGTTTTTCAAGGTATCAAAGAGGTTCTTGGTTCTCTTCCTGTTATGCAAGCTCCTAATTGGGATAAGGATTTCTATGTGAATCCATCAATAGGTGAGGATGCCATTGGAGCTATGCTTCTTCAAAGAGGTAACAATTCTCGCTACATGAAGCCTATCTATTGTACTAGCAAGGTGAAGCTAGAGGTGGAAAGATACTATACTAAAGTGGAGCTCATCATGGTGAGTGTGATTTATGCATGTAGAAGATTTAGGCACTACCTTATCCCTAAACCATTCACATTCCTCACTAGCTACACTCTTTTACCTCAATTGGTGAATAGCCCTACTTTGTCAAAGAGGCTCATGAAGTGGATTGTGGAGCTCCACGAATTCCAATTCTCTTTTCTTGTTGAGGAGAGTACAAGGGCTACATTGGCTGATTTTCTTACTTATAAGGAAACCCCTCTTCTTCTTAAGGAGGATGCAGTGAAGAGGAAACACATGGAAGCTCTTGACATAGACAATGCCTATCTATTGTTCTTTGATGGCTCTTACAGGAAAGCACATGGTGAAGCTTCGGGAGGTGTTGTAATTTATGATCCTCAAGGTTCGTTGGTAACTAAAAGGATCTTGAAGCTTATAGCACAAAGCAACAATGAAGCTGAGTATGCTACTTTGGAGAAAGGTCTCAACCTTTGCCTTGAGCTTGGCATCCATCGTGTGAGGGTAAGAGGTGATGCTCTTTTGGTGGTTAAGCAAGTACTTGGGGTGTGGAAAAGTAAGAATCTAAGGCTGAAAAATATGTGTTTTCAAGTGAAGAATCTGCTTAAGCATTTTGAAGCTTGGAGTTTAAGGCATGTGGACAGGTCTCAAAATGAAGAAGCACATGGTGCAGCACAAGCTTCAATCGGGCAATTGTATGTGATAAGGGCTGATTATCCTCTTTGTTTGGGAGGGGAATCTTTAGAGAGGGAGTAAGAGTTTCTACAAATAGGTATGCTTCCATCAGAGTTGGAGAAGTCAAAAAAGTACGCCTTCCTACGTCGTGCCAAAAGGTATGTGCTACTTGGTGATGCCTTGTATATGAAGGGGGATGATCTTGTGATGAAAAAAGTGCCTTGGAAAGAGGAAATTTACAAAATTTTAGAGGAGAATCTTGAGGGTTCTTGTGGTGGTCACTTTGCTTCAAAGATCACTTTGCATAAAGTCTTGAAGGAGGGGTATGTTTGGCCAAGCATTCAACATGATGTTCATCATTGGTGCAAGTCTTGTAAAGAGTGTCAAAGCATGGAAAATAGGGTTCTCAAATCAGAAATTATAGGCACCATTGTGTCTTATGATGTGTTTGAGAAGTGGGGTATTGATGCAATAGGTCCTCTACCTATGACAGCTAGAGGAAAATGTTACATACTTACTGTTGTTGACTATCTATCCAAGTGGGCCGAAGCCAAAGCTGATAAGCACATCACGAGTAAATATGTTTCCTTATTTATATATAAAGATATTTTCTACAAATTTGGCATGCCATTGGAGTTACTTTCTGACAAGGTCCAGGTTTCAGGGGAGAGCTGGTGGATTATCTATGTGAGAAGCTTCATGTGCATCGCAGGTTTACTACTCCATATTATCCCCAATGCAATGGCATGAATGAAAGGTTTAATAGAGAGCTTATAAGGATGCTTACAAATATGACAAGAAACAATGTGAAGACTTGGGATTTAGAGCTACCTTGTGCTCTATGGGCTTATAGAACTGCCATCAAATCAGGTATTGGTTTCTCTCCCTTCCATCTAGTTTTTGGCAAAGAGGCTTTACTTCCTATTGAGGTGGAGATACCATCCTTGAAGATGATGCTAAATCTTGAAGAAGATCCCAATGATGCATTCAAGTAAAGAATTTTATATTTGCAATGTGTACAGTTGGATAGGTTGTTGGCTTTTGAGCATTATGAGCAGGTCTTAAAGAAGAATCAAGCAAAGGCAAATGAGAAGGTAAAGGACAAGGACATCAAGAAGGGTGACATGGTGCTTCGTTACAACAATAAGCTTGATGGCACTTTTCAAAAGAAATTTCAAATCAAGTGGCAAGGTCCTTTCGTGGTCTTAAACAGGTTTTCAAATGGCACATATCAGCTTGCTGACTTGGATGATACCCACATAAAGCACGTGTGAATGGCTGCAGGTTGAAGAAGTATATTGCAAGGTTGATGACTGTGATTGATGATGAGCCTTCTTTTGAAGAATTTTTTTATCATGTGGCTAATGATGAAGATGAAGTGAAGACTCCCTCATGTGGTTTACAGGATCTCTTTTGTGCTGCTGATCATGAATGATCTAGCAGGCTGGGGTGTGGAAAACTATGTTGGGCGAATTTTTTGACACACGTTTTTTTGTAAATTTTTACATACGGACATGAATCCCTATGTCAAAAGTGTGTGCGAGCTTTCTTTTTGTGGGGTTTTTAGATTTCTTTAGCAAGCACATGTACATGCACTGCAAGTTGCTAGTCTAGTGATAGCTATCGGGCTACTGTAAGTGCCCGTGAGTGAGTTTTTTGAAGTAAGACTTGTATATAACTTAAAGTCATGTACAAAATTAAAAATGTTCATCCAAAGTTTAGAAAGTTTCAGGTTTGAGCTCATTGTGTCTTCTTGATGGTTTATGTTGCAGTTTTTGCCCTCGCCTTGCTTACTCTACGTGTAGTCATGTCGGGACAACTCTCAGTTCGCGTCAATTCTGCATATAGCATTGTGTAGATTCAATTTTGTTCATCTTCAGCTTTCTAGCTAGTCATTTTTTAAGCTTTCTCTCAAGATTTAAAGTGCCCCAATTGGAGTTGTGCTCTTCAGGTTACGACTAGTTCTCTGCATGGTTATGGCTATGGCAGCATAGTGGCAAATTGTGTGTAGGCAGATTGGAAGGGCATGAAGCTATGAATTGTGGAGTTGATGTTGAAGTTGTGGGTTTTTGATGTTCAATTTTGAAAGGGGAAGCCCTTGTCTTCATATGCATTGGTCGGCGTGTGCTGTAAATCCGTGCTTTGGCAGGGTTCTGCTCCTATGTGACATAGTCTCTTAGGTGGGCGACGGCTAGTAAATTCCCAAGGGTCTGCTCTTCTCGGACTTGTGGTGTTTTGATGGGATTTTCCAAAGCTTTTGGTGTTGTTGTAGTGCTCTTTTGACGCTCTTGGGTGACATCGCTATAGAGGTGTTCCGGTTTGCTTGTTTCCCAACAACGTGTGGAGGAGCTGTCAAAGTAGAGAAAGTGCCACAATCATCCACACACCGTGTCTTTGCTCACCCTCTCTTTCCATTGTCTCTCATTATTTTGTGTGAGAGCACCACCAATGAACAAAGACCAATGTGGAGCATCCTCAAGCAAGGGTGGGATGGTGCTCCCTTCTACTCTGGTGCTTTTTTTAGGCCCCAAGGCAATACATCTGAAGCAAGGAATTGTTTCTTTTTACTTGTTGTGCAAGGACACATTAGGAAGGGAATGGGGTCTAAGGGGGCCTCTTTATTTGCCATGGGATTAAAAAGGATATTATGGAAGGGTTAAATGGGTGGATGCCATGTGGATTGAAATGGTGGGTATGGAAGGCCCTAAAAGTAAGGGGTCAAACTTGTACTCTTTTATAAAATATAAAGAGAAAATCTCTTATAAATTCAAAAAGCTAAACTTTTCTCTAAAGAGTTGGATTAAAAATAATCATTTCTCTCTCTAATGGCTATCAGTTTCTCCCCCCTCTCTCCTAAAAGGGGGTCCCTCCAAAAATGTGTTGATCATTCCCTCCCTCTCTCTCTGTATTGTACCATCTTTCACTTCTCTTTACTTCACCTTGCAAGTTGCTTCTCTTTCCTTCCTTCACGTTTCTCTCCCAAAAGCTCTACATCAGAAGTTTGAACCTCCTTTCCCTCCTCAAGCTTACTACATTCTCCTCAAGCTGAAGTTCTCCATTTCTCCATGAGCCTCACTAAACACCTCTACCTTACAAGAAAAATTCTTGAAGCGATGGATGAAGAAATTGAGGTAAACATTTCTTAACCTGGTCGATTGTCTATTGTTCCTTACAACAACTGTTAAAGTTGTTTAAACTATTTTGCAGACGGCATTCCATGTTGATATGTTTGCAATCCATACTGAAGGTTCTCGCAATATGCCCATGGGTAGGGGTAGCTCCATGTGGAACTGCTTTAGCCACTTGGGGCCATCAATTCTTTGAGTTGCTCACATAGAGTTCTCCCAGCATGGTTCTATGGGGCTGATCAAGTGCGAAGCATTAAGTGGCATATTCGCTCAAGATTCCCTCACCCTTAATGCTCACAAATATATATCAGTGGATGGGGAGGCGGCATTGTATGCCTTTATAGACAAGCACCCTGGGTCAATCCTCTCCCTTTGTGCCTTAAGCTTAGGGCAAGGGGTAACAAACCCAGAGGAAATTGTAAAATCCATTAGCATCAAGTTAGCTATTTGCTCCATACCCACAAATGTAATTTGCAGAAAAACTAATCAGCCACAATGTAATATCCAAAGCAATATATAATAATTTTCTTTTTTATTAAATTTATGTCATTATTCTGTACATTTTTTTCATATTGTCCAATAAATTTCATTTCCACACCAAACCGCAACCATTCAAGCATCCGACGGTCGGAGGGCACCGCCCAGTGAATTTTTTACAAAAGCAATCAACAATGGGAGCGTAGGAAGGCGGTGGGATGGCCACGGCACATGGCACATGGCGGCACCCGACGAGGTCGAACGGTGTTTAAAAAAATTGTGCGCCACAGCGCGCAGGGGAGAATTTTGAATTTTTTTGGTCAAAATTGTCCCCTGCACGTAGTGACGCATAGGGGGTTTTTTGCACCATTCAACCTTGTCGGGCGTCGCCATGCTTCGTGATCATCTTGTCATCTTTGTACGCTCCCTCTGTTGCTTAATTTTGTAAAAACTTCACCAGGTGGTGCTCCTCGACCCCTCGAAGTGCCTGAATGGTCGTGGTGAATTGAAATTTAAAAACTTGAGCAATTCAAATACTTAACGAACACAATGTACACAATCAATCATTACAATTATACGGAATGGTAGAAATTTGACTCATTGATATTATATGAAAAGATTACAAATCTCATAAAGAGAGGTTACATGAGATAAACTAATTCTTATGCAGGCACCCTTCATTTTGCAAATTGATTGCTAGAGCTAAATCCGTATTTTTCAGGGTAACTTGCTTAGCATGCACCATATAGGAAATGCCATCCTGGAACACCTACACCAAAATATCCTTGGTGGCATCCTGTAGAGCCAAAAAAATATGCGCATTGTATGTGTGTAATGGAATCACTATATTCATCCATTACATTATCTCTCTCACCACCCAAGAGAAGGCTGCTTTGGGTATGATTGGCTCGGTGCTCTTCTGATACTTTTGGATAGCAATTGTGATTAGCCTCCATCTCCATTTCTTCTGTGTTGTTGGCGGTGGTGGAGGAGCCGCCTATTTGGCCCATTAAGGAGGATCATTTTTGTACTTTTTCCTCCTCTCCTCTTGGGCCTATTCCCCTTCAGGCATGACCTTGTCCTTCTTCCTCTTTTGCACATTGTTTGGCTTTTTGAGGAATTTTAGAAGGCCTTGAGCTCCTAGCCTTCGCTTGTTGGGTGGCTTGATCTCTATCCTCTGTTGCTTTCCTCTCTGCCTCTGCTGCTGCTTGTAAATTAGCCAAGTGAGCTCTCTCAACCTTGTCTCTGTGTGACTCCTCTTGCTCCCTCTGTCTTCTCTATTCTTCTTGCATTCTTTGTGCTACTTTCTCAGTTATATGTTTCTTTTCTATATCTTCATTTGGACCGGGTTGCCTGGTATTACTTTGATTACCCTTTGTTTGTACCACGGGAGAAATTTTCACGGTGTAGTTTTTGTGGTTGCTTGAGCGCGAGGTGTTGTGACAGCAGCAGCAGGCAAGGACTCCTCATTTCATAGAGAACCCCAGTATTCCTCTTCAATTGCTCTTGTTTCTTGTGTTGGTCTGTTTAGAGATGAAATTGGTGGGAGTTCTGGCAGAGGTGTGTGGTTGGCATGATTTAGTGGTGCGAGATTACCAAAAATCTTCCACATGGTGGTTTGATCATTTGGATCTGATGGTTGGGAAGGCTGTTGGGTGTCTAGAGCGGGTTGGGGTGTTGTGTTATCCGAATTTGAAGCCATAAATTTTGCATGAGGTGCTTAGTGTGGATTTTCAATGGTGTGAGTGGTGGTGGTGACATTGATGTGCGTAGTGGTCTAGTCGTGTGAATCATCCATGTGGTGCAAGATATGAGTGCCTGCTTGTTTGGGCTTGAGAGGATCTTCTAGAATGTGAAAACAAGAAATGAACTTCAAGTTGTGAGTTTTTACTTATATAGTAATTCAAATTTTTAAAAAAACTTTAAAATGCAATAAAATTAATAAAATTTGAAAAAAACTCCAAAATAGATGAAACTTGATCCCATTAGGAAAAGTTTGGACTCAAAAATGGGCCTTGTAAGAATTGTTGATGTGGCATGGCTTTCAAAACGTGGGGATCGGTAAATTTTTAGCAAATAAGATCCAAACTTGTCGGAAGTTGGATATTTAGAATCTACTCTTCAAATGCTATCTATTGATATATAGCATGCATTTATCGGACATTGCCTTCACGTAGATCTAGAAAAAGGTGATTTTAGATTACCGTAACGGTAACAAAACCTAGCTGATTGAAACAAAATGGCATAACTTTCATAGAATTCATCCAAACTTTTCGGACCTTGGCTCTTCAGAATCCATTTTTCAAGAACTTTCCAATGATAGGTCATATAATGGGGTTCTAAGCAATATTTAGAGGGGTCTATCGGGTTTCTTTCTTTTGTACAACTTTGATGATGTGGCACTCTTAAAAGGCCCAAAAATGAGTTCAAATTTTTCCTAATGCACAAGACCACTGATTGGGGTGTCAACAAATCACTTGGCATTACAATCCAATGATAGGTCATATCATGGGGTTCTAAGCAATATTTAGAGGGGTCTATCGGGTTTCTTTCTTTTGTACAACTTTGATGATGTGGCACTCTTAAAAGGCCCAAAAATGAGTTCAAATTTTTCCTAATGCACAAGACCACTGATTGGGGTGTCAACAAATCACTTGGCATTACAATCCAATGATAGGTCATATCATAGGGTTCTAAGAAATAATTAGAGGGGTCTATCGGGTTGCTTTCTTTTGTACAACTTTGATGATGTGGCACTCTTAAAAGGCCCAAAAATGAGTTCAAAATTTTTCTAATGCACAGAACCACTGATTGGGGTGTCAACAAATCACTTGGCATTACAATGCATATTTACAATAGAAATGGTTAGTGTCAAAAATTTATTAGTTTTCCATCCAATGCCTAACATTTTGCCGCCTTGTCTTCAACCATCATTGGAATCAATCTTTTGAGCTCGAAGCATGATATGATTGTGATCACCTCACGCTAACCACTTTCCCTATTCTGCACTTCAAATTTCTTTGTACTCTAGTCTTCTTCCTCTTTCTCCCCGCTAAAACTTTGTAGAACCAATTGAACATCTCGTGCAGGGTATTGCTATTTTTTGTTCAGCCTCCATGCCGTGTATTTTTTAAATACACTTCTTTTGTTTGACAATGTGAGCGCTCTATTCCTTGGCTACTCTAGATGCCCAATGAACTGTATGTGTTGAGAAAAATTACACTATGTGCAAAAAGATTGTGTTGGAAAAACAATTAAACTTTAGTTCAAACAAAAATGTTTTTTGACTACATCTAGACGAAGTGTTCGACCCACCATGTAATGTGGTATGTGTGTCTCCCCCCAGGCATCCACCATTTGTGCTATAAAACTATTGATTACAAACTTTAAGGTGGATATCTCATCACATGTTAGCTTTGTTGTGAAACCTGCAATCATTGTCCTTCTTGTTGTTGTTAAATGACATCAACGATTGGGGTGTGATTGAAATACTATTGCAGGGACTCATGTGTCTCATGCGGGAGATGAAAAACTTCCAGCCACCAAATATTCTTCTCTTACTGAACACCTAAATAGGTGTTTCTATTCTCGTTGGCATTTAACTCAAGATTAACGTCCACCAAGGCCTTGTTCATTAGTGTAACTCTTACCCTTTCGAGCTGTTGAACTTTGACAATCTGGCACTCATCAAGCTTCATTACAAATATAACTTTTCCATCACACTCTTCCTGTGTCAACCCATAAAATCTAATCGTTTACTCTTGGAGCTTCAACAAGTGAACATACACATTGTTGAACTCGTTGTAGCGGAAGTATTTGTTGTCTTCTAATGGCGTGGCATCCTACACATATTGAAATCGACCCAACAAGCTTGCAACATCATTATTGGTGCATTTTTTCACAACGTTGACATTGTAAGGTGTTGGCATCAACCTAAACAAACCTTTTGCCATATGTAACCTAGTGAAACAATTATGCACAAAGCTTTGTAGGCCTTGAAACTTATTCCTGCGCTATCACACACCTCCATCATCTCTTGAGGTGACACAATGCTTTAGCTCACTGAAATACTTCTGGCGCAAAACATTAGCAATGAGAGCATTGGATGGATCCTCCAATAGCTCTATCAAATCCTTTGGCTTGATGATATGCTGCAACAGAGTACGTCCATTTGTTTGAGCATCAAAATCAATTCCCATCATCATCCGAGCCAAGTTCCTACATACTAAAATAGAGTTACAACAACCTGCAAAAAATGTAGGAAATCAAAAGCTTGCATTCGTATCCTCACCGAGTTTGATGGATATGTTTCTTTTGAGATCCACCACTTGAAGATAGCATAGACATCGCGTGTCTCTTATGCTTACAAATGTGGTATCCCAATGGAATGTGTGTGAGATGATCAATTCACCGGTGCATACTACGTGCAGTGTGTTGTAGTTGAATTAGTTATCTAGCCGGCACTCTTGCTCCATTTTTTGTTGCTCTACGTGTTGATTAAGCTTCACTATCTCATTGTTCAACTCTTTCTTCTTCTCGTTTCCTTCCTCTCTGACTTGTTGAATGTCTTTCACGTACTTCTCTTGCAATGACAAATAGGCAGCAAAGAGATGTTTTCTTGCTCCCCCCTCATTGATGAAAGCTAAATACAATCTTCAACAGAAGGCAAATAGTATGTCTCTTCCATCTCCAATAGAACGTGGTCGTGTAGCTTTGAAATCATGGGGTGAAAGATGTGAATCTGCATGCATTTTCAAATTTTTCCAAGCTTGTGGTTTATGTTAAAATCTGATGTGACATTAGGATGATCGAAGATGTATGCTTTATGTGGTTTTCAAACAAAAAGGGCTCCAGCCAGAGGGCCTAACAGGGTGAAGGGTGTTCAAAATGTTTGTTTTTGTCTTGGATATGAGAGCTTGAAGTGATGAATGGGCAGGTCTAGATAGTTCATCAAACAGAGCTACAGAGTGCAAGATACCTAAGTTTGAAGCTAGATGTGTTTGCAAATCTGTGCTAGATTTGGCAGCTGCAGATGAAGGATTAGACTTGAAATGAATGCATGGGCCTGAAGTTCTCATCATGTGGAGCATGTCGGTCTTTTCAGATTGCCATTTGGAGTCCTGCTGTCCAAGTTATTGCCAGATGCAATTTTGTCGGGGGTCGGTTTTGAGCCGGTTTTACTGCATAGGGAAGTGTGCCATCAGATGTTTTCAGGATCTTGGCACGGTTTGGGTATATAGTGATGAGCATATGGAGCTATCAAGAAGAGGCATCACATTAATTGGAGTCCGGGACTGCAAGATAGAGTAGTTTGAAAGTGACGATTGCCAACCAGATGGCACGATATGATATTTTCCCTTTTTGGTCCGTTTGGTTGAGGGGTCCAGCGAATTTGAATTGTGAGCGAGACAAGGGAGTTTGAAGTGGGCCAAGCAGGGTCTCACTGGAAATCACGCCTCGGGGAGAGGAACTCTGAGCCCCAAATGGCAAGGCTTGGAAGTTGGTGGGGGAAAAAATGCATTTTGTGTAGTTTTTTTGCACTTGGGGGATTTTGGAGGGCAGGTCAAAGAGGAGATGCCATGTGCATAGGAAAATTCCCACATGTGGGCAACCTGGATGGAAGTTTGGGGTATTTATACTGGGAGATGGTACCCTCATTAATCAGCGAGGTGAAAGAGAGGGATTCCTCTCTGGCTTGCTTGGCCATGGCAGATGCTTGCGGCGTTGCTCTATGGTGGTGCTCTCAGTGCGAGGACGGCCCACCAATCACTTTCGCCATTGGGTGTTGCTATTGATGTGGTTGTTGTTTTCCATCGGTCATTGGCCGTCGTAGGGTTGATTCGTCAATGCTGACATGGTATTACAAAAGGGGTTCCCACTGTCCCAGATAGGGTCAATTCTTTTTTAATTAAACGCAAGGGGGGCCTCCTCCCTTGTCACGGCGCTGTGACAATGAGGGTCCCTTTCCACATGGCGTGAGATCAAAGTGATGCCAAAAATAGCAAGGATTTGCGTGCAATGCAAGCCAAAAATAGAAAAGACGAGCCCAAAATAGGGGACAATTACACACACCCTAAGGGGAGCTTTTTTGACAGTTTTGGGGCGTCTTTTTCTTCGGTAGGGGAGAAGAAGGAGCGGGCATTAGTCTTTTATTTGGCAGCTTTGGACGAGGCTCTCTTAGCTTGCAAAACTTAGAGAAGGATTCTCTCTCTCTCTATCGACCCAGCGCTTGGAGAGGAGAGGCACAAGCATAAGCGAGCAAATCAAGGAAGAGAGTTTTTGTTGATCTCTCTCTCGACCTTGGAGAGAGGAGACACGGGAAAATTGATAGAGAGCACACAAATCGTGACCAAATACAAGGTCGAAGGGATTTTTTTCTTTGAAATTTGATAGGCAAAGGTGTTAGGAAATAGGACATAGCTAAGTAGATAGTAGAGTAGCTTACTTAATGGAGAGACAATTTTTTGCACACAAGAGATTATAGAGAGAGAGAGAGAGAGAGAGAGAGAGCACACATAATATACGTGGTTCACCCAATGTGGGCTACATCCAAGAAAAAGCCGCCACTCAATGGCTTTAGTACTTCAAACAAGAAGTAGGTTACAAAGGGATTATACCCTTAATAGATCTCCCACCTTACTTCACTCTCACCACCTCACACCCAACTTGTTGCATCAACTTCACAATACAAAATGTGTGTAGAAAAGGCATCCTTTTATAGGCCAAAAGAGCTACCCTCTCTCATGAGAAGCAACCATGTGTAGACGAGTCCAAGTTGGACTCGCCCATGTGTGGCCGCCCTTGAGAAGACAAGTCCGTCTTGAATTCCCGGCCATCAGCCGTTGATTTCTGTCCACCAGCCAACCGACCGGCCATTTTTCAACCACTTTTTGGTCTCTGTCCAGCCGTAATATTCTGACAAAAAGAAATATTTCTCTTAGTGCTTTATCTTCGCACACGATGGCTTCTCCTCATAACGAAGGCCTTATATATGTGCATTTTTAATACTAAAAATTACAAGTGGTAAATCAGGTTCCATAATTAACAGAAGCAATACATGGTAAAAATTTTCTTGGCAATTGTTTGCACCTAGAAGTGACTTCTGTTTCACCTTCTATTATGGTTCAAATGTTTCAGTAAGGCTTGCAAATGATTGCAATAGAGAGTATTTAGTTTCTTTTTGCAATTATATACACTCCTCTTCAATGTGTGCTAGGAGCATCACATTCTCCATAAGTATTGGCACGGATGATTATGGATATACACGTTTGGATTTTTTTTATATATAAATGCATGCACACTAGGTGTTATGGGCCCTAGTGTTTGGCAAAAGCTAATTTGGAATGGCATGTATATTCATCAAGTTGTTGCTTATGAAGCATTTTGCACTCTATGTGTAGTATCTCTATGAGATTACTTTTGCATCTAACAATCACCAATAGAGGTCATGGCTCAATTTGGGTGCTTGTGGATTTTTCAAGTTAACAACGATGGTTATTCAAGACATTGTTGATTCCTCGGCAATGTTGTACGATATGTGATTTCCATTTACCAGTCATCTGGGAAGACCGTCTGTAAACAGTGGGGGAAACACACCTCAGTATTGTTAGTTATCCAAGGGGATAGGCAGATTACAAAGTGTAATCTTGTGCTAAAGGATATGCAAAGTGCGTACATTAGCACCAAGCAATCCACTTAGTAAGCATTTATTGCTCTACTTGGAGTTTGCTTACCATTAGTTAAAGCATGTTTGCGGCGACTAGGTTTAGTCTCTTCATGTATAATTAACGTTCTCAACCTTGAACACTAGCTATGGTGGGGTTGTTTACTGATACGAGAAGATAACATGTCACGAACTTAAACTTGGCTAATGAGTTATGTCAACAAGTTACTTTCATGGAAAGTGAAAAGCGGTACTCTTTCGGGTACATCTTTGTTGTGAAAACTCATTTAGCCTGCTCATGTGCGTTCTAAATGGAGTCTACACACTATGATTGGATAGAAATTGGTAACACAAGATGGGTTGCAAATGGACAACAATGTGGAAAATCAAGACGTTACTCTTGGTTTCATTGAACCTCCTACTAAACCGTGTTCTAGTCAAGCAAACAACTGGATCCATGAAGGATGCCACTGTGGAAAACATAAGTGATTCATCAAACATAAGCGTTCAAAAATAAGTTCAAAAATGACTTTTTACTCTCTTCTCTCTCTTTTTATCTATCTCTCTCTTTCTCTCCACGGATGCAACATTAGGTTGGAAAGCTTTCAATTACACAATAAAGTCAAGCATGCAATGTGTACAATAATCCCTCGAACAAGGAGCAAAGGCGAAGAGATGAAGAGCAAGAAGCATAATAAAGAAGCTCTTCTTCAAAGCACTCCAGAGAAGCGGGAGCACTCTCGCACTACGCACACCACAACACGGTGGCTTCACTTACAACCATAGCTCTTTGAGGTAGTTTACAATAGGGAATGGCTACAGTTGAACAAGAGGCAAAGGGGTTTTTTCCACTACATGCACTATCATGTAGATGTGGGTGTGTAGATTTCTCGTACCCACAAATATAGGCATTGACCAATAAAGACGTTATTATAACCCAGTGGTCCTGATCTCCGTGCACCTCTAGACCGAGGTGTGCGAGGATCGTACATGGCTAGAGAATTTGAGGCAGTATATAGTGTGATCTGTGGTTTCTTGATTGCGAGGGAGATTAAGAGAGAGAGAGAGAGAGAGAGAGAGAGAGAGAGAGAGATAAGAGACGGAGGATAATAAGAGAAGATTAAATTTATGTTCAAGGTTCAAGGTTTTTACATTCATTATGAGTAGTGACGACGATGTGGGGCCGTCCAACCGAAATGCATATCTCTCAACAAGGATCTTATGTCTTTGTAATCAATGCAAACATATTGTGTGATGGACAAAACGCGTTTCTTTGCAACATGTTCGCAAATTTGGAAAGTTTGACCCATCTATTATAGATTGCATTGTTGCCAATTACAACTCCTAATGGAGGGAGTTTATCCTTGAGCCATTGCTCGTGTTTGGGGCCGTATGGAGGGCTATGATCATCTCAATCACTGTGCACACACATAAAAAGTAGTTAGTTAAATTCAAGAATCTTTGAAAAATCACATGTGCTCTAAAAATAAATAGTTAGTAGAGGAGGTCTAAGCTAAAGTTTCAATAGTGAAATAAATGAGAAGACTAAAGAAATAATTTTTAAATTACATTAAGTAAAAAAGAGATAAAAGATTACAAAATAAAGGTAGTACTAAAAGTGATGTTGGTTGGAGACGGGTTGGAAAATTCCTAGCCCTGCAACATCTAATACTTTTTCCAACCTTTAAAAAAATTCAAAACATGGTAATGTACGCAATAGCATATGCGATAATAGCCATGGTAATATCTAGCAGTCTTAAAAAAGAAACAGAGCAAGG